>NC_090349.1:16726958-19504458 GCF_035084215.1 Heptranchias perlo | reverse complement strand
AACTGCCCTTTGAACTTATAATTTTATTTTCAAGCCAATTCAGCTTTTCTCAAATTGCCATTTTCTTTAGTTTTTGTTGACATTATCTGAATTCTCCAATTTTTCCTCTGACTGTGATTTTCCTTTGTTTCTGGCAGATTTTTTTTGGAGTCAAAATTGCCCTTTTTCTGATTGTATCCGTATTGTTTACCAAGTTTTTTTATAGCGAGATTATAAGACGTTGCAGAAACCCATTTAGAGTTCCCCCCCCCCCCCCCCCGCCAAACATTTGCCACCATCATATTGAAGCGAATCTACTCAAATCTGCCTTATTTTCCAGGTGTCATAGAATCATACAGCACAGAGGAGACCATTCGGCCCATCATGCCTGTGCAGATCTTTGAAAGAGCTATCCAATTAATCCCACCCCCTGCTCGTTCCCCATAGCCTTGCAAATTTTTCCCCTTCAAGTATTTATCCAACTCCCTTTTGAAAGTTACTATTGAATCTGCTTTCACTACCCTTTCAGGCAGTGTATTCCAGATCATAACAACTCACTGTGTAAAAAAAATTCTCCTCCCCTCTGATTCTTTTGCCAATTATCTTAAAATAATTGTCATATCACCTTTGCCTCCAATCATAGTAAGCATATCTATAGCTCTGACTTCAGCCATTGTTCTTCATCATGAAAATCCTCAGCTCATAGAACATGAAGTATGGAATGAAATAAGTGCTATTCAGCCTCTACTTTTCAACAGCCAATGTTGAACTTTAATGGACTCAATTTATTTTATTTAATCTCTCTTGGAAGATAACTAATCATAGGTAAAACTTCCAAATAGATAATCCAACATGAAATTTCTTTGGGACAACCCTTACAATAATCAAGTGAAATTCCCAGATATAAAACAACAAAATTATGTTATTCCACTGATCAGTTGCTTACCATTTGATGATATTTCCATTATCCCAACAATACGGGGAGTCATTGTGTTCCACATGTTTTTTTGGTTATCTGTGTGTATACTATCCACTTAACCCATGATTCAATTTTTTCTTTTTGGTCTCCCACATTTCTCCAGACCTCTTTTGATGGCACTGACTCATACAGGATACAGTTGTACAGAACCAACACAGAATATACTTAACATTTACAGGGCATGAAACTGAAAGCGGTTGAGAGAGAAAAGATTCTGGGTATTATTGTGCACAGATCACTCAAGGTTCACGACCAGTGCAGAGAAGCTGCAGATAAAGCAAACAGGGTATTGGGTTATATTAATTCAATACAAATCAAAGGACACCATTCTGCCATTACGCAAGTTGTTAGTCAGACCACGTCTGGAGTACTGCATCCAGTTTAGGTTCCCTCACATGGTGCATAATATGTTGTCCTTGGAAAAGGTTCAGAGGAGAGCTACGAGAACCTTAGTTACTCAGATAGACTTAAAAAGTTGGGTTTATTTACATTAGAGCGGCATAGACTTAGAGGCAACCTGATAGAGGTATAAAAAATAATGAAAGGGCTGGATTGCACGCCTATTGATAGATTATTTCAGTTTGGCAGATTGGGGAGGACCAGGGTACGTTTAAACTACACAAAAGTAGGAGTAGGCTAAATGTTAGGCAGTTCTTTTTCCAGAGTAAGCCTCAGGAACACGTTGCCAGTTGGCGCGGTGTGTGCTGACTCTCTGCATGGCTTCAGGAGGGAGCTGGACTGGTTCTTGGCTGGGGCAGAGATTGTAGCATATAGAAGGTAAATGGACTAATGGATAACATATCCATGGTCAATATAATTTTCTGGACTGGTTTTCATTACCTGAAATGGTTTGAGAGGAATTTTTCAGAGTTTTTTTCCTTTTTATTGTCCCTGGATTTTGTTCTGTATTTTTGCCTCTCCCAGAAGATTACATGGCTGCAGGGGGTAGGAAGTGTCTAGTCCTGATGCTCCAGTCATCATGAGTGTGGGGCAGGCTTGGTGGGTCAACTGTCCTTACATGCCTGTCATTTTTGTTTGTTCGTGCTAGCTACCCTCTGGTGCCTCATCCAAGAGGCTGTTCATCATGTGCGAGCCTAAATATTAGACACTGGCCGGTAATTTGAGCATGGGTGGGTGGAGCCATCACTCTCCCACAGGGATCATGGGACGGTAATCAGGCCTGGAAGCTCTAGCAGATTTTTCCCGTTCCTAGCCAAGAAACATTGAGGCTAATTTTGTGGCACTATCATCACCCAAGCTCAGAGCAATTCAATCTTAATCACATATTGACTTGAGCACTTTTTGTAAAGGAGTTTTCTTTTCAGCCATTTTTCTCCACTCTCTCTCCTGAAGATGTTGACACCTTGCTGTGGTACAGATCCACAGGCTCTCTATATTACCTCATTCAAGTGCCCATCATGCATGTGTGAGCTGTGACAGCTTGTGTCACGGTAGGCTATTTAATCACTTGGGGCATCACAGCAGATCCTGATTTTGCCCTCACCTGACATCCACATACATGAAACTTTAGCAGTGATCAAGGGATAGCAATCAGGAGCAAGATTGCTGATTGATTTCCCCCCATAACCAATGGGTGCTAAGGTCAGTTGTAACTGCCACAGCTGAAATCAGCTCTCTCAACACTGGGGATCATCCTGGCGCCTTCCTGATCTGTTTGCCTTACCTACTCACTGGATAAACTTGCTGCGTCATTAATAGAGCTCTTTTGCAAAGGAGTTAAAGGACACACCATTATCTATCCATTTCACAGATCCACTACTTTCTTGTGAGGGATTCTTCTAATCATTGGTCTTGCTTGGAGCTGCGTAATTTTCTATTATGTCCTTTAATTCTGCCGTCACAGTTTAAGTTAGGTAATCCATGTACATTTGATATTTATGCCTTTCAACATTTTAAGCATCCAGATAGTCCCTCTCTTAATTTTCTGTTCTTTGATAAATTCAAGTTATATTTTGTGAGCTTGTCTTCACAGTGTTAAACTTTAGGTATCAGATTTATCTTCATTGCTTATCTCTGAACCCTTTCAATATATTACTGTCCTTTTGAAAGATTGGACACCCAAAACTCCACATGATGTTCCAGATGAAATACTTCACCAATGGGTTAAGCTGCATAATTTATAATCAAATGCTCTCAAAATGCACCCCAGTTCTTGTTTAGCCTTGTTGCAAACAGCTTCGCATTGACTGGATACTTTAAGTGAATGGCAAATATCACACCAAAATGCTTTCCATTTCCACCTTTCCTAATCCTTCACCTTATTTTTACATATTAAAATCTTTGTTTTATTCTTTAACCCACCAATTTAATTTGTCGAGAAGCCAGCTTTTTTAGTTTTCATACACTGGTCATCTGACCACGTAGCTTAGGGGTCATCAACAAGATTTATAACATTAAACAAAATCCCCTCCTTCATATCATTTATGAATCCATAAATAGCAGAATTGGAAGAGACCTCAGCAAAACTCCATTACTCACTAGCCACAGTCAAACACTTTTCCATTTATCATCAGCTTTTGCTTTGTGTTTCCAAGCCAGTTTTCAATCCAGCCAGATAATTTGCCATTAATGCCATATGCCTTAATCTTCCTTTGTATGGGGAGTTAAACTGCTCATTTTGCATCATAAAAATAGGTTTATTTCCACAGCAATGCAGAATTTGCAGTATAACTGCAGCTGAAATAGTGACAGTTTCAGATTTGGCTTCAAATGTTAGACCACCTCTAGGGAGTAGTCTCACGCTGCTTTAGTTTGCATCAGCTGCAGTATAACAGCACCAGTGGGAAGCAAACTGTTTAAGCTTTAAAGTCAAATTTTAAAAAGTACCCAGGTGTTTGGCTAGATGCCTTGAAACTTCTAGTATTAGTAAAGAGCCATTAGAGAGTTTGTTCCTTTCTAACATTAAAAATGTCACTTGCTTTCAAATGCTGTCAAAAGACTTCTGTATGTGTATTTAAGGATCCATGTACAAAGCTCTGCTTTTCCCTGCTTTGAGAACAGTGCAAATGGTGCTGGCTTGCACTTCTCTCAAAATCATAACAATTTTATTGTATTGCTGGATGCAATAGAACTGTGCTGTAAAAGTCTCACATATGGAACTTTACCAAGTACTTTCTGAAAATATAATTAATTGTAACCTGCTAATTTAGTTACTTCATCAAAAAAAATGGGCTTGTGAGAGATCATCAATTGATATAAAACAATGTTGACTGCTCCTTATGGCCTTTGACCAAACATTGAAAGCATAAAAGGCCAGTTTCATTGCTCTCAGCTGTGTTTTTGCTATCTTTAAGACAGCAACAATGAACACTTTTACTGTTTTTGGGTTGAAATCTTCAGTGTTGTAAAATTTAAGTACCATTTTCATAATTAAAATCTTTCATACAAGTGATGTGATGAAAACACTTGGTGATGCAATGATATTTTTGCAATGTGATTTGATGCTTTTAAAATGCAAATTGCATAACTGCATTCATAAACAAAGTTCAAATACTTCCCCAATAATATTGTGGGAGCAACAATACCCCTTTGAAAATTGAAACGACCTTCACAGAGATCCCAGATTTGCAAATCCCATTTCAGTTATATTAGCAAAACATTGTTGACACACCACCATCTAAAATACTCCATGCAAATACACATTAGAGAATTGCTTGTGTGATGTTTGTAATATTTTCCACTGAAGTTGGTGTAAATCCAAAACAATTTTTTTGTATGATATACTTTATTTGGATGATTCAATGTCACAAAACAGGATTGATTTAGAATATGAATATTTTGTAAGTGAAAATATTTACAGCATAACTGAAAATTTGAACATAACCAACACTCTAAGTGACTAGAAGCTGCAGAGCCTTATAGGTATGCAATGCTGTCAGCCAAACAATAAGCATTAAGTTACTGTATGTTGGGAAGTAATGGAAAAAGAAAATTAGTATAACCCAAAGCAACCAGCAATTTCAAACACAATTAGTAGGGCAAGAATCATTTGTGGTAAATGCTGTAATTTAAATGTGCATTAAACTTAAATGTGTGAATCTAGTGCAATTTATTTCACAGCAACAATTTCATGATTTACAGTAATTTACATGTAGAGAAATATTGCGCAGGGTTTGCTTGATTTGTTCAATTTTTTTTTTCATCACAGCACTTTGCTTATTTATTTTACATAGTAAAATGCTGATAATAAAATATTACCCAAAGATGCAAGTAGCTGACTTGAAACCCAAGCCCAGAGATTTGTAATCAGACCCATGGTTCTTTGAGACAAGAATGTAAATGTTAAGTGGCATAATAGAAACAGCACAAAACAGGGACAGTGAGGTAAGAGAGCAATGTAAGTAATTGTATATTTCTTTCCTTTAAAGTATCATCAATCAGAGGGGCTGCCACAGAAACTGCCCCAGTGCCCAGGAAAGGTTGACTGGAGCCTGAATTGTAAGTTATAGCTGGGCCTGTATTGCACCGTAAATTAAGAGCAGACACTTCCTTCACAGTCATAGAATTATGCAACCCCAGTTTGGCACATCTTTACACTGCTCAGATTCTTGCCAGCTACCTGCATTTCTTATCAAGGGCATGCATGCACTGTATCTAAATGAGTCATATAGATTCTCTCCAGTAACAGAACACCATCATGGGATCTGCTCAACGCAGCATTGATCAATTTATAGGGCGGGTTGTTGCAGCAATCCATTGCATCTTTGTACCCCAAGCCTGACATGAAGGCATCTAAGCTAATTTAGATGGCTTTGATCAGTGGGATCAAAGCAGTCTTTTTTTGCTTTACAGTAGGTGCTTTTTATATTGTTTTGGAAAAACAGTTACTTCATAACATTGGGATTCTGCAGCCGTGTCTGAAAACCTGCCACATTTGAAATCAATCAGTAACAGCAAATCATTCAAATGGGACAAAATGTAAGTAGAGAGCTATATTAATTACTGTGATGTGGAGATGTTAATTACTGTAACATTTTTGCACTTCAGAGATTACTTTCTGTGCTGTCATTTTTAAAAACAAGTTTAACATGAGGCCAGTTGTATTCTTTTCAAAAAGTGAGTACTATATTCAGTACTGAGAACATATCAAATTTCTTCAGTTTTCAAGCAATAACAGGCAAATTTATTGCTTTTATTGAATTGTTTGATGGAAAAGCACAATTACAGTAAGTTTTACAATTACACAAAACACAATTAATAAACATTTGTCTCACTTTTAAAATCCATTTTTCACCTGCAATGTTTCCCTTCTTTCTGTCCCTACAGCACACAGTGGGTTGGATCCTCCTCTGAATTACCAATGGTTTGGGGTAAATTTGGGGCGTTAAGTAGTAAAATGGTTTCCTATAATCTACCACTTGAAACCATCCCAAAAATTTGCAATAAGTTATCCTCCCAAAAAGTGCAAATGCCTTTAAGGTGCACCAGGGACTCAATGCCACATGTAAATGGAGTCAAGGGGATGTGGCTAACCCTTGCAACTCATTTACCCCCATTTCTGACTCAAACCTTCCCCAGATAATTACGACCGCTATATAAGTGGCAGTAGGAGCTCCAGGAAGATAGCCCTCATGTGGATACCACAATTAAGAGGCCATTTTGTATGCTACCAATGAAATTTGGTATTACTTTATCAGCATATGGATCTCTTTAGTATTTTGGAGGCTCAGTCACAACTCTTGCTGCTATTTTTACTCAGCTCTGATCAAAATACTACTTTGCATGGAACCATAGATTTACCTATGGAAATACTTCTTATGCTATGAAGAGGAGAGGCTAATTTGGAGGCTCAGAGTCAGGCATCACAGAAGGCATCTCTTCCCAAGCACTCCTATCCACTCACCAGGACCTACAGAATAAGAACATCTTACTAAGACTTTTCCGACTGTCAGTACCTCAAAAGGCTGCACTTCCCTTCCCCCATAGGTTACTGGGGAAATATGTCAGCTGCTGACTGTAAACCTTAAGCCCACTTTCACCAGGACAACAGCATTGTCTATACCAGCCAAGGTCACGACTACCTTGAATTTCTTCGCAACTAGATCCTTCCAGGCAGCAGCAGGTGATCTTTACCATATTAGTCAGGCAGCTGCTCAGCATTGTATCAAGAAAGTCACTGATGCTCTATTCAAGAGGGCTGAGTAATTCATATCCTTCCCAATCGAAGCAGACAAACAAAGAGAGAGAGCTGTTCCAACGGGACGGGCTCCACTTAAACCGGGCTGGGACCAGCATCGTGGTGAATTGAATAACTAGGGCTGTTGATAGGGTTTTAAACTAAAAAGGGGGAGGGGGCAGGTGAGGGGAAATTTAGAAATCTAATGATAAAAGTTAAGACAATAGAACTGTGTAGTGACTTGGGTAAAAGAACCTCTGGTGAAGAGTGATCATAATATGATAGAATTTCACATTGAGTTTGAAAGTAATGTACTTAAGTCAGAAACTAGAGTCTTAAACTTAAATAGAGTCAATTACATGGGTATGAGTGGCGAGTTGTCAAAGGTAGATTGAGAAATTAAATTAAAGCGTTTGACAATTGAAAAGCAATGGCAAACATTTAAAGAAATATTTCAGTATTTTCAACATGTATACATTCCATTGAGAAATAAAAACTCCATAGGAAAAGTGATCCACCTGTGGCTAACTGAAGAAGTTAAGGAGAATATTAGATTGAAAGAAGAGGCCTATAATGTTGCCAAGAAGAGTAATAAGCCTGGGGATTGGGAGAGTTTTAGAAACCAATAAAGGACGACCAAAAAATTGATAAAAAGGGAGAAAATAGAATATGAAAGTAAACTAGCAAGAAATATAAAAATGGATTGAGAGAGCTTCTACAAGTATGTAAAAAGGAAGAGAGTAGCAAAAGTAAACATTGGTCCCTTAGAGGCTGAGACCGGAGAAATTATAATGAGGAATCAGGAAATGGCAAATGCGTTAAACAAATACTTTGGGCCCGATTTTAGCACCCGCTATCGGGTGCGTTCTCGGCGGGGGGGCCTCGAAAATCGGAAAATCCAGGATCCCGAACGGATCCCGCCTCGATCCCGCCCACTTCCGGGTTCCCCGCTGACGCGCCGGCGTGCGCGCGCAGCCCCCGCTGGTGGGAATCCCGCAGGCAATTAAAGCCAGCGGGATGCCACTTGAGAGTATTTATTTAGCTATTTCAGGTCATTAACTGACCTGATTAAGGGACTGTGCGTGATTTTGGATCAACATGGGACTGTTTCCCACACTGGGGGAAACACTCCCAGATCGAATGGACGTGTTGCAGCTGTCAGCCTGTGGCAGCTGCAAAGGTCCATTTGACAGGTGGGGGGGAGACCCTCACCCATTGCAGGAGGCCACTCTGTCACTTGGGACAAAGTTTGGCCTCCACCACCCTCCTCCTGACGGTCAAAATCACCAACCTGCACACTTACCCCGGGGTCCGGAGACATGTACCTACCTTGCGGACCCCCTCAGATGTACATCTTGCGGATGGGGGCCGCCGTAGCTGCAGTCATGACCTCCTCGGAGGGCGAACAGCATCACCAGCCTCACCAGCCTCGCCATCCACGCCGTCCACCTCTGACACATGGAGCTCCACAACACAGTGTTGTGACACATCCACCTGTACAGCAGGAGGGAGGGCTACTGCAGAGAGAGATGCGTCGCAGAGGGCACTACCCTCGCCACAGGTTCCACAGACCGAGGCTCAGCCTCCTGGAACTCTCTGAGCAGCAGTGCACACGGAGGCTCAGAGTCACCCGACATGTAGCCGTGGACATCTGCAGCCTCTTTCATGCCGAGTTGCTCCTGGCTGGCCCGTGCACCATCTTCCTACCTGTCGCTGTCAAAGTCACCACTGCCCTCCCGAACTTCTCCTCCACAGCCTTCCAGGGTGCAACCGGGGACATCGCCGATGTCTCTCAGTCGTCTGCGCAGAAGAGCCCTGCAAATACACCTACACCCACTCTGCAGTGACACAATGGATGGCATAGTGATACCCAGGAGCGGGCATTATTGCACGAACCGGACAGGATTCGCGAAGACATGGCAGTAGTGGTGCCAATATAATGTGTGATGTGAGTTGTTCTGAAATTCAATAGAAGTAACAACCATGACAAACCCTCAAACACCCTTGCGCATCCCCTTCATGCTTACGACATGTTTGCCTTACGCTGCCTACTGCACATATGTGATGCATGCCCTGTGGCTGCAGCACAGGTGGTGGCAGGTTGAGTGAGGCTGGCCGTGAGAGAGATGCACGAGAGGGTGAGTATGGGATAGAGCCATGAGATTGTATGAGGATTGGGTTGCGTGGTAGTGGCGGGGTGAGTACTGGCGAGGTGAGTAGGTGCAGGTAAGATGAGGATGGGGTTTGAGTGGGTATGAGGGGTGATGTGACAGAGTAGTGTTGGCAGTGCCGAAGGAGATGTGGGGTGGGGGCAGTGATGTGGCAGACGGAGTGTAGGGGAAAGACTACGTGTACTCACTTTGGCTGACCTATTGAGGTCATTGGACCGCCTCCTGCACTGTGTGCAGGTGGGTGATATGTTGGTGGCGCAGGTGACCCCCTCTGCCACCTCGAGCCAGCCCTTCCTGGTGGCGGAGGCGGGCCGCTTTCTCCCGCCCGCCGGGTGGAAGATCTCTGTACTTCCCCTCCTCCTCACCCCATCTAATGATACCTGGGGTGAGGCATCATTAAACTGGGAGCAGCCTTCCCCCTGGGCTGCTCCATGCAGTCATCTTTGCTATTGGTTGCAGCATCTGTCAGTGGAGGACTTCCCCTTTAAATAGAGCGCCTCCAGCTGACAGATCTTACTACACATGCGCAGCCCGCCCGACGCGCAGATCAGCAGCGGGGAACCCGGAGGAGCAGGTAAGTGAATCCAATTAGTGGTTTGCCTGCTACGATCGCGCAGGAAACCCACTAATTTCAACGCGCCCGCTTGCCCATCCGCCGGGAACCCGCACCCCTGGTAAAATCGGGCCCTTTGTATCTGTCTTCACAGTAGAAGACACAAAAAGCATACCAAAGATAGTGGGGAACCAAGAGGTAAATGAGAGTAAGAAACTTAAAACAATTAATATCACAAGAGAAAAAGTACTGGACAAACTAATGGGACTAAAAGCCAACAAATCCCCCTGGACCTGATGGCCTACATTCTAGGGTTCTAAAAGAGGTGGCTGCAGAGATAGTGGATGCATTGGTTATGATCTTCCAAAATTCTCTAGATTCTAGAATGGTCCCAGTGGACTGGAAGGTAGCAAATGTAACCCCACGATTCAAGAAGGGAGGGAGAGAGAAAACAGGGAACTACAGGCCAGTTAGCCTGACATCGGTCGTCGGGAAAATGCTGGAATCCATTATTAAGGAAGTGGTAACAGGGCACTTAGAAAATCATAATATGATTAGGCAAAGTCAAGATGGCTTTATGAAAGGGAAATCACGTTTGACAAATTTATTAGAGTTTTTTAAGGATGTAACTAGCAGGGTAAATAAAGGGGAACCAGTGGATGTAGTATATTTGGATTTTCAAAAGGCATTTGATAAGGTGCCACATAAAAGTTTGTTACACAAGGTAAGGCTCATGGGGTTGGGGGTAATATATCAGCATGGATAGAGGATTGCTTAAAGGACAGAAAACAAAGAATCGGGATAAACGGGTCATTCTCAGGCTGGCAGGCTGTAACTAGTGGGTACCGCAAGGATTGGTGCTTGGGCCTCAGCTATTTACAATCTATATTAATGACTTAGATGAAGAGACTGAGTGTAATGTATCCAGGTTTGCTGACGATATAAAGCCAGGTGGGAAAGTAAGCTGTGAGGAGGACATAAAGAGCTCGATATTAGGGGGGAGGCGGGTTGGCAGCGGGGGGGGGGGGGGGGTCGACTGGGCGGGTGGGTAATGCACCCAGTGAATTCGGCCTAATTGAAGGCACTCACCTTGGCTTTCGGGTTTCGCGCTGGAAAGCTGCGCAGCGGGCAGACTGTGCACCCGCATCATTGGCTGTCAGCTAGAGGAGCCCTATTTAAAGGGGCAGTCCTTCCTAACTGATGCTGCATAAAATAGGCAAAATTACAGCATGGAGCAGCCCAGGGGGAAGGCTGCTCCCAGGTTTAATGATGCCTCACTCCAGGTCTTACTGGATGGGTTGAGGAGGAGGAGGAGGAGGAGGGAGATCTTCCACCCGGCGGACGGGAGGAAGTGGCCCGCCTCTGCCACCACGAAGGCCTGGCTCGAGGTGGCAGAGGAGGTCAGCAGCACCACTAACATACCACGCACCTGCTTACAGTGCAGGAGGCGCTTCAATGACCTAAGTAGGTCAGCCGAAGTGAGTACACTTACTCATTCCCCTACACTCCGTCTGCCACATCACTGCTCCCACCCCACATCTCCTTCTGCACTGCCAACACTACTCTATCACATCACTCCTCACACCCACTCAAAGCTCATCCTCATCTTACCTGCACTTACTCACCTCGCCAGTACTCATCCCGCCACTACCACTCAACCCAATCCTTATACAATCTCATGGCTCTAATATTCACCCTTTGATGCATCTCTTTCACGGTCAGCCTCACCCAACCTGCCACTACCTGTGCTGCAGCCACAGGGCATGCATCACATGTGTATAGAATCATAGAATCATAGAAGTTTACAACATGGAAACAGGCCCTTCGGCCCAACATGTCCATGTCGCCCAGTTTATACCACTAAGCTAGTCACAATTGCCTGCACTTGGCCCATATCCCTCTATACCCATCTTACCCATGTAACTGTCCAAATGCTTTTAAAAAGACAAAATTGTACCCGCCTCTACTACTGCCTCTGGCAGCTCGTTCCAGACACTCACCACCCTTTGAGTGAAAAAATTGCCCCTCTGGACCCTTTTGTATCTCTCCCCTCTCACCTTAAATCTATGCCCCCTCGTTATAGACTCCCCTACTTTTGGGAAAAGATTTTGACTATCTACCTTATCTATGCCCCTCATTATTTTATAGACTTCTATAAGATCACCCCTAATCCTCCTACTCTCCAGGGAAAAAAGTCTCAGTCTATCCAACCTCTCCCTATAAGTCAAACCATCAAGTCCCGGTGGCATCCTAGTAAATCTTTTCTGCACTCTTTCTAGTTTAATAATATCCTTTCTATAATAGGGTGACCAGAACTGTACACAGTATTCCAAGTGTGGCCTAACTAATGTCTTGTACAACTTCAACAAGACATCCCAACTCCTGTATTCAATGTTCTGACCAATGAAACCAAGCATGCTGAATGCCTTCTTCACCACCCTATCCACCTGTGACTCCACTTTCAAGGAGCTATGAACCTGTACTCCTAGATCTCTTTGTTCTATAACTCTCCCCAACGCCCTACCATTAATGGAGTAGGTCCTGGCCCGATTCGATCTACCAAAATGCATCACCTCACATTTATCTAAATTAAACTCCATCTGCCATTCATCGGCCCACTGGCCCAATTTATCAAGATCCTGTTGCAATCCTAGATAACCTTCTTCACTGTCCACAATGCCACCAATCTTGCTGTCATCTGCAAACTTACTAACCATGCCTCCTAAATTCTCATCCAAATCATTAATATAAATAACAAATAACAGCGGACCCAGCACCAATCCCTGAGGCACACCGCTGGTCACAGGCCTCCAGTTTGAAAAACAACCCTCTACAACCACCCTCTGTCTTCTGTCGTCAATCCAATTTTGTATCCAATTGGCTACCTCACCTTGGATCCTGTGAGATTTAACCTTATGTAACAACCTACCATGCGGTACCTTGTCAAAGGCTTTGCTAAAGTCCATGCAGACCACGTCTACTGCACAGCCCTCATCTATCTTCTTGGTTACCCCTTCAAAAAACTCAATCAAATTCGTGAGACATGATTTTCCTCTCACAAAACCATGCTGACTGTGCCTAATCAGTCCCTGCCTCTCCAAATGCCTGTAGATCCTGTCTCTCAGAATACCCTCTAACAACTTACCCACTACAGATGTCAGGCTCACCGGTCTGTAGTTCCCAGGCTTTTCCCTGCCGCTCTTCTTAAACAAAGGCACAACATTTGCTACCCTCCAATCCTCAGGCACCTCACCCGTAGCTGTCGATGATTCAAATATCTCTGCTAGGGAACCCGCAATTTCCTCCCTCACCTCCAATAACGTCCTGTGATACATTTCATCAGGTCCCGGAGATTTATCTACCTTGATGCGCGTTAAGACTTCCAGCACCTCCCTCTCTGTAATATGTACACTCCTCAAGACATCACTATTTATTTCCCCAAGTTCCCTAACATCCATGCCTTTCTCAACCGTAAATACCGATGTGAAATATTCATTTAGGATCTCACCCATCTCTTGTGGTTCCGCACATAGATGACCTTGTTGATCCTTAAGAGGCCCTACTCTCTCCCTAGTTACTCTTTTGCCCTTTATGTATTTGTAGAAGCTCTGTAGTAGGAAGCGTAAGGCAAACGTGTTGTGAGCATGAAGGGGATGCACAAGGGTGTTTGAGGGTTTGTCATGGTTTTTACTTATATTTGATTTCTGATCAACTCACATTACATATATTGTCACCACTACTGCCACGTCTTTGCAAATCTTGTCTGGTTTGTGCAATAATGCCCTTTCCTGAGGATTACCATGAAGACCCACAACTAATGCCACCCATTGTGTCACTGCAGAGTGGGTGTAGGTGTATTTGCAGGGCTCTTTTGTGCAGACGACTGAGAGACGCCGGCGATGTCCCCGGTGGCACACTGGAAGGATGCGGAGGAGAAGTTGTTGAGGGCAGTGGTGACTTTGACAGCGACAGGTAAGAAGATGGTGCTCGGGCCAGCTGGGAGCAGCTCGGCATGAAGAAGGCTGCAGATGTGTACGACTACATGTCGAGTGACTCTGAGCCTCCGTGTGCACTGCTGCTCAGAGAGGTCCAGGAAGCTGATCCTCGGTCTGTAGACCCTGTGGGGAGGATAGTGCCTTCTGCGGCATATCTCTCTCTGCGGTTGCCCTCCCTCCTGCTGTGCAGGTAGATGTGTCACAGCACTGTGTTGTGGAGCTCCACGTGTCTGAGGTGGATGGCGTGGCCGGCGAGGCTGGTGATGCTGTTTGTCCTCCGAGGTGGTCATGACTGCAGCTATGGCGGCCCCCATCCGGAAGATGTATGCTTGAGGGGGTCCGCAAGGTTGGTAAATGTGTCTGCACACCGGGGTTGAGGTTTCAAGTTTGTGAATTTTATTGTTAGGAGGAAGGTGGTGGAGGCCAAACTTTGTCCAAAGTGACAGAGTGGCCTCCTGCAATGAGTGAGGGTCTCCCCCCCCCCCACCTGTCAAATGGACCTTTGTAGCTGCCACAGGCTGGTGGCTGCAACACGTCCATTTCAACTGGGAGTGTTTCCCCTAGTAGGGGAAACACTAGGGGAAACACTCTCAGTTTAGTTAAAAATCCCACCCCTCCTAAAATATCCTACAAATCAGGTCTGCTAATGACCTGAACTATCACATTAATTGCCTTCAGTGGGATCCCGCCGGCTTTAATTGCTGGCGGGAGTCCCGCATGCGGAGGCTGCACACACATCTAAGTGCATCACTGGGGAACCTGGAAGTGGGTGGGTTATATCCGGGCTCTGGACCTGCCCCGGAAATCCCCGATTTTCGAAGCCCCCCCGCCACGAACCCACCCGCTCGAACGTCCAAAAATCGAGCCCAAAGAGTTTGCAAAGGGATATAGACAGATTAAGTGAGTGGGCAAGAAGGTGGCAGATGGAGTATAATGTGCGGAAACGTGAGGTTATTCACTTTGGTAGGAAGAATAGAAAAACAGAATATTTTTTAAATGGTGGAAAACTATTAAATGTTTGTGTTCAAAGAGACTTGGGTGTCCTCGTACAAGAAACACAAAAAGTTACTATGCAGGTACAGCAGGCAATTCGGAAAGCAAATGGCATGCGGGTTGCAGTACAACAGTAAGGAAGTCTTACTACAGTTGTACAGGGCTTTAGTGAGACCTCACCTGGCGTACTGCGTACAGTTTTGGTCTCCTTATGTAAGGAAGGATATACTTGCCTTGGAGGTGGTACAATGAAGGTTCACTAGATTAATTCCTGGGATGAGAGGGTTGTCCTATGAGGAGAGGTTGAGTAGAATGGGCCTATTCTCTCTGGAGTTTAGAAGAATGAGAGGTGATTTCATTGAAACTTATAAGATTCTGAGGGGGCCTGACACGGTAGATGCTGAGAGATTGTTTATCTTGGCTAGAGATTCTAGAACTAGGGGGCACAGTCGCAGGATAATGGGTTGGCCATTCAAGACTGAGATAAGGAGGAATTTCTTCATGCAGAGGGTTGTGAATCTTTAGAATTCTCTACCCCAGAAGGCTGTGGATGCTGAGTCATTGAATATATTCAAGGCTGAGATCGATAGATTTTTCGACTCTAGCTGAATCAAGTGATATGGGGATCGGACGGGAAAGTCGAGTTGAGGTCGAAGATCAACCATGATCTGATTGAATGGCAGAGCAGGCTCGTGGGACCATATGGCCTACTCCTGCTTCTATTTCTTATGTTCTTATGTAGCTCTCCTTTTCTACAGATAGGCAGGATTTCCACAGATGCACAGTGCAAATGACAATTGGCCTATGTCACTCAAAATCCAATATGATAAACCCCTCAATTTTATGAACAGGAATGGCTTTCATTCTATTAATGTGTAGCTAGTGTGCAATGCCAATCATTTTATCCTGCATGTCAATGCCAAATACCCAGGAAGCTGTTGTGATGCTTTTATGATGCGACAATCCACCAGCATGACTCATCATGTATCAGGGTGTTTGGTGACCAGGGCTATCCTCTGCAGTCATGACTTATAACTCCAATATCTTCAACTGATAGAAGGTCAACAGATATAAGTATCACAGAGCAGACTATAGAAATTCTCCATTCTTGTATTAGGTGCCTGGATAAATATGGTGGAATCCTGCAATACAGCCCAGTGAGAATCTCAAGAATCACTGTCGCTTGCTATGTACTACATAATATTGTAAAGAAGATAAGCTTGCTGGTTCTTGAAGCTGAGGGCAATAAAGATGAAGAGAGGGTGGAAGGACATTCTTCCCCATAGCTTGAGGATGGTGCAAAGGACAGCTTGCAGCCAGAGACAGGAGGACACACTAATTACCCGATGTTTTCAATAATTAAAGGATGACACCAAAAAAATTACTCCAGACCTGCCTGTTCTTCCTCCCATACCCTCATAAAGTCTCTCACTGTCAAAGACTTCTCCCAAGTTCCTTCAAAAAACATCATCCAAATCCCTAAATGTTGAAAATATGCACAGGCATGAACTCAGATCTTTATGTGCATTAGCTGTGTTTACTTGACAGTAAAACATGCACCAAAAGTGCCAACAATTCCATTCACCCTAACTACAATTAGTTCTGAACAGTGTGCCTATCCTTTATGCCAGCTAACTTACTTGCTCCTCATCTACAACTTCTATGAGGTGTTCCCTGAGTGAAATGAGGTTTAACGTTCGGTGGCTAGGATGGTTTCCCTGGAGCCTTAAAGCTTGAGGTGACTCTTGCCTCAGGGAAGCAGCTGTCCCAGAGTGACCAGCTTCTGGCAGCCTTTTTATTGCACTGGCAGGGGGTGTTGGGTCCGTGTCTGAAGTTTGCTCATGTGTAGGCATCAGAGGTAGCAGGCTCAATGCCACTCTCCAGAGGGACAGCAACATCAGTACCCACTCCTTGCAGCCATCTGGTGCTGGGCACAGGCTCAAGATGCTACTGGTACACACCTAATAGTGTGTACATACCTAACAGTCCCTACCAGGTCTTGGAAACCCTGTAAAAGTGCCCTCTTTACAGTACCTATGGCAACACAATTAGCTGCCACTCCAGAAGCCAATGCGCTAAGAAGTTGTTCCTGATATCTCCCAGGTTATCACTGTCATCAGGGGGTTCTGCTGATCTTGAGAACCTTCCTGCAATGTGTTGCAGATGTGGGTAGTGGACCCCTCCCACTTGTCCATCATCTTAACCATATGTAAGGAAACTATCTCCAATGCCTCCAACATGAGATCGATGCTCATAGCTGTTTTGAAGACTGGGCCCCTGAGATCTGATTCCTTAGGCTCCTCAGCCAATGGTGGTCACTTCTCCATCTTCCATAGAGCAGTGGCACTCTCTTTCACACCCAGGTGCTCATTCTCAGTAGTGCTCAGCGCTTCACCAATAACAATGGGTTAAGTACTGTTTAACTCACTCATTACTTCTTCATGCAATGTACAGGAGAATGCTATGGTGACCTGTGTGCCAGTTTTTCTCTCCTCCTTTAGAGATGAGGCTCCCTTCTGCTAAGTACCTTTCCTCTCTTTGTTACTTCCACTTGACAGCACTAATGAAATTGGGAACTTGAACTGTAGGAACTTGCTGCACGAATCACACATTCTACCAGTCTGTACTACGGTGACCACAGTATCATTCACACAAAGCACCAGTCAATACAGATCTGTGGCACTGTCTAAAATCTTGTGCAAGGTGTCCTTACATAACACCATAGTTTTAGTTGATGAATTCATTTATAGATGTGGCTTAATTCTATTGAACATTGCGCTTGAAGGTAATACAAGAAATATCCCTCTCTGCCAAGTTAAGCCAATGCCAATGACATCATTCACAGAAGGAACCATTTTATCTTTCTTCGCTTCCAATCTATGTTAAAGTAAGTTAAAAATAACCAGATGATTCCCCCCAAAATATTGAACATTGTTGAAGATGTCACTCCACCACCTAATGGTAGAATTAAGAATTTCAGTCCGCAGTGAAATTGTAGTATAGATGGCACAACTTTTTACTCTGGCGTGCTCATATTAGAACACAAAGTTGTTTAAGTCGAGAAATGTTATTTGAAGCCACTTGGTAAATCAAGGCCTAGAAATTCATTCCCTTCGCTCTGTTAGGTCGCCGCTATCCAATTTCACCCCGTACTGTTTATTGTAATATGGAGTACAATGTAGAGGAATATAAACAGAGTTTTGATGCAGTATTTGAGAATCTAAAAAATTTCCATAATTTACAGAATGGTGTTTCCATGATTTCTAATTTAAATTTTAAAATTTAAGGAGTGAATCACCTTTGTAAACATCTCAGGCTAGAAATTGGGCCGTGTAGGGCCCATTGTTTCGGTGCTAAGTGGCCTCCTGAAGTTCCAAAATGGCATCCGGGAAGTGCCTGCACGCTTCTAGCGTTACGTAACGTACATGGATGCCATCCTAGTAAAGGGTTTTGTGCAGATAACGAATGCCAGCAGCATTTAAAGTAGGGGGAATATGCGTTAGATCAGTATGCAACGCTGATTTAAAGTGATAAACACTATTTTGGCACTTGACGCTCCACTCAACGCATTGTCTTAACCACGAACTCCTGAACATGTCTTAGATGGCCTGGAGGACTCCCCACCAGCGCAATTCAAAGGGACCATGCAGGATTTACAGGTTAGTTGATGGATTATTGCTTTTGGCTGCTGATGCATTCGTACCTGTTTTTGGAGGTCTCCTGTACTTGAATACTAGGATGAGGGGACGAAGCCTAACATTTAGTGCCAGGACTCACAAGGAGTGAAGTGCTTCCTCTCACCCTCACACATTACCACTGTTGCAAGCCACACACCCACAACTCACAGGCCACACACACTGGCAGCTATTCAACCCAGAATGCATGCAAAGGGTGGTCGACGTTTGGAACACTCTTTTGCAAACGGCAGTTGATGCTAACTCAATTGTTAATTTTAAATCTGAGATTGATAGATTTCAGTGAACCAAGGGTATTAAGGGATGTGGGGCTAAGGCGGGTATATGGAGTTCAGTCACAGATCAACTATGATCACATTGAATGGCGGAACAGGCTCGAGGGGCTAAATGCCACTGCCACTTGCTGCCTCCTGTTATGCACCACCTTCTCCTGCAAGAAAGCGAGAAGTGTGACGGTGAGTGTCCTGCAGGTTGTCTGGGTTGAATAGCTGCCAGTGTGTGTGGCCTGTGAGTTGTGGGTGTGTGGCTTGCAACAGTGGTAATGTGTGAGGGTGAGAGGAAGCATCTGATTGGAAGAGTTGAGTACTGATTGAAAGAGTTTGTTGGTAGGTGGGTGATGGGGGGTGTAGTGTGTGGAGCAGTGGATGCGGCTAATGGTGTAGTTGGTAGGAGATGCCACTTGACAGTTTGTCTCACTCACCTTGACCACTCGTGTCAAAGCACTGAACTTCTTCCTGCACTGCATCCATATTTGTGATGCTATGCGCCTGGCATTGACTGCATCCCCAACTGCCTTTCACTGCCTCTTGAGCATATGTCTGGAGAGTCTCTTGGCCTCCCTGCAGATATAGGATGCTCTCCTTCTGTCCACCTCTTGCATCAAGGCCTCTAGTGCATCAGCAGAGAACCTTGGTGCATGCATACTCGCAGGCCTGGTACAAACTCAGATTGGCAGATTGGTGAAATCTGGCATGCAGATTGGAGGATGTGGGATTTAGTAGTGCGCAACCTTTATTCAATGTTTTAACATAACTCAACAGTTTGTAAACATAGGGACGGGATCTGCATCTACGTTTTACGAGTGCGATGTCTGATCTTTGTTCAGACTCCGTGTGGACCCGTCTCTTATTTTTTGCAAATAAGAGGTGCAGCCTGCCTTTAAGAGGTGCGAGCAAATCACACAATATTTGGGCCCCCCCTGCTGGTGAGAATGCAAATCTGGTGCAAGACCTGATTGCTGCGCTTTGATGAGGTTAGTGACCAGACAGCAAGAATGTCTCGTGCTGCCTGCATCAGGACCACTGGGTGCACGTTAACCGCACACCGCAATGCCCGTGCCTGGACTCGGGCCTTATTCAGTTTAACCCCCCTTGTGATAGAGATAGCTCAGCAGTAACATACCTGGCATTGAAAAAGAAACACACATTTATATAGCGCCTTTTATGATCTTAGGACGTCCCAAAACACTTTACAGCCAATTAAGTACTTTTGAAGTGTAGGTACTGTTGTAATGTAGGAAACACAGCAGCCAAATTGCACACAGCAAGGTCCCACAAACAGCAATGTCATATTGACCAGATAACCTTTTTTTTAGGTGTTGGTTGAGGGATAAATATTGGTCAGGACGCCGGGGAGAACTCCCCTGCTCTTCTTCGAAATAGTGCCTTGGTATCTTTTATGTCCACCTGAGAGGGCAGATGGTGCCTTGGTTTAATGTCTCATCCGAAAGACAGCACCTCCAACAGTGCAGCACTCCCTCAGCACTGCACTGATGTTCTCACACACATCTGAAACCCAGTTGAACTGCTATGCCAATAGCTGTCATTGCATTATGACTGGGATTGGCTGCTCAGACGACATTGCTAAATGCTACCACCTTTACCAGTTTACAGCAGCATCTGCAATATGAATTGGTGCACTTGGTTGGAAATATTCACAAGAAACTAAGGATTACCCAGTCAGTGTCAGTGTGCTTTCCCAAGCTTGTGGAAATAAAGCAGAGCCAGATGTGAATTCCTGTATCTCAAGGACATTGGAGGACTGATTAGCAAAAGCAGTAGCATCGTCTGCATTGAGTGCACCCAGAGACAGAGTCAAAGGCAATTTGTTGCTACCTCTAGTCTAAAAATGAAGTGAAAATAATGAATGTCTTATCATTTTTTGCCTAATTTCACGGTACTTATCTTAAAATTATGGAATATTATTCTTTGAAAAATGATAACGTGCTTGGTTTATTTGAAAATAATTTCCAAAAGTTAATACTGTTTCTGCATATAAAGTGAATATTTACAGTTGAACATTTTGGTTTGGTTTTCAGTGATAGCCTTTTTTTATATTCTTTTATCAGTAATATTATATGGAAGCATATTCACATCCTCTGCACATTAATTCAGATCCTGATTGCTAAAATATTTCAGATCGATAAATGAGGAGGTTACAGAAACTTGTTTTTCATGCTGCATTAATTGCCTGACTCCTAATTAGAAGGCCACGAGTTTAGCTCAACTTGCTTGCTGCTCCATCTAGCATCAGAACATTGCGATCCATTTGGCTGAGAGGAATTATCAGAACATGACTCACTTAATGAAAATGGCTTTTTCTACTTTTAAATCTAAGAAAAATCAAATGTCTGAACATCAGCCCCAAAATACCACATCACCCTTTAGCCAGTAGAACCACAATGGTTTCTTCTCATTCAATGTTCCTAAGTTCCTACGTGTTCAAAACATGAGGCAAGATGTTTAAGGGAAAGTGTTCTAGATGTAGTAATGTCTGTGGTTGTGCACTTGGCATTAACACTTCAGTCAATGTATCATTCAGTGAAAGGTTAGTTATTCACCACACATGCAACTTCCTGTAATTCTGTGGGCTGAAGTGGTGTATGGAAATTTCTGGATGCATTTACCCGTTCCTTTACAACCTTGCTGGTAGTAGCAGCTTCAAGTTTAAAGTGACAGTTGCTCAGAAACTACAGGACACCCACCTAAGCTATCCCTCCTTTTCACTGTAAAGAAAACTATTGTTCTTGGCCAGAATAGCCTAAAATCTATCAGGAGATGGTCACTTCTGTGTGGGTATGAGAAGCTCGGTTTGGAACTGAAGATTACACAAGTATTGCAGGTTTAATCTATGTGAGCCATTCTTTTTTTTTAAAGTGTTCAATGAACTGTTCAACCCCCTTGTTGGCTACTAGAACGAATTCCGTTTGCCTATATCATTGCTATAATGCTGCTTGGCAGAAATGGGAAAACACAACTAGCGTGAAATGTTTTTCCAATCCTTCATCATACTTGTGGCATAATTAAATAATTGTAGGGCACAATTTTTCTCCTTTGCAGATGGAAAGCTAATAAACCTCTGTTGCTTTAGTGTATTTAAAGGCCAACAAATAAAAAGATGTGCCTTTGCTGTGGGTGATTTCATGAAATACAAATTCAATGATGAGAATGATGGGAAACTAGTTAGTCATGACACTGTGTAATAATACTCCTTTCATATTTCATGACCAGCTAAATTTCCACTGAAGGGGTAGAAACAATGAAAAGTTGGGTCTTCCAAGAGTGCACAATATTAATGCATAATAGTGTAATAGTCATGAAAACAGACAAAATTCTGCATGTAGTAAGAATTCTGGTTATTTGGCCAAAACTACTTCAACGATCTTTATTCATTTTAGATATTTATAGAAACACTTATACATCTAACTTTTTCTCTTTTCACAATTCTAATTTGAAATGATGGGCTGGATCTTGCTGGGTGGGTCATCTTGTGGCACGCACCATTAGTTAGACTTTGTTCTGCACCCTTCAGCTTGAAATTTTTAATGCCGTAACTTACTGGAAGTGCGAGCTGATAACGGTGTGGTGATAACGGGCATCTGGGACCTCAGTGAATGGCAGGACCAACAGTGTATCTACTTAACCAATGAGATTTAAAGATTGAGAAAGAAACAGTGTAATGATGGAGAAGGAGGGTGAATTAGAGTCAAATCAGGTACAGAAAGAGAAATAAAGAGGGAAAGAAGGTTTGATTGAGAGAGAGAGAAAAAAGGCAGATAGGAAAAATAAGGGAAAAAATATAAAATTAAAAATCTGGCATTTTTAAAATCTCTAACAACAATTGATTACATGTAGGAATGAGATTGAACAGTTTAAATTGATCCCTTTCTGGGCTAGAGAGGTTGATTGGCAGTGCATTGACAAATATCGTGTCGTTAAAAGGGTACTTGCGCTCTTAATTACTAGACATAACTTTCTGTGGCGAGTTTAATGGGCCATAAATGTGCAAATCAGGCAAGTTCTTAAAAATAACAGGAATGCTAAGGGCGAGATACCGTTTGGGTGATGCAAACTGTGGAGCGGCATAAATCGACGAGTAAATTCTGGAGATTCACAACACATAGCGTATCTCTTAATCCCATGAATTTGTTGGCTGATTTGCGCTTTAATAAAGCCATGATATGTTAAATGTAAAGAATCTTACAACACCAGGTTATAGTCCAACAATTTTATTTGAAAATCACAAGCTTTCGGAGACTTTCTCCTTTGTCAGGTGAATGTGGGAATCCTTGAACGTTTCGCATTTATATTCAGAGAACAATACCTGGTGATTACAGATAATCTTTCCAACTGCCCGTTGTCAAGACAATCAAAGTGTTCAGACAGAGAGGTGTTACCTACAGGACCACTGAATATACAAACGGCCAGAACACAAGACAGAGAGAGAGAGGGAGAAACATCCGAAAGGAAGAGAAAGACAGAGAATGACCCGTTGTATTAAAAACAGATAACTTTTATTCGCTGGTGGGGTTACATGTGGCGTGACATGAACCCAAGATCCCGGTTGAGGCCGTCCTCGTGGGTGCGGAACTTGGCTATCAATTTCTGTTCGATGATTTTGCATTGTCGTGTGTCTCGAAGGCTGCCTTGGAGAATGCTTCGGGTAAGCGTTCTCCAAGGCGGCCTTCGAGACATACGACAACGCAAAATCGTCGAGCAGAAATTGATAGCCAAGTTCCACACCCACGAGGACGGCCTCAACCGGGATCTTGGGTTCATGTCACGCTACACGTAACCCCACCAGCGAATAAAAGTTATCTGTTTTTAATACAACGGGTCATTCTCTGTCTTTCTCTTCCTTTCGGATGTTTCTCCCTCTCTCCCTCTGTCTTATGTTCTGGCCGTTTGTATATTCGGTGGTCCTGTAGGTAACACCTCTCTGTCTGAACACTTTGATTGCCTTGACAACGGGCAGTTGGAAAGATTATCTGTAATCACCAGGTATTGTTCTCTGAATATAAATGCGAAACGTTCAAGGATTCCCACATTCACCTGATGAAGAAGAAAGCCTCCGAAAGCTTGTGATTTTCAAATAAAATTGTTGGACTATAACCTGGTGTTATAAGATTCTTTACATTTGTCAACCCCAGTCCATCACCGGTATCTCCACATCATGATATGTTAACACATTGTTATTTTTCCAGCAAGGTCCAGCCCATTACAAAAATATGTTTTAATTTGGACTCACTTACTATTTATATGCTTATTTAATGCTAATTGTAAACCAATACATTTAACAGAAAATGCCATTGAGCCAGTGTTCTGATGGCATGATCATGCTGGAAGTCTTTATTGTGCGGATAAGTCACATACATCATGGGGTCAGCACTTTTCAAGTTACTGATTACATGTTTGGTTGTAAGACATTAGTTAATACACCTTCTTGTATGTCTATGTGTTCAATGTATATAGTTTTTTTTAAAGGCCAAAGTTTTTCCCCTCATTTTCCATACTGAAGCTTGCTTAGTCCTGTGTATATTGGAAATGTGCAAATGCATATTTTGGTAATCATATGTAATGGATAGAAATAAACAATGGGCGCTAAATTGGGCCATGTAGCACCCATTGTTTCAGCGCTTCATGGCCTCTCCAACATCCAAGATGGCGTCTTGAATGCGCACACGTTTCCAGCGTGACATGTGGCAGATGCCATCTTGGTATAGGAGTTTGCGCAGCCGCAGATAATGAACGCTGGAATCATGTAAAATAGGAAGACAATGGCTTTAATCAGTTTGCAATGCTGATTTAAGGTGATAGACACCATTTTGGGGCTTAACACTCAATTCAACGCACAGTCTTAACCCCGACCATCTGAACATGTCTTAGAGTGCCTGGAGGACCCCCCACCAGCGCTATTTAAAGGGACGATGCAGGATTTACAGGTTAGTGGCTGGATTATTGCTTCTGGTTGCCGAGACATTTGTAACTGTTTTTGGAGGTCTCCTAGACTTCAAGACTAGGATGCGGGCACATAGCCTGACATTTAGACCCAGGACGTGCAGGAGTGAAGTTAGAAAATGCTTCTACACGCAAAGGGTGAGAGACGTTTGGAACGCTCTTCTGCAGATGGCAGTTGATGCTAGCTCACTTGTGAATGTTAAATCTGAGATTGATAGATTTCTGTGAACCAAGGGTATTAAAGGATATGGGGCTAAGGCAGGTATATGGAGTTAGGTCACAGGTCCACCATGATCTCATTGAATGGCGGAACAGGCTCGAGGGACTAAATGCCACTTGCTGCCTCCTGATATGTGCCACCTTCTCCTGCAAGAAAGCGGGATGTGTGTCTGGGTGATGTGCCTGTTATGGTTGAATAGCTGCCCGTGTATGTGGCCTGTGAGTTGTGGGTGGGCGGCTTGAAACAGTGGTAATGTGTAAGGGTGAGAGGAAGCATCTGGTTGGAAGAATTGAGTACTGTTGGAAAGAGTGAGTTTGTTGGTATGTGGGTGATGGGGGGTGTAGTGCATGGTGCAGCTGGTAGAAGACACCACTTGATAGTTGACCTCACTCACCTTGACCACTCATGTCAAAGCATTGAACTTCTTCCTGCACTGCATCCACATTCATGATGCTGTGCGCCTGGCATTGACTTCGTCTCCCGCTACCTCCCACTGCCTTTTGGATATATGTCTGGAGGGCCTTATGCACCCCCCCACCCCCACTCCCACTGTGGACATAGGATGTCCCTCCTTCTGTCCACCTCTCCTGATGACTAGATACTTTGGTGCATGCACTCTCGCAGGCCTAGTATCAACTCAGATCGCAGATTGGTGAGGTCTGGCGTGCAGATTGGAGGATGTGGGATTTAGTAGTGTGCAACCTTTATTCAATGTTTTAACAAAACTCATCAGTGTGTAAACATAGGGATGGGACCTGCATCTGTGTTTTACGTGTATGATGTCTGATCTCTGTTCAGATTCCTTGCAGATAGTAGACTTATTTTCAGCAAATAACAGGCACCAGCTACCTTTAAGAGATTTCTAAGAAACATCCTCCCTTTAAGAGATTGAGCTCCCCTGGTGGTAGAAAGTGCAAATTGCATTGATTCCACATGCAAGACCTGGAATGGAACGCTGTTTGCAGGTGAGTCCTCCGGTGGGATGAAATTTGTGTCCTGCCTGTGCAGGGACCATTGGGCATGGGGTAATAACACATCATGCTACCTATGCCCAAAAATGGCCCCATCCAATTTTCCCCCCAATATGTTTAAATAGTATGTGAAATGAATAGGTCAGCTGCATTACAGTGCGAACAAATACTCCCAGGTAGCTTTTGTATGGGGCTTAAAATGAGTACATAAATGGCAATAAAAATTTCTAAACTCTAATAACTAGGGAAACTGCATGTGCTTTGTTGATTACATCTACTGTATTGAAAAATCATTTATCAGAACACCGTCACAAGCTTTTCAAATAGAAAAGTATTAGCCAAAAGGGAGTGACTGTTGCTATGGGTACAACTATAACAATTTTTACAGCAAAATTAGTACAAAGTAGCCATAAAATATAAGGCTAAAAATTACTGTTGGTGGTAATAGCAGACAGATGCTTAATATGTTTATATGACATTCTGCTGTCCTTGTTTAAAACAGGGCTAATGCCTCATTAAAATTGCAAAGGAATATCACCTGCTAAAATCGCAAACAGTAATTTCTAGGCTATAGTTCTTTGATTTTTAAAAATGTGCTCCAATTTTAAAAATAAGATATGTAACACTAATGTTGGAGATACTGTTTAGTGGATATTTTATATGTTCTTAGGTCAGAACATGCAGATTATTAACCTGTGATTTTGCACATTTGACGTCATTTAGCCACTGTGGAATTGTAACTGTGATGTCTTCTAGTACCCAATGAATATTTCACTTCTTGTAGTGAGAAGCCAGATATTTTAATTAAAAGTCAAAGGGGTACCTTGCACATATAATAGAAAATAATGTCTGGTCTGGAGATAAATCATTGAGAAAAGAGTCCCTCGCTAATTCAGGTGAATTATTCCATTTTTTATATAAATCTGATTGAAATTTGCTACTTATTGGTATAACATGTCCTATTTGACTTGTATGTACATTCTTAAAAATCAACCTTGTAAAAGAACACATGGAACAAATCCTCGTGAAGTGTTGGTAACAAAGTCGGAAACAAAATTGAATGGACACTACGAGAATTTTTTAACTAATATAATATAATAGATCCAGAAGAGCTTCATTCAGAGCACCGGAGTTAGAATTGTAGCCTCGGTTTCTGTGGAGTTTTACGGGTTCTGGGTCAGGTTCCTTGTGGTAGAGGGATGATCTTACAAAGAGGAAAAATCATCCAAGCATTTACCCTGCCCGGTTGGCTACCGTAGATCAGGGTTGATGTTAGTCATAAAGAAGTTATTTATTTAGAAGGCCATCATCTGGGTAAAAAAAAGGACAGGAATGCAGAAAATGTGATAAAATGGATGAGGAAATTACAAACAAGCAATTCCTATGACCCCAGCAGAGAAATGGTTAATACACTTTATAATAGAATAGCAAATAGATGAGGCACAACAGAATGCAATAATGGCCTATATATGTGACCAGATGTATTTCTACAGTTAAAAGATGTACACAGTGCTTCAGAGGACATAAAGACAGTTAACACATGATACAGACAGCTACTTTGATATCAACAAAAGGGCACACTGTTTCTATGCACTAATATACGTTACAGATGAATACGTCCCATGCCAGGAGCATTCATGATATTCTTAAAGGTGTAGATCTTATTTAATGTTCTAACATTTGGAGGGCTTTAATTGATGAAAATATCAAATTTAAAAAGCAAGCAACAATTCCTGGTAAAACTAATTTCTTTCCTGTGTTTCTTTGGCTAATTAAATGATCCAAGTACTGTACATTATAACTTTAAAATGAGTGAGTTTTTTCAGAATTTTACAATAGTCTGTATACTGGTGCAGTTGCACTTTTAGCTTATATGGTATTGCAGGAACAATATAATGAGTTTGATGGCACAGCTGATATACTAATACAATAGTGTTACTGACTTCAGAATGTTTTGATGGTGATGGCCATGGGAGAGAGCAAAGGGCGTTAGAAACTATCGTATAATCTAGGAGGGCAGTTGGGTTGGATTGCCATTTTTGTTACACCAGAGGGAATAAGGAAACACTACTGTACACCTTCTGGTGGCATTCTGCCTTCCTTCTACAGGCATATGTTGTTGTGTTTGTGAGAGGGAGCCTTCTTGTTTATGCCTGAAGAAAGGAAGTCCATACTGATATGTATTTTTCCAGCCTTAGGTGGGGGATGAACATCACTTGCTCTAATTTGCTCCATGTGTCCCATGTTTGCTTTACACACAAGTTTGTGGTGCTGATGGGGGAGGAGACCTGTGGCTTTACCACTTCAAATGTCAGAATCCCAACTCGGCATGTCCATGACCTTCAGAGGCACATCTCAAAATTCCTGTGGACAGACGATAATACAGCAACAAGGAAGCCAGTAGCCAGGCAATGTTTATAATGCTGTTGTGTGTACACGACATGATACTTCATATAAAGTTTGGAGTCAGAGCTGGATATACTGATAAGCCACCACTGTTACGCCAATAATATTATCACGTGTTATAAACGGGAGTTTCACAGTTTAAGACAATTACCCAGCATGCCTGTATAGCAAGTTAGTTGACTGTATTTTTTTAAACATTAAAATGTGAAGTTTAAACAACCAATTGCACATCAGCATGATAGCTGTTTGTGACTGTCATGTCCACATGGCCTTGCTATTGACATCAAAATGACCAATTTCTGAAAAATTGACAGCATTTTACTGCACATTTGGCATTGTACAGTATGGGAGATCATGTCACACCAGTGCCAAACAGGCAGAAACCTGAATGTTTATCTCTATCAGAAGCTCCTCACTGTACAACAGGCTTGTAGATTTTACTCACTCACCTATAATTATGTATGTGCATTAATGTTATTCATATAATCAATGCAGTGTATCACCTTCATACAATCAGTAAATTAGTTTGCACTCTATGGTGCAGCAGTAATGAGATATAAAACGTCACATATAACCAAAACAATGCATCTGTGTTAAGGCACGTGAACATTGTGCAACACAGTGAAGGAGGATTTCCTTTGTGCACTATATGTAACAAAATAGCGCACAGATGAAATCTCTCTCCAGCATAGTATAAAGGCCAGCACTGTGCATCTGCCTACTAAATGGACGGAAGCATTTGCTGAGCAAGAGCACAAAACGAGTGATGTCTCCATTATGGATAGATTTTCCAGATGCATGTGCTAAATTAGTCTCACATACTATACATTGTACTTAGTGTGGGTGTCTTTGTATTTCTACCAAACTCCTGATCAATAAAAGAGAGGAACATTTAACACAATCCAGAACAAAGTCATGACTCAGGAATATTTTGAAGATCCAGTGTTAGGATTTAGGTACTTGGGGCACCCTCCAAAATAGACATTCATCAAATGAAATGTGTGTTTAAGCATGAAACACTGAAGATCTTTATATTGCCATCTTACACTGCCCTCAAGTGGCTTCCACAAGTATGTGGTTCTGTTCATTTAAATCAGATTTGATCAATTCTGTAGGACTTTTGTTAAAATTCAATATATTCTGTGCATAAGTCTAAAGAAGGAGGATTAGTATAATATACTTCATTATTATTTCATTGTACATAAAGTACTTTGGGACATTTCTGATATGGTGCTATAAGAATGCAAGTTTTTTTTCTTACCACTTCTAAATGTCACCCATTTATACTGACTGCACAGTTCATATTGATGTGAAATGGGTTTGCCTTTGTATTGATGTGAACTGTGCAATGTAGTTCAGATATGAAATCACCTTAGGATGCGGTTATACAATTGGTAATGCAAGAAGGGATTGTTCTCTGGTGCACAGTGATTACATAGATCAAAGTTATACTGCCACTTTACTGTGATGCCAGAATTATAATCTGCTGTGTAAAATTGAAGGATTAAGGACAAATCTGAAAGTTCCTTTAACTCTTGAATGTTTAAACCTAGTTGTGAGGCAAAACAAAAATAATGCTGGCTCCACGGCTTGCTGGTTAAATAAGCAATATTTAGGCTATATTCCTGTTTAAGAAGCTTTCATGATTGCGAGCAGTCACCTGTGGAGAGAAACAGCTCAAGGAGCCTTATAAGCAGGGCCATTGATTAACAGTGAACAAAAAAGATTAAATTCCATTTTATGACGTGGCACTCTGGGATTTTTAATGTGTTTTGGGACAATGGGATTTTTAGCTATGTTTTGGGACTCTGGGATTTTTATCAGGGATCACATACCATAATTCATTCCATTTTCTGTGTAAACTGCAAGTCTGTGGCCTTGATCATAGGAGTTTTAAAGGATCCTTTGCACTTGACATAATCCTCATTCAAAGTAAATAAACCCTAAATGAATGTTGCAGCGATTTAATGATAAGACTAGAAATAACACCACGTGCTTTCACTGCATGAACATTTGCAATATTTATATCAAATTCCTCTGCTGTTTAATAGAAGTGTTAACTCTTTTACTCTATTTTCAATTGGTTAATGCCACTGTTAAAACAGTAGCGAATCTGACACAAATGCATTAACCCATTGTTGTTCATGCAATAATATTGCACAGTGGCATTCCAGCCTCATAGAAGTATTATGAATAGAATAATTTATGGAAGACCACAATTTTCATTTGCACTCGAGAGATTACATAACTCAGTCATGCAGATAAAAATCATACTCCATTGTATAAACTTGGGATTAATACTAGAAGCATAAAGGGGAAGGTTGGAATAAATATTTTCATGCAAACAGTCATGAGAATATGGATTACATTACCACAAGTGACTATTGATCAAAAAACTCAAATTCCATTTTTATGACATGGTACTCTGATACTTTCACCAGTATTTTGGGGATCACATACCACAATTCATTCCATTTTTCTGTGAAAAATCCAAGCCTGTGGCCTTAATCATAGGGAATTTTAAAGGACCTTTTGCATTCGAAATATTATTCATTGACAATAAGTAAACACATTTAAGAGATTAGATAAACAGTTGGAGAAGAAAAATATTAGAGCACAGGGAAAGATGAGGGAAATGAAAGTCCCAACCGACAGACATACTGAAGTCACAACCTGCTAATTGGAGTACATATCCATTATCCCTACTCTCTGTCTCCTATCTCTTAACCAATTCCCTACCAATGTCAATAGTTTGCCTCCAATTCCACGCGCTTTAATTTTTGCTAACAGTCACTTGTGTAGAACCTTATCGAATGCCTTCTGGGAGTCCATATCAATAACATCCATAGACACTCCCTTATCTACTACGCAGTAACTGCTTCAAATAATTAAACTAGTTAGGCAGACATGACTTATCCTTTGATAATCCATGCTGGCTCTCTCTGATCAGTTCATATTTGTCCAAATGCTCAGTCACTCTGTCCCTAATAACAGATTCTAATAACTTCCCTGAAACGCATTGCTTCTAAATCCAAGCTGACTATGGCCTTTGTGCTCTTTAGATAACCATTAATTGAATGCTATATAATGATGTCAAGCATTCTCTCCACTACAGATATTAGGATATTTATATTTTCATCAATTTACAAAAATGGTAATAGAGCAAGATAGAAAGTAATCTTTGAGTCAATGAGCTGGTAAGATATTAATCATTTATAGTTCATGCACCTACATAGATATGGTTAAAATAGGCTGCTGGGAGTCAATGACAACTTCTGAGGGATATAGCTTGAAACAACAGTCAGCAATATTTTTGTGAAACAGAAGACTAGCAATAGTCTATCAGACTGCTAACATGACATTGTTAAATATTTATGCAAATATTGTTTGTACAATTAACAAAGAAATTGGATTGTTATTCAAAAAGGAGTATATTTTATTAATATTTCATTCTGTAGATTCCTGCTTCTGTACCTTCCATTATGTTTGTTGTTTCAGATGTATTGCACTGTTTTTCACTTTTTCTTGTATCAATGCTCTATGTAAATCCTGACCAAAAAAATTTATGTTCCTGTTATAACATTCTTCAAAATGATGAATTTGTCAAAATAATTTTCTGTTTTAAATGAGTACAAGTTTGAAACTGTACCCATGTTGGGACAGGCCATCAGACAAGGGCATCAGATAAATAATATTGACTATATTACTTTCCAGTAATCAATCTCCATAAACTTGCAATATTGAGGCTATAATGCGCACTGAAAGTTAGAGTGCATGCTGCCAGCATCTGTTGCTACAAAACTGACCAAAATCAGAATAATGAATTAGTCAGCAGTATAAACAATATCAATATCAATCTAATTTTGGGCACAGATAAAGGTTATGATGATGAATTTATTTTATTAGATTACTTCCTTCACTTGGAGGTGCTCATTGAAAGAAGTTTGCCCTTTTATAAATTTTTATTACGTTTTTTTAATGGAGTACAATGATGCATTAGCAAAGTATGTCCCTCCAATGCTTCGAGATTTAAACAAGTGGCTAATTCTTTCACAATCTTCACTAAAATTTGGATAAATCATTTTGAAAACATCAACATTGATGCATAAAAGTAACTTGTAATTACATGTAATCAGCAACATGAATTAGCTGCAGTAGAAATGCAGCTGGCGTGAAGTGCCATCAGAAAAGGTGGGGGTAGAAATTCGTGTTGAACAGTAGCGCAAAACAGGCAGCTTCACGTCGCCCGCCCGTTATACTCCCTGCCCGCTACACTCCACACCTGATATACTCCCCCACCCGATATACTCCCCCACCCGATATACTCACTGCCCGATATATTCCCCGCCCGATGTACTCCCCGCCCGTTGTACACCCCGCCCAATATACTCCCCGCCTGTTATACACCCTGCCCGATATACTCCCTGCCCGATATACTCCCTGCCCGATATACTCACTGCCCGGTATACTCCCTGCCCGATATACTCCCTGCCCGATATACTCCCCACCCGATATACTCCCCATTCGTTATACTCCCCGCCCGATATACCCCCGCCCGTTATACTCCCCACTCGTTATACTCCCTGCCCGATATAACCCCGCCCGATGAACTCCCTGCCCGTTATACACCCTGCCCGATATACTCCCTGCCCGATATACTCCCTGCCCGATATACTCCCTGCCCGATATACTCCCCGCCCGATATACTCCCCATTCGTTATACTCCCCGCCCGATATACCCCCGCCCGTTATACTCCCCACTCGTTATACTCCCTGCCCGATATAACCCCGCCCGTTATACTCCCCGCCCGTTATACTCCCCGCCCATTATACACCCTGCCCGATGTACTCCCTGCCCGATGAACTCCCCGCCCGATATACCCCCGCCCGTTATACTCCCCGCCCTATGTTCAGTCCCATTGCCTTCAATCGAACTGAATATCAAGTGGGACGTGTATCAGGCAGCCGATGCGATAAAACCTGTTTAGTGCTACCGTCCAAGACAGATTCCTACTCCGCAATGTTTAAAAATGAATCTAAGTGGCCTACGCACATTTCTGCCTTTCACATTTTAATGGTTGGAAAGAGCTGGCTTATCGTGCCAGCTAATTCAATCACTGAAACTCATACTAATAGTGAAAGACCGATGAGCAGGGCTCCATGCATGTGTTTGGTATGCATTTATAGAACTCTGACTTTATCAACTGTACGGGCATGCCAGGTTCCAGTGAGGTGAAATTGCAGCCAATACCCACAACCCTTGGTACAGTACCAAAGTAGGCATAAAATACAATTATGAAGACACAGAGTGGTGACATCAGTACGCCTACAAGACTTGGGCAGATCAAAAACTTCTGTTGGCATGAGACCAAACACTCGTTTACATGACATGGCCAGAGGGATGAGTTTCATGTTAGTATAATACCATGGGGTGGGGGCAGGTTTACACACCCAGCTTTATTCAGGAGTGGAGTTTATACTGGATTCACTTCAGCATGAATTTTTCAGTTTCAATAGTGTGTCAATTAGAACAACAAGCTATTCAGACATGGATTACTGAAGTTCTTCCAAATCACAAGTGAAGACATGACAAATTACCCGTGCTTTGTTGTTCCCAGAAGAATTGACATTTTTCGAGTTCTTCTGGGATTTTATGAAGGTTAAGCTCCTAATCCTTTCCAATCACATTTTTAAAATCATAAAACTTGCATCGATTTAATTTTTATGTCATTTGAAATTCAGTTCTTTACAGCAACAAAATCTAAAGTCATCTAAAGAGTTGATGGCAAAGGCTTTTTTTTTCCAATGTAAGAACAGGCATGTTACTACCCATATTCAGCTGTTTATTCTCACTTGTCGAGTTCTAGGCAGTGAAGTTTAACTCAAACCCTTATGACTCACAGAATAGCTTGTACTCTCACATTATAAATCATTACCAGTAAGAAAACCCTTCAGGTCTGAATTGCTTCAAATAAATGGTAATAAAAACAACTCCTTTGATACCCTGGCTATAGTACACTTTTGGGACAAATGCACCAACATCCTATCCCAAGAGTGCAGCTCAACCTTTACAAACTGCATAGCGCAGGGACCATTGAAATCAGCACAATATATTGTCCTGTGCTGGTGCAGAGCCACCTGCAATATCATTGTAAATTAGGCTGATTTCTAGGGGCACCCCACAATATATTACACTGGGATGCCATGATACATATGATGTCATTGTCTTGTTGCACAATGCATTATGATAAATCTGCTGATGCAGCCTAAGACTTAAACATGTTGTTTTAAATAGGACCAGCATAACTGGCTTAATCTTGAATTCAATACCAGATCCCATAAATATGACAAATTGCTGATAAATTGATAGCAATTCTGCTCTTCCTACTATCTAAAGTGACCTGCAAGTATATTTATCATAATAAAACTATTTCTATAAATGAAAGCAAAACCTTTGGACACAATTCTAATAGGAGAGTAGGTATTTGCCTGGTACAGCTTTGCATCAAAGAATTTTCATGCAATTTAATGAATTCCTGTGAAGTTAGAACCAAATACACAAAACCTGTTTGTGAAACAATTTGCATAATTCCATCAATTGTAGTAGGGAAGTATGTAAGTATTTGTACCAAAGTGGTCATATTTTCAGTGTTGTTTCTGTTCTGTAAGGACACTGGTATGAAGTCAAAATAGTCGCAATGACTTCAGTTTTATCTTTAACTAAAAATCGTACTTTACATTATATTCAGCAAAAGTATTTTAATGTAATTGTCATTCTCTACGTACCATGCAATCTGAAAGTCATAGTCTATGCTCATGAAGACATCGTGACCGGACATATGCAACTTCTTCTCTGTGTGCCCTATGAGAGCACCCCCATGTGGCCATCTTCAGCTATTTTTTCTGCTATCAACTACAGTCAATTTCATGTTGTTCCAGCTTGCGTGAGAGAGAAGCCTTTTCACTGCTGACTTATCTGTTTATCCTCTGGTTTTTGAGAATTATTATCTGTGATATTTGCTTTATAAAAGGTCTGGCTTTAAAATTTGCACTGACAGAGAGCATTTCCTGTAACTGATATGCCTGTATATCATCTATCCCTGTCCGGATATACCTTATACTGACATATGTGTGACAGAACCATGGAGGCTGTGGTAGTCTTAATTCAAGTAGGTTTAAAGTAGGTAGAAATTAATCGAATGTAATCCTTCCTAGGTTTGTTACAGTAACTGAAAAGCTGTTCCAGAGGAAGAATGTTCACAGCCAAAATTCACCTTCATACCCAGGATCTATCTCAGAGCCCATCTTCACAGGCTCATACATGAAGCTTATAATGGAGCAAAGTCTGTCCTGCTTCATATTACAAGGTATATTTCTTTATTCTTTAATTACATAATATATTGCAAGTACTATCAAGCCCCATTTCAAGACTTGAGCTTATAACTTAACTTGGCTCGAGTGCAGTACTGAGGGATGCTGCATTGTCAGAGATGCTGACTTTTGAATGAGACATTAAGCCAAGGCCCCACTTGCCTGAACAGATGGATGTAAAAGATCCCATGGCACTATTCAAGAAAGAACAGGGAAGTTCTCCTGGCATCCTGGTCCAAATTCATTTCTCAACCAGCACCTCCATTGTGAAGCATTTTAGGATATCCTGGGGACATGAAAGACTCTATATAAGTAAAAGTTACTTCTTTCTTACTGCCCCAAGTGTAACTATACATGAATTGTCCTTTTTGTTGCATCTAATTCGTTGGTTAGTGTGCAGTTTTGGGTGCCCAACTTTATGGGGAAAGGGTAAGGAAGTGGGACCATGTGGATAGCTTGCCCAGAGAGCAGACATAGACGTGATGGGCTGAATGGCCTCCTTTTGTGCTGTAAAATTCTATGTTGTGCCGGAGAACTGGAACAAACTGCAAAAAGGTGTTTGAAAGTTGGGCCATTTTAAACATGATGAAGTGGTTGGGATGGATACTTATAGCAGTGTCATCAGCATACAAAGATTAATTGTATTCATTCCTTTTTGCCTGTACTCCATGGATGCCTAGATTCACTCAGTATGACACTAGAAGTTTTATGGCTGGGGCAAATGGATGGGGGGGTGGGGAGAGGACATGGACTGTCCTTGTTTGGTCCCCCACTGCAATGAAATGCAGCAATGATGAGGCCATTGGTACACACTGTGGATGGGGGGTTCGAATACAGGATTGCAATTCACCTCCTGAATGTATTGTCAAATCTCATTGTATACAATTTCACGCTTGAATTTTCACTCAGTACAGTCGAAAATGCCTTTCCACATCCAGGCAGAGTACCAGAACAGGTGTGTTGGTGCTGTTGCAATCGCCTGGGGCTATTCCTTGAGAGGCGGTCCCACATAAAGCCTGTTTGATCTGCAGTTGGACCAGCCCAGTGATGACTACATCTAGTTTGAAGGCTAAGATCTTGGCCAGTATTTTATAGTCAGCATTGAGAAGGGATGCAAGTCTGTACGATTAGCACAGAGCAGGGTCCTCACCTTTTTTATGTATTAACATGATTATGGCTGCCTCTGAGCATGTCTGGGAGAGTCTTTATCTCTGGCACATAGTGTAGGAGTTTCAGTAGGAAAGGAGTGAGTTCCAATAGAGTCTTGTAGAATTCAGCAGGTTAGCAATCATACCTTGAGGCATTCCCCAAATGGAGGCTTTTTACTGCCAGCTGGAGCTCTCTGGCTGAGATCAGGGCATTGAGCAATTGTGCATTTTCCTGAGAGAGTTGGAGGAAGGGGAGGTTGGATAGATATTGTGCAGTTTCATATAGCCCTGGAAGTTATCTAATCTGACTAGTTGCATGGTTAAAGATGACCAGAGCTGCATTATTTGAAAGCCATAAGAACCACGGACTCGATGGGCCGAATGGCCTCCTTCCGTGTTGTAACTTTTCTATAATTCATATGATTGCAAAACAAGGCATCGAAAGGGCAATTATTCTTGTTACACTCGTTGGGTCTGAATGGTTTTCAGACCTACCATCCCATGGACACGTTGTTCAGGTTAGGATCTCTTGTCCAAATAAGAGTTTTATATACTAACGCACAGATTATAGGAAATAAATTGAATGAATTAGAGGCTCAAATACAGTTTAGAGGATATGACATGATGACCATTACTGAGACATGTCTGCAAGATAGTTATGGTTGGGAGTTAAATATTCCAGTTTATAAGGTCTTTAAAAAGGGGAAACTGGAAGAGGAGGAGGCCAGCCTTATTGATGAAAGATACTATTACAACATTAGTAAGAGAGGATATAGGTAAAGGAAAGCAATCAGCAAAGATTCTATGGTTAGAGTTGAGGAATAAGAGAGGACTTAAAACTGTAATGGGAGTTGTCTACAGGCCTCATGGTAGCAGCAATGAAGTGGCAAAATGTATTAATTCAGAGATTAGAGAGGCTTGTAACAAAAGCAGAGTTGTTTTAATGGGAGACGTTAATTTTCATATAGACTGGGAAGAGCAGAGTAGCTCAAGTCAGAATGATAGTGAATTTCTTGAGTGCATTTAAGATAGTTTTCTGGAGCAATATGTTCCAGAACCAACAAGAGGACAGGCCATACTAGATTTAGTAATGAGAAATGAGCCAGACTTAGTTAATAATCTAACAGTAAGGGAACATTTATCTAACAGTGATCATATATGATCGAATTCAATGTTAGGTTTGAAAAGCAGAAACTTAACACAGTTACTAAGGTTCTAGGTTTTGGTAAGGCTAACTTTAACAGATGAGATAGAGACTGATGACAGCAAACTTGTCAAAACTGTTATTGGGTAAAACTACAGATGAAAAGTAGGAGGTGTTCAAAAAATAATTTGGCTTAATATAGGACCAGTATATACCCCTCAGGGGCAAGAGGATTACTTACCAAATAAAACAGTCATGGCCGACAAAAGAGGTGAGAGATAACATAAAACTAAAGGACAGAGTATACAAAAGTGCAAAGAATAGCGTTGAACCAGGGAACTGGGGGAGATCTAAAGAACAGCAAAGGAAGACAAAAAGGATAGTAAGAGCTGCAAAAAGGGAACACAAAAAGAAACTTGTGAGGGATATCAAAATTAACACAAAAAGTTTTTACAATTATATTAGAAGAAAAAGGGTAATCAAGGGAAATGTTGGCCCTTTAGAAACAGATGTGGGTAATATTGCAAATGAAAATAAGGAAATGGCAAACTTGTTGAATAATTACTTTGTGTCAGTCTTCACAGTAGAGGAAGAGAATAATATACCTGCTATTCCAGGGAAACTAATAATGAATCAAGGACTGGAACTCACTAAAGTTAACGTAAGTAAGAAAACAGTATTAGAAAAAATAATGGCACTAAAGACTTACAAATCCCCAGGATTTGATGGTTTCCACCCCAGGGTTTAAAAGGAAATAGGTGAGGAAATTATAGATGCTTTAGCCATGATCTTCCAAAGCTCTCTCAATTCAGGAATTGTCCCTTTAGATTTGAAAATCTTTCTTAAATAATGAAGAGAGAGAAACCAGGAAATTATAAACCTGTCAGTCTAACATCTGTTGTGGGGAAGTTATTGGAATTTATAATTTAGGAATGCGTGACTGAGCACTTAAGAGAAATTTGAGCTGATTAGAGAGAGCCAACCTGGATTTGTAATGGGTAGATCATGTCTAACGATCCTAATTGAATTTTTTGAGGAAGTAATAAAAGTAGTAGACAGGTGATTGTCTATGGATGTAGTTTATATGGACCTCCAGAAGGCATTCAATAAGGTTTCACATAGAGATTGTTAGCTAAAATTAAAGCTCATGGAATTGAAGGCGAAGTATTGACCTGCTTAGAAGATTGGTTAGGCGGTAAAAGACTGAGAGTGGGGATAATGGGATGTACTCGAATTGGAAGGAAGTGACTAGTGGTGTCCCACAAGGATCTGCGCTGGGGCCTCAACTATTCACTATATTTATTAATGACTTAGATAACACAATAGAGAGGCATATATCCAATTTACCGATGACACAAAGATTGGTGGCATAGTAAGTAGTGTAGACGGGAGCATAAAATTACAAAGAGACATTGATAGATTAAGTGAGTGGGCAAAACTGTAGCAGATGGATTTCAACGCAGGTAAATGTGAGATCATCCAAAAAGGATAGATGCGAGTATATTTTAAATGGTGAAAAGCTAGGAACAGTGGAGGTTCAAAGAGATTTAGGGGTCCATGTACACAGATCACTAAAATGTAGTAGTCAGCTAGAAAAAATAATCAAAAAGGCTAATGGAATGTTAGCCTTTATAACTAGAGGGCTAGAATATAAAGGGGAGGAAGTTTTGCTACAGTTATAAAAAGCCCTAGTTAGACCACATCTGGAATACTGTGTACAGTTCTGGGCACCGCACCTTAGAAAGGATAAATTGGCCTTGGAAGGAGTGCAGCACAGATTCACCAGAATGTTACCAAGGTTCCAACGGTTAGATTATGAGGAGAGATTACATAAACTAAGCTTGTATTCCCTGGAATATAGAAGGTTAAGGGATGATTTGATTGAGGTTTTTAGGATTTTGAAAGAAATTGATACGATAGATAGAGAGAAACTTTTCCGCTGGTGGGTGAGTCTAGGACGAGGGGAAAGAACCTTAAAGTCAGAGCCAGGCCATTCAGGAGAGAAATTAGGAAATATGTTTTCATGCAAAGGGTGGTAGAAGTGTGGCACTCTCTCCCACAAAAAGCAGTGGATGCTAGCTCAATTAATAATTTTAAATCTGAGATCGATAGATTTTTGTTAGCCAAGGTTATTAAGGGACATGGAGCCAACATGGGAGGATGAAGTTAGGATACAGATCAGCCATGATTTCACTGAATGGCGGAACAGGCTCGAGGGGCTGAATGGCCTACTCCTGTTCCTATGTTCCTATGACTGTGTAAAATGCTTCCCATATACTATGATGTGGAGATGCCGGTGATGGACTGGGGTTGACAATTGAAAAACAATTTTACAACACCAAGTTATAGTCCAACGATTTTTATTTGAAATCTACAAGCTTTCGGAGGCTTCCTCCTTCCTCAGGTAAATGTTCAGGAGCTCCCTGAAGCCTATGCATTTATACATCACAGAACAATACATGGTGTTTACAGACTGCCCCTGCAACTGCCCGTTACCAAGGCAATCACCATGCTCAGACAGAGAGGTGTCACGGGACGCAACAAACAGGGTACCCTTCGTCGTCCAGTACTTCCCCGGAGCGGAGAAACTACGCCATGTTCTCCGCAGCCTTCAACATGTCATCAATGACGACGAACACCTTGCTATGGCCATCCCCACACCTCCACTACTCGCCTTTAAACAGCCACCCAACGTCAAACAGACTATCGTTCGCAGCAAATTACCCAGCTTTCAGGAGAACAGCGTCCACGACACCACACAACCCTGCCACGGTAACCTCTGCAAGACATGCCAGATCATCGACACAGATACCACCATCACACGAGAGGACACCACCCACCAGGTGCATGGTTCATACTCCTGTGACTCGGCCAACGTTGTCTACCTCATACGCTGCAGGAAAGGATGCCCCGGAGCATGGTACATTGGCGAGACCATGCAGACACTGCGACAACGGATGAACGGACACCGTGCAACAGTCGCCAGACAGGAGGGTTCCCTCCCAGTCGGGGAACACTTCAGCAGTCAGGGACATTCAGCCACCGATCTTCGGGTAAGCGTTCTCCAAGGCGGCCTTCGAGACACACGACAACGCAAAATCGTCGAGCAGAAATTGATAGCCAAGTTCCGCACCCATGAGGACGGCCTCAACCGGGATCTTGGGTTCATGTCACGCTACACGTTACCCCACCAGCGAACAAAAGCTATCTGTTTTTAATATAATGGGTCATTTGCTGGCTTTCTCTGCCTTCCGGATGTTTCTGCCTCTCTCTCTGTTTTTTTTTCCTGTTTGTTTTTTTGTTGAATGTGTATTCGGGGGTTCTGTAGGTGACACCTCTCTGTCTGAACACGGTGATTGCCTTGGCAACGGGCAGTTGCAGGGGCAGTCTGTAAACACCATGTATTGTTCTGTGATGTATAAATGCGTAGGCTTCAAGGAGCTCCTGAACATTTACCTGAGGAAGGAGGAAACCTCCGAAAGCTTGTAGATTTCAAATAAAAATCGTTGGACTATAACTTGGTGTTGTAAAATTGTTTACAATTCCCATACACTAGCAATACAAACATGCCTGGAACTTGCCTTTCTAAGTCCTACAGGTAAATCATACAGTTAGATGTTGATGTAATATCAAATAGTTGTAATATCAGAAACTGCTGTAATATCAAATACTGGTATATTAAATACTGTTTTAATATCTGATATTGAAGTAACAAGAGATAATAGTATAATACCAAATACTGGTGCATAATCAGATGCTGCAGTATGATTAGTCACTGTAGTATCAAATAATGGTATGATATCTGATACTGGTGTATTATCAGATACTTACATTTAATCAGGTGTTCATGAATTAATATACACTGATGTATTATCACTACACTGGCATAAAAGAGATGCTGGCACAATATCAAATATTGGTATAATATCAATTACTGGTGTAATATCAAATACTGGTGTAATATCAGATATTGGTATAATAACAAATACTGGTGTAATAAAAACAGAAAATGCTTGAATTACTCAGCAGGACAGGCAGCATTTGTGGAGAGAGAAAGTTAACGTTTCAGGTCGATGACCTTTCATCAGAACTGGAAGAAATAAAGATTTAACAGTTTTTAAGCAAGTACAGAGCCACAGAAAAGGGGAGGGGGAAGGGGAGGGGTGGAGAGAACAAAAGGGAAGGTCTATGATGGGGAGAGGGCAGGAATGATTAAATAACAAAAGGAATGATGGTGCAAGGCAAAGGGGGTGGTAATGGGACAAGTAAAGAAACAAAAGATGGGCCTAGAGGAGCTATAAATGGCAACAGCAGAACCATTACCAGCACTTGCTGTCCGAAGAAATGGGAGCAGTGGTTATGATCTGAAGTTATTGAAATCAATGTCGAGTCCAGAAGGTTGTAAAGTGCCTAATCGAAAGGTGAGGTGCTGTTCCTCAAGCTTCTGTTGAGCTTCATTGGAACGGTGTAAAGGCCGAGGACAGAGAGGTCAGAATGGGAGTGGGACGGGGAATTAAAATGGCAAGCGACCAGCAGGTCAGGGTCACGCTTGCAGACAGAGCAGAGGTGTTCAGCAAAGTGATCACCCAATCTGCGTTTGGTCTCCCCAGTGTAGAGGAGACCGCATTGTGAGCAGCGAATACAGTATAGTAAATTGAAAGAAGTATAAATAAATCGCTGTTTCATTTGGAAGGAGTGTTTGGGGTTCTGGATGGTGGGAGGGGAGGAAGTGAAAGGGCAGGTGTTGCATCTCTTGCCCTTGCACAGGAAGGTGCCGTGGGAAGGGGACTGGGTGTTGGGGGTGATGGAAGAGTGGACCAGGATGTGTGGAGGGAATGGTCCCTTCGGAATGCTAAAAGGGGAGGGGAGGGGAAGATGTGTTTGGTGGTGGCATCGCGTTGGACGTAGCAGAAATGGTGGAGGATGATCGGTTGAATGTGGAGGCTGGTGGAATGGAAGGTGAGGACAAGGTGGACCCTATCATGGTTCTGGGAGGGAGGAGAAGGGATGAGGGAAGAAGTGCGGGAAATGGACATGGTCGAGGGCCCTGTCAGCCACAGTGGAGGGGAATCCTCGAATGAGGAAAAAGGAAGACGTATCGGAAGCACTGATTTAACATCAGATATTGGTATAATAGATATAATATCAAATAATGCTATAATATCAGTTACTTTCATAATATCAACAAACGGTATATATATCCTGGCATCGTAGCAGCTACTAGTATGACTTAAGATATTGGGTAATATCAGGTATTAGTGCAATATTAGTTAATGGTTTTTATATCAAATACTAGTGTAATTTAAATGTTCATGTTCAATCAGATACTTTTGTATTTTTAGACAACTATGTAATATCACTTTGCTGTTATAATGTCAGATACTGGTGCAATAACAGGCACTCGTGTAATACCAAATACCAAATACTAACAATAACAAATACTGTGTAATATTAAATACTGATGTAATATCAGATACTCATGTTCAATCAGATACTAATGAATGTAATATCACTTTATTGATAAAAGATCATAAACAGTCAATGGTGTAAAATCAGATACTAATGTCATATCAATACTGGTATCATATCAGCTACTGATATTATGTTATATGCTGGTGTAATTTCAGATACTATGTAATAACAAATGGTAATGTAATCATGAGATACTGGTGTATTGTTAGACATTGGTGTAATATGAAATACTAGTGCAGTATCAATTACTGATGTAACATCTAATACTGGTATAATATCAAATATTGGTATAATATCAAATATTGGTGTAATATCAAATACTGGTACAATACCAGATGCTGGTATCAACAAAAACTGGTACAATATGAGATAACTGTGTTATATCAAATGGTAGTGTAATATCAGATACTTTTGTATTTGTTGATCCTGGTATAATCACAGACACTGGTGTAACATCAGAATACACTATCAAAACAGAAGTTGATTAAAAAAAAACAGAATAATCCTCAGAGGAATACGGTCAGGTAGTAGGAATCTGCTGCTTGGAGTCCTGTAGGGGTCAGTGCTTGAATCAGATTCTTTCTAATGTACTAGATATTGAATCCAAATGCAAGCTTGTCAAAATTGAAGGCAACACTAAAATTGGATGAACAATAGAGGCAAAGGATGTAGCAAGAAATTTGGACAAAATTTAGATCAGTTATGCAACTGGGCAGACAAATGGCAATTAAAATTTAACGCTGTAAATTATTGCATATTGGACAAAAATGTGTGTTATAAGTATAAAGTGAATGGAATTGAATTATCACAGGGAGACTTAGAAGGGGACCTGAGAATAATAGTAGGTATGTCATTTTCAACATCCAGGCAATATGATAAAGCAATTAAAAAACAAATAGAATGCCAGGATGTATAGCCAGTACAGTACAATACCAGTCTTCAGAAGTTATTTTAAGGCTTTGCAATGCACTGGACAGACTGCACTTGGAGAAGTGTTGAGTTCTAGTCACCAAACCACAAAGAACATATTCATGTATTGGAGAGGGTACAAAGAAGCTTGACCCCAAATGTAAAGGGATTGAGCTCTGAGGGAAGATCACAGAAACTCAAACTGTACAGTCCAGAGAGAAAGTGGTTAAGGGGGCCCTCATTATGGTATGGAAAATATTAATGAATATCAATAAAGTAAACTTAGAATATTACTTCACAGTAAGGTAGAAAAATAGAATCAGAGGACGGATACATTTTCAGAATTTAAGTTCCTACATAAAAATTCCTTTATTTCCTCTATCTGTGCTTCCCCTTGGTGTTGTTCTGGGTGCAGGGGCCCCAGATGTCTATGCAACATCTGGAACTACATGCAACAATGGTATGGTTGTCAGCACCTGCCCACTCTCGGACACTTGCTCAGTCCTTTGTGAGGCCTGGCTGCAGTGAGAATACAAGCATCCATCTTGAGAGAAAGCCACCTCATCAGCCCTTTCACTGATGCTGAGTGACACAGCTTGATGTTCATTGGGCTGTAAAAGTAGGGGGGTACATAAGGCTTTAAACTAGCAAAATGGGGCGAGGGATCTGGTAGCAATAACAAAAGCTTAAAGATAAAAGAAACAGAAGATGAGTGTAAAGGCCAGACCAGGGTAAAGAATAAAGATAACATAAACAGTCAAGGAACAAATACAGTTATAAAACAGAAGTATAAAAGGACTGTTAAAAATTAAATAAAAGGAACAACAGGAACAAAAGGAACAACTACAGAGCCTGACATCTGTAGTGGGTAAGTTGTTAGAGGGTATTCTGAGAGACAGGATCTACGGGCATTTGGAGAGGCAGGGACTGATTAGGAACAGTCAGCATGGTTTTGTGAGAGGAAAATCATGTCTCACGAATTTGATTGAGTTTTTTGAAGGGGTAACCAAGAAGATAGATGAGGGCTGTGCAGTAGACGTGGTCTACATGGACTTTAGCAAAGCCTTTGACAAGGTACCGCATGGTAGGTTGTTACATAAGGTTAAATCTCACGGGATCCAAGGTGAGGTAGCCAATTGCATACAACATTGGCTTGACGACAGAAGACAGAGGGTGGGTGTAGAGGGTTGTTTTTCAAATTGGAGGCCTGTGACCAGCGGTGTGCCTCAGGGATCGGTGCTGGGTCCGCTGTTATTTGTTATTTATATTAATGATTTGGATGAGAATTTAGGAGGCATGGTTAGTAAGTTTGCAGATGACACCAAGATTGGTGGCATCGTGGACAGTGAAGAAGGTTATCTAGGATTGCAACGGGATCTTGATAAATTGGGCCAGTGGGCCGATGAATGGCAGATGGAGTTTAATTTAGATAAATGTGAGGTGATGCATTTTGGTAGATCGAATCGGGCCAGGACCTACTCCGTTAATGGTAGGGCGTTGGGGAGAGTTATAGAACAAAGAGATCTGGGAGTACAGGTTCATAGCTCCTTGAAAGTGGAGTCACAGGTGGATAGGGTGGTGAAGAAGGCATTCAGCTTGCTTGGTTTCATTGGTCAGAACATTGAATACAGGAGTTGGGATGTCTTGTTGAAGTTGTACAAGACATTAGTTAGGCCACACTTGGAATACTGTGTACAGTTCTGGTCACCCTATTACAGAAAGGATATTATTAAACTAGAAAGAGTGCAGAAAAGATTTACTAGAATGCTGCCGGGACTTGATGGTTTGACTTATAGGGAGAGGTTAGATAGACTGGGACTTTTTTCCCTGGAGAGTAGGAGGTTGAGGGGTGATCTTATAGAAGTCTATAAAATAATGAGGGGCATAGATAAGTTAGATAGTCAAAATCTTTTCCCAAAGGTAGGGGAGTCTATAACGAGGGGAGATAGATTTAAGGTGAGAGGGGAGAGATACAAAAGGGTCCAGAGGGGCAATTTTTTCACTCAAAGGGTGGTGAGTGTCTGGAACGAGCTGCCAGAGGCAGTAGTAGAGGCGGGTACAATTTTGTCTTTTAAAAAGCATTTGGACAGTTACATGGGTAAGATGGGTATAGAGGGATATGGGCCAAGTGCCGGCAATTGGGACTAGCTTAGTGGTATAAACTGGGCGACATGGACATGTTGGGCCGAAGGGCCTGTTTCCATGTTGTAAACTTCTATGATTCTATGATTCTATGAACAATTAAAGATGAATTAAACTGCCTGTACAGCAATGTACACAGCATCCAAAATAAAACCGGGGGAACTGGAGGCAATAAATCGTAGTGAGGAACTAGATGTAGTCAGAATGACTGAAACATGGCTACATAAAGAACAGGACTGGCAACTAAATATTGCAGACTATAATATAATCAGAAAAGATAGGGAAGGAAGAAGGGGTGGAGTAGCTGTACTAATTAGAGATATTATAATGGCAATAGAAAAAATGGACATAACTAACAGAAGGATAGAAATAGAATCCATATGGTTTGAAATAAAAGATAAGGAATCGATTATGCTAATAGGGGTATACTACAGACCACCTAATAGTAGAAAGGAGATGGTAGAAGAAATATGTAAGCAAATATGTGAAATGAGTAAAGGACATAGAATAATAATCATGGGAGATTTTAACCATCCCCAAATAAACTGGCAAGGCGAGGTAGGGAATGGAGTTTTTACAATGTCTGCAGGACTCCATTCTTACACAGTATGTAAAAGCCCCCAACTAGAGAGGAATCACTGCTGATTCTAATAATGGGAAATGAACTACAACAGATAAGAGAAGTAAGCGTAGGGGAACATCTAGGCAATAACGATCACAACATAATAAGTTTTACGATAAAGATTGAAAAGGACATAAGACAAAGACCAAAGTAATAAATTGGATAAAAGCTGATTTTTCAGGGGATGAGAATGGAACTAGGGAAAATAAACTGGAAAAATTTATTGATAAACAATGAAATAGAACAGCAGTGGGAAACATTTTTATCATTAAACTATCTTAGATTCTGAATGTTCGATTTTTAAACGACCGACAATTCATCTAATTGAAATGAATGAAAACTGTCATCGATGAAAACGCCAAACTGGTTGGAATGTGCATTGCCTGCCAACATTAACGTTTTTTTACCTGGCGATATTTTTGAGTGCACCCCTGAAGAAAGCTAGGGACTCTAGATATTTTTTACAATGGACGCTCTTAATGTAAAAAGTTTATGGGCAAACTCTGGGCTCCAAACATCTTCTATTAAATCTAACACTCATCGATTATTTGGTTTTTGGCATTAATTCATTGTTATAGTGTCATTTGTGGTTGATCTGGACTCGAAGCGCTTCCTGGAGCAGGGAAGTGTTTGGTTTAAATTGGAGGACAGCTCCATGAATCAGCAGGCACCCAAAATAATAGTTGTACATGTGAACACTGCTCCTATTGCCAGTTTTCTCTGCCAGGCAGAGCTTTTGCCTGCTGGTTTGTTGGTTTCTTTCCAATTTGCTAAATTTACACAAAACGTTTTACAAAATGCATGCATTTTTGTGAACATTGTCACATGCACAGAATATTCCTCCTGCATGTGTTTTATTATGTAGGTTTTTGACACGTAGGGAAAAACGGCATCTACTGGTCAGTGAGTTGGTAGCTAGATGGCACAAATTTAAGAATATCACCAAAAGAATGAGGGGAAAGGTTAGCAGAATTTTTTTTTTACACAGAGGGTTGTTAAGACATGGAATGCCTATCAGAAACAGTGGTGGGAGCAGATTCCATGTAGCCGTTAAAACAGAAGTGGATAAATAGTTGAAAAAGAAAAAAAAAACTTTAAAGGTAAAGGGCAAGAAAATGGGACTAACTGAATAGCTCTTTCAGAAATGAGTCCATGAACCTCCTTTAATGCTGTAAAATTCCATAGTTCAATTACTTTAATTTTAATATGCTGAAAGAAGGACTAACCAACCAGGTAGGTAAGGTGAAAGTAACCTGTTATACTGGAAGTCAAACTGGTGACAGGAACACAAATCATGTGCTATAGGGAAAAGAATTCTGTGAGACAGTCCACCTGCCAGTGGTACCTTCAAACGGACCCTGGCACAGATGAATTTCATTGATCTAGGCCCTAATTGCATTATTCATAGTATGAAAAGGAGGCCAGATTTCAGATGGACGGAGTAGAGTAAAAGTAAGTTTCAAAGTGAATTTGCTGTTTACTGGTGCTACTATGGTAACTGGCTACCAGTGTTGGTCCTAGTAACAGATGTAACATTAGGAACAGGAGTAGGCCATTCAGCCCCTCGGGCCTGCTCCGCCATTCAATTAGATTAGAAGCTGATCTTCAATTAGCACTCCAGGCAATTGGTCATTCTCAATATGTGAGCCTGGACGGTCAGGCTGATTCCTCAATTCGGCCCTCCCAGCGAGGAACGGTGTTTGCACAGACTGCTGGTCAGGAAATCCCAGAGCCGGGCTCCTGGTTTTCCATTCATTAATTTAAATGGATGGAAAGTCACTGGCCCTGAGTCCACAATTTCCTGACTGATTTCCTCCCTGCAAAAGTAGCTCCATGCCAGCAGCAACTGACTGAGGAATTTGTGCTAGCAGACCGTTTTACAGTGGAGGAAGTCACAGCTTGTCCTTGCTTGATATTCACACGCCCACACTTTCCAGAAGGGGTTGTAGGAAAAAAGTAAGGAGCTGGAACCCAGACTAGTGATTTCCCTTCCCAAAGAGCACCGAGGCAAATTTTAGCACTTGAACTCTTGCCTCAGCTGAGATTAACTAACTTACTGAACTTTTGTTCTGTATGGCTTAGTACTACACAAGGCAGTGCATCGTCTCACTAGACGAGATTTCAGGGCACAAGCCGTGGGCCAATTGCCGTTTGCAAGCTCCTTTTATTCAGCCTACAAAGTCCCTGCTGCTTTCTTTCATCTTTGTGCGCTTGTATGCAAAGCAGCTTTTGATTTGTGCTCTGTCTCAGCTCTTTAAACCTTCCCCCTCCTCAGGCTGGAAGATTGCTCCCTCATTGCTGGATTTAAACCAATCAGGCAGCAGCCTTCCTGCACCAATTGCAAAACAGTTTTCACAAGTCCTCCAGGTCCGGGAAGTTTAAAGAGTTCAGAATCAATTCGTAAATCATTATCACTGCTGATAGAGGAGGAGGGACAGAACCAACCCCAGTATATTTGCAACAATGTGGGCCTGCAGTAGACGGCAGACCTTAGCAATATCCCATCACTGAAAGGATTATGGTACAGGAGTCAGCTGAGTGGCACTGAAATCAACACACACTGGTCAGAATTGACTGCTACAAATTTCAAAATATCCAATGTAAAAAGGATGTGTAAAGGGCAATAAACCATGGGCCATTCATAGCAAGTTCCTAGTGTAACTAGTCAGACCCAAGTTTTTGACCTTCGGGGAGGAGAGAGGAAATGCTGCTACATTATTCAATATAGTTGTCTGATTTCAAAAGAGAAAGTATGATTCAGGTTCTGTTCCACTGATTTCAATGTGTTTGTATAATTATTTTAAAAGTATAATTTGCAGCTGAAATCTCGGAATTCAAATGATAATATTGTTTTATGTTCTTTTCATTTTTCAATGTTTTGGGATTAGGTAGTATTCTTGAAAATATCAATAAAAGTTTTGGTTAAACTGTCTGTGGCTGTCAAAGTTAGAGTAATTGTAATAACTATACATTAGCACCTGAATTAATAATGTGAGATACACAGATAATGTTAACCTCACTGAAGATCTCTGATTAATTACCAGCAGTTAGCAAAGCAAGCTCTTAAAGATACATGCAGGTCATTGAAGCAAAGCCACAGACCAAAGGTTCCAAAAAGAATTCTAATATGAAACATCCAGCACATCCGATAATGAAAGTTTGAGTATAGTGGGAGTGGGTCGATGCATATCTAAATTGACAATAACAGAACAATCCTTGAAATTACAAATTAGTTTAGCCATGGGAATCTTACACAATCAAGTGCATAAAGAAATATAATCAGGAAAGTAAAAATCTAAGTCCACACGCCAACTGCTGTCACAGTTTTTGCAAAACTTGGAAACAAGGATACTGAAAAACAAAGGTTACAGTTTTCTGTAGTGATTTGCCTTTAAAACAAAATCAGTATCAGGGAGGAATAGAATAAGAAATAATTGTTGCATATTGTACACAGTGTGCATACCATGTGAAGGCATGCGCTTTTGGTGGTATGATAGCAGGGTACAGTGACCAGAAGGACTGCCACGTGAAAGAACATGGGTGAATGAAACAGAGGCCAGCCATAACAATTCCGGCTGTGCATCACTGGAGAATATTGCTGGAAGCTGAATATCAGCATAACAAAGATGGAGATGACTCAGCTCTGAAGAGCTTTATACAAAATCATGCAAAGGCTGCCACAACACAATAGTAGCTAAGCACCAAGGCATTATCAAACACAGGGAGACTGATCTGAAGCTTGTACCCTCTGAAGTATCCCAATGACAGGCTGTTGATCTAATTGAAGAGTATGTTGCGGTTAACCACTTCCCAGCAGTTTTACCACAATAGTCAAATGACATTTTCATGAGTAGCACTGAGAAAGGAAATGCAAATCTGCTGGTGTTAGGTCTGATCAATTGATACCTTGTGGCCAGAGGCAGTCAAATTATTCTAGTCCTGATTCCAGGGTGGCATTCTGCTGTCTTAGTTGCTTTGTCCTGCAATATACATCGCAGAATTATAAGTAACAGAACCGAAGCCCAACAAAAATAAAGATTACACTACAAATTAATCTGAAAAGTGAAGAAAAAAAGGTTTTTCTTTATACATTTAGCCAGAGCTGTACTTACTGGTCTAACTAAATAGTCTATCCAGCTCTAAAGTTTAATTATTTTGCATGATTCAAGTATTAATAAACAATAGAATCAATTGATCAATCTAGGAATCAAAGAATATCAATTTATTATTTCAGTAATATAGCTTTGCATGTATCTTTTTTAAACTATGTATCTCAATAAAACAGTTCAATTAACTTTGAGACATATGAAAAGAAACATAATTTAAAACCAATGAAAAATATTTACTAATTATTGAATCAAGATATCTTTATTCATGTCATTTTTAGCTCCATTAATCCTTTATGTCCTTTTTCTAAACACTTTTTAAAGGTATCAACAAAGACCAATTGTGTTTTGCATCAAAGAAAATTCTTACGTAAATATATTTCAAAGTAAAAGCACAACTCATCAATATGGTCTTGTTTATTGATGTTTTATTTATCATAACTTCAGCTTGGCCATCACTGGGTTATTACATTAAAATTAAAACGTTTCTATTTACCCTTTTTTCCTTTTCACCCATCTCCGAAGACTTCGTCCTTAATTTGGGAGGCTGGGAGAGGCTGAGCCACAGACTTCTCCGTGGCCACCATCAACGATGCTCTATAGTCCTCTGACTGCTCATGTACTTCTGCAAGGGAGGGCTTCTCAACAGTTTTCCCTCACTGCTGCAAAGTAGATCTTCATGCAGTTCACTGCCTAGGAGCCCAACTGTGAACTGGCAAAATTAATCCAATGAAGATAGGTGAATTTGAATAACAATCAAACTCATGACTGTCTGAGTGAGAATCCAAAGCTTTATTGCTGAGCCACCCAAATGAATATTATTGGATGGCCAGATGGTTCAAATGCTTGGCTTGCATTTTCACATAATGAATAAACAATGTAAACTGTGAGAACCCACCCATATAGTTTTGTTGTAAGTTAACAAATTTGGGGTAAAAATTCCTCTTGTGGCTATGTGGTAGCAACATCACAAATGTATTTCTCGAATTTCCTCTGTTTAGTATTTGTACTGAATCATTAACACATTGTAAATGAATGCATTTATGATTTGATGAGAAATAATGAAGAGAGGAGATCTTCTTGAATGTCTTTACTACATCAAAGGAATTCTTACCCTGCAATTAATGACCTGTAATAATTTGTAGGTTTTCTCTCAGATCTTCATTTGTATAATTTTGGGGATTATCAAAGAAGTAGAAGATTGGAGGAAATTCATTGCAAAACAGTTGTTCCCCTAAATCACATTTTGCATGTGTACAATACATGATTGTTTTAAATTCTTGTAAATCATCCATTAGGATTAATTATATGCTGGATGAGGTAAAAAGGTACGAGAGATTGTTAGGGGCTATTAAAGTCTGCATTGTACACGGTATACATCAAAATCATATTCACCATGCAATGGGATATAACACTGACATAAATATAAGTTATAATAAAATGCTTACATTATACAGGAAACATGTACATTGTACAATAAAGATGTATCTGCTATGTAGTAAGATTATTCTCTATATATATATTGTCAAGACAATTATTCTGCTATTAAGAGTGCTGGAGGTGAGAGAAATGTCTCACCTATTGTGACAAAATAATTTGCAGTGCGAATGCAAGGAGAAAACGTGAGACGAGGGAAAATATTTCCAGGAAGAGCTTGCAAGGAAGTCTGGAGAAATGTTACTGGAAGGTAAATTTTCAATTGCGCAAACACAATGACAGAGAAGTCAAGAAGTGGGGCCCAAGTCACATATATATTATGATGTGATTATATTGCTGAAAATCCTTCCAAACTCTGTCCACTACAGGAATGTAGTTCCAGATTAAGGCATTGTGCTATTGGTGTTACCGCACAAGACTGCAACTTAATCATTTTAAAAATAAAATACATTAATAAATGAAATATGTTTTTATATATTATCCATCATAGTTTGTCTCTTCAGGTAGCCTGTGATTTCCATAAAAGGTAATTGCATTAGAATTTAAATAACCATCATCCGTCCATCCAGTGCAAACATTTTGTCATAACTAATAGTTGACTTACTTAAAGGTGAAAGTCTAACATGATTACTTTTGTTCAAAGTACTCCCCTATTTTATACAGAAGAGAGTAATGTACTTGTTAAAGAAAATACATTGTTTTTTTAAAAGAACACCAGTTTTATTAGTTTCACACAGACTCTTGGGTTGAGTCTCCCTCCCTGTTCGGCCATTCAATTATGAAATTGACAGAGCATTACCATGAATTCCAGAGTGGCTCCACTAGAAGCAGTGAGAGCCATGACTTCAGACTGGCCTGTGAACTGCTCCGGAACTAGGGGATTCTGAAAAGTTGTGTTGGGACTGGATGCAGTGCTGCTGATTTGGTTTATCTGGCATTGATATCGTGGAATAGCGTGCACAAGCACAGAGAAGAATTACTTTCTAGGCATCCATCCGAGTTAAATCTCATGAGAAGAGGTAAATTTGTTTCTAATTTTTTTCAAAACAGTGTCCATTGTTCTGGGCATGAGCAGGGTTGAAAATAATAGAAGATGAGGAAAATCAAGTAGTGATTCAAATGGTTCATATTGGTCAGATTTGAGCTCTTCTGCTAACTATGGCTTCCAGAATTGGTGAAAACATTTGTTATATCAAGAATATTTTAACAATAGAATTTGAAATAACAAGTTCCCACCACACCCTACACAAAGTCGGGCAGGTACAGTACATAAATGGCCAGAGTGTTATACTGTTGTTTCATATCTGAGGCATTAGGGTTCAAATGCTCCCAGACACTTAGGATAATGTTTTCTTTGTCTGAAGAATGTTGTGGATGAATGTAATTAGAGAGATTCTTAAACTGAGGGTTGACTATATATGTATCAATTATCCTTGTCCTCATCTTCCAATCCATCCATGGCCTTTCCTGGCCCTGCCTCTACAACTTCCTGAAGCTTTGCGTGCCCTCTTATATCCCTTTAATTATCTGACTCTCACCTTCTGCGTCCCCCCTCACTTTGCCCCACCATTGGTGGCAGAATCTTCAGGTGCCTTGATTGTACTCTATGGAATTTTCTCCTAAACCTCTTTGACTCTCTCCTTTTTTCACCTTCAAAAACCTTCTTAAAACCGATCTTTTTGACATAGCTCATGGTAACCTCTACTAACTCTCCATATGTTCCTTTTTATTTTTCCCCCTTTGTAAAGCACTTTGGAATGTTTTTCTATATTAAAGGCGTTATATAAATGCAAATTGTTGTTATGTGTCTGGGGCAATTTCAGATACATTGGGAGCAATTTTAACCTAACCCACCCGTAAGGAAACTGATGAGATCAGGTGCAATGCTGGTTTTACACCCCGCCTGATTTTATTCTTCACTGAAGTCAGAGGAGAGTAATATTGGGCGAAGTGTAAAACCGGCATTCCACTCAATGCCCTGGGTTTCCCGCCCACTGTGTTAGATTAAAATGATCCCCATTATGCAAGAGAATGGCTTAAAAAGCACATGCAGGACAATCTGCTCCATAACTTGCTTCCTCCTGGTTTTGCTCTGTTACTTTGCCTCTTTGCAGCAGGAGCTGTTGGCGATGAAATGTATGTTTGGAAGCAGCTGTTCTACTGTCATCTTCATTTATTCATTAGCATCCTGATAAGGCTGTTAATGTTACAAAATTCGATTTTAATGATTAATGGTGAACCCTCAGAGCGATGGAGGTTTGCTGCAAGAAGCAAGAATTGTTTGTTTGATTTGCAACGTCCACAGCTTCTTGGGTAAAATGGGAAGCTAATAATTTATCTTGAAGTTGCACCTCTTGTTACACATTGAACATTAGTAAAACATTCTTGTTTAATTTGCAACTGTGGGCAGTGGTGCAATTTTGTGTGAGGGAGAGGGAGGGGGAACAGAGCTGATCAGGCTTTACATTCCCAATTTCATTGAGCTTTAATTAGGTCAATACATTCATAGGCACATATGTGAAATGCCTTGTGTGCTTTCTGTAAAACAAAAGCAGCAGCATACGCATCATTATATTGTATATATATCAAAATCAACACTAAAATGTGCAACAAATACAGTAACAATCATTTTTTCTGAGTGTGGGAGATATCCCCAAACTCCTCTAGAAAATTAATATTGCCTTCAGTGTTTGCATCCCTCTAAAAATGTCTAAATCAATCACTGGATTAGTTTGAGTAAAGTGGAGTCACCATTGGTTCAGCTGCAGATCTGTCATTAACTTCAGGGTGTACACAATTTTATATTTAGGGCTGACTATGACTTCCCAGCTTTTTGGAGCTGCTGACCAGCTTATGCAAGTTTTCTTTAGGTTTGCATGCCTGTGACTAACAGCTGCTTTAGTTACACAAAGCCTAGATGTTAAAGTGGAAAGATGAGGTATGCACTGAAATAATGATAGACATATCAGAATACTGCAGCTGCAAATGCAATGTATTTGGGCCTGTAGAGGCTAAATAATCCCCTGCAGCAAATAATGAAGCTAAAAATCTCCATGGACTTTGTCCATAAACATGCAATGGCTGTGTGTGTGGGTGATGTACATAGAATGTACATACCTTGAATATATACATAATTTTTTTAATGAAAATGCTTGAGATGACAAAAATGATTCTGGTTTCTTCCCAGAACACATAAAATAAATACACTTAAATTGATAAAGTGTGTAAGAAATAGATAAAGGATTAATAATCCTTTGTTTTATGGAATTTAATGGCTGTCAAAGAAACTAGTAGCTGAATGTGAGTTTCTTGTGCCCAGCTTTCTGAAATGAAAATTTGTCAGCAGGAACGACAGAAAACCAGTCTAACATGATGCACCTGCATTAATGCTCCTTTCACACTTAAATGTTAGAATCGATAAAAAGTTAATTCTGCCAGCTGCAGAATACACAATTCTCATGCATAATGGATCTAGAAAGAGAGAAAATCCTGATTTATCCACAAAGCTCTGTATATAATAAACATTCGAATCATCTGGTGAAAACTGCTTTGCGGATCTTCAAATATTCGTTCATTAGATTTATTTATAGAACCGCTAACACATCTAACTTTTTCTCTCTTCACAATTCTGTCTTTAAAACATTAAAAAATTTAATTTAATTAGTATGTTTTAATGCTAAAATAACTTTTTGAATGCCTCCTAAGCCAAATTATTTAGCAAGTCAAATTAGTAGCAGTTAATTCAGTTAATTAACAGTGCAGATATACTGCCAATTTTGTGTCTCTGCAAAGCAGCTTCTAGAACATAAGAATATAATAAATAGGAGCAGCAGTAGTAGGCCATATGGCCCCTCGAGCCTGCTCCGCCATTCAATAAGATCATGACTGATCTTCAACCTCAACTCCACTTTCCAGTCTGATCCCCATATCCCTTGATTCCATTAAAAGTCCAAAAATCTATCAATCACAATCATGAATATACTCAACGACTAAGTATCCACAGCCTTCTGGGGTAGAGAATTCCAAAGATTCACAAACCTCCAAGTGAAGAAATTTCTCCTCATCTCAGTCCTAAATGGCCGACCCCTTAGCCTGCAACTATGCCCCTAGTTCTAGATTCTCCAGCCAGGGGAAACAGTCTCTCAACATCTACCCTGTCAAGCCCTCTCAGAATCTTGCATGTTTTAATGAAATCACCATTCTACTCAACCTCTCCTTATAGGACAACCCTCTCATCCTTGGAATCAATCTAGTGAACCTTCATTGCACCGCCTCTAAAGCAAATATATCCTTCCTTAGGTAAGGAGACCAAAACTGTACACAGTACTCCAGGTGTGATCTCACCAAAGCCCTGTACAATTGCAGCAAGACTTCCTTACACTTGTACTCCAACTCCCTTGCGATAAAGGCCAACATACCATTTGCCTTCCTAATTGCTTGCTGTACTTGCATGTTAACTTTCTGTGTTTCATGTACAAGGATGCCCAAATCCCTCTGAACACCAACATTTAATAGCTAATGTTTTTCTATTCTTCCTACCAAAGTGAATAACCTCACATTTCCCCACATTATTCTCCATCTGCCACCTTCTTGCCCACTGACTTAACCTGTCTATACCGCTTTGCAGACTCTTTGGGGGTGATTTTAAATCCCAAGAATGGGTGGGTTGGGGGCGGGTGGGAGTTGAAAATAGTTGTTCTTTGAGTGACGACCTCAACGCGGCTTTATTTCCGGGTTTAACGTCGGCGCGTAGAAGTACAGGCTTCCCACTAGGAATGCAAAGTCCGAAAATTTTGTGGTTGCGACCGAGAAAAACAACTATTTTCAACTCCCACCCGCCCTCAACCCACCCGTTCTTGGAATTTAAAATCACCCCCTTTCTGTACTCCTACTTTCCCACCTAGCTTTGAATAGTCAGCAAACTTGGATATATTACACTCGGTCCCTTCATCTAAGTCATTAATCTGCATTGTAAATAGCTGAGGCCCAAGCACTGATCCTTGAGGCACCCCACCAACCAGAAAATGACCCGTTTATTCCTACTCTCTGTTTTCTATCCGTTAACCAACCCTCTAACCATGCTAATATATTCCCCCCAACCCCATAAGCCCTTTTCTTGTGTAACAACCTTTTGTCTGGCATCTTATCGAATGCCTTTTGAAAATCCAAATATACTACATCCACTGGTTCCCCTTTATCCATTCTGCTATTAACATCCTCAAAAAACTCGAATAGATTTGTCAAACATGATTTCCCTTTCATAAAACCACGTAAACTCTGCCTAATTATGTTATGATTTCCTAAGTGCCTCAGTACCACGTCCTTAATTTTAGATGCCAGCATTTTCCCGACTACTGACATCAGGCTAACTGGCCTGTAGTTCCCTGTTTTCTCCCTCCCTCCTTTCTTGAACAGTGGGGTTACATTTGCTACCTTCCAATCCATGGGGACTGTTCTAGAATCTAGGGAATTTTGGAAGATTACAACCAATGCATCCACTATCTCTGCAGTCACCTCTTTTAAAACCCTAGGATAGGCCATCAGGTCCAGGGGATTTGTCGGTTTTTAGTCCCATTAATTTCTTCAGTACTTTTTCTTTACTAATATTAATTACCTTAAGTTCCTCACTCTCATTAGATCCTTGGATCCTCACTATTTCTGGTATGTTTTTTGTGTCTTCTACTGTGACGACAGATAAAAAAAATTGTTTAAGGTCTCTGCCATTTCCTTATTCTCCATTATAATTTCTCCAATCTCAGCCTCTAAGGGACCCACATTTACTTTCGCTACTCTCTTCCTTTTCGCCTACTTGTAGAAGCTCTTACAATCTGTTTTTATATTTCTTGCTAATTTACTCTCATATTTTCTCCCTCTGTCAATTTTTTGGTCATCCTTTGCTGGTTTCTAGAACTCTCCCAATTCTCAGGCTTACTACTCTTCTTGGCAACATTATAAGCCCCTTCTTTTAATCTAATACTACCCTTAACTTCTTTAGTTAGCCACAGATGGATCACTTTTCCTGTGGAGTTTTTATTCCTCAATGGAATACATATTCGTTGAGAATTACGAAATATTTCTTTAAATGCTTGCCATTGCTTATCTACTGACATATCTTTTAATTTAATTTCCCAATCAATCGTAGCCAACTCTCCCCTCATACCTATGTAATTGGCTTTGTTTAAGTTTAAGACTCTAGTTTCATACTTAAGTACATCCCTCTCGAACTCAACGTGAAATTCTATATTATGATCACTATTCCCCAGAGGATCCTTTTTTAATTAACTTACTAATTAACTTACTAATCCCTTACTAATTAGATTACTAATTAACCCTATCTCATTACACAAGACAAGATCTAAAATAGCCTGTTCCCTGATTGGTTCCATGATGTATTGTTCCAGGAAACTGTCTCGAATACATTCCATGAACTTGTCCTCCAAATTACTTTTGCCAATTTAATTTGCCCAGCCTATGTGAAGATTAAAGTCCCCCACAATTATCGCATTACCTCTGTTACAAGCTCCCCTTATTTCTTGATTAATATTCTGTCCAACAGTATAACTACTGTTAATGGGCCTATAAAATATTCCCAACCAGTGTTTTCTGCCCCTTGTTATTTCTTATCTCCACCCATATGGATTCTACCGCCTGATCTTCCGAGCCAAGATCCTTTCTCACTACTGTCTTTATGTCATCTTTTATTATCAGGGCTACTCCCCCCCCCCCACTTTGTCTATCTTTTCGAAAAGTCAAGTACCCTGGAATATTTAGTTCCCAACCTTGGTCACCTTGTAACCAATGCAATGACTCAAAAGTGACACTATCTACGCCACAATCAGCTCCTGATCTGACTCCAGAATGGAGCTGTATTAGGCCCCTGGAAACAGCCTCACAGCACTGGGGCTTGACACTGCATGTTGTGTAACTTTTGTGCAATGCCAAACTACTTTAAAAAGTACTCAGTGATTCATGTGATCTCCTGAACATTTTATCAACCTACATGGAATATCTTGTAATATTTGGAGAATGCAGATCCTCCTACCTACAGTCTCAAAACATTTAAAATGTATCAGCACTTGCAGCGCACTCCTTATTCTTGAGAGTTAGATTCACAGCAAGGCAGTATACATTAGGTACCCCTGCCTGTGAATCAGTTCTGTAGCTACTGGTCTCAGACTGGCAGCTACATTATTAACAGAGCCTAAGGATACATGACACTGAGCCAGTAGAAGTATGATTGTACTGGAAATCTTTACTTCACTGAGAACTCACATACAGCAAAGGTTTGTCAACCAACTTAACCCTGCTGATCTAATCCGATTCTATCACTATAATAAAATTTTATGGTCGCTTTAATTATGACACAAAAATGCTAGGGGTTACATTTTCAACTTGCTGTCCAGGAAGTAGCGGAATATAAGCTATCCACTGGGTCTAATGTTCAATATATAGCACTAGAAATTATGTTGTGCAAACACTTAGGGGGAAATTTTAACATACCAGCAGGAACTCAGCAGGGGGGTCAATGCACGCCTGGGAAACCCGGAAAAACTTTTAGTGTGTTTTCTCAAGCGATCGCGACTCAGTTGAAGGCCCTCAATGTGGCTTCCGGGTTTCGCATCTCCAAGCTGCACAGCGGGCGTATTGTGCACCCCAATGACGTGCTGGGAGCTGGGTTATTTAAAGGGCCAATGCAACCATGGATTTTGAGGGAGAAAGGAGGAATTGAGCTAAATGGAGCAACAAAGGATGAGGCCAGAACTCTGGTTCAGTGACTCTTCACTTGAGTTGCTACTAGCTGGTTTGAGGAGGAGGGATACATTGTACCCGGCTGATAGGAGGAAACGCCCTGTCTCTGCCACCAAGGCCTGGCTCGAGGTGGCAGTGGAGTTGACCAGCAGGAGCACCATCTCAAGGATGTGGATGCCGTGCAGGAAGCACTTTAATAACCCAACCAGGTCAGGAAAAGTGAGTACAGTTACTGATTCACCTTCATCCTGTGGTGCACATTACACCCCCTCACACTGCCTTGCGAAGCCTACTCCATCACATCACTCCTCACACCTACTTAAGACTCTCTATCTACTTACCTTCAATTTTTGTGCACTTCCTCACCTCCCCATTTGTGCACGCACCACTCCTACTCACCCCATTCCTGATGCAATGTAATGAATCTGTCCGATACTCACTCTCTGATGCATCTCTTTCATTGTCAGCCTCACCCACACTCACTCGTCTGTTCTTTCTCCCCTTGTAGGAGAAGACAGTGCAAAATGCAAGGCAGAGGATGAGGATTGGAGGGGGGCCACCACAATTCGTAGCCCTTATGGAGGCGGAGCAGGCGGCCTTGGAGCTCAGCCGAATGCTCCAATGCCTGGCTGTCAGAGATGCCGAGACTGGCACTGCTCAAACGTCTGGTAACAGAACTTAAACATCCCTCACATGCATCATGAATTGACATTATCAATGATTGACCAGTTTCACACCTCAGTATGCTAATCGCAACAGAACTTCTGCAATGATTCTTAATATTGCTGTATGTTCTCTTCCAGGGCCTTAAAGGATTGATGAAGCAACAGATGATCTGGACGAGGATGATTCCTCAGAGGAGCTCCATACCTCTGAGGGCGCACAGTCACATCATATCGAGCCACACACCAGCAAAGATACTCACACCTTGGTGGTTCCTATTGGACACTTAGTTGGGTTGTCACCTGGTGCTTCAGCATATACAAGTGAGCACGAGTAGATACTGATGGTAGGGGCAGCTGTGGAGAGTCCGCGTCGGGGGTGCACTCCTCTTCAAGCTCTGCTCAGCTGGATGCAGATGCTGAACCCCAGGGGCCATCGTTGAGCTTTAAGGACTTTAAATAGCTCAATTGGCCCTTTGAATTTAAAGTTGGTGGGACTTCCGGGTTTCAGAAGCGCGGGTGCACCCTGTGAGGCATGGTGTGTCTGGGTCAAACCCGGACGTTGGCGCGTTGGAACCAGGATGCGGTCCCACTCCGAAATCAAAGAATTTTGACTGCTCACTTGCCCCCAACCCATCCGTTCTTGGGGGGTTAAAACTTACCCCTTAATGTTCAACAAAGCCATTAACCTGTCTAATTTAAATGGATTACAGCTCTGTTAAAATAGTGGACAAAAGAACTTCATATAAACAAGTTAAGTGTTCCTACATTAATATTCACACAGCATAATTTCAAGGCCATAGCTTCTTAAAAGTCTAAAGCTTTTTCCAAATTATCTCTATGGGAGCTTATCCTTCCAAGTGCATATTGGCAATCAGTAAATGTATAATTTTGAAACCTATATATATGAGATGGAAATAAGCAATATATGTGTGTTTCTTAGAAGTGTGAAATTGTAGCAAATGTTTCATTAAATCAACTGTACCTGTGTTGTGTTCAAAGCATTTTATTTAGTCAATCCAAACTATTTCCAGCATATTTTCAAGTGCTTGGCATGAAACTTCTTGTGGTTTCCTGTTGCCAACAATTCATGTTGCACAACTCTGCAAAAGAAATAATTATTAAATCGATGTATGCATCATTGAGTGATAGGCTCTTTTCTTTTCTCCACCAAAAATATCTGCTTTCAGGTTCTCTGTGTTGATTTTTAAGAAGGAAAATCCTGATTTTTTGTTCTGACACTTAAGCACCCAAAATAGAAACCATTTCCTTCAGAGAACCTAGTAGGATTAAGCAAGCTCCATGCATATAATAATAGTCTAATTGTAGCCTTTGGTGAATCATGATGTATGGTTTTGCTTCATAGATGCCAAAACAATCTGTTATATGACAGCAGTGCATTAAACTATAATTTACCTTCATTTTACAACACTCCATCTTCTCACTTTTGTAATGTTATGTTTTACTAATTTAACTTTCTCAATGTTTTATTCAAAACCATAGTATGTACTGTGTATGATATAAAATAATAAATGCTTTGGGGAAGTTAAAAGACTGTATTTTAAGTGAGCTTTTATAGCCCAAATATAAAGTATTTTCAGATGGCTGTGAAGCTTTAAATCTCTAAATCTCTGAATAAATAATAGCTGAACATTTGAAATATTGATGGAAAATGAGTCATTTTTTAAAATAAAATAGAAAATGCTGCAAATGACATTTATTGCATTTGTCAATTGCAGGTTTTTTTTTTAAATGGAACTTTTTTTTTCCTTCTTTGCTCTTTTAGGTCTCCCATCATCATCTTGCTCCAAAACCTCTCCCAATGGGCTTGATTTTAACTCTTGACTAGCAGCCCGCCTGTTCTGGCTGGTGCCATTTTGGGGCCCGAACCTCCTTTAAATAAAACCAGCAAGTTGGGGGGGGGGCGAAAAAGGAGGAAACCCAGGATGGAAGCGGCCCCAATTATTTTTGTGAAACCCCCAGGAGCACTCCTGTTCTTCCTGGCCCCACAAAAAATAATTTAAAACTTGCCTTTTTGGGGCCATTTTGGCCCTTTCGCCTGTAAAACTGGTCGGAAAGTGATGGCGCCCACTTCCTTCAGTTCTGTCCTAAAATGGCAATTGGGGTCCTATGTACATCAGAGGACCCTGATTTACATATTAAAAGGGGCCTATTGCCTGAAACAGGCAGGCGCTTTGGCCACTTAGCAGTAGGCAGTCATTGTTAATGGGATAGTAAATGGATCAGCCCTATTTTAAAGCCATTACCACTCTATTAACACAAATTTCAACAAGTTAAAATAGACCCCAATGTCTCTGGAATAGGCTACTGGTAGGTGTGTAAGAGGAGTGGCTCCCCTAGTCCATCCCAATTCCCACTCCCCTCTCTTGATAGTGCAAAGCCTCCAAATGGCACCTCACATCAACAGTCTGGCTAGAAGTTGGAATCCATGCTGTGTGGAATGATAAAGCCATGACCTACTACTCCATTCTACCAAAATCTACTGCACTGCAATCTACTTTACAGGTGTATGTGCACAATGGTGGTTCAATGCATTAGAGGCACGACAAGTCATGTGGAACAACAGTGGTCCAATCCCATTTGCTGAATTGCTGATCCAGATTTGCTGTTGCGGAAATGGTATCAAGTAAAGGCCAGGTATCTCCCAACAGGGAGTCACTTAGTGCTACTCTTGTAGATGTCCAAGCAGCTGGATACAGAACAGAATACTCATCTTTCAACCCCCAAAGCTGATCGATGGCCAGAGGGACTGAAGAGCAACTAGGAGAAGAAAAAAGAAACGCAACGTCTGGACATCAAATCACTGACACTTTAGTGATTTAATCATAAGATATAACTCTTTTTGGGATTTGTAATGTCTAACTTCCTCCAGTCTTTCTTCTCTCTCGCCCCTTACTAGAAGTTACATGTTACCTGAAGCTGAAGTGACATGAACGCAGCTTGCTGAGTCCTCTGCTGATGCCACTCTGCAGCAGCCACCATGTGCCACGAGAGAGGGATTTGGAGTCAACTCCTCCTCGATGTTCCTCCCTAGGCGCCTGACTCCACTCAGTGATGGTACCAGGTACTCAAGAGGCTCCCGCCCTCTGCGCGATCACACTACCATCCTACTGAGCAAAACCTTTAGTGCTAAAACGTTTAGGATTATAACTGAAAATAACAAATACTAATAAAAAAGGTCCCAATGTATATTAACCCTACTCGCCGTAAGCAACGCCAAGGGTGATCCAATAGTTATAAATACAAATCAATCGAAAGGAGTGACTTCAAATGTGCATCTAATCTGAGTTTTGCTCGATCAGTTAATGACATCTACATCTCTTGAATACATCCTTGAAATAGCTGGCTGCTATTTTGCATGACGGATTTAGACCAACATCCGAGGATACGAACATCAGATGATTATATTATTGCAATCTGGCAACGAATCCTTGAAACCAACCCTTTAAATTTATCACGTAATCTGAGCATCTGAACACAGCTGTTTACACAAGATAAAGCAAAAGGGACTGGCCGTGGCGATGTTAAAGGATTTGTTATCAGACGCTGGGCACTCAGCCGTCACTTCGTGGTATGCGAACTCCGGGCAGTGAAATGCGAATGGTTTGTTGTTTGGGCGGTTCCAATACAGTGGAGTTTTTCTGAGGTGCCTGTAATTCTTTTTTCAGATCAGATATCGACGACATCTCCAGTGCTGGAGCTCCACCCAGTGGAATGTATGCGAGAGTTCACACAGCACCAGCAGACCTAGGCATGCAATGAAAATTGCATGGTCAGACTTGCGAGCAACGGCCAAAGGAGCATTTCTGCTCCTCCTTTGTGCAATCCTACTGACGGTGTTGCGCCGGGCAATGTTTGGAGGGTGAGCCGAGCCTGGAGGTGTGGGTGCTAAGCCCGGAAGTAGTGTGATTGACACGCCGCCTCTAAGTTGCTGCTCACCACTCGCGGCGCTGACCCCTTGCCTTTGTTTCGAGGTGTGGAAAGGGTCAGTGCGACTGGACACCCCGGCGTCAGGCCAAGTGAACCGACACACACAAAAAGCCTTGTCGCTCCGGCCGAAACAAACTAATTAACACCTTCCTATAGATGGCGCCTTACGCTTCATCGGCCGCAGTAAATCTGCCACCCGGCTCTTGTTGGGCTGAGTGACAGAATGGGTTTGAGGAGGACGCTAAATCGGCATTTATTAACCACGTGTGGTCCTCAAAATTGATCATTAACTTGATTAGTAGGTTTAACCGGTTCTTTCGATTTCAAATATTTAACGAGTTTTGCAGCAGCACGTAGTATTAAGATTTACTCCTGACTAAAATTATAGTTCAATTTTCTTATGTTTGGCAATTGCTTCCTATCAAAGTGACAATTTTGAAAATTGGGTTCACGCATTCCCGCACTTCGCCGTTGTTTTGCACGGCGAGTTTTTGTTTATGTTATGCTTTATATATCGGCAGTGGTATTTGGTTGGAGCTCTTTACCTGACACCAGGTGATCTTCAATTGCCTCCACTCAGAACAAGTGATTTGCATTAAATATCCGAATGGAAGATTTTTCAGCGGATAAAATAGAGAATGGCCCAGCGGATAAGTAAAGATTATCTTTACATACGTTTACTGTTGTATAAATTTGTAACTGAAAAGTGAAAGTGTAAAGGTAATGGCCCTGAGGGTACGCATTTTAGGCATTTTAATCAATACTTCTCGTTATTTAAAGAAAAAGTGTCTTTCGGGAAATTAAATGGGTTCAACTTGCAGCATACCTTCTCTGTAACGTTCAGGAACTACATATCAAGCCACACAGCACACTGCTATGTTTGAGCTTCTCCAGACTACGAAGTGAAGATTTTCAAATGTATTTATTGCATGTATTCTAAAGAATAATGAGTGCTATGGCAATCTTTTAAAATTATGGCATAGTTTCCAACATTGAAATATATTTTCAACAGTACACGTTAGTTTATAAATCAGTACTATGGATATTTATGGACGCTGGGAATATGAAGAAAGCGATGTTGTACATTTTATATTTAACTTTACGAATAATTCCTCATGCGAACATCTGGTCAAATAAAGGGGATATTGGTGCAGGAACAATGCACCGATTATGTCCCACGACTGATGCCCGCTTTCTGAAGCCCCCATCCCTTCCTGATCTGCTGCCTAATGAAATGATTCTCAATTACACATCCAGACAGGCAAGTCTGTAATGCATTTTACGCAGACTGGCCAAGAAGTGACCTTTACACTCTGCCAGGGTCACTGGGATTATTCAGTTTGCTAACCCCTAGATGGCGCTCAGTCACCAGGGAAAGGTTCCCGGGCACTCGGCGCTGCGGTGGAACTGGTGCTCCTGAAATCACAGATCAGATCAGCGGAGGCGCCAGGTGAGTGATACGCTATGATAATCCGAGTATATTGCACATTGTTTACTCTGATCCACGAGCGCCGTACTGGTTATTTATTAACGTCACCGTAAACAGGTCAGCGGACGTTATTTCCACTTCACATTCTGCTTAAGAGGCTTTTTAATAGATCTGTCCACTTCAGGGGTTTTCGTTGACCGCCGTTTTGAAAGGAGGATGATTTTCTAAATGGGTTTCGTTAACCTGTTTTCTTAAACAGTCACCAGTTACTATCCTTAATTGGTTTTAAAATGAAACCAATTTCGGCGTGAATTGCATATCATCATAAATAAGACAACGATCAACGCGGAGCACGGGCCGACTGCCCTTTGACTTTACGGATTTCCCTTCCCTCCATGAAACTAACATTACATATGTTTGCATTTCCATATATGACCACAACATTTTGATTAGTCCCTTCTTCCTTTTAGGTCAAATACGAACAAGTTTGGATTTCCAGAAACCTTATTGCTTCTGTTCGGCCATTAAAAAAATAGATTTATTTTCCTATTTGTCTTTTTCTTGCTGTACAACGGGAGATAGAAAATGAACCCTCCGAGTATAGTAAAGGGTTTTATTATGATCGTTTACAAACTGATCTCAAACCTCAAGTGTGAATATGCACTACATGAAGGAATGGGAACGCAGGATTATTCTTGATAAAGAGTGTTGCAGCTTTCCTTTAAAAAAAATACTGTACTCTCAGAAATGGAAATGTCGCTTTATTTTGCCCACGGGTATTTGAAAGGGACAATCTGTTAAGAGGTGGAATGAATAATTACTGCAAAAGAGGATGGAAATACAGTGACAACATGGTGATCTTAGGGAGCCCTTGTTATAGCAATGTCAGGCGATCCTCGATTTTACTCTTTACAGTAAATCACTGATACAGTGGGGAGGGTATGCAACAGTGAGGAGGGAGGATATGTAACAAAGGGGGGATATGTAACACAGTGGGGAGGGAGGATATATAACACATTGGGGAGGGAGGGTACGAAACACTGAGGAGGGAGGATATGTAACACAATGGGGAAGGTTTGTGACACAGTGGGGAGGGAGGATATATAACACAGTGGGGAGGGAGGATATGTAACACAGTGGGGAGGGTACGTAACACAGTGGGGAGGAGGGTATGTAACAACGGCATCGTATTCTGTGGTGAGAATACACAGCACGGTGGTAAAATTACTCGTGAGAAATATCAAACCTAAACAATATCGTTGAACAATAAAAGTACAATAATTGTCAAAAAAAACACAATTATGCGGCCAAACTCATCTTCTGCCTACTTTGTGCAACAGACTAGAAGTTTTGATTGGAATAACTGGGACAAGAGACTTAGATAAAAATTTATTGAAACTTTTTTGAGAACTTCAAAGCGAAACAAAATAGTACAAGAAAACCAAGAACTTTCAACATTTTATAACACAAAATATACCTTCATTTATTTTTTTTAACTCTCGGCACTTTCAAGCTGTAAGCATAAAATTTCCATTCATTTTGACACACCAAAAAAAACCCCGAAAGCGTCTTCATTACTTTTCAAGCAACTGGTGAGTTATTTTCTGTTACTCTAAACTGTAAAGACAGTAGCACTTTAACACTGAAACAATGGTAAAAGCTAAAAATGGCACGTCTTGTACTCAGGTCTACAAAGGTTTTGTTTTAATGTAGCAAGGTAACACATTGCTAGGTAAAATAGTGGTAACGATGCCGGCACTCTGGTTAATAAGGAGTTGTGTTGAAATGCGTATGACTAACGAATAAAGGCTTGGAGCCTTATATACAGACGTATGTACAACAACAATAAATTAAAGTATAATTTCGAGTATTCTAATTTCAGTATATTTACACGTTATCAAATAATTACATAAATACTTTATAATAGTCTCCGTTTCTTTCTGTTATTGCATATATATGAAAAGCAGATTGACATCTACAACCCAAACTACCGATGGTGCCCGGAAACTCCCATCTTCCATTTTTCGGCTACTTTTTGTTGCTAAGTTGGGAAACTCGATATTATCAAGGCTCTACACTAGCATTAAAAAAGAAACCAGACTATACATGTGTGACATGCAAAGCCTTCTGGCTTTCTGATATCACCATCATATCAAGGGGAGCCGCTCCTGGTTGACCGATCTTGTTTCGTTTCTAGTCCACTGACGAGGCGTTGGATGTTCTGGAGCTCGTTGGTCGTTTCTTTCTCTGAACACTGTTTCGGTGACAGGGAGACGGATCCCGACGATAGAGTCGAGGACCTGCTGTTTACCTCAGACCCCGAGTCCAGGCCCGCTGACACGGGACTAGCTGCCATGCTGTTCACCTTCGCCTCGCCTGGGGTGGACATGGACGGCACGGCGTTGGTCAGTAAGCTGCTACTGTCCGGAATGGGCACGGGGAACGTGTAAGGGCTATACCTCAAGCGAGGCCGAACTGCGCTGAGGAACGGATGGCGATGCACAGAGGACGCGATCGATGATGGGACTCCACTGGGCATGGAGGCCGCGGCTGCAGCGGCCATGTACGTGTAAGGATAGGGGAAAAGGCTGCCAAAAGGTGACATCGCAAGACCCTTTAAATGTAACAAGAAAATTCAGTTTATATTTCAACAATTAATGCTAATTACTAGCTACAGACTACAGTTAGTTACTGTTACAGACAAGAAACCGAAATTCTGTACATTTCATGCAGTGGCTTGTGTAGATTTACCAACATGCCACGAAAATGAAAGACTGAGACCAGACATTGTACAACACTTAAAGCTTCTGCAATAACACATTGATTAATTGAGTGGGTTTCTAACAACAAAAAGGGACTGTAATTATATGCAAATATCTCCATTATTCCCCTACAACGAAACCCTGAGGTCGCTCAGAGACAAGACAGAAAACACGTGAAAAGTGACATAAAATGAAAGATATTATAAAGTGTTATTTTCCCCAGTTAGATAGTCTGGTTTATCTTAATTAATATTCTATATAATGCAATGTAAGTGAAAGTATTTTTTTCTTTTAAGGTACTATATCTTGTATCAGTTTATCTGTCGTTTGAGCTCATTCACAGGATACCTTTAGAAGCCAACGTCACAGATTCTGTGTGCTTTAAATTTTTAAAAAAATCTCTCAATACTTTACAGGTTATCACATAAGGCGGGCTATTGAATTTTGCTCTCTGCTCGCAATGTTGTTTTTAAAAAAGACTGAAGTAGGTCAGACCTGAATTTAAAATACATTTGTCATACACATATCAATAGAAGCAACTTTGTAACTAAATGATCAAATAAGACGAGGAGGATGGAGCTTTACCTGAGAGGCCAGGACATGCTGTTGGAGGTGAAAAGGTAGAGTTGCTGCTGATCCTCCAGGTAGTCCCTGCTGTGACGAAACAAGGGTGTCCAGGCCGCCGATCCCACCTGCGGAGGCCGACACAGAGGCCAGCAGGTGACCCATACCTGCTGCCATATTTGGGAAGGCCCCACCCATAGCAAACTGGCTAGGGTGCAAGAGAAGGGGATGTCCTGCGCCCAGTGGGGTAAAGAAGTGCTGGCCAGATAAGTTATGAGAAAAGGCAAGGTTCTGTAAATGTCCGTGGTTCAGGTGTGAGATACTATCCGTCTGGACCGTTAGGGGCGAATATGACTCCTTGTTTAAAACCCTGGACTCGTCCGCTTTCTGAAGATGGTCTCTAACTGGACTTTTGATCTCGGGGCCCTCGCCATTAACGGCTCTAATACTCGAGGAAGTGTTTGTCCGGCTCTGCTGCGAATCCGTCAAGCTCTTATCAGTTCTCGAGCTTTCAAGTTCTCTAATTCTGCTCACAGAGTCCGATGGACGTGGATGCGATTTGGTGGAATTCCCTTCCTCCTTTTGCTCCTCGGCGGTTGTTGAGAATTTTCCTGAGTCATTCCCTTCCTGAATGGCGTCATCTTTGCTGTCAATGTCGCTTTCTTCATCTTCACTTTGCAGAGCACCTGGAAAACAGAAAATAAAAAGTAGAAGAACCAGCTAAAATATAGTTGTATTTTCGTAGTCAGTAACATTGCGCGCTTTGAGAGTACAAATTGGCATTTCTAAGACAAATCCGAATGAATTGACACAACACTGTCGAATACAGGTGCGAGAAATCGAATTCCTGTCCAGGCCAATTCTTTTGGGGTTTTATTTCTGCACCTTTAAAAAAAAATCATGAAAAAATGCTGTTTTGTTAAATAAAATTTCACTGAATAAGGAGATTAATAATTCTAATACTGCTTAAAACCCATTAAATCCTACAAAACTCCAGTATGCGAAAACGGCTGCTCATCGTTTTTCATGACCCAATTCTAGTAAAAGTAACGACACATCTTGTCCCCTGAGTTAATTCGGGTGATAAGGATCGCCAACACAAACACACACCGAATTAATGTGCGAGTAAAACACAAACTTAGTCGCGCCTTATAAAAAAGAACAAACAAGTCCCTTGTGTAGGCAACAAAATAATAACCTTTTAAGTTCGCAGTCCCTGGAGTGGAAACAGCGGGGGATGCGGACTGACCGAAACATTTGAAAGCGGGCTGCTCGCTGGATGAATCGTCCGATGTCCCATTCTCTTTCGAACCCTTTTGCTGATCTTCATAGACTCGTAGCGATTGAATTGCCAACTGTTTTCTGTTCAATAAAAGGGGGACATGACTTAAGTTATTAGTTATCAAATAACTGCACTTGTTATTTCAGTTTTATTTTACACTAGAAATGGAACACATTCTAATTATGTTGGAACATGAGGTGGTGACTTCTGTGATAATATTCTGTGGGAATGTTTTATGATTAGATAAGGCTTTCGCACTCTCTAAAAGTTAAACAGCTAAAACATCAAAAGTAAGAAGACACAACTCTGTAGCAAAGTGTAACAAGTAAATAAGCTGTCCTCATTTTCTCTGTCTGTATTGCCGAGACAGTGACAACATATCAGATTGTGGTTCAAATCATGAACGAGGCCCAACAAACAGTACAACCATTTACAAATAAACCTGAATTGAAACAACCTCACCTTTTCTCTCTTCTCCCATTCCCCGTGTCACGAAAACCTTTGGCAAATGGATTGTTGTCGATTTTTAACTGGGTTATCTAAGTGTGAAAAGAACAGGTTTGATACTTTCCCGTGCTCTACGACACAATACAGCATCAACCACAATCTTTACTAAAAGTGCGCAGGTCCTAAACAACGCTGCTGGAAGATACAGGCGAAATGCAGAGATTAGACAGCAGCATAAATTTACCATTACACTGTTCCAGATTATCATTTTAAAAAATGTTAAATGTCGAATTATGTTAAAGCCGCCAGCGCATTGTATACAGCAAGTCGTAATGCTGTACCAATTGTCTGTCTCCGCCTGATCAGTGGCTCTAACATTTCATACATTTTAAATCTGTACTCGTCCCATTAAAGGTCAGGCAAACACTGAACACAACCCTACTGTAAGAATATATCAGTGCGGAAACAGTGACTTGAGTTCAGTTTTAACGCGGTATATTTATTTTATTAAATGCGAAAATGCAAGGTGCAAATCACATATCTGCCCCAAAATAAAGCGTGTTAGATTCATAATAACCCGCGTGTGAGCTAGTACAAGACAAGCATGTACTTCATCAGGGAGATAGGGTGAAGCCGGGCTGGCGTCACCATCGTAATTTGCCCTCTACTGACAACAGCAAGTCAACAGTAACTTTATTGTCACTTATCATCTTCATTTCAATTGGGTAGCGAATTTAACGATATTGAAATCATTGTCCTTTTAAATCATGAACTGAAGATAATAATCCAGCAATAAGGCAAACACAAATCCAAAAAAAAATCAAGACATCGACTCTGTTAAGGTTGCCTCAATTATCCAGTTAACACCCTTTTCGTTATCAGTTTTCATTCCCTCTGAAATGAAACTCCCCATAATCAACAGTGCGGTGATCAAGAATTATCAAATCACTACACGCAATGTACTTCACTGCAACTCTTTTATAAATAACGTTAGCTGACTAGCTAGAAGTGTGATGAGGAGTTAAATTCCAACACAAGAGTTCCGATTTCCTTAAAAACTGTTTGGGTGAAATAATTAACAGTAATTAACTCAATTGTTCATCATCGCAGACTTGATAGCTGCGCTGAGAGCAATACTCCACTGTATCTCTGACCTAAAAATCTATAGGATTCATCCACGAACATGCACTGCCTTCAAACAGTGCGAAATGTCTCATTTGTTTTTGAATGACTGTAATTTAAAAACAGTTTAGAAATCTATTGGATCCTATTACCTCGCAGTACAAAATTGATCTAAACGCACGGCCCATACAACATATGCATGCAGGAAGGCGTTGGGTCCACTGCCACATAACTCACCCATGCTAACACCGATATCACAAATCAAAGCATAAAATCTAAATGAGCCCCAGTCTGCGCAGAATATTCAACAAGCGTTCTTGTGGATTTAATGAGACTCCGGCATCCACCATTAAAAGTCGTATTGACCAGAATCAAGTAAACAATTGTGATGCAGACAAGAAAAAAAAGTTTCACTAAGGCTTCGCGTTTTCACCTTTTTGGTATAATATCTACATTGTATCACAAAACAAATCGACAGTCTATGCAACAAGCAATACTTTCTGTCTGCACAAATTTCGAAATTCCATTTGTTACTTACCTTATCATTTTGGTATGCGGTCACGGCTATGAAATCTGTTTCAGGGAAAACGTATGTCCGGAAAGTACTGTAAGGAAGTTTCAAGATGTCGTTCGCGCGAACAATATGAAATCTAGGTTGGTACTTGTGCATGGAGTTCAAAATAGTCTGAAGAGAATAAATCAAACAATTACATTTCGCCCAAAGCGAGTGCAGCTGTACACATGGTATTACTGCTTTGGATTCAGCCAGGTTAACTCGAGTCTCTCTCAGTTCTGCTGCTGCTAAATTTAGTACAATATCGTTTTACCGTTTAAACGCACGCTGCTTATTAATGGTTGATCAGCAATAATATAAATTAATAGCCAGTCAAAAAGCTTTTACAGGAGGGGACAGAGTTCATCAGAAGTGTAAATCCGTTCTTCTGCATGAACAGCTGACGGCGGGATAACCTCTGCATTATGGCCTCCCCCAATGTTTTGAGGCCTTGCAAAAATAAGACTATCTGATTTAAAAATATATGATATATATCTACAAATATTTATCTCTCTATATATCTATATCTATCTATCTATATATCTATATATAAACCGTCACCACAATTCATACACAATACTGACATGCACTGGAATAATTAGGAGAATTTAATATGTTAAATAGTAAGGGACTAGTGTACTGATTTTTGAACGTCACATTAAAACGCGTTGATCACAGAGCTGCTGCTATCGTCATTGTTATTACAGCGGTTGGATTTTATTCTCCTGCGAGCATAACGCTTAAGACATTACAGATTTAGCAAAGTGTGTTAGTTTCAAAATATTTCCCATTACAAGTCATTGTTCATTACCCCGAGAGTTCCAAGCCGAAAATTGAGAGAAAGTTGGCATGTGAGTACACCTTATCACTTTTTAGTTCCACAGAAAATTGTAAAATATGATCCTAATGATCAAATACTTGAATTCTCAGATGCCTAAAATGGCCGATCTACAAAATAACCCAGGTTATGAGAACACAAAATTAAGATATGCAGAAAAAATACAACAAAACCCTGTGCAGCACTCCATGGCAAAACAAGTTTGTGCAAAAGTATTTTTTAAAAACTCTGAATGCGAAAATATTTTAACACTTCAACTGAACAATACTAAGTAAATACATATCACTCATCGGCTGCTATATGTTTTTTTAAATCACTGGACCAAATTACTGAAGATTAATTTAGAGGTAAAAATATGAAACTTACAAATCCATGTTTATCGGAAATGTTGTTTGTCAGTTTCAGCTTGTGAAAAGTGACGACTTTAGACATCCATTGCTCGCCAGTAGCGGGGCTATCAGGATGAATGTACATTCGCTTTGGCATTTCAGGGTCAGCTTTTCCGGCTACCATCCAGCGTGAGTTGTGGAATTTGTACCTACAGTCATCTGCCGCCACAATATCCATTAACAAAATATACTTGGCCTTCTTATCCAGACCCGTGCACCTAACTTTAAATGGCGGGAACATTCTCCTGTAAGAAAACATTAAGTTGTCCTTTTTTTACATTAAATTGTCAATAATGTAATCCTCATGAAAGTAAAATAGTTAGATTTATCTACTATTTCTGAGGCTGGGACTTTGACTCACAGGTATTTACTACTGTGAAATATTTGAGACAACAAATTTCAGTAATGCTATTTTATAAAAGTATTGCAAAACAGCAACAGAGTTCTTTAAATGCCTTGGCAATATGTTTAAGGGTCACACATACAAAATCCTGCTCTTTATAAAAGATGCATGTTAAAGCCAGTGAACCTGTAGGTTCTACCTCGAGATATTTTAGCCTAAATTTCAATATTTCTGGTATGATTGATACAAACATGATTAACAACCCTGTCCAAGGTGAATGTGCGTTTGTTACCTGGGTATGGCCGCGGCTAACTCGATGTTTATGGTTTTATAATCACCAATTGGTGCCATAAAAAAACTGTGCGTGAGTTAAAATGTTACGATCACAGGTGTCGTGGAAATAATCTACCATACGCTTTTCCCCTAGATAAGTTGCATTTTCCCCCTTGGTATCTACGTACTGGTTTGGAGCTATAATCGTGCAATTGGTGCACGTTATTTACAACGCGGCTGCTGATTCATATTATTATTGCTCAGATCAAATGAATGGATAAATAAAACTTCCATAAGTCAGATTCGTCAAAAGGCTCTCTGCTTATCACATGTGACCTTCCATTTAAATTAATTTCATTTGCATTTAGTAAAATTAAATATTTGGTTGAGGTTGTGGACTTATTAGTCTGGCAATCTGGATTGTCAAAGCTGCAGATTGAAGGGTTCGGGGACTATGGCTATTCCAATAAATAAATAACTGCATGACTGAAACTAGCTGCCGAGACAAACTGTATCACCAAATGGATCATTATGCAGGAAGCATTTTTAGTTTAAGTGTTATAAAAGCCCTCGGCAGATTACACACTAACACAACTGACCGGTTTCTGAATCAAATCATTTTGAATGTTTTAAATCCTACAACGCACTAAAAATGTATATTATATATATATATTTATCTTTGTCACAATTAAGCACGACTGGATATTAAAAGACTGGGTATGATCTCCAACCAGAGAGTCTGGCATTAGTCTCTTGGATGGAAAAATGCGCTGTACCTTCCAGATTTGGTGATAACCATTTCAGTGCCACGCTTGTGAAACTGATCCCACAAATCTTTAGCTTCGAGTATAACTTTTGGGTCGTCTTCCACTTCTTCCTCGGGCTCCAGAGTCTTAAGAGGCCTCAGATGCGAGGGCTGGTGACCCATTGCCGATAAAGCGATCCCAGCCTCAGCTGCGCCGGCAAGCTGATCCATAATGGGCTTGCTAAGTGCGTTGGGGAGTGTTAGAGCGGCCGCGCCGGTCGGAGGCAGGGCGAGAGCCGGGAAGAAAGGAGGCTGATGTCCCAGCACAGCACTCAGCGCAAAGTCCGGTGCCCGGTGAGGTAAGAACGGATGATAAGCCATACTTGTCCCCGGAATAACTGGCTCTCTCATCGGTAAATTCATCCACTCCCCAGATCTGTGTCGCACGGTCGCTTACAAGCACATTATTATTAATAATAATATTAATTTTTTTCTTCTTCACATAAACAGAAAGTAAGACTGGTTGGCGGTGGCAGAGCCGAGACGCATCTCCCCAAACAGTCAACTCCGATCTTTCTGTACGTGTGTGTGTATGTGTGCGTGTTGCGAATAGCTGAGCCCTGTTGATTGGCTATTTGACGCTTTCGGACCAATTGTGTGGCTGCATAGGCGTGGTTTTGACAACTAAAGCCGGGGATAGATGAGTTATAAAAAGAAGGTGTCGGAAACTGTAACGTACAGCGAGCATCACTACTTCAGCCGTGTGAATATGTCAACATCATTAGGGTTGGGGGGAGGGGGGGAAGTGGGGAACAGCCAATCGGAACACGCGGGGCCGTCTCAGGTGGCTTTACCCACCATCGACTATCAGGAAATCGGGCAAGAATCATCTGTCTGTCCACAGGCAAGCCGGGGTCTGAGCCAAGCAGCCCCTTCTGCCCCATTCTCGCCGTTATATGCAATCTCCGCAACATCACTCCTCCCTTCACACTAATCCGCCGCCGCCTTAAAGTGCCAGACTCGGCGATTAGCATTTATTTTTATTCATGGTGATTTGTGTGTGTGTGTGTGTTTGTTCGCTTGTCTTGTCCTTTCCCTGGGCCTGCAGTACATAGCGACCGCTGCATTTTAATTTGTAAAAAAAAAGGCAAAGCCGTGAGATGTCCAGTGTCTTAATTTTATTTGTTTCTTGGCGATGCTTTCAACAACAACAAAAAAAAAGAGAGCCTCATTTAACGAGGTGATTTAATTATCAGGACATGGCGCCTAATCGGCTGCAGCAGCTTCAAGTATAAGGAGACAATTTCTTTCTCTCTTCCCCTCTGAAAGCCGCTGGAAAAAAAAAGTTGCAACTGAAAAGCAATCACATCGGCTAAATGCACGGAGATAGGAGCGGAACATCTAAAGTGATTAGCTCTTGTAACATTGCATTTTTGACGCACATGTTTAAGGGCGCTTGGCGCCAGGCTGCTGACGTCGAGTTGTAACTAGCGTCTCGTATCACTTTTCGCTTTTTTTTAAACCAAAATATCGCCTCCCTGATCTGTGAGTATATCCTGATGAGAAAGTCGCTCTGATCACCACCAATCTCCGCGGTTGTAGCTTGCGATCTAACGACGTTTCATTTGCTCCCGGGGTTTTTTTTTCCTCTCTCGTGTTTTGAGCCCCTGGCTCCCTTCTTAAGCCGCGGATGCCAAAAGCACGGCGCTTTTCTGACCTGTGGAGATTTGGAAGCCGTCAGATTCACTTCAAGGCGAGTTTCCTTGAATCTATATGTGTACATTTTTGTTTGACATCTAGACAAAGGGAGATTCCACTCAAATCTGTGCTTTCTTTAAATAATAACCATCGTTTTAAACATACCTTATATCAGTTTTCTTCCAAAAAAAATGACGGGGTTGTGTTCGGATATAATCCTCATAAAATAATAATCATATACTATAGTATTGTGTTGAAAATGACTACGTTCGAGCAATAAATATTTACGAATTGTGCGTTATAATGTAACGTTTTTAAATGTTGCACTAACTTCCGCCAATTATCACTGACCTCCCAGGCTAAGCACCCTAGAGACTCGTATTATGAAGGGAGGGTGCACTAATCTAGGATCAAAAGCAGGAAGGTGCGAACTCTCTTTGTCTCTCCTCGCCCGACTCATTCACCCTCCTGTGTGTGATAAATCTACACTGGCGCCAACTACGTATAGGATGATTAATTTGCAAGCAAACAAAAGGGAATTGATGGCTAGCCATCTTAGTTAAACATTCGCCAATACCGCAAGCTACTTGTTAGCCGTCAGAGCTTTAAAACCTAGTAAGTGCACTGATGTGAAAATTAAAATGGCTTTGAAAGCATTTACGCCAGCACCGAGTCGCTCTGTAGTGCTTGTGCAACCAGACACCTCACTTCATTAGCTATAAGCAGACAGAGCTATAGCCCGAAATGATACAGAGGTTTGTTGATTACTGTTTATCTGAAAGAGGCGGGCACGTTTACATTGGCAAGTTTCGTGTAAATATTCTCTTAGTATGTGTGAGGTCCAGCTAGTGCCGATTACATGCTTATTCCTTCCTAAACTTTCAGTCCATTCGCGAGCTATTTCCAATTTAACCGAACGTGTTACCTAAATGCAGTCTAAGTTTACACTGTGATGCCGACTTTATTCTGACGACGACCAGTCGCAATTAAGAATCCTCTAGGTTTAATCTTGTGTGATAGAATTCTCTGTAGTGTACGGATAATCCAAATATTAAAATATGAATGGATTCACACGCGTAAAATAACTCAGCTCAGGCTTTATGAGTATTTATTGCAAAGTTCATATTAAACTGATAATCTATCTGTCTCATAGATAGATCTAATCAATATGTATGTCCGCGCCATATACTCTTGAAGTATCAGAAATCGTGGTACAAGGCAGCAAAACAATATAATCAACACACATGTTTATACTACATTGTGACAACTGTCAGTACTAATTTATTGAGGATATTCTCTCGGTTTATCCTTTGAAAGAACTATATTTTTAAACGCACATAGTTTATGTTCTGCTGCCAAGTAAAGGCACATTCAAATCGTATTTTGCTTTATGAGAAAGTTGCAGTGCACGGAGAGCAACTAGCAGTTTGCTTGCAACTCGATTTGGCCTTCATCTTTGAACATCTTTATTATTCCCCACTCCCATTCCTATCTCACTTTCTGTCTTCAGTCCATTCAACTTGTCTTTTTCATGTACTCGCTGCCCTTTTCACTATCGGTTGTCATTTACTACAATTTTCCCTCCCCCTTATCAAAGTGGCTCAATTCATTGTGCCTATGGCCACATCTTTCCTGCAGTCCCTTTTAAACATTTAATTGATTAAAAAATGGCCTTTTCCTACAACTAAATATACCGTAATGGCTTCCTCGTCGTATCCAGCACAGTAAATATAAAGTTCATGAACTTAATTTTTAACTTCTGCAAGTAGTATCCTGCTCAGACTCATCATTTTAAAAAACACAGGTAAACTATGCTTGTGGTGTCAGCGCTGTTCTGTGACAGCCATTTGAATTATTGATCAACCATTTTAGTGCCATTGGACGAATTTTGTGCCGATCGTCAAAAGTTGTCTCCTTCCAGATTGCATTATTTTTAGGCTATAGACCGACTTTGGCGCCAGCCGGTTTAGGCTGTTCACAAACCGCCGCACGTTAAATGTGATCATCCGTTTGTCAATTTACATTTAGGAACATGTTTCTGTCAAAATAGCTAAGTAGCCTTCGGATAATGACCAACTTCCTTTTATCTAAGACTAACAGCCCTAATTACATTTTTAACCAAATAATGATTTGGACTTTGCGAGAGATGTCAGTCAACAATATTTTTTCTTGTGGAAATTAAACTAATTGGAGTTTCCGAGGCTAACTTATTTTAGGTAGCTAACTGCTGTATCAATACTTTCTTTGTATGTTTTTGCTACAGAAACGCTGTGCAAAGAATGGGCTGATACATTAAGAACTGCCGGCAACATTATTGGTGATGCGTTTCTTGCAGATCGAACATGACAAGCCCTACCACATTAAACTGCAAGGTGACTTTTTATCTCATTTTACCATCCAATTGTGTTTTATAGTCGCATCAGTCAGCTTGGGCTGAAGTTCCCAGATTGTTTTTTTGGAGGTAAGTGACAGGAACATATATATAGTGAAATCATAACGTTATTTCGAAAATGTACACTCTGATATGAGAGTGAAAATTAAAGAAACCTTTCATGATCTACATGTTGCTGGGTTATTAGTGCTCTTTTGCACTGACGCGAGCTCAAAGTACAAGTGGCCTTGTAGACATTTGTTTTTTTTAGAACTGACAGCAATTATTGGTGATTTTTTACTAAGCAAATTTTAAGCAGATGTGATACAAGCTTTAGGCAATCAATAGATATCTTTTTCGACGGGGTGTTTAGAGGCATCTTTAACAGAAGGGCATAATGAATATGATAGGAGTAACTGATGTTTTCTACAGATTTCTAACCAATAATATGTGTGCGTCTTAAACTAATTGACTTATTCATCTTACATAAGTAAAAAGCGAACATAATGGTTTACGAAACGCAATTACAGTTTTGTTCTCTGATCTGAATGCCTTTCAATTCCATTTTACTGCCATACGACCATAGTTCTGCCGAGCTCTTTAAAGGTTAGCTTTTTCCTGACGTTCACCATCGCTGACATCTGCAATAGTTTTCTGCAGCTTCTCTCCAAAGCTGCAGCAATTATACATTGCGAATGGCGAAATATTAATCTCCTCGTGACTAACGCATGTCTGGAAATGTTAATAAGCAATGTACTCTGAGCAAAACCAAAACACCCCCAACTGTGTACAACGTCTGAATTGCCCTTTATTAAAACTACAATCTGTTTCATTTCGCGTGTATAGATATAGAAAGCTCAAGCACTTATATCTCCTCTTGGGATACCGGAAAGTCACGATTATGATATTTAATGATGATGGCGTTGATGATAAACAAACATTCTAAATCAGTCCCATTTTCTATGATGTAATTGGAGGGGAATTAGTAACAACGCACCTACCGTGAGATACATGATCGATTTCCCTATAAGTATACAAGAAAGAATAGTTTAAGGAAGGTTTGTTGAGGCATTAATGAGTCATCTTGTACATAGCTTAAATTTGTGGTATAATTCTATTATACAAGTAGGACGCATGTTTTATGAATGGATTAACCATTGCCTCGCCTTCCATGGTATTTTTAATCTTCAAGGAATTAAGTCCACTCTTATTCTCTTTGTAACATACAGTCCCAATGTCACGTAACTTGAAAACCTTTGTCAACCTCGAGTTGAACGGTGATATTTAGACGCTCCCCGGCATTTCTATGCACTGAAAAACTTAAAGCGCAGTTGGTTATGTGTCTGTAATTTCAAAATGCATGCACTCCACTGATGGTATTGTTCAATATTGAGAACCAAGCTGCACGTCTGTAGTAAAAGCATGTTACCACTCGTGTTCTTTTTAGCAAACATTTCATGTGTATAAGCTGTAATAAAGCGACGTTTATTTAAGAAATGCATAGATATGGCAACAGAGTTCAAGTTATAAATTTACTCTGATTTCATGTAGATGTTTGTAAGGCAGCTTTGCAATCTTATTTGATTGGATGGTATAGCAATATTGAACGTTTATCTATCTATCTATCCATCTGTCTAATTATTTTTACTGTTGACATATGTGTAGGTCCTTTTCATACTTGCTCATGTCCAAGCACATTAGTGGGTAAAATTGCTGTGACATCACAAGGCAATGGATTGCTATAATGACCATTGGTGTAGTTGATAGTGGCACTACCCTCTGGTTAATCAATGGGCAGCAGTAAAACCAACAAACTATATAACTTAAGGTCGGTTTCTTTAAAACAGTCGGCCATATTCCTGCCCAATACTATACATGCCATCAATTAATGGTAATGTTTGTGTTTATAAATAAATCAACGGTTAGAAAAAGCAGCACGTATTAAATGGTTGATTTCAAGAGGAAAAGAAATGTTTATTCAATAAATTGATTCAGAACAGTTTATTAAACTGTAATAGAAAAATAATGTACTTACTATCATCTGAGATATAATCATTTAAAGAAAAAATAGGACCGAATATTTGAGTCTTATTGCTGATTGCAATTTGTTTATTTGTTTGATAAATATTGCCCACCATTTAGTGTTTCTCCTATGAGAATTTGAATGGATAAGTAAATTCCCCTGGTGTATCATCAATGTGAATGTGTTGTTAATTCCTATTTTTTTTAAACCGAGTATTTAAGCGTGAATTTTGATACCTACAGATTATAGTGCCATTAAGTAATAGGTAGTGATATTTGTACTCTATGAGAATATATAGAGAAATATATATTTTTTAATATGAGAAATAACATAACATTTCCTAATTCTCCTAAAATATGAAATGTAGCTGTTTTCTGTTGCGTAAAATTTGAAATTCATAACATTTCGGGTTAAAGTACGTTTACTTTGGAACTAAATGCTTGGTAATTTATCTTTGGCCTGATCGGGTAAAAATTTAAAAAATCTTGAGGAGAGAGATTCGTTATTAAAATCGTAGTATTCAATGTTTTGTTTTAATCAGTTGTGGCCGGAGGTAATGCTAGGGTGTGCACGGGGGATAAATGTTTAGACGACTGATGTAATTTTTATGTGAATCTGATAGACACTTCGCTTTGTTTTGGACTATTTTACCAAGCAGTAGAAGGCTTCATAGCGCAAACTTCACCACTTTGTCAATGTGACCAGAAATTGATATTAAGGATTAAAGCCCATTTCAAAAATCAGTAAACACCCAGAGGCCAAATAGTAAAATTCATATCTGATTCTTTAACTTTGGACACAACGCGTCTTTGTTCATTTAATAGGTACTGACGTTCAAAACATGTTGCAGATCTTGCACTGAGCACGAGTGCAGTGCGTCATAATATTGTCCGTTGCTGACTGATATGCTGTTTGTCAGTTACCACAAATTGAAGTGAAATATACTCTTAACATGGTTTGGAGTCTACCATGCAATGTAGCCCAGAATAATATGAAAGGCAGATCATAAATAAGGTGGTAATTCATGTGCTGTTGAAAACATTGAAGTAAATGAACAAGAATAATAGAAATGAAGCTCTAGATAAGGAACAACCGAACGTTTACACAGCAATAAGCAATCAGGCGCTTCACATAAACAGGTGATGGTAACATAGTGACCATTAACTACTGATACCCAGAACAAATTAGCTCGCGTGCTGAACATATTAACGTGATTTAAAAACGTTAGTAACTCTAATAGTAGCCTACAGAACCACCTGGACTGATGTCGTTTCATTTTAATGGTAATGTAAAATGCGTTTAGAGGGATGCAGTTACAAGTACTTCAACTGCTATCAAAGGCAGATAACGTTGTAAGAAACAACCTTATGTAATGGTCATATTTAAAGAGGCCCTTTTGTCACTTTAAATGTTCACAAACCGGTTTCCATCACAAAACCGATTTAGAATATACGAAAACTCTCACTTTACTTCTCTTGAAGCCACCAACCATCAGTACCTTTTTTTGTAATTATTGCTTTGCGCAAATTGTGTGAAACAAGCAGATTGGTGCCTGCCACATTGTTTGCAGCAGGCGTGTTGTTAGAATTTATTAAAGACAGATGATTCTCGTGTGTTTAAAACATACGGAAAAGATTTACAATTCAGTTAATTACAATGTACTTAGGTCCATCATCACTCCGCAGGTGTAAATATAGGTCGTTTGGATGTGTGACATGTTTAACAGCATTCTTCTTCAATGTATCAAGTCTCGATATATTACTGAAAAGCATCTCTAGTCGAATTTACATGACCGGTATAGTGCTAGTTGTTGCTAGAGAGAGGAAAAAACATGCAAACGTCACATTAGAGAAATGCTTAAGCATTTGGTATTTATTGTTGAAAGAAATGAAAATATCAACCGGAAAGTCCTAGACTGATGTATTTAAAATACTTATGCTGAAATAAATATTATAAATACTATTAATAGTTTGTCTTATAGAAAATAATGGCTAAACAATACTAAACTGGTTTGGAAAGGTTGCGTAGAAAAAAAACCCTGTGCTTTAACTCTCCTGTCGCAAATGTACATCTCTCTTACTTTAACAGGGCTAAAACGCCCTGTGGTACCTCTCTAGCCACCGTAGGCCAAATTGCTCCCCTGAGAAATATCAGGCATCTATCGCTTGATGGCGCTGTCTTTGGGTTCCCTGCTTTTCAATTCAAGATTTAACAGGGTATGGGCAAATTTACCTCTGCTGTTACTTTCGCCGACAAAAATCTTTCTAATCAGCGAAAAGTCGTACAACATGAGATGTTATCTTTTTTCTTCGACTATAGAATATTATAGTAATTTTAGTTTTTTTTAACCAATCTGTCAATCACACTAGGATGTATAAATCGGCTTGCATATCTAGCCACAGTCTTGCGTGTACTATTTGTGTCAAACATGCAGTACCTTCTACATTTTTCAGCTTAATGCAAGAGTCCGTTCAATACAAAAAGTTCATCCGAAGTTCAGTTTCTCTGTTGTAGGTTCGCCCTTTGCCAGTGTGACTATAATTTCCATGGGGCTATTTAGTTGCACCGATGATATATGAACGTCAATCAAACTGATTAATTATATTTCTCAACCGTTTAAATTGAAATGTTTGAAAACAGAGGATGGCAGTCTCAACACCTCGATTATAACATTTTAATTAAACCCTGTATGTTTTTGAAACTTTGGAATTTTGTCCGGCGACAGTTTCAAAGGAAAGTCTTAAATTTGGGTATTAATGGACTTAGGTTGTTTCCACCGATTAAAGTGTTGGCCATTTCTTTACCCCTGGCATGCTTTGCTTTTTCTGGTGGTTCCATTCTTTCTGCATAACAAGCAAAACTTACAGACTGACCTCTTTAATGGCGTTTTCACCAGGTTAGCGCCAATCAATTCAAAGGTCATAAGGTTCGAAATTGAAGTCAATATAGTCCGTAAAATCGATCTTATTATGTTACACCTCAGCTTGATCGGTAAAAAGGGAAAGAAAAACTACCCTTTTCTCATTTCAACTAGTGCTACATTTTTATCCATTACGTTTGTACTGTATTTTCAGCCTCATTATGCAGCCTGAGATAGAGTAAATTTTTTCATATAAGTTCTGTAGTTATCATTCCTCATACATACAGTGCCAGCAGATCAGCTATCAATCCCCCTTTAATTAGAGTGCTGCACGTTATTCAAGGTGAAGATGGCTTCAAAGTGTATACGACAGTACATTTATGCTAATTAAACTCATTTGCATTTTGTGTTTATAAGATATATCTAACATAAGTTAAAGTTTATACTTGCACGATCATATCTAAATTATCCACGTGTTAAGTAGATTTTCTTCAAATGAAAATTGTTTGCCGATACCGGATATTATCCGAATGCCAAATTACTCTTCAGCGCTGTATTTTGACCTATCCTCCAAACAACCACGACATCGCTTTAAACTTTGAGCCCAGACACGAATCCTATTATCAACGCTTCAAGTTAAAGACCAGGGCAGTGAAAAAAAAACTCCGCGGCCTTTTGCACGAAGAAGAAATGCCTTAATAAGATCAATATAGAGGGAAAGACAAAATCTTAACAAAGGTTCACTGGAAGTCTAACGACCTCTGACATACATTGCAAATTAATTGGAGACTATATGAGAGAAGGTGGGATTCCAGTTAATTAGTCGAAAATGAATAAAATTGAACATTATATGATTTGTCTCCCAGTACCGCTTTGTTAGTGCGGATTTAGAGATCAGCTTTTGTACAGAACAAATTGGATGTGAGTAGCGTGGTGCACTGTTACACTGTCGTTTTGTGCCCTGGCGACAGCTTCAATCCTGGGAAAAGGTAAAGGGATCTGGGCGATCACAGCCCTCATTATCTCATGTCTGAGCACATCTTTGGGAACAATTCATAATTAACATTGGCACTCACAGTGCTTGGACTCATAGTTATAGTTTGCTTTCAACGCAAAGTACACCATATTAAAAACTTTATTGCAGATAAAGTGAAGTAAAAGTTTCGTATTCTCACAAACCTTTTTACTTTAAAGAGGTGTCTTGATCTTCAAAGAGACATTTCAATTATATTTATGTAGTAGACTTGTTACATTTTTAGGGACTTCTACCTTTAAAAATGTGCGCGGTGTTTATCTCGGAGTCGTAATTAGACTCTTGTTTGTAATGCAATGCTGGCGAAGCTACGAGGCAGCGTTCCTTTATCTATATTATAGCAGACAATGGCTGGGGGAAATATGGTTGTGTTGTGGGAAGTTTCAAATAAACAACGCACGTGAGAGGGCCAGTTCCCAGTTCGACATCCAACGCGGTGCAGTTGAGGGTGGGGTGGGGAGGGGGTGGTCGGTGGGGGGAGAGGAGCGGGGGAAAGGGAGAGAGAAAGGAAAGAATTCGGTCACACAAAAGCACACCGGCCTTACCAACACAAACGACCCTGATTAAACTAATAACAAATAACTTGCTGATTTATGTGTTGACTTACCAAATATGATGCTGGCATTTGCACACCCATTTTTGATTTACAAGTTAGTTAGAAAAATGCAAATAAAAGAGGACAAAAATACACGGGGATTTTAGATGTAAAACATGCTTTAAAAGCCAGTCAAAGCACAAGAAGAGTTAACAGCAATAGTTAACTAACAGAGAATCTATAATAATGAGAATCATCAATGCATAAAATATTAGCGGTATACTTTCTTATAAATAAACTTTGACCCAGACGATGGGGCATGAAAATAGTCACGCAGCATGATATTATTGTTGCAGTTCTTTTCTGTAACTAACTGTACCCATACGTTGCAGTCTTAAATGCTAGAAATTTTGTTAAAAAGTCTCGCAGTTTATACCAGAATCTGCAGTGTAAACAAGTTTTTTTCTCTTGAGAATTTAATAATTTTGGAGCCACTTGTTGGGTTCAAACCCAACAATAACATGGAAGCCTAAATAAGTATAATAACCAAATAAAATGTAATATATAAACACTGAATGATCATGACATGGCTCTTTAATTGATTTCTGCTGGAAAATATTGTACTGCAAAAAAAGAGGAACGTCGTTGACATGTTGGATGAAAGCCCTTAAAGGGTGTATTAATTCCTAACATTTAGAGAGTTAACTCCTTCAGTACGAAATGCCAATGCTTGAAAGTCCAGAAATGGTGATTTCTCCCATTGTGTTCTGCTTGTCGGTGTGACCCATTCAATGCCAATAAAGAGCACCTAAAAACACAGCCAAGTTTTTATTTTAAACTCTGAGGTGGGAATATAATAGCTTTTTTAGTCAAATAATTTATCACTCCAGGCTAACCGATAGTGATTTGTTGCGCAAACGGCGTTGCGAGCAATATAATTGCAACATTCGGCAATTTTACCTTTAACATACTGGCAATAACTTCATTATCACGAAGCGGGGTGTTACATGTGATCAGCGTGTTAAAAAAAAAGATAGTTGATTTGCTCGAAGTAATAAATGAATTTAGCTTCAGGTAAGGACACAGGGTGGAAATGTGGAATGTCAGCGAGATTTACACCTGTCCTATAGCTTAAACTGACAGACCTATTGCCTACAGAGATGACCACTGGTGCCAGTCTGTCTGGGACTCATCAGCCCTACTTTGTAGCTTTAAATCGACGAGACGATCAAAACAACCCAATAACATACGTATCGTTTTATCACCAGCGAAGGAAAGACAAATATTTATTTTTAAATACGTATCATAATTGCTGTGTTTTTTGTTATAGATCTTGATTGCTAAAGGGGTGCAGCTAAACTATTATTGCCATTAAAAGGGAGTTTGCCCTGACAGCATCAATAGTGATCTATGTTAAAGCTACCCCAAACAAATAACCCTTACACAATCACCCAAAGGTCCCACCCAACGGACAGTTCAGTGACAGATATTAACCAGACGCCAAAGGAATCCCGTTCAACAGCAAATCCCTCTTTTCCAACTCGTCGCATCTGTTGTGGACGGCGAACACATTCCCATTTCACAAGGGCTGTTGCCATCCTATAGGGCTGTTGAAAACATTCATCATATTGGTCAAAGTGGAGCCAGGTCACTCAGCCACCGTATTCACACACAGGTAGCCTAATGATTCCATTAGGCTAGACCAAACCGTTCTGGATCAGTAACCGCATGAGGGGCTAGAGAAACTAATGCCCTACTGTCACCGTCATTTAAAGATTTCAGGAAAACACCATCTGACATCTCTGCACGGGCCTTCACTAGACATTCATTACTTGTCTTTCGCCCAGCCAGGGTCGCAGCTTTAATCCCATAAAGCGCTCTATATTTACCGGACTACTTTGCACTTTTTGAAACATTTTCTTCAAATATTTACAAATTGACTCAAATTCTTCTCCAATTTGCTTTTCCAGAATTATGGCCCAAAATGATTAATTGTTGAAGTCATCGACAATTTTCATTTATTAATGAATGCTATAGCATTTATTTTACATCGTCAAGATTTGAACCATTCATTTCAGAAATGCTTCAAGTGCTTTCAGTTTTCTCGAATCTCATTTAAAAAATTTTCCTTAAATCTTCCACATTTATATCAAACTAACCCTTTAATAATCCCACTAACAGAGTGCAACAAGTTAGTTTGTTTGGAGCTTTGCTGTGTTACAGTTTGCACCAATACAATTTTTAGAAATGTTGCTTCAGTTTTTTTTAATGTTAGTGACAAAATAAATGTATGTACCTGTTGATTCATTAATAAACTTTCACTCAACTTTCAAGGTAAGGTGGATAGCTCAGTAAAAACAGAAGCATGGTTTACGTTGAGCATGAAGATTAATTCGGTTTGTGAATGTATTTAGTGTCAAATTGTTCATTCATTTATAAAACGTAGGCCACTAAAGCGTTTGGCGATGATGAATTCAACTTGACGAAAACGTATAATTAAAAAGTATAATCCAACAGTCGTGAAAAGAGAAACGCATGCAGCAAGTTTATATAATATCAGTGGTGGCATTTGTAAATTAGATCTAGTCTGAGAACTGTGCGTGTGTATGTGTGAATGTGTGTGTGTGAGAGACTGTGTTTGTGTGTATGAGAGATTATCGATGTAAACAAAGTAACTAGGCAGATATAATTTTGTCATTTATACTCACAATTTCTAACAGATCCACGAAACAGTGCGGTAAAACTTATTGTTCAGCCACAAGAGGAAGGATTTGTTGTTATTTACAACTCACTGCTATTTTGACCAGAAAATTCGACTTTTTTATTTCCAATTTCTGAATCCTTAATAGAATAAAACTACAATTCACATTCAGTGATTGTTATTTGGCATTTGCTTGAAATATATTGACTTTTGTAACAGAGCAGTAAACAACATTTCCAGCAATATATTACATATTGATGCAATAATTATCAATCTTACCATGACTGTAAAATATATTTTTAATCTCAGCAACACTGTACATCTGAAATAAATAATAAAGGAATTTGCAATGTCAAGCATGGGTCCTTCTTATTTGGTACAATGTACACGGAAGAACGGGTATTCTCCCATTAGTTTGTTACTCAATAGGCACGTAACTTTACAGGTACATCAAAATGCAGAGATTTGAAATCTCCACAGAGGCAGCCAAGAATTCACAGCTTTCAATCTTGTGCAACGATAGGCGAGATGTTAAAAATGTAAATAATTATAGAAATTAAAAGTAATTAACAACATGACTGCCCAGCGTTTCTGATTAATCCAAAGAAGTTCAGATAGCCTTGCAAAGATGCAGCTTTGGTTTGCAAAGAAATGTAAAGTTTAAGACTTACTGTTCAGCTGCAACAATAATTTATTGTTGTTTACACTTCAGCACCATTTTGACTGCTAAACATTAGTTTCTATCTTTTTTTGCTATTTCCAGTTTTTGAAATCGTAAAGAAAAACAAACAGCAGTTAAAGCAGCTTGAACAGGAACCGCTGTTGCTGCGGTCCGGATAAACTCTCTTCCTATAGCAATAATGGATTTAATTACACCACTCTCGCAATCAAGATCTATAATACAGAGGAAAATGTCAAATGATCACATTCGTGGCAATCTCTAAAAATATGCAGTCCGTTACTAATCTCCTACTTTGTTCCTTAATAGCACGAATGATGCAACTGTCCAGCTGTTTGAATCTTTTTGGTAACATTTTGTTTGTCCAGTATTTTGCATATTCCACTATTTTTCCAGGAGCAATTAGAAATATGTGTCATATATCTATATATACACACACATTTCCTCAACGCATATTTACCTGCAGGTTTTATACTACGTAGATAACACCTGTGTCTAGATCATAATTCTTCAACTATCTATCTTGCCTGTGAAGTAAAATCTTGAAATATATATTATATATAAGCATATATACGTTTATACATAAAAGTTGTTTTAAACACTGTGTCGATTTTAACAGTCTAAATCTGTAAGGGCTGACAGAGCTCTGAATTGCATGAATAAATATTCCACCAATTTTGAAGTAACCTGTGTTTAGAATTTGCTTAGAAATCAAAAAACGATTGATTGCTTGTGCACTAAATAATTTGGCCAAATAATATTGTTCCTATCAGGAAAATAGTCCCCACGTTTTCTTGTTGGTCCTTGTAGCAAATGCAATACTGGGTTCCAAGGGAATATACCCATTTTAGACTTCTCTGTTCCAAATCATAATCTCCATAAGGCTTATTAGTCTGAAATAAAATAAATTTCCAATGCATTAACTGACATCATGCTTATTAGCAAAGTATATAAGGATATGCTGATCGGGTTAGATGAAGTAGGGAGGGAGGAGGCTCGTCTGGAGCACAAACTCTGGCCTGTTTCCGTGCTGTACATTCTGTGTAAAGTCTCCCAGGTAGCTGGATACAACATTAGAAAGAGCAAACAAATGGGAAGAAGTTTAAAGGCAATTGCTGTATTTTATTTAAGATCAAATGCTGTATTTTTGGTCAGTTGTTTAATCCCCTAAATAACATTAGGAGACGACATACTTTCGCTCTTTCCAAATATTCAATGTATCTTCCTCCAAATATTTTGAGGGGGTGGGGTGGGTGTGGTACAGGGTGTTTAAGTAAAAAAAGATGTTGTCTGATTCCTCATAATGGTTGCGTTATTTGACTCTATGTAATTTCAAAATTTCGGAAACTTTGTTACTTCAAAAAAAACAGCTGCGTATATTTTTTAAAAGGCACTTCTCTTTAACTGCTGTTTCCTCCACCTCCCCCCACCCCCCCTCACCCCGCGGGGAACTGAGGAGAGACACTTACTGTAAAGATAAGAGAAGCTCAGCATGCTTCACACTGTTCACGAGATAAAGTGACTTTTGTTTTGGGAAATATGTGGGAAGGATCAGTAAGGACACGAGTCTCCGCCGTTTGGAACATGATAAGGCAATTCCAAAGACAGAACAAATTAAAGTCCAGCCATTTAATCAAAAACTTATTAACTAGCACAATGATTTCAGTACCTTATATAAAAATCAAAGCTTAGGAGCGCATATTGTTTTTTTGTTCATAAATAACTCAGATGTGTAAAGAGCACAACAGATGAATAAATCCTACAAGTTACTGCGAGTGGACATTGTTGTAGCGAAGCTTTGAAGTTTTATATTTAGTGGGGAGTAAACATTTTCAAAAATTTGGTAATATTAAATCTGTACACGTCTGTTGCACTGTTTTTACTGCAAAAAAGACAAACATTTTCAACAAAATGGTTTAAAAATCTATCAATAACTGGAGAAAAGACAGCGTGAAAACTCAAATTTCATATTTTTATAAATAGTTGATGTTTCCTTTATCTTTCAAAGTTTTAAGCCTTCCACTTTGAAAGCAGTTAGCAGTCATAATACAATGATAATTATTCTGCACATGCCACATAAAGCAACATGCTAAATCTGCATACTGGGCACCGTCCTGGAAGAGTCCACGGCAGACGGTCACATTTCATGTAAACTATGCCGATGACAACACTGAATCCACAATCAGTGTAAAAACAATTGCAGTTACATTGAGGGCTGGAGCCATAATTTCCGTATTGGATTCCGCAAAGCAGGCAACCAGAATGCAAGTTAAACCGGGAAAATTATAAAAGGAAGTAAACCCATCACAGAGGAAAAAAAATGCATTGGGGAATACAATCAAATGATAGAACTGAAAGGAAACAAAGAGAGCGCAGATTGGAAAGTGCTTTACTGAACGCGAATGTCGCTGATTGAAAATACGCAGGCGAGTAACCTGCAAAGCAAAAAATATTTCTGACCAGTAGAGAGGAAGATCATCAGATTTGATTTGTTGTGGATTCTGGCTGGGAGTAAGGTCGATGCTAAATTCATTTCAGATTGTCAGGATTTAGAGTCCACCCCCCTCCCTTCCGTCGCCCCCCGCCTCAAAGTATGTGGGTCCACTAGAGCTTAGGAAATACATAAAGCGAAGCCCAGGAACATGAAAGGGCCCGTCAGTTTATTCTGAGCGACATCCCCATAAACGTAGCTCCCAATTGTAACTAACCAACAATCATCATGCTGATTCCACAACTAACATCATGCTTTGAATTGCTATAAAATATATAGCTTTCGCGTGTAGGCAGCAGCTGGCTTCGGTTCCTGGTGCCCCTCGAAGCAACAATTGGCAGCGACACGCACTGCTATTCACATGTTGGCTCTTGGGACACGACAGTATCCCCTTTCTCGCCATGTATAGTTCAGTATTTTTCAATTTTAGGCCTAATTTCTTGCATTCATAGCAGCAGCCAGGAATCTCTCAGTGACAAGTTGCTGAAAAAGCATGAAAAATATGACTCGGATCAGATATATTGCACATTCAAACAGGATGCATTTGTATTCTGTTATAGATTTCATGACCCCTTTATTCAACTCGAAAGAAATAATACTTCATCCTTAACGCGTAGCAAATTAGATAAAATGTTATTTATTGCCAAGCGTTTAAATGTTTCAAGAAGAAAAAAATGAACCCTGGACAGGTGGCTGTCTTATTCATATGTTTATATATCATATTCCATAGACAAAAACTTAGAACTACACGTTTCCTTGCATGTAATTCTGTGATATTTTAATAAACTTCGTTTAAGTAATCAGATGTTCAAGCTGCCACTTCAGAGCTTTGCTAACCATTCAAATCATTATTGAACCATACAGAGATTTAATGGTCTGAGCAGAAAAAAAATAAGTTGGCTGACCTTCGTCACCCTCCCGTCGTCTCCCCCTTCTCCCCCTCCCCCTCACAGCCCAAGACAGAGAGAGGCAGACAGTGAGACAGACAAGAGGGATAAACGGAGACACAGAGGGAGATGGGGGTTTGACTAGTTTAGAAGTAGTGAAGGGTTTACATGGAGCAGTTGCAAGCAGCAATTCCTGGCTCCAAACTGCCCGTGCTACCCAATCAATTATTAACTAGCAAACTGGCTCCAATGTCCAATGTGTGTGATTCCTCCATAGATTTCTGTGTCACAAGTCTTGGGAAAGACAACCAGAGCAACATTGCATTCCATGCTGCCGACACAGCCAAATAGAGTGATCCATTTTCTTTTCCCATATATAAAATCACATTCCTGAAAATGCAAACCGAATTTCATGAAAGTGTTGTATATTCACCACCGGTTCCATACATTTCATAAGACTTCACGTTTTTTTGTGGAAAGCAATAAGAAGCAGTCGATGTTGTAACTTAAGAACGGATGATTTAGGGATTACTATTACATTAAGCACGGTTGAAAGATGGAAACGTGCTTGGCATGGTTTTTGCACTTGGGGATTTGACTTTGGCATTCGCTGTCATCTCACGCGAGCATTCCGTGGGTGATCACTGCAAGGCATGGTCACGTTACATTCATGGACTTCTTGGCCAGTTGTTGGGTTACATTGTCAGACTGGCGATCACGATTATGAAAAGTTTATAACCGCTCCTGCAAATTGATCTCCAGATCACAATTTTATGATTTGTTTCTCTAACAACTGGCGGTGCAGCATAAAAATGGCCTCAGGGTTAATATTAATCATGCTCCAGTCATCGCGGATGGGAATAGAATATCAGAGGTGACTAACCATGCAATCAGATGCCACGATTACATTGATTAATTGGCTTCCATCTAGTTTTTCACTGAGCCAACTGTTAAAAGTTGCATACCTTTCACTGATCAATAAGACCGCATCTTTTAACAGGCGTGTACATTAGCGTGCAATACTTTCAAAGTCAATTCTGCACATTATCCTTTGTACAAATTTAGACATCATATTCGTTTCTGATTGTGTCTTTGATATGTTATTTGCTTTGAATGTCTTTTCTGTTAACTATCAAAGACACGCGTGCCTTTTTCTAATTTACATCGACAACCTTGTTATAATCGCTAGTACATTTATCGTTTTTTAATGTTTAAATAGGACATAGGCAGACCAAAAACAGGATCCCAGAAAGTTGGATGCAGTGCGCCAAGTGCATCGGTCTGTTCATGTTAGCCCCGCTACTGACTCAAGTAGCCTTTAGTTCATCTGAGTAAGGGTGAATTGGGACAGTAAGGGAGAACGTGGACTCGGGGTCACATCAGTCTCTTTTGATCATCCACGGCAGGGATGTGAAACAGAGGTCACACATTCTCATATCGAATGAGTTGTGGCCGACAACAGCAACTGTTGGAGTTTCCTAGTCATGCAATACTTTCCATCCCTCCTCCCACGTTCTTCACTGCCACACTGTGTCCCCCTGTGTCCGTCATGCTTTAGCAATATGACTGATGCGTATTTCTGTGAAACATAACGCTGTCTGCCCCGCAAACTGGGCAAAATTCGAGTTGATTACAGCCACCAGACGAACTTTACGGCATTGCTGTGTTGGGGGGTTGGGGGCGGGGTGAGGAATCATCACCATGAATAGCAAAAATGGGTCTATGTCTTTCTAATGTAATAAGTCACGGCTCTAATGTGCTGGCAGTAAACCCGATGGCACCTCTGTGATTTAACCAGCCGCAAGGCGAGCAGCAAGCATCTCCTTGGATGGTAGTTACTATTTGGATCTTTGTACACTTGCAAACTTCTCCAAGCAACTAAACAGAAGTTTCAGATTTCAATAATTACAAACCCACGAACCGTCCTTAAAACAATAACACGCCCAAACCATTCCTTCTGTGAGAATAAAATCGAGTTCCTGGCGTTAGAGTTTGTTGTACAATTGAACCAAATATTGCGCATTTATTTTCATACAGATCTGGTGAGAGAAGCATTATCCCATCGTGAACACAAATAAACGATGTAAGGATGTCTAAACACATCAGTTACCTTGTCACCTCTCTGAGTAATGATTCATTGCTGTCGGTTTTAGAAATTAATGCGGAAATCTTACCAGGAAAATGCAACGAAAATATTAGCACGAGGTAGTGCTTTGCTCACCATGGTACGAAAGGTTAAGCATTGTTAAGGGTAAAGGATTCCTCTGGTCGTTACGCTAAATATATTGATCGAGAATTTTTTTTGTTTGTAATTTCTAGCGAAATTATAACTGCGTTCTATTATGACTTCGCTCGAAATACCGAACAGAGGAAATTTTCCCGAAAAGTTTCCTCTGTGGGTACACACAGCGACCAGAGGAAATGATCTCCTCAGAGATCTAAACCGTAAAGTTTACAGACTTGATAAAAGGTGATTTAAATTTACACATGGAGGATATAGACCTATGATCTGGAGCAAACCTGTAACAATAGTTTCCCTTGAAAGCAAGCAATAATAGATTACTGAATGCGAAAAGTAAAACATTTCAGCTATAGGGCTCAAACGTTCATTTTTTCGGGGTAACACTGTTGTCAGAAGTTGACTTTTGCAGGGGGAGGGGCGAGGGTTAGAAGTTTACTCTCTTGTGCAAGGTTGGAAGAAGTTCATTGTCTTGCCTGAAGAAAGGGTGTCAAACGTTCACTTTTCCCTTTAGGGTTTGTTATCAAAAGGTAAATGTCTAGTGAAGTGTATTACAAATATTTTCATCAGATGTCGTTCCTTACCTCTCAGAGAAACACACTATTCACTTAAACTGCTCGCCCAAACGAACACGGGGCTGTAACTAATATTCGTGTTCACATCGTTGAATTTGAAAGTTGGCATATCTGGTAGGTTTTGATGGTTTGGGGTTCAGATACAATCTAAAACAAAGACGACGTGCTAAAATGAATAATGAACAATGAATATTATAAACGTTTAGAGCTGACAAAAGCCACAACGGCAAAATAAAGGATTGGAAACAGCAAGTTTTAGCACGTGCACCTGGAAACTGCTATAAGCAAGTTTGTCATCCTCTCTGCTTCTGGATATGCTCACCGCTTACTACATATCCTGGGGTAAACTGTCAACCTAGAAATACTTTTGGTGTCGTTAGACTGTAGTTTGATTGAACACCTCAAATGGGTGTACCTTAAATCTACTTAAAATTCACCAAATGTTTATTCAAAAATGGAGGCAGGAATTATACAAGTAGTCTCAGTGCATATAAATATACAATATATTCTACATGTAAATAGTTGAATTCCGTTTATTGCATATCTAATAGGGAAATCAAATGTTAATCCTTTGGATTGTAAAATTATTTCTAAACACTTTATAAAATCTACTAATTTTTATACTTATAAGACAGACCACTTATTTACTAAACTGCAACGATAACTAATTAAACGTGTTATTATTATGCAACACTGGTCCTTTGTTCGTGTGCGACAGGTGACTAGTATGTGCTGCACTAACCATGTGCAATGTTCTATGTAATCAAACTACACACAAAACCATGACATTATGTGGATGGATTTACATTGTACAAAGAAGTAGTATACCCAATTCTATATAGTGTATTGGAGCGAATCCCGAATGGGAAATGTTTAACCTCATACTTATTTTTTTACATATGGTTGAAGAATATATTTTCTATAATAAATAGCGGCGATGTAAGAAAAAGACAGAAAGACAAACCAATGAATGTACTTCCCGAAAGTTGTATTTCTCTTTTCAATAAATTCTATGGCAGAATAGAGAACAAGTAAGAACGTCATTGCTTAAGTAAATGGCACGTGCTTATATTATAATGGCGCGTATTTTAGAAATAAAATCCAACATTGACGTGGGTCCCGTAAGCACAAAACGCAATTAAAAGTTCCGCATCTGCACTTTTGTGTTGCAGGTTATGTTGAATAGATTTATTTGCAAAAAATATGCCTAGTTTATCATATAGATTTGACACAACTGCACGCAAAATACGACATTTCGGGATGGTTGTGTCTCTACATTACAGATGCTGACAAATGCCACTTATCATTCCTCATCATAAATGATTAATTATTAGGCTATGTGACTTTGAATTGCTTTGGTCTGCAACCAGTTTCACATTATCATTGTTCATTAACACACCCATAAATCCGAAACTCAAATTGCAATATTGTTTCATACATTCTATATATAAAAAATAAAACTACCGAGCCCATAAACATGACAAGCTCAATTTAATAAAATGGAATGTTTTGTCTATGTATTAGCACTCCTATGTAGTTTGCCAATTGCTAGATTGCAGGAAAATAGACTGTAACCGTTTCAAACCTTCCTCCCCTCAAAGACACTGTTGTTACTACTGTACTATGTTCTCCATTCACTCTCACCGCCTACTTCTAAATTCTAGACTTTTGGGCCAGGTAATCAAAAGAAATGTATTGATTTATCAGTGGCGTGTTTCTACTGTTGTCTTTATTTCTGACTGTATTTTAGTTTTATTCGTAATCTCACGTATTTCCTATATTTCCTGTCGATTCATCTCACCCTATTTCTATTTTTAATTTTCTGCTTTCCACAGTCTCATTTGTTACTTCCTATATTCATTTGGACTTGACTTTTGCGCCTCCTGGATTCGGTAGTTCGGTGTAGGTTATTGGGGGCTGTGTCTATGTTAAGGGTCTTAGGACAGTCTTGCTGCTCTGCAGTGCCCTGGACGGTCAGTATCCAGTAGCAGCATCTAGTGGTCATAATTAGGAATTACATTAGTTACAACACCGTGAAGTAGTCGAGATGCGGTTATTTTGTGATGCCAATGATTCAGTGGTAGATAGAATAATGTTACACGGCGGGAGATGGATGTGGGGAGAGAAATGTGATCGGTTTACACGGTACGAAAATACATACCAGAAAACTGTCATAGCCCCTTTAATGCTGGAGGACAAAAAATGATTGTTAGGAAAAACATTCAACAGACATCTTATAATGGTTTCAGAAGGTTTTTTTGTATATTTTAGAATTGTCCCGCTGTTTTTCAACACGTCAGTGTTTTCATTATGTGTTAGAGTTCGTTTTTTCTCATGTAGAATGTATTTTGGTAAGTTTTCTACCTATAGTTGACTCCACCTATCAGTACCGCTAATGTCTGACAGAAGATAAGTTGAGATATTTGCTTTAAGGTTAGTACCACGTCGACTGTCCCTCTCGTACACATGTGTCGTTTACTTGGTTTTGGCGTTCAAGTCTCTGCGAACGGACTAGTTCACTGACTCTTGCCTTCATGCCTTGTCAGTGGTACCAATGTGGCAGGAATGGTTGTCACGCGTCGAACAAGACATCGCCAAACTAGATGGTACAGCATTACCAAAAATAATACAAGCAGCACTGAAGTTGTGCAACTTTTATGGAGTATACTTAGTTGTAAAATAGACAAACATATATATATCCACAATCAGAACCTTTTCCAAATAAATTTAAAGCCATTTTCTGACTGGGGAACGGCACCAACAGCAGTAAAAACTTAATCAAGAACAAAATGTGAACAATTTATTATCCGAACTTAAAGAATAAGGCCGCGCCAACAGTTTCGTATTAAAGTTGCCTGGGAGAACACTGCATTCACAATCTCTGCAATTATTGTAGGGTTGGGAGAGAAAGGTGTGGTGCTTTAGTACACAATAAAGAAGATGTTATCATGCTGATTTTAAAACAGCACCACCCGGAACATATATCACATCCCTTACAAGCGACCGAACAAATAGAACACAAATGTCGTACAAGCAAGGATACAAGTATGTAAATCTAAACAAGTGAATGCAATCAGATGGAAGAACATACAATGCAAGAGTTATATTTTAGAGCAGGTCGGTCAGTATCTGAAAGAGAGAGAAAGGCTAACGTCCCGGGTGTATCCCTTCATAATATTTCGGAGTTGCTTGTGCGGTTCACTTAAAAGTGAACGCTTCATTATTGGATTGTAAAGGCATTATTCTTCTAAACCTATTACCTAATGGTGCCTTTGTAACTTGTTAAGTCCAGTTATTGACTTGAGAAATTCACTTATGTGATTTGATGTCGTACGGCTTTCATTCTGTTTCCGAATGCTGAAAGTTGTTTGCACTTTGATGGATTCTATGGTTGTACAGGTTTTGTTTCACACAGTATTATTCGCCGTACGTGAAACAGCGAAACGGCAGATTTATTCCCAGAAAATACTAATTAATTCAACAGAGGTGCTAAAATAAAGTGAAGCATTTCGCGTTCCGCTTTTTATTACATATTAATAATTGTTGATGATTGAAATAGATGTCCTTTCGGTATAGCAACATGTGGGTATTTTAAGCCGGTGTTGATATTGGGGCTGATATAGTGGCTGTCAAAAAAGAATTCCTTGCCATCTACTGAATGAAGGATTTGAACAAGTATCGTGCTGTAATAACATTGTTTGCCAGTTCTGCAAATTTAGTTCACAATCAGTGCCTATGCGAATATTCATTTAAGGATGGCCATTTAAAACATGAAAGGAACATTACATTGGAAGTCTGTAGGTTATATCAGTCAGTGATGACTTTATATCTACAACTATTACTAGTACACCCAACCCTTCCTCTTTTTTCATGCAAGCAGTGGGATTTCGAGGTTTATGTGTTCATTCAACGATCTGGACCGTTTTGCCATTGACGTTGTTCTAATCAGGCGGATCTCTGATTGTAGATGTGTTACAGGTTGTGGGGGTAAACGATAGACGGTTTTCATTATAGCTTTATTAGAAATACATTCTCTTGGTTCTTTAAATTAATCTGCTATAACGTTTCACCTCCTCGGTTACTGCCTATTGAATAGAAAGGCGCCTCTTCCGATTCGTTAAACAAGTCGATTCGTTTTGGCCTGGCAAATAGTTTGACCGTATTTGATACTGATCTTCCTTAGCAATGGCATTTTTATACCCCGATAGTATTTGTTTTAAAAATCGGTCCAGGAATATTCTTCAATCCAGAAATAGTTTGCTTGCTGGCGCTTCGTTTTCTTCCTGCAGCATACATTTCTTCGGGGATAATGTTGGGTATTGTTTCTCTCAACTGCTATAAATTTACACGCCAAAGTGCAGCCTTTGATCGCAAGCATATCTGTACCCGGGACTGACAGTTAGAAAATGCAGAGCTTTTTGGAGCTCATTTAACTGCCATCAATAAACTCTCAATAAGGTCATTCAAACTGAAAACTTACATTTTTTTTCTGGGCTGGAGGGGGGCGCAAGGTCGCACCGAAGGTAATGTGTCCGAACTAAGGTATTTATTAAACAAGATAATAATCAAAAACTCCTACCTTAGCCGACGTGCAGTCCATTGACAGTTAACGCGTGCGCTCGCGTGTGTGTGTGTGTCTGTTTTGAAATAACATTGTGCTTTTTTTCTGGCTGTGTAACATTATTTTAAAACCATTAACCTCCTGAACAGGTGTGGAGATTCTTCTTCAAATTGAATTCTAATCCTAATCGAAAAGGCATAGGGCAAGTAAAAGACCACTGCAGTTCAGTTCAACGAAGGGAAGGCAGAAATGGCTTTAAGCATCAGTGACTTTTGAACCAATATAGGTTATTCTGCAAATAATATCATTACTCTTTGTAAAACCCTTCATGGCATGGTCCCTCCCTATCTCTGTAATATTCTCCAGCCCTACAACTCACCCCCTAATATCTCTTTCCTCTGACTCTGGCCTACTCTTTCCCTGGTCGATTGTTGGCCTTGCCTTTAGCCACCTGGGTCCCATGCTGTGAAATTCCCTCTCAATCCTCTTTACCGCTCTCTCTTCCTTTAAGACCTTCCTTAAAATCCACCTCTTTGGCCAAGTTTCCAGGCATGATGCCTAAAACCTCCGTCTTTGGCTCTGGGTTCATTTTTTTATATTTTGGTTCTGTAAAGTGCCTCAGAACGGTTTCCAACCTATATAAATGCAAGTTGTTACTGCTGTTGTTTTCAAAGGAACGAAGTGCGTCAGTAATCGCTATATTCTATCATAGCCGGAATTCCTGGCGTGTTGCATCGAAATCTGGGCTAAATTTAAATATCACACCAAATATGCCTTTGCAAAAGATTTTTTTGGCAAGAGTGAGAACGTTTAGTAGCTGTTAATTTGGAAAATAAATCTGTATTTATTCAGGTACTCTGAACAATGTATTAGTGTTTTAACTATTATTATTTTAACCGTATTGACATTTTTTGCAGTGCTTGCAATGCAAACAGTGAAGCAATTTCGCTCATTAAAACTTTTATATTCTGGTATCGAGACGTTATGTAGGATGTTAGCCAACAACACTTTAAGGTCAGTTACGCAACGCAGTTTAGTTTTAGATGCCAGCATTGTTAATGGATAAAAGCCGCAAGTAACACTAACACACCACCATCCTTCCCGGCTTTTGCTAACTGTCGCGGATCTATTAATATAATACCGAAACCCAACTCAACTCTGAGCCACATCCAGAACAAATCTCTCTCATCAATTTATCGATATGTACCGATCAGAAATCTTTGCTTTCCGAGGCACTGGCAAAAAAGCTTTTGGTCACTCATTAAGTTTCCCAAGTAACATCTCTTTAGCACAACACATTATAATGCTGACCGAAACTGTATTACCGGGTCGGTAGCAACGTGTTACTCCAAGCTTTATTTATATTCATAATAATGTATTCCACCTGTTTGGTAGATTATTTATATACCATAGGTTAACTTAACCAACATTTTAGAACGTAAAAATGCTCGTCCCGCTCTGAGAATTGGACATCTAACCCAGGTTTTCATGGTGCCCTCAGACTGAATCAACCACAACTTCGCCTCCATGAACTGTGGGCTGCATCTGGAAAAGTATCAAGAATGTTCACATTATGCGACTTCCTGAAGCTGTATAATCAGCTTGGAATTATGGATTTGAAATTCTTAACCATATAATATACATATGTTAGATATATATAGATTTTCAAATCTATGATTACACACACACATATATATAACATCTTCACTCTTTTTGTTTGCTATGTTTGACTAGATTCCGTATACAGGTTTGTTTGCGCGCATTTAATGTATGACCTTTTGGTTTTAAGTCAGTTAACAGTTCACGAACCTTGCAAAGGAGCCATGAACGATAATATTTTAATCAGAATTAATGTCGTACGCACCAGGGTAAGAGTTGGTTTAATCAACACTATTTACTTAAACATGCATAATCGAGATGTTTCCAAACCAAAAAATCTTACTGTTGTAATCTGCATGTTGTTACTCTAGAATGTGCAATCTGCGTGCAATTTGCGCCTCCCATCTTGGCTTACTGACCGGGGTGGCCATTACGAATTGTCTCTTCCAGTCTGCATTCAATTCGCAATAACACACCAATTTTCTTTTTATGAAGGAAGGTTAGGAAAAATAACTTTCATTTCGATTATCAATATGGATGATTAGCAATGGAACTAAAACAAATCATATAATTACAGTAAAGTTACATTAAAGTGATAAAATGATTTGTCAAAACAGATTCAACTGTTTTTCTTCAACTACAAAACGATTACAAAATACTCACCACAATTATGTTTTTCAGCCCAAAACCGATTATAAGTGCTATGAATATTTGAGAGAATGGTCTATGATACACATCGTATTGCGAAATCAAGGTAATGAGATCCCCGAAACAAGAAGAAAAGTCATGGCGTCTCATGAAGTTAAAATAGAATTTAACCGTCTCTGATCATAGTTTATTCATGGTTTTTATTTACTTATAAGGTGTGGAGATATTTACCACATGTCATGGGTAGCCTTGATATATCTATATTATTTTTCAAAAATCAACTGTGTAGTCTCACTTTCTAGTGAACTGATTGATCCGTGGAATATGAAATAACGCTAATGCTGCGAGTCAGATTGGTTTCACTTATTTTCCTAGGGCAGGTTTTCAACAAGTCTTATTTTATAAAGATGCGTATATAGCTCATTTAAATCACAAGCACATCATTACATTTCTTAGATTTTCTCAGTTTAGAAAGATTCCATTTCCCGCCAGTTTCCTGATCCCTTCACGCTGTTTTATTGTATATAGTTTGCCAGGAATTATCACCTCTCACAATATAATGCCCCTCTTCCATTGTGACATCAAAGTAGCATCAGGTGTGTGGTATCCTGGATACAGTAATACCCTTTAGAGGGAATTTCTTGAGAGGAAGAGGTTGTGCTCATTGGAAATAGTTTAAGTATTTTGATTTACGTTGCAAATGGAAAACACAAACAAAAAATGCGTATTGTTAGCATCAGAGAACAGACAGTACAACTAATAGGCGACAAGAGACGGGGAAATGTCAGTGGTTGAAATAATCCATTTAGCGCAACCAGCATAGACCACCAGCCAATACATTTGGACATTAGTTTCGCACAAAAAAGCACACAAATAAAAAACTTGGACCTCCTCTGATGATTCAGTTGATAGTAAATTCTCTAGCGCAAGTGTTAGAGAAAACATCTTAGTATAAGATCAGGTAATGGAACACTTGTGGATATTTGCGTATTTGGCTAAAAAAAAGTTCATAGAAATACATAACCATCGCCATAGTGACAATTGGATCACAGTCAGCTCATTTTTAGATTTGTTTCAAATGGAACATCTGCCTTTTCTACTGAAAAATGGAAAAAAAACAAATGAGAAAAAGAGTCAGGATAAAATCTATGAAAACAACATAGGAAGAAAGTACATGAGAGCCGAACAGAGAGGTAGAGTGGAAGATAAACAGAAAGACATTGCGAGATAGACAAAATAATGGAGAGGGAGATAAGCAGAGACTGTTACAGGTTAAGAGAAAAACATTTCAAGAAAACGTTTCTCCATGAGCAATGCTATGAGAGATCAACTAGATTTATATTAAAGAAAATAAAGAAAGTTAGGGGGTTGATTATTAGTTTATAGACTAGACTTTCATTATTCTAATGTACAAATAATAAGTTTAGGCTTGCATTTCTAAATGAAGAATCCTGAAGTTAATTCTGACCTACATGCTTGCCTGTAATTAACATCTGGTCATCCATTACTCTTTTATCATGTCATTCAATATCTCCAAAAATCACTGAACAATTGCTGCTACACCATTAACTTCATATATCCATTGTTGATCGGTAGAAATGCACATTCTAAAAAAACTTGTCATCTGGAACAGTCTTATAATGAGGCCACCGAACAAAACAATGGATAATCAGGATGGATGAGAACAAAGATGGAGGAAGAGGAAACTCAAGGAGAATCATTATTGGTCTCTCACTGTGCTATCAGATTTCTCGAAGTACCTTCTGAATTATTGCAAAATTAATTTTAAAATCTCTTCGCTGTAAAAATGGTGCTTGGAATTCTCCATACAGTTCAGCTACTTACCTATACTTTTGCTTGTGCTCACCACAAATGTCAGCTTTCACAGGAATCCTACACTTCCTGTGAGCTGAAATGACCTGATGTACCAAATATCTGGGTTATCATTGCTGTGTAGAGCAAACAATGAACCCTTCTACCATTAGGGTATGCATTAGAAATAATGTGGCCTATTCATCTTGTGCTCTATATCTCTCCAGATCAATAAATAATACCATGCCAACAGCTCAGGCTGTAAACCACAAAATGTACACCATTTTGCTCACAGAGTTTTGTCTACCACAGCAACCTATACATGTGATAGAATTGTGTGAACAAAACAAAGGAACTATGGAAAGCTTGACATAGTTATCCGTAGATTCAGGCAGAGTCTGGCTAAAGAACTGTCAATCTAAATCAGAAAAAAGACAAGAGGTGACTCATGTCATGTGAATCGGCACAAATGCCCTGCATCTGCTTCAACCATGAGATGCTCATTCTGACACGGTAGGCATCTAGCTAGCCTTTGAAAAGTAAAGCTTATTTTAATGTTTCAGCCATTAGGGAAACGGCAGAGTCTCTTCTCGCATTGTTGACCTTAAATATATCATAACATACCACAAGCTTGAGGTGTTTGATCTACCAATGATGAAGGATTGTCTACAAAAATCGGCCAGGTTGTGTATTCTCTGCTCACAAAGACAACAGAAATCTTTCCCGGAAGCAGTCACAAAAGTCATTTTTAAATGATTACAATATTAGGCATAGCTACAAATTTCTCTAAAATTATATTATGTGATCTGAAATAGGATGGATCATCAGGTCCGTTAAATCTGCATCACTTCTGTTATTGCATGTCCATTATATGCATACCCAAAATCATGCACATGTAACCTGCAATGCACTCTCCCACAGATAGCAAGCACAGCATACAGTGGGTTGAAAATGCTTTATACAGTCTGTGGATTAACCCGCAGCCTCTGAATGTAAATAAATCCTTATACTTTTCATTTTATATTTTTACAAGACATGTACTTAACATTTTACCTTCCTTTTATAGAGTTTCAGGAGTGCTTCATGGAATAATATGATTGACTGATTTTTGATTTACAGTGGAAGTTTTTCCATTATTCTATAAATGGAGAATACAATTGTAAATAAAAAGCATAAAAACTAAATCGTACTATGTACAGAACAAAACTAGACCAGAGCCAGAGTTTTTTCTCCTTTTAACTTATGAAGATTATAAATCAACCTAATGCATTAGTTCAGAGTGGCCACACTGCAGGGGCTTTATCAGGAACAGTCAAGTATCAAATAAGTCTGTACATTACTGTTAGCGATATTAGTAGACAAATTCTTAACGTGTTTGTATTCTTCTATCCATTATTTAAGGGAGGCGTTGACCTGTTTATTTTAAATGAGTTAATGCTTCTGCTACAATATTGAACTAAGGGCTCTTATACAAACATGCGAAGCATTTGTTCACTAATATCAGTTACAAACTTTGGTTCTGCCTTAGATATTCTCTGGGGGTGGTCTTTTTCTGACAAATATCTGTTGTCTTTATGAAGGGGACAATATACAAACCATCTGGGTTTGACACTAACGTGGGGGTTTGCAATAGCACTCCCTTGGAATCGTAACTGGATATTGTGTCTTTCACACTTGCCCTCGTTTGTGCTTCTCCAATTTTCACTTTAGTGAGATGAGGCCAGGTATGAATCATTAAGCTGCTTCACTTTACAGTCAACTAATGTCAAATCCCTCCTTGAGAACAAGAAAAATAATAAAAACACAACACACTATCCCCCTATTACCAAGCTCACTTATTTTTCCAGGTTAGCTTTCTGGTTTTGACCAGCTTGGGAAAAAGAGAGTCTTCTTACCTTGGACAAGATCTCCTTCATTACTTGGTGACTGACCATCCATGAGTCTGCTCTCTCCTTTCCTTCCCTTGAATTCATAGGAAGTAGAAGGCCTTTGGTCCCATTCAAGGAGTTGCCAGCAGGCCTGTTAACCAAAATAACTAGCCTCTTCTCCCAAAAGTATATTCTCAGATTGCTGGACTCATATGAATAGAATCATTTGCACTATAATAGGTCGGGATGTTTACTAAGCCATCTGAAATGAGATAACAAGATGTTTAATGTTCACAGCCATTGTGGAAATTTCTTCACTTCATGGACCATTAACATTTACCTGACGAAGGAGGAAGCCTCCGAAAGCTTGTGAATTTAAAATAAAATTGCTGGACTATAACTTGGTGTTGTAAAATTGTTTACATTAACAATTCACGCACCCCACCCACCCCCGACATGAATTGTGTGAATTCATTTTGTTTTAAAGATCAAACATAACTCATTCTCAAATCCTTTCCATGAAAAAAAATTACCCAAAGTGTGACAATCACATGGTAATTTCTGGGTTACAATCTCTGTGGAAGGGCAACAATTTGAGTGTGGGAAATAACATTGTCATTTGTGATGCTCTGTGTGTTTATGTGTTTAGTAACCACATTTTTTTGACGATAAGGATGGCATTCTAAGTATTGGCGCATGGAATGCTTGAGGAAAGATATCAGTGTCACTGAGAACATTATAATTGTCACAGAATGTTATTACTAGGTATCTACATGTACTATAAATCACTTGTAGAATAGTCTTGAGTCAAAAATAAATTGTACGTGTTAAATTAAACTTCAAAGAGAACCTAACAAAATGTGGAGATGCCGGTGATGGACTGGGGTGGACAAATGTAAGGAATCTTACAACGCCAGGTTATCGTCCAACAATTTTATTTTAAAATCACAAGCTTTCGGAGATTATCCCCTTCGTCAGGTGAAAGAAGGGGATAATCTCCGAAAGCTTGACGAAGGGGATAATCTCCGAAAGCTTGTGATTTTAAAATAAAATTGTTGGACTATAACCTGGTGTTGTAAGATTCCTTACATCTAACAAAATGTGGTTGACTATTTTTATGACAAGAACACCGTGAACTTTTCTTCGTGGAAAAAAAATATATTTTCTCCCCTTCCCTTCTGAAGTGGAGATGCCGGTGATGGACTGGGGTTGACAATTGTAAACAATTTTACAACACCAAGTTATAGTCCAGCAATGAATCTTATTTCCACAGGCACCAGCATGATTCGGGTACTGTTCTCAAGTGATTGTTCTTCATGTGTGAACCTAGACAGTGAGTGCTGGCAGACTATACGATAGTGGGAGATACCATGGGATAGACTTTCAACTTGCCGCCTGGGGGTGTAAGATTGGCATTAGGGATCAGCAATAGAAATGAAAATTGGGCAGTTTCTATAATGAATGGCTGACCCTCAATGGCAATTTTACGCCCAGGTGTCAAATTGCTAATCTACCCCCATAGCTGTACCCAAGCCAATCCTCACTCAAAGTCCATATTGTTGTACTTTCCAACATGAGTCCTTCACTCATTGAACTATGGAACAGTTTAACTTTTTTCTCACGGTATTAATTTTTTTTAGTACTGAGCTTACTGGATATTATTTATTACACTTACTTTTCATTTATGGTCATGCACTACAAATATGCTTCTCTCTAAACTAGCTTGAAATATCACCACTAAAGGTATCATAGTATCATAGTAGGTACAGCACAGGAGAAGGCCATTCTGCCCATCGTACCTGTGCCGACTCTTCGAAAGAGCTATCCAATTGGTCCCATTCCCCTGCTCTTTCCCCATAGCCTTGTAAATTTTTTCCCTTCAAGTATTTATCTAATACCCTTTTGAAAGTTACTATTAAATCTGCTTTCACCACCCTTTTGGGCAGTGCATTCCAGATCATTACAACTCACTGGGTAAAAAAAATGTTTCCTCCTGACGCCTCTGGCTCTTTTGCGATCACCTTAAAATCTGTGTCCTTTGGTTACCGACCCTTCTGCCACTGGAGATAGTTGCTCCTTATTTACTCTATCAAAACCACTCATGATTTTGAACACCTATCAAGTCTCCCCTTAACCTTCTCTGCTCAAAGGGGAACAACCCTGGCTTCTCCAATCTCTCCACATAACTGAAGACCCTTATTCCTGGTACCATTCTAGTATATCTCTTCTGCACCTTCACTAAGGCCTTGACATCCTTCCTAAAGTGTAGTGCCCAGAATTGAACACAATACTCCAGCTGAGGCCTAACTAGTGTTTTATAAAGGTTTATCGTAAAAAGACCCTTGCTTTTGTACTCTATGCCTCTATTAATAAAGCCCAGGATCCCATATGCTTTTTTAACAGCCTTCTCAACTTGTCCTGCCACCTACAAGGATTTCTGCATGTGCACCCCCAGGTCTCTCTGTTCCTGCATTCCCTTTAAAATTGTGCCATTTAGTTTATATTATCTCGCCTCATTCTTCCAACCAGAATGTATCACTTCACACTTCTCTGCATTAAATTTCACCTGCCATGTGTCTGCCCTTGTATAAGGTAGCAAACAAAACAAGAAGGTATGTTTTCCAGTTAATCCTCAATTTTGCTTTTTAGCTGGTTGAGTGCAGGAAAATGGAGAATAGGAAAGTAATTTTATTCAACAACAACAACAACAACAACAATTTGCATTTATATAGCAGCTCGAATGTAGGTAATTCTTCCTTATTTAGGTTAAGAATAAGGACGAGAAACAGAATTGTTTGATTTAGAAGGAATTAGATTTAGAGCCCTATTTACTCTACAGTTTATCCCAGTGTAAATCTGGTCTGTATTCAACTTGAGAGTTAATGTATTGTGTAAACCCTTCACACCTTTAAAGCAATAGGCGTCAAATGGATGTGACATCAGTAAGTACATATTTAAGGTAACAGGAAGTTTGTGCTTTCAAACCTGCTATTATACCAGTGCCAATGCAATGTTGAGAGTGATTGCTGAATGTCAGCAATATTAATATAAGTGAAATTTCTTTTACCAAGTCATCTTGCCATTCTAGCAAGCTGTAGGATGAATGAAATAAGAGTAAATTCTGCCTGGTTTCTACTTTAGCAAAAACCTTGGTGGCACTGGAGGTCACCTTCCTTTTATTTCACCTGGTTGGAAAGAATTGACTATCTTGCTGGTTTTTTTTCAAATAGTAGAAAATACATTGTTGGTAGTTTTGTTTCAAGGCTGATGATCTTGAAATAAAAACAGAAAATGCTGGAAACGCTCAGCAGATTAGGCAACATCGGTGAAGAGAACGGACCAGTTAACATTTCAGGAGCGGACTCTTCTTCAGTACTGTAGTTCCAGTTTTGAAGAAGGGTCTAAATATGAAATGTTAAATGTCCTGTTCTTTCCATAGGTGCTTTCTGACCTGCGAGCCTATATCCAGCTTTTTCTTCTTTTGTTTCAGATTTTCAGCATCTGCTTTTTGACTGATAACCTTGCATGTGCTTGAATGCTTATATCCAGAATTCTGTCACCCCTCTGTAGTGGTCTAAGCAAGCAGTGTAACTACATACTTCCTAGTTACATAAGTGCAGAAACGATGCACGTACTGGCCCAACACTGCCAACATAGTGGCAGCATTACATATACCAACTGGTATATGTAATGCCACCTTATTAATAAGGTGGCATTAGGTCCCGATGTCTTATCCTTCCTAGATGTTTAGATGGCTTGGCTTTGAGTTCTTTTATAGAAAAAATGGTGCACAGCTCAGACTGTACCCAGAGTGAGCCATGTTGGAATGATTCCAGAAACGGAGGTGACTGCTGGTGTGGAGACTAGGCATCAGGAAGCAACATGCTATAGACAAAGCTAAGCGATTCCACAACCATAGATCAGATCAAAGCTCTGCAGTCCTGCCATATCCAGTCATGAATGGTGGTGGACAATTAAACAACTAATGGGAGGAGGAGGCTCTGTAAACATCCCCATCCTCAATGATGGTGGAGTCCAGCACGTGAGTGCAAAAGACAACGCTGGAGCGTTGGCAACCACCTTCAGCGAGAAGTGTCGAGTGGATGATCCATCTCGGCCTCCTCCTGATATCCCCACCATCACAGAAGCCAGTCTTCAGCCAATTCGATTCACTCCACCTGATATCAAGAAACGGCTGAGTGCACTGGATACAGCAAAGGCTATGGGCCCCGACAACATCCCAGCTGTAGTGTGAAAGACTTGTGCTCCAGAACTAGCAGCGCCTCTAGCCAGACTGTTCCAGTACAGCTACAACACTGGCATCTACCCGACAATGTGGAAAATTGTCCTGGTATGTCCTGTCCACAAAAGCAAGACAAACCCAATCCGGCCAATCACCGCCCCATCAGTCTACTCTCAATCATCAGCAAAGTGGTGGAAGGTGTCGTCGACAGTGCTATCAAGCGGCACTTACTCACCAATAACCTGCTCACCGATGCTTAGTTTGGGTTCCGCCAGGACCACTCAGCTCCAGACCTCATTACAGCCTTGGTCCAAACATGGACAAAAGAGTTGAATTCCAGAGGTGAGGTGAGAGTGACTGCCCTTAACATCAAGGCAGCATTTGACCGAGTGTGGCACCAAGGAGCCCTAGTAAAATTGAAGTCAATAGGAATCAGGGGGAAAACTCTCCACTGGCTGGAGTCATACCTAGCACAAAGGAAGATGGTAGTGATTGTTGGAGGCCAATCATCTCAGCCCCAGGACATTGCTGCAGGAGTGCCTCAGGGCAGTGTCCTAGGCCCAACCATCTTCAGCTGCTTCATCAATGACCTTCCCTCCATCATAAGGTCAGAAATGGGGATGTTCACTGATGATTGCACAGTGTTCAGTTCCATTTGCAACTCCTCAGATAATGAAGCAGTCCGTGCCCACATGCAGCAAGACCTGGACAACATCCAGGCTTGGACTGATAAGTGGCAAGTAACATTCGCATCAGACAAGTGCCAGGCAATGACCATATCCAACAAGAGAGAGTCTAACCACCTCCCCTTGACATTCAACGGCATTACCATCGCCGAATCCCCCACTACCAACATCCTGGGGGTAACCATTGACCAGAAACTTAACTGGACCAGCCATATAAATACTGTGGCTACAAGAGCAGGTCAGAGGCTGGGTATTCTGTGGTAAGTGACTCATCTCCTGACTCCCCAAAGCATTTCCACCATCTACAAGGCACAAGTCAGGTGATGGAATACTCTCCACTTGCTTGGATGAGTGCAGCTCCAACAACACTCAAGAAACTCAACACCACCCAGGACAAAGCAGCCCGCTTGATTGGCACCCCATCCACCACCCTAAACATTCACTCCCTTCACCACTGGCGCACTGTGGCTGCAGTGTGTATCATCCACAGAGTGCACTGCATCAACTCGCCAAGGCTTCTTCGACAGCACCTCCCAAACCCGCAACCTCTACCACCTAGAAGGACAAGGGCAGCAGGCACATAGGAACAACACCACCTGCATGTTCCCCTCCAAGTCACACATCATCCCCACTTGGAAATATATCACCGTTCCTTCATCGTTGCTGGGTCAAAATCCTGGAACTCCCTTCCTAACAGCACTGTGGGAGAACCTTCACCACACGGACTGCAGTGGTTCAAGAAGGCGGCTCACCACCACCTTCTCAAGGGCAATTAGGGATGGGCAATAAATGCTGGCCTTGCCAGCAATGCCCACATCCCATGAACGAATAAAAAAAAAGTAAAATAAAGGATTTGTCTCCCATTCTGATGCTTTCATTAAACATGAGTGTAAGACTTCCATTAATTTTTCTGTGACCGGCCTTTACCTGAGCAGTTTAACAATTAACATCCACAAATTAAAGAGAAGGAAAACCCAATTTCCTTACTTCTTCTTTGTCATTTCTGTTTAATACTGCATATGTACATTGTATTAATACAAAGCAACGCACATATGGTATTTTAACTATCTAAAGTGAGTGCATCACATGCTTACTTTTCATTTTGAATTAATTCCAAAGTTTATACAAATTTACTATAATTACATTTTTTCAAGCTGATAAACCATGACAAATGCCTGACTTCAAAAATACAACTTGATCTAAAAAAATGGCAAAAATCACAAATAGCCAGCTTTTACTTTCTAATAAAAATAACACGATTTAATGTATTACTAGAACTTATTTTGTGTGGTCTTATGGGAGCAAGTTAAATGGAAATACCAGCAGCTAAGCAACAAAATACTTAAGCATAAATATCAATAATAATTAGATTGCCCAGTCTCTCCACTGACTTGACATCCTGACATTCTCTCTGCAGCCCTAAGTTGAAGTGTTCAGTTTTATGAATTCCAAATAATGTTTGGCAGTAGGACTGAAAACAGATCACAATAATATTACGAGAGTCTCTGTGGGAATAAGAATATAAATATATGGAGCAGATGGGCTTTTCTCTAGTCAGATACTTCATGGATCACTTCTCCCTTTCCCAGTTCTGGTTGACATCAATTTGGCATTTTTCAAGAAACTCTTTATAGTGAAAGATGAGATGAAATATGTATAACCAATACTCGAATGCTATACATTTCAAATATACCAGTACCAATCAATCTTTGCAAAAATATTCAAGAAACAAAATATGTGTATCTTTGCCCTTTTAAGTTGATAAGTTCAAGAAGTAATACATGCATTTTTCATTACTGTTTGAAAATATGGCAACTATCATTTGAATATACATTTGAAAGAATATGTATGAATAAACCTTCACAGTACAAGGGAGTAATCCCTATTTTCAGGCCTTCAGGTAGTTTTTGCAACCTGGAGCCTCTGGTATTATTGCAGGGAGGTGAAAACCGTTGGGTGTGTCAAGCCTTTAGGAGGAATGAGCCTCATCAAACAACAACAACAACAACCTGCATTTATATAGCGCCTTTAACGTAGTAAAATGTCCAAAGGTGCTTCACAGAAGCATTATCAAACAAAATTTGACACTGAGCCACTTAAGGAAGTATTAGGACAGATGACTAAAAGCTTGGTCAAAGAGGTAAACTTCTATGATTCTATAAGTGCAGGCAATTGGGACTAGCTTAGTGGTATAAACTGGGCGACATGGACATGTTGGGCCGAAGGGCCTGTTTCCATGTTGTAAACTTCTATGATTCTATGATTCTACGTAGGTTTTGAGCAGCGTCTTAAAGGAGGAGAGAGAGGTAGAGAGGTGGAGAGGTTTAGTGAGGGAATTCCAGAGCTTAGGGCCTAGGTAGCTGAAGGCATGACCACCAATGGTGAAGCAATTAAAATCAGGGATGTGCAACAGGCAAGAATTGGAGGAGCGCAGAGATCTCGGAGGGTTGTAGGGCTGGAGGAGGTTACAGAGATAGGGAGAGGTGAGGCCAAGGAGGGAATTGAAGACAAGGATGAGAATTTTAAAATCAAGGTGTTCCCGAACCGGGAGCCAATGTAGGTCAGCGAGCACAGGGGTGATGGGAGAACTGGACTTGATGCGAGTTAGGATACAGGCAGCAGAGTTTTGGCCTTGAAATATTTCAGAAATAATATTTGAAAATGGAAATAAAAAATCCCAGTGCATTCACGAATCAGTAGTTTAATGTACAATTTTAGTGGAGACTTAAGTTTTCAGAGCCAAGAGAGCAAGGCGAAGCAGAGAAACAATCACTTGGAGGGGTGGGGGATGGAACAACGGGTGGGGGGACTCAACCCACAGCATGCAGCATATTTAATCTCCTGGAGTAGGTGCACAGTCAGATAGGACCTGGGAGTAGTGGTAATGGGTGAGGTGGAGAACAGAGCTGGACAGTTGTGGGAGGAGGGGCTTGACCTATGCAGGGTAGCACTTTTTTCAGTGAATTCCTCAATAAAACAAGCCCACAATTTTTAATTGGTGCTGATGATAATAATTCATAAGCAGTTGGAGCCTTGCAGATCAAATATTTACAGAGTCTCCCATCGGTGATTAAATTTAAAACTCCAGCTATGAACTGTTTCTATAGCAATAATTTAGTTTATGGAGTTTAATTTCCATTTTTCAAAAATAAACTTTAAAGGTAGGCTCTCCATTTCTTTGCAGGTTTAAGCTTTGGAATGAAGTGAGGGTTGCTGTAGTATGACTGAATGAATAATCTAGTTTATTGCTACAAATGTGAATACTTTCAAATTTACAAAACAGTCTTATCAGAAGTATCATCATCATTAGAAAATGATAACTACTCCTGAAATAACAATGAATTATCCTTCAAGTGCAGTTTGACACTAATTTGCAAATGTGAATGAATTTAGTTGAACTTTGTATTTTTTGCAATATATTTGATGGTGTGCTTGATTTCCACCAAACTGACAAGTATCATTAGGTCTAAATGTAGGAGCAAGTTTTACTATGCCTTCATTTACATATGCAAATCAGTTTAACTGAAATAAGGGTTCCAATAAAACTTCATAACCACGTATCTTATGACCTACATGTGTATTTTGGTTTAAAATCAGGAGAAATTAAAACAAATGGGGCCTTGCCAATGGTCTTTTCAATGCAAACATTAAAACCAACTGTGTGCTACATAGTTTGAAAATAGCAATTACATAAAGGGTGATCATCACTATTTTGAAAGAGCTTAAAACATTAAGACACAAAATTACTTATTCATATCACAATGATGTCTCTTAACCAACAGAAGGCAAAAGCGTTGCTAATATCTGTACAATTCTCTCCCATCACAGACATTCTTTTTTTCACTGTTTTCATAAAATCATAGAATTTTACAGGACAGAATGAGGCCATTCAGCCCATTGTAACAATGTCAGAGCTCTGAAAGGCTTTTCCATTTAGTCACATCCCTTTACCTTTTTCTATTCCTTAACAAATTTTCTTTTTAAAAATACTTTTCCACTTCCCTTTGAAAAGCTATTATGGATTCTGCTTCTATCAGTATTCCAGGTAGGCCATTCTGGGGTAGAAATCAGGGGTAAAACGGGTGCCACGACACCCAATTTCGGGGGCTAACGTCCTGCACCCCAAGGACACCTAAAAAACGTCCAGCCCAAAATTTGGTCAGATCATTAGGTCCTTTAATGCTGTTTTAGATCCCCTCACAGATATCTGATTGTGATGAGCGGGTCAGGCTTCGGGCCTGCCCAGCTCAGAATTTTCAAGCAGCTATCAACTAAATGTAAGGTTAAATTTGTTTTTAAAAATCCTTCCTGTGGAGCCAGGAGGAGTAGGATGCACTTCCGACTCCACAGTCGGTGCAATCGCACCCCCCCCCCCCCCCACCCACCCCATCACCCATTGTCTGTTCCAAACCCCCTCCCTGGAACTCACCTTCAGGCCGCTGCTGATGAGGCAAGTGACCCAACATTCACACTCCTCAAATGCATTAGCTGCTTGTGGAGGAACGATGGAAGCCAGCAACTTGGGCACAAAGTGTTAATGAGGCCCAAGGCCCAATTTGGGGCCGGCCTCAGGCCTCTCATTTGGGGTGCATGCTGCCTGCGCCGTGCCAAGTCTGGGACTAAAAAATCTGGCCCAGATGACTTTCTACCCCTCCATGTTTTAATCAAACTCTATGTAAAAAAAAATTGCTAACCTTTCCCTTCATTCTTCTGATAATATTCTTATATTTATGCCCCAAGGAAATAGTTTTTTCCCAATTTACCTTATCAAAACCTGACATAATTATGAACATTGCTATGACTGCTCCTCCTAGCGCCACAAAAATCTTCCGGCCTGCCCCCATTCCCCTCTGCGAATGCCTCTCTCCCTTTCAACATTCGACTTCTGGCTTGGCTGCATAGAGGAGCCGCCAGATTTCCCGCCCCCCCCACCTCCCCACCCCCCCCCCCTCACCCCCACCCTCACCCCCACCCCCCGCCCCAACTGGCAAGCTGCTTGTGAGCGCTGGCTCAGCACTTGCAGTTCGTCGGCATTAAACAAAGAAGGCTTGGCACTCAAAATGGTTTGGGCCTTTCGCCAAGGACATTGGGTGGGTGACATGATCACAATGCCCGTTGCCTGCCCGCAGTCCACTTGAACTCAAAATTGCCCCCAGTGTTACTTGCTATGAAGGCCCTCGTTTTGTACAAGATGATAAATGTATGTATGGATATTTCAATCCTTGGACTTATGAACAGTTAAACAGATCTATTGGCATTTATCCAATGCTACGTAGAATCATTTTTCAGTATTCTGTAGTATTGACAGGTCATCTCACTACTATATGGAGGTAATTTTAACCTAACCCAGCGGAAAACTGCCAGGATCAGATCAGCCTCCCATTCTACACTCTGCTTAATTTTACTTTCTATTGAAGTCATAGTTGCATAATTTTATAATCTTTGTAGTTTCATTCCTCTGCTTTGACTGTAATGTTTCAAGACTCTCTGCTATTCTACAGAGTTCCAGATATCAAACAAGGAAGTTTTAGACAATCAGAGAGTTGAAAAATGTCAGCCTTACAAATGTTAGATATTCATTTATAAAAATGGTCTAACTTATATTAAGGCAGTTCTGTATTTTTTAAAGATGTAATTTGAATGTGCAGTCTCTCCCTTCCTCCAGAATACTTTAAAATGTGCATATACCTCTTGCCAATCATGGCTGAAAAAACATCTTGGACCCTAAGTAATGGAATGTGCAACCAATAAAGCAGATTGTGTATTTTCCTCATTGAGCGAGTGAATTCAGTTACAGATCTTATTAATTTACAACAAGTGTCTCATGTTTACATCTGTTCTAATCAATCAGGACAGATCTTGTGATTAATTCAAAATGTTTAGAGTTGGAGGAGAACTGATGCATAAATGTTCTGTTAGTCTATTGGAGATATATATTATACTACTTCTGGCCCACATATTTTAGATTCATCATTAGGTCTGTTATTCTCCCCACCCAATGGATTATCTGAATCAAATATAAAGAAACAGATGGCAGTTAGAATTAAACTGATCTTTAGATCTCCTCCAAAAATTATGGTTTTAAGTACAAATTAGTTCTGCCCACCTCCTGTCCCATACCAGGCCCAACTCATCTGTCACCTCAGTCCTTGCTCACCTCCACTGTCTCTCCATCATCCTCATTAACAAATCACTCTAAGCCTTGATCCATCTTATGTCTGCATCCTCTTTCAGCCCTATGCCCCAGATCCGCCATTCTCCTCTAATGAGTATGGACTTCTGTGCACTCTCTCCTCCCTCTGCTCCAGCATTAATGGAAGAGCCTTCAGCCACCATGACTCTACACTCTCAAATTCTCTTACTGAATTCTCCCCTAGCAACATCTCTCCCATCTTCAAAATTCTCCTCAGTTTCTAATTGTTTAATCATGCCTTCAGTCATCTGACTAAAACTTCTCCCAATTTCTGCTCAGTGTCTGATTTGCTGCCTTTGTGAAGCACCTTGTGATGTTTTGCTATATTCTGGCGATTATTAAGGCTTTTGTTGCTTTTTGAACTGGCAGGTATTCAGGTGCAATGCTTGCAGGGAGTCAGAGATTGTACTGTTTTAAGTGGGGTTCTGAACTATGCACGTTTTTAAGAAATCTTGCAGAGGCATATTCTTCTTGATTGGTTTCTGGAAAATCAATAAATAACATTTTTTTACCCACGGCAGAAAATTAAAAAAATTGTTCTGCTCATTTGCCACAGTTATATAAGTAGCTTCATGTAACATGGAAAACCATTGGTTATCTTTGCTGTCTATCTGTTTAGTGCGAAGATGTTTATAGTGAGGGCCAAGAAGTAGTGGAATTTGGAAGTTTGTAAGAAAGCTCCTCAGAGGTGGTGCAGTATGTGTGTTTTGGATTGGTTTCTGGAAAATAAAGTGTTTTCCTTAACCACTGCAAGTAGATAAATATATACATTAATACCACAGTCACATAAGTAAATAAATCACTGCATGTAATACGGGAGAGTAGCTTTTTACATTTACTGCCCACCTGTTTAGAATGTGAGTGAATGTCTGGGAATTTCTAAAACTTAAGAAAAGATTAAATTAATTTGTATCTTTCCTTCTTTACCAAATATCTTGTCAGTAGTACTTAGTGTTACCAATAGGTTTTGCTTAAATATACATATTTAACTTAAGACTTTTATTCAGAACATCCCTCCAAACTTGAATGGTGCCTCCAGTACCTCCAGAACATGGTACTGTTTAAAAGGATAAAGGCTGTTTTTGGCTTCTGAAGATAAAATAAATAAAAAATTCAGAATACATCACAAAACTTAAAGAACTGCTCTGAGCCATTCATATTTGAGCCCTTCCACTTTCTATTTTTATCCTCAACCATATCTGTTTCTGGCTCTCTTACTATATGTGTGGGAGATAAGATGGTATATAGTATGCACCTTTTTTGTCTCAAAGTTATCTCAGGAAAAGTTCAAGAGTTTGTGCTTTACATTGTTTTTGATGTTCTACATAAAAAAGAATCCCAACTCAAATGATCTTAAATGCTTCTAACAATAGCCTCCCTGGGTGGGGAACGGGTTTCATCTGCAGCAATTTTCTATCAATACACAGGAGCGCAAGAGGGGTGGGGCTCACAAATAGCAAATCCTGGCTTATTCCGTACACCGTCCAGTCTTACGGTTGATTGTTTAAAAAGATTCTCTGAGTTGCAGGCAGAAATGCATGCTGGAAATTCTAGTCTTCAGCTGAGAGTGATTGTGCCGGGCACCTCCATGAACTGCATGTGGAGGCTTTACATGTAGTTGCAAACCTCTGATGGAAATATTGTTAAGGTATTTATAACACATAAAATGTTATTGAGGTTTGCTCAGTTTTTTGTAATTTTTTAAATGTCTATATAATGTAAACACTATTTGCTCAGTACAATACAGGAACCAAGATGCAGATGATAGTAATAAGCTTAATATGTATTAAATGAATAATATTTTATATAATATATGTATATAAAATATTATTCATTTATATATATATAAAAACACATTTAACACATAATTGAATATAAATATAAGAAGCAGATATACAAATGAAATTATTTGTGATAAGTGAAAACATCTGAATCTATTTACCTATAAAATACATTTATCTCCTTGTGTAACAGAAGTTAAATTAAATATATAAATATATTCATATAAGATTTAATCAATTTATTAAAACATACCTTTTATGTATGAAACTCAAAATTAGACATAAAACATGTCCAAATATAAATTACACTATTCTGCAATGTTTAAAATCTTTAGATTTTTTTTTATTCGTTCATGGGGTGTGGGCATCGCTGGCGATGCCGGCATTTATTGCCCATCCCTAATTGCCCTTGAGAAGGTGGTGGTGAGCCGCCTTCTTGAACCGCTGCAGACCGTGTGGTGACGGTTCTCCCACAGTGCTGTTAGGAAGGGAGTTCCAGCATTTTGACCCAGCGACGATGAAGGAACGGCGATATATTTCCAAGTATATCCAAATATGTAATTGCAATTAAAATTATAAATGCATTATAAAGTATATATTAACAAAAAGAAACATACTAATATATGTAAACATTCCCATTGTGGAGCTGGCTCGAAGGGAGCACAGGTCATCTGATTGGAGCTACAGTGTTGTTGCCCTATCTCTGACCCAGAGCGTGGGATCAGTGAATGTATTGAAAAATATCTTACTCAGAACTTAAGGTGCACAATCCTTTTACACCCATTATCAATAGTAGATCATTGTGCATTTTATCTGCTAAAGTTAAGAGCACACTTTCAAAGATTTTATTGCTTTTTATTTACAGTTAAAATATGTAACATCATCCAGATGCAGCATAATTTGGCTGTAATGTTTCCAATATTTGCTCTGGTTGCAACGAACCTTTCCCAACATGATCAATGTCTCCTTTCTCTAAATTTATAGCACACATATAATATTAGAAACTTAAAGAAAGCAGGTATTGATCATGTTTGTGCCACACTCAAGGTTTTTAGTGTGGGGCTAGGAAAGAGCTAGCAAAATGCCCCAGGGAGACCACAAAATCTATAGAAAGTTCTGGGACTAAGTTTTATAACTGTATTTCCATTAGCATGCTTTGATTTAGCCATAAATGATTCCACATCAATAATGGAGCATTCTGATGATGAGAGAGAAAACGACTGTGACAGAGAAAGAGAGACAAAGAGATAAAGAGAATTCTTATTTTGCATACATACAGGCAACACTACAATAGAAAAATTCAACAAAAAGAATGAGGGAAAAGTACATCCTGTGTACTGTTCAAGAATTGTGTCAGTGTATCATATTCATTCAATAATTAATACATCTTGGAGGAAGCCAAGCAGAAATTAAAGATGGTAGCCAATACTCTTACATGATTCAAACCTGCAACCCAATCTTAAAGGGGCGAGGACGCCCAAAGATGCATCTGTTGGACAGCTAAGATTATAGAATTGAATAACAGCCATCTAATGTTGTAATCGGTTTTCTACTTTTGGTTAATATTGGCCTGTGACCTCTATCAAAGACTGTCTTTTCTTCTGCATAGTTGACTCCACTGATTAAGTAACCACACAATATTTTTAGTATTCTTTAAATTTATGTTGTGGTATCTATAATGTACAGCACTTATCTGTAAGGGAGAACTAACTTATATTAGGAATGGCTTCAGTTGCGTTATCTAATTGTAGAAATACATTAGCCCAAGTCCATTAGTCCCGTTAGTAACTAGATTATAATGGAGATTGTTAGCCATTGCATCATGATTTGAATATTACTAATAAAGAGTTAAGCACTAGTACATGACTGCATTCAAAACAGGGCTGGGTGGGTGTTTTGTTGAGCAGAGTACATAGAAAGCAAAGAACGAAACAATGAGTAGTATTGCAAAATAACTTCCATCCAAATGCAAATCACTGAAGGGGATTTCCATGGTTTCTTTCATTTGAGAATGCTATCTTTTGACTACCCTGTGAAATGTGGATGAGACCTTCAAAGGAAGATCCATGCGCTGCTTGAAATGAGAAAGTTACGTTTTGCTGGAGATGAAGAAACACTTTGTTTCTTTCATTTTGTACATGCAAGCAAACTTCTATTAATATCCGTTCCTCGAGGTAATGAAGCAATGCTTGATTTGTGCTGCTAAGCTGAAAGGAATTGTTAGTTCAAATATAAGAAAACTGTGGCCTAATACTGTGGTTTGCTCAACAATGTGATTGCTATGTAAATAAGTTATTTGTTAAACAGATGTTACTGTACTGTTGCCACAGTTTGGTAGCAGATATCTGCTGCACTGAACACTATCCTGGTGATACTTTATTCTTTTCTCTTCACACTCCAAAACAGTAGTCTACTAAGGGAATTTCAGTGCAGACTGATAAGATTGCCTAGAACTCAAGAGCTTCTCCGTTCTACTTGCAAAATTAATTGACATTGAATTAGGAATTGTAAACCATTCTAACGTGGGTAACAAGGACCAGTTGCATTGTATTATGAGAACCATTTTACTTGAATATTAATCAGCTTTAGTTCCCTACCCCTTCCACATTGCTTAGTGGGTAAGTCATGGTATCATACTAAACCATACAGACCACTACAGTTCCAACCCAGGTCTTCGATGAGTTGGCTAATCTCAGCCAGGACAGCATTAGAAGCATTAAAACTGGCCTCAGAGGAAAATCAAGAGGGCGCGAGGGCTTCCACCGAGTCACTATTCAGTGCCAACTGCAATAACGTGCATATGTGGATTCCAGGCAACAGGATCAGGTTCAGTTCTAATGCCCCCAAGGTCAATGAGCTTGGCAACACTCAATGTCTGTGAATGTGAGGCTCTAGAGGTTTTCTTGATGCGTGTGAAATCATGTCCCAGCATGAGTCATCACCTTTAGGAGGGAAGGGGGCGGGAAGAAAATTGGGTGGAGCTTAGGGATGAACATACCCCAAAATGTGATCATCAAAATATGTTGCACAATTTTGAAACTATAGCAACTAAACAGTATTTTGTCAGTTTTAACACATGTGCTGCTGACCCTCCAAGATATAAAATGAATTGAATGGCATATTTTGCAATAATAGTACAAATTGTGTTAGTCAGTTGATTTTTGCATTGTGAATCGCTATAACATGAGTCACATTCACTGCTATAAACATCAACATTTACCTGAGGAAGGAGGAAGTCTCCGAAAGCTTGTGAATTTAAAATAAAATTGCTGGACTATAACTTGGTGTTGTAAAATTGTTTACAATTATAAACATCAACACTTTACCTCCCAAAGCTGAATAAAGATTTTAAAATCATGTGGAGTAAATACATTTAAATTTATGTACGAGTTGACGCTTGACACATTCTCTTATGAGTTTCACATAACAAAGGGCGAATGGAAGCACAAAACAAAGCTTCTGTGTTGGAGTTTCAGCTAAAGTAATTATTGAAGTTTAAATGTCGGTGGGAGAGGGAAGTATAGAACAAAACATCTGTAAAATAATGCAATGATTGAAACTTACAAACATTAATAGATTACTATTTTCTAATCTACCTTGCTGCAAGAATGACCTTTGACTGCAACATTTCAATTTTAGATATTTAAGCTGAAAAATAAAACATATATAATGACATTTGTTATACTGTGGGGCACACTGCATGGGCTGCAGAAATACTTCAATTTCATCTTATTTGCACAATGGTTCAGAGTTTTTCAAGTGCTTTGCTCAAAATAGTATGGATTTGTGCCAAACCAATTCCCAGGCCTGTATTTTCAGATCATTCACAAAGTAAGAGGCAGATGATCTTCCAAACAAAGATAATTTTGTTCATCCCTGAACTTTCACTTTCAATGTGGATTCATATTTTGCAATAAAAGTACAAATTGTGTTAGTCAGTTGATTTTTGCATTGCAAATTGCTGTAAAACATGAGTCACTTTTATTGCTATAAACGTGAACACTTTACCTCCCAAAGCTGAGGAAAGATTTTAAAATCATGTGGACTAAATACGTTTAAATTTATGTACTAGTTGACACTTGTCACATTTTCTTATGCATATCACATAACTTTCATTTGAAGTTATAGCTCAAAATTCCTCAAACTTTCATTGGGTATGTCACATAATACGACAAACTGATTCCTGTTGTGTTGAATGAGTTGTTGGATTGCCGGACATGTTTGCAATTCAGAATTTGTAGTTGCTCTCCTAAAATGGTGGCACAGTTCACAGATGGCGGAGCAGACAAAAGGAAAATGGTCTGAGGAACTATTATTTATTCCTGGAAAACAGCATTCAAATTTATCATTGATCTAGTATCATAAGTGATATGAGTCTATTTACTTGTTGGCCCAGTTTCCAGCAGATGTGGCTCCATCTGATGTCATAGACTTAGATCTAGAAAGCCTTAAATTTATTTTTCTTGAAACTGTTTCCACCCCAAATTTTTTCCTGCAAGAACCTTTTGCTCCTAAGCAAAGCTAGAAGGACAGCCCAGCAAAGCCAAAGATATTGCCATAAGTTTTGCTTTTGTTTTAGTTGGCTCACAGTGTACAGAAAAAGAAATTCACAACAGGCTGGAATTTGAAAAATAAGGTACACATATTTTGTTCTCTATTTAAAACGTATTAAGGCATCGACAAGAAAATCAAAAAGGGGAAAAAAGTGAGAGAGGTATAAGAATAAATAAAGTAGAAATTACAAAGCCATTTTGGTGGGAAAGAAGGCTATCTGGAATGCCTGCATTTATACATCTTTAATAAAAAATCTGAACAGATTCCCAGTTGAACAGAAACTGGTTAAATTTACAAATGTTGGATTGTCAGAGGTGCTGTTTTTCAGATGAGACATTAAACCAAAGCCTTGTCTTCTTTCTCAGCTGGATCTAAAAGATCCAATGGTACTATTCAAAGAGGAGCTATGAGTTGTCCTGGTACCTCAACCAAAACCACCAAAAAATAGATTAACTGATTGTCCATTACATTTGCTGTTGCTGGGACTTTTCTGTCTGTAAAATTGGCTGCTGTGTTTGCTAACAACACTTCAAACGTAATTCATTGACTTTAAAACCCTTTGGGACAGATGTGATATAAATAGCAGTTCTTTTTGGATTGCCAGGCGAAACGTGCACAGTGCACGCTTTGTCCAATCATGTCCAAAAATGGCAATGAGGTCTTATGTACGTCAAGGGACTCCAATTTGCATAGTAAAAAGACCTAATGGTTGAATCAGGTGAGAACTCTGGCTGCCCAGTGGTATGCCGTTCCAAAGATGGTGTCGGCTGGTTTGGGAACTGGGCGGTAAGCTTTTCTCCACCATTTTAAGGGCACTTCCATCCTGATTCCGCCCAGCGGTGCCAGTGAAAGTCTTCCCCATATTGTTTAGGTTCAGCAGGTGATTTCCAGCTCTCTACTTTAAACCGTTTATACAACTTGAAGAGGCTAACAAACACTCCAGTCTAAGTCCAAAAATGCAAGTTGTTGTTGTCATTGAGATCAATCTTCCACAATCTTCCAAGATTATGAATGGTTTTGATAGAGTAAATAAGGAGAAACTGTTTCCAGTGGCAGAAGGGTCAATAATCAAAGGACACAGATTTAAGGTGATCGGCAAAAGAGCCAGAGGCGACATGAGGAAACATTTTTTTACGCAGCGAGTTGTAATGATCTGGAATGCATTACCTGAAAGGGTAGTGGAAGCAGATTCAACAGTAACTTTCAAAGGAGAATTAGATAAATACTTGAAGGGAAAAAATTTACAGAGCTGCGGGGAAAGAGCAAGGGAATGGGACTAATTGGATAGCTCTTTCAAAGAGCCAGCAAAGGCACAATGGACTGAATGGCCTCCTCCTGTGCTGTACTTACTGTGATACTATGATAACATTCATCAGAAACTTAGTCAGAAGCTGTGGCAAAGAATTACAAGAAGTTTGGGCTGTTTTTTATTTTATTAAAACAATTTTAAATATTGTGGAAGTCAAGTATGGTGTTGTTGGTTTCTTGCAGTGGCTTTCTGCTTCTGAGTAATATCTGGTAAATAAATCAGAATGGACAGGAGAAAGTGGTGGGCATAGCATATGGTCTCCAGTGTGATTGGCCGTAGTTAACGGGTAATTATTAGTCCTATGGCATGCTATCTCACTCACCGTCTACACAAGGGTACAGATTAAACTCCATAGGAAACATGATCTGCTTGTGGAAACTGCCTTTTTTTTATTCATTCATGGGATGTGGGCATCGCTGGCAAGGCCAGCATTTATTGCCCATCCCTAATTGCCCTCGAGAAGGTGGTGGTGAGCCGCCTTCTTGAACCGCTGCAGCCCGTGTGGTGAAGGTTCTCCCACAGTGCTGTTAGGAAGGGAGTTCCAGGATTTTGACCCAGCGACGTTGAATGAACGGCGATATATTTCCAAGTCGGGATGGTGTATGACTTGGAGGGGAACGTGCAGGTGGTGTTGTTCCCATGTGCCTGCTGCTCTTGTCCTTCTAAGTGGTAGAGGTCGCGGGTTTGGGAGGTGCTGTCGAAGAAACCTTGGCGAGTTGCTGCAGTGCACCCTGTGGATGGAACACACTGCAACCACATTGCGTCGATGGTGTAGGGAGTGAATGTTTAGGGTGGTGGATGGGGTGCCAATCAAGCGGGATACTTTATCCTGGATGGTGTTGAACTTCTTGAGTGTTGTTGGAACTGCACTCATCCAGGCAAGTGGAGAGTATTCCATCACACTCCTGACTTGTGCCTTGTATATGGTGGAAAGGCTTTGGGGAGTCAGGAGGTGAGTCACTCGCCGCAGAATACCCAGCCTCTGACCTGCTCTCGTAGCCACAGTATTTATATGGCTGGTCCAGTTAAGTTTCTGGTCAATGGTGACCCCCAGGATGTTGATGGTGGGGGATTCGGCGATGGTAATGCCGTTGAATGTCAAGGGGAGGTGGTTAGACTCTCTCTTGTTGGATATGGTCATTGCCTGGCACTTGTCTGGCGTGAATGTTACTTGCCACTTATGAGCCCAAGCCTGGATGTTGTCCAGGTCTTGCTGAGTGCGGGCTCGGACTGCTTCATTATCTGAGGGGTTGCGAATGGAACTGAACAATGTGCAATCATCAGCAAACATCCCCATTTCTGACCTTATGATGGAGGGAAGGTCATTGATGAAGCAGCTGAAGATGGTTGGGCCTAGGACACTGTCCTGAGGAACTCCTGCAGCAATGTTCTGGGGCTGAGATGATTGGCCTCCAACAACCACTGCCATCTTCCTTTGTGCTAGCTATGACTCCAGCCACTGGAGAGTTTTCCCTCGATTCCTATTGACTTCAATTTTACTAGGGCTCCTTGGTGCCACACTTGGTCAAATGCTGCCTTGATGTCAAGGGCAGTCACTCTCACCTCATCTCTGGAATTCAGCTCTTTTGTCCATGTTTGGACCAAGGCTGTAATGAGGTCTGGAGCTGAGTGGTCCTGGCGGAACCCAAACTGAGCATCGGTGAGCAGGTTATTGGTGAATAAGTGCCGCTTGATAGCACTGTCGACGACACCTTCCATCACTTTGCTGATGATTGAGAGTAGACTGATGGGGCGGTGATTGGCCGGATTGGATTTGTCCTGCTTTTTGTGGACAGGGCATACCTGGGCAGTTTTCCACATTGTCGGGTAGATGCCAGTGTTGTAGCTGTACTGGAACAGCTTGGCCAGAGGCGCAGCTAGTTCTGGAGCACAAGTCTTCAGCACTACAGCCGGGATGTTGTCGGGGCCCATAGCCTTTGCTGTATCCAGTGCACTCAGCCGTTTCTTGATATCAGGTGGAGTGAATCGAATTGGCTGAAGACTGGCTTCTGTGATGGTGGGGATATCGGGAGGAGGCCGAGATGGATCATCCACTCGGCACTTCTGGCTGAAGATGGTTGCGAACGCTTCAGCCTTGTCTTTTGCACTCACGTGCTGGACTCCGCCATCATTGAGGATGGGGATGTTTACAGAGCCTCCTCCTCCCGTTAGTTGTTTAATTGTCCACCACCATTCACGATTGGATGTGGCAGGACTGCAGATCTTTGATCTGATCCGTTGGTTGTGGAATCACTTAGCTCTCTCTATAGCATTTCGCTTCCATTGTTTAGCATGCATGTAGTCCTGTGTTGTAGCTTCACCAGGTTGGCACCTCATTTTTAGGTGCGCCTGGTGCTGCTCCTGGCATGTTCTTCTACACTCCTCATTGAACCAGGGTTGATCCCCTGGCTTGTTGGTAATGGTAGAGTGAGGAATATGCCGGGCCCTGAGGTTACAGATTGTGCTGGAATACAATTCTGCTGCTGCTGATGGTCCAAAGCACCTCATGGATGCCCAATTTTGAGCTGCTAGATCTGTTCTGATTCTATCTCATTTAGCACGGTGATAGTGCCACACAACATGTTGGATGGTGTCCTCAGTGCGAAGACAGGACTTTGTCTCCATGAGGACTGTATGGTGGTCACTCCTACCAATACTGTCATGGACAGATGCATTTGCGACAGGTAGATTGGTGAGGACGAGGTCAAGTAAGTTTTTCCCCTGTGTTGGTTCGCTCACCACCTGCCGCAGGCCCAGTCTGGCAGCTATGTCCTTCAGGACTCGGCCAGCTCGGTCAGTAGCGGTGCTACCGAGCCACTCTTGGTGATGGACATTGAAGTCCCCCACCCAGAGTACATTCTGTGCCCTTGCTACCCTCAGTGCTTCCTCCAAGTGATGTTCAACATGGAGGAGGACTGATTCATCAGCTGAGGGAGGTCGGTAGGTGGTAATCAGCAGGAGGTTTCCTTGCCCATGTTTGACCTGATGCCATGAAATTTCATGGGTTCCAGAGTCAATGTTGAGGACTCCCAGGGCCACTCCCTCCTGACTGTATATCTCTCTACCGCCACCTCTGGTGGATCTGTCCTGCCGGTGGGACAGGATATATCCAGGAATGGTGACGGAAGGGTCAGGGACGTTGGCTGAAAGGTATGATTCTGTGAGAATGACTATGTTAGGCTGTTGCTTGACTAGTCTGTGGAAAAGCTCTCCCAATTTTGGCACAAGTCCCCAGATGTTAGTGAGGAGGACTTTGCAGGGTCGACTGGGCTTGGTTTGCCTTTGTCGTGTCCGGTGCCTCGTGGACCGATGCCAGGTGGTCCGTCCGGTTTTATTCTTATTATGACTTTTCGTAGCGAGATTTTACAACTGAGTGGCTTGCTAGGCCATTTTAGAGGGCAATTAAGAATCAACCACATTGCTGTGGCTCTGGAGTCACATATAGGCCAGACTGGGTAAGGAAGGCAGGTTTCCTTCCCTAAAGGGCATTATTGAACCAGATGGGTTTTTACGACAATCCGTTAGTTTCATGGCCACCATGTGAGCCATGTGAGCTGTGAACACCAGGAATAAATGTTGGGAGAAAGTCCAGACCTGGATGGATCACCTTCAATAACAATGCACTGCCATAACATATTTAATACTGTACCAAATTCAGAAAAAGACCTCCACTCCTGAATTTCAGTCTCCTCATCTGAGAGTGGACATTTTAATGGAATGGGATGATCAACGGTGGGAACGCACATCTACGTTTTCCATCAACAGAAAATCTTTACTTGCTTTAAGAAAGTCTTGCATATAAAATATGATGTCTGTTCGGAGGCTTTCTCCTTCGTCAGGTGAGTGTGGGATTCCTTGAACGTTACCGCATTTATAGTCAGAGAACAATACCTGGTGATTACAGATAATCTTTCCAACTGCCCGTTGTCAAGGCAATCAAAGTGTTCAGACAGGAGATGTTACCTGAAGGAGAAAGCCTCCGAAAGCTTGTGATTTTCAAATAAAGCAGTTGGACTATAACCTGGTGTTGTAAGATTCCTTACATATAAAATATGAGCATTTTCTATAATTGGAAGGAACATCTGCAGTTCCATCTTGTAAGTTCTCAGAATCAGCTTCCATAATTTCTTAGAGAGAACAAAATATGCATAAAAGAGAGAGGGGGGAGGTCATGGAACATAATGGTCTGAATTGAAGCTAAAGGGATGGGAAGGGCATAGTGGGAAAATTAAAATAGCCTTTTTATATTACATTTCTTCCCTGTTACATGTATAAATCTAGCTGAAATATTTGTTAGTATCCAACTCAGAAACAAAATAGTGCCCCCACCTCTATGGTAATACTGTGCAACAATACTTAAAGATGAGAAATTCCAGAGACTGGCATAAAGCAAAACGAGTGATCCTCAACCAAAAACTTATCTTCCAGGAGCCCAATGCAATTTGATTATTGAGCTAAAGGTTTAAATACACAGCAAAACAATCTTCAAAGTGGGATCAATAAATTCCCACCAGTCCCTCCCCTCTCAAGGCTTTCTGTACTGAAAACCACTGGACTATCTCTGCATCAACTGGCTCCAGATAGAAAGCCAAACAGTAGAAATAGGGTCGCAAGTATCAAATCCTGGATCTGAGGAAAATATTATTTTCCAGACCATAAGAAGTGTTGATTAAGTTTACCAATGTGTTTCAAAACAATCCAAAGAGGAACTTGTGATGAAATCATTCTCAATAGTTCCTGAACTGTCTTAAAGGGAAATAGGGAGAAGATTTCTAGTTCTTCTGGAATATTCCTCAATTCCCTCCACAGATACTGTCTGACCTGCTGAGTGTTTCCTGTATTTTCTGATTTTACATTGAAAGTGTCCCTGGATTTATTTATCACATCCTGACTAATGAAAATAGAATTAGAAGGCTAATTTTACAAGTGCTTGCTCCCTGTGGGCACTTTGTTCGCTGAAAGTGCATATGAGGATGAAAAGTTATGTGGAGTGTGCCTTGATTTCTCGATATGCACTCCTGATGGGCAAGGCAAGGGAGCATGATTGTATAAAGTCGATCCTTAGTAGTCTAGGACTAACTGGGGGGAGAGAGAGGGGTCGAGATGAAATATAGACACAAAATTGCAACAGAATATAATAAACGAAAAAACTATTTGATTGGGAAGTCTATTAAGTCATTATGATAATCCTGAATTTGCTAATCTTATGAAAAAAAATGAGTAAAACGTGTTGGAAGAGAGTGAGAACTGACCATTTGTTCATCTCAGTGTTGCTCTGAGGATTCCTGTCCCTCCCATCTGCCCTCTCAGGGGGATGTAAAAGTTCCCATGGCATTATTCGAAGAAGAGCATGGGGAGTTCCCTGGGGACTCGCTGGTGTCTTGGCCAATATTTATCCCTCAACCAGCATCAATAAAACAGATTATCTGATCATTATCTCATTGTTGTTTGTGGGGACCTTGTTGAGCACAAATTGGCTGCTGCTTTTTCTACCTTACACCAGTGATTACACTTCAAACATACTTCATTGGCTGTAAAGCGCTTTGGGACGTCCTGAGGTCATGAATGGCACTATATGGCAAGTTCTTTCTTTTCTTTCTTTAGGATGACCTCACAATGCTTATTGATCTGTTGCAGCATAAACAGTGAACATTTATAAGGTCTCAGAATCCCTCCATCATGGGTTGTAGTCATTCTCCAAAAGAGTTGAAGCCATCTATGACTCCATTTATGAGTTCAACCACAAACCTTCTATAATGCAGAAAGAACATGTTAATGTATTCTACTGTATATTGAGTGATGTTGGCCTCCTTTTTTAATTTAATTTTTCTTAATTTGTATTTTTGTTGGGTTTTCTTTCATAGAATCATAGAATGGTTAAAGCACAGAAGGAGGCGATTCAGTCCATCGAGACCGTGCCAGCTCTTTGTAAGAGCAATCCGGTTCGTCCCATTCCCCCGCTCTTTCCTCGTAGCACTTAAATTTTTTCCCTTCAAGTATTTATCCAATTCCTTTTTGAAAGCCACGATTGAATCTGCTTCCACCACCCTTTCAGGCAACGCATTCCAGATCATAACTACTCGCTGCTTAAAAAAGCTTTCCCTCATGCCGCCTTTGGTTCTTTTGCCAATCACCTTAAATCTGTGTCCTCTGGTTGTCGACCCTTTCGCCAATGGGAACAGTTTCTCTTTATTTACTTTATCTAAACCCTTCATGATTTTGAACACTTCTACCAAATCTCCTCTTAATCTTCTCTGTTCTAAAGAGAACAACCCCAGCATCTCCAGTCTATCCATGTAACTGAAGCCCCTCATCCCTGGAACCAATCTTGTAAAGCTTTTCTGCAGCCTCTCTAAGACCTTCACATCCTTCCTAAAGTGCGGTGCCCAGCTATGGCCAAACCATTGTTTTATAAAGATTCAACATAACTTCCTTGCTTTTGTACTCTATGCCTCTATTTATGAAGTCCAGGAACCCGTATGCTTTTTTTTAACTGCTTTCTCAACCTGTCCTGCCACCTTCAAAGACTTGTGCACATATACCCCCAGGTCTCTCTGTTCCTGCACCCCCTTTATAATTGTGCCATTTAATTTATATTGCCTCTCCTCATTCTTCCTGCCAAATTGTATCACTTTGCGCTTCTCTGTATTAAATTTCATCTGCCATGTGTCCGCTCATTCCACCAGCCTGTCTATGTCCTCTTGAAGTCTATTACTTTCCTCCTCACTGTTTACTACACTTCTAAGTTTTGTGTCATCTGCAATTTTTGAAATTGTGCCTTGTACACCCAATTCCAATTCATCCTCAGATGTTGTGGCTATTGATATGTTACTTAAAATTGCAAAAAATGAAAGTTTGTTTTAAAAGAAAACCTGCAGCAATGCTTAATTATGTCTGCCATCACACATCAAGGAAACAAAGCAAACTGTCACAGGTTACCAATACAAAATATTAAAAAATGGAATACAATGCCCACATACAAAAAGAGTATATATTATAAAAACAATTCCAAATGCCAGAGAATGATGATAATTATAAACCACTTGAGATTTGCCCTCATGTCTCACAATATCATATCAACCCCTCAATTAGATTACAGCTGTATTGCTTACTCCCAAGAATCCATTTTTCCACGAACAGCACAGATTAAATAAACTGTTACTGAATTTTCAGTTAATGCAAAGTGATTTTGTATAACTGTATGCTGCATTTTTTTTTTATGATATGAATTTTCTACTGAACTAGCATGGCTTCCTGGCACAGGTCTGTAAAGGAGATTTTTCTCTGCTATCTGTTGGGGGCAAACATGTGAATGGCTGGTGGGGGGGGTGGCAATTTGTGAACGAGCTGTTGCACCAAATGTGTATCGGGAGTGCGCTGCTTGGTCTTATTCAACTGGACTGTGCTGGGTCCTCAAGGGACTTGAGCTGCTGGAATGAGCCAGTCTCATTAAGAATTTGGAAAAGATGTAAATAAGGATGGGGCTTCCCTCTCCTGCATTTCCTGCGGTTTGTTCCTGGAATACAATGTCATTGCTAAGTGCCAGTATGAAACTGAGGTTCTTAAAGATGTCAGTGACCTAGTTTTCTGAGCAAGAGTGAACTTCTATTATTTTTGCCTTTTTGATTTGCTTTTGTTACATTTATTTTGGCGTTTTTTTTACACAGTTTGAAGCTTGATTTTGTTTTTATTAATTTTTTCTCCTTTTTTTCCCTCTTCACTACCTACCATTCAAGGGGGTTTCACTGAGATTTGCAACAGCCCTGGCTAGATGGATGGGTATTCCTTTATGAATTTCTCTTGCCCTCAGAGAAGTAGAGGACAAGAAGGAGTTGCAGAGGAATTGATGAGTGGGTGATCTGACTCCATCAGAGGTGGGTTGCAAAGTCGACATATACACAGACCTGCCAGAGCTACTTGGTCATGTCAGAAGAGATGTGCCTTTGCCCACCTGTGCTTCACTGAGGAAGTAGTTCTGCAGGTTGGATTGGTCCCTCGATGTGCCATCTTGTTGTACAAGCAGAAAAGCAGTCCTGAGATGCAGGAAGTTAAAGGAACAAATATCGCTTCTTACACATGTACAGAGCTTGTATGTCTTCTTGGGTATCAATAAGTGACTAATCATCATGCAGCTAGGTTGTTTTACAATAACAATTACACGTTGCATCTTGAGAGTGTGCCCTACTTAAGTATGTGCATTTGTGTGAGGCTTGGTGTGGGCAAATAGTAAATCTGGAACAGGTCGACAGGCAGTAACTTTGTGGCATGGGATCTTGGGCCATCGACCCAATGATGTTGCATCCCGTTGCCACGCCCAAATGCTCTCAGATCTCAACACCACTCAGCTCCTACCAGACCTCACCAGGACTCCCAGACCCCACAACCACCCTTCCAACACTACCATACCATCACCTCATCCCCACAATTACACTGAGTACCTGTGACCTACCTGGAACATCTCCTCTTCCATCGCCTTTTGTATCCTGGGCTTTAAGAAGAGGTAAGAGATAAAAATTAACTACACAGTTACATGAATATTTAATCATGCAAAAATGGACATAATCAAAAAATCTAAGCCCTAAGTTATCACTAGCACTTGCACAATACAGTACAATAAAGTTACAATTCAACTTAGTCAATCATTGTAAATCAATGGCTCTGTTAACATATTGTACATTGTATGATTGAAACAGTATATGTCTCAACATCCGCTAGTATGTGTACATATATAAACACACACTTATATATTAATATTAGCTGTGCCATTGTACTGAAGAGAATGAGGAAAAGCAAAACCGGGCTCAAACTCAGCACTAAGGTCATAAATCCTTGAATGTGAAACTGAAGTCAACAGAAAACTAGCCCTGGTTATTGTTAGGTTTAGGAGAATTTCAGAGACTGCAAAGCATGAAGAGTTTGGAATAGTCAGTCGCATGGTGTTCGCCTGTGCCTGAACAATGTCAAAATTTTAAAAAGTTTCAGGCATGTATAAAGCAGTGTAATGTATCATGTTTCCATCAAAAAAACATTTAATTCCTCTTCTGTGTAAAGGTTGCTGCCTCTTAAAAGGAGAGCAGAAATATACAGATACTGTGTGGTCCTCTCAACAACAAACATTTTCAAAATTTTGTACCGATGAAAATAGTATTGAATCACAATATGTCTGATGGTTTAAATGAGCCATTTGGTTTTAACACATTGTCGTCCCTAAACATCCCTCTTCTTTCAGCACATAATAAGTTGTTATGACTGACTTGTTGCAACTCTCTTTAAAACCAGAGGCTGGCCTGATACTCTAGCTCTGTGCTATGGTGACATAGAAATAAACACAATGTTAGTAGTGATCAATTGAGTGTGATCATGCGAGAGCCAGGCAGTAAGAACAGAGCAGAAAAAATTCAGAACAGAGAAAAATGTAATGTCTACATGGTGGTCACGATAGTGCTGCAATATTAGAAATCGCCAATCAATTCTGTATTATTCTAAAGGGTAGAGTTTCTAGTACATTTATACAGTTTGTGGTATATAATCTGTGGAGGATGCTCAACATGCAAAATACATTCTACAAGTGAGGGAGTCCCAATAACTCACAAGACACAAAATTACAAATCTCTTGTAAGCAGAATAAATTCTGTATTTCTGCCATTCCCTACTAAGTATTTTGCTCGCAGAATTCATGTTTTATGTAATAAAATGAAAAGTTGAACATATTAAGAAAAATAACCGAATGAGGTAAGACTTCTTCTGGTCACTATCTATAGACATCATAAATGAGATTCTTATCCTAAAGTATTTTAATTTGTTGCTGGACTTTCTACACTCACATGTGACAAATAAAATGTTGATAAAACAGCAGACACCAGAGTGGGTCTCTTTAGACTCAATCTTTTTAAAGGTAAAAGCATACTTTTTCATTTTGTTCTCTGGGGTGGTGAGTTTACTGAAATTGAGGAGAAAAGAAACACTTTAAAACTGTGAGAATTTGAGTCAAGAGATTCATTGCATTACTGAAATTCATAATACAGCTTTGTGATAAACATATTGTCAGTTCCAGACACCATTATGCCAGTGCAATAGGGAAACTGCAATTAAAAGACAAGACTAAGATGCACTTGCTTTGCAGCAACCATCGTTTAATAATTTACAGCTGTAAAATAATTAACAATCAGCATATCATTCACCAAAGATAATTCATGACTCCATTACCAAGAATTATTTGCAACGCAGAAACTGATCAATTTTTTTAGCATCATATTCAATTGTCTTTCTGTAGTTATTTTAACTTAGTAGGAGTTTGAATTATATGTATCAGATCTGAAGTTTTTGCAAACCCAATTTAACAGATCCGAATACATGAAAATTGATAAAGCAACATTCTTCAGTTTAAGAATCGCAAATTAAGTATAAATATTCAAATAAGGGAATAATCTTGCAGCATTCCTGCAGTTTCATACTGAATTTATTTTTAAGGTATTTAGTTTGGTATTTGTGATGATAATTCATTTCAGTTCACTCTATTTCAATCGTCTAGGCCTACGTTACCACAGATAATTTCTGCCAGTGATCTACAGTAAAATGTTTTTTATATGTCTTGGTTTATTTAAATACCAGTCTGATAGCTAAACATCATTTGTACATTAAAACATATGCTAGGAAGGATCATTTTGACTTCAGACACCATGGAATGAAAGACTTGATGTAATAAATCTGTATGTAAAGTTTCAGTTAAATGTTCCTTTCCTGTCAGCTCACACAGAGCAGACCTGCCATTCAATATTTCAGAGTCTGGCAACTGTGCTAAGTACAGCTCATTTCACAATCGTGTAAGCAGGGTTAATTTATTTAAGTGTGTAAGCACAATTAACTTGCACAAACGTGTAAGTGCAGGTTACTTGCTCTGTGTGAATTTCTTGATTAAGGTTGCAGATTTTCCCTATTACTCTCAATAACTATTCTGACGGTCCTTATTTTGTGCTGCCAAGATGCCATTACAGACACAGGTGCTAGGTCCAAGGCTGACAGCAACAAGGTAATCTTGCAAAATGAATGCGCGTGATTCTACTCAAAAAATGAAACAAGTATTTACTTGAACAGCTAATTATCATAGCTCCGCCTCCATTATAATTAATGGCAAGATCGAGTTTGTTGAAATAACGTCACTGTGATCGCCACAGAGAATTTAGACCATTGCAGAATGGCACTGCTGGGCTCAGTATGTGTGGTGCAATGACAGGAATCGTAGTTAACTGTTTAGATTACAAATAATTGTGTTGCCTTCATTTGGTCCTTTTTATTATTGTCCGTTGGTGCAGTTCTGACAGTGTCTGGGGTCACTGGTGTGAAGTGCAAAGCAACAGGTTTTATATATAGTTGGTGGGAGCGAGTTGTTGGTTCCTAGCCTTAAACTACCATCCAAAAGTGACTTTTTTGTGATTTGGATTGTTAATCTTATGTGTTGTGAATGTGATCATTAGTGATCACAATGTGCCCATTTACACCTTATTAAAATCCAAGCAGTAAATCAGAAATAGCTTTGGGCTTACACACCACTTGAGCAACTGAAAACTAAAAGCCTCTGGTTTCCGTGTTGTTCGTAGAACCTCAATGGGAAGGAGGGGGTGTCGGGGGTTCACTGTTCCGCCTAATGAACAAACCAGACAGATATAAAAATAACAGTCCTTAAGATAAATCAGCTCTCTATAATTTGGATTTATGCATGTTTCTGCTCATCAGTTCAACTGTCAAACATCTATTCGAAACACTTCCGGACCCGAGTAAAATCACGTTGCAATGGGTTTTTCCTTTGTCCAATGGCCACGCTCCTCTCGATCCATCGCAATGCTTGCTGCGGCGTATTCGAATTGTTTTCCCAGCAAATTGTGGCCTAAATTCGCCCTTGGAGGATCGGGGAGCCCAACGATCCTTCTTATAAGCATTCATCGCCAATATCGCTGTTGCAGCAAATCCCGGGTCATAAATCTATTCTAAAGTGACACTTCAAAGATTGTTTGCAGAATACTTTTCCACCACTAGTTTTAACTGTTACTTTAAGTTGCATGATATTAAATTCATAAATCATTGGTTGGAAGAATGGCTCCCTACAGTTCAGACTAATAATAGGGTTGAAAAATCCGATTTAGTTGGTCTTGTTCAGTATGATCTGCCGAATTCTAGACTTGTTCATTACAGTATTCCTCTCGCAATGAGTTGCTTGTCAATTTTATTAAATCAACCAACCAGTGAGTTCTCAATATCTGATTATAGAGTATCAAAATGTATCTTGAAAATTCACCCTGCAGCTATAAAGCCATACAAGGAAACCCCACGGCTTAAGTTCTTCAAAGTACAAAGTGACAGTGCAGGCATTGTGCTCCAACGTGTTGAGCCAAGGCCTGGTGGAATACCACTGTGCACCGATGATTTACCACATGGCAGGATCCCAACGTCAGCTGTGAAATCAGGAGAAGTACCACATGGATACTTCACCACAAGGGTGGAGGAGAAGTTGGAAAGTGAGTCACTCCTATGCTTAGCAGCTGCACCTCCGACCAGCTGCCTGAATAAATGTAACGGTGCTTTTTGAGCACGTGAGAGAGCGAGACTGAGAGAGCGAGAGAGTTGCTTGGTGGTCTCTCTTACAGTTAATGGTCCTTTGCCTTCAGGAGCCTAAAGTTGGGAGAAAATAAAGTCAACATTAAACTGGAGTCACCCTCATTATAAAACTTTGATTCTCCACATCTTCCAAAGTAAGATGCAATGTTTTATTCACACAAAAACCATATCAAATATTTCCTTTATAATAACTATATCCTGTGGCTACTGCAGACCATGTTATAAAAAGGATCCACTATAAATACAGTAATGACTTCCACACTGATTAAAAGATTGAGATTCAAAATGGTTGGAAAAACCAAGCAATTGTCTACAATATTACAAGTCACTTTACATTCTAACCTGTACGGCACATTTATACAATCACAAAGAGTACAGCAGTTTATTTTTATTGAGCTTTATTTCTCATAGTTGATCTATCATCGAAACTTGGTCATACTGACCCTAAGTCAATCAATCTAATAAGGAATTCAGGAGAAACTTCTTTAGTCAAAGAGCGGTGAGAATGTAGAACTTGCTACCACATGGAGTGGTTGAGGTGAATAGCATAGATGCATTTAAGGGGAAGCTAGATAAATACATGAGGGAGAAAAGAATAGAAGGATATGGCGATAGGGTGAGATGAAGTAAGGTGGGACGAGGCTAGTATAGAGGATAAATACTGGCATGGGCCGAATTACCTTTCTCTGTGCTGTAAAATTCTATGTTATTCTATATAAGTTCAACACAGTATGTTGTTTTGCTCCTTGGGGGCGTGTGGGAAGCTGCCTCTGCAACTGGTTTCATATTTCCATTAAAAGAAGCTCTAATAAGAAGGATGGACAATTATAACAGTTTCTGATGGAAAACAATAAAAAAAAACAATGACCACATATGGCAATCACTTGTTATATTTGACAGCATGATTTGTGAGAGTTTTGTAATGGGAATTACTGTTATGTCTGTCTTATATCCTTCTCAAGGATTCTTAATCAGTTATAATACATTGTAGATTTAAACATGTAATGGCTATAATTACTAGGTGTCTGTGTTTTCATTTATTTTCATGCACTTTCTTAAATAGATATAAATGGCAGACATGAAAATCTGGCTTTGTATTCAACTTCACAACTAGTTGCAAAATGCTACAACTGGTCATGCTAATAGTTCCCTACTGTCCTAGCAATAAAAAAAAATCACAAAATGCTCCCTTTTCCTGAAAAGAAAAAAGATCCACAGTTTCTTTGTAATAATTGTTTGTCTTTTATGACCATCATCTGACTATCAGCTTACTATTCCAAGAGGAATTTTCCAGATTTGTTCCCTATCTTGCCTAGGTTTTAAAATCTGGTTTCTCGCCTCTCCCAGGGGTTGCACGACTTCAGGTGGGGTAGGGAGTATCTGTATTGTGATGCACAAGGCATTGCTCCTGTAGGGGACAGGCTGGATGGACCAGTAGGTCTTTTCCTGCCCATCATTTTTCATATGTTTGTGTTTCCTCAATGCTTAAGTGTTTTTTTTCTTTCTAATTGATTCTTTTTCCCCAATTGCAATTTTCTCCTAATTATGTTCATGAGAAGACACTAAATGCAGGTGCGATGACACCTGAGGTGTACCTGTCAGTACCCCTGGACCCACAGATCCCAACACTCCTACCTGGGCATGTTAGAGGACATCTGTCTTTGCCTCCTCTGCTTCACTGTTATTGAAGCTGTCACTGATCTATACCATCTGCTCCAGGCTGGCCTGCAAACAACAGTAATTCCATGATCTTTCTGCTGCTCAAGCATCGCAGACAAATCAAACACTGCTCCCAGTAACAGCATGTTGTACATTTCCACCTCCTTTACCTTAACTGCCATCTTACATCCTCCTACCACCAACTGCTTATTTAACTTGGTCTCCTGCCAACAAAAACTGCTTCAAAGAAAGAAAGAAAAAGAAGAAAGAACTTGCAATTTTATAGCACCATTCATAACCTCAGGATGTCCCAAAGCGCTTCACAGCCAATGAAGTACTTTGAAGTGTAGTCACTGTTGTAATGTAGAAAACACAGCAGCCGATTTGTGAACAGCAATGTCCAACAAACAGCAATGAGATAATGACCAGATAATCTTTTTTAGTCATGTTGGTTGAGGGATAAATATTGGCCAGGACACCAGGGAGAACTCCCTTGCTCTTCTTCAAATAGTGCCATGGGATCTTTTACGTCCACCAGAGAGGGCAGATTATGTGCTAAAGTCTTTGGGGTGGAACTTGAACCCACAACTTTCTGTTTCGGAGGACGAGATTGCTACCATTGAGCCACGGCTTAGGAGCAATAGCATGCTCCGAATTTATTTGGTGACCTTACATAACAAAGGCCGGGAATTTCCTCAGAGCTGGTACTGCTCCGCTGTCACATCTTCACTGGAAGTCAGGTGGAGCACACTGCCGCACTACCAGCCAAATTACAACAGCCGAGCGGGGGCAACCCCAAGGAAATTCCCGGCCAAAGTGTTTCTAGAACTGGCCACTGTGCTTTCCTTTACTGACCATACAAGCTGTGCTTCCGTGGCTAACCCACTACTATATCCAAGTGGTTCCTCAGTGGGAGGAACAAGGGCAGTGGCGGGCTCTAGGCGTACATTGTAGGCATCAACGGATGGAAGTGGTGTTGTACCACTGGACGTAGAGTCTGCTGCAGGTAGTTGGCTACCAGCACCTGCCTGCTAAGTAGCACATCTTCAACCCTTTGAAGGTGAGTGCTGAGTTGGATGGATGTGCAGTCACCTGGAGAGGAAGTAATTTCATCTGTCCTTTCTCCAGTCATGCTGGGCACCCGGCAGGGTTGGCCTACAATCTGCTTCAGACAGAATGTAGGGTACCACTGAGGAGTATGAAGCCTGCTGTTATAGCTTTCTCAAGCTGATTCTCCAGTCTACCAACTCCGACAGAGACAGACTCCTGTAAATTGTAGTCCCAGTCACAGTGTTCATGAGAGAAACTGTACGTGGGCTCTGTTCTCTGGGCCTCCTCCACAGATGGCTGTGAAGTTGTCACATATTCCAAGGTGCACTGGGGTTGTGAAAACCCCTCATGTATTCGACTGAGTGGTTGGAGATGCACTGTAGCACATTTCAAACAATGCTTGCGAGGTGTTCAGCACAGTTTCATCTCCCTTCCACAGGCAGCCCCAGTAGGATATAAATCTCTGGCCCCTACAACAGAGGAATGCCTTGGATTGTAATCCTGTGCAGCTGCTTGCTGTTCATTGGCTGCCACCTCCACTTGTTGCTCCTCATATGATGGCTGGTTCACTCCGTGCTCTCTCCTCAAGGAGTGTGTAAGGTAACAAGCTGTGAATTGCTCAGGTCCTGACGCCCCTTCACCTTGGGAAGAGCCTAGAAAAGAAAACCTTTAAACCTCTGAGGTCAACAAGGCTTCGATCACTGCATTAAAGGTTCCTGCATCCATTGCATTCAAAGCTTCCGTGCCTAAGCCTCTGAACCGTGTGTCTAAGACCCGTTTGACAACGATTGGTGATGTACCTCAGCAATTCATGTCACGGATCAGTATATCTTGGTACAACCAGGCCAATTTAAGCTTCATGGAACAACCACATACGGAACTGAGAGATTTGAGTGTAAGAATCAAATTCTTTCTGCCTATGTTTTCATTCCAAATGCATATCATCAAGAAAATAGTCTAAACAATACTGAAGGAGTGCTGCACTGTTGGAGATGCCGTCTTTCGGATGAGATGCTAAACCGAGGCTCCAAATGCCCTCTCAGGTGGACATAAAAGATCCCATGGCGCTATTCGAAGAAGAACAGGAGGGTTCTCCCCGGTGTCCGGGTCAATATTTATCACTCAACCAATATCACGAAAAAACTGGTCATTATCGCATTGCTGTTTGTGGGATCTTGCTGTGTGAAAATTAGCTGCCGCGTTTCTTAAGTTACAACAGTGACTAAATTTCAAAAGTACTTCATCGGCTGTAAAGTGCTTTGGGACGTTCTGAGGTCTTGAAAGACGCCATATAAATGGGAGCTCTTTCTTCTTTCTCTTTTTAGAAGAAGAGAAAAACGGCATGTTATAATGACGAGAGGCAAAATGGCGATACATTGCGTGCTATGCTAATGTTGTGCAACGTATGTCTTTAAAACAGAGGCGCATTTTGTACAACCGCAGTATTGCACTCAATATTTTACCATTTCACCTCTGACTGAGAAAGTAAGGGTGACAATGAGACAAAAGAGAGGAGGATACTTAGTTGGCAGCAGCAACACACATCCAAACACACGACCCAACACTTTCAACAGACTAGGAGCCGAAAATGCCGAGGTCCATCTCTTCAAATCTGGACAGCTCTTTGTCACTGAGAAGTTCCCTGCCAGGGTGTGCCTATTGGCTCTGGTTGTGAGCAGCTTTCCCCCAGGAGCACACGCACGAGATATCCAGATGTTAGGAATTGGCAGAGCACCCAGAGGGCCTGGGTGTGACAGTCCACATCCCTCCTTGTGGGAGTGCATTCCAACGCCTGGAGTTTCTGGTGGCAGTTCAACATTTATGTGTCACGTTGAATGCCAATTGCGTGCTATTTAACTTTGTTGCAATAAAAGACTGCGCAGTAAAGGGAAATAGGTTGTCTCCGTGCTATGCGCACTAGCCCCAGAGGGAGCTGCAACTCGTAAATTTGTTTTGTGCCCTATGAACTATTTCCTGATAGCAAAATAGTGGCCCACAATTTCCTGAAACGGCATAACCGGCAAGTTCCACTTAAATTTACACTGATTTTCCCATTGGCGAATTACGCCGAAATTTCCTGAAGATCTCATTAGCACACTTCGGAACATAAAAACTGATGTAAATCAAGTGGAAATCAGTGGAAATAAATGGGGCCCAAGGAAAGGGCCGAACTTACTCTATATTCCTCCTTTAAGTCCTTCTTTATGCATGAAAATTAAAGTTTGAAGCCATCATTAATGCACATTAGCCACAGCATGTTTAAGAAAATGCAATAGTGGAAGTTTTTCAATTTTTAATGCAAATTCTTTTAATATCATCAAGATGCATTCACAGATACGGGAAATACACTTGAGCTCTCAGTGAGGAGAAATTTTTTAAAAACCAGTGAAAAAAAATCACCATAATACAGCAGAAATATGAATTTGGGTCCTATTGTGCTTAAAATTTTAGGCCTAAATGGCAAAATATTGAGTGCAATTCAGAACAGGCATAAATTCAGGAAATTCGCGTCAGCTGCACTTTTGCATGGGGCGGGGCTATGTTAATGAGCGACAGAGTGTTCCGGTAGAGATTTCATGGAGTCAGCGTAAAAGATCGAGGAAATTTGGACATAACGTAGTCCTGTAAGAGCTCTGCCTCACCAGATTTTCCATCTCCCACCAATTATGCTGCTGACCAAACGCTCTGCGCTATTTTGCATGTACAGGGAACCTATTAAAATGAAGAAGGGAATTCAAAATCTATTGAGGCCAACCTTCCCCGCAGGCCTACCTGTACTGTGAGTGACATCGCAAAGTTGGGACGATAATCTTAACTCATTTGTTGCTGTGCTTACTTTCAGAGACCATGTTCGCTGGTCTACGAAGGATGTCTTGTAACAGGGGTAAGATGCCAATACATTGTGTGCCATGCTACTGTTGTGCATCATATGCCAATATGGACGGAAAAACCTGTGCGGACATTGACCTCGGCACCGGAAATGCAGATTCATAAAATCACTCCATTAATGTTCATTTTAGACTTTAGTACTTTAATTCATTGCGAGTACCCACAGCAATGTAACAAATTCTGGTTCAAACATCTGTGAAGCTTCTTGGAATGAGAACCATCTGACTGTTCCAGATTATGGATGCGCTTTTCTTTTGTGGTGAATGTAATTTTTCTTGTTGCAATGAATGTTTGATTCTGTTTGAAATCTGTTCTTTGGTGAGCACTGCCCATTTCCGTTATGCTTCACTTGACATCTTTGTGCTTCACACTGCCCCACCCCTCCAACTCCTCAGTTGCAACACGCATCTAACCAATTTTGTTTATAGATCATTGACTGTCGTCAAGCAAAACAACCAAAGCAAAAAGGGTGCCTGAGGGAAAAGGAAAAACCACTGTGTACCAGCAGCTGACAGTGATCAAAGAGCTCGTTTCATTCACGTTTGTTTTTAAAAATAAAAATCATAATATTGGTGCTAAACATGATAAATATTTGAATGTTGCTTCCAAATACAACATACAATTTCTGTGAGAATTAAATGAGATTGCCTCACAAAAAAAAATGTACTTGTCGCACATCAGCTGCATATTTAATATTCATTCAGAACATATTAATGCTGTTGCAATGTTTTGGCCATTTAATATAATCCTTATATATTTTATATTTGTTTCAATAATTTGTCTAATCCAGTTTTCTGGCACAGTGCATTGGTCTACTAATATAAATCCATACTCTTCACTTCTTATTCAGTGAGTTCCCTGTAATGTCTCTGCCTGTGTGGCTTTTATAGAGATATGTTATTAAAGAAATTGCACAGAGGCTGCAAGTTGTGGTGGTTGCATCTTTTACTCCCTGCCTTTCTGCATTCTGTGTACAACTGGCTTTAATCTATCTCTCTGCTTATATGGACATACAAACAATGACGGACAAGAAAAGACCCTCTTGCCCATCCAGCCTGTCCCGCACAACTGCAATGCTTTGTGCATCACAATATATACACTCCCCATCCCACCCAAAAGTCATGTGATCTCCTGGGAGTGGCGAAAAACCAGATTAAAAACTCAGGCCAATTAGGGAAAATAAAAATCTGGAAAATTCCTCTCCGACCCCCCCCCTCTTAGGCAATCAAAACTAGTTCAGGAGGCCACTCTGGCCCTGATTAATGTTATACAGTACCTGCCTCTTGTACGAGGTGATCTCCGCCCCAGCTAAAATCAAGCCCAGCTCTCGCTTGAAGGAATTCAGCAAGTCAGCATTCACTGCACGAGCCAGCAGCCTGTTCCACAAGTCCACTATTCTCTGGGAAAAGAACCACCTCCTGACATCTAACCTAGTTCTGGCTGTTACATAACTTGAGATTGTGTCCCCTGGTCCTCCCTAACCTATTTAATTGAAACAAACTAAATATGTACTTAACCAAAGCATTTAGATTACTGATCTAGACAGGATGCAATGATCCCAGAATATAAAGCAACATTACCAATATGTTGGATATTACATTCCTATTTTCAGCTGTAAATTTTGATGACTGGCTAGTAGTGAGGATATAAGAGTATGTGCTTCACCAACTAATATACATGCTAACATACTAAAGATGGTTGACACGCAAATCCAGCAGCTTGAATTCCTTTGAGTTGAGCTTATTTTTGACCTGACTGAGTTTGGAGTCAGCATGGAGTTTAAAATGAATTGGTAGCCGGTTCAATTACCTAAATATTAAATGTGGTAGTCTAATTAAAATGCTGTAGTCACACATACATATACGAGCAGAATATGTCATCCTGTTTCACACAACTGCTGAACTTCTAAAGGCAGCAAAATGTACCATATTTCAGTGTTTTATTTTTAACAATGATTGAAATAGCCACACTTGTCACAGTGAAGATAAATTACCAAATCATGGGGCCCCAACATTTAACATTTGCCAGCCTAATTTCTATTCTAGTGACCTTAGGGCTACCAGGCAAATATCAATCCTTAGTTTAGTGATGTCTTCCACGTCAGACAATGTAAAGACTCATACACTGTAATCTACATCTTGCACCACAACCATTTTGCATTCAGTGAAGGAGGCATTTGGTCCTGTCTGAAGAAAGCTATGTGAAAGTTAGTATTCCTCTGAGGGAGAATAAGGAGGGAAAAAAAAAAATCAAGATTTTTTTCAGTAACATTAACATAGCTAGATTACGTTCGCCTTTGTTCTGAATAGCTCTGTGCTCCCGCACATTTCTACTTATTGCATGTATTATCAGGCATTAGTCCATTGGCACGCAATTTTATAAGATTTCTTTGGGGTAAAAATTGGAGCTCATTGTGCCTGTTTTATGCTCGATTTTAATTGAATCAAATTCTAAACTAAATGCAAGTGATTCATTGAAATGCAAGTGATTCATTGAAAATTCACTGCAACATTACAGTAAGAGTTCCCAAACACCAAAAGAATCTTTCAAACTGGTTTAATATAAGACAGATAGATGAACATGCATTCTGAGATTCTGTATATTTTTTGGTTGCACAAACTGATATGAACAAGTTAATTTGCTGAGCTGCATGTTATGTAATTTTGATGCTAAGATTTGTGTCTCATTTTTGTACCGTTCAGTAATTTTATAAAATATTAATGTAATAAATTGTGTTTTAGGGGGACTTCAGAAAATCCTGTTTTTAAACTATAATATTGGATAGAATATTTATAAAATAATCTCATGTAAATATGCCGAAGGGTGTTGTTCTTACTGTTCTAAGTTTGCTTCAGAAGCTCCTAAAACAAAGCTAATCTTGTGATAACAGACAGGATTATATCAGATGCTACTTGTATTCACCATATTTGCACAAGCAAAATGAGGAAATATAAATCTACCTCGGTCTCTCTGAAATGTTATTATAATATTTATACTACATTTAAGTGATTGTTGACTCTAGCTTTTTTTTTACAATCAAGATACCTTACTTCAAGGACATTACCTGAAATTACATTTTACATATTTCAGACTAACAGGAAAGCTTGCATTCATACACTGTAGCACCTTTCCCATCCTCAGAATGCCACAACCAATGGATTGCTTTTTGAAGTGTAATCACTTGTTTCATAGGTAAATACAGTAGCCAGTTTGGATACAGCAAGATCCCACAAACAGCAATGAGATAAATGACCAGTCAATCTGTTTCAGTGGTGTTGTTTGAAGGATGAATGTTGACTTGCAATTCACTTAAAATTTGATTTGACCTTTTTTTAGAAAACTTTCCTGTCAGCATGACCACCCTTGGGTATGAGTTCTCTTCCTGTGTCAATATGGGGAATGTCCTGGAGTGGCTGTGTTGTAAACTAGTAGAGACCTGACTTCAAAATTGATCAGAGAGCTGTCCTAGAGCTGCCTGACCCCAGAAGGGCAAGTGTACATTTCCCAGTCTGTGGAGTGGTATCCCAGGCTCATGTGGCCCCAGATTGGCCTGCTGGTCAGCTTTAAGTCACATTTTCCATCCCTTGCGACAGAGCCTCTCTGCATGCACAGGGACATTCCCTATGATTGACATCTCTGGAAATGGCTATGACAGCAGGAATATTCATGTTTTCAAAAAAAGTCAAATAAATTCAAAGTACAATTAATCTTTTTCTTCCATAAAAACAAAGTACTTCGAATGAAATGGTACTCCCCCATGACTTTTCTTTTAAGGCTCATTATTGGAAGAGAACAGGACACTTTATTTAGCACTTGGCCCATGCTGTATCTCATCTGGGAATGCTTTGGTACTGACACTCTAGGGGAAAAATTGGATAGGGGCCGTTTTTGGGTGTAGGTAGCGTGATGTGCTATTACTCCGCGCCCATTGGCCCCTGTGCAGACAGGATGCAAGTTTCGGCTCACCGGAGGACTCATCTACAATCAACAGTCCATTCCATGCCTTGCATGTGAAATCAATCCAATTCGCACTTTCCACCACCAGAGGAGCTCAATCACTTAAAGGGAGGATGTTTCTTAGAAGTCTCTTAAAGGTAGCTGGTACCTGTTATTTGCTGAAAATAACAGTCTGCTGTCTGCACGGAGTCTGAATGGAGATCAGACATCGCACACATAAAACACAGATACAGGTCCCATACCTACGTTTACACACTGATGAGTTTTGTTAAAACATCGAATAAAGGTTGCACACCACTAAATCCCACATCCCTCAATCTACACGCCAGACCTCACCAATCTGCGATCTGAGTTGGTACCAGGCCTGTGAGATTGCATGCACCAAGATTCTCTGCTGATACACTAGAGACCTTGGTGCAAGAGGTGGACAGAAGGAGGGACATCCTACATCCGCGGTGGCGGGGGAGGGGGGGTGCAAGAGACCCTCCAGACATATGTATACAAAAGGCAGTGCCAGGCGCACAGCATCATGAACATGGATGCAGTGCAGGAAGAAGTTCAATGCTTTGACATGAGTGGTCAAGGTGAGTGAGGTCAACTGTCAAGTGGCGTCTCCTACCAACTGCACCACTCACTACACCCCCCATCACCCACACACCAACAAACTCACTCTTTCCATCAGTACTCAACTCTTCCAACCTGATGCTTCCTCTCACCCTTACACATTACCACTGTTTCAAGCCACCCACCCACAACTCACAGGCCACACACACTGGCAGCTATTCAACCATGACAGGCACATCACCCAGACACATGACCCGCTTTCTTGCAGGAGAAGGTGGCAGATATCAGGAGGCAGCAAGTGGCATTTAGCCTCTCGAGCCTGTTCAGCCATTCAATGAGATCATGGTGGACTTGTGACCTAACTCCATATCCCTTAATACCCTTGGCTCACAGAAATCTATCAATCTCATATTTAACATTGACAAGTGAGCGCGCATCAATTGCTGTCTGCAGAAAAGAGTTCCAAACGTCTCCCACCCTTTGCGTGTAGAAGCATTTCCTAACTTCACTCCTGCACGTCCTGGCTCTAAATGTTAGGCTATGTCCCCGCATCCTAGTATTGAAGTCTAGGAGACCTCCAAAAAGTTACAAATGTCTCGGCAGTCAGAAGCAATAATCCAGGCATTCTAAGACACATTCAGATGGTCGGGGTTAAGACTGTGCGTTGAGTTGAGTGTTAAGTGCCAAAATGGTGTCTATCACTTTAAATCAGCGTTGCACACTGATTGAAGCCATTTTCTCCCTACTTTACATGATTCCAGCGTTTGTTGTCTGCGCCTGCGCTAACTCCTATACCAAGATGGCCACCTTGGATGTCGGAGAGGCCGTGTAGCGCCAAAACAACGGGCGCTACATGGCCCAATTTAGCACCCTAGGTGCCCAATATGGAACTGTGTCCCATTGTCCAGTACTAACAATCATCTCCGCAGTGAGCACAAAAATAATTATTGTAAAATGTTTTTAAAAGCTTACAAAACTTCTAATTGTAAGAGCTTCCAGGCTTCCTTGAAGGCACTGTATTGCAACAGAAATGGTGGTGGCTCTTGGCAGAGACATGTCTCATGGTGGTGAGCACATTGGAGCATAAACACATATATTTGTGCCGCAGGGATCACACCAGTTCACAGCTACAGCTCCCTGCACAGTGAGTGCCCAGTCTTGGTGATGACGTTGTGGCAGATGCACTGAGTGGGAGGACCAACTGGTTCTCCACAGAGAATGAGAGGAAGTGTAAGGGCTACAAAGGCATCCTAGCATACTTTCAAGGTCTAATGCAGCCCCGCCAGAGACTTGGAAGCATAACACCCATCTGTTGTCTCACCAAGGGATCAAGCACTGTAGGTGGAGACTCAGAACAGAAGGGGAGAAAACAGAAAAAAACTTATAAAAAATATACAATGCTTCCTATAATATTTTCATGAGGATCAGAGGTGTCTTAACCACTTTCAAAATTTATCTCATCAAGATGGTCACTAACATCATAAAATGCGTTTCTATTTTTCTGTCATGTTGACCTATACCTGATCCCAGCTTTTTACTTCGAGACAGCCTCATCCTTGGTATTTCACTTTATTTAGTGAGTTTGGTTGAGAACAACAAAAACTCTTTTTTAGAAGCTTTTGAAACTATAAATATGTAATGGCATTGAAAAGTTAGAGAAGTATACATGGTGCATGTGTCTAGTCTGGAACATGTAAAAAGTAGTTTTAGGCCATGTAGTGACAGAAATAATGAAAAAAAGGTACCTTAATTATGGAAAAAAGGGCCAAATCGACAGTTACTTAAGGATGATATAAACATTATTGTAACATTTCAAACATTTTTCTTCATAGTCAGTCCCACTCAGGGGTTCATCATAATATGACTCATGCCATGAATTGCTCCTGCTGTATTATGCCAATATTTAGTATTGAAAGACAGAATCCATACCAAAAGGTTTCCCATTGATGGAGACTGGCTCCAAATATGAATTCTGAGCGTTATTTTTAATGACTTAGTTCATGAGCTTGTGTAAAATTCCTTTGTGTGCTATTTTGACAAAAGTTATTAACCCACTTATTTTAAACCAAGTCATTTTAATGAGCAGTCAGAGCAATTTCTACCCTTGAAGTGATTCTGCTTGACAACGCATTCTATAGGAACCCTGATATTACCAGAGAGAAGTAGTACTGGCTGTTTTGTGTGTACTTAGTGAAAAAATGAGGCAAAAGCCTACCTATATTTACTGCTGAATATTCCAACTTTAAATCAAAAACTATTTTAAAAAGTGATATGAAGATTTGACTATCTATTATTGAAAATTAATGGATAAAAAATAGTAAAACAAATACAGTACTTTTGTCCTGTCTAACGGCAGCATAGATAGTAAAGATGTAAAGTACTTGAATTCGAGAAAGCAAAGTAAAGATTGATTTTAGCCATTGATTCATCAACAACACAAAAGTGACAGATTTATAATTCAATTTATTGTTGAAGTGCAGCATCCAAAATACTTAAATCACACTGTTTGGAGACACATATGGAATAAATAATATTGGTTGAGATACATCCGACTTAGTTTTGAAATAGTCTTATGTTTTGATGTTATTGCCAATGAATCATAGTCTTGCTCAGTTCACTGAGTATACACAATGCAATAAAAAGACTTGGTTTGAATAATATTTACTGGATATAGAACCATTCAACAGACTGAACAAGCAATGAGTTTGTTTTAACCGAGTTTTCCAATGACATTTTGGTAAATTTTGAAAATCTCAAACTGAATGAGGAAGGACTCAGTCTCTCAGACATTGGCAGAACAGTACATGAAACGAGTGTTTAGGGATACAAAACAGGCCCAAAGGGGACAAACAACATTATCAGACAATCAAGTTTTTTTTGATACCAAGGCACATGAGCAGTGTCTTTCATTATTTTAAGTATATATATATTTCTAAATATGTTCTTTCTCCTTCCCAAAGTTCTAAACTGCATTGCCAACTAAGGTGCAGCTATAACATCACTTTTTTGTCACCGTGAAACAGTGTCAGCTTTGCAGTACCATTAAAAGTGACAGTGCAACGTAGGAGTCAGGACACAATCTGATTCCTGACTGATGTGAGATTCCCCCCGCGAAGACTGTTTGGGCTTGGCGTTACATGGAGTAACTCCAGTGTGGTGCCAAGCTAGGCTTGAAAAGTACTCAGGGGTTTTGAGAACCTCTCAGCACTTTACAAACGGAAGCCAAATTAAAAAACGACAATTTGAGAAAGTGAGCAGAGCCCTGTCAGGGTTGGCGGAATGCAGATTGTCAGCCGTGGTTCAGTTGTTGCACTCTTGCCTCCTGAGTCAGAAGGTCATGGGTTTCAGTCCCACTCCAGAGACTTGAGCACAAATCTAGGCTGACACTCCAGTGTAGTACTGAGGGAATGTTGCGCTGTTGGAGGTGCCATCTTTCGGATGAGACGTTAAACTGAGTCCCCATCTGCCCTCTCAGGTGGATGTAAAAGGTCCCATGGCATATTTTTGAAAAAGAGCAGGGGAGTTCTCCCCGGTATTCTGGCCAATATTTATCCGTCAACCAACATCACCAAAAAGTAGATTATCTGCTCATTATCACATTGTTGTTTGTGGGACCTTACTCTACTCAAATTGGCTGCTGCATTTCCTACATTACAACAGTGACTACACTTCAAAAAGTGGCCGTAAAGCGCTTTGTGGCATCCTGAGGTCATGAAAGGTGCTATATAAATGCAAGTCTTTCTTTTTTTTCTTTCTTTCCCAGTGACGGGCAGCCCGCTGGCATAAATGCAGTGTGGCCAGCTGTAAACTACTTTCTGCAACTATTGGCCACAGACTCATAGGATTGTAGAGCATAGTCTAAATCATTCTCCTGTCGAAGGTCCGATTTGTCAATATTTAGTACTTTTTCCATGCAATTTCGTCAGCTGCACTTTGAATTACTTGCAGGTTGTTAAGTACAAGAAAGTCACCAGTTTCAAAGCTTTTAGTAAAAAAAATCTCAGCTCTGCAATCATCCAGGAAAAGGATATCACATTACATGGCAATGAGCTGTGGCAATATAAATCTGTGGGAAAATGTGGTCAAATCTGTTGGGGTTTTTTGGTGACATCTGTGGGGAATCTGCGCAACATGTTCTTATGAATAAAAGAACTTCTGTAAACAGACATTAACTGTTGAAAAAAATCGCACTCAGGCAGTAAAACAACATTTCGGCTTTTTAATTAAGGATTGATGCAGTATGTTGACTCTCTGCTGAGATGAGAAGTGGAAAGACATGGGTCTGTCCTCTTCGTCCCCTGCATGGTACGTTCACAAATCTTGGCTGGGCCAGTGGGAGCGGCAACAAGCAGACGGCAGGTGCTTTCCCACAGGGAGGAAGGAAAAGGGCTGCCCTTGCACACTTCCTGACTCTGATTCAAGAACAACATTAATAGAGGCCTGAGAGTAGGTCACTTGCTCATCCTGTTGGCTGAATGATGGTGTGTGGCCCAAGGAGGCCTAGAGAAAGGGGGAGAATATGAAAAAAAGGGGGAGAATGAAAAAGAAATCATGTCAGAGGCAAATAGAACCCAATTATAACAATAAAGTGGAAAGGGAGCAAATGGGACAAAATCATTGCCCACATGTATGTGATATAAATGCCATGTCATACCACTGAGACTTGCCAGTTGTGAGGATCAAAATGCCTTGCCCCCAGTGTCTGGTGCCTATAAGTAGCATTTTGTTTTTTATATATAAAAATGGACAGCTTTTCAGGAGGGGGTGGCAGGGGTGGCACCTGATTCTTGGCTGCTTGGCATGCATCTAGTCATCTCTGGCTTTATTAAAAATAAACTGCCTGGTGGGGAACATCTTATACCCAGCAGTCCAATGGCGAGTTTATGTTCATTTTTCCCTCCAGTCTAGCGACGGTTATGCAACCATTTCTTTAGTGGTCGACTGGTAAATGTGAACCCATGATCTCTGGTTTTCTAGCGGAATGAATAGTGGCCCTCTCTTCTCTCCTCGAAGGTTTGACTGGGAAGAAAAATGCTTTGGTATTCCCACCCATATAGACAGATTTGAATATGACCACATGTATTACATAGAATTATATAGAATGTACAGCATAGAAAGAGGCCATTCAGTCCAACAGGTCCATGCCGGTGTTTATGCTCCACATGACCCTCCTCCCTCCCTACTTCATCTAACCCTATCAGCATATCCTTCTATTCCTTTCTCCCTCATGTGTTTATCTAGCTTCCCCTTAAATGCATCTATGCTAGTTGCCTCAACTACTTCTTGTGGTAGTGAGTTCCACATTCTAACCACTCTCTGGGTAAAGAAGTTTCTCCTGAATTCCCTTTTGGATTTATTAGTGACTATCTTATATTTATGGCCCCTAGTTCTGGTCTCAGCCACAAGTAGAAACATCTTCTTTACATCTACGCTATGAAACTCTTTCATAATCTTAAATACCTCTATCAGGTCACGCCTCAGTCTTCTCTTTTCTCCTTCCTTCATCGTCGCTGGGTCAAAATCCCGGAACTCCTTACCTAACAGCACTGTGGGAGTACGTTCACCACATGGACTGCAGCGGTTCAAGAAGGTGGCTCACCACCACCTTCTCAAGGGCAATTAGGGATGGGCAACAAATGCTGGCCTTACCAGCAATGCCCACATCCCATGAATGAATTAAAAAAAAGAGAATAGAGCCCCAGCCTGTTCAATCTTTTCTGATAGGTATAACCTCTCAGCTTTGGTATCATCCTGGTAAATCTTTTTTGCATCTTCTCTAGTGCCTCTATAACCTTTTCATATTCCCTTTTGTCATCCTCTCCTTTGTTGTCTATGTACTTAGAATACACCTTTTTCTTTTGTTTCAATTTGCTCATATTTCTTTATTCATCCATGGTGTATCATTACTGGTTAGTTTTTTCTTGCTTCTTAGTAGGTTATATTTCTCCTGGACTCTATTGATCACCATTTTAAATGTTTCTCACTTCTGTTCTATTTCTTTGTTTATCAGTTTTCCCCCCATTTATTATCCCTAGTTTCATTCTCATCCCCTGAAAATCAGCTTTTTTCCAATTTATTATTTTAGTCTTTGTCTTGCTTATGGCTTTCTCAGTCTTTACCTTGAACCTTATTATATTGTGATCGCTATTGCCTAGATGTTCCCCTACACTTACTTCTCTTATCTGTTCTGGTTCATTTCCCATTGCTAGATCCAACAGTGCTTCCTCTCATGTTGGGCTTTTTACATACTGGTTAAGAAAGGAATCCTGCACACATTGTAAAAACTCCACTCCCTGTACCCCTTTACCGACCTCTTCTTGCCAGTTTATTTGGGAGTGGTTAAAATCTCCCACGATTATTATTCCATGTCCTTTACTCATTTTACACATTTGCTAACATATTTCTTCCTCCATCCCCTTTCCACTATTAGGTGGTTTGTAGTATACCCCTATGATCGATTCCTTCTCTTTTATTTCAATCCATATGGATTCTGTGTCTATCTTTCTGATAGTTATGTCCCTTTTTTGTACTGCCACTATGTTATCTTTAATTAGTACAGCTACTCCACCCCCCATTCACCCTTTCCTATCCTTTCTGATTATGTTATAACCTGCAATATTTAGTTGCCAGTCCTGTTCTTTATGTAGCTATGTTTCAGTTATTCCTACTACTCTGGTTCCTCGCTATGGATTATTGCCTCCAGTTTCCCCATTTTATTTTGGACGCTATGTACGTTGCTATACAGGCAGTTTAATTCATCTTTAATAGTTACTCTTTTCACTTTATTTTTAACAGTTCTTTTATACTTCTGTTTTAAAATTGTACTTGTTCCTTGACCGTTTATGTTATCTTTATTCCTTACCCTGGTCTGATCTTTACACTCAACTCCTGTTTCTTTTATCTTTAACCTTTTGTTATTGCAACCAGATCCCTCTCCCCATCTTGCTAGTTTAAAGCCATATGCACCGCACTATTTATCCTTTTCACTAGGATTCTGGTCCCATTCCATTTCAGGTGGAGCCCATCCCAATGGTACAGCTCCTTGCTGTCCCAGTGCTGGTGCCAATGTCCCATGAAATGGAACCCCTCCTTCCCACATCACTCTTTCAGCCACGCATTCACCTTTCTGATCTGCCTATTCCTATGCCAATTAGCACGTGGCTCGGGTAATAAACCTGAGATTACCACCCGTGAGTTCCTGCTTTTTAACTTAGTCTCTAGCTTCTTATATTCCCTTACCAGGACCTCCTCCTTGTTCTTCCTTATGTCATTGGTGCCGACATGGACCATGTCAATTGATTTTCCATCTCTCTTTCCAAGTTTCTCTCCAGTTGCTCCGCTATGTCCTTTACCCTTACACCAGGTCGGCAACACACCCTCCTGGACTCTCGGTCGTGACTGTAGAGGATGTCATCTATCCCCCGATTATAGAATCCCTATGACAACAACCTTTCTATTCTGATCCACCCCCCACCGGACAGCCTCATGCTCCGTGGTGCCATTTTTTCTGCCATTCTGTGCATCCTCCCCGCAGCCTTCATCCTTATCCTCACGGGTATCAAGGGCTTCATACCTGTTGGATAGGATCAGTGTCTGTGGGACCTCCTGTTCTACCTCCTCCTCCGATATGTGTTAGAGTGTCTCTAACTCGCACTCCAGCTCATAGACTCTGAGCCAGAGTGTCTCAAGCCAGAGACATTTACTGCAGATGTGGCAATCCAGGACAGTCTCGCTGTCCACAAACTCCCACATATTACAGTCCCGACACACAGCCTGAACTGCCATTTCTAGTTTTTAATTATTTAATCAGTAGTTAATTTCTAGGACAAATTGAATCACTTGAGACCTAGATTCAATTTAGTAAATGGATTTAGCTTGATTTCAAAATAATTAGTAATTACATAGTCTTTTCTTTAAATTTCATATATTTTGTATTGAAGTTTTAAAAGTTGATAGATTAGTTTATAGTCCCTTGGTTTAAATCACATAGCACCTCCTTCCCCCTCTGCACCTAATTTCCACACTCACCAAATTCCCAGTTGAAAATCCTCACTCTGTTAGCAATTTGCTCTGTTAGAGGTTCACACTATGTCTTTACCAACCTTTGTGCTCAAGCCCCATACCATGAAGGTCAGTCTACCTTTGGCAATAAGTAAATCCAAAGTTGAAAATAATCTGTATCCCTAACATGTCTTCTAGCATGAAAAAAAGAAAGTTATTTTTTACAATGAAGATTTTAAGAACTCATTTATTTGTTTTAGCTAGGCACTTACCTATCTATGTATCTATCAAACAGAATATATATATATATATATATATACATTTTACATACATATATATATACCTTGAAACTGTGAAGATATGTTTTTGTCAGACCAGCTAAGACCATCTTTGGCTGTCCCACGGAGATTATATAAAATTTAGTGCATCTGTCCAAAAGTCAATGTAGAACAGATAAAAACAGTTCATCATAGCCACCAGACAGAAGAAGACTGTCCTCCCAGAAGGAGCTGACAGTGTGCAAGATACTCTGCACCATTAACAATAATTTAGAAGAGAGGTGTAATTTTATACAGGCATCACAAAGCACTTGTATTTTAATGATCCGGCAGCATTCTTCAATTCATATCCTGTCTGAAGACAGGTGGTCTAATAGCTACACATGGGCAATCCATTGGAGTCAGGACAGTTAGAAAGCTTACTTTCTTGTAAAAGTAATGTTTGACCTTCTGCCGCTATTGCTGACCCAGGAAACCAGATATTCAGGGGAGGTTCACCCAACAAAAGCATCTGTCACCCAAGACATGTAACAGTACATGGATGCCTGAATGATGCCAGTTAAGTCCTATCTTCACATCTGAAATGAACCAGAGGCAAAGCAGGTTAATACTGGTCTGACATTTTGGATGGATGGCAGAGCACGCCTTTTGGCAGTGATAGACTGATGGCATCCTCTTAGCTCATGATTGGATATTCATTGAGTCTCTGGATGAGTTGGGTCTGTCTGGACTTGTACCAGTTTATTGTAATTGTGGGGGGAGGGCCTGGTGAAGTCACTCACTTTCAATAATAAAGGTAGGTAGGTTACATTCTAAGTGATGAAACCATTAGTAATTCTGTGTTTACTGGCAAGTAAAAGGAGCTTAAAGCTCCTGTAACGGAATTCTCCATTAACTGGAAATTTACAGATCGGCCAGTTTTGGTGGGATAGAAGATTGATATTAATTTGCATGTGTGACACATGTATGTACATGTGCATCTGTACGCGTGCACACTCATCCGCAAGTGGTGTGAGAGATGGGGCAAAGACACCTTCATTTATGCTGGCATTAGGTTACAGGCGCAGTATAATAATGACGTAATAAATTTTAGCCTTTAACGCTCCCAATGCAGAGCCTTGCAGCCAGGAGCTCATATCGGGAATTCGGGTATGTGCCCAATACGTGAGCCCAAAATCTTGTGTTGATTTAAATTCCTGATATGCTCAGGAAATCTAAAGACAAAAATTTATCCCATTGAGTCCTGGTGAGTGAAGCAACATTTCAATAGAATCACGTCAGTTGCATCTAGATTATCTCATTTTTCACACTTTGGGGGAGGATTTCTTGTGTGCATTGTTTGCAACGAAATGATACAACGTACTTGTAAAGAATGAGTTTATAATTTCACTGCACATAGCACACAAAGGAAGCCATCCCCCTCTGAGGTCTGAATGAAATTGACGGATTCAATGGGGATGAAATTGATTTTCGCTAGTAGCGTGAAACGGGTTCATAGCGAGTCGGCATCCCGTTTCACACTGAGCCTGATTTCTTTTTTCCAATGCAAATCAGGGAGCGATCCGGATAGACCGGTCTTATGTCAGGGATTCTAGGATAGTCTGTTGGAAGTTGATCATCTGCCAACCTGAAGTATGGCAATCATTGAAAGAAGGGTGGGGCTGAGGTGCAGGATGACTTACATTGGAAGGGCCCACTTTCCCAACCCTCAGAAAGACCCAGTGTAGGGTTGGCTGAAGTACGTCTGGTGAGGCCAACTGCACCAGGCCAACCAACAGTGGAAGTGGGGCCTACCTGAGGATGCGGGAAGGGATTGTGGCTTGGATCCATGATGGAAAATGTTTAATAAAACATTTTTTTTCAAAGTAGTGAGAATGTGGAACTTGCTACCACATGGAGTGGTTGAGGCAAATAGCATAGATGCAATTAAGGGGAAGCTAGGCAAGTACATGAGGGAGACAGGAGTAGAAGGATATGTTGATAGGGTGAGATGAAGTAAGGTGGGAGGAGGCTCATGTGGAGCATAAACACCAGCATAGACCTGTTGGGCTGAATGGCCTGTTTCTGTGCTGTAAAATTCTATGTAATTCTATGTAACATTTTTCCGGGAGGGGGCCATGCACCTCCACCCCCATAACTCGTTACTTGCACCAGATTGTTGAGGCTCTCTACCACGCTGGGTGCACCAGATGCATCTCTAATGGCATGGGTGTCTGCAGTTGGCATGGCAAGGAAATTCAGCAGAATGAGTGGCAGAGGTTTCAGGCTGTGCATCCCAACACTTACACCAGGAAGCACCTTCTCTCTCCACAGTTTTCTGGCCTCCTTAAGCTTAGCAACAAGTCTCATGACAAACAGTTACAGAACAAGTGTATGCATATCAAAGCAAATTGTAAATACACCCCAGTGCTCCTTAGCTCAATGCCATTTAATACACTGCCGCACTGGGCTATCAGCCCGTTTTCACTTGCTCAGGCTCACTTGTAATCATAGAATCATAGAATCTTACAGCACAGAAGGAGGCCATTTGGCCCATCATGTCTGTGTTGGCTCTTTGAAAGAGTTGTCTAACTTAATCCGACACCCAAGCTTTTTCCCCATAACCCTGCAAATTAGTCTCTTCAAGTGCATGTCCAATTGCCTTTTGAAAGTTCCTATGGAATCTGCTTCCCCCACCCTTTCAGGTAGTGCATTCCAGATCTTAACAACCCTCTGTGTGAAAACATTTCTCCTCATTTCCCCTCTAGTTCTTTTGCTGATTATTTTAAATTTATAACCGTTGGTTACTGACCCACTTCCCAGAGAAAACAGTTTCTCCCTACTTACTCTATCAAAGTCGCTCATTATTTTGAATACTCCTAATGGGGTCTCCCCTTAACCTTCTCTGCTCTAAGGAGAACAATCCCAGCTTCTCCAATTTCTCCACATAACTTAAGTCCCTCATCCCTGGTATCATCCTGATAAACCTCCTCTGTACCCTCACCAAGGCCTTGACATCCTTCCTAAAGTGCGTGCCCGGAATATTCCAGCTAAGGCCTAACCAGTGATTTGTAAAGGTTTAGTTTGACTTCCTTGTTTTCGTTCTCTCATTAGTAGAAAAGCAATCCCGCAATCATGTGCCTGTACGAACAAACAAATCCTAACCACCTCAATTCCCAATGTGATTCATAACTACTAATGAGAGATAGATCAAACTAGCCAGCCTTTATAAATATTCAGGCGTACCGTTCAGTTGGTTCAGAATGTTTTAGATACATTACTCTGGATTATTTTCACAAAATTAATAATTAATATCACAAAAATACAACTGGAAGGTACTTTCTGACATTGCATTTTCTCTTCTACAGAACTCTTACATATCAAATGCATGTGAATAATTGGAACATGCATGAAACACAACTAATGCTGTTCCATGGTGTTTTCATTTCCAAACCACACAGTCAGCTGAGCCACTTCCCAGAAATTTCATTCAGGGTGGTCCTATCCCGTACAACACTGTGTCTTGCCATAAAGTTAGATTATAAATTTCATATTATATGCTTGAAAGTGTCCCGTTTTCTTGATAAAATAACATATCAGTTAATGTTAATTGATCCAATAAAATAAATCTTTATAACAATGAGATACTATGATTAGATAAATGCTGAGCACAATAAAGTATGTTTAGACAGCGAAACCACTTTACATTATTGCCGTTTTTTATCACAGAATTCTGAGATAACAATCATTTTCTGTTTAGTCATTATTACACCAGGGCCCATTAGTGTCATACACATTTACAATTTAAAGTGTTTGAAGCAGAGATGTGCTGATTTTTCAAAATTCAGGTTGTCGCATTAGAAATATGACGATAAATCTGCGATCAGATCTGTTTGTATGCAGAAACAATAGATCCTAGTGAGGATTGCTGCCATTTTTATAGCTGTTACAGATGAACTACATCCAACCCTTCAGAGGGGGGAGTTTTAAAAAAAAAATCAGACTTTAAAAAAGAACCAAATGATGAGTATGTAGGTGAGGCTCAACAGAACAATGGAGTAACTGGATAGATCATAACCCATGAACCAAAAGGCAGCTAAAACTGTCAGTCAATGTGATTAAAAAAGAGGTTAAATAAACAGAATTTAGGTTAAAGATGCCTATGCACCATCTTTTCAGCAAACAGTGCTATCACAGCCCTTCACAACCAGCAAGTGTGGTGAATGGTTCCATAAAATCTTGAAATATTGTAACTTTTTTCCCATCTTAGTGATTTGTATACAACACTTCTTTTGGAAATGGTGCTTGGGATAAAAGTGCATTAGATTTACATTGAACTGACCCTAGAGATTTCATAGTACTCATTTTTCTTGTCACGGAGCTTAAATATTGGTGCATTTAATGACTCAGTGACATGCACAGCAAATGCAAATCCACTCAATTTTATAGATGTGATGAAACTGCATGGAGCAAATGGGTTTGGATGATCACAAAAGCTTCAAAAATGTCTTTCCCTGAAGTACATGTAATTTCAAAAATGTTTTTCTTCTTGCATGCTGATCTCTTCAATGCGTCCATTTCTGTCAAGGGCAGCAGGGTGGGTCAGCGGTGTCGACTAATCTGTACCTGCAATCAGTGCTACCCAATGCTCAGCCAACAGCTACACAGGGCGACCCAAACAATATCAAGATGGAACATCTTGCATTTCTGGACCCAAGCTAAGAACAAACAGAGCTACTGAACTAAGACATGTGCATTTGACCACCAGGTTGACATGTGGCTTAAAGTTCAGCATTTTATGATTCAATATCAAATTATTAATTGTTTAAAAAGCTTGGGCATTTAAAAATTCTTGTTGACAAGCACCAATAACATAAAGTGCTTGCTGCATATAATTTTTGATTTAACTTTCCTCTTTCCCAATTAACAGATCTTTATCACTGCATTAGATAGGCAGCCTGAAGTAACACAATCCCCATAATGTAATCTAGAATTAGGATTATTGTCAACCTATGTCCATTGGTTAGCCTTGGGCATTTAATGTTGGCTGTACCAACACAAATTATTCTACACCACACTTCTCTGTTCTAATTAGGAATATATCGATATTTATTACTTTGTAATATATATATATTAATATATCTATATATTAGTATATGGAGGTGATTATTACTTCTCAACTATTTGTTTATTGACTGTATATGGGATCTTTCTCTGCTTTGAGGATGCTGAGAGTAACTAAATGTAAATAATTTGAAACACAATACTTGATTGTTCACTCTATTAAGTACTTTATGCAGATAAAAGGCAATTACTCTGGTGAGAATGCTTGACCGATTGAGATTCGGTATCTTCCAAAAGAGGGAAGAACAGCAATTTCAGTGAAGTGTGTCCTCTCTGCTAAAAGTCACTCGGTACAAAGTTTTTGCCAGGATACAGATTCCAGAGGGAATAGGCTGCCATGTTTGGTCCCACACCCAAGTTTGATGTGGAAGTCACAGGATAATGGATGCCATTTGCAGAGATACTTTCAGATTTCTTGAGACCACACGTAAGAAAGTGGAGTCAGCATGAAGAAAGAGAAGACAGTGCTAAGAAAGTTAGATAGTGCTAAGTTTTTTCTTTCTACTGCCACCTTCAGATTGACTGACAGAGCTGTATCTACCAACATTGAGGGAAGAATTACTTTGGTCACTTTGTACAGTCACATTGTAAATGTACTCAAAAAGTACATTTTGACTTTGGTTCATATAGCAACCAGAGTAATCCTTCCCTCAATATGGGAAGAAAGCTTGTGTCCATTTCTGTCTCACTCCATCTCTCAGACTGTTTAAGCCAGGTATCTAGTCGATGGATGAAAGCCTTTTAGATAAACCTACCAAGAACTTGTCAAAATCTCATAAGGATTTAACATCATAGAATGAAGCACCCCGAGTAAAAATCTTGTTTCTTTTTGGATTCCTTGGTGTTAGATAATTCACACAGACCTTGGAGATGATACTATTCAGGAAGGTACAGCCTTTCTTTTTCAATCTTGGCAGTCAGAAGAGAAGTTTTTGAGAAGACAAGCATGAACATGATCTTATCCTCTATCTCTAATAGAAGTTCCCACACACACGACTGTATGCCTTCAACCATTTCCAGATCTCCTTTCAATTGCCTGGTTTTATGTAACCTGGCTGAACCAAGACCAGGAGAAAGTTGGGGTTTTGCTACTACTAGGATTCAGTGTTAGGAAATTTTAGGAGGAATATCTCATGCTGCATTGTTAACAACATACTCACCAATTTCTTGGTTTTGTAAATATGAAAATGGCTGCTAGTACAAAGAATGAGAACAAATGTAATTTACACCAAAAACAGAAAATCATCATATAAGCCTAGAAGTTACTGTTGGGAACATTAACAGATGAATGCTTAATGTGTTTGCATGAACTTCCTCGGTCTCCGTTTATTTTAAATAGGTTAACACTTCCGCTAAAATAGAGGAATGTCATACAAATGTGTTAAATATTCCCCTGTCCACTTATATCAACAACAGCAATTTTCAGACGATTACATCAGTGCAAACAACACTTGCGTTGCTGCACCAAAATGAAAACTGGACATACCTTTGAAAAAAAAGGAAAGCTTATGGTTTTATTCAAACACAACAACTCAAAAGACCCCAATCAGTTCACTTGCTGCAGCCAGCTGCTTCGAATGTATCTGACCCACAGCGCTGGATGACAAATGGCGACATTGAGCATGACATTGTCTACAGCTTTTGAAACGATGTCTGAAAGGATTGAACTGATTTCATGCCTCATATTGACCTTAAGTTGCTCCAGCATAGTGGGATTGTTAGGATTTACATGCTTCTTCAGGTAACCTCGACCAAAGAAATCCTAGCGATTCAGAAGCCAGATGTGCTCCGTTCAGTAGAAGACATGCTCAGTTGAAGCCACCCAAGCATGACATTGTGCATGTGAGGTATAGTCACATTGATCGTGCTGAAAGTCAATGGCATGCTTATCAACTCTTCTTAAATAACTTTTCAGAAATAAAATTGATAGTGTTTTACGTTGATTGTAACTATCGAAACATCTTCAGACTGGGGGCAGTCCAGGTTTTTTTTTCTATTTTAGCGAATCCTGGACAATTATTAAAGCTGTGTCATCCCCTCCCTCAGATGAAGGGGGAGGTGAAATATTTTTTCCTTAGACAAAAAGCTATGGAATATTTTTATTCTTATCTCTGTATGCACAAGAAGTTAATGCTCCCATTCCCCAAACTCCAGGAGAAATGGCAGATTGGCAAAGTGAGGACAGAGTGACTCTAGGCATCTTTATGCCCTCATATTTCAATCAAATACAGCTGCTTACACATTTCTTTTTTGTGGTAGGTAGTACTTTTTAGACTTTTCCCTCTGTCATCCTCTGGTTTTTAACACAGTGGTTCTCAGATATAAACAGGAGTTTAAAAAAACTTGTAAACTGAATAAATAACACCGTGGAACTCACCTAGGTAAATGCTTAGCATTCAAAGTACTTAACGTCAGATGCTTCTTCCCTTTAATCTGGGTAGAGCATTTGTTACGTTCCCTTTCTTCTACTTCTTTCTGCTTATCAAGGTGAGAGATGTTAATGCTGAGGAATGGAATGCTTTTCCATATCAGGTACCCAGTGTTGGCCTCAAGTACTCCCAGGAAAGACATAGTGTGATTAGAAGTCGACAAAAGCTCCCTTTCTCTGCCCCAACAATGTGCCCCAGCCCAACTACAATAATTTATAGTTCTCAGAATATATGTGTCATGGGAATAAATACGAGGACAATCTTCAATCCCCGATGGTTTCTCCATACAGAGCAGGAAAATTCCAGATACATTTCCTAGTTTGTGCTGAGTTAGTTGATTGATGTCAGAAAATCAGTGAGGGTGCTAAAACTGGCCAAAATACCCTGTATTAAGGAGGGGGAGGGAGATGGGTGAAGTTTCCCACTGGAATCTCTAACCAATGACTCCTGTTGAAAGTGTTTCAACATTGGATGATGACAGCATTGGGGCCAGCTCTGATGGCCCATAGTCCAACAAGGACATCATACCTTTATGAGTGAAGATATGTATTACAACTCACTACTGGCTATGAGGGTCTTCATATGTTCTCTTTGCACTATAAGGCATGCTTGAGGACACCCTCCTGAGAGGGTTTAACATGTGACAGAGCGTTAACAAATCAGCCCTTTCAGCATGTCGGTGCTGACAGAGTTGTCTGCCACTATTTAATAAGCCCACTGAATGATTTGTGAAAGTTGTACGAGTACAAAAGCAAAGTAACAGCTTAAACAGAAGAAGACAGCTGTGACTGAAAAGCAGTCATCGCTCTGCTGGTACTATACCAGAGAATTAAGAATAGCAGGCTAATGGAAGAAATCAATCAGTTCACTTACCCTCTGGATCAGTCTGCTTATCCTGATTTCCCAAATACAATACAGTACAGGCCATCCAATAATGGTAAAACTTTGCTACACACACTAATGGACAAAACCATCTCTAACTTTAAATGTTATGGATTGATATGGGGCCATTACAAACAGATTGATCCCAAAGTTTAATTATATTTTAATACAGCATGGAAAAAGGAAAATATTTAAAGAAATTAATTAATGAAATTAATTGGAAAAAAAGAAGAGATAAGTGAATAAGTGAGACCACACTTCACTGCATAACATATCTGATAAACAAAGATGAATAACAGTTTAGGCATTGTTAAGAGACCAAACCTTAAACATCGGAATCTGTTCTGAATTTTTGTTTTCGCAGAGTGTTTTTCCAATTGGCCTTTCAATAACCTGTCAATTCTTACAAGTAATATATCAATTATACTAGAAAATTCTGTTACAAATTGCTCTCTACATGACCTATGACCTTTAAAGTCTGCAGTCTGTCAGGCCCCTTCTGATTCAGCCAGTAGCTCTGTCCAATTTCTGAATTCCACATTAGAGTAACAGCACACCTTTTGGTTCTTCACCCACAGCAGAGGCTTCTGACTTTCTGACCCATGAGGTTGCTCTTTGACCTCTAATTTTGACCTTCTCCACAGGGTGACTTCTGTTTTGCTAGAAATCTCCATTCACTACCTGTCACTGGCACCTGCTCAGAGGGTCTTTCAGAAATTAAACTCAAAATGGGTCCCCAGAGATCTCTTAATATCGTTTACAACAGTCTGGTCCCAAGAAGTGAATGGCATAGTGAACCAATCTCACTAATCATCTATTGGAAACCATTTTCGTTCTGCCTTCATTCTTTGTAATTTAAATTATGAAAAGGACCTTTGAGAATGTGTGGTGGAGCTATCTTTTCCAACTTGCAGTCATTAAAATTATGTAATTATATTTCCACAAGTAGCTGCAAACAAACCTACCCTGAACTTTTGCAGGAATCATAGCAATCGTGCATTAGAACTTGACAACTCATTAAACTATGTTCCTATTTTCTGATGTCCCACTCCCCTACCCTACAAATGTTCCCTTTTTAAGTAAAGATCCAATTCCCTTTTGAAAGTTACTATCGAATCTGCTTCCACCACCCTTTCAGGCAATGCATTCAAGATCATAACAACTCGGTGAATAAAAAAATTCTCCTCATCTCCCCACTGGCTTTTTTGCCAATTATTTTAAATCTGTGTCCTCTGGTTACTGACCCTCCTGCCAGTGGAAACAGTTTCTCCTTATTTACTCTATCAAAACCGTTCTTAATTATGAACACCTCGATTAAATATCCCCTTAACCTTCTCTATTCTAAGGAGAACAGTTCCAATTTCTCCAGTCTCTCCAGATAACTGAAACCCCTCATCCCTGGTACCATTCTGGTAAATCTCCTCTGCACCCTTCTCTTTTAAATAGTTTCTTTTGGATGGTTAATGCCTGTGTTAGAATAACAGATGGAGGAATGTCATAGGCACATGTTAAGTGTTTGTCTGTTTGGGGTCGATTTTCATCATGGCCCCTCCACCTCCGCGATGGACAGAAACAAGGCAGTAGCGTGATCAAATTATAATTCAGCACTTATTGCTGATTTCTGGGTCTCCACCATTTTGGTGGGAGCCTTGAAATGGGCAACTCAGGTGCCCACCGGAAACAGGTGAAACAGTAGATCGTGGTCCTATGGTGTCCATAGAACCCAAGTATCAATGGGTGGAGCGCAAGCATGATGACCTACAGCCATACTCATCTGCCCGCACTGCTCTCTCTCCGGCAACTTTTGTGGCACAGGCTAATTTCAGGCATCCACAGAGGATTTCTGTAATGTCAGCCAGGTCAGGTGACCGCAGAGGTGGAGGCAGCATCTGGTCTCTGGCTGCTTCTTAGGAGATGGTCTGCTGCAGATTCCATTGAAGCTGCATGGAATGAAGACTAAAGTCTCCCTGATGTTGCTGTAAATGAGAGTGGTACACTCAAGGGTCACATCTATCAGTTGCCACACATCTTCAGAGGTTCAGCTCAGAGCCTGCACATAGTTGTGCTGTTCCTCCAACATCTTTCTTTTCAGGCGAGCACCCATGGGTTCTGGGTCCTATGGGGTTGAATTTTGTTATGGATGATAGCGGGAAAAAGGCGATTTACACTCTGCCCAATTTCCTTTTTCCCTTGGACGTTCCCCCCCCATGAGTCTAAAGCCATAGGCAGCCTTCTTCTTGGCCTCTGCTGTGAAGATGGCACATCCTCACCCACTCCACCAGCTCCCTCATGCCCTGTCAATCATCCTGACTAAGACTATCTCATTCCTCTGGGTGAAAATATCTGAGCTGGAGTATGAAGAAGCAGATGATGCAAGGGGTGAGTTTGAAAAGATTAGGACAGAGGAAAACGAGGCAGGATGTCACTTGAAAGACATTTAAGGGTGGACTTGAGTCTGACTTTGTCTCCATTTAAATGGTGCAGCTTTTTTCAGTTGGCTCAGGCGCCTGCCAGAGGCAGGCTGGGGCCTCATGAATATATGTAAATCAGGGTCCTATGAAACAGTTAGGACTTCGACTCCATTTTAACCCAAAATCACGAAAATCCCGCCCAGCGCTCAACCTGCCATTTAAACTTAATGGGATTGGTCTGTCCGAGCCATTGAAGCAGTATTTAAATCGGCATTCAGTAGGTAATTGGATCAGAGGATCTGTGTGTCGTTGAGCCGTATGGGTTGCCTGGAGAGTTTCCAGCTTCCAGATTGCTTCTTTCTGATATTTGTTGCCTCAGTTATTCTCAGTTAGCTCTATCTGCTCATCATGGCTGCTATTATTACAAGTTTCATTTGGTTGGACGAACAGTTGGAAGAAAATGAGCAGCAGCATCAGCCTCAGTAGCCAGCATGGGCAGCAGCTGGGCCTATTAGAAAACAGCAGGTGAAATTATCTCGCTATGACAAACATTGTGCAGGTTGAGATTCATCTTTCCAGGGGAAGCTGCAGCAACAGGTCACCAGTGGCGCCACTAAGATATGTAAATGCCCTAGTAACCTTCGTGCTGGAAGGTTCTTCAGAAGCAGCCCTATCACAGCACGTCCTGCTTTACATGACATGGCAATGAAAGCATGCATGCCAGGGGGATCAAGAGCCAGCATTGGCTGATTGGCCACACTGATCATTTTGCAGGCCCTGGCACGCTTACCTGGGAATGACATGGAGACCTGCTTTCTCCGGGTCTGGTTCAGCAGAAAGGCAGATGCAGTGTTGTGGCATCTGCTGCAAGGACATCTTTGAACAATCTTGGAGTGTACAGCTGCCTTTTGCAGGGGTAGCAATAGTTGGCTTTCGCATAAAACTTTGCTGCACCTCCTTGTAGGCAAACTGCATGTGACTGCATGGGGATCGTACCATGTCATAGAGGGCAACCTTCCCCTTCCCCCACTCCTTCATCCTCACCTCATAGCGTCTACCTCCGCTTTAGCAACTATCAAACAGCGTCGCTGAGTTGCTCCGTCACTTGCCTGTAGTCTAGCCTGCATCTCGGGTTCCCTTTCCCTTCATTTTTTTCCCCCGACAGCTTCTTAATCCCCTGCTACTTCAGCCTTGGCAAAAACTACTAATTGGTTGAGATGCCTTTTGAGGCTCTCCAAGAGCTTTTAGACTTTTTGTCTCCCCATATCATGACACTCCCCTTGAATTGTTTCCATCCTTTTTAAATATCATTTACATGCGGTTTTCCACTCGCACTATTTGTTTCTTCCCTGAAACTGACTGAGTTTGCACCTGGAGTTGTGAATAATTATTCAAATGAGCTTACATTAGAATTGAATTCGATTTGCACTTGACAGGATTAGCACCAATTCTAAATAATTTTGAATCAACTTAGACCAGGATGAAAATCAGCCCCTTTGTGTCAAGTTTCCCCTTCAACAACATCATGAATTGCAAGTGTTGCTCAAAGCACTCTTTCTTGCCTATCAGTAGGGAGGAGATCCAGGAAACTAGGAAACTAACTAAGATGCTAAGTATGGTACCAATATGGGAAACTAAAGTTGTAGAGAGATCAGGAATGATTTTTTGGAAAAAGTAGTTATCCAAAGGATGATTACCCTCAGCAGCAAGTTACACGCTCAGAACTGTAGATGGAGCAGGGGTAGGTTCCAAAAGCTGCAAAAGCACAGGGAAACGTTTAGTAGTTAAACTCTGCACTGTATGCATACCAGCAGGTCTCCCACGGTACTGCACATGTCTTGGATCTAGGGCATATTTGTCATGTTTAGCTGCTAACCTGGCTGGTTCCTTTAAGAACATCCTGAAATACTCCCGTGTGGAGGATTGATCTAAATACACAAACTCAGGTAACTGTAGCTGCTTTAACTCCTGAAATGAATCAGAATTGACCTGTTGTAAATTTCTGGCTCCAGGTCAGCAGAACATTGTTTTGAAATGACTGGCCGTTTTTTCTCTTTTAAAATAATTTTTTTTATCTGTAACAAAGTGTGGCATCTGGAATTTGATGGACATGGGCATGATGCAAGACACATATGTGTGTGTGTCTGTGTATTAGGTATATAAATTTAGATATACAATATACACTAGATACTTTTGGATTTTTTTTGATGTAGTAGTATATGGTGAATAGTTTGGAAATCTTTTAATGTCTTCTCCAAGACCATTCCCAGACAATTATCAAGAGAATTAAACTCAAAACAATATTTTTATTCTCCAAATCTCAGTGCAAATAATAATTTGCCATCCTAAATTCAGTATTCTCATTGTTTGGATATAAAAATGTACCTAAGGATATACTGTAAGGATATACTCAATAAAGTGGTAAACTAAGATATTTCCTATTTTCTCAATCATTCAATGTTTTTTAACATCTTCCCACATACTTGAAATTATAAGAAAATGAGGCAAACCTATATGGGAGATTTTCAGATTGCCAAGAGGTGACATTACTCCTCTCTGGCAGTCCTTCAGGGTCAAGGATGACTTGGTGGAAGATGCCTGTGCATGGATTCTTTTAACATGGGGTGGTTGTTGCATACCAACCACCACATGGTCCCAGCAGAGTGAAGTCTTGGCCCAATGGCAGGGAAATCCAAGACAATTGGAGACCAGGCTCTGCTGTAGTATGGGGACAGTGCAGCACTTCACTGGAGTGTCAGCCTAGATTTTTGTGCTCAAATCTCTAGAGTAGGGCTATGTACCCACAGCCTTCTGCCTCAGAGGTGAGAGTGCTACCCACTGAGCCATGGCTGGCACTAACATTACTCTTAACACAGAGATGTGGAGGTGCCGGTGATGGACTGGGGTTGACAAATGTAAAGAATCTTACAACACCAGGTTATAGTCCAACAATTTTATTTGAAAATCACACGCTTTCGGAGGCTTTCTCCTTCGTCAGGTGAATGTGGAAATCCTTGAACGTTTCGCATTTATATTCAGAGAACAACACCTGGTGATTACAGATAGTCTTTCCAACTGCCCGTTGTCAAGGCAATCAAAGTGTTCAGACAGAGAGGTGTTATCTACAGGACCACTGAATATACAAACGGCCAGAACACAAAACAGAGAGAGAGAGGGAGAAACATCCGAAAGGAAGAGAAAGACAGAAAATGACCCGTTGTATTAAAAACAGATAACTTTTATTCGCTGGTGGGGTTACGTGTAGCGTGACATGAACCCAAGATCCCGGTTGAGGCCGTCCTCATGGGTGCGGAACTTGGCTATCAATTTCTGCTCGACGATTTTGCGTTGTCGTGTGTCTCGAAGGCCGCCTTGGAGAACGCTTACCCGAAGATCGGTGGCTGAATGTCATTCTTTACATTTAACACAGAGAATAACACACATTACTCTTAACAAACAGAAAGTTAATTGTTTTCTCCCTTTTTAAATACACTCTCAGGAATGCACAGATTTACTCAGTATGGAAGAGCTAGTCAGAATGCAAGCACTATAATGACGTTGGGTAACTTGTTAAACTTCTGACCATGCACTTAATCAGCTCCAACCTGAAACCTGTTGACTAATGCCACTGTGTAGTGTGCATCGCCATAGAACCTTTAGTTCAGATTGGCTCAGGTAAAGGGGTGGAAAACCCAATGCACCCTGAAGGACCTGCATTAACTCATGCTCATAATACCAAACATTTGGCTTTCGATATGAAAATATTGGAGCCTGTGATAAAATGGTTATTTGCAGCAACACTCTATGTTCTCCTTTTCTTACAGTTTATTACCAGTTACAAGATAAATATGCACATGAAAGTGGTTAGTAATTTTTCAATACTGTGATGGTGAAATCAAGTAACATGCTTCAGCAAGAGGTATGTGTTAGAAATGTAAAACAGGCAAAGGAATTAAGTAGTGATCGTCATATCTGAGATGCTGTATAAGCTATGTTATTTAATTATGATATTTTAAACTTACATGGTGTTCTTCATAAATCAGAGGATATACTGTTCTATAATGAAACGAGCATTGTGCCATGCAAAACACATTGCTGGTAAGGTGCAGCTGTGTTTAAGCAGCCTGTGCTTTTAAGGCCACATAATCTAATTGCTGTAAATAGGCACACACAGAGGTCAATCACAAAATAACCGCTGTAACTGAGAGAAACTGTGGAAGGGCAGATACTCATAAATTCCCAGATCCAAATACAAAAAAGTTTATTTTTTCCAATGCTACTTGTTGATTAGTAGATTCTTATCTGTTCAGTTGTGATTTGTTCCTCATTTTACAAATATGCTTGAGTCAGTCAGATGCAAGTGTGACACATATTCTGCATGTGTAACACTTTCAAGAATAACTTTGAAGCATGGTGGTTATGAAGTAGGGGTGGGTACACATCTCCATTGAAAGAATTTGGAAAGAAGCTTTAATGAGTTCTGCTCTGAGATGGTGATACAAAGATTTTATTATTGGTACTGGGAAATGTTTTTCTTGATCACTGAAGGTGGACAACAAAATAAATCATAGAATCATTCAGCACCAAGGCCTTGACATCCTTCCTAAGGTGTGGTGCCCAGAATTGTAGACAATACTCCAGTTGAGGCCTAACCAGTGATTTGTAAAGGCTTAGCATGACTTGCTTGTTTTTGTATTCAATGCTCCTATTTACAAAGCCAATAATCCCATAGGCTTTCTTAACCACCTTATTAACTTCCCCTGCCACCTTCAAAGATTTGTGACTATGCACCCCCAGGTCCCTCTGCTCTTGCACCCACCTCAAAATAATACCATTTAGATGATACTGCCTCTCCATGTTGTTCCTTCCAAAGTGCATCACTTCACACTTATCCACATTAAAATTGCATCTGCCATGTGTCTGCCCAATTCACCAGTCTGTCTACGTCCTCCTGAAGTCTGCTACAATCCTGCTCACTATTTACTACGTTGCCAAGTTTTGTATCATCCGCAAACTTTGAAATTGTACTCCCTATACCAAAGCCCAGGTCATTTATATATAACAAGAAAAGCAATGGTCCTAATCCCGATCCCTGGGGGACCCCACTGCATACTTCCTATGATGCCATCCTATTTAGCACCTCCTTTCTATCTATTTTTATCCTATCCAATATCTCTACTCCCCCCTCCTCTACAGTGACATTAACTTCATCCTTTTCTTTTGTGAAGACAAATGAAAAATACTCCTTCAGTACCTCAATCATGATTACTGGTATAGCCTAAAGAGAAACACACTTTGACTTATTGCACTGCTACAAGACCCAAGCCGAGAGATTCTCCATAGTGCACACCCTCAGACTGCGGGATCCTGGCAAATGCAGGCAAAGGTGTAGTTTTCACCTCTTTTTAGCTGGCAGAGCAAAATCTCTGATATTCACCTGAATTTTCTCAGCCTTTTCCAGGCCACTGTCGGGGAGTTTCTAGGCAGACAGGCAGGGAAATTATGCTGTGGAGCCATTCCATTAGCTCTTGGCCTTTACTGTCCATCACTTGTGAGATATCCCTTCTTTGGGTGGGCATATTCAAATTAAATGTTAATGATGAAAATAGATGATGTGATTTATTTTCCAGCATTAACATCTTAGCAATGTTGGGCATCAGGAATGCCATTGTCTTGCTAGCGTCCAATATTGCTTAAGAAGTGGAAGGTCATTTATAATTTAAAAGGATGCTGAGCAATTGGTTACACTAAGCCCTTTGATAATTGGAAGAAAATTGTATAAAAACTTATTTTGTTGCGAGTGACATTGCCAGCCACGCGACACTGAGGCAAGTACTGCAGTCATAACCCTCAGCCTTGCCTGAGGTGGGAAACTTGGCAAAGAGGGTTGGGGGGGAGCTGCTGGGAGTCCATCAAAATTCTTATAAGTAACCCAAATCAGCTGAGCCAGACTGCCCCAGCAGCAGCCATGGTGCAGTAGTCTGCAGCTCTGCCCTCACAGGCTCGAGCACCAAGATGTCACCGGCCACAAGTATCTCATGGGTCCCAACATGAGCAACTGCAGCCTTCCACTAGCTTTGCTGAGGCCACTTGGGAAGCACCTTGTAGGGATAGTGGATTCAGAAAACATTTTTATAAGAAAGGCACCATGGGTTGACAAATGGGTGAAAAATAAATCAAATACAATTATTACGTTTGTCATTAAATTAATTATCTTTATCACATTTGATAGTTTGGTCTCAGTGTGGTTTCGTAGTCGCTTCTGAGTCTGTCTTGTTTGTGTGTCATTTATATAGAAGTTGGCTTAATGGTTTGAATGTTCTTTAGTGCAGGGATAAGGGAGTGGTGAAGGATATGACAAGGAATATTAATTCTCCCGCAATGGTGTTAGGTAGGGAATTGCAAGATTTTGACCTAGTGACAACAACAACTTGTATTTATATATTGCCTCTAACGTAATAAAACGACCGCAGGCACTTCACAGGAGCGATTTTCAAATAAAATTTGACACCGAGCCACAAGAGGAGATATTAGGACAGATGGCCAAAACTTGGTCAAAGAGGGAGGTTTTAAGGAGCATCTTAAAGGAGGAGAGAGAGGGGTGTCAATTCATGGGGCACTGGCACCAGTACTGGGGAAAGAGGGAGCTGTTCAGTTGGAACGGGGTCCACGTAAACCGTGCTGGGACCAGCGTCCTGGCGAATCGAATAACTAGGGCTGCAGATAGGGCTTTAGACTAAAATGGTGGTGAGGGGGGAGGAGTCAGGTGAGGGGAAATTTAGAAATCTAATTAGAAAAGCCAAGGCAACAGAGCAGTGTAGTGATTTGGGTGAAGATAAGTAGAGTGTGGCAGGAAGGGACAGAGAGTTTACCAGTAATAGAGCATCAGCAAGTAAGGTCAAAGGAGGAAAAAATGGTAAGAAGTCAAAATTAAAGACTCTTTATCTGAATGCACAGAGCATTCGTAACAAGATAGATGAATTAGTTGCACCAATAGAGATAAATGGGTTTGATCTAATAGCCAATACAGAGACAAGGGGCTCGATTTTATAAGGGCGGCGAATGGGCGCACAGCGAACCCGAATAATAAAAACTTACCGTTCCCCACGCGATCGTGACTTAATTGGTGCCCCTTATCCTTGTTTCCAGGTTTGCCGTCCGAAAGCTGTACAGTGGGCGGACTGCACACCCACATGACAGGCTGTCAGCAGGAGGTCTAGATTTAATGGGCCATTGCTTCAATGGATTTTGCTGGAGCAAAGAGCAAGAAGACCCAATGGAGCAGCACAGGGGCAAGGTTGTTCCAAGATTCAACGATGCCTCACTTCAGCTGCTGCTGGCCGGGTTGAGGAGGAAGAGGGAACTATTTTACCCGCCCTGCCTCTGCCACCAAGAAGGCCTGGCTCTAGGTGGCAGAGGAGGTCATCAGCAGGAGCAACATATCCCACACCTGGGTCCAGTGCAGGAAGCGTTTGAATGACCTAACTAGGTCAGCAAAAGTGAGTACATTTACTGATTCTCCTGCATTCTGTGCTGCACATCACCTCACCCCTCCCCAACTCATTCTGCACTGCCAAGACTACTCCATCACATCACTCCTCACACCCACTTAAGGCTCATCCTCAACATACCTGCACTCCCTCAGCATTTCCTCACCTCCCCATTTGTGACCCTACCACTACCACTCACCCCAATCCTGATCCAATGTGATGTCTCTGTCTCATACTCACCCTCTGATGCACCTCTTTCATGGTCAGCCTCACCCAAAGCAATGCATTCATCGGATGGCCACTTCACCATCACTCACTCACACGTCTGTACTTTCTCCTCTTCTAGAAGAGAGCGCAAAATGCACGTGAGAGGGCGAGGACTGGAGAGGGGGCCACAACAAATAGTGGTCCTCACAGATGCGGAGGAGGCGGCCCTGGAGATCAGCCATATGTTCGAGTGCCTGTCCGTCGGGGACGCCGAGACTGGCACCCCACAAATGTCTGGTGACACAACCTTAACATTCATCACACGCAACATGAATTGATATTAACAATGCTTGGCATGTTGAACGCCTCAGTATGCTCATCGCAACATGACACATCTGTGATGATGCTTAATATTACCTTCTGTTCTCTTACAGGCCCTTCAACGACCGCAGTGAAGGCAGAGGGCAATTCCTCAGAGGACCTGCTGGCCTCTGAGGGTACACCATCACATCATAGTGAGCCATCCACCAGCGCAGATACTCACACCTCGGTGGGTCCTAGTAGTCAGTTAGTTGGGTTGGCACCTGTTGAGTCACCACACACAAGTGAGCACGAGTCGCACTGGTGGCAGAGGCAGCTCAATGGGTGCACTCCTCTCCAGGCACCGCTCAGCTGGACGTAGATGCTGAACCCCAAGGGCCATCCTTTAAAAGGAGAACGATCGAGGGACAGCAGCACATTTCCGAGGTACTGGAACAGATGCCACGTGAACTCTCCACAATAGCACAGAGGATGGAGGAGTCCAACTCCTGCATTAGTGGAATGGTGGCACAGGTACGGGAGGGAATCTCTAAGATACTGTCACAGGGACGTGAGGGAATCTCGAAGATAGTGTCGCATGGATGTGAGCAACTGTCTGAGATAGTGTCACACGCAACAACTGAAATGTCTGAGATAGTGTCGCAGGTAACTGCGGAAATGTCTGAGATAGTGTCACAGATAAGTGCGGGAATGTCTGCGATGGAGAGAAGGCTAGCCTCCATTGAGCTTCAAGCACAGCTCACAAATGAGTCCATTCAGGCCCTGACAACGGCCGTTCGGACTCACAGTGAACAACATTCTGCCGCCTTAAACAGGCAGACAGAAACTTTACAACTGGGCTTCCAAGTTATACCTGTCCTCCAAACTGTTTTCCTGCAGGGTGGTAGGAGTGATGTGGGCCTGGCCCAGGAGAGGGATGATGGTGAAAGGGGACATGGAAGTGAAGACGCCACTCAAAGTGCTCCCAAGTCTCACCCATTGCCCCCTCTCAACCAGTACCTGCAATGCTGCCTCCTTTCCAGGTGGTCAAGTCTGCTCCTGCACAGGTGCAGGTGGAGCAGTCTTTGGAGAGACCCTCACAGGCTCCAAAACCCAGAGGGCGTAGGCTGAAAGCATCTAACCAGTCCGGCAATGGACATCAGCTACCTGCCACTACCTCTGCTGCAGCCACAGGGGATGCACCACATAGAAGCGGTAGGAAGAGAAAGGCTAAGGATTTGTGATCACGAAGGGTGCACAAGGGTGTCTGACTGACTGTCATGTTTTTCATTTATATTTGTTTTTTGTTAAAGTCACATTAAATGTTATCATTCTCACCACTACTACCATGTCTTGCCCATTCCTGACTGGCTTTTGTGATAGCGCCCTTTCATGTGCTTCATCATGAATGGCAACGCTTGATGCCACCCAGTGGGTCACTTTACAATGGGTGTATGTGTAGTTGCAGGACTGTTTTGTGCAGGGAGGGGTGGGGGGGCTGGCTTTGACGCTGGTCTTTCCAGGTGGTGTGAGGACTGGACTATTCTCACTTTCTGATCTTACGAGAACCATTCTTATACGAGTGACTCCCTGGCCTCAGAGCAGCCAGGTGAACCACTGCATTGCCCATGGTTTTGTCGTCGTCCTCCTCCTCCTCCTCCTCCTCTTGCTCCTGCTCCTCCTCAATGTGGATGGTAGATGTGGATGGTGGATGAGGGGATGGGGCCTCCTCAACCGGTACCCCTCTCTGTTGCGCCATATTGTGCAGGACTACTACTATAATGCGACCCACTCTCACTGGTGCTTATTGAAGCGCTCCCCCAGAACAATCGAGACATTGAAATCGCATCTTCAGCAGTCCTATCGCATGTTCATTTATAGACCTGGTGGCTGTCGTTGTATCGATGCTGTTGCTTGCTGATGGGGTTCCTCAGAGATGTCATGAGCCACATGTTCAGGGGGTATCCCTTGTCTCCGAGGAGCCAGCCCTTAAGAGTGTTCGGTGCGTGGAAGAGCCCTGGGATATTGGATTCCCTCAGAATGAAGGAATCTTGGCTGCTGCCAGGGAATCTGGCACACACGTGAAGGAATCTTTTGCGGTGGTCACAAATGAGCTGAGTGTTGATGGAGTGATACCCCTTTCTGTTGATGAACAGTCCTGGCTCGTGTGGAGGTGCTCAGATTGCTATATGTGTGCAATCGATTGCACCCTGTACCAGTGGGAAGCCAGCTCAGAGTGGAATCCTGCTGCCCTCTCCGTCTGGGTGAGGTCGTCCATGGGGAAGTTGACGTATTGCGAGGCTCTGTGAAACAAGTTGTCGGTGACCTGCCTCATGCACTTGTGTGCAGACGACTGAGAGACCCCGGTGATGTCACTGGTGGCACGCTGGAATGATCTGGAGGCGAAGAAGTTGAGGGAAGTGGTCACTTTAACTGCGACGGGTAATGAGATGCCGCCAGGCCCAGCCGGGAGCAGCTCGGCATGAAGGAGGCTGCAGATGTCTGCGACCACCTGGTGACTCTCTCTCAGCCTTCGTATGCACTGCTCCTCGGAGAGGTCGAGGAAGCTGAGCCTTGGTCTGTAGACCCTCTGATGATGGTAGTGCCTCCTGCGACTTCGCTCCTTCTGTTTTGCTGATCCAGTACTGGATGTCGGACAAGCAGTGTGACAAATTAGAGACAGTGGAGAGGTTGAGGGAGGTGGTGGTGAGATAGAGCTGGGTATCGTCAGCGTACGTATGGAACCTGACATTGTGTTTTCAGATGACGTTGCCGAGGAACATGACAATGAAGGAATATTTACATATGTCCAAGTAAGGGTGGTATGTAACTTATAGCTGAACTTGGAGGTGATGGTGTTCTCACAATTTTGCTGCTCTTGTCCTTCTCAGCAGTAGAGGCGGGAGGTACAGTCAAAGTAAGCTTGGTGATTTTCTGCAGTGCTTCCTTTAGGCAGTACACATTGCCACAATGCGCTGATGGTGCAGGGGGTGGATATTGAGTTCAGTGGCAGGTTGCCGATCAAGAGGACTGCTTTGTCCTGAAAAGTGTTGAGTTTCTTCAGTGTTGTTGCAGGCGAATCCACTCAGCCAAGTGGTGAGTATTCCATTACAGTCCTGGCTTGAGCCCTGTAGATGGTGGAGAGGCATTGAGGGATGTGGAGGTGAGCCATTCATCGCAGAGTACCCAGCCTCTGTCCAGCTCTCCTAGGCATGGTATGATATGGCATATCCAATTAAGCTTCTGATCAAAGGTAACCCTCAGAAGGTTGATGGTGAGGGACTTGGCAATGGTGGTGCTATTGAAGGTCAGGAGGAAACAATTTTTTTCTGTACTGAACTGTAGGAAAGACTGAAGACTGATAAGTGTACAAAAAGGGTTGAATGAAAAATCTTGTTGCGTAATAGAAATGAGAATTATGAAATCTACAGTGTAATAGGAAAATACCAAGTCATGTGAGCAGCCATATTTGTTGTGGGCATGGTGGCCATGTTTGCTTCAATAAAAGTTTGATCCTAGCTACTGTTCTTAGCCCTTATCCCTTCAATTAGTTTTGGATCGAAAGCCTGATGATATTATTAAGGATGAATGACAAGCTCTGCTATTCCGAGTTACTTTAGTGCCTTAGAATTAATCTTAAAATTAATGGCAGTGAACACTGAGAATGGATGTCTGTGCAGCAAATGTTGAAATGACATGACATTATAAACCACATACAGTCATAAAAGTAACATCAAATGGTACACAGAGAAATGATAAAAGGAATAAAACTAGTCTCATTCTAATAACAAACTGCAGTTTGATTAGAAGCAGGCATCAAAGTTAAGTATTGGTTAGTCTTTACAATTCCATTTGTTATTCAGGATGAGCAGGTTGACTTGTTCAGAGTGACTTGTCCCCATTAAGGACAGTGGCAATGTTGCTGTTTTAAATTATTTCCCCTTGATTCAGTTAAATTGGAATGAGGTAATTTTTCTTCAAACAGATCTGCTTTGAAGTACTCTCAAGTTTTTAATTTCACCATCTAGTTTGCTTTCATGTGGAAAATGAAAAAAAAATCTTAGTATAAAATTAAATCATAGTATTTCAGGGAAATAGTGTTACTGTCTAATTTTGTGGAATCTGAAGACTAAGTTACATTGCTTGCTGCAAATGACTGCAAATCAGCCACATTAAATCCAGACACTCCATTTACACTCCAGCACACAGCAGAGCTTGCAAAATAATACATACTGGCACATAATCTACACATGTGCAAAAATATCTGGAGGAGAAGTGGTGAAGTTAATTTATTAGAAATATATTGATGGCAATTTTAACCTGACTCGCCTGGTGGGAAACCAACGGGATCGGGTAAAATGCTAGTTTTGCACTCCGCCCGATTTTACTTTCCATTGAATGGAGAGTGATATCGGGTGAAGTGTAAATCCAGCGTTCTACCCCATCCAGTCGGTTTTCCGCCAGGCGAGTTAGGTTACAATTTCCCCCATTGAACCAATGGGGGAAATTGGTTCAATGGGGGTAAGTGTGGCCCTCAGTCAAGGTACTAGATTTAATCTGTACTAAGTTAGCTGATTTCAGTTAAATGGTTAGTGAAGGTTTTACAAATGGCCTTGGCCAAGGATGAAGAAAACATCAGCCAGAGGATCACTATCTAGCGATCTCTGCTGTAGTTGTGAATGTGTGAATGTCAGATGGGGATAGACTCAGGATCAGCTTTAGTTCCAGCTATGGTCAAATGGCCATAGAAAAATGGTCACTTAGCTACAGTGTCGGGGTGGGCAGCCAATGTCCGTGGGACTGCACGACAGGGCCCTGCCAATGCTTTTAGCGCAGATGAGGCAAAAGGAAAGAATTGAACTGGGAGGAAAACGCATTGAATAGTAAGTGTAAATAACTCCTTTTAAACTGCATTTAATACATATAAACAGAGAAATAACTTGGGGCTGAAATTCCTCAGGATGGAATCCTAGGGTAACCGCTGGGATTGGACCCACTGGTGCCCTCACATACTGACCCTGACGGAGTTTACAGGACCAGTGGGAAGGCACATCACTTTTATGGGGCAGATAGGCACAAACACCAATAGTGGTGCTTCTCCAGCGCCCACTTGCCCCATTGGCCGTAATATCCGGCGTGTCCCCCAGCCCCCAAGTAAGGGGGCCAATCAACAACATTTTTTAAAAAAGAAATGCTCCTTTTCTTTAGGATCCCAGCCACTTTCGGGTGGGGCCCATTTTGACCTCAATGATCTAAGCATTCCAGCCTCCAGTGATTCGCTGTGTCTCGACTGAGCCAGTGGAGCAGGAACTCCCAGCACTCGGAGCCCCTGCCCCTGGCTCCATCCCCTGACGACACTTAACTTATAAGGGTCAGGCAGAGGTTGCAACCTTTACAAGATAAGTCGGAAACTCCTGAAAACGGCAGGAGATTAGCAGAATCCCCTGGGGTTTCATAGAATCATACAGCACAGAAGGAGGCCATTTGGCCCATCATGCTTGTCCAATTAGTCCCACTCCCCCGCTCTTCCCCCATAGTCCTGCAAAATTTTCCTTTTCAAGTATAGATCCAATTCCCTTTTGAAAGTTACTATTGAATCTGCTTCCACCACCCTTTCAGACAGTGCATTTCAGATCATAACAACTCGCTGTGTAAAAAAAAATTCTCTTCATCTCCCCTCTGGTTCTTATTTTTTATTTTTCACATCATCAGATGTCCGGAAACTCTTGTTCAAATTGTGACACGGAGTCTTTTAACATCCACCTCAACAGGCAGATGGGGCTTCAGTTTAATGCCCCATCTGAAAGACAGCACCTCTGACAACGCAGCACTCCCTCAGTCCTGCATTGAAGTGCCAGCCTGGATTATGTGCTTAAGTCCTGGAGTGGGCCTTGAATCCATAATTGATATTTTATATGCATATAATTAGATTCTTATTGGCAACAGTTCCCTCGACCAGTTATATTATGTTGCAGTCAGGTAGGAAACACTGTTTCACATTAATGTTTACTTTTTATGCTAAAAATAGCAAACTGAGGAAAATACCACCTCATAATTTTTATCTAAGTAAACCCTCCCTGAAATATCAGAAATTTCAACAAAAAATGTAGTTTAGTTCTTTACTTTATTTCATAATAACTCAATGTCCCACATGAAGCGTTTACCTGCTCATTCATATTTATTATTTTAAGATGGGTTTTATGGTACACATTCCCATGGTCAATTTGTTTTCTTAAAACAAGAAAATGAAAAAGCCTTATATATAGTACTGTGGTTGCTGGATTTTACACACAATGTGGCTGTGCTAACAAGGCAAAGTAAACGTAATAAAGCCCTTACCTCATTACATCCTGCTGCATCTTACAGTGTATATAAATCAGTGCTGACCTATATATTAAATAGAACCATTGTCTGAAGGGATCAATTTTAATGCAGGGTATTAGATTTGCATAATTATAGTTTCTTATGGATGGTTTACTCTTGGATTTTACTTTGATTTCAGGTTAAATTGGAGCTGTAAATTCAAGTTGTGTGTATTGGAGCCTGTTGTTCAATCAATTTGTAAGAGTTTTGTCAGCATTTTCTATACCAGTTCTAGGGCCATACAAGGAGCTGGGCCCATAGTTTGTATCAGAGCTTCAGCAGCCGCACAGCCATCTTTTCTGGATCCTGGCTGGGGCTGAGATCATGTCATTCAAGAGGTTAGTACCAAATAATATAAGTCATGGTCAATGTGGTCTCCTAGATGAGTTTTGATCGCTTATGGGGATCGGAGATTAATTTTCCAGATTTTTTTCCCCCTAGTTGGCCTTGGGTTTTTATCTGTTTTTTCACCTCTCCCAGGAGATTACATGGCTCTTGGTGAGTAGGGAGTGCCTTAATCATGATGCTCAAGCTATTGCAACTGTACAGGACAAGCGTGATGGACCAGCTGGTCTTTTTCTGTCTGACATTTCCATATGTTCATATGTAAATGTCTCATGACATCTTCAGGTAACTGAGATAGCTGTCGTTTAGTTGCCTGAACACCATCCTCTTTTTTGCTGCTGTTTTCAAAGTTGTGTAAGGCTGACAGCACAACAGCTTTTCTGTCCACTAGTATTGCTTGGATGTGGTTGAAAATAATAGCTCAGGAATTCTCCCTTGGGTGTTTGAGTACACACACTATGCATTGATGCATGTACATGACATCAAATACACCTTGCGGCGAACTTGGAGGCCATTTTCTTCTAATCGTGCGTGGGCTGTCGTGATGGGCTTTACTAAAATCATTCGTGCTACCCAGTGGAATTTTTACGTAATTATACCAACAAAATTGTACAGCACCAACATCAAACATGCAGTGTAACTAGTTCAAGGTGCTGTTCCACCAAGAGTCAATGGTTAGGGGGAAGGAAGAGAGAGTTTCCTCTCATAGTTATTTCTAGCAAAATCATTAACCTATTTTTTTTTAGAATGCTTTTACTAGGAATACTGATCAGAGGAAAACTTCCTAATGGCCTGGAAATTCTGCAGCGGTTCTTCTGATTGCCCACTGTACCTTCAGGGGGGATAGGCAGAACGCTCTGGAAAAACAATGTAAATGGTTGAAAGCGACCAAGAAATTTCAGGGCTAATATGTTTAAAGATATCACTAACATATGGCAGGTAGGGGCAATCTTCCTACATGGTAATTGTATGAGTAAGCTTTTCTTAGTATATTTTACTATTATATAATAAAACATACTTCATATCAAACATTGATTAGAAAATGAAGCATAAGTGGATGGACATTCCCAGCTTCCTGTTATCTGACCTCAATACTATAATACCCCTTTATACAGGAACAGAAGTGCTGGACCAACTATTGCATCTGTCTCTATACCTAACCCTGAAGAGGCACAGAAACTTCCAGGGCTAGCATTCTGAGGGGGTACTACTCTAAAGGCAGATGTTTTCATTTCTCAAAAGAAGGCTTCCAGGCAGCTTTCAAATTTTTGATTGCAAATACTTACTGTCAAAATGTGTAGGGCACCTCCTTTCAAATGGAATTGACTCCAGAAAAACGAGTTTGATACTTCATTTGATGGTGTTTCATGTGAGTGTCCATGGTTTTGGTTATATGTGTGTGTGTGTGTGTGTGTTTGTAAGTGTGTGTGTGTGTGTGTGTGTGTGTGTGAACATAAGGAAATCTTCAGGAATGTGATGAAACTGGCCAAAGAGTTATTTACAAAATTGTAATGGACTCACATTTCAATAGCCATCTTTGATAGACTAAATTGACCTCTATTGTTATGCAGGAATCTTAGTCCTGCAAGCCAATATTCCTGACTCATTGCCCTTTCACTGATTTATAGTCCAATCCTAAAATGCATTGGAATTTGATTGTTTAGCTAAACTATTTGCCTTCCTGTTGCCATTTTCAAAGGAAACTACTTATTGTTAATGATTTAATGCACTTATCATCATAGAATTCAAAACATCAAACCATTTTCCATTATTTCCCTATAATTTACCCCATTTTATGTCATTAGAAGGTTTGTTTGATATTATACACACTTCTACTATAAAGTACCCAACTAACCACTACGAGTTTGCTTTTAATATGAAAACATGTCCAAACTGTTCTACTTCTAGGTTAAGTGTAAACTATCCTTTTTGAACCTGAAGAAGCATTACTGTATTATTGGATCTAACCTGGTTCTTTAAGTTAATTCTACCCTTTTATTTTTTTTTATTCAATCTCTACTCCACTCTTTTTTAATGATATCGCTTATTCTTCTTGTGTAGCACCTTGGTTCAAAGGTTGTTCTCACCTCTGAGTCAATCAAGGATTTAAGCACATAATCTAGGCTGACTCTTCAGTGCAGTATTGAGGGAGTGCCTGATTGTCAGAGGTGCCATCTTTTGGATACGATGTTAAACTAAGGCCTCTTCAGCATGCTCACCTAGATGTAAAAGATCCCATACCAATATTTGAAGAAGAGGTGAGTTTTTCCCATGCCATCAGTTATCTCATTATTGTTTGAGGGACCTTGCTGTGCGCAAATTGGCTGCTACATTTGCCTACATAATAACAATGACAGCACTTCAAAAGTAATTAATTGACTGTGAAATGCTTTGTGATGTCCTGATGATGTGAACAGCACTATGTACATAACGGTTCTTTAAGTTAATTCTTCCCTTTTATTTTTTAAAATTCAATCTCTACTCCACTCTTTCTAAACATGTCTGGGAGGCACATATATGAGATACAATATAGCAGTGGAACTGGAGATGTGGTTCAAAAACCAAGAGCTCTAAATAATGCATTGAGTTTAATTAAAATTCAGATGCAGTGAATTGCAATGAAGATTTTATTATCTAGTATGTGGACATCAGTTGGTTTGAACTGGTGATTGCAGGTAGGGATGCAACTTCCTTGTATAAGATGAACTTGCAGAGGGGTAAATGTTGGATAATGTTGAACAATGTGGGATGTTCTGCAGGACTTTTAAGAACAGAGGGGCAGCACGCATTAACCAGCCTGTAATATAAAAAATCTCTACATAGAATTTTTTTAAGATGCAGTTGGTGGTAGATATTAAGCCTTTGCCTTGAATTTGGAAAACGCTAAGTAGTCTCCGTTCCTGGAGTCTCATTCAAAACAAAGTTACCCTAACACTCAAACCACCTCCCAAGAAGAGGAAGCAGAGCAACACAGGAATGCAAATAAGACATCAACTTCTAAAACAACAACAACAACTTGCATTTATATAGCTGCTTTAACATAGTAAAACATCCCAAGGTGCTTCATAGGAGCGTTATCAGTCAAAATTTGACACCGAACCACACAAACAGATGTTAGGACAGGTGACCCAAAGCTTGGTCAAAGAGGTAGGTTTTAAGGAGTGACTTAAAGGAGGAGAGAGAGGTAGAGAGGCAGAGAGGTTTAGGAAGGGAATTCCAACAACAATTTATCTGAAGCAAAGGAAGGACAGTGACCATGGCTCCTTGAGCACCCCTCCCCTATCGTCCTACCTCACAACCGATTGTATTCTGCAGGCAACATACAATCATAATGGACAGTGGATTCACAAAGAGTTTACATGTAAACTCTTCAATATATTTTGATCAAGAAACTATTGTGTTATTGCGCATAATATTTCTTTTTGACTAACTTTAGCGTACGTTAAAATCCACCCCTTCAACTAAGCTTTTAGTCACCCCTCCTAATATCTCTTTCTCTGGCCTCTTTCTTTGGCCTGGCATTGATTTTTATCTGATTACACTTCTGTTAGGTTGTTTTTCTATGTTAAAGGTGCTATATGAATGCAAGTTGTTGTTGGTGTTGCTCTGCTTCATTACATAGATGAGGTGACTGAGCATGTCAGGGATCATATAGCAATGTATGACTGCAATGATAGGTGCTATGGAAGAAGAAAGGAGATGATAGAGATGCAGAGGGAAAAGCAAGTAAAAAAGAGATAGGAATTAAATTATCAATGTAGAATTCTGTTATTGGTCACCATTAATAAAAATCAGGACTGCAATCATCAAGGTTCTATAACAAAGTCATCTGACAACATTTACTGCCTACACTGTTATTGTGGGCCATTGTACTGGATATGATTAAATACTGCTGCTGCAAGCATTTTGAAACCTAATTTCGCCATACAGTATTTCATATTATTTCACCAGACTGCTCTGATTACTTCACCCATAGCTTTGCAGTTCTGCACAATTATGTCACGTACATTTTTAAAAATGTGAATAGGACATTGGAAAATGTAACAATAATGCTTTTCTAGCCAGTAATAAATTCATCAATTTTATTTCTAGGCAAAGGTCATTCTGTCATGATTCATCAGGTAACTGATGCCATAACAGCAAAGTTAAAAGAGAAATTAAAATTGACAACATTTATAATGCCATATACTGTATAAAAAACAGAACGCAATAACTTTCAATATCACACAAACCCAGTCGTCTGCTATAAATCAACCCTTTGAAGATGTTAGTAAAAAACCACAGAGCAACAGAGTGCAGATGCAGTGAGGGTCATGGCACCATCCAAATTATTGTGTAAGGGATGTTGGAGCAATGTTCTGTTGTTTGATCCGCTCAGGTGGGCACTGCTTCACAGTCCAGCCAAAGTCTTCAAAATCATCACCCATAAGTTGCATGCTGGACAATTTTGCCATAAAAAGAGGATTGAGCATGCAGCAGAGTGAGAGGAGACTCGGGGGCTCCAGGTTCACAGGAAAAGGTTTGAGAAACTGAAGGCAGAGACACAGAGGGTGATGATGTGCAGGCAGGGAAATTGGTGCAGAACTCTGATCGACAACGACTTCTAGTGTTGGACATACTGTGGACTCCTGTAACTGGGTGCCCAATGTCTCAGCGGTGCCAGTCACATTGTTTGGGAGAGAACGCTGTTCTGCCCTTGCTCCCTCACTTCTTTTGGGCTGTCTGCAGATGGCTGTGAAAATGCCACTGTCGCTTTAGTTCTTTGCATTTCTGTAAATCTCTCATAGAACTGCAATGATGCCTGAGGTACACTGTTGTACATTCTCTGCTAGCTGCTACAGGTTGCTCATTGGTGAACTCAAAGGATGATGCACATGCCTTTTGCTCCTTTGTGAACTCTCACCTGGAAACAGGCCCAGTAAGATACCAATCCCTTGCCCACACTGTTGACATTCAGTATGGGGGCTCACTGTCTGGCTAGATCTTTCTTCTTCTGCTCCTGCCACCTCTGCTTGCTCTTATTTGTGATTAGTAATTAATCAGGTTCCTCAAACTCACTCCCTAAACTCTCTTGGTGGCTGGAAGCTGTGCTGTTGCTTTTTGTGTCCCCAATGCTCAAGATCAGATCCATCGACGTCCAGCCGGTGTTCTTCTCTGACCACTGCCTCCTACTGCAGGAGGACCAGAGGGCGAGCAGGGGACATGGAAGCTGAACGTGAGACTGTTGACCCTGGAGAACATCGAGGAACTAAAGAGGGATTACACAGGTTGGAGAACCATAAAACCCCTCTTCGACTACACGGTGCACTAGTGGGAAGCGATCAAAGCCAACATCAAGAGGTTCTTCATCCTCAAAGGTGTTCAGAAGGTGAGAGAGAGACAGAGGGAAGTGTCACAACTCCAGACAAGCATGCAGGATCTGCTTGAGCTGCAGTCGATGGGGGTTGATGTCAGGGAGGAACTCCGAGAGGTTGTTAGATTCTCAAAATTCACAGATCCCCCAAAACTCGGAAAGGACTTTGGAATTCACCTTTTCCCTGAGTATGGAAAACTTTGGCCATTGACTAAAATCCTAAGATGGAAGGATAGGTGAGAGGTCACCAGCCAAATCAACAATACACACACAGTGGAATGTGGGAGAATTACTGCCTCAGACATGTCTCTCTTTTAATGCAAAACCTACAGCAGGTGGTCAACACTCACTGCCATTGAAAAAGGCAACTGCTCCAGACATGGTGGGGCCATGTCTTTGTTTTAAAGCAAAACTGATCAACACCTAGGACATTGGATACAAAAGGAAGCCTTGTGTGACAAGCTCTAAAAATCGGAATTAACAATGACCCATCAGGAGAAGCAATTGCAACATGATGAGGGACCATCAAAAAGCCATCAAAGATTCTTTAGGACTTTGTAAGAACTGTTTAAACAGACATGAAGTGTTTTTTTTTAAAGTGTCGAAGACCATTGTAAGAGAGGGATATAGAAGTGGAAACTCGAAACCCCTCTCTCTCTCTCTCTCTCTCTCTGGCTGGCTGGCTCTTGCTTGCTCTGGTGTTCTGCTTCTCTTGGTCTGTCTTTTTTTTTCTTGGAGCGGAGCAGCTTCCAGCGAACAACAAGGCGAGGGGGCAACAGGAAAGCAGTTCGACAGGGAAGGTCAGCAGCTCTAGAAGCAGGCCGACACACAAGAAGAAACCAGAGCAACAACCCCAGTGACCATCAGACACCTCGCGGCAACAAGGGCCTTACGAAACAACCAACCGAATATCGCCACCAACCAACCGGGTAATATTCGGCCACCGCGACCAAAGAAAACCAACTCGGGAGAAAACCGAAGATCCGCAATGTTTCCACTCTACAATCTATTTCTGACTTACCTCTGGGTGAATTACTGTCAAGGATTCGTTTGGTGAGCATTATCTCTGGCCCTTTAGAGGCCAACTTAACTAGTGCAGTGGGATTGGGAGGGGTGAGGTACCTTTCTACTGTAATTTCCCTCGTTTGTACCGAAGTGTTCCCCATTTTATTAGAGTGTTAAGATTGTTGTGTTGTATTTTCTCTCTTGAATAAAGGTCAAAGTTTCTTGCACCAAAACCAGTTGTCTGTTGCACTTTGTCACAACCCCCAAATAAGTCCAAGGTCCAGAACCCAGGGAGTGGGAGCAATTCAAACCGCTCTGAAGTCACAGGCGAAGCTGACACACACCACCACCCCCTACAATGGCGACCATGAAGGGACCTTGGCAAAAGGGATGGGATACAGTGGACACTGATTTAGAAGAAAGAACTGTAATGGAAGAGAGGATTTCAGATTATGTGTTCAGTAAGGTGAATATGGAAAAAAAAGGGTCACTAATCTGTTAAAGGACGGGCGCCTGGTAGATGCTGCAGCTAAATAGACAGAAGGGAAGGATCATAAAAAATCCATAGAAAAGGCAGTCTGGCTGATGTGCTTTAAGAAACAGATCCAGCTTTTGGACAGGCTTGTTGAAGCGCAGGCAGTTGAGATTCGGGAGTCAGCCCTGGAAGTCCAAACAAAGGCCCTAGCAGGGGAGAAGTTACTGTTAGCATTGCAGGCTCTGAACCAGGAAAGGGTGCAGTTAGTGGGGGAGCATAAGACCCAGCAGGAATATTTACAGTGTCAGGTCACCGAGGCCAAGAACAATGAGCTGAGGTTGTGGGAAAAGAATGCCCGCCTAGCAAGACAAGTAAAAGGGCAGGAGGAGAAAGTAAAAGGCTTACAGGCAGCCTATAAGATAGTGAGCGCACAGGGGTTTGAGGATGCAGACCATGGACCCTGCCAGAAGCAGATAGAGAGTCTGAACCTTGCTCTAAGGACGGCAAAAGGCATAGTGTGCCTCATAAGCCCTAGTGCAGCCCAGGTCGACTTCACAGGGAACCTGGGGAGGACGGGTCAGACACCATAGGTGGTGCCAAGGGACTACCAGTTGAGGAGCAGGAGGGCCCACGACCACCACCCGTAGCACCAAGCTTTAGCGAAATCTGGCGGGGGGGGGGAGGGGTGGAAATAGGGGCAGAAGCTGGGGAGGAAAACCCCCAGCAAGAGAGGCTGGGACTGGGGCCGATGTGCCCAGCCCGGCAGCGAAAGTTCGGCCCGTCCGCTGATAACGGGGATGAGGGACCCCTCCACAACCAATTCGTAGTTCCCCACGGCACCCAACAGCTTCGGGCCATGGTAAAGCCATTTAACTAAACTTGCGGCAAATGGGGACCCCTCGGTCCACTTCAGGGAAGTGAAACAAGCAGCAAGCATCAACGAGTGCAATGATGCTGAACAGGCCAAAATGCTGCTATTCTCCCTGGAGAGTAAGCTCTTCCAGTCCCTCTCTGACCAGTGTAAGATGGGACAGTGTGATTATTTTTTTTTATTCGTTCACGGGATGTGGGCGTCGCTGGCGAGGCCAGCATTTATTGCCCATCCCTAATTGCCCTCGAGAAGGTGGTGGTGAGCTGCCTTCTTGAACCGCTGCAGTCCGTGTGGTGACAGTTCTCCCACAGTGCTGTTAGGAGGGAGTTCCAGGATTTTGACCCAGCGACAATGAAGGAACGGCGATATATTTCCAAGTCGGGATGGTGTGTGACTTGGAGGGGAATGTGCAGGTGGTGTTGTTCCCATGTGCCTGCTGCTCTTGTCCTTCTAGGTGGTAGAGGTCGCGGGTTTGGGAGGTGCTGTCGAAGAAGCCTTGGCGAGTTGCTGCAGTGCATCCTGTGGATGGCACACACTGCAGCCACAGTGCGCCGGTGGTGAAGGGAGTGAATGTTTAGGGTGGTGGATGGGGTGCCAATCAAGCGGGCTGCTTTATCTTGGATGGTGTCGAGCTTCTTGAGTGTTGTTAGAGCTGCACTCATCCAAACAAGTGGAGAGTATTCCATCACACTCCTGACTTGTGCCTTGTAGATGGTGGAAAGGCTTTGGGGAGTCAGGAGGTGAGTCACTCGCTGCAGAATACCCAGCCTCTGACCTGCTCTCGTAGCCACAGTATTTATATGGCTGGTCCAGTTAAGTTTCTGGTCAATGGTGACCCCCAGGATATTGACGGTGGGGGATTCGGCGATGGTAATACCGTTGAATGTCAAGGGGAGGCGGTTAGACTCTCTCTTGTTGGAGATGGTCATTGCCTGGCACTTATCTGGCGCGAATGTTACTTGCCACTTATGAGCCCAAGCCTGGATGTTGTCCAGGTCTTGCTGCATGCGGGCTCGGACTGCTTCATTATTTGAGGGGTTGCGAATGGAACTGAACACTGTGCAGTCATCAGCGAACATCCCCATTTCTGACCTTATGATGGAGGGAAGGTCATTGATGAAGCAGCTGAAGATGGTTGGGCCCAGTACACTGCCCTGAGGAAATCCTGCAGCAATGTCCTGGGGCTGAGATGATTGGCCTCCAACAACCACTACCATCTTCCTTTGTGCTAGGTATGACTCCAGCCACTGGAGCGTTTTCCCCCTGATTCCCATTGACTTCAATTTTACTAGGGCTCCTTGGTGCCACACTCTGTCAAATGCTGCCTAAGGTGTGAGGTACTCACAGTGTTGCTCTATGTGGCCAGGGTCTGGCCCATTCCCCACAACTCCGCTGTCACAGTCATCCGAGCTATCTTCCACTTTGTCTGGAGGTCCAAGGTCGAACGCATCCGCAGGGCCACCATGTACCAGCCCCCAGACAAAGGGGAGAAGAGCGTCCCCAATGCCGCTCTGATCCTGATGGCCACCTTTGTTTGTGGCTGCCTCAGGATAAGTGTAGAGCCCCAGGACGCAAACATCAAGTGTCACTACGTGCTGGATTTCTACCTGTCCAACACACTGAGAAGGCTGGGTGTGGCCACGCTGGCTGAGCAGGTGCAGGACATCCCATCCAGCTGGACCGCCACCCCCACCTGTCGCAGGTGGAGAAGCTCCTGAGGAGGAACCCCATCGACATCAAGGCTGTCAGACAGTGGTCAACACAAAACGTTCTCAGAGTCCTGCAAGGAAGAGAGAGTGGACTCGATCGGTTTCTTCCTCGACCAGATGGTCGAGGCCATTTGGCAGAACGTCTCATTGCCGGAACTGACCAACAGGCACCAGGATGTAGCCCGGACGGTGGTGAGAAAGGCCCCCCCAGCGCGGTCCTTCCAACATGCACGGAACCTCAGCGCCACCGTGAGCTGCCCTTGAGGCTGTGGCAGGGAGAAGACTGTCTTCCACCTCCTGTGGGCTGTTCCTTTGCGCAGCGGGTGTGGGGAGAGATGTGTTGGTATTGGTCCCGGTTCATCCCAAACAGTTCGGTAACACAAGGCGCTGTGTTCTGCAGGCTGTTCCCCGGGACGCACACCCAGACAGATATCACCTGTGGCTGGAAGTCCCTCAACTGGGTGAAGGAGGCCCTTTGGTCTGCCCGAAACCTGCTGGTCTTCCAGCTGAAGGAGCTGTCCTCGACCGAGTGTTGCCGACTGGCAGACTCGAAGGTCCAGGAATACATGCTGTGGGACGCACTGAGACCTACGCAAAGGCTCTATGGGGAAAGGCCACTGTGTAAGGCCACCCCACCTTGTATTGTGTACACCATGAGTCATAAGAAACACTGTGTTTGAATTGTAAATAATGAGATCACTTTGTGTACAATCTGTAGCATTCTTGGTTTGAAATGTACTGGTTTGGAATTGTGATACTTACTTTGAATTGTGTTTACCTTTAAATTCTATATTAAAGTATATTTTGAAATTAAAAAAAAGTGGGCAGGGTGAGTTTTGTACTGAAGAAAATCTCAGCTGAGGACAAATGAAATACCTTTAAGGACGTACTACTGAGCGTGTAGGATAATACAAATCGAGGACCCGGAAACACAGATTTTAAAAAATGACCCCAAGTGGATTAGTTAGACAAATGAAGTGAAATAATTAAGATAAACAAAGTCTAGAATGCCTGCGGGGAGAAAGCTGAGGGAAACCATTAAGAAGAATACAGAAAGCTGCAAATAAAAATTAAAAAGTTTAGTGGGGCATAGATGGAAATGAGCACATCTATAGAAGACAAATGCAACAGTTAAAAAAAATTCCCATATAGTAACAGCAAGAGGGTCATCAAAAACTAAATTGACATCCCTTATGGATGTAGATTTGAAACTGAAGGTTTACTAACAATATTTAATGTACTAAATGATTACTTTTTGGAAGTATACACTAAAGCATTGGCCCAGAACTTACTTCCCTTGGATGCCGCTCCGTAATGGCGTCCATCCCAACCACCGTCTAATCCATCGGAGCAAGTTCGCGAATGTGCACATGTGCATTAAAACCCGGAAATCACGAACTTACTCTGATTAGTTCAACGGCATTTTGATAGTCCCGAATTAAAGGGCCAACCATGCCACAATCATATACAATCATAAACTTACCCGTCTGCCTAGCTGGAACGAAGATACTTAAGCCACGAGAAGGTACGCTGGAAAATACCACCCCACGCTACTTTTTGAAAGTGCGATGACTTATAATAACTGCAAACAACAAAAAAATAAATGTTAAAAATGTGGAATGTCTAATTATACTTATTTTAATATTTTTTGATCATTAAAAGAAATTATTAAAAAATAAAAATATAATTTAAAAACAAAATTTAACTTCTGTATGTTTAAGTAAATTAAATAAGTTCCTTGGATTTTTCTAATAAGGTAAGTTTAATTTTTATTTAGACTAACATAGGGAATGTCACTTTAAATTTATGAGTTTAACTTGCCTGCTTGTGGGTGGGGCTTGCAGTTCCCATGCGCACATGGCCTGTACTGATATCGGAACGTGCCACTGCGGAAGATCTCAGGATCCAGCAAATTTATGTCGTGGACCATGCAGTAAGTACATTCGTACTTTTCATCCGCAGGAGGGGCGGAGAGCCTTGCCAAACCGGTTGGAGCAAGTTCCGCCCATTAGTTGTGTGATCACCCATCAAGGGAGGTTCTACTGACTTTGACATCATTGCATGCACATCCTAGGCAGATTTAAAGGCCTTGAAACCATTAAATCCCCAAGAACGGATGCTATGTAGCTGAGGATGCTAAGTAAGACTAGACACAAAATCTGCAGCATTGTCAGTTATCATTAGGGGGGGTCAATGAATACAGGGAAGTTCTCCATAGATTGGTAATAAGTCAATGATATACATCAATGGTAACCAAGAAGATAGATGAGGGCTGTGCAGTAGACGTGGTCTACATGGACTTCAGCAAAGCCTTTGACAAGGTACCGCATGGTAGGTTGTTACATAAGGTTAAATCTCACGGGATCCAAGGTGAGGTAGCCAATTGGATACAAAATTGGCTTGACGACAGAAGACAGAGGGTGGTTTTAGAGGGCTGTTTTTCAAACTGGATGCCTGTGTCCAGCGGTGTGCCTCAGGGATCGGTGCTGGGTCCGCTGTTATTTGTTATTTATATGAATGATTTGGATGAGAATTTAGGAGGCATGGTTACTAAGTTTGCAGATGACACCAAGATTGGTGGCATTGTGGACAGTGAAGAAGGTTATCTAGGATTGCAACGGGATCTTGATAAATTGGGCCAGTGGGCCGATGAATGGCAGATGGAGTTTAATTTAGATAAATGGGAGATCGAATCAGGCCAGGACCTACTCCGTTAATGGTAGGGCGTTGGGGAGAGTTATAGAACAAAGAGATCTAGGAGTACAGGTTCATAGTTCCTTGAAAATGGAGTCACAGGTGGATAGGGTGGTGAAGAAGGCATTCGGCATGCTTGGTTTCATTGGTCAGAACATTGAATGCAGGAGTTGGGATGTCTTGTTGAAGTTGTACAGGGCATTGGTGAGGCCACACTTGGAATACTGTGTACAATTCTGGTCACCCTATTATAGAAAGGATATTATTAAACTAGAAAGAGTGCAGAAAAGATTTACTAGGATGCTACCAGGACTTGATGGTTTGACTTATAGGGAGAGGTTAGACAGACTGGGACTTTTTTCCCTGGAGAGTAGGAGGTTAAGGGGTGATCTTATAGAAGTCTATAAAATAATGAGGGGCATAGATAAGGTCGATAGTCAAAATCTTTTCCCAAAGGTAGGGGAGTCTATAACGAGGGGACATAGATTTAAGGTGAGAGGGGAGAGATACAAAAGGGTCCAGAGGGGCAATTTTTTCACTCAAAGGGTGGTGAGTGTCTGGAACGAGCTGCCAGAGGCAGTAGTAGAGGCGGGTACAATTTTGTCTTTTAAAAAGCATTTGGACAGTTACATGGGTAAGATGGGTATAGAGGGATATGGGCCAAGTGCAGGCAATTGGGACTAGCTTAGTGGTATAAACAGGGCGACATGGACATGTTGGGCCGAAGGGCCTGTTTCCATGTTGTAATTTCTATGATTCTATGATGATTCTATATTTTTAAGAAAGGTGAAAAAAACAAACGGTGTAACTACAGATCCGTTACTAATCTAACCAGGCTTACATCAGCAACTGGCAACATGGTGGAATCATTCATTAGGAATAAACTTGAGGATTACCTTACATGAAAATAGTAAATAGCAGCGAACATGGTTTTAGAAAAGTCATCTTCTGCTTGACCAAAAGTCTTGACTTTTGAAAGCAAGTAACGACCCAAGTGGACATCAGAAAACCCCATGATATAATATACAAAAACCTCCAGAAAACCTTTGATAATGTTTTTCATGAAAGGTTGTCACACAAGCTTACAACAGTATCCTAGGTAAAACTTGGAGGTGGATTAGGAATTGGCTGAAAGAGAGGAAACAACAGGTATGAGTCAGGAGAGAGTTGTTGGACTGGAAAGATGCACAGAGTGGAGGGCTCCAAGGATTGGTGATGTGGCCTTTATTGTTTCTAATCTACCAAAACTACCTGGAATCAGAAACATAATGTAAATTGGTCAAATTTACGCATAATATCAAATTAGGGAAGACAGTGGAGTCGGATGCAGGAGCCAACTATAGTGGTTGAAATTCAAAATGGATAATTGCAAGGTCTTACACATTGGAAGAAAAATGGTCGGATGAGCCAAATGACCTCCTCCCTCTATGATTTAATGATCATTTGGTAGATACTCAGTTGGGCAACAAAAACAATTGCCAAAAACTTACGCCGGAATATCCTTAGTGATAAAAACATAATTGATGCTTAATTCAATATTAATTAATGAAATATCACTAAAATATTGTCAATAAAAACATATCTTAATGTCTCCAAAGATGGTTCTTTCTTGTCCAATTCAATTGAGTTACATCCAGAAGCCACCATGATCACAAAAGAGGAAAGCAAAGATATAGCAAAGAGATGCTTTAGAGTGTGCCATTGAAGCTATAAAGTGTACCACATTACACCAGGGGACACATGATCCTTCATCAACCCCATTACACAATGATTTTAGCATTATGCAGTTTGACTGGGAATAATTGGCAGAACAGCTTGATTCTCATTTGTTCACCACATTAATGAAAAATCAGTATCCCTCTTCCTTTGAACCCGACGGTGTCCATTTAGAACAACGCAGTTACTTAATACAATATGAATAGGTACATTACATATATTAATAACGGATAAATTCAGTGATCCCATGCTCCCAGCATTGAATCATGCTCAAAAGGAGTTCAGGTCAGAGAATTAGGGTAACATTGTTGCAGCACTATCTCTGACCCGCATTCCCTTCGAGTAATACTCAACACTGGAACTGCTGAATTTTTAATAGAACTGTCGTTTTATTCTCTCCCTCCCCCAGTTCTGTGAGGAAACCTCCAGCCTCCATTTGGCAATTACCTGGATGGCACATTTGAAATCAAAAGATCACTGTGTGAAATCTGGGCACAGTCCTGGGTCCCATCACTTCATGGGGCAGCAGGTAAGAGCATGACTGAGAAACACTGCTCAAGATTGTGGCCCTCAACAAAAAGTTAGTGAATAATAATGTTACAATGGAATATGTGAAGTGGCATTAATATTGATCACTTACCTTTAATGTCAAGACTGTGCCTTTCTGCTGGTTGGTAACATTACTGGCATTCTGAGTATTTGTATTTAAACATTTATAAAATGTGCCTAGGCTCCTAGTGGTCATTGCTATTTATGAGGCTCTGTTCTCTCCATGACTTCAGTGAGCTCAGCATCTCTGCTCCCAGCTACCAGCAGGCTCACCCCCCCAAAAAATGGTAGCAATGATAATGGAAGACTCAGAGTGTAATTAATTAATGATTGTGGTGCATTAAATTGTCTCAGAATCACAGATGTGCTGATAATGTGATAGAAGCACACTAACATCCTATTAGCACATCATCAATATCTGAAGCAGGCTTAGACTTACTGGTATCTATGGTGCAGCAGAAAATGGTCACAGCATAGTTCTGTTATACTGAAGACCTGAAGGCATGTATTTGTGATTGGTGAACAGAGGTACAGGCCAATCCTGCACTACAAATCAGCCATCAATTGATAAACAAAATCTGAGATAAATAGGAATGCCAAAAAATATGAAATAAAAACAGAAATGACTGGAAATGGACAGCAGATTAATCAGAATCTGAAACAGAAAGAGAGGCTAAACAGTAACACCTGAAATATTAACTCATTCTTTCCCAGAGTCCTGGACAACATTTATCCCTCAACAAACACCTAAAGCTGATGACATAGCCATTTCCTTCATCACTGTTTGTGGGAACGTGCTGTGCACAAATTGGATGCCATGTCTCCTACATTACAACAGTGACTACATTTCATTGACTGTAAAGCACTTTGGGACGTTCTGAGGTCATGAAAGGCACTTTATAAATGCAAGTCTTTTTTTTATTTCTTCCATGAGCTATTTGGGGGAGACAATTTTTTCATTTTATTTATATAATTTAGTTTATAAAGAAGCAAGTGAATTTGACACAGCAGGGAAAAGGTAACTCAGAGAAGGAGAGGGGGGTCTCTTCTAAAACCTGGGTCGAGGAGGAGGACACGCCTGCAGCAATATGTGCATTTGAGCACCACAATATAAACTAAACGGTACAATTTTAAAAGGGTGGAGGAACAGAAAGCCCTGGGGGTGTACGTACACAAGTCTTTGAAGGTGGCAGAACAAGTTGAGAAGGCTGTTAAAAAGGCATAAGGACTCCTTGGCTCTATAAACAGAGGGATAGAGTGCAAAATCGAGGAAGTTATGCTAAACCTTTATAAAACACTGGTTAGGCCCCAGCTGGAGTATTGTGTTCAATTCTGGATACCACACTTTAGGAAGGATGTCAAGGCCATAGAGATGGTGCAGAGGAGATTTACTAAAATGGTACCAAAGATGAAAGACTTCAGACTAGAGAATCTGGGGTTGTTCTCCTTAGAGCAGAGAAGGTTAAGGAGAGATTTGATAGAGGTGTTGAAAATCATGAAGGGTTTTGATAGAGTAAATAAGGAGAAACTGTTTCCAGTAGAGGAAGGGTTGGTAACCAGAGGGCACAGATTTAAGTTATTTGGCAAAAGGGCCAGAGGCGACATGTGGAAAAACATTTTTAGGCAGTGAGTTGTTATGATCTGGAATGCACTGTCTGAAAGGGTGGTGGAAGCAGATCCAATAGTAACTTTCAAAAGGGAATTGGATAAATACTTGAAATGGAAAAATTTGCAGGGCGAAGGGGAAGAGCAGGGGAGTGGGACTAATTGGATAGCTGTTTCAAAGAGCCAGCACTGGCACGATGGGCCGAACGGTCTCCTTCTGCACTGTATCATTCTTTGATTCTATGATTCTACTATCAGAACAACAGTTTCACCTGTCTGCAATGGGTCTTTCATCCAGCAAAATTTCTAGATGTGTCTGTCGGGCTGTTCGTGTGAGCTGAAGCAAAGGAATAAACCACAGACGTCTGAAACCCATGGTGCGGAAAAGGAGTGATGGAGCGATGAAACATTGCTGGAAACGCACTGCATATGCTTTCAATAAGCACTTGCACAGTGCAGGACTCAACCGCAATGTACTGCGGTATTGTAAAAAAAGACATACTCCCACACTAGATAAGCGAGCAAAATTTTCTATCATAGCCCTCAAAAATCAGTTGTCATGAACTTTAGTGATAATGAAAAGAGCAGCAAAACACGATATGCAATCACACAAAAAACAAAAAAAAATTAATGGAAAGGAAAATTGTGAATGTAGGAAATCTTGAACAAAAACGTAAAATGTTAGAAATGGTCTGTCAGCATCTGAAAGAGAAAGGCAAGTTAATGTTTCAGATACAAGACGTAAAAACCTCCCCCAAACTAAATTGAAGTATTTTCTTTTAAATAGCAGATATCTAACTGCTGAGCAAACAATTTTTGCCGACAGAAGTGACATCACGTACAGGCGTAAAAAAGCAGCATTTGACAGAGAAAGGACAGGTTAATGTTTTGTGTGCTGATAAAGTTTCGCTAGCCAAAATGTTATCATATTTTTCTCTTTTGCGCGCTGACTGACCTCTGTGCATTTCCGGTGTTCCCTCTTGTCATTAAATGCAGGTGTTGTGAACTGCTGGCAACAAAATGCAATAGTGAATTTGTACAATCCCGGGTGAGCTAATAAGGCCAAACTGTTCTTTGGTATAAGAGTATGAAACAGCATTGCTTGATATTACAAGCTGCAAGTATTTGATTCAACATAAAAAAAGAAAGACTGACATTCATATAATGCCTTTCACGACCTCAGGACATCCTAATGCTCTTTACAGCCAATGAAGTACTTTGAAGTGTAGTCACTGTTGTAATTGGCTGCCATATTTCCCTACACTTTAAAAAAAACGTACTTCATTGACTGTAAAGTGCTTTGGGACGTCCTGAGGTCATGAAAGGCACTATATAAATGCAAGTCTTGCTTATTTTTCCTTTTTAATGTAGGAAGCATGGCAGTTAGCTTGTGCAGAGCAAGGTTCCACAAACGACAATGTGATAATCACCAGATAATCTGTTTTTTAGTGATATTGGTTGAGGGGTAAATATTGGCCAGGACACCTCCGAGAACTCCATTGCTCTTCTTTGAAATAGTGCCATGGGATCTTTTATGTCCACCTGACCCCAGCAGATGGGGCCTCAGTTTAACATCTCATCCAAAAGACAGGACCTCCTACGGTGCAGCACTCCCTTAGTACTGCACTGAAGTGTCAGCCTAAGTTTTGTGCTCAAGTGTACTGCAAATGATGCCTGGTCAGGGCACTCAAAATGCAACTGCTGTTGTTATAAGAACTAGCATCAAAGGAAAATGCAAGGCTCTCAGAGAAAGTACTGATTGTATCATATAAGGCAGTTTTTCCTTATGGAAGCACTGGCAAAGCCAATTGATGCAAGGGGTAGTCCTGGGGTATTGTTATGTCAGTGCAGTTTGATCTGAAATATCAAGGGATTAATTTTCCTCCTCAACACTGGAGCATAAAGAGCTCTGATCACAAAATCGGGCAAAAGCTGCTCACAATTAAAACCAATGGATAGAAAAACGTGAGCAGCTAGTGCCCAATTTTGCAATAATGCCTTCCATCCCACCAAGCTCTTATGCTGAAGAGAAAAATCTACCCTCTCCTTTCAATCTCATTCACTTGCAGACTCTCTTGCTGGGAATTTCATCAGGTCATCCCGCGCTCTGTCGCCTTACCTTTGGCGGAAGTTCAGCGGAAAGCCCATTTATTACAGCGAAGTTACGTAGAGCAGTAGAAGAAGACCTGAGGAATTCCCCAGCATCAGTTTATGCTTTAATAGAGTAAACTTTGCAAAGTTTGGATCATAAATCACATGTTGACAACTCTAAGTTTGATGCTAATGAATTTCCATGCCATGATCAAACCCGGTCATTTAGTCAGTTTGGGTAGTTTTTTATATGCACAATGCGAACAAAATACATATAAAAGTTTTACATTTTTAAAAGAAATAGTTAATATGAATATGAAAGGAATGAGGCAGCCTATCAGTTTGTGTAGTTTAGAATTCTAGAAGGCTTGAGTTTAACTCCCACACTTGACTGAAATTCAACATTTTTAGAGTAATTTCTTTCCATATTTATCTCTCCCTCTTTCAGGTACCATTCCCTGACACTGTTCTCTGACCTCTGCTAACATTGCTCTTATCTGGGCAACAGAAACTGTTGAATAATGGTCTGCAGTATATCACCTATTAGTTTCCCTTCTCTGTGTGGTAATGTCCCCACCATCTGCTCAATGTTTCTTGTTGGTGCTACAGCTGAGATTGGGTAGTTACCATATGGGGAATTGGGGGAAGGAAGGGATCTTGTGTTCCATCACTCAATAGCACAATACATTGGAGGGCCAATGTGTTGCACCACTGTAGGTGAGTTTTGATTGGGATAATCAATAGAGTACTTTCTAAAAGCAGATCACCTCATCCAGGCTGGAGATCCATCATCCAAACTCTCCACTTTGCCAGAATAAGGAAAGAGCTTGGCAAAGGCTTGGGTGCAATGAAACAAAGATCTGGACTGAGTGTTACTGCTTTCTTCAATTGGTTGTCAATTAAAGCAGAAACAGAAAAACTCTGGTTCTACTGTGAAAAAATGAACAAACAAGGATTTAACTTTTGAAATAAGTTTCACCATTGTGGGATCAAATGAGATTCATTCCCCTTGCCAAAATGTTAAACAAAATTGTGAAAAGTATCTGTTACAGTACAAGATTAAATGACACAATTCTACCAACTGTAGAGACAATGGAATGCCAGAGGGCTTGAGTGTCAGTCATAAAACCATTACAGATGGCAAATCTTTTGACATTTTACAGGCATGGTCACATGTGTATTTGTTCCTTATAATGTCAACCATGTTCTAGTGCAATTCTTTAAAAATGAAACGTGATGGTGATGACAGAATGCTTTCTATGCAAGATTTGATGTTAAATTTGATTAACCATATATTAGTGATAATTGTACATTATCATCTGGTTTCTTTTGTTTTGATCTCCAGTCCCTCTCATTCATTTTTATTTTCCAATTTTCTCTTCTCCTCAATTAGATCACTCCTCAACCTTCTAAACTTAAGAGAATAAAAGCCAAGTTTATGCAACCTGTCCTCATAATTTAATCCAGGTATCATTCTAGTGAATATGCACTGTACCCAATCCAAGGCCAATATTCCCTTCCTGGTGTGGTGCCCAAAACTGAATACAACCCTCCAGATGGGGTCTGACCAAGGGTCTGTACAACTGATGCGTCACTCCCTCCCCTTTGTATTTTAGCCCCCTTGAGATAAAGGCCAACATTCCATTAGCCTTTTACGTAGAATTATATAGCACAGATCTTACAGCACAGAAACAGGCCATTCGGCCCAACAGGTCCATGCCAGTGTTTATGCTCCACACGAGCCTCCTCCCTCCCTACTTCATCTAACCCTATCAGCATTTCCTTCTATTCCTTTCTGCCTCATGTGTTTATCTAGCTTTCCCTGAAATGCATCTATGCTAGTCACCTCAACTACTCCTTGTGGTAGCGAGTTTCACATTCTAACCACTCTCTGGATAAAAAGGTTTCTCCTGAATTCCTTTTTGGATTTATTAGTGACTATCTTATATTTATGACTTCTAGTTCTGGTCTCCCCCGCAAGTGGAAACATCTGCTCTACATCTACCCTATCAAACCCTTTCATAATCTTAAAGAACTCTATCAGGTCACCCCTCACCCTTCTTTTTTCTAGAGAAAAGAGCCCCAGCCTGTTCAGCCTTTCCTAATAAGTATATCCTCTCAGTTCTGGTATCATCCTAGTAAATCTTTTTTACACCTTCTCCAGTGCTTCTACATCCCTTTTATAATATGGAGACCAGAACTGTGCACAGTTCTCTAAGTGTGGTCTAACCAAGTTTCTATATGAGTTTAATATAATGTCTCTGCTATTCAATTCTATCCCTCTAGAAATGAACCCCAAGTGCTTGCCTTTTTTATTAACCAGCGTCACTACTCTTAATGATTTGTGTATCTTTATCCCCAGATCCCTCTGCTGCTCTACCCCATTTAGACTGTTATTATCCAAGCAGTATATGACCCCCTTATTCTTCCCACCAAAATGTAATTCCTCACATTTATCTATATTGAAATTAATTTGTCAATTACATGCCCATTCTGCAAGCTTATTAATGTCTTCCTGTATTTTGTTGCAGTCCTCCTCAGTATTAAGTATACCCCCAATTTGGTGGTGTTTGCAAATTTTGAAATTGTACTTCCGACTCCCGAGTCCAAATCATTTATGTAAATGGTGAACAACAGTGGTCCCAGCACCGATCCTTGTGGAAAACCACTTCCCACCTTTTGCCAATCTGAGTAACTACCTTTAACCCCTACTTTCTGTCTATTGTTTTGTAGCCAGCTTGGTATACATTCTGCTACTTGTCCCCTCACTCCACATGCTGTGCCTTTTGAAAATCTAAATACATTACCCTTGGCTACCTTTTCTGTTACTTCTTCAAAGAATTCTATAAGGTTGGTCAAGCATGACCTTCCCTTTTGAAATGCACACACAATGGCGAGGTTGTGCAGCATGCAGTATACAATGACAAATCTTGGTACCTGCTCAGCTGAGTACTGCAGGGCTCCTCCAGTGCGGTCCAGGCAGCAGAAGCATTGCTTGAGGAGGTCTATGGTGTGCTCAGTGATGTTTCACGTGGCAGCATGACTCACGTTGTAGGCCTACTGTGCACGTGTGTGTGCGTTCCTGACTGGAGTCATGAGCCATTTCATGAGGGGATAACCCTTGTCGCCCAGTAGCTGTGCTGGTTGAAATATAGATGGCACAGAGGAATGCCGCTGGATGAAGGAAACATGACTGCTGCCAGGTTAGCAGGCATTGACCTGCATGATGCATTGCGTGTGGTCGCACACCAGCTGCACATTGAGGGAATAGAATCCCTTTCTGTTCATGAATATGGCCGAGTTCAGATGTGGAGCACACATGGCAATATGGGTGCAGTCAATGGCATCCTGCACCGTGGTGAAGCCTGCAATGCGAACAAACCCTCATGCTCACTCCTGCTGCTTGTCTCTGGCAAGAGGGACTGAGATGAATCTGCTTCTGAGTGCGTACAGAGTCTCAGGGACCTCCCTTATACAGCAGTGCACTGCAAACTGCTAGATGTTGCTAATATCGCCCGCTGCAGCCTAAAAGAAGCCAGAGCCATAAAAATTAAGCACCGCCCTGCTGGTTGCAGGATGTAGCAACGATCGCTGCCAGAAAGTAACTGACCAACCCATCAAGCCAGGCAAAGCTGTTCTTGCCTTGCTTTGAGGCTGCAGTTGTGGCTGCAGCAGTTGACAAATTTCAGCCATGATCTCTTTAGTGAACCGTAGACGTCTGATGCACTAGTTATCGCTAAAGTTGAGGTAAGAGAATTGGTCCCTGAAGACCATTCTTGGATATGGCCTCCCGCTGAGTGCCCTGCTCCTCCTCCTCCTCCCTTTTCCAGCAGCTTGTCCTGCTCTGCGTGGCCTCTCTGCATGCCCCAGTCATGTTCAATTCCCAGAGGAAGCCCTAGTCCGAAAGCAACTTTTTCAGCACAATATTTTGAATGCCACTGCATGTACTGCAAGACCAGCCAGACCACTCTGTATAGAATATTGAAACTTTAGGCAAGTATAGGAAACGTCCAAAAACACGTACAATTGCACCAGCAGCCAGAATAAATAATTCAGCAACTAACCTGTAAGTACTTCATGATCCCTTTAAATAGCGCTGGTGGGGTGTCCTTCAAGCCCTTTAAGTCCTGTTCAGCTGTGTGAGGTTAAGACAGTGCGTTGGCTGGAGCATGAAGTTCCAGAATTTGCATGTAGAGTAGGGAGATGACGGCGCGAATCACTGATTGGCGCCGTCATCTCCCTACTCTACATGCTGCTGGCAGTCGTTAGGTGCACACACACTCCTTTACCAAGATGGCGTCCTGCGCACTTCATGTCGGAAGTGTACGCGCGCATCTTGGACGCCATTTTCGAGCCTCAGGTGTCCGTGTAGCACCTAGAAAATGGGTGCAACATGGCTCAATTTTGCCTCCTATCAATTTTTGTTTTCCTCACTCTTTCGCAGTCTGTGGGCTCGATTTTCCTGGGAAATTGCGGGTGCGTTGGGTATGGGGGCCTCGAAAAATCGGGGAAATCCTGTTCGGGTTCGGTGCCCGGCTCCAACCCACAGACTTCCGGGTTCCCCATTGACGCGTTTGGGTGCACCCGTGCCTCCCGAATGCGGGAGTCCCACCATCAATTAAAGCCGGCGGGATGATAATTTACACGGTTGTTCAGCTAGTTTAAGTACTTGAAGTACTTAATTTTCTCTACATTTTGGCAGCGATGTGATTTTGAAGCATCCTCAGTGTGTTTCCCGTGCTGTGGGAAACACGCCATCTTGCTACAGACGTGTTTCAGCCAGCAGCCAGTGGGACATTCAAATACTTATTGGACAGAAGGGGAGAAAAGGTCACTTATTGCAGCAGGGCACTCTGTTATTTCAAACAAAGTTTTGGCTGCAAGATCAATACGCACCAGTCAGAGTGTGATGCATTATAGTAGCGGGCATGGCACAACAGAGAGGGGTACCGCTTGAGGAGGCCCCATCCACTTTTGCCATCCACATTGAGGAGGAGGAGGAGGTGGAGGAGGAGGAGCAGGAGCAGGAGCACCCCATGGGCAGAGCAGAGGCTGACCTGGCTGCCTGTGAGGCCAGAGAGTCACTGATATGTGAATGGTTCTCCTAACATCAGACAGTGTGAAGAATCCAGTCCTTACACCACCTGGATAGAGCAGCGCCCACACCAGCCTCCCCCCACCCCCCCCCCCACCCCACCCACAACCCTCCCTGCCTAAAACAGGCCTGCAACTACACATTCACCCACTGTAGAGTGACCCAATGGGTTGCATCAAGTGTCACTGTGCATGGTGAACCTCATGAAACGGCCCTATTACAGAAGCCAGTCAAGAATGGCCAAGACGTGGCAGTAGTGGTGACATTAATATTATTTAATGTGAGTTTAACAAAAAGCTAATATAAATTTTAAAAAATGTCAAGCACCCTTGTGCATACCCTTCATGCTTATAAAACCTTCGCCTTTCTCTTCCGACTACTTCTACATGGTGAATCCCCTGTGGCTGCAGCAGAGGTAGTGGCAGGTTGCTCTTGTTCATGCCCTGACCGATTAGATGTTTTGGGCTTACGTCTTCTGGGTTTTGGTGCCCATGAGGGCTCCTCCAAAGACTGCACCTGTACAGGGCCGACTCGGCCACCTGGAGAGGAGGTGTACTGGTTGAGAAGGGGGCAACGGGTGAGACGTGGGTGTGCTTTCAGTGGTGTCCCCACTTCCATGTCCCCTTTCTCCATCGTCCCTCCCCTCGGCTAGGCCCACATCACTTCTAAGACTCTGCTGGACAACAGTTTGGAGGACATGTCTGAAGCTTTGTAAGGCCAGTGTTAATGTATCTGCCTGCCTGTTTAAGGCGGCAGAATGTCGTTCACTGTGAGTCCGAACGACCATTGTTAGGGTCTGAATGGACTCATTTGTGAGCCGTACTTGAAGCTCAATGGAGGCTAGCCTTCCCTCCATCGCAGACATTCCCACACTTACCCGTGACACTATCTCAGAGATGCCCTCACATCCCTCTGACACTATCTCATAGAGTTGCTCATGTACCTGTGACACTCTCTCAGAGATTCCCTCCCGTTCCTGTACCACCATTCCACTCATGCAGGAGTTGGACTCCTCCATCCTCTGTGCTATTGTAGACAGTGCGCGTGGCACCTGTTCCAGCACCTCGCAAATGTGCTGCTGTCCTTCAATCATTCTCCTTTTAAAGGATGGCCCCAAAGGTTCAGCATGAGCAGAGCCTGGAGAAGAGTGCTTCCACTGATGCGGACTCTCCGCAGCTGCCACTGCCACCAGTGTCTGCTCGTCTTCACATGCGTGTGGTAACTCACCAGGTGCCAACCCAATTAACTGAGGACTAGGACCCACCGAAGTGTGAGTATCTGCGCTGGTGGATGGCTCGCTAAGATGTGACGGTGCCTCCTCAGAGGCTGGCAGATCCTCTGAGAAATCGGCCTCTGCCGTCACAGCGGTCGCTGAAGGCCCTGTAAGAGGACAGAAGGCAATGTTAATCATCATCACAGCTGTGTCATGTTGCAATGAGCATACTGAGGTGCTGAAGATGGCAAGACATGTTGACATCGATTCATATTGTTTGTGCTCAATGTTAAAGTTGTGTCACCACACGTTTGTCAGTTGCCAGTCTCGGCGTCCCTGACGGACAGGCACTCGAAGGTTCGGTTGAGCTCCAGTGCCTTCTGCTCCGCGTCCGTGAGGACGACGATTTGTTGCGGCCCCCCTCCGGTCCTCGCCCTCTCCCGTGCATTCTGAGCTCTCTTCTCCTAGAAGGGGAGAAAGTACAGATGCGTGAGTGAGTGATGGTGACGTGGCCAACCGATGAATGCATTGGTTTGGGTGCGGCTGACCGTGAAAGAGATGCATCAGAGGATGAATATGAGACAGAGCCATGACATTATATGAGGATTGGGTTGAGTGGTAGTGGCGCGGTGACTAATGGGGAGGTGAGGAAGTGCTGAGGAAGTGCTGGTAAGTTGAGGTTGAGCCTTAAGTGGGTGTGGAGAGTGATGTGATAGAGTAATGTTGGCAGTGCAGAATGAGTTGGGGGGTGGGGGCGGTGATGTGGAAGATGGAATGTAGGAGAATCAGTAAGTTTACTCACTTTGGCTGACCTCATTTGGTCATTGAAGCGCTTCCTGCACTGGATCCAGGTGCGGGCGATGTTGCTGCCACTGGTGACCTCCTCTGCCACCCCGAGCCAGGCTTTCTTGGTGGCAGAGGCAGGCCACTTCCTCCCGTCCGCTGGATAGAACACACCCCTCCTCCTCCTCACCCCATCCAGTAGCACCTGGAGTGAGGCTTCGTTGAATCTTGGAGCAGCCTTGCCCCTGTGCTGCTCCATTGTGTGTATGGGTGTTTGCCACAGGAGCAGCCATTGGAGGACTGCCCCTTTAAATAGAGCTCCTCCAGCTGACAGCCGGTGATGCGGATGCGCAGTCCGCCCGCTGCGCAACTTTTGGATGGCGAACCCGGAAGCCGCGTTAAATGGCTTCAATTGACATGCGATCGCGTGCGAAACGGATATTTTTATTGTGCAGGTTACCCACATGCCCAATCACCCCCCCCCCCGCTGCCATCCCGCCTCCACACTAATATCGGGGCCTGTGTGTGTGCTCTTTAGCAATCTTCAGTGTGTGCGTGTGCATGTATGGGCCTGTTTGTCAGTCTTACTGTCAGCCTGACTGCGTGTGTGATTAGGCAAAAAGTTGGAACGTTGTCATATTTAAATATGCAGAGCAATGAAGGAGAAGTGATCTTGGCAAGATTGGAAAGAAATATAACTGCTGCTTTACAAAACAAATACTATCATATTTCCCAATTTGGAAAATCCTGTTGCACACTTTAAATTACAACAATTGTAACAAAGGCATTTGTTTATAAGCAGATATTCTAACTAGGCTGTGTTAGTAGCAGTAATTATTGTGACATTCTACCATCGCCCAGTGATCGGAATATTTCAAATCATCCCAATCAAACTAGAATTCAATATCATAAATCATTCAATTAGAATTTCACATTAATAGTGTGAGGCAGCACCCTTTTGTCCATGAAAATCTTGTCATTAGTTACAACTCAAAGCTGTTATATTATCCCAACGTGGGTGGGTGCAATTAATACAGTTAAAATGACAAAATAATTAATAAATATGTGGTTGTCTCAGGATTTTGTCCATATGTGTAGATTGTATTGTATAATTTATAATAGTGGGTTAAACGAAGAGCTGAGAAACTAAGAGCTAGGAAACTATAACTTGCAATTACTTTATTAAATTAATAACTTAAATTAGATAAACTAATTAGTTAATAAAACTAAAAATACCGAGTAAATAAAAACTCTAATTAAGTAAATAAATAAAACAAGGTTAGATAGAGATGGCAGGGCAGGTGTGTCGTAACTGCAGCACATGGGAGTTTGTGGAGAGCAGTGTGATCCCAGGCAATCACATCTGCAGTAAGTGTCTGCAACTCGAGGAACTTTGACTCAGAGTTGTTGGGCTGGAGTCCGAGCTGCAGATATTGCGATGCATCAGGGAAGGAGGAGAGTCATCTAGACACTTTGATCCAGGAGGCGGTCACACCCCTCAGGTTAGGTAGTGGTTTAGATTTGGTTAGTGGTCAGGGACAGAAGGATGTTACTACGAGTCAGGCAGGTATGGGGATCCAGGGTGCAGTGATGGAGGAGCCTCAGCCTTTGACCTTCTCCCACAGGTACGAGGTACTTGCTACCTGTGTGGATGAGATCAAAGACTGCAGGGAGGGTGGGCAATTTGACCACGGCATTGTGGTATAGGGAGCCATTCAAGTGGGGGGAGCATAAAGGAATGTGGTATTGGTAGGGAATAGTATAGTCAGGGAGATGGATACTGTTCTCTGCAGCCGCGATTGGGAGTCCCGAAGACTGTGTTGCCTGCCCGGTGCCAGGGTTAAGGATATCTCCTCACGGCTGGAAAATAACTTGGTGCATGAAGGGGAGGATCCAGTTGTCTTGGTCCACGTAGGAACCAACAACGTAGGTAGAACTAGGAATGAGGTTCTGCTGAGGTAGTTTGAGGAGCAAGGCACCAAATTAAAAAGCAGAACCTCAAAGGTAATAATCTCTGGGTTATTACCTGAGCCACGTGCAAATTGGCATAGGGACAAACAGATCAGATGGTTAAATGCGTGACTGAAAGAATGGTGTGGGAAGCAGAAGTTTCAATTCATGGGGCACTGGCACCAGTACTGGGGAAAGGGGGAGCTGTTCCTTTGGGATGGGCTCCACTTAAAGCGGACTGGGACCTGAGTCCTGCGAATCAAATAACTAGGGCGGTAGATAGGGCTTTAAACTAAAAAGCTGGGGGGGGGAGGGTTCAGGTAAGGGTAAATTTATAAATCTAAAAAGAAAAGTCAAGGCTGTAGAGCAGAGTAGCGATTTGAGTAAAAACAAGCAGAGTGTCAGGAAGGGACAGAGAATTTAACAAAGGTAATAGGGCATTAGTCACTAAGGTCACATCAGGGAAAAAAAGTAAAAAGTTAAAATTAAAGGCGCTGCATCTGAATGCATGAAACATTCGTAACAAGATAGATGAATTAATGGCACAAATAGAGGTAATAGGTTTGATCTAGTAGCCATTATTGAGACGTGATTGCAGGGTGACCAAGGTTGGGAACTAAATATTCCAGGGTACTTGACTTTTAGAAAAGATAGGCAAAATGGAAAAGGAGGTGGGGTAGCCCTGATAATAAAGGATGAGATAAAGACAATAGTGAGAAAGGATCTTAGCTCAGAAAATCAGGATGTAGAATCAGTATAGATGGAGATAAGAAATAACAAGGGGGCAGAAAACACTGATGGGAGTAGTTTACAGGCCCCCTAACAATAGTTATAGTGTTGGACAGAGTATAAATCAGGAAATTAGAGGAGCATGTAACAAGAGTAATGCAAAAATGATGGGGGCTTTAATGTTCATATAGACTGGGCAAACCAAATTGACAAAAGTACTTTGGAGGACAAGTTTAAATAATGTATTCGAGACAGTTTTCTAGAACAATATTTCGAGGAACCAACTAGGGAACAGGTTATTTTAGATTGTGTCTTGTGTAATGAGACAGGATTAATTAGCAGTCTTATAATAAAGGATCCTCTGGGGAAGAGTGATCATGATATGAGAGAATTTCATGTTGAGTTTGAGAGTGATGTAGTTAAGTCTGAAACTAGGATCTTAAATTGAAATAAGGCCAATTATGTAGGTATGAGGGGTGAGTTGGCTAAGGTAGATTGGGAAATTAGATTAAAATATATGATGGTAGATAAGGAATGGCAAGCATTTAAAGAAATAATTCATAATTCCCAGTGAATACACATACCCTTGAGGAATAAAACTCCACAGGAAAAGTAATCCAAACTTGGCTAACTAGAGAAGTTAAAGGTAATATTAGATTAAGAGAAGATACTTACAATGTTGCCAAGAAGAGTAGTAAACTTGAGGATTGGGAAGGTTTTAGAAATCAGCAAAGGATAACCAAGAAATTGATAAAGAGGGAGAAAATTGAATATGATAGAAAATTAGCAAAAAGTATAAAAACAGATTGTAAGAGCTTCTGCAAGTATATTAAAAGGAAGAGATTAGTGAAAATAAACATGGATCCCTTAGAGGCTGACAGGAGAAATTGTAAGGAAATGGCAGACGTTAAATAAATATTTTGTATCTGTCTTCACAGTAGAAGACACAAAAAACATACCAGAAATACTGGGGAACCAAGGGTTTAATGAGAGGGATGAACTTAGAGGAATTAAGATTAGTAAATAAAAAGTTTTAGAAAAATTAATGGGACTAAAAGCTGACAAATCCCCTGAATGGGGATGCCTGATGGCCTACATCCAAGAGTTTTAAAAGAGGTGGCTGCAGCGATTGTGGATGCATTGATTTTGATCTTCCAGAATTCCCTAGTTTCTAGAACAGTCCCCATGGATTGGAAGATAGCAAACATAAACACGCTATTCAAGAAAGGAGGAAGAGAACAAACAGGGAACTATAGGCCAGTTAGCCTGACATCAATAGTAGGGAAAATGTTAGAATCTATTATTAAGGACGTAGTAACAGGGCACTTAGAAAATCATAATATGATTAGGCAGAATCAACACGGTTTTATGAAAGGGAAATCATGTTTGACAAATCTATTAGAGTTTTTTGAGGGTGTAACTAGCAGGGTAGATAAGCGGGAACCAGTGGATGAATATATTTGGAATTTCAAAAGGCATTCGATAAGGTGCCACATAAGAGGTTGTTACACAAGATTAAGTTTCATGGGATTGGGGTAATATATTAGCATGGATTGAGGATTAGTTAGCGGACAGGAAACAGAGAATAGGAATAAAAGGGTTACTTTCGGGTTGGCAGGTTGTAACTAGTGAGGTGCCGCAGGGATTGGTGCTTGGACCTCAGCTATTTACAATCTATATTAATGACTTAGATGATGGGACCAAGTATAATGTATCCAAGTTTGCTGACGATACAAAGCTAGGTGGGAAAGTAAGCAGTGAAGAAGACGCAAAGAGCCTGCAAAGGGACACAGGTTAAGTGAATGGGCAAGAAGGTGGCAGATGGAGTATAATGTGGGGAAGTGTGAGGTTATTCACTTTGGTAGGAAAAATAGAAAAACAGAATATTTTTTAAATGGTGAGAAACTATTAAATGTTGTTATTCAGAGGGATTTGGGTGTCCTTGTACACGAAACACATGCAAGTACAGCAAGCAATAAGGAAGGCAAATGATAAGTTGGCCTTTATTGCAAGAAGGTTGGAGTACAAGAGTAAGGAAGCCTTGCTGTAATTGTACAGGGCTTTGGTGAGACCACATCTGGAGTACTGTGTATCATTTTGGTCTCCTTACTTAGGAGGGATATACTTGCCTTAGAGGTGGTGCAACGAAGGTTCACTAGATACCTTCTAGATACCACTCGATACAGGATAAACTGTCACTTAGAAAAACACGGAGTAATCAAGGACAGTCAGCATGGATTTGTTAAAGGAAGGTCATGTCTGACCAACTTGATTTAATTTTTTGAGGAGGTTACAAGGAGGGTTGATGAGGGTGGCGCATTTGATGTAGTCTACATGGATTTTAGCAATGCTTTTGACAAGGTCCCACATGGCAGACTGGTCAAAAAAATACAAGCCCATGGGATCCAATGGAAAGTGGCAAGTTGGATCCAAAATTGGCACAGTAGCAGGAAGCAAAGGATAATGGTCGACAGGTGATTTTGTGACTGGAAGGCTGTTTCCAGTGGGGTTCCGCAGGGCTCAGTACTAGGTCCTTTGCTATTTGTGGTAAATATTAATGATTTGGACTTAAATGTAGGGGGCATGATTAAGAAGTTTGCAGATGATACAAAAATTGGCCATGTAGTTGATAGTGAGGAGGAAAGCTGTAGACTGCAGAAAGATATCAATGGACTGGTCAGGTGGGCAGAAAAGTGGCAAATGGAATTCAATCCAGAGAAGTGTGAGGTATTGCATTTGAGGAGGGCAAACAAGGCAAGGGAATGCACAATAAATGGCAGGATACTGAGAGATGTCGAGGAAGTGAGGAGTGCATGTCCACAGATCCCTGAAGGTGGCAGGACAGGTAGATAAGGTGGTTAAGAAGGCATATGGAATGCTTTCCTTTATTAGCCGAGGCATAGAACATAAGAGCAGGGAGGTTATGCTAGAACTGTATAAAACACTAGTTAGGCCACAGCTTGAGTACTGCATATAGTTCTGGTCACCACATTACAGGAAGGATGTAATTGCACTAGAAAGGGTACAGAGGAGAATTATGAGGATGTTGCCAGGACTGGAGAATTTTAGCTATGAGAAAAGATTGGACAGGCTGGGGTTGTTTTCCTTGGAACAGAGGAGGCTGAGGGGTGATTTAATTGAGGTGTACAAAATTATGAGGGGCTTTGATAGAGTGGATAAGAAGGATCTAGTTCCCTTAGCAGAGAGGTCAGTAACCAGGGGGCATTGATTTAAAGTAATTGGTAGAAGGATTAGAGGGGAGCTGAGGAAAAATGTTTTCACCCAGAGTGTAGTAGGGGTCTGGAACGCAATGTCTGAAAGGGTGGTAGAGGCAGAAATCCTCAACTCATTTAAAAAGTACCTGGATATGCGCCTGAAATGCCATAACCTACATGGCTATGGCTCAAGTAATGGAAAGTGGGATTAGGCTGGGTGGCTCATTTTCGGCCGGCAAGGACACGATGGGCCGAATGGGCTCCTTCTGTGCCATAAATTTTCTATGATTCTATGATTCTAGATAGATTCCTGGGATGAGAGGGTTTTCCCATGAGGAAAGATTGTGTAGAATGGGCCTATACTCTCTGGAGTTTAGAAGGATAAGAGGTGATCTCATTGAAACATATAAGATTCTAAGAGGGCTTGACAGGGTAGATGCTGCAAAGATGTTTCTCCTGGCTGGAGAGTCTAGAACTCGGGGACATAATCTCAGGTTAAGGGATCAGAGATTTAGGACTGAGATGAGGAAGAATTTCTTCACTCAGATGGTCATGACTATTTGGAATTCTCCACCCCAGAGGGCTGTGGATGCTCGGTCGTTGAGTATATTCAAGACTGAAATCGCTAGGTTTTTGGACACTAAGGGATTCAAGGGATGTGGGGATTGGGCAGGAAAGTGGAGTTGAGGTTGAAAATCAGCCATGATCTTATTGAATGGTGGAGCAGGCTCGAGGGGCTGCAATCCTGCTCCTATTTCTTGTGTTCTTATGTTTTTATAGTGTGTATATACATCCAGTAACTTGATTAAGCTGTGATGATTCCCCTATCACTTTGTGTACAAACAGCAGCTATCATCGTTTCATTCATTAAAGATTGAGACAACAGATTTTTTAATCAGTTGTAAATCCATATCAGTTCCGAACCACATAAGAATCTTTAATTTATCTAAATAGATGTGCAATTCATATCAGTCACTAGTCAATCTGTGACAGGACATGGAAGTTATGTTTGCATCTTGCAGTGTATTATGGGGCATGTAATCATGCCATTCTCTAGTTCATTCATACAAGTAACTGGTTTATCCTTCTCTTCTAGTAAAACTCCTAAATTTGAAGCAGTAACATGAAACAGGAAGGAACACATCCTGGGTCAGGGTTGGTGCTGGGAACTTTTTTTTATTCTTGACTGATGGAAAATGAATTTTTTACACAACTCACCCCAATCTGGACACGGTGGGAGGCAGTGAAGTTGATGGGAAAAAAAATGAGGCAGGGTGTAAAATGGTCTGCCGATTGGTTACCGCCCATTTTGCGCTACCGCCGAACGCCAATTTCGCCCCTGGTGTCTCCAAACGGAAACTAAAATAAAAGGGGTCATACGAAAATTCCTTAAACTTTTTCTAATGCAGTTAAAACTTCGATTTTATTTTTCTGGACCACCTTAAAATCTGAAGGAAAAATCCTTTAATTTTTAATTGTGCAAAAATTCTTTCTTTTTGTGAAGAAACGCATACTTTGTCCGTTACGAACTTCATACAAAACTAATGATTTCCAGTAGCCATTAGCTTTCTGGTTTCCGAGTCTTTCAAAATCCATGGCGTGTCACAGATGTAAGAGCCTTTGGAACGCAGCCATCTATGCAAAACCCTAAGTGGTTCCCAGCTCTCCGACTTATTATGCGATTCACTATCAAGCCACTACCCTTAGAATATATGTTTTTATTCAAGGAAACTGTCCAATCACAGCAGTTTCACTTCCACTCCGGTTCACCAAAGCTCAGACTTCTAGCTGTTTTCATTTCATTAATGTGAATGGGTTTCACATCACAAGAGGCCACGCCTGCTCCTATCTGCTTTCTCTTATGACGGGACCTGTTCTGAGCCTGCTCTGCAGGGACTTATTCAGCCCTGGTCTGTACAATGTCCCTGTGAAAACAAGTTTGCCTGATGTGCTGCACACAGGCCCTGCCCTACCACAGTTCCCTGGAGCATTCAAACATGGAAGGTGGGACAATTATTTACTAATTCTATTAACGGAATACAAATCAGTTCCAGGGAAATGTTTCAGCCCCTGTAATTCACTCCACTCCCCTTCCCAAATTTCCCAAGTTCAAGTCAAGTTTATAGGTCAAAAAGGCAAGGGGTCTCACAGAAGTTGTACAGACAGACTTGCAAAGAATCCAGCAGGGATTTAGTATAACTTATCCACAGCTCACTCTTTCATCTGCTATATTAAATGTATTCGACATCAATGCAGACACACACTGCAACACAAGGATTGCTAGTGTGCGTCTTGCTATTTTATTCTTTGTGTTTTCCCCCAGTCTTCACAATTCAAGTACATTTACAGCTGCAGTTCTTACAGAGTTTCTGGCATCTCAAGGCTGCTACCAGACCTGGGAATTCATGCATCCCTTCCTCTGAAGCAAACTTTAAAGCACTTTCTGTACATATCATATTTGAAAAAGGTCTGGGTTATGGCAACAGTACAAGGAGCTGCAAATAACTGATTAATCCTTCTCTTCTAGTAATACGTCCAAAATTTTAAGTAAAATGCCACCATCTGCCAGGAAGCCTAGAACGGGAAGAAACATAGCCTGGGTCAGGGTTGAGGCTGGGAAACTTTTTAAAAAATTCTTGACTGATTGAAAAAATCCATGCCCAGAGGCGTTTCCCTGGATGAAATTGTGTATGATACCCAGGCAGCAGATGCTGACTGTGTAATTCTAGCCTGCGCCTGCAATCCAATTTGTTTGCAGAAACAGGAAGGTCATGGCCTGTCAATTGCTGCACTAACCCTCACGGTTTGAGCTGATTATTTTTAGTTTCGAAAAGTCCTCCTTTTCTGACAGAATTTCTTTAAAAACTTTAAACACCGCGTGGAAGGGAAAATATCTCTACCTCAGTATCCTCAGTCAAAGTGTAACACCACGAAGTGACAGCGTGGAATGTGTCAAATCAGGAAAAGTATAAATCTGCCTTGAGAATAGGTTTTCAGGAGACCTGTAGACCTGAAGAGAGAATGACTTATTGAGTTCAATCAGCAGTCAGTGCCAAATGCAACCACAGTATCAAAACATCTTATGGGACAGAATTCCAATTTATTGACCTACATAAGGTACATTTTAAAACACAACAAATTAAGTTAATGCGACAACCTACAGTTTTTCAAATATTTCTCAGGTTTTTCTTGGAAGGAAATTTTTCACTCATATCATTTTGGAACAATTTTATGTTTAGCTTATATTTAACCCTTGAACTTTTGTGCGTACATTTTCCATTAAAAATATTTTTGCAATGGAACAATAGGCGACACTATGGGGTAGATCTTGACTTTGTGCGATAGTGTAAAATCGATGATAGCAAATCGGCAGCCCATCTGAAGTCAACGGAAAAAAAAAATTTGGAGAGAAGTAAAATGGCTGGCCGAGTCGCTATCACCCGTTTTATACCATTGCATAAAGTCAAGATCTACCCCTATATCTTTGAAAGATTGGGCTGTGTATCTAGGACATCGCATTGGTGTGTTACTGGGCTAGCTTCATGTGTGTGGAAGTGTAATCTTGTTGAGTCATGAACTATCACTCCGCCATATGGAAAATGAACCATTCATAAGTAACCACTGTCACCCACTTACACCTGCAGCCTCATTCCACTCAAGGGTTTACTTTCAGTAATTCCCCATTTCCTGCTGTATATATCTTCCATATCTACTGTAGAAAATGCTGTTGAGATTACTTTCCCACTGTAATGTTACTGATCTCTTTAAGAGTACCACAGAGATTCAGGTACTTCATTTACTTAGAGAATACAACAACAATGACTTGCATTTATATAGCGCATTTAACATAGTAAAACATCCCGAGGTACTTCATAGGAGATATTAGGACAGGTGACCAAAAGCTTGGTCAAAGAGGTAGGTTTATAGAGCGTCTTAAAGAAGGAGAGAGAGGTGGAGAGGTTGAGGGAGGGAATTCCAGAGCTTTGGGCCTCGGCAGCTGAAGGCATGGCTGCCAATAGTGGAGCGATTAAAATCGGGGATGCGCAACAGGCCAGAATTAGAGGAGCGCAGGGATCTCGGAGGTTTGTTGGGTTGGATGAGGTTACATAATGAGGAATTGTCGAATACAGACTTGGGGGTGGGTGCATTTCTCCAGCTGATGGGATGGAAGGTCTGAAGATGAGTCAATCTGCATGTTATCAAGTTTTTCCTCATGACTAAAATAAACCTGGTTTTCCCAGTTCTCTGTTGTGCATTCTGTTTCTACCATTTGCTTACAACTGTCTACACTGTGCTTCATTTAACTCTAATGAGAATTGTAATTAGATCCCTGAAAGTTTCCACAATATGTCAGGTGAAGAATCACTCACTTCGCTTCAGACTTGGGTGGCACTATCTTGAAGATTCTTTCAGAATTAAATTCTTCAAGCTGACTCATGCCAAAGTAGAAGCTGTTGCAGCACTATATCAGGATAGAGTCTTACTTTTGTAATTTGGTATGAAGATAACTAAAAAAAACATCAGATCTTCTATGGTATTGCTCACGAGTATTCTGTGGTCTGGAGCATGGTTACTATGTTTAGCTGTTATGATGGAGCTATGTTTAACTTGGCCTGTCCCTTTAAGACCACAATTCAAGTACTCCCTAGGGGTTAGTGGTCTAAAAAAGGCAAATCTATGTAGTTCCTGAGGTCACTTCAAACTTCTGACTCCATATGAAAAGCCCAGAATTAAATGACTGCCTTTCTTTCTCCTTTTTTTAACAATGCTTTAAATCTAATACACAGTATGATATTGAAGTGTGACATCCATGTGCGTTAAATACAACAATTTTATATATTCTGCTCATGGTAAGTCAGTTGTTACATAGTTTTATAAGGACAGGAGTTTTATATACCATGTAATGCATAATGTATTATTGTGATACAAAGTCTAATTGTTGTTAAGTAAAGCAGGTTCAGGTCAGGTAAACATTGGGTGAGTTCAAGCTGAACTCCAGCTTTCTTTGTGGGAAGGTCAATTAAGAGCCCACAGATACTGTGGCTGTGGTATCTTCTCTTTCTAGAGTGTTTTTCTGTACATTCAAAATAACTGCCTTTATTTTTTGTAATGCTATTTTAATGTGCATTACAGATATTTGCATTAGATAGTGTGTGACAAATGAAGTGTGATGGATATCTGAAATGAAATGGACAGGAAGTGTGTGCATATGTAAAGTTGTTCGAGTATTATAACTAGATATTTATAAAGGTAGTCAAAGGGAATCAAAAATGTGAAGTTATTGAGCTGGAATGGCAAAGCCTTGATTTCATTGTGTGAAGCAGCCAAACTATATTTTTTAAGTTTTGTCTTTAGTTTGAACTATTTGGATGAGATTTCATGCTAGCTCCATGAGACAAGTAGACATTGCATGTTATTTTGGGCCAAAACTATTGTGTGTACTTAATTCGTCATCTTCCCAAAACTGATTTGCAGCACGATGACCCTTGAAAGAGCTGGTGGGAGGGGGACAAGAGGCTTTAAGTGGGTCCAACCAATGTCACTTTTTAGTTGGCTATGGAATATATTTTTGAGAGGAATTACTCTGGTCTTATGTGTAGTGACATTATCAATGCACTCATAACAAATTTCCACTGGTTGGTTTTTCCAGCAGAATCATAAATATGGGGGTAGATCTTGAGTTCAATGGAGAGATGTAAAACGGGCTGCTGACTTGCTGTCACTCGTTTTATACTATTGTAAAAAGTTAAGATCTACCCCACCTTTTTGAATGTATTTATGATTAAACGACACGTAAAAACTCAAAGAAATTCTTCCCCCCATCTGATTAAGGGCAGTGCAAATGATACAAACTCCGTTCGTAGGAGGGTAGGTATGATTCCCAGTAGTGTTTTGCACTGATTACTGATGTGAACAGGGTACTGTCAGTCATTACTGAAGTCATCATGGATATATCTGCATTATTCTAATAACAGCACAGGCTGAGCAGGTACCTGACGATTGTCTGCTGATGCTGAACAGATTTCCCAGTGTAGCAGTATAAAACCCATGGACCTGTAAGTCAATTTTCACACTGGAGTTTTTACACACTACATTTATTGTGGAGTATTTACACACTCGAGATTCCAACTCCTGTTTTATTCTTGGTGCTGCCTTTATATTATAATTTTCTGAAATAGATTGCATCCAACTTGCAGCACAATCCAGTTTATAATTGGCAGATAACTACACAGGCTGCCTGCCAAGTGAAGACCAGACCTGCAACTGTCAGTGATTATGCTTTGGATAGGACAAAACCGAAATTGTCCCAGATCCGACTGCAATATGAGGCAGTTATAAATGAAGCATAACACGTGTAACAGGCTTCCTTGAAAGTAAAGGTAGAAGCACGAATTGAACTCTGGTTGCACTAACATCAGAATAACACATTCTTGAAGGAGGTTTCAATTAGTCGACATAAGATAAAAAGCAAAGTACAAGCGTGCAGCAGTAAGACATAGGGTTGGTTTCTTTCCTCCCCCTTTCATAAACCACAGTGAGCTCCTGATCTGAGAAGAGTCATCAGGGATAAGTATTCATGAATCCACCCACACTGCACGTAATACTTCTTGATATTCAGATGAACAACAGCCTTGGCAGAGGCTTGGGTGCAGCTCACATTGGCCATGCAGAGAGGAAGGGGAGAAAGGGGAGGAAGAGGAGAGAAAAGTGTTCAAGTAATTCAAGTTACTTTCTGGAATGGATGGACTGAAATAAAGTCCACTTAAATGTCTTCGGCAAAAGTGACACCATTTGAAGAAAGCAGATTGAATATACTTGAATTAAATATATTTAAATTTGACTTAGCTTGTCTAATTTCAACCATCACCCCTGTGCTCGCTGACCTACATTGGCTCCTGGTCCTCCTGTTCAAATCCCTGCGTGGCCTCGCCCCTCCCTATCTTTGAAACCTCCTCCAGCACTACAACCCTCCGAGATCTCTGTGTTCCTCCAATGCTGGCCACCGGTGCACCCCCCCCCACTTCCTTCACCCCACCATTGGCGGTCGTGCCTTTAGCTGTCAAGGCCCTAAGCTCTGGAATTCCATTCTCAAACCTCTTTGCCTCTCAACCGCTCTCTCCTCCTTTAAAATGCTCTTTAGAATCTACCTCGTTGACCAAGCATTTGGCCACCAGTCCTAATGTCTCCTTCTTTGGCTTAGTGTCAACTTTTGTCTGATTATGCTCCTGGGACGTTTTACTATGTTAAAATCACTATATAAATGCAAGCTGTTGTTGTTTCATTGACATATTATGCAATAATTTTTGATTGCACTAAAATTATTGGAAGGGAGAAAGCGTTTCAAATAATAGATAGCTGGACTGAATTTAACTCCTTTCACAAAATAAAGCATTAACTGTTCATTGATTATTTGTTGGTCATGGGATGTCACTGCCACGTTTCCCTACATAACAGTGACTACACTTCATCTCATTGAAACATACAAAATTTTACAGGGCTCGACAGGGTAGATGCAAGGAGGATGTTTCCCCTGGCTGGGGAATCAAGAACCAGGGGTCACAGTCTCAGAATAAGGGGTAGGCCATTTAGGACTGAGATGAGGAGAAATTTCTTCACTCAGAGGGTGGTGAATTTTTGGAGTTCTCTACCCCAGAGGGCTGAGGAGGCTCAGTCATTGAGTACATTCAATTGTAAACAATTTTACAACACCAAGTTATAGTCCGACGATTTTATTTTTAATCCCACAAGCTTTCGGGGGCTTTCCCCTTCCTCAGGCGGTGTGGAAGTGACAATTTCGAATCCTTCGCATTTTAAGATCACATAACAAAGCCTGGTGATTACTGCCCGTTGCCAAGGCAATCACAGTGAGCAGACAGAAAGGTGTCATCTAAAAGGCCACTGAATATACAACCCCCCAAAAAAAAAAGAAAAAGAAAGGAAAAAAAAAGAAAAAAAAAAGAGAGAGAGACAGAACGAAGACAGTCAATGACCCGTTATATTAAAAACAGATAACATTTGTTCGCTGGTGGGGTTACGTGTAGTGTGACATGAACCCAAGATCCCGGTTGAGGCCGTCCTCATGGGTGCGGAACTTGGCTATTAATTTCTGCTCAACGATTTTGCGTTGTCGTGTGTCTCGAAGGCCGCCTTGGAGTATGTTTACCCGAAGGTCGGTGGATGAATGTCCATGACTGCTGAAGTGTTCCCCGACAGGGAGAGAACCCTCCTGTTTGGCGATTGTTGCGCGGTGTCCGTTCATCCGTTGTCACAGCGTCTGCATGGTCTCGCCAATGTACCATGCTCTGGGGCATCCTTTCCTGCAACGTATGAGGTAGACAACGTTGGCCGAGTCAAAGGAGTATGAACCGTGCACCTGGTGGGTGGTGTCCTCTCGTGTGATGGTGGTATCTGTGTCGATGATCTGGCATGTCTTGCAGAGGTTACCGTGGCAGGGTTGTGTGGTGTCGTGGACGCTGTTCTCCTGAAGGCTGGGTAATTTGCTGCGAACGATGGTTTGTTTGAGGTTGGGTGGCTGTTTAAAGGCGAGTAGTGGAGGTGTGGGGATGGCCATAGCGAGGTGTTTGTCCTCATTGATGACATGTTGAAGGCTGCGGAGAACATGACGTAGTTTCTCCGCTCCGGGGAAGTACTGGACGACGAAGGGTACTCTGTTGGTTGCGTCCCGTGTTAGTCTTCTGAGGAGGTCTACGCGATTTTTCGCTGTGGCCCGTCGGAACTGTCGATCGATGAGTCGAGCATCATATCCCGTTGTTACTAGGGCGTCTTTCAGCGTCTGTAGGTGTCCATCGCGTTCCTCCTCGTCTGAGCAGACCCTGTGTATTCGCAGGGCCTGTCCATAGGGGATGACCTCTTTGACGTGGTTAGGATGGAAGCTGGAAAAGTGGAGCATTGTGAGATTGTCCGTGGGCTTGCGGTAGAGTGAGGTGCTGAGGTGCCCGTCTTTGATGGAGATTCGTGTGTCCAAGAAAGAAACTGATTCTGAGGAGTAGTCCATGGTGAGCTTGATGGTGGGATGGAACTTGTTGATGTTATCGTGTAGTCTCTTTCGTGATTCCTCACCGTGGGTCCATAGAAAGAAAATGTCGTCGATGTATCTGGTGTATAGTGTTGGTTGGAGGTCCTGTGCAGTGAAGAAGTCCTGCTCGAACTTGTGCATGAAAAACACTTCAGCAGTCATGGACATTCAGCCACTGCGCAACAATCGCCAAACAGGAGGGTTCTCTCCCTGTCGGGGAACACTTCAGCAGTCATGGACATTCAGCCACCGACCTTCGGGTAAACATACTCCAAGGCGGCCTTCGAGACACACGACAACGCAAAATCGTTGAGCAGAAATTAATAGCCAAGTTCCGCACCCATGAGGACGGCCTCAACCGGGATCTTGGGTTCATGTCACACTACACGTAACCCCACCAGCGAACAAATGTTATCTTTTTTTAATATAACGGGTCATTGACTGTCTTCGTTCTGTCTCTCTCTCTCTTTTTTTGCTTTTTTTTCCCTTTTTTTTTCTTTTTTTTTGGGGGGGTTGTATATTCAGTGGCCTTTTAGATGACACCTTTCTGTCTGCTCACTGTGATTGCCTTGGCAACGGGCAGTAATCACCAGGCTTTGTTATGTGATCTTAAAATGCGAAGGATTCGAAATTGTCACTTCCACACCGCCTGAGGAAGGGGAAAGCCCCCGAAAGCTTGTGGGATTAAAAATAAAATCGTTGGACTATAACTTGGTGTTGTAAAATTGTTTACAATTGTTAACCCCAGTCCATCACCGGCATCTCCACATCATGAGTACATTCAAAACAGAGATCGATAGATTTCTAGATATTAAAGGCATCAAGGGATATGGGGATGGTGCAGGAAAATGGCATTGAGGTAGAAGATCAGCCATGATCTTGTTGAATGGCGGAGCAGGCTCGAGGGGCCGGATGGCCTACTCCTGCTCCTGTTTCTTATGTTTGTATGTTCTTAAGAGTAATTCATTGGCTGTAAAGCACTTTGGGACCTCCTGAGAACATAAAAAGCCTCTATATAAATAAAAGTTTGTTCTTTCTTCTTTTTTCTATGTATGAGTTCAGAGGCAAATTTTATCTTTGGTTACAGGGGAAAAAATATATCCATGTATATATTTTCAAAAAGATCAAATAAAATTTACCACAAAATAAAGCAAGATTGCAAAAAATAAAAAGTTAAAAGTGATTGAAAAAGCAAAGAAAAAGTTGCTTAATATAATTACAATACAAATTCTAACTTACAACCATAAAAAATAAAAGTTTGGAATATTACCAAACAAAAAGTGTATCCCTTCAAAAAGAAACGGCTGGTAACACTGCAAGAGTTATTTTCTACAACGACATTGACATTTTCTCATTAAATGGAAATGGTATCTGGGGCACACACTAGTTGGCCTTTTGCATTGTACACTGTATTTCATCATTCTATGTTGAAATATAAAAGCCCCTAGTATGTAGTTTATGTGCGTGTTGTTTGGATGTTAATGTAATATTATAGCTACCGGTATGAAATTAAGTCAACTTAAATTCCCAGGGCAAAATGTAATCTCTAAAAGTAAACCACTTGTAGGTGGGTGGTCAGTGTGAACATTGCATGCTTCACTTTAAAGTTTAGGAAATGTCTTTAAAGTTAATTAGAGAGATGTCCTCAACTGATTAAATAAGCAGCAGCTCCGTGTTTTATCACACTTCTCTAGGCATACTTCTAAAACATTTCCCCCAGCCCTCTGAAACATCACAAGAGACTCCACAGAATATTGGCATGCTCTGTATTTCTTTGGCACACCCAGGCAGACACTGCAAGTCCTGGGGCAGACCAGCAATGCTTCCTTTCATTCCAAACTGCAGCTAATTTTTCGAAACTTCAAGCAGCTACACAGCAAACAAGTTCAAAAATCAAAATGGTTTAAAGGTTTTCATTTCAGGATAAAACATAGTAATGGCAACAATGCTCAGAATTGTCCAACCCTAATACGTTTACATCACGGGGTGGGAGTTCGTGGGAGCTCGGAATTGGGCGCAAAGGTGACGGTGCAGCATCAACACACGCGCAAACTGGGAGGCCCGAGACCAGCCAGGAATCTCCTCCCCTCTACCTATGTTTCCACCTTTAAGATGCTTCTTAAGACCTACCTCTTTGACCAAGCTTTTGGTCACCTGTCCCAGGTGACAAATTTTGTTCGATAATCGCTCCTGTGAAGCACCTTGACATGTTTTACTACATTAAAGATACTGTATAAATGCAAGTTGTTGTCGTTGAACAGGCAGACAGAACCTCATTTTGACATTTCTTCAAGGAGGCAGCAGAGCCAATTTTTCTCTCTGAATGTCCATTTGACGTCCGACATGCACAACACATCTGAAGTTCACCATGCCTGTGAAGAGGCAGCTGCGCACGTATTTCCACCCCTGGACACTTGCGTGGCGCAGGTCCAGCAGAGTTGGGCCTCCAAGATTGGGGACTTCAGCAGCCAGAAGGCCCCAGGAGCATCAAAGATCCTCGGTAGGGAGAATAAAAATAGACAAAGAATACGAAGCTTTCTCTCTTCAACCACCCCCCAGATCTCCCACCCCCCGCTTTCGAGTCAGCAGACAGTGCAGCAGGCCTTAGTGCCAAGGTTTCACTATGCATTGTTGAAGGAAATTGAGGTACCCACCCACCTCGTTACAATAACTATGCTTCAATAACTATGTCTGGCTTACCGCTTTCCCCTCTCTCCTGCATCTGGGAAATTCCCTAAGCATAGAGCAGTGGGAAATCTATCTTAGTACCCACAACTCCCTCAGCAAGGCATTGAAGAGTCAACCCAGATTACATGCTCAGGTGCTGGAGTGGGGCTTGAACCCGCAAACTTCTGACAGATGTAAGAGTGCTACCAACTGTGTGGCTGTGAAAAACAGGCCTTGAAAAGTGAAGTAAGAAGACTGGATATCCATTGAAAATTAGTTGGACAAGAAGAATGACTTTATCCTTGAACTAGCACAAGGAAAGAGAAAAGCGATGAGGTTGATTTTAATGAGAAAACGGAAACATTGAGGGCACACTATACGAGAGTCAACGGGAAAGTGGTTGGGGTTATTACCGTCTGGAAAAGTTGATGTGATAGATCAAGCGGAAGGCAAAGAAAAACGTGACTGGATGGTGTGATAGACTGGGCAGGTGTGACTTTGGAAGCTGACATAATCCATCTGTGCACTGATTACCAGCCTGCAGACTGGAAAAGGCACGAAGAGAGAGACATGGACAGCAGTGAATTTAACAATGTTTGTTCTGGGGATAATACGGCTACTGTCGAAAACAAATTGGATTTTCCACTGATCTTGGTATGAATAGACATGCAAATGACCACTGAATGGTCTTTTTGCCCATCGTCTGGGGAGATCATTCAGAGAGAGAGGTATTTTCATCTGTTGCGTAAAGTTTTTAGAACAAGTTTAATTTCAAAGTCTTACAAGTAAATCTGCCACGCACGGCTGGCATCTGATACCAGCAATGGATCCAGATTTAGCTGCTCTCGTGATCCGGGAAATGGAGTTTTGGTGTAGCTGGCCTTAACACTGCCAACAGTAACTCATAAACTGGTGTGGGGAAAAGGGGATCACACCCAGAGTCAAAACACTGCACCAGCACTGTAAGCAAGAAAAGAAAATAACTAACTTTGCAAAGAAAGACTCTGAGTCTTTAAACACATAAGCCCTGAAAATCTGCAATGAGGGTGCATCCCCGGTATAAATGTCAGATGTATGCAGCTGTGACCTCTGGCAAAGTTCGGGGGTGGGGGGAGGGTGAAGGGATTGGGTAGAGATCTCTTGATTTTAATGCCACTAGCACCTGCTTAGGCAACTTCTGGTGCATTTGGGGGGCCCAATGTAGACATCAGGATGGAAAGTCTGGTGGGAGTGGCTAGGCCTGCGGGAGGGGGTAGGGAGTGTGCCAGCCTGGACCCTCAGATGAAGTCCAAGGTCGATTGTTACAATGAAGGCATGTGATATTAAAGGAAATATAGCCACATGGATAGAGAGATGGCTAGTGGACAGAAAGCTGAGAGTGGGGGGAAAATGAACATTTTTCGGATTGGCAGGATATCCATAGTGCTGTATGTGTAGTCAGTTTTCTCAGGCGATTTGCGGCCAAACCAACGATTTCACCCCCTTCCGATCTCTTACCGCACCGGACTCACCGTAGGTCCAGCGCTGGTGTTCCCATCGGCCGATCTTCATCTTCTGTGCGCCTCATGGGGTCCAGCATGCCGGTCATGTCCCGATGATTCAAGGGGGCCAATTTCGTCCGGTCCTCTAGCTCATGAGTCACGGCACAGCCGTTCGTGTTTGTCGCTGGGCTCATGCCCGAAGTCAGCGCGAACCAACTCCTAGTCCCAAGTACCTGAAGCTACTACATGTGCTACAGGGCTCATCCGATTTGCTCGATGTGATCAAACATTTTTCAAAATAAACCAACCATTGACCATACATTTAAAGAGTTACTAATTTCTTGGGATGAGTTTAAGGAAACATTACTGAAACTTGATTATCCGCCATCCCATTATCCGCATTCTTGATTATCACCAGGATTTTTGCAGCGCTCAGGGCTTAGGAGACAGGAGACCAGCAGGAGTGGGAGTTGCCAAAATTTTGTAAAGAAAAGAGATGTTCAGTTTAAAACAAAACAGAGAAGTTCAAAGATGATCTGGAGACCCTGGATTATCCACCAATTCCCATTAGCCATTGGGGAAAGAGGGAGTCCCCTCCATTATGATGGATAATCAAGATTCCATTGTAATTCAAATTCTGGCTTTTCTTGATATCTATAAACTGTTCCAGGTTTACCACACCATTTTATGATATCATCAGAGTCACTAGATTAAATTACTGCCTTGTAACTCACTGCCAGCCATTTATTATCTTCTATGCATTTATGATTCCCTTGTTAATGAAGAGACCACATAAAACACAATAATGCAGTTTTTGTATGGGTCTCAAAGACAGCCTTTTAGAGAAGAATACCATATTGCTAAAATCTTGCCCTTATTAGAACTCTGTACTTGTGTGCCTGTTCATGTGTCTATGTGTGCGTGGGAAGGGGGGGGGATGTAAAAGCGAAAGGGGATGGGCCCTGACATTCCCTGTTTGTCTATTTACTCCAGATGTATTTGTGGGATGGTTTTGTTTAATAGCTGACTTCCCTTCCCAGTTGCTAATTTTCCCAGTTTTTAATTTTCATTTAAAGCATAACCCTAGTTGCATAGCTCTTTATGACCCCTGACCTCTTTAAAATGAAGCATGGATTTAATCAGGTTTACCTGCAGTAAAGCGTAGCCCTGATTTTTTTACCCTCAGAAGTGCCACACATATTAAGTACTTACGAACATAGTTTGGCATTGATTTACATATAGATTGTGCTTTTTAAAAGCAAAAATATCAGTTTAAGTTGGGATCCGGTCCATGTGTGAGTTAATATTTTTTCCTCAGGTGAGGGCTGAAGTTTGGACAACAGCCTGTATGCAGAGGTGGCCTATATGGACAACAGCCTGTATGCAGAGGTGGCCTATATGGACAACAGCCTGTATGCAGAGGTGGCCTATATGGACAACAGCCTGTATGCAGAGGTGGCCTATATGGACAACAGCCTGTATGCAGAGGTGGCCTATATGGACAATAGCCTATATGCAGAGGTGGCCTATATGGACAACAGCTTGTATGCAGAGGTGGCCTATATGTATGTCAGTACGTTACTGCTCTCAGATTTTTCTCCTTTGGATGTAAAAGCAGCGAAGATTTTGCTTTTTGTTACAAATATTTACTTACCCCTATTGTTTCTGAGGTTTTTATTTCAAAGCCCTTGTATTGTCCCACTGAGAGGGTACAGAATTAATATAAGATGGTAACATTTTGGTGCAGTGCAGGACACAAGCAGAAGGAATTGGTGACATTAAATATAAAGAAGAAAACCGTGCGCCTTTCACGACCTCAGGACATCCCAAAGTGCTTTGTAGCTAATGAAGTACTTGTGAATTGTAGTTACTGTTGTGATGTAGGAAACATTATAGCACAGAAATACTGCTGTAGTCTTTATAAGTACACGACTTGAGAGAAAGTTAAGCTTTCATCAAATCTTTTTACATGAATATGGCACCTTTAAAAGGGAACACATTTTTTGTTATTACTTAATATCACTAGAGATTCATATCTCCATCCAGTTGAGATGCCCTCAAGCAGCCAAATGTTCACAAGCAATTTTTTTTTAGTATAAAGTCCTATCCTATGTTTTGTTCTTTAATTCGAGAAAAACACTCACAACTCCCTCAATGGCTCAGCCAGTTTATCCAGTAAGTAACTGAGCTGTACAGTCTGGGAAGCTCATTGGTTCAAGCCATGGTTTCTGTTGGGCTTAGCTGATTTCAGCTGGGGTGGCACTAAGGACGTTACAGTTGGATGAAAGAGACAAAAGTTGTCCATATTTCCCACTTCTGTTTGCTACCCAGTGATCCCTGCCGGAAGCACTCCTGTGTAGGCATTGGGTAAGGGCAGGATCAGCTTAGCTGTGATGTTCCCTGCTGCAACTAACTGTTAACGTTCATACATGAATAATGGCCACATGGACAAAATACCAGATGGTGCCCAGTGCCCATGGAGCCTTACTCATTCAAGGAGTCAACACCTTCAGGAGAGGAGAGAAGGGGAAATAATTGGTGGTGAAACTGGTGAGAAAAGAGTGTAAAAATAAATTACTCACTGTAGTTGAAATCTTGAGGACACTTGTGACACAGTCTAAAGAGTTGATAAAATTCAAGTTCTCACAAAACTGGGACTGAAGCCCTGATGTTTCTAGCTGGCATAAGATGCCAGGGAATGTAAGTGCCATCCTCATTATATCAATAGGGAAAATGAGCACGTAGCTACCTGCACACTGGCAGGAGTGGATCAGAGATAGAGACCCTGCACTCCTGTTATCACCAACAGCTGCAGGAGAACCACGATCACCCTTCACCTCCGTACCTCGGGAAATCAGACATCGTCTCCTTTTCCATCGGCATTTTACTTTCTCCAGTTAGTTTGACTCACCATTGATTCTGTTTGTTTGCCTTTTCTTCATTGAAAAAAAAGAAATAAGAGATGATTTTCCTCTTCAATGCAACTACTTTCTCCAAGGTACAAAGAAGGGGAAAAGGGGCGGAGACCTATGCTGCAGGTCCTTGTCCCGGTTACATTGAGCGGGGATTTTCGGGGGTGATCATTGCTGCAGGTCTGAGAGTCCTGCCCCTGTTTCCAGATGCAAGGCACTCTCAGGAAATCCAGGTGGGTTTAGGTGATGTCAGGCAGGGTGCACTGTGCAGGCATGGGGAGAGGGGAAAATCATCCTCATAGTGTTTTGCAATGACCTGCATCCTTTCCTCAATGGCAAAACACCTCATTACACTGATAACAACCTCCATACAATGGACTTCTCAAAATAAAAAAGCAAATACATCACAGCCAGTAGTGAGATATTGGCCCAGAAATTGCTTAAAAAAGAACGGAGAGCTCAACAGCATTCACTGTTGTCAGTGACGAAATCAAGAAGCAAATTCCGGCTTTCACACATATGCAGTGAAACGTGAAAATCCAGAACTTGCTCCTTCTGGTTCCCCGGCGATATGACAGCTTCGAATTAAAGGGATATCGCCGGTTGGGATCAGTGGAAACAATGGACCAGCGCAAACTTGATCTTCTGCCCAGCTGGAAAGAAACTAATATTGCCAGGTACGCTTAAAAATACCAGATCCAAACTAAGTTTCAACAGTGCAATAAGTCTTAATGACTGCCAAGCAATTAAAATGTAGAGTCTCATTACTCCTTATTTTAATAGTTTTTGGTTCTTAAAAATAAATTTAAAAATTATTTTTTTTTACATTTCACTTACGTCTCTTTTATTTAATTTGATGACTTCTTACCCTTTCTTTTCTTTGCTGCCTGTAACTGTTTTTACAAATGATTTTAGAGTTGTACTTTCACTTACTGGATTTTACGTTCCAGCTTGCAGAAATCGTTCGCAGCTTGTCAAAAATGCTGCAATCTGATTGATTGAGGGGAGAGATCGATCTTCTCACTTCTCCCATGGGTTCTGGCTTCGCTGGAGCTAACGTTGGGCTCTTCTCCACTTCCTATTAGAGGAAGTGTACCCAGTAAAGACCGCGGTGAGTTAGTGGGTTAGCATAAATCTATGGACCGGTGAGCACTGTTGGTTCACCACTGAGCAATTTCTAGGCCCTTGTAAATATCTCCACAAGTAAGGGCGAGTGAATAACCCATGACCAACAAAGTCATCAGTGAGTTATGGTGAGTCTCACGAGTAGCGCTATTTATCATGTCCCAATTGCTGATCATGACATATTCTATTTATACAACACATTTTAAACCTATTTTTAATTAATTTATGTTTTGATAACATCGCAAGTCTTGCAATATGAAAAAATATCTCTGCAGTTCCCAAGCCAGATGTTGCAAAATATTCACATATTTTAGAACAGTTAATAAATCCACCAGTGATTATTTTCCTGTTATCTAATTCTTTTGCAGACAAATGTTCAAGAATTTTAATTAGCTTCAACTGGAATTCAAAGCACTTTCAATAAGAAAGCATTCATTTGTTCCTGAGACACGATGTTTAATCCATTCCTCAGGTTCCTTTGCTGTTTTTCTGACATGCAGTGAGGCACCAGACTGACAAACACAATGGGCACAATTTTAATATGCCGGCGGGAAGAGTCTGGGGGAATGATTTGGGGGCGCTGAACCCGGAACGGAAGTAGGCAGGTTGTGAACACAACCCTAATGAGGTCAATCAAAACCTCTTCCAGGTTTCGTGCCCTGATTGACAGGCTGGCTGCTGACAGGAGCTGCACCTCGGAGGGGGAGGGTAGAAAGAGAGAGAGAGACCACACCAGCAGATAGGATTGGGATGGGTGGGGGGGAACAAAGATTAGAGTGGAGACATCGGACATCGGGATCAGAGTGGCGGGGGTGGGAGGGGGGGCCAGGCAACATTGTTTTTAAGGTATGTTTATTTAATTTGTTTGCAATGGAAAATATAATTTTATTTAATTTATTTAGTTTATTTTTCACTGATCTGGCCCTTCCCGCCTGGTTTCACCAGGTGTGAATGGGAAGCCATGGGAAAGCCGCCCAGGTAACGTTAAAATCTTTTTAACTATCCAATACACAAAAAATAAACCACCTTAAGTACTTCAATGAGGCACATTTGCTCCTTTAATTATCAGCCTGCCAGATTTAAGTGGGGGCGGGACTTCCTGTTGACTGCTGTACGCACGCACGCAGATTTGCCCGAGTCTCATTCAAAAATGCACGGGTTCTAGCCGGGATGTCTGCCCGCTCCCAAAAACAGCGATTTTGATTGCCCCCCCTCCCGCCCCCCAACCCACCTGTTTTTTCCCTTTCAAAATCTGTAAGATTCTCAAAATTCACAGATCCCCCAAAACTCGGAGAAAAACCCTGAAGAAATTCACCTTTTCCCTGAGTATGGAAAACTTTGGCCATTGACTGAAATCCTAAGATGGTCACCAGACGAATCCACAACCCACACGTGGAATGTGGGAGAATTTACTGCTTCAGACATGTCTCTGTTTTAATGCAAAACCAACAGCAGGGGGTTGACACTCAATGCCATTGAAAGAGGTAACTGCTCCAGACATGGTGGGGCCATGTCTTTGTTTTAAAGCAAAACCCATCAACACCTAGGACGTTGGATACAAAAGGAAGCCTTGTATGACAAGCTCTAAAAATCGGAATTAACAATGACCCATCGGGAGAAGCAATGGCAACATGATGAGGGACCATCAAAAAGCCATCAAAGATTCTTAAGGATTTTGTAAGAACTGTTTAAACAGACATGAAGTGTTTTTTTAAAGTGTTGAAGACCACTGTAAGAGAGAAGTGGAAACTCGAAACCCCTCTCTCGCTCTCTCTCTCTCTCTGGCTTGCTGGCTCTGGTGGGCTGCTTGTGTTGGTTCTGCCTGTGTCCGGAAAGAAGAGCAGCTTCCAGCGAACAACAAGGAAAGGAATTCTACAGAGAAGATCAGCAGCTCTAGAAGCAGGCTGACACACAAGAATAAACCAGAACAACAGCCCCAGTGACCATCAGACACCTCACGTCAACAGGGGCCTTACGAAACAACCAACCGAATATTGCCACCAAACAACCGGGTAATATTGGGCCACCGCGACCAAAGAAAACCAACTCGGGAGAAAACCGAAGATCCGCAAAGTTTCCACTCTACAATCTATTTCTGACTTACCTCTGGGTGAATTACTGTCAAAGATTCGTTTGGTGAGCATTATCTCTGGCCCTTTAGAGTCCAACTTAGCTAGTACAGTGGGATTGGGAGGTATCTTTCTACTGTAATTTCCCTCGTGTGTACCGAAGTGTTCCCCATTTTATTAGAGTGTTAAGATTGTTGTGTTGTATTTTCTCTCTTGAATAAAGGTCAAAGTTTCTTGCACCAAAACCAGTTGTCTGCTGCACTTTGTCACAACCCCTAAATAAGTCCAAGGTCTCGAACCCAGGGAGTGGGAGCGATTCGGACCGCTCAGAAGTCAGAGGCGAAGCTGACGCACACCACCACCCCCTACAAATCATACCCAATATAACTAGATTAACCTGAAGAACTTGCAACCTATGGCTCAATGGAAAGGAAAATCCAGTTGAACGGGTGGTTGATCCATTCCCATCAGTTTACCACCTGCCAGTGAAAATTCAAATCTACCCCATTCACACAAAGTTCAACAGAATGGATTAAGTTGCATGATATTTATAAGTACCTGATTGCCAAAAGAACTGATTTACTTTTCTACTTACTGGTTTCTTTTGATTAAGTGTAAACAGCTCATTGACTTTGAAACCTTAATTTCCACTTACTGCTAATAACACAAATGAGGTCATCTAAGTGCTGTAATTTATTAACTTCATTCAGTAATGAAGTTCTGTGGGGTATACCCAATAATCCATAAGGCAACCTTCTAGTTTTTGAGGCTTATCTTCACCAGGCGACAAAGGTAATCTTTAAAGTTCTTCTCTTACTTCCTTAAGTTTCTCTTATCTGGAAGAGAACAAAAAGTCCAGTTACTCCAACTGGAGTTGCAACATAAAAGCAAAACCATGGGGGTGATTTTAAACCCCAAGAACGGGTGGGTTAGGGACGGGTGGGAGTTGAAAACTGTTGTCTTTTCGGGTCGCAACCGCAAAATTTCTGGACTTAGCATTCCCAGTGGGAAGCCTGTATTTTTCCGTGCCAAAGTTACACCCGGAAATAAAGCCGGGTTGCAGTCGCGACCCAAAAAACAACTGTTTTCAACTCCCACCCGCCCCCAGCCCACCTGTTCTCGGGGTTTAAAATCACCCCCCATAACTCTGCTAAATGTTGCAGACCAACAAACGTGCAACTGCTGATTAGGAAAGGTAGAAATGGTCAAAGAAACTCAGTTCACCTCAGGGTTCACTGATAAATCTTATTTCAGAAAAGAGCAGTCCTAAATTTTAGACAGAGCCCATCAAATTAGGGGTGATTTTAACCCCCAAGAACAGGTGGGTTGAGGGCAGGTGGGAGTTGAAAATAGTTGTTTTTTGGGTCGCGACCGCAACCCGGCTTCACTTCCGGGTTTAACGTGGACGCGTAAAAGAACAGGCTTCCCACTGGGAATGCAAAGTCTGAAAATGTTGCGGTTGCGACCCAAAAAAACAACTATTTTCAACTCCCACCCGCCCCCAACCCACCTATTCTTGGGGGTTAAAATTACCCCCATTGTGTAGAGTCTGCGACAGGCCCTATCGTACATGACCTGTTTGAGGAATAGTCTTGATGGGCTGAATGGCCTTTTCCTGTTTGTGGTTTCTTTCAATTACCTGCTCTTACCTCAGAACATTTTAATTATATACTTGGCAACCTTGGCAAAATTCCTTCTTGCTCAGCACCAACAGTGAAGTAAGAAAGTCTTGAAAACAGACATATATACGATCGAATGACTATGTATTGAAAAGTTAACCCAACAAAATGAAAATGTTCTTGCACAACAATGAGTTTTATATAAAAGATGGAAGCACCATGTTCGAGTCAACCAATGTTTAGCTTCTGGTTCCTTACTGATGGCCTTGATAGGCACAATCTTTACGACTACGGGAATCCAGTGTGAGTTGATGTGGCTGGAATGATAAGTGTCGCAGGAACTATTTTATGACCATAGGATTTTTGAAATTCTTTGGGACCACAACACAAGGAAATAATCGAGAAGGCAACATGTATTTTATAACTCAGTAAAGTAGTGCACAGAGCTGGAGCAGAAATATTGCTGCAGCCTTAATGTTCAGACGGCACGCCATGGGGCTGGCAAACCTGTATGAGTAATGCACAAGATCTTTCTAATTTCCTCCACCGGCTATAATTTTCCGAGCGAAACATTTCTCAAATTGTAAACGTTCAATGGTAGCTTGATGCACGATATTTAAAATGGACCCAAATTTCTTGCAGACCATTTTTAATACCAGTCAATGCCACGACTCCCGATCAAACAGATTTCTGAATTTTTATTTTTAAATTACTTGTCTGGTGATTTCATTTAACAAGAATGATGGAAATCATTGTTTAAATGCTGCTTCACTACAGTCTACAAAAAAAATCAATTACCCCTTAAAAACAACTTAATTAACCAACAACCAGAGATGTGCTGGTGCCAATGCAAATTTTATTTTTCAAGATTGTTAAACCTACACTTAAATTCAAAATGACTTGTATCTTTTTTTGCTCACGAGATGGATGATTATAACATCTTTAAATGTTAAATAGTATCATTAAATCCAGTAAAAAAAACTAAGATCATATCGCCAATGTTATTATTTTGCATTTAGAAGACAGTTTTAGATTTATTTTACATTTAAAAGACAGATTTAGTGTGCTTGAAAAAAAATTTCATTGCTAAAATGTTAAGGTAAGAATAAAAATGAGAGGAGTAGGGGTACTACATAGATCCTGGTGTAACATAGCAACTGAGTGCATTATGTTCATTATTATTTTAAATATTGCACGACAGCAGGGTCCATTCTATTTATACCCAAGCTCCCTAATGTTTCTGAAATGTATAAACTTTTACAAATGAAGTAAAAGAAAATAAATGGAAGAATTATCATGTGCAGCTTCAAGGTAAGAATATCTTAGTTGCATGCGGTGACTCAGTCAGGATACTGGCCTGTTGGGGTGGGGTTGGTCTTCATGGTGTCCAGATTAACAGATGCTGCAGTGTATATTATTTCTGGGGTCTGTTTACCTAACGCTTCAACATATTTCATTTTGGTTAACGCTTTCTAGATTAGTAGATTTGTGCCTTGAAGTTTAAGTGATATTTTTACCTTTTTTGATCGAAAATACTGATGGTATAGTTGTGAAACCTGGTCACATGATACAATGTCAAATGAAGAAGTGAAAACAGACTGGGGATATCACGTTGTTGCAGTGCTATATGACCTAAGCCAATTAACAGAAGTAAAAACTATAATTTTTTTTTAAATTGAGAAAGAACTTACATTTACATAGCACCTTTCGCAACCTCTGGATGTCCCAAAGCATTTTACAGCCAATGAAGTATTTTCGAAGTGTGGTCACTCTTGTAATGTAGGAAACGCGGCAGCCAATTTGCGCACAGCAAGGTCCTACAAACAGCAATGAGATAATGACCGGATAATCTACCTTGAGTAATGTTGGTTGAGGGATAAATATTTTCCAGGACATTGCTTTTCTTCAAATAGTGGCATGGAGTCTTTTATTTCCACCTGAGAGGGCAAATGGAGCCTCGGTTTAACGTCTCACATGATAATGTCTTTAGATTATTTTCAAATTGCTAAGTTTTTAATGACTAAAACAGTATTTCATGGTGGACTGGTAAAGGTCCTGTTTAGTTTTTAGACATCCAATATTTTTGGAGGGCAGGAGGTGAATATGCTTTTCTTTCCAACCTAAAGGAAACTTTTCTAAGGCTGGTAGCACAATGGACGCTAAATTGGGCCGTGTAGCCCCCGTCATTTCGGCGCTACGCGGCCTCTCCAACATCCAAGATGGCACCTTGGCTGCGCACGCATGTTTCCAGTGTGACGTGTGCCAGACGCCATCTTGGTATAGGAGTTAGCACATGCACAAATACCGAATGCCGGAAGCATGTAAAGTAGGGAAAAAATGCATGCAGTGTGCAAAGCTGATTTAAAGTGATAGACACCATTTTGGCACTTAACGCTCAACTCAACACACAGGACCCCCCCACCAGCGCTATTTAAAGGGACCATGCAGGTGTTGCAGGTTAGTTGCTGGATTATTGCTTTTGGCTGCTAGTGGAATAGGAAGTGTTTTTTGAAGCTCCCTATGCTGACTGAGAGTTCCATTTGAGAGTGGTTTGGCAGATGCTGCCTTATGGTTCAAAAAGTTACAACCGTGGTTGAACAACATTCCTGGCAACGATAGGTGGTCTGCGAGGGCTCCCACTGGGCATTGAACACAACTAGGAGCATGCAGAGAGGCCACACATAGCAGGTCAAGCTGTGAAGAGAGGGAGGACGAGGAGGCGCAGGGCACTGGGCAGGAGGCCCTATCCAATGAGAGCCTTCCAGGATCAATTCTCTTACCTCAACTTGACCGAGGAGGATTGCATCCGACGCCTGACGTTCACCAAGGAAGCCGTGACCGAGATCTGTCAACTGGTGCAGCCACAACTGCAGCCTCACAACAGGGCAAGGACAGCATTGTCTGTGGCTGTGGAGGTCATCGTGATGCTGAATTTCTACGCTCAGGATCATCTCAGGCCTCTGCTGGCGATTTGTGCAACATCTCGCAGTATGCAGTGCACTGCTGCATAAGGGAGGTCGCAGATGCACTGTACCAGATGAGGAACAGGTTCATCACCTTCCCTCTTGACAGAGACAAGCAGAACGAGCGAGCACGGAGGTTTGCTCGCAATGCTGGCTTCCCCTTGGTGCAGGGTGCTATTGACTGCACGCACATTGCCCTGGGTGCCCCCCATATCAACTCGGCTGTCTTCGTCAACCGAAAAGGCTTCCACTCCCTCAATGTGCAGTTGGTGTGAGACCACATGCATCGAATCATGGAGGTCGATGCCCGCTACTCTGGGAGCAGTCACGACGCCTTCGTCATGCGGCAGTCCAACGTGCCAGCTACCTTTCACCTGCCTCGGCAAGTCAAAGGCTGGTTACTGGGTGACAGGGGCTATCCCCTCATGCCATAGCTCATGACTCTGGTCAGGAACCCACGCACACGTGCACAGCAGGCCTATAATGAAAGCCATGCTGCCACACGCATTGTCGTGGAGCACACCATAGGCCTCCTCAAACAATGCTTCCGTTGCCTGGACCAGTCTGGAGGAGCCCTGCAGTACTCTGCTGAGCAGATGGGTAGATTTGTGGTGATATACTGCGTGCTGCACAACCTCGCCATCATGAAGGACCAGCCTTTGCCACCAATGATCGGAGAAGACCCTGAGCCAGAGGCTGAGGAGAAAGAGGCTGAAGAGGAGGAGGAGGAGGAAAAAGAGGAGCCGGAAGAGGAAGTGGAGGAAGACACAAGGGTACAACAGGGACCACACGCCTTGTCTGCAAGGGCTCTGCATGCTCGCCTGATCCGTGCCCCCTATCAATAATGTGAACTACATCCCCCAACTCACCAACAGTCTTACACTCCCCACCTTTCCACTCCCACAAGACAATCAAATCGCCCTCCATCTGATTCCACATTGGTTTCCCCCTCAGCTCATCACACAAATAAAAACCACCACCAAATGCAAAATCAAAGTCACATTTATCAATGAATAAATGAAATTATTGAAACAGAACACAACTATTCACCCTTGTGCATTCCCTTAGTGCCTTTTGTTCGTCTGCCTTTACCTATCCTAGTGCTCCTATGAGGTGCTCCCCCAATGGCTGGAGTATGGGTGGTGGGAAGCTGCCGGCCTTCAATGGAGGAGCGTACAGATGGTCTTGGAGGATGACCTTGAGCAGCTCTGGGCCGGGAGTGCCCGGCTTCAGACTGTACCATCTCAGCATGGGCTGCAGCAGTCTGGCCTGGCTGGCCGATAGGCAACAACAGGGGCACTGGCGGAGTGTCAGGGTAGGGAGCAGGAATGCTCTCGTCCTGAGAGAGGGCAGCAGGTCCGACTGCCGTGGCACCATTGCCACTCTCCCGGGGTGGCGCCTCAGCAATCCTGGTCATCAGCTGGAGAATGGATTGCAGGAGTGCTGTGATGCTCTGGAAGCCCCGTTCCACAGTGGTCCCCAGAGCCACAATAGCAGCAGTCTAAGCTTTCAGTGCAGTAGTCTGAGCAGCAACCATAGCTTGCAGACCTTTGATGACATCAGTTTGTGCTGCAATATAAGCCGAGACATTGGCCATCAGATGCTGCATCATGGTGGGTTCCACAGGTGTGCTGATGGATGTGACCACCTGTTCCATATTGGAAAGGATGGGCTCCAAGCTCTGCGCAAAGCCAATTTGGAGCTGGACTCCTCCATGCCCCTTCTCATTGTGCGCAGGCTTTCTGGCAGGCTTTCCAGTGCCCCAAGCATTTGACGATGTACGCCCATCAGCTGTCTGCTGTAGCCTGGCCCATCAAAGTCCTCATTTGACTCTGCTGCAGCAGAACCAGTGAGCGACCTCGCCCTCCGGCGAGCTGGCACCTGTGGTATCCGTTTCCCCCCCACCCCCGGCTCCTGCGCACTTGTGCTCGGTGTCTCACCACATGCAGATCCCTCCCCTAGCCTAGCCTTTAAAGGACGTACAGTGTCAGTCTCTGAGCTGGTGGAAGTGAGTGTCAGATCTAGTGACAGTGTGGCTTCTCCTCCTCCTCCTCCTCCTCCTCCTCGGACAGTGCCACCACGTGTTTATGGGTATCTGCAATGGCAAAGAGAAACAGGTTTGGTTGTGGAGCGGGGAGAGGAGCAAGTAAGACATGCATGCTGACAGCATCTGCAACACGTGAGTCAGAACAGATTATGGGAGGAGGGAGATGTGGGAAAGGAGAAGGAGCATTAGATATGCAGAGACTCCCTTCATCGGGACCTCCAACATGGCATGTTGTCATGGCTGCAGCGACAGCCCGCCCAATGATCCGAAGCACTGTCTCTTCTAGGGTGGGGGGTGAGGATGTGTAAGCGTCCCCGTCGACCCTCAGATCGCTCCTGCTGCCGACTTTTATATGCCACCTTCTCCTGCAAGACCGAGGACAGTGTGTCAGTGAGCATCCTGCAAGGTGTGTGGGTGATGTGCCTGTCATGGTCAAATAGCTGCCAGTGTCTGTGACCTGTGAGTGGTGGTTGTGTGGCCTGCAAGTGTGGTACTATGTTGGGGTGAGATGCAGCATGCCAATTGCAGCATTGCATATGAATGGGCAGTGTTTGTTGGTGGGTGGGTGACAGGGAGTGTGATGCATGGAGCAATGGTGCAGTTGGTAGGATGTGCCACTTGACACTTGCATTCACTCACCTTGACCACTCTTGTCAAATCATTGAACTTCTTTCGGCACTGCACCCACGTGCGTGGTGCCATGCTCCTGGCATTCACTCCCTGTGCCACAGCCTGCTAATGCCTGCAGGGCTGCAGTCTGGAGGGTCTCCTGCCACCTTGCGGGTACATGTTGGCCCTCCTCTCATCCATCCCTTTCACCAGGTCCTCCAGTGTATCATCGGAGAAGCGTGGGGCCCTCTCTCGCGCCGGTCCTGCCATCCTTGCGGCCATATTTCTCTACTCCTGGTGAACTGTGCATGCCCCATTTAAAATGTGCACTTGCACCTTTAAGAGGTGCAGGCTGCTGATGACATGCGCTGAGCACGCCCCATTTCCAACTTCCTCATTCTCTGTGCAGCCTCTCAGCAGCGCGGGTAGGGCTGGCTGCACGGAGATATCATGGTAAGTAGCAGGCAGCTTGAAATTCACGTGCTGCCTGCGTAGGGGCCATCGGCCACAGGGTAATAGCACATCATGCTACCCGCGCCCGAAAATGGCCCATATCGAATATTTCCCCTAATGTGTTTTCTCAGTATTGCGTACGTTCTTCAATTAGATATCTGCTCGAGTTTCTGGTAAGATCACAAGTGAACTATAACGTAATGGACAGAATGTGAATACTCGTATAAAGAATCATTTTTTTCCTCCTTTATTTGCAAGCTCGTGTAGATTCATTTATTAAACAAGAACTAAAAAGTCTATTGCTCTAAGGGAAAAGGGCCCTTAATGGAAAGAATTGAAGAAAATCAGAACTGAGTAAAGAGATTCCCTTTAGTGGGAAATAACATCTCTTGAGGCAAGTGGGAGATGACAGTGTCTCAAAAATGTAGACCAGACAAGGCCACATTCAAACACTGACAGCTTGTGGGATGTAAGTTGACTTGTGTTACAAGAAATGGGGCTAGCAGTAGCTGCCACTGTTCCCCGGGGCTTTCCCTGATCTCATCATTAAAAACCTGTTAAAACACTTTTGATGTTGCCGCAAGCCAAGTGTGAAAAGCCAGCACTGATGGCCTCGTTACCTCAAAGAAGCGATGTGTGGGACACAGTAGCCAATATCATGTGCATTAAGGTGTGATGTGAACACAGATCTGATTTTTGCTATGAAATTTTCATGAGGCCTGCAAGCAGACTTGGGGCGTACTGTGATCTAATGTGTTTCTCTAGCCTGGCTATTTTGGTGCGGTGTGCGTGAAAAAAAAACCCACTGAAAAGGATTCTACAGCGAAAGGTGATGGACAGCTCACATTGATGAGGGTGAAATCAATTAAGGTGCATCAAATCAGAAACTCATGCAGTCTCAAAGTGACAAATATTGGCTGGAACTAAGCAAGGCAGCTGCTGAATAAAATGCTTGACCTCTTCACTGCAGCTGTTTTTTATTCAGTTCCAAAGATACCAGCACAGAATAAAAGGCACACATTTACTTCAGTTGGTTCTTGGCAAATGTCTTCAAAACTAATGGACAGTGCGAGGATATATTTCTGATGTAGCATTCATGGTTTTTAAAAAAATAAATAATCAGAAGTAAATAAAAGATATAAAATGAGTAAGTATGAAATAGTCGAATCACCCTTCGTATGAGGATGCTGTTTGAACTCATGATGAAGTCATCACTTAGTTCTAGTGATCTTCCTCATGAATGGAATTATTTTCGTATTTCATTGTTGCTTATATTGAATTTTCCTACCCAGAGAACATATATTGAATTGTTTGTTAGAGATGTAGTGGTGTGATAGGTTAGCATACTGTTGTTAGCCCTTTGGAAACTTAAATTGATGGGATGAAATTCTCCTCCATTTGCCAACTGTAAAGGCCAATAATAATTGGGATGTGGAGATGCCGGTGATGGACTGGGGTGGACAAATGTAAGGAATCTTACAACACCAGGTTATAGTCCAACAGTTTTATTTGAAAATCACATTTGAAAATTTTCAAATAAAACTGTTGGACTATAACCTGGTGTTGTAAGATTCCTTACAATAATAATTGGGTTTATATAGTGCCTTATCATCCTATATGTGACTCCAGTCCCACACCGGATTCTTAACTGCCTAATGAAGTGCCCGAGCAAGCCGTTCAGTTGTATCTAGGGATGGGCAATAAATACCGGCCTTGCCAGCGATGCCCACATCCCGAGAATTAATTTTTTTAAAGTCTCAAGTTCTTGACATAATTAATTATTTTTTTAAGTGCAGCAATTGTTATGCAGGCATTCTGTACCAACAACACCCCAAGAACAGTGATGCGACGAATTACCAGCGCTTCTCACAAGCAGGTGGTTTAATGTATCATCCAAAGGACAGTACTTTAGACAATGCAGCAGTCCCACAGGACTGCACTAAAGCATCAGCCTACATTATGGGCTTACAGCCAGTTGCAGGGTATGAAGACATGACCTTGTCACCCAGAGGCAAGTGTCCCATCAACTGAATCAAGCTATCACAGTATCAGCTTGGCTCAATGGTAGCACTTTTGCTGCTAAGTCAGAAGATTGTGGGTTTAAATCCCACTCCAGAGACTTAAGCACATAATCTAGGCTGGCACTTCAGTGCAGTACTGAGGGAATGTTGCACTGTGAGAGGTGCTGTCTTTTGGACGAGATGTTAAACCAAGGCCCTGTCTGCCTGCTTAAGTGGATGTAAAAGATCCCATGGCACTATTTGAAGAAGAGCAGGGAGTTCTCCCCAGTGTCCTGGCCAATATTTATTCCTCAACCAGACTTCAGACTTCAACCAAGTCTGTAATTGCTGGATCAAAGTCACGGAACTCCCTGCCTAACAACATTGTGGAAGTACCTTCACCATATTGACTACAGCGGTTGAAGAAGGGGCACCACACCTTCTCAGGGCAACTAGGAATGGGCAATAAATGCTGGCCTTGCCAGTGACATCCACATCCCGAGAATGAGTTTTTAAAAGATGATGTTAGGTGTCAGTCCATCCTGTAGTTAATAAAACTAATTGTGAAATAGTTACTCATTAAATTTCATTGACCTCTCACTTTCCTTTGGTGATATAATCATGTTTCCTTCATGTACGCCACAATAACGTTTCCAAATCATCCCAACTGTTTCCCTTCATGATTTTAAAAACTGCATTTAAATCACATTTGTCTGTTCTCAGAGCTCCATTATATACCAAGTTGGGGGGGGTGGAGGGGAAGACTCTCTTGTTCACACTTACTTGCATTCTTTCTTTTTCTGTGAGTTGGAGAAGTCTAAGCTATTGTTTCATGAATCTTCCCATCCTCCTTGTTTTCTTTGGAAATCAGCACAGCAACTTTTCTCATGCAGGGTTCCATCAGTCTTTCCATGGCATGTGTCTTAACTGTGTTTGTCTTTCCTTCAGTCTTAATTGAATACAGTGAAGTTTTAAAGGGCTGGGAAATCTCTCGCAGGTTACTAAGTCTAGACAATTATGACTGTAAGATATTTTCACAATTGATCACTGAGCTATTAAAACTCTTAGCACCACGACTCAATTCAATGTCAATTCACACCAAAGCAGGTTCACCTACAGCCTAGCGAAGGAAAGGGAGCCTAGGACATCCTGGTCATTGATCTGAAACTATTTGTATCTTGACAGCTAATTGTTAAGCATCTGACTGATGTAATCTACGAGTTTGTAATGCATTTATTTCTAATGATTGGCTCAATGACACCTTTAGATACAGTCTTATTCCTGTAAAATTCTTGACGAATAATAGGAAAAAAAATCAACTGAACATAAGCTTTGGATTTTGCTGCAAAATACAGACCCAGTTTTCACTTAACACATTAAAACATTTGAGTCAATAATGCCTCACATACATAACAATTTCACTGACTTTTAACAAGTGAAAGTACTTGACATAACTATTTATATTTAAGTGCTATATTAGCCAAAATATTTTAGACCAAATCCCTAGTTGGAGAACTTCCAATATGGCCAACATGAGAAGATATGGGAGGGTAGTCCTAGTTGATTTGCAATTTAATGATTATTTTGACCATGATTGGGTATGTCAAATATCTTCCTATTAATCCATAGTTCCTTCTTTTTAAATTCAAAATGGCACTTTATATGTATTCCAGTGGGTTTCTTACCAGAATCATCCTTACACTAAAATGCTCCAGAATCCTTTTCATATGTTTTCCTTTAGTTATTTTTTACTCAAATATGCCTTCCTTTGGGTGATTGGGACTGCAGCTCTCCCCAGTCCTTTTACCTTTATTGGGCAATCAGGAGGTTTCAGCTTTTTAGCTTGTTTCGAGGAGAAAATGAAAACAAAACTAGGTGTTAGTTAATTGAGAGGATCTGCATATTTCTTCTCACTTCTAAAATGCATTTAGACCCAACTTACCCTGACCTTCGCCACAAGGAAAGGTCTCTGAATCCTTGATTTTCCTATTTCCACTTTTAAGAGAATATAAAATTTAATTTCTCAATTGCAATAAACATTCAATATTTTGGCCATTTCCTCAAACTTGCTGGACTCTTTACTCAACGTAATCTTCAGTCATTCGTTCATTTGCAGCTAGCAACCTGTCATCTCAACTCCTTAAAAAAAGCTTTGATGTGGAGATGCCGGTGATGGACTGGGGTGGACAAATGTAAGGAGTCGTACAACACCAGGTTATAGTCCAACAGCTTTATTTGACCCTGGAACCCTGCACTCACCTGACGAAGGAGGAAAGCTCCGAAAGCTTGTGATTTCAAATAAAGCTGTTGGACTATAACCTGGTGTTGTACGACTCCTTACATAAAAAAAGCTTGATTAGATTTTCATTGAGTACTGATGGAGTGATTCACACTTTTATCAGTCTTTTGTTTGCTTTTCCAAACAGGTATTCTAGACATTATCAGTGAATTAAACTCTGAATCTATAAACAATCTATTCTCATACAGCAATATATCATACAAAGAAATAAAACTCTCACTTTTATAGATACCACCATGGCCATTGTTCCTCTAAATTTTCCTTACTTTCCTGCTAAGCTCCAAACAGAATTCTCGACATGTTCTCCCTCCTCCTTGCATCTTCACTGTGTTCAAATCAAGATCCACTCTAACCTCACTCCTTTCACAAAACAGTGGAATTTCTTCCTTTCTCCAACAAACTAAGGCCTTTAAACTCAAGTTCAGTGTCACCTAATCTTGGTTTACTTCGTCACCTCTCCTATTCTTTTCAACTTTAGTGTTGTCCTCCACTATGAGCCTAGGCTCTTCATTTAGGTTTCTCAATAACAAGAATGTTAAATTAGGTTTACACTATCTTGGCAAGCAACTTCCACTTCTCAGAGCATATTGAATCTGTGTGCACATGTACTCATGGAGAATGAGACAACAACAAGTTGCATTTATATAGTGCCTTTAATGTAGTGAAACATCCCAAGGCTCTTCACAGGAGTGTAATCAGACAAAAATTGACACTGAGCCAAAGAAGGAGACATTAGGACAGGTGACCAAAAGAGGTTTTAAGGAGCACATTAAAGGAGGAGAGAGAGGTGGGGAGGCGGAGAGGTTTAGGGAGTTGAATTCCAGAGCTTAGGGACTAGACGGCTGAAGGCATGGCGGACACTGGTGGGGCGTGCTTCACTTCAATAACTTTAAAGCACTTTATGGGTGTTGCCACCAAACTTGAAAATTGACTTTCTGTCAACACGCTCTCGGTTCCTTTCAAAACTGGAAATATAGAAACTCTACATGCAACTGACTGCTATTGTGTCCAGAATTGCAAGAATCACATACTGGAGCTGTTTCAACAAATACTGGTGTTCAGGCTTCAGTGAACAGGAGGCACTTAACCAGGCACTTCACTGTCATAAAGCCAAAAAGCCTCACTGACCTAGTTATCTTTATCAGAAATAAGATGGAGACTCAGTCCCTTTCCAGCTGAAAGGTTAACTTGATACTTTAGGAACTAATAATAGTTATGAAAAAAAGTAAGACTGAAAAAAATAACAGAAGCAAAGCCTTAAGTTAATACGTTAATAATTTTTTTGGTCTGCAATGAGTGTGGATGGCATCAAATTTGTTCTGTTTTTTAAATGATTTATGGAAATGTCTTTAAAAAAGAAAACTAATTTCAATGCCTAAGCCTTTCTCAAGTACCTGAAGTGTTCATTGAGCAGTGATTAATTAGAAGGTCTGTTAAAATCGATCATTGAATTCACGGTAGTCATTGAATTGTGGCTATTTACAAGTCACAGTTAACATTCACCTGTTATATGAAAGACTTCTCTGTATCCAATAGTTCTCAATTATTAACATGAAGTTGGTGAGCAGCAATTTAACCACCACTACCAATTTACAATTCTATCAGGCTCTTCCTGTAAAGAAACCATCTCACATCACGTCAACATTTTCTTCACCTGCTGAAATGGGGAAAGCTGAGTATTATTCACTCTTTAAATAAATACTGTGGGTTAGTGGTAGAGCTGTTCCAGTCAGGAAATAGGTGTCAACCATGGCTCAGTGGTAGCACTCTTGCCTCTAAAGTCCCATTCCAGAGACTTGAGCACAAAATCTAGGCTGACACTCCAGTGCAGTACTAAGGAAGTGTTGCACTGTCAGAGGTATCATCTTCCAGAGGAGATGTTAAACGGAGGCCTGGCCTGCCCTCTCAGGCAGACATAAAAAATCCCAAGGCATTATTTCGAAGAAGATCAGGGAAGTTCTCCATGGTGTCCTGGCCAATATTTATCCCTCAACCAACATCACCAAAAACAAAATACAGATTATCTGGTCATTATCTCATTGCTGTTGCTGGGACCTTGCTGTGTGAAATTTGGCTGCCCACGTTTCTTACATCACAACAGTGACGACACTTCAAAAGTACTTCATTGGTTGTAAAGTGCTTTGGAACATCCTGAGGTTGTGAAAGGTGCTATATAAATGCAAGCTACTTTAATGTGTAAATATCATTGCTAGTGATGCTCAGGCATGCTATATCTGAAATGATAGCATATTACCAACAGAGCGAAGAGAGGGAGAAATTCAGTCCAACACTGAAGGAAAGATTGACTACAACAGATTTTCTCCCCTTACCCCTCTTCTCCTGAGCGTAACAATTTGCGCTATAGTAGAGTTCCACATGTAGTGCATCCCTCTAATAGCGCACCCAAGTTGTGGCAGTCTAATTGACCATGGGCGCCATGAAAGCCGAATCTATTCATATCGTCACCTCACATACACACAGACCAACCTCCACCAGGGACGACTGGATAGCGATCAGGAACATAAGGTATCGCTGATTTTATTCCCTCCTCAGCTCAGAGATTCTGAGGCAAATTGTACTGTCCCCATGCCAGCTAACACTGAGACTAGATTGAACCGAGGACCTTCCTGATCTGCATGGCTCAGTACCACACCACTCACTCAGGTATAAGAGAAAATGATCAAAAGTGACTACACTTCAAAAGTACTTTATTGGCTGTGAAGGGCTTTGGGATGTCCTGAGGTTGTAAAAGGCGCTATATAAATGCAAGTCTTTCTTTCAGTTGTTTAAATAGAAAATTTGAATGGTTGGCACATTTCACCAACTAGCTCCCAATTAACAAATCAGGGATATTTTAAATGTGTAAAAATATCACATTCAGAAACATAGCAATCAATACTTAAGCATTCGTACATGAAATTCGCGAATCAGAATATCTACTTTGTAATTCTCCGTCCTAAACACAGGGGGCAGGATTTTTCACTCGACTTATGCTGTTTTCCCAGCCTAATTCTAGTGGATATGGGTGGGAAATCTGTCCAGGAGTTGCAGCGCTGACTTCCCATTCTCCGCCGCCAGGATTCTCCATCGGAAGTGACCAGACCCGTAGAGTACGTCTGCCCAAATATGGGTAGGCATATTCAAGGGACACTCAAAGGCCATGCATCTGAACGTATTCCAACCATTTGCGCTCCAGCAATGCTGGCCACTAGGAACTGCCAGCATTGTGGAATCACATTTTCTTCAAAAGATTTAAGTCATCTTCTTCCGCTGCCCCATAGCCAACCTCAATGTGCATTTTGGCAGGTTCCTGAGGCCTGACGCAGAAATATCTTGCTCCCCAGATGGACCCCCCCAATGGAGGCAGGAATGCTACTGGAAGCCCACCTACAGTATGGTAATGTCCCTGACCCTGAGAAATTGGTTGAGGTCAAGAGTAGGCCAATGGAATGGCTGCAACTTCCACCTCACTGAAGATGCGCCAGGATTCTGCCAAATCAGAAAATCACAGCCAGGATTTCCATCGATTAGTGACAGGTCATTGCTAATCGACCATGGAGCAACTGGTTACGATGTGGGTTATTCAGAATTAATTTTAAACGCAGGGCACTTTGCATTTCATTTGCATCAAAACTGTCCTCACACCAATCTACTATTTTATCTTGAGGTAAATAAAAATGATTCATCTCCATACAGCCCTATAAAACTTCGGCCATCCTTTTAAAGTTTAAAATGTTAATATTTAATCCATTTACTGGCACAAACCTATACTCTTCTAGAGCAAAATGCACCCCATTTGGCATTAACCGATGCATTTATTTACAGGTTAGGTTCCTATAGCAGCAAAGCCCAAGGAATTAAATGTGTATCTGTACCTTTAAATGTTCTGCTTGAGATGTAACGTACTAAATCATTTCACAAGATAGATGACATTCTTCCTGCAGAAACCATATGCACATACACAAACTTAAATTTAACAATTAGGACACAAGCAGGGTGATTTTCACCTTCACCACTTGGGCAGTAAACTGGCAAACTGATTCAGCCGCCAATTATAGAAGCCGCTTGATTTTTGTTTCCAATGACATTAATGGAAATGAAAATTGGACAGTTTCTATAACAGCATCCCCCACCCCACCCACAATGTTAAAGCAAAAATGACTCCCCCCCGCCGCCCCGCCAGTGTATGAATTCATTTTCTGTGTGACTGAGTGGAACAACGGCCTTAATGCAAAAAAATTTACTGCTTGTTTATACTGAAATTTTGTGTTGGAATATTTCATTTGGGCTATCATATGACGTTAATAAACATTGATAGTAAATGTAATATGCTTGAAAATTTGGGACCCAACATTGCTGTATTTCATTCACTTTAGTGAAAAAGTAGTTGTGAGTAAAAAGTGGTGAAATGTTGAAAGACCCTGTCGCGGTCAATTCGTCTGTATTTAGTGCTGATCTGAGGGTTCCTATCCCTCAATTTACTGAATAAACAAAAGCTAGCACACAGACCAGATCTGGAATTGGTGAGTTTAATAAAAGGGAAATATCCAAAAGTATCTTGATGGCAGCAAAAGAAGCGTAGCAGTGTAGAGGAGCTTTCTGTCCAATAGCGTTGGTGCAGCAGCATTAGCAGGCGTAACACAGTGGTCCAGGAGCAGAAAGTTGCCCAGATGGTAGGGGAAGTGTACAATTTGCAGCAGGGGCTACTACCAAAAGCAAAGGGTCTACCGCAGCGTCAGCTACCTGGGAATGGTGAAGGAGCAATGCATGAAGAGGCTTAGATTCACCAGGGCGAGCTACTGTTTCCAAAAAGAACTGCAGGGACAGTCAATGATCTGTTATGCACTACCAGCAACAATGAGGGTCAACACTGCACTCAATGTTTATGTCACAGGGAGATTCCAGGAACTTACAGAGGTCAACCCAGAAGCTGGCTTTATTTGCTTAGCTGTTAACAACTGATAGAACACCAACAACAATAGACAGCAGCGTTAACTTAGAAAAATGTCCCAAGATGCTTCACAAAGGTGATGAGGCGAAAATGGACACTGAGCCAAAGAAGGAAATATTAGCAGGGGTAACCAAAAGCTTGGTCAAACAGATGGATTTTAAGGAGGTTCTTAAAGGAACAGAAGGAGTTGGAGGGGTTTAAGGAGAGAATTCCAGTGTGTGGGCTGAGACAGTTGAAGGTACGGCTGCCAATGGTGGGGTAAAGGGATTGAAGGTGCACAAGAGGTCAGAGTCAGAGGAACGCAGAGCTCTGGAGTGGTTGTATGACTGGAGCATGTTACAGAGGTAGGGAGGGGTGAGACCATGAAGGGGTTTAAACATAAGGATGAGAATTTTAAATTGGAGGTGTTGGCCGACCAGGAGCAAGTGTAGATCAGCAAGGACAGGGTGATGAGTGAGCAGCACTTGGTGCAAGATAGGATAATGGCAGCAGAATTTTGGATGAGTGGGTGTTTACGGAGGGTAGAGGATAGAGGTTGGCCAGGAGAGCATTGAAATTTTTGGGGTGACAAAGGCATCAATAAAGGATTCAGTAGCAGATGGGCTGAGGATAGGGTGGAGGTGGGCAAGGTTACAGAGGTGGAAGTAGGTGGTCTTTGTAATGGAGAGGATTTGGGGTTGAAAGCTCACCTCCGGGGTCAAATAGGACAAGTAAGTTGCAAACAGTTTGGTTCAGCCTGAGACTGTGGTCAAGGAGGAGGACGGAATCAATGGCATGAGTATGGAGTTTGTGATGGGGGCTGAAGACAATGGCTTCAGCCATTGGTTTAACTAGAGGAAATTCAAGCTCATCCAAGACTGGCCATCAGACAACACAGGTCTCTATCCCCATACAGCTCAGTAGTAAAGATCAATGTACTGAGTATTTTGGTCCCTAATCAAGCTGCACCAAAGGTATTCCTTGCTCTTTGGTACCCACTGCTTCATCCTGTGTTTCCCCATCCACATCACTATCTACTTTGTCTATAGTTTGTATCTGTTCTAGTATCTAATCCAAGTGTGGATGGTGAGGCTTGGCACTCAGGTGCGCGTTCAGGCATGGGGGTGGGGGGTGAATTCTCATTGGGGGCCAGTCTTCATTAAACACCATTTCCGGGGTTTCCGCAGCTCTTCTGAAGAAGTTACGGCAGACGAGTGGGAGAAGCCCTGTGGAAATTCACCCCGCGTGGTTTATAAACCATTGGATTCTTCATGTTCCATGAAAGTGAGATATTATAGCGGAAATGTTTGATTGCATGTGATCTCCCAATATGTGCTCCAATGCTGAGGCTCCATATCAGGAGGGCACAATCAGAAAATTTACCCTTATGAGTACATCAGCAAGCTTATCTATTTGGGCACCATATTTTCATTACATGCACTATTATGTGCTCGTATAATAATTATGCACACCTTTCCAATCTCCAAGTTTAACACTTCATAATCTCTCACTCCTAAATAAATCATGCCAGTTTCCTCATGCTTTCAAATGTTTCCTACATTACAAGAGTGACTACACTTCAAAAGTACTCCATTGGCTGGAAAGCGCTTTGGGACACCCTGAAGCCGTGTAAAGCGCTATATAAATACAAGTCTTATTTATTTTTTATTTATCCAATGTGAGTTGTTCAGTATTGTTGGGGGTCTATCACTTTCGTCCCTACTGTTTATTCCTGTTACTTGTGAGTTTTGCCTTTAAAACAAAATGGTGGATCCTCGTGGCTTTGCCCACAGAAAGTCAGGAGAAAGCGAATTTCCCTCAGAGTGCAACCGGTATCGGTGTGGGGATCTGCAGTTTTTGGAGTTTGTGACGCTCCATCTAATGGCAGAAGTACATAGTTGCAGGCATGTTTGTACATCATAGAATGGTGATGACCAAATAAGGAACGTGCGCCACACTTAGCCAATTTAGTCTATTATAGATTATTGTGGATTGAGACACTAGACTCTGGAAATTCTTCCTAGCAGTACATTATCTTTCTTTTACAGCATCTAATGTTATTTGAATAGCTACTACTTTGACATCTAATAGCCTACTTGCTAACATTTCTCTGTAGCAGGGCTGTGTTTTTGCATGTTTAACAATAACTTCCTTTCATGTCCATATATGTCCTGCGCTGCTACTTTACAGTAATATCATTGCCTTACCTTTGAGTCATTCGTTAAGTTGATTAACTTCTTCTGGATCTCCAGCCAGGTTCTCCAAATAGTTGAGACAGAACTTACTTTTTCAATGACATTTTGCCACATTTGATTCCTCATATGCATGCTTGAGGGCTGTCCTCCCCCACTGAAACTATTCTCCCATTGCTCCATACTAAAAGCTCCTAATATATACAGGGTGTCAGCTGTGGCTCAGTTGGTAGCACTCTCGCCCTGAGTCAGAAGGTTGTGTGGTTCATAGTCCCACTCCAGAGATTTAAGCATAAAATCTAGGCTGCTACTCCAGTGCAGTACTGAGAGAGTGCTGCACTGTTGGAGGTGCCGCCTTTGAGATGAGACAATAAACAAAGGCCCAGTCTGCCCTCTTAGGTGGATGTCAAAGATCCCACAGCACTATTTTGAAGAAGAGCAGGGGAGTTATCCCCAGTGTCTTAGCCAATGTTTATCCCTCAATCGACATCACTAAAAAAAAACAGATTATGTGGTCATTATCAAATTGCTGTTTGTGGGATCTTGCTGTGTGCAGATTGGCTGCTGCGTTTCCTACATTACAACAGTGACTACACTTCAGAAGTACTTCATTGGTTGTAAAGTACCTTGGGATGTCCTGAGGTCGTGAAAAGCACGATATAAATGTAAATCTTTCTTTCATAAACTAAATCGAGATTTTCTCACATGTCTTTCAGCTACTTTCACCAAATATAAAGAAAGAACGTACACACTCCATGGCCTGATTAATACATTCCTCTGGCATTTATACTGGTTAGCTGGTTTATTAACTGCTTCAGAAGCATTAAAGGATCACTATTGCAGATGTGCTGCCACTGGCTGCCGCTAACAAAATCCCATTCACAGGAACTGCATGCTTCGGAGCTGCACATTCCTGCAAATCTGTTAATTACAATGAAAAAAAGGATTTTGTTCTGTTTTTGGCTAAAAAGCGGAATGCCAGGCACCTGATATCGAGATTATTTACCCTTTTCTCTCCTTTACACATGCCAAAGTTAAATACGCCAACACATGTTGACTTTTTCAGGTTGTGTACAAACCCTGATATGATGTGATATCAGGAATGGCTAACAGACCGAGGAAGAAAACATTACTATAGTGCATGGAAAGTGCAGACACGTTCACTGCTTACATCAATTAAATAAAAATTGCACTTTTCAAAGTTATTGATATAGATATCCTGTGGATCGGTTGCTCGAGACACTACCAACAATGCAAAGCAGTTTTGGCTTCAAATGGACAGAAAAGGGGTCATTTTTAACTTACCGTTGGAGCATAAAACTGGCGTTGAGGGTGGGACGCCCGTTACAGAAACCGCACGATTTTCCTATCCATTGAAATGAATGTTCAAGCTGGCAATTTTTCATATCAATACTTAATGTCAAAGTATCCTGCTAATTTGCTTTTACATCAATATTTTTCCAATGCATTCTGATAACTCTTCCACAGAGTAGGCACGTGTAAAGCAATGATAGCCTGATTGTCTAGTCCAGAATGAGCACCGAAATGTCCCTCACAGCTAATGGAAACCAATGCTTCAACCCATAAAGTACTTTATCTCTGTCTGCGTACTCAATAAATCATTTAGTCACACATTTAAAAGTGTTCAGTCCAGTTTAGCTATAGAAAAGTGTCACTATTTGAAGAATCAGTGAATGCAGCTTAGTTAGAATCATTGCAGAGAATGATCTAACTCCAGTCTGAATGGTTTACTGTACACATGAACTTCCTGCTCAATCAGCCAGCAAATGTTGTAGCCAATTTTAATTCCACTGTATACAACCCTTTCTGCCTGTGCCACCCAAGTGCCCAGGCCAGCAGCCACCTTATGTGAGTCTGCCAACATGCAGCATGCAGGTACAGTCCCCACCACTTACACTGTTCACATCTATCATGAGCAGCCGCCTATATCGGGAAAATAGCACTAACCTCTTGCCATTGCCATAGGGGTCAATTACAAAGGTTCCGCTTATAACGTATTAAGAGCACCGACTATTTCAAGCAGTTCAATAATTACTTACCCTACACTTACTGATTTAAAAAGCTCTGCTGATTTCAGTCGGGTCTTCAAGCAGTTTCAATCAACTGTTCGCACCTCGTTAAAGTGCGATTACCCCCTTAGTGATGAGATTATGGATGCAACTGCTAACAATTAGGAGAGGCAGTTGCTAAGTGGAGACTTCCTGTTTTTAAAAAATATGTTGGTTATTTTGCTTTTCAGATTTACCGCCCGACGCGCATTACAGGCAAATCACGGTAACACCAATACACACGCTGTAAGTGGTGCGAACGATAGCTTATGTGGGCAGCACGTTTGCTAATTGTTGCTGGCCACAAGCAATGAGCTCTCTCAAATAACTGTGGCACTGTGGACTATCAGAAGATGAAAGCACCGTGGCTGCTACCATGGTATTTTGCACTATTCTGATGTGGAGGTCCAAGACCACCTGGGTGTTGATCAGATGGAATCCTTTGCAATCCTTATATGCCACGAAGAAAGATTTGCATTTATATAATACCTTTTATGTCCTCCGGACGTCCGAAAGTGCTTTACAGCCAAAGAAGTACTTTTGAAGTATAGTCACTGTTATAATTTAGAAAACCATAGGGCCGATGGTTGGCACCCTGATGGCTACACGGGTTCTGTCAATGAGGTCCTTTACTTTTTGGATCCCAGGCCTCCCGGCAGAAATACTGTGCCCTCTCACGTTGTTCGCTCCTTTCCAGAGAAAGTGACATAGGTTTTGTCCCTGACAAACAAAGCTTCAGTGATACACTGATGCATGGATGTCTGACTGCTCTGGAAAATGCCACGAGGGGTAGTCTGAAATAAGCTGACAGCATAAAGATGCAACGCGGTGGTGACTTTTACCACAATGGGCAGGGCTGTTCCTGTGCTGGATCTTGCCTGCAGATCACGCAGCAGCAGATGGCACAACTTGGTGACGGGCTCCCTGTTGAAGGGTAGTTAGTGAAGATATGTTCAAATCATTGTGTTTGGGTCAGATTTTGTAATTCCTGGGACATCTGTGGTAGGGTGTTACATGTCTGAGGTGCATATGATTCTATGATATGCCTTTCTTTCCTTTGCAGGAAATCCCCCATCCTCCCTAAAACTTAGGACAACCATTAGTAGCCAATTGGAATGTTTATGCTGAGCACTGTATTTGTAGCTGTTGGCAACAGGAATGCTACTGTTGGAAGTGTGCACCAAAGGGTGGCTGAACTGCAGATAAACAGCAGCAAACAGCAGAAAAAAATAAATGCAGTAGTTATAATGCACAAAGTCCAGTCAGCAGTCAAGATACAAGTCTCAAATATATGACAACCTAGCTTTAAGTGGTGGAGTTCTGCAGTGAACAACTTGGAGGCCTCCCGGCAGCCATTTAACTATTCTGCACTCCAGAAGACCACGGGGAATTTGTTGCGGGGCCAACTTACATTGATTTTAAATCATTATTTTGCCTGTAATGAAGGCATCGCTCGCAAATAGTCTAAGCTCAAAAAACAACCCGTGGATTCAGAAGTTCAGCGCCAAGTGTCTCCCTGATTCTGCGGACTCCAGGTGGGGTGGGGAAGACATGAGCGACACTGGAGAATCAGCCCATGCAATTCCTTTTATGGAATTAGGCATCTTGGGAAGATTTACTACATAAAAGGCTCGATATAATCGCAAGTTGTTGTTGTTGGAAATGTTTGAATTTTAAACGCAGTCTTGAAGGCGAGACTCCCTCTTCAACTCAGTCACACCATAGCTTCTGCGTACTTGTAACTTGTAAATTATCAAACGGTCAAAACTACATTAACTACCCTGTCAATCTGACAATGTCTTAAAGGGGTCACTGCTAAGATTAATGAACCCTAAAACTGAAATCACTTTTGCACAAATGTTTTAGCCACATTATATTCACCTGATATGTCGCCAAATTTCTGCCACGTTCGGCCAAAGCAACATAACTGAAACAGGAAGGCAGACTGACATGCAGGTATGAGGCATTTTTGAATAAAGATGCTTTCCTGCCACGATCAATCATTTCCCAGCTAAGATGGATGACTTTTCAAGAATGTACACTTCCCCCACTGAGAATAAGTTGGCTCCCCACTGGTAAGGAATACTACTCCCATTGAGAAAGATGCTTTTCATGCTGGGAAAACTTACTTTACGTAGATTACAGTTCCTTCCCAGACATCTCACTGTTGTCGAAACAAGAGGTATTTTGTAATATCAAGTTAAAATAAATCTCATTCACAATTCTTATCTTTATTTAAACAAATTATTAATAAAAATACAGGCATTATTGATTTTTGTACAAGTTCCCAGTACTGCATTCCCAGTAAATAATTATATTCAATGCACTGCTCAAACATTTGAGTGTAGTGGCAAATAGCACCAAACATATAAAGTATAGAAACCAATAGCATTAAATCCTTTTATACACTGTCCACATTACAGTGTAAGTTCAGGTTTGATCTGAATTTATGTTTGTTTTTTGTTAAATGTCCTTCTAAACTGTGCAAGTTTATAGCTCTGATGGTGTCTCAGTGTAAATTCTATAATCTTGTGATTTCACTTGTAACAATTTCCACTGAAAAGGTTTAGGAACTTTCATTGTCTTATGTGCCATTAAAAAATAATTTTTGTTTTGTGTTAATTTAATAAAAAACTTATTTTGACGATTTGGACATCGTTAGCAAGTTCGCTATTTATTGCCCATCCCTAGTTACCCTGAACTGAATGGCTTGCTAGGCCACTTTAAAGAGCAGTTCAGAATCAACCATGTTGGTGTGGAACTGGAGTTACATATAGGTCAAACTGGGTAGGGAGAGCAGGTTTCCTTCCCTCAAAGAACATCAGTGAACCAGTTGGGTTTTTACGACAGTTCGACAGCTTCATCGTCACTTTTACTGATACCTGCTTTTTTTTATTTCCAGGTTTTTTTTAAAGTGAATTCAAATTCTCAAACTGCCATGGTGGGATTTGAACTCACGTTCTCTGGATTATTATTCCAGGCCTTTGTATTACTAGTTCAGTAACATAGCCGCAACACTACTGCATGAAAAGGTTAAGGTCATTTCCAGGGTATTTTGAATCAGGTTAGTGTAAGTACCCTAATCAGATTCACTGCTTGCTTTTTACCACATAACACTTGACAGTACATGTGTCTGGCTGTAATGTGACAGAGCTTGATGCATAAACGGGCTCAAAGATATGAAGCAGAACAATTAGCAGGAAGATTGCATTGAATTTGGAACAATAATAGATATTGGATTCATAGTGGTGGATTGGCAGCCCGTTTGAAGTCAACGGAAATAAAATTTGGGAGAGATGTAAAATGGGCTGCTGACTCGCTATCCCTGTTTTACACTTTCATAAAAAGTCAAAATTTCCCCTTAGTGTGCATTTACACAACAACTCTAGTGTTGGTGCGAAGCCCCAGTGCTAAACTTGTGGAGTGTGAGTGCACCATTACTTTAAGTGGTGTGAACAGCATTTTTAATAAAGGGCTAATGAGATTAAAAAGTTTGCTTAATTCCCCCACAGCCCACCATTTTTATTCTGTCTCCACTCTTAAAGGTGCTGAGTCAAGCTGGGATAAGAGTCTACAGTTCCTGCCAGATCTCTGATGCCTCACCCAGGTGGCCATTCTTCATGTGTGCGCCCAGCGTAACTAACGCCAAATTATTTGACCATGGAAGGCATCACAGTGGAGGCCAATTATGAGCTCGCCAAAAGTACACACGCAGATATGTTTCCTGCAGGGGTCACCGGATGGCAATAAGCAGAAACCTGGGCCATTTCTGGCCTGTGTAGATCAGTACTGCACTATGGGATGGATATTCCCAAAGAAAGACTTGCATTTATATAGCACCTTTCATGACCTTAGGACATCCCAAAGTGCTTTACAGCTAATTAAGTACTTTTTTTTTGAAGTGTAGTCTCTGTTGTCATGTCAGAAACACGGTAGCCAATTTGCACACAGCAAGGTCCCATAAACAGCAATGAGATAATGACCAGATAGTCTGTTTTTTGTTTTATAGTGATGTTGGCTGAGGGATAAATTTGGACAGGACACTGGGAGAACTCCTCTGTTCTTCTTCGAATAGTGCTGTGGGATCTTTTACGTCCCCCTGAGAGGCCAGATAGGGCCTCGGTTTAATGTCTCAATTGAAAGACGACACCTCCGACAGTGCAGCACTCCCTCAGTACTGCACTGGCTTGTCAGTTTAGATTATGTGCTCAAGTCTCTGGAGTGGGACCTGAACCCACAAGAGTCTGACTCAGAGGCGAGGGTGCTACCACTGAGCCACAGCTGACACATTACAACAGGCCACAGCCATGTCATTAATAAAAACAAAAACCTGAAAAGGCATAAATAGTAACATGCAGGAATTGATTTTTCAGTTCGGGGTAAGTGTTCTGCACTGTTTGAAAATGACTTAAACTGGCAGCAACAGCAACCTTTGGGTAAGGCGGTTTTTGTATTGGCATCCAACCTGCCAGAAAGTGTTTACCTTTGGAAAGAGTGGAACTGGGTATTCAGGGCTGGGGTGGTGCAGCTGTCCATTTTATGGAACAAAGCACTGATAAGGACAAACAAAATTTGAGCCATGTGATGGAGTGGTATTCGAGATTAACAGAATCCTTTCAGTTCAGCTGTTGATCCAACTTTTACCTCCATGCCCTTCAAACAGCAGCACTGGTGTTTCTGGCAGAAGGAAAACACAATTATAATGCTAAGTGAATATTGTAAATATTACAAACTGTTTTTACTGCCAACACCATGCCCTTAACATTAGCCCAAATATACAATCTACTTCTGCTAATTCAAAGCTGTTTCTTGCTTGAAAAAAAATCAAGTTATCCAATGGTGTGAATTAGAACAGGAAGATTTTTTTTGCACAGTTTATGTGATAATGTGAATTAGGTAAATTCAAAATAAGAAGAATGGATTTTATACTGCATTTCATTGGAAGAATCATGAATAAAATTTAGATTAGATTATTTGTCAGGTTTCTAATTACACAAATCAAATATGGTGAGATTGAGAATATTTTCTTTGAGCTTGATATTTCTGGACATTGAACATCTTAAAAATAACCTTCACTCGCGTCTTCTATTTTGTTTTTGAAAATGCTTTGCCAGCTGCTCCTACCAGCCAGCGCGATTATGACACACATCGCAGGCTGATAGTGAAATACAGGTCATGTCAGCTAGTTGAGCAAAGGTCAACTTGATTGTCAATAAAATGGTCAGTCAGGCTTGCTGATGTTATAGATCTAATATCAGCTAAAAGGCCAAATAGAAACGAGTCAGTGAATGGATCAAACAACGACACGCAGTGCAAGAGCCTTTGGCTCGTGGGTGACACCAGAAAACAGTTGATGGCTGCAAACAGAAGTCAGTGAAGGACGGTGAAGATAAACTACTATTTCGACCAAACTAAACATTCTGAACAACGCAAAGCCGACATCCATTAGATAGCAGGTGATAAACAAACAGCCAGCGGCCCGGCATTTTGATCCCAAGCCTCATAAGAAAACAAATAACTGTTGCAAAGTAACAAGCAGGTAGCAAATCACAAATATTTAATCTAACTGTTTGATAGCAAACAACCAAATGTCCCTGAAACGCGAGGCACAAGTTTATCCCTCTGGGACAAAGAGAAAGGTAATAAAATAAACACAGATAGATAAAAAGAGGGTGTAAAATCAACAGAAAAATGTTAAACAAAAACGCTCTCAGTTTAATTGATGGTTAGTCGTTAAAAAAAACCTGAATGAATTTCTTAATCCGATCAAACAAAATATAACGTTATATTGATATCAGCCTACATAGAGTGAGTTGGTGTCAGGAGACCTAAGTTATACTGTCACCTCCATATTACTCCCTAGTCAAGGTAATGGAGCTCTGCTCACACTTGCTTACACACATGCACAGAGTTCTGCTCACCAAATGCTGGTAAAGTTTTCAGATTGTCCAAGAGTCAGCTCTTTGCCGAAATTAAACATGTGAAAAATGAAGTTTAAAAAGTGCTTAGAGGTATTTTTTAAAGTTAACTCAGTGTTTTCAGACATTCAGTTTGTGTGACTTTATGTCGCGATTGCACTACACAGTTTACACCGATGTGAAAATGAAATCACTTCAATGCAACGATGTGCAGTATAACTGATGCAAAATAAGACTGTACGGTGGGGTGGGGGGGGGGAGGAGGAGGTGGGGGGAGAAGAAGAGACGGATTTTCACGTTTCAGTTTTCACTTGTAGTGGACACAATGCTGCATTTTGATGTGAATTTTGCCACTCCCAACAAGTCTTTATAACAATGAAAGCGTTAGTGAACATCTTTTCATGAAGCCAGCGCCGCTTTAAAATACATAGCTCTTGTGTGGATAAGCACATCAAGAAGGGCTACATATTCACAACTGAGTTTGATGAAATAAAAAGCAAATGAGTTCTCAATAACAACCCAGATGCTTACTGCAAATGTTAAACTAACAGACATTTCATAAACTGAATCCGATGTGTTGACTTGCTTTACTGATAGAAGGGAACAATTGCCAAAGCAGCAAAGAGCAATCATTTAAAATGAGAAACAAGTGCAAAGTACCGGGGCTCTTTTGCAGGTTTTTGAACACCAGCCATAAAAAATACAAGATAAGTAGAAAAGAATAATCTATGTCAGTGCTGGAAACAATTTGTTCAAGATCTAGTATCAGGCATGGCTAATGTTGAAGTTCCGGGTAGGAGGCAATTTAGTGAAAGAACCTTTGTAGGGTTTCTCACTGCTAACATTAGGAAGTAAGTAAATCAAGACAGCAAAGAAACTGTTAATATGAAGGCAGAATTTTTCTTTGGAGGAATAGTGCGATCTTTTCTTGTATTTTAATTGTAAAATGATTTTAGGAAACTTAGTTTCGAATGAAACACTGACAAAGTGCACTGGAATTCCAGCAGTGCGGCAGAATTCATCTTGTATTCACAAGGATTCACTGTAGCACAGTGCACTGAATACAAATTAAGGCTGAATTTGCCACAAAGCAAATTCTTTTCTTGACAAATTCGCTATAAATAGTGAAGAATTGTAGGGGTTCAGAGTTCAGATCGAAAAATAAATAAATTGTGAAACCAAAGTGAAAAGCGAAGGCTGAAAGGAGTAGAGGAGAAGATTAACTAAATTAAGAAGAGTGATTAGATAATGAGAAGCTTGGGCTTTAAATATGAATACCAGAGGAAGGCAATACTGGTGCAGTAAGGATGTCCATAGTTTTGCAGTCCTGTTAAAGCATAAGTTGGAGTAGAATACAGATGAATGAGTCTTGATTTCAACATAGAATAGATGATGTGAGCAGCAATTCATGTAAATGGAATTTATGGAGCTTCAGAGGGAGAAGAGTTCAGAGAAGCAATGACCACAGTACCATTATAAAATAATGAGACAACAACAACAATAACAACTTGCATTTATGATGTGGAGATGCCGGTGATGGATTGGGGTGGACAAATGTAAGGAATCTTACAACACCAGGTTATAGTCCAACAATTTTATTTTAAAATCACAAGCTTTCGGAGATTATCCCCTTCGTCAGGTGAATGAGTGAAAGGTTCTCAAATCGCATATCTTATATTAGGCTGGGACAGCATCACACCAATCAAAAGGTGTCGTTGTTGTTCAAACAGGCCAGTCACGGAGAACAGTACGTCCCAGTACACTGGATATACATTGTGTCAATTACACAGACAGAGAGAAAGAGACCCAAATGGCAGAGAGAGAGAGAGAGAATATTAAAAACCGATAACTTTTTTTTCCCTTTTGCTGGTGGGGTTACGTGTAGCGTGACATGAACCCAAGATCCCGGTTGAGGCCATCCTCATGGGTGCGGAACTTGGCTATCAATTTCTGCTCGACGATTTTGCGTTGTCGTGTGTCTCGAAGGCCGCCTTGGAGAACACTTACCCGAAGATCGGTGGCTGAATGTCCTTGACTGCTAAAGTGCTCCCCAACTGGGAGGGAACCCTCCTGTCTGGCGATTGTTGCGCGGTGTCCGTTCATCCGTTGTCGCAGTGTCTGCATGGTTTCGCCAATGTACTATGCTCCGGGGCATCCTTTCCTGCAAAGTATGAGGTAGACAATGTTGGCCGAGTCACAGGAGTATGAACCATGTACCTGGTGGGTGGTGTCCTCTCGTGTGATGGTGGTATTCATGTCGATGATCTGGCATGTCTTGCAGAGGTTGCCGTGGCAGGGTCCACGACACCACACAACCCTGCCACGGCAACCTCTGCAAGACATGCCAGATCATCGACACGGATACCACCATCACATGAGAGGACACCACCCACCAGGTACATGGTTCATACTCCTGTGACTTGGCCAACGTTGTCTACCTCATACAAGTGCAGAGACATTGGTGTTAGGCTTGGAGATGCAGTGGATAGATTAACAAATTGAACTGCTTTACCATGAAATAGCTGAACATAGAGTGCATGATATTCCATGGCTAGGTTCGAAATCTCACTCAGGCTAGAAGGACATATTTTCTCACAAGAAAGGAACGTTTGGAGATAAGTCAATGTGGCCTTTTCTCAGACACCTAGCAGGAAAATACCCCTAAAATATTTTACTTTAATAGTGGAAAAATGAACGATATATCCCTCTTATCTTCTATGAGCCTTCAGGGCAAGCCTTTGGAATACTAACAGGTGAAAGAAACCCACTGAGCAAGACTGGACACTGGCACCAGAAACAAGAACTGCAAAAATGAACAGCAACAGCAGAAATATGATCAAATGGCAAAACACCAATGTTTGCAGAGAGCATGAAGTAGAACATTGAAACCCAGCGACAGTGATAGGAAACACAAACCTTTACTTAAAAAAAGTGTAGTGTTATGCACTTAGGCAGATCAAGAGCCGAAAACATTTATACCCTACAGGGACAGAGCTAACGTCAGTGGTGAAAGAAAGAGATCTGGGTGTTTTAGTGCATCTCTCTCCAAAGGTTCATGACTAAAGCCATGAAGCTAAAGCTAAAGTGAACAGGGTTGTTGGTTGTATTCACAGGACAATTGACGATGAAATAAAGCATACCACTTTGTCCTTGTACAAGACTTCAGTTAGGCATCAGTAGGAATACTGTGTCCAGTTTTGGTCTCCTTTTTTTTTGAGCAGGCCATACGGCCCCTCGAGCCTGCTCCGCCATTCAATCAGATCATGACTGATCTTCAACTTCAACTCCACTTTCCTTTGATTTTCCTTCCGATCCCCATATCCTTTGATTCCCCTAGAGTCCAAAAATTTAATCTATCCCAGCCTTGAATATACTCAACGACTCAGCGTCCACAGCCCTCTAAGGTAGAGAATTCCAAAGATTCACAACCCTCTGAGTGAAGAAATTCCTCCTCATCTCAGTCTTAAATGGCCGACCCCTTATCCTGCGACTATGCTCCCTCGTTCTGGATCTCCAGCCAGGGGAAACAACCTCTCACCCTCTACCCTGTCAAGCTCCCTCAGAATCTTATATATTTCAATGAGATCACCTCTCATCCTTCTAAACTCCCGAGAGTATAGAGCCATTCTGCACAACCTCTCCTCATAGGACAACCCTTTCATCCCAGGAATTAATCTAGTGAACCTTTGTTGCACTGCTTTTAAGGCAAGTATATCCTTCCTTAGATAAGGAGACCAAAACTGTACACAGTACTCCAGGTGAGGTCTCACCAAAGCCCTGTACAATTGTGGTAAGACTTCCTTACTCTTGTACTCCAACTCCCTTGCAATAAAGGTCAACATGCCATTTGCCTTCCTAATTGCTTGCTGTACCTGCATGTTAACTTTTTGTGTTTCTTGTACCAGGACACCCAAGTCACTATGGACACCAACATTTAATAGTTTCTCACCATTTAAAAAATATTCTGTTTTTCTGTTCTTCTAACCAAAGTGAATAACCTCACATTTCCCCACATTATACTCCATCTGCCACCTTCTTGCCCACTCACTTAACCTGTCTATATCCCTTTGCAGACTCTTTGTGTCCTTCTCACAGCTCACTTTCCCACCTAACTTTGTATCATCAGCAAACTTGGATACACTACACTTGGTCCCTTCATCTAAGTCATTAATATAGATTGTTAATAGCTGAGGCCACATGGTGGGGGATATTGAGGCACTGGAAAGGGTGCAGAGGCAGACCACAAGATTAATTCCTAGTTTAAAACACCTTAGTTATACAGATAGGCTCAAAAGGCTGGGTCTATATACTTTAGAAAATCGTATACTCGGGCGATTTGATCGAGTTTTATAAAATAATCAAGGGACTAGATTGTGTTTATGTGGATCAATTGTTTCAATTGAATAGGTTAGGGACGACCAATTGTCACACTTACAAGTTATGTGAGGGCAGAACTAGGTTGGATGTTAGGCGGTCCTTCTTTTCCCAGAGAATAGTGGACCTGTGGAACAGGTTGCCGGCTCGTGGTGAACGCTGATTTGGTGTATTCGTTCAGGAGAGAGCTGGACCGGTTTCTAAATGAGATGGAGAACACCTCATCCAAGAGATGGGTATCCTATAATATTAATTATGGTCTATATGATCTCCTGGACTAATTTCAATCACTAAAGGGGGGTCAGAGAGGAATTTTCCAGATTTTTCCCCCTATTTGGCCCGGGTTTTTATCTGTTCTTTAGTCTCTCCCAGGAGATTATAGGGCATGGTACATAAGGCATCACAATTATATGGGGCAGGTTAGATGGACCACTGGGTCTTTTCCTGTCCATCATTTTCATATGTACTTACTGTGAAGCTCAAGAGGTGAAATTCAGAAATCTAAGTAAAATTGTATTTATGGTATAAAACACACCCACAAGCATCTATTGTACATTCTGTATAAATCTTCCACTGCACTTTCTCTTTCTGTTCTTTGTATTTTTCTTCTTTTACGTCCCTGAAATTCCGCAGGGGTTCACCTGGTCTCCTTCAACGGGAGACCACCAAAACATCCAGGGAAGCAGAGTAAACGGCCATTTTTAGCCATTCATGCTACTTCTTTGGGGGTTTGACTGGTCTTCTGCCAAAGTTACGGTCGGAGATCGGGAGAGACCTCATGGAATGTCAGGGCCTATGTGTTCAGTCATTATTCCCCTTGTTTTCTCTTCCTCTGACTGACTGTTCTTTGTATTAAATTCCCACTGTCCCTCTCTGCCCCCATCCCTCTCTCTCTCTCTCTCTCTCTCTTTCTTTCTGGCTCACTCTCCATGCACATTGTCCCAATTCTATATAGATTTGTGCCTCCATTTGTCTAATCTCTCTTTTATCTGATTCATCTGTGTCTCCTGCCCTCAACAGCATATGGGCTGCAGTCATCACTAGCCCAATGCATTCTTCAACCACTGAGTCATACCAGTGTGACATGGTTTTTTGTACTTGGGCTGCCACCACTAAGAAACTAGTGATCACCTCCTTTACTAAATAAACCACAGCCTGCTCATGTTTATTGTTTTATGGAAACTACTTCCCTCGGGTCCCCACAAACTAGAACTAAAAATAAATCTTAGGTTACTATTGGTATTTTGTCTGCACTCAATGATAGTGAGTTCAATCAACCAGTGGGCTTTCCTGTGTTCAGTGTCTGGAATCATCATGGATTTAGTTTCATGAATCGCCAGAGTTAAAGAACTCCTGTTGCCCTTAGTTATCAGAGTAGCAGCGGAAAGCCTATCCAACAGGAGCATGTGAAAAACTCACTCCTTCTCAAGCCTGTGAGAAGCAGGATACAAAACAAGGTAGCACAATGTTCTGACTCAAATTGTAAAGCAGACATTCCTTTTTTGATTGGAATTCAGCATTGGGTGGAACGACTGTCCCAGTTTGTACCAGCTAGAGTTGATCTATGTCTGGAACATACAGCTCACATTCTTTTGGCAATACAAAGGCCATGGTAAGCAGGCTTTAGATCAATGTTGGCTATAGGTAAGAAAGAAAACCATTAAGTTATGAAAGATTATATTGAGATCAGAAGAGAGGTCTGTATTTTCAGACAGCCTTTATGAAACAGAACATCAACTGGTGCACCCCCGCTGAAGCCCATTAAGGATTGAATGAAAAATACAAACAGCTGCAGCACATACATAGACAGAGCTTAGCATCAGTCCCTCATCAAGAAAGGACGACAAGTGTGTCATTCCTTGAAACTGGAATTGGTTTATAACTTTATAATAAATTGAAAATGAAATAAAAATCAAAGGCAGAAGAAATATGGGCCTGCTGAACACTGGAGAGCGAGACAGAAATTTAAACCCGTTATTCTCCAGCAGGGTAGTTTTTGATTACAGCCAAAACACTGGATGGACGCAAAAAGTGGAGGTGAGATATACCTTCACAGGCAGATTGCATGGTGAGTCAAAATAAACAAAAGAAAACCTGTAAATGTTGGAAGTAAACAGAAAATGCTGAAGATGCACAGCAGGTCTGTTGCAGTCCAGAAAGAAAAAAAGATTGATCAATGTTTTGGTCCAGAATGGAGAGTCAAGTTGGGTTGCTTTTGAAAACTTTTGAAACTGGAAATGCACAAGTTATTTAAAGTGCAGAAACTATCTGAATGGGTCAGAGTGTTCACTTAATGGCAAGTACACCTCCCCATTCCAGTACACAGTACAGAGGGATCCAATGAGTAGCAGAAAAAAAACTTTGCAAAAAATGAGGAGGGGAAAGTTTTACAGAATTGCCTGTGGTGTTTAAGCCTATTTTGGCAGCAACAGGATTTGGTAGAACGCCATTTCTTACTTCTTTTGCAAAAAGATCCACTGCCAACTTTGGCTCCTGTTCCTGGTTACTTGCTGCACCGGATGTGCCACATTGTTAAGAGGCAGTTTGGATTGTGCCTGCGATGCTGCACATTGCCCTGCACTGTTCTGGTGCTGGTGCTGGTATTGGTTGTGGCTGCCATGATGCTGTTGGTTTCTCAAGATGTATCAGCTGCAGTTAGTGACCTGTAATCTCTGACCTGCAAGAGAGAGAGTAAATAAGAGACAGAGAAACATTTAAAAAGTTAACAGAAAGGGGGGTAAATGCTAAAATAGCCACTCCTCTATAACTGAGTGAACATAGAAAGAGGATTAGGCCATTCAGCTCCTTGAGCCTGTTCGCTCGTTTAATTAGATCATGGCTGATCTGTACCACAACTCCATTTACCCATCTTTGCTCCATATCCCTTCATACCCTTACCCAACAAAAATCTATTGATCTCAGTCTTGAGAATTTCTATTGACCCAGCATCCACAGCTATTTGGGGGAGTAAGTTCCAGAATTCCATTGTCCTTTGTGTGAAAAAGTGCTTCCCGATGAAGTGATAACATGGCCAGAGACAGACACTTCACAAAGTATGATTATTACATTGATCTTATGTTTCAGAATGAAGCAAAATAATGAAAAATTCATGTTAACACAGTTATGCACTATCAATACAAAAAAGGAGAGCTTCACTCATATGTCTGCTCTAGCATGTCCTTGTTTCCAAAATATTAAAACAGAGCAGCTTTTATTTTATTAATCAAATACACTAATACAGAACTAATGTACATGTTGAATGTTTAATAATCACATAAAATGTATTACGGTACCAGTTGTACTTATCTCAATGTAGGACATTAATGCACCAGTAAGTGCATATTTAGTAAGTAATAATAAAAAATGTAAAGACATTTGTCTTCAAGCACAGCTATGTAATGGCTCGGGGCATAATGTCTCTGGGTCAGCAGAATGTCAGCAAGCCAAAGATCCAGTCCCACAAGACAGAAAACCTGGAGTATACGGCATTAGTTGCAAATGGTCTTTAGAGTGCATTGGGGAAATTAAAAGACCACTAAAGGTGACATAAGGAGCATGTAAAGAGAAAATCTAAAGGTAAATCTGCTATAGAGAAATGTTCTGTTAAAAAAATTACCACATTCCAGTTTGGGATATCGCTGGGCTAATTATAACAGTATGTAATTATAATAAAGTCTGCCTGAGAAATCAATTGACTAAGAGGAGATATATGAGGGTAGATGTCCAACTTGCTGGCCGTGCGATAAACTTACATTGCGGATTGGGTACCTGTTGTAGAAACCATTCCATTTTCACTTGCATTGATTTCCAGTTTTACACCCGGCCGGCAAATTTGAAAATCTACCCCTTGGAGTAATGAATAGGGAAATTCCAGAGCAGTGAGGAGCCCTCTATAATTGTCTTCATTTACACAAGGTGCAAAGAGATGCAACTCTTGCTCTATGTGGACTTTTTAAATCGGATCAATTGTCAGTATTTCTCACAGCACGCCTTTTGGAGTGAAGGTGAGGTGAAGTGGAAGAGTAGTCTGTACTCATCTGAAGAAATGACAATTATGGATGACCGTCAACATAATCAAAACATTCAACTGATGTCTTTAGAAGACGTCAAAAGAACACGCTTGAGAAGTTTGTGCATGTCACAATTTCGTTTCTATCTTTTAATTTCTGATCTTAATTCTTTAAAATAAGTGGAAATTCACCACCCCATACAGCCAGTACATAGAACTAGTCCTGCATGAAGAAAGGGTCATGTCATGAAATTCAGATTACATACGTAATCAAGAATGAACATGAGTGAGACCAAGTTCCTTGAGCATTTGACCAAGGGTAGGGCATGACAATATTGTCTATGCAATCTTTTAGGTATTCCTGCCAACCTGCACCTGGAAATGCTTTTCAAAGATAATGCACTTTTCGAGCACAATTATGTGAAAAAGATTGTTGCATTCAGCACAATTTCCTCCACAACCATGCATGTGTCACCTGCAACATAACTCACTATCTTTATTCTATTTATGTCCATGTGAAAAAGTAATGCCACATTAGTTTGTTTTGAACATATTCCCATTTAGCAATACATTGCAAAATACATAATCATTCATAGCAACTTGAACTAACCAGAATGATCTATAACATCTTTAATTTTTAAATTGAGAAACTTGGTTGATGGGTTGAGTACAACCACAGCAACTTGCATTTATATAGTGCATTTAACATAGTAAAACATCCCAAAGCACTTCACAGGAGCGATTATCAAACAAAATTTGACACTGAGCCACATAAGGAGATATAAGGACAGGTGACCAAAAGCTTGGTCAAAGAGGTAGATTTAAAGGAGCGTCTTAAAGGAGGAGAGAGAGGCAGAGAGGTTTAGGGAAGGAATTCCAGAGCATCATCAGGGTTAAAAAGAGTACGAGAGATGATGAGGTAAGTAAAGAAGTTGCTGTTATGTGACAGTGAGGCTGTGTTTTTAAAGCTTGCAGATCATAGGGAGATAAAAAGCTCCATGATGTTGAGGTGCCAAGAAAAGAATAATTTAGAGTAGCAGACTGTGCAATAAGTCTTGTTTCCAACTCAGTGAAGATACAGTGAGGAGTGAAAGCACATCAGATGGTATGTTTGGAGCGTAGCACTCCAATTAGATGAAAGAAAAATACAATTAAAGAATTAGAAATGTTAAACGGAAGCAAACAAAAACTATTGGGGCAGAGATTCAGCATCTGCACTCAAAAGTTCATGATTTTCATTCCGTTAAAATGAATAGGCAGAAAACAGCAGACAGGAGACTAGAGGCGGAATTTCTATCCCATTCTATCTAAGGTTTTCTGAGTAGAGAATTGTCAAAATCATGGCTACAGAATCCAATCAGAGATTGGGAACAACACCACCTGCAAGTTTCCCTCCAAGTCACACACTATCCTGATGTGGAAATATATCGCCGTTCCTTCATTGTCGCTGGGTCAAAATCCTGAAACTCCCTTCCTAACAGCACTGTGGGAGAACCTTCACCACACGGACTGCAGCGTTTCAAGTAGGCGGCTCACCACCACCTTCTCAAGGGCAATTAGGGATGGGCAATAAAAGCTGGCCTTGCCAGCGATGCCCACATCCCATGAATGAAAAAAAAAGTTACCATGAAGCACAATTTAAAACTTAATTGCAAGCCATCTGTGTACGGTACACTGTGGGAAATTAGGTGCTTTTCACTGTCAATTTAATGTTTTTGTTCATTCTACTGGACAAACTGCAGCTGATTGTAGAAAAATCAGTTCAGGTATGGAAATATTGAGAAAAAGATCCAAATTATTTAAACTTTCAACTCAGTTTGTGATAAATCTTGAATTGGATAATATTCGGAGTAAGTGGTATAATTGAAAAGTACAACACAAACTGAAAACTCATTGTGATACTGGTCTTCAACAAAAACTAAAGTAAACAGGCTTCTGGTAGTGAAATGCTGAAAGGACATACACTTGCTCTGGAATAGTACTCAAAGACGCAGCAAGCCCTAACAATACCTCTTTATAGCCTACAAATTACTGTTGGTAATAATGATGGATAGACACACAATACATCCATCTGACATTCCTTTCTTCCTTTTTAAATTGGTCTTCGACAGTATAGCTTTTTTATTTCAACATTGCACCTCATGTAGTTCTTTTCTTTCACATTTGCAATTTGCATTATCTTATGGATGTGCGAATCTAAATTTTTTTTACAGCAGCAATTTTTGGTCACCTGCCTCCTTTCTATAATGCGACTTGTGCTGGGATTGAAAGTCAGAGCTGCTGTTAAGATGACCGGAGTTGATAAATTAAGACGATGGGTAGATTTTCAACCAACTGCCCAGGCGTAAAACTTGCGTTCTGGAATCGGGCACCCGTTATAGAAACCACCCGATTGTCATTTCATTTCTATTAAAATCAATGGCAATGAAAATTTTGCAGTTTCTATAATGGGTGGCTGATCCACAACACCAGATTTAAGCCCGGGCCCAGGCGTCAAGATGAAAATCTACCCTAATATGTGTAAATAATGTAATTTCCTTGTGTGCGTAGCTGTTTTCCTCTTCTAACGTTACCATCTTACCATGGAAGACGTTCTTACAGTCTGGTTTTCCTTTTGTTCCGATTTTTCTGCATCTACTTTCACCAAAACAATGAGTCATGAAGTTAAAGAGTCACGAGTATCTCTCGGGTGGACAGTGTGAGAGTTGTTTGTGTGTGCAAAGCAAAGTCTTACATTTAGGCTTCGAACCACAGGAATGCACAATCCATGGTATAAAAGAGTGCAGTCGGCTTTTCTAGTTTTAAAACTGTGCTACAAATCACCCCTGTTTTTGCTGACCTACATTGATTCCCAGACCCCGAACGCCTCCATTTTCAAATTCTCACACGCGTGTTCAAATCCCTCCACGGCCTCGCCCCTCCCTAGCTCTGTAACCCCCTCCAGCCCTACAACCCTCCGAGATCTCTGTGTTCCTCCAACTCTGGTCTCTTGTCCATCCCCCACTTCCCTCACCGCACTATTGGCAGCCGAGCTTTCAGCTGCCGAGGTCCTAAGCTCTGGCATTTCCTCCCAAAACCTCTCCGCCTCTCTACCTCTGTCTCCTCCTTTAAGATGCTCTTTAAAGCCTAACTCTTTGACCAAGTTTTAGATGACCTGACTTAACATCTCCTTCTTTGGTTCAGTGTCAATTTTTGTCTGGTTAATTGGTTAAGGGCCGGTCCGGAGGCAATCCCGGTCTGGGTGGAGAGCACCGGGGGGGGGGTGGGGTGGTGGAGGTGGATGCCCGAAGCTCCTCCTTCCCACAAAGAAGCTATAAACATTTTTTTAAAAACTTACCTTCCTGGGCCTCTTCTGGCCTCACTCATGCGTGCTGGCAGGTTTCTCTGGTGAGTTCGGCACTTAGTGCGACATGCTCGACCCAGGACCAAAATCACGCTGAGTTCCTAATTGTGTTAAAGGACCCTGACATTTGCATATTGATGAGGCCCTCATCAGCCTGTGATGAGCACCTCTGACGCCTCCTGAAACCATAGGATCATAGAATCATAGAAAATTTACGGCACAGAAGGAGGCCATTCAGCCCATCGTGTCCGCTTCTGCTGAGAAACGAGCCGCTTAGCCTAATCCCACTTTCCCACATTTGGTCCGTAGCCCTGCAGGTCACGGCTCTTCAGGTGCACATCCAGGTATTTTTTAAATGAGTTGAGGGTTTCTGCTTCTACCGTCCTCTCAGGCAGTGAGTTCCAGACCCCACCACCCTCTGGGTGAAAAAATGTTTCCTCATTTCCGCTCTAATCCTTCTACCAATTGCTTTAAATCTATGCCCCCTGGTTATTGACCCCTCCACTGAGAGAAATAGGTCCTTCCTATCCACTCTATCTAGGCCCCTCATAATTTTGTACACCTCAATCCAAATCATCCCTCAGCCTCCTCTGTTCCAAGGAAAATAACCCCAGCCTATCATAGCTAAAAATCTCCAGTCCTGGCAACATCCTCGTAAATCTCCTCTGCACCCTCTCTAATGCAATTACATCCTTCCTGTAATGTGGTGACCAGAACTGTGCGCAGTACTCAAGTTGTGGCCTAACTAGTGTTTTATGCAGTTCCAGCATAACATCCCTGCTTTTATATTCTATGCCTCGGCTAATAAAGGAAAGCATTCCATATGCCTTCTTAACCACCTTATCTACCTGTCTGGCTACCTTCAGGGACCTGTGGACATGCACTCCAAGATCCCTCACTTCCTCTACACCTCTCAGTATCCTCCCATTTATTGTGTATTCTCTTGCCTTGTTTGCTCTCCCCCAATGCATTACCTCACATTTCTCCGGATTGAACTCCATTTGCCACTTTTCTGCCCATCTGACCAGTCCATTGATATCTTCCTGCAGTCTACAGCTTTCCTCCTCACTATCAACCACATGGCCTATCTTTGTGTCATCCGCAGATTTCTTAATCATGCCCCCTAAAATCTGGAAATTAAAATGGTGGAAGTGCAGCAGGAATGGGAGTTGGTTACTCTGCCCTTATTTTAACACTCTACACACCCCATTCTCATCAGGCATGGGGTGGGGGGTTGCACAGGGGAATATACAAACAAGTACAACACTGAATTTTCCCATCAGCTGCGTTTGTAGGGTGACTATCTGCGTGTGCATGGGCAGTATGGACCCTCCCCCATCAATGGCCACTTGGAAGATTAATGGATATATGTCAAGTTTAGCGAATGATTTTGAACTAATCATAGCCGAGTGGGGATTCTCACAGTTTAACACTTCAAATAGTGAGGAATGAGCCTCTTGACCACTGCAGCAAACAATCTATTCACCAGTACAGATGTGCAGAGCAGAAAGTTTTGTCCTCGACCAGAAGGACACATTTTGATGCACAAGTCAACTTGATTGTGAATGAGTTGCAGGGCAAGGGAACAGTGTTATAGGACTCTGGTGCAAACTCTCAATCCATATGCAACAAAATAAGGTTTAGAGGAGATCATTAACCAGGTCAATGCCATGTCCACCACCCTAGAAATTGATGAGATGAAGAAGAGATTCCACGTTGCCACGAAGAAAACCAAGTAAAATCTAGCCTCTAAATGTCATTGACGTAAGACTGAGGGTTGTGGAGTGTAGGATATCAAAGTTTTGGCACTGCCTGAAGAAACTGTTCTGGAATTGTTTGTGTGGAAAATCTAGGGCAGGTATCAGAAGTCAAAATGAGAGTACAGCAATTGGCCAGAGAGGGGAAAAATCAATCCTGATCAACATCCCTGCTGGGAAGTCATAAGAATCACTGGACTTCAAAGTCATTCATTGTATTTGAAACGCCTTGGCACATTTTTGAGAGATGCAACTCTTCCTTTTTCTTTCATGTGTAGAGGCCAGGTGAAGATAGGAACAGACAAAGCTGCGGTGTTCTAAATTGGATAGCCAGGTGGTGAAGGATAGGATACTAGAGCCTAGTCTTCAGTTGCTTCCAAGCCTTTATTCACAGAGTTCCACATTACTCCCACCCCACACCCTAGATCAGCTCTCTTATAAATGGATACAAGAGAGTTCCCAATTGATACATGTAGGGGGTGATGGTATGTGTCAGCTTCAGCTCTGACTTCTGAGCGGTTCGAATCGCTCCCACTCCCTGGGTTCTAGACCTTGGACTTATTTGGGGGTTGTGACAAAGTGCAGCAGCCAACTGGTTTTGGTGCAAGAAACTTTGATCTTTATTCAAGAGAGAAAATACAACACAACAATCTTAACACTCTAATAAAATGGGGAACACTTCAGTACACACAAGGGAAATTACAGTAGAAAGATACCTTACCCCTCCCGTTTCTTATTACTGCCCGAGACCAATTTCACTCCCTCAGTGTCGCGACTCACATCAGAAGAATGGCCGCTTGGCTGAAATATCATAGGCTGCTGGCCTCCACGAAACTGCCACAGAATAATTAATTGCCTCCAGAAGGGAAGAGAGGAAAAGGGAAGAAAATTGGGAGAAAAAATGAATTGAATACACTATCTGAAAGAACTCGATGCAGATATTAATTGTCTGGATATTGGAATACTTCCATTCTTGACTCATATTAAAAATAATAGTCTTATTCATCATGTGCTATTGTAGGGACCCTCAAAAAATACACATGGTATAGATTAAGGTAGATTAATGACTCCTTCCCCACAAAAAAAAAATCTTCTCTGATAAAAAACTATTTCCAACACTTATCCTGATATTATCCAGTAACATGTTAACATCACGCCATTTATATTGCAGGCATAATCAATTCTGAAACAATATGCTGTATATTTACTGTAAAAAAAAACAGATGAGGAACGCTAGGTTACCTAGTTATGGATTGCTTTCCATTAATGAAACCTATAAAAAACTTTCTGGATACTTACTTCTCAACTATAATTTTTGATGTATGTTTACCAGTGAAAAATGTAAAGCAGTGATTCAAGTACTGAGCCAATGGGGTCAATTTTAACCCCGAGTGGGTTTCAGGCGGGCGAGGGTGGGTTGAGTGCAAAACGCTCTCGCTGGCTTAAGTTTCCAGCCCGAGGTATTTTAACTCCTGGGTAGTATTTAAACACGGCCGATAATTTTTCCAGCTTCTCTCATCTCCACCAGCAAAAACAAAATGCTGACATTTTTCTCATGAAGACTGCGCTCCTTTTAATTAGACGAGATAATAATTTAACATTCAGACAGTGGTTCTCTCTTCAGCTTGAAATACATTTTACTGTTAACTGCAGGAATTAAGGTGACTTCTGATTGAAATATTTGAACTGTTTGTAAATTAAACCTTTAATATAGTTACAGAGATTTGGAGAATACCCATTCAGTTTGAATGACATGGGGAACTATATTCATGGAGAGGTCCTGCTCAGCCAAACCTAAGCCCACAAAATCCTTATATCAGCCTCAGAGGTATCATACAAGTCAAATACAATCCAGAGTTTCTTACATTACTTTGACAGCATGACTCACTTCTAATCGCAGAGACAATCTTTCTTATATTATTGTGGCAGTTTTCTTTCCTTATTCTGTTTCCCTGCAGAACAGTCATTACAATCATAAAAGGTTTGCGTAAAGTGCTTTGAGACATTTCAACGAAGTGAAAAGGTGCTGTATGTATTAAAATATTTTTCCTTTCCTTCTCTGTCCAATTTATGGGTGAATTAATGTTGAGCTTGAAGACAATTTTATGCAGTGATCATACATACAATGAGGCTAGGAGGGTTGAGAATGCTGAAGCTGGAAAAGCAGAGTGCGTATTTTCATGGAGTTAATTCTATTTATGAATACGGCTAATTGATGAACAATCTTTCACTGCTATTAGTAAGCCGATTTGACTTTTCTGGCCTGTTGTAATAGCTATGAAATGTCCTCATTAGCCAAATTTTGAGCTTCATTTCTAGCAAGGTATTGGTTAAATTTAGGTCAACAATACTCTTATGTAATAACTATTCAAACAATAGTTAACAATGTGACATTATTTACCCTTATCATCATTGCTCACCTTCGGATCTTTTTCACATAGGATACCTTTTATATATCCCTCCAAGCTAGATAGGTTTTTGGGTCCTGCGTGACTGTTTCCACCCCTGTGCTTAGTAGTGGGATTGGTCTTCCAACCCATAGAGGGCATCTCTTCATTCCCTCATTCAATCCATAGTAATTTGACGAATTTTATTATCAAAGTAGACCCTGTCTCCATTTTGAAATTGTCTTTAACCGAGTAATATTTTACATGGATATTTTTTACAAGCATTCATCCATTGGTGATACCATCCTTCCACCATTCACAAACTATCCCTTAGTCCCTCCAGCAGCAAATCCAATTTCCACACTCCGTGGCTGGGTTGATGCAATGGGTGTTACAAACTGGATAGCCAGGTGGTGAAGGATAGAGTACTGGAGCCTGGTCTTCAATTGCTTCCAAGCCTTTATTCACCCAGCTCAACATTACACACCCTCCTATAAAAGGATACAAGAGACTACCAATTGATACCCACCACTTGAATGCAAGTACCACTAATTGATATAAATCACAGATACAATTAACAATGAGCATTAGTTATTGCATTATGGGAGCTTTACAGAGGTGTTATCCATATCCATATTTATAGTGGGTAGCATGTCTCCAACAACGCAAACTTCCATGTTATCTTCCCCCTTGAATAATTGTGAAACATTTGATTCCCTCAAGAAGTGTGCATCATGAGCATTACTGGGAAAACAACTGCTAACTTGAATAATGTTTTTTGCCGGTGATCATATATGAGCTGAATGTTGAATAAGCAGTTAGCCTCTCTGTTGATAAAAGAGACTGCACTGTCTGCATAAATTCACACTGGAGTGGAATCAATGGCAGTTTGCACTTGGAGAACACCACATGATGGTCTGTTTCTCCATTGGGTGCTGTTGGGTGCCTCTGTTGGATAATCCTGTTAGAATCATAGTATCATAGAAAGGTTACAGCACGGAAGGAGGCCATTCGGCCCATCGAGTCCTTGCTGCCTCTATGCAAGAGCAATCCAGCTAGTTCCACTCCCCTGCCTATCCCCATAGCCCTGCAATTTTTTTCCTTTCAAGTATTTTTCCAGTTTCCTTTTGAAGGCCATGATTGAATCTGCCTCAATCACACCCTCTGGCTGTGCATTCCGGATTCTAACCACTCGCTATGTGAAAACGTTTTTCCTCATGTCCCCTTTGGTTCTGGCCTTGATGTATGCAGACAAATGGCAGCAGAGGGCATCAGTGAACTGTTTAGTATCCTTTGGCACAGTTGAGGGCAACGATCACCTATTTTTCCACTATGGGTGTGGTCCGGATGATGCTCTGTGGCTGCAGGTCTAGTTCCAGGAGATGATTCGGGTCTGAGACTGCCTCATTCTTAAGTACTAGAAAATGGGATAGAGGTCTGGTATGTTGGGTCTCTGCCCTGTTTGCGTATCATGCACATTACCACCAGCATTCAAAACGGAAGCAGGCAGCATGTGGGAGCTTCATTAATCACACATGTATATAATGGACATCCGTGGTTGCTGGGCGATCAACTGTAGATGGTGGGGAAGGCCAGGATCTGGTGTATCCGAATCCCAGCCTAATGTCTTTCCAGTGTACTCCCGCTAAATGTATGATGGGAGTTCACCCGAAGCTCCATGGGTTTTCGGCTCCCTTATCTCAATATCCAGCTCAAAAAAACCCGGATATATTTGTGCTGCTGCACAGGTGAAGCAGAACAGGTGGAGGATGATCTGCTCAGACATACCTAGGTAACTGTTTCTTGGCCAACAGGCATAGCTGGTTGGAAAAGTGCAGACAATCCGCATTAGTGGTAAATAGACCCGCCTCTGATGCCTCCTCCGGACCCATTCAAAAACAAACAGAAAGGAATCCCCAGAAGAATTCGCATCTTCAGAATTTTGATTGCTGCAACTGAAATTGCAGCGCCCAAAAAAGCCAGAAATGGGAAATACTTAGGGTGAAAAAACCCCAAAATGCAAAAACTGGACCTAAAAAAAGAAACAGATGCATCTACAAGGGGAAAAACTGCAGAAAACTAATCCAAAAATGTTAAACTTCAACAGCAAATACTGTCAATCAGCTTTTGACAGCAAAATCTTTACAATTGTAGAACATTCCTTCCCAGCACCTTGTCAGAGGTCTCAGTGCTGAAAATTTTGTCAGGCCAGGAAATCGTGGAGTGAAGGAATCCAGCAAGAAACCAGTTGTCTAAGGATTAATCACCTGATTGCGCAAGTTCCATTTGCATGATGTTCACTTGCGTTACCAACAAGGGCTGTTGGGAGATCTACTCTCCTATCCCTTAATACATAGCTAGGATGTCTGCTAGCCATAATGCTCAGAGCAGATTAAAATCTTGAAGGAGCAAGGTGATGAAACAAAATAAATTAATCTGGTGGAAAAGGTAAAGGAGATGTAGCAGCAGCAGGAGCTGAATCTAACACCTTCAACCTGTGTGGTTGTTGAGCTGTTTTCGTATCTTCACACTCTTTCCTCATTGAATAGTGTGAAGTAGTGAAAAAATTAACAGGTTGATTAACAGACCGACATTACTGTCTTTATACTAGCTGATAAGGTGGTTAATCCTATATGGCGGGAGGATTTTATGGGCTCCCATAACCCATACAACGAAAGATGGCCTCCATATCCACCGATGCATGCATCTCGCTGGCTGTCATCCTAGAATTCAGAGCCAGAGCTCTGGTCTCCACTCACTGGGACTATCTGGAGCGGGGTGCAAACCCTGCACTTTCTGACTCAGAGGTAGGAATGCTACCACATGCCAAAGGCTCCTTCCAGTTCTTGAGTGAAATCATCATTTAACTACAATACCAGAATGAACTCACTACCTTCATGTCCAAAAGGAAGACTCATCAATTGCTTTGAGACTTGTGATGAAGTTTGTGACAGAAGCCACCGTTTCCATTTCCCCTGAGAATCACTCATTTTAAAAGATGCTTTATTAGAAATATTTATATACCACATGAGGATCATTTGAAAATACTAAAGGAACCTACCTGATGGTTTAGTTGGTAAATACACTGCCCTTTGTGGAAGTGAGTCATACACACTAAGAAGTTCCAGACTCATCCCTAGTCTGTCCCAAGTTAGCTGATCTCAGCCAGGGCATCAGTTTGGGTGCTACAATTGGCTTCTATGCACCTGGACTAGGGAAGGGTGAAACCAGCTGGGGCTCCTGCTGCAGATCACTGCTTGTATGCCACCATTGAGTGAGGACAGGATCGGAAGTGAAGGGAAGATAGCAGTGTCTTTTTTAGCATTTCAGCCAAGCAGTGCAAAGACTGTAAAATCTCCCTTTCTTTCCTTTACAATATGCATTTGTGTTTGCACAGATGCACGCATGGCATGTGAGTGTTTGGATGGCGTTTCCGAAGACCTGCTTTATACTTTCTTTCACAATACACCCAGGAGAAGGATGCCCTCATCAGGAGTAGAAGCCTCATCATTGCATCAGCATGTTGTCTTTGAAAGAAATAAGAGCTCCAAATTTTTGTATAAGAAAAGGAAATTAATTAGGACACGCTAGATGCAATTAGTCACAAACAAATGAGATGAGTAAATCATGCAGTGAAATTGGATTTCAACAGTAAGCAAATCATTTACAAAAGGAAAAAAAATTGGAATAATTTTCTCCAGAAGGTCTGAAATGCATCATTTTGTAACTACCATGTGATGTTCGTTTCACATTAGGACCCTGGAATTTAACTAATATTTAGAAATAATTGACAAATTGAGTTTTACAGTGAATTTATTAATTTGTAAACATCCTTTTCTCCTAAATAATAAAGGAAGTTCACTGTTACTAGTCGATCGCCTATGACGATGCCCATGGTGAGTTGGAGGATACTGTCGGTATACTCACATGTAGCTGATGTCCTGCTGGATTGGTTGATGATGCTGCAGTCTCTTGCCTCGTGCACTGTCTGGTATTATTAATACATGATGCTGCCCTGTTGCTTCACATTCTCAAAAATGTTAATTTACCGGTAATGAGGAACAGTTTATAAAAGAATGTAAATCATGAAAGATATCAGATGGAACAAAAAGCAAATGAAAAATCAATATCACTGTTTAAAAGTATGAAAATTTGTTTGAAGAGGCTAAAAAGAGGTTTGAAGAGGGGTGAAATGGGTAGCAGGCAAGGTTCTGCAGATATGATGTGGGTAGATGGTTGAGATGGGAGGCGTGGCAGGGCTGGAGGTCTGAATTTGAAAGAAATTATTTGTAAAAATGCTGTGAAAAAGGTGGAAAAAAAATCAGCTGTAGAGAGGAAACAGACAGCAAAAAAAATCTGGTTTTGAAGAAAATTACCCAAATGGGCTTTGCAGGCAGAGAGGCTGTAAGGTTGGTGGCATCTTTTGGCTGTGAAGGTGTTGAACAGGTCTGAATAATAGCATTTTAGGTAAGAGGAACTGAACTCCATCTAGAGGTGGGGCAGCTGATAGTATGACTGGGAGCCTGTGATTGCTAATAGCTGCTCACCTAATAATGGGAAATCCTATTGAGGTGCCAACGAGAAGCATGACAGGAATAGTGCTATCAAAATGGAGTGTATGACATACATATCAAATTTAAATATCTTACCAGTCGATCTTCCATGTTGTTGCACATGGGGAGTCAAGGCCAAGCTCATTCTCCAAGTGAAGCAAGTTTAGAAGGTGGGGATAATTGGACCAGGGTACACAGACTTAAGGGGGTAGAAATTCATCTTGACTGATAGTGCAAAACAGGCGGTATTGTGCCGGCCGCCTGTTATATTCCCCGCCCGAAATTCAGTTCTATTGATGTCACTGGGACTGAATAACAGGTGGGGGCGTATAACAGGCGGCGCATGTAACAGGCACAGCATATAATAGGCGGGGCATATAACAGGCGGCCGACACAATACTGCCCGTTTTGTGTGATCGCTCATGTCCATTTTCACACTCAAGATGTTTACCAAGATACTAGTGGATCTCCAGCAGCATTGCACATAGTAGATCGAAGAATATGGTCACACTCTTACCTGTCTCTGATATCTACAAGTTGCTGTTTATCTCTATCTTTTGCTTCTCTCTGTCTCTTTCTTTCTCTTATCTGCAGCTTTTCTCTCCTTAACTCTTCTTTTTACTTCTCTCTCTTTTGCTTCTTCTGCTTCTCTCTCTATATTTTACTTCCTTTTTTTTCCTTTCAGGGGGAAGGTGGTGCACGGTGTGGCAGGGAAAGGAGCCATCGATGGCTGCAGACTGCACTGGAGGTGTAGGCTGTAGGTAAAATGTGACTCTCTACAGCTCCCTTCCCTTCCCCTCCCCAAACCCACATGGTTCCCTTTATCCCTTTACTCCCATTATGCCCCCTCCCCCCATCACCACCCCTACCTTTTCCCTGTTGAACTACCCACTCAACTCCTGTATCCTCCCCTTCCCATTACTCCCCGTCACTCACCTTATCCTTAACCCTCCATCCACTGCCTCCCACTCTCTTCGGTGGAGCTGCTGAATGGCCAGATGAGCAGCAGAAAGGAGGTCATCTTGTTCGTCAGGTGGCAAGGAAAATCAGTCAACAGACATGGAGAGCGGTGGCAGGAAATGTCAATGCCACCAGCATTGTCCTCAGGATCTGACTGCAGTGCAAAAACAATTGATGATCTGACCAGGACTGCCGAGATAAGACTCCACTTCATACCTCTCATCTACTCTGCATGGCTCTGCAGGACCCTATTTTTGCCTCAGCACTATCAATCCTTCCCTTCCCCAATTCTCTTGGCTCTCTCAAATCAGCAGGGAACACTTCACAGCACCTCCTTTCTGCTTGCATGCACACCCTCAAAACCTGCCACTGTCCAGAACTACTTATCTCTTTTGGCCTCATTTGCTGCTTCTTCCTGTCATCATGCACACTGTGCTAAGTGGCCTCATATATGTTGGAAGCCCTTGCCCACGGCACATATTAACTCACTTCCACTTTTCTTGCAGGAGAAGATGGCACACAATCAGCACAAGAGGAGGTGCTGCCACCCTACAGACACCAGCGCTAATGGAAGAGGCTACCATTGACTTATTGGCAGAAAAAGCACACATTGGTGCTCAAATAGGATCCTTCTATTAAATGCAGGCCCCGTGAGGTCCAAATTCCTTGTTCTTTGCAGCCACGGCCTTCTGGCCAGCAGCTTTCTGCTATCACCACTGGCTCCTGCTTCAGGGCTGCAGTTTGCTGCCTATACATAAGGAGGCTGACCTCAAAAGATTCTGTAAGGTCGACTACTGCTAAGTCTGCTTCCTTCCAGACCTACCACTTCAGCAGCAGGACCAGAAAATCAGCCCTCGGCCCTTTCTAGTCTTAATTGTGTTAAATTTAGGAAGCTGCATGAAAGTGATTATTAATGATTGGTTTCTTAACAGCTTTAACAGTGTGGTAATAAAATGGCAAGCTCTATCTATAGGTCACAAGTGGCATTCATAAAGTCTTCTCCTCTCCCTTATTTCTTTCACTTATTAGGACGTTTAGGACCGAGATGAGGAGAAATTTCTTCACTCAGAAGATGGTAAACCTGTGGAATTCTCTACCACAGAAGGCTGTGGAGGCCAAGTCACTGAATATATTTAAGAAGGAGCTAGATAGATTTCTAGACACAAAAGGCATCAAGGGGTATGGGGAGAGAGTGAGAATATGGTATTGAGATAGAGGATCAGCCATGATCATATTGAATGGTGGAGCAGGCTCGAAGGGCAGAATGGCCTACTCCTGCTCCTATTTTCTATGTTTCTATGTTTCCTTTTCCTGTGGGCGCAGCTCTGACTGTGGAGGGAGCAGATGGAAAACTTACTCCCAGATGCCTTCTAATTCCACTTTGTAAGGAGCCCGATATGCTTGAGATGCAGATGACTCTTCCTTCCATTTCCACTCTCGTTTATGCAGGGAAATTTCTAACCCCTACTTGGCACCATTTCATTACAGGGCAGCTTAGATTGAGAGCTCAGTGTACAGTCGGCGACTTCAGACGGATTAAAAACACACGTTCTAGTTACCTGCCATAGCTTCAACATAGCATGCTAGACTATTTTGGGGGGGGGGGGGCAGTGGTAGGGAGAAATTAACAGACAGAAAATTTGCTGCAGCACAGTTTGATATCTTGACTGGAAAATGGCAGCTTTGGATTGGTATCCATTTCAATAAAGTTTCTTGCCAGCAAAACTGCATGAAAAGACAACATAGAATCATACATCACAGAAGGAGGCCATTCGGCCCATCTTGTCTGTGCTGGCTCTTTCCCCATAGCCCAGCAAATTTCTCCTGTGTCCAACAACTTTCCTTTAAATTCTTGTTACACCACTAACAGAGCAAATAAAATTTTAGTTACCAAAACTGTTTCCCCATCAACATTTAAGTAGATAATTTTCTATTATTATGTTTTAACACATAAAACCTATAATGGTAGCACCTGTATGATGTAATATTCCATGTTGTAATAGAATTTGCTTCTCTTTCGCCCTCTGGGTGGTAATCTAGCGGAGTGGTTCGCCCACCCATTGTAGAACCCGCCCGATTTTCATCCCATTAACATCCTCACTCCACGACATAAAGTGACAGAAAACTGAAACTGGCTTTGGAAAAAATGTTAAGTTAAAGCTTGCAGAGGTGATCTAAAGCCCATATCGTGAGAACAACATTTAGATTACTTCAACAGGAAATCATATTAATTCTATCCAAATTGCATAAACCAAAAAGCAACCTCTGAACAACCTCAACAGGGAACAAGCCATGATTTAGAGATGTATTTTAATAACCCAACACAGCAAGATTACTTGAAGACAGATTTCACATCTTAGAGTGTGTTTGCTTAGCTGAGAGAGGCTAAATAACCAGGCAATGGTTTAGAATCACTACCATACAAAGTACACCACTCAAAAATACTACTGGTCTGATTTTACAAAATTCCATCATAAAAGGAAAATTTTGGGCCCCACACACTCGAATTCCCAGTATGCACCCCTGGGTGTAGCTCTGGGCGTGCAATTTCATCAATAATTTTTCAATACTGCAAGCAATGCCATTCTAATTGTAATTTCTTAATTGTCTTTTTGTAAAATAGCAAATTTCTCACCTTAAAAAAGGTTCACTTAGCCGCAGGACAATAGTTTCAAAAAGGTATTTATCTACCAGAAGAACCACACTGACAGTGGCTGAAATGTGTGAGTAAGAATGAAAGATGTTGACTCGCCTGTCTACAAAGGTTAGTCAGCATGCTCAGGGCATTTTCACTGAAACCTACCCTTGAACCCAAGGCCTGATTCATTGATGTACCAATTTCGGCACAAATGCTTTCAGTGGGAACTCTTTTACAGGTAGTGCCAATATGACATCCTATTCAGTATGACACATGTCAAGTGAGTGAAAGCAGAGCATCATATTCCCAATGTCATGAATTAGGAACTGCAGCAACAGCAGGTGTATAAAGTCTGACCTTTTTAATAACAGGGACAGTGGGTGTGTAACTCCTCCCCATCCTCCAAATTTCGAGATATAATGATCTATGTACTCCATTTAAACTGTGATTTAGAAGGGAAATAAAATCAGATTTCAATCTTTGTAAAAGGATCGAGAACAAACTGCATTTTTACAATTGTAATTGAAACATGAAATAATTCAGTTACTGCATTAGAATGGTCTTTTAACACCTTAGAAATTGGTTCAAACACAGCCCAGACCAATAGGATGAAAATCTTTTTCTGTATAGCTTCAATTGAGTGCAACGGAGCACCGAGTGAGACAACTGAGAGTTTGGTGAGTGTGGGAGTTTGGTGAAGTGGGGGAAGGAGGTGCTGCTTTGCCTTGCTTTTCCTAACTTTTTCCACAGAGCGGCGGCGGACCTGAGCAGCAGAAGACTGAGATTGGGGAATAAAAGCAGCAGCAGACCTGCAACAAGAGACAACTACTGTGCGACGTCACAGGTGAGGCAGGAGAGTCCGTGAGTATAAGAGGAGAGACCGAGAGCGGGAGGAGAGTCTGAGAGGTGAACGCAGCGTAAATCTAAGGCAAGTCATGGCAGCACAGCTCGCACCTGTGATATGCTCCTCCTGCACTATGTGGGAAGTCATGGACACTACCAATGTCCCTGGCGACCATATGTGCAGGAAGTGTGTCCAACTGCAGCTACTGGCTAACCGCATTACGGAGCTGGAGCTGTGGGTGGATTTACTGTGGAACATCTGTGATGCTGAGACTATCGTGGCTAGCACGTTCAGTGAGGTGGTCACACCGCAGGTAAAGATTACGCAGGCAGAAAGGAAATGGGTGACCGCCAGGCAGAGTAAAAGGACTAGGCAGGTAGAGCAGGAGTCCCCTGGGGCCATCTCCCTCTCAAACAGATATACCGCTTTTGATACTGTTGGGGGAGATGGTTTATCAGGGGAAAGCAGCAAGGGCCAAGTTCGTGGGATCACGGGTGGCTCTGCTGCACAGGAGGGGAGGAAGAACAGTGGCAAGGATATGGTGATAGGGGATTCAATTGTAAGGGGAACAGATAAGCGTTTCTGTGGCCGCAAACATGACTCCAGGATGGTTGGTTATCTCCCTGGTGCTAGGGTCAAGGATGTCACGGAGCGGCTGCAGGGCATTCTGGAGGGGGAGGGTGAACAGCCAGGAGTCATGGTCCATATCGGTATCAACGACATAGGTAAAAAAAGGGATGAGGTCCTGCAAGATGAATTTAAGGAGTTAGGAGATAAATTAAAAAGCAGGACCTCAAAGGTAGTGATCTCAGGATTACTACTAGTGCCACGTGCTAGTGAGTATAGGAACAGGAGAATAGACAGGATAAATGCGTGGCTGCAGGGATGGTGTAGGAGGGAGGGATTTATATTCCTGGGACATTGGGACCGGTTCTGGGGAAGGTGGGACCTGTACAAGCGGGACGGGTTACACCCGAGCAGGACCGGGACCAATGTCCTCGCGGGGGTGTTTGCTAGTGCTGTTGGGGAATGTTTAAACTCGAGTGGCAGGGGGATGGGAACCTGAGCGGGAAGTCAGAAAGGAGTAAAGTTGAGAGTAGCAAGAGAGGGGAAGACCCAGGGGAAATTTACAATACAAATAGTACAAACAGTTGTTCAAGAACAATTGAAAGGGAAAAGCGTAGAGCAGCAGAAAGAAAGTGTACTTTAGGCACTAGAGATAAAGTGAAAACTAGATTAACCCAGCATCAAAGCTGAAGGTCAGGCTAGGGTGTGTGGCCCAACTAAGAGTTCTATATACGAATGCATGGAGTATAAGGAATAAATTAAATGAACTACAGGTTCAAATTCAAATTGGAGGGTATGACATGATAGCTATTACTGAGACATGGCTGCAGGATGGTCAGGATTGGGAACTAAATATACCAGGTTATAAGGTCTACAGGAGAGACAGGGAAAATGGAAGAGGGGGAGGCGTAGCCTTAGTGATTAGAGATGAAATCACTTCAATGATAAAGGAGGATATAACGAGAGGTAAGCAGCCATCAGAGACCTTATGAGTTGAATTGAGAAATAGGAAAGGATCCAAGACTATAGTGGGAATTGTGTATAGGACCCCTGGCAGCAGCTCTGAAGTGCTAGATTGTATAAATGCAGAGATTAGACAAGCGTGTAAGAAAGGCATAGTTGTCTTAATGGGGGACTTTAACCTTCACATAGATTGGGAAAAGCAGACCAGCAACTGTCAGAAAGGTAGTGAATTTCTTGAGTGTGTCCGGGATAGTTTGCTACAGCAGTATGTCCTAGAGGCAACAAGGGGGCAAGCCATACTAGATTTAGTAATGAGTAATGAACCAGATTTACTTAACAGCTTAACTTTGTGTGAACATCGATCCAATAGCGATCATAACATGATCGAGTTCAATGTCGTGTTTGAAAGGGAAAAAAGTGAATCAGCTGCTAAGATTCTAGACTTGGGTAAGGCCGACTTCAATGGGATGAGACAGAGACTGTCCACAGTAAACTGGGCAAATCTGTTAATGGGTAAAACGACTGATGATCAGTGGGAAATGTTTAAAGAAACATTTCATGTGATACAGAATCGGTTTATACCCCTGAGGGGCAAGAACTCTACTTGCCAAAAAAAAGCCATGGACAACTAAAGAGGTAAGGGACAGTATAAGACATAAGGAAAGGGCATACAAAAAGGCAAAAATGGCACAGATCCTGGCGAATGGGAAAGATACAAAGATCAACAAAGTGTCACAAAACAGATAGTAAGAGCTACAAAAAGAGAGTATGAAAAGAAACTTGCAAAGGATATCAAAACCAATACGAAGAATTTTTATAGTTACATTAGGAAAAAGGGGGGTGGTCAGGAGCAGTGTTGGCCCCTTAAAAACTGAAAGTGGGGATATTGTCATTGACAATGGGGAAATGGCAGACATGTTGAACAATTACTTTGTGTCAGTAATTACAGTAGAAAAAGAGGATAGCATGCCGGAAATCCCAAGAAAACTAATATTGAATCGGGGACAGGGTCTCGATAAAATTAACATAAGTAAAGCAACAGTAATGAAGAAAATAATAGAACTAAAGAGTGACAAATCCCCAGGACCAGATGGTTTCCATCCCAGGGTTTTAAAGGAAGTAGGTGAGCACATTGCAGATGCCCTAACTATAATCTTTCAAAGTTCTCTAGATTCAGGAACTGTCCCTCTAGATTGGAAAATTGCACATGTCACTCTGCTTTTTAAGAAAGGAGAGAGAGGGAAACCAGGGAATTATAGACCAGTTAGCCTAACATCTGTTGTGGGGGTAATGCTGGAGTCGATAATTAAGGATAGGGTGATTGAACACCTCGAGAATTTTCAGTTAATCAGGGAGAGCCAGCATGGATTTGTGAAAGGTAGGTCGTGCCTGACAAAGTTGATTGAATTTTTTGAAGAGGTGACTAAAGTAGGAGACGGGGGAATGTCAATGGATGTTATTTATATGGACTTCCAGAAGGCATATGATAAGGTCCCACATAAGAGACTGTTAGCTAAGATAGAAGCCCATGGAATCGAGGGAAAAGTACGGACTTGGTTAGAAAGTTGGCTGAGTGAAAGGCAACAGAGAGTAGGGATAATGGGTAGGTACTCACATTGGCAGGATGTGACTAGTGGAGTCCCGCAGGGATCTGGCTTGGGGCCTCAATTATTCACAATATTTATTACGACTTAGATGAAGACATAGAAAGTCTCATATCTAAGTTTGCTGATGACACAAAGATTGGTGGCATTGTAAGCAGTGTAGATAAAAACATAAAATTACAAAGGGATATTGATAGATTCGGTGAATGGGCAAAACTGTGGCAAATGGAATTCAATGTAGGCAAATGTGAGGTCATCCACTTTGGATCAAAAAAGGATAGAACAGGGTACTTTCTAAATGGTAAAAAGTTAAAAACAGTGGATGTCCAAAGGGACTTAGGGGTTCAGGTACATAGATCATTGAAGTGTCATGAACAGGTGCAGAAAATAAGCAATAAGGCTAATGGAATACTGACCTTTATATCTAGAGGACTAGAGTACAAGGGGGCAGAAGTTATGCTGCAGCTATACAAAACCCTGGCTAGACCTGTTGACTGGAGGTCACCGGTTACGGTTATTAGCTTCGTACAAAGAGGATAGGAATCAACTCTCTCTTAACTCTCAATTCGCTTTATTCACGTCATTAGATCATATACATATAGCTTATATATCTGGTTAGATATAGACATGCAGTTTGCACCAGGTTATACAGATTTATACCCAAACTAGGATCTAAACGCACACCCACTAGGTTTCTCTGACACTCCCTGAGTGGTCACAAAATATAAAGGATAATATCCAAAAAGGAGAGCTGACGCTGGCCAGGCGTTCCGTTCCTTCTCTCTCTCGACGTCGTCTCTACGTCCCTGACGTAGGTTCTTCCACTTCCGCGATGGTTGACTTCGCTCTGGCTCCACGCCCTAGATTCTTCATTCTTATTCCGAATCTTATCTCTTCAAGCTGTGCTGTCTCTCTCCCTTTGGTTTAGGCTTGCTCGCCTAGTCTGTGTCTTCTCCTCATTGGCTCTGTCCCAAGGACTTAGGTAGCATTACCTCATTACTCCTTTTCTAAATAAGGACTTGTGTCTTATCACATCTCCTTTGTCTTTCACAAAACTTCGCTAATTCAAACCGGTTCCAGCCAGATCAGGCCAGTGACTGAACTCAGGTTACTTCAGTTCAAAAGTTGCTTTTGCCTGTGTGTCAGCAGTTCGGAATAAACTCAATCGTTTCTGCAGCCCTTGGCCAACAGATCACACCTGGAGTACTGTGAGCAGTTCTGGGCACCGCACCTTCGGAAGGATATATTGGCCTTGGAGGGAGTGCAGCGTAGGTTTACTAGAATGATACCCGGACTTCAAGGGTTTAGTTAAGAGGAGAGATTACGCAAATTGGGGTTGTATTCTCTAGAGTTTCGAAGGTTAAGGGGTGATCTGATCGAAGTTTATAATATATTAAGGGGAACGGATAGGGTGGATAGAGAGAAACTATTTCTGCTGGTTGGGGATTCTAGGACTAGGGGGCACAGTCTAAAAATTAGAGCCAGACCTTTCAGGAGTGAGATTAGAAAACATTTCTACAAACAAAGGGTGGTAGAAGTTTGGAACTCTCTTCCGCAAACGGCAATTGATACTAGCTCAATTGCTAAATTTAAATCTGAGATAGATAGCTTTTTGGCAACCAAGGGTATTAAGGGATATGGGCCAAAGGCAGGTATATGGAGTTAGATCACAGATCAGCCATGCTCTTATCAAATGGCGGGCAGGCACGAGGGGCTGAATGGCCTATTCCTGTTCCTATGTTCCTATGTAATATGCAGTCTTATTCAAAAGTTACAGGATTGACTGTTATTTGACATATCAACTGGTGGAGCAGGAGTGCTGTCTTCTAGGTTGGAGTTAACGCACATCACTGACCAGTGTAGAGCAAGCTTCATCCCACATCTAATCCAAGGTGTATTTGACCAAGGAGTTCTTGATTCTAACACTGGATACAAAAGAAGCAAAATGTTCCATTCCCTGGAATTGGTAACTCTTCACCTCAATGGGTACAACATTTACCATCTTCCAATCAAAGGGGGGGAATTTTTGAAGTGTGTTCAGGAGAACTTTCTTGACCAGTATGTTTCCAGCCCAACGAGGCAGGAGGCATTGCTGGATCTGGTTCTGGGAAATGAGGTGGGCCAAGTGGAGCAAATGTCAGTGGGGGAATATTTAGGGAACAGCGATCATAGCATCATAAGGTTTAGATTAGCTATGGAAAAGGACAAAGACCACTCTAAAGTAAAAATACTCAATTGGAGGAGGGCCATTTTCAATGGGATGAGAATGGATCTGGCCGGGTGAATTGGAATCAAAGATTGGCAGGTAAAACTGTAAATTAACAATGGACGGTCTTTAAAGAGGAGATAGTTCAGGTACAGTCTAGATATATTCCCACAAGGGAGAAAGGTAGGGCAACTCAAACCAGAGCTCTCTGGATGACAAAAGAAGTAGAGAGTAAGATGAAGCAGAAAAAAGGGGCGTACGACAGATGTCAGGTTGATATGCAAGTGAGAACTAGGCTGAATATAGAAAGCTCAGAGGGGAGGCAAAAAAGGAAATAAGAGGGGCAAATAGAGAGCATGAGAATAGATTGGCGGCCAAGACAAAAGCAAATTCAAAAGTCTTCTACAGGTATGTAAAAAGTAAACTGGTAGTAAGAGGAGGGGTAGGACCAAAAAGGAGATCTACGCATGGAGGGAAAGGGCATGGCTGAGGTACTAAATGAGTACTTTGCATCTGTATTTATCAAGGAAGAAGATGCTGCCAAAATCACAGTAAGTGAAGAGGTATTTGAGATACTGGATGGGCTATAAATTGATAAAGAGTAGGTACTAGAAAGGGTAGCTGTACTTAAAGTAGATAAGTCACCCGGTCCAGATGAGATGCATCCTAGGTTGCTGAGAGAAGCAAGGGTGGAAATTGCGGAGGTACTGACCACAATCTTCCAATCATCCTTCGATACAGGGGTGGTGCCAGCGGACTGGAGAATTGCAAATGATACACCTTGGTCAAAAAAGGGTGTAAGGATAAACCCAGCAACTACAGGCCAGTCAATTTAACCTTGATAGTGGGGAAACTTTTAGAAGTGATAATCCGGGACAAAATTAAGTCACTTGGACAATTGTGGATTAATAAAGGAAAGCCAGCATGGATTTGTTAAAGGCAAATCATGTTTAACCAACTTGATTGAGTTTTTTGATGAGGTAATAGAAAGGGTCGATGAGGGAAATGCGGTTGATGTGGTGTATATGGACTTTCAAAAGGCATTTGATAAAATGTCGCATAATAGGCTTGTCATCAAAGTTGAATCCCATGGAATAAAGGGGGCAGTGGATATGAAATTGGCTAAGTAACAGGAAATAGAGAGTAGTGGTCAATGGTTGTTTTTCAGGCTGGAGGGAGGTATACAGTGGTGTTTCCCAGGGTTGGTACTAAGACCATTGCTTTTTTTGATATATATTAATTACTTGGACTTGGGCGCACAATTTCAAAATTTGCAGATGATAACAAAACTTGGAAGGGTAGTGAACAGTGAGGAGGATAGTGATAGACTTCAAGAGGACATAGACAGCCAGGTGGAATGGGCAGACATGTGGCAGATGAAATTCAATGCAGAAATGTGTGAAGTGATACATTTCGGTAGGAAGATCGAGGAGATGCAATATAAACTAAAGGGTACAATTCTAAAAAGGGCACAGGAACAGAAAGACCTGGGAGTATATGTGCACAAATCTTAAAGTTGGCAGGGCAGGTTGAGAAAGTGGTTAAGAAAACATACGGGATCCTGGGCTTTATAAATAGAGGCAGAGTACAAAAGCAAGGAGGTTATGATGAACCTTTATAAAACACTGGTTCAGCCATAACTGGAGTATTGTGTCCAGTTCTGGGCACCACACTTAGGAAGGACGTGAAGGCCTTAGAGAGGGTGTAGAAGAAATTTACTAGAATGATTCCAGGGATGAAGGACTCAGTTACATGCATAGACTGGAGAAGCTGGGGTTGTTCTCCGTGGAACAGAGAAGGTTGCGAGGAGATTTAATAGAGGTATTCAAAATCATGAAGGGTCCAGACAGAGTAGATAGAGAGAAACTGTTCCCATTGGCGGAGGACTCAAGAACCAGAGGACATAGACTTAAGGTGATTGGCAAAAGAACCAAAGGTGACATGAGAAAAAAAAATTACACAGTAAGTGGTTGTGGTCTGGAATGCACTGACTGAGGGGGTGGTGGAGGCAGATTCAATCGTGGCTTTCAAAAGGAAATTAGATAAGTACTTGAAGGGAAAATATTTGCAGGGCTATGGGGATAGGGCACAGGAGTGGGACTAGCTGGATTGCTCTTGCAGAGAGCCGGCTCGACGGGCTGAATGGCCTCCTTCCGTGCTGTAACCATCTATGATTCTATGATTCTATGATTGAAAGAGTAAACAGAAAAGTAGGAAATAAAGTGATTTTTAAAAAATGCATTCACATCCTCTTTGCCATACACAACATGGTGGATATGTAGCCCTCACAATGGGGGTGATTTTAAACCCCAAGATCGAGTGGGTTGGAGGGTGGATGGGAGTTGAAAATTGTGTTTTTTTGGATCGCAACCGCAAAATTTTCAGACTTTGCATTCCCAGTGGGAAGCCTATACTTTTACCCGCTGACGTTAATCCCGGAAATAAAGCCGGGTTGTGGTCGCGACCCAAAAAACAACTATTTTCAACTCCCACCCGCCCCCAAACCACCCGTTCTTGGGGTTTAAAATCACCCTGTCTGGGAGGCACATGAGGGTGATACAGACAAATTCATCATATGATTTTTCCGCCCCTCCTTTTAGCAAACACCGTTGGGCAGATATTCAAAGAGTTGAACGTAAAGCTATTTTAGACATTTTTTCTGGCATTAAGTTTTACTGGAGACCAGATCAATTAACACTGAATAACTTAATGCATTTGCTTCTTCACTGGCTGCAAGCAGTAAGTTTGAGCATTCAATCATAAGACATCAGCAATAATCATAGTTAAGGATTTGAACGTGCCAAAAATGAGACCCTTGACTCTAAACACCGCTGTGTGGTAATATTACCAGAAGAGAAGATCAGAAAAACTCAAGGGGGCAATACCTATTTATGCAAGAGGCTGTAGCCAAAATGTTCACAATTCTTGGAACCCGTATGGATTCCTTAAACATGTTCGGCAAGAGTGAGGCCTGAGAAGAGGTAGGTCAGCAGTTGACTACAATTTCAAGAGTAAACAAATGGGTCATGAGGTCAGAAAACGATTCAAGGATATCCAAAAAACAACCAAGGAAAAGATTCTGTTCAACTGCCAAGCCAGGAAGTCAACCAGAGAAGGACTGCCAGAGGAGAAAAAAACAAACAGCAGCTGAGCAGAGTGTTACCCACACATTTATTTCAGAATGTACACAGGGGACTAGATTATCTACCATTACAGAATTGGGATGCATCTTTGGTGTGGAAAGTCTTCCATCCATTAGAAAGATGTGTCCCTGACCCTGTTTGATTTCTCCCTGGATGCAGCTAGGCGTCGTGCTTTAACGAGTTTCAATGGATTCTCCTCCTAGCATCTGGAAAAACGCTGAAACCAAGAATCTGATGAATGCTGCAACTTTAATAACCACAGGCAGAGGAGTTGGTTTCAGCGAGGATCACTCCAAAATGGTAGACAGCACTTGACATATCTTAGTAATTACCTGTCTGGTGAGCCTCAACCTCAGGATGCATTGTTCCTCAGGTAAGGCCAGATAGTTCATTCTAGGACTGTACAAACTCTTACGATGGTATTGTCTTCCTCTTGCTCCACTATTTCAATATGCCTGTGTCCATGTGCTTTCAGGTCCTCATTGGACAGCACAATGGTGTCTGTGACCAGTACAAACCACATTTTGGCAAAGTCTGAAACATTCAGCCCCATTTTAACTCCTGGTCAGTTTTTAGCAGGTGAGTAGCGGTGTTAGTTAGAAACTCGCCTGCTGCTCCAGAAATGAGGCCCGGGGCATTTTAACTCTCAGGACTCATTTAAACCCCACCGGCTGATTTCCCACTCCTCTGGCTGGGATGCTGCGGAAAATTGTGCGGTGCCCAGAGACCACCCGCCGAGACCAAGTAAGTGGCAGGATCGGCTGCCAAGCCCCTCCCGCGGGGACTCGCGACCAAGAAGGGGAGGGCGAGGCTATGGCAGGGGAGGCCTAAGCTTTCCTTCTGGGGCCTGGAGAAGCACTCCTACTCCTACTGGCCCCACGAGGAAAGTAAAACAAAAGTTAAAGAAACTTACCTTTTTGGGTCTCTTCTGGCCCTGATCCTCTTACCCTTAGGTTGGCCTACCGGGAAACTCACAGCTGCTTCCTGCTCAGGCCGCCATGATGTCATCAGGACCCGACATACACATGTGAAAAAGGGCCCCGCTGCCTTTGGGCGGGTGTTCATGCCACCTGCTCAGTTGAGCAGGTTAAAATTCCAAACTGCCAGCTCCTGGCAGCTCCAAGGCGGGTCAGTAACCTGGCCGATTTTAACTGCCCAACCGCCCGGTTTCCGCCGAGCAGGTAGGGTTAAAATCGCCCCCCACTGTGTCTAGTCTGGTAGCAATATTACAAGTGTAACTTATTACACTGCTCTGGACGCCCTTTTAAAAGATCAGAATTGCCTGAGTTACTTAACTTAATTGGATCTGCTGCCAATAAACGACTAAATTGTTTTTTCTTCAACTGGCAATAATCATTTATGGTTGTGTTAAAGCTGTAACAAAATGTGTGGATTGGCCTTAACACCATTCAAAGTTACTCCTGTCACTTTGACTGCAATTCCAGCTCGTGGTAATTGGGTGATAAAACCCTGAATTTCTGCCCCTCCCATATCCTCTCATACTTCACCTTGCCGGCTGATCTAACATTAGACAGCTTAACGGGGAGAAAATTGCAAGTATGCAATATTTACATTTTTCAGTTGAATACGAGGCTTTGTAGAAACAAAATACATTTATTTATACAATTTTAATCATTATTGTGTGGAAATAGAGTATAAATGCTTTGGTTGTCACATTGTTGCCTTTTCTTAACTCCAATTCTGGATTACCTCAGCTTCATGACTATTGGAATGTGCAATCATGAAAAAACTGAGATTTTTGAAATATAACTCCTGTCAATTACCTGAGTTGTATCTGAAGTAAAGCTGGTTTCAAATCAGACCTGAAGGTGGTTTTAATTAGGATTCAGTCCAAATAATCTTTATCTGCATTGTTTGTATATTTTGTGCTTTAAGTCAGCAGACATTTCAGCTCCTATACAAATCAACTCAGGATCATATTTTCCTTTGTGAATGTGAGTAAACAGGTGAGTAGGACTGGTAGACAACTGTAAGAGACTTTTATTTCATTTTCAGGGCTGCTTAGAGTCTTGTTCACATCAAAAAATGTGTTTATAGCAATCAGCCCTAAAAATTGCTTGTTAGGAAAGGTAAGTCCTTGTTAAAGGGCAATCAAGAAAAAGTCTTACAGTTTTGCTTCGGGGGGAGGAATGGGGTGGGAATAAACACCGAAACTGAATTCATTAGAACATTACATCTCAGTTAAGTGGCATGAAGGCAGGGCAAGATTTCAAAGTTTCAACAGAGCAGTGACAGAAGTGAACAGTACAACAGAGAATGACAGACTACAACACATATTCAAAGTGACATTTTATTTAGTGAATGAATGCCCATAGTGTTTCAGTGCATGTGGCGTTTCAGTACAGATGGCATTTAAGTGCATTTGGTGTGAGTTTTCAAGGCTTGTTCATGTGCCCTGTTCCTAAGTGCTCCCCTAGCAGAAGGAGTAGCAATGGTCCTTGCTTGCTGATTCAGAAAGCCTGTTACTTGCATCTGCCACGAACTTGGATTCATCGGCAAAAGTGGCATGTTCCCTTCTCCTTGCATTCCAAAAAGCACAGCATGCAGCTCAAGCATGGCACCTAGAAAGACCTCGATGCGAAACAGTCATTCCAACATAGGAACAGGTGTAGGCCATTGAACCGCTCAAGACTGTTCCGCCATTCTATTAGATCATGGTTGATACCTCAATTCCATTGCCCGCCTTTTCTCCATATCCCTTGATAGCTTTACCTAACAAAAATCTGTTGATCTCAGTCTTGAAAATGTTAATTGACCCAGCGCCCATAGCCTTTTGGGGAAGTGAGTTCCAGATTCATATTTTATTCCAGATTTATAGAATCATAGAATGGTGCAGCACAGAAGGAGACCATTTGGCCCATCGTGCCTGTGCCTGCTCTTTGAAGGAGTGATCCAATTAGCCCCACTCCCGTGCTCTTTCCCCATAGCTCTGGAAATTTTTCCACTTCAAGTATTTATCCAATTCCCTTTTGAAAGTTATAATTGAATCTGCACCCACCTCTCTTTCAGGCAGTGCATTCCAGATCATAACAACTCGCTGCAATTTTTTTTTTTCCTCATGTCACCTCTGGTTCTTTTGACAATTATCTTAAATCTGTGTCCTCTGGTTACCGACCCTTCTGCCACTGGAAACAGTTACTCCTTATTTGCTCTATCAAAACCCTTGATGATTTTGAACACCTCTATCAAATCTCCCCTTAACCTTCTTTGCTGTAAGGAGAACAACCCCAGTTTCTCTAGTCTCTCCTCAACTGAAGTCTTTTATCCCTGGTACCATTCTAGTAAATCTCCTTTGCACCCTCTCTAATGCCTTGACATCCTTCCTAAAGTGTGGTGCCCAGAATTGGACATGATACTTCAGCTGGAGCCTAACTGGTGTTTGATAAAGGTTTAGCATAACTTCCTTGCTTTTGTATTCTATGCCTCTGTTTAGAAAGCCAAGGATTCTGTATGCCTTTTTAACAGCCTTCTCAACTTGTCCTGCCATCTTCAAAGACTTGTGTACACATACCCTCAGGTCTCTCTGTTCCTGCACCCCCTTTAAAATTGTGCCATTTAGTTTATATTGCCTGTCCTCATTCTTCCTATCAAAATGAATCACTTCACACATCTCTGCTTTAAATTTCATCTGCAATGCGTCTGCCCATTTCATCAGTCTGTCTATGTCCTCCTGAAGTCTGTCACTATCCTCCTCACTACTACATTTCCGAGTTTTGTGTCATCTGCAAACTTTGAAGTTATGCCCTGTATAGCCAAGTCCAGGTCCACTGCTCTTTGTGTGAAAAACATCTGTGTTGTGCTACCCTAACAAAGTCTGTGCACTCCACAGCTGGGTGGATGAAACATTCACCAATTTAGGTATTTGAGAAGTATGAGATCAGCATTTATTACAGGAGGGTCGTGATTAACCAGCTTCTACCTAAAACTTCAGAAGCAAAATGAAGTGCTTTGCAATCTTGATTTCCGTCCATTAAATTCTACAAAATATGAGCTATTAACCTCATATTTGCAAAAAAAAAAGGAAAATATATTCCCACGTATAAGGACTGCTAAAATCAGCTCAGATTTTCCACCAAATACACATTGCAGAAATGGGAGTGAATAGGTTAAATGCAGTCAATGCCATTTAAGTGCGGTGTTTATTTTCCTTCTTCTCATTTCCTCTTTATGTAAAACCGTCCTGACATGTAGCACTGGTATCTCGGATGTGGCTTTGGAAAGGAGACTCTGATTACAACCATTCAAGGACCCCAGAGTGGTGTCAGTAAAGTTCATTACTTCGGAAAGATCATTCCCAGTAGAGAGAATAGTGTAACATTTCTCCCCAGAGAGTAGCAAAAACAGCTAATGTTAAGCAGCTTTGGATAAATCTTAGTAATTTAATTATCCTGCCTCTGGCACTTCATTAGAATAGATCTCCTGTTTACCCACACCCTAAGGAAAGAGCACTCATCTCTTTTCAAGACTCTCCACTGGATGCGATGAAGTCTTTTTTGCCTCAGTAACATTGACTAATACTGTATGTTTTAAATTTCATATAAAAACATAAAATACAATCCAATCCAATTCAAAATTCCTTGCAGCAATTAGGAGTTCAGCTACAAATATCTTGCCATAAACTTCATGTCAGTTTGTGTATAATAGAAAAAAAAAGCAAAATTAATTTTGTGACAGCAAGTATGTTGCAGTGATAGCATGCGGTTAGTATGCAATAGTATTTACAAGCAAGCTAAACAGCAAACTATAAAGGGCTGCACAATCAACATTTATTTATTGTTTTTACTCTTATTTTGAGTTTTATGTGAGGATCGCAACTCAGGAAAGAAGCATTTTGGGAGTGATTTTAAACCCCAAGAGCCTGTGGGTTGGGGGCGGGTGGGAGTTGAAAATTGTTGTTTTTTTGGGTTGCAACCTCAACATTTTCAGACTTTGCATTCCCAGTGGGAAGCCTGTACTTCTACGTACCGACGTTAAACCCGGAAATAAAGCCGGGTTGTAGTCGCGACCCGAAAAACAACTATTTTCAACTCCCACACGCCCCCAACCGTTCTTGGGGTTTAAAATCACCCCCTTTGTTTTGCTGAGCATCACGCAGTGGGCTATTCAGATGACATTGGCATTTGGCTTTGGAAAAATCAAAAGTGAGATATCTCAAGCCATGGCCATACCAGCAAATGCATGCCATAGAGTCATAGAGTTATACAGCACGGATAGAGGCCCTTCGGCCCATCGTGTCCGCGCCGGCCATCAAGCCCTGTCTAATCTAATCCCATATTCCAGCATTTGGTCCGTAGCCTTGTATGCTATGGCATTTCAAGTGCTCACCCAAATGCTTCTTGAATGTTGTGAGGGTTCCTGCCTCCACAACCCTTTCAGACAATGAGTTCCAGACTGCAACCACCCTCTGGGTGAAAAAGTTCTTTCTCAAATCCCCTCTAAACCTCCCGCCTTTTACCTTGAATCTATGCCCCCTTGTTATAGAACCCTCAACGAAGGGAAAAAGCTCCTTAGTATCCATCCTATCTGTGCCCCTCATAATTTTGTACACCTCAATCATGTCCCCCCTCAGCCTCCTCTGCTCCAAGGAAAACAAACCCAATCTTCCCAGTCTCTCATCATAGCTGAAGCGCTCCAGCCCTGGTAACATCCTGGTGAATCTCCTCTGCACCCTCTCCAAAGCGATCACATCCTTCCTGTAGTGTGGCGACCAGAACTGCAAACAGTACTCCAGCTGTGGCCTAACCAGTGTTCTATACAGCTCCATCATAACCTCCTTGCTCTTATATTCTATGCCTCGGCTAATAAAGGCAAGTATCCCATATGCCTTCTTTACCACCTTATCTACCTGTTCCACCGCCTTCAGGGATCTGTGAACTTGCACACCAAGATCCCTCTGACCCTCTGTCTTGCCTAGGGTCCTCCCAAACATTGTGTATTCCCTTGCCTTGTTAGTCCCTCCAAAGTGCATCACCTCGCACTTTTCCGGGTTAAATTCCATTTGCCACTGTTCCGCCCATCTGACCAACCCATCTATATCGTCCTGCAGACTGAGGCTATCCTCCTCGCTATTTACCACCCTACCAATTTTTGTATCATCAGCGAACTTACTGATCATACCAAATCCCATTGTTCCAATTCTGGCCTCTTACGCATTCCCAATTTTCAGCTGCTTAGGCCCGAAGCTCTGGAATTCCCTCCCTACACCTCTCCACCTCTCTAACTCTCTCTCCTCCTTTAAGTCACTCCTTATCTCTTTGACCAAGCTTTTGGTCACCTGTCCTTTATGTGGCTTGGTGTCAGATTTTGTCTGATAACGCTCCTGTGAAGCGCTTGGGGACATTTTTACTACATTAAAGGCACTATATAGATGCGAGTTGTTGTTGTTGTTGTTGTTGTTGTTGTTGTTGGACGGCCAGAGATTGGATGAATACCCTGCCACTAGGTCATCAGGGATCAGATGACTTTCACTATGGATCCAGGCCCGTTACCAGTACCAATAAATCTGAAATGGCCAAATTCCAAATTCCAATCATTTTAGGCCATAGAGGTAATTCTCCCAATAACATTGAACATTTTCAATCTTCAGGTTTTCAATCTAATATTATCTTCCTGACCTCAGCCAGATATCATACAAATTAGATCCAATTCACAACCTCAGATTGTTCAAACAATTAGCTTGTTTTTTTTTCCTTCTTGTGTACTGATATACATTTTATTCAAGTGCAAACTTTTACCCTCAACCACCATGCAATAGGTAAACAATATTTACATTACATTGTAATGACTACATAGCGTTTTAGTTCTCTGAGCAGAAATTTTATTTGAAGATTAGTTTCTTTGTCAACCAGCAAACAGAATTGATAAGTTTTCCCCCTTTTTTGTCAAGACAATAATTTTTAATTGTACCCCAGCCCAATATTGTTATTCTGGATGGAATAAGATTGAAAACTCCTTTCCTCTTCAAATAATGCCATGGGGTTCTTTATGTCCACCTGAGTTTAACATCTCATCCAAAAGACGCCACCTCTGACAATGCAGCACCACTTCAGTACTGCACTGAAGTATCAACCTAGATTACCTACACAAGTTTTGGAAATTGACCTGAACCTAAACCAATGCCTCTGAGGTAAGAGCTCTACCAATGGAGCCAAGTTGACATTTGGATAAGAAAAGGTGATGAGGTCATGAGCAAATCCAGGATAGTTATCATGAACTATGATATGTTTTGCATCACAAATCAGCTGTACGTTTATTGAATGAGATATTTCCTGTTGCAGGAAATGACCTAATCCAAGCAAGCCCAGGATCACTGGTAATGCAGCCATAACACTAAACTATTGGGCGTGATTTTAACCCTACACGCATGGCAGAAGCTGGGCAGGTGGCAGTTAAAATTTTCCACGTTACCCATCCTCGAGCTGTGCAGATCCTGCCGACTGCTTCTGGATGGGCAACTAAGCCACTCCCTGCAAAGCTGGCAGGGTCCTTCTTTAAAAATGCAGATCTAGGTCCAATGACATCATCGGACGCCGAGTGCAATTTTAACTCAGGCCTGAGGGTGGAAGCTGCTGTACCTTTCCCACCAGGTTGAAGATAGTTGGGACCTGCCTGTAAGAGGAAGAGGCCCGAACATGTAAGTCATTTGAACCTGAGATGAGCTTCTGACCACAATTCCGCTCCATCACCAAGACCGCCTCCTTGCACCTCTGTAACATCGCCTGTCTCTGCCCCTGCCTCAGCTCATCCACTGCTGAAACGCTCGGCCATGCCTGTTATCTCTAGACTTGACTATTCCAATGCTCTCCTGGCTGGCCTCCCATCTTCCACCCTCCATAAACTTGAGCTCATCCAAAACTCTGCAGCTCGTAACCTAACTCGTACCAAGTCCTGTTCACCCGTCACCCCTGTGCTTGCTGACTTACATTGGCTCATAGTTCGTGAATGCCTCGATTTTAAAATTCTCATCCTTGTTTTCAAATCCCTCCATGGCCTCGCTCTCCCTATCTCTGTAACCTCTTCCAGCCCTGCAATCCTCCGAGATCTCTGTGCACCTCCAATTCTTGCCTCTTGCGCATCCCCGATTTTCATCACTCAACCATTGGTGACCATGCCTTCAGCTGCCTAGGCCCTAAAGCTCTGGAATTCCCTCCCTAAACCTCTCCAACTCTCTCTCTCCTCCTCTAAGACACTCCTTAAAACCTACCTCTTTGACCAAGCTCACCTGTCCTAATACCTCCTTATGTGGCTCGGTGTCAAATTTTGTTTGAAAATCACTCCCTGTGAAGCGCCTTGGGACATTTTACTATGTTAAAGGTGCTTTATAAATGCAAGTTGCAGTTGTCGTTGTTGTTAATCTCCTTTGTGGGGCTAGGAGGAGTAAGAGTGCCTCTCCGGGCCCCGCATGGAACGTTTAGGTCCCCTCTGCCCTGGGCTCCCCCCTGCCCTCCCACGAGACCCTCCTGGGGAGCCCCTTTCCTCAACTTACCTGAAATCCTTTTCCGGAGGCTGGCAGACACTTGCCTCCCAGTGTCATGTTAATGAGGCCTGGTAGTTAAAATAGGCCGGGCCTGATTTCTACAGCAACGGGCGAATTTCCAACTCACCTCACCACCCTCGTGCCCAAAAGTCCCCTGGCCATTGTGTTGCCACTTCTGCTGCTACTTTGCAGAGAAGCAAAGCTTTCTGCAATTAGTTGCCTGTTGAGCTTAAATTACTCGAGACAATGTCATTCCCTTAAATCTAAATAATTCATACAGGCCCAATAAACTATGTTTGGTGGGTAATCCTTCCTCACTCTGGACTCATCTTTTCTTCCGACTGTTGCTGCTTACTGATAGACTGAAGTAACTGCATCAGCCATTTGTACTATCTAATTAAAAACGTTTCTGTCAACAGCAATATTTGAGCTCTGATATTGTTTCGACGAATAGTCTGATTCATGCAATGAATTAACACTGAGGTTGGCCAGGAAAAGAAACAAAAGTTGCAGAGGTGGCATTACACGAAAGTATTAAGGTCACAAGTGGCTCTTAATGCAACTGGCAGATAACATTAATGCTCACGGCACAAAAGAAAATGCCAACTGATGTTATGCTCACCACTAGTTTAAAAAAAAACACCAATTTTTAGAATCAGGGCACACTACTTGCTGTCAGAAATCCAAACAGAACATGAAAGCAATGCAAAGAGCAGTCCAAATCATCGATCTGGATCACATAGATGATCTCTTAGGTAATAATTGCATGTTGTAAAGCTCTTGTCTCATGACAAAATCTGATATGAAGAATTATAACGATTTAAATTAGCTAACTAGAAATATTAGCCAACTTTTATTTGCAATAAATGGAGGAAATTTACCAATGCAATCTTTTTTTATTATGAGGAAGATAGGATTTGAAGAATGAATTCACTGCAGTAGTCAGCAAATAATGATAAATGAGAGGTGATCATATCAGAAGCTAGCGATGATTACTTTCCATGTAAAATTAAGTTCAGGCTGCTGATGTTTGCCTTTCTACTACACTGGTCGTCCCCTAGGACTAAACAATCTCATATTCATACAGAAGCATTTGGGGAAAAAATAAGTTCATTGCATAATGCGTGCTTTCAGTGTGCATTTATCCTCGCCTTGGTTGCATTTTGAAAGGGACACAAGTCTCTTGGTATTGATGTAGCGCAGGCTACAGTAAACTGACTCTGATTTGTGCCGAAAGGGATCAACATCACACTAGTTAGTATGTCAGGTTTACAAAATGTCAAAGCTGTGGTCAGAGTGCACTGTCATGAGAAGTAATAGATATAATTTAACAACAGCGCTCCAGTGTAGTAACTCTACTGGGTCTTTAAAAAGCATTTCAGCATGTGACATCGAAGGGTTCATGAAATACGTGTTCAAGATCCTGTGCTTTGGCTTTCCTTTTTTTAAGTTACCATTTTACCTATAACAGTTATCTGCATTTTAATACCACAATTCTTGTGTGTGGTGACACAAAATAGAATTTTTTTTAATTATGGTAAAATGTAGCCCCTCAAATTTTGATGCTACAATTTGGGAGCTAAGGGTTATTGATAGCAATGAGACATGAAGGCACCAACTACAGCTAACATTGATAAAGGAGCAGAATTTGATCATTTGCAGACATTTTTACAGATTTTATGTCTAATTTATGGTATTTGTATTGGTAGCAATGACATAATTCAGAATCCAGCAAGGACAAGGTCAATATATGTTTAACTAAAAGGTTTTTTGTAACCCTCGGGGGTCAATAAGAACAGCTACTGTTATTGCAAATACAGTATATTGGAATCAAACAAATAAATTGTATGGTTAAAACGAGGGAATTGCCAGCTGATTTAATGATAGTCCATCTTAAACTTCTTAACATGGACTTCAATTTTCTCTCTCAAAATAATTCTTTTTAAAGTAAAACAAAAAGGCCAACGCTTTGGGTTTATCAAAGCAAACTTTTAACAGATTGTTTCATTATACAAAAGTGTAAAACAAAACTATGACTACACACTAATCCTGTGACAATTGTTAAACCTTACTACAGGACATATAAATTCTTTACGCTATATCAGTAACTGGCAGAAAGGATAAAATAATAATGGTTCTTATTGTTGAATGACAGGTTGGTTTATTTGGAATGGTTATAAGGCTATAAAAGGAAAAATTGGTAGGGTTCGAAAGTCTGACAGTTGAATAAACAAAATACTGCGACAATGTAATCCAAAGCACTTAATGCCACTTTTTAAGCTTTGTATCTGTACCTACTTCAGGCTCATTTTCAAGGCTTAATATAGCCATTAACTAGATCGTGCTAAACTGTAAGCCATTGATTCTGGGTATAAAGAAAGATCACAGGTTATGACAAGTGCAGTAAAATGTCACAGGGTTTATCGTATGTAATCAGATGTATATCGGAATGATATTTATTTAAATATCATTCCGATATACCCTAAATATAACGGTAAGCAGTTGGATATGAGTTAAGAGTGGATAAATCCTGAGATTTTTCCCTAACACTTAGCTGATTAAACATAATTTACATATGATGTCACTGAGCAGAAGGTGAGGGCTGGTAAGTGACCCATTTTTCTTCGCTTAAACAATTGCCTGCTTTTTATTTTTTATAAAAGAGGGACTTTTGGCACAGTTCAAAATTTGGCACTGAGGTGATATTTGGCCTGAAGCCAGGACTGGTAAGTGAGAATTTTAGTTTCTATAATTACTAATTGTGTGTAGCTTAGTAGTTAATGTTTATAAGTTTGACAATGACAAATGTTCAACCACTAATATGTTCGCATGAATGATGTGGGCCTTCCTAGATCCACAGATTAACCAGGAGGAGTATGTATGAAGTGTCGGTGGGTTGCATTGCTCGAGCAGGGAAATCCTGCACTGGAGTATCAACTAACCACACTCTGCGACATACAGGGGGAGGAAAGTTTCCTGAAATATACATTCCAGAAGATAATCACCCCACAGATTGAGAAGAATAGAGAAGCCGAGAAACGGGTGACCATGCACAAGGGAGGTAGACAGAGATGAGGAGTCAGTGCCAGGAAATCCTGTGCGTCTTAATTTGTCTAAGAGATATATTATGGTTGATATCCAAGGGGTGGACAAAGAAAGCAGGAGGAAGGAGGGTAGCCCACATGCAACGCCGCAGCACTATGGTTGTCCTGCACGACAAAAAAAAGTGACAGTAATGAGAAGAATAGGCAAATGGCAGCTGTGGGTTCTTCCATAATTAGTGAGATAGACAGTCTTTTTTGTGGCCACGACCAGGAGTCCAAAATGTTGCCTCCCAGGTGCCAGAGTAAGGGACATAACAGAGCAGGTGAAAAAGCTTTTGGAATGGGAGACTGATCATCCAGAAGTAAAGGTGCATGCAGGAACCAACAACATAGGAAAGAGAATGAAAGAAGTCTTGCAGATGGAGTTTGAGGAGATAGGAGCTAAGCTAAAAGTAGAGATATTCCTGGGTCTGTGCCCAGGCATACTGGATCACCAGGACACAACAAATGAGATGAATGACAGGAAAATCTATTATTTTCTTGATGGCATTGTTTGAGAGAGGAATGTTAGCTAGGACATTAGGAGAACTCCCTGTTCTTCTTCAAATACTGTCATGGGATCTTTTTTACCTCAAGGTTAGTAGTATTAGGATTACTTGCTGTGCCACATGATGGGTTACTGAATGAGAGGAAGATTATAGCAAAGTAACAGTAATGGGAAGAATGGGCAGTTCAAGAAATGATACAGAAGGGAGAGTTTCAGATTTCTGTAGCACTGGGTCAAAATATGGGATGTCAACATTAAGGAAATGTTAGGAGTTTATGGGTGAGCTAAATCTAGATCAGGAAAATATAATTTGACCTTAGTATCATCTAAACAGACACTGCCGTCACATTCGCCAGTTTTGAAATGATACCATATGGAGGCAAAAATTTTTAGTCTTCAAAAATTAGGACTTTGTGTTGCAAATTTCACCAGACAAAAGAAATGTTACTCTCTACCAATGTTGTCAGAGCTGCTTCATGGTTTAGACAATATCGTGTTGCCATTTGAATTTTATTTTTCAGGACTGTTGCCCAGAAGATGTGATATTCTCCTACAAATATTTTATTCATTTTAAAGGTTAGAGTATTGGAATTATGAATATTCTCAACAATTAGAAGTTTTCTGATATAATACTGATTATATTTCCACTATAACCACATAGAGTTTTTTAAAACTACCATATCCCATTTAATTTATCCCAATTTGATGAACACAAAAATGATACTGGCAGTTAAAAATGCAAATTATTTATAATTTTTTTGTAAATACAGGTGTGGATTATATTTTGTGCTGATATTTTTTCATTGCACTCATTAAAAAGAGTAAATATCGACAATTAATTTTTTTGTAATAAGTTGAGTAATTTTAAAATCATACCTGAAGCACAAATTTTAATCTCTTCAATTTAACTCAACTCCAAATTTTAAGCAATGTTGCATATGCAATCTGTACCATCTCACTGTAAAATAAAAATATTCGAATAAACCGAAATGAAAGGTCACAGGTCACCAGCCCACCCTCTTGGCTGGGGCAATCCTTGGTATATGGAAGAAGGAAGAAAAATAAACACAGTTGAGACGAAAACTAAACAGCAGAGCTTCACACCTCATTTCAAGGTGTTTTAATTATGATTTCAACATGATAAGTGACTGCCAAAATCAACATCAAAGTGTTATTTTACATTGCATAACACGCTGAATAACTTTTCCAGCCAATATTTCACAAGTTCATTGAAACATTCAGAGACACACAAACCGATGTACTGGGTTAGAGTTAGGGGCCTAGAACTAGCCTTCCTTTTTGGGGCAAAAACCCAGCAGCGGAGGAATCGGAAACTGGGGGGGGGCGCATTTTTTCCGTGAATGCATGATAAATTGCAACCAACTTGTTTAATCTCATTTGGGGGTATGTTTAGTGGGATCCTGGGCTAGAAGCAGAGCCCTGGGCCATACAGGCTGTATGTAAAGAAAGAAAGAATTTGCATTTATATAGTACCTTTCATGGCCTCAGGACCCCCCAAAGCGTTTTACAGCCAATGAAGTACGTTTGAAGTGTAGTCACTGTTGTATTGTAGGAAACACGGCAGTCAATTTGTACACAGCGAAGTCCTACAAAGAGCAATATGATAACTGACCAGATAATCTGTTTTAGTGATGTTGGTTGAGGGATAAATATTGGCCAGGACACTGGGGAGAACGCCCTTGTTCTTCTTCGAATAATGTCATAGGATCTTCAACATCCACCTGAGAAGGTAGATGGGGCTTCGGTTTAATGTCTCATCTGAAAGACGGCACCTCCGACAGCGCAGCAATCCCTCAATACTGCACTGGAGCATCAGCCTAGGTTTTGTGCTCAAGTCTCTCGAGTGGAATTGTGAACCCACGACCTACTGACACAGAGGCGAGTGCACTTCCACTGAGCCACGGCTGACACGTAGGCCCTAAAATATCATATTCAAATGGCAGTTAATCCCACAGGCAGAATTGGGCCCACCATTGATGGAGCAGCATCCAAGAGGAAAAAGAGGCTCTGAGGTCTTTGGCCAGGACCACTTTGATCTACCCCTGATATAGCGGCAAGCAGCTCCTCTGACATCCTGTCAGGTCTGCGGAGTGGGTGTCCCAGTAACACTGCAATGGCGCATGCCCCTAATGTGTAAATGACCCCATCCCCAGGATTTATTAAGAGGTCATGGTGGGGATAAACTTACTACCCCACCACACATTCACCATTCTCACTTCACTAGCTACAGGAGTGGCCTCTGTTATTAGCTCCAGGTTTTTGCTGTGTCTTTTCTGCTCACACTGAAAACAAGAATTTAGCTTCTAGGATCTCAGAATTTGTCCTTTGGTAGGATATTCCTTCCTGACATATTTACAACCTTGCTCCAATGCCACTTGACATCCTGTGAGAGTCAGAACTGTGGCTTCATGAGTGAATGAAAGCAGAGCGCAAGTTTTAGACTTCTGAACAGAGATATGTGGAGACACAAGGTAACTATCCTATTTATGAAATTGTAGAATCTAATAGTCTTGTCTCCTTGATAGCTCAACAAATTTATGCAGGCAATAGCTGAATCAAACAGACCAGAACAAGCCCAAGTTTGATCACCTGTCTGTAGCAAGTTAGCTGACTGCAGGAGTTAGCACTGGGCCAGTTGGGCTGCGCAAAGCCTGTTCTGCCAGTATTGCTACTGGAGACGAAAATCCTAGTCTATATTTCTCCAGAACCTTTGGATTTTTTTTTGTTTTTTTTGCTCCTGTGAACTACTTTACCATCTGCCTTTCTGTCATTTGTTGTGGGGCTGCCTTCCCCCCTTCAAATAAGGCACAAAATAGTTTTTCCCATTGAGGATTCCCCTCTACCTTTATTCCCGACTATCTTTCTACCTTTGGAAGAAAGAGAAGAGGAATGGAGGGAGGCCGTACTGGTGAGTCTGCACTGGAAACAGATAGCACCAACCTACGGTACCTGAGCACACAGTTAAATGTGCTCCTAGCTGCATTTGCTTGAGGAGTAGGAGCAACCTGAAGCTGATGTAGAAGACAACCAAAGCACATTTGTGCTGCTCTGCTACATTTTTGGGTCTTTTCTATCCTACTCAGTCCAAATTATTTCAGCTGTCATATTTTACATCACTTTCATGGCAGACCCAGAACAAGATGGGATGATCGCATGAATATTTTTTAACAGCATGGTCCTTACTTGAGCTTGACCATAGAGTTTGGTAAAGGCAGAGTGAACATCTAACAGTGAATTGCTAACAGAGTGAGGACTTTCAATTGGGAATTTGGTGAGTGTGGGGATTAGGTGCAGAGGGGGAAGGAGATGCTAAGTGATTTAAAACAGAGAACTATAGATTATGACTGAGCGGAGCATAAAGGGAGCTGCCTGAGGAATCAAAAATCAAGAACAAATCAAAAAGTGACGTCACAAGACAAGGAGAAGCGCCGAGGGGAATCAGTAAGTATTTGATTCATTGGTTCGTGTTTTTAGTAATTATTGTGGTTATTGGGGATAAAAGGAGCCGGAGCGGAGGCCCAAGAGCAGAAGGAGTGGGACCAGTGTCCGAGAGCAGAGCGGGAATAGAAAGGAGTAGGACCAGTGACCGAGAGCAGAGCGGGAATAGAAAGGAGTAGGACCAGTGATTGAGAGCAGAGCAGGGATATAAAGGAGTGAGACCAGTGTCCGAGAGCAGAGCGGGAATATAAAGGAGTGGGACCAGTGTCCGAGAGCAGAGCGGGAATAGAAAGGAGTGGGACCAGTGTCCGAGAGCAGAGCGGGAATAGAAAGGAGTGGGACCAGTGTCCGAGAGCAGAGCGGGAATAGAAAGGAGTGGGACCAGTGTCCGAGAGCAGAGCAGGGATATAAAGGAGTAGGAACAGTGTCCGAGAGCAGAGCAGGGATATAAAGGAGTAGGACCAGTGTCCGAGAGCAGAGCGGGAATATAAAGGAGTGGGACCAGTGACCGAGAGCAGAGCGGGAATAGAAAGGAGTGGGAACAGTGACCGAGAGCAGAGCAGGGATATAAAGGAGTGGGACCAGTGATTGAGAGCAGAGCGGGAATAGAAAGGAGTGGGACCAGTGTCCGAGAGCAGAGCAGGGATATAAAGGAGTGGGAACAGTGACCGAGAGCAGAGCGGGAATAGAAAGGAGTGGGACCAGTGTCCGAGAGCAGAGCGGGAATAGAAAGGAGTGGGACCAGTGTCCGAGAGCAGAGCAGGGATATAAAGGAGTGGGACCAGTGATTGAGAGCAGAGCGGGAATAGAAAGGAGTGGGAACAGTGACCGAGAGCAGAGCGGGAATAGAAAGGAGTGGGAACAGTGACCGAGAGCAGAGCGGGAATAGAAAGGAGTGGGACCAGTGTCCGAGAGCAGAGCAGGGATATAAAGGAGTGGGACCAGTGATTGAGAGCAGAGCGGGAATAGAAAGGAGTGGGAACAGTGACCGAGAGCAGAGCGGGAATAGAAAGGAGTAGGACCAGTGTCCGAGAGCAGAGCGGGAATAGAAAGGAGTGGGACCAGTGTCCGAGAGCAGAGCAGGGATATAAAGGAGTGGGACCAGTGATTGAGAGCAGAGCGGGAATAGAAAGGAGTGGGAACAGTGACCGAGAGCAGAGCGGGAATAGAAAGGAGTGGGAACAGTGACCGAGAGCAGAGCGGGAATAGAAAGGAGTGGGACCAGTGTCCGAGAGCAGAGCGGGAATAGAAAGGAGTGGGACCAGTGTCCGAGAGCAGAGCAGGGATATAAAGGAGTGGGACCAGTGATTGAGAGCAGAGCGGGAATAGAAAGGAGTGGGAACAGTGACCGAGAGCAGAGCGGGAATAGAAAGGAGTGGGAACAGTGACCGAGAGCAGAGCGGGAATAGAAAGGAGTGGGACCAGTGTCCGAGAGCAGAGCAGGGATATAAAGGAGTGGGACCAGTGATTGAGAGCAGAGCGGGAATAGAAAGGAGTGGGAACAGTGACCGAGAGCAGAGCGGGAATAGAAAGGAGTGGGAACAGTGACCGAGAGCAGAGCGGGAATAGAAAGGAGTGGGACCAGTGTCCGAGAGCAGAGCAGGGATATAAAGGAGTGGGACCAGTGATTGAGAGCAGAGCGGGAATAGAAAGGAGTGGGACCAGTGATTGAGAGCAGAGCGGGAATAGAAAGGAGTGGGACCAGTGATTGAGAGCAGAGCAGGGATATAAAGGAGTGGGACCAGTGATTGAGAGCAGAGCGGGAATATAAAGGAGTGGGACCAGTGACCGAGAGCAGAGCGGGAATAGAAAGGAGTGGGACCAGTGACCGAGAGCAGAGCAGGGATATAAAGGAGTGGGACCAGTGATTGAGAGCAGAGCGGGAATATAAAGGAGTGGGACCAGTGTCCGAGAGCAGAGCGGGAATAGAAAGGAGTGAGACCAGTGTCCGAGAGCAGAGCAGGGATATAAAGGAGTGGGACCAGTGATTGAGAGCAGAGCGGGAATATAAAGGAGTGGGACCAGTGTCCGAGAGCAGAGCGGGAATAGAAAGGAGAGAGACCAGTGATTGAGAGCAGAGCAGGGATATAAAGGAGTGGGACCAGTGACCGAGAGCAGAGCGGGAATAGAAAGGAGAGGGACCAATGATTGAGAGCAGAGCGGGGATATAATACTTTATTAAATTAATAACTTAAACTAGATGAATTAATTAGTTAAAAAAAACTAAAAATATACCAAGTGAATTTATTACATAAGCATTTTAATAAAATAAATAAATAAAACAAGTTTAGCTAGAGATGGCAGTGATGTGCTGCATGTGAGAGTTTGTGGAGAGCAGCATGGTCACAGGCAACCACATCTGCAGTAAGTGTCTGCAAATAGAGGAACTTCAGCTCAGAGTTGTTGAGCTGGAGTCTGAAGTGCAGACATTGCGATGCATCAGGGAGGGGGAGTTATCTGGACATTTTGACCTAGGAGGCAAACACACCCCTTAGGTTAGGTAGTGGTTTAGATTTGGTTAGTGGTCAGGGACAGGAGGATGTGACTGTGAGTCAGGCAGGTAAGGGGATCCTAGATGCAGTGGTGGAGGAGCCTCAGACTTTGACCTTGTCCAACAGGTATGAAGTCCTTGCCACCTGTGTGGATGAGAACAAAGACTGCAGGGATGATGGGCAAACTGACCAAGGCATCGTGGTATAGGAGGCCATTCAAGTGGGGAGAGCAAAAAAATGTGGTAGTGTTAAGGAAGAGTATAGTCAGGGGGATGGATAATGTTCTCTGCAGTCGCCACCGGGAATCCGGAAGGCTGTGTTGCCTGCCCGGTGCCAGGATTAAGGACATCTCCTTGTGGCTGGAGAAGAACTTAGAGCAGGAGAGGAAGGACCAGTAATCATGGTCCGTGTAGGAACCAACGACATAGGTAGAATTAGGAATGAGGTCCGTCTGAGGGAGTTTGAGGAGCTAGGGTCCAAATTAAAAAGCAGAACCTCAAAGGTAATAATCTCTGGATTACGACCTGAACCATGCGCAAATTGGCATAGGGTCAGGCAGATCAGATGGCTAAATGCGTGGCCTAAAGAGTGGTGTGGGTAGCAGGGGTTCCAATTCAAGGGGCACTGGCACCAGTACTGGGGAAAGAGCGAGCTGTTCCGTTGGGACGGGCTCCACTTAAAATGGGCTGGGACCAATGTCCTGGTGAATCAAATAACTAGGGCAGTAGACAGGGCTTTAAACTAATACAGGGGTGGGGGGGGATTCAGGTAAGGGTAAATTTATAAGTCGAAAGAGAAAAGTCAAGGCTGTAGAGCAGAGTAGCGACTTGAGTAAAAATGAGTAGAGTGTGTTGGAAAGGGACAGAGAGTTTAACAAAAGTAGTAGGGCATTAGTGACTAAGGTCACATCAGAGAAAAGAAGTCAAAAGTTAAAATTAAAGATGCTATATCTGAATGTACAAAGCATTCATAACATGATAGATGAATTAATGGCACAAATAGAGATAAATGGGTTTGTTCTAGTAGCCATTGCCGAGACATGGATGCAGGGTGACCAAGGTTAAGAATTAAATATTCCAGGGCACCTGACATTTAGAAAAGATAGGCAAAATGGAAAAGGAGGGGGGAGGGGGATGTAGCCCTGATCATAAACGATAAGATAAAGATGGTAGTGAAAAAGGATCTTAGCTCAGAAAATCAGGATGTAGAATCAGTATGGTAGAGCTAAGAAATAACAAGGGGCAGAAAACACTGGGAGGAGTAGTTTACAGGCCCCCTAACAGTAGTTATACTGTTGGACAGAGTATAAATCAGGAAATTAGAGGAGCACGTAACAAAGGTAATGCAATAATCGTGGGGGACTTTAATCTTCGTATATACTGGGCAAACCAAGTTGGTAAAAGTAGTTTGGACGATGAGTTCATGGAATGCATTCAAGACAATTTTCTTGAATAATATGTCGAGGAACCAACTAGGGAACAGGCTATTTTAGATTTAGTATTGTGTTATGAGACAGGGTTAATTACTAATTTTATAGTTAAACATCCCCCGGGAAGGAGTGATCATAATATGATAAAGTTTCAAATTGAATTTGAGAGTGATGTAGTTGAATCAAAAGCTAGGATCTTAAATTTAAACAACGTCAATTATGGAGATATGAGGGGTGAGTTGGCTAAGATAGATTGGGAAATTAGATTAAAAGATATGATGGTAGATAAGCAATAACGAACATTTAAAGAAATAATTCAAAATTCTCAACATACATTCCCTTGAGGAATAAAAACTCCACGGGAAAAGTGATCCAACCATTGCTAACTAGAGAAATTAAGGATAGTATTAGATTAAAAGAAAAGGTTTACAATGTTGCCAAAAAGAGTAGTAAGCCTGAGGATTGGGAAGGTTTTAGAAGTCAGCAAAGGATGACCAAGAAATTGATAAAGAGGGAGAAAATTGAATTTGAGAATAAATTAGCAAGAAATATAAAAACAGATTGTAAGAGCTTCTACAACTATGTAAAAAGGAAGAGAGTAGCGAAAGAAAACGTGGGTCTCTTATAGGCAGAGACAGGAGAAATTATAATGGGGAATAAGGAAATGGCAGAGACATTAAACAAATATTTTTTATCTGTCTTCACAGTAGAAGGCACAAAAAACATAACGGAAATAATGGGGAACCAAGGATCTAATGAGAGTGAGGAACTTAAAGTAATTAAGATTAGTAAAGAAAAAGTGCTAGAGAAATTAATGGGACTAAAAGCCAACAACTCCCCTGGACCTGATGGCCTACATCCTAGGGTTTTAAAAGAGGTGGCTGCAGAGATAGTGGATGCATTGGTTTTGATCTTCCAGAATTCCCTAGATTCTAGAACGGTCCCCATGGATTGGAAGGTAGCAAGTGTAACCCTGCTATTCAAGAAAGGAGGGAGAGAGCAAACAGGGAACTATAGGCCAGTTAGCCTGACATCAGTAATAGGGGAAAATGCTAGAATCTATTATTAAGGATGTAGTAACAGGGCACTTAGAAAATCATAATATGATTAGGCAGAGGCAACACAGTTTTATGAAAGTGAAATTATGTTTGACAAATCTATTAGAGTTTTGTGAGGGCATAACTAGCAGGGTAGATAAGGGGGAACCAGTGGATGTAGTATATTTGGATTTTCAAAAGGCATTCGATAAGGTGCCACACAAGAGATTGTTTCACAAGATTAGCGTTCACAGGATTGGGGGTAATATATTAGCATGAATTGAGGATTGCTTAATGGGCAGAAAACAGAGAGTAGGGATAAAAGGGTCATTTTCGGGTTAGCAGGTTATAACTCGTGGGATGCTGCAAAGATTAGTGTGTGGGCCTCAGCTGTTTACAATATATATCAATGACTTAGATGAGAGGACCGAGTGTAATGTATCCAAGTTTGCTGATGATACAAAGCTAAGTGGGAAAGTAAGCTGTTAGGAGGATGCAAAGAGGCTGCAAAGGGATATAGAAAGGTTAAGTAAGTAGGCGAAAAGGTGATGAATGGAGTAAAATATGGGGAAATGTGAAAATATCCACTTTGGTAGGAAGAATAGAAAAGCAGAATATTTTTTAAAAGTTGAGAGACTAAAAAATGTTGGTAGTCAGAGGGATTTGGGTGTCTTTGTACATGAAACACAGAAAGTTAACATGCAGGTACAGCAAACAATTCAGAAGGCAAATGGTACGTTAGCCTTTATTGAAAGGGGGTTGGAGTATAAGAGTAAGGAGGTCTTGCTGCGTTTATACAGGGCTCTGGTGAGACTACACCTGGAGTACTGTGTACAGTTTTAGTCTCCTTACCTAAGGAAGGAAATATTTGCCTTAAAGGGAGTGCAACGAAGGTTCACTAGATTGATTCCTGGGATGAGAGGGTTGTCCTATGAGGAGAGATTGAGTAGAATGGGCCTATATTCTCTGGAGAAGAATGAGAGATGATCTCATTGAAACATATAAAATTCTTAAAGGGCTTGACAGGGTAGATGCTGGGAGGCTTTTCCCCTGGCTGGAGAGTCTAGATCTCGGACTGAGATGAGGAAAAACTTCTTTGCTCAGAGGGTTGTGAGTCTTTGGAATTCTCTACCCCAGATGGCCAGTGGATGTTCAGTCATTGAGTATATTCAAGACTGAGAGCGATAGATTTTTGGACACTCAGGGAATCAAGGGGTATATGGGGATAGGGCAGGAAAGTGGAGTTGAAGTACAAGATCAGCCGTGATCTTATTGAATGGCGGAGCAGGCTCGAGGGGCTGTATGGCCTAATCCTGCTCCTATTTCATATGTTCTTACTGCCAATGAGACACAAGTGAGAGCCCTGAGCCATAATGGTTGGAAGAAGCTGGTATTGGCAATGTCCTCTTATGGATAATCCTTTAGATAACAACTCATGTACAAGTCCCAACTCCCTATAACTTTGGGTGTGTTTATCAGAGACTTGAAATCTAAATAAGCTTTTGGGTAATGTGTCCAGGATTACAAACAGCAAACCTTGCCTTGTAATTATTCTTTAAGCCATTTGAATTTATCCAATGCCTCCAAAGGCTCTCTCTCCACTCTTCTTAAGTGTTAGTGCATTACAGTCCTAGTTGTAAGCACATTTCTTAAACCATTCTTGTTCCGGCTGCTACCATTTACATTGCCTCATCTCTGCAATAATATAATTCTTGCAGGCTGGGAACACAATACGATGGCTTAAAGCAAACAGAAAATGTGCCTTTTCTATTAAGTGCAATCTTTTCTGCTTGTCCGATAAGCTGTTCATGCATACAAACTGCTTGACGTTAGAAATAACAGCAGGAATGGCCTTCATTGCTCTCCATCCTACTTGAATCCAATGAGTTTTAAATTGTCAAATCATAGACTTACCATTAAATTGTGGATATTCCTGAACATTCCTTTGAACCAGGTGTGCAGATGAAGGCAGAATAGAACTCATATCGTGTAGGCGTTGCTCCATGCTTGTGGCTATAATTAGACCGCCAGCAAATTATTTTCTCTAAAGAAATGTCTGCGTCACAGAATGGAAGCCATTATGGAAGGCACAAGATGATGATGAGCAAAGTTTGCCCGATAAATCAAGTCGTGTGGGTTTGCATTGTACCTGCAAATTACAGGCAGGGAGTCCAGGAATTTTTGATTTATTGGTCAGACATATGAAACTGCTTGAGAGCTGTTCAAGGTGTTTCCCAATGTGAGACTGCACAAGGAAAAATGAAAGTCCTGGAAGTGAGTGCTGCACAGGAGTGGTTCACCTCTCAGCTATCTATTTGATAACTTGTTTTACATGCGCCTGCTTGTCTGGCAACTTGGAAGCAGTTTTCCCTGAGGAGGGAGGCTCTAAGAGAAGGGCGGGTCCTCAGATTCCAACTTGTTGTTCTTTCAGAATAGTTACGCCAAAGGGTGATCTTTGTAGTCCAATAAATCTCTCTTCCACTTTGAGATTGATCAGCAATATTATTTTTTATTCGTTCCTGGGATGTGGGCGTCGCTGGCAAGGCCAGCATTTATTGCCCATCCCTAATTGCCCTTGAGAAGGTGGTGGTAAGCTGCCTACTTGAACCACTGCAGTCCGTGTGGTGAAGGTTCTCCCACAGTGCTGTTAGCTAGGGAGTTCTAGGATTTTGACCCAGCGACGATGAAGGAATGGCGATATATTTCCAAGCCTCTTGTGCAAGAAGAAGTCGTCATTTGGACCTAGTGTCAAATCTCTTAAAGGGACAGTGATCACCGTAATTTTCAAATTGGCGTAGCTAACTATCCTTAGTAACACAGAGTACAAAGGATGAGGAAGAGAATCATTTCGAACATTTTAAAAATATTTTGATAGCAACATGTAAATTTAATTATTTAGATTTTAATTGAATCTTTAGTCATTAAAAGATTCAGTGTTTTCCTATACGAACTTCTGTTTAGAAAAATCCAGGGCTACATTTTTGTTTCTTTGAAAAAAATGGAAGAAATACCTTTATCTTTGAAATTTATGGCCCACTAAGGAGACTATAAAAATGCATCATGTTGAAACGTACGCATCACAAGAATGTGATCTTGCTAGCAAGAACAAAAAAAAAGCAACCAATTACAAAACACCTGTAACAAGAGTCTCTCAAGCAATTTTAAAAAAAAGACTTAATCAGCACGAATATTGAAAGCTGGTTAATCCAGAGATGGAGTGCGCAATACTGTTAACTGGCTGAACAAGTGAGAAAATCCTGTACTGCCCATGAGACCTTGCTTGTGCGAATTCACTTCTGTCTGTGCTCAAATGAATTCCCCATATGAATAATCAGTTATGATTTTAGTTCTGTAACGAGTGCCAATTTGATGGAGCTTATAATAATGATGGCGTGTTAAAAACACTATTTATCCACATTATTATGCTTTTTTCAAACAAAATGAACAGCATTCTTTGTACCACACCCTAAAAAACACTGCAGCCTTATGTGTGCAGCAATCAATAGCCTTTGGTATTATTTCTCACTGGCATTAAGCAAAGATATAAAAATAAACTCTATTTTACTTCATAAATCTTGGCCATGCATTGAAAGGTTTCTCCTGCTGGTGATGCATGTTGGAAAATTGTTGTTGTTGCACTTCCCATGATAATAGATGGAAAATGATGGGAACATGCCCACGATTTCTTGGTATGTGCTCCCATTGGGTTAGGTGCCCCTCCTGAAGTGTACGTTAATAAAATCAGCTCTTATAGTAAATATTTTAAATCTGTGCGCAATTCCTGTCAATGTCTTCCATCTTAAATGCTTATGTCCATATGTAAGGAATCTTACAACATCAGGTTATAGTCCAACAGTTTTATTTGAAAATCACAAGCTTTCGGAGGCTTTCTCCTTCGACGAAGGAGGAAGCCTCCAAAAGCTTGTGATTTTCAAATAAAACTGTTGGACTATAACCTGATGTTGTAAGATTCCTTACATTTGTCCACCCCAGTCCATCAACGGCATCTCCACATTATGTCCATATGTATAATGGGAAATACCTGTGTAAACTGCCAGGAATATGCAATCACAGTGTGACAAGTTGACAATTCCACTATAAGTCAAAAGCACAAACCCTATCCGTATGAAATTTAGGGTGTAAATCTTTATACCATTAGGGCTAATGTATGGATTAATTATACTACTTTTGGGACAGGATTCCAACGTTAATGTTCAATTGCTGCCACTTGACATGCTTTAAAGAGGATTTCACTGTTCTGAATCTTGATAGCTGCACTGAATCAAAAATCTTGTATTGCACTTCTAATGGGCCATCAATCATCCCTTGTTTCTCTTTTAGCATTGTAATCTGTAACTCTGGATTTTAATTCAAATGATCATTTTTTTTTACTTCCACCTGACACAAGCATTGTATTTATTCCGAATCCCTTGATATTTCTCACTACACTTTCACTTTATTGCACTTCTTTTATATTTTCCTATGTGCTTGTAAAATATTTTGCCAATTAGTAATTACATTTGTTCAAATAATTTGTGATGGTTTGTTGTGTAATTTTGTGCCTGAGATTCATCGGCTCTGATCATTGCTGGCTGGTCTGACATGGATCCTACATGTCAGTGCTGGTGCTGAAGCATTGTGATACATGGGGAAGTCTTGTTACTCCAGTGTAAATGGTCTCTTATTACTAAATATCTCTGAATCAGTGCAGTCATCAATCAGCAATGATAGTGATGACAAATAGATGAATAACTTTCTTCGTGATATTTCTGTAGATTAATGCCAAATAATGTATTAAAATTGGCACAGGAAGAAAGAAACATGGGAGTTATCAGACCTGTCCAGTAACAATATCCAGTTATCTCAGCTAATCTACCGCGTTAGCCAAAACTGTTCGGTTTGAGCCAACCATAAGACATATCAGTACTTCCAGCAAAAATCCTTGTAAATTGAAATGAATAACTTTCTTTGTGACGATGAATAAACTGGGATTGCTCTCTGCATGCTCTATATTTGATTAAGCCTGTAAAGATTTACTGCTAAAATGGCCCTTTCACGTGTGTGTTTTTATATATGAAGCAAACTTAGTACAAAAGAGTCTTTAGGAAAAGGGAGAAAATCATTTGGCCCATCAAACTCATTCCTTTTTGACTGTATCCAATCTACCTATTCCACATATCCCATAAACCATTCACTCTCCAGCAACATACCTAGTTGCCCTTTGAACCTATTTATGATATTTCCATTAATGGCCTATATTGTACTTGTTCCATAAGCCTAATACCCTTTGTGTAAAAAAAAAGACTAACTTCCATTATTCTTCCTAACTTTCTAATTTTTATACTTGTGCCCCCTGATATTTGAAGTCTTTGCTATAGTGAAGAATTATCTGAATCAACTTTGACAATCCTCTAGATAATTTCAAAAATAGGTCACTTCAGATTCTATCCTTTTCAAAAAACATATGCTTAATTTCTTTAAGCTTTATTCATAACTTAGATTCCTGATGCCTGGAATCAGATTTTCGAACTCTGTACCCCCTTAAGAGCAATAGCGTTCTTAGGTGATCAGAATGGTTTACTCCTCCAGATGGAGTCTGACCAGTCCCCCTCTCCACATATAATATGTAGCCTCAAAATTATTGTTTGTGATATTAGTATATGTATACTTAAACCTTTAAAAATAAATGAGTTATTGCTTCTGTTAAAATAAGGGACAGAGGAATTTCCTACAAAAATATGCTAAACGGTCTTGCACTAATATCGCAAACTGTAAGGGGTTAGCCATTCAACGACTCAATTTAGGAAAATTGTATGGGGAAAAGGGAGCTTAAAATAAAGGAGAAAAGAAATTTATAAAGGAGATTTTCTGCTTCAGTGCTCCCATGAGGAACTGTGCTTGCCAGGAGTGTATATTGGGAATCTGGATGGAATTCAAGGACTGGGAGTGGGGAGGGTGCAATTTCCCAAAACTCCTGTAAATGCAGCAACGTACCAGCAGTGCTAAAGTGGAAATTTCCCCTTATATAAAAGAAATGAAAAAGAGAACTGACTAAGATGAACGGATAGACATTATGATGATCCAATCAAAGTTGTCAATATAAGGATTAGTCTTTTCTAATACATTAGGCCATAATTTGCTGTAGCAGGGCATCTAACGATGCCTGCCATTAGTTAGACTTGCCCTTGCATGTTTAGGTTTTTAAATTTCTTGCGTGGCAAGTTGCTGAAAGCACAAGGTGATAACGTTTTAGTGAGGGAAACGGGGCATCTGGGACCTGAGTGAACAGGGCAAGCAACTGTGCATCTCCCTAACCAATCAGATTGAAGGATTGTGAAATTAACAGTGCAAGGACTGAGAGGGAAGTGTAAATTAGAGTGGGTGAATTCAATGTCAAATCAGGTAGAGAAAGAGAAATAAAGAGAGAGAAAGAAAGATTGCAGTAAGATGGAGAGAAAAAAAGAGACAGAAAGGTAAAGTAAAAAATAAATTTAAATTTAAAATTTTACATTTTAAATATCTCCAACAACATTTAAAACCTGAAGGAATGAGACTCCACACTTGTAATAGTTAATTTTCAGTGCCAGAGAGGTTGACTGGCAATATTTAACACATTTCATGTCGTTAAAAGGGTACTTAGACTGGAATGTACAAGACTTAACTTTCTGTGGTGAGTTTAGTTCATATCTACCACGCAAATACAGCAACGTCATGCCATTCAGTGTATTTCAACGGTGAGGTAATCAGCGAGATGCCTCTTTCGGGAAGTTAATGGCTTCTCAAGCAGCAACTTTTGGATTTTTAAGTTTAACCGCGTATCTGCTCCTTGCCTGAAGTTGCTGTACCATTTGCGCATAAATAACAGCGAGCGCCATTAGCCTCACCATTAATTTGACAGCAAAATTTGAGCCATTAAAAATATAAAATTTATTCATTTGTTTTCCTAGCTGTCATTCAAATGAATGCACAATGACAGGTATGACATAAAACCTGTTAATGACTGTAACTAAGGTTTTACAGTATTATGACGTGATAATGAGTCATTACTACTTTATGATACTATAAAACCCTTTCATTAGTTGGGAATTTTAATGTCACAAATTTTGTGGGTGAAATCCACAAAATGGCAAATTGTCCCAATATTTTTCCTGCTGTTTGTGCTGTACAATTAAACTAAAATATAATTAAGATGGAAAAGATTCAATAACTAAAATTAAATCCCAGTAAAAAAAATTACAGCAACAAAATCAACCTGGCATCAACCTCAAACACCATACTTCATATAATCGTTTGGCGGTAGTCACCAAATTTACACCAAATCCCAAATTAAAACATGCCATGAGCTGCAAATGTTAATACATAAATTTTGCACAAAAGATGTAGCAGATTTGTCTTGAAATTGCAATCTTTTTAGATCACAGTGACTGGAGTTAAGCAAGCTGAGAAATAAGAAGACTGAACGCTCCTTCACATCAGTGATTCTGAGCAAGGGAAATGGCTGTCCATTTCTTTGTCAATAGATAAGATAGGTAGAAGTTCACAAAGCTTTGGGTTGACTGAGGCTGTAAAGATTAATACATTATTTTGTATTTAACCCAATACAACCTGCCCAAGATTTTTTTTGAAGAAGTAGACCGCCCTCTCTTTCCCTTGACTGACCAGGCACTTGACCAACTCTTGCCTGTTGATACTTGATTAGTTGTTGGACTCTAGTCCATGTAAAACATACTCTTACTTTCTGGGTTGGGGCAAGAAGATATCCGTCGCTAATGTTATTTAAGGTATTCGGAATGAACTAGCAACATAGGGAAGGCAAGGTTTCTATCTGTTTTTCTGGCTTATTCTTATTTCAACTTTCCATGGGTAAGGCAAGAAGGGCTGACTACACTTCGGTAGTTTCTGATCCGTCTTCCACAAAAGCACTAATTGTTTTTTTTAAAAAATTGTCCAAATTGTTTGTCACTGACATCAGATAATCTCCATCTCCTCATGATGTGCAAAGAGCCGCTGTGATGCACTGCTACTGTGTCACTTGTCACAGAGAAAGTCTTTGATCAAGTAGCCCAACTTGTTTTCAACTATACCGAGGTTTGGATTCAGGGAGCTCTTTGTCTGTATATATTACAGGCTTTGTAATGGGACCTGGGGAACTGCAGTCTCCGCTGATTCCGGACTGTCTGCTCATTTTGACTTGCACAATGGAATACACTGAGGTTGCCTTCTTATTGCTCCTCCTTTTCATGCTAGCTCTGGAGACACTTGCTGCCCACGTCAAAAACTGATGGAATCTAGTTCAAAGGCAGGTATCATAGACTGTCCTTAATAGAGTATAATTTTGTTATACCTGGCAAACCTCTATGTCAGTACAGTCCCTTAATTACAATTCATCGAGCAGTATGGCAGTTGTAAATACCTTACAATCACTACCTCCCATGACTGTGAAGAAACAGTAGGAATGAACAAATGACCTATATGACAAACATAATAGAGACAGATTTCAACAGATGGTGGTCTCTCCTTGTGGGATGAGTGAATGTGATAAAAATTGATATAAATCTCTTGTATTAATTAATTTACTTCAAAAATGACTATGTTATTCCCCCCAAATACTTTGTTAAGGTATGGTACCTGGTTTACCTCATTCCTCTGGGGAATATGTGCTCTTGTATTGGTTGGTACTTCTTGGATTTTTTCAGGTTTTACTATATTTATTTAATTAAACAGACAATATCCTGGATTTTTCACTTTTACTCATTTTCTACCCATGCCAATGGGTCGTCCTTGACCTTGGCCGATTCTCCTGTATCAAACTATTTCACATATCTTAGGTGGGCTCCCCAGCCTCTGCTGGAGACTCCGTATGAGAATAGGTGGAGAATGGCTGCAGCTGTCCTTGGGTGCCTGGTGCGCTTTAGCAAGCCAGTTGCCTTGGGAATGCACGAAAATAAAGAATTTAAAAAAAATTGCCTTAGCTTACACAATAAATTGCCCTATGAATGATTGCACAGGCCAAGGCAGCCTTTAATTTTTGAATGAACCCCACCCAGCTTTGCACCCCCTGGGCACCTGGAATGACTCAATGCTTTTAGGCCACAAATGACAGGAAAAACATCAATTAGCATATTTTCATTATGCCATTGGCTGCCTTAAGGGGCCTAACACCTCTTTGAGGACCCCATTAAAAAAATTGGCTGCCCTGAATACAACCAGTGCCAGCCCAGCTGCGTTCAGGAAAACCAATGGTTCTTAAAGGGACTGCTGGAGGCCGCCTCCAAAAAGGTACATTTCTAAAAAAACTATTTACCTGAATGTGGAGCCGGAAGATGCAGGAGTGCGCCTCCCAGCTCCACAGCAATGCTGAAGACCAGTGACAGCTCCCACTTGGCCTCCTCCCAATCGCCTCCCCCTCTCCAACCACCCCCCCCCCCCACATCTCCATCCCGATCACTTCCCGATCTTCTGATCAACCCCCGCCCCCGATCAGTTCCCCCCACTCTCCTAGGACCTACCTGAGGGCCGCTGCTGGCAATGCCTCAGGCCCACCCGTGCTGGCGTGAACCAATTTCTCGGTCTATGATTCCCAAGGAAGACTGTGATGGAACTTCTGCAGCCAGATCAGAAGCTCACTTCCAGTAAACTGGGGGCAAGATCAGTGTCTGTCAAGGTGATAGCTGCCTTGAATTTTTTTTGTCATGGGGTCCTTTCAGGCAACAGCAGGGAATATATGTCAAATCTCCCAATTTAAAATTAACCAGGGCTTAATGCAGGTAACTGATGCCTTGTTTGCTTTGGTGAGTGACTTGATTAATAACAAGCAGCAGCACAAAACAGCCCTGCACCTTTACTACCTGGCCAAGTTCTCTAAAGTGCAAAACATTGTTGATGTCACTCAGCGGCAGTATGGGGCCATACTACCAATGCTGCCCCCTTTAAGAACAGAGAAGGCTTCTTTTTCATCAACTTGTAGTTGGTGTGTGATCACAGGATGAGGATCATGTACATTAACGTTCACTACTCTCATGATACATTCATTTTGTGGTATTCTATGGAATCACCATCATTTGTTGGGCCATAAAGATTGGATAACTAATTGTTAAGGGACCCAAGCTGTCAACTGCTACCCCTGCTAATGATTTCTTTTGAGCTACCAAAGGACAAGACCTGAAGAGAGATACTAAGAGGTGCACATAGCAGTATAGGTCTTGGTGGAGCACACTGTCACGCTGCTGAAACAAAGGTTCAAAAATATTTACAGGCCTGGGGGAGTCTTCCAAAATAGCCTGTCCAAGGTCTCCAAGACTAAAATGGTCCACTTTGCTTCACACAGCTTGCAAAGGGGCATTGCTGTGGAGTAGGTTGAACTGATGACAGAAGAGGAGCCTGACCAGGAAACTCAAGAGATCCTGCACTGCCCCCTATACATTCCATAACAATCATAAGGTAGGGTCTTACTGACCCTCACTTAAGTCCATTTAATATTCTGTTTAAAACAGTCACGATACATGTTCTCAATGCAAAATCAGTTTCCCTGTCATTGCTTTAGCCTTACTTGAACATTCATAAGTCGCACTGCTGTGGTCCTCAATTGCATGAATATAGACTTTTCTTTCATAGCATTTTACATTAGTTGTGGCAAACTTTATTAACATGACCAGTATGTGGGACAGGAAAATGGCCTTCCTCCTCAAATAAGACCACCCTTGTATGCAGGATCTCTCGCAGCAGTACTTTGCAGTGGGACTTCTTAAGTCGTTTCACTAAATGGAGCAGTTCTCACATGTGTTCTTGCTCCATCAATTTTCTCCCCTCTCTTCAGCGGCAGGAGAGCTTTAAGGGTATCCAGCAGCCATTTAAGTGCAACCCACGCTGGAAACTCCTCCCCCTTACCTCTGCATGCTTTCAGCCGGCAGACAGGAGTGGGCTGACAGTGCTTTTAGCTCATTGCACTACAAGTGCAGGAAGTGTCCAAACAGCAGTGCCCCAGCAGAGCAGACACTGTGCTGGGGAGCACATAATCAGACCCTGTATAGTCTTTGCCTAAAGTAGAAATCATTTTCACTTTGCACTGAACATGCTGAATTCTTCATGCAAAGTTTCTTAAATCTTCTTAATTCAAATGATAATTGAGATGCACATGTGCTAAGAGCTCACACTGAAGAAATTCTAAATGATTGATGTCTGTGCCTGGAGGATGAACAGGTCCACCATTTGGCCATTCTGAATTCAGCTATAGTAATGGACTTAAGTGTACGCTGTTGTTTAAAGCTGTTCATCCTGGCTGGGACAAAACTGAGTTAAAAAGCCAAGTCTCAGTTTTAATATGTGTGTGCATATCTTAAACCTCCCCCTCCCAAAAAAAATTACATTTGTAATACCTTTTGTTCTGTGGTGTTCCATTTTTCTATTGGAAATACATTTCCCTCATACAGTGGCCCCGATATTTACGGGGAGGCAGGAAGGAAGGGGGGACACTTGTCAGAGGCCGGGAAACCCAGAAATATGGGGAAGGCAGAGGTCCTACCGAATTCAACGGCAGGATCTCATCAGAATTTATTTACTCCGTTTCCCGCCCGGCATCCGGCCAAGATGACATTGGTGGAGGGGTGGGGGGGGGAAGTTGGTTGGCCAATTGCGGGGGAGGGGGGGGCCTGAAGATGGCATCAGGTTTGCTTGGGGGGCCGGAGAGAAGCACTCCTGCTCCTCCTGGCCCACAAGCTGTGCTGGAAAAGCACTTACCTGCTGGATCCGGCAGTTTTCGCCTCCCTTTAGCTGCCTGGTTTCCTGAGCCCTGGGAAACTTGTGCTGAAGGTGTTAAATCCAAATGGCTGCCGAAATCTGAGGAACGGAGCCTCATTAACATATTATAATAACCGACCCGCCTCTCGAGAGCGGGTTGCTCGCCCGACCCCCAACCCGCCCCTGTTAAACCGGAAGTCGGCCTGTTCGCAGCAGGCTGGGATTGGGCTTCCCATTTTAAACAATTTAACCCCCCGACTCTCTCCCGCCCTTCCTGGGGAGGTTAAAATTCCCCTCAATGTGTTTACCATGAAAAATTCAAAGCAAAATCTTTAAATTAGGTCATGAGGAGTCCTCTGAATGAAGGTCATTGTGATGTTCTCCTCTACCTAGTTCTGCCTCCAAAGCATCGAGGGCTGTCTCTCCAGCAATGTCCAATTCCTGATCTTATTGTATGTGTGACAAACTGTTTGGAGAACACTGCAGAACCTTATAATTTTAAGTCTAACTCACCTCGAGTGCTTTGCGAACGTAGAAGCACGAAGCTGAGAGCTGCAGGGTCACCGGCCCTCATTATAATATATTGAAATGAAGTCACTTGGGCAGATTGTGGGAAGGGCGAAACAGTGCAAGGGAATTTGGGGGAATCGATTTTGGGGCAAAATACCAGTGTAAATGACTTTTGCTCCATTTTGCTGCCAAAAAAGCTATTCGCCCCTGATTAAAAGCTGAAGTCACACCGAAAACGACATGGAAATTCTAGGCCAAGAAGAATTATATTTGAAATTTGCTGAATCCAGTCATGTGGAAAGGCCATACAGCCCATCAAGTTTACTTCATCAACTTGGTCCTGTTTCAAGGAGGGACCTTACCATTTTTAATGATTTGCCTATTTCTACCTTTCATTGATTTTAGAATCAAACTAATTTCCTTTCAAATGCTTTAATAGAGTCAGTGCTTACGTTGTGAGTTGGAATTATCTTTGTAAGTAAAGAACCGTAAAATTGAAGAGTTTGGGGATAATTTTCAGTTTGGGTGCAGGTAGAAAACTGCCGGTTACAGATCAGCCGCCCATTATACATCCCGTTCCATTTTCTTACCACTGAAGCTTGCAGAAAAGAAAATCAGGCAGGGTGTATAATGGGTGCCTATTTTCCAAAGTGTTCGAACTGAAAATTACCCCTGTTATTCCTTAAGGTAAATTTAACTTGTGTCTTCTCCAGTTTATAATAACATACACTGATTTTCCTGACTAGCTTTGCACAAGATACCTTCCCACATCAGTGTTATCGATTAACTTTATAATTCTAAATCTTCAGTCATATCTTTCTTTGAGTTTTGTTTCCAATAAGAATATATTTAACTTCCTTTGTCCCTCTTCAAGCGAAATCATTTTTGTTGCCCTCTCCGAATCCTTTTCACTGCCTCTATAACTTTTCATAAGTGACCACAGTTGTACACAATGCGCCACATGCAATCATTCCTGTATTTCACTGAATGGAGTTACATTCAATAGATCTAATTAAACAACACAATATTTTATTTGGACTGTTAACTGTTACCGTACAATGTAACAGCACGTTCAATGTTTGGTCAACCAATGCACATAGTCCGTTTTTCTGATTCACTTTATTTAATTGTGTTTCCTTCATTTTGTAATGAAATGTGCTATTTTAGTGCCAATACGTATTCCTTCATATTTGTTAATATTAAATTCTTCGTGCAATTCAACTGCTCTTTCGTTAAGTCACTGTAGGTCCAGGTTATGTGGACATTAGGAAGAAAACATGGCAACGAATTGAGCTAGATTGTTAAATGTTGCAAAACAGCAGGTGATGAGTTCCCTTCTAAAGTAATGAAGCAGTCCGAGCCCGCATGCAGCAAGACCTGGACAACATCCAGGCTTGGGCTCATAAGTGGCAAGTAACATTCGTGCCAGATAAGTGCCAGGCAATGACCATCTCCAACAAGAGAGAGTCTAACCACCTCCCCTTGACATTCAACGGCATTACCATCGCCGAATCCCCCACCATCAACATCCTGGGGGTCACCATTGACCAGAAACTTAACTGGACCAGCCATATAAATACTGTGGCTACAAGAGCAGGTCAGAGGCTGGGTATTCTGCGGCGAGTGACTCACCTCCTGACTCCCCAAAGCCTTTCCACCATCTACAAGGCACAAGTCAGGAGTGTGATGGAATACTCTCCACTTGCTTGGATGAGTGCAGCTCCAACAACACTCAAGAAGCTCGACACCATCCAAGATAAAGCAGCCCGCTTGATTGGCACCCCATCCACCACCATAAACATTCACTCCCTTCACCACCGGCGCACTGTGGCTGCAGTGTGTACCATCCACAGGATGCACTGCAACAACTCACCAAGGCTTCTTCGACAGCACCTCCCAAACCCGCGACCTCTACCACCTAGAAGGACAAGAGCAGCAGGCACATGGGAACAACACCACCTGCACGTTCCCCTCCAAATCACACACCATCCCGACTTGGAAATATATCGTTGTTCCTTCATTGTTGCTGGGTCAAAATCCTGGAACTCCCTTCCTAACAGCACTGTGGGAGAACCGTCACCACACGGACTGCAGCGGTTCAAGAAGGCGGCTCACCACCACCTTCTCGAGGGCAATTAGGGATGGGCAATAAATGCTGGCCTCGCCAGCGATGCCCACATCCCGTGAATGAATAAAAAAAAAGATAAGATATTAGAGGAGGAAGGATTTAGAACCTCTGCTATTTTAACCAAAACAGAGGTTTGAAACCTGCACAGCAGCTCATATAAAATATAACCCATGTTGAGCAGAAGAATACTGTGGGTCCAAAACTCCAGTCCAGGTCAAGGCGGAATCCTGGTGGATCTCTGGATTGGGGACAGGAAAATAGGGTGGAATCACCAGCATTCCTCCCCGTTTTTTTCAGGTTGCCATTTTCCGCTAGGGGGAACCATGGGCAGATCTTCTGCCTGCTCCCCTCCCCAAGTCCAGGAGGATTTCTGGGGCTCTTAAATACCTCAGTGGATGAAAGCTGGCGTTAGTCCCTTCAAGGCCTTTTGAAAGGCTGCAAACCTTACTTCTGACATCGATTACTTTTGCCTTGTAGCAAAATGGCTCCATTTGGAGCCGAAGACTGTCACAGCTTTTTTTTGGCTCGGAAGGGCCTAGGGGGCACCTCAGGTGGAGGGGCTATGGACCATACAGGCACGTTTGAAGTGGGCACCTTTGAAGAGATCTTGCAGGTACCAGTGGCCCATGAAAATGACCCAAAACCTACAATTATGGAGGGCATTGGCGAACAAACATGTGGGCAGACGTGGATTCCGTTCTGCCACTCTTTCACCGGTGGAGCAGCCCCCGAGGGATTTCTGGTCTTTTACAGGAGTTCTAGGAGTGATAAGGCATCTAAGTGAAGAGTAAATGGCAGTTGGCAAGTCACATTAAAATTAATAATGGGGATTGGTTTTGAAATATAGAATTTCATGGTTGAAGTGGTGCAAGAAGGCATGCCAGGGAGATAAGTAGACACCACATTTAGACTGCTGACACCCACCATTATGCCACCAATCATATCTGCAGGCCCTGACACATAAGGATAGCACTGCCAGTAGCAATGAAAATGACCTCATCCCTTAACTCTTCCATCTCTGATGAGATAAGCATAGGAACCATCTGCAGTATCAGCCAAAGTGCTGCCTACACAAGTACCAAACAGGTGATTGTTGCTTTGATCAACATAGCCAGCAATTTCATTTCTTTCCCAATGAATAGTAATCGCAGCATGAGATGGCTGTGCATTTCACTGCACTGCTGCACTTTCAAAGTAGAAGAATTACTAAAGACACCCACGTGGCTATTCCACAGCTCATCCTGTGTGTCAGTAAGTGGTCGTGCGTCATACAGATAGGTTGTGTTACAATAATGTTATACATAAAGCCCATAAAGGATGTTAGTGGTAATTTGCAGCTTGGACATGTGCCCTGCTTGAGCATGGGAATGCGTGATAAGTAATGAAAGAGTTGTCAGGTTGTGTGAGGGTTTAACATGGGCTGACAGTAAATATTAAACAGGTTGACAGGCAAAGTTTGTGGCATGCCTGGTAAATGGCACTGTTGGGTAGTCTTACCATGGCAGCTTCGTTAAGGTGTGCCATCTACTTCTGCATCTATTCCCAGGTCATATGGGTAGTGCACACAGTGTTCACCCTAACTGCTACCTCCTTGCAGGCTTGTTAATCTGTTGTCTTCTTGGGAGGTTGCCCTAGATTACCAAATAAGACAGCTCTCCTTGGATCCATCTCGTGTAGAAAAGCCTTCACTTCATGGCCCACCCCCTTGTCCAGCACTTGAATCTGGTGAAGCATTTATTAACATGGTGCAGCTACAGCTGTGGCACTGGCTGCCGGCCTCAGGAGCTTCTGGCTACCAATGAAGAACAGCAGCCAGAATGCCTCCAAGCCCAAAAATCATTGGAAAGGAGATGGTACTTACCTTTCTGGCCTTTCTTCCCTTGCTACTTCATCCCCCTCAGAGTCTGTGACCTGAGGCGGTGCCAGGCGAAAGGCCCACTGCCAGCTTCTAAAGGTGCCCATTTGTCTTTGCAGCCTTTGGTTGCAGGAGGAGGAAAGTGAGGCGAGAGGGATGGAAATGTCCACGAGAATACAACGTATTGCAGGTACAGACCCAGATGCACCCCTATGGGAAGGCCCCGGAAATCCTGGGGCAACCCAACATTGCTGGTGTCCATACCTGTGATCCCCAGGTACTACAGAGAGGAATATCGGGGGCCACCAGCCACCAAATAGGTGGAGTTCAGGTTATGTGCCACTTCACCACGTGCACAGTCTCCATTCCCTGCCTCCCATGCCACTATTTTTGGCCCTTTACAAGCCTTGGAAACACTGAAATATGCTTTAAAAATATTTCCCCCTTATCTGTAAATGGTTGCATCCCGTTAAATTTTAGTTGCAGCCTTTAAGGGCTGCTGATGTGTGCAATTTTCCACCACGCACCCCGCTTTCTCTTTGGCAAGCTCCCATCATCCAGCCCAATATGGGCCAGGAGCTAAGCATGATAAAGTAAATTGGGACAAGCCTGGAAAATCCTGGGAGGTCAGTTCAACAGGAAGTTGGTGAATGTTACACTTACCATGCTCCAGTCCCACTGCTTTAGCAGCGGGACTGGAAAATTAATCTCAACACTTCTGCACAACATAATTAAATGTGCCCTTTATGTAATTTATAAAATATATATGTAATAGTTCCTCCTTTTCAACTTTATTATTTTATTATAGTAACTTTATTAAAACAATCTAATATCGTTATATGATATTAATACTTTCAAGGCTTTTCTGAGAATATCCTGATGCAGGCATTTGGAATCAATACTTACCAAATGAAAACATTTCTGTTGTAAACAAAGTGAGGGAAACACATTGAAATGGATTAAACTTACACCCTAATGTGTAAAAATGAGAGAAATAGTAAAATATTGAACACAATGATGGTTTTAAGTTTTAAAACTGTGATAACCTTAAAATGGAAACGCCTTTTAATATTCTCAGCAGTATCTGAATGTAGAGTTGCTTTAAAAACACACACGTGCACAAACTAAGAAACAAATAGAGCTGTACTAATGAATGCGAGTTTCCAAACTTCTCAAACTAACAAAGACTGCGGACCCTCCTGCACTAATTGCTGTGTTTTCAAGATGCTTCTTTTTAAATGGTGTCTTTTCTGTGGGTTGCTTTCACTAAGGTGTTTCATATTGATAAGTACTCTCTATAACTATCACTTCCCCAGCAGAAAGGTTATTGTTTCAGTGTCGAACGTCCGTTCCATTCTGGAATGATTTTAATATATTGGCCGTGAAATTACACTGTGGGATACTGATGTGCAAACATTTAACACGCTTGACTGAAATTCCTCAGCCCATTATTTTACTCATTTGTTTTAAACAGAATTTAAGCCTCCGTTAAAATAGCAGAGACAGAAATTTCAGATGTACACACTAAGCATTCATACACTATTATCCCACAGTGTACATTTTTGGGTTATTAGGGTTAGTTAATCATCGTCACCCCAATTCTCGACCTTAAGTCCCAGTGAGCACAGCTCCCCACTGGAAATATGGGATGACAGAATAGCAGATACTGTTTTTGAAAAACATAGGAGAACAAGAATTGTGAATATCGCCGTACCTTTTTCAGACAGAATCCTCCATGGGCATTTGATCCCAGCAGAAGTGCCAGAATCCTCCCATCAGGAACTTCTGCTCTCAAGCCACTGAAGTATCTGGGGTCAGGGGAGATACCCTCATCTAGATAAAAACAACAGGCGCTCGTGCCATTATGAGTGCAACTTGGGGACCCGCCATAACAGGGGGCACAGGAGAAGCAGTGAAGGCCAACTGCGCAGTGAGTTTAAGGCATGCTGTAAATTCAAAAAAGGTCTACTAGACCCAAAAGCTAACAGAATTCAAGGATGTCAAGGCCTTAGAGAGGGTGCAGAGGAGATTTATCTCAATGGTACCAGCGATGAGGGACTTCAGTTATGTCGAAAGACTAGAGACTGTTCTCCTTAAGGGGGGATTTGATAGAGGTCTTAAAAATTAGGAGGGGTTTTGATAGAGCAGATAGGCAGAAATTGTTTCCACTGGCAGGATGGTCAGTAACCAGTGGACACAGATTTAAGATAATTGGCAAAAGATCGTGGGGGGAAATGAGCAGGCATTTTTTTACTCAGCAAGTTGTTATGATCTGGAATGCACTGCCTGAAAGGGTGGTGGAAGCAGATTCAATATTAACTTTCAAAAGGGAATTGGATGTATACTTGAAAAGAAGAAATTTGCAGGGCTGTGGGGAAGGGCAGTGAAGTGGGACTAACTGGATAGCTCTTTCAAAGAGCCGGCACAGGCATGATAGGCTGAATGGCCTCCTTCTGTGCTGTAAGATTCAATGTCTATAATTCTTCATTACCCAGACCTGTATTCTCAGGTGGGCTCCACTTCTGCTGACTGGGAGGCCAGTGCGCAAAGAGAAATGAGGCTGCCTGCTCACCCAGCAGATTCCAGGCTTGGGCTGAGGAAACTTTTGGCCTGGGAATCCCTCCTCTTGGCCATGCTCACTCTGATATGCGAAGGGTTGCCAATCCTCCAGAATTGTCCAGGAGTCTCCAGGAATTAAAATAAACCTCTGGAACATTTCTGTGAGAAACCCAGCAGAAAGATCATAGGGGCATTAAAGAATATTGGGAGCCAAATTGGGCCATGTAGCACCCATTTTGTCGGCTCTACGCGGACACCTAAGCCCCGAAAATGGCATCCAAGATGCACGCGCACACTTCCGATGTGAAGTGCACAGAACGCCACCTGGTAAAGGGGTTTGCAACACCGATTTGAATCAGCTGGTGACATTTTGGAACTCCACACTCCATCCAACGCACATCTTAACCACGCACAGCAGAACAGGACTTAAACGGCATGTAGGACCCCCCCACCCAACAGTGCTATTTAAAGGGATCATGTAGGAGTTACAGGTTAGTTGCTGGATTATTTCTTCTAGTGGCTGATACATTTGTGCTTTTGGAGGTGTCCTATACTTGGATCAAGTTTCAATACTCCACAGGGAGTGGGCTGGCTAGCTGACAGGCAACAGCAAGGGCTCTGGCAGAGTGGCAGGGGTGGGAGCAGAAATGCTGTCATCCTGAGAGAGTCATGATGTGGAGATGCCGGTGATGGACTGGGGTTGACAATTGTAAACAATTTTACAACACCAAGTTATAGTCCAGCAATTTTATTTTAAATTCACAAGCTTTCGGAGACTTCCTCCTTCCTCAGGTAAACATTTACCTGAGGAAGGAGGAAGTCTCCGAAAGCTTGTGAATTTAAAATAAAATTGCTGGACTATAACTTGGTGTTGTAAAATTGTTTACAATCCTGAGAGAGGACAGCAGGTTCGTGCTCCATGGAGCCACAGCCACTTGCTGCCTTCTATTATGCACCAGCTTCTCCTGAAAGAAACAGGGAAGTGTGTCGGTGAGTGTCCTGCAGGATGTTTGAGTGATGTGGCTGACATGTTTGAATAGCTGCAAGTGTGAGCTGTGGGATGTGGTTGTGCGGCTTGCAACAGTGGTAATGTGTGAGGGTGTGAGGCAGCATCTGATTTGAAGAATTGAGTACTGATTTTGGTTTGTTGATAGGTGGAGGATGGGGGGTGTAGTGCATTGAGCAGTGGATGAGGCTCGTGGTGCAGTTGGTAGGAGATGCCATTTGAAAGTTGAACTCACTCACCTTGACCTCTCGTGTCAAATCATTGAACTTCTTCCTGCACTGCATTCATGTTCTTGGCGCTATGCACCTGGCATTGACCTCATCCATTACTTCCTCCCACTGCCTCTTAGGCATACGTCTTGAGGGCCTCCTGCCCCCCTGCGGATATGGGATGCCCTCCTTCTATCTACCTCTTCCACCAAGATCTCGAGTGCATCATCCGAGAACCTTGGTGCACGCTCTCTCGCAGGGCCAGCCATTCTTCAATATATTGCAGCACAGATTTACTTCACAATTGACTTCCACCACTTCCTGCAGCCACAGTGCACCTCCCCTTTAAGAGGTGCAGGTTGCCTTTAAGTAGCGCTAGCCACTCTCGATATCAGGGCCTCTGCTGATGTGCGCAGCCAATCAACAGCGCAGGTAGCGTTGGCTGTATGCAGCTATCATTTAAATCATCAGGCAACTCGAATGTTACGTGCTCACTGCATCGCAACCAACGGGTGCGGATTAATTGAGCACCACGATCCCAGCGCCCGTTTTCGGGGGTTATCCAATATAACCCCCATTGTGTGTTTTTTTTCATTCCCTTTGAAACACTTTTATTAGTTATAAAAGTATCGGAGAAGAGGAATAAAGGTGTTTAATTGACAGTCAAGAATCATCCAATTGAGTAATGAAGAGCCTGTTGGCTTTCCAATTGGCAAAGGAAAGCAGTGAACTACGAGGATGGACGTGTCGGGCGATCAATGGCGGGTGTGTGGGGGCTGGGTGGTTGGAGGCGGGAGGTCATGTGATGAAACCTCCAGGAATTCGTCCACCCAGAGTTGGCAACCCTAGATATATGGGACTGTATGTGGGCCGGATGGAGGTACCACCCCAAATAAGCCCCTGTGGAAACTTACAGCAAAGGCCAGGAGTCAGTGCATCTTAGCTCCGGCCTAATTCATGGGCCTTCTGCTTCATTCCCACCTAACTTACAATGGGACTGCTCTTGAAGGTCTGTGGATTTTCGGGGCTTCACAGTGCCACAGCTGTAGAAGCTGCAGGCTTTGTGTGGACAGCATGGCAAGTTTCCACTTAACTGCTATGTAACACCCTTCATACAGTTTTTGTCTTGTGGTTTCAATGAGTAGTTAAGTAAAATGTCTGTGGAACACACAGATTATGGGTCACAGATTTAGCCCTGCAAATAGCTTACAAGTTCAACTCTCTGAAAACCCTAATGTGGGTCCATCAATTAGAAGTAGCATGTTATTCTTCAACAAAGCAGTCTTTACTTTGAAAGACCCAAATCAGTAAATTATTTTCCCATTAACATTCTTCTTGTAGCAAGTTATCTTTATTGGCTGTGACTTTTTACAAAGAACTGGCTTTTCCTTACTACCGTGAAGTGTAGTCCCAAATTACAATTGATTTTCCTTTTTCTGATTGGACCGAAACCTCTTTTGAACAGCAGCAAACAGTTGGAACCCATTGCCATGCTATCACCCGAGCAACACACACAAATGTGGGGCGGGGGGAATAATAGGTAGCAGCCATGCAGCTTGTGTGAGTAAAGGAAATCAAGGCCAAGCCCAGCTCCTTCAGCTTGGGGGCGGAGAACACATGAAAGGCTGCATGTGGGCTTATTTGTACTGAATGTGGCCCGTTTAGAGCTTAGCCACAATAATATGGAAGGTTTCTTTGAAAGGCAGGATAAACAAGGAAATGAGGAGCTAATCATGTCCAGATATTACCTTCCTTCCTCCCTCCTTCAGAGACACTACTCCATTCATTAGGAAACAGCACTGATTAAAGAAAATAGACAGGAAAATCTGCACTGGGAATAGAAAAGGCAAGATTCTACAACGAAAGAATTCTGAACCAGGCCAATAAATGATGACTGAAAGTGCAGCCACTTTACTTTGTCGTTATATTCTATTCAAGCTGTGTTGAATGGACACTTCCCTACACACATACCTGGACAGAAATAAATGAGGCAAATAAAGTAGATTGTAAACCTACAATCATTTGGAACTATTGCCTTAGTTCAACATCTACAGCAGTATTTCCTGAATTTTATTTGTTACATTTTGCCTCAGTCTGCATTAGTTAATTGACAGTAATTTTCATTTATTGCTCTACTCGTTTTATATAGGACATTTATAATCAGTTCTATTAACTTATGAGCCGTCATAACCTCAATTAAAAAAAATATTTTTCAAACAGAATTTAATCTGAAAATCATTGCAGTCAAAGATTATCCTCCCAGTTATTAGTACATTGCACAACAGAGCAATATAACTTGTCACAGTGTCATATTCTATCATTGGACCTGTCTCCAGTTCTCTATTGTAACACCAACGCTCCAAATATGTCGAAACCTTTTTTTGAGCCAGACATATAATTAAAACAATGTTTTCCATAAAAATAATAGAATGCAATAGTAGAGTATGTACAGTAGTATCTCCTCATTAAAAAAAACTCCATAGGTGCAGCCTCTTACTACAATAAACCCTTCCTTAGCCTTGCCAAAGCTCCAATAGAGCCAGCAGAGGAAATCAGACCTCAACAAACTGAGTTTCTCCATTCTGCCCGGCATGGATAAATTATTGCTTTAGCACAGGAATGATTTAAAGAAATAAAACAGTTCAAATGACTATAAGAAGCTTATTCATAAAAGGACTTATTATTAAGTAATTTTTACACACTGGTTTCTGAGTTTGCAAGGGGAACTTATCAGTTTATCAGCAGTGCGATTAGTACAGAGAGGGAAGGGGTGGAAAGCCACATTCTGTACAAAAAAATGTTATTGCTGTCTGAAATGGAGACTTACGTGAGGATATGTTCAGAAGGGGATGTAATGAGATCTTTTTAAACTAATGTTGAACATAATACAACAGCAAAAAGGTAGCCATTTTCAATGAGAAACATTAGTGTATCCTTAATCCGAAGAACAAATTCTTATTCTGCTTTAGAGCTTTTTTATGAGGCGATACCACTGCGTATACTCTACTATCATTTGTTATCATTTTTAAAGAAAACATTGTTTTAGTTATATGCCTTGAAAAAATATCCCCAAAGAAGGAATGTAATGACAATCATTTTGTTTCAAAATAGGATCTGTAGAGAACAGTGTGCCACTGCACTGTCAACAATAGCATCATTTTTTAAAATTTAAACAGGAAGAGGGGATGAAAAAAAGTAACAGAAAAAGTAAGATTCATTTTTGGGTAGACAGCAGGAGTCAAATTTCTGCTTTCTCAAATAGAAATGATTGAATCCTTTAAACATTATTCGTTCAGTGGTTGTTAAACAATCGTGCCATTTTTGCAACTTCAGAAACTGCACTTGGGGATTTCATTGACTGGGTTTTCCTATAGTTCTGGAGGACCCTCCACAGCACAACATGGTAGCTAATCAAAGTACACTTAGAGCCCTTCCTTAAACAAGACCCCATGAGAATATCAGGATGCCACTAAGAAGGAATGAATGACCTCTTGTCCACCTGCAGTTTAAAACAATATGCACCACTTTGGGCTTTAGGGATCATTCATTCAGTGCTATTTTCTTCCTTAATTCACACATAAAGCTTCACCATAGCGTGTAACCCTTGTCTTAACTTTGTCTGTGAGGAAACAATGTTTCAGTTTAAAAAATCTTTCCTCTCTAAAGGCTTCAGGGTTAGCAATTAGGAAGTGAATAATCGGTAACATGCGAAAAGACTTCTCTGCACGCCAGCGAAAGCTTTCTTGCCCTTGGGCATTTTTGTTAGTTCCCAGATGCCAGAGTTAAGAGCCAGTCAATCTTTGATCATTTGACATTAACTTGGCTTTTTTCAAAAATAGATAGAGTAGATGTGCAAGTGGGGTCGAAAATTCAGTGAAAGCAGGATGCAACACATTAACTAAATCTTTACCACATCCTTTAAAAAACATTGCTTGTGTAATTGCATCTATTGAATGTTTCAACTTGTAGAAATAACAGAATGAGATATGTTCATTACACATAACCCCATGCAAATACTTCTTCATCTGTTGCTAAATAAACTTTGCATCAAATACAGACGTTTTTTTTAGTTAATTAAATCAATACTTATGCAAGTAGGTTCAATGAATGCATCTTTGCTTAATTTAGGTCCCACATCCATAATATTGGGTTTGCACTTTTTATAGTGCGTTATCATAGTAGACACAGAGCAAAAAAGCCAATTGATATATCAGCCAGTAATTTATTAGCCAAATACAGCTGAGATCCACCTCATACATTTATTGGTGAGTTGGCTCTGAAACTAGAAACCCCCATTCTTCTTGTAAAAAGAAATTTGATTACACTAAGTAGTGCATTTGGAAAAAGAAACACAGGGCAGCAAAACTAATTTATTCTTTTGGTGTTCTTTTAGCCTAATACTGATGTCCCAGATGCACGAGCAAAGATCAACATGAATCTAATTCAAGCCTATTTCAGTATTGCTGAACACTTGTGTTTTTTAAGTTCCTGAGTCAAGGAACTCCATTTATTTTATTCAAAAGTAAAGCTCTTTCATGCTGAATGTGCCCCTTTTAAATGCTTCTAAGGCTGTAAGTACCTTATTTCACATAATGTCATCCTGAGGATTAGCAGAACGTAATTTAAGGAAGCATACTCTGATGTGGATGATGTCACTTCACAGAGATTATGAATGTTTTACAGATCATAATACTTTATTATTGATATAAATGGGAATTGTAAATAAGCTATATCTGTACAATTTTGATGTGTGTGTGTTGGGAATAACATCACTGCACACACAATTAGTGTCAAGTCTGCGTTTGATTGATCATATTTAACATCATCTCACAAATTAAATACCTAATTGTAATTGTTGAGGAATGACTATAAATTATTAACTCACAAATCAAATGCTATCAGTAACAAATTTAATAGCAGCTCTTGCTACAAATTACACAATGATATAAATTAATATGAAAGTTTTTGATGTCTTATTAAGTGAGTGCAAGGGAAGGATTCCAAAATATGGTATTAAATTAACAGGCTATCTGACAGAAAACATAAGAAGCCATCACATTTTAAATATAAGTTTCCTCACAATTGGCAGAGATTGACAAGTTTTGCAAAATTAAGTTGCTTTTGCAAAAATAATGGAATAAGTTAGGGGGGAATCGATAGTGCAGATTTAAAGATTTTAACTGAGCATATAAATGTTTGTACACAGAAGGAAGTAATACAAGCAATATACATCACAGGGTATATTTTCAACTTGCTGCCTGGGCATAAAAGTGGCGTTGCCGGTTGGCCATCACTTATAGAAACCGGCCGATTTTCATTTCCTTCTATAAAAGGCGGCCTATCCGCCATGCCAGTTTTATGCCCGGGCGACAAGTTGAAAACCTACCGCTGCATGTAACTTGAGCAACATTGTGTACCTAAAATATTGAGACCATTTATGGAGATTTTCATAGTTAACTTGTATCAGAAGGAAAAACTTACACACCAGGAGGTGGCCATAATCCAAAATGCTAAAGTATATGATTGAAAATATGATCATAAAGTAGAAAGCACTCTGCAGTACAGCAGGACATTTAAAATGATATACATGGAACCTTTACTTCAGTAAAATGATTTGGGAGCAAGAAATGTCTAAACACTTTTATTCTCTTCAAAATTAGTTTAACCACCCTTCTCATACTAACAGGATCTCTGCAGGTTAAAAAAAGTGGTTTAAAAATATTATCATTTTAATAGTTTTAAAATTGGAACTTTCATATAGATACTTATCTTGCTTTTAAAAGCTCTAAAACTACCTTTGTTCAAAAATTGTGACAAGCTTGGATATTCTGTTGCTAGCTTTGATATAATTAACCGCGGAATCCTGACCCTCTCTGTGCAGCAGTGACTGATGTGGCATTAAAATGTAATCTAAAATTTTTGACTTGCAAGCTGAAAACTCTATCCAAATTGTTGGTCTAGTCACTTTAATATGCCATGAAGTACATGCTAGATGTACACGTAGTTACCCAGGAATTATTTTCCATTTAGTATATAGAAACGATGTCACATCCCTTTATAGCTAAATGAACCAAATGTCCACTGGCTGGGGTATGAGAACCTACTGTGCGAGTTTCACAAAAATGTAAGTGCTGATGTAATTATAATATAAAATGGCATAGAAAGAAGTGTATTTCTAAATAGTAATATGAGCTCAGATGATCTTGACAACCAGTCTAACTCTCACGATTAGATTCTGAACTCCTCGATATGTTACTGCTTTATAACATCTACTATACATATCATAAAATGCACTTTTCACAAATGTTAGCAGACTTAGATATATCTGTTTCTATTCTATACAAGATAAACAGAAAGCATTCAATTTGCTTTGAAAGCTGATGTGTCCCAATACTATTTCATCTTTGTGGCAGGTACTCCAGTGAGGATATAATTGCTACCTTCTAACTGAGTTTCCCTGTAACCTCATTTACCATTTTATTATAGTTGGTCTCTCACAGTCAAGAACCTCTGGAAGCAGATGTTGCCAGTACAGTCTTCTGTAGGTTACAGCAGCAGAATATTTTACCATTGTTCAAAATTCACTTTAAAATTATTGAGAAATTAGACACTTTTTCTAGAGGGGTTCATTTCCAGAGGGATAGAATTGAAAAGCAGAGAAGTTATGTTAAACTTATACAGAACCTTGGTTAGACCAAACTTGGAGTACTGTGCAGAGTGTCTCCATATTATAAAAAGGATGTAGAGGCATGAAGAAGGTGCAAAAAAGATTCATAAGGGTGATACCAGAACTGAGAGGATATACTTATCAGGAAAAACTAAACAGGCTGGGGCTCTTTTCTCTAGAAAAGAGAAGACTGAGGTCTTTAAGATAATGAAAGGGTTTGATAGGGTAGACGTAGAGAAAATGTTTCCACTTGTGGGAGAGTCCAAAACTAGAGAACATAAATAGAAGATAGTCACTAATAAATCCAATAGGGAATTCAGGGGAAACTTCTTTACCCAAAGGGTGGTAAGAATGTGGAATGCACTACCACAAGGAGTAGTTGACTCAAATAGCATAGATGCGTTTAAGGGGAAGCTAGATAAGCACACGAGGGAGAAAGGAATAGAAGTGTATGCTGATAGGATTAGATGAAGTAGGGAGGGAGGAGGCTCATGTGGAGTTTAAACACCGGCTTGGACCAGTTGGGCCGAATGGCCTGTTTCTGTGCTGTAGACTCGATATAACTCGATGTAACTTTTGAGTTGAACAAGGTGGATAGCTGTGACGCTGAATACATCTGGGTCAACTGGTAGAGAGCTCACTAATATTCAGAAATGTTCTTTAGATCTATATAATGTCAAATAATCCAAACGGAGCTGTATTTTAGATTGATCAATATCAGTTGTGAATTATTTTAAAGACTGTGCCTAATGCCATAGTTAATTTTTTAACACCATATTTAATACCCATTAATGTCAGTGAATTCAAAAAGGTGACGTATGCCAATTAAATCTCTGACACAGTAGATAATCTTCAAATATCAATCACGCCCTGTTATATCTTATTTTAGAGTATTGGAAGTTTCAACTATTTGTTTTGCCTTGAAACTTTTTGTTACTTATACACAACATAAGTCTGCAACTTAACATTTCCACTGTTCTCAGGCAATGATTTTCCATCAACCTTTCTGGAGGTTCACGTCATTTCTGGTTATGTTTCATATACGGCATTTTGCTATCTTGTTCTTGCATAAGAAATCAGCCTCTACAACCTCTCTTAATATCACTTGTGTGAGTGCTGTATATGCACTCTACCCACATAGCATCAAACAATATTTCCTATGTCCAAACCATTGGTTTGGGGGTATATAGCTGTGGGGACTAATTCCATCCAGTGATAATTTTGCTGATTCCTTGTTACCGCTCTTCTCTGCTCAGTGATCTATCATAGCAACTGCATGGATTCAGTTGTTTCTGTTCCATTATTATATTCGAGCACTCTGTCTATATGTCGGTAGTTGATTGATCGTGGTATTAAACATCTTCAGCTGAATTTTCAGTTGGACATCCTGTCAATCCACAAACTAGTGGGTAAAACTGTAAATCTGTTAATATGTATCCATTATTGTCTCATTTATTTCGAAAGGTGATTCAAATCTACATTTTGTTCATGTCATCAGACATGGTATGCTATGAGTTACCACAAATGCTCTATCACAAGCAAAGATATTCATAATAAGCCACAGGGGTCATTTGCAACCCACCTCCCCTTTGTCTGTAGCGCTTGACTCCTCCGGGTCTCCATTCAAGATGTGAAGTTGATCAAGCTGGGATTTGTGTTGTTCTTTCTCCTTACTTTCTCCTTATTGGCTCTCCAATAAAATAAGACAATGGAATGCTATTAGGAAGCAGGGTTATACAGGCATTCATTGAGCAAATGAAAAGAATTTTGTTGGAAGGCAGGCAGGATGATGTATGAAAAAGAGACAGGTTTGTTGATTATAATGGCGTTTGCATTCTTAAAAATCCGCCCTATCAAAATGGAGCTATTTTATTAGAGCTATTTGCTCTGCAGTTTTTACCCTTGTTTCTATGAAGATGTTTTTCACCTCAACTTAGTGAACATCTAGACTGACATGATTGAAATTAGCAGTTCACCAAGTGGGAAAAACTAGGCTGGCTGTAAGGGTGGGCAAAATGATGAACACATTAGTTATTATTTATTTGACAAGAAGCTCAATTGGACCAGCCACATAAATGCCGCCGTCACTAGAGCAGGTCAGAGGCCGGGTATTCTGCGGTGAGTGGCTCACTTCCTGACTCCTCTGCAAGTTTACTCACTGGAAATTACTGAGATCCCGTCTTGAAGTACTAAGCACTGTAATATTATATAAATAACTGATAAATGTACCAACTATTGTAAAATGTAAAAGCAAATTCCACTAAATGAAATGAATAAAATTCATTAGAGAATGAAACCAGTGGGGTGAGGGTGTGAAGCTTCACCTGAGCCATCCAATGCAACAAGAAGTGCAGCAGTGATGTGTCGACAGGAAACTGAATCAGCAGTTCAATGTGAATGACGCTGGCATACAATCCAAGAGCAGTTCTTCAAGGGAGAGAGATCAAAAACGTTATCAAAAGCAAAATACTGCGGATGCTGGAAATATGAAATAAAAACAGAAAATGCTGGAAAAGCTCAGCAAGTGAGGCAGCGTCTGTGGAGAAAGAAACAGAGTTAATGTTTCAGGTCAAAGATCTGACGAAAGGTCTTCGACCTGAAACTTTAACTCTGTTTCTTTCTCCAAAGATGCTGCCTCATTTGCTGAGCTTCTCCAGCATTTTCTGTTCAAAAACATTATCTTCTGACTAATTAGAAAAATATTATTTTCATTTTTGATGCGAGAAAAAACATTTGCTTTTAATGAGTTAAAACACGCTAAATTGTCAAAAGTGTTAAAAAAAACGCAGGATTATTCAGAATATATAGGTCATAAAAAGCACTATTTCTTTCACTTGAAGCACTAAGTCTAGTGGGTCCACTGTGGATTTTTTTCTCCTATACAAATCAAGTTATATTTTTCTGAATTTTACCCATCACTTTAAGGAATATCAATGACGCGGGATTGGAAAATACGTCCATCTTTTTTACACCCTTTGTCAGCAACCAGGAATCCTAGGACACATGCAGAGTACAACTCCAATGTACTGCTCTAATACTGGGGGCAAAATTGATTTTGGGCAATGGCACAAAATAGGTGATAGCAAATTAGTAGTCAATGGGAAAAAAAATAGGAAGATAGGGTGTGGTGGGGTGGGGTGGCGGGGGATTGTAAAATGGGCCGCCAATTAGCTATTGTCCATTTCGAGCAACCACCCTAGACCAATTTAACTACTAATGTGTCTTCACTCATTTCTCAAAACAAACACCTTCAACTCCATCAGTGTGATATTTGCACCTTCCATAGCTGCCATCCATCCTTATGGTCTCTCTCAGAGAGACTGCAGGTTTATTTTAAACTATGGAAAGTTATGTGCTTTGGACATAAGTCCAATGAGGACTGGATTGGAGCTGCCCGAAGTCATTTCAATTAGAAATGTTTCAACTGGAATGGAAGTGAGACTTCCTTTCCTAATGGTTAGGGCTGGATTCTATCCTAGGTCCCAGAGGTGCAAGAACAGCATGTACTACTCAAATCTACTGTGCTACTCAAATCTACTGTGCTGCTCAAAGTCCCAACGCTCCACATTGCATAAATGTTTTCAGAAGAATGTTTCAAAAGCCAGTTTTCTGACAAGCCACTCCTGACCTTATGACAGAAGGAAAATTATTGGTGAAATAGCTGAATATGGTTTGGCCGAAGATACTGTCCTGAGGAAGTCCTGCAGTGATGTCCAGCTATGGTATGACTCCAGCCACTGGGGGATTTTGCTCTTGAAACTCATCGACTTCAGTTTTGCTAAGGCTCCTTAGCGTTATATTTGGTTGAATGCAGTTACTCTCAGCTCTCCTCTTCTATTGAGTATGTGTCCATGCACCTAAGCTGCGATGAGGTCTGGAGTCGAGTCGTTCTGGTAGAACACGTGAGCATCCGCAAGCAGGGTATTGGTGAGTAGATGTTGCTTGATGGCACTATTGATGACTCCATCACCTTACTGATTTAAGTGGATAGGACATTCCTGGACAATTTTCCACATTGTCGGATAGATGCCGGTGTTGTAGCACTACTGGAATAGCTTGGTTATGGGCCAGCCCTTCCTGCTGTGCATGTCTTCAGCGCTACAACTAGAATGTTGTTAGGGTCAATAGGCCCTTCATTATATCTAGCATATTCAACCATTTCTTAAAGTCATGTGGAATGAACTAAATTGACTGGGCACTGGGGTTTATGATGGTTGGGGCCTTGGGAGGAGGCTGAGTAGGATTGTCCACTTGGCACTTTTGGCTGAAGACTCTTAAAAACACTTCAGCCATGTCTCTTGCACTCATGTGGAGCATGGGAATGTTCCCTGAGCCTCCTCCTCCCATTTGTTGCCTGATTGTCCAGCACCACTCCTGACAGAAGGTACTTGGTTTACAATTGTTTATTAGATTTTTTTTATGAGATTTTTTTTATCTCTCTGCTTGTCATCCTCCCTTCCTTGTATCCATACTGTGCTCCTGGATCTGGAAAGGCAGAACAGACCAACAAAGGGCCATATCCCTGGATAATGTTAATGCTGTTGCGCTCAGAAACTTGGTTAAGGAGTTTGGGAATGAGATTTCCTCTGCCCAACTCATGCACTTTTCCGGTACCTTCTGGTTTTCTACCACAGGTACTTTTGCTGAGCTGGTTAAATCTCACCTTCTTTGGGAATTCAGGATGAGTGTCAGTCAAAGATGAGATTTAAAAATTTGAAACATTAACTTCACTGCTGGCATGTGGCTACGTGAACCATTGTTGAGTTTATTTTCAAAGAGATAAGTAGGCCTCCCTGTACTCCCTTCTCACAATAATTATCTGCTCTCTACTCAATTAATGGTTTGACTTTTTCATAAACAACTCCATTCATTTCCTGAAAAACAAGTACAGCATTTTGCTTGTCATGGCCATCACTATGGCTTGTCAGAAGACTGGCTTTTAAAACAAACAACATATTCTTCTAGAAACATTCACGCAATGTGGAGGGGTGGGACTTTGACTAGCACAGTAGATTACATACAGTTCTTGCACCTCTGGGACCTGGGATAGAATCCAACTCAGACTGAAAGGAAGGGAAATCTCCCCTTGATTCTGGTTGTAACAATTTTAATTGACTTTGTGCAGCTCCAATCCAGCCCTCATCGGACTTATGTCCATAGCACATAAATTCCCATAGTTTAAAATTAACCTGCAGTTTCACTCAGCGAGACCACAAGGATGGTTTCAAGAGTCCATGCTAGCCTATAGCAGGATCTGGACAACATCCGGCCTTGGGCTGACAAGTGGCAGGTAACATTCATGCTGCGTCAGTGCCAGGCACTGACCATCCCCAACAAGAAAAGACCCAGCCGCTTCCCCATGACCTTCAATGGCACCGCCATTGTCGAGTCTCCCACCTGGGGATCACTATTGATCAGAAGCTGAACTTTGACCAGCTATGTCAACAGGGCAGAGGCTGGGTACTCTGTGACAAGTGGCTCATCTCCTGGCCTCTCAATGCTTCGCCACCATCGACAAGGCTCAAGTCGGGACTGGAATGGAATACTCACCACTCGACTGGAACAGCAACAACCCTCAAAGAAACTTGACACCATCAAGGACAGAGCAGTCTTCTTAATTGGCCCTCCTGCCACTGAACTCAACATCAGCAAAATCCATCCCCTCTACCACAGCACCCTGGGGCCGATTTTACTCTCTTGGCTGCCCCATTTTTCAGCAAGAACAGGATGATAGTGAGACCAAAATCAAAGTGAGGGACTTACCATTCGCTTCCCACCAACTTCTGGTCTACTGCAATGTTGGAGCGGAGTGGGAAATAGGCGTCCACGGTACTCGCTGTGAACCTCATTAATGTATACAAATCGGGGTCCTATCACATACATAGGAACCCAATGCAATTTTTAACCATAAACTGCGCAAACTCTACTGGGACTGTATGTAAAGCTGCCAAACTAGCAGTCCTTAAAGGGATCGCAGGAGGCCACTCCTAAACCGCCGCAGGTGAATGGTTTTAAGAATGGTTTGGGACCATAAAGAGCATACAAGACGTTCTGCAGCCCCCCCAAAATTGCCTTTAAATCACAACTGCTGGCTTGGCTCTGCGGAGGAGCCTATGGAATTCCCATTCCCTGCTCAATAAGCTGTCTACCAGCGCTCGTATTGAACTGGAATGAAGACGGTTTGGGTCTCTAGGGACCTTCATTGGACAGATAGTGGGCTTGCTCTGCTCACTGCCCATTCTATAAATGGGATTATATGAAAATCTACCCTACTATGTCTGCAGTGAGTACTGTCTACAGGATGCACTGCAACAGTCCGTCATACTTTTTTCAGCTGGACCTTAAATGCCAGGAGCAGCAAGATCATGGGAACACCATTTCCTTCAAGTTCCCCATCAAGTCACAAACCATCCTGATATATTTGTATCCTTGAACATATATTGCCATTCCTTCATTGTTACTGGGTCAAAATCCTGGAATTCCATACCTGATACCATCATGGGAATACCATCAACACAAGGACTGCAGTGGTTCAAGAAGAAGACCCACCAGCACCTTCACAAGGCATCTAGGGATTGGCATCAAAGGTGGTCTTGCCAGCCTCGCCACATTCCAAGGAAGAATAATAAAAATTACCAATAGCTATTTATGATTTATTGAATGTTTATGAATGTCAACAGAACCCCCAAGATAAAACTACAGATTTAAAAGCCGGTTTGCTGAGTTCGAGCTGCATGCGTTGAGCCAAGCTCCACAGCTGTATACATCAGGATGTCACGAGCATGCTGCCCTCAATTTTTCACTGTCGATTCTCTAACACGCCCGGTAGGTAGGTGAGGCTCTCTGCCAGTAGCACCAAGTCATAACATCAGTCCATTGAACTCATTGCAGGGCCGCAGTTTCTAGAAAAAATGAAAGGGTAGAACTTATTGCTGGGGGTGTTACCACATGGGAAATTCGGTATTGTGGAGACATCTCCAATAGGGACTAGACTGAAACTGCACACAGTTATTTCAATTAGAATTTTCACAGCCAGAATGGGGGGGGGGGGGAGATTTTCTTGCCCTCAGTCTTGGCTGGATTCTACCCCAAGTCCCAGAAGCACAAAAACAGTACTCTAATCCACCGTGCTACCCAAAGTGCCACCTCTCCATATTGTGTAAATGCACTTAAAGTGTTCATATCAAATTTCTCACTCCACTACTTTGAAATAAACACTCTAACAATGTTATTAAAATCATGGAGGAAGTTGATACAAATGTGTTAAATGTTCATACAATAACATTGATGGCAATAATTTCCAGCCTATAATTTTTTTTTGAAGAAGCTTTATTTTCCTACTGTGATGTGTCAGGTGTGCTGATTGATGCAGCAATGATCATGTGATGGGACAGGATAATAGAACTAATAGCAATTTAGAACATGAAGCGAAATGATGTCTAAAATATTAAATATTAAAAGTATTTTGTTGGCAGTGTAATGCTGGTAGATAAACTATTCCTTGTATATTATATCAAAATAATGGCTACTTGGGAGTGATCCTTTCTCTTGGAGAGACAGGACATCAATCTCATTAAAGAGTTTAACAACTGTGATCCTGAGTTTGAGATCAGCCTATACTCCTGAAGGTCCTTGTTGTAATGTTTCACAGTACATCTGTTTCAATTTTATGTTGGAGCTGTTTTTTTTTGTCTTGAATCTGGACTTGTGCTGGCAGTACCAAATCTGACTGTCTCCATGTTGTCAATGTGCAATAGCGTTCATGAGAAGATTAATGGTCATGAGTGATTCATTGAAAATTTATCAAGAAATAATCTGCCATTGATTGCCAAGAAATCCTAAGGCCAATTATATATTATATTGTGCATGCAGCATAGAATTAGTTATGAAAGGGGCTTGCGTAACTTATTAGACCTGGGATCTTGTAAGCAATACAGTTCTCTCTGTAACACATCACTAGAAGTTTGCGAACATGTATAATACATTCAAGTTCTTGAGACTTCCAGTTTATCATGCTCATTTTATGTGTCACAAATCTGTCACATCTTGTGGCACTTGGCAATGCTTGAAGTAATACTTATTATTTTAATAGATACTAAGTTACCATTATGCTTACCTTTTAGTCCTCCCAACACTAGGGGCTCGATATTAGCATCCGCTATCGAGTGCGTTCCTGGCGGGGGGGGCTCCAAAAATCGGGGAATTCCAGACCGGGTCGGGAGCCCGGCTCCAACCCGCCCACTTCCGGGTTTCCCACAGACGGGCTGACGTGCGTGCGCAGCCCCCGCATGTGGGACTCCCGCAGGCAATTAATGCCGGCGGGGTGCCACTTAAGGTATTTATTTAGGGTATTTCAGGTCATTTAGAGACCTGATTAAGGAGATATTTTACATGGGGTGGGATTTTACAAACAACTGGGACTGTTTCCCGTACTGGGGGAAACACTCCGAGTTCAAATGGACGTGTTGCCGCCATCAGCCTGTGGCAGCTGCAAAGGTCCATTTGACAGGTCGGAGGGGGGTTGGTGTGGAGAGACCCTCACTCATTGCAGGAGGCCACTCTGTCACTTTGGACAAAGTTTGGCCTCCACCACCCTCCTCCTAACAATAAAATTCACCAACTTGCACACTTACCCCGGGGTCCAGACACATGTACCTACCTTGCGGACCCCCTCAGATGTACATCTTCCGGATGGGGGCCGCCGCAGCTGCAGTCATGACCTCCTCGGAGGGCGAACAGCATCACCAGCCTCGCCGGCCACGCCGTCCACCTCTGACACGTTGAGCTCCACAACACAATGCTGTGACATATCCACCTGCACAGCAGGAGGGAGGGCAACCGCAGAGAGAGATGCGTCACAGAGGGCACTACCCTCGCCACAGGGTCCACAAACCAAAGCTCAGCTTCCTGGACCTCTCTGAGCAGCAGTGCACACGGAGGCTCAGAGTCACTCGACATGTAGTCGTGGACATCTGCAGTCTCCTTCATGCCGAGCTGCTCCCGGCTGGCCCGAGCACCATCTTCTCACTTGCCGCTGTCAAAGTCACCACTGCCCTCAACAACTTCTCCTCCGCATCCTTCCAGGGTGCAACCGGGGACATCGCCGACGTCTCTCAGTCGTCTGCACAAAAGAGCCCTGCAAATACACCTACACCCACTCTGCAGTGACACAATGGGTGGCATCAGTTGTGGGTCTTCATTGTGATCCTCAGGAAAGGGCATTATTGCACAAACCAGACAAGATTCGCAAAGACGTGGCAGTAGTGGTGCCAATATAATATGTGATGTGAGTTGCTCAGAAATTAAATATAAGTAAAAACCATGACAAACCCTCAAACACCCTTGTGCATCCCCTTCATGCTCATGACACGTTTGCCTTACGCTGCCTACTGCACATATGTGATGCATGCCCTGTGGCTGCAGCACAGGTAGTGGCAGGTTGAGTGAGGCTGACTGTGAAAGAGATGCATGAGAGGGTGATTATGAGATAGATCCATGAGATTGTATGAGGATTGGGTTGAGTGGTAGTGGCGGGATGAGTACTGGCGAGGTGAGTAAGTGCAGGTAAGATGAGGATGAGGTTTGAGTGGGTGTGAGGGGTGATGTGACAGAGTAGTGTTGGCAGTGCAGAAGGAGTTGTGGGGTGGGGGCGGTGATGTGGCAGATGGAGTGTAGGGGAATGAGTAAGTGTACTCACTTTGGCTGACCTACTTAGGTCATTGCAGTGCTTCCTGCACTGTATGCAGGTGGGCAATATGTTGGTGGTGCAGGTGACCTCCTCTGCCACCTTGAGCCAGGCCTTCTTGGTGGCAGAGGCAGGCCGCTTCCTCCCGCCCCATCCAATGATACCTGGAGTGAGGCATCATTAACCTGCGAGCAGCCTTCCCCCTGGGCTGCTCCATGCTGTAATTTTTCCTATTTCTTGCAGCATCAGTCAGTGGAGGACTGCCCCTTTAAATAGGGCTCCTCCAGCTGACAGACCTTACTGCGCATGCGCAGTCTGCCCGCCGTGCAGCTCAGCAGTGGGGAACCCGGAAGACAAAGTAAGTGGCTCCAATTAGCCTGCGATTGCATGCGGGGCAGATTGATTTCACCGGGCGCGTTACCCACGCGCCCAATAGACCCCCCGCCGCGAACCTGCCGCCCTGGTAATATCGAGCCCTAGGTGTCATTGTAGCGCACAGTACCCTAAATTACATGGCATTATGTTTTTCACCCATTTTTTCTTCTCTTCAAGTAAGCTTTATTTTTAATTTAACGTATTTCATTTAATTTATTTGTAACTTTATGTGTGTCTTTTTATTTGATGCTCTGTTAATTTATTAATTTGTTCTTGTACCTGCTGCTCCATTAATTGATTCATTTGCAAGTGCCTACTACTCTATTCATTTATTTGTTGGTGTACCCATTGCTCTATCGTGAATTCACTGATGCCTGCTTCTCCATTAAGTTATTGATTTGTTGCTGTGGCACTTTATTTATTTGATGGTGCGCTCACTGCTCCATTAATTCATTGTTTCCCACTACTCTATTCATTTAATTCAAAGGTCCAAGAAAGACATGGCTGGGGTTGGGAGGGAGCCCTGGATAATCCCTCTTCCTCCCCCAAAAGGGTAGGCAAGCATTGGCTGACTGTGAAAGAGATGCATGAGAGGGTGATTGGCCATGGGCAGGCAGGTAGGTACCAGAGATATGTCTGAAGTGGCACTTGTGTCTACCTGTCCCATGTTAATGATGTGCCCTGCCACTGACTCCATGAATTTTGCCAAGATCAGCGCTGTAGGGCACCGGTGAGCATGATCCTGGTGTAACCACTGGGATTGTGATCCATGGATTTTCAGCACCTCCTTCACCCACAATTTTATGAAGGTATCATGAGTTTGGGTATCATAAGTTTGCCAGAAACCGAATTTTAAAAAAAAGCACTTCACTGTCACTGGGGAGATTTCTTACGAACTTCTTTCCAAATTCTTTCAGCTGTGGTGTGCACCCCCACCATTTCCCTACTCCAGCACCCTTCTCTCCCTCTAGCAACAGCATCATCTCTGACTTGCCGTGAGCAATGATATTATGATGAAAACCATTTTGCGTACTGAGATAAGGGGCTCAATTTTGCAATGGTGGCGGGTTGGCAGCGGGGTGGTGGGGTGAAGGTGCGCGTGGCAAACCCGCATAAACAATCCTTACCGTTTCCTGATTGACAGCCTGGCTACCGTCAGGAGCTGCAACGCGAGGTGGGGGGGAGAGAAAGAGAGCGAGCGAGATGTCATCCGCGCTGGAACGGAAGATCGGGTGGGGGGGGGAAGAGTAGAAGATCGGGGGGAGGGGAAGATCGGGGGGGAGAGGGGAAGATCGGGGGGAGAGGGGAAGATCGGGGGGAGAGGGGAAGATCGGGGGGAGAGGGGAAGATCGGGGGGAGAGGGGAAGATCGGGGGGAGAGGGGAAGATCGGGGTGAAGAGGGGGAGATCAGAGAGGGAGTCATCGGACATCGGAGCAGGGTGGAAAGGTAGGTTGATTTTGTGTTTTAACTTTGTGCAGTGGTTTCTTTTTCCCTGATCCGGCCCAAACCAGGCGTGAATCAGAAGCAGTGGGGAAGCCACCCAGCTAAGTTAAAAATCGTTCCAACTACCTAAAATGTCACAAGTAAATTGCCTTAAGTACCTCAATGAGGTACATTTGGCTCTTTAACTATCACCCCGCCGGCAATTAAAGCCGGCGGGACTTCCGGATTCGGGACGCCTGCGCGCACACAGGTGCGTCCATGGAGAACTCGGAAGTCGGCAGGTTGGAGCCGGCTTCCGAACCCGAACGGCATTTCCCCAATTTTTGGAGCTTCCCCCACCCCTAACGCACCCGCAATTTCCTGGGAAAATTGAGCCCAAGGAGTTTGCATTTGCTATGCGTAGGAAGACGTTGAGTGGTATATATTGTGGGCAGGATGGCTTTAATTGTATCTTTGTACAAACTTATAATGTGGGAAACAGTCACTTGTAGGCACTTTTGCTTTTTGCTAAAAATAGTGTACCGAGGAATATATACGCCTGAATAATTCTTAAGGTGTGCTGTTTGCCATGCCACTATTATAATTATAGTTCTGATAGTCACGCTAACTTGTCACCATTTTGGAAAAATATATTAAAATAGGCACAGATTGCGAAGAGGAGTCCAAAAATCCATTAGACCCGTAAAAACAAATAGACTACATACCTGGTAAGTTGCCCTCGATGAACCTGTGTAGCAGATGCCCATTATCCCCAGCAATGTAATGAGCGCTAGGGCTGGCTGTCACTCAGATTCCTCTCTGATTTGGAGTACTATTGAAAACGACGAGTGAACTGGATCTTTTTTTAAAAAGCTACCCGAATTCAGGCCATTTTGGGTGCAGATGTTCAAGTACTTTTCAAAATAGACTGTGGGGGAGGTAGAAATTCCACTTCTGTGCTCACCAGCCTGCAAGTTTCCATCCATTAAAATGAATAGGTGGAAAATTACAAACTGACAAGTGAAGAAGCGGATTGCCTATCCCCATGTGTGCATATGTGATGCGACTTTCACATGCTGCAATATATTTCCACCAACATAGTAGTAGCAGTTATCTGGCTTGTAATTCTGGATGGATCCACAGTAACAAAGGTCAGTGTGTTTTTATTAATAACTCATTACTTGATGGAAGAACCAGATACCCGGTGTCATAATGGGGGACATAGGATTGCTAGCGATTGGTGTATGTATTTATGTTTGCTAACAAACTAGGTGGTTTGGCAATTGAGGGGAGAGGAATGCATCTGTTCTCTGTCAGTGCGTTTGGAAGTTAGATTTTTGGCTTTGGCTGTACATCAAAGTCTGGAAAACTCAGACTTTAGCAGCTGACCTAGAGATTTGCAAGATCTCAGCTTGTCGTAATGACAATCATGGTTATTTCATTAACTAAAGACTTCCAACCCGGGTAGTATGATACTGCACTAAGTGCTCCTCCTTCCTGAATCATGCTTCCCATCGGTCAATTATGTCGTGGCATCAGCAACAGTCTTCCAATAATCTGCATGGTTGAAACTGTCTCAACCTTCCATCTGAAGAATGATCAGTGAGAGCAAGTGACCCACATGGTGAGCAACTAGGGAAAGAAAAACAATGAAGGGCTATATGTTTCTCCTTTTCCAAAAAAATTAGATGAAATACTCATTTATCATTGAAAATGATGGCCGCTAACAAAATTGCAGGAATACACAGTTTAACAAAGTGTGCTTGCAATTTTGTTAATGATAATAAAAAAATCATGAAACACTTGTAATTATGATCCCCTAGCACTTCTAAAGCAGTGAATGAACCCACTTACCTAGAATAAGTGTCAGAGAGGTCATTAATGCAGCTCTGGGCATAATTTTGAATGGAAATAATGACAATTGAGAAAAGCTTAATTTACCAATCAACCTTTGCACATCATGATAACTTTTGTAATGAAGCAACGTCATCAGATTTTTGGTGAAAGAGTGGCCCTCAAATATGCTAAGGAGGCACAATATATAGTAACTTGTCGCTCAAAGAGTGAAGTCCACATCAACAGCTTAGAGGACGTGATTGAAGATACTGCGTGAGGGAATTTTAACTCCCTCCGCCTGGTGGAAACCAAACAAAATGGAAGTTAAAATCTAAGTAGTATACTCATCGGTCTTTTACTGCCCTGTGGCCGTTTTAACATCACTATTCTCTTGAGCGGCTGAGGGGCTTACCTGACTCAGTCAGAAGCCTCATGAATACATGTAAATCAGCGACTGGTGCAGTACATAGGTCCCCAAAGCTATTTTACTGGCCCATTGGCTGGACCATCTACTCAGGAAAACCTAGCAGGCAAGAAGCGGAGGCAAGTGTAAAAAGTTTGGCATCTGCCGACCCAGACTCATTGACTACAATGGAACGGAAAATCAGGCGGGCTGTATGACAGGCGGGCAGTCACGACTGCCCATTTTACGCCCCTTCTTTCTCTCTTTAAATATCCACTCTGAGCACAATTCCAATCAATGTCTACAATTCTAATTTAACAAATTATTTCCTAATCACTCAGTTTGTGGAATTCTTGGGCAGAACAATAAAAGATAAATATTTTAAAGGTCTAATTACATCTCACTGGGTGTCCGAACTGATTTTTGAGGCTTCGGGTTGTCGATTGCCACAGAACGTCAACTGACCAATGTGCTGTGCCCAGGAGTGGTAGGAACTGGGACTGTGTCAGTTGATCTCCACATGGCTTTCATTATCAAAGAGACATTTTAGAACAAAGATGACCACCATCGGGAATAAAAAGGAGGACAAGGATAAATAACGTGGAAGAAGGAGCTGAATTTAGAAAGAAAAAGTGAGAAAGCGTCGCAAAACTATTGCAGAACAGGTAAGAAAAGATTAAAGGATTGAGTCCAAGTTTCATGTTGTTCATATGCAAATAGGTTCATTAAGCTATTCATAAGGCTTGGCGTGAAATAATGTAGGTGTGTAGATTTGCACATACTTCTATGATGAGGAGTGGATTATAGTATAAAATCACAGATGAGTGGTTTTAAGAACATAAATTGCAGAATAAGCCGACGTGCAATTTTTGTTCCTTCTGATTATTTGGATATTTTAAGGAGGCTGCTGCATTCATATGGGAAATGATTTAAGCTTGGCCTTTATAATATTGTTCTCATTTGCAAAGCCCAGGGCACTAACACTTAAAAACAGTGAGAATAGAAATGACAATAAACAGCATTTAGAGTCCTGCCCAAGAGCCGCACTCTCCATATGCTGCACTATAGCTATTATGGTTCAGGCCGTAGTAAGTCGCTTTACAAAGCTGAGTATCACAAGAACAAAGGACAACCAATAACAGCACAGATCCTGAAGCCACATCACCATGGGAACGATCAACATTTGTATTATTACACCCATAAAAAGCAGTTCAATAATATTTACAATTTGGAAAAAAATTATTTCTGACCAACATGTTTATCAAACAAAATGCTGCCATTATTGGGTTCATGAGAAATGCTTCCTAATTATTGGTCTTTCGCACTATAGAAGTAAACCCACTACTTTAATGCATTCTATGAACTGCGACTAGCAAGGAATATAATTTTAAGACAAGCATGTGGCCAAGTGTTTCTTGAACTCTTCTCTATCTCTGAGTACATGTTGCTTCACCTCAGATACAAGCTGGAATTACACTTGATTCCTAACTGACTATAAATGAATCAATTATGCCTTTACACACACATCTCTGTTACTGAAAAAATATCTTTATTGGAATACCACAACGATAGCCCAGCTGTAATTAAAAATGCACAGACTATCTATGCATACCATATGAAACCATGGAATCAGTATAGCTTTGTACTGCCTTTAATTGGGCCTAACACTGAAAATAATGAAGATGGAAAATAAATAAAGTGAAGCAATGCTATTGTAACACGGCATCAGAATATTAAAGCTTTTCTTCCCACGAGTCTAGCAAACAATGTCATAATTCTGTCTCCCACTGAAAAAGAAAAACTTCCGGGGGTTAGATGGGTGTCCTTTGTGTCATATACTCTCTGGATTTCTAAAATTACTTGTTGTTTAACCCAGGGAAGGTTGAGGGCTTTTTTTTTCTGTTTCCTCTAAATGAGCCCTCTCCATTTGGAGGCTGGCCAAGCTCCGGCTTAATGAATCATAATGATGCATCATTATCTGTCTGCATGTCATGGAAACTGTCCTCGGAAAGACACATGTGTCCATCAGGGAAAGATTTTGCTATTTGCTTTCAAAATGCTGAAATTTAAAATATACCGAGCCTTGTAATGTGAAAGGCATTATTGTCCAAACCAAACATGGGAGAAAATGCCCTAGTGTTATAATTAACAAACAAAACACAAACAAGAAAAGGCTGTCCCTACTAATAATGTAAAACATGCAGCAGTTGTTTTGAGGCCTTCACTTTTACTGAATGGAAATGAAATGGTTTCAAAAGACTTTGCATTTATTCCCTGGGCTTCTAAGTAAGTGTGTTTCATGCGATACTGCAGTATTTTTAAATCTACAGCTTCTCTACTTTATACGAACAAGTTCTGAGATATTTTGCTTCTTGTTATTTCCAAGTTGAAATCCTGCAATTAAATATTTGTACTGCATTGGTTAACATGTTTGCATTAAATTCCTGTTTGCTATTTTAACTGAATTGTCAAGCTTCTTAAACTAAACGGGTTAACAATTTCATTATTTTAAACAGCTATTTGGTTCAATTAATGAACAGGCATCTCATGCAAATGTATTAACCAAGGTGTAACAAACAGTGTGTAATGGAAATTGTTCTCACCATTCTGCTTTACAAAACATTTTCTAACTCATGCTTTAAACTTGTGATTTTTTTTGGAAAATTAAATATCTTCAAGAACCATTAAAATCTCTGGTTGTCTACATTATCCAATCAGTTTCAACCACTGTGTAAAACCTGTTCACTTACAGATCAATTGAAATATTCCTAATGCTGATCAATGGAAATATAGTAAGTTTGTCAAATAGAAACAGCACAATATGAGAATGTTTCCCCCTCCCCCTCTGAACTGCATTAATTACCTTAAAGAGTATCCCAGTACATTAATCTGAACTTCTTTCTGCATTAGTTTACACAAGAATTTTTATTTTATTCTGATCCCTACATATTTCTTTAAGAACTTCTGTTTGGGAATTCCAGTCACTGATGAAAGTCAAAATGATACAAGTAAAGCTAGATATATGTTTAAAAACCATTAAGTATATGCTCAGCAGAAATATTCAGTAATTTAGATGCCAAAGGGTAAAATGAATGGAATGGACATTTGAAGAACTGAATCAAAAATGAGGGATTTTTCTGATTTCAGAGCAAACAGATGATTCTGCATTTATAATACATAGTGAATTCTTTTTCCATATCATGGTTTTGGATATGGTGCAAGCAATTGCCACAGAACATAGGTGAATTACCTGTGCCCAAATGGACCGTGAATGCAACCATCCCAGTTTAGTGGTCAGGCTCAGGCATCTGCGTGAGAAATGACCATTAAAAAATCCATTCCTGTGGAGCAGGAGGAACAGGAGTGCTCCATGCCTCCATAGGAGTTGCAATCCCGCCCCCCCCCCCAATCCCGCCCCCCCCCAATCCTGTAGCCCGTCTCAACGCCCCCCCCTCCTCCATTTGCCCATTTATTAATGATGTATGGTCACTGGCTGGTCAAATTCTGTTTTATTGCTTTAAATTCTAGGAGTTTTAAGCAGTTTCGTGAACACCTTGTGGGATCTGTCCATTTTTCCATGAAAACCGCAAGGCAGTGAGCTGGACGTGAGGTGTAACCATTGTGCCCAGTTATACTCATGTTACAGGAGTACATTACAATAAAAATAAGAGGGGTAATTTTGCACGACAAGCCTCCCGCCTCGGAGCCTCAATTGCTGGAAGCATAGAACAGAGAATCGAGTACGGAGATCACCGTGCCTGATTCGCAGTGCTGCCGATTTTCCGGTCATTAATTTCAACGACCAGAAAATCGAGTGTGTTAACTGACCTCCCCATCTGATTCACTGATCCTCGCTCCCAGTGTTTGAGGCTCTGCAGTAGGAGCCTCAGCTTGCAAAATGACTTGTATAATGTATTATCGATGATCCACAAAATTTGTCATTTGTTCAGCGTATATCCTTGCATAATGTTGAAAGGTGTTCTGATATTATTATTACCATATACATTAAAAAGGGGCATGTTAAAGAAAGAAAAAGAAAGACTTGCACTTATACAGCACCTTTCACGACCTCAGGACGTCCCAAAGTGCTGCATAGCCAATGAAGTATTTTTTTGAAGTGTAATCACTGTTGTAATGTCGGAAACACGGTAGATAATTTGCACACAGCAAGGTCCCACAAACAGTAGTGAGTTCATGACCAGATAATCTGTTTTACTGATGTTGGTTGAACATAGGAGAACTCCTTCGCTCTTCTTCGATACAGTGCCATGGGAACTTTTATGTCCACCTGAGAGGGCAGACAGGGCCTCGGTTTAACGTTTCATCCGAAAGACGTTTAGAATGTTCGGCAGTATTTTTTAGGCTTTATTTTCAAGCAGCAGCCTTTTTCATAATTACGAACAGGAAACGGTTGTATGTTCAATGAATATGTGTTCCTCAGGGGTAAGTAGAATATACTGACTTGCAAATACATTGCCAATTGTGATTAATGTTTTCCTTACATTAAAACCCAGTGACACAACCTGGCTTCAGCAGAGTGTGGACTGATAAGAGCCATTTTGATTGTACCGCTGACTCACAGTGAGACAGTTCTGTTGGACATTACACATTTTAAAAACACAAATGCACATCTGCATATCAGAGGTTGCGATGATGAGCAGCAGATTCTGGATGTATGTAGACGAAATGATCCGTGCATGTTCAGGTGCAAACAATTGCAACAAAAACATTAATTTAATATTTGAGCTGCAAATTAGGTTGGACGCAGCAAGTATTACAGGGTGTTCCAGTTTATTCTGCTCAGTGCCCTAATCAGCGAAAGCAAATCCCCAGTTCTGCACTGAGCCCGGTTAAAACCTTCTTGTCCTAGATTGTCAAATAAAAGTTGAATTTTGTCCAATTTTGGATTTGATCCAACCCTCATTTAGCAACATTGTGGGTACGAAAAGGAATCATTGGTAATGCTCGCTATACTTAACATTGTGATGCTTTGGAATTTGAAGCATGTTCTTTCAAAGCAAACCGGGTGTCACAGAAAACAAGTTTAACAACTTAACACAGAGCCGACTAGAATTGGGATTGGGAGCATTTTGAGTCTTTGACTGTATCTATAGTTCCTGTCTGATAATATAATTGATATGATTGATTGACATATGTCTGAACTCCACTATAATTAACTGAATCAGCTCAAATTAAATATACAAACTACATATGTTGTTGTCAACAAAAGATCTGAGATGACAGGATGAAAAATCCCACAGAAATTTGTTATAAAAAGGTACGGTGTGTGCTACAACTGACTGAAGTGTCCCTAGGCTAGGGAGGGAAGAAAAAAAATTAACGATGGCACCCACTCCATATCGCGATCCAATAATTACTGCTACAAGCCATGTCCTAGTGCATGTTAGTGTCGCCAGAAGAAAAAAGGGGGAGGGAATTGAACGAAAGAAAAGCTTATTGAATTTGGATCCAATTAGTTTTGTGGAAAAATATCAATTTCTAAACTATCAATTTATAGAAATAAGTATGACAGTGAGAAGTGTTGCTAATATTTCCCTTCAATCTGCTTTTAGTTATTTTTCTCCCCTGTTTAAGATGTATCTAAACAATAGTCACTAGGTGTCTGCCAATGGTAGTGGACCTGGCTCCCTATCCTGCTTCCCTCTCCTCTCCTCCACCCATGGGGAAATGGCTTGTCTTTGCTCTGCACCTTCCTTTGATGGCCCAGCTAAGATTGTGACTCTACCACATGGGTTACGGTTATTAATATGTGTTTGATAATTCTCTGATGCCTTGCATTGGCACAGTGATATGCTTTACTGACCGCAGGTCCCCTCCTGTTAACTTTTATATTAATGTAAACATTTGAATGTAGTTTTAAGGCCTTTTGTATTTTAGGGTTTCATATTCTTGAGGCAAAACAAGTTTCTAAGCTCCAAAAAGTTTTATTGCTGAAAGTAGGCTTCCTGTGTAGTATGCAAAACACCACGGGGATTGAGAAATTCCGAAGTTAGTGTGAATGAAGCAAATACTGTATGAGAGAGGAAGAGGAAGATTAGCTGTATGGGTCAGTGGAATCAAATGTAAATTGTGTAAATTTAATTGAAACATACCACACAGAAAGTATAGCTTTGTGTTCCACGTAAGATGTCATCACCATACTTAAGTACATTTTCTAATATAAATTGTGTTGTTCAAAAGTCATTTGGATCAAAGCATAATTTCTACAGTATAAATTGCCACCACGGGATCTTTGTTATTCTACAAAGGAGTGAGAGGAAGAACAAAGTCAACCTTTGAACTTCATTTTAATACCAATCTTGACAATTCCAAAACAAGAATTAAGTGTTTATAGGATTATCTTTTAGCTCCCACAGGGAAACCTAAACAAACTATTCAGCTTGAAGTGCAAAAGCACAAAAAGTGATGTTTTATAGCATCCAGTTCATTTGACAGCATTTTATCAGATTTTAAAAAGACTTTTAAGGACATAAAGCAAAAGTATTCATAATGCAGCTCCGATGCCACTTGAGGCCCACTTCCCTCTCACCTGAGACCCTCAGCAGATGTGCTGTTCCATGTATCTCGAGACAGATAGAGAGATCCTACATATAGATATTGAGATTGTGGCCCTCAATAATAAGTCAGTGAGTAACCTTGCTTAAGAGTCAAGAAGGTAATGAAAAGGCTAACGGGATAATCAAGAGATATAACTATTTAGTTTGCAAGAGCAAGCCTGTGTATATTTTGCTGCAAGGAGGTTGCCACATTTTCATTTGATCGCGTTTTTAATCATGATCAATTGGATTTCTGGTGGTACCACTGAATGCCATGGCCCATGAATGCCAGTATTCAAGAATTCTGTATCACCTTAATGATTGACAATATCTGAACTGAAAAACTAGAGGGCTGCAAATATGAGCATTAAGGCCAGCTTTCAGAGGGAGCACCTACAAATCAAGAGATAAAAGTGTATGTTTCATCTGAGTCATGCCTGGAGCTTCTGTGGCATTAGAAATGTTTTGAGCCAGATTATTGGACGTTTCCTGGACTGTATATTGGTATGAGTTGGAGAAGCATCCTGGAGGGAGTGCTGCACCAACCTTACTGGCAAAAAAATAGGGCGGTAAGAAGACCTACAAACCACTGCTGCAGTAAATTCCATAGACTTTCTTGAGGAAGAATGGTTTCATTAATATCAAAGCTATCTATTACACTATTAAATGAAACGGGAGACTTTTGGCTATCAGATGTTTTTATTGGCAAGTTTCTTTGTTGTAAACAATCCACTCGATTGACCCAAAAGACCTCAAACTGCTTAGCGACTTGACGGGTAAGAATCTCTTTGTCTACTTCCCCTTTACAAGTAGAGGGTATTGCTTTAGGAGTAATGGGAGTGCCCACATTCTTACATTCAAAATTTTCATTCACTCTCATGAACCAGGTCACTGATTATAAAAGTATGTTTATCTTACCAGGTGAGTGTACACTTATTGAAACAATATTCACACTAAAATTTCGGTTCAATATATTTTTATATCTAAACTCCAGTGATTATGCTTTCAACACTTTGATCAGTTTCAACTCATCTAATCGTATGTACCTGCAAAGATGTTGGCATGATTGGCATTTGCTGAATGCTAGATCATTTTTCTCACAGGAAGAGAAAAAATATATAGATATGAGGAGTAAAGAAATGGACACTGAGCTATAGTAGGAGTATTGGAGAGGTGACCAAAAAGCTTGTTCAAAAAGATGGCTTTTGAAATGGTTTATAAAGGTGAAGGGAGAAGAAGACAATGGAGCAATTTAGAGAGGGAATTCCAGAGAGAAGGATTGTGGATAAAGACTCTAACCACCAAACTAGGGTAGGGGGTGCAAAAAATGCCAGAGGTAGAGGACCAAAGGGTGCAATAAGGGTTATGAAGCTGAAGGAGGCCACAGGTATAGGCTGGGATGAGACCAAGGAAGGATTTGAAGAGATGGACAAGGATTTAAAATTAAATGCATTGGAGGACAGGGAGCCAGTGTTGGTCAGTGAGGTGATGGGCAAGGGAGATTGAATGTGGGACAAGGTACAGGTAGATGAGTTTTGAACAAGTTGGAGTTTATGATGGGTGAAAGATGTAGGATTTGAAGCTCAGCTCTGGAAATGAATGTCTCCCTATGTATCCCACCTGCTTTATTATGGAAAAGTTCCAAAGTGGTCTTGATAATTAATGTTATGTATATTGATCAGCCATTTTGAGTACACTTGGACAGGATTACCGGTTGGGAGGATCAAGGTGTTTCCTTATTAGGAAGGCTCGTAGCTGGGGGGAGGGGCAGTGACTGAGGGGTATAATGAGGCGTCCACACAGAGATCCACTTCGGGATCCCCTTAGCTGTGAGGGGAAAGGGTGAGTAGGCAGTGGGCCTGCAGGAATGGAGCCTATACCTATTGCTTTTTCTTAGCTCCAGGAACATTCTGCTTGGCAGATCTCCCACTGGTTCCTTGCACACATTTCCTGCATGGGAGCCAGATGTACCACAGCTGAGGGATGTAATTTCTTACTGCTTGGACAAAAGTTGGATATGAGGTCCTTGTCCTGCTAGATGTATTATGTATTTGTTATTCATTTTATTGTTTCCATTGCTTGAGCTTGAAAGGAGAATCTTCACATTAAAGTAAAAGGATAAGAAAGTGGGCCTCAATGAGCAATTTGATAAGTTCTCCTCTAATCTACCTGAATTTAACATCCTACTTTCCAATAGAGAATTGCATTCAGTTACAACTGTTAGGATGAATCCAGATCATTGCTATGATTTCAGCTGCAGAGAAATCAAACTGACCACCAGGGAGCTTTTTAGAGATTGATTCGCCCCTATACTGCAGTCAGCATGAAGTCAAGCTGTGCAAGACCAACTCCTTAAGATGGTCTCCCACCACCTATTAATCTGGCTGACTTCCCTCAATCTCTACAGCAACACTAACTGTGTTGCACAACTGGCCCACAAAGATAAGTTGATATAAAGATCCAAGGGGTGAAACACCTACCTTTGCTAATGAAAAAGCAGTGGTGTTCAGTGAGGGCAGGCTGTATACTCAAGTCTACATTTTTTGCTCATATTAAAGAGAGGAATTTCACTCTTTAGGTGCTTAAAGTGAAAGCACAAGCGCAATAAAATAACACACAGTGTCAGAAAAGATGAAACATTCTCCATACCTTCTGCTTGTGGGCTTCTTTGATTGAATAGATTGTTCCACTAGTCTCACCTTCTCTGCTGAGAATGCTCACGAGGTGAACACATAAGTGACTCTATCTGAGATACTCTGGTGTTGATTATAAATCAAATATTATGTATACATTAAATAAAGGGTATCTGACATATAAGATAGTAAACACACCATTTTGTTGTGATCTTTTCATTTCATTATTGATTAGCACACCACAGCTGTGCGCCCTAGATCAAAAGAAGCCTTTCATTTAAGGAAAATAGACCCTAGTATTCAAGGGAAGAACATTATTAAGAATGAATCCAATCAGGTTTTAAGACATTCCATACCAGATTGTGACAGGTCTATCCAGGCTTTACTGACAGATAATGAGGCAGAGTAGAGGACGAGCAAATTAATCAGCACTCAATTCTAATGTAATAGGGCCTACCGAAAGCAGTTGTCATAGATCTCAACAGCAGAACAATTTAACACATTCATTCTGATGACTACTGTGCTTTAAATTTAATCACTACACTTACTATTTAGTACACACCCTTTAATGTTATTATGCAGCATATGGCAACACTTTTGGCTGAAAAATTGTAATTTTTGAGAATTGGAAACGTTTTTTTAATAACTGATAGCACAGCCCTCGATGAGTTTCAAAGGTCTCTTAATATAAAACATGATTTTCATGAAAATGGATATTGCTAATGAGTCATCAAACATATGCAGTGGGTATCTTTTACATACATGAACTGAGCCTAGGCTCAGGTTCCAGCAACTCACCCAAGTCCAAAGAAAATCATTCTTTGGAAGATACTTGGCCTAAGTGCCCCTGATAATCAACATAAATTCCCTTCCGAATCCTTCTTGTTTTTCAAAATCCCATATCTTCCGTGCACAGGTCAAACTGCATAAAAAAAGTATGCTTCCTGCTACAATAGTTCCATAGTAATTGCATTTCCTTGAGCTTCTCAGCATTGGCATTAGCCAAATCTTTACTAAAGTAGAATCCCTTCCCATCTATTGCTTGACCTAAGTAAACCTATCAGTTAGACGCCACTTTCAACCAATCCATCTCGTCATCGAGAAACATCCAAATCTATCTTAGCAAAAAGTAGGGATACAATTATACAAAGGAATGATTAAAGCAATATTTCAGGTGTGATGTCTTTCAAATTTTGGGTTAAATATTTTTTTTTCATTTTGGCTGGCCAGACGATTAAAGAATTAATCTTATTTGATCATATTTAATCTCTACCCAGTTACAACCTTGTAGCTGGATCTAAATTAAAAACCAGATTAGATAAACATTAGCAATGGATTAAATAGATATCATTCTTCTTATGCCACTGCAACTCTTTGCATAATCTTCTCTTATTGTGTTCTTTTAAGAGTCTGACCAGTTTATTTTTACTTACAGTATAACTTTACTAATCTGTACAAAACAACAAAGGGAGGGTGTTGTTTAGGGATTAGTCTTCATAAAAACAAACTTTCTGTGAAAGTAAGACATCGCAATGTCAATACAGCTTACATTCTAACAAATTGGTTTTGGTTCCGGAATTTTAGTGAGTTTAAATCACAATCTGTTTACAGTGCCAAATTAGCAAAGAACTGGGTTTTTATGTGCAATATTTTGAAAGGAAAACCCAACAAAATCTGACATTTCATCGAACACAATTCTCCACTGTGATTCTAAAGCAGTGACTGCTTTGAAGAATCTGGCTGTCAAAATTGCAATTTTTGCCACTGGGCCGTTTCATTCTATCTTCGAACCACAACACTGTGTGAGTAGGGTGTCTTATTCCTCGAGTTTCAGTTCGAAACTTTCCCCACACAATTACACAGCAAAATAAAACATTTTTAAAACCTTTCTTAAATACAACTAATAATAAAATAAAATGAATAGATTTTGCTTGTAAGTTCCAAAAGCACATTGACTTTCTCAGGTCAGGAATGTAGCTTTTAGTTAGAGACTTCCTTTCGCCAGACTCCAAACGCTTCATTTCCTTTTACTTCTAAGTACCTTTTATCTCTTCTCTGACTCCAGGGGGTAGATTTTGACTTTGTGCGATTATGTAAAATGGGTGATGGCGAAGCAGCAGCTTGCTTTACATCTTCATGACTTCAATGGAAATAAAAACCGGGAGAGATGTAAAACAGGCTGCCAATTCGCTATTGCCCATTTTACGATATCGCACAAAGTCAAAATTACCTCCAGGTCTTTTGCCACTTTCCATTTTCTTCATATTTCTCAGATTTGTTTACTCTCTTCCTAATTCATTGGTTAATGTTGGAGGGGAAACTTTTCTTCTTGACCGGTGTACTTGTACACCAGTTAAAAGGTTCCAGATGGGAGATATCAACCAAAGTGCTTAATTGTCAAATACTACTTTTTTTCTTTTCTTTCATTACTACCCTTTTCATCAGATAATGGGCCATCATTTACTTACTAACCAGATACTATGGGTAAACTGCATCCCTCACCAGAGTTTCTTTTAATTGCCAAGAAAAGGTATTGAATGTCTGGGAGGAAATCTAGCAGAAAGTGCAATTTTTAGCATTTAAATTAAAGCACGTTTCTAAAATATTTAAAATAAATTTGTCATTTGCTCTATTTATGTTACATACATGGTAATATCTAAAGGTGTAACATCAGATTCAAACAATGGAGACCAAGTATCAAATTTCAGTTTTGATTGATGGCTGAACTTAGTTGTCCTCAATAGGTGAGTTTTGACGGTTTTTAATGGGCCACTGGATGGATTATCAGTGTCCCATCACAGAAGGGGGTGGGGAGAAAATATTATCAATGTTATCTATACCAACCCTAAGTCTTGGGTTCTTGGGGCTAAGGTAAGCATTAGCACAAGTGAAAGGATGTGGGGTTTGAGGAAAATTGTGAACCAGATGGTTTGAGGACCCAGTCCAGTGGCAATAGTGTATATTTTCCGTCTAACACATAAAAGTAATTAGTAATTTACAGAGTCAGTTAATTAGTATTGATAAAACAACCTGATAGGCAATTAAAACTCTGGGTACCGAGATAGATGAAGGCTGGAAACAGGCATAGTTGTGGACTCAAAAAACTTCCATATATTCAAGTTCTCAGGATTTGAACTCACATTTTTCTGGCTTATTAGTCCAGGCTCCTGGATTACTAGTCCAGTAACATAACCATTACACTACTATACCCAATATTTTTAGCTGGTAAATCTCCAGTAGTACCCTTGCACACGCTTCATGGTCCCTAAACATTAGTTGTGCCAACTTTCGCTAAACCTCTTTCGATTTAGATAAGTTGGTGTGTCCCAATGGGGAGAGTGTGCACTTAGTATTGGGCAAATAGCAATTCTACAGGTGCAGATTTTTCAGTAGCTTGGTTCAGAGACTCTTAAACATGGCGATGAGTTTCTGCATGTGCCTGGTTGACCAAAAAAAAGCTGTGAGGACAGAATACATAAGGTACAGCTTTCATAGGATCATAGAAATTTCGGTACAGAAGGAACCTATCTGGCCCATCATATCTGAGCGAATGGTAGTTCCATATCAATGTTACCTACTCTATTATTCCCTTCTTCTTTCCTATACCCTTAAATATTTTTCTTCAAGTGTTTAATCTAATTCTTGCTTAAAAGTCATGATTAATTGAACTTCCATACTTATTTGTGGTAATGCATTCCATAGCTAATTGGCCTTTGTGTCAAAAATTTCTTCTCACCTCCTCTTTTATGCTTCTTGTACTAATCCTAAACTAGCATCACTCTATTTCCAATTCACAAAAGAGCAAAAATTATCTTTCACTATTTACCTCTCAAACCATTTCAAAATGTTGAACACTTCTGTTAGATCACCCTTTTCTGCTCCAGCCTTAGTTTTTCAAATCTCTCATCTTAACTATATTCTCCCTTTGCTGTTACAGTCCTAGTCAATCTACATTGCACCTTTTCTATGGCGACAATATTCTCTCTATAGTAAAGTGCCCAAAACCGTATACAGTACTCCAATTGTGGCCTAACCTGTGTCTTGTACAGATTCATCATCGCCTTTGTTTTTTGTATTCAGCACACTGATATCATACCCAGAACCCCATTTGCCCTTTCTATAGATTTTTCCACCAGCTTTTAAGGATAATTGAATCTGCCCTCCCCCCCGCCTCCCCCTTTATATGTTTGTTCCTCCATTCCATTGAAAACTTTAGTATTTAGGGTATATTTTCATAAACAGGACAGAGACAGGTATCAGAGAGATTGTATCTTCTGACTTACCAGGAGCAATGTCACGGGAGATCCTCTATTTTTTTTTTAAAAGACTGATTACATGTATTGTATTGCAAGATTGCCTCTGTATAAATAGAACATACAGTAGAGGGCAGAGGGAAGTAGAATTCATTTCACTCAAAAGTTAGGCCTGTAGGCCTGGTAACTTGCTTATGGCTTCCATTAAAATGGGTCAGGAGTTCCCTCTCCTTTATGAAATAGACTCAGGATCCCAATCTTCCATATTATGCATGCATTGTTTGTTAACCCTTTTCCAGTGTATAATGTGCCTTACTTTGTGCAGCTGTAAGTGAGGATACTGAGAGATTAGAGGGGAGTAATTTGTTTGTAGAAGTTTTATTTCATATTTTTGATATTAAAAATGACTCCGTTCCATTTTTCTTTCCTCCTCTCCTGAAAGTGCTTACTTGTATTGGAGACACCAAATGACCATTCTCCATGTGTATGCCATGTGTATGCATAGACGGTTGGGGCAATTCTATATTCCGACACTCCCAGGGAGCACATCTAAGGAAATTACGAGTACACAGCCTGTGATTTTCCATCCATTCATCTTAATGGAAGGAAAACGACGGGGTGCGTGCGTGCAAATTGGACAGTCATTAGTAGAGGACATCGAAGCCAATTTTATCCCTCCGTAGCCTGGGGACACTAGAATTGAAAGCTAGCTACCCCACTGCTGCCCTGATTGAGATCAGCTAACTCAGGACAGACCAAGGACTTTCCTGGGCTCTATGGCTCCGTTGTCCACTCGGCCATCAGAGTGGGCCATAATTGCCGTGAAATTGTAGTTCACATTATCCTAATGAAATGACAAAGCGTACAGCTCCCCCCATACACCACTTCCCAAACATACCACAGTGCAAAAGCACACTTTTCACAAATGTGCATTTTTTGTGCAAATTAAGCCACATCCTCACCCCATTTAGCTTTTTCTATTAAAGTGACAAGTGAAAACGAGTGCAGATATTCTGTGTCATCTGTGCCTTATTTCCATGCCTTTATGGCATTATGCAGTTTGTACAAGGGCCCTCAGATCTGTACAAATAAAGTCAAATTGTTAAATAAAGAGGTGGACTGAATGGCACTATGACTAGTAACAAGCATGTCTCCCTGAAGGTTTTATTCCTGTTAGCTCTTGCCTTGTTTAAGGCACAGGTAAAATATACAGTATGACACACATGGAAACAAGTTAAAATACAATATATATAACAGAAACTTTTGGATTCCTGTATTACTTATATAATTTAAAACAGTCCAAAAAAGGGCCATACTGTACATTAAATGGGCCCTATTTTATGTTTATTGCACAAACATTAAACTGCATTTTTTGTCATGTAAAATGCTACAAGGTCACTTTAGAGTTTGTGCAATTGGAAACCCTGTGATTGTTGCAACCTATTATTATGAGCATTGTCCTTTTAAATGGGGTGTATGTGTGAATATTTTATATTTGGAAGGAGAAAAAAAGCAAAAGGTCCCTTGACCCCAGTATGATGACAATGGGTGAAGTTACGATGACTGGTGCAACTTAACGGCAGGAGGAAGTCAAATTAATATAATATTAAATAAATGTAATATTAAAATAGCATTGATAATCAACATAATGCTAAAGAAAATTGCACCCAGGGACTGGTGCTAAAAGTGCCTACAGTTTAGTGGACAGCCCAATGAGCTGTCCTCTTGATGCTTGTTAAAATAAAAAGTTTTCCCATATGTATATTCATTTGCTATAAATGTTTGTGCAGCAGAATTCACCTTCACACATTTGTATAGTTAAGACATGACCATCTTGCAAGAAAATAAATGCAAATATCAATATATATCAATGGTTAAATAAAATGACATGAGGAGATTTCTAACCCGTCCTTTGCACTGTTTGCACCATTTTACAGCTCACTTTTCTCTCAACGTGCAGAACCTCATTATCCCACCTAAAAATCACTAAACCTCCTGATTAAATGACTCATTCCTCCACAGTCTTTCCCTGATTGATTACCCACACTTTCTTAATCCAAGAATTAAACACTCAAAAACCTTAATTAGGATAAAGTCTTGAGTGATAAATTTAAGTTTACATGAAGTTGCTCAATACAGGGGTTAAATTACAGGATAAAACAGTGCCTATTTATGGCTTTCATTTAAATTACTGCATTAGTTTTATTAAGCATTTTAAGAACTTTGCATTTAGTCCAAATTGGGTTGACTCTTTTTTTTAAATCACCCACAACAACTTTGCTCATTCACTTTAGCAGAAAAGGCACTCTGTCATAGCTGAATTAATCTTGAAAGATAATATTGATTCAGACAGTGCTGGTTCCATGGTCTCTCAGCAGTGCAGTCCATCCTCGATCAATATGTGACTGAAAGGAGGTATATTTCACAGGTACAGTCCTCCATTCCTTGCCACCATCTGTCACACACCTTTCAATAACCTAATAGACCTAATGTGTGAAAATTGATTTGGTGGGTGAATGTGAACTTCCAATGATTTACACCCTATTTTGTATTGATAAGATTCAATTGATTTCAACAAGTAATAAAATATTTAGGTAAATCTCACTGGTGCTTTTAAAACACTGTCAGCATAAGCTGAGCACATCGGAAATTGAAGTGATTAAAAAAGAAGCTTTTTGAAGCAGAGATGAATGCACAGTAAAATGGCAGCACGCAAAGATGCTAGAATTGCACAATTTTAATTGTACCATCCACTTTTCAAAGCCCTGCATCACTTTTGATGTTTTTTGTCTTCTTCTGAAACAATATACAAGCTTTACTTGCCAATGAAGTGCACGTCCTGGGCTTCCTGAGGTTTAAACTCGATTTCTATGATCAAGATAATTTAAAAAAATAATAATTTGAATATTGTGTTAATAGAAATCCCGGTCGAAACTTGAAATGCATTCTTAATAAAAGAGGGAAAGACAGTCTTGATGTTTATATACAAGCGTCTTTTGAACATGTGACAACCTTGCTTAAAAAAAATCCTTCAAAAGATGGTACATTGGTCAAGATTAGTGCTTCTGTGCGGAACGAAAGTTCCAGGATTATCTCAGTCACAAAAATGTAACCCAGGCTACTGAAGTTAAAATAACAACAACTTGCATTTATATAGCGCCCTTAATATAGCAAAACATACCAAGGTGTTTCAGAAAAGGGCTATTGGAAACAGCAGGAGATTGAGCAGAAGGTTCAGGGAGGTTACTGGAGGTGCGTTGGAAGAGGTAGGTTTTGAGAATATTTATTAAAATGTTACTGTGTTGATATGATTTATTTTCTTTTGCATTTTCAAAGCAATGGCAGAGATATAGTTCTTTTCACAAGTTATATGTTTTGTCACATCAGATTAGCAAAAGAACCCAGTATGTACTTTTGCAATAATGAATTTTAGTGACAGATTAGTTTGAGAGGGAAGAAAAATTGCAGCTTTAAATAAATATTGAGCAATGATGTGCAGAGCATGCTCAGGCACAGCGAGTCTGTTACATTTTTCATTGGAATGGCGCAGGCCAGATACATCAAATCAGCCTAACTGTTCTCTGACTGGCAGCTGTGGATTGAATAAACTCCGAGTAAAGCCCACTTAGTACTTAGCTCATTGATTGCCACTGATCTAATTAGACTGAAGGTTTAGGAAGACGACTATGCAAATGCACTTGCAAATTTAGAGAAAGAGATTTAATCGGAATCTCGTTCTAATTCAGCAGCCAGGTCAGTTTCAGAATACTTGAGAAGGGGTGAATTTATAAGCGTAGAGCAAAAGCCACAGAATTTTACAATTTGATCCAATTCTAGAAGTAGTGTGGGAGCAGCTTTCATTTATGAAATATTACTTGAACAAAACAAGGTCTATAAAGGCTACACATATTTTCTGCAGTGAGCCAAGAGCTCTTGCAGCAGGGAAATGGGCTTCCAACACACTGGCAATTGTGAACATGAATTCCAGCCCCATAGGAACATAGGAATAGGAGTAGGCCATTCAGCCTCTCCAGTCTGTTCCGCCATTCAATTAGATCATGGCTGATCTGTACCTCAACTCCATTTACCCACCTTTCATCCATATCCCTCAATAACCTTACCTAACAAAAAATCTATCTATCTCAGTTTTGAATTTTTCAATTGACCCCCAGCCTCAACAGCATTTTGAGGGCGAGAGTTTCAGATTTCCATGATCCTTTGTGTGAAGAAGTGCTTCCTTACATCACCCCTGACTGGCCTAGCTCTAATTTTAAGGTTATGCCCCCTTGTTCTGGATTCCCCCATCAGAAGAAATAGTTCCTCTCTATCTACCCTATCAAATCCTTTAATCATCTTAAACACCTCAATTAGATCACCCCTTAATCTTCTATACACAAGGGAATACAAGCCTAGTCTATGCAACCTTTCCTCATAATTTAACTCTTTCGGCCTGGTATCATTCTGGTGTATCTGTGCTGCCCCTCTCCGAGGCCAATATATCCCTCCTGAGTTGTGGTGCCCAGAACTGAATGCAGTACACCAGACGGATTCTAACCAGAGCTTTATACAACTGTAGCATAACTTCCACACCTTTGTTTTCCACCAACTCACACTTAAACTCCTTTGGCTTAACTAGCAGAGTTTCACTAGCTTTTAGCCTTCCTGTTAGATGGAGCAAGAATTGTACACGAACACAGCACTGTATCTCAGGGGTGGGGGAGGGAAATGGCAGTCCCCATCCAATCTGCAGAAGAATGCCTCTTAGAATCTTACAGCACAGAAGGAGGCCATTCGGCCCATCGTGCCTGTGCTGGCTCTTTGAAAGAACTATCTAATTCGTCTCACTCCCCCCATCTCACATTCCCCATAGCCCTGCATTTTTTTCCTTTTCAAGTATGTAGTCAATTCTCTATTGAAAGTTACTATTGAATCTGCTTCCACCACCCTCTCAGGCAGTACATTCCAGATCCTAACAACTCGCTGTGTAAATAAATTCCCCTCATCTCCCCTCAGGTTCTTTTGCCAATTATCTTAAGTCTGTGTCCTCTGGTTACCAACCCTCCTGTCGGTGGAAACAATGTCTTCTTATTCACTCTATCAAAACCCCTCACACTTTTGAACACCTCCTGATTCTATCTGGTACGATTCAGGCAGCACTCGCACTGCAATTGAGCAATACAGACCATAGAGGTCCATAACTTTGGCAGAAAGTCGGTGAAAATCCTGGCGAATCGGCATGAGTCTGTGCCTTTAGGAGGGGAAGGAATTGGGGCAATAAATGAAAAAAAAACTTCCCAAATTCAATAGGTAGTTATTTTAAAGAAACACACTAAAATCATATATGTAACTGCAAGAAAAAGTTAAATTAATTTTTTTGAACTTAAAACTCCCACATTGAACAAAGGATAATAAATACAGAAAACCATTCCTCTACGACAAACGCTTAGCTCTGAAACACTGGTCTTAATAACTTTGCTGTTGCTTCTTAAACCCCTTAACCGACAATGTGAGTGACATCACTGGAGAGTTAGCAGCAATGCGGGTCAAGATTTTAAACTGTATATGTTGGATGGTCTGTCAAACATTCAAAGGTTGAAAAAATGCTTTGCTTATTCTGTCATAGAATCATAGAAAGGTTACAGCATGGAAGGAGGCCATTCGGCCCATCGAGTCCGTGCCGGCTCTATGCAAGAGCAATCCAGCTAGCGCTTATTATAGTCATAGTTATAGTCTGGAGAGGATTTGACTACAATGAGCTGTCATGTGGCATAGTAAATGGTTCATACAGCAAGGCTGAAGAAAATGTAATCACAGCACTGATAGAAGCACAGTGCAAATGCAATAATGCTGAATAAGTAAATATTTAATTACATACAGAGTCACATCGCTCCCCCGAATCAAGTTTTTTTTTCTCTATTGCTAACACATACTGATTTCCCACTCAAGAATGGTACTGGTCATGATACATGTTATTCCACCTGACTATTTACAGCAGCTTCCAGGATATGACAGCCAATATACGGCCGGTTGAAGATTATCACAAGTTTGTATGAATGCTTGCATTAACGAAAAATGTGTCGGCTGACATGTTAGAGATTGAAACAAAGTCAGCTCTACTTCCTTCAAACACTCTGCTGCCTGCACCACTGTTAAAAACCATGTGAAAGGCTATAGTATAAAACTTCAAAATCTACACAGAACTACATAGAATTTACAGCACAGAAGCAAGCCATTCGGCCCAACTGGTCCATGTTCCACACAAGCCTCCTCCCACCTCTTCATCTAACCCTATCAACATAATCTTCTATTCATTTCTACCTCATATGTTTATCTAGCTTCCTCTTAAATGCATCTGAACGAGCTTGGAGCCGAAAAAAAACAGCTCCCGAACAATTTAAATAATCATCTTTTATTAATCTTTTGGTAAGAAGGAAATTAAGCCTACATAATAATACCAAGGGAGGGCTGTGACAAACTCCTATCTCGACCATCAGTTGTGCGACTAAAAATATTGACTTATGGCTGGCTGCAAATTATGATTTTGTTTTAGACTGGCTCGATGTGTTACAAAATGTCAGCCTTTAAAATTGTTAGTGCTGTCACATTGATGTTTAAAAGCAGACCGGATCCAAAATGTTTCCTTGCTTGCAGTCCCTGTGGTGTATGTCACGCCACTTCAGTGATGGATTTTGCTTGAACTTCTGAACTGGACGCATTCTAGCAATAAATCCCGAGCCCTCAATTCATCAGCAATCGGAGTTAAAAAAAATGAGTACAACACTAGTGATAGAGAGGTCACAATTTTGTGTTAATAGCGGCTCCATAAATGTTTTAACTCTTCTGATTAATGTAATCTCCGGGCCAGATAGCACGGTTTATGTGAAGAAAAAGATCACAGATATTAGATTTTAACATTGTAAATCACACAGGCCGGAGAGTAAAAGCTTCGCGGTTCAACTGATGGCGGGAGGTAAAAGCAGCTTTTTCTTTTATAAGCATGCAAGGGGAAAGTGAGTGACTGCAATTAAAGGGCTTCCTTCTGACTGCACGAACAGCAGGGTAGTTATTGAAAAATGGATGGTTTTAACCAGTTCATTGCCAGTAGGCAGCAACAATTCACCGAGCAAGTCAGGTGATATAAAAGAGGCTTGTCGTTCTCATCTCAATAATACTACTGTACTGTACTAAATATACCAGTCCATGAAAAGGGAATGGTTTCTAGCGTTTGACTGGGTATCAGTAACTTACAAATAAAGCAGCCATGCACCAAAGTATCTCCCCCCCCCCCCCATATAACGAGTTCAGGTTCTGATTTCATGACATTGTAAAAGTTAAAACTCCAAAGGTCACCATGTGACTTAAGTCTGGCCAGTGGGGTGTTTTCAAACAGTCATTAATCAAAAGGGGATGTTTATGTGTTCCAGAAATTCCCCAAACTCTCTGCCGTCCTCACAGGCAGTTGCCTACCTTCAACTGCGGCTGTGAAACTCCGCAGATCAAAGCATAGAGACGCAAGTTTCATAATTTCACTAAAATTTTACTGCTTACCGTACTTACACAGCTAAAGGGAGCATTTGCTGGCACTGCCTTTTATGTTGGGTTACACACAGGCAAGCTGTCCTCCGTGTAAAACAATCTAGAGCGTCTAGCCGTTGCACCGCACAGTTTGGAGTCAGTTTCAGGGACAATTTATTACATTACCTCAGATTTGCACGTAAAGTACACAACTGTCAAAAGCTTGCGATTGACACATAAAAAGGGGGGCAATCGTCCCGAATATCTTCAAGGCGCAGCTTTTACGACTCTTGTACCTAAAGCTGAAGTCTCAGTTTTCATTACCTTAGACAGGCCATTTCTTTTGTTTCTTTGCGAACCTAAATATACATCACAGGATAGAAATGACTGTGGGGCATCGTCCCAACGCTTAACGCACTCAAACCAAATTCCTCTTTCTGCTATTTTAACGAAGGCGTTAACTTCTCGATTTTAAACGGGCCAGCAGAAGGGAGGAAATCATATCTTTTATGAAAATGCCCGCGCCTGTATGGTCTTGTTAAAATTCAAATATCCCTTTTCAATTGTCAGTTTCCAAAAACATGTGTTGAATTTTTATCGTATCAATTTGCACCGTAGAGTAAATTATGACAATTTTATGGGTTTTTCGTTCACTCAGGGCACTTTGAAAATGAAGAAATGCTCTGCCGGCTCCATATTTGTAGCGTTTCAACGTTCAGCTTTCGCTGCGGATCAGTGTGTTCGATGTTACGCGATCAAGAAGTACGTGCATGATTTATAAGCTGCAAAGGAAATTCAGTGCTCGTAGGGTTCAGAGTGGTGAACCAGCAATTTCTTTTTCCAACAGGCCTGCCAAGAAAATAGAAAGAAAAGCAAAGCCTATATCCAGGGAGCCCGCTTGTTTGAATGTGTGAGGTAACAAAACCTTGGGCACAGTAAGAGATTTCAACACGCCCTGATTTATTTTTCCCCAGTTTCTTCCCCTGCATTCCTGAAGGTGCTGGCTCCGACTGGGATGCAATTCCATTGGGAGCCGGCAGCCATCCGATACCTCAATCAAGTAGCCCAGACTGAAAGTGCTAACAGGCTATCCAGTCAGGGGAGCATCACTGACTCAAACTCGATATCCACACACATCCCCTTTCCAACTGGGGTCGCTGTGTAGCAACCGGTAGCGGGAATCTTAGCTAATTTTTTTCCTTTCTTAGCCCAGTGGGACTGAGGCCAATGTTAGTGCCCAACTGCTGCCTTGGCCAAGATCAACTAATTCAATGCAGATGGGGAATTGAACTTGGGCTCTTAGGTCTGTTTTGTCAGATGCCTTTGCCGCTTTGCCCAGCCAAAGCTCTCCATTGGCACCCCTTGCTACACTAGCCCTGATCCCCACCTCTATCTATTTTCTCTCCCGTCTCCCCCCTCCCCTCTCCAAGCTCATTTCATCCATAAGACCTACCTCCCTCTCCCTTGAAACCAATCCCACTAAACTCCTCACAACTCATCTTCCCTTCCTGGCCCTCATGCTAGCTGATATTGTAAATGCTTCTCTCTGCTCAGATATTGTCCCCCTCACTTTCAAAACTGCCATCATCATCCCCTCTTTGAAAAGCCCACCTTTGATTCCTCTGTCTTTACAAACTATCTGCTTCTCCTCCAGCCTTCCTTTCCTCTCCAACATCCTTGAACGTGCTGTTGCCTCCCAGATGCATGCCTATCTCTCCCGTAATTCTCTGTTTGAATCCCTCGAATCAGGTTTTCCCCATCCCCGCAGCACTGAAACAGACCTAAGCAAAGTCATAAATGTCTCTGTGACTGTGGTGCATTATCTCTCCTCGTATTTCTCAATCTCAACACGGTTGACCACACCTCTTCTAATACATCTCCTCTGGTCTAGCCTGGTGGACTGCCCTCACTTGGTTCTACTCATACCTATCCAACAATCTGAAGTTCCCTCCCTAAACGTCTCCGCCTTTCCACCTCCCTCTCTTCCTTTAAGGCCCCCCTTAAAGCCCAACCATTTGACATCCCTCAAATACAGTCCCCACCACCTATGCCATCCACACCTAACACCAGCAGCCACCTATATCGGGCAAATTGCGTTAACCATTTGCCAGTACCATAGGAGTCGATTACAAAGGTACTGTTTATAACATATTAAGCACTCTGGTCATTTCGGGCAGTTGATTCGGTTCTTCAATGGGATTGCACCTCATTAATCCTGTGTATTTACCAATTTAGCTTATAAAACACTAATGTAATGCATACCCTTCAACTACTGCCTTCATCAAAGGCATCAAAATAGAGCTGTGAAGGGGGAGCGAGGAAGAGAGAAACGCACAATCAAAATGGGCCATGAGTTCATAGGCTGCCGTTTAATGCTTAGCACCTGAATGTTGTTTGATTTCAGCCTTGAAAATAATTCCATGGCGGTCGCTATCGAGAATATGTTAGCTAGCCTCAGTCTGTTGGAGCAACAGTGTACTGCTGCATAGGAACGATATGAGAAGACTTAACACTGGAGATAGTGTACAGTACAACCTGTTATGTTTTAACTGGCTACTGCTTATTGCGGGCAAGTCACGTTAACACCAACACGTTCCGCAATAAGCAGTGGGGACTGTGTCTCATTTTATGCTTGGCATCGAATTTTTTGCTTATGCTTCTGTGAAGTGCCTTGGGATATGTTTCTATATTATCTACTGTATAACTGCAAATTGTTGTTTGTTATATAGCTCAATGCCAGACTGGACAGTATGATTACCCACTAAACCATTAAAAAGGATGAAATTATTCTGATTCAAAGTCACCTTTTTCTATTGAGTTGGTTCCATTCAGTAACAATTATAAACAACTATGGATTTTGTAGAATTATGATACATGGAAAGGGATATTCAGTCAAAAAGAGCATTTTATATGTGAAAAATTGTACTAGGAAAGAGGCATTTTTATCATACATTTAATGCTATTTCCCCTCCAACAGCTCCACCAGCACCATTTCTCCAACAAAGAGACAAACAAAGAACCAGTACCCAAGTCTTTGCTGATGTAGGTTTGGAAGCCAACTGTTCTGCCAACTCACTGCCCTCTGATTTGCTTCCCTCCTTGCTGAAAAGAATTTGGCACGGACTTGATGCAGTCTCCTGAAGAACTATCCAAGATCATGAATTCATACCTGGAGAACTTGTGGAAGAAACCCATGTTTCACCATACAATGGAGTAGTGCGATGTCACAATCAAAATACCATGCCACCCTGTGACCCAAGTAAAGTAGGGTATTTAAATGCGTTTCACAAAAATCCAGAGAAATTTTGCAGAAGGTAAAGGAATTATCACGTTATTGCAAACAAAAGCATATTTTAAAAATGTATATGATAGAAAATGAAAGCCATACTGTCCACAGGTTTAGAACAATGGGACCTATTTTCTCAAATCTTGCGTTATGGCAAATCATATTTAGCATTGTTTACCAGAATAAACAAGCAGCGTTATTTGCTTTATCTGAATCACATAAATCGGTGGAAGCAGAGTGTATTCTCCAGCACAGGAACAAGCCTGTTATTTCTAACATTTTGAAGTGAGCATGAACACTTTGTTGAACATGCACAGACACTTGAAGTTTTTAGCACTGTAATGGAATATTGGCCTGGTCCTTGCTGCAAATGAAACTTGTATCTATAGACCTAATGCCACAAGTTAAATGTTGTAAATAATGGGAAATGACTTCTGAACTGTACAAAGTCGTCTGCAATCAATTCTTCCCAGTGTATCACCCAACATGATGGCTTGGAACTGATATTTGACTGCAACCTGGACAAATATTCACTGCGGTCCATGTCAACACAAACAAGGGATTCAAATGGAAATGTCAGTATAACAGCAGTTTTGATGAAAGCAACACTTGTGTCTGTAGTGACATACAAGAGAGAGAAAAAAAATCTTTAATATATTTTTGTTGAAATTATTTAACTACTGGAGGAACACTGGAAAAATATCACAAAAAGCATTGTATAGTTTCTTCACACCAAGGGTAGTGGAAATCTGAAACTCTCTCCCCAGAAAGCTGTTGAGGCTAGGTCAATTGAAAATTTCAAAACTGACATTGATAGGTTTTTGTTAGGCAAGGGTATTAACGATTATGGAACCAAGGCTGGTAAATGGAATTAAGATACAGAACAGCCATGACCTAATTGAATGGCAGAACAGGCTCAAGGGGCGGAATGGCCCACTCCTGTTCCTATGAACACTCATAAGGTAGTTTCCAATAAATCTTCCATACTCCCAGAACACGCATGCATGTATTTTATATTTATTTCTAGACACACACACAGAGTGCCATACTGTGCTGATATCATTTAAAAACAGCATGAACTTCCAAGTCTAGAATTAGGTCAGGGTTCTAAAAATTAATCATCATATGACCAGCATGCATCAGTTTTCCATCTGCATGTAGTTAATTAAGTCATGTGAGGTCAATTGCTCAAACCATATCCATGCACTCTATTCACTCCTCAGCTCTACTGCATAGACAGAGGAAGAAAAGTAACATTCACTTCGGTAATTTATTTAAACAGTTCAATCTGATACCCAAATCATTAAACCACAAGATCACTCAGAGTGGTGATTTTGGGGCTTCAACTATGTCATCACAATTGACCAGGGAGTCAAGTTGTATTAACAGTGAACAAAACACACACTTCTGATCTTCAGGACGAGACACGCCCGGGGAAGGACTTCTGGCAGTGACAGAACTTCGCAAGCATTTTTTAATCACAATACTACATTTTTAAAGAATGCCCTATTGTGGGGCATTTCTGGTTTAAGATATTTCTTAGACTTTTTTCATCTGTGTTTTAAACAGCCAAAATAATCTAATAACAAACAAGAGCTTTTGAAGTATAGTTCCATTTTTGAAATTGTACAATGCATGCAGAATTTTATTAAAATAAATGATAAACTATCATGTTGTTTTCTATTTACAAGTTCACAACATATCTTTCTGACATCACTGGAACATGCTTTAAAAGATATATTGGCTGTTTGGCAACTGGGACTTTTTAAATTTAACTCCTTAAACTGCCCAGTTACCAAAGACTATGGCATGATATTTATCCACAGTGAATTTATACCTAAGAAAAAAGAAATGACATAAGGAGTTAATCAATGTATAGGAAAGAGCTGTGACAGACCACAAAAAAAACAGAAAGAGCAAGAAGACAGAAAAAGAAACTACATAGTATAACAGGGTGGGATAAACACACTGGCACTAATGCAAGCTGTCCATTTATTATTCAGCTCACTAAATCTGGGAAGTAATTCACACTGAACTAGTTGTTGAGCGGAATCTTCTGTCTGCATCATACAATAACAACAACTTACATTTATATATCACCTTTAACGTAAAAAAACGTCCCGAGGCGCTTCACAGGAGCGTAATCAGATACATATTGGCACCGAACCAAAGAAAGAGATATTAGGACAGGTGACCAAAATAGGTAGGCTTTAAGGAGCGTCTTAAAGGAGGAGAGAGAGGTGGAGTGGTTTCATCCAAACAGATGTTTTAAGCAGTTACTTAGCAATAATGGTTTGTCTACAAATTTACTATTTATCATTCTTAGATGACATGATGATTAACAGCAGGAAGTTTCTACATAAATGTACTGAACAACTGCATTAAATTCATATGGCAATCTATAAGGAAGTATAATTTTTCTCTACGTGCATTAAAAATAAAAAACTTAAAACGACCATTTCCATTTTAATCTCTTACTACTCTATTATGAAAGGATCTATACTCCTCTACAACACAGGGCTTTATTGCCTGTAGGTACAGATTTCAGCTTATTTTTCTTTAATCAAAAACTACTAAATAAATGTTTTCCTTTAACCAGCTGGAATAAAGTTCTGGCAGGTTCTTTCTGTTCTGGTAGAACTTGTTCAAATTACATCAGACAGGTACAGAAACACAATCAAAGAGGTTTAAAACATTAACCCAAACTTGTTGGACCACAAGTGGAAGGAATATATATATATAAACAGCAGCCCCTACCCAAAGCCCTGCAAAGGGGAATAACCCAATCCCTTTGTATCCTAGCATCCTATCTGAACCCAGGGGAACATAACCAAATTGTGTTAACTCGTAAAAGCATATTGACCCCAACGTGCCAGCATTCGCAATGTATTCTGCAACCACCCTGTGCTCAAATGGTACAATATTTTTCTGAGATAAAGTCACTCAATTTTTGGAAAGAAAATATTAAAATAATGTACTGAAAATATATGCGTCATAGAGCCAATGGCTGAGAAATTGGAGTAGCGCCGGAAACCGGCATGAAATGGGCATCATGATTGGAACGTGTGCCCGAAGACACTGGCCTGAGGCTCGCTGGAAAATGGTCCTCATCCGCATATAATCATCGAGCTGTAGACGCCAATCAGGCATTCCACTGCAGCTCACCGGTTGGGGCACTCCTGCTCCTCCTAGCTCCAGAGAAACAAAAGTATCAAAAGTTACTTACCTTTTGGCGGATGGCCTCCAACGTTCCCTTTAAGGGTCGCTGGTTAGGCCACTGTTGACCGTGAACAACCAAGGGGAGTATGCGCGGCACATGCTCCGCCCAGTGGATGACAAATTTGGAATGGGGTCCTAAAACAGGTGTTAGGGCCGTGATTTGCATATGCAAGATACTTGTTTCAAGTGGGCACCCTGGACAGTTGGAAATTGCCGGCTTCCAATTTGGCACCCGAGGGAAAAGCAGATGCAAGAGGTTCGAAATTCGTCCCCACAATGCTCTTTTCTTGCCTAAAAAAAACAGGCATGATGAGGTCTAATTTCTCCCCCCCAATGTGTGAAAGGTGGGTAAATAAATGGAAATTGTACCACTGACACCCCCTTTCAAAAAAAGAACCTGTTTCCATAGGGACAACTGGACTGAAAGTGTTCCTTAGGAGTCATCATATTCAAGACTCAATCCTTTTATGTAAAGGAAATGCTGCAACTTCAAATTGATTGAGTCTTAGCTCTAGGACTAAAGAAGCACAGCAAATGCCACAAGGAAATTACAAAGAGAGTCTAGGATGCTGGAAAGAGATGTAAAGGAGAGGGAGTAAAAAAACAAAGAAATAGTGACAGAAAGTCAGAGGGACAGAGAAAAAGGGACAGAGAGAAAGGAACTATAGAAATAGGGAAATTATCTCTTTTAGCACCTTCTGCATCTCTGGCAGACCAAAAGACAGTTTGCTAAGTGAAATCCTTTATTCACCTGCTCAGAATACAAATTGTTCTCTGAAAACGTTTCAGCCAAATCTCCAGATCCAAAAGCAAATAAAGGCTTAAGTGATTACTTTCAACATGCCTCTTGTTGAATTAAGTTCAATCTTTTCTCTTCATCTGTGCAATATGTACTGACATTCATCCAAACCATTCCAAATTTAATAAACTTTATTGTTATTTCTAGCAAACTTTATTAAAAAAGGACATTTAATTTACTCCGGCATGACAAATAAAATTTTCACCAAAAATGGACATGGTAATAAAGTCTATTGTCTACCAAAACATTCTAGCTACCTAATAATTCTGAGCAATTGAGTGGTTATGTATGAAGACAGTTTCATAATGTAGGCCCAGCCATTCTTAATTCAGTTCAGTGCAATACAGATTTGTTCACTCCCTGTAAAATCATTTGACATGATTACTCATTGTTCTGAGTAGAATTGAATCATACAAATTTTGTTCTGAAGCTTTATATGAATGGTGATCAGCTATTAACAACACAAGTGCATTGGACTCCCAAGTTTTTTGGTCACCTCTCCTCATAACCTCCTTCTTTGATTTGGCATCCATTTTTTTTGATTGTGCCTCTGTGAAGTGCTTTTGACATTATTTTACATTTAAGGTACTATGTAAATGCGAGTTGTCGTTATTGTTAATTGGCTACTTTCTGGGCAATTACACGAATGACAAAGTGATGATGTTAGTTTGTCATCATTATAAGATTTTCTGCTTTGAAAGCTGATATACCTGACAACAGGGCTTCTAAATAATCTTGATCTCTGTTCAACCACAGGTTACTAGATCAATATTATAATCACTGCCTTTGTTTTGCCTTAAAGTTCTATTCCGCTGCAGTTTTTTCATAGCAGAAGTTTAAAATCAAACAATTGGTTAACAATTTCACAGATTTTGGGTTTGGTCTCTTTACAATGAAACAGAATAAAATTGCCATTTTCCAGGATTAATTTAGCATAGTATGTACCTTTTAATTTTCATATCATTTTGGTTTGTGAAAAATGCAATTATAATTTCCAATTTTAACTTAATTTAACTTAACAGTTACCATTTGAGTTTTAGACAACTACGAGGATTTCAGTACATTATGCAAATATTATTTCACATTTCTTTGAAAATAACAGACAAACTAGCATGAAGTTCAATCATGGGATATTTGTTAAAATACAAAAAAAAGCAGGAGCAGACATAAGGACCTTTTGACTTATCCTTTCAACCTCTGCATATCAAACTCACATTCATCAACCAAAACAGTTGGTTGCAAAGGGGCCATTCACCTTCTGGTCCTGCATCCCAAACCAATTTGCATGTATCTCTGACCAACTGTGAAAAAATACTTAGCAGCATTGTAATTATTGATCAAATATTGCAATGATCAGTACTGACTATTAACCTGTTGAGAAACTTTTAAAATAACACTGTGCAATATAAGTGGCTTGTAATGAAATCAAATCAAAGAATGCAATGTTTGGCCCAATAGTGCATGTAGCTGAATGCCTGCCCATCCAGGTCACAAGTTTAAGCTGGCTGTCATTCAGATCCACTGGCCCAGTCAGGTAGGTTTAGTCAGTTCTTGACAGCTCTGCGAGATAGAGTAATGTGTGAATGCGAGATAGTCTGTTTCTGGAAGCTTACCAAGCTAAAATAGCTTTCTGACAGTCAATCCTGAAGCAATCTCTATGGTGATCAGGGAGCGTTCTGCAACTCAAACTGGCTGAGGTAGGATGCTTGAAACATCTACAGAAGGGAGGAATAGGAAAAAAAACATAAAAGGTTATAGTGTTGAATACGTTGATTATGGTGGTTCCTTTAATTTGCATAAGTTCAATTGGCTGTTGCAATCAGTCAAGGTCTATTAAGGAGCTCTTTCAGACAAAAATGGTTAGAGCTATCAGTAGCGCTCATTCATAAAACCACATTGAAATGACTAGCTTTCCAAAGTTTACTTTAATGTTTATGCACATATTGATTTTTGAACTATAAATATTGACACCAGAATAAACTTTGAATAACTACTCGACAGATAAGAGTTTTGATCAATTCATATTGACTGCTAGAGAATACTAGCTCCATTAGTTACAAAGCATCTTGGGACACGCTGGAACGACCATCCAAAATCATATTGAGAAACTAGCCATTAAAAAGTTTCTTTTGTAGTTATTGTGCATATATTAACTTCTCAGCGGTTTAGGAGTTGATGTATGAGTCAATATCATCCGGACACCCATAAACAATGTGGAAGCAGTCAAAGTATTCATCAAGCAGCACTGAGAGTTATGCTGAGTATATCCTGGTTTGTGTATAATGCTTTCCACTTTTATGCTATGCTAATGGCAATAAAAACGATTTAGCTTTTGTTTTCTATGGATGTGGGATAAAAGCCTTGATGTATCTCGGGGGTAGGAGGAAGCCGTTTGAAAGCATCTGACGTTCTTGCCCTGTGACGCTACGTTATATATTCTATTGTGACTGCCCAGTAATTGATCCCAGCCTATAATACAGTCTTATGCACCGACACCGCCAAGGAGTTGTTTAGCCTAAAGCATATATAGAATTATCCTTTCAGATAGGATGTTAATTGTTAAGTGTGGTGTCGCACGTTGGAGGCAGGCTAAGCTCCTGCAACAGCCAGGAACAGTATGTTCTGAAAGCAAAGGTCAAAGTGCACTGTGTTGGCTGTCGATGCTTTTGGATAAGTATTGATATCAATTTATAAATATGTCATGGCAGACATAATCTAAGTTTAAAATTAGGAAGTTAGGAGCAAGAAGGGAAGACAGGTAAGGACTTTTTCATCCAAAGGGTAATACACTTATGGAAAAAGTTTTCAGGGAAGATCATTGTAGGTGACAGTATAAATAATTCAAGAGATAATTAGATGGGTTTATGGAGAGCGGAGGGATCAAGGAATATAATGAGAAGGTGGGTAGGTGAGGCTCATTGATTAAAAAGGAACTGGCTTGCTGGGACTAGAGGCCTTTTCCTGTTCCTAAGAAGTTCAAATGTTCATATGATAAAAGACTAAACAACTTCATGCCTAAATTCATTCACTTTTATACATGTAGTTTAATGCATCTTATGCATCTTGAGAATCAAACCTGGGATCATTTTCCTAAGAGAAGGCAGGTTTTGATATCACCATCATTAACTCCCTCATACAATGGAGTCCAGTGGCAATTTTCCCACTGGTAGCAGGAGAGAGTGACAATATCAGCGGTGGTGATGATGTTTTTCTTCTGCTGGTAGCAGTAACAAGGTCCAGGCTTGTGGCAGCATTAAACATAGGACTTATGCCCGTGCAAAATAATATAGCAACATAGGACTGTCCAGAAGTAAGTCAGGCATAAAATGTACAAATGGCTTTCTGAATAATGAGTGCTGCATACAAGCTTTGAATTAGAAATGCATTTGTGTTTATACCATAGAATATGTACCTGCAAGTACAAAGGGCAAAATCCTATTTCATTCACTAGGTTTTCTCTGCAACAGAAAATGATATAGGTACATTCTGTGAACATTACATTCTAACACACAAACCTTTAGATATGGATGAACAAGTCATACTTTAAATCTATACAATAGTCAGCATGAAGTAAAACATTTTCCAGCAACAACTGAAATATATAAAGTACTTAAATCTGACTATAGCCTCCCCTTTAAGATAATAATCAATCTTTTCTTATACCTCAGCTGCCAAGAGTTACTGTTCCAGATGTGCAAACAAAATGGATAAAGGAATAGCTAAAGGATGGAAAGTAAATTAATGTTTTTCGGATTAGTGAGATGTAGCTCGTGGCATGTTGAAGGGTCTGTATGGGGATCTCTCCTGTTCCCCATATAAATGATCTGGACATGAGCACAGAGGAAATTGTGTTAAAATTTAGTCATGATACCAAGTTAGAGGGAAAATACAAAAGCCTCCAGGAGGTCAATAACAGGTTAGGCAAAAAGACAGTATTGTGGCAAATGCAATTCAATGTAGATAAATATAAGTTGTGCAGTTTTGGAAATGGAATGGACATATACCCTAAATGATAAAATTCTCAGTGGAGTAAAGGAGCAGAGAGATCTAGGAGTGCAGATAGGTGGAAAAGGCCAGAAAAAGGCAATTGAGATACTGAATTTTATATATAGAGGCATTAAGTACAAAAACAATGATGAATCTGTACAAAATATTGATTAGACCACAGTGGGAGTATTTGGATGTCGTTTTTGGCATTCTATTATAGATAGGACATCAGAATCAAGGAAAGGGCGTAGTGATACCTGGGTGAAAGGATATAATTATGATGAGAAATTTCAAACCTAGGGCCGTACTCGCTAGAAAAGAAAAGGTTTAAGAGACACCTACAAGAAATAGTTAGAATTATGAAAGGGTAAATGGTGAAAGATTACTTCCAATGGGTTACTGAATTGAAAACAAGGGGCATAAATTTAGGATTAGTATCTGAAGCAGAAAGGGAAAGGCTTAGAAAGAATATTTAATGCTAAGATTTAATACAATATGGAATGCTTTACTGCAAGTGGCTATTGAAGTTGAATCAATCAATACATTTATGAGGGAATGAGATAAGCACTAGAAGAAACAAAAATTAAAGGGCCCAGGGAAAGAGCAGGGAAATAGGATTAGAGTAGATAGCTACAATGGGGGAGTTAGCACCAGCACAGGCATAAAGAGATTTATGTGCTGAAATTTCTATTATTTCATGTACAATTCCTTGTTACTGACAGATAAACCTGTGCTGCTATAATCTGGGTATAAATATTCAGAAATGCTCACTTAAAACATCAGGGGGTAACAGTTGTGGAGAATGGAATAGGCTTTATTTACTTGGAGAATTGGAAGTAAATAAATTATAAAAGCAAAATGCTGCAGATGCTGGAAATCCAAAATAAAAAACGAAAATGCTGGAAATACTCAGCAGGTCAGGCAGCATCTGTAGAGAGAGAAACAGAGTTAACATTTCAGGTCAATGACCTTTCATCAGAACTGGAAGAAGTTAGATTTACAGTTTATAAGCAAGTACAGAGCCAGGGAAAGAATTGGGGGGGGGGGGTATGGTTGGGGAGGAGGGGAGGAAAGAATGAAAGGGAAGGTCTGTGATGGGGTGGAGGGCAGGATTCATTAAATGACGAAAGGGATGATGGTGCAAGGCAAAAGGGGGTGGTAATGGGACAAGTAAAGAAACAAAAGATGGGTCTAGAGGAGCTGTAAATGGCAACAGCAGAAACATTTCCAGCACCTGCTGTCCGAAAAAATGGGAGCAGTGGTTAGGATCTGAAGTTATTGAAATCAATGTTGAGTCCGGAAGATTGTAAAGTGCCGAATCGAAAAATGAGGTGCTGTTCCTCGAGCTTCTGTTGAGCTTCATTGGAACAGTGTAGGAGGCTGAGGACAGAGAGGTCAGAGCGGGAGTGGATTGGAGAATTAAAATGGCAAGCGACCGGAAGCTCAAGGTCACCTTGCAGACAGAGTGGAGGTGTTCAGCAAAGAGATCACCCAATCTGCGTTTGGTCTCCCCAGTGCAGAGGAGACCGCATTGTGAGCAGCGAATACAGTATACTAAATTGATAGAATTAAAAATAAATCGTTGTTTCACCTGGAAGGAGTGTTTGGGGCCCTGGACTGTGGGAATGGAAGAGGTGAAGGGGCAGGTGTTGCATTTCCTGCGTTTGCACGAGAAGATGCCGGGGGAAGAGGAGAGCGAGTGTTGGGTTTAATGGAAGAGTGGACCAGGGTGTCGGGGAGGGAACGGTCCCTCCAGAATGCTGAAAGGGGAGGGGAAGATGTGTTTGGTGGTGGCATCGGGCTGGAGGTGACGGAAATGGCGGAGGATGATACGTTGAATGTGACGGCTGGTGGGGTGGAACATACGGACGAGGGGGACCCTATTGTGGCTCTGGGAGCGAGGGGAAGGGGTGAGGGAGAAGTGCAGGAAATGGGACGGACAGGGTCGAGGGTCCTGTCAACTACAGTGGAGGGGAATCCGCGATTGAGGAAAAAGGAAGACATAGTGGAAGCACTGGTGTGGAAGGTGGCATCGTCCAAACAGATGTGATGGAGACGGAGAAACTGGGAGAATGGAATAGAGTCTTTACAGGAAGTGGGGTGGGAGGAAGTGTACTGTGGGAGTCGGTGGGCTTATAGTAGATATTGGTGGACAGCCTAACCCCAGAAATGGAGAAGGAGAGGTTGAGGAAGGGAAGGGAAGAGTTGGAGTTGGACCATTTGAAGGCAAGAGAGGGGTGGAAACTGGAAGCAATGTTAATGAAATTTTCCAGTTCGGGGCGAGAGCAGGAAGTGTCACCAACACTGTCATCAATGTACCAGAAAAAGAAGTAAGGTTGGGACCTGAGTAGGACTGGAACAAAGAATGTTCCACGTAACCCATAAAAAGGCAGGCATAGCTATCGCTCATACGGGTTACCATAGTGACACCTTTTATTTGGAGGAAATGTGTGGAGTCAAAGGACAAGTTGTACAATTTAAGAACAAGTTCAGCCAGGCGAAGGAGGGTGGTGTCAGATGGGGACTGGTTGGGCCTCCGTTCAAGGAAGAAGCGGAGGACCAACAGACCGTTCTGGTGGGGGATGGAGGTGTAGAGGAACTGGATCTCCATGGTGAAAAGGAGATGGGTAGGGCCAGAAATCTGGAAACTGTTAAAGTGGCAGAGGGAGTTGGAAGAGTCATGGATGTAGGTCAGAAGAGACCGGACAAAAGGAGAAAAAAATAGAGTCGAGATGGGAAGAAATAAGTTCCGTGGAGCAAGTACAGGCTGAAGCGATGGGTTTACCAGGGCAGTCTTGTTTGTGGATCTTGGGAAGGATGTAGAAGTGGGCTGGGGTTGGGGGAGTATGAGGATGGAGGCTGTGGTGGAAATATCTCCAGAGGAGATGAGGTCAGTGATGGTTTGGGAAACGATGTCTAATTTTTCTAAAGCAACCATTTGTCTGCATTCTATGACTAAATAAGTGTACCAGGCAAGTGCCGCATTGGTCAGAACACCAGCAAATGACATCAGTGTCCCCATAATCTAGCTGCAGCAAATCAAACCAGAGTTGTACATGTTTGTGTAAACTGACTGCCTTTTGTGCATGAATCCAAAAAAGTGAAGACATCTCCTGGAATAGGAATAGTTTTCACTTTGTGCTGTAACTGGACTGCTGGTACTTGTGTGTTTGAAAGGCGTCAGGTCCTTTAATGTTAGCTCTCACCTCCAAATGCAGGGTGTGAATTACTGTCCTTTTTAGTCAGGATATCGTCTGTCTGTCCTCACATTCCATTCTCCAGCATCAACCACCCCACCCCACCCCACCCCACCCCACCACAAGCATTTGTATGACCAACCTTTCCTCAGCTTTTTTGGTTCATTTGTACATATTCCATGATGTGGCTACAACATTCAGTTAATTGGCAAACTATTAATTTCTCAATTTAATCTGGAGGTTAAATTTTTCGACTGCGTGCTGCTGGCATGGAGCCTGGCCCACTGGGAGCATATGCTGGGAAATTATACTTGTGCAGCCCACAATTTTTCATCTATTATTTTAATGGATGATAAATCAAGTGCTGTGCGTGTGATTTCCCGATATGACCTCTGGGCAGGCGAGGCTCTGTGCCAGAGGTGTACAATCAGGAAATTTACCATCACTGGACAACTTAAAGACCAACAGGAAATGTAAAATGAGAAAAAATGATTTATTCCATCAAACTTGTGTCCTTCACAAACTGCACGCTGATAGATTGTCCCAACTTATTCAATCTAATGTTATTCCTATATTTAAAAAGGGAGATCGAACAAGTCCAGGGAACTATAGACCATTTAGATTAATGTCGGTGGTAGGAAAGACAATGCAATCTTTTTCTCAAAGAAATAATAGAAAAACATATAGAAACCAAAAATATAACAAAGAATAGTCAACATGGATTTCAAAAGGGAAGGTCATGCTTGACCAATCTTATTGAATTCTTTGAAGAAATAACAGTAAGGGTAGACAAGGGTAATGTAGTAGATGTAATATACTTGACTTTCAAAAGGCTTTTGATGAGGTACCAAATAGTAGACTCATTACCAAGGTCAGAGCATGTAGAGTCAGGGGACAAGTAGCAGAATGGATAGCTAGCTGGCTACAAAAAAGAAAAGAGAGTAGGAGTTATAGGTAATTACTCAGACTGGCGGAAGGTGGGAAGTGGTGTTCCACAGGGATCGATGCTGGATCCATTGCTGTCCACCATTTATAGAAACGATTTGGACTCGATAATCGGAAATACAATTTTAAAATTTGAGGATGATACCAAATAAGATAAGATAAATATGATAAGTACATGAGGGAGAAAGGAATAGAAGGATATGCAGATAGGGTGAGATGAAGTAGGGTGAGAGGAGGCTTATGTGGAACATAAACATCAGCACAGACCAGTTGGGCCGAATGGCCTGTTTCTGTGCTGTAAGCTCTATGTAATTCTTCATAATCATCTGACAAGGGTAATTAACAACAGGTAACACTTCCAGGAAGACCCTGAAGGCAATCAAATTGGAAACTGTACGATATCAGCCTAACACTGTTCAACAATGACTGTTGTCATTCCAAAGATCACATTCCCAAAGTCCCAACAAGAAGTCAGCCACAGTATTCTAGTTCCATTACTTATCCTCATAAACTGTATTTCTTCAGGCTTTTCTTAAAGCCATAACAATTAATGGCAGAGAAGTGTAGTGAAAGAATATAACTAACATTGTCTAATCTATACTGTGGAGATGCCGGTGATGGACTGGGGTTGACAATTGTAAACAATTTTACAACACCAAGTTATAGTCCAACAATTTTATTTGAAAATCACAAGCTTTCGGAGGCTTCCTCCTTCCTCAGGTGAATGTCAAGAAATCCTCGAACCTTTCGCATTTATAAATCACAGAACAATACCTGGTGATTACAGATAGTCTTTTCAACTGCCCGTTGCCAAGGCAATCAAAGTGTTCAGACAGAGAGGTGTTACTTAAAGGTCCACCAAATATACAAACAACCAAAAAAAAACAGAGAGAGAGAGGCAGAAACATAGAAATATCCGGAAGGAAGAGAAAGACAGCAAATGACCCGTTATATTAAAAACAGATAACTTTTGTTCGCTGGTGGGGTTACGTGATATATGCTATACTGGTATGAAACTTCTAGATTCCCAGTACTAATAGTATCTTCATCAGTATACTGGAGATGGTCCTCAATTTGTGTATCCATCTTTTCAAACTATGATGATGGTACTTGCTAACCCCAGAGCACAAACGTAGCAAATACCTACTTATGTAGTTTACACAATACAAGATTATTTCGGACAGTTTCCTGTGTTACGTTCATCTTGCTGAGTTCATCTTCCTGTTTCATGGCTTTCTCCACCAGAATTCGGGTCTGTGATATCAAAGCCATATATAGGCAGTTTGGTTTTAAAATTCTCATCCTTGTTTTCTAATCCCTCCATGGCCTCACCCCTCCCTATCTCTGTAACCTCCTCCAGCCCTACAACCCTCCGAGATCTCTGCGCTCCTCCAATCCTGGCCTCTTGCGCATCCCCGATTTTCTTTGCTCCACCATTGGCGGCCGTTCCTTCAGCTGCCTAGGCTCTAAGCTCTGGAATTCCCTACCTAAACCTCTCCACCTCTCTACCTCTCTCTCCTCCTTTAAGACGCTCCTTAAAGCTTACCTCTTTGACCAAGTTTTTGGTCACCTGTCCCAATATCTCCTTATGTGGCCTGGTGTCACATTTTGTTTGATAACGCTTCTGCAAAGCACCTTGGGATGTTTTACAAAGGCTCTACGTAACTGTAAGTTGTTTTGTTGTTGTTTTAACTTAATTGGAACTCTATTTTTAAAGGATTTTTGTACTTTTCGCACTCCTTTGTAAACACCAGATTTGATAAAATCACATCATTGTTACGATACAGTAGGAACAATCCAAAAAAATACAATTTTTACCAATGGAGCTCCTTATTAATTTCAGGTACCTTAAGATTTCATAGAATTACATAGAATCTACAGCTTAGAATCAGGCCTACTGGTCCACGCCAGTGTTTATGCTCCACACGAACCTCCTCCCACCCTACATCATCTAACCCTATCAGCATAATCTTCTATTCCTTTCTCCTTCTACTGGGGTGAGCAAAAAGGAACATGGTAGTGTTGGGGGATAGTATAGTCAGGGGGATAGATTACGGAATATGATATTTAGAATTGAGATGAGGAGAAATTTCTTCACTCAGAGGGTGGTGAACCTGTGAAATTCTCTACCACAGAAGGCTATGGAGGCCAAGTCACTTAATATATTTAAGAAGGAGCTAGATAGATTTCTAGACACAAAAGGCATCAAGGGGTATGGGGAGAGAGCGGGAATATTCTATTTTCTATGTTTCTATGTTTCTATGTTCTGTGCAGCCGTGACCGAGAGTCCCGAAGATGATGTTGCCTGCCCAATGCCAGGGTTCAGGACATCTCCTCATGGCTGGAGAAGAACTTGAAGCAGGAGGGGAAGGATCCAGTTGTCGTGGGCCATGTAGGAACCAACAATATAGGTAAAACTAGGAATGAGGTTCTGCTGAGGGAGTTTGTGGAGCTAGGGTCCAAATTAAAAAGCAGAACCTCAAGGTTAATAATCTCTGGATAACTATCTGAGCCATGTGCATATTGGCATAGGGAAAAACAGATCAGATGGTTAAATGCATAGCTGAAAGAGTGGTGTGGGAAGCAGGGGCTTCAATTTATGGGGCACTGACACCAGTACTGGGGAAAGAGGGAACTGTTCCTTTGGGATAAGCTGGGACCAGTGACCTGGCAAATCGAATAACTAGGGCGGTAGGGCATTAAACTAATAAGGAGGAAGGAGGATTCAGGTAAGGGTAAATTTATAAGTCTAAAGAGAAAAGTCAAAGCTGAAGAGCAGGGTAGCGATTTGGGTAAAAACAAGCAGCGTGTGTCAGGAAGGGACAGAGTTTAACAAAGGTAATGGGCATTAATGACTAAGGTCACATTAGGAAAAAATAGTGAAAAGTTAAAATTAAAGGTGCTATATCTGAATTCACGAAGCATTTGTAACAAGATCGATGAATTAATGGCATAGAGATAGATGGGCTTGATCCAGTAGCCATTACAGAGGCGTGGTTGCAGGGTGACCAAGGTTGGGTACTAAATATTCCAGGGTACTTGACTTATAGAAAAGATAGGCAAAATGGAAAAGGAAGGAGGTAGCCCTGATTATAAAGGATGAGATAAAGACAGTAGAGAGAAAAGATTTTAGCTCAGAAAATCAGGCTGTTAAATCAATATGAGTGGAGCTAAGAAATAACAAGGGGCAGAAAACACTGGTGGGAGTAGGTTATAGGTCCCCTAACAGTAGTTATAGTGTTGGACAGAGTATAAATCAGGAAATTAGAAGAGTACGTAACAAAGGTAATGCAATAATCATGGGGGACATTAATCTTCATATACACCGGGCAAACCAAATTGGCAAAAGTAGTTTGGAGGACGAGTTCACGGAATGCATTCGAGACAGTTTTCTAGAACAATATGTCGAGGAACCAATTAAGCGACAGGCTATTTTAGATCTAGTATTGTGTAATGAGACAGGGTTAATTAGTAATCTTATAGTTAAGGATACTCTTTGGAAGAGTGACATGATAGAATTTCATATTGAATTTGAGTGTGATGTAATTAAGTCCGAAACTAGGGTCTTAAATTTATACAATGCCAATTACGTAGGTATGAGGGGCAAGTTGGCTGAGGTAGATTGGGAAATGAATTAAAAGATATGATGGTAGATAAGCAAGGGTGAACATTTAAACAAATAATTCATAATTCTCAACGAATATACATTCCCTTGAGGAATAAAAACGCCACGGGAAAGATGATCCAACTGTGGCTAACTAGAGAAGTTAAGGATAGTATTAGATTAAAAGAAGAGGCTTACAATGTTGCCAAAAAGAATAGTAAGCCTGAGGATTGGGAGGGTTTTAGAAATTAGCAAAGGATGACCAAGAAATGGAGAAAGAAGGAGAAAATTGAATATGAGAGTAAATTAGCAAGAACTATAAAAACAGATTGTAAGAGCTTCTACAAGTAAAAATAAACATGGGTCCCTTCGAAGCAGAGACAAGAGAAATTATAATGCTGAATAAGAAAATGGTAGAGATGTTAAACAAATATTTTGTATCTGTCTTCACAGTAAAAGATTCAAAAAACATACCGGAAATAATGGGAAAACAAGAGTCTAATGAGAGTGAGGAAATTAAAGTAATAAAAATTAGTAAAGAAAAAGTACTGGAGAAATTAATGGGACTAAAAACCAACAAATCCCCTGGATCTGATGGCCTATATCCTAGGGTTTTAAAAGAGGTGGCTGCAGAGATAGTGGATACATTGGTTTTGATCTTCCAGAATTCCCTAGATTCTAGAACGGTCCCCGTGGATTGGAAGGTAGCAAATTTAACCCCACTATTCAAGAAAATCATAATATGATCAGGCAGAGTCAACGCGGTTTTATGAAAGCGAACTCATGTTTGACAAATCTATTAGAATTTTTTGAGGATGTAACTAGCAGGGAGGATAAGGGGGAACCAGTGGATGTAGTATATTTGGATTTTCAAAAGACATTCGATAAGTTGCCACACAAGAGATTGTTACACAAGATTAGGGCTCATGGGATTGGGGGTAATATATTAGCATGGATTGAGGATTGGTTAACAGACAGAAGACAGAGAGTAGGAATAAATGGATCATTTTTGGGTTGGCAGGTTATAACTAGTGGGGTGCCTCATGGATCAGTGCTTGGGCCTAAGCCATTTACAATCTATATCAATGACTTAGATCAGGGGACCAAGTGTAATGTATCCAAGTTTGCTGATAATACAAAGTTAGGTGGGAAAGTAAGCTGTGAGGAGAACACAAAGAGGCTGCAAAGGAATATAGACAGGTTAAGTGAGTGGGCGAGAAGGTGGCAGATGGATTACAATGTGGGGAAATGTGAAATTATCCACTTTGGTAGGAAGAATAGAAAAGCAGAATATTTTTTAAAAGGTGAGAGACTAAGAAATATTGGTAGTCAGAGGGATTTGGGTGTCCTTGTACATGAATCCCAGAAAGTTAACACACAGGTACAGCAAGCAATAAGGAAGGCAAATGGTGTGTTAGCCTTTATTGCAAGAGGGTTGGAGTATAAGAGTGAGGAGGTCTTGCTGCATTTATATACGGCTCCGATGAGACTACACCTGGAGTACTGTGTACAGTTTTGGTCTCCTTACCTAAGGAAGGATAGACTTGCCTTAGAGGGGGTGCAACGAAGGTTCACTAGATTGATTCCTGGGATGAGAGGGTTGTCTTATGAGGAGAGATTGAGTAGAATGGGCCTATATTCACTGGAGTTTAGAAGAATGAGAAGTGATCTCATTGAAATGTATAAAATTCTTAGAGGGCTTGACAGGGTAGATGCTGAAAGTTGTTTCCCCTGGCTGGAGAGTCTAGAGCTAGGGGAAAGAGTCTCAAGATAAGGGGTCGGCCATTTAGGACCGAGATGAGGAAAGATATCTTCACTCAGAATCTTTGAAATTCTCCACCCCGGAGGCCTGTGGATGCTCAGTCATTGAGTATATTCAAGACTGAGATCAATGGATATTTGGATACTAAGGGAATCAAGGGCTATGGGGATCTGGTGGGAAAGTGGAGTTGAGGTTGAAGATCAGCCATGATCTTATTGAATGGCACAGCAGGCTCGAGGGGCCATATGGCCCACTCCTGCTCCTATTTCTTATGTTCTTATGTGCTTATCTAGCTTCCCCTTAAATGCATCTATTGCTATTCGTCTCAATATGACCAAAGCTTAGGGTAAATTCTGCTCAATGGGATTGTTGGTGGGAGAAATCGCAGGTGAAGATCAATGCACCCGATTGGCCCAATTCTTTGATCTGTGCTTCTGTCGAGCGAGGCTTTGCGCCAGGGTCCTTCGAAATTGATTCTATTCCAAGTCAGCAGACCCTCTACTGCATTTACAATGTTGTCTTCCTATATAACAACATATAGCCTGAATAAAGTCAAATCGCCTCAGTTTGGAATATTGGCCCAGAATCTGCTGTCAAAACAATGGTGAAGTTAACAGCATTCAGCGTTATTCATGTGCAAATTGCACAGCAACTTCAGGCGAGGGCAAATGTGCTGTTAAACGCAAAAATCCGGAAGCTGCTGTCCTAGGTGACCTGCTCTGCCATTAGCTTCGTGAAAGCAGCATCTCGCTGTCTGCCTCACCATTCAAATGCATCGAATGGCGTAAAGTTCCTGTACTTGCATGGTAGATACGAACTAAATTCGCCACAGAAAGTTAAGGCTTGTCCTTTTCAGTCTATGTACCCATTTTAACGGCCTGAGTGTTAACTACTGCCAAATAACCTCTCTGGCACTGAAAATTAACTATTACAAGTGTGGAGTCTCATTCCTTCAGGTTTTAATTATTGTTGGAGATTTAAAAAAAAATTCAAATTAACATTTTTAAAAACTTTTTCTTTCTGTCTCTTTTTTTCTCTCTCTCTTAATCCAATCTTTCTTTCCCTTTCCTTATTTCGCTTTCTGTACTTGATTCGACATTGAATTCACTGTTCGAAGTTACACTTCCTTGTTCAGACTGTGCTGTTCATTTAACAATCCTTCAATTTGATTGGTGAAGCAGTTACACAGTTGCTTGCCCTGTTCACTCAGATCCCAGATGCCCTGTAGGGGGCGTCGCGGTGTTTCTGTCTCCCCCTTCCAGCAATTTGGGGCGCAAAATCTCATGGAGATTAAACGGGCGAGGGCACATTTAACTAACGGTGGGTGCCATTCGTTGCCCTGCTACAGCAAATTCTGAGCCAATGTTCTTTGCCGATCTCATCACGGTATCCAGAGTTTAGTATTCTTCCTATTTTACTGATTTTACTTTTGTGTTATCTGCATAGTCCAACAAATCCTCTATTTTATTAAAAAAAATGCGAAATTTGCATATTCTGGTGAAAACCCATGGCCCCGATATTTACTCGAGGCCATGAACAGAGCAAAGGGAAGGATTTCCGGATGGGAAGCCCGGAAGAATGCATTTCCCGGACATCCTGCAGAATTTAACTGCAGGACGTCTTTTAAATTTTCTCAACATTTCCCGCGTGACAGCCAGCCAGATTGACAGGCTGGCTGCCTGTCGGGTGGGAAAGCAGGCAGGGAGCAGAAGCTAGGAGGGAGATCGCTACAAGGAGATGCTAGAGGGCTGGAAGGTGGGTAAATTTGATAATCATATTTGTACGATTAGGGGTTCGGGTCGCACATCAGTTGGGGGGGGGGGGAGTCGGATGTCGGGGGGGGTTGGACATCGGCAGTGTCTCAGATATCGGGGGTGTTAGCCATCGGGGGGGGGGGGGGTCCTGGACATCGGGGCAGCCTCGGATATCAGGGGGGTTGGACATCGGGGGAGGTCTTGGACATTTGGGGGGAGGTCTTGGACATCTGGATGGGTCTCGGACATCCGGTGGTTCTCGGACATCAGGGGGGGAGGGGGGTTTCGGACATCGGGGGGAGTCGGACATCAGGGGGGTCTCCGATATCGGGTGGAGGGGGTTGGACATCGGAGGGGGTCTCGGACATCTGCGGGTGTCTTGGACACGGGGGGGGGTTCGGACACTGGGGGGGGTCTCGCACATTGGGAGGTGGGGTCAGATATCAGGGGTGACTCGGACATCGGGAGGGTCTTGGACATTGCGGGGGGGGTCGGACATCGGAGGGGGTCTTTGGCCAATCGCGGGGGTCCGATCGCGGCATGTAAGCTTAATGGGCCTATAGGAAACACTCCTGCTCTTTCTGGCTCACAAGCGGCGCAATAAAGGCACTTACCTCATGATCCACCCCATCTCGCCTCTGTTTCACTGGTAAGATTCACAAGCCCTTTATTTTGAAGGTCTTTTAAAATGAATTTTAAAAGACCTAATTAACATCTCATAATGACATTCATTGCTCCGATAACTAATTAGGGACCCGACTCCGGCAAGTAGGTTACTCACACACATCCAAATGCGCCTCTGTTAAACCCAGAAGTTGGAGTTGGGGGTTGCGGTCGAGGTGGATAATCCATTTATTTTAACTTCCCACCCGCCCCCAACCCACCCATTCATGAGGGTTAAAATTCCACCCCCCACCCCCACCTCCCCATGTGTACTGTTATCTTTTGAATAACTTTTGAAGATTAGAATTTAGAAGAAAAGAAACTGAAAGGCAGTGTCAAAAATCACCAATGTACTCTGTAACAGTAGTTAATGGCTATCGACTTTTCTGGCATTATTTTTGTCTCAAATCCTGTCCTGTCCTGATTGCTCGTGACTTAGGTTCAGACAATGCAGCAGTTGTTGCCGATATCCTTAGTATACATGAAACTGGTGCATGATTCTCAAAGAAGACTTTTACATATACTATGAGGAGCAGGATGCACAAGTCAAAATGGCAGCAGTTCTAACCCAAATTGTTTAGTATTGGTAAAACCGATCGCCATGCCTTATTGAGCAGTGTCCTCTATTGGGTGTGAACTTGCTCTACTAACATCACAAATAAAAAAAATGAATAGAAGAAATAGGATGAAGCAAAAATAAAAAAAATAAGAGAAGAGGGGTTTGTTTTGGCGAAATACAATGTCCATAGAGAAGCAAATGGTCTTTTGCTGAGATAGTCTTAATGCCATTCAGCAATGTTATTCCTGGCTGTCATTTCTGGATAAGTACCGTTGATGTCAAGAAAGTAACTGTTCCCCAGCAGTGTCTCCATGAAAATAAATATTTCATTTCTGCAGCGATCAGTCTTCCAAAGTACCTCTTCCACTGTCCTGCCAACTAAGTGGGCAGTTATCCTGACCAGGAGGTAGCACTGAGCTACAAGTCTCAGAATTACAGGAATGACTGAGAGCTCCTCCCTTATAGCTCAGAATAATAGAAATTACAATACAGATGGAGGCCATTTGACCCATCGCATCTGTCCCAGTTCTAGCTCTTCCACCAGAGCTGTCTACTCTAATCCCATTTCTCTATCCTTTCCCGACATCCTTTCATATTCTTCCTCTTCAAATATTCATTCAAATTCCTTATAAGTGTTGTTACAGTCTCTGCCTCAATAGCCACGTGGTTAAGCACTCCACCTTATAATAACAGTGCAACAAAAAAATCTTCTAGCTTCCTCCTCTATTCTTCTAGTGATAATCTTGACTCTCTGCTCCCTTGTTACCAATTCGCCAATCAATGAGAACAATCTTTCGTTATTTACCCTCTCAAAATCTTTCCTAATTTTGAAAACCTCTCTTAGTTCTTCTCTGTTCAAGTGAAAATAGCCCTGATTTTTTGAGCCTTTCATCCTAACTATAATACATCATCCCTGGTGCCATTCTATTGAATTTTCAATGTTCCTTTTCCATGACTCTAATATCCTTCCTACAAATGGATGTCCAGGACTGCATACAAAATTCCAATGCCATTGATGTTATATTGAACATTGCACACAATATTGAAAGAGTAAGTAAGTATTGTTAGTCAGCTGTCTCAGTTTAATCTATTCTGACAACAAAATAAAGATGCAGCCTCTTAAAAGAGCAGACTAAGAAATATTAGTTTTGTGTAGATAAAAATAAAAGATTTTTGTTTCCTGTCAAACAGTGAAAAGACCAAAAGAAAAAAAAATGCAAATTCTGGAAATCTGAAATAAAATCACAAAAGGGGTAATTTTAACGTAACCCACCAGGTGGGAAACTGACCGTTGAGAGTTAGCCACCCGTTTTACACTTTGCACGATTTTATTAGAGTAAAACGAGTGGTTAATCCGCACCGGTTGGTTTCCCGTCAGTCAAGTTATGTTAAAATTACCCCTAAAATGTTGGAAATATGAACAAATCCATCAGCATTCTCCTTAATGCGAATTCTGAGCAAAAGTCTACAACTGACGCATTAAAGGGGATTTTAATTTCCTTCACATGACACAAATTGAGCTGAACAGGCGTTACAATCGAGCAACTATTTTTCCCACTCCGATACTGCTCTGTGTCAATTTTCATGCCTGAGTCAGGCAGATGCCTCATTAATATAATGCTAATCGGAGTCCTATCTGTCAGTTAGGATCCCGAGGCAATTTTAACGGCCTACCAGTTGAAGCAACTGCTCCAACCAGTGAAACCTGTAAGTCGCCCAGCGGAGGCTCGAAAAGGTAAGTAAAATACTTTTTTTTGTAGGCTAGGTGGAGCAGCATTGCTCCTCCAGGCCCCACAAGGAAAGTCTGGGCTCCTCCCCCACCCTTTCCACCCACAGAACCCTGCCGACCTTCCCTCCTCCCATCCCCCACAACTTACCTGAGCGCCGGCGGGCGGCCTGCTCCATCTTTGCCTCCAGGCAACTGGCCAGCTGCCTCTTTGTGCCCCTTGTGGCTGGGCAGCAGACCGGCAGGATATTAATGAGGTCCAACCGTTAAAATTGGCCAGGTCTCCCAGCGAGATGCCGGGCGGGAAACTCGCTGACTCCCATCGGCTTTCCGCCCGGGCAACAAAACCCACGCTATTAACTGTTTTTTCTCTTTTCAGATGATGGTAGACCTGATCTGTATTTCCAGCATTTTCTGTTTTTATTTAAAAACTTAAGGGTTGCTGTTTAAGGTGGATACCTCACATTTGGTTTAATGTAGGGCAACACGGTTAGCTGGTGTAAAATAGAAAGAGATGAGTCAAGGCAGGAAGTGCAAATGAGACTTGAGTTATAAGCCTGGCTGGAACATACAATGTGGCACAGGACCCAATAATGAGGAAATAAAGGAACAGTTACTTGATTGCTCAGCACAATTTATAACAGTTTCAGCAACTTTTTTTAAAAGGTACTTAGTGAAATCAAACAATTACCACATATGTGCGTCCATTCTGCAACGTTTGGGATGAATGATTAGGGTGACAAAGGTTTACGGTTTGGAGCCAAAAATTGCACTTATGGCTTCTGCACTCAAGAAAATATTGCCCTAAAACTTCTAGCAACCTTATAACCTCTTCAATCATTCATTATTCTGTACCCATTATAGCTTATATATCAAGCTTACTTATTATGGCTTGTGTTTGACAAAACTATTATCGATACATTTTTGCAAATCAGCATGGTAGTTATATTTGCTGTAGCTAGATAAAAGTTAAAACAATTTCAGAGAATTTACAGTAAACATGACACTGTTGACAGCACTGGTTCCCAGAATCAACTGTGTTTCGTTGATTCAACAAAGCATACGAAGCCTGGTCTAAAATCATGATCAAAGTTTTGATATTTGATTTCTTGCCCCTCGTAAAGGACATTTTCTCAAAATGGAAATCTTGCCAGGACAACACTCAAGCTCAATTTGGACAGACCCCTCTCCTGGGATTACTTCTTGCTGCTTCTCTCCCAAAACAGAACAGCATATATAACCAGTCAATATGAACCTGATGAACAAACAAGTGTTGCAGTTAATGCTGCTGATAACACTGCACGCCCACCCCCCACTTTCAATTAAGAGGGCTTCTTGTGAATTCATACAGCGCTTAAGATCTCATCCTAATGGTGATAACTTACAATTTTATAGCATGTAAACCATTTCTGCCAGGTCTGTCAAACCAATATGACCTACAACAGCATGAAATTAAAAGAAGGTACAACCCAGTGGCCACTGTGGCTCTCGGGACTGACTTCCTTTTATAACTCAGAAATACATCTCAACGAGCTCTGTAGGAGAATTTAAAGAAACACCGAGCCAGGCCCACTTTACAAGCTGTTTTAATAACAAATGAAGGGGACCATAAAAAAAAAACAAGATTAGCTGGAAATTAAAGATATGTGAATTATTGATAAGATCAGCACAGACTGCTTTTTGCTGCAGATTAAAATTAATGGACTTCCTTCATTTCATGATATTTTCTATGCGACACTTAAAGGAAGACTTATTTCAATTAATTTCAGGCTTTTACGTGCAATGGGAAATGGAGTTCTAACAAAGCGATGCACAAATTCATAAGTTGCAGAAACTTAAAATCTTTAAAAATAATCATGAATTACATAAATTGACATGATTTACTTCAAAAATGTAAATCTTTATATGTATTTCCCCATGTCTTAAATAGTATAGAACAATAAAAAACTATTAAGTCAAAAAGGAAATTAAATTTACCTCAGGTAAAGTTCAGATCATACGATTTCATGTAACCTGATCCCAAAAACCTGAAAATGCTAAAGACAAATAAATAGCCTTGAAACACTTCCTGTTCAAGTTTAGTACCTTCAAGCTAAATAAAGGCAAGACAACATTTCCCTCTCCCTGGCTATACAGTAAATCCGAACTCTCTATAAACAACACACCCACTGGGAATAAAAAAAGAGAACAGAAAATGGGCCATTAATCAACTTCTTTAGTGACAAAATCAAAGTTACAACAGGAGGAAACATCAAAAGCAACTTTCCAAACTACTGCTGTCTGATATATGACAACTCATATGTATGCTTTTCAGAGAGAAAAAAAAATCTAAGTATTGCGAATCTAAGCTGGGAACCACAAGCTACTTAAAAGCACAACAAGGACAGCTAGAGTGATACCATTTTAAGCGACAGCAAATCAAACTGCAGCCAGGGAGGCAGGAGCTCCTTGAACCCACTTAGAGTTGGAGCCACAAGAGGCAATAAAACTCGTTAATGCCATTCCCTCAGTCTGTAGGGAGCCAGTTGTGTCAGTTACAGCAGATTTTTTTCCCCTTCAGCGTTTGCTTACGTGATATATGCAAGGGCTGAGATCGCACAAACCAACAGTGGATTGGGAAAGTTCCATAGCTGGGCCAGCACGGTGCCCCCGGGCTTGTAAATTCACAACATGAAGATATTTTATGTATTTTTTAAAATCATTATGAAGTATCTTGAAAAAGGGACTCGGCAGCAAGATCTTTCCAAGGTTGACGTGAGACATCAGATAGCCTGATGCAGTTAGATTAGGTGGCATGTCAGGAACCTAGTGAGCAGAAAATAGGTATTCTAAAGGGACTGGCAAAAGTTAGCAGGCTGGTGTGCAGAGACAGAATCAAACTTGTTTTTGTGCAAATTCCCCATTGAAAATTCTAGTGCTGAGATGAAAATATCCTTCTTGAATTCATGACCCTATACACTAAGGCAAAGAAAGTTTGTGCTTTGTAAACTAGTCAGTAGTACCATGCTTACATAAATACATAATTATGAGCCAGTTATGATTAAATTGCAACAATACAAGCCATTTTTTGCTTGCTTAATTGCATACAAGTACACCATTTCATTAAGAAAAAGATTCTCCAAGGTAAAACTCTATGGGGTATATTGGACTTCATAAGACTTTTTCAATCTTGCACAGGGGATAACTGAAAACAAAATTCTGCAATGTAACTTTTTTTTAAAAAGGCCTTCCATTATTAATTTAGCTTTACATGTGTCTGTCCTTCACAGAGGGCACATGACTGCAGAATGGTGCAGTAGCATCATACCATTCTTGTTGACTACTGCATGTAGGGAAATGGGAACAGTTTGCTCAAGCCTCCCATACTAGTTCAGCTCTTGCAGTCAGGACTTTTGTAGTATCTCCTCTTGGTGACAGAATGAAATTTGGGCACTGTGAGGACCTAGGAAGAGTTTGTAAATGCCTCAGAGTTGCATGGACCTCAGAGGCTGACGCACAGACCCAGCAGTGCATGGAACACACTGCCTTTGAACCAATTATGCCCTAGTTATGATTAAATTGCAATAGGAGGCCTGCAATCTTTTTTTTTTTATTCGTTCACGGGATGTGGGCGTCGCTGGCAAGGCCGGCATTTATTGCCCATCCCTAATTGCCCTCGAGAAGGTGGTGGTGAGCCGCCTTCTTGAACCGCTGCAGTCCGTGTGGTGACGGTTCTCCCACAGTGCTGTTAGGAAGGGAGTTCCAGGATTTTGACCCAGCGACAATGAAGGAACGGCGATATATTTCCAAGTCGGGATGGTGTGTGACTTGGAGGGGAACGTGCAGGTGGTGTTGTTCCCATGCGCCTGCTGCCCTTGTCCTTCTAGGTGGTAGAGGTCGCGGGTTTGGGAGGTGCTGTCGAAGAAGCCTTGGCGAGTTGCTGCAGTGCATCCTGTGGATGGTGCACACTGCAGCCACAGTGCGCCGGTGGTGAAGGGAGTGAATGTTTAGGGTGGTGGATGGGGTGCCAATCAAGCGGGCTGCTTTATCTTGGATGGTGTCGAGCTTCTTGAGTGTTGTTGGAGCTGCACTCATCCAGGCAAGTGGAGAGTATTCCATCACACTCCTGACTTGTGCCTTGTATATGGTGGAAAGGCTTTGGGGAGTCAGGAGGTGAGTCACTCGCCGCAGAATACCCAGCCTCTGACCTGCTCTCGTAGCCACAGTATTTATATGGCTGGTCCAGTTAAGTTTCTGGTCAATGGTGACCCCCAGGATGTTGATGGTGGGGGATTCGGCAATGGTAATGCCTTTGAATGTCAAGGGGAGGTGGTTAGACTCTCTCTTGTTGGAGATGGTCATTGCCTGGCACTTATCTGGCGCGAATGTTACTTGCCACTTATCAGCCCAAGCCTGGATGTTGTCCAGGTCTTGCTGCATGCAGGCTTGGACTGCTTCATTATCTGAGGGGTTGCGAATGGAACTGAACACTGTGCAGTCATCAGCGAACATCCCCATTTCTGACCTTATGATGGAGGGAAGGTCATTGATGAAGCAGCTGAAGATGGTTGGGCCTAGGACACTGCCCTGAGGAACTCCTGCAGCAATGCCCTGGGGCTGAGATGATTGGCCTCCAACAACCACTACCATCTTCCTTCGTGCTAGGTATGACTCCAGCCACTGGAGAGTTTTCCCCCTGATTCCCATTGACTTCAATTTTACTAGGGCTCCTTAGTGCCACACTCGGTCAAATGCTGCCTTGATGTCAAGGGCAGTCACTCTCACCTCACCTCTGGAATTCAGCTCTTTTGTCCATGTTTGGACCAAGGCTGTAATGAGGTCTGGAGCCGAGTGGTCCTGGCGGAACCCAAACTGAGCATCGGTGAGCAGGTTATTGGTGAGTAAGTGCCGCTTGATAGCACTGTCGACGACACCTTCCATCACTTTGCTGATGATTGAGAGTAGACTGATGGGGCGCTAATTGGCCGCGTTGGATTTGTCCTGCTTTTTGTGGACAGGACATACCTGGGCAATTTTCCACATTGTCGGGTGGATGCCAGTGTTGTAGCTGTACTGGAACAGCTTGGCTAGAGGCGCAGCTAGTTCTGGAGCACAAGTCTTCAGCACTACAGCTGGGATGTTGTCAGGGCCCATAGCCTTTGCTGTATCCAGTGCACTCAGCCGTTTCTTGATGTCACGTGGAGTGAATCGAATTGGCCGAAGACTGGCTTCCGTGATGGTGGGGATATCGGGAGGAGGCTGAGATGGATTATCCACTCGGCACTTCTGGCTGAAGATGGTTGCAAACGCTTCAGCCTTGTCTTTTGCACTCACGTGCTGGACTCCGCCATCATTGAGAATGGGGATGTTTGCAGAGCCTCCTCCTCCCGTTAGTTGTTTAATTGTCCACCACCATTCACGACTGGATGTGGCAGGACTGCAGAGCTTTGATCTGATCCGTTGGTTGTGGAATCACTTAGCTCTGTCTATAGCATGTTGCTTCCGCTGTTTAGCATGCATGTGGTCCTGAGTTGTAGCTTCACCAGGTTGGCACCTCATTTTTAGGTACGCCTGGTGCTGCTCCTGGCATGCTCTTCTACACTCCTCATTGAACCAGGGTTGATCCCCTGGCTTGTTGGTAATGGTAGAGTGTGGAATATGCCGGGCCATGAGGTTACAGATTGTGCTGGAATACAATTCTGCTGCTGCTGATGGCTCACAGCGCCTCATGGATGCCCAGTTTTGAGCTGCTCGATCTGTTCTGAATCTATCCCATTTAGCACGGTGGTAGTGCCACACAACACGTTGGATGGTGTCCTCAGTGCGAAGACGGGATTTCATCTCCACGAGGACTGTGCGGTGGTCACTCCTACCAATACTGTCATGGACAGATGCATTTGCGACAGGTAGATTGGTGAGGACGAGGTCAAGTAAGTTTTTCCCTCGTGTTGGTTCGCTCACCACCTGCCGCAGGCCCAGTGTAGCAGCTATGTCCTTCAGGACTCAGCCAGCTCGGTCAGTAGTGGTGCTACCGAGCCACTCTTGGTGATGGACATTGAAGTCCCCCACCCAGAGTACATTTTGTGCCCTTGCTCCCCTCAGTGCTTCCTCCAAGTGGTGCTCAACATGGAGGAGGACTGATTCATCAGCTGAGGGAGGACGGTAGGTGGTAATCAGCAGGAGGTTTCCTTGCCCATGTTTGACCTGATGCCATGAGATTTCATGGGGTCCAGAGTTAATGTTGAGGACTCCCAGGGCCACTCCCTCCTGACTGTATATCACTGTACCGCCACCTCTGGTGGGTCTGTCCTTCCGGTGGGACAGGACATACCCAGGGATGGTGATGGAAGAGTCTGGGACGTTGGCTGAAAGATATGATTCTGTGAGTATGGCTATGTCAGGCCATATGACTATGGCTTGACTCGTCTGTGGGACAGCTCTCCCAATTTTGGCACAAGTCCCCAGATGTGAGTGAGGAGGACCTTGCAGGGTCGACTGGGCTTGGTGTTTTGCCGTTGTCGTGTCCGGTGCCTAGTGGTCCGATGCCGGGTGGTCCGTCCGGTTTTATTCTTATTATGACTTTTTGTAGCGAGATTTTACAACTGAGTGGCTTGCTTGGCCATTTCAGAGGGCAATTAAGAATCAACCACATTGCTGTGGGTCTGGAGTCACATGTCGGCCAGACCGGGTTAGGGCAGCAGGCTTCCTTCCCTAAAGGACATTAGTGAACCAGATGGGTTTTTACGACAATCCGGTAGTTTCATGACCATCATTACTGATACTAGTATTTTAATTCCAGATTTTTATTTAATTAATTGAATTTAATTAATTCATTGAATTTAAATTCGCCAGCTGCCGTGGCGGGATTTGAACTCATGACTCTGGATTTTAGTCCAGGCCTCTGGATTACTAGCCCAGTAACATAACCACTATGCTGCCGTACCCACTAATCTTCAAGGTTTGCTTCGGCAGAGATGGTGACTCTACATTATGTGTTTAGTGACAGGGATGGGGCTGCAGCAACACAAGGTGCTCTGCAGAAAAGCACATTATTGTGAATGTATTAGGTAACAACAGTCATCTACTGCACCTCATGACATTGCAGAGTGTATGCTCACTGTGCTCTACGCTCTAAGCTCATCGTGTGCAGATGCTTGAGATGCTATCTCAAGTTCTTGCCATTTGACCTAAATCCTATGGTAAGGGCGGAGTGGTGAGAACAGCGGTCACGATGGTGCTGGAAGCTGCAGTCATAAAAATGCGCTTAGCAACTCAGGTCAAAATTGATTGACTATTGAAACCAAGTTGACATTATTTGATAGCAGCTGGGATGGGTAAAGAGCCATCTTGAGGGAAACACTGATGACTCTGTATTGTGAATTGTAAACAATTTTACAACACCAAGTTATAGTCCAACGATTTTATTTGAAATCTACAAGCTTTCGGAGTCTTCCTCCTTCCTCAGGTAAATGTCAGGAATTCCTCGAAGCCTACGCATTTATAAATCAGAGAACAATACATGGTGATTACAGACTGCCCCTGCAACTGCCCGTTGCCAAGGCAATCACCGTGTTCAGACAGAGAGGTGTCACCTACAGAACCCCTGAATATACATTCAACAAAAAAAACAAACAGGAAAAAAAAACAGAGAGAGGCAGAAACATCCGGAAGGCAGAGAAAGCCAGCAAATGACCCGTTATATTAAAAACAGATAGCTTTTGTTCGCTGGTGGGCTTATATGTAGCGTGACATGAACCCAAGATCCCGGTTGAGGCCGTCCTCATGGGTGCGGAACTTGGCTATCAATTTCTGCTCGACAATTTTGCGTTGTCGTGTGTCTCGAAGGCCGCCTTGGAGTATGCTTACCCGAAGGTCGGTGGCTGAATGTCCCTGACTGCTGAAGTGTTCCCCGACTGGGAGGGAACCCTTCTGTTTGGCGATTGTTGCGCGGTGTCCGTTCATCCGTTGTCGCAGTGTCTGCATGGTTATGCTACACGTAAGCCCACCAGCGAACAAAAGCTATCTGTTTTTAATATAACGGGTCATTTGCTGGCTTTCTCTGCCTTCCGGATGTTTCTGCCTCTCTCTCTCTCTCTGTTTTTTTCCTGTTTGTTTTTTTTGTTGAATGTATATTCGGGGGTTCTGTCGGTGACACCTCTCTGTCTGAACACGGTGATTGCCTTGGCAACGGGCAGTTGCAGGGGCAGTCTGTAATCACCATGTATTGTTCTCTGATTTATAAATGCGTAGGCTTCGAGGAATTCCTGACATTTACCTGAGGAAGGAGGAAGACTCCGAAAGCTTGTAGATTTCAAATAAAATCGTTGGACTATAACTTGGTGTTATAAAATTGTTTACAATTGTCAACCCCAGTCCATCACCGGCATCTCTACATCATCTGTATTGTGAAGTCTCATTGACATCCTCTCAGCAACTCGTCACTGGGTAAGCTCCAACACTCAAAGGTGAAATGGCAAGAAAATACAGAAATCAACAATTGACAAAACATGGAACATTTGCACTCTCATGTATAAGAATGGTACAGATTGCCATGAGAGAAAATAATACATGAGCTCGGCCATTACAATACTGACCCTGTTGAGCTTGTAAAATCAGGCTACTGAAAGAAGGACAACTGATGGAAGTCAGTGGTTAATACACATTATATTAGATTGATTGTTCTAAAGACAAACACTTGATAAGGCATCAGTGTTGCACTTCATTCAGATACTGCAAGTAAGCTTATCCATAATCCAATGTGAATCTGCAACAGAATCCTGGCACTATAGAACAGCCACAGAACAAGCAATATCTCACTCTCAGAGCAAATGTACCAACCATGACCAACAGTGATGAAACAAAGGAACTTTTTTTGCAACAAGCTGGGTTCATTATTTCAAGAATATCAAACATTGACAAGCTCATCCACCTTGGAGATTTCAAGTTCATCCTCCTTGATTGGGCAGCAATTAGCATAGCTGGAAGGAAGCCACTGGCAGGAAGGACACAGGCCAAGTGAATACCAGCAGTCTGCTCCTGTTGGTCATGAGTGCGAAACATCAGCTTATCATCACAAGCATCATCTTAAGACAAGCATCATCTTAAGACAAGACCACCTGGATGCAACCATATTCCAAACACTGGCAGATGTCAGACTATGTGACCACCAGTTAAAAGGGTATACAAGAAATAAGCACCAATAGGCTATGCAAAGTGGTGTGACTTGGAAAAGATAATTCAATCATGGTGCATGACAACTAGATGCCAAAAAACGAGTCCATTCACATTTAATCCAATGATTGAACAATGTGTACAAATCAGAAATACAAGAACTGCTCAGTAAACTGACATTTGCTCCTGTCGATCAAAATAAAAGTCAAAAGTTGCTTGTGTAAGACTAAGGAAAGAAAGAACTTATATTTACATAGCACCTGATGACGTCTTCGCAATGCCCAAGGTGCTTTACAACCAATGGATTATTTCTGAAATACAGTCAGTCGTTATGTAGGCAAATGTCGGTAGTTCACTGTGGACTGGTGCTCACCGAATAACCCCAGTCTCGAATCCAGAAGATGAAGTGACTTGATGTCACACAACTTGAAGGTGAAGAAACTTGCAACATCCTGAGGCACGCATTAAAACACGGACTCAGAGATATGGACCTAAATCTCATCCCCATCATGAATGATGAATGAAACTTGTTGAAAGTGGCTCCGTATGCTGCTGCATTCAAAGAGGTCACCTTTGTGAAGTGAGTGGATTGGTTTGACAAGCATGATGCTGAGATCTCTCAGTTGCTAGAAAGCTAGTGACCAGTAGATGCATGATGATGATGAGGGCACAGCATGATTGATCAGTGCACCTCATCTGAATGGAGAACACGAGGTTGTCAAAATGTGTGATGCTTTGTGCAATCACAGTGGTCAACAAAAGCACCACAAAGATGTCCAGAAGACAATGGTAAGCTCTGTAACATGTCAACAAACAACTGGGAAGAAGCAGCAGGAGATCTGAAATGCCAGAATAACCAACTTTAAGACCAAGAGACTATAATGGAATAAAAACAGCTGCAACAAACCATTAGTATGTTTCCCTGTCCAAATTTATTTAACAACTGCCAAGACCATTATCTACATTACTACCAGCCACACCATTCAAAAATCAGTCTCCATAACGACGTGGCATCACATATTGCACAAAATGGACAACCAAAAGGAGAAATCTGTGTCTCTTTTTGCAATCTGTGTTGTCTCCCGCATGTTGAAAATCACCACAAATATCAACACATTGAAAGACATTTAAAGTGGATCTTAAAAATCTAAGTACGTTAATGGGAAAATTAAAGTACATGCATCATTATGAATTGAACGCTTTTTAGACTTTGTTGTTGACCTAGGTAACTATGGAAGTATTCCAGCTGTACACGTCAGATTTGGTGAGAAGAATGTCCTGTTGCAAACACTTCCCACCCTGTCCTTTAAGTTGCTTCTTAAAACCTACCTCTTTGACCAAGCTTTTGGTCACCTGTCCTAATATCACCTTTTGTGGCTCGGTGTCAAATTTTGTTTGTTAACGCTCCTGTGAAGCGCTTTGGGACTTTTTACTATGTTAAAGGCGCTATGTAAATAAACATTGTTGATGTTGTTGTTGAGCATAATCAACACAAACTTTGAAGAAAGGCGTTTTACCATTCACAAAAAATACCTGGGACATGCAATTCCAATGCCGAATTATGTTAACAAGCACCAAATGTTTTCACTCTAAACTTAAAATGCACACAATTCACACTTGACAATATTTCCTAATTCATTTTTCATAGAAGTGATAAAGCTTGCTCAGAGGACATTCTTGAAGATTTCCCATTTGATCGCTCCCTTGATCTGATTTCTACTTTTAACTGTTGTCCAAATTTTCTCCTGTTGACCTGCACAACTTCATTTACTTTCCATCTGCCATTTTATTTAACTTCTTTAGATCTTTCTCTCTCTTTTACCAAAAACAGCTCTGACTTGGTCTGTTTTGGCTTTTACAAAGTGGATTGTACTGGCAAAGGTTACGATTTCTGAGGCTTGAGTAAGGATTGAAAAGACAGAAGACCGTCTAGAAAATTCTAGAGGCTTCAGAAAAGATCCTCATAAGCATAACTGTTTCCAGCAGTGGGATGACAACAGACAAGCACCCAAACAAAACCTGGCCTTGAAAGCAAATGTGGCTTCAGCCCAGCCAAGATTTAGGTTAAGGCTGTTATTCTCCTAAACATCAAAACTGTACAGAAAAATCCACAATTATGAAATAATTCCATAGAATAACTTGATGAATGGACTTTCTTTCAACCGCCCCCCCTCCCCCCACCTAGAATCATAGAATGGTTACAGCACAGAAGAAGGCCATTCAGTCCATCGAGCCCATGCCGGCTCTTTCTAAGAGCAATCCATTCCCCCGCTCTTTCCTCGTAGTCCTGCAAATTTTTTCCCTTCAATTCCTTTTTGAAAGCCACAGTTGAATCTTTTTCCACCACCTTTTCAGGCAGCGCATTCCAGATCATAACTACTCGCTGCGTAAAAGAGTTTTTCCTCATGTCGCTTAACAGACATTTTCAAAATCATCTAAGCAGGATGCTGGTTAAAAGAGGAGAGTGCAATAACGGGATGTGCTGCCACTGTGAAGTACATGGCATCTCACTTGTCCCACAGCTTTTGTGTTCAACAAGTTCCTATTGTGGCAGAATAAATGTTAGTTGAAGAGATTCTTTACAGAGATCAGGAGACAGACATTTCATTCAGATGAAAGCAACCTGTGCTGGGAATGGTGTGATGGGCGGGGATCAGGAATTATGGTATATCCCAATATTTATACATTGCATCATAATTGATTCAATGAGCTATCACAACATGATGTTACTTGTGCATGCTGTGAAAACTGTTTGTACAATTGCTTCATAAAACACATATGTGAAGGCAACTCTTAAAAATGCAACAAAATATCTATTTTTGCAAAATTATCTTTTCATCAAAATTCTGCTCTTTTGTGGTATGAACAGAATGCTTAGCGTTTATCCAATGATAATAGTATATTTCTCACTTTGTGAGGGGATCTACAAAAAAACTCATTGGTAACTTTATCATGAGTTATGAAGCATCTCAGTCAACCCCTCATTGGTGGCACTTGTTCCATATCCAACTGCTCACTTCAAGAATCCCCTGTCCCATAAGTGTACAAGTTGTTAAAGTCAAGGATGTATATAGGATGCGAATGTGAGAATAGTCTGTCCAATCTCTAATGTGTGATCTGAGAACGAGTTTTTGATTTTGCATCGATTTATTAAAAGAGCGGGCATTATAATTTTTCACACGGTGAGTTCCTGATCTCAATGGGGTTAGAAGGCATAGACTAGAGGCAAGATGCTTCAGGGATAAATATTATTTGAGGCGTGTCGCTCAGGCTGCTTTTAACTGCGGGTCCTGAAAACGGATCTTCTACATAATCATTTGGCCGAGGAATAATGCCTGTTATTTGGGTTACAGGACTGTGTTAATATTTTACGCCAGTTCAGAGACCACAGGAAATAAAGGGTCTACCTCTTCTAGACAACAGAGATTTAAAGTGCTTTTATATTTAAAAATTGCAACCGTTGACAAATGTGCTGTTCTGTCACCACCAGTTGCAGTTAGTAATAATAAACGCGCTGTCGTCTCTTGTTAGAGCAGCAACTGAGAGACGCATTTTTGTGGGTATTAGGAATTGCTACCAAATTCTTTGGCTCTGCTGCAGCACCTGATGGAGAATGGTGCCAGATGGAAATGTAAATGGAGAAAAGTAGAAAGGGAAACTGATATAGCCCTGCCTTTCTGAAATTTGTACTGTAATAAAGCACCTTTAGTGGCAGTCTGGGAGGTGGAATACTAACGCTAATTAAAATTCACTTTTTTGTTCCTCTTCAAATCTGAGTCTTATTAAAGTAACCCGCAGCACCACATGGGATAGCCAAAGCGAGGAGAAAATAAATGATAGGGGAGCAAACAGATTTCAAAAATAAAGAATGCGCTCCATAAAGTACTTTGATGTACATCAGGATACCCAGCTCAAGTCTTACGCACACATGTAATCGGACGTAATCGATTGAAGCAAGCGCTGTGTACTATGACGAGGAGAAAGCAGCTCACCGTGTAATTGTATACCTTTAATGGAAGAATAAATATTGTTTAATTGTACACATTGATTGGAAGGTAGCGAAGATATTTTATATCGGAACAGTTGCCTTTTGGATGCCAGGACAGGTGATAATTAATGAATGTGTGGCATATGCAGTCTAAACCTGATATATACAGTATGCCTCATCCTATTAATAAGTTAACCTTTGTGAAAGAAAAAGCAAAATCATTGTCCAAGTAGGCCAATTCAGGGCTGATTCATTGACAGTACTGGCAGCTACTGAATCCCCTCAAGTTTCCAAAAGTTAATTGGTCAGTGCACTTCATTACCTTTTTTACCAAACTAAAATGTAAAATGGGATTGAGTGCTCCACAAATATTATTGGTCTAACACTGTTAGACGCAACGCACTTCCATAAATTGTTTTCTTCCTGCCAAATTAGCCTATGAAAAATTAAGTTGAAGGCTTGTTCTGTTAAGTCAAAAGCTGCCTCATAAGCCTTTTGCATCCAATGCTAGCCTTTAAAAAAGCCCTGAATCAGTTGACATCCAGTGGGGTACTCATGTCCGATGGGAGTGGAGTGGCCACCATCCATCTTACCTAGCTGGTTCTCCTGGTAGGGAGTTGTGAGTCAGGCTAACAAACTGCTCATGTACAAAGGGACTTTGTTACGAAAACACCCTGCATGCAATCTGCTGGATGTAAAAGCAGTAGAAGAAATCGATTGCCTCATGTGCTGTTAGGCACAGCAGCGAAGAATCACCGTACGTTTTTGAAACACATTTTCACTTAATCCTAACATACTGCCTGCCAGCTAGAAAATTAAGTGGAATGATGGCCTTGTAGATACTGAGCCACCCCTGTCAGCCTGGTGCACAGTACAAGATGTATGATTTCATGTCGAGGCCCCTCACTTGGCTTCTTCGCCTGATTAGCTGACTTGATCACATGTGCGAACAATGGCACAAGTCTGGGCTGGCAATGGGTCAATTGTCTGCTCTGAGGCAATGGTGGATTGTCTGTCAGTTGCTCTGTGGCCTCACTTTCGATCGTGGCAGGTTTATTTTAATAGAGACTGGTTACTGAATATACTGGAGGCAAAAATATATCATCTGCATCAAGCATATCAACTTGGATAAGGGCCAGCTAAACCATGCTCTTCAAATATAAGAGGTAATCAGCCTGAAGTATTTCCTCCAGTTCCTGTAGGTAACAATTCACCATCATTGTTGCTATGATTGTATTGAAGGTAGTATGATTCTTGGTAGAATACCTTATATTAGTACGTGGTTCTACGACCTCTGTATGCCACTCTCTGTTTCGGTTTAATGTTGCCACCATTCCTCAAAAAACCCTACCATTATAAGGGAAGTAAGGATATGACAGGAGCTCATGGGATCCCAAAACATTGGTGTTCAATACCAATGAGCCATGTCAATGGCTGGAAAGCCATGCGAGTTCTGCCATCTGGGTACTCAATGTAAATGTGATTTCTGAGCTGTAGCCATCAATCATCAGGTTCAATAACCCTTGCAGCATAGTTAACAACTGACGGAAAGGCTGAATGAACCTCACCTTCTACACTGTCGCTGCCCAAAAGGTTCAGGTGATTCCTCTTCCCTTGCAGATATTAACTCTGTGTTGGCCAGCTGCTCATTGGTCAGCCACTTTCCTCATCTCTGTGATGCAGACCTGTAGTGAAATGGTTAACTTGAAAGTGAGAGTGTGGAATCTAAAGTGTATTTTTCTTCATTAATGTTGAACGATGATAGGACTCACCTTGCAATGTTCTGACCCATACCAATAGAAAGAAAGAACTTGCATTTTTATATTACCTGTCATATCCTCAGGATATCTCAAAATGCTTCACAATCATTTCATTATTTTTGAAGTTCAGTCACTATTGTTATATGGCAGCCAACCTGGAAGCAGCATTGGAGATAAATGATCAATTAATTTGCTTTGGTAGTGTCGCTTGAGACACCAGGAGGACTCCCTGCTCTTCTTTGAATAGCACTGTAGGATCTATTGTGTCCACTGGAACAGGCAGAAAATGCCTCCATTTAATGTCTTATCCAAAAGGCAACACCTCGAATAATGTTGCATTCCCTCAGTGCTCCACTGAAGCATCAGTCTCAATTATATGCTCAAGTCTGGAGTGGGCCTTGAACCTACAACCTTCTGACTTGGTGACAAGACTGCTACCAACTGAGTCAAGCTGGCACAGCAAAGGCAAAATAAATGGGTTATATTTTTGTTTAAGTCTGTCGTTATCCATAAAAATATGCAATTCCCAGAGATGCGTTGTCAGAAAGAGGCCATCTGAGTTCTCATTTCATGGTTGTCGCTTTCAAAAAGCTTCAGCAGACCAAAAGTCCCAACAATGCCCTACAGAACAGGGTTTGAGTGTTGCAAACGTCATTGCAGAAAATGTTAATGGCTGAGACTTTAATGCATTCCTTTGTAAGATGCAAGACGTCAACCAGCTCACAGCATGTGCCTGTCTCCTAGCAAAAAAACCTTTTGATTACATGCAGTTTTATATCCCTGAAACCAGATAAAAGTGACCAACATGTTGGGGTCCACATGACTGAGTCCAATCACCCACATGATATGCCCTTTACTGTCTCTGCTGGAAATAAATACTGAATTCAAAAGAACACAAATCTGTTCAAATTTTGTAACCAGGATTTCTTCAAAAAGATCCAATAAAATAAAAATTCAGATGATTTTGATTTTAACCTGATTAACATTTCCATATTTTTATGAACTGGTGAGATGGCCAGCAAAGGGGATGGAGGCTGCTTTAGGCAAGGTTTGGTAGAGTATGCCTCCATAACCTCATTGCAAAATCATTTCTAAGCCTTGAAAACTGATTCTTGTAAAGCTAAAATAAGTTGGATGAGATCATAAGCGAGCAGGAAATGGCTCCTGAAAATAAGATTGAATAGGATAGCGTTCAAGTTGGAAGAGGACCGACTAAAAAAAAGAATGATCAGACAACTAGTTTAGACAGCAGTGAGACAGGCAAACACACTAAGAGCAGAAAGTGCTTGAAACAGGAGTCTACAATGAGCTAAAAGGTTGTTAGTGTCCTATGAATATAGCTGACAGAGAATATTTGTACAAAATAAAAAGCACTTTGCTTCACAGTTGTACGGCCTAGCATTAGGTAACCAGTGTTTCATTGGCATCGAGCCTTTCAGTTTTATTACCCTTAATCTCACAGAAGCAGTCATCAATCTTTAGGTAAATTAGAAAGATGGTGGATTCTGCAAGTATACTGACCAGAGTCTTCCATCAAAGTACGTTTGTATGCTGAAAACTGATTATGCCACTTTTCTTTTCTCTCCACAATAAAATGGAGTGGCATGTATCATCATAGCAACACACAACACTTACTGATCAGAACCTGAGAACTGCTCAAACTATCCTCCAAGCAATAGAAGAGCGTGCGCATGTTTCATGTGACCATCCATTGAGTATGTGACCAGAAGTTCTTAAAAAAGCTGACATGCCAATCATAGGTGCTCTGATCATGAAGGCACGGCTACACTGGTCAGATCATGTGGTGCGATTGTTTGATGAACGAATCCCGAAGAAGATCATTTATGGTGCATTGACAACTGGGAAATGATTTTGTGGTGGACAGCTAAAGACTGCTTAAAAGTGACTCTGAAACAGTGCAAAATAAACGCCCATAAGTGGGAACAACCTGCTCAAGATAAGAATGCCTGGCAAAAAGCCATCCATGAAGGTACCTCCTACTATGAGGCCCATCGCATTGCTGATGCTGAATGTAAATGTCAGCTGAGGAAGACTCGCTTGAAAAATCAAGATTCCCAATTTGGTGTATCCAGAATCCACTGTTCAATCTACAGACGCTCATTCCGAGCAAAAATCGGTCTCATCTGTCATCAAGGAACTCACCGCTGACAACGAGATGATATTCTAGCTATCATCTTCGATAGCAGAAGGATGAACAATGATGACGATGTGACCAGGCTGCCATATTTGATATGTTTGGGATGACAAAGGTATCATTTACAATAGTGCAAAAACCAAGAAAAAAAACTATTTGCCTAGCAACCATTTAAAGGGGGGATCGCATTCACCAAAAAAAAATTGTTTAGTTACAACCAATAAAAATGACACTCCTCTGACCCTTCTCCCTTCCCCAGACTGAGAAGAAATAGCTTGTCAAATACTCTTTCCTTAAGACAGCGGCCCTTGTAAAGTGCAGCTGAAAGGATTGCGGCAAGTGATTGTGTCAGCAGCCTTTTGACAACAAGAATGGTAACTGGTTCCAGCTGTAGTCAATTAATGGTCAATTAATCTACTAATTGTTGTTCCCTGTAGCACACGTGCTGTTGGAATGGCTAGGTGAAGAATCTTGCCCCGGTACTCATAGGGTCAACAGGGGTTGGTTTTACAACGTCTACTCCCTCCAAGACACTTTTATTAAAACCACATTTTTATCCTTTGGTATGTAAAACCAAAAAAATGCATTGTGTTTACACGAAGACTGTCTACAAGTTTCAAAATGAAACTCAGTTATAAACAAAATCCAGAACTTGCTGGATTTATTTTTTCCTCTGCGAAAGGAAGCCAAGTTTCTCGATATAGCTGCACAAGGACAGGAAACAAAAGCAAAAACTGAGCGGCTGGGTCTTGTAGACTGAAACTGCCTTGATAACCTGGGGTGTTCCTTTAAGGTAAGACAGCATTGATGACTGGTGAATAAGCCACCAGACGGCCAGAATATGACAGCCATAAACCCTGCAATATTTGTCCTTCCAGGCTCATCAGCCATCATGTTATTGCTTCTAGCCTATCACACAAGATGCCAATCTCCAGTCCAATTTCCTGCCGCTCTTTGGCAGCTATTTTCCCAGGGAACGCCATCTCAGTGATATCCTAACATTCCTTATAATTATTCAGGTTTAAAAAGCCTAGAAGCTTGTGACTTTCTAATGAACCAGGGGGTCATATGACATATGGTTCCTGTCTTTGGGTTTCCAGTAAAGGAAGGGCCTGGAAAATCACAGTGACAAATTTACAGTCTCTGGTATGGAAATCAAAAAAATATTGCCTGAATGTGAGCTGAATGCCGTTTCAGGTAACTGCCAGTTGTATATGGCAGTCAGCCGATCTGAAGGACAAGAACAAAGCAGCAATGGTTTAGTACTTTCATGTAATGACCTTCCTGTGGTTTCTGTCTCTGTGCCTTCATTGTGCTAGTAGCTGCCAGGCTGCCCAGGGCAGCTGATTGCCATTCTGATTTGGCTTGTCTTCCCTTATCTTTCTACTAAATGTCAGAATTACACATCTTTGTACTTGCAGTGAATGCTTTAATTAGTGCAGTGTGTTTATCCTTCTTACACTGCCACCTCTTTCCATAGAGGATCATTACCAGGGGCTAAAAAAAAGCCTTTATTACCCTCAGTGTTTGGTTTGCTACAAACAAATTTGATCCCATATTTACATGCTGCATATTTTTTTAAGAGGAAAAAAATAGGTTATGAAAACATTTGTAAAACACGGTCATTTTTAATGAACTCCCATTTCCTTCATCTTAGAAAATAACTTACAATTTCAGTCCATTGCAATTATTTTCTAGCTTCCTTCTTAACTGTCGTAATGTCTCTCGTTTTCTTCTATATCTGAGGTTGGCTGACTTCAAGGTCATGCAACTTTCTATCCAAATTTGTTTTAACATTCCTCGCATAGCCTGTGTAAATATTAAGTGCCATATTTGTACATTTTAGGTTGGACCCTAAAAAAATGCAGTAGCTTTGGCTTTAAGAAATATTTTTCAAGCCGTTACATTTCCAATCTGCTCAATTATATGGCTGATTCGGGCTTTGACATGTCCTCTACTATCTGCAAGAGAAATCAGGAAAGGTCACTATGAGACACTGATCACAAGATCCAAATATTTATTTGGCTTGACCTGACATCAGATGACTAACGTTTAGGTACTGAAGGTATGATCGCCCTGCCTGCAGCCAGGAACTCTCAGCCTTACTGTATTCATCATTATTTTACAGTCAGTTTTGAAGGTGAATTAACCTTTGGGATAATTATTATTGCCAATATCATAATTACATTTATACAGAATTCAAGGTATGTATAGCCACAAGTATTTTTCTGTATAGTGGGCTTGGAGGCTCACTCTTCTTACAACATATGGTACTATTATAGGCCAGGGATCTCATGCAGTTTGTACGTGTGGAACTCCATTTTCCCCAGCCACAAAACAATGCGGAACCTACAATATAACTCAGCTTTATGTCACTCTAAGCAAGTGCTTGTCTCCAACCAGTATCTGTTGTACAACTGCACCCTTAACGCACGTGAACCAATTAAGATAAATCACAAAGTCGTGACACTACTTTTGGTGGGGGGGGGCTTATGGAGAGTTACATTTTTATCGAGACTAACACTTTTCACTTTACTACTATCTACTAATCACTTTAGATGGTTGCCCTAATTGATTAACTACAAATCCTTTTATCAATAAATTCAATCTTTGATAGCTAAACTAAAATCTGATTCTATATTTTTATTCTCATTAAAAAGTAGATGCCTGAATCCAAGTTCCTATGTTGTCTATTAACTCACTTCTAACAGAAAGATGGGTGATACAGCTGACTGCTGCACGCTTGTCATGCTACCCACTTATTTGTACCAAACAGGACATGGAACCATTTGAATCTGGCACAATTTATTTTTTTAATTACATTAATTGTAATCTGCAAGTGGGTTTGATAAGTCTAGCACTCGCTTCACTATAAGTAAATATGCAAAGGCCCATATCATCAACCAGCCTTCCTCACAGCAGTGTGTTTTCACAAATGTATAAGAAGAAGTAGCCATCTTGCAGTCTTTAAGCAACAATGTTAGCATTTTCTTTCAAGTAAGATTTAGATACTTATTTACTGAGAAAAGCAGCAGTATATTGAGATTTTATGTTCAAATATTTCATCTGTGACACTTTTTAAAATGATCTCATTATTTTTGGAGAAATTAAATTTTCAATCAGCTAATTATGCCTTGAAAAGTCATGTACAATAATAATCTAGTAAATAAGCCTGATCAACCTGCTCAAGTTCTTTGAAGAAGTGACAACCCAAGTGGACTGTGGAAAGGCCGTACCTTGACTTCCAAAAGGTTTTTGAAAAGTTCCACAGGAAAGGCTGTTAGATTATTTCAAATCAGTGCGGATTGAAGGTAAATGGATTAGAAACTGGCTGAAAGATAGAAAACAGCAGCTTCAGTTGGAGGAGTTATGTGGGGGAGGCAGGAGTATTGGGTGGTGTGCACCAGAGATTGGAGTTAGGAGCATTACAGTTTCGAATTTATATTGATGACTCAGACTCAGAAACTCAATGCAAATTGATCAAATTTGCAAATGATACCAAATTAGGAGAGGCAGTAAAATTGGTGGAAATAACTCAGAAATTACAGGATGAGTTGGACAAAATATGTAAGTGGATAGAACAATGAAAGGTGAAATTTAATGGGACAAATCTAAGTATTGCACATTGGAAGGAACAATGGGTGATAAACCTACTCCATGAATGATATTGAAATAGCTGAATGAAACCTAAGAGTCTTTGTAGACTCCATACTCATCATGTCCAAGAGCAGCAATCAACTCCCGCCGGAGTTACAGCAGGAGTTAACCAGAAGAGCTGAAAAATTATGCGTTTATTATATTTAACACACTTTTCCAAAATTACCACAAAGAAAAGTACAGGTGAGGGGGGTTATTTGGCCCAGCTAGCTCATCCTTCTATAGAAACCAACGACCCCCCATGCCAGCATGTAACTGCCTCTTGAAAACCTCCCCTACCTACATTGCTGTTTGTGAGACCTTGCTGTATGTAAATTGGCTGCCGCGTTTCCTACATTACAACAATGGCTATACTTCTAAATGCTATCTAAATGCAAGTCTTACTTTTCTTTTTACAAAGCCATTCCAGATATAAATCATTCTTTATATGAAGAAGAGCTTCCTAGTATCAACCTCACCCACTAACTAATACATCTGCCAACTAAGCAGAAAGGTAATATTCATGGTTCTAGGTGAGAAAGGCCAGCAATCTGTTTTGCATGCAAAAAGTGGAAGTCATAGGAAAAGCAGTGGTGCAAATTTAAAAACATTGATCCAAAGAAGGTAACTGAACCTAGGACCATGGATTATTCTGCTAACAGCACCAGTATTATCATTTCAAAAGCTTTGGATATCAATTCATGATAGGCAGATTGCAAAGAAGGGAAATTACATAGTATGGGGCAAAAGTTACTAACCGGCCACTGACATATCATATGTTTATTTTTTCTCAGCTTTTCCACTCCCCTTCTGAAGGTACTATTTCACACTGAGGTACAGTTCCTTATGTGTAAGCAGAACTACCATACCTCTATCAAAGTGGCCATTCTTCACATGAAATCCTAGGCAATGAATGTCAACAAACTATTCACCCGTGACGGACACCACATTTGAGTCCATGGGAACATCTGAACAGGAGTAGGCCATTCAGCCCCTCGAGCCTGTTCCACCATTCAATTAGATCATGGCTGATCTGTAACTTAACTCCATTTACCCGCCTTGGTTCTGTAACCCTTAACACCCTTGCCTAAAAAACATCTTGCAATTTCAGCTTTGAAATTTTCAACAGCTCCATATCCATAAACACGCAAGTTCCAGCAAAGAATAATAGAAACGATCAAGAGTTGGAATTGTAGTTATCCTACTGGCATCCTCACTGAATTCAACACAGAGCAGGAATCGAATCTGGGACCTTCGTAGCCTGTATGACTCAGTACCATACCATTCAATGCATTTACCCATTTACCCATACCCCATTGGATTTTCCTTTCCATTGAAGTCAATCTTCAGGAGAAAATTGGAGGAGAGGGAAAAATGTTCTGTCTGTGTAATAATAAGCGTCAAACCTATTTTAGTAAACAATCTGCTCAATGTTTCCATTATTTATGATTCTAAAATTTATAACATATATATCTATATTACTGAACACTGTTCACGAAAATGTGACCCATAAGCACGTATTGATCTATAGGGTATCGTCAAAGCATCAAAATTGCAGAAATGCTTCATTTCTTTTCTAACGGAATGTCCCATTTAGCTGGCAGGTCGAAAATATATTATGTTCATTGATGCTTCCCTGTGCTGAAGTCTACAGGAATTTTATTGTTCCTGCTGTGATAAAGTACAGTGAACTGGCTTCTGCCAAACTCAGCTTTGTTCAAAAAAAAAGTGTTCACTGAATCAAATTTCATTGCAGGAAGAATGTCACAGTTAACCTCATTAACAAGGCAAGTGTGAGAGAATTATTTTCAACAAATATTTACACTTGAAAAGTTCATCCAATACCCAAACCCAAAGCACTTAGAAGTTTCACTTTCCGAAAACTCTCAGAAAGCAAAAGAGAGTCTAGAATCAGACGGCAGCCATTCAGCTTTCCAGCGCAGTGCTGACCACTGCAGAGAATCGTGCCAGACTCTTGACTGTGTTTATTACTGAATATAAACATCACAGCGCCACTTCCTTGTGTTATGAGACCCCGCTATTAATTGCTGGTTGCCAAAAGTCGGGCAACACAGACTGTCAAGCTCTCTTGCAGTGTGTGATAGGAAACAGGTTTTTTGACCATATAACAAGGAGATCACAGACAGCGTGGCCAGGACATTAAACTAAACATTTTCAGAGTTTACTGTATAGGAAGTAATTTTCTGTGTTATCCAAACATGTATGATTGAAATGTCTCCAGCTCATCCTAAATTTCATTTGACACTGATGTGTTGCCAAATCCCTCCCAAAAGGGAGTTTGTTCTCTTTTTTCAGATTTTGATGCTTTGCTATCATTTTAACTACGGGATTTCTACAATAGTAGAAGTGCAATACTCACATTCCTACACTTTATGATAAACACTCAGTGTTGATGAGGAACGGAAACTAAAGGGTTACTAAACGAGTGAAGTTTTTTCAGTCGGATCCTGATTTCCTTTTTGAAAGTTCAAAACAAGGTAGTCTTGTAAAGCTCTTTATTGAGTTCAGTGTTTGATTCTACATGCTCTCAAATCACTATAATAACCAAAAAGGTTAAAATTGGTGACCTTAGCACACATAACTACAAAGCAAAGGAGTGACCCTTTCCTCAGCATCAACTATTTTATGGACAGAACCCAGTAAATAAGCAGAAAGTGCCTGAGAAAGGGTTAAATCAGCTCTATTTTCATTCAACTGCCGTTATTTAAGTATGGCAGAAATCGAAGGTACTCAATGTAGCTCAAGTGTTTATATTATTTAATATGACAAATAATATTGATAACATTATCAGTATACTTTACAATAAAATAGGTTAGTTATAAGTCACAACTGTGCAAAATCCACAAGATCACGATAGATTTGGATGAAGAGGACCTATTTGATCTCATCCTTTCAGAATACCAACCCACAAGGTAGGTTTAGATGAAGAATTAGGAATGGCAAAAGGGTTTATTTAATCCAAAATATAACCATTAAGACCAATTGAATTTTTAATGATCAGTAATAAATAAGTGAAATCTTTAAGGGGAGCCAAAACTTCGGAAGTTAAACTTGGCTTTTCTTATTCTCTTAGTTTGGATCTGGCTCTCATTGAATAATAGTGTCTGTAAATCTAACAACATACCACGCGTTGTATTTTGCTACACTTCTGGTAACCAGCAGATTCATATATCAAAATGGCATCTCTGTGGTGTTCTGGTGATGGCTGTTTCAGGAACTCAGCTTTTGCCAGCAGTGACAGAGGGCAGGGATTCCAAGTCAGTAACTATAACAGGGATTGGGTTGCAACTAATTTCTTTACTGCAACCTTGCCTTCATCTGCAGTGTAGTTTGAAGTTAGGGCTTGAGTGATGCCCTATTGTGGACTCGGTTAATTTTTGTTTCCAAAGTCAGAGAAGTATCAGGCCAATAAGAACCTGAGGCTACTTTTTTTTTCTCTTTTCTTGCTAATTTTCCCCCCTCCTAAAGGTGTTGGCTCCTTACTTGGGATATGGTCCCTGGCACCTTCTAGTACATTACCCCAGTGGCCATTATTAGTATGTGAGCCTTGACAACAAGGGTTGGCATCTATAGAATCATGGAGGTGGGGTGGACAAGACAACATTATAGGCAAGCTTGGTCTTGCCATAACCCAACCCAACCGTTATATAGGTACAATTTTATCAAGAATCATTGGTAAGAATCTAGAGCGGGAATACTTTCCCTGGCCAATTTTTCCTTCTGTAACAGGGGAACTAAAGTATTTTGTCTAGGATCACCTAACTCAGTGCAGACTGGGGACTGAACCTAGATCCTTCTTGGTCTATACAGCTCATCTACTCACTAGATAAACTTGGGGAGCAAGGCTAACGGTTATCTCTGCTAACATTCTGAAGCCAGGAAATCAGAAGATGCTTTGATAATTCTAGCGGCCCGTCCAATAACATTATTCCCCCCAATTTGGCCAGAATCGCACATCGACAGAGAACACCAGCCCAGTCATTTCCCTGGCAGCTGCAAACAATCCTGGAAAATCAGTTATTGCAATTATCACCACCAGGAAGATGTGGGCCACTGCCTCTTGTCAATTTGCAAAAGACTTCCATCAATACTGAGGAAAAAATGCACATGCAAGGGACAGACTGAGATAATCTGCCTTATGAGACATGTAACAAAGACTGCGTAATAGAGATGCACAGATTATTGCAGAAAAATGTGGCAGTGTCACAAAAAGACATTTCGGTCCTTTTTATATGATGTCTCAAAGCACTCAGTCGAGGATCCTTTATATGTAGAATTAAACTTATTAAGGAGCAGCGATGAAGATGAATGCAGCATAAGAGTTAAGCACAGCTGTGACTCAAATCATGGTCACATCTATATCTTCCATTAACTGCATAGTTTTCCAAGGTCAAGACATTAATGGGCATGAGACTTTAGAAACAAGAATGATTTAGCAGCTGACACTGTAGAGTTCCTGAATTTTCCAGACAGAAGAGCTATCTATTGGTCCTTGGGTATGAGAAGAGACCTGGAGAACTGTGTTTCACATGAGAAAACAGAGACCTGGCACACCCGAAGTTGCTATATACAGAATCTGTGGGATAACTCAGTTGTTGGCACTAGTGTGTGACTCACCAGAGATATTAATCAGCCCTTAGGACATAAAACAGGGAACGTAGAATCACTCTTAAATTAGCTACTCATTGGTTATTGTGTGAGGTCTTTTAAACAGAACTGCAAGCATGCAATTGAATGAAAACTGACTGGACGGAGCGCCTGATTTTTGCCGAAATTATTAAACCAATTCCTTTTGCTTTCAAAAACGGAACATCCAACTGAAAAGGTCAGGTCCTGGCACCTCCAGAAATGTGGGTGGCCTTTTGACGAACATAAAAGTTAGATGTGATGACATAAAAAAAAGCACACATTTTATTAAAAATATTCACTTGATAGATGCACAACTGATTTAAATAAACATTGTGTGGAAAACAGCAACAAATAAGTACAGACAAGTGATGAAAAATGGCGAGTGAAATTCTGTGTTAAATTACCCTGCAGCATTTAAACTGGTTGTGCGAAGAAAAAAAAAGATTTCATTCTCGTTGGATCAGCAGAGGCTCGAGGCACTGAAAAGTGTTGCAAAAAAAAAAAATCCATAGAAATGCAAAACATAATGCTGTCTTTGCACATTTCAATGTAATCATCAGATTACCATAAGTTTAAAAAAAAGTCGTTAAACATCCTTGATGTCTCATAATTAAAGGCTCAACTCAAGACTTTGGAATATGGGACTTGCCCAGGATTATTCATAACACGAAGTCAGGAATCTTCTTAATTGTATATGCACATTCACATGTCACTTGCTAAGTACAACCCCTCGAGTTTTTTTGCGGGCTTCCCTCACACACACACTGATAATGTCAACAGCTGTCCCATTGCATCAAACTATAGAACATAATTTTTTAATGACATGCATACTCTAACTGCAGATGAAGAGAGCCTCATTCAACAAAGCATGTCGTACAACAAAATTTCTAATACAGCAATTAAGGACGTCTGCACATTTGGAACAAAGGAGATAGTAAAATATGATAGCACTGAGAGAAATGGGTGCTAACAGAGTATACATCAGCTTTCAATTAATACAAAGAAGAACCTACCAAAATATATCGTACTAAATAACATGGCCAGCAGATATTGCAAGAATTTCCAAAATTCACTCTCAGGATTAAATTGAAATGTTGGGTATAATATTGGAATAAGAGGTTATAAAAAATAAGCTTTACTGGATTATTATTTGGTTCAATAATTTTATGCCAAAATTTGAATGACAGAAGTTAATATACATGCAGACTACTAGACTTTAAGATCTCACTATCTTGCCTCAAGTAAGATATTTCTTGAAATGCATTGCACTCCAATTTCTTACTGTGTTGCTTAAAATGTCTATTTACTAAATGATTTAAACAAATTACTGATTTAATTCAGTCATACGTTATTTTGAATTTTCCAGAGCTTTAAAAAAAACATTGCTATGAAAATGAACAGGAAGCGTTATTTATATGAGCCTCGAGCCATTTTTACAATAGCGGTTGTCTAAATTAGAGAGAGGAAAAAATAACTGTTTAATCCTCTAGCCCAACCTATCGAACACATTATCATTCAAGCAATGAAATGCATTCGGTCAGCTTGCAAAGAGGCTACCAAGACAATTCGGAGAAAAAAAATTCAGGATAGTTTCAGCTAACATTTCATTGGAGTCAGGCGTGAAGAATGCCAGGTTATCTCAGTACAAATACAGTAAGCAGACTGCTCTCTGAAAACTTGGCACATATATAGCCTGCTAAATTAATGAAGGCAGCAAAAGAATAGTGTCAGTGGAGTGAGATACTGCAGAGGGGTGGAAAAGGGGTCAAAACCATTACTCAAATAAATATGTTTCAACAGAGTCTAATTTTGAAATCTATAATAGCAGTGAGCAGGAACTCAATAGGTGCCAAAATAAGCAAATTAATTGAAAAAGACAATCTCCAAAGGTTTAAAATTTAACTTTTGTGGTTAATCTAGATGGACTGGTGGGTGGTAAGGCAGCAGATCTGGTTCGTGCTTTAATCTTTTCTGGAGTGTCAGTATCGGAGGTCTCAGTTAGTGATCATTTTTCCCCTCTGATAACAGTCTGTGTAGACCAAATAAATTCCTTACAAGCCACTTGAAATATGATTTTTTTTTAAACTTGCAATTTGATCAAACTGCAGTAAGTTTACTTACTTCTACCCCTGTGTGTCCTTCAGTGTTTTAAAATGGTCGAACTGTGTAGAATTTCCAAATAATTAGTAGAGAGACAGAAAGGAACTTTGGGAGCCTCTCACTTACCAAAAATGCAGTATGTTTTCTTTGGCTGTACAGCTTAAGGCCGTTATGTGTTTGCACAGTCTGTTTACAACTTGTTTATTTATTTCCACAATACTTGAATAAAATAGTGAGTCAGACTCTCCCTTCCCTTGAAACACAATGCTCAAAGTCTATCTGTACTTTTTTTTGATGGGGAACATGGGGAACACTGGAAAAAAAACTTAAGTTTGACTATTAAAATTTTGCATAAAAGTAATGAGAGCTTCTATAGCAACCCTTTAATGTACTGTTGTTTAAAAAAAGGGCAGTGAATTATTGCTTAATCTAAGCACTGATTTTGGTTTGAGTCTTAAATGCTTGAGACTCAGTCTGGAGAAGTGTGAGGACCCACTGCCCACATTTCATCTGACAAGTCTGACAGAACTCATGCATGTAACGTATCAAAAAAAATGATAAGATCACACGATTTATTTACCATGCATCATATGGAGGTCATTCGCATACTCTATTTTTTGAATAACTTTGTGCCAGTCTTTTCTTTTCATCCCCTAATGGCTGAGGTATGGTTGCCATGGGTGCCAGCAGAGTTGCATTCTTCAGGCACAAGTCCACTCAGTGAGTGTCGGCAGGCTATTCAACCATGAAGAGCATCGCAGCTGAGCCCAATTCTCCTCATCCAATGTCCACACACGTATACGTTCCAGCTGCGGTGACTGGATAAGAATTGGGAGTGAGGATCCCAGCTAATCCTGGCCTTAGGAGTGCTGAGACCAATCATGGTTCTTCCCTGGCTGAGATCAGTTAACTTAGCAGAGACCAGGGATTGAACCTGGCATCTATTAATCTGTATGATTTTGTACCACACTATTCAGTGCATTTACCCCATAAGCCATTGTGGGGATTCCTATGTTGTATTGTCATCCCAAATCTTCATTTATTTCAGAAATGCTTCGGAATGCTTTGGATTCTTTGTCGCAATATTCTTAGATTTACAATGCTTTCCTTGCTGGCCTCCACCCTTTACAAACTGCAACGCATTCAAAACGCCATAGAGTCTATCTTCATCTGCATAAAATCCTGTGAATCCAATCACCCCTATCTTTGCCAAGCCTCACTGGTTTCCCTTGCCCCAGCAAATTGATTTCATTATCCTTGTCCTCACCTTCAAATTCCTCTCGCTTCTGCTTGGTGTCCCGTTATTTTTCCTCATCCATGTAAAGTGTCTTCCTGTACGTGAGAAGCACTATAACAACAACAGCAACAACTTTGCATTTAGATAGCACCATTAACATATGAAAACGTCCCAAGGCACTTCACAGGAGCAATTATCAAACAAAGTTTGACACCGAGCCACAAAAGGAGATATTAGGACAGATGACCAAAAGCTTGGTCAAAGAGGTAGATTTTAAGGAGCGCCTTAAAGGGGGAGAGAGAGGTAGAGAGAGGGAGAGGTTTAGGAAGGGAATTCCAGAGCTTAGGGCCTAGCCAGCTGAAGGAATGGCTGTCAATGATTGGAGGAGCACTGCAATCTCAGAGGATTGTAGCGCTGGCAGAGATAGGGAGGGTGAGGCCATGGAGGGATTTGAAGACAAGGATGAGAATTTTAAAATTGAGCCATTGCCAGACCGGGAACCAATGTAGGTCAGCAAAGACAGGGGTGATGGGTGAACGGGATTTGGTGCGAGTTAGGATACGGGCAGCAGACTTTTGGATGAACTCAAGTTTACGGAGGGTGCAAGATGGTAGACCGGCCAGGAGAGCATTGGAATAGTTGAGTCTAGAGGTAACAAAGGGATGGATGAGGGTTTCATCCATGTAGGAATGTAAGTTGTTGCTTTCCATATAGTAGATCATTGCATTGCTCAAGGTTCAAAAATTTGAAATAAATAAATTGCAGATTTAAAGGGGAGAGGACGGACCCGAACACCAAAATATGAAAAAGTATCAAAGGGTGTCCTACACTCAGTGGGGGTCATTTTCACTTTTATCACTGTGGGAAAAATAGGTGATAGCAAATTGGCAGCCCGTTTAACACCCTGCCCGATTTTCTTTTCAGTGGAAATAAAAGACTGGAATAAAGGTTAAAAAAAAGCAGGACTATAAGCATATATGACTGACAACGATTACTAAGAGCTAGAGCTTTCCAGGCAAGGGCTGGCACTGGGCTTCAAAGGTACACCTGCATTAAAAGTACGAGAAACCCAGCTAAAGCTTTCTAGCTCAGGGAAGGGAGCAACAGGCAAGCCTGAGGCCTGTGAGAAGAAGTTGACCTGTGTCCCTAAAAGTTGTTTTTGGTATTGAAAGTGGGCTGGGTAAATTTATTGGGCAATTTTATGATTTTTGTTTCTCAGAAAAGTATGATATTTAATATATTTATATGCTGCACATATCAGGGTGGGTGGAAATCAACATGGCCGCTCAGAGGAGTTTGAGCTATTTTTCAGCAGCTTGATTGGTTTGTTTGTGGTGGTTGACGGTCGCTCATTTGTCACTCATTGGCAGCGTTTTAGCGAATGGAAATTTTTATCAAGTAATCCTTTTACAGATAATGGTCTTTGATTTTTTTTTAGTCAATGGGTCATTCACGTGATTCAGCATTATTTGCTTAACAGATAATGGTTTGTGATTTATTGGGGTAATTTTCAATTATGATGGTGACCTGGCGAGCAGATTGCCTGCCCATTGTAGAATACACCCGATTTTCATTCCATTGATTTCAATGAAAATTACCCCCACTCTTTTCTTTGAATCAATGGAAATGAGAGTCAAACAGGGCATTTTTTTTGCCGTTAGTTGAATTTCCCACGCAGACGGACAGAGAGCAGATGCAAGACTTTTAATCATATAGATGTTTTAATATGATTAAACACACATTACAACATGAAGCAAGAGCTGAATGTTAACATTCTGAAGGAGTCTGCTATAAACTGTTAGGAATTTATAAACAACGCTTAGAAAAGTAGTAAGCAGAAGTTTATCATTTTCAAATTTCATCTTTGCCTTTCTTGAAACAAAAAAAAATGATAGTTTATATTACAAGGTTTCGTCCCAAAAGGAACATCTTATTTACATTGATCTTACATGTTAAAATAGGAGTGCCCAGTGGCTCAGTTGATAAATACACTGCCTGGTGATAGAATCTGAGTCATTCGGACCAAGGAGGTCAAAGGTTCAATTCCCCAGTCTGTGTTGAGATAGCAGATTTCAGGCAGGGTGGTGTTAGAAGCACTACAATTAGCTTTAATGCTCCTGGGCTATGGGCAAGAAAATGAGCCAGGGCTTCAGCTCCTGATCTCTATCTGATAAGTGTATATATGTGGAGGGTCAACAGTGATGCTCCCTAAGGTTAAATATTTTGCTGACACTGATATGGCAATATACCAAAAAGTACCCAAAGTAGTCAATGCCTACAAAAGGGTATCATGGCACCTTCAAGAGAAGATGGGAGAAAATTAAACAGGGGTGTTGGGGTGGATCACTATAAAACTACCTAACTGTACAGGCAAGAAAGTCAAAGCACTGGTTTAATTTTATTTAAGCAGTTTGGATCAAACAAGCCTATGATGTTAATATTTGGCCATCGTGCTACATTTAGGAGCTGGCAGGAGATGTTCTCTTTAAAAGATATAATAGCATCAGAACGGAACAAGAATTGAATGCAAAAGAGACAAAAATAGCAGCCAGTACTTTATGAGTTTCAATGATACATTTGTCATTTCTTGATGGCTCTCCTTCTGTAAATGTTAGCGTGCTACAGCTGTCTTGCTGTTTGATTCCTGTGCATGTTTATGTAGCTGGCGCCACTTTTTCTTGGCACAGTCTTCATCTGCCACAATCTACCTCTTCCTTAATGGGTGGCACCGTCACCCTGGGCAGGGTCCTACTCTTCCCACCAAATCTATGCCTCTCGCTATTAATAGCTGAAGCAATATCTCCCACCAGATACAAGCCATCTCAGCTAAAAAAAAAAAGATGCTTGGCCTCCTGTCAGTCTAATCATCTACAAGGAAGGAAAATATTTACAATACAGGCTCCAGATCTGAGTAGAGGCCAAAGAACCCTGATCCACACTGATTTCCTTTCTGTAATATGTATTTCAACTCCTCCAAGTGCTATTGTACCAACACTTCTCCAAACTAGACCCTAAAAGGAAGAAGGACAAACTGAAAGTCATGCTTATTAATTCTGCTGACTTTACCCTAATTAAGCTATCAATATTCAAGATAAAACGGTGGCTAATTGAGTAATTGTGAACTCATTAACTGCTTTAATACAGCTACACAGTACAGAGAGAGAGAGCAGGCCTAAACACTCAGTCTTTTACTATCCATTTTTATTTCATTTCGCCTGTAGACATATGACAAAAAGTGGTACATTACATTTCACAGAAACAGAAAGTCATAAAGTTTAAATAAATAAAGCATAAATTCTCATAGAGTTCAAGAACAAACAACATTATGGCTTGTTATTCCTGACTGAACAAGCAGTCAAGGATGCTTCCTTAGAACAATACTATTTATATGCAGTAAGGTCTTTATAATCAGCGTGCTGGCTGAGAGGAAAATGAAAGTTTGTGGCATTTTCATTTTTTAAAAAACTTCAGTTCTACTTGTCTAGCTTTCCTGAGATTTCAGCGTTCTTCATTTTCACTGCACATTTGATCCTTTTTTAAATGATCTTCTGATGCGCAGCACAGCACCATCTGGTGCATGTGCAAGTGATTAGAGTTCAGACACAGGAGTGAGTTTTCCGTGACAGATGTTCAAGTTCAAATCATTTAGGTAGGAACAGAAGATTGTTGCACACCATACTTGCTCAGTGTACAGTTGTCTCAAAAATCAACGGCAATTCCTTAGAAAAAAAATAGCTGAATGCTTTCCTGATGAATAGGTTAATATGAGAGGATCGGTGAGTAAAATGGTAACTTTGGAAAGTGTAACAAGGGAATAGGTGGCGGCCTTAGGAAGGATAGTTAGTGGTAGCATCGGGGAGAGGAGCAGTAGCAGCCTCAGTATTGGGTTAGCAGAAGTGTCGAGGCAACACCAGATGAGGGGGATAGGGTGAACACTGACAACATTTATTTCTTTGGGTTCATTTTTTCAGGATTTTTTTTAGATTTTGTGTCCTGGCATTTGACTACAACTCCTCTTGCATGAGGGATATTAGGTTGGTCACACCAAAGATCGAAGACTTCAGCACAGCTCTTGCTGCTACTGAGAGACTAGACAACGCCACATGCCCTGAGATGGAACATGTTGTAACTCATCTAACTTTCCTGGCCAAGCAACTGAATTAACTCTTCACACCAATGGCTGCTAAAGTAAAGTGAGAAATATATCAACGGATGGCTGATTTTAACATAACGTTTGTTGCAGTTTCAACCTTCTTCATGTATTCTGACCAACCCAGTCTGGGATGGTGATCTGGCTTAAATTCCTCAATTATGCTCCAGGTTGAGGTGGCAGGAGGTCCAATTCAAATCGGTAACATGTGGACAATATCACTTTTCCCATTCCTTTGATAACCTATCAGTTTCCATGGTGCTCCTGATACTCTTCTCCACCTCCCTCCCTCCCCCAATCCTAATCACAAAAGTAAGTTTAAGTATCAGGAACCCTTAGGCCTCAAACTCACAACTTTTTGGTTGGATGGGAGTCGAGTACTTGACAACTCAAACTGCTGCTCCGCTGTTCAGTGAAATGAGTATCTTAATCACCATACTCCTTGGCTACAATTAGCTGCTATTTAAAGGAGAACATAAACTACTGAATGTTTTTACAACAGTGGTCCTTATAAACAGTAGTGAAAAATGTTCCCACTTTGCTCCGGAAAATTAATTGCAACACTGATTGCAGCATTCATTTTTCAACCAAATCATCATGTGTTTGTCAAGTCACAAATGGGGCCAACGGTATTAAAATCTGGAGCTTGTCAGTTCCAGGTCACACATATGTACTTATATAGGTTACATAAATAGTAATCCTTAACAAAAATACAGAGGAAATTAAAGGCCATTTCACATCATGATATATTTTGACTCCTGTCTTGCTGCTCAAAGAATGGGTTTTGGAAAATGCAACAGCCATTTCCTTTAGTCCACTTTTATTTTCTCTTGTCTTCTCTTACCCATTTGGCTTGATGCTTTGCTCAAGAACGCAAGCAAGCAATTTTCTTGTAGGCTTTGACCAATTCCATTTCATCTCTGGTCACTCGAGAGGGTGTGAAGGTGACCCAGAGAAACTGAACCCCCAATTTCCCCCCACACCTTGCATCTGCTTGCATGGCTAAGAATGGATACTCACTGTGTAGGAAATCAAAGGATCTCATTCATTTGTAGTACAGTACATCGATACATCAGTTGAGTGGCCAATTTTAAAAACTAAACAGGGTCCCTATCGCTTAATGCTGTTAGTTTGATCATAAAATTGTGGATTTGAATTTCGCTATGAAAACACTTCCTGCACCAGATGAATTCTGAACTCTATTAGAAATCAAAGGGTGAATTTTAAGCCACTGCTGTCCCTGTGAGGGTGCAGAAAAGATTTACTAGAATGGTTCCAGGGATGAGGGACTTCAGTTACGTGGATAGACTGGAGAAGCTGGGGTTGTTCTCCTTAGAGCAGAGAAGGTTAAGAGGAGATTTGATAGAAGTGTTCAAAATCATGAAGGGTTTAGATAAAGTAAATAAAGAGAAACTGTTCCCATTGGTGGAAGGGTCAAGAACCAGAGGACACAGATTTAAGATGATTGGCAAAAGAACCAAAGGCGACATGAAGAAAAGCTTTTTTACGCAGCGAGTAGTTATGACCTGGAATGCGCTGCCTGAAAGAGTGGCGGAAGCAGATTCAACTATGGCTGTCAAAAAGGAATTGGATAAATACCTAAATGGAAAAAATTTGCAAGGCTACGGGAAAAGAGCAGGGGATTGGGACTAACAGAATTACTCTTACAAAGAACCGGCACGGGCTTGATGGGCCAAATGGCCTCCTTCTGTGCTGTAACCATTCTATGATTCTATGATTCTATGGGAACAGGACCGGTACACCGTTGAAGCAGTTGTGTAAATACTTACTGTCTTGTTCCCACTCAATTTCCGCCCACTGTCTTCTTAACTGGGCCCTTTCTGTAAGGTGGCAGAGGAACACCTAACTCAGTATATGTTAACCGAAGTCCTATAACGTCGATAGGACCCTGATGGCATTTTAATGATCTGGAAGGGAAGATGAGGAGATCCTCTAAGGTAAGTCAAAAACTTTCCTTAGTGGGGCCAGGAGGAGCATAAGTTTGGGCCTCTGCTGTCCGGGACTCGCCCTCTCTTCTCACCCCCAACTTATTTTGGTGCCGACGGGTGGCCTCTGGGACTCGTGATTGTAGCTCGATTGAAGCCGGCCAGCTGCTTCTTTCTGCCGGTTTTGGATTGGCAGCTGGCCAATGGGGTGTAAATGAGGCCTGGCCGTTAAAATCGTCCGAGGTCTCCCATGGAGACTCCTGGACGGAAAGGCCATCGGCTTCCCCCTCCTCGGTTTCCTACCCGGGAGTTAAAATCAACCCTCCAATTTTGGTAGCAATTTAGGCACTTCATGATCCAGAATTATAACATTCCCAAATTCCCAAGGGTTCTTATAAATTACACTATCCCAGATGCAAATGCAGGGATGGAAATGTGAAATCTGGCATTTATTGCCCATCCCATGTCCTGTTTGATGCAACTCAGCCTGCTAGGCCACTTCAGAGGGCAGTTAAGAGTCAACAACGTTAGAGTGGGACTGGAGTCAGACATAGGCCAGACCGGGTAAGGACGGCAGGTTTCCTATTGTGCTAATCACATATTCAGCGCCAAAAAAAACAATGCAAAGTACGGTTAGTAGATTGGATTTTCTGAAATGCAGCAGCCCAAATCTCAATCAGCTCAACATCAGTCAAAGCTCGGGGCCACCGACCAGAATGACAGAGGAAGCTTGCGACGTAAAGTTGTCGCCCACAGGAAATTCCCCTAACAGGAAATTCCGATCCTTATTTAAATTATCCTAAATAAAATAGCGCAATTGCATTCTAAGTTTAAAAGAGAGACGGGATACTTATAATTTTCAGTTATCGGCAATGTTGCACAGGCAGGCAACACATTTGATCCAGATCAATAATAATGCCAAGGAATCAAGCCCCCTTCCTTTAAGCACATAAAAAACCAGCAGAATTATTTTCTAATCTATTCTGTTTCTGGTAGGTGCAGGGATTGTTTCCCATTTTACCTACGCTATTAAAAGATTGTGTCACTCTTTGTGCTGCGACCTTAGACTCTTTGTTAAATTATTCTCTTCCATAAACATGTCTTCTTTGCCACTGATTTTCCCACTACTAACATTACTGGGTGTGAAAGGTTTTTGCAGATTACAAGATACAAAGATCAGCACTGCACATGCTGCTAGATCAGGTGCCGATCATAAGGTTACCAAAAACTGTTGCTTTGGTAACAAATTATACTAAACAAGATTAAAGTCTTCAGCGGGTTAAGGATTAGCAAACTCAGCACCCTGAAAAGATTAACACTTCTTGTGAAATCATATTCGCATCACCCCTCGAGGTGGGAGTGATTTGAAAAGAAATGTACAAAGAAAAACCAAAAGGTGTGTTCTAAATTAATCCCATAATCTTATTCATATAGACTCAGAGGTGGCACTCCCTAGCAACTGGCCAATGTTATATATTCAATTTAATCTTCATTATTATTTAATTCTATATTGCATTGTAAAGGTGGTGGGTCGCTGTCAAAAATGTGTGAGAATGATTATTTTCTCCCTGAAGAAAGAGAATATAATCCCATGGGCTCTTTTTGACAAGGTATTATCAATATAAGCATTGTTATGGATGTGCGTCAGTTGAAAAGAGCTATTACTTGAGGTACCAGAAGTTCATACTGTACAGAGGTAAATTCCTCATCTTCTCCATACTCAATGGGGGTAATTTTAACTTTGGGCAATGGTGTAAAACGGGCGAGATCGAATCAGCCGCCCGTTATACTCCACGCCTTATTTTCCTTTCCCTCAAAGTTAAAGCGACCCCCAATGTGTTTTATAAGACTGCATAGAACACACCAGAATGAACCAACTCTTACAGGCCTCCTGCTAACATTAGGTTCATCACCAGCCACTAAAACTGATATTAGAACGACAGTATTTGTTTCTAATTGGTCTTGCTGTGGTCAAATCTATCACTAATGCTCATTCACAGAACATCACTATGTTTGCTACAGACATTATTATTGGAGCACTTTCAATTCTGAGTCAGAAGGTTGTGGGTTTAAGCCCCACTCCAGAATTTAAACATATAGGGCATGATTTTAGCCTGGAAAAACAGGTGGGTTGGGGGCAGGGGGAGCAGTAAAAATTGCAAACATCTAAAACCCGGCCCCAACCCGCCCCCAACCCGCCCATTTCCAGTTTTCATGGGGGCGGAACGCCAACCCGCTCTCAGGAGGCGGGTCAGGCATTAAAAGCTTTTAAGGAGGCTGCAGGCCTCCATTTTCAAAGCTTTTTGATTTTAGCCCTCAGGGGCTGAGATTCCTGGGCCTTCTACTTCATGCCAAGAGGGAGGAGGAGAGAAGGCCCGAAATTGCAGGTAAGTGCCTTTATAGCACAGCTTGTGCACCCAAAGGAGCAGGAGTGCTTCCCCAAGGCCCAACAAGCATACCGGCAGTGACACCCCCCCCCATGATCTCCGACCCCCCCCACGATCTCCGACCCCCACGAACTCTGACACCCCTACAATCTCCGACCCCCTATGATCTCCGACCTCTCCCATGATTTCCGACTTCCCTACAATCTCTGACGCCTCCCACGATCTCCGACCACTCCCCCAGTGATCTCCGACCCTGCGATGACCCCTGACCCCGACGCCCCCCACAATCTACCACTTACCTGATCACGTCCTCTTCCTGGCTCTTCTCCCGTCCAACTGAGAGCCCGCCTGTCAGTCAGGCTGGCCTGTCAGACGGGAAACCAGCAAAAAAGAAAAAAACAACGTCCTTACGTCAAAATCGTAAGCACATCCAGGAAACCCGTACTCCGGGTACCCAGTACCGCGCGCACTGGGTTGTCGGAGGTACCACACAGTTGAGGTGTTAAGCAGAAATCCTGTCTTCCTGGTCCTGAGGTTCAGGTTGATGTTAAAGTTTCTGTGACACTATTTGACAAGAACAAGCATTCTCCTAACCTCCTGGGCCAACATTCCTCCCTCAACCAATACCACCAAAAAAAAATTAACTGGTCATTCATCTCACTGCTGTTTATTTGATCTTTTTGTGTGTAGAATGGCTGTCACATTTGGCCGCATTTACATGTGTGTAAAGCACTCTGATAATTCTGAGATGTAATAAGTTGCTATCTAAATGTGTCTTCTTTTTAATGAAGACAAGGCTAGTGACCCTATATACATCTTAATAAAATGTGTGAGCTGCCTGTGGAGGCATGACATGCCCGGCAACTTGTGCAAATTAATGTTAATGAGGCCCGAAGACCAATTTTGGGCCGGCCTCGGGGCCCCCCCGGTTGGGGAACGCGATGTCAGCACGTTGCTACTTGTGGATCTGAAAATGGGCCAAAACCAATTTCCACTCGAGAGATCAGCCTTGTAGCCCTTTGGTGCACTGCTTGGATATTTCCTTTGTACTTCAATGATAGAATTGAATGTAGTATTCGAGGTGCAGCCTGACCGGAGCTCTATACAGCTTCAATATGACAGCCTCAGACTTTGGAGTATTTACATGCAAGTTTAGCATTAATGTGAAGCACTTTGTGTAATGTAAGTCCAGGGTTAAAGCTTGATCTAACTCCAGAGCAAAGCAGAGTGAGACTCCTCCAGGGACTCTCACTATTCTTCACTCGGTGTCAGTTTCGGCCCTGACTTTGGATTTAGCTTATATTTTATGCTGCAAGTGTAGCACCAATGTGAAGTGAAACCACTTCACAGCGAGGCCACAATTAATGTGTAAATTTATCCTTCTACTCTACTGATTTGGCAATATAGCTCAGGATTCTGTTTGCTTTGGTAATTGCTGTTCTGCAATAACTGAGCATGATCAATGTTGAGTTTACTATAACTCCCAGATCTCTTTCAGCCTCTCCTGGTTCTACACCTTTCATTAAGCATGCCTCCCATTGTTTTTCTTCTAATATGTAAGAGCGTGCACTTATCTGTATTGAATTTCATCTGCCGTAATTCTGCCTGCTTGCAAATATTGTCCAGACCCTTCTGTAATTCCTTTGCAACTTCAGAATATATTTCCCCCCGTAGTTTAGTATCATCTGCAGACTTGATTTGCATAGTGTTTTTGAATCCAGACTGTTAATGTTGATCAGAAACAGTTGTCAACCCAGCACTGATTCTTGGGGCACTCCACTCCCTACATCCTACCCCTGGCCTACTATCACTCTCCTAACTAGTATTCATTAGTAACTCCTTTTCAGCCAATCCCTTAACCACCTCTAAAGTTTTACTTAGGGCACCACTGCATTTCATGTGGAACATTATTGAAGACTTTCTGAAAGTCTAGGTATACTACATCATGGAGATTTCCAACATCCACTTGGGATGTCACTTCTCAGACAACTCGAGGAGGTGGCCAACAACAACAACAACTTGCATTTATATAGCACCTTTGACTTAGTAAAATGTCTCAAGGCGTTTCACAGGAGCGTTATCAAACAAAATTTCTCACCAAGTCACATAAGGAGATTATAGGACAGGTGATCAAAAGCTTGGTCAAAGAGGCAAGTTTTAAGGAGCGTCTTAAAGGAAGAGAGAGGTAGAGATGCGGAGAGGTTTAGGGAAGGTATTCCAGAGCAAAGGGCCAAAACAGCTGAAGGTACGGCCACCAATGGTGGAGCAATGGAAATCAGGGATACACATGAGTCCAGAATTGGAGGAACGCAGAACTCGCTGAGGGTTGTAGGATCGGAGGATGTTACAGAGTTAGGGAGGGGCAAGCTTCAAGTACTTAACTGTTTTATGGGTTTATTTTTGTAACTATATTAAGTGTAATTTGACTGTAACAAACTGCTCTTCTTTCTACGAAGCATCTATAATTTCAAGATGATGCCAACAGTCAAACTTCATGACAAAAAATGGTCTTATTGCAATTATTTCTAATTATAACCATCTTTTGTCTTCGTCTTGGGTGACACTGCATGAAAACAAGTAGAAAATCCAAAACTTAGTAAGACTGCAGTTATACTGAGAATCGCAGTTGGCCGTATCTTGTTTATGCTGCTTGGATGCAACTTCAGTTCTTGAAGCCAGGAAAAAGCTCTATGCATTCATGCTTGCACCACATTCTCTGCTCCCAGCCGCTAAATGTTAAATGCATTGAGTGTGCAGGTGGGGGCGTCCACACCTTAAAACATTTATATAAACTGCTTCTGATTATATGGATCCAAAGAAACCCTTAAGTACTTTTTAACCTAGGCCAGACTCCTTACTCTATGCAACATCAAGGTAAAGATGCCCAGCCCCAGGATCCTTATACCATTCCGGTATGGAGTCAGGTCTGGACTCAACTCTGGAAATATATGTGCCTGGAATTTTCACAAGGGTTCTCTAGCAGGAGGTCGGTGGAACATCTGGAGTATGAACATAAATTGAAATTCTCCCTCATGGCCATCTGTGTGTTGCTGCAAAGTGGCAGTATAACTGCACCCAAATACCAGTTCCTGGTAAGGGAAGCTACAATAATTTGCTGGGCTATGCAAGTTTTGCTGTAATATAAGATTTACTGTCACTTTATTGCCAGGCAAACCACAGCCAACATTTTATCCTTTGGAATATTGAAGTTCCATTATAGCTTTCAAAATCCGAACTGTTTCTATCACATGAAGTGAGAAATTGTGTTCTGCAAATTTCTAAAGCTGGATATTAAGCCAGAGAAACAGATAATTATTTGGAATTGCTGAACAATTCTACATTAGCAATAAACTCATTTGGATGCAACATTATTGCGCTGCAGTGTGACCTGTACTAATGGCCACCTCCGTGAGGCAGCCAACTATCTATTGTAACCACACTTCAAGGTCCCGGACAAATGCTAATAGGATTTAATGGAAATTATTCTCTATTGTCCTCCTTATTGCAAACACTCAATCCAAGCATCATTTATCATCGACCACTGAAAATTACAGAGATAAAATCACTCGGGTTTGACGCGGGCTGAGGGGGGGGCGGGGGGGGGGGGCTGGAATACCTGCGCTGCTAACTTAGAGAAAATGTTAAATTTACCACCCATTTTCCCTTTTTATTTTGGCCATCCAGAGAATTACAACCAATTCGGCCAGTCCCATGGGTGATTGTAACTGCTTCTGTAGTGACACGGTCCTAATTCAGATGCTCCCAGGAGACTGGCATCCGTCAATCAGCTCTCAACATTTAAACTGCTGAGTCTGGCTATTTTACCCCAGTGGCAGACTGCAAGCCCAGCTTTTGGTGGATCAATGAGGTAGATCTTGACTTTGTGCGATAACGTAAAACGGGCGATAACGAGTCGGCAGCCCGTTTCTCATCTGTGAAACTTTGTTTTAAATCTGAGGTATGAAATGGGCTGCCGACTCGCTATCACCTATTGTACACTCATCGCACAAAGTCCAAAGATCTGCCCCAAAGTATCTATCACTGAGGTATGGGAGGCCCATTTAGCAGTGTAAATGCGGGAGCCAGCTCACAAATACCAATCTCCCAGAATCTGAACTAAAACACATAGGGCTAGAACATGTAGCGCCCATTTTTTCAGGCGTTGTGCAGCCTCCTAAGGTCCCAAAATTGCATCTGGAATGCGCGTGCATGTTTCTAACGTGACCCGCTCCGGACGCCATTTTGGAAAAGGCGTTTGTGCACGCGCAGATAATGAACACAGGCATCATGTAAAGTAGGAAGAATATGCGTTAGATCTGTGTGCAATGCTGATTAAAAGGGATAGTCACCATTTTGGCAGTCAACGCTCCAGCCGACGAACTTTCTTAACCATGGACAGCTGAACATGTCTTAGACGGCCTGGAGGACCCCCCACCAGCGATATTTAAAGGGATCTTGCAGGTGTTGTAGGTTAGTAGCTAGATTACTGCTTCTGGCTGCTGGTGCAATTGTATGTGTTTGTTGAAGTTATATAAAGTGGTTTGGCAGGTCCTGCATTACTGTTGGTGTCATTTACAAGTGTGCTGAACAAGATTCCTGGCAACCATGGGTGGTCTGCTAGGGCTCCCGCTGGGCATAGAACATGACTGGGAGCATGCAGAGAGGCCACGCAGAGCAGCTCAAGCTGCGAGGAGAGGGAGGAGGAGGAAGAGGAGGCGCAGGGCACTGAGCAGGAGGCCATATCCCATGACGGCCTTCAGGGAACAATACTCGTACCTCAACATGAGCGCAGATCAGTGCATCCGTCGGCTGCGGTTCACCAAAGAGGTCGTGACGGAGATATGTCAACTGCTACAGCCACGACTGCAGCCTCAGAGCGGGGCAAGGACAGCATTGCCTGTGGCTGTCAAGTTAACCGTAGTGCTGAACTTTTACGGCTTTGGATCCTTTCAGGCTTCAGCTGGCGATAAGTGCAACACTTCGCAGTTTGCAGTGCAGTGCTGCATAAGGGAGGTCATTGAGGCACTGTATGAGCTGCTCAACAGGTTCATCACATTCCCGCTTGTCAGAGAGAAGCAGAACGAGCGAGCACAAGGGTTTGCTCGCGTTGCAGGCTTCCCCATGGTGCACGGTGCCATTGACTGCTCGCACATTGCCGTGCGTGCTCCACATCTCAACTCGGCCATCTTTATGAACAGAAAGGGGTTCCACTCCCTCAACGTGTAGCTGGTGTGCGACCACACGCAGCGCATCATGGAGGTCAATGCCCGCTACCCTGGCAGCAGTCACGACACCTTCATTATGCGGCAATCCAATGTCTCAATTATCTTTGCACCGGCTCGGCAAGTCGAAGGCTGACTATAGGGTGACAAGGGCTATCCCCTCATGAGGTGGCTCATGACTCCAGTCAGGCACGCACGCACACGTACAGAACAGGCATATAACGAGAAGCTGTGCAGCCACACGGAGCATCGTCGAGCACACCGTAGGCCTCCTGAAGCAATGCTTCCACTGCCTGCACCGTTCTGGTGGAGCCCTGCAGTACTCCGCTGAGCAGGTGTTGTGACATGTTGCATAACCTCGCCCTTATGAGGGAACAGCCCTTGCCACCGCCTATCCGCCAAGACCCTGAGCCAGAGGCAGAGGAGGAGACGGAGGAGGAAGTGGAGGAAGACGCAGGGAGGCAATAAGGTGCACAGAGTTCTGCCTGCTCACTTTATTCATGAGTGATATCACTAACCTAAACAAGACTTCCCAAGTCAACAACAGTCCGACACTCCCCACCTGTCCTCTCCCACATGACCAACAAATCGCCCTCCATGTGATTACACATTGCTTCCTCCCTCAGCTCATCGCATAAATAAAAACCACCACCAACTGCGACTTCAAATCCAAATTTATAATATAACTCATTAACTGTAATATCAAACATTACACTATTCGTGTGCCTTTACCTTCCCTAGAGCTCTGAGGAAGTGCATCCCCAGTGGCTGGAGCATGGGAGGTGGAAGGCTGCTGGCCCTCAATTGAAGAGAGTGCAGACGGCCTAGGAGGATGACCTCGAGCAGCTCTGGGCCGGGAGGGCCCGGCTTCAGACTGCACCATCTCGGCATGGGCTGCAGCAGTCTGGCCTGGCTGGCTGACAGGCAACACCAAGGGCACTGGTGGAGTGGCAGGGGTGGGAGCAGGAATGCTGTCGTCCGGAGACAGGACAGTGGGTTCAACTGCCATGACGCCACTGCCACTCGCACAGGGCGGCGCCTCAGCACTTCTGGTGATCAGCTGGAGAATGGATTGCTGTGATGCCCTGGGAGCCCCATTCTACAGTGGTGCCCAAGGCCACGATAGCAGCAGTCTGAGCTGCCATAACAGCTGTCTGAGCTTCAACTGAAGCATGCAGACCTTTGATGACACTGGTTTGTGCTGTAATGGAAGCCGTGACATCGGTCATCAGACGCTGTATCATGGTGGGTTCCACGGGTGTGCTGATGGAGGTGACCACCCGTTCCATGTTGGAAAGGATGGGCTCCAAGCTCTGCGCAAAGCCCTGTGCCAAGTTCGAGGTGGACTCCTCCATTCCCCTTGACATTATGCGCAAGCTTTCTGGCAGGTTTTCCAGTGCACCAAGCATTTGGTGGTGCACGCTCATCAGCTGTCTTCTGTAGCCTGGCCCATTGAAGTCATCATCTGATGCCTCAGCAGCAGAGCCATTGTAAAACCTCGCCCTCCAAAGAGCTGGCACCTGTGGTATCCTTTGCCCCCGCTCTGGCTCCTGAGCACTTGTGCTCGGTGTCTCACCACGTGCAGATCCTCCCCTCTAGCCTATCCTGTAAAGGAAACGCAGTGTCAGTCTCTGAGCTGGTGGATGCGAGTGTCAGATAGAGTGACAGTGTCCTCCTCCTCCTCCTCCTCCTCCTCCTCCTCCTCCACCACCACCTCGGGCACCTGCAATGACAAAGGGAGACGGGTTGAGTTGTGGAGTGGGGAGAGGAGAAAGTAAGACATACGTGCTGACATCATCTGCAGCGCATGCGTCAGAAAAGATTGTGGGACGAGGGAGATGTGGGAAACAAGAAGGAGGATTAGGTGTGCAGAAACCCCCTTCACCGGGACCTCCAGCGGGGGTGAGGACGTGTAGGCGTGCCTGACCTCCCTCAGGTCTTATGGTCTGCCGGCTGTAATGCGCCACCTTCTCCTGCAAGACAAAGGGAAGTGTGTCAGTGAGTGTCCTGCACTGTGTTTGGGTGATGTGCCTGTCATGGTCGAATAGCTGCCAGTGTGTGTGACCTGTGAGCGGTGGGTGTGTGGATTGCAAGAGTGCTACTATGTGAGGGTGAGATGCAGCATCCGAAGTGCAGCGTTGTGTACGGATGGGCAACGTTTGTTGGTGGGTGGGTGACAGGGGGTGTCGTGCTTGGAGCAGTGCTGCAGTTGGTAGGATGTGCCACTTGACACTTGCAAGCATTCATTCACCTTGACCACTCGTGTCAAATCATTGAACTTTTTGCGGCACTGTATCCACGTGCATGGTGCTATACTCCTGCCATTCACCTCTGTGTCTGGAGGGTCTCCTGCCACCCTGCAGGTACAGGATGGCTCTCTGTTCCTGCACTCCCTCCATTAAGGCCTCCAGTGAGCTGCTGGAACCTCAGGGCACGCTTTCTTGCCGTTCCAGCCATTCTGCCTGTCATCCTGCACTGCTTCCACTGTCAGTGCACCTCCCCTTTAAGAGGTGCAGGCTGCCTTTACCTAGTGCTGGCCACACCCCACATCGGGCCTCTTGCTGGTGCGTTCAGCCACTCAATGGCGCAGGTAGCGCTAGCTGCACGTGGGAATCATGGTAATAAGGATGCAGAACGAATCTCGCAAGCTGCCTGCATCGCTAACACCGGACCCCGCACCACGACCCCCGTGCCTGGTATCAGGCCTCATCGCATTTAACCCCTATCACTATAAAAGCAGCTTGTAATAGGCAGGCACCACTGTAATCGACAAAAAATTGATGTGTAATTCACTCTAATTACAGTCTTACAAAACAAGCCAGCGGGAGAGCATGGATCGGCCACTGACTTTGGACGAGCTGACAAAGGCCTTCGGGTCCTTCGAGAAGAGTAGAGCTCCCAAAAGCGATGACTTACCGGTCGAGTTGTACTCGGCTCTGTGGGACTGGATAGGCCCAGACCTGCTGGAAGTATACGGGGGTATGCTTCTGGCCAGCAGCATGTCAGAGTCCATGAGGAAAGGCATCATCACCCTCAACTACAAGCAGAAGGGGGAGAGGGAAGAAATCAAAAATAGGCAACCCATTCCTCGCTAAATGTCGACTACAAGATTCGCCAACAAGCTCAAGTCTGCTCTGAAGCTGGTGGCCCACCCGGATCAGACCTGTACTGTTCCCGGCAGGAAGATCTCTGATAGCCTTGCGCTGCTCAGGGATACAATTGCCTACATGCAGGTCAGGAGGGTGAACACCTGCCTCATCAGCCTGGACCAGGAGAAGGCCTTTGACAGAATATCCCACATGGATATGATGGACATACTCTCCAAAATGGGGTTTGGGGAGAGAATCTGCGATTGGATCTGACCAGTCTACGCGGACATCTGCAGCGCAGTCCTAATCAACGGGTGGGAGTCAGAGAGCTTTCCGATCAGATCTGGAGTCAGGGAAGGCTGTCCTTTCTCTGCAGCTTTGTTTGGATGCTGTATCAAGCCATTTGCCACGTCCATCAGGAAGGACGCAGGTATCAGGGGCTGATCCCAGGCAGCAGAACTCTCAGGTTAAGGACTCCCTGCACATGGACGACATCACCGTCTTCTGCTCCGACCAGCGGCCGGTCCACAGACTAATGGGCATCTGCGACCAGCTCAAGCAGGCCTCAGGGGCCAGAGTGAACCCTACTAAGAGTGAGGCCATGTTCTTTGGCAGGTGAGAGACTCGATCCTTTGTCCCCTTCACTGTCAGGTGCTGGAGATCTGGTTTGGGGGGCCCCACGCCTGCACCAAGAAGTGGGTGGAGCGGGTCACCAAGGCCAAACAGAAGCTTGGTATGTGGCGGGGGCGGGGGTGGGCCGCTCCCTCTCCGTGGCCGGCAGGAACCTGGTGATAAGATATGAGGTACTTGCGGTGTTGTTCTATGCGGCCAAGGTCTGGCCCATTCCCCGCCGCCCCAACATCACAGTCACCCGAGCTATCTTCCACTTTGTCTGGAGGTCCAAACTAGAATGCGTCCACAGGGACACCATGTACAAGCCCCAGACAAAGGGGGGAAGAGCATCCCCAACGCCACTCTGATTTTAATGACCAGATTCTTTGTGTGTGGTTGCCTCAAGATGTGTGTACACCCCCAGTGCGCAAACACCAAGCGCCACTACGTGCTGAGTTTCTACCTGTCCACCACAATGAGAATGGGTTTGGCCACGCTGGCCGAGCAGGCGCAGGACATCTCGCCCAGCTGGACTGTCCCCACCACCTGTCCCAGGTGGAGCAGTTCCTGAGGAGGAACCCCTTTGACCACAAGGCCGTCAGACAATGGTTGACATGGAACGTTCTGGGAGTCCTGCAGGGAAAGGAGAGGGTGGATTCAATCGGGCAGTTCCCCGACCAGACGGTCAATGCCATTTGGCAGAATGTCTCATTGACGGAGCTGACCAACAGGCACCAGGATGTAGCTTGGATGGTGGTGAGAAGGGCCCTCCCAGTGCGGTCCTTCCAACACGCACGGAATCTCAGCGCCACCAGAAGCTGCCCTCGAGACTGCGGCAGGGCCAAGCCCATCGTCCATCTCGCGATGAACTGCCCCTTCATTCAGAAGGTATGGCGAGAGATAGAAACATAGAAAATAGGAGGAAGAGTAGGCCATTCAGCCCTTCGAGCCTGGTCCACCATTCAATATGATCATGGCTGATCCTCTATCTCAATAGCATATTCCTGCTCTCTCCCCATACCCCTTGATACCACCTGTGTCTAGAAATCTGTCCAGCTCCTTCTTAAATATATTCAGTGACTTGGCTTCCACAACCTTCTGTGGTAGAGAATTCCACAGGTTCACCACCATCTGAATGAAGAAATTTCTCCTCATCTCAGTCCTAAATGTCCTACCCCATATCCTGAGACTGTAACCCCTCGTTCTAGACCTCCCAGCCAGGGGAAACATCTTCCCTGTATCCAGTCTGACTAGCCCTGTTAGAATTTTGTACGTTTCAATGAAATCTCCTCTCATTCTTCTGAACTCTAGTGAATACAGGCCTAGTCGGCTCAATCTCTCCTCATACGACAGTCCTGCCATCCCAGGGATCAGTCTGGTGAACCTTCACTGAACTCCCTCTATAGCAAGTATATCCTTTCTTAGGTAAGGAGACCAAAACTGCACCCAATACTCCAGGTGTGGTCTCACTAAGGCCCTGTACAACTGCAGTAAGACATCCTTGCTCCTGTACTCAAATTCTCTTGCCATGAAGGCCAACATACCATTTGCCATCCTAACTGCTTGCTGCACCTGCATGTTTGCTTTCAGTGACTGGTGTATAAGGACACCCAAGTCTCTTTGTACATCAAATTTCCCAATCTATCACCATTTAAATAATACTCTGCCTTTCTGTTTTTCCTTCTAAAGTGGAAAACTTCATATTTATCCACATTATCCTGCATCTGCCATGTATTTGCCCACTCACTCAACTTGTCCAAATTGCCTTGAACCTTCTTTGCATTCTCCTCACAACTCACAATTCCACCTAGTTTTGTGTCATCAGCAAACTTGGAAATATTACATTTGGTTCCCTTATCCAAATCATTGATATATATTGTGAATAGCTGGGGCCCAAGCAATGATCCCTGCGGTACCTCACTAGTCACTGCCTGCCACCCTGAAAAAGACCCATTTATTCCTACTCTCTGTTTCCTGTCTGTTAACCAATTTTCAATCCATGCCAGTATATTACCCCCAATCCCATGTGCATTAATTTTGCACACTAACCTCTTATGTGGGACTTTATCAAAGGCCTTCTGAAAATCCAAATACACCACATCCACTGGTTCTTCCTTATCTATTCTACCAGTTAAATCCTCAAAAAACTCCAGTAGGTTTGTCAAACATGATTTCCCTTTCATAAATCCATGTTGAATTTGTCTAATCCCGTTGATATTTTCTAAGTGTCTTAAGTGCGTTGGTATCCGACCCGGTTCATCCCAAACAGCTTGGTAATACTGTGCTCAACGGGCTGTTTCCCGGGGCACACACCGAGACCGACATCAACTGCTGCTGGAAGACCATCAACTCGGTGAAGGAGGCCCCTTGGTCCACCCGAAACCTGCTGGTCTTCCAGCTGTCCACGACCAAGTGTTGCCCCTTTAGCACGCTCCAAGGTCCAGGAGTATGTGCTGCGGGACACACTGAAGCAAAGTGCAGCCTACGCAAAGGCTCTATGGGGAAAAGCCACTGTGTAAGGCCACCCCATTTTGTATTGTACAGAATGTATTAGAGGACACATGCTATATTTTGTATTGTAATAACGGGATTGTAGCATGTACGATCTGCATTGTATTGGTTTGAACTGTATTGCTTGGAATTGTGTTTTTTTACATTGAACTGTGTGTATCTTTAAATTTTATGAAATAAAGTATATTATAAAAAAGTGATGGAAGGGGACTACTTTTTTACACGTGAAGGTATTCAGATTTTTCTCATTTCCAACAGTATTAAGATCTATTTAATCTCATTCACTATCATGGGCTGCACTGAAGTTTCAGTTAAATGTTCATGTAACTGATGAATATTCAAGATAGTGAGTGCAAACATTCTGACGGAATCACACCTTAACACACACTAAAGATAAGAAATAAGCGCAGAATGACCAAACAGAAAGAATAGGCCTGTAGCCCTCTCATTGCTTCGCCAAGTTTATCCAGCGAGTAGGTACGGTAGCATAGTGGTTATGTTACTGGGCTAGTAATCCAGAGGCCTGGACTAAAATCCAGAGTCATGAGTTCAAATCCCGCCACGGCAGCTGGCGAATTTAAATTCAATTAATTAATTAAATTCAATTAATTAAATAAAAATCTGGAATTAAAATACTAGTATCAGTAATGATGGCCATGAAACGACTGGATTGTCGTAAAAACCCATCTGGTTCACTAATGTCCTTTGGGGAAGGAAGCCTGCCGCCCTTACCCGGTCTGGCCTATATGTGACTCCAGACCCACAGCAATGTGGTTGATTCTTAATTGCCCTCTGAAATGGCCAAGCAAGCCACTCAGTTGTAAAATCTCGCTACGAAAAGTCATAATAAGAATAAAACCGGACGGACCACCCGGCATCGGACCACGAGGCACCGGACACGACAACGGCAAAACACCAAGCCCAGTCGACCCTGCAAGGTCCTCCTTACTAACATCTGGGGACTTGTGCCAAAATTGGGAGAGCTGTCCCACAGACAAGTCAAGCAACAGCCTGACATAGCCAAACTCACAGAATCATATCTTTCAGCCAACGTCCCAGACTCTTCCATCACCATCCCTGGGTATGTCCTGTCCCACCGGCAGGACAGACCCACCAGAGGTGGCGGTACAGTGATATACAGTCAGGAGGGAGTGGCCCTGGGAGTCCTCAACATTGACTCTGGACCCCATGAAATCTCATGGCATCAGGTCAAACATGGGCAAGGAAACCTCCTGCTGATTACCACCTACCGCCCTCCCTCAGCTGATGAATCAGTCCTCCTCCATGTTGAGCACCACTTGGATGGAAGCACTGAGGGTAGCAAGGGCACAAAATGTACTCTGGGTGGGGGACTTCAATGTCCATCACCAAGAGTGGCTCGGCAGCACCACTACTGACCGAGCTGGCCGAGTCCTGAAGGACATAGCTGCTAGACTGGGCCTGCGGCAGGTGGTGAGCGAACCAACATGAGGGAAAAACTTACTTGACCTCGTCCTCACCAATCTACCTGTCGCAAATGCATCTGTCCATGACAGTATTGGTAGGAGTGAACTCCGCACAGTCCTCGTGGAGATGAAATCCCGTCTTCGCACTGAGGACACCATCCAACGTGTTCTGTGGCACTACCACCGTGCTAAATGGGATAGATTCAGAACAGATCTAGCAGCTCAAAACTGGGCATCCATGAGGCGCTGTGGGCCATCAGCAGCAGCAGAATTGTATTCCACCACAATCTGTAACCTCATGGCCCGGCATATTCCTCACTCTACCATTACCAACAAGCCAGGGGATCAACCCTGGTTCAATGAGGAGTGTAGAAGAGCATGCCAGGAGCAGCACCAGGCGTACCTAAAAATGAGGTGCCAACCTGGTGAAGCTACAACTCAGGACTACATGCATGCTAAACAGCGGAAGCAATATGCTATAGACAGAGCTAAGTGATTCCACAACCAACGGATCAGATCAAAGCTCTGCAGTCCTGCCACATCCAGTCGTGAATGGTGGTGGACAATTAAACAACTAACGGGAGGAGGAAGCTCTGCAAACATCCCCATTCTCAATGATGGCGGAGTCCAGCACGTGAGTGCAAAAGACAAGGCTGAAGCGTTTGCAACCATCTTCAGCCAGAAGTGCCGAGTGGATAATCCATCTCAGCCTCCTCCCGATATCCCCACCATCACGGAAGCCAGTCTTCGGCCAATTCGATTCACTCCACGTGATATCAAGAAACGGCTGAGTGCACTGGATACAGCAAAGGCTATGGGCCCCGACAACATCCCAGCTGTAGTGCTGAAGACTTGTGCTCCAGAACTAGCTGCGCCTCTAGCCAAGCTGTTCCAGTACAGCTACAACACTGGCATCCACCCGACAATGTGGAAAATTGCCCAGGTATGTCCTGTCCACAAAAAGCAGGACAAATCCAATCCGGCCAATTAGCGCCCCATCAGTCTACTCTCAATCATCAGCAAAGTGATGGAAGGTGTCGTCGACAGTGCTATCAAGCGGCACTTACTCACCAATAACCTGCTCACCGATGCTCAGTTTGGGTTCCACCAGGACCACTCTGCTCCAGACCTCATTACAGCCTTGGTCCAAACATGGACAAAAGAGCTGAATTCCAGAGGTGAGGTGAGAGTGACTGCCCTTGACATCAAGGCAGCATTTGACCGAGTGTGGCACCAAGGAGCCCTAGTAAAATTGAAGTCAATGGGAATCAGGGGGAAAACTCTCCAGTGGCTGGAGTCATACTTAGCACAAAGGAAGATGGTAGTGGTTGTGGGAGGCCAATCATCTCAGCCCCAGGACATTGCTGCAGGAGTTCCTCAGGACAGTGTCCTAGGCCCAACCATCTTCAGCTGCTTCATCAATGACCTTCCCTCCATCATAAGGTCAGAAATGGGGATGTTCGCTGATGACTGCACAGTGTTCAGTTCCATTCGCAACCCCTCAGATAATGAAGCAGTCCGAGCCCGCATGCAGCAAGACCTGGACAACATCCAGGCTTGGGCTGATAAGTGGCAAGTAACATTCGTGCCAGATAAGTGCCAGGCAATGACCATCTCCAACAAGAGAGAGTCTAACCACCTCCCCTTGACATTCAACGGCATTACCATCGCCGAATCCCCCACCATCAACATCCTGGGGGTCACTATTGACCAGAAACTTAACTGGACCAGCCATATAAATACTGTGGCTACGAGAGCAGGTCAGAGGCTGGGTATTCTGCGGCGAGTGACTCACCTCCTGACTCCCCAATGCCTTTCCACCATCTACAAGGCACAAGTCAGGAGTGTGATGGAATACTCTCCACTTGCCTGGATGAGTGCAGCTCCAACAACACTCAAGAAGCTCGACACCATCCAAGATAAAGCAGCCCGCTTGATTGGCACCCCATCCACCACCCTAAACATTCACTCCCTTCACCACTGGCGCATTGTGGCTGCATTGTGCACCATCCACAGGATGCACTGCAGCAACTCGCCAAGGCTTCTTCGACAGCACCTCCCAAACCCGCGACCTCTACCACCTAGAAGGACAAGGGCAGCAGGCGCATGGGAACAACACCACCTGCACGTTCCCCTCCAAGTCAAACACCATCCTGACTTGGAAATATATTGCCGTTCCTTCATTGTCGCTGGGTCAAAATCCTGGAACTCCCTTCCTAACAGCACTGTGGGAGAACCGTCACCACACGGACTGCAGCGGTTCAAGAAGGCGGCTCACCACCACCTTCTCAAGGGCAATTAGGGATGGGCAATAAATGCCGGCCTTGCCAGCGACGCCCACATCCCGTGAACGAATAAAAAAAAAGGTGAACATACAGACCAGGAAGGTCACCAGTTCGAATCGCATTCTGTGCCGGGTTAGCTGATCTCAGCGTAGGCGGTGTAGGGGTGCTACAATTGACCTTATTTCCCTTGGATTAGGGAGAGGAAAATAGTCAGCAGTGGCTTAATGGTAGCACGCTCACCTTTGAGTCAGAAAGTCATGGGGTCAATCCCCATTCTGGAGACTTGAGCACATAATCTAGGCTGACACTTGAGTGCAGTACTGAAGGAGTGCTGCATTGTTGGAGGTGCCGAGGCCCTGTCAGCCCGCTCAGGTGGATGTAAAAGACCCCATGGCACTATTTGAAGAAGAACAGGAGTGTTCTCCCAGGTGTCGTGGCTTATATTTATCTCTCAACCAACACTTAAAACAGAATAGCTGATCATTATCACATTGCTGTTTGTGGGACCTTGCTGTGCACAAATTGGCTGCCGCGTTTCCTACATTACAACAGTGACTAGGCTTCAAATGTACTTCATTGGCTGTAAAGCACTTTGGGATATCCTAAGGTTGTGAAAGGTGCTATATAAACGCAAGTCTTTCTTTGTTTCATCTATTGGCCAAGTTTTCCACTCCTGATTACTAGCCACCGATCCTCGCTGGAAATGCTTGTGTTAACATTGGATGAAGACAGGATCTGGTTCATCAGGGTCGAATGCCCTGTTAACAATCAGTGTCAGGATTTACACATGAATGATGGCCACTCGAGCAAAGTAGCAGAAGAATAAACACCTTCGGGGAGAAGGGAGAGGAGAAAATTATTGACAGAAAAAAATTAGCTCAGAAAAGAGAATACCCTGAGAGGTCATTCTATTTTAATGAGAAAGCTAGGTGAAGGATCGAGGCCCCATAGGGTAATGCACCATGAGACTGAAAGAGCTGGAGAGAAGATGTAGTAAATTAGAAAGTAGAGGTTGGATAACACTAAGCTTATTGTCTTAAAGGCCTGTAGATTGCAGGAGGATGAAAAAACATAGGAATCCTAGTGTTAAAGTCATGACAAAAATGAGCTATTGTCGTAAAAAAGTCTTGATTTGAATGCAGTGAGGATCAGGGTGGAGCAAGAATGTTTCTAACATCAAACCTCATATGTTCACAGGAGTGATGCCACAAACTGCCTTTTATTAATGTATTCATTTATCAGTAACTAATCACACTATAGATGTGACTGTCACATCTATAATAGATAATAGAGACTGCTACAAAGCAGATTGAACAAAGTTATTTTTGAAGTGAGTCTACTGATTGTTTGACTGAGAATGGGGAATATATATTCTACATAAGACTGTCCATTCAGGTCTTGACGTCTTGTGGCTGCAACTCATGACTAGGATGAAGTGGTCTATATGTCTGCCGCAGCACAACTACTAGAATGATGCCTTTATTATTTTTGAATAAGAAACATTCTATTCAGTAAAAATCTAAACATAAATTGGTCCAGACCAAAGAAGTATCTTCCTAAATTCCTCAGCTAGTGCTGAATCTTCTCCAGCACTCTGAATCTCAGGCTGCATTCGGCCTCAAGCTGCATCTGGTGCCACATCCACAAAGGATAAGTCTCTGAAAGTCATCGAGCTCCTTCTTAAATTTATAAACGACATTGGTTTTAAAGCATAAAAATCACCAGCAACAAATCCATATTTGTCAGATTTTTTTAAAAAAACAATTACCTACCCAACATCATAGAAAAATAATCTTCTAAAGATCTATCACAAAAAAATATAAAATCTATTATTTATGTTATAATATAAAATCTATGTTTATAAAACCTATTATTGCTCTCAGCTATGATTGAGTGGATGGTGCTGCACTACATGTTGGAAATTAATATAAAACATACTAATATTTTGGTTGTCCAAAAATAAGTATTTTTTTTATCAAACTGAGTAAGACGACTGCAGCACTCTATACAATTAATAACCAAATAATTTCTTGTTTTTACACAGTGATTTGATTTGTTCTCGCTACTCTAAATGGATCTCCAACCAGTTTGAACTGTAAGTATACTAGAGCTAACCAAATTACAGTGCTTGCTTCCAGTGTACGTTGTAAATATGTTAAGAAATACATTGTCATATTCACATTTCTGTTAAACATTTAGTGATCCAACACAGTCGCCTTTTCATCTTGCTCATTAATGTTTCAATATCATGTCCGGGTCTAATGAATAGAAAGGAACATTATCAGAATAGGTATAAAATATAAGCCCAGGGCTAACAGGACAGATTATAGTGGCACTAATGCTAATCAGTCCTGATTGTGAGTTTTGGTTATTAGGCTATTAAGCCCATATCCAAATTAATGTTGATGTCTAACAAACATACATTTCAGCAGATTTATTTCATTAATTCAGACATAATGTGGTTAATCAAATGAGTCTTACATCTAGTAAATTATTTACATTATCAGTTTTGTCCCATAAAGATTTGCAAATTTTCCATTGTTAAAAAGCTGCATTCTGAACTCTCTTATAAATAAACGAATAAAAATGACATTAAGGCACAGCAAACTTTTATAACAACATATAATTGACAAATTATAAAGTGACTGGGTAAACAAACATTCTTTGAAAAGACTTTTCCTGGGGTTGTTTTCCAAAGCATAGCAAGAACTCAACAGTTCAAACAGTTCCTCAGGCAGCCCACAACCCTATCAGATGTTGTATATGAATCTGCAGCAGAATATGGCACAAAGACGTTAGCCTGGAAATGATGCTGTGTGATACTATCATACAAATGTTTGATGTGTTCATGCCAAATTCTTCAATCTTCTGTTTTAATCAAAGTGTTAATCCATTTAATTTAAGCAGGTTAACACCTCCATTAAAATAGCGGACCAATGAATTTAATACGATTACAATTGTGTACACAAAAACATGTGTGTTTGTGTGTGTGTGTGTGTGTTTGAACTATTATTTATAAAAAATGCAAGCTGTTGTTGCAAAGAACACAATAGCTCATTGTAGTGAAGATTTTTTTTTGCCAGATAGGAAGCCATAAGCAATGAATGGAACAGTCAATACCTGATTTAACAATGCCAGTTAACAGCATAGATTGTCCTGTACTACATGGCTGCCCACCCAACTGGTTCAGTAGTAGGAACAAAATGGATAAGATCAAATATTGCTATAGATTACAATCTCCACATATCCCATCCCAATCACATGAGCTTGTCAGGTTTTTCCTGTACATCTGAGAGCACGACTATGTGTGTTTGTGTGCATGTTCTCATTTTAATTAAACTATTTAACTTAAAAATGTTGTTACGTCTTATTTACCTTCAACATCAATGATGGACTCTTCTAGAAAATAAAGAAGATTGACTTAATTAATTTTATTTTCTATACTCTGATTTGAAGCCTGTGGCCTAGAAATTCAAGCACTCCAAAAAACAGGGAATGATCCGTAATTAATATTGGGCCTGAGGCCTCATTATCATCGAGAAAAAGACTTGAAGATCAGGCCACCGCAACACCAGCAGTGGCCCTCAGGAAACTCCTTAAAGGAGATCTCCTTTTATGGGAGGGGCATGACTGGGAAGGGGCGTGACCGGGAAAAAGGGCAACTGAGAAGGGGGATGACCCGAAAGGCGGGTAGCGGTGATTGGAAGGGTAGAGGCTGGGATCGGGGACGGTAAAGGTCGGGATTGGGAGTAATAAAAGCTGGGATCGGGAGGGTAGCGGCGGGGATTGGGAAAGGGGAGCGGTGGACGGCAGCGGCATTCCTGCTCCTCCTGCCTCTACATTTAGGGAAGTATATTTTAAGCACTTATCGTTGGCTATGGCCTGCACCGGACCCTTTAAGGACTGGTGCCGGCTGCATTCAGGACAATCCAATATTGCAGAGGGGGACTCAAACTGGCGTTGGGCCCCTTATTTGGTTATGCAAAGGGCCTATCTCTTGTTTCAGCCATCGGTCCTGGACACCATAAGGTGGGTGACTTTTAATGAGTGCGCTCTTCCTGCCTGCCATATTGAAGGCTTAGGCACCCGTTTAGTGGCAGAAAATAATGACATTAGTCATGGCCTAGACACTAGAGATCTCCTGGACTACTTTCGAACAGTTAAGGGGGTCGGAGAGGAATTTCCCAGATATTGGGCCCGATATTACCAGGGCGGCGGGTTCGCGGCGGGGGGGCGATTGGGCGCGTGGGTAACGCACCCAGTGAAATCAGTCTGCTTCAGGCCCAATCGCAGGCTGATTGGAGCCACTTACCTGTTGTTCCGGGTTCCCCGCTAAGCTGCGAGGTGGGCGGGCTGTGCATGCGCAGTAAGGTCTGTCAGCTGGAGGAGCTCTATTTAAAGGGGCAGTCCTCCATTGACTGATGCTGCAAGAAATAGGAAAAATTACAGCATGGAACAGTCCAGGGGGTAGGCTGTTCCCAGGTTAATGATGCCTCACTCCAGCTCTTATTGGATGGGGTGAGGAGGAGGGGGAGGACAGAGATCATCCCCCCGGAGGGCGGGAGGAAGCGGCCTGCCTCTGCCACCAAGAAGGCCTGGCTCGAGGTGGCAGAGGAGGTCACCTGCACTACCAACATATCGCGCACCTGCATACAGTGCAGGAGGCGCTGCAATGACCTAAGTAGGTCAGCCGAAGTGAGTACACTTACTCATTCCCCTACACTCCATCTGCCATATCACCGCCCCCACCCCACATCTCCTTCTGCACTGCCAACACTACTCTGTCACATCACTCCTCACACCCACTGAACCCTCATCCTCATCTTACCTGCACTTACTCACCTCGCCAGTACTCATCCCGCCACTACCACTCAACCCAATCCTCATACAATCTCATGACTCTATCTCATACTCACCCTCTCATGCATCTCTTTCACAGTCACCCTAACTCAACCTGCCACTATCCCTGCTGCAGCCACAGGGTATGCATCACATATGTGCAGTAGGAAGCGTAAGGCAAACGTGTCGTGAGCATGAAGGGGATGCACAAGGGTGTTTGAGGGTTTGTCATGGTTTTTACTTAGATTCAATTTCTGATCAACTCACATTACATATTATATTGGCACCACTACTGCCATGTCTTTGCGAATCTTGTCTGGTTTGTGCAATAATGCCCTTTCCTGAGGATCACAATGAAGGCCCACAACTGATGCCACCCATTGTGTCACTGCAGAGTGGTTGTAGGTGTATTTGCAGGGCTCTTTTGTGCAGACGACTGAGAGACGTCGGCGATGTCCCCGGTGGCACCCTGGAAGGATGCGGAAGAGAAGTTGTTGAGGGCAGTGACTTTGACAGCGACAGGTAAGAAGATGGTGCTTGGGCCAGCCGGGAGCAGCTCGGCATGAAGGAGGCTGCAGATGTCCACGACTACATGTCGAGTGACTCTGAGCCTCCGTGTGCACTGCTGCTCAGAGAGGTCCAGGAAGCTAAGCCTCAGTCTGTGGACCCTGTGGCGAGGGTAGTGCCCTCTGCGACGCATCTCTCTCTGCAGTTGCCCTCCCTCCTGCTGTGCAGGTGGATGTGTCACAGCACTGTGTTGCGGAGCTCCACGTGTCAGAGGTGGACGGCGTGGCCGGCACGGCTGGTGATGCTGTTCGCCCTCCGAGGAGGTCATGACTGCAGCTACAGCAGCCCCCATCCGGAAGATGCACATCTGAGGGGGTCCGCAAGGTAGGTACATGTGTCTGGACCCCGGGGTAAGTGTGCAAATTGGTGAATTTTATTGTTTGGAGGAGGGTGGTGGAGGCCAAACTTTGTCCAAAGTGACAGAGTGGCCTCCTGCAATGAGTGAGGGTCTCCCCCCCCCAACCTGTCAAATGGACCTTTGCAGCTGCCACAGGCTGATGGCTGCAACACGTCCATTTGAACTGGGAGTGTTTTCCCCAGTACGGGAAACAGTCCCAGTTGTTTGCAAAATCCCACCCCTCCTAAAATATCATGTTCATCAGGTCTCTAAACGACCTGAAATACCTAAATAAACACCTTAAGTGGCACCCCACCGGGTTTAATTGCCGGCAGGAGTCCCACATGCGGGGGCTGCGCGCGCATGTCAGCGCGTCAGTGGGGAACCCGGAAATGGGGCGGGTTGGAGCCGAGCTCCCGATCTGCCCCGGGAATCCCCGATTTTCGTAGCCCCCCCCCCCCCAGCCAGGAACGCACCTGATCGCGGGTGCTAAAATCGAGCCCATTGTTTTTTCCTAATTGGCCTGAGTTTTTAATCTGGTTTTAAGCCTCTCCCAGGAGATCACATGGTTTGGGGAGGGTTGGGGTGTGTACATGTTGTGATGCACAAAGCATACCATTTGTAAAGGAAAGGCTGGATGGAGCAGTGGGCCTTTTCCTGTTCATCATTGTTCATATGTTCGTAATCCAGACTACCAAAATATTACACAGGCTCCTGAATTTGTTAGAAACCTATCCTTCTTTTGTTATCCTGTGGATTTTATTGTTGCTAAATAGTAAAATAAATGTGCTCAAATGTGGAGGGAAGACTGGGATTTTTTCACTTTGGTTTTCGAGGACTCGAATGAAAAGGAAAATAATTCATATCCTGTGTCTTGGCACTTCCTTGTATTTGGCAATACATATTAATGTAGAGCAACATAAAAAGCACAGGAAAAATTGCAGAAACATCTCTTCACATGAAGAATGAAATATATATTGTATTTGCTTATTGTATTCCGCTCTTGCAGAGAGCCAGCACAGGCTCAGTGGGCCGAATGGCCTCCTTCTGTGCTGTAACCATTCTTTGATTCTATTTTTATTCATGTTATAGCATAAGCTACTTGAGAATAAATACACACTTAGTAAATAATCTTTTCCACACCAGGAATGCCTGTAGCACTCACCACAGGATGGTTTTATTAGGTATTAATGGCACTAGTTGTAGGTAAAACTGTAGCCACCTATGGCTGTGGTTTACTTCTGAGGAGAAATGATAATTATATGGGCCTAGAAACTGCAGCGAGTTGAGAATATTTAGGAAAGTAGGAATGTAGTGAACCAACACTAAATTCAGCTGAACGTGTCAACATGTCAGAGAAATGGCTTCAGTTAAGCTAGGAATTTTCCCAAAAAATGACAAAATCTTCTCTTCAATTATATACAACATACAGATTGCACGCTACATGTCATAAGAACACAAGAAAACACAGAATCCTAGAAATTACTATTGTACACATGCTTGAGTCAAATTACTCTCTTCGCTATTTTAACAGAGGTGTTTATTTTAAATGAGTTAATGCCTCCATTAAAATAACAGAGAGGAGAATTTGATACGAGTGCATTAAAAGTTCATATGATAACACCAGCAATAATTCTTAGCCTGGAATGAGTAAAGCCCTTTCAGTGTCATCAAACCTGTCCCAACAAGACCACATCCACTCTATCATGGATTTTGCCACATTTACTTGATCTCCTGAAAAAGGTTCTGTCTTCCCACTCTTGCTCCCAAAACGTGTCAGGGCCAAATTTCTTCTTCAGTTATGCTGGTAAACTATAACCGGGCAGCTAAGAGAGTGAATTCAGGCAGGGGAGCCGTTCCATTGTCTCTCTGCCACCCAACACCAATTAGCAATTTCCCACTGTAAGTGACGTCGGGTGTATACTACGTCCACTCGAATATGGGCAGGCATTGTGTAATTGGATGCAAGTAACTGGAAATACATCAGACAGCTTTTTGCCTGCCATTTGTGCTTTAGCAATGCCAGGTGGTAGGATTACCATGCATTCCTGGCATCCTGCATGACATGGGCTGCGAGAGGGGGAGGGAGGGGATTAAAAATTAAAGGGCTGTCCGACCTAGTGCAATTAATCACAAAGCGATCAATCGCACTAAACAAAGTGGGAGATTTTAAAAAGTTATTATTTTTTATAATTTTTTAAAACTGCTCTGATGCCAACCAGCACCACACTGGAACTGGCACTGCAGTTGCATGTGCCTCCTCCCACCTGAGGCAGGCAACCCAGCCACAGGGCAAACAGCACTGGGGACCGGTCACATTTATTCCACTTATCCTAATCTCTGGAAAATAGCTAGAGACAGAGACAGGAGCATGGGGCACGGGGAATTCCCCTTCAATCGTAATGTAGCATTCAGTCGAGTTTTCACTGGTGCAAGGGCAGATGGCAAACAATGATATGTAACACAAACATTTATGATATTACAAGGGATAACTCAAGTGCTTTAGTCAGTCAAGGATTTTAAAAGAAAGAAAGATTTGCATTTATATAGCGCCTTTCACGAATTCAGGACGTCCCAAAGCACTTCGTAGCCAGTTAAATATTTTTGAAGTGTAGTCACTGTTGTAATGTAGGAAAAGCGGCAGCCAATTTGCGCACAGCAAAGTCCCACAAATAGCAATGTGATAATGACCAGATAATCTGTTTTTTTAAGTCACATTGGTTCAGGGATAAATAGTGGCCAGGACACTGGAGAGAAATCCCCTGCTCTTCTTCGAATAGTACCATGGGATCTTTTATGTCCACCTGAGAGGGCAGACGGAGCTTTGCTTTAACGTCTCATTCGAAGGACAGCACATCCAACAGTGCAGCACTCCCTCAGTACTGCTCTAAAATGTCAGCCTAGATTACGTGCTCAATCCTCTGGAATGGGACTTGAACCCACGACAATGTGACTCATAGGCGAGAGTGCTACCAACTGAGCCAAGACTGACACATAATAAATTAAATAAATGACGCACATAAATGAAAGATGGGTAGCTATCGCAGAAATAAACATTAGTTTGTTAACTCAGTGCGCCACGAAGTAATAAGATGTGGGTTTGTGCCCATGAATCTCTGTAGTCTGAGCATCTGTTTGCTGTTCGTCAGCTGCTACCTCCACCTTCTGAGTAGTTCTATAAATGGTACCTCCGAAAGGTGCAGAAGCTCCCAATTTAGGTTTGTGCCATGGTTGATAAACCCCAGAGGAAATGCTTGTCTAAGTGAGGAGCACATTCACCCATGCTTCCTTTAAAACCAGCAAGCGTATTCCTTATTTGCGGCCAGGTACGAGGGATCTGGGTGACTGCATTGATTCTGCAGAGACGCCCCTTCATGCAGCTCACACATATCAATGATTTAAAATGTCTCTGATAAATTGTAAGGAGTAATTGAGTTTAGTGGATTCGTCCCTAACACACAATGCTGTGTAAAGTCTTTTGAACTATCATAGGAATTGTAATCTGCTCCTCCCTTTTCGTTCAGGACAGGGGTAGAAGTAGTTGTTGCTGCTGTAGGAGTTACATTCACGAATGGGGTTAGTAGTTAGTAGAGAAGGACTGGTAGCCGGAATGTACAGGAATCAGATCTGACCTGAAGTCATGGCTTAGGAACTACCTGGGGGTAATTTTAACCCCCAAGAACGGGTGGGTTGGGGGGCGGATGGGCAGTAAAATTGGTGGATTTTTGGAGCGGGACTGCATCCTGGCTCCAATGTGGCCACTTCCGGGTTTGACCCAGGCACATTTGGATGCGCGTGCGTGCAACAGACTCCTGGAAGTCCCGTCCCCACTTAAAGCCGGCGGGCCGATACTTAAAGGGGCAATGTACCTCATTGAAGTAGTTGAGCTACTTAATTATTTGTGTATTACAAAAGCAAAGCAACTTTAACCTTACCTTTTTGAGTTTCCCATCACTTCCAATTCATGAAAGCAAGTGGGAAGGGCCGGATCCATGAGGTGTGTGCCTTTATTGCACTGCTTGTGGGCCCCAAGGAGCAGGAGTGCTTCATCCAGGCCCAACAAGCTCACCTGGCGTGCCATGACCCAGCGATCGGCTGATTCCCCGCCCTCTACACCGATGCTTGACTCTCTCCCCTGCACCCTGCCGATGCTGGATCACCCCACTCAATGCTGGACCCACTCCCCAATGCTGGACCTCCCCCAAGGTGGACCCCCTGCAGATGGAGGCCCCTCTCCCATCGACCTCAGACTCTTCACCCGATCTCCGATCTCTGCAACCTATTTGGCTGACTACCAATCTCGCCTTCCGATCTCTAACCTCCTCGACTGACCTCCGATTTCTGCAACCTCTTCGACCGACCTCCGATCTCCTCCCTGCATCAACCACCCCATCCCCGATCTCCTCCCAGCATCAGCCACCCCCCACACCCGATCTCCTCCTGGCATCAACCCCCCACCCCCCCAAACTGATTTCCTCCCAGCATCAGCCACCCCTCCCCACCCCGATCTCCTCCTGGTATCAGCCCCCCCTCCCCACCCCGATCTCCACCCGGCATTAGCCTCCACGGCCCACAGTCCCATCCTCCCTCTTCTCCGATCTCCAGCTTCCCTGCCTGCCAGTCAGTCAGCCAGCCAGACAATCAGGAAGCACAATTTATTGACCTCATTAAGATCGCGATTGCAGATTGTGACCCGCCAACTTATCTACCAGGTTTCACCCCCACCCACCCCGGTCTCTTCCCGTCTCCATGTTAAAATCATGCCCCCTGCCTTTGATAAATGTTATGTTCCTCAACATATATGTATGACTGAGTTATGTCTTTAATGGCTCATTGTTGTGGCAGTATGATGAATTTAATTTCATCTTATTCATCCCACTGAAGTCAGACTCCTAGATTTGGACTCATTTCTAGCCAGTACAGAGCTGTAATTCAGAGATTTGGACTGTATAATGTGCGTGTGCACTTTACACCTGGTTCCAATCAAAAGTGTAACACATAAATTAGAGCATAAAATCTATCTATCCACCTTCGAAGAAATGTCTGCTACCACAACACTGTTACCATAGAAACGAGCCAAAGAATCAGTCTTGCCACATTTGTCATGTTCAGCCTCCAACTGCACCTGTGGCAAACTAGAACGGTCAGCTTACAGAAGAAACTTCAAATATTTCATTCTGCCAAACTATTAATACTGCTGTATGGTACTGAAACTTGGAATCTGGTTAGGGCTGAACTATACCAACTATCAGCCTTCAACATTTGATGTCAGTGCCACTCAGTCCCCATCAACTGGCAAAAACACATCACAAATGTCACTGTCTGTCAACAGACAAAAGCTGGTCCATTTAATGGCTCAATAAGAAAACCATTTGTGCCATTGCATAGCACCCTTAACATCCCAAAGCACTTCACATGGGGCAAAGAAGGAGATATTAAAAGGGTCAAAAAGGGAATTCCAGAGCATGTTGTACATCTCATTAAAACTGCATTACATAAATTTCCTGTGCTGAGTAAATGATTCAATTTTTGCACTTCAATGTCAAAATGGTTCGGTTAAGTAAAACAGTTATTTCTCTGGCAGAGATACACTGATGTGACCATTGCACTTCAATTAGAACTGAGCTCCAGTTCACTACAAACTCCTGTTTAATGTAAAAATAATAAGGGTACTTCTTTTATTGAATTAAATATACAGCTTATCCAACTGCTACACATTGTTGACAATTCACCCCTGGGAGAATAAAATGAGCTGACAACCTTGTCTGATGTAATTTTAAAAATATTTGCTTCAAGAAAGCTGTACAATAGTTATGTCTCATGCCAGATCGGTCTTTAAATGAAAGCAGTAAACCCATGTAAACAGGTTAATATACTAGAAGCCATTCTTTACATAATATACCAAGGAGTGGAAATTTGTTTGGGTCTTGCTTGACGTTAATGTGCGTCAGGCGCAGGACTGTAACACTGCAGCCCCCACTCACGGACCCACAATACCCAATGGCGAGGTGTCGTGCTGACAGCGGAGCCTCGGAGAATTGCCCGGAGCCGTGTAATTTCCTAAGAGAGTCAAAAAAACAATCTAAAACCCAAGCCATTTAAGGGAAAATCTGGAAAGTTCCTCTCCGACCCCTTTAAACGATCAAAATTAGTCCAGGAGATCACATAGGCCCATATTACAGGGTGCATATCTCCTGTACGAGGTGATCTCTGTCCCAGCCAGAAACAGGTTTAATTCTCTCTTGAAGAATCAGCATTCACCGCATGAGCTGACAACCTATTCCACCGATCCAGTATTCTCCAGGAAAAGAACTAACTAACATCCAATCTAATTCTTCCCTTACATAATTTGTAAGTGTGATCCCTGATCCTCCCTAACCTATTCAGTTGAAACAATTGGTCCACATAAAAACAATCTAGTCCCTTCATTATATTATAAACCACAATCGAATTGTCCGAGTCTACGCTTTTCTAAAGTATACAGACCCAGCTCTTTGAGCCTATTTGGGTAACTGAAGTGTTTTAAAATGGGAAGTAATCTTTTGGCACCCTTTTCAAAGATTCAATATCCCCCATCATGTGAGAAGACCAAAATTAGACACAGTATTCTAACTGAGGCCTAACTGAAGTCTTATACAAAGACAAAATGGTATGCTTTGTTTTATAGTGAATTGTTATGTGAATACAACCTAGAATCCCGTTTGTTTTAGTTGCAGCTTCACAGCATTGGTCATGAACCTCTAGAGAGTAATGCACTAAAACACACAGATCTCTTTCTTTCACCACTGGGTTATAGAATCTTAGAATCATAGAATCTTACAGCACAGAAAGAGGCCATTCAGCCTATCATATCTGTGCTGGCTCTTTGAAAGAGCTGTCCAATTTAGTCCCACACCCCAGCTTTTTCCACATAACCTTGCAAATTTGTCCTCTTCAAGTGCATGTCCAATTGCCTTTTGAAAGTTCCTATGGAATCTGATTCCAACATCCTTTCAGGTACAGCGTTCCAGATCTTAACAACCCTCTGTGTGAAAAAGTTCTCCTAATTTCCCCTCTCCTTTTGCCAATTATTTTAAATCTATAACCTTTGGTTACTGACCCACTTGCCAGAGGAGACCATTTCTCTCTACTTGCTCTATCAAATCCCCATAGAATTTTGAATACCTCTATTATGTCTCTCCTATCCTTCTCTGCTGTAAGGAGAACAATCCCAGCTTCTCCAATCTCTCCACATAATTGAAGTCCCTCATCCCTGGTATCATCCTGGTAAACTTCCTCTGTACCCCCTCCAAGGCATGACATCCTTCCTAATGTGTGGTGCCCAGGATTATACAGAATACTCCAGCTGAGGCATAACCAGTGATTTAGAAAGGTTTCTCATGACTTCCTTATTTTTGTATTCAATGCCACTGTTTACAAATCCAAGTATCCCATAAGCTTTCTGAACTGTCTTATCAACTTGCCTTGCCACTTTCAAAGCTTTGTGATTATGCACCCCAGGTCCCACTGCTCTTCTACCCCTCTTAAAATAGTACCATTTAGATTATACTGCATCTCCATGTTGTTCCTCCCAAAGAGCATCACTTCACACTTCACTGCATTGAATTGCATCTGCCATGTTTCTGCCCATTTCACCACTCCATCTATGTACCTCCTGAAGACTGCTACTATCCTGTTTACTATTTGCTACATTGCCAAGTTCTGTTCATATACAATGACAAAGTATGTAATGGGTTAATTACCCTTTATATGACTGGCTCCTGATTGAATCCAAGAGCTCTGTTAAACAATAAACACAATTCTGATTATGGCACAGCAAATTTAGCTTTTGACCCGCTCAACTTCTTATTTACCTTGAAACCAGGCTTTCTTTCCCTTCTAACTGCAATATGGTTCCAGCAATTACTTTCGAAAGAACTCTGGTACTGTTTCAAACTGTCTACGTTTAACCTCTTAGGTATTAAACACTTCTGTCAACTGCTGGAGCAGTTCAAAACAAACTCAACAGTACTCCAAACAGCCATGCAGAGAACTTAGACATCACTAACATAATGGTGAATTTCTTTTTTTAAAAATTTGTTCATGGGATGTGGGCGTCGCTGGCAAGGCCAGCATTTATTGCCCATCCTTAATTGCCCTTGAGAAGGTGGTGGTGAGCTGCCTTCTTGAACCGCTGCAGTCTGTATGGTGAAGGTTCTCCCACAGTGCTGTTAGGTAGTGAGCTCCAGGATTTTGACCCAGCGATGATGAAGGAACGGCGATATATTTCCAAGTTGGGATGGTGTGTGACTTGGAGGGGAACGTGCAGGTGGTGTTATTCCCATGTGCCTGCTGCCCTTGTCCTTCTAGGTGGTAGAAGTCGTGGGTGTGAGGTGCTGTCAAAGAAGCCTTGGCGAGTTGCTGCAGTGCATCCTGTGGATGGTACACACTGCAGCCACAGTGGTGAAAGGAGTGAATGTTTAGGGTGGTGGATGGGAAGACATGAACATTCACATATCCATGTTAAATACACAAATCTTCACAATGAAGCAAAGTAATTCTTTTCAAACCAAGGAACAATCCTAATAGTTAAATCAAGGGAAGAAATCAATTTGATCTTTCAACTAAAAACACAATCTGAAATTTATGAAAATGAAATAACCATTTCAAATTCCACCTACATTCATAATAAGACTTTGTTATACACATCTGTAGCCTCTGCAGGTCTGGAAGCTACTCGACTGTAGCCCTTCTAAATTATGTAGTGTATGCATGTTCTATTCAGTTAGTGTATTTTACTTTTAAATCCACCCTGTAAGTTGTTGGCATCAATAAGTGAGACTGGACTCCAAGAATCTGTACCTTAAGTGAGCTTACAATTTGCTAACTCTCCAATGTTGTTATTAAACTCAGGTATATGGAATACGTGGAGAAATTTTGTTACAGCATGGTTTTATTCAAACATTAAAGTACTGAAAGAAACAAGGGAGGAGATTTTTGAGACATAATCCTGGCAGGACTTTTGCCAGCGGGATTTAAATGAGGCCCAGCTGTTAAAATTGGCCGGGTCTCATTCTGCCATGGGCGGGTGAGAAATTAACTCTCCAGCATGGTTTCCCACTGGAAACCGGCTGGCAGTTAAAATCCAGGCTCGAGGGTTGACCTTATGGAGGCATATGTATTACATTTTAGATGTGGGGTGAGTGGGGGTGAAATTGGACATGGACGCACAAACAGGTGGAATCGCATTTGCCGACCGTTACAGGACATGCCTGACATTGAGCTCTATTGAAGTCAATGGGATTGAATATCGAACAGAGAGTATAACAGGCGACCGATGCGATTCGGTCTTTTTTGCGCCCTGCCTACGTCCAATTTCACCCCTTTGTGTTTTCATTGTAGACTCATTGCAAGTACCTGTTACTTATGTGGATGCTCCTGCAATAGGTATTTTGAATATTAAAGGCATCACATCGTGTGACACACAAGAGTGACAGAAGTCAGCAAGTGGTAGACAGTTAAAGGAACAGGGGACGCGATGGGAGCTAATGGGTAGGGAGAAACACAAATGATCGGAGGAAAGGATCAGAAGGAAGCCACCGAGGGATACAATTTCCCCGCAACTCCCGCCCAAGATGCAGCTTGCAGCTATGGTGGATCCTTTGCGCACCGCACCAGGCCAAAGCACGCCATGCTACCCACCCGAAAGGAAAGAAAAAGAAAAAGACAAAGAGAGAAGCAAAAAGAAACATTAAGGGAAGGGAAGCAGCAGAGAAGGGAAAGAGAGAGACAGAAGCAGAAGAGGATACAGGAAGAAACAGTAACATTGAGATCATCAGAGACAGGTAAGAGGGAGACCATATTTTCCCACTTACCATGTGCAAGTCCACGGGACATCGACTAGTAAGATAATAAATGGTACAAAAATATAAATCCAGAATATTACTTCAGACTAAGTTGTGACAGACGGACAAGGGGTCAGAGGTTCAAACTAGTAAAAGGCAAATATGAGAATCTGAACAGAACATGTAACAGACAGGAGGACAGATTGAAAGTGTTTCATGATTTGGCAGTGGCTTTTGCACAGAGGTTTATTCGTTGAAATAAATCATTGGAAACAGCAATGTTTGTAATTCACCATTGTTTCGATTCTGAACAATGTGAAATATCATCTGTTAAATTGAAGCGTACAATGAAAAATATTTTATATTTTAAGATTTTCTGCTGCCTCTAAATGTCCTAATACAAAACGAATGTAAAATGGATTAATGCAGAAAGCATTTTACTGCACTTCTCTACTATTAACCCATAGCATCACATTCACCCTCTAAATCTCATACATTAATGCAAAATAATAACAAAATGCTGCTGCACACACTGGTAAGAAATGATCAAAAAAACCTTGCAAAAAACATAATGGTCACAATATTTCTTTTTTTTGGCACTGTTGCACCCCCTAGTTGGATTCTGGTAGTGCATTTTAATTTTTCATGTTATTTTTATTCTAGATTTGATTTTCTGATGGGGTTCATGCTTACACTGTTAGTGATAGAGACCCCTGCCCCATTACTCCAGTGGTTTTACCATTTCAAAATTAGACACAAGTGAGGCAAGAAGAAGAAGCATCTAAGTGTTACGTTAAAATTAATGCCTCAACAAAACTGAAGTGATGGCAAACTTCAGGCATACATTACCCTAATCTACAGAATGAGACATTTAACGACGGATTAACTTGACCTCCCAGTTGATAATGGACAACTGGAGTTCTTAAACAAAAATGGATTTTTTTCTAATGAAAATTGCAAAAAAATCGTAAGTTTAAAAAATTTCACAAAGGGTCATCAGTTCCAAATGATTTACAAAGTACTGACATATTAATAACAAACTGGTAATAAATTGAAATATTAACTTGGATTTGTTAAAAGTAATATTTTTGGACTGACTGTACTTGCTTTAAAAGTTCTTCAACGTAGCATGCAATACATAGTGGGTCAAAAACTACACCACTGTTCCAGTGGACTCTCACTGTGACTTCAGCGGGAGTCTGCCGGTGTGGCCAGAAACTAGACCATGCCTCGGTTAAGCCAGACACTAGTCTGGCCCCGGAGTTTTTGGAATAGCCTTGTGGGGACTGAGCTCCACCTACCCCGTACAAAGCCATTATCATAAGGCAGCAATAGGATCAGGTACATGAATATCAGAGTTCACATGCCCTGGGCCTTCTTAGGGATTTGGTGTGTGGTAGAAGCAAGTTCTCTGGAAGAGAGTAGGCATACTGGCCGATCTACTAGTGGCTGTGAAGCCCACCATGGTGCGTGACCTGGCCCCTCAAACATTCGCCCAAGAACTTTTTGTTAATCGGCCGCCCTGAGGCAGCTTCAGTTTTCTTCTGTGTCGGGGGTGGGGCGGCCCTTTTCCAGTCCTGGACTTTTCCGCCGAACTTTCTGGACTCTTCTGCAAGGAGTGGGCACCCTAAATGTATAGCCAGCCTACCATAGCCGTATAAATCAAGTAACCTCCCCCTGACCCTGGTCAGGTCAGTGGCCGAGGCCAGGGGTGGGCACATCTCTGCACTTACGCTGAGATGCATTTCCCACAGATTTTCAGGGCCAGTATTTTTAATGTAATTGTGCATATGGTAGACACCATATTACAAAGGTGTTCAGGAAATAGAAAATATAATGCCTTTACATATATGCAATTAGCAATTTATGTTAAATTATATAGATCGTCAATTTGGTTTTGTCTGATAAACTTCTTCCTTTAACAATAATAGATAATTTCAGTAAAATTGTGCACAGTCAACTCAGTGCTAACTTTACACTGGCAGCTAGCTACTACTGATACGGATTTACAGAGTGCAAAATCATGGCATTGTGTGCTCTTTACCCATGGCAGGTTAGATAAATGAAGACATTTATTACCCTCACATACAGCAATTACATAAGTAAATAAATCTGCATGGGTAACATGCAATTATCTCATCAGTAAATAAATAAGCGCAGTCACACAACACAGTTACATAAAATAAATGTGTGAAACTCATCCACTTTATTTATATAAGAAATAGAAATAGAATAAATGAGCATGAGAAACATAAGGCAATATTCAGCTATAAATAGAAAATACATAATATGGAACAATTAGAAATCTATGTAATGATATAAACGACGTATAAATCTCATATTCTCAGCTTGGTTCATCTGGTAGCACTCACAGCTGAATCATGAGATTGCAGGTTCAAGCCCCAGAAAAAGACTTGAGTACACAATGCAGGCTGACACTTGAGTGCAATACTGAGGGAGTGCTGCATTGTTGGAGGTGCCGTCTTTTGGGTTTTAAACTTAGGTCTTGTTCTGCTTGTTCAAGTGGATGTAAAAATCCACTGAGGAACCAAAGCAGGAGACATGGAGACTGAGACACAAAAAAACTGCCATTACTTTTCACCAACATGGTGGCACCTCTCTCCTCCCTCCAGTCGCAGTCTTCATGTCTCCTGCTCTCGTTCCTCAGTGGCTGTGACAATATAAGGAGGTGACTACCTTGGGTTATTGTGAGGAACAAGTCAGCCAGGGGAGTGCAGGCTGAGGCCAAAGCTCAGCTTTGGGTTGAGATCCGGTATTGGATCAAGGCAGGGGAGGAGATGGGATGAGGTTGGCTGCAGAGTTAGACTGGATGCAGTCACTTGAGGACACTGGTTGCAAGTTGGCAGGAGCATGGATGCTGGTGTGGGATCAAACATGGACACCTCATTTTTATATCTGTTGAACTGCCTGTCCTGACTAACTGCAGGCCTGATAATACTGAGTGGTTAGCATAGACAGCAAGGCCCAAGGATTTAAACAAAACTACATTGTACAAAGACACACAGATACAAGACTAAAGATAGGCAGACAGATAGATAAAAGGCTTATTTTAATTAAAAACTCTCTTAACTGCAAATCATATATTTAAATATACAGCCAGTCCTATGTGTGTTCTAGCAATCGGGTTGATCAATACCTAACTGTATGAAGTGCCCTTTGCATATTCTGCATTAACCTTTTTGGAAGTAATTTCTCCGTTCCGTTACCTTTTCTATTATGTAAGTTGTATCACTCTTTTCTTTGTCTTTTTTCCACACCTCTGTTTCTTTCTACCATCCATTTTTCTGAATTTCCTCAATCCTTCCTTTTTCATTCAATTTCTTTTCCTTCATTGTTTCTCAGATTTATTTTAAGTCTTCCGTCTGTCATGGTTCTCGTCTCCTGTCCTTTACTTCCCAATCCCACCCCCGTCCCCCTCTCCTCCATTTTCTTTTGCTTCCTTATGTTACTTTTCGATGCATTCCTTCCTGTTAACAAGTGGAATCTGAAGTGGCTGCAGCTTCTCTTGCTAGCAAACAACAGCAAAGGAGTGAAACTCTACTGCTGCCTGTTAATTGCAATGGCTCAGAGTGCACAGATTTACTCACAAAACAATAGGTCTTCTGAGCAGGTTGAAAATTGAAGAGGAGAGGATTGTGTGTTTACAAGGGAGTGGGGCACATACATTGCAAACTGTGAATAAACCAGATGGTTTGTCTCACTAACACGATGTGAAGTATGCTCACTCAAACACTAACAGATTTCTGTCAAGTTTCCCTCATGGTCATTTTATTTTTTGAAGTTATTATTATTTATGCTTTCCAGAAGTTAAAGTCCACAATTACAGCCAGAATGAATTCATGTTTATCTAGCAATGATAACACAAATCTTCTGGAGCAAAATCAAATCGTCCTTCCATTCTCGATTACAGATCACGGACATCAACAACCACAGCAACTGCAGCAAACAAACACCTTAGAAATGTGCAGCCTAGAATTCAGCAATCTTTAACATACTCCACTCAAACACCAGGGAAAGATTGTATTACAGAATTGACAAAGACTAATACTAATACTGAAACCAATAGTGTTTGTAGCTCCTGGATATATTTATAATAAATATATACAGCCACACTGATGTGTGGGCACTTCCAAAGAAGTAACCATTCATGAGTTGTGAATAGAAAAAAAAGTCTAAAATATAGTTTCACTTTTCCAATCCTCTCACATTTTGGATACCCTGAAATATTCCTTTGCAAACGAGTTCTAAATTCTCAAGCTAAGAAAGCCAAACAATCTGTACTTCCTTCCACTGAAATATGAGAGGTGTTTGAGAGCAAACATATCACTTCTTCCTAGCAGCAAGCCCTGTGTGTGTGCAATTAGCACAGAAGGAAAGTGAAACACACCGCAAAGCAAGTCAAGAAATGTCATCCGCAAAGTGCTTGTGGATTATTTAACAAATCGTACATTGGCCATCAGATCTGTTTAGGCATTAGCAGCAGATCTAACCACAGCACTACAGGTTTAAAGAGCAGAGGCTGACTTTGCAAAGACAGCACTTAAGTTACAATGAATTATAAATCAGCAAAGAAGTAAACCATGCAAGATTTAAAAACAAACAGAAATGTGCCAAATGCAGTCTCCTGCTCACAAACCTATCAGGCAATGCACCAAGCATCTGCTGTGACTGTGAGACTATGTAACAGGAGATGATGAGGAGACAGCAAATGGGAATGAAAAACCTCAACACAAAAGGTCTGCAATATCACCATATCCAGTGTCTTTAATTTCATTTCAAAGAAGTTAATTAAATCACATCTGATTCCCAATTGCCTTGTCCATGTCTGTCCCCTGCAGAACAAAGGGACATTAAAATCTGGAGCCTGGGAGGTGGGGAGACCTTTAAGCATGCTACACAGTTTTGATTTCAATATCCAAAGAGACAGGTATTCTACATTAAACTCATGACTGCTATGGGCTGAAGCGACACGAACTCAAATTGAGAAATGAAATATTCCCTCCTTAGTAGACAGATCTAAGGAATGATTCAAAACATATCTGCTTCAACATTGATTTGCTGTCATTTGCGTTCCTCCTGTCCATTTGTTACATCTTGATCATACAAGCAGTAATGTAATCTGTTGCTGGGTCTGACCAATGTAACTCTTTCTAAAAGGCTAACCGTATTACAGATGCAGGGAGGAACAGGCGCTTTCCTATCATGTCACAAAACCAGAAGCCTCCAGTCTTCTGACAAAGCTTGACCCTTCGCTGGGAGACAGAAGAGGTCAAGACCCCTGCAGTGAGCTGCTTGGTAAAACACTAACGTAGAGCGACGAGTAGATATTGAAAACATATTCTCAAGGCTCTGGTTGTAAAAATATTAGATGAACATGATCCATTTAGTCAGAATACTTTGACCTTTTTTTCCCCTTAAACTGTTCAGATAAATATGGAACCTCCTCAACAATAAAGAAAGAAGAAAGCCATGACAAATAAAACATAATCTCGTTAGCAGCCATGCATCAACGTACACAATATTTTACGTACAGAAATAGAGAAAGGTATGGTATTTTGAATACTTATTCCAAATCAGAATTTGTTCTTTGAATCCAGCTCAATACAGAAGCTTAAATAAGAAGTCACTGTGTTTATTACTATCCCCAACAAAATAATTTAAAACCATAAGTCTAGAGTCACAACTGAAGACAGAGAGATTCAAAATGTGAATCTGCCATCTCCTCTCTACACATGTTGATTGGCAGTTTCTGGCCAATTTCTATTTTTGTTTCATTTGCAGCTTTTTCTTTCTATTTGTTCTCCTGCCGTTTTGGGCAGGCAGCTGATCGGCGGCATGCAGATGAGGACCGAAAGTTAAAATCACCCGGGTCTCATGCTGCTGAGGTCTGGGGGAGCGGGGAGCGGGGGGCGGGGGGGTTTCATCCAGCCTCCGCCCACTCGAATCCCATTCCAAGTTAAAAATCGGGCTACAGTGTTCAAGGACAGGTCGCAGCAAATTTCCTTCAACAGCACTTGAAAGCTTTATACCTGTAATATCCTAGTGAAAATGGCAGTATAAGCACAAATTCACTAGAAACAACCCAAGCTGGCTTCTGTGTATGCAACAAATAACAGTCATAACAATATTGAGAAGCGACGTTGCCCAAAACATTTTAGTAATCCTGCATAAGAGCAAGAGATCAAAACTGAGAGATTTAGACTACTGAAACATCCTAGGAATTAAAAGGGATCTGAAAACAAAATGTAGGTCCATATCGATGGTGCTTTAGAAGGTGAGATCAGCATTTAATTCTCACACTGTTGGCACTTTACAATCTCAAAGTATGAACGCAGTGACTATCAGGCCATCCTCAACATTAATATATGTAACTTAAGTCATTGTCATTGGCGGCGGGAGCAGCCAAATCTGCTCTCCTATAACTATTTTGCAGCAACAGTATACTAAGTAACATTTTTATGTGGGGAACGCTTCTATAAAGGTCCTTAGGACTATTCATTATACCTTCCTGTCCATCTTTGGCAAGTCAAGCCAATTTTTGTAATTAGAGAAAGGTTCCATTCAGAAGCTACGTCAAGCAAAATGTGCTGTAACAAGTTAAGTCCAAGCATGACTGTTAAATTAGTGCCAATTCTGCTTTGGCTGAAAAAATTCAAGGCTCTTGTGATTGGCACATGTGGGAAAGAGATAGTTTTGCACTTAAATCCATTTTGGAAGCTATAACAAGCCAAACAACTGCTTTCTCCCTTTATATTTCAGGGGACAGTGACAGCAAAGGTGATTGAATTCTCGACACCTACCCATAAAGATATGATGAAGCACCATTTTCCTCATTTTTTGATTTAGATATATTTTGGCATCTTGAAGATGTGTTTCAAATGCTTGCTGGCATGCATCAATATAACCATGGAAAGTTTTGCCAGATCTTTGTAGCATAATGTGTGCTATGTCCTGTGGGATTTCGGGGAGATCTTGGGGAGGGTAAGAAGGTATAAATCTGAAGACAGAAGTGATTCAGATCCTATCTACTGATGAAACCTCTGTCAAAACTAGAAATAGAAGTGCAGATGGAGTAAATTACAAACCCTTTCCAATGAAGGTAACCATTACATGATTAACAAATTGAAACCTTCCCACTACAAAAATAATAAAAGGACTACAGGGTAAAAACATGACCCCTCAGATGAAGTCAAAAATGCAACTGGCCTGGAGCCAGGTGATGTGTTTTCCAGGAGACTAGTGCTGAGGAAGGTTGTGATCTCCCAGCTCCCATCAGCCTCTCGTTACCCATTATTCAGGGTTTCCAGTCTTGCTAAGTAAGATATTACTTTACAGCTAAGAGTCACTGATACATTCCTTCTCTTGCCCGCATCTTCACTGTGTTGAAATCAAGACTGATTTCCGACTTTAACCATTCTTTGCCCAGACCTCAGAACTGTTGAATTCTTTGCCTTTCCCAATCGTTCCTTCCTCCTACAATCCTCAAGAGTTAAAAATAAGCTTGAGATTAGCTGACCAACATTTCTTGTTTGATATTCCCTCTCAAACTTTTCCGACCTTTGTTTCCCGATTAAAAAGACTTGAGGTTCTTTGTTTTCAGTTTGTAACTAAATTTCTCTGATGGGGTTCTTGGATTTCAAATTGATTTCTAATCAGTTTTATAGAAATGTAAAGATTTGCTAATGCTTGCGATTTCTTGAAATCTGATTATTTTTTGTGAGTCTTCTGAGAGTTGGGTTTGTTTATCTTTCTCAGCTGAACATGAGAGATTGTATCTCAACTCATTGTTGCATTTTGCTTCTCTCCTCTCTGCTACACAACAAAAAAATACAAATATATCTACATATTTTTAAAAATCTACACAATAAATGAGAGAGACTCAGGGCTACATTTTTTCAATGTTTAATAATTTTAATGAAAAAAGTGGAAATGATTAAATTTTAGAACAATATAACTACCCTCCAAAAATAAATTAGTGAAAAGCTTTGAAAAATCTCCATGCTCAAATTCAAAAGTGAGTACACATTTCAGGCCAGACTTGAGGAGGAAGGGGTGATTTTAACACTACCCGCCTGGCAGAAGCCGAGTGGAAGGGCAGTTCAAATCGCCCATGTTCTTTCATGACCTCGAGTAGCTGAGATCCCACTGACCATGATTTTTACGCAGGCTTCTGGTTAGGCAGCTAAGCCACCTTCCCAATGTTGGCAGGGTCCTTCTTTAAATATGCAGGTCGGGGTCCGATGATGTCATCAGGCGCTGACTGCAATTTTAACTCAAGCCTGAGTGGAGGAGCCTGCAAATGGGGTGATAGTGGGATAAAAATGGCCAGAAAAAAAGACTCCACTGACTTACCACTGGAGGTCTGCCCATTCTGATCTTCAGGAAGACTTCGATTTAGGTGGCCAGTGCTCTTGTCAGAAACAGGTGGGAGCCTCATTAATATATGCGAAAAGGGGTCAACTGACATTGTCAGGTCCCCCAATGCCATTTCATCTCAACCAGCACTGCCACCACTACTTCCTCAACTAGCCCACACACCATGGGGGGGGGAGTACAAGCCAGGAGGTGGCCATTTACAGCAGGACATAAAGGGATCCTAAGCTGTAGTCAGGGAGCGATGGGAAGCAGATCTGGCACTCATTTTTTTCATCAGTCTCGTGAGTGTTTTGAGCCTTAAAGGCTTCTGTAATTTCATCTCCTTGCTGCTGTGGGTGCTGCTAAAATTTCCCTGCTGCTGAAATCTGTTTTTCCATTTCACTCCCAATGTTGGCCATTATTGCAAGGGGGTTGGAGTATAAGAGTAAGGAAGTATTGCTGCAATTGTACAGGGCTTTGGTGAGACCACACCTGGAGTACTGTGTGCAATTTTGGTCTCCTTACCTAAGGAAGGATATACTTGCCTTTTATGGTGCAACAAAGGTTCACTAGATTGATTCCTGGGATGAGAGGGTTGTCCTATGAGGAAAGATTGAATAGAATGGGTCTATACTCTCCGCAGTTTAGAAGTATGAGAGGTGATTTCATTGAAACATATAAGATTCTAAGAGGGCTTGACAGGGTAAATACTGAGGGTGTTTCCCCTGGCTGGAGAGTCTAGAACTAGGGGACATAGTCTCAGGATAAGGAGTCAGACATTTAGGACTGAGATGAGGATGAATTTCTTCACTCAGTAGGTCGTGAATATTTGGAATTCTCTACCCCACAGGGCTGTGGATGCTCAGTCGTTGAGTATATTCAAGACTGAGATCAATAGATTTTTGGACTCTAAGGGAATCAAGGGATATGAGGATCAGGCGGGAAAGTGGAGTTGGGGTTGAAGATCAGCCATGACCTTATTGAATGGCGGAGCAGGGTCAAGGGGCATATGGCCTACTCCTACTCCTATTTCTTATGTTCTTATGTTCTACCCCTCCCCTTTAAGGTGCCTGCCGCAGGTCCATGATAAATGTCTGCCCTGCAGGATTTCCTGCCCTCCAAAAAAGCAAGCTGCTTATAAGTGGCGCGATTAACGCTGGCAGCTCCCCTTTTGAATGTAAATGAGAACCGAACACCAAAATCAATGAGGCTTTCTACCGACTTCACCGGGCGGTCATCCTGCCCACCCCCCATTAAATGCCGCAGAGAAAAAAAATTAACTCTCTGTAGTTTGTAACTGTTTGAATTACACACAGTTCCTCTGGTTTTGGCATGATAACAAACCTTGGTTCATAGTGAAACTACAGGAAAGAAAGTATGACTGAACTTTGCTCATCGCTACAAAGTTTTACAGCATTGGTATTCGGATAGTACTTAATATTTAAGGCCAAGGTAAAGAAGAGAATTACATAGAGACCGGGCAAACATGAAGAAAAATTTAAATGGAAACAAGAAAGACAAAGTAAATCCGGATGAAAAATTATTAAAGAGATAAAAGAGTTTGTGCTGAGGATATCATATTTTAAGGGACAATAATTTGTATATTAAATAAAACACACTTCTGTACTCTTTCAATGATCATCCTGCTGCATTAATGTAGGCGATCAGTGGCACTCTTATATCATCTACAAAGATGAATCAGTTTAGTGACAGAAGTACGTTTTAGGTAGGATATATACAGGTATGAAGCTGAAGTTTGTTATGAATTCCTTACGAACCATCCAGACATGCAAAATTACCAACATATAGTGACTGGATTTATTCACAATGTTTCATGCAGAATATTAACTCAATGTGATCTTTGATAGGGTTTCATAAAAGCTTAAGAAAACTTCTGCACATCACTGCAAAAATTGGATGTACAAATACATTTAACAAGCCATTAAGCTATGGAAAACTAGTGGAATGAAAATATGGGTAGACTATCACTAATAGTTTGTATCAAATGATGTCCTACAATACTTTACACTTATTGGTTGCCAAACATGCCACTTTCTTATCAAGATAGCGCTCTGCATTCCACATTTCTTGATAAAATCATAATTAAAACTAGAAGAGAATCACATTACAGAGGTGGTGAGTTTGTGGGGATTACAGGAGGAGTGCATTGTTCATCATGAGGGTAGCTGAGAACTTTCATATCTGACTCATTTTATCAGACTGTGGACGTGGGCCTCCAAATGTAATGACCTCTGGGTAAATTGGGATTTTTCTCAATTTTAGTTCAGGCATGTCACACACCCTCTACACCTGAATTAACAAACTTTCCAACTTTTGTACCATTTAATTGGCTTGTTCACTACTTGAGAACTGTTAAATATTATTACTGCTGATGCATCATGAATGGCCAGTTTTCTTCATTGCAACATAAAAAAAATCAGTTTCAGGCAACGTACATTTCAAAACCACACATTACTGAGATTTTATTGGCAGGTCAAAAAAATGAATAAAAAGGGGACTTTTTTTTCCTGTTTTATTCAATAAAGAGAGGGAATTTTAAACCTCAGCGGAAAGGTGTACAAATGTTTTTGCTGCCATTTTTTGTGACATTTACAATTATTACATCCCCAATCACATTCATTTCTTTTGAGTAACATGCTGAGAGCAGATACCAGCGCCAGGAGATTGCAACCCTTCCTCTGCAGTTTCGACTTGATCTGCTGAAAAATGTGTTGCCTCGCTTCAGGCTAATCCCCCCTGGGGGAAATGGAATGGCGAGATGCAATAATATAACAGCTTTGCTTTATTATAAAGTAAGCAAACAATTTGAATGCAATTATAGTGAGCAATTTACACCTTGTTGTGACACGTTTTTGGAATTGATAATTTTACTCATAGTTAGACTTTGGGATAATTTTAGTGAGGACATTGCCCTGAAAACATTCTAATTTCGAGATGGCTGCCCTATTGTTTCAGTTGAACATATATTTGTATTTCATCCTTTCAGTAGTCCTAGTGCAAAGAATATTGTTTATTCTTTGGGAGGTAACCACCTATTTAGTAATATTAATCAATCATGATTCCTTAATATCTTAAAATAGATTGGTTCCATAAATACCTAAACAAAAAAAAATGGCTCACAACACAGACCATATTTTCTATTTAAGGAGCACAGAGCCATTGTAACCTTTAGAGCGGTGGAGGGTCAATTGTCATCAATGGTATGGGACCTTCTACTATAGGAATGAGTCTTTGACAAGGATTTCCTGGAAGAACAATAGGAGAATTGATCATCCTTTTGGATGAACTTTATAAGCTTTTTGCCAATTCTTACTAGATTGTCAGCAATTGTTTTCATAATCTCACCAATGTATGCTCCACTAGTTGTTTTGCTTCTCCCACAGGGAGAATTTTTTGAATCGTTATAGCAAAGGTTTCTTTTACATTCCTCCTTTTAAGCCTACAGCATCTTTTAGAAAGACACATTGGGGTTAATTTTAGCTTTGGGTGATGTTGTAAAACAGGCGAGATCGAATCGCCGTTCGTTGTACACCTCGCCCAATTTTCCCTTTCGTTGACTTCAATGGAAAGGGAAATCAGGCGGGGCATTTAATGGGCGGCTAATTTGACCTTGCCAAAGTTCAAATTACCCCCATTATCTTCAGCCACTCTTTTGGGAGGGAGTTGATTCTGCTAGGCAGTGGCTCTTGGTTTGGGCCTTATATCCTGTGTGGGTGGGTGGAATATCTTGTTGTGGGGTTTCGACTGATTTTTAGTTCTGAATCCATCTGAGATGCTCATGTGAACCTTCAGCCAAATAGATCGTGCTTTCCATGATTCATTGTCTTAAGATGGAGGAGGGTGATGGCTCTCTGAATCTGAATGTAAACTCCAATTCTCTTTTCTATGAGGTATTGTAAATCTTAAGATTTTCTTGTTGTAAGTCTTGTCAGAGTAGGAGGTTCTGGGGTTGCCCTTTATATCTGAAGCATTCAATTATGGATCTTCCTTGAATCAATTCTCCTTGATTTCCTTCCCATAACTCAACCTTGCTTGATATCTGCCCTTTGATTTAATACATCCTCTCGACTTAACCTTGAATGTTAATGGTTCTAATGAAGGTCTTTCCTTGTATCCCGCCATTCTTGGTTATGGGAGTGCCAATTTTTTTCAGAATGTCTTTTCAGAAGATCTCAGCTCTTTCACTGTGCATTGAACACTGACAATTCTACTTAACATGGAAATGAAATTTAAACCATGAATGCTGGTTAATCTGAAGTAGAAAACAGAAAATGATGAAAATACACAGCAGGTCTGTTGACACTTGATACAGAAAGAAAGGTCACCTTTCAGGTGGGACCTATCTTCCTCTTTCAGATGCTGACTGGCTTACTGTACATTTCCAGCATTTTCTTGTATCTTGAAAGTACCTGTCACATTTTGTCTCTAGCTTGGAAAATAAATCTTTTGTTAGAATAGTTTAATTTGCTAATCTTTTTTTTACTATCCAGGAGCTCCAACTCTTCTGGTGCTCAGTTTTCTATTCTTCTCTTGTATTACTGCCTTTGGTGACAAGACATAGTAGAAAGGAAACTACCAGAAAAATGCCAATGGAAAAATAATTTGCATGCAGATATTATTACTGCACACATCTCTGTGGCAAAAATAACATTTTTTAATATAGTTTTAAACAGTTAGGGTAACTTCATATTGAAAAAATGCCATCAGCCAGTAGTTTTTGTGAAACGGCCTTTGTTCTGTGGTAAAGTTAATCTGCGGTTGGCCAATTCACATAATTGGCTGCACAACAAACAACCTTTGTTAGATGAACACCTTGTATTAAATGTCCATCTGAGCCATCTGTCAATTGAATTCATCAACCCGTTAACTCATCAGCTTATTCAATGTGGATGTCTGATCTAAAATGTACTTTTGTTAATTCATACCTATATCAGACTGGCCAAAACATAACCTGTTGTTTGCTTCCATGGGATCCTCAGCAGAACTATTTTATGTGAATGCATCCTGGTGATGACAATCTCAATGTACAATTTACAACTGTTGTGTGTAGTTGAAATGTGTAAATGCCACTGAGAAGAGACATGATTCCCAGGCCATGGGATTCTGTTTCTCAAGGACATTCTTCAAAATGGCTGCTTCTACATCATAACAGTCCATCATATAAATGTCAGGCCTTGTAGCCATTTGTTAGTTTCTAATCATTATACCAGTATGAACAGCTGGAAATAGATCCATAGGTACCCCTAACAACCAGGCACTAGGGACTGTCAGTTCAACTTTAACCCTACCCAGCCAGTGGAAACCGGCCGGATGGGCAGTTAAAAACGAGCAGCTTACTTACCCGCTCAGGTCCTGACTGTTTGCAGTGTTAACCTGCAGGTTTTTGTAGGCAGATGAGGTGCCCACCTAAAGCAGGCGGGAGCCTCACAAATTTAAGCATATCGAGGTACTAATAGGTAAATAGGATACTGATGCGATTTTAACCGGGGCCTGAGCGGGGAAGAACCGTTCGGCAGAAGCAAGTCTGCAGCTGGTCAGGAGACAGAAGTGGCTCTTTGGGTAAGTCCAAAACGTTCCTATTCGGGGCCAGAAGGAGCAGGAGTTTGAAAACCAATCAAAAAGCAAAACTATATTCTGGTTTGAATGAAGTCAAGAACTTGGGTATTAAAAGCCTGTAGAGTGTTGGAGAAAGAAAAAAACTGATGGGGTGGAGAGAAGGGGGGGTGGGGAGGCTGGTGGTTGTGGAGTTAAATAATTTTGAATTCCTGGGCAAGAATGAGTTGCAGTAGGGGTTTTCAAACTGAAATTCGCAGGCCCTGAGAGTCTGAGAGGAGATCCCAGGAGGTCTGCTGGGTTATCAGATTTGAGTCTGGCAGAAGCTGAACATCCTATGTGTCATAAACACAGCCTCTCGAGAATTCTGGAATTGATATTTTTTCTGTATTTGTTGATGTACTTGCGTGCTTTTTTTTTTGCTCTATTGCTGTATCCTAATAAAAATGTTTGCTGGAATGATAGCTCTATTATCCTTTGACTAGTTGGCGCTGTCTTTCAAAAGCTAGGACAGGAAGTCCCTGGGGTGTGTCAATATTTGCAGAGGGAACCTCCGGCATAGAAAAGTTTCAAAACCACTGAGTTAGAGGAGCAGACAATGCAATGAGAGACATACATGTGGACCATACTGAGCTGAGGAGCTGCCAACTGACAATATGAACTGTGTCAACCACTCTAGGCTGCTGCATCTCTATTTAAAAATGTAATAACTGTGAAAACTAATGGAATTAGAAAATCACATGCACACTCCCACAGTTCATATCTCATCTCCGCTGGCTGTCTCTGAATGCTAATGGTGGGGATGATAAGATTACTTGGCTGCACATGACAGTCGGGTTTGAACCTTATATTACAGGCAATGAGAACACAACAGTTATTCCCAAACGTTAATGATTAAAATATATTACTAATAATATTTGACTGGTGGTCGGGGCAGAATATTCAACTTTTACTAAAAGTAGTGTAGACTACATTATTAAATTCGGTTTATTTTGCTGTTTAAAATAAAAAAGTGACAATTAGAATGTGCACACTACCGTTTTATGATGTAATAAAACATGCAGTTACTTTAATGGTTTCAATCGTCTGAACTAGTGTTTGTAATCTATTTGCACTATAGAAGAGAAATATTTTGTTGGTTATGCAGCTTTTGATGTCACTACGACTGAGATATCCCACAGTGCAAGTTGTATTAAAGCCAGAATTACTTTACCATATTTTTAAAAAACTATTGACGACGTACCTTAAAGTGAGGTGCAACAGCCTCGAACTGTCAAGCCTTTTTTGACTGTGGACTGGCAGCTCATTAGTTAAGTAAGGTCCATTATACATGGAACACCAGTGGGTCTCCGGTGATGTTGTTCTTCCTACTTTACAACAGTGGCTACACTTCTAAAGTACTTAATTGGCTGTAAAGTACTTTGGGACGTCCTGAGGTCATGAAAGGCGCTATGTAAATGCAAGCCTTTCTTTTTCTTTTTCATGAATCAAAATTGAAAAAAATGAGGCAGGATTCCCGCAATAATTCCAAGGAGGCCATCCAGGAAGACACTGGATGAGGAGTCAATGTACGGGTAGCTGTCCTTTTAAAAACTTTGCTCGCTTTTTTCCTTCTGTCTCTGACCTCTCACCTTTCCTTCTTTCTCCCTGCTTTCTCTTCTGGATTTACTGAGAAGCAAATAAAAAAACAACACCCAGGCCATTCATGCACGGAGATGTGCAAAACATTATGACCCAAGACATAGCTCAAGCCTTGAAGCTCCAGGAATAGAGCAGGGGTAGGCCCAACTCTCCTGAGAAAGGGGAGGTCTATGTGGGTGAAAGTTGTTGTGAGTATTGAAGGATGGTATAGTTGAGGTTATTGGTGAGTTCGATTTTGCTTCTTCACAAATGTTGAATTTTACATGTATGTTGGAAATATAATTTTTTCAGGTATTAGGTGGTGCAGTCTTCTTTGTTACACAGACGGTCCAAGAAAGACGACTGCGATGATTTGGGCACATTTCAAGAATGGAAACAGCTAGAACACCTTACGTGGCACTGAATATAGAGGTACATGGAACAAGAAGCCGAGGAAGACATCGGAAGTGCTGGATAGACAAAGTCAAGAGTGACTTGTCACAGAGAGGGATACAGATTACTGAAGTGACCAGGGTAGTCCAGAACCGACAACAATGGAGTGAATTCACTCGGCCCCATTGTCGCTGCTGAGCTGACGGACAGGAATTTAGAAGTTAGTAGTAGATGGTGCAGTGGGTTAGATACTGATCTTTCATGTCTGGGCCTGGGTTGAAATCGAACTCAGGCTGATGAATTGCAAGTCCCCTCCTTTTGGTGGCTCTAAGCGTCCTATCTAAAATGAAATGACTAAGACCAATCCTAATTCATTACCTAGTGAACAGGAGCCGACAGAACACTTTTGTCGTAATTGACAAACTCAGAGGCCAAAGGTCGGCTGAAAGGTTAATATATGCCACATTGGTGCAGTAAGAGGTGTTCTCTTTCTTGTCAATGGCAGATATTTTGAGAGAAAGTGTGAAATAAGGATTGAACATTTTTTTTGATTGCTTGCTTTATAGTGAATGTGAAATTTGAGCCATGCAGTTTTCTTTCTTCCCGATAAATATATTGTCCTACAGATATGTCATCCTATGGACACTTGTCAGACTCAATACTTTTAAATATATCTAGATATATTGATCTCATTTCACTTTCTTCTACTCCAAACTCATTCTTTCTAACCACAATAACAACTTGCATTTATATAGCGCCTTTAACATATTATAACGTCCCAAGGCACTTAATATCAAAATATCAAATATTTGACACCAAGCTACATAAAGAGATATTAGGACAGTTTGGTCAAAGAGATAGGTTTTAAGGAGCGTCTTAAAGGAGGAAAGAGGGGTAGAGAGGCAAAGAGGTTTAGGGAGGGAATTCCAGAACTTCGGGTCTAAGCAGCTGAAAACACAGCCGCCTATGGTGGGGCGAAGGAAATCGGGGCAAGAGACCAGAATTGGAGGAGTGCAGAGATCTCAGAGGGTTATAAGGCTGAAGAAGGCTACAGAGATAGGGACCTTAAACTGTAGAACCCAAGTCTGACATGATTTACCACATCGCCCCTCCCAAGGGAGTCAAACACTTGCAATTTCTGAGCCTTCCTCCAGTTCATGTCATTCCTTTGTATTATGTGCCTTCTTTTAATGCAAACAGAGAAATGGAAGCATTCTACTCTTGGGGACGGAGTTTCTGCAGGGTGAGACTTCCTCCTGCCTCAGCCCTGACCAGTTTTCCTGGGCCAGGAATCATTAAGCATGTATGGAGGGCACCCAGTGGGATTCCCATTGTCAAGAGGGAGCTGACATTACAAAGGAGCAAACTCCAATGGTCCACCTGCCGGGACGCTGTTGCAGCACTAGAAGATCTGCAAGTGACCTTACAGGGGCAGAAGCGCCCCAAAGATAGGGAACCAAGACCCACTGAAGGCCCGGGCAGAGACTGGGGCCTTCAACAGGTAGGTTGCTGGGGACAGAATGGAAGGTGAGCAGGCTGCTATAAGGTCCTCTCCCTCCATGGTAGCAGTTACCATCACTTCCCAGGTCCCACCGCCAGCTCTCCCATGGTGGCCCAAGGATGCAGCGATAACACGGGTAGAAAGAAGGAAAATCCACCTAGACCTGGGCCTCGCACCCTCCTCCCTGCCAAAAATTGACTGCAGTGGGTGGGGAAGGAGCAGGCAGCGATGGTCCTTGTAGGGACCGGAGGAGGGAAATCCCAGACAGGGAGGTGATTGAGTAGCAGGCCATAGCACCCAATTTTCCTGCCATTCTGTCCGCCTTTGGATGGGGTCAGAGGAGGAAATTCCCCCCCCCCATTCTTTATGGGGAGAGAGCGGGAATATGGTATTGAGATAGAGATCAGCCATGATCATATTGAATGCCAGAGCAGGCTCGAAGGGCTGAATGGCCTACTCCTGCTCCTATTCTCTCTGTTTTTTTTCTATGTTTTGACTTATATTTTAAAAGGACACATAAACAATGATAGACATGTAGCCAACCTGTATCCCATTGTGGGTAGTAGAAAATTATCCCAATGCATCATATAGCTAGGTTGTGTTACAGTGATTTTCTGTGTGAATACCTTTGAAGATGTGTGTTATAATTGTAAGCTGTGTGCCCTGCTGGAGTATGAGTTTCCATGATAAGCAATGAAACAGCTGCAAGGCTGTGTGAGGGCTTGGCATTGACCAGCCGTGAATGTGAAAATGGTTGAAGGGCTACCCTTTTGTGGCATGCATGCTTGGGCCATCTACCTGGTAAATGGCACTGTTGGGTAGTCTTACCTTGACAACTTTTTTAAGGTTCACCACTTCTTCTGCATCTGATCCAAGGTTGTATGGGTAGTGTGCACCTGGTTAGCCACCTTTTGCAAGGCATGCTGCACTGCTTTCTTCTGGGGATGGCATTCTCGAATGTCAAACAGCGAAACCGTCTTGCACTCACCTCATGCTGAAACACCTTCACTTTGCCAGCTATCAAATGGGAGCCTGCCCTATTTCATCACATGACCACAGACTCACTTTCCCACCTACTCATTTGTTTAGCCTTCTCTTGGTATTTTTTTTTTGTCATGCAGCCTTTACAAAGGCTGAAAAATTAATTTTGGAAAGACTGAAATATTTTTGGCCCCATATGCTGCCACATGTCATCCCTTTAATTGTGGCCCAAAGTCCTTCATGGGCTGAAGACGCGTACAATTTTCCACCCTCCCCTTTGGCAAGCAAGCCCAATCCAAGCTAGGGGCCTCAGCATACTTAGCTAATTAGGGCTGACCCAGAAAATCCAGTGGGCTTGGCTCTGTGCAACTTTGGTGAGGAGAAACGTTCACTGCCCTCCGGTTCTGCTGCTTCAGTGCTCAGACAGGAAGAGTATATCCTATAATTTTATGACCACATTGCAGGAAGAACTGGTTTGTTTCAATTAGTACCATTGATCATACAATCAATAGTTGTTGAGACTTACTAAGTACTATTGAAGGCCATTGTTGACAAGCGTGAAGGATAACATAGCAATATTATTAATCACTGGCGGCATCTGTATTATTCTTTATACGTGTTACTGTCAGAATTCTGGAAGAAAGAAAGGTCAGTGATGGGGCTCTCCTTATAGCTCAGCCAGTAAATGAACTGTACAATGTGGGAATGAGTCAAACAGCCCAGAAAGCTCCCATGTTGGATCCCTGAGTTAGTTGTGCACTGCTAGGTTAATGGTGGAACATCGCAGTGTCTCCAGGGTAGGGAGAAGGCAGAAAGTAGCAGGGTACCTGCTCCAGATTGCTATCCTGTGAATCTCCTGAAAAATGGTTGTGTGTGAATGTCGGGTGATGAAAGGATCAGGCTCAGCTCTAATGCCTCCACATTGAAATAACATGCCAATAGTCTCCGCCTATGTCAATGGTTTTCAAACTTGTCTATGTGGGGAAACCCCTCTAAATATTGCCGCAGTCCCAGGACCATTTACAGAAAATAACGCACTCTCAGGGATCCCTGTCTTAACTTTTAAAAGACACTGTCAGGTATCCAGAGGAAACCAGGGCTATCATTGAAGAAAATGATTTAATTAGTCGACAGCAAAACCAGCAACTGTGATAAGAAGTCAACAAATACAGAAATTTAATGGCAGAGAGCCAAAAATCAGGAATCTTGCAGCTTCCTCAAGGACTTTCTAGAGTTAGGTACCCCAGTTTGAAAACAAATGATGGTCGGTCTTTAGGTCCACACATGGATCTGGCAGGAGAAGGACGCAGCGGGATTTGTGTGTGCCCAATTGGAGGACAGCTGATCCTGCTGAAAATTCCAGCAGTTTGGCTCAGTGGTAGCACTCTTGTCTCTCACTCAGAATGTTATGGGTTTAACCCCCGCTGCAGTACTTGAGCATATAATCTAGGCTGACATTCCAGTGCAGTACTGAGTGAATGCTGCATTGAAGGATGTTTCATTATTTGGATAACGTGTTGAATCGAGGCCCTGTTTGCCTGCTCAGGATGCAACAGTTCAAGAAGATGGCTCACCACCACCTTCTCAAGGGCAATTAGGGATGGGCAATAAATGCCGGCCTCGCCAGCGACGCCAACATCCCATGAACGAATTTTAAAAAATTCCATGGCACTATCCGAAGAAGAGAAGGGGTGTTCTGACCAACAATTGTATCTCAAGCAACAGCACTTAAAAAACAGATTTCCTGGTCATTTATCTCATTGCTGTTTATGGGACCTTGTTGTGTACATATTAACTGCCACATTTTCCTTCATTACAACAGTGGCTACACTTCAAAAAATAATTGGATGTAAAGCACATTGAGACATCCTGAGGACATGAAAGGTGATTTATATATAAGATGTCAGCCTTGGCCCAGTGGTAGCACTCTCACCTCTGAGTCAGAAGGTTGTAGGTTCAAGCCCTGCTCCACAGACTTGAGCACATAATCTAGGCTGACACTTCAGTGAAATACATTCCAATAATGACTACAGTTCAAAAGTATTTCATTGACTGCAAAGTGCTTTGGGACATCCTGAGGTTGTGAAAGGTGCTACATAAATGCAAGTTCTTTTTTATTTAAATAAAAGCAATTGTCTTTCTTAGTCTCAGCCGACAAAGTGTATTGGGAAACGTTGACGGGATTTAACCACTTAAAGGTAAGTGGCTGCACTTTGGAGGCAAAAGTTATGTTAACTAAAAAGGCTGGAAATATTTCAGATAGTTACTTCAGCCTTTCCAAGGGCAAAAAAGTGGCTGACTAAACTCATAGCTAGTACAATAAATGTACAGGCATGAAACTGGGTCTGTTGGTAACTAATGGAACTGCTCAGCACTTCAACCTCCTGCTTGATGGCTGCAAAGTGGAGGTGGTGCCCCATGAGGTGGCTGTGAGGGGTACTGCAGTCACTCCAGGGCACTCTCCCCAGAGGATAGCATGGCAGCATGACTGGCAGCAGGTGGCAGCCAGGCTCAATGTTGCATACACAATCCACAAGAAGTGTCACAGAAGAAGATGGCACTCCTTGAACTGTCAAGATAAGCCTGCCCAACAGTTCAATTTACCATGTCCATGGCCCATATATGCATGCCACACAATGCTGTCAGATAAATTGTTGCACATTTATCGTTGGCCCATGTAATATCCTCACACAACCGTAAAGCGTTTTCATAGTTGATCATGAAAATGGATAGGGCACACATTATAGCTGCAACTTTCAATTGAAAGCTATGACACACTCACATTTTCAAAGGGCTTCACACATAAAAGCACTGTAACACAACCTAACTGTAAGATACTTTGTCTCCTACTGACATCCAGTATGGGCTCAGTTTAGGCATATGTCTATCCTACTTTGTGTCATGACTAATTCTCTGCTTGCACGGTGAAATGGCATGTAATACAACAGAACAGACCGAAATTGGAAAGGACCTCAGAAACAACAAGCCCTTGACTCCCAGAAAGAGACCACCCTGGATGACCTTGCCTATAAGAGCATCAAGGAGCTAAACGGCGCTCTCAAACTATGGGTGAGTCCTATCCACTTCCTCTGTTTTGTCCCCCTTCTTGCTCACTCCCACATACAATCACATAAACAACATGGTTCGTATCTTGAAATGTGAACGCTGTTGGAAGGTGAAACTTTGAGACAGTATATTGACATTGGTCGCTTTTCTGTCATTGTAGGTATATAACAGCAGCCTGCCAGTGGGCCAGGACAAGACAGCTCCTAACAGCACCCTGGGGGTGTAATGGTTTGTACCAGTAGCGCGAAATGGGCTCAAAGCGAATTGGTAGCCAGTTTTACACCATGTCCAATTTTCTTTTTCATTTACTTCAGTGGAAAAAGTAATGTGCGTGGTGTTAACCCCCCCATTTTTATATCTTTCTCACCAAATTCTGTGAGCACAGCTATACACATCCAGGAGGATGCAGGAAGTGAGCTTGAGGAGGCGGTGCCTGATGACTCACTGATCACAGGAGAGGACGAGCAGCTGGGGCCTGCTGGTTGCTATCAAGGACTCTCTGTTCTTTGAGAAATACAGCGCTTCAGAAACATTGGGAAGTCTGTTCCTGTTCCTAGTCAGTGGGAAAGATGAAATAGCTGGCTATATTGACTGATGTTTCAATCAGTTTTGTCATACATCTGTGCGTAGCACATTTGTTGATAGGGCAGATGATGTCTATGCTAGACTGGACGAAGGCAGAGTCAAAAAACTTAAGTACGTAGGCAACCTTGCCTCCTACTGACAGTGCCGACCTTATGGTGCAGGTTTGCTGCAGCTGACCTTGCAGCACATGGTACAGCTCTGCAACTAGCTTCCTCCTAACCCACCGCCTGCGGAGCCAGTTCCCCATGGTCATTGCCAGGGAACTGGATAAGTATTTGAAAGGAAAAAATTTGCAGGGCTACGGGGATAGGGCAGGGGAATGGGACTAGCTGGATTGCTCTTGCATAGAGCCGGCATGGACTTGATGGGCTAAATGGCCTCCTTCCGTGCTGTAACCTTTCTATGATTCAATGATTTGTGCCTGGGCCTGTAGATATGCTTGTTGACATCATGGCAGGTGCAACCAATGTGGCTGTGGTGCCTTCTGATAGCCCTGTCATGCCTTATTTTATCCTGCACCACTTAAAGCATGATGTTCTATAATTGGGCTGCTGTCAAAGTCCTCCCCAGCAACAAGGGAAGCATGTCTTGCTAATGGAAACTCAACTTGGCACAGCCTCCAGTTAGATCAGTGGCTCACCCTGAGTTGATATGAACGCTGGCATTCTAGGAGGCGATTTCTAGGTCCTGCTTTCCTTCAGGATCTTCCTGTTCTGCTGAACTCTTGGAAAGAGTTTCTGTATAGTCAGTTTCTCTGTGATTTCAGGAACAATGATTCTGCTGATTCTTTTATTATGTAAACATTCCCACCAAGGCTTGATCCAGAGACACAAGAAAAATACATTGAACATTAGTTGAAAGTGTTCTAAAGCATCATTACCTGAAAAAAACCTCTGCCTATTTATTCCTTCTGTTCCTTTAAATTGGGATTTTAACTAGTTGTTTCCCATTAATGTCCAATCATCATGGGCAGAGGTGCCCCTGGGTGAAATGAGTCTACTGAAAGCCTTCATTGGCAAGATTAAATAGGATCCCACTCAAAAGGAGCAGGAATAAACTGCACCAATGTGCCGCCCCAATGGAAATATGCACTGGACCCATTTACAGCAAAGACCAGGCGGAACCGATGGCCACACAACTCCCCGGCCCCTGCTTGCCTGAAGCCCACTGGTGGTCACGATATCACCAGGTAGAAAATCAACCTTTTGATGTGTGCTCACAGGTTGTGAATGACTCCTTGGATAAGATGCTGGAGAGCTGCTAGGATGCAGTTCTACTGATTTTAATGTGAATGGTTGTCTTCAGGAGAGGAGGGAGGATTACAAATTAAAACTCAGTGAAAACAATATTTATGTTACAAAGGATAGGTTTCATGATAACACGCTGTGAATGTGTGAAATTTGACTCTAGTTGGAATGCTGCTCCTGACTTCCCTTTATGTAAAAGTACTAAGATGTGTTTTACAGTCGCGTGGGCTGGCTTTCTGCTATTTCGTTGGGTAAATAGACTGTAGAAAACCCTAGTGGTTCCTGGCTGATCCGATTTCAGTATCTATGTCCTATCCCCAATCAACAGAGATCTCACTATTACAGAATATCTAAATATGCGCTGTCTGCATCATAGATATCTTAGCATTAGGTCTTCACAGATACTGCAAATTGCAAAGAATACTTAACAAATCAGAGGTCTATTTTCTGTAAGTTATGACTTCAATGCCAGGACGCCAAATCAAAATGTTCACTTTTCAAAAGGTTTATGTGGTGCATACACCATCACACAGACAGCAATACTTATAGTTCCTCACTGTGTAGGTCATCAGCTGTTGCTGGGCGGGAATCATCACAGTTTCAGCCCCTACAACACGCAGCCTGAAGAGCCAGTGAGTGCGGTTGTCGACTGGCTCTCTGGAAGAACAAAATGGAGTGTGAAAATAGCCAAGTAAGAGTGTAAAAAGACATGAGAAAGACACACACAAAGAAAACTCCAAAATGGGAGGGAAGAAGTGGAAGGTGAGAAGAATAGATGACCACAGTCTGACATTGCTAAAATCACTAATCAGATCAGAGGACTGCACAGTGCCAAGGAGGAGTTCAGGTACTTTTCACAAAGTTTATATTGAGCCTGGTTGGAACATTGTAAGAAGCCATAGATGAAAAGGTCAGAGTGGGAATGGGAGGGAGAATTGAAATGGTGAGCCACAGGCAGATCAAGATCATACTTGCAGATAGCACAGGGATGTTCAGCAAAGCAGTCACCCATGATGTTTCCATGTAGAGGGCAACACAATGTGAGCAGCAAATACAATATACTAGATTGGAGGAAGAACACACAAATTGTCGTCTCACACTGAACATTGATATGAGAGGAGTTAATTGGACAAACACTGTTTGTGCTACTGGAAAGTGGCAGAGGAAGGGCAGCCAGCAGTCCAGGTAATGGACAAGTGAACTAAGATATCCCAGAGGGAACAACACTGCCAAATAAACAGAGAGATGTGTGGAAGATTTGCTTAGTGGTGGGATCATACTGTGGAAATGCTGACTTTAAATAAAAACTGGCTATTAAACAATGAACTGCTTCTCTGTGACAGGATTCTGGCTCAGGTTTCCCTCCCCAACTCTCCCTTTCATTTTATTTCACTCTTGAAAAGAACTTATTTATTTTACAGTTTCCAGTTCTGGGAAAAAAAAGTCTGTACCCAAAATGTTAATCAGTGGGGGTTAACCAAGATGCTGATGGTTCTGCTGTGTATTTGCAGCATTTTTTTTTGTTTTTATTTCCCCCTTTCATAGCATATAATTTGGGCCACTTAAGTGTAGAGTTTTATAGCTGAGCCCAGTTACACAACTAAAAGCACATTAATGGTCCCATTTTCACTTTCACAAATGCTAATATCAGTTTAATACCTTTCACTAATTACAAGTTTAGGAAATACAAATCCTCTACTTCTAAGATCTTGAAGCAATCTTTGTGATGGAAACTCAATGACTATTATTGTAAATATACTAGATTTTGAAATGAATTAGTTGGTGTCCAGCATATTTTATACATGCTCTTCTAAACAGCATGTCCCGTGGAAGTGTCTCCAACACTACAGAACAATCAATTGTACATTTAACAGCAACGCACAACACAGCCACTGCTGGGCTTTTTTATTCCCAAGGGAAGTGAAGCAATCTATCTTTACTCTTAAAGCACGACTGACTGCATTTCAAGTGCTAGTATTTGTCAGAGGCAACTTTGTATTTTAACACTATCACATGGGTGTCAGCGGTTTACTGAAATGACCAGTCTGCTTCTTTTGAGGTGATCCACAATACTGTAACAGGTGTTTGCATAATATTTGTCTGCATCTAAAATGTCTTCACGTTTCTTGCATGTCAAAATAACAGCTGCCTCTTGATGGTTTCTCCCTTAGTCCTTCTTCATCTATCGGCATTTCGGCCTCATTTTCTCCTCTCACCTCAAATAGAACTTCAAAATTGCTTCCATTACAACAGCTGCTTTCAAACAGCTCAATTTCCTTTTGCCCTCAATAACTCCTAATTCCCTATTAAGCCCAAGTCCACCCAAGAGTAAAATATTTCTCCCATATCTGGGGAGGATCTTCTAACACCTCTTTTGTACTCTTGTACAGGATACAAGAAATGACTGGTATGATATATCCTGATAGATGATCAGCTTCTCAACTCTAGCCCCTAACCTCTCTCTCCCTCACAACCTTTCTTATCTCTCTATTTTATTGACATAACTGTAATGTGTGCCCCTCTGAAATTTCCAATCTTGTTCCTTCCAAGCTGCAAATACACAATCCTACATGTTTTTCACTACTCCCTACATTCTCACACTGTTTAAATCAAGACTCAACACAGTCTCCTACTTTTAACTCATTCTTTGCCAGGCCATAATTCTGTGAAATTCTTACCACAGCCAATCTTCCTTTTAAATTAAAGAATAGCATTACCTAATCAATACTTTCTGATTCACCTCATCTTCTCATTTCCCCTCTTTAGCCTTAGTGGTATCCTGCACTATGGGCCTTGACCTTTCACCTTAGTTACCCCAAAAAGTACTGAAGTTTAGCACCACAGTGCTGGATTGAAGGGTAAAAGTAACATTAATACTCATTCCTATTGCTCCAACAGCAGAGCATTAATTGTCCAAACCCTCAGCTCTCCATTGTCAACAGATTGTTCATCCCCCAGCTTTCTATGAATAATCCCAACCACAAAATATCTATCAACAGTCAAAGTGAAGAGTGTTGAAGAGATTTTTGAAAGCAGGGAAGAAGGTGGAAACGGAGAGATAAGTGGGTACTGGGTTGCTGAGGACAGGAGTGTAGTTGATTAACAAGCAACCACCAGTGGTGGAGCATAGGGAGTAAAAGGAGAAGCCAAAGAGGATGTGGCTGCAACTGCAGAGGTTAATGGAATCGAGGCCAAAGGCATGTTGGTGCTGGTGGAGACAATGAGCATGGCTTCAGTTTTGCTGAGATTAAACTGCAGGAAATTTTGACTTATCCAAATCTTAATGTTGAAAAGGCAGTGGAAGCATATAGCATTAGCATTCAATTCATTAGAGGAGGCAGAGATACTGTCATCAGTTTATATGCAGCAGTTGATCCCATTTTTATTGATAATGTTGCCAAGGCGTAGCATGTAGCTGCTCAAGAGGAGGGGGGCCAAGGATGGACCCTGATGTACCGAGAGGTGAATGTGCAGGCAGAGGAGATGAAGCTGTTGGAGGTGTTGTACTGCAACAGATATGAGTGGAACCAAGCAAGGGCAGTGGCATAGAGGTGGACTGAAGAGGAGGATTAAAATCATCAACAATGTCAAAGGCAGTGGGGAGGTCAAGGAGGATGAAGAAAAACAAATGGGTAGGTTTTCAATTTGGCTCTCGGGCACAAAACTGGCATTACAGATCGGCCGCCCACTATAGAAACTGATCAATTTTAATTTCCATTGAAATTAATGAAAATTAAAATCAGGTGGTTCCTATAACAGCTGGCCAATCCACATCGACAATTTGAAAATCAACCCCAGGGAGTCCTAATCACATTCACTCACGATGTCATTTGTGTCTTTGACCAGTGTGATCTCACTACTGTTGGTGAATGATTGGTGAGTTACAAATAAGGAGAATTGCAAGTATATCTGCAAGACAACAATACATTCCAGGAGTATGTAAAAAGAATGAAAGGTTGGAGATGGTGCATTAGTTGGAGAGAATGGAGGAGTTCAGGATGAGTGTTACAAATTTCTGGTCAGTGCAAATATTCATTCAAGTTCAGCATCACCAGTCAATCCCTTAAGCAGACCTCGGTCCCTTATGATCTGGAGTGTGCCGTTACTGCCCAATATCTAAATAAATGATAGCATGACCTGGGAATGCTAACAATAGACTCCTTGTTGCCTGGCTACTATGATCTTGCAAACACTGCCTGTGTTTTTGGAAGGTGGACTAAAAAGCACACTAATGAGATGAGGTTGATTTTTAAACAACAAACTGATTTATTTTATGGATAATATGTGAATAAACAGAATACAATACAAGTGAAATTAAATCAATTTCCTACCGCTCCTTGTAGCATAAAGCATAATGAACTACACAACTGTGCCCCTATAATGGAGTAAACTCACTTTTGAGTTAGCAGTCCCTAAACTAACTGGCAGTTATCTTTTCTCTTACAAGTTGTATGTATTCATACTTCAGCCTAGAGATTTACTGCCTCCCTTATTGACTAAAGAATGAGATATCCCAGTCTCTCTGACTGTTCCATACTCCTTGCTACAGAGAAAGAACTAGAGACATTTCCACACCGCCTGAGGAAGGGGAAAGCCCCCGAAAGCTTGTGGGATTAAAAATAAAATCGTTGGACTATAACTTGGTGTTGTAAAATTGTTTACAATTGTTAACCCCAGTCCATCACCGGCATCTCCACATCATAGAGACAGAGGGACAGAGTTTGACCTCTGACCCCTCCCTCAACTGTATGATGAGGATTGGTTTGCTGAGCTGCTAATCAAAATTTTCTACCTTGAATGAGAAACCCTCCCCTTGATGTGGAGATTTAGAGCACACGTGTGCCTTATCAGCCAAAGGCAGGCATTTAAATAAAAACCCATTCTAACATCAGAGGGGTAATTTTAACCCCCAAGAACGAGTGGGTTGGGGACAGGTGGGAGGGTAAAATAACAGCTTTTTGGAGCAGCCCGGCTCCAACTCGTCCACGTCTGGGTTTAACCCAGGCAGGTTTGTACGTGTGTGCACACCAGAACCAGGAAATCCCGCCCCCACTTAAAGCTGGTGGGCTGATACCTAAAGGGGCAATGTTACTCATTGAAATACTTGGTATTTTGTGTATTGGACAATTAAAATGAATTTAACCTTACCTGTTTGGGTTTCCCATCGCTTCCAATTCACGTCAGATGAAAGCAGGTGGGAAGGGCCGGATCCATGAGGTGTGTGCCTTTATTGCACTGCTTGTGGGCCCGGAGGAGCAGGAGTGCATCATCCAGGCCCAACAAGCTCACCTGGTTGACCCCCGCGATCGGCCGTCCCCCCCGACTGATGGTGGACCCACCCTGATAGTGAACCCCCACCTACCTCCGACTCTTCACCCGACCTCCAATGAACAATCTCCAAGTACCGACCCTCTGTTCTTCTCCCCGGCTCATCCAAACTCGCCCCGCCAATGTCCTCCCCGGCCCATCCAATCTCCTCCCGGCCCATCCGATCTTCTCCCTGGCCGATGCGACCTCCTCCCCAGCCCCGCTATCTTCTCCCTGGCCCATTCGATCTCCTCCCCAGTCCCGCGATCTTCTCCCCGGCCCATCCGACCTCCTCCCCGGCCCACGATCTCTCCCTCCCTCCCTCCCACAGATCCCCAGCTGCGGCCTGCCAGTGCAGGCCTTCCTGCCCGACAGCCAACCAGTCTGTCAATCAGGCTGGCTGCCAGGCGCAATGCCTGGAAGTAAAATTTGTTGACCTCATTCAGCCAAATTACCTTCCGGGTTTTGCACCAGAAAATATTACTCCCTGCTCCCTTCCCGGCTTGAGGTCAAAATTCTGCCCCAGGATGTGAACTGCTCTGGGATGTGTTCAACGACTTCTCATTGTCTCAAAACTAATGTAACATGCAAAAGTCAACAATTTGATCTTCCATCTGGTCCTCCACCTTATTATTCTAATCAACATTTTAAATAGTTCCTGTATCAATGGCGCTAGCCCTTTATCAAATGAACCTAACCATATATCAACAAAACAATATAAATTAAACGAAAATCCCTTTTAAGTCATCCTGGTAAAAATCCCAATGGTTTTCCTGAGGCGGGGCTAATAACGATTGTCTTGAAGGAGATGGGGACAGTGCTGGAGGAAAGAGATAGGTTGATAATGTCAGCAAATTGGGGCTGAGGAAGTAAAGTTGAAAAGTCAGGAGCTTGGATGGGAGAGGATCAACTCTAAACTCTAAACAACTCTAAAAGGGGTACAGGGACAGAGAGGTCTGGGGGTATATGTGCACGAATTGTTGAAGGTGACAGGGCAGGTTGAGAAAGTGGTTAAAAAAGCATATGGGATCCTATGCTTTATAAAAGCAAGGAAGTCATGTTGAGCCTTTATAAGACACTGGTTCGCCACAGCTGGAGTATTGTGTCCAGTTCTGGGCACCGCACTTTAGGAAAGATGTGAAGGCCTTAGAGAGGGTGCAGAAGAGATTTACTAGAATGATTCCAGGGATGAGGGATTTTATTTACGTGGATAGACTGGAGAAGCTGGAGTTGTTCTCCGTGGAACAGAGACGGTTGCGAGGAGATTTGATAGAGGTATTCAAAATCATGAAGTGTCTAGACAGAGTAGATAGAGAGAAACTGTTCCCAATGGTGGAAGGGTCGAGAACCAGAGGACATAGATTTAAGGTGATTGGCAAAAGAACCAAAGGTGACATGAGGAAAAACTTTTTTACACAGCGAGTGGTTAGGGTCTGGAATGCACTGCCCGAGGGGATGGTTGAGGCAGATTCAATCATGGCCTTCAAAGGGAACTGGATAAGTACTTGAAACGAACAAAAGTGCAGGGCTACGGGGATAGGGCGGGGGAGTGGGAATAGCTGGATTGCTCTTGCAAAGAGCCGGCGCGGACTCAATGGGCCGAATGGCCTCCTTCTGTGCTGTAACCTTTCTATGATCCTATGATTCTATGATTTCCATGAAGCTTGCCATTGGCTAAGATCAGTGTGTTGAGGGCTGAGGTGGATCTGTAAAGAATGAGATGGGCAAGGCAGTGGCAACTCTGGGGGTGGCCTTGATTTTGGACATAGAGGAGTCAAAACTCTATAACGGTTGAGCAATCCACTCCACCAGGTTATCACTCATGCCACGAAAACAAAACTTTAACCCCACATCTTCACACATTACAATCAAACTAATCCCCAAAATTACCGACAACACGTTGTATTTCTGACTGCAGCACGTGATGCTGAAGCTGCGTGCTGGCAATGGAATGTCTGGACCACAGCCTTAGGCTTTAGGCCCACACAACTCCATAAGCCCTTCAGTATTAATAATAAAACCAGCCGAACCACCCGGCATTGGACCACTAGGCACCGGACATGACAAAGGCAAACCAAGCCCAGTCGACCCTGCAAAGTCCTCCTCACTAACATCTGGGCACTTGTGCCAAAATTGGGAGAGCTGTCCTATAGACTAGTCAAGCAACAGCCTGACATAGCCATATTCACAGAATCATACCTTTCAGCCAATGTCCCAGACTCTTCCATCACCATCCTTGGGTATGTCCTGTCCCACTGGCAGGACAGACCGACCAGAGGTGGCGGTACAGTGATATACAGTCAGGAGGGAGTGGCGCTGCGAGTCCTCAACATTGACTCCGGATTCCATGAATACTCATGGCATCAGGTCAAACATGTGCAAGGAAACCTTTTGCTGATTGTGGCTCGGTAGCACCACTGCTGACCGAGCCGGCCGAATCCTGAAGGACCTAGCTGTCAGATGGGCATGCGGCAGGTGGTGAGTGAACCAACACGAGGGAAAAACCTACTTGACCTCGTCCTCATCAATCTACCTGTCACAGATGCGTCTGTCCATGACAGTATAGGTAGGAGTGACCACCACACAGTCCTTGTGGAGACAAAGTTCCGTCTTCACACTGAGGACACCATCCAATGTGTTGTGTGGCACTACCACCGTGCTAAGTGGGATAGATTCAGAACAGATCTAGCAGCTCAAAACTGGGCATCCATGAGGCGTTGTGGGCCAACAGCAGCAGCAGAATTGTATTCCAACACAATGTTTAACCTCATGGCGGCATATTCCTCACTCTACCAAGCTAGGGGATCAACCCTGATTCAATGAGAAGTGTAGAACAGCCAGGAGCAGCACCAGTCGTAACTAAAAATGAGGTGCCAATCTGGTGAAGCTACAACACAGGACTACATGCATGCTAAACAGCGGAAGCAACATGCTGCAGACAGAACTAAGCGATTCCACAACCAACGGATCAGATCAAAGCTCTGCAGTCCTGCCACATCCAGTCGTGAATGGTGGTGGACAATCAAACAACTAACGGGAGGAGGAGGCTCGGTGAACATCCCCATCCTCAATGATGGCAGAGCCCAGCACGTGAGTGCAAAAGACAAGGCATTTGCAACCATCTTCAGCCAGAAGTGCCGAGTGGATGATCCATCTCGGCCTCCTCCCGATATCCCCACCATCACAGAAGCCAGTCTTCAGCCAATTCGATTCACGCCACGTGATATCAAGAAACAACTGAGTGCACTGGATACAACAAAGGCTATGGGTCCCGACAACATCCCGGCTGTAGTGCTGAAGACTTGTGCTCCAGAACTAGCCGCGCCTCTCGCCAAACTGTTCCAGTACAGCTACAACACTGGCATGTACCCGACAATGTGGAAAATTGCCCAGGTATGTCCTGTCCACAAAAAGCAGGACAAATCCAATCCGGCCAATTAGCGCCCCATCAGTCTACTCTCAATCATCAGCAAAGTGATGGAAGGTGTCGTCGACAGTGCTATCAAGTGACACTTACTCACCAATAACCTGCTCACTGATGCTCAGTTTGGGTTCCGCCAGGACCACTCGGCTCCAGACCTCATCACAGCCTTGGTCCAAACATGAAAAAAAGAGCTGAATTACAGAGGTGAGGTGAAAGTGACTGTCCTTGACATCAAGACAGCATTTGACCAAGTGTGGCACCAAGGAGCCCTAGTAAAATTGAAGTCAATGGGAATCAGGGGGAAAACTGTCCAGTGGCTGGAGTCATACCTAGCACAAAGGAACATGGTAGTGGTTGTTGGAGGTCCAATCATCTCAGCCCCAGGGCTTTGCTACAGGAGTTCCTCAGGGCAGTGTACTGGGCCCAACCATCTTCAGCTGCTTCATCAATGACCTTCCTTCCATCATAAGGTCAGAAATGGGGATGTTCGCTGGTGATTGCACAGTGTTCAGTTCCATTCGCAATCCCTCAGATAATGAAGCAGTCCGAGCCCGCATGCAGCAAGACCTGGACAACATCCAGGCTTCGGCTGATAAGTGGCAAGTAACATTCGCGCCAGATAAGTGCCAGGCAATGACCATCTCCAACAAGAGAGAGTCTAACCACCTCCCCTTGACATTCAACTGCATTACCATCACCGAATCCCCCACCATCAATATCCTGGGGGTCACCATTGACAAGAAACTTAACTGGACCAGCCACATAAATACTGTGGCTACAAGAGCAGGTCAGAGGCTGGGTATTCTGCAGCAAGTGACTCACATCCTGCCTCCCCAAAGTCTTTCCACCATCTACAAGGCACAAGTCAGGAGTGTGATGGAATACTCTCCACTTGCCTAGATGAGTGCAGCTCCAACAACACTCAAGAAGCTCAACACCATCCAGGACAAAGCAGCCCCTTGATTGGTACCCCATCCACCACCCTAAACATTCACTCCCTTCACCATTGGCACACCATGGCTGCAGTGTGCACCATCCACAGGATGCACTGCAGCAACTCGCCAAGGCTGCTGCCCTTGTCCTTCTAGGTGGTAGAGGTCCCAAACCCACGACCTCTACCACCTAGAAGGACAAGGGCAGCAGGCATATGGGAACACTACCACCTGCATGTTCCCCTCCAAGTCACACACCATCCCGACTTGGAAATATATCGCCGTTCCTTCATTGTCGCTGGGTCAAAATCCTGGAACTCCCTACCTAACAGCACTGTGGGAGAACCTTTACCATACGGACTGCAGCGGTTCAAGAAGGTGGCTCACCACCACCTTCTCAAGGGCAATTAGGGATGGGCAATAAATGCCGGCCTCGCCAGCGACGCCCACATCCCATGAATGAATTTTAAAAAATGAACAGACCCAGCTCCAAATGACTGTAAGGCACTTGTATTGCTGCTGAATACAACTCTTCACTCTTCTCACAAAAATGTAAGATAGGTCCTCAATTTCCTTCATATTGCTTAAAACAGTTTTTTAAAACTTCAATTGGTTAGCCATGGCAATAATACAATTATGGAGAAAGATTTCCTTTTTGCACTAGGTGCAGAAAAATCATAAAGCTGTTCAAAAAGAATGGGGTTTACAATTTCACTGCACTTAGTGCACAGAGGAAATGTTCCCATATTGATAATTCATTTACCGCAAGATATATCTCAAAAAACTGTTTTAATTTTTTTTCCCTTCAAACCTCAAAAAGCTCTGAAGCATCCATTTTGTGAAACAGAGATTAAGGCATTTTCCGATGACGTCAGCCAATGTGATTCCCGTTGGAGTGCATTCATTTCCCAATATTTCTACCGTTGTGTTCGGTCTCTCTCCAGACTGATGGTGAGGCTCTTTCCATTTTCCCCTCAGTTTCTGCTGAGTGCAGTGTTTTAGCAAACAGAGACCAAGGAGGGAAACAAAGAGGTAGCTAATGACCAGTTTGAAGAAAGACAGTATAGACTGGCACAAATATTGGGAAGTGAATACGTTCCAAGAGGATCCCTTTAGCTCATGTCACTGAAATTTATTCCCTCTCACTTAGCAAATGGAGTTCTTACAGGGCTCCACTGAGAAGCCCTTAAAATGATTATTTTAAAATCAAATTTGAAAAAACGTGATAAATAATACATGGAACGTGTCTAGGGGCAAGTACTTGGTATTCATCGAACTTACCCCAAGAGCTTCCTTCTCCTTTCAAGGGCTCTGCTTTTCTTTGGAATAAATAGAAGATATTTTAAGAGTGTCCTGCTGGAGAGAAGGACCCATACATTGTTCTTCCATACTGCAATGTGCAATTTTATATTACAGCTCATGAAAGCTGACTGGAATTCTAATCTTAAATTACAGAATGTTGAAAAATAACCTCAAATGCCATAATTTTCAAGGCAGAAACTATATGATCTTTTACATGTGTAAATTACAGTACCTCTTATATTGTGGTGCCTGAATGTCTGGATGTATGGCTGATACAGAAATGTAGGCCTCAGTGTAGCTGTTGGGGAGAAGGGTCTCAAAATTTACTTTAAAACTGTCTGTAATAAGTGAAATTGTATTACTTTCAGCATGCCAGTGGTACAGCGGCATCAACGGGAATTTTTTAAGTAATTGTAATGTTTGCCCGCACCATTGGGCACCATTGCATATGTTTGTCCTTCTTCTGCATGATGTGAGTATCTAGTTGAGTAGTATTATTGATCATGTACACCTTCCTTTTTCAGTAGACGGCAGAGAGCTTTGAAGACAAACAAGAGGACTCCAAAATTCCAGGGGGTGGGGGGGTGTCAGTTATGCCGGCGCAAATGTGACACAGCAGAACCCCGTCTGCCCTAGCCCAAATCCAGAGATCCTATCCCAAAACCTGGCAACTATGTCAATTGTATAACTGGAGCTGATGTATCACATCTGTAAGGGCACTTAAGCGGTGCCCACCCAGATACCCCTGACACAAGGTGGAGTGATGTATGGCCATGCTGCCTGAGATGCCACGGGGTCTTTCTGGAAGAAGCAAAAGAATCAGAGCATCTTTCCTTCAGACCAAGGTCCCTCCAGGACTGATTACCTAAATCCAGTAAAAGCTTGGGAATTTTGTGAAAACCTCAACAGGGCTCACATCATCTCTCAGCTGACAAGAGTTCCATTGAGGCCTAAGCGGGTGTAATGAGCAGAACTCTCCATACATGTCTGTCTGATGTGGGGGTCAGGCAGAAGAGCTACTCATGGACAAGCCCACATGACTTTAAAGGGCCACAGCAAATGGGGCAGAATCCCAGCTTCTGAGGGAGCATTGCATTATTGGAACTGCCATTTTCCAGTTGAGGCATTAAACTAAGACCCCCATCTGCCTTTTCAAAAAGGTGGAATTAATCCCATGGCACTATCTGAATAAGAGCAAGGAGTTTTCCTAGTGCCCTGGCCAACATTCCTCCCTTTAATCACCATGACCAAAAATGGATTAACTGGTCATTCATTTTATTTGCTGTCTGGGGGACCTTTCTGTGCACAAATTAGCGACTGCATTTGCCTGCGTAACAGTAGTGTACAACCTCAAAAGTAATTTGTTGGCTCTGATATACTTTGGGATACACTAAGGATGTGAAATGCACTATATAAATGCAAGTTATTTTATTACATTTGCAAATGACTCATGCTAACAGAAAATAGAGCAATTAAAGTAGCACCTTCACCCTTTTGGGAAGTTTTTAAGAGAGGCTCAATTCAATAGCTACCATGTTTGCTATCTGAAAATTCTGCATCACAGCCAATCAATTATTTGCTGTAAGACAAACTATCATGCTGCCAGTTCCAACAGAACTTTTTAATTTTCTTAAGAGGTAATTGAAAAGGGACAAATTTTGTAAGAACACTACATCTCAATGATATCAATGGCATCTGTTTACAAACATCTGATAATTACTCATTCTACCAGAATTGCAATCAGCCCTTTAAGTACCACACCAAAATGTAGTTTACAAATTTTTACATTGTTTAAAGTACAGTCAGTTTATATTATGTGCAAATACAGAAATTTTGAAGTTAATTGAGCATTTCCCTTCCAAATAGGCATAAATATAATAGAACATATGATTTATGTTGGGAAATTCTAGTAGATTGTAACATTATATTCAGTATCTGTAATGGCTTGTCAAAATTCTCTATATGTACATATAAATAGAAAAGATATGAAGTTCCTTGGCAGACAACCAGAAGGGATATAGGCCCTGAAACAATGCCGTGGAACACTCGTGTGCCAATGCTTAAAGTGTTCATCTGAAGTTCTTCTCTCTGCTATTTTAGCAGAGGAATTAACCCAATTATTGACCAACTCAACTAAAATAGTAGAAAGAAGAGTTTCAGAAGAACAAGTTGAGTGTTTGTTACGTGAGTCTCCCATGGCTGTATTTCAGGAGCATGGAGAATAATGAACAGACAGGAATGATAAGAAGACAGTGAGATCATTGGGTATTCAAACAATGTCACAAGTTGTGACAAATGTAAGGAATCTTACAATACCAGGTTATAGTCCAACAGTTTTATTTGAAAATCACAAGCTTTCGGAGCTTACCTCCTTCGTCAGGTGAGTGAGTGAAGGGTTCTAAAATCGCATAGCATATATTAGGCTGGGAGACGGTCACAGCAATCAAAGGTGTTGTTGGTGTTCAGACAGGTTAGCCACGGAAAACATTACATCCCAGTATACTGAATACACAATGGGTCAGATTACACAGACAGAGACCCGAAAGGCAGAGTGAGAGAGAGAGAATGTCCAGTTGTATTAAAAACAGATAACTTTTTTTTCCCGCTGGTGGGGTTACGTGTAGCGTGACATGAACCCAAGATCCCGGTTGAGGCCGTCCTCATGGGTACGCTACACGTAACCCCACCAGCAGGAAAAAAAAGTTATCTGTTTTTAATACAACTGGCCATTCTCTCTCTCTCTCTGCCTTTCGGGTCTCTGTCTGTGTAATCTGACCCATTGTGTATTCAGCATACTGGGATGTAACGTTTTCCGTGGCTAACCTGTCTGAACACCAACGACACCTTTGATTGTTGTGACTGTCTCCCAACCTAATATATGCTATGCGATTTTAGAACCCTTCACTCACTCACCTGACGAAGGAGGTAAGCTCCGAAAGCTTGTGATTTTCAAATAAAACTGTTGGACTATAACCTGGTGTTGTAGGATTCCTTACATTTGTCCACCCCAGTCCATCACCGGCATCTCCACATCACAAGTTGTGACAGGCATCACCTGAACCATGAGATAAGCTTGCAGCCTTGAAATCCCTCCCACACAACCATTCCTTTTCCTATAATACATACACGAACGCTTGTGGAGTGGTTTTGCCTTGTTCTTTCTTGCCACAAGCAGGTATGACAATGGAGGCAACAGCCACTGCACTGTGTAAGTGAATGTGATGGCATCCCCATCAAAGGATCAATGATTGCAAAGCATTTACTTCAAGTTTACTCATTGATAAACCACAATTGATTACAGGGAAATAGCACAGTTAGTACAAATGTTTAACACATGAAGTGCCGGCCTCAATGCTTGTGCTAGCCATATGGAGTTCGTATCAGTTCAGTGCGGTAGCATTTAAATAATGACACTGATGACTTAAGCGATTGAGGTGTTGACTCCCAACCAGAAGGTGCCTGGCCCAGGATTGCTGTCACTTGAACTTGCTTGCCTTGATTTCATCAGCTTTCATCTAGATCGTAACAGAGAGTGCCATGTGGTAGACATTCAATTATCAGGCAAGGAAGGCCTGCCAGAATATGACTCATTCTGCTTGAATTATGCCTCCTGTTGACTGATTACAGGACAGCACAGCCCTTTTGACAAAGGGTGAGGAAAGGCCGGATGTGTGTGGTGAGCAGTTTGTACTTCATACTTCTCATTTAAAAAAGGCAAATATATAACTTCCCATTAAAGATAGAACTGATTGACAAAGTGGCATAACTGAAGAGTGCTAAAATAATTTGCTTCAGATCTATACAAACATTTCATGCGGTCCCTGTTTAAAACCATCTGTCATAAAAAAAAGTATTTCTTTCTTTTAACGATCGGCTGATTAAACTTCTGTAAAAAATGCTTTGATTCGAAATGTTTTGGTCCACGACTCTCAGCCAAATTAGAAAAAAAAAATATGAATTGATAAAGGCTGGGTAAGTAATTGGAGATGAAGCAGTCTGCTCCGATAAAGGAAACAAGCTGATGATGAGTCGCTTGGCATTACTGTCTCCGGCAGTTCCTCCAAAATGTAAAGGCAACTGTATCTCTGGGGGGAAATACACGGAGAAGAGAGAAGAAAAGGGCAATTCATTGGTGTTTGAGACATCTTGACAATTTACTCGGATCTGCTGCAAGCAACCTCAGTGCTGGCAACGTGTATCTTCTCCTAGCCACATTAGTCTTCATTAAATAGATTTTAGTCTCTATTCTGCAGCTTGTGCTCTTGGCCTTTGGTCCCTCTCCTCTCTGTCTGTCATGAGAAATCCCCATTTTTTTCTGAAAAGACACAGCTTTCAGGCACCTCCGAACACAATCTGTCCACTGCAGTAATCTAATGCGAGAGCCTTAACTCTCCATTCTAATACTTTCATGGGTGAGATCTACTGTAAACATTTAATTATCCTGTTTAAAGTCACCTCCCGAATTTTAGTGATGTGTACCTACTTATGTCAGAATATATACAGCGAACATTTTAAACCCACTCACATCAATGTTCCACGCAGTACTGGTGAAAATGAGTCCAATGAGATTTTTGTATACCAACTTTCAAAGTGGCTAAAGTAGACGGGTTAAAAAGAGACTGGTTTCTAGTGTGCTAGTGTAATGAGGTCTGGCCAGTTCAAATGATCACAACCACTATAGGTATGTGTACAACATCAGCTTCTCCACTCTCTACTTATCTTGTATTTTCACTTTTAAAGGACCAACTAAGAGCTCAAGGTGTCAATGAATATACTGCCTTTCACTGGATGCACAAGAAAGAGCTGACATCCCATCAGCCACGGACAGGCTGGAATGCTGATTTGAAAATCTGTTGTTTCCTGTGAGAGATTGCTTTGCATGAGCCGAGCTTTCAACTCCTTCAGACAACAGTGGAGTCCTCCACTCTTTCATGACTTGAGCTTTGTTGGCCCCCAGCTTAGGTGCCGGAAGCTGAGGAAGCCCACTAATAGTTAACAAACTTTAGGGAGTAGTCTAAGCTAAACTTGCTGGGCAGATGTGAAGTCAACGTGTGACTTTTTGACACAAGCCAGCTGCTGTTACTCCTCCGGATTCAGCCCATTGCTCCCCTGATAAAAACAGCAGTTAATCCTTAAACTGGGATATCAGAAAGTACATGTAGTACCAAGAGATAACTAAAAAGTACATCACAGATTGTTTATTCCAGACAAGTATGAAACAGATACACTTCGAATGTCTGCTGGTCAAGAACGCAGAGACAATATCATAGATACTGATTTTTAAAAAATAATTTACGTCAGCATAAAATATTGGAGTAGAAATCCCTCCAGGGTGGTAGTGCAAAACAGACAGTATCGCATCAGCTGCCCATTGTATGCCCCACTCGATATTCCGTTCCATTGACTTCAATGGATCTGAATAACAGGCAGGGCTTAGAGCAGGCGGCCGATATGATTCCGCCTGTTTTGTGCCACCGTCCCAATAGGAATCTCTACTCCAGTATTTTATGCTGACGTAAATTATTTTACGCAACCCCATTGTGTTTTGTTTCTGATATCTCATTTCACCTCAAATTTTATTAGATGCGCAGTGAATACAGGAAAATCGGGCAAGGAGGAAAGCATTCCCATTACACCCGATTTTCCTGCATTCACCGCACCCAGGCCATTCAATAGCTTCGCTCACAAGTCCAGGAAATTCTATCCCCTTGCCTTTTGTACGATAACCTAATGGTTATGGTCCTGGACTAGCAATCCAGAGACGAGTTCAAATTCTAACGTGGAAAGCTCTGAAACTTAATTCCATGAATCCCATAATTTGTGGGCTAGCACGAGTAAAAATGACCATGTAAGCTGCTGGATTGTCACAAAAACCCAACTTCTTCACTAATGTCCTTCAGAGAAGGGAAATTGCCACCCCTACCCTACAAGTTACTCCATTCCCAAACTACGTGGTTGACTATTAAAGCCCTCAGGGCAACTAGTGATGGACAATAAATGTTGCCTTGCCTGTGTCACCCTCATCCCGAGATTAAGTTTTAAGCACAACTACAAACCCATTGCAGCAAAGCTGCTAAAATTGATATGTAAACACAGAATTATATCATTGGCCTCTCTATTTCATTGGTAACTTAAAAGTGACATTTCAAACTCAAACTGCAACTCCTTGTCTGCAGTGCAAATGCGGTCTCCCTGACCCGAGCAAACACAAGAGCGATTCACTCTCAGATCACAGTGTGTAATATAATTGCACCCTATGTCACATTGGCACAGAGTCTAATAATATGCATAACCTCCTTTAGTAAATAAAGTCAATACATTTTCTGAACCTGTGGAATTTTCCAAACAAAGCTAGTTGCAAACCAAAATATAGCAATTATCAAGGTTTCGTGGCTACTAAATTATTGCAAAACTTGGCACACGGGGGGGGGGAAATTACTTGAGTTAAAAGAAAGTGGATTTAAACCACAATGCACAGTATCCTTTTACTTAAATAAAAAGCAAATTTTAGATAGCCGACAGATGCAGAATTGGGGAAAGGTGTAGAAGGCTCACCAGGTGTGTAACATTTTATTGTTCTTGAAAATAAATTGGCAGCAGGAGTTTCTGCTCTGAAAATAAGTAACTCCCAGATTCAGTTGTTATGCCGTCAATAGCATCAATAAGTATTTACGTGACATTGTTTGGCTCCATGTCTCACTTTGATGAGGATGTTCTGGAAACTATTAGATTTGTAAAAGCTCAGGAAGGGAGTAGATAAATTACTGATACACTGACATGAGTTTGACGTAGAATTGAGTTCTGTTTCTATCCTTCTCCTAGCTTTTTGATTGCTTTTGCTGCCCTCTTGTTTGCTGAATCCATTTCCTTGTTTTATCCTCGTTTCTCTGAACTTTATGATCTCTTTTCCAGCTTTCTCTGTTCCTCTCGCTGTCCCTCTGCTGCTGTTTCAGCTGCGCCAAGGACTATGATCTGTAAGTTCAGTCTCTCATAGTGACTCCCTTAACAGCAAGTTAGAGATGGATAAAGTGTGAGAAAACCTGAGTGGGGAATTGGACTGAAAACTGTGAGAGCGATGGAGAGCGTGAGGAAAGGAACAGAAAATGAGAGGAACCAGACTGAAAATTGAGAACAGAGAAAGCAATCAAAATGAGGGACAAAGCAAGACAAAGGGATCTTCTTAGCGAGGTATTGTCCTCAAGAAAAGGGTTGAGTGTGAACAAATGACAAAAAAAATTGACGAACACACAATGCAAGGATATAAATCATATCATTTATGCATGCCTCATATGAAAATGACAAAGATATATGGCTCTGCTGATTTCTATATCTCTTTCTTTCTCCCACCCACCCCCCAAAAAAAACATTTTTCCATGAAGGTAGTGCCCCATTAACTGAAAAGTGGAAAGCGACATGTGTAAAAGGTAACAGGTAAAAATCTGAAAATACTGAATTATAGAATATATGAATGCTTGCTAAGATCATGGTGGGAATTTTAACTCCTGGGCAGGAAAGCGGCCTAGCAAGCAACAGCGATAGGTCCTGTCAATTTTAACAGCCGGCCCTCATTAACATGATGCTGGCTAACTTCTCGCCCAAAATGGGAGGGAAGTCGGCAGAAATTGGCGGAAAGTTAGGCAGCCCATTGGGCCCATGGTGAGTGCAGGCCCAGGGGGAGGTAAGGGGGGGGGGTTCAGGGCGCTCAGCGGTTTGCAAAGGGCGGGGTTGTCTGGGGCAGTGGAGACCTACACTTTCCTTTGCTACTCCTGGCCCCACAAAGGAAAGTTTTAGATTTACCTGCAAAGGCCTTTTCGGTCTCCAGACCTGGCTGCAGCTGCGGGGCGACCTCTGTTGATGCCCTACTCTCTTCTGGGGTTCTGTTGATGTAATAGGTCCCCTGTTTGTATAAACATGATGTGTATTTCACCCACTCCATTTTAACTGCCCGCCTGTCCAGTTCCCAATGGGCGAGGGAGTTAAAATTCCCTTTCATATAAATGGTTTCAATAATGCCACTGCTCATGAGGTACCTGTTTTGTATCTTCAAAGTGATGGTTCCAAATTTGAGTCCACCATGAGTTTTACAATAAAGTTATTTTAGACAGTCTCAGTGGTATGGTTGCTTTTATATTACAGATATACTGAATGACCAGAGTTTAGTGCTCCAGGTGAAATGAAGGTACAACTGCTTTGATAATAATATTAGTGATGAAGAACTGTTGCCAAAATCACTCCATCTCTCACTCCTGCAGGAATGTATAACTCTTTAAGGACCATTTTAACTGTTCTCTATATTTGTCAAACTGTGACATTTTAACCCTCTGACTGATTCATTTCCTTTGTGCCTTAAAGCAGTTGTTTTTTTTTCAGCACTTTCCATCTGCCAAATGTGCTGTACATCGAGACATCCTGTGCTTCTACTGAGTGCTTGACAAGATCTCGCCATTGATCAGGAAGACATACAAAGGGGCCCAATGCTATGTGCAGGTCAAGAGTACTAACTTTTATTGGCTCACAATAGAGACCAATATAAAGAGTTGGATGCGTGTGGTCAGCAGTGCTATTTGGTGCGTTGATTGACTGAGTGATGAAGTAGGCTATCAAACAAGGCACAAGTCAGGGCGTCCTCACTGAGACTAAAATATGTTGGCAGCACTACCAAGCCTGATAACTCGGACTTGAAGATTAGAGATTACTTCACATTGTTCGTGAAGAGTGGAAAGGCGCAGCGAGGAATGCCAAAATGTAGTGTGTGCGTGGGATGGATGGGTCAGCCTGGTAATGAGGAAAGAAGTGAGCAAAGTGATGAGTGGATGGACAGCTTTTACTGTTTAGGAGCCAGTAATGTTGTTTGACAAATTGCAATAAAGTGTCACTTTTTACTTTGTATATTGTAGTATAGGGGTGAGCATATGATCAACAAAAATAAATCAAGCTTGCATTTATATAACATCTTTTCCAGGATGTCCCAAAGGATTTCACAGTCAATCACTTTTTTTTTGAAGTGCAGTCACATGTTAAATAGGCAAACGTGGCAGCCAATTGTCACACAGCAAGATCCCACAAACAGCAATGAGATAAATGACCAGTTCATCAGGTTGAGTTACTGTTGGTTGACAGAGGGGTATTTGTCGTTACAGCAGAAGAACTCCTTGCTCTTTTTCAAATTGTGTAATGGGATCTTTCGCATCCACCTAACAAGCAGATGGGGCCTCAGTTTAACATCTCATCCGAAAGACAGGACCTCCAACAATACAGCACTCCCTTAGTGCTGAACTGAAGTGTCGGCTTAGATTATAGAGTGAGAGTGTTAGCTTGAATGCACAACCATCTGACTCAGAGGCAAGAGTGAGCCAAAATGATGCATTAATACATGAAATGGTAAACATGAGTGCATTGTGTGGATACAAAATGATGTACCCCTCCCAATTCTCCAGCAGTAGAAAATTGATGCCACTGATTACCATTTCTGAAGCATTGTAACTAATTATGGGCACAGTGTCAACACTGGCAGACTAATTGCTTCTTATGCAACGCACATGTCAATGGATTACCCAAATGCCTGGAGGTCTGACAAGGTAACACTGGAACATAGCTAAGAGAGGTGGAGCTGCCCCACAAGCTGCTCGATGGTCCACATGACCAAGGATTGGGATTTTAGCCAGACTCAGTCATCAGCCAAGCCTGTAAACAGCGAATCTCATGGTAGTTGAGCGTGCCTGCTCAGGGCACGGAAAAGAATTCAGTCAGAGCAGCTACGTCACCTGGAAAACATATCTCCTTTCAGCTGATGCAGAACAACATTGACAGCCATAGCTGAAGTCAGAGTCAACAAAGGAGCAGAAAAAATGAGTTCTCTGTTTTGAAGCGAGGCAGCACAAAACCTGAGTACAGTGCTGAAAATACAGTGTGTAACTCCCCTACACATTCCCCTGCTGAAGTGCCACTTTAAGGCTTCCTGCTCCTGACAGACAAGGATTAGTAATGAATCCGACTAGGAATCTCACAGAGCAGTCCCACTGGGGAAGTCCCATACTGAACAGCAAATTTTAGAAAACTATTCAAGGCTATTAAATAACCTGTATGAAAGACGAGTGCATCCTTTATTGGGAAAACAGGTTTTCACTATCACACTCTGCCTCGTCATACAAAATGCTCATTAAGCAAAGGTTTAAAAACATTGAACAGTCTTTATATTTTATTGTCATCAGCAGAAACAAGTTTACTCCATAAATATTAAGATATAAAAATCAGCTCCCCTGATGGTTCAGTGGGTAATTGTCTCAATTGCTTCACAGCAGTTCCCTCAATGTTTGGTCCACATGTCTGCTGACAACACCCAGCTCGACCTCTCCACCAACTCTCCCAATCCCTCCACTGCCTCTGTGATGTCAGACTACTTTTCCAACATCCAGTCTTGGATAGCTGCAATTTCTTCCAACTAAACGTTGGGAAGGCCGAAGCCACCACCACAAACTCCATTCCCTTGCCACTAACTCCGTTCCCCTCCCTGGCCACTGCCTCAGGTTGACCCACATTGTTCACAACCTCAGAGTCATATTCAACCCTGAGGTGAGATTCCGACCCCACATCCTTTCCATCTCAAAGACCATCTACTTCCGCCTCCATAACACGCCTGCCACTGCTCCACCTCAGCTCATCTGCTGCTGAAACCCTCATCCATCCCTTTATCATCTCCAGACTCAACTATTCCAATGTGTTCCTGGCTGGATTCTCAATCTCCATGTTCTGTAAACTTCAGCTCATCCAAAACTCGCTGTATCCTATCCTGCACCAAGTCCCGCTTGCCCATCACTCGTGTTCTCACTAACCTATATTGGCTCCAGGTCCCCAATTACCTCAAATTTAACATTCTCATCCTTAAGAGGAGATTTGACAGAGGTGTTCAAAATCATGAATGGTTTTGATAGAGTAAATAAGGAGAAACTGTTTCCAGTGGCAGAAGGGTCGTTAACCAGAGGACACAGATTTAAGGCGATTGGCAAAAGAACCAGAGGCAACAGCGAGTTGTTATGATCTGGAATTCACTGCCTGAAAGGGTAGTGGAAGCAGATTCAATAGTAACTTTCAAAAGGGAATTGGATAAGTACTTGAAGAGAAAAAAATTACAGGGCTAATGGGGAAAGAGCAGAGGAGTGGGGCTAATTGGATAGCTCTTTCAAGGAGCCAGCACAGGCAAGATGGGCTGAATGGCCTCCTTCTGTGCAGTACCATACTATGATAGTTTAAATGCCTCCATGCTGTCACCTCTCTTTATCTTTGTAACTTCCTCTAGTGTTACAACACCCCTTGAACTCTCCATTCCTCTGTCTCCAGTGTTTTGTTCATCTCCCCTATTGCCCCACTATTGGCAGCCGTTCCATCAGCCGCCTAAGCCTCATGCTCTGGAATTCCATCCCTATACCCTTCGGCCCTTTCACCTTCCTCTCTTCTTTTAAGACCTACCCTAAAATGCAACTCTTCGACCAAGCTTTTACTTAGTGAATTTATTGTAGTTTCACGCTACAGTGTCACTCTCATTTCACATTAGCAAAATATTAAAAATGAACCTACAATTAAAATATTATTTTTCAAATCAACTGAACCATGAAGCACAAAAGAATTTGGCAAAAACTGCTGATTGCAAATATTTAATGTAAACACAATAAAAAAAGTGTGTAAAGTGTCACCCATTTGCAGAAATGTTTGGATATTAAGCATTTGAGAAGGGTAGATAGAAACTATTTCTTTTGGTGGGGGAGTCCAGAACAAGGGGGCAGAACCCTAAAATTAGAGCCAGGCCATTCAGGGGTGATGCCAGGAAGCACTTCTTCACACAAAGGGTAGTGGAAATCTGGAACTCTCACCCCCCAAGAAGCTGTTGAGGCTGGGGGTCAATGGAAAAATTCAAAACTGAGATTGATAGACTTTTGTTCGGCAAGCATCTTAAGGGATATGAAACCAAGGCAGATAGCTAGAGTTAAGATCAGATCAGCCCTGATCTAATAGAATGGCGAAACAGGCTCGAGGGGCTGAATGGTGTTCTTATTTTTCTATGTTCCTAATAACAAAGTCTCTGGATTGGCAAATTCCACCAGCCTTCAACTTTTAGTCGAGGCATTGACTGGAATTGAATCACAATTATCTGTTAGCAGGAGAGATTGTTTTTGGATGCTTTTAGATATGTCTGTCGGCAAATAAACAAGGCTTAATGAAAGTACAATTCAAAATACAAACCGTTTCCCACAGCATTCAATTCAATACAGTGTGCTACAGAAGCTAAGTGCAATATTATCTGCCCATTCCCACACCATTTACTTGTTACCAGACAACTACAATGGATAAACCATTTAGAAAATAACATCCTGCTGTTTACATCTAGGCGACCATTGGCAACACAAAACAAAGGCCACCGTTTGAACTTTGTTTTAAACTGCCACAAGTAAATGCACAGATTTGTGACACCCTAACAGAAATAAATACTATGGTTATAAAAGATGACATTTTATACCATCAACCATCTGCAAAATGCCACAACAAACCTGGAATCAGCCAGATTTCACTTTTGACCTGTACACTGCCGATGAACCTCTGTGCTGCCTCCAAGCTAATATCAGCATAAAGAAACAAGCCCTCAGGGTAGATTGCATGCTAGCAAAAGTTCAGATGCAGCACAGAGAGAACACTCATGGGATCCAGGCAATCTCTCTCAACACCCTTGCCCCCCCCCCCAACCTCCTCATGATTGCCAATTAACCACAGAAACTAAAACCCAGCCAAAAGGACAAAATTGCCAGCAAAAGGAAACTGCCAACGCACCACAAATGTTTGAATTTCAAGAGTAAAACTTCATTTTGGAAAACAGGAATTGCAGACGGCAGCTTTATATTTTTCACATTGAAGATGCTTCATATTAAAAATGACCCATTTCTGAGGAGGCAAACTTATTTTGCCAAGTAAAAAAATGGAAAGTACAGCCAGCAAATTTTTAAATTGGATCTAAAGCATATGAAGTGAAACCATTCTATAATACTCATGTTCTCAAAGGCTGGAGGAGCTGGGTTGTAATCAGTACCATTTGGATTTCCACGGTATGAAAATTTCTCTCTGAGAAACAATAGAGTATTCAGTATTTGTTATTTGAAACGTCCCCACCAATTTGCACACTGAGGACACATTCTTTAAACAGGTGTCCTGATGCAGCTCATCGGATTGAGGCCTCAAGATTGGTCTGGGGTGGCCACCAACATGGAATAAATTGCAGAGGTGAGGGTGGGGTGGCCTGGGGGTCACGATTGCGGAAGGGGGGGATCTTAGGGTGGCAGCGGGCCAGATAATTACTCCTGCTCATCTAGGACAGCCAAAAATGATTTGATACTAATCTTTGGCCGGGCCTCTTCGGTTCCATCGCCCGTGGAACTGGTCAGAGCATACACGGCACGGACTCCGACTTGTTCCGAGCTAAAATGGCAATCGGGGTCCTAGTTATGCCATCGGACCTTGATTTCCACCTTAAAAGGGGCCTGACGCCTGAATGGCGGGCACTTTGGACATCCAGCAGTAGGTCCCTTTCAAAATGGAGCTGGCCACATAGTTGGTATTAACAGGGGCAGTAAGGCTTCCGATCCCATTTTGAGGCCATTTCCGCCCCATTAATGCCAGGCGAAGGCATTGAATATCGACGGCTGTACATTTGATATGGGAGATGTGTATCTGAGGCGTTCTATGCACTTGATGCCCGATGTCGTCTTCAATGAAGGAAGAATTCTGACTTGTCATCGCTGCAAGTTTATCGCTGCAAGTGCTAATCTACAGTTAATTACCAGGAAATAATCACAGTCTGTTCATATTATATGAAAGTGAAGTCGTTTATTAGGACAGAAAAAAAATCAAACACCAGCAGTTGTTTGAATGTATTTTTCTCAGAGTTGCCTGCTTCAGTTGCATTTGCTGCTCCTGTGTTATTGATTTTACATGCATCCTCATTGAAAGAACTGGAAATATTAAAGAACTAAATATGTATGACTGTTTCTTGCTCCTTGTCCAGAACACTTAAGGCAGCACACGTCACTTAAGCAGCCACATTTATTCAATGGATTACGATTGCATGGTCTGCAATCTAGTGATTTTTTTGACATCAAATAATAGTAATCCCTCTGACCTGTAGCGCAGACTGATCAGTTTAAAAGAGGTAGGTACACGACCATTTAAAAGTACGGAGATAGCTCCCCAATGGCTTAGTTGGGAAGTGCACTGTCTAGCACAGATCTGAGTCTTATAGATCAGGAAGGTTCCAGGTTTGATTCCCCCTTTCAGCTGAGTTGGCTGATCTTAGCCAAAGCTACAGTAGGCCCATTACAATTAACCTCAGAATTACTACCCCTAATCACGACCCACTAAGACGAGTAAGTGGCCTTGATCTAACAGAATGGCGGAACAGGCTGGGGGGATGACTAGCCTACTCCTGCTCCTATGTTTCAGTAACACTTGCAGGAACATGTACCTGTGTTGATACCAGGTGAGGATAGTCATTGGGATCAGCAATAACGTTCCCCACGGTCGAAATGCTTGTCAACACTCAGCAATGGCCCACTGATGAAGCACCAGAGAGCTGCCGGCAACTGTGGAACCGTACCCGGTAACTGTGGAACCGTACCCGGCAACTGTGGAACCCTACCCGGCAACTGTGGAACCGTACCCGGCAACTGTGGAACCGTACCCGGCGACTGTGGAACCGTACCCGGCGACTGTGGAACCGTACCCGGCAACTGTGGAACCGTACCCGGCAACTGTGGAACCGTACCCGGCACAAATCCGGGCCTTCAGGAAAGAGAATTGGAGAGGACGATAAAAGTGTAAAAAATACATTTATCACATAGCCTGGATATTTCTTTTTAAAAAAAAGCAAACTAGGTGGGGAGGTAATGAGATGGATATAATTAGTCCCGGGCCTGAAAGTGGCTTAGGCCTCACGGCAGCAACAATGAGCAGGCAGCGGGCGTGCTAAACCGGCCCAGCACACATTTTGCACCAAAAATTTAAATAGGCCCCATAATGTTTATAAACCATTTTTTTAATGTATATTAGTTTAACTGCAACAAGGACAAGCATTCCAGGCTCGAAGTTCTAGGCAGAATAACAGTGTGGGAATGAACAACATACATATTGAGCAACACAAAACATCTTATTTTCTTCAGACAATGTCCAACAGCTCTGGAAGCACACAGGGCTCTGTTATCATTAACAACCGGATTCGGGCCAAAAGTCGAGCGCCAGCCTGTGACTAAAGCTGCCAGATTTATTTTTAGCTCTGGTTTACCAGACACCCTCCCCATCGGTTAGAATGAAAGAAACGGCTTGATTCTCGGAAGCATTTGGTGGTCTGGTGCAAACAGAAAAGGGATGCCTGTAATTCACTGTGATTTTCACTGTACATGTAACAGGACAACCTGTAAAAAAAAATCAAACCCAAATGAAAGTTTGCTTTTTTAACCCCAAACATCTGTTACATAATGGAGGAGACAACAGAATGTATGGCACAGCAAACTACCCCGATGGGCTAAACTGCTCAGATGTCACAAAGTGCAGACCCAGGTCACTGCAATAATAACTTGCACAGTCAGTCTCAACTGCTTGCAGATGGGCTGGGAAGATGATACACTTGCAAATTGCATCTGGCTCCCTAACAGCACGCCATGGGCCTCGTGGTTTTAATAATGCGCATATCACTGTCAAATCCTGTCTCCTGCATTCCCATTAACTTCCATATCTATTTTAAATGCTTACCTGTCTACTGGAATAAGGACGATTTTGAGTAAAATCAATATTGCACTTCCACAGTTTCTGTGGATCAATATTTCTACAGTGCCGTGTTTGTATGTGGGCTGTTTCAGACTCCCTTCTACTTTCCTAGGTCAGTGTTCATTTACCTGGGTAGTTTGTAGTTTAAATTATTACTTTTGTTTCACATATACTGCGCGAAAACTATAAATAAACCAGAGGCTGAACCAGCAATGCTTAAATAATAAGATATATGAAATACAAACATTAGCCGTACGCATGAGGCTCAAAGCATAAATACTACTCTTGTCTGAAAACTTAGAATTTAATTATAATTAGGGGCAAAGATATCCTCTGTGTACTATTATAAGAAAATCATAAACTTGTTCTTTATAAACAAATCCTACACCTAGAGCACAAAGCACATTTTCCCCCAAAAAGGCAACAAGTCATTTTCAACCAGGATTAAAAATTTGTGTTTGTTATTATACAGGGCATAATATATATTTTGTGTGCAGTATAATTATGTATAAACGGTGCATGTATTATGATCTACATTACATATTACATTGCTTATATACTGTAATTTTTTCCATACAAGTTACATCTGCAATTAATATACACCTTTCCCAGTCTCTGTAAAATTTGTTTGCACAAATCATAGTTCTGTGTTTTACACCCTTTCTCCTATATAAGGAGCGCATGTGATGTGACAAAAGTATACTGGCAGATCCCCGTGGCATTGCTTACAGCGGGTCAGAGGTTAATTGCGCTGAGTGGCAAACGAACGTCGCCCGCCGCTCGTAAGTGACTAACTCACCCACAAACTTTCCGCGGGCTTATGAGTGCCAACTTGCTTCAATGGAGACCTGCAAGAAGTGCAACTTCCTTTCCTGGGCTTCTCTGAGCTGTGGGAACGGGCGGCGGAGCTTGCTCTCCCCTCAAGCAATCGGCTGGAAGCATCATTGACAAGCCGCGCAGTCAAAACCAGGAAGTGAAATCTTCCTTCACAAGCCACGAAGACTCAGAACCAGAAAGTGTCAGGTAGATTAGTAGCTTTGCTATAAAATTAGTTAGAGAAAACAAAATAAGGAGAGAGTAACATTAAAAGACAGAGGTAAAAGAGAAAGAAGAATAAGTAAAAAAAATAATTTAAAATTTTTAATTTTAAAAAAAATTTGTTCCCAACAACAATTAATATCAGGAGGAATGAGATTCCACATTTTTAAAAGTAAATTTTCAATGCCAGAGAGGTTGTTTGGCAGTCATTAAGGATTACCACGCTGTTACAGGTTAGTTTAGATCCAAATAAACCCAGCGTAATTTTGTATGGAGAGATTAGTTTGTTTACAGCTGGGCAGTGCAGCAAGTTCACACTGAATTCATTCCGCTGGCGAGATCTCTTTAATGTGGAGCTTTCTAACGAGCAGGGCAAATAGTAGAGCAATTTCCAGATCTCTGCATTTGACTGCACAAATGCGCTCTCCGGAACTTACTTTTCAATTTGTCCTGAAATAATGGTGAGCCCTCTTAGCCTCGCCATTATTACATGAGCATTTTCAGGGTCAATATGTTGTGTTATGAGGTGGGGGAGGGGGGGACACGGGTGTGTGGAAATAGAGATATGGTGCACATCGCCATTGACAAAATTTGGAAAGAGGTTTATAAGAGATCTCTCCAGAGATAATGAGCTGTTTAAATAGTATTTTTGTTACCAAATGTAAATAACGTTGTTACCCCACATGCAAAGTTTACATAAATAAATACATCTTTGTGTGTAACATGGGGAGCAGCTCTTTACCCTTGCCATCCAATTGTTTAGGGTCTAGCTTTTTTCTGATGAAGGCCAAGAAATTGAAAACACTTCAGTTTAACCTTTTGTCATTTAATGTTTCCTTCTTTCTCAAATATCTCTGAAATTGTACTCAGTGTATTTAAGCAGAAACTTTTTGTAATATATTTTCAATTCAGGCCTTTCATTCAGATTATCTTTCCAAACTTGAATTATGGTACAATATTTCTGACATTACAACAGTAACTACACTTCAAAAGTACTTCATTGGTTGTAAAGTGCTTTGGGACGTCCTGGTGTTGTGAATGGGGCAATATAAATGCAAATTTGTTCTTTCTTTTCCGTTCTTCCAGAAGCTGCTCAGTTTATTGCATTCAGCACAAGTTTGTCCATAATTGTTCAGTCGTCACATTTTGGCAGCATTTCTGTATATGTGCACATTTCTGTGTCATACCGGGACCTGATTGAGCGAAATTAATTAGACACAAAGGAGCAACAAATCACAACTGAAAAGGTGGGAAATGTGAGTTGAAAATTTCATTGCTTTTGAATGTTTAGTATAAACACAAGTGAAAGAATGGGGCAGAAATTGCTCGCGAAATAACGGAGAGCTCAACAGCGCTCACCGTTGTTAGTGGCGAAATGGAGGAGCAAGTTTCGGCGTTCGCACATGCTCAGTGAAACGTGGAAATCCAGTACTTGCTCCCACTGGTTCGCCGGCGATGTGACAGTTTCGAATTAAAGGTATATCGCACGCTGCAACCAGGGAAATCATTGAAAAAGCGCCAACTTGCTCATCTGCACAGCTGTAAAGTAACTAATGTACGCTTAAAAATACCAGGGGTTAAATTAGTTAACCCCGAAAATGGGAGCTGGGATCACGGTGTGCGATTAACCTGCGCCTGGTCACTGAGATGCAAGCAGCATGTAACATTCGTGCTGCCTGGTGATTGCAGTGATTGCTGCGTGCATCCAGCGCTACTACCTGTGCTATTGATAGGCTGCACGCACCAGCAGGACGTCTCGATATCGGAAGTGGCTAGCACTACTTAAAGGCAGCCTGCACCTCTTAAATGGGAGGTGGACCCTGGCTGCAGGGAGACCTGGAATTGGTGTGACAACAAATTCTGTTCTGGAATATACTGAAGAATGGCTGGGCCTGCGAGAGAGCATGCACCAAGGTTCTCGGACGACACACTAGAGGCCTTGGTGCAAGAGGTAGACACACGGAGGGGCATCCTTTATCCATGGTGGGGGGCAGGAGACCCTCCAGGGGGCAGTGGGAGAAAATGGCGCACGAGGTGAATGACAGGAGCATTGCACCATTCACATGGATGCAGTGCAGGAAGAAGTTCAATGATTTGACAGGAGTGGTCAAGGTGAGTGACTTCAACTGTCAAGTAGCATCTCCTACCAACTGCACCACCAGCCTCATCCACTGCTCCATGCACTACACCCACCGTCACCCACCTACCAACAAACTCTTTTCATCGGTACACAACTCTTCAAATCAGATGTTGCATCTCACCCTCACACAGTAACACTCTTGCAAGTCGCACATCCATAACTTACAGGTCACACACACTGGCAGCTATTAAACCATGACAGCCACATCACCCAAACATCTTGCAGGACACTCACTGACACACTTCTCTCTTTCTTGCTGGAGAAGGCGGCACATAACAACAGGCAGCAGGAGAGACCTGGGGGAGGACAGGCACGCCTACACGTCCTCACCCCCATGGAGGAGACAGTGCTGTCGATCATTGGGCAAGCCATCGCTATGGCCGTGGCCACTGGCGGTGCTGGAGGTATCGATGATGAGGGTCTCTGCATACCTAAACCTCCTTCTCACTTATCCCACAATCTTTTCTGACTCACGTGCTGCAGATGGTGTGAGCAAGCACGTCTTACTTTCTCCTCTCCCCTCACCACAACTCAACCTGTGTCCCTTTGTCATTTCAGATAACCAAGAATTGGAACCTGCACAGTCAGAGGAGGAAGAGGCAGATGACAGTGATGATGAAGACACACAGTCACTCGATCTTACGCTCGCAGCCACCAGCTCAGAGGCTGACACTGCGCATACTTTAGAAGTTAGGTTAGAGGAGGGATCCGCACGTGGTGAGACACCAGGCACGAGTGCGCAGGAGCTGGGGTGGGGGGAACGGATACCGGAGGTGCCAGTTCGCCGGAGGGCAAAGTCACACACTAGTTCTGCTGCAGAGAAGTCAGATGATGGCTTCGATAGGCCTGTCTACAGACGAAAGCTGATAGGCGTACACAACCAAATGCTTGGTGCACTGGAAAGCCTGCACGCAATGTCAAGGGGCATGGAGGAGTCCAGCTCCAACTTGGCACAGGGCTTTGCGCAAAGCTTGGAGCCCATCCTTTCCCACATGGAACAGGTGGTCACCTCCATCAGCACACCTGTGGAACCCACCATGATGCAGCATCTGATGACCGATGTCACAGCTTCCATTGCAGCACAAACATCTGCCATCCAAGGTCTGACTGCTGTTGTGGAAGCTCAAACTGCTGTTATCATGGCTCTGGGTTCCACTGTGGAACGGGGCTTCCAGGGCATCACAGCAGTCCAGCAATCAGTTCTCCAGCAGATCACCAGGATTGCTGAAGCGCCGCCCTGGGAGAGTGCCAGTGGCGTCATGGAAGATGAACCTGCTGTCTTCTCTCAGGACGACAAAATTCCTGCTCCCACCCCTGCCACTCCGCCAGTGCCCTTGCCGTTTCCTGTCAGCCAGCCAGACCAAACTGCTGCAGCCCAGATAGAGATGGTGCAGTCTGAAGCCGGGCCCTCCTGGCCCAGAATTGCTTGAGGTCATCCTCCAAGGCCATCTGCACTCTCCTCAATTGAAGGTCAGCAGCCTTCCACTACCCATGCTCCAGCCACTGGGGATGCACCTTGTAGGAGCACTAGGAAAGGTAAAGGCACACGAATGACAGGCGCTAAGGGTGAATAGTTCCATCTTTTTGAATTATTACGTGTTTATTTATAAATGTGGATTTGAATTTGTATTTAGTGTTGGTTTTCATTTCTGCGATGAGCTGAGGGAGGAAGCAATATGTAATCATAAGGAGGACTATTTGATGGTCATGTGGGAGTGGAAAGGTAAGGAGTGTGGGACTGTTGGTGAATGGGGAGGTTACTGGTTTTACTCATTAATCAGCTGATCACACAGAGTCCTGGCAGACAGGATCCGTCTATCTTGTTGCCTCTCTGCCTCTTCCTCAGCTTCTTGCTGCAATTCATCCCCCTCCACCTCCACTTCCACTTCCTACCCCGTCTCTTCCTCCTCCTCCATCTCTTCCACTTCCTCCATCTCTTCCTCCTTCGCCTCGTCCTCTGGCTCAGGTTCTCGCCGGGTAGGCGGTGGTAGGGGCTGTTCCCTCATAATGGCGAGGTTGTGCAGCTTGCAGCATACGATGACAAATCTTGATACCTGCTCAGCTGAGTACTGCAGGGCTCCTCCAGATCTTGAGGATGCCTATGGTGCGCTCAGTGATGTTCCGTGTGGCAGCATAGCTCTTGTAGTCCTGATGTGCACGTGCGCGTGCGTTCCAGACCAGAGTCATGAGCCACTTCATGAGGGGATAACCCTTGTTGCCCAGTAGCCAGCCTTTGACTTGCGGTGCTGGTTGAAATATAGGTGGCACATTGGACTGCCGCAGAATGAAGGAATCATGACTGCTGCCAGGATAGCAGGCATTCACCTGCATGATGCGCTGCGTGTGGTCACACACCAACTGCACATTGGGGGAGTGGAATCCCTTTCTGTTCATGAATATGGCCGAGTTCAGATGTGGAGCACGCAGGGCAATAAGCGTGCAGTCAATGGCTCCCTGCATCATGGTGGAGCCTGCAATGCGAACAAACCCTCATGCTCACTCCTGCTGCTTGTCTCTGGCAAGAGGGAATGAGATTAATCTGTTTCTGAGTGTGTACAGAGTCTCAGTGACCTCCCTTATAGTGCAGTGCACTGCAAACTGCTAGATGTTGCTTATATCGCCAGCAGCAGCCTGAAAGAAGCCAGAGCTGTAAAAATTAAGCACCACGGTTACCTTGACAGCCACAGGCAATGCCGTCTTTGCCCCGCTCTGAGCTGCAGTTGTGGCTGCAGCAGTTGACAAATTTCAGTCACGACCTCTTTCGTGAACCTCAGCCGTCGGATCCACTGGCCGTCGCTGAAGTTGAGGTAAGAGAATTGGTCCCTGAAGACCCGCCTTGGATATGGTTTCCGACTGAGTGGCCTCCTCCTCCTCCCTCTTCTGGCAGCTTGTCCTGCTCTGCGTGGCCTCTCTGCATGCTCCCAGTCATATTGAATTCCCAGAGGAAGCCCTAGCAGGCCATCCATGTCTGACTGCAACCTTGTTCAGCACACTATTTTAAATGCTGCTAACAGCACTACACGACCAGCCAGATCACTCTCTATGTAATATAGCAAGTATAGGAAACTTCCACAAACACCCACAATTGTACCAGCAGCCATAATAACTGATCCAAACTAACCTGTAACTCCTGCATGCTCCCTTTAAATAGCGCTGGTGGGGGAGTCCTTCATGCCCTTTAACTCCTGTTCAGCTGTGCGAGGTTAGGGCAGTGCGTTGACTGGAGCAGGGAGTTCGAAAATGCCACTGGTTGTTTCAAATCAGCATTGCGCACTGATTAACGTCATAATCTCCCTGCTTTACAGGCTGCCGGCGTTCGTTAGGTACGCGTGCACAAACGCCTTTACCAAGATGGCATCCTGCGCATGTCACGCCAGCAGTGTGCGCATCCATCTCGGACGCCATTTTCGGGGCTTAGGTGTTTACATAGTGCCAATACAATGGCTCAATTTAGCCCCCAATAGGTCTAAAGTTTTAACGGTAAGTCTTAATGACTGCCAAACAACCAAAAATTAAGTTTTAAAAATATGGCGTCTCATTGCTCCTTATTGTAATAGTTCTTGGTCACTAAAAAAAATTTTAAAATGTTATTTTTTTTTTTACTTTTCCCTTCTCTTTTATTTAATTCAATTGTTTCTTACCCTCTCTTTTTTCACTGTCTATTACTGTTTATACAATGATTTTAATGTTGTACCTTTCGCTTCCTAGTTTAACGTTCCAAACCTGCAGAGACAGTGAACGCAGCGTGACAAGAATGCTGCGATCTGATTGGTTGAGGGGAGAGATCGATCCTCTCGCTTCTCCTAGAGTCCTAGGTTCACTTGAACTGACACTGGGCTCTTCTCTGCTTCCTATTCGAGGAAGTGCCCAAAGTAAGTTAGTGGGTTAGTAATAATCTATAGAGCGGTGAGCACTGTCAGTTCATCACGACGAGCAATTTCTGCCCTTGTGTTAGCATTTAGAATACATTACAAAATATATTTATTCCACCTTGAAACTTTGCAGTGTTTAAAGTCTGTTACATATGTAACATGCTGTAAACAACCCCTTGAATATTATAATGTATAATTTTGCAGGGAAAAAGAATTGGAATTCATATTTCTTGTTTTTGATGATTTATATTTTTTAAAAGTGTGATTATTTTCACTTTTTAAGAAATGATTTCCCTGGGAGCTTTCCTTCTCAGTAATTTTCCATTGACATGGGAGGGGTGCAGGGCTTATAAACAGCAATCCATGGCATGATCTGTGAATGGCCAGTCTTCCTGTCAATCATTTAAACAATCCTAGAACCTGGTACATAATCCTAGAACCTGGCACATAATCCTAGAACCTGGCACATAATCCTAGAACCTGGTCATAATCCTAGAACCTGGTACATAATCCTAGAACCTGGTCATAATCCTAGAACCTGGTCATAATCCTAGAACCTGGTCATAATCCTAGAACCTGGTACATAATCCTAGAACCTGGTACATAATCCTAGAACCTGGTCATAATTCTAGAACCTGGTACATAATCCTAGAACCTGGTCATAATCCTAGAACCTGGTACATAATCCTAGAGCCTGGTCATAATTCTAGAACCTGGTACATAATCCTAGAACCTGGTCATAATCCTAGAACCTGGTACATAATCCTAGAATCTGGTACATAATCCTAGAACCTGGTCATAATCCTAGAACCTGGTACATAATCCTAGAATCTGGTACATAATTCTAGAACCTGGTACATAATCCTAGAACCTGGTCATAATCCTAGAACCTGGTACATAATCCTAGAATCTGGTACATAATTCTAGAACCTGGTCATAATCCTAGAACCTGGTCATAATCCTAGAACCTGGTACATAATCCTAGAACCTGGTCATAATCCTAGAACCTGGTACATAATCCTAGAACCTGGTACATAATCCTAGAGCCTGGTCATAATTCTAGAACCTGGTACATAATCCTAGAACCTGGTCATAATCCTAGAACCTGGTACATAATCCTAGAACCTGGTACATAATCCTAGAACCTGGTACATAATCCTAGAACCTGGTACATAATCCTAGAACCTGGTCATAATCCTAGAACCTGGTACATAATCCTAGAACCTGGTCATAATCCTAGAACCTGGTACATAATCCTAGAACCTGGTCATAATCCTAGAACCTGGTCATAATCCTAGAACCTGGTACATAATCCTAGAACCTGGTCATAATCCTAGAACCTGGTACATAATCCTAGAATCTGGTACATAATTCTAGAACCTGGTACATAATCCTAGAATCTGGTACATAATCCTAGAACCTGGTCATAATCCTAGAACCTGGAACATAATCCTAGAATCTGGTACATAATTCTAGAACCTGGTACATAATCCTAGAATCTGGTACATAATTCTAGAACCTGGTACATAATCCTAGAATCTGGTACATAATTCTAGAACCTGGTACATAATCCCAGAACTAAACTATAACCTGCTATCTTGAGTCTTTTCAGCTAACAGTAATAAGTCTGGGAACATGGAAGGACTTGAGGTCCAGGCTTCTAACATGCCCACGGGTTTCTGATCGCAAACATCAAACAGACATTTGAAACACTGCATAAGTTTCTTGTAAATGTTGTAATTGTACATGTCTTTATTATGTTACAAATTATTTCCAGTATTAAGTTCTCAGCTTAGTAGAGAATGCAAGATGACGCCAAAAGGATTTTCAAAAAATTAATTCATCTCCTTTCTTTTATCAGTAGATTTTGCCAATGTCAAAAATTGTGCTGGATTGGTGCCCCATTTCTGTTACAGTGCTGTCAGCGAAAGCAGCGCTATTATACAAAGAAAGCAGCCTTCAAACTTGCACATGCAGGGCCTACACCTGATGAGATGATTTTGATCCCAGGCAAGTTCCACCAACAGCAAAAGTAAGCTCTTGGTACCAGTATCTGTTTCACAATATGCATCATCTTGTATGCAGTACCTTACCGTGTAATTTGCTTCTGGAGAAAACCAACAAAAACAATACTAGAAATCCAACTTGCACAGTTCTACATCACTTCGGTCTTCAGCATCATTCATGTATATCACACTGCTTGTATCAAATACATTGTATGACAGTAAAACTCAGAAGGCAGTAGAGTATTATACATATAACATGAAGATCAAGTAATGTATGGCAATGAGTTTAATTCTTTAATTCACACCCTGTTAATGGAAGCAGCCCTGCGACTTGTTAATTAGTCAGCCAGAGTCTCCTGTGCTGAGTAGCACACGAGGCAACACATTTCTTCCAGAGCACAATATTTGTCTCCATCAGTGCATCATCTTGCCTTTCATCCAGCAGATCATGGTTTTCCACAGTTGATGTTTTGTAAGACAGTAACTCGTGGTGTCACTGGGCTGTTTCTGTAATGAAAGGCATTTTTACACAGACAGGTCGTTAGCCTGACTTGCAACCTCTCACCAGAAGGGCTGATGGACTGCCTTTAGTTTGGCTCCTGCATTTCGACACGTCCGACTTAGGTGGGCCTACCAGGAGTTATATTCTCCCCAGCATAGTTCTGAGGGTTATAGGAGCATGCAGGCCTTCCCACCAAGTCAAGGTGCAGTCCCTAAGCAAGGTCTGCAATGTGACCCATTAAGACCACAGGGCATTATACCATTGGTAATGCTGGAACAATGTACAAGATTTGTAAAAGTTCAGTTGCTCAAACCATGACTTGACCATTCTGGCCACAATCCTTTTGTGATGTCAGAAGAAGATCGATATAAGCCATATCCTAAATGAAAGGGCGGACCCAATGGCAAGTGGGACTGACAGTACCATCTACCTTTGCTGCTGGTGAGAGCTTTGCAACCAGAGGCGGGGACAAAACTATGTCATGAGGTGGTCTACCCTGCCTGAGAAGATATGTGGGCCATTTCAACTTATCTCCAGGTAGCAGTGGTAAAGATGGCGGTATCATGGGCTAAACTATATAAATGATACACCAGTAAGAAAGGGTGGGACTATGAGGGGGAAGGGGAAGATTGACAATAAATGGTAGAGTGCAGAATTCAAGTAGGCAGCACTGAAATATAAGGGGACATTAATCTTGCATTATTGTTGACATCATCAGAGTCTCTCCATTGCCGAACCTCTATTGTCCTGCACTTACTTCACTTATTCTATCAAAGAATCTCAAACGAGAAAGAACTACCAAAGAAAAATCAAATTCAATAAACTAAAATTTAAATTACATGACCTGGATATGACAATTGGGTGTCATGAATAATGATAGATTATCTCATTAATAAAGACATAAAATTCACCAACGTCATCCTCCATTTGTGGAATTTGCTTCATGTTCTATAATATCCTGTATATCGTGTCCAGGTTAAACAGTAACAGAATGTCCTTTTCTGCTACATGGCACTGAAATGAGTAACATGTTGGGTGGCATTTCACCACTATCTGCTTTAATTTCACTATATATTTAGAAAGAAACTCCCTGACTTGGCATGAATTTGACGCAGGCAATAGGAAAAAGGTTTGTGCAAAAAACCACATTGGCCCTACATTTACTGTGAAAATAATGGTGAGGCTAACAGCGCTCCTCGGTATTTATGCACAAATCGGGTATCAACTTCCAGCGAGCGCACATGTGCAGTTAATCATGAAAATCGTGACGTTACTGTCCGAGATGCGCTGCCCCTCCATCAGCTTCGCAGAAACGGCATCTCACCATCTGACTCACCGTTTAAATACATTGAACGGCATGAAGTTCCTGTACTGACATCAGAGATACGGACTAAACTCATCACAAAAAGTTAGGGCTTGTCCATTCCAGTCTAAGTACTCTTTTAACGACATGATCAGTCTTAATTACTGCCAAATAACCTCTTTTGGCACTGAAAATTAACGTTTACAAGTGTGGAGTCTCATTCCTTCAGCTTTTAATTGTTGTTGGAGATTTAAGAAAAAAATCTAAATACATCGGTTTTTACTTTTTCATTCTGTCTCTTTTATTTCTCTCTTAATCCTATCTTTCTTTCGGTCTCAGTACCTGATTTGACATTGAATTCACGATTCGAACTTATACTTCCTGGTTCAGACTCTGCGCTGTTCATTAACAATTCTTCATTCTGATTGGTTAAGGAGATACACAGTTGCTTGACCTGTTCACACAGGTCCCAGATGCCCTGTAGAGGGCGCCGTGGTGAATGGCTCTCTAACTTACAGCAACTTTCAAAGCAAAAGCACATGGAAAGTCTATGGGCAAGTGCAAATCTAATGAATGGCATGCCGTTCATTCGCTGCTCACAGTAAATCCTGGCTCATTGCGAAATAAATCGAGTTGTTTCAGTACATAATAACATCGAGCCCTTCGAGGCCTGAAGTTGTCTTTTAAATCCGAGAACTGTTTTCGGTTTACACAGCGATTTAAAATTTTAAAAGATGTTTTGTGGTTTTGTAATCTTAAATTTAAAATGTTCAGCGTTTGTACTGATGTTCAATGTGTGTTTAAGATTTCTCACTACCAGTCTTCCTCATCCCCATGTGGTCCCACCTTTCCTTACTGGAATAATGGTGGATAGAACAGATTTGTGCCCCAAGTTATTTAGCCCATGATATCACCTTCGCTGCGGTCATCTGTAGATACACTGGTAGAACAAATGGGTGTTTCTCCCTGTTCACTGGTGCCCTGCCATAGTGGGGCAGAAATTGCTCGTGAAATAACGGAGAGCTCAACAGCGTTCACTGTTGTTAGTGACGAAATGGAGGAGCAAGTTCCGGTGTTCGCACATGCACAGTGAAACGCGGAAATCCAGAACTTCCTCCTACTGGTCCGCCAGCGATATGACAGCTTCGATTTAAAGGGACATCGCACGCCGCAATCAGAGAAACCATTGAAAAAGTGCAAACTTGCTTATCTGCCCAGCTGGAAAGTAATTAATTATGCCACAAAACAGGTACGCTTAAAAATACCAGGTCGAAACTAAGTTTTAACAGCACGGTAAATCTTAATGACTGCCAAACAACTAAAAATTAACTTTTAAAAATGTGGACTCTCATTGCTCCTTATTGTAATAGTTTGTGGTCATTAAAAAAAAATTTTTAAATTAAAAAATTACTTTGATTTTACTTTTCCCTTCTGTCTCTTTTATTTAATTCAATTATTTCTTACCCTCTTTTATCGTTGTCTCTGACAGTTTCTACATTGATTTAAAATGTTGAACCTTTCACTTCCTGGTTTTCATGTTCCAAGCCGGCAGAGAGAGTTACCGCAGCTCGTCAAAAGTGCTGTGATCTGATTGGTCGAAGGGAGAGCTCGATCCTCTCGCTTTTCCCAGGGTCCTAGCTTCACCTGAACTGATGCTGGGCTCTTCCCCGCTTCCTATTCGAGGAAGTGGCTGACGAAAAGGCTGCGGTAAGTTTGTGGGTTGGTATAAATCTATGGAGTGGCGAGGAGTGTTGGTTCACTGCTCCGAGCAATTTCTGCCGCAATGCCTCCAGCATTAGTCAACACTGCTTAAAAACTCACTGTTCTATCACTTCACAATACGTTGTAATTGTTGGCAGTATCAAAATGGTGGCAGAAGTGAGGTAAAAATGCCTCTCATCAGCCAGGGAGAGAGAATCTTGTTCTAACAGCGCCTTCATTATGTAACCAAAAATGAACAGTTGGCACATTTTCCACCAGGAAAACAGACACACATAGTAGACTGCCAGGAATTTGATGCTTTCCTTGCCAAAATTTGCTAAACTAGTTAAGTATCTCCTCCCACAAAAAATAAAATATTGCATAAAGAATAAATCAGTCACCGACAGAAGCTCAGAAGCTGGAATGAAGAAATGGCAGCACACACTGTACTGGGATTTTGGTAGCAGCACACATAATCTTAATCATATTATATAAAGGGTTGTCCAAAATTTGAAAGGACCCTTTTGCTGCTCATGTATTAACTGCAGGTTTCTCAATTTAGATGTCTGGGGTTTTCACTCTATCTAAAAACACTAATTGTCTCCAATAAATACATTAATAAATAATATTGTGTGTAAAAATCTGACAAACAACTAAACTATGCCAATTTGGGCAATGGGCATTAACTAAACACAGTGATAAAATATTAGATCTGTATGACAAGGCCATACCATTTGTGAATTATAGTGGTAATGAAACTCATAACCGACTTAATATGCGTATTCAAAATTACATTATTACCATGACCAAGATCAACAGAACACACACAGCCTCAAAGCCTTGTAAAGATAAGATATTGTATGAATGGCGTTGTGGTACATTTACACTATCGGCAATGTTAAAAGAAAGAAAGAAAGACTTGCATTTATATAGCGCCTTTCAAGACCTGAGGAAGTCAATTTGTAGTCATTGTTGTAATGTAGGAAATGTGGCAGCCAATTTGCGCCCAGCAAGGTCCCGCAAACAGCAATGTTGGCTATTTTCACTGCTCCCCACACTATTACTCTTTATCTATTAGTGCAAAGTGACAATGAAATCATTTGAAGGTGTTAGGAGAATAAAAACTATATCTCAGAGAACATTTTATTGCACAGTTCCTCAAAAATATGTAAATTGTATTAGATATTGTTAATAATACATTTACATATGTTGCATTCAAAAGACATGATTTTGGATCTTCCAAAGTAAATCACAGACTACACATTGACTCAATTCACTGTTAATTTGTTGTAGTAGTGGGCTTGGCTGATGTATAAGAACATAAGAACATAAGAAATAGGAGCAGCAGTAGGCCAATCGGCCCCTCGAGCCTGCTCCGCCATTCAATAAGATCATGGCTGATCTGATCCTAACCTCAAATCTAAAGAACACAAGAAGTAGGACCAGGACCCGGCCACTCAGCCCCTGGGCCCGCTTCGCCACCCACAGGGCCTTGACCGATCCGAACTCAGCTTCATGTCCAATTTCCTGCCCGCTCCCCGTAACCCCTAATTCCCTTTACTTCTAAGAAACTGTCTATTTCTGTTTTAAATTTATTTAATGATGTAGCTTCCACAGCTTCCTGGGGCAGCAAATTCCACAGACCTACCACCCTCTGAGTGAAGAAGTTTCTCCTCATCTCAGTTTTGAAAGAGCAGCCCCTTATTCTAAGATTATGCCCCCTAGTTCTAGTTTCACCCATCCTTGGGAACATCCTTACCGCATCCACCCGATCAAGCCCCTTCACAATCTTATATGTTTCAATAAGATCGCCTCTTATTCTTCTGAACTCCAATGAGTAGAGTTCCAATCTACTCAACCTCTCCTCATATGTCCACCCCCTCATCCCCGGGATTAGCCGAGTGAACCTTCTTTGTACTGCCTCGAGAGCAAGTATGTCTTTTCTTAAGTATGGACACCAAAACTGTATGCAGTATTCCAGGTGCGGTCTCACCAATACCTTATATAGATGCAGCAATACCTCCCTGTTTTTATATTCTATCCCCCTAGCAATAAAAACCAACATTCCGTTGGCCTTCTTGATCACCTGCTGCACCTGCATACTAACTTTTTGATTTTCTTGCACTAGGACCCCCAGATCCCTTTGTACTGCAGTACTTTCCAGTTTCTCGCCATTAAGATAATAACTTGCTCTCTGATTTTTCCTGCCAAAGTGCATAACCTCACATTTTCCAATATTGTATTGCATCTGCCAAATCTCCGCCCACTCACCCAGCCTGTCTATATCCCCTTGTAGGTTTTTTATGTCCTCCTCACTCTCTGCTTTCCCTCCCATCTTTGTATCATCTGCAAACTTTGATATGTTACACTCGGTCCCCTCCTCCAAATCGTTAATATAGATTGTAAAGAGTTGGGGACCCAGCACCGACCCCTGCGGAACACCACTGGCTACTGGTTGCCAGTCCGAGAATGAACCATTTATCCCAACTCTCTGCTTCCTGTATGTGAAGTAATATTTTTTTTATACATCTTCACTAAGTGAGGATGATGAAGGCCATTCAGCCCAACCTGGCTTGTCCATCCAGAAAGAACAACAGAGCATGTAGCTGTTTTTTACATCCTTCCATGGTTTTGTCTTCACTGCTCTACCCAAATGTCAATTCACTACCACACAACTTTATTGCTTACTGCTATGTGTGCTTGAACTGACTGCTGTGTGATTGAAAATGAAATGGTGGGGGATTTGCTGACATTGCATGTGTCACCTGGCTGAATCATGTCTTGGAATATCTCCCCCCCATCGGATATCAGAAACATACATCAGAGTAGGACACGCAAGACTGCACTGAATGATAGTCATATCTGTGTGACCTTACATTTGTTGAAATTTGCCCTTCTACACATAGCATTGCACATTGTACATTTCTTGGTTACTGAGGTTCAATAATCAGAGTATTTGCATGTTGAGATAGAAACACAAGCAAGTTCAGTACACTCTGAGATTTAGTCCATATTTAGCTTGAGGTAATGCCAGGTTTTAAAGCTACCATAATCGTCTTGAAAATAATGATTGAAAATCACACCTTAACTAAAATGTATATTAAAAATGGAACCTAGGCAGTAATTTGGTGGAGCGGATCCCTGCCCGATTATCATTCCATTTAAATCACTACTCTCCTTTACCTCTTAACCTGTCCCTGTGTCTCCGTTACTCTCCTTTCTCTCTTCGCTGCCCTCTTCCTATGCCTGTTATTGCCCCCTTTTCTCTTTGCATGTATCTTTGCATTAGTCTTCCATTGCTCCTGGTGTTTTCTCTCTTACCCCAGCAATTTCTGACAACTTTTCCTTCAGTGATCTGCAAGTGCCTTCTTTTTATCCAGCAAGCTCTTGCAATGGAACCAGAGATATGGAAGCTGGGATCAAAAGCATGGGAGGGAACGAGAAGAGCAGCAAGCAGCTCGGGTTAGGGAGAGCATGGGAAACACAGAGTGACCAAGAGATGGGCCGGCATGCACATGCCTATTGTCTGCTATGCATGTTCATGTGTTCTTCATTTCAAGCCTTTAGGATGTCAGGTCTGAGTCAGATCAGAGTTGCAGGAGGGTTCAGGGCTGATTGTTAGTGGGACCATGTAGTTAGGTTGACATTGTTGATTTTGCATTGGAGGGAAGAAACAAAAAGACACTGGAATGATTCGGAGGTGGAATGGGAAAGATTATTAGATTATTGACTTTCTTACTGTGTAAATTATGTGATAAAATTCATCTTTGGGGACATATGGATGGGTGAAGAGTTGATATGACAGCAATGTCATGGAGATTTTTTTTTGCCTCAATATAATTGTCATATTGTTTGTTGCAATGTGACTGGACAGAAATTTTTGGGGATGGGGGAATGGTTTTGTGCAACAAGGTTGACGAATAGCAAAAGTAGAAAATAACCAATTGGGAAGGAGAAGAGACGTAACCAATGAGGAAGAAAATTGACAGGCACAAGATTCAAACCTGAAACTTTTTAGTATGTAATTTCTATGTAGGTCAACAAGAAAATGGGGGATGTAGCTTTAACTCTCAAGTGACATTAGTGCTTTTACAGAACCCTTTGCTGCAGTGATAACATAAAACATTCAAAGTGAAGTTTGAACAAATTTCCTTTACATTAGCTTTACAGCATATCAATCTATTTTATATCTGCATATACTTTTCAGTATGAAAACAGAATGGAGTCTTTCCAAGATAGCTTCATTTACTTTATAACTAAGTGCATGTAAGTTAAAGCATGCATGCGTAAACACATAACAGCAAGCTCCTTTCAGATTAATATACTATGGAGGGAAGTGGATAAGGTAAATTGTTAAGCATGGTTTCATCAATTTTTTATGAATTACATTTCATTTGGAATTTTATTTTATTTAAAGCTACAATGCTGTGTAATTTTTGTAACTGGATATAACAACAGAAGTAATAGTTCATATCTTTGTGAATCATCTGTACTGAAATGATTGATCAATTGAAAGAAAATTTTGAGGTTTGGATTGTAGATAACTTCTAGTTTTGGGAAGAGCCAGGGCCAAGTAAGAGAGGGAAAGAAAGAGAGAGAGAGAGAAAGAGGGAAAAGAGAGAAAGAAAGAAAGAGAAACAGCAAGAAAGGGTGAGAAAGAGAGAGGTGTAAAAGATTCAAAAAGCAGTCAATACGTCATGCAACCTTGAAGCGGGAAAGGGAAGTAAACAGGCTTGTTTTTAAACAAATCTGGTAATATTGAGATTTTGGAGTTGCTACATTATTTTACAAAGACAGCCTCGTAATTCTAAAACATTCTAGCACATCCTCAGACTGTCCCAAAGTACTTGATAACAAATGAACTATTTCAGAAGTGTAGTCACTGCTGTTACGTAGGCAAATGCAGCAGCCGATTTGCCAAAAAACAAGGTCCCATAAACCAGCTAAGCAGTTTTTGGTGGTGTTGGTTGAAGAAGCAATATTGGCCATGACACCAGGAGAACTCTCCGATCTGCTTCAAATAGAGTCATGGGATCTGTTACACCCACTTGAACGGGTAGACGGTGCCTTGGTTTACCATCTCATTTGAAATATAGGTATAGGCAAACAGGAATAAGGGGTCACAAATGTATTTACACAACTGTCATTAATTCAATAGACAGTTGTGAAATGCATTTATGAGATATATTTCCTATCTGTCCGTAAGATTAGCTAGATATGAGTTTGTAATGTATTTGAAAACTCAGAGGGTGAACTTAACCCTAACTGTCCAGTGGAAACTGGGGAGGTGGACAGTTAAAATCCCCCAGGTCAGCTACCCACCCTGGAGCCGCCAGGAGCTGACATGCTGGGATTTTCACTGCTGGCTGCAAGGACACCTACCCAAAGCCAGCAGGGTCTTTTTTAGCATATACGTTCGGGATGATGTCTTCGGGTCACGACTGCAATTTTTACTAGTAGGCCTGAGCAGGAAACAGCAGTGAGTTTCCCACCAGGCCAAACCAGTGAGGAATCCGATCGGGGTCAGAAGAGTCCCGAAAAGGTAAGTTTACATTTATTTTTAAAATTTCCTCATGGGGCCCCAGAAGGCAGGAATGCTCCTCCGGGTCCTCACAAGCAAGTCTGAGGTCTCACCAGCTGTGATCAGCCCCTTTGCCCCCAATCACATGGACTCCCGCAGGACAACCCAGCAATCAATCCCGAAGATTTACACGCTGTTGGTGGGCAGACTCTGGGCCATGCGAATTTGCAGCACTTCCCGTTGGCCTTCCCGGTGGGAAGTCGGGCAGGGGGACTGTTAAAATACCCCAGACCTCTTTTTTTTCCTAAAGCAGGTGAGTTTTGAACTGAAATCGAAACTCAACAGCCGAAAACTGGCCCCAGAGTTATAATCAGGGACACTTTTATTTACGCAAAGTGCACAACTGGTATTCTCCAAACCTGCGGGAGAAACTATTTGCAAACCTTGGGTATCCACACAGATAAATTAACCTTTACGTATTGATAATATTTCCCCATTTGTCATGAAAATTGACCCAGCCATGTTATGGCGAAGACATTTTGAATGAGTCTCACACTTTCTGTCACTCTCTTTGGGAATGAAATCTGCTGATATGATGGCAGTCTGTACGCTGTGATAGAATTTCTGTCAGGCTGACGGTTATATGCCTGAGGGACAGTGCTAACAACATGCAGTCTGCTACTGTGATGTAAAACAATTAGTTTTGCAACATTCATTTTCAGCACGTCTGCAATATCTGCCGGCTACAGTTCAAACAGCATGGTCTGTTTACAAGAATCGTGTGCTTAGTATGAAACAATGGCATGAATATGACACAGGACTGGAGTTTAGAAGAATGAGAGGTGATCTCATAGAAACATATAAAATTCTAACAGGACCTAGACAGACTAGATGCAGGGAGGATGTTCCCGATGGCTGGGGAGTCCAGAACCAGGGGTCGCAGTCTTAGGATATGGAGTATGCCATTTAGAACCGAGATGAGGAGAAATTTCTTCACTCAGAGGGTGGTGAACCTGTGGAATTCTCTACCACAGAACGCAGTGGAGGCCAAGTCATTAGATGGATTCAAGAAGGAGATAGATATATTTCTTAATGCTAAAGGGATCAAGGGATATGGGGAAAAAGTGGGAACAGAATACTGAGTTAGACGATCAGCCATGATCATTTTGAACGACGGAGCAGGCCCGAAGGGCCGAATGGTCTACTCTAGCTCTATTTTCTATGTTTCTATGTAAATAACTGGCACTGAATGAACTTGGTGACAATATGGATGGTCGGGGTCTAACTCATTTTTGGTCCCTGTGTTATTATACGTTCAGCTACTTAACTATTCTACCTATTCTCAAATGCAGTGACAATTTTTATCTTTGAAGTTGAGATAAAATATCTTTTAAATCCTTTGCCTGGAACATTTGGCTACCGATTACCTTATCTCCTCTATTCTCTGAACAGTAAACCCCTCTGAACGATACATTTTAATATCAGAATACACCAATGTTTTGCCTATAATTTACAACTCCAACATTAGGCGTCCTTTATAATGTTTCATTTGTGATTATTGAGGAATTCAGGTGAAGGGTGAAGAACTCCTAGTATCGGGAGCAATATAACAATAGAAGAAGGTAAATCAAGAAGTAAATTAATTTTTTTTATTCAGTAAAAACTACTAATTTAAGTAAAGTAAGGAACTGGTGAGTAAAGGGGCAGAGACTCGTTCTGCCGGGGCTCCAACTCCTTTATGATGCACTAGGATTTCTCGGACTTCCCCTGAGGGGAGGACCAGGGCCTGCACCTGCAATAGGTTCAGGCCAAGAGTTTCCACGGAAATAAGGCTGGAAAAGTGTTTTCGGCCCTTTTTGATGGGCGGGCAAAAGCAGCAGCATCTGACAAAAGCTGATTTAGACCCTGCGCCTGGAAAGCAGGGTCTGAGGGGGTCAGGAAGCAAGACAAAGAAGGCCGAAAAGGGTGATTTTGTTGCAGGGATTCTTCCACCTTTGGGCCTGAAGGCCTACTGGCTGCTGTTTCCCAACATTCGCTGAAGAACCCGGGGCCGGTGGGCAGTCCTGCAGCTTCAGGCCTCTCAAGCCTCCTTGGTTTCTGGTGCAAGACTCTAACAAGGGACGGGCCTAAGTTGGGGATATAAGTGGGTTATGTGAATGATATGGTCCATCAAATGTGGGTGCACAGAGACCTGGCCAGGCAGCTGATCTGCAACACCAATTTTACGCACGATTCCAAGTTGAAAATCTACCCCTTAGAATTGGTGAATTACGCTTTTCTGGAATGTGCATGATATTATCCACTGTTTTCTGGACGGGATACTTTAAATGAAAATGTTAACCATAATTTGCCGTAGCAGGGCATCTAATGGTATCTGCCTTTAGTTAGACTTGCCCTTGCATGTTTAGGTTTTTTAATTTTTTGTGTGGCAAGTTGCTGAAAGTGTGAGCTGATGACGTCACAGCGAGGGAAACCGGGCATTTGGGACCTGAGTGAACGGGGCAAGCAACTGTGTATTTCCTTAACCAATCAGAATGAAGGATTGTGAAATTAACAGTGCAAGGATTGAGAAGGAAGTGTAAATTAAAGTGGGTGAATTCAATGTCAAATCAGGTACAGAAAGAGAAATAAAGAGAGGGGAAGAAAGATTGGATTAAGCAAGAGAGAAAAAAGAGACAGAAAGGAAAAGTAAAAAAAAATTTTAATTTAAAATTTATCATTTTAAAATCTCCAACAATTAAAACCTAAAGGAATGAGACTCCACAAGTGTAATAGTTAATTTTCAGTGACTGAGAGGTTGATTAGCAATAATTAACACTTATCATGTCGTTAAAAGGATACTTAGATTTGAAATAACAAGATTTAACTTTCTGTGGTGAGTTTATTTTCTACCTATCGCGCAAATACAGCATCTTGACGCCATTCAATGCATTTCAATGGTGAGTCAGTCAGCGAGTTGCCGTTTTCGCGAAGCTAACAGCAGAGCAGTGCAACTGGTACAGCAACTTTTGGATATCCGCGTTTAACCTCGCATCTGCCCCTCACCTGAAGTTATTGTACCATTTGCGCATAAATAATAGCGAGCGCCATTAGCCTCACTGTTATAGCGACGGCAAATTCTGGTCCAGTGCAATCTTCTGGAGTTTTGACTTCCTATGTAACATGACAAAGAACTCTAAGCATCTGTACTCCCATTACAACATAATGACTGGTAAACAAGTTTGAAATATTTGGGAGCAGATGAGTTCTCTTAGTGTCCTGGTCAACATTTATCCCTCAACCCACACCACTAAAAACAGAAGAACTAGTCTTTCACGTCATTGCTGTTTGTGGGACCTTGTTGTGTGCAAATTGGCTACTGCATTTGCCTACAAAACAACAGTGACTACACTTCAAAGGTAATTCATTGGCTGTAAAGTGCTTTGGGAGGCCTTGAGGATGTGAAAGGCACTATATAAATGTAAGTTCATTCTGGAACATATATTTTATGCTATTCATATTAATTGACAAATGCCAATCACCCGTAACTAACATCTCCTCATGGTGACAATCTGAAATTGACAAAGAAATTACACAATATATGGAAAACAAGTTAGCAAGCAAGATCCAGAATTGTTCAGTTTATTTTGTGGATTGTGATAGAAGTCCCTGCTCCAGTAGGTTGAGGAACATATTACATCACTAGACGGACACTTCCCTTTAATGCCAGACATTTTCTGTCAACACTTCATCAGCTGGACTTGGGGATCAGTGGAACTGTAGTCTTCCCCATAGCTCACTGGTAAAGGAGAATTTAGTCACCTAACAGGGAGCTGTTCACAAGCTTCTAAGGGATTGAGTTCTTGTCCATCAGCTACTTTGTTTGGGGATTGCTTGCTTAACAGAACTGTAACTCCAACAAGCAGCTCCAATGAACACATTCAGTAGCCTACTGAACTTAGACATTGCTGGGATTTAAATCCACAGCCATAAGTACCATTTACACTGACACCTGGTGGTAATCTTAACTTTCCCTGCCCAGCGGGAAGCTGACAGGATCGGATCAGGAACCTGTTTTACACTCCGTCTGATTTTACTTTCCACTGAAGTGAATTACTCCAATGCTTTCCTGGCCGGCCTCCCACCCTCCACCCTCCACGAACTTCAGCTCACATGAAAGTCTGCTGTCATATCCTAACCTATCCTGCACCAAGTCCCACCTGCCCATCAAAGCCGCCTTTGCTGGTCTACACGGACTCCTGGTCCGCCAATGCTTCAAATTGAAAATTCTCATCCTCATGTTTAATTGTCTCCATCACTTTGCCCCTCCCCACCTCTTTAACTTCCTCAAGCCCTGCAAGCCCCCATCCCCGAAATGCTCCTCTGACTCCAACCTCTTGTGCATTCCCTTCTCCCTTTGCCCCACCATTAGAGGCTGTGCTTTCAGCTGCCTCAGTCTCATGCTTGGAATTCCCTTGCGCAATCCTTCCATCTCGATCTCCACCTCACTCTCCTCCTTAAAACCCCCCTCTTTGAGCAACCTCTAGGTCACCCCAATCGTTGGCTTACCATTAATTTTCCTAATGCTCAGTGAAGTGCCTTGGGACATTTCTCTATGTTAAAGGCACTGCGTAAATGCAGGTTGTTGTATCTTTCTCGTGTTGATGCTGTTCGACTTGATATGCGTTTACAACAATTTCTGTTCTGATTTCAATTGACCAGCATTCGCTGTTCATGAAGTGTTTGCAAACCACTGCACCAATAGTTACACCAGGAGTAACTTATTGTGGCTGAAGATGGACGAGGAAGGCATCCCTCGCACATCCCGCATGTGGCTGTACCACAGCAAAACAAATTGGGGATGGCAAAACTGGACAGAAGCATAAGAAGTCGTGCCAGACTGACGTAGATGGAAGAATTGATTGCAGCCTCACCTGTCACTGGGCAGGAAGGAGATGAATGTGAGCGAATCATCGAACTGAGACGTGGAAAGTTGCAATTTTAAAAAAAGTTAAGAATTTAAAATTCCGTACATGCAACTTGATTTTGCCAGGGAGGGAGCAAACAAAAATTTTGGTACCAGACTTATTTCCATAGCCCAGCATTCTTTACACTTCAAGATTTTGAAATATTCTTGATTAGCAGAATAATCATTTGTGGAACAGGCTCCAGGAGCTAAATGGCCTACTCCTGGACCTATGATCCTATGATTTGTGACTGCAGAAAGCATTCCACACAAGTGGGACTAAAGAGGCATAAAGTGAGTCGGCTATCAATACTGGAATATCGCCCAGGTTGGTACAGCCAATTCTCAACATAACATAACACTAAAACAAAATCATGAACTCTTTATGCAACATGTTTGAAAGATTTTAAGTGTTACAAGTAAAATAAACATTTTAATTCATCCAAATTAGTAACATTTGAATCAAATGGTGCTATAAAATTATCCTAATATAATTCAATGACTGAATCCTTACAAACTTATAACTAATTTGCAAATAAATGTTGTGCTTTGTTAAAGCGTACCGTTGAATGATATTATTACTAACACATAGTTCTCATCAGATATCTTCTATTGGTCATTATAGGCCCTCCCTGTCTGCCCTCTCCAGTGGATGTAAACGATCCCATGACACGATTCAAAGAAGAGCAGGGGAGTTCTCCCGGTGTCCTGGCCAATATTTATCCCTTAACCAACATCTGAAAACAGATTTATCTGGTCATTATCACTTTGCTGTTTGTGGGACCTTGCTGTGCGCAAATTGGCTGATGCGTTTCCTACATTACAACAGTGACTACACTTCAAAAGTACTTCATTGGCTGTAAAATGCTTTGGGACGTCCAGAGATTGTGAAAGGTGCTATATAAATACATGTCTTTCTTTCTTTCTTTCTTATAGACAGAGCTGTTTTGTTTGTGCCGGATCCCACTTTCTAATTGCATTCCATTGCTTGCTCTCTCTGGAGTGCAAGATGAGGAGAGTAACAGTGCTGAGCTCCCAGCTGTGGCAAAACACCACAGCCAGGCAGGCAGTAAAGCCAGAATGAAAATCACACAGAACAGCGGCAAGTCTGGCAAGAATACGAGGGAAGGGAGAGGTGACTTGCAAGTGATCCCTAGACCATATCATGAGCGCTGCTGGTTTAAGCATTCTCAACCCATTTCCCGATGGGCAAAAAATCACAAAACAAAAAAGTTACCTCAAATTTAACAACATTAATGTTGGTTCACCTTCTGAGGATGTAGCATGGATGGTACAAGAAATGAATAGGTCACATCAGTACCCATGCAAAGTTAAGTTTCAAGCCCTTTGACAGGGTAATCCAGAGAACCTCTGTCCTGTATCTGACCCGTATTGTTTTTTGACCAGAGAATGCCGTCATCACTGGGTATGTGCCAGAGAAATATGCTGTTCCTCGGAATTGCCTGGCAGTTGATACCTTCATTAGAGTTTAGCCTCCAGATCTCTATTCCTTCCCCCAGTATAATTTGACAAACAGAGACAGACAGACACACACAATAATAAAAAAAATAGCTTTTCCAAGGTTTACTGAAGAATTACAATGTTAATATTCTGGCACCTTCAGGTTAAACAAAATCATGAATCTTAAAATATTCAGCTTGCTGCGTATTAGAAGCATGACTTAGGAAATGTATGTACAGATCATAATGGTGCACTGTAGAATTGTGGCCAGATCAGGGATTCTATGTATTGAAAGTAAATGGAAAGCAATTTCCTTATAGTGAGACTGTACATTTGGATCAGATTTATTCTTGGATCTGGTACATATTTCTGTGGCGTCAACTGCATATTGCACACCTCAACCCCGACAATTATTTAGCAAGAGAAATACTCCACATCAGCGCAGTGTATCTGATTATGATACTGGCATTCACAAGTGAAAGCAAGTCATTTTTAATTTCTGTCTGCCCGAGACTTCAAAGGGCTTCGGTGCAGCTTTACAGCATAGAGCAATTATATTTTTTATTGTACAGGAAATATCACTGAAATGTTGGCACAGCAGTGAATGTGAAAGCGAATAGACAGCCCTGTAACCTCTGCAGACTCACAATTAGGGATTAAGAATTAACCCATCGGTTGCCAATTCTGCCGCTTCCAACATGGTGGTACTGAAATCACATAAAATTGCATCACAATTTATAAACATTGACTGGAAATAATTCAACTTACACAGATGAGGCCTCAATTCTTTGATGTCCGACTAAGCCAGACCCAGAAACATGAATACTGGGAGGTGCACATTCACAGATTCCTGACTAACAGCACGAGAGTTGGGAAAATACGTGCTGCAAATGTAATTCTGTCATGTTTATACCTTTGCATGGAGCAGAGAATTGGGTTAAGCTATGCACAAAAAAAATATTTATATGCACAACGAATGAACTGCAATGTTGCTTTAAGGAAACTTCTAGCACAGATGGGACTGGAACCCTTTTCATCCTCAGTATTTGATGGATGTGCAAAGTATGTTTCATAATTAAGAAAATGTGGCTCTTAATCCCTGGTATGATACTTGTATCATGTAGCTGAGTCTGTGAACAGTTGCAAGCATGAGTTGCAATTATATTTTGTATAATAAAACGGGAGAGTGATCTGTCTGACTTTTAATACTGTACCTAAATGTAGTGTTGTCAGAAAGAAAGCAGAAACATGGGAATGGTCTACATGTTGTCCAGACTTACACTGTCAGAGTACAAAGTATCTCTATATTAAAATGTTCCCTCCTACAACAGAAAGCCAAAGCTGAACGACTGCATGTTGATTGATAACTGATCTGTAACCCAATTAATCTAAAAATGTGCAGTACTCTTGGTCATCTCCTGCAGGATTATATTTCTAATTTCACACTCTGGAAAGCAAATCACTTTTTAAAGTCATTTTTCAACAGCAGCCACACCTGTCCCTTTCATCACAGAGGACAGCAGGGATGTCTGACCCCATGACCTGGCCTTGGACACTGATCGCTAAACCATGCTGTGGCTGGTCGGGCTGCTCGAATGCACAACTTCAACCAAGATTCCTCTCGGACACACCTCCCGTTCGCAAAAAATGAAACAAAAAATGAAACAAACATGATCTGAATGCACCCGCTATTTATTCAACGAAGGCCGACATTTTCCAAATTGATGAATTCCACAGCAGGGCCATACCCCGATGATTGTGTTTGTGTTATGGAGGACCGGGGGGGGTCACAATCTCAAGTTATGTAACGGCCAGATCTTGGTTACCTATCAGGAGGTGGTTCTTTTCCCAGAGAATAGATGCCGGTTCATGCGGTGAACGCCGTTTTGCTGAGTACCTTCAAGCGAGAACTAGTTCAGTTTCTGGCTGAGGCGGAGACCACCTCGCACCTGGTGACGTGAATCAGGGCCAGAGTGGACTACTTTCAATCGCCTAAGGGGGTCGGAGAGGATTTTCCAGTCTTTTTCTCCCTAATTGGCCTGGGTTTGTATCTGGTTTTCCGCCTCTCCCATGGGATTACAGGGTTCCCAGGTGGGGTGGGGATGCACAATGCATCACTACTGTGTGGGGCAGGCTGGACGGATCGGCAAGTCTTTTCCTGTCCGTCAGTTTTCGTATGCTCGTATGATATCAGCATAAGCTATTTCTGATTTGTTCAAGGTGTTTATCTGGCATTCGTTGGCTCAGTGGACTGACTGACGATCACTGGCGATATGACACTGATTTAGACCATTCAATACTAGCAGAGGTAAGCCTCCATCTGTTACGTGCTCTTGGTGCTCAGTTGGTTCTTTCGCAACTTTGAATCTGGCCAGCTTTTCAGCCCGCTGTGTACAATTTCCCCCAACCCCCAAAAATGAAATAGGGCTGAGGATCCCTCGGTTCACTCTGTGCTGTGACATTATGAATGCTTCTGTGAAGATTCCTCCATTATTTCCTTTCTAGAGACACTGATCAGAGGAAATTGGCTATCACGAAGCAGAATTGAAAGAAAAAGTGAGTGGAACTATGGAATAACTCTTCAGTTAAGCAGAAAAGGATAATTTAGTTCTACGTTAATCTTAGAATTTAAATAAACTTCCTCCAATTAATAAAAGTTCAAATAAGAAGAAACCCATTCTGTAATCTCTGATCATTTGATGCTAAAATACTGTTGTAGTCCTCAAAAGGTTAATGGTTTAACATCGCAAATTCAGCATTCCGAATAGGCAGCAGTTTATCTTAGGACAGAAGTTATATTAGAGGCTGCTTACATTCCAAGTTTGAATAGATAAGCTCATTGTTGACACAGCAAGCTGTTAGATCTTTTTTTAAACGAAAAGTTTTGAAAAATTTAAATTTTTTTGGAGTCCCTAAATATAAAGACACGTTTTTATATGGGACAAAATGTAATGTATCAATTCTATTTTTTTAAACTTTTCTTATAAAGTGGCAGATTTTTCAAGCATGTTAGTCAGATGCAGACATTAAGCTGGCAAAGATTAACAAATCGATAGATTGGGGTGCGATTCTTTGTGCCCAATATTCCGATACTCTCCTAGAGTGTGATCCTCTTCACTCGATATTCCGATACTCTCCTAGCGTGTGATCCTCTTCACTCGATATTCCGATACTCTCCTAGCGTGTGATCCTCTTCACTCGATATTCCGATACTCTCCTAGCGTGTGATCCTCTTCACTCGATATTCCGATACTCTCCTAGAGTGTGATCCTCTTCACTCGATATTCCGATACTCTCCTAGCATGTGATCCTCTTCACTCGATATTCCGATACTCTCCTAGCATGTGATCCTCTTCACTCGATATTCCGATACTCTCCTAGCGTGTGATCCTCTTCCCTCGATATTCCGATACTCTCCTAGCGTGTGATCCTCTTCACTCGATATTCCAATACTCTCCTAGCATGTGATCCTCTTCGCCCGATATTCCAATACTCTCCTAGTGTGTGATCCTCTTCGCCCGATATTCCAATACTCTCCTAGCGTGTGATCCTCTTCACTCGATATTCCGATACTCTCCTAGCGTGTGATCCTCTTCACTCGATATTCCGATACTCTCCTAGCGTCTGATCCTCTTCCCTCGATATTCCAATACTCTCCTAGCGTGTGATCCTCTTCGCCCGATATTCCAATACTCTCCTAGCGTGTGATCCTCTTCGCCCGATATTCCAATACTCTCCTAGCGTGTGATCCTCTTCCCTCGATATTCCGATACTCTCCTAGCGTGTGATCCTCTTCACTCGATATTCCAATACTCTCCTAGCGTGTGATCCTCTTCGCCCGATATTCCGATACTCTCCTAGCGTGTGATCCTCTTCGCCCGATATTCCGATACTCTCCTAGCGTGTGATCCTCTTTGCCCGATATTCCGATACTCTCCTAGCGTCTGATCCTCTTCCCTCGATATTCCGATACTCTCCTAGCATGTGATCCTCTTCACTCGATATTCCGATACTCTCCTAGCGTGTGATCCTCTTCGCCCGATATTCCGATACTCTCCTAGCGTGTGATCCTCTTCACTCGATATTCCGATACTCTCCTAGCGTCTGATCCTCTTTGCCAAATATTCCGATACTCTCCTAGCATGTGATCCTCTTCGCCCGATATTCCGATACTCTCCTAGCATGTGATCCTCTTCGCCCGATATTCCGATACTCTCCTAGCGTGTGATCCTCTTTGCCCGATATTCCGATACTCTCCTAGCATGTGATCCTCTTCGCCCGATATTCCAATACTCTCCTAGCGTGTGATCCTCTTCACTCGATATTCCGATACTCTCCTAGCGTGTGATCCTCTTCACTCGATATTCCGATACTCTCCTAGCGTGTGATCCTCTTCCCTCGATATTCCAATACTCTCCTAGCGTGTGATCCTCTTCGCCCGATATTCCAATACTCTCCTAGCGTGTGATCCTCTTTGCCCGATATTCCGATACTCTCCTAGCGTGTGATCCTCTTCCCTCGATATTCCAATACTCTCCTAGCGTGTGATCCTCTTCGCCCGATATTCCGATACTCTCCTAGCGTGTGATCCTCTTCGCCCGATATTCCGATACTCTCCTAGCGTGTGATCCTCTTCACTCGATATTCCGATACTCTCCTAGCGTGTGATCCTCTTCGCCCGATATTCCGATACTCTCCTAGCGTGTGATCCTCTTCACTCGATATTCCGATACTCTCCTAGCGTCTGATCCTCTTTGCCAAATATTCCGATACTCTCCTAGCATGTGATCCTCTTCGCCCGATATTCCGATACTCTCCTAGCGTGTGATCCTCTTTGCCCGATATTCCGATACTCTCCTAGCATGTGATCCTCTTCGCCCGATATTCCAATACTCTCCTAGCGTGTGATCCTCTTCGCCCGATATTCCAATACTCTCCTAGCGTGTGATCCTCTTCCCTCGATATTCCGATACTCTCCTAGCGTGTGATCCTCTTCCCTCGATATTCCGATACTCTCCTAGCGTGTGATCCTCTTCACTCGATATTCCGATACTCTCCTAGCGTGTGATCCTCTTCACTCGATATTCCGATACTCTCCTAGCGTGTGATCCTCTTCGCCCGATATTCCAATACTCTCCTAGCGTGTGATCCTCTTCGCCCGATATTCCAATACTCTCCTAGCGTGTGATCCTCTTCCCTCGATATTCCGATACTCTCCTAGCGTGTGATCCTCTTCACTCGATATTCCAATACTCTCCTAGCGTGTGATCCTCTTCGCCCGATATTCCGATACTCTCCTAGCGTGTGATCCTCTTCACTCGATATTCCGATACTCTCCTAGCGTCTGATCCTCTTTGCCAAATATTCCGATACTCTCCTAGCATGTGATCCTCTTCGCCCGATATTCCGATACTCTCCTAGCATGTGATCCTCTTCGCCCGATATTCCGATACTCTCCTAGCGTGTGATCCTCTTTGCCCGATATTCCGATACTCTCCTAGCGTCTGATCCTCTTCGCCCAATATTCCGATACTCTCCTAGCGTCTGATCCTCTTCGCCCGATATTCCGATACTCTCCTAGCGTCTGATCCTCTTCCCTCGATATTCCGATACTCTCCTAGCGTCTGATCCTCTTCCCTCGATATTCCGATACTCTCCTAGCGTGTGATCCTCTTCGCCCGATATTCCAATACTCTCCTAGCGTGTGATCCTCTTCACTCGATATTCCGATACACTCCTAGCATGTGATCCTCTTCCCTCGATATTCCGATACTCTCCTAGCATGTGATCCTCTTCACTCGATATTCCGATACTCTCCTAGCGTGTGATCCTCTTCCCTCGATATTCCGATACTCTCCTAGCGTGTGATCCTCTTCGCCCGATATTCCAATACTCTCCTAGCGTGTGATCCTCTTCCCTCGATATTCCGATACTCTCCTAGCATGTGATCCTCTTCGCCCGATATTCCGATACTCTCCTAGCGTGTGATCCTCTTCACTCGATATTCCGATACTCTCCTAGCGTCTGATCCTCTTTGCCAAATATTCCGATACTCTCCTAGCATGTGATCCTCTTCGCCCGATATTCCGATACTCTCCTAGCATGTGATCCTCTTCGCCCGATATTCCGATACTCTCCTAGCGTGTGATCCTCTTTGCCCGATATTCCGATACTCTCCTAGCGTCTGATCCTCTTCGCCCAATATTCCGATACTCTCCTAGCGTCTGATCCTCTTCGCCCGATATTCCGATACTCTCCTAGCGTGTGATCCTCTTCACTCGATATTCCGATACTCTCCTAGCGTCTGATCCTCTTCGCCCGATATTCCAATACTCTCCTAGCATGTGATCCTCTTCCCTCGATATTCCAATACTCTCCTAGCATGTGATCCTCTTCACTCGATATTCAGATACTCTCCTAGCGTCTGATCCTCTTCCCTCGATATTCCGATACTCTCCTAGCGTGTGATCCTCTTCGCCCGATATTCCAATACTCTCCTAGCGTGTGATCCTCTTCCCTCGATATTCCGATACTCTCCTAGCATGTGATCCTCTTCACTCGATATTCCGATACTCTCCTAGCGTGTGATCCTCTTCCCTCGATATTCCGATACTCTCCTAGCGTGTGATGCTCTTCACTCGATATTCAGATACTCTCCTAGCGTCTGATCCTCTTCACTCGATATTCAGATACTCTCCTAGCATGTGATCCTCTTCACTCGATATTCCGATACTCTCCTAGCGTGTGATCCTCTTCGCCCGATATTCCAATACTCTCCTAGCGTGTGATCCTCTTCCCTCGATATTCCGATACTCTCCTAGCATGTGATCCTCTTCACTCGATATTCCGATACTCTCCTAGCGTGTGATCCTCTTCGCCCGATATTCAGATACTCTCCTAGCGTGTGATCCTCTTCACTCGATATTCAGATACTCTCCTAGCGTGTGATCCTCTTCACTCGATATTCAGATACTCTCCTAGCGGGTGATCCTCTTCACTCGATATTCCGATACTCTCCTAGCGTGTGATCCTCTTCACTCGATATTCCGATACTCTCCTAGCGGGTGATCCTCTTCACTCGATATTCAGATACTCTCCTAGCGTGTGATCCTCTTCACTCGATATTCCGATACTCTCCTAGCGTGTGATCCTCTTCGCCCAATATTCCGATACTCTCCTAGCGTGTGATCCTCTTCGCCCAATATTCCAATACTCTCCTAGCGTGTGATCCTCTTCGCCCAATATTCCGATACTCTCCTAGCGTGTGATCCTCTTCACTCGATATTCCGATACTCTCCTAGCGTGTGATCCTCTTCGCCCAATATTCCGATACTCTCCTAGCGTGTGATCCTCTTCACTCGATATTCCGATACTCTCCTAGCATGTGATCCTCTTCCCTCGATATTCCAATGCTCTCCTAGCGTGTGATCCTCTTCCCTCGATATTCCGATACTCTCCTAGCATGTGATCCTCTTCACTCGATATTCAGATACTCTCCTAGCATGTGATCCTCTTCACTCGATATTCAGATACTCTCCTAGCGTGTGATCCTCTTCACTCGATATTCCGATACTCTCCTAGCGTGTGATCCTCTTCACTCGATATTCCGATACTCTCCTAGCGTCTGATCCTCTTTGCCAAATATTCCGATACTCTCCTAGCATGTGATCCTCTTCGCCCGATATTCCGATACTCTCCTAGCATGTGATCCTCTTCGCCCGATATTCCGATACTCTCCTAGCGTGTGATCCTCTTTGCCCGATATTCCGATACTCTCCTAGCGTGTGATCCTCTTCGCCCAATATTCCGATACTCTCCTAGCGTCTGATCCTCTTCGCCCGATATTCCGATACTCTCCTAGCGTCTGATCCTCTTCCCTCGATATTCCGATACTCTCCTAGCGTCTGATCCTCTTCCCTCGATATTCCGATACTCTCCTAGCGTGTGATCCTCTTCGCCCGATATTCCAATACTCTCCTAGCGTCTGATCCTCTTCACTCGATATTCCGATACTCTCCTAGCATGTGATCCTCTTCCCTCGATATTCCGATACTCTCCTAGCGTGTGATCCTCTTCCCTCGATATTCCGATACTCTCCTAGCATGTGATCCTCTTCCCTCGATATTCCGATACTCTCCTAGCGTGTGATCCTCTTCCCTCGATATTCCGATACTCTCCTAGCGTGTGATCCTCTTCACTCGATATTCCAATACTCTCCTAGCGTGTGATCCTCTTCGCCCGATATTCCAATACTCTCCTAGCGTGTGATCCTCTTCACTCGATATTCCAATACTCTCCTAGCATGTGATCCTCTTCGCCCGATATTCCGATACTCTCCTAGCGTGTGATCCTCTTCGCCCGATATTCCGATACTCTCCTAGCATGTGATCCTCTTCACTCGATATTCAGATACTCTCCTAGCGTCTGATCCTCTTCCCTCGATATTCCGATACTCTCCTAGCATGTGATCCTCTTCACTCGATATTCCGATACTCTCCTAGCGTGTGATCCTCTTCGCCCGATATTCCGATACTCTCCTAGCGTGTGATCCTCTTCACTCGATATTCCGATACTCTCCTAGCGTCTGATCCTCTTTGCCAAATATTCCGATACTCTCCTAGCATGTGATCCTCTTCGCCCGATATTCCGATACTCTCCTAGCGTGTGATCCTCTTCACTCGATATTCCGATACTCTCCTAGCGTCTGATCCTCTTTGCCAAATATTCCGATACTCTCCTAGCATGTGATCCTCTTCGCCCGATATTCCGATACTCTCCTAGCATGTGATCCTCTTCGCCCGATATTCCGATACTCTCCTAGCGTGTGATCCTCTTTGCCCGATATTCCGATACTCTCCTAGCGTCTGATCCTCTTCGCCCAATATTCCGATACTCTCCTAGCGTCTGATCCTCTTCGCCCGATATTCCGATACTCTCCTAGCGTCTGATCCTCTTCCCTCGATATTCCGATACTCTCCTAGCGTCTGATCCTCTTCCCTCGATATTCCGATACTCTCCTAGCGTGTGATCCTCTTCGCCCGATATTCCAATACTCTCCTAGCGTGTGATCCTCTTCACTCGATATTCCGATACTCTCCTAGCATGTGATCCTCTTCCCTCGATATTCCGATACTCTCCTAGCATGTGATCCTCTTCACTCGATATTCCGATACTCTCCTAGCGGGTGATCCTCTTCACTCGATATTCAGATACTCTCCTAGCGTCTGATCCTCTTCGCCCGATATTCCAATACTCTCCTAGCGTGTGATCCTCTTCACTCGATATTCCGATACTCTCCTAGCATGTGATCCTCTTCCCTCGATATTCCGATACTCTCCTAGCATGTGATCCTCTTCACTCGATATTCCGATACTCTCCTAGCGGGTGATCCTCTTCGCCCGATATTCCAATACTCTCCTAGCGTGTGATCCTCTTCCCTCGATATTCCGATACTCTCCTAGCATGTGATCCTCTTAGCCCGATATTCCGATACTCTCCTAGGATGTGATCCTCTTCGCCCGATATTCCGATACTCTCCTAGCTGGTGATCCTCTTCGCCCGATATTCCGATACTCTCCGAGCGTGTGATCCTCTTTGCCAAATATTCCGATACTCTCCAAGAGTGTGATCCTCTTTGCCCGATATTCCAATACTCTCCTAGAGTGTGATCCTCTTTGCCCGATATTCCGATACTCTCCCAGCATGCGATCCTCTTTGCCCGATATTCCAATCCTCTCCCAGCATGCGATCCTCTTTGTCTGATATTCCGATACTCTCCCGGCATGCGATCCTCTTTGTCTGATATTCCGATACTCTCCTAGAGTGTGATCCTCTTTGTCTGATATTCCGATACTCTCCCAGCATGCGATCCTCTTTGTCTGATATTCCGATACTCTCCCAGCATGCGATCCTCTTTGTCTGATATTCCGATACTCTCCCAGCATGCGATCCTCTTTGTCTGATATTCCGATACTCTCCCGGCATGCGATCCTCTTTGTCTGATATTCCGATACTCTCCTAGAGTGTGATCCTCTTTGTCTGATATTCCGATACTCTCCCGGCATGCGATCCTCTTTGTCTGATATTCCGATACTCTCCTGGCATGCGATCCTCTCTGTCTGATATTCCGATACTCTCCCAGCATGCATTCCTTTTTGCCCGATATTCCAATACTCTCCTAGTGTGCGATTCTCTCTGCTTATACCTTCATATTAGGATTGGAGATGGCTGGCTTATGAATAATGTGCTTTGTTTAATTTTATTGGGCTCTTTGGGTAAGTTTTCCTTTATTTTTTGATGTGCTCTCATTCCTAGTCTTCATCCAACTGAAACCCGCAGCTGAGAAAGCGGGCTTCTGTTCTGCGTCTTGGTTGCCACCAGTGCCCCGTAGCAAGCCAAGAACTGTCCAGGTGTGACTCTCCCCTTCAGTATTCTATCTCCTGCAGCTCTCCCCCCGAGCCAAAATGTCAGTCTTGGTCCAAAGGTAGGATTCTTGTCTTTGAGTCAGAAGGTCGCGGGTTCAAATCCTTGAGCACATAATCTAGGCTGACGCATCAGAGCAGCACCGAGAGAGTGCTATCTTTCAGATGAGATGTTAAACTGAGGCTCTGTCTGCCCTCTCAGGTGGATGTAAAAGATTCCATGGTACTATTCAAAGAAAAGCAGGTGAGTTCTCCAGGTATCCTGGCCAACAATTATCCTTTAAGCAACACCACTAAAAACAGATGATCTGGTTATTTATCTAATTTCTGTTAGTGGGACCTTGCTGTGACAAATTGTTTGTTGTGTTTCCAACTGTGACAACAATTCAAGAGTACTTCATTGGCTGTGAAGCACATTGGGATGTCCTGAGGTTGTGAAAGGTGCTATATAAATGCAAGTTCTTTCTTTCTGAACACAGTTTCCACCTTCTCCATGACACTGAGAATCAACCCATGATTAATATATCGACCTTGCCTCATAATCGACAATTTGAATCCTCTGTCCCCTATGTACATATCTCTGTTTATTTGGATGAATTTTCAGGCTAAAGTTTAAATATACCTTGAAGATTGAGCGATTATGTCACAGATTAATAAAATAGTCTTAACAATGTCATATATAGTGGGTTAAAGTACAATAGCTGCATTTTAAAGGGGATCTATCATCATCTCAACTACAACAATGACGATGATGACGATGACAATTGTATTTATGTATTGCCTTTTAATGTAAAAAAAATTCTTCACACAGGAGAGCACTTCACAGAGGAATAGAAAAAATAAAATGAACGCTGATCCAAAGAGGAAATATTAGGAGGGGTGGCCATAAGCTTGGTCAGAGATCGTTTTTAAGGAGGGTCTCAAAACAAGAGAGGAAAGTGGAAAGGGAAGGGTTTAGGGTGGGATTTCCAGAGCGTGGCTGCCAAAGGTGTAGCAAAGGGAGAGGGATCACAAGAGGCTGACATCAGAGGAATGGAGAGTTTGGAGGAGGTTACAGTGCTAGAGAGGAGCAGGGCCACGGAGGGATTTAAACACAAGGATAAGAATTTTAAATGTGAGGTACTGGGGGACTGAAAGCCAACGTAGGACAGCAAGGACAGACTAATGGGCACGCAGGGCTTGGTCCTGGATTGTATATGGGCAGCAGGGATTTTATGGAGGGTGAAGGGTGAGAGACCAAGAGAACATCCCATAAGAGTCTACCATTATTTTCCCATGATGAAGCGATGATGTTTTCCATTGCACATGTCACAGGAGCATGAAAAACATCCTAGTATTGCATGTTTACAAACAGCGTTCAATACTTTCTATAAAGATTTTTCAAGGATGAAACAATAAAACAAGACCATCTTGCTTAGATGAAGAATGTTGATCAGCTCATTTGATCATATATGTTAAAGACACTATAAAAGTGCAAGTAGTTGTTACTACATCAAACCTGCCATCTTCCTATTACAGCTTTAACACACACCTGAATGAGCAGATGAGACCTTATCTGAATACCTGCATCTCTCACAATGCAACACTCCCTCAGTATTGCACTGGAGTGGCAGCCTAGAATATGAGCTCAAATCCTGGTGTGCAACTTGAACCCACAATGTTCTAACCCAAAGACGAGAGTGCTATCAACCAAGACAAGTTTAAGACTTAACTATTTACTGCACAGAATATTTAGTTATCTACATCTTTCTCTAAGTCTGCTTAATAATAGCCAGCACTTACAGAAAATCACTCTTTTCTGCCTTATAAAGAAATTTATTTGAATAGGTGCAAAGGAATGACACACTTAAGGGTTAAAGCTCCTCTTAAGGTTTAACTCTGAAGCCATAAAAAAGCTCATATAGAATAACAGACAGCTTTAAACGAGAGAGTAATCAAAATGTGTTTCTCTGACAGTTGCAAAACCTACTTCTAAATGTTTGCATTTCACTCAGGCTTAACCCTATTGTTTTTCTTAGTCATTAGCCCAGAGCTGTGCGCTAAAGAAGCTTTTGAACAGTTACTGTGTAACCGTTGCTCAGAGCCTTGGTTCTCCTTTCAATCAGCATTTTTGGGCCTGAGGATAAGGTTAAGTCAGGTATTTTCCACTAATCTCGGCCATCACGTAAATACTGTACTTCTTTTGATGTATAAACTAAATTGTGCCTTAGGTTACAACAGGAGTTATTGTAAATATAAATTTTTATTATTTCATTTAAAAGATTACATGAAAATACATCAAACTTGCACACAGTAAATATAATGATATCCGTCTTTAATTATTTCATGTGATTGCTTTTTTGTTTTTGGAAATGTTTTATAATTAGCTAATTAAAACAGAATATGTTTAAGCAGCATTATGTTCAGTCACTGACCTTGAATAAGAAACTTAGAGGGGGAAAAACGCCCGCAGTTTAACAAGTAAACAGCATTTTTATATCAACATTTTTTGCTCTCCCTTTTACTTACAATAAAGCTGCTATTCCAGCATTTTTTTAAAATTAAAGGTTCGTGCAAGGGTGTCATATTACTATAAACACTGCTACCCATTTTGACTAATGTGGGGCTTGCAGACCTGAGTTATACTGCCAGCTTCACATTATTTCTCTGCCCACTGAAAAACACAGCTCAGCAGAAAGCTTATTGTCCCGTCAGATCTCCGCTAGCATCGAAAAAATTCAAAACTAAGCTTTCCAAAGTTGCCAAGGATCTTTTTAAACTTGGCTTTCCATCCCAATTATGCTATGCCTGGCGTAGAATTCCCCTGTGTGGTGACACCATAAGTGCATTAGTGAAGGTTTCCTCTGGTCTGTGTAGTGACAATATAAACAAGTTTTAAAAGAACATGTTTACGATTTCAGTAAAAATAACAAACAAGCTAAATTTTTAAGATGTCGCTACGCATAGTGACCAGAGGAAGTCTTACTGCCAGGTTGATGCCAATATAAAGTCAAAACTACTTCAACATTAGCACAAACTAATCTATTTGAGCAATGAACAGATGATACAAGATGATCTGCATTTTTTTTTTCCTCTTGTCTATTTACTCCACCAATTTTCTCCCCTCCTGTCCTTCCCTAGATGCACTTGGTGCGAATTTCCTTGAGAATTCTCCAAGGAACTTTGGCAGAAACCCCGGACAAACAGCATGGACAGGGTTTCCGCCAATGTTACAGTGGTCAATCGGGAGGGTCCCATGGCGATTGACTCTTTGCTAGAGTATGGTTCCGTGGTTGCCAGTTGCTCTCTGCTACTTCACCCAAGTAGCTGTTGTTCAGGTACAAACCTCCATAATGGGCATCAGCTGCAGAGGGTATCGCAGCCTGACTTAATCCTGTCCTCACCTGATGCAAGTACCTTTCCAGGAGGAGTCACTGGATAGCAATCTGGATCAGGAGTTCCAGCCAGTTCCTCCCTCACCGAGGGGCATTGAGTCCAATTGCTGGCACTCCTTCCCCACCCCATCTGAGATCGGCCAGCTCAATACAGACTTGGGAACAAACCTGGAACCTTCTTGGTCTACAAAGCTCAGATACTGGACAAACTGACTGAGCCAGGGGAGCCTGCATTTTATTTAAATATTAAAAATATATATATAAAAAATAAGACAGAAGAGAAGTAGAATAGGTGATCATGAAAACATTTGTAAGCTTCAAAAAATTTACTTCATATTAAATAAATTTATAGAGAAAATGATTTTTTGACAGAGAAAGCATGGGTATATCTTTACCTTAGTGAGAATGCTATGATTTATATAATTTATATTACACATAGCAAAATTACATTATAGTGCACACCAAAAACTGTTAATCCTCTTTATTAATAACATATAAATAACATGTTCAGCTCACTGAATTTCTGTTTCTACATTTACAAGAATTACAAATATAAATGATCTAAAATCAATTACTGTTAAATTTTGTGAATACCATTTATCATTAAATGGCATTTTGTCTTTACATTTTCTAAGTCTCCACATGCTACATATCACTCTCAGGGGGTTGTTATCCCACTCTCAGGGGCGTAGATATCCCACTCTCTGGCTCCAATCAGTACTTGAGTCTGTGGCACTCCCTCCCAGACTGTGCAGCTATGCAGGAACTCTGTAAATTATCTGCAGAAGTTCATGTGTTGAGTTTACCATCATTTACTGAACCCTCTAGTCTTGTCTGTCCGTACCCACCACAAATTCCCTGGGTCTTACCCACCAGTGGGCATTTGTCACTGACCCACATAACAGACTGATTCACGAGATGCATGCCCATGGGATAGATGGATAAAGTACTGGACTGGATTGATGCATATCTGAAAGGTGGACAAATAAGGTGATGCTCCATGGGGAGATTTAAGAGTGGATACCAGTTGCCAATAGAGGCCCACAGTGGTTGGTGTTGCAAGTTCTGTTGTTTATAATCTTTAGAAATGATTTAGAGACCAGAAGATTGTCCAAGTTGTCTAAGTTTGTAGATGCAGGTGCAGTGGCCAATGATGCTAGCCAATAATCTAACAGACCTGGACAGGCTAGATCAGTCATCAGAGAGATGGATTTCAACCACGGATAAGTGTAAAGTCATGAGATTAGGAAGAAGTGAGAATGTGGAATACATGTTAAATGATTATCTACTTGAAGTAATAGAACAGAAAAGAGATCTGTGGAATAGTTTGTCTTTTGAATGAGGCGTTAAACTGAGGCACCGTCTGCCCTCTCAGGTGGATGTAAAAGATCCCATGGCACTATTTCGAAGAAGAGCAGGGGACTTCTTCCTGGTGTCCTGGCCAATATTTATCCCTCAACCATCATCACTAAAAAAAGGTGATCTGGTCTTATCACATTGCTGTTTGTGGGACCTTGCTGTGCGCAAATTGGCTGCCGTGTTTCCTACATTACAACAGTGACTACGCTTCAAACGTACTCCATTGGCTGTAAAGTGCTTTGGGATGTCCTGAGGTCTTGAAAGGCGTTATATAAATGCAAGTCTTTCTTTTTCTTTTTACTTCATTAGATCTGTTGGTTCAGTTTTGGCGGTGGTAAAGAAAACAAATAAAATGTTGGGATGTACAGCTGAGGTTTGACTTGTGATTAAGGAGGTATTGTTGAAGAACAATCTGGCCTTGTTGAGGCTGTACCCAGAGTATTATGTTCAGTTTTGGTCTATTACAGGAAAGATGTAACAATAAAGAATTATTACAGAGATTAAAGGAGTAGGCTTACCAATCTGGTTCCTTAATTTAAGAGGACTGAATTATGAGGAAAGGTAGTCTACATTGGGACAATACTCTCTGGCAAAGAGGAAGATGAGGGAGGACTTAATAGAGAGGCCTTCAAGATTATCAGTGAAACAGAGAATTTGGATCCAGGAAAGTATTTCTGTTTAGCACAAGATTAGAGGAGTAGAGCACACAATTTAAATTAAGGATGCCAAAAGAAAAACGTTTTTTTAGTAAGAGGGCGACAGAATTTTGGAACAGATTGCCTGTGGAGGCAGTAGAAATGAGATACCGAGCTTTTAGTTCCAAAATTACAGTAAGAAAACTGATGGGAGCTTTGGTAGGATCGGCTGAAGTAGCCAAAAGTCTTCTCCTGCCCAAAAAAACATGGAGGTCTGAGATCAAAGACATGTTCGCTTGTTCAAATTGGGTTTGACTTTGACTCTGGGCTCCAGAGATAGGCCAGTGACATCACAAGCAGTTGTGTCACCAGCCTTGCCAGCAGCAGAGCTGCCTGACACCAAGAAAATACAAGACCAATAAACTACGGAGCGTGCCCAGCATGACTCTGGAGGGCAGGTGGCCCAAAATGGTTAGATTTTCACAGGGCAGCTAATTTGTCTTTTTTGTTTTAAAAAAAAGTCCTCAATATTTTTCTAAGCTTTTTTATTAAAACATAGGCTTTGTGGCAGTAGTTTAAACAAAAAGCATTCTTTCCTTCTCCTTTAAATACAAGGCTGAGAAATTCCTCTGAGCTGCTCCCGCTCCGCCAGCATTACTTCGCGGGAGCCCCGGCCAGTATTGGCAGACTGTTCAGTGAACTTTAACAAACATTCCACACACAGTACCAATATCTAAGGATATAAATCTTTAAGTCTTTTTGAAGGAATATCTATTGTTCTGAGGTCATTCTATGTGTAATTATGTATTATTCATCTTTTCTCTCTTCAAACCAGTGTGCTTTCTTTCTGTTATGCCTCTTGTTACCCATAATATTAGTCGCATTAAATCAATTATGTGGAGATCATGCAGCAGGGAGGGCATTGTAAATAGCATAAATATTCAAAAAGATTTACATTGAATATTTATGTTCAGTGGCCCTCTGATGGGAATTCTATTTCTACCACGAAAGCGCAGGACATGTTGGTATTTTAGATTTTTTTCCTTCACTCCTGTTTTTTCAAACCATTGATTCATAGCAGAAGGGAAGACCAGGCTGTCTGCAATCAGGCATCTCTTTGGCTGCTACTAGGTATGAGATAAGGTAGCCTGCACTGGGGGTTGGTCAGAGCTTCCCTGTAGGTGTCTGTTGGCAGGTGTATGAAAGAGCATCCTGTGTCTGGGCTTGGCTGTTAGAAGTGCATAGAATTATGGCCTCCACCCAGGCATTGCTCAGTGCCTTTCTGTAGATGGCTGCGAGCAAGTGTAAGAGTGCGGCCTGTTTGCAGGCCTCTCTTACTGTCCCTCCATATTGCCTGATAGGTGGTGTAGCAGAGCATGGTATGGAGTGAATCATCCTCCAATTAGATGTCCCACTGGTCTGTGAGGAAGTGTCTCGCTTTAACACTCCACCAAGGTCAGGGTGCAACTTGTGGAAAATTGGAGCCATGTGCTATCACTCCATGCAACTTAGGTTGTTCAATATTTTATTTAAAAATATACTAATTGTAACTAGTGAGATCAGTAACACAGAACAAAGTACCTCCAGTAATAGTCAGATGCTTGCAATTCTTAGATTAAGGTATTCTTAATGTGGCATTCAGCAGACATTTAATGACTTTTTTTTATTCATTCATGGGATGTGGGCATCGCTGGCAAGGCCAGCATTTATTGCCCATCCATAATTGCCCTTGAGAAGGTGGTGATGAGCCGCCTTCTTGAACCGCTGCAATCCGTGTGGTGAAGGTTCTCCCACAGTGCTGTTAGGCAGGGAGTTCCAGGATTTTGATCCAGCAATGATGAAGGAACGGCGATATATTTCCATGTCAGGATGGTGTGTGACTTGGAGAGGAACGTGCAGGTGGTGGTGTTCCCATGCACTTGCTGCCCTTGTCCTTCTAGGTGGTAGAGGTCGCGGGTTTGGGAGGTGCTGTCGAAGAAGTCTTGGCGAGTTGCTGCAGTGCGTCTTGTAGATGGTACACACTGCAGCCACAGTGCGTCGGTGATGGAGGGAGTGAATGTTTAAGGTGGTGATGGGGTGCCAATCAAGCGGGCTGCTTTGTCTTGGATGGTGTCAAGCTTCTTGAGTGTTGTTGGAGCTGCACTCATCCAGGCAAGTGGAGAGTATTCCATCAAACTCCTGACTTGTGCTTTGTAGAAGGTGGAAAGGTTTTGGGGAGTCAGGAGATGAGTCACTCGTCGCAGAATACCCAGCCTCTGACCTGCTCTTGTAGCCACTGTATTCATGTGGCTGGTCCAGTTAAGTTTCTGGTCAATGATGACCCCCAGGATGTTGATGATGGGGAATTCGGCGATGGTAATGTCATTGAATGTCAAGGGGAGATGGTTAGACTCTCTCTTGTTGGAGATGATCATTGCCTGGCACTTGTCTGGCACAAATATTACTTGCCACTCACCAGCCCAAGCCCAGATGTTGTCCAGGTCTTGCAGGCATGGACTGCTTCATTTTCTGAGGGGTTGTGAATAGAACTGAACACTGTGCAGTCAGCAGCAAACATCCCCACTTCTGACCTTATGATGAAGGGAAGGTCATTGATGAAGCAGCTGAAGATGGTTGGGCCTAGGACACTGCCCTGGGGAACTCCTGCAGCAACGTCCTGGGGCTGAGATAATTGGCCTCCAACAACTGCTACCATCTTCCTTTTTGCTAGGTATGACTTCAGCCACTGGAGAGTTTTCCCCCTGATTCCCATTGACTTTAATTTTACTAGGGCTCCTCGATGCCACACTCGGCCAAATGCTGCCTTGATGTCAAGGGCAGTCACTCTCACCTCACCTCTGGAATTCAGCTCTTTTGTCCGTGTTTGGACCAAGGCTGTAATGAGGTCTGAAGCCGGGTGGTCCTGGCAGAACTCAAACTGAGCATCGGTGAGCAGGTTATTGGTGAGTAAGTGCTGCTTGATAGCACTGTTGACGACAGTGTCTGGACTCCTTCCATGTCCCAAAAACTGTAATCAATTCACTCCTAATTTTGAGTCTAATTACATATGCTTGCCTAGCAATACTGAAGGAATCCCTTTGACCCATTTCAAAATGTCATGGTAGTTGAAAGTATAGATGGTGAGACATACAGGCAACATGCCGTACATATGAAAAGTACAACCTGCAATAAAGGGATATAAATCTTTTTAAGGATTTGTAATGGTTGGTATCTGGGGCCAGATTCATCGCCATTGGTAAAGAAAAATAATGCACAGGATAAGAAAAGAGCACAATTCCATTAACAACACAGTACAGCCTAAGTCAACATTTGCTCAGTAACTTTATATGGAGAGTCACAATCCCAAGACCATTCAAGAAGCATTCCAATATGCTGCACCATGAGGTGATGGAAAATGGCTGCGATTCCCTCACACTTGATTACAATCGTTTCTATGGTGAGGAGTTACTGAGGAGACTTTTCGCTTGAACCAAGGATGTCAGCGCACCCAAAGGGGAGCTGTACTCGAAGAGACCACAGAGGGCTACAACACTGTAACCCCAATTCTCCAGCCCAGGCTACCTTCAAGTGTAGCTGTCCACTGGGAGTGTGGGAGCGATGGGTTTGTTCGAGTGTTCCCTTATTTTCTCGCTCTGGTCTGGAAAGCAAGAGGAGAGGCTGAAACCCAGCTCCACCAATATCAAATGAAGGGTATACACCCAGAACATTAACTTGACTTTTTTCCAGCCAAGTGGGCCACAAAATAGGCCCACAGGCAAGTGGGCCACAAAATGGGCCACAAAATGGGGCCCAGATACATTTACATCATCATGTCTGTTGAGCACCACAGGTGAGGTGGAAAAATGTGAAAATGGCCTCTGGACTATATTATGAGAGTCAGCACCCTAAAATGTTACCATGGCAATTCCATTGGTTCAAGTCTATCCAGGATACTGATGGAAAATGTTCAGTATGATCAATCTGATACAAATTTTTGAAGTTCAGAAACTTCTAGATGAAGACTGCACCTCTAAAACTTTTATAGGTTGGAGTGCACTCACATTCCAACCACTGACATTTATTTGTTCACAAACAGGAATTTCCAGCAAACAAACCAGACATTTACCTACTCCGTTTCTCTTTGAAGTTGTTCATAACTGCAGCTAAAGTTGAAGGATTTATTTTGCTCATATATTTTGAGAGAAAGAAGGAACTGGAGGAAAAATGGGGCACTATTAATTCACAAAATGACACGGATCTGTTTTCATTGGGAACCCTATTAACATCCTGTGCTTTTTCTTACTTCTAAGTGGACCTTGGAAGGCCATCTAATGAGACACCTATAAAAGCTTCTAAGTGTACACAACCACACCATCAGCTCCTGTCCTGTTGAAAGCTAGCGACATTCCTACAGACGCCAATTTACAACAAATTGTCAACAACTTCCTATTCATTGCAGGCTGTGTTTTTATTACACTGTGAATTGGCTCCTATGGCAATAAGTAAGGCAGCTCAATTGTTAATCTTGAACTCGTGAAATAAAGCTGCGTTAAAGCATTTTCTGACTCGCAGCCAAAAGCAGTTAAAGGATGACACTTGCCCCCGACTTCATGGACACTGATGCCTCACAGTATCTGATACAGCGCACACTGTTTAAGGCTCTCTCTTCAGGGGAACTGCATTTTAAACATGCATCTATAACATGTTTTTTTTAATAATCATAGTTCTCAAAGAGAACTTTAAGGAAAGTGTCTAATATAGTTCAGAAACGGTACTGTACATAAATAGTAGTCAAAGGGCATGAGACCTCCTCCACTAGAGGGCATGGCTGGAGATGTTAAGTGCTGTGATTTGAATGAAGTACCATAGCACTGATGATTCAAGGGCTATTGTAAACACTGTTCTTTTCTATAAAGTAATCAATCCTGACAGATTATGTTGTACCGTGAGAGGCACATTCAATTAGACTTTTTTTTTGTTCACTAATTTAACCTATAAAATTTAATTCTGCGATGGACAGGATAGTGCAGCTAGAAGGCAAGTTATGATGAGAGAGATGATTTCTGCTGACTGGTGAGGTCAAAGAGCTGCACGGAATCGCTATAAGAGCAAAAAGGAACAATGAAAGATACCGCAATACCACAAGACTGCGTCTAACAGTAATTACAAAGTACACTGTGCAGCTAATCAGTAACCTCTTTTCAAAGACTTCTCCCATAGGTTTTACCTGTCTCCGTTCTCCCCTCTTTAGTTTCCCTGCAGAATGCACCGCTCCTCAGGGAACAGGCCAGAAGGCTGCTTGCATCACTGTTGCCCCAGAGAACCTGATCGAGATCAGGAGTTTGCCGTGCAAAGAACCAAAGGCACTTCCCCATGCCTGACCACTCCACAATGCAGAGCAAATGTAAAGTTAAACAAAATTAATTGTTGATTTCAACAAAGGAGCGGTATGAATGAGCAGAATTTCAATGTTGCTGTTTCAAAGCATCACATTTTCATGCCTCGCCTGTGGGGAGACTGCAACAAGGAACAGCATTGAGGAAAAGTAGACCATAACATACCTTCAAACAAATCATTTTCAACTGTTTTGATTCATTTTGCAATCAGTGCCAGGAAATAAAATATTTTTCTAGTTTCGTCAGGATCAGGCAAAGCCAAGTCAGATCTAATATGGTTTAGATACAAAGTAAATCTTTCCCTACACTGCTCAGCCATGTGCTTTAACCCAACTGCTGATTAGCACATCTTACTGGAGGGCTGGAGGAGGTTACAAAGTTAGGAGTGAGCAAGGCCATGATAGGATCTAAAAACACCGGAATGAAATGTCAAATTTGAGGTTTTAGGGACTGGGAGCCAATGTACATCAGTGAGGACAGGGGTGATGAGTTAGTGAGGGATAGGATACAGGTAGCAAAGTTTTGGATGAGCTGAAGTTTACGGAGGGTGAAGGACGGGGAGAAACATAGAAACGTAGAAGATAGGAGCAGGAATAGGCCATTCGGCCCTTCGAGCCTGCTCCGCCATTCAATATGGCTGATCCTCGATCTCAATTCCATATTCCCGTTCTCTCCCCATATCCCTTGGTGCCTTTTGTGTCTAGAAATCTATCTAGCTCCTTCTTAAATATATTCAGTGACTTGGCCTCCACAGCCTTCTGTGGTAGAGAATTCCACAGGTTCACCACCCTCTGAGTGAAGAAATTTCTCCTCATCTCAGTCCTAAATGTCCTAACCCATATCCTGAGACTGTGACCCGTCGTTCTGGACCTCCCAGCCAGGGGAAACATCCTCCCTGCTTCCAGTCTGTCTAGCCCTGTCAGAATTTTATATGTTTCAATGAGATCCCCTCTCATTCTTCTAAACTCGAGTGAATACAGGCCTAGTCGACCCAATCTCTCCTCATATGACAGTCCTACCATCCCAGGAATCAGTCTGGTGAACCTTCACTGCACTCCCTCTATGGCAAGTATATCCTTTCTTAGGTAAGGAGAACAAAACTGCACACAATACACGTCTCACCAAGGCCCTGTATAACTGCAGTAAGACATCCTTGCTCCTGTACTCAAGTCATCTTGCAATGAAGGCCAACATACCATTTGCCTTCCTAACTGCTTGCTGCACCTGCATGTTTGCTTTCACTGACTGGTGTATAAGGACACCCAGGTCCCTTTGTACATCAACATTTCCCAATCTATCACCATTTAAATAATACACTGCCTTTCTGTTTTTCCCACCGAAGTGGATAACTTCACATTTATCCACATTATACTGCATCTGCCATGTATTTGCCCACTCACTCAACTTGTCTAAATCGCCTTGAGGTTGGCTAGCAGAGCATTGGAATAGTCGAGTCTGGCAGTGACAAAGATATCGATGTGGGTTTCAGCAGCAAATGGGCTAAGGTAGGGACAGGGACGAGCGATGTTATGGACAGAAAAGTAGATGGTCCTTAGATGGAGAGGACATGGGGTTGGAAGCTCAGCTTGGGGGTCAAATAGGACACTGATTATAAACAGTTTGTTTCAACCTGACACAATATCTGGGGAGGGGGAGGTAAATCAGTGGCATGCGTATGGAGTTTGCGGCAGAGGCTAAAGACAATGGCTTCAGTCTTCTCAATGTTTAACTGGAAGAAACTGTGGCTCAACCATGACTGGATATCATACAAGCAGTCTGGCAGAACAGAGACAGTACGGGGATCAAGAGCTGGGTGTCGTCAGTGTACATGAGTTGCCAGAAGGATCCACAAGAATAATGGAATGTGTTGCCAGGAGCCCCTTCCAATTTCAGAATGTTGTACAGCCACTGCAAGCATTATAATGTAGTCTAAGTAGCAAAAAAATAACACAATGTAACACAAGCAAAATATCTCCCAAACTTTCCAGCATTTTAGCTGAGAGCAGCTGAGGATCCCTTTAAACATTGCTGAAAATGACTAACTTCCACCTTGAATCACTCATGGTTTGTGGGTGGGTTGAGGAACTGATGGTAGCAATGCAGTTCGAGACAAAAGTGGATCTTCACTGCGTCATTTGACCCCGATTTACATATATTAACGAGGCCCTGGTCTGTTTCCGGCAGGAGTTTTGGTGGCCAAAATCAAAGATAGGAACTAGCAGGCCTCTTGTGCTAAGTCTGTGGGTCATTCGCTCATATGATTTTGATCCCACTATCACCTGTTCTTAAGTGTAAATGAGGCAGTTGTAAGATAAAAATTACCCCCACAGACTATAGCTGTTCTTTCATGAGTTTGGTCCAACCAGCAAACATTGGCTCTTTAATATCTCTGACGCTGCTACGACTTAATTCTTGTTGCGAAAAAGTCAAATATAATAGTCGAAGTCGTGCCAGGGGCATAAAGAATTAAATAACATCACACATGTGGGACTCCATTTCAACTGTAAGAGATATCATGACATAATTCTCTCCTCAAGCCAATGTTTACTTTCAAAGAAACATCAGTGTTACGGTTTTTAAGGAATGCCCACATTCCAATCTTAAGCTCCGTTCAACAAGGTAATTATCAGACATTAAAGGGGCACCATGCTCATGAGCAGAATGTTTGGTAAACAAACAAGAAAGTGTCCCAACACACAACATAAGTCACGTTGAAATGTGTTGTGACAATGCTTGTGTGTGAGGTGATCATGATGTGACTCCGTTCTGGCTATTGTCTTTCCTCAAAATAAAATGATTGCCAAATATCTTATCATGAAGGCATTAAATATGAAAACATACAATCAACTGCACACATTTTCTGGACTTTTTCCCCAGCTTTCCACTAAAATGCTATCATTTTCAAAATGACAATGATGTAATTGCTGATTTGAATGATTCTGAAATGCTGTTTTGGAAAAGTAATTTGACCTTAGATTTCTTTGGATTGTTTTCTGTCATTGCCTCCACTTCCTCCTGGAATTCTTCGCTTCCTCCCCCCAAACTCTCTTTGGCTCCCCTAATGGCCTCTTTGGAAAATGCACCACCCAGTGTCGCACTGAGCCACAAAAACCAGGAAAGTCATTTGATCCCCATTTGGTCCCGAGCTAGTTGAACTCAGCATTTTGAATGAGGGAGAGGGTATGGGAAAATCAGCTAGAATTCCTATTACTCCTTTCGACCCAATGATTCCTGTTGGAAAGGGAATGTATGTGATCAGGTGAGGACAGGCTGGGACATGGCCCCTCAGCACTCACTGTCTGGGCTCATATATGAGGAATTACCAATTGGATGAGGTTACTGGAGGTTACAAATGGTTCTCGAGTCACTAACCTGTACCCAGGAAAGGAAACGACGTCTTCAAGAGGGGAGGGAAGAATTTTTTTTTACACAGTGGGGTGTTGGGACATGTGATGCCCTATCAAAAACAATGGTGGAAGCAGAATCCATAATAGCTTTTAAAAGGGAAGTGGATAAGTATCTGAAAAATAAACATGAAAAAAGGGTACGGGGAAAAGGCAGGGCAATGGATCTAAGTAGGTAGCTTTTTCAGAGAGTCAGCACAGGCGTAATGGGCCAAATGGCCTCCTTCTGTGCTGGCCTGCTCCTATGGCTCTATGATTCTAAAAGAGCAGAAAAGTGAAACAGAAAATAACAGTATCTCTCCTTAAATTAGTGAACAGAAATTGGCCACACTGACTTAGCAAGTTCCAGAATGCCACCTGCAGGATGTGAATCTTTAGCTGGTAGCACCAAAAGCTACCAGTGCTGAGTTTCAAGTGACATGTTGTAAATTATTTGAATCCCCGATCATTCAGCTTCCAAGCAAAGTCTAAAAACACCAATAAAAGTTTATTGCATCTGTCAGTTTAGGTCTGAACTCGGTTGAGATCTCAGTCTAATGGAGAAAAACTTAAATGACACTAGCACAAAATCAACTATTTAAATCTTGCTTTAAAATGTTCTCCGATGTCAACAAGTCAGACTTAATTAAATGTCTTGAATAGTCTAGTTTCAGAATGGGTGATTTGACGGTGTAATTCATAGATCACTACATGTGGAAATTACCTGCGTATGACCTCAGCCCGTGCAGTCTTTTTCCTGCCCTGAACCCATGCCACTCAGATAGCCAAGAGACACCCTGGCGCCAGCAACCCACAATAACTAGCGTTGCCAAAGTGCTAAACAGCCCTTCCTTGCTCATATCATCCCTCAATTTCAATTGCTAGCAAGATAAGAAAAGATAATTATCGGAGAGTTGATAAAGTAAAAGTTTGCTCAAATTTTATGATGCGGCCAGACAGCTGTTGGCTTCTGCTGACAAACAGTGTTGAAATTAGTGGGCAATTAACACCACTAAACAAGCAAAGGTGAGGCGCTTAACAGCAGTACATTGCAACACCTGTAAAGTAGGCCGTGCCTAGACAAGAGGTGGTGTTCGGTTCAGTTTATTTTTGATTTATCATTTTTGAGGGTAGAGCCAGCACCAGCTAGGCAAGGTGTAAATGCTTTAAGGATAGCCGATGCCTTTGTACTGTTATTTGTACTGATAAGCTGATGCGTGATACTTGGCGTGACACAATATGTAAATACAAGGTCCTTATTTCATAAAACAAAATAAATTCCAAAAATAGATTGGAGCAATAACTGTTAAAGTATATTTATATTACACCCCTTTTTAACACAATCAAAGCTCTTACTGCCGTGCTACTGATAGCATTGTACAATGGATGGTATTGGTTGGACTCTAAGACGTGATACAGCAGTTAAAATAATTTAAGTTTTTTTTAATCTAATATATTAACTGACCATTGAGAAAGTGCATGAGCTTCTGAGATCTTGATCTCCAAAAGTCACATGAGCAGATATATATTTATAATTGCATACGCACAATGGAAATAGCAAAAATTCTCCTGATCCATCCGTAATGTCTCTTATGCAGCTCATGAAACAATTGCCCTTGTGAGTGAAAATAAATACAGGCTGTATTTGTATCTCTTTTACTCCCATTGACTTGGTGTAGATAAAGGTACAGCAATGTCTTGGGTCTCTGCTGTCACCTGTAATCCTGTACCTGTGCATTTTTGATCATAGTTGCCAACTTTTAGCTTAATCACCCATCTTGGTGACTATTCTACTACTCTACTTTCCAGAATTACCATCTTCACAGACAGAGAGCAATTGCCTCTGTAGAAATGGGCATAAAGTAAGGCACTAATCTACTGTACAATACAGCATCACATAATGTCTGATTCATTCAAAGTAACAACCCAACCAATCAGCCACATGGTCTATGGCTGACCTTCTAATGACTACAATAAGTTGTAAACAATTTTACAACACCAAGTTATAGTCCAGCAATTTTATTTTAAATTTACAAGCTTTCGGAGGCTTTCTCCTTCCTCAGGTGAACGATGTGGAAATTTTTCCACATCGTTCACCTGAGGAAGGAGAAAGCCTCCGAAAGCTTGTGAATTTAAAATAAAATTGCTGGACTATAACTTGGTGTTGTAAAATTGTTTACAATTGTCAACCCCAGTCCATCACCGGCATCTCCACATCATTACAATAAGTTACACAGAATGGGATAAGGGCAGAACTTGGCTCTGTCAACCACATGAGGTGCAAGTGGTGGAAGATCTTCCTATCATCAGGCAAAATTTCTGGTCCATAAAAAGTCACCATTTGTGGCTTGCAATAGACATAATGAATGATGGCATCTGTTTTTAACATTGTTAGTGCCCAATTCATTCATTAGATACCAACTGCTTCCAACCAGGTATCATTGCCTACCCAACTGGGAAAAGAGGTCAGTCCCTGTTCCTTCCAGAACCACAAAGAAAGCTTCTTTGGGTTTTTTTTTATTCGTTCATGGGATATGGGCGTCGCTGGCAAGGCCGGCATTTATTGCCCATCCCTAATTGCCCTTGAAAAGGTGGTGGTGAGCTGTCTTCTTGAACCGCTGCAGTCCGTGTGGTGAAGGTTCTCCCACAGTGCTGTTAGGAAGGGAGTTCCAGGATTTTGACCCAGCGACGATGAAGGAACGGCGATATATTTCCAAGTGGGGATGGTGTGTGACTTGGAGGGGAACGTGCAGGTGGTGTTGTTCCCATGTACCTGTTGCTCTTGTCCTTCTTGGTGGTAGAGGTCGCAGCTTTGGGAGTTGCTGTCGAAGAAGCCTTGGCGAGTTGCTGCAGTGCATCCTGTGGATGGTACACACTGCAGCCACTGTGCGCCGGTGGTGAAGGGAGTGAATGTTTAAGGTGGTGGATGGGGTGCCAATCAAGCGGGCTGCTTTGTCCTGGATGGTGTTGAGCTTCTTGAGTGTTGTTGGAGCTGCACTCATTCAGGCAAGTGGAGAGTATTCCATCACACTCCTGACTTGTGCCTTGTAGATGGTGGAAAGGCTTTGGGGAGTCAGGAGGTGAGTCACTCGCCGCAGAATACCCAGCCTCTGCTCTTGTAGCCATGGTATTTATATGGCTGGTCCAGTTAAGTTTCTGGTCAATGGTGACCCCCAGGATGTTGATGGTGGGGGATTCGGCGACAGTAATGCTGTTGAATGTCAAGGGGAGATGGTTAGACTCTCTCTTGTTGGAGATGGTCATTGCCTGGCACTTGTCTGGCGCGAATGTTACTTGCCATTTATCAGCCCAAGCCTGGATGTTGTCCAGGTCTTGCTGCATGCGGGCTCGGACTGCTTCATTATTTGAGGGGTTGCGAATGGAACATCCCCATTTCTGACCTTATGATGGAGGGAAGGTCATTGATGAAGCAGCTGAAGATGGTTGGGCCTAGGACACTGCCCTGAGGAACTCCTGCAGCAATGTCCTGGGGCTGAGATGATTGGCCTCCAACAACCACTACCATCTTCCTTTGTGCTAGGTATGACTCCAGCCACTTATGGCAACATGGAAGTTTTTCCCATTGACATATGCGCCTAATTGGAATCCTCTGCTACAGTGCATTGTCCCAACAAAGCACAATGGACTAGAAATTGAGCCTTGTAGTGTCCGTTGTCTCGGCACTACGTGTCCTCCCAAGTGTCCAAGATGGCGTTTGGGATGCGCGCGAGCGTGCTGTGCCGTGCACATGCACAGATAATGAACGCCGGCAACATATAAAGTAAGGAGAAAATGCTTTTGATCAGTGTGAAATGCTGATTTAAAGTGATAGACACCATTTAGGCACTTAACGCTCCAATCAATGCACTGTCTTGATCATGACCAGCTAAACATGTCTTAGTGTGCCTGGAGGACCACCCATCAGTGCTATTTAAAGGGACCATGCAGGATTTAGAGGTTAGTTGATGGATTATTGCTTTTGACTGCTGATGCATTTGTACCTGTTTTCGGAGGTCTCCAATACTTGAATACTAGGACGAGGGGACATAGTCATACTTGCAGAGGTAAAGTTAGGAAAAGCTTCTACACACAAAGGGTGGGAGAAGTTTGGAACGCTCTTCTGCAAACGCCAGTTGATGCTAGCTCAATTGCAATTTTAAATCTGAGATTGATAGATTTCTGTGAACCAAGGATGTTAAGGGACATAGAAAATTTACAGCGCAGAAGGAGGCCATTCGGCCCATTGTGTCTGTGCCGGTCGAAAAAGAGCTACCCAGCCTAATCCCACTTTCCAGCACTTGGTCTGTGGCCTTGTAGGTTATGGCACTTCATATCCATGTACTATTTAAATGAGTTGAGGGTTTCTGCCTCTACCACCCTTTCTGGTAATGAGTTCCAGCCCTTATCACCCTCTTGTTCAAAAAATTTTTCCTCAGCTCTCCTCTAATCCTTCTACTAATTACTTTAAAACTATGCCCCCTGGTTTTGATGTCTCTGCAAAGGGAGATAGGTCCTTCCTATCTACTCTATCTAGACCCCTCATAATTTTATACACCTCAGTTAAACCATCCCTCAGCCTCCTCTGTTCCAAAGGAAAAAACCCCAACCTATCCAATCTTTCCTCATAGCTAAAATGCTCCAGTCCTGGCGACACCCTCGTAAATCTCCTCTGCACCCTCTCTAGTGCAATCACATCTTTCCTGTAACGTGGTGACCAGAACTGTATGCAGTACTCAAGCTGTGGCCTAACTGGTGTTTTACACAGTTTTAGCATAACCTCCCTGCTCTTATATTCTATGTCTTGGCTAACAAAGTATACCGTATGCCTTCTTAACCATCTTATCTATCTGTCCTGCTACCTTCAGGCACCGGTGGATATGCACCCCAAGGTCCCTCTCTTCCTCTACACCTCTCAGTATCCTCCCATTTATTGTGTATTCCCTTGCCTTGTTTGACCTCCCCAAATGCATTACTTCACACTTCTCCGGATTGAATTGCATTTGCCACTTTGCTGCCCACCTGACAAGTCCATTGATATCTGCCTGCAGTCTATAGCTTTCCTCCTCACTGTTAACCACATGGCCAATTTTTGTATTGTCTGCAAACTCCTTAATCATGTCCCCTACATTTAAGTCTAACCAAGGGATCTAGTACTGAGCCCTGCAGAACGCCATTGGAAACAGCCTTCCAGTTACAAAAACACTTGTCGACTATTACCCTTTGCTTGCTGCCGCCGAGCCAATTTTGGATACAATTTGCCACTTTCCCTTGGATCCCTTGACCAGCCTGCCATGTGGGACCATGTCAAAATCCTTGCTAAAATCCATGTCGACTTCATCAAATGCACTACCCTCATCGACCCTCCTTGTTACCTCCAAAAATTTCAATCAAGTTAGTCAGACACGACCTTCCCATAACAAATTCATGTTGACTATCCTTGATTAATCCGTGCCTTTCTAAATGAAGGTTTATATTGTTTCTCAGAATTGATTACAAAAATTTGGCCACCACCGAGGTTAGGCTGATGGCCTATAATTACTCGGTCTATCCTTTTCTCCCTTTTTAAATAATGGTACAACGTTAGCAGTCCTCCAATCCTTCGGCACCATGCCTGTAGCCAGGGAGGATTGGAAAATGATGGTCAGAACCTCCGTTATTTCCTCCCTTTCTTCTTTTAACAGTCTGGGATACATTTCATCCGAGTCTAGCGATTTATCTACTTTCAAAGATGCTAAACCCCTTAATACTTCCTCTCTTACTCTGTTTGTCCCATCCAATATTTCACACTCCCCCTCAACTACAATCTCTGCACAGCCCCGTCTTTTGTGAAGACAGACACAAAGTATTCATTGAGAACCATATCCACATCTTCCGTCTCCATAGGTTACCTTTTTGGTCTTTAATAGGCCCTACTCTTTCCTTAGTTATCCTGTTGGTGATAATGTATTTATAAAACATTTTTGGGTTTTCCTTAATCTTACTTGCCAGTATTTTTTCATTCCCTCTTCTTTGTTTTCCTAGTTTCCTTTTTAATTTCACTCCTGCACTTTCCACTGAACTTTTTCCTGCACTACATCCATGTTTGTGGTGCTGTGTGTCTGGCATTGACTGCATCCCCTACTGCCTCTTGAGTATATGTCTGGGGGGCCTCTTGACCCTCACTGCGGATATAGGATGCCCCTCCTTCTGTCCACCTCTTGCACCAAGGCCTCTAGTGCATCAGCAGAGAACCTTGGTACACGCTCTCTCGCAAGTCAGATCGGCAGATTGGTGAGGTCTGGCACGCAGATTGGAGGATGTGCGATTTAGTAGTGCGCAACCTTTATTCAATGTCTTAACATAACTCATCAGTTTGTAAACACAGGGACGGGACCTCCATCTGCGTTTTACATGTGCGATGTCTGATCTCCGTTCAGACTCCGTGCGGACCTGTATCTTATTTTTTATTATTAGAGGTACAGGCTGCCTTTAAGAGATGTGAGCAATTCACCGGAGATTTGGGCACCCCCTGCTGGTGAGAAGTGCGAATGTGGTGGAATCGTTGTGTCAAGGCCTTCATGCTGCACTTCTACCAGGTGAGCAACTGGGCAGCATGATGCCTACGCCCAGTTCCGGGGGTTATCGAATTTAAACCTCAATATTCCCAGTATAAAAAAACAATGCTTGATGCTGCAATAACAGAACAATTCCATTTTGGGCCAAACATAGCAAAGTTTACTGCTTAACAACAGCAACTTGCATTTATATAATGCCTTTAACATAGTAAAACATCTCAAGGTGCTTCACAGGAACGTAATCAGACAAAAATTGACACAGAGTCAAAAAAGGAGCTGTTAGGACAGGTCACCAAAAGCTTGCTCAATGAGGTAGATTTTAAGGAGCGTCTTAAAGGAAGAGAGAGAGGTAGAAAGGCAGAGAGGTTATGGGAGGGAATTCCAAAGCTTAGAGTCTAGACGGCTGAAGGCACAGCCACCAATTGTGGGTGGAAAGAAGTGGGGGATGCACAAGATGCCAAAGTAGAGTTCTCGGAAGGTTGTAGGGCCGGAGGAGGTTACAGAGATAGGGAGGAGCGAAGGAGGGATTTGAACACGAATTTTAAAATTGAGCCGTTGATGGACCGGGAAGCAATACTATACTATATAAAAATACCTTATGTTTTAAATATGATGATTTAAAAGAGAAAAAAGTGCCATTGAATCCATGGAAACAACTGCAGTCTTGAGAATATTGTTTGTTCACCTTAAACAATATAAAATATTTTTTCTGTAATTACATAAAATTTACAGCTTAGAAACAGGCTATTCGGCCCAATTGGTCTATGCTGGTTTAATCTTTAAGATTTATTTTCTGAGTGAATCACACATCATGATGAAGGGCAGAGGTGGAGTCTATAGGGAGAGGATGCTCCCCATGCCCCTTGAATCAAAGTACAACAGCACAGGCATGTAGGTAGCCAACATTCTCCAGTATCCTGTCATATTGTTGGCCATACACTGGGGTCCTAAATCCTGGATGTTTCAACACTCATAGAAACAAACTGAGCACTAACATAAGTGAAAGATTCAAAGATTTAGAAATTCAACAGTCTCTGCTCATACAGATCTGTGGCCAGTTAGCAGGATACAATTTCCAGAAGCAATGTCTGTGCAGGAGCATAGGAACAGACAAATGGCTCTCATGTCACTACGCCACATCAGATAGCATTAAGAGTCAACTACATAGTGTGGGTTGGAGCGATGCATTGGCCAGACCAAGTAGGGGTAGCTAGTTCTCTTTCCTTAAGAGGCATTGGTGAACCAGTGAGGTTTTTATGATAATCTGGCAGATTTCATGGCCATTTTCTTTGGTGCTAGTCCACAAATTATCAGATTTATTGGTGAGATTTGAACTCATCACCTCTTGATTGTTTGTCCAATCCCACAACCACTCTACTACTGTACCCCTAAGAACAGCAATGACAGACATGCAATCTCCTACAACACGAACAATACAGGCATGCAGGGCCTACTACATGTAGAGGTAAGTGGTCCATGGAATCGCAAACAAGTCCATTGGAAACTTCTGATGTAGCCTCTGCACCTACTCCTTCCAAAACAGAATCAACTAAATGCAGTGCAGGACAAAGATTCAACAGCACATATAGACCAAGAGGGAAACACTGTGGCACATCATGTCACACACAATAGGTACTTATTTGTAAAAGTAAAAGCTGCAACTCTTAAAAATAAAAGTAAACATTGGACATTGTGAATATCAGAGTCACATTTTTTTTTAACATCAAATAAACAGCAATTGGGTTTGTGTGTAGGTATGTGTGGAGGATGGGGCAGGGGGAGCGGAGGTAACCGTGGTAAGGTGCCAGCACATTTTGACTGAATTCCATTTGCAATATTCTTTCTCACTGTACACACATCACAAGAGCAAACCTTCAAGTGTTCATCACACTTGTACTGTTTCGCCTATTCCTCAGTGTGCTGCTGGGTCCTCATCTTCCTCTTTATCTTTCTGCTAGGGGCTTCTTCCTTGCAGTTTTCTCTCAGCAAGCATGCATGTTCCTCTTTCTATGGCAATGTTCTAGTGTATGCAGCATGTCACAATTATCCTGCCCACTCAATCTGCAGAGCAATCAAAACATCTGAAACACTGTTTCAACAGACCAAAGGTGTGCTTGATAATACATCTGCCTCATGGGCGTGTATTGCTGTAAGCTCTCTCTTCACAAGGTAATTATGGATGAGGAGGGCTGTTTGGCCCATCTTACTACATCTATCCAAGAAAGAGTTCACCCCATTGCAACATTTAATTGTTTCTTAAATGATTTCAAGGTTTTCACCTCCACTACTCAATCCAGAAGTCCGTTCTATGTATTGATCGCGCTTTATGAGAAGAACGTCCTGACAACAGTTCTTAATTTGCCTTTTACTCATTGAACCTGTGTCTCCTTATCACTTTACAGTTTGGTTTGAAGTAAATTGCTGAATTTATCTTTTCCATATTTTGGGATGAGATGTTTGCCCTCTCAGGTGGATGTAAAAGATCCCACGGCACTATTTTGAAGATCAGGGAAGTTCTTCCCAGCCAATATTTATCCCTCAACCAACACCTAAAAAAAAAGATGATTTGGTCATTATCACATTGCTGTTTGTTGGAGCTTGCTGTACGCAAATTGGCTGCTCCATTTCCTACATTAAAACAGTGACTACACTTCAAAAGTACTTAATTGACTGTAAAGCACTTTGGGACATCCTGAGGTCATAAAAGGCGCTATATAAATGCAAATCATTCTTTCTCTTTCTTTAACTACCTTATGCATCTCTTTGTTAGATCACCACTCAGTTGCAAGCCTTTCAATGCTGAAAAGCCCAAGTTTCTCCAGTCTTTCCTCATAACTCAGACCTCTGACATGGAGGGATCAGCCTCATGATCTTCCCTTGCATTGCCCCCTGTGCTTGAATGTCTTCCTTGTGTCAAAGTGACCAGAACTGGACACAGTACTCAAGGTGTGATCTGACCAAAGAACAATACAGTTTGATCATGGCTTCTTCTGACTTGTATTCTACTGTTTTGGCAATGTAGTTCAGCATTTTATTGGCTTTGTTGAATGCTGCTCTGCATTGGTTGGACATGTTCACTCCACTAAAATTCCTCGGTCTACTTCAACCGTAGCTATTTCAAGACCATTCATGGATTTTGTGTATTAGCCATTTTTCCTTCCTATGTGCAATACTGTACACTAGTCTGCATTAAATTTCATCTGTCATAGTTCTGCCTACTTGCATATTTTGTCCAACTTTCTCTCGAATTTCTGATCTGTCTCTTCCTAGTTTGGTATCATGATGTGGAGATGCCGGTGATGGACTGGGGTTGACAATTGTAAACAATTTTACAACACCAAGTTATAGTCCAGCAATTTTATTTTATTTTAGTATCATCAGCAAATTTGACCAATTTGCAATGAGGGGCAAGGAGGGAAAGGGAGGTTCACACAGCTGTCACCAGTTATATTTGGAGTTGGTAATCCATGTGTCCCAAGAGCCAATCTTGTAATCTGTTCTGCACCTCAAAAAGTAGTGAACTGCTCAATTCCATAAGGATGCCGCAAAGAATCACAGAAAACAATCACACAGATATGTTTTCTGACAGTGGTAATGCACCATTCAGATTGTTCCTCGAACAGTAGCTCTTTCTGTTAATAAAAGGTGATGCATCCCCTACAGCTGTACAAATGGCAAAATGTATTCCGTGAATGGTACATTCCACTCGAATGAATGATCTGCAATTAAACAAATTGGGTCTGCCTCTCCATTGGTCCTGGAAGCCAGTGTTCATATTAATGTGTGTTGATGCGTAGTCAAACAGGGCATGTTTTACTAACTTATTGCACACTGTGTGACCCTAATAAAGTCTCTTACTAGCAGCTGGAAGGAAGGGCCTAGTGGTGTAGAAGAGAAGACTGCGAGGTGACCTGATAGACGTCTGTAAAATTATGAAGGGTATTGATAGGGTACACATAGAGAAGATGTTTCCACTTGTGGGGAGTCTAAAAGTATGGGGCCATAAATATAAGATAGCCAGTAAGAAATTCAGTAAGGATTTCAGGAGAAACTTCTTTATTCAGAGAGTGGTGAGAATATGGAACTCATTACTACATGGAATGGCTGAGCATAGATGCATTTAAGGGGAAGCTAGAGTGAGAAAGGAATAGAAGGATATGTTGATAGGGAGAGGTGAAGTATGGTGGGAGGAGGCTCATGTGGAGCATAAACACCAGCATAGACCTGTTGGGTCGAATGGCCTGTTTCTGTGTTGTAAATTCTATGAAATTCTACGTAAGATATTTAGTGCAATGGCGTTTTCTTTTACTTCAGCTGATAGTTCTGTCCAAATGCTGCCATTCTGCTCCAGGACAGGTTGCAGGAGTTAGCAAAGGTCCATGATGGCATCCTTGGTGAAATGCAACCTTTCCAAACATTGTTTCTCTGTGAGGTCCAAGAGCTGGAATGTCTGCTGTACTCATAGTGTAGTTGGTAGAAGCATGGGCTTGCAGCTATGCCCAGGATCATCGTCTCCTGCCCTTCCTCCTTCAAAGTGTACAGCAGTTGTACAATAAACATGAGACATAGTGTTCAGTGAAGTTCTCCGAAAATGCCTTTAGCTCACTTCTACTCTGCTCACCCCTCATACTTCTCGAGCTCCCTCTGCGGATTTAATGCTTGCTTCAAATGTTGGCAATTAGTGTAATGAAGCTGTGGCTAAGCAAATTTGGCATGTTTCCTCTAATTGGTCTGTGCATCACGGTGCATTACTCTTGCTTATTTCCAAGAGAAAATTGCAGAACAATGACAATATAGTGCATGCTCCATTAACGCAAACTCACAAATTTGCTACATACTAACAAACAATTAGTGCACGCGCTATCTCTACTGCTCCAATGAATTAAACTCCTATGTGTATTACATTTGACAATGGCTAACACAAACTTAACAGCTTGTAAAGTAATTGATGTGGAACAGAAAGTGCCTGAATTGTCTGATCAAAAGAGGGACAAGCTCTCATGCCGTCACACCTTAAAATTCTCAAAATGTGGTGTTAGCCTTCCACAAGAGATCTAGTTCAATGGCACTAAGGCATTGTTTCTTTGAACAAAATGAATGGTTCAGGCCTATTCATTTCTACATAGTCAAAGCAGTAAGGCACTGCCGGTCCTGTTCATAAACAATGTACCTTGGATTAACGAGCTATTTAAAACTGACCAAAAAAGTAGGTGCATTATACTATGGAGCAGCCAAGCGAACAATGGCATAACATTAACCCAAACCAAAAGAGAAAGAAACACAACTGCAAATACTAGAAATCTGAAATAAGAAGAAAAAATGCTTGAAATACACAGCGGGTCCATCAGTACCTGCAGAGGGAAAAAAAGGATAGGTTAAGATTTTGGGTAGAGACCCTTTGTCAGAATCATACCATAGAAAGGACTCTACCAATACTTTTCTTTTCTCCTTTCAGGTGCTGATGGACCCATGTTTTCCCAGAATTTTCTCTTGTTCCTTGGCATTATTAATTCTTGCATGAACAAAATATAAAAAGCTTTGAGAAGTTTGAAGTTCCAATTATAATTGAAATGTTTTTAACTGAATAAAACACTGATAACAGTCTAATTAAATAAAAGGCTGAATTATATTGTTTTTTTTTTAAAAAGATAAGCTAATAAGCAAAATGAACTCACAACTTAATTTTATTAAAGACATCTAAATAAACCATACATCAATTTCTGATTTTGTCCACATGATAATCATTTGCAAGGCCTGTGCCAGACAGACCCAGGAACACTCACTCAGGTCTCTCTATATGTAATCATGGCAGATATACACATAAATAATCAGTGTCATCACCATCCATCTCTAAGAGAGACACTGACACCCCTTGTTTGGAGCACAATTTCATATATTCATTATACTTATTAATATATTTATTTATTAATTAATATATTTATCAATGTACCTACCTGAACTCCTGAAAGAAATGAATACCTCCCCCCTTATTAGTTACAAAGTAAACAGAAATAAATCTGAAGTCATTCCTATCCACTTCAATTGTTTTCCCTCCTTAATGGAGAATCTAACTCTTGCACCAAACAAGAACATAGATGTTCACATTGCCGATAATCTGAGAAATGAAGTGAGCTCACTATATACAGAACAGATAAAGGATCAAAAAGGATCTAATCAGGTCGAGACCACAGTATTCTCTCTCTTATTGAGACAGGTGTGATATCATTGTGTTACACCACAAAATTATCTATCTGTCTACATTCCTCTGACTTTCATAACTCATTGAATCTCCTCTCTAGCTCCTCAGGAATTTCCTTTGGGTGGGTAAGAAGCTTAAAGTAATGATTAAAAGTTAGAGCTATAAAAATTCTGTGTAGGTGGCTAAGCTTTCATGGTCTAATAATGACACTAGCCAGCCTTCCGGCTGGAAAACCAGATTGTTTTGGTGTTCTAGATTCCTTACCATTTCAAAAGGCTGTTTCCTTGAAACAGTAAAGCTCAGCTAAGTGCAAGCCACCATTTCAAAATACAAACCGCTTTGGGAAGAATAACTACTCCCAGAGTTCATTTTGTAATATGTGTTACTAACATTTGGAAATCTAAACATACATCTGGCCTGCTTTGCTATCTAAATAATTCAAGTCTTCAATGGTTGACATTGAAAGTTAGCCAGTGAATCTCGGCTGAAATATAACACTTTCCCTCCCCCCTCTCCCATTAATTACTCTTGTATTAAATAATTGCTGGTGAAGAATTCTGATATGATTAACAGTTGGATTTGACTATGGGATTTGAGCCTCACAAAATCAAAGGCTGCTCACCCCATTGTTGTGTGAATAACCCCTTCCAATCACCAGCTACAATGGCAGGTAGATAGACTGAAGGAAAAAAAAGGCTTCCTAAATGCAAGCCAATTACAAGTACACATGCACCATGGGGTAATGGAATGTAGGTTTCCACCATGGATCACCCAGATACTGAGATTGCAACCTCAGTGCATCATTGTGAAGAGATATGTAGCAGAGGCTAATCACTGCTCCAGAAGGAGGGAAAGTTAAAGACAGTGGGGTATAAATTGGTTATGGCCTGTTTTTGGGCACATCAACAGTGGCATGTCATCAGCATGCACCCAAACCAGCTCAAAATTGGGCCTCGGGCCTTATTTACATTATTATGAGCTCCCAGCACCTCCACAGGCAGCTCCCCATTTTAAGTAAATTAATTTTGTGTTGCTTGCTTTGCCAGCAGCAGCCCTAAGGTAGGTCCTGGGAAGAGGGATGGAATGGTAACAGGTGAGGTGGTGGGTGAGGGGGAAGGCAATTGCAAGTACTGTGGAATTGGGGGAAACATTCCTGCTCCTCTTGGCTCCATAGGAACAATTTTTTTTAAACTTAACTTTTGGTGGCAGCGACCGCTGAAGAATTCTGAATGCTCCACTATCATAATCCAATTGAGCAGAGGGGGTCTAAAACAGGCATTAGACCAGGAACACCTAAAAATGGCCCGACCCAATATCAGGTCAGATGTCTTTCGAGCACAGAATGTTTCTTAATGCTTTTACTTCTTTCTTCTGTCATTACCTCTCCCATATCTTTACCTAGAAATCCATCTGACAGCCTAAGGCTCTCCCAGAGGTCTAAATAAATCTTTGTGCTTTTGAATGAAAAGCATTCTTAATACTTCTACTGTTTACTTTTGGGAAGACGTACAATTTCAATTGTAGATTCAGGTGAATGACCAAACATAAACATTGAAGTATCAGAAAGAATCTTGCTTCACTGCAGAAGTATGCAGTCAGACAAACAGGAAGGTCTAGCCAGGAAAGCATCAGCTCGGCCCCACTGATTATGAACACAGTCTATTAAAAGCACAAGAATTCCTTTCTGTCAAATTGTCTAATTTCAGAATGATAGCAAGAAAGAGGTGCCATTTTAAGAACTTGATTCTGAGTTAATATGTACTCCATTTCAGAACTACAATACCGACAGTTCATATTTATCAGAAGATGGGGATGGCTTCAGAAGCATTTTTCAATTCAAATTTAGAATATTCAAACAATGTGAACATGGGCTCAGTCTGGTCTGTTTGGATTTGGAATGGTCTGTCTCTTTAAGAAAATGAACATACTCATTTGTGCAGTGAAGCAATTTGACTGATATGGACTGTTCTTCACATGGACAATACCATTTTGTCTATCCAGTGGTGAAAGGCACCTCCATCTGTCTCATTGGGTTTGCTGCATTGGAAGCTGTAAGGAAGTGACTGTTAGCTGTTTTATGAGTGCATGTTGATGTCTGGCTGTGGGTCTGAAGCATCTATTTTCACAGTGTTCTAGAGGGCATCCATTCATGGTGTTGGATTCCCCAGTAGTTGGGGAGGGGGTGGGATGCATTGTAATTCCATGACATCCAATTCTCCAGCATTAAGTGTTGCTGCTTACAACCATCATATAAAAAGAGTACCTTATATTTGACACTGATGATCCAAATTTCAGAATATCTGAATCCAAATCCAAATCGTGGAAACTGAATTGCTGTAGCAGTGCAGTTGTAGCCATCTTTTTAAATTGCTTTTAGTTGCACTAAAACTACACTCCTGTCACTTATTCTACTCATCGCAAGCAGAGGTTGCAAGCAAAAATACAGCACTCAGTTTAGGGCAATATATTTTCAGAATAATTCAACCACATAACATAGCACACAATAAAGTTAGGAGTGCTGGTCCGGTCGACCAATTTCTAAGAGTATGACCTGACACCGAATACTGTGCCATCGATGATATTGGTGAATATTGCATGCTTGCTAAAGTTGCAGTGATGGAATTTACTTCTGTGCTTATTATGATGAAATGGTTACTTTGATGTTGTTTTGTTTTATTTAAGTGGCGTTTGTGCAAGTTTGCAGAGTGTATCATTTTTGTTTTTTTGGTGGGTGAGCCGATTATTTCCATTGGTGATGCTTGAAACTGTTAATTGTCTATCATGGTAAGGAAGTTGCCATGGTTACAATCTGACACTCAGTGATAAGTGAAAGCCAGCACAACGGTTTTGATTTTTAAACTCTCTATGGTTCAGTTGGGTTGTTATGTCATTTGCATTAAATAAATTCCAAACTCTGTGTGTGTGTGTGTGTGTGTGTGTGTGTGTGTGTGTGTGCCTACAGACTATTGGGTCCTCCTATGTTTTGTAAATCTAATTAATATAATTGTGGTTGACTTTTTTTTAAATTCAGGTTTTGCAATCATAGGAATTTCACAAAGTAGTTTGGCCAAACCTATCCCTACACTCTCCCTGCCATTTCTAGTCTGGTGATAGGTAATGAAGGACGAGGTCCTAAAACATGTGGTAGATACTGGGGAGACCAAATGGTATAAATACTGTGCATACAATTGAAGGCTTGTGCTCTATTTTTTAGCAAACAGGTATTTTCATCATTTTGCCATGTTCATTCGGAGCTTCTGATAGAGCAGTCAACCTGGGGCTGAGACAATATGATCTAAAGCTGATAGTCAGTTCTGGTGGACTGGGGGTCTCTGTGCACAAATCGTTAAAAGTGGCAGGGCAGGTTGAGAAAGCAGTTAAAAAAGCATATGGGATCCTGGGCTTTATAAATAGAGGCATAGAGTACAAAAGTATGGAAGTCATGATGAACCTTTATAAAACACTGGTCCGGCCACAGCTGGAGTATTGTGTCCAGTTCTGGGCACTGCACTTTAGGAAAGATGTGAAGGCCTTAGAGAGGGTGCAGAAGTGATTTACTAGAATGATTCCAGGGATGAGGGGCTTTCGTTATGTGGATAGACTGGAGAAGCTGGGGTCATTCTCCTTGGAACAGAGACGGTTGCGAGGAGATTTGATAGAGGTATTCAAAGTCATGAAGGGTCTAGACAGAGTAGATAGAGAGAAACTGTTCCCATTGGTGGAAGGGTCAAGGACCAGAGATTTAAGGTGATTGGCAAAAGAACCAAAGGTGATATGAGGAAAAACTTTTTTACACAGCAAGTGGTTAGGATCTGGAATGCACTGCCCGAGGGGGTGGTTTAGGCAGATTCAATCATGGCCATCAAAAGGGAAATGGATAAGTACTTGAAAGGGAAAAATTTGCAGGGCTACGGGGATAGGGCGGGGGAGTGGGACTAGCTGGATTGCTCGCATAGAGCCAATACGGACTCGATGGGCCGAATGGACTCCTTCCGTGCAATAACCTTTCTATGATTCTACGGTATGTACAGTAGTGCCCCTGTTGGCATCCATTAATGGTACCACACTGCAACTGTGCAAGTTTATTAATAATTAATGATAAGTAATTGCATCAAAAGGTGTTATAAAAACAGCTACTATCACACTGCTCCACAGAACTAGAACTACTGTTGTCTAAAGCAATTTCACCAATCAAAATTAGCAAGGAAATGCTAGGAAGCCTTACGACTTGTAATATGACAGGCTACAATAAATCAAATGATAATTATGTTGGTTATTAGGATAGCTTTACAACATGCTGCACATACGCTGGATATAAGTCATTTTGTAAGTTACCATTACAGAACTGCATGTGTATTAAGTCAGGTTAACTAACAATGGGAAGCTTTAAAGAAATCGTTTTTGTAAAACAAAAATCAGGTTCTTTGCATTTGAGAAGATAAAAAGACTCATGTTATCTTCTCCTTTTCCCCTCCCAAATTTTTTTTTGGCTTCTTAAAAAATCCAACCAGATGCTAAGGCATCTTTTCCTTCCTGCTCCACTTTTCTCCCTTCCCAAAACCAGTGAGCATGCTGCGTCTAGTTTCACAGGTGCCTCTACTTCCACACCCAAGTCAATATTGTTCATGTGTGAGGCCTAGATTGTACGTTGACAGACTATCTGACTACAGATGTCATCACAGCTTAGCCTGACCCGTCCCCACCCAATGTTCACACATATGTAGTTTTTAGCCAAGATCATTGAATATTGTTTAGGAGCGGGAATCCCGATTGAGGAGATGCTGAGGCAATTGTCAACTTGGCTGAGATTAGCTAACTCAATACACACCAAATAATAAACTTGGGATCTTCCTGATCTGCATAGCTCAGTAACGTAATAGGCAGTACATTTGCCTGTTGAACCATTAGAATGTTCACACTCTTTTCATTCATTCAATGTTTACAGTTCAACTCTGCTTCAGCAGAGATCTATATTGCTTATTGCAATATTCAGATTTTTTTTAAAAATCTCAGTATCTTAGCATTAGAGATAAACGTTCTGAGAAATTTCAATGTTTGACCTAAAAAGCCAAAATTTGTTATCTTTTATTCTAAATTCAAACTTCAAATATAACTATTGCGTGAGCAGAAAAAGCTTGGACCACACTAGACAGGGGTCAGATGCCTCATTCCCACTCTCCCAACCTGCACACACCACCAGAACACAGGAAGGTACTATAGTTAGGCCATGAGAGACACAACAAATACTTGCCCCGTCAGACCATTAAACTACCACTGAAAAAATAGGCAACAAAAACACGTGCTCATTTTTAAAATCACTCCACGCCACCAAACCCACTGTGATGGTGGCAAACATTTAGGCCCTGGCGAACAAAATGGCATCATTCATGAGTACGATAACGCATAGTTAAACATGAAATGGTCAAAAATGGACCAAATTCCTAGCCGTTTCTACTCAACTATATTCCAACTATTTCATGCCTGAATTTAACTCATGATTAACATATTTGCTGCATGGAATTGATTTACCTCTTCAAAATTTCAGTGTATCATTTTATTAAACAATTGTACAATAATTGTTTTGTGTTGCTCTTTCTGACTGGAACAGGAATGATACGTAAAGAAAGAGAGCAATGACCAAAGGGTAAAAAGAATTGTAGCTAAGTGTAAAACAGAAAATGAGGTTTACAGCCCCATAAATGAATATAATTCAGACAATAATAAAGCAGAACAAGGCAGATTGTGCCCACTAGCTATAGAAACAACAAGGAAGGCCTAGATAGGCCATTAAAAAGCTGCACTGGGAACGTGAGGAGATAAGGCATCCAGATAGCATCATCTGCCGCAGACAACTAGCAGGGTGATCAATGGCTTTCATCGTCTACTGGTATCTGTAATGACGAAATTATGGTACTATATTCCCTTAATTATCCAATCAATGTGCAAGTGTTGATAAGGAAAAGGATACTTTGAGACATTCTGATAGTTGGGTGCGGTGAGGATTTAATCACAAACTGGCTTATCTGAAAGGACAAAGCTGAGAGAAAAAAAAAGGAGAGGACCCTGTTCAGACTTTAAAACACTGGTTGCTCTCATAAATAGCAGAACGTTTTTTGTTAGACAATATCCAGGAATCATTGTCAAAGGTCTCTTTGGCAGTCAATTCACCTGAACAAGTATATTGTTGAGGTCTGCGTCTATAGATCAAACGATAGAGCATACCTTGATTCCACTGGCCACAACAACACAAAATAAAAACTTTATGCAATGAAAATTTCTTCAGTGCATTTTAAAATTAAAGGCTACGAGCTATGCGGAGAAGGTACCGTTTCACTTAGCCCATAGCAACAGTCTATTTTAAAACAGAAAGTATTTATTCTGCACATATAGGAACCTGTCTCCACTCTAAAGTATTAATAATCTGGCATATCACTTTACAGGAGGAAAAAAATCTAACTAATGCTTGCCACCAAGAATGACAAGAAAATTGTATTAAAGCCGTTGGTGTTTCTTCTGAATCAATGTATTCTTTGTCTATAGATTTCTATGTGTATATCACATCTCATTTTTCATATGTTGTAGATGCCTTTTCTGTATTAAAATAAAGGAGGGAAAAAAAGAGAAGTATCACATTTAAGTTCCACCTCACACTTAGAAAGTCAAAGTTCAAGCTGTCTTTGAATGTCTTCAGACCCTGTCAGATATATATGTACATATTTACTTTATAATCATTGTCACTAATCAGATAATACCTTGACAATGGCAGAAGACACAGATAATATAAGCAGAGACAGTTCTGAGATCATTTTGTAAAGATGCTGTCATGTTTGGTGTAAATTAAAGGTGCCCCATCCTCATGAAAATGCATATGCCGAAAAAAAATACATACATAGGAAGGGAGCCATGAAGGTTATGCATCATTTCACGTGCATATGATGTAATGATACTTTTCAATGTGATTTATATGTGTTTGTAAACAAATTAAAAATATTGACCACTTTTTATCACGAAGGCAATGCTCTTTTAAATATACTTTCTACAAGTAATTTTCCTGAATACTGCATGCTAATTTCATCCTTGTTTTATTTACAGCAAAAAACTTCAACATGGCCACATGTCAATGCTTTGGGCCTTTGAGCAGTGAGGAGAAACCAGTTTTAATTTCAATATAATTTTGATACTTTCTGAAAAACAAAATGTTATTTTTCTCTGGACCAACATAAGTAAACCTGTTCCTTGTTATCACAGAACAAAAACTGCCGTACTTCGGTAGCATGAGACTAATACTTAAAAAATCTATAAAATCCTCAGAGACCTATTTTTTTGCTTCTTTCTGCAGTCTTACTCTTCAATGCTCCTTCTGAAATGGGCTCTGGCTCCTAACTGTCTGCTGAGGAACTGGATTAGATCAGACACCCTGTTCACATCACATTCCCCTATAGCCCTCAACCAGGGACAGTTGATGATGTCTCTGCACCCCCTGACCTGGTTTGCTGAAAGTCAAGACTTGCAACACAAAGCACAGTATTCAGCCATGGCTGGAGACAAAAAGCCAAATATAAAAAGATCTCATTCATAAAACATTTGCTCCATATCAGCATTTCCACTCCCACATCGGAATTATGTATTACTAAAATACTACAAATATACAAAACATATTTATCTGTGCAACCCTGAAGGTAATAATAAAAACTTTGTTAGTAAGTAAAATGACAATTATTTTGTTTAACTGGTACAAAGAGTATGAGCCTACACGTCAAACATTCCCAGCATGTCTTTCAAAAATAAATATTAAGGAATTGTCTCTAGGAACGCTGGTGATCGTTTAATTTTTTTTTAATCGTCATATTGAAATAAATTATTTCACAATAATTTAACAGCAGAAAGAAAATAAAGCTAAGTTTGAATAAAAATATTGGCTACATTAAAAAATTACATAAAGATCCTTAAAATGTATCCAAAATGGTATCAAAAATAAAGTCTACTTTAATTTTCATAATTGTATTTTGAAGCTGTTTGAAAGATGCAAAGCAGTTTAATTGGTGACTCAACTTATAGATGGGGTTTCTAATTTAAACAGTAAATGGAGCCATTGTGACCTTAAAGCAATATTCTCCAAACGACAGATACAATAAAGATCTCACAGCCAAAAAATTCTGATGACAAAGCAACTTTAAAGCTATAGGTCCTTCTTCAGCAATTTAACTGACAAAAGTTATACTGAACCCATGCACTGACAATTAAAAAGACAGAAAGGATATTTAGTCATTTTAAAATATCCAGAAAAGATCAAGTGAAATGGAGCAGTACTGCATCATTTGTTGTAAAATCTTTTGGCAATGGAGAGGGAGGAAATTTTAGCTTGCAGGTTATACGTGTGTGCATAAATATCAAAAGATTGTGAAAGAAATAATTCACTGACAGTATAATTATAGGAAGGATATAGTGTTAACTGCAGCCTTGCTGATTTTGTCTTTTGCTGCAGACAAAAGAAAACAATACCTGTTTCTCACCCAAGACATCTAAGACTTGGCCTGCTTTTTACTCCAAGCAGTGAAAGGGCAAGGCAAGATGCCAAAATCTAATATAGCCTTTGAGTCTAATTTAAACAACAGTAAGTGGCACCAATCTGACCTTAAAAAAAGAAACTCTTTGCAAATGAGGAAGACAATAAAGGTCTTGCCAAAGTGGCAGATGTATTTTTAGTGACAGCGACACCTAAATCAAGAACTCACACTAGAGAGGCATAATACCAGGAAACTGCTCTAAAGAATAGATTTCCTCCTTGGAGAGTCGAGTGTTCATTTTGAGACTCGTTATTGTGGAAATGCACAGAACAGAACTGGAAGCTAATCTGTAAACCAGGTCCAGAAGAAATTTAAGGACGTGAGATGTTGCAGCAGATATGACAGGAGTTTTTACCTCATCGACAGTACTTTTAACACACCCGTCTGCTTTTTCCCACCAACATTGATGGGAATACATGAGAAGCCACGAATGCAATAGTACTCACAGAAGGTCTGCCAGCATTTTAACAAGGATTATTAGTCAGAACTAAATCAGATCAGGAGACATCAAGTGTGTTGTTTCCATAATTTTTGCTATAATAAAAGGAACCTGTATCAAAAGCAATGAGGTAGCTTTACTGCTGTTAACCAAAATAATTACCAGCTGTTAACCAGATTGGCAGCAACTTAATAAGGAAACATATTCATAAGGTCATAAAACAACTGCGTAATTTACACTTTAGTTTATTAAAATTTAAGCAGATGGATTGGTAGTTCTGAACTTAATCCTCAAACAGGCCATGAACTCAAGGCTAAGGATGTCCATCACTCTGATGAACTTACACCACACTGCTAGGTGAATGGTGCCATAACAAAGCAAGCTGGATTCGGAAATTTGTGGCTGTTCCGGCAGACTCCCACCGTAAGTTCGGTGCAGTCTAGGCGTGCCCCAAGACCGTTGTAGGCTCCTCTCCGTGACCTGGTTGGGTCAGTGGCAGAGTTCCACAGCGGACTCAGTTCCAGTGTAATTGCTGGGACCAAGTCCCCATGGATTTTATAGACCTCTATCTCAGGGTGAGGGAAAAAAGTGACAAAAATACAGGTCCTGCTTTAGTCATACATCATCTGGCATTGACTGCAGCCTTAAAGGAGCATGTGGCCAATACCATCTCACCCTCCCAACTGGGGAAATTGTGGGGGGATAATTATTGGGAATAGAGAAGTGTTTCCATTTTTTGTTTTTCTGTGAGATTTTATATTTCCTTTTGCAAAGTTTCACAAAGTCTTAACGCTAGCAAGTGTTATGAGCAGGCCACAGCAAATGTCCTTCACTTATGTATAACAATCTGATAGATTAACTGACCCTTAAAACATAAATGTGAGGTTCGATTTTCAAGCATAAGCAGGGTTTCGGATATTCGTTTTGGCGATTCTGGTAGTTCCTTTAAACTTTACAATTCCTTAACATGAGGATTTTATGGATAAACAGTTAGACAAACTACCCTAAAGCTCTTTATTCATACAAGTGGCTCATTATAGATTATACAGGAGAATCTTAGAGGAAAGTACCCAGTGATCTGACTCTGAGGTTAACAGGTTGATTTGAGCAAGTTGAGAGTTTGTGGACACAAATGCCTTCACATAGTTCGAACATTCAAATTTCCAAACAATGTAAAAATTAGCCCACACTGGCAACCAGAAACTTTCTGAGAACTATTTTAATAGTAAGTTGAAAACATTTTTTTACATTACCTTTTCCTTTGTCATCTGTGTTTCCAGTCAAAGTTTTAAATAGACAAGAGTGGTATTTGCATTTGAAATAAGAGGCTGGAAAGAGCTTCAGGGAAACCTTAAAAGGAAATAAGATAGTAAAAGTCATGTGATATTAATGTGTTTGACATATGTAACCTTTATGTAATCTTTAAGTTCTATGAACTTGGTTACATCTAAAATAAACGATTTGCATTTATATACTGCCTTTCATGTCCTCATCTATACAGCATTTCCAAGATGTTACTCATTTTCTTAACATTTTCAAATTAAAAAGCATTTCCTTGCACTGTAAAATTAATAACCATTATTTCACAGCTTCAAATGCTTCATGGGCTATGACTTACACAGCTATCTTTCCAGGGGAAGAATTTCTCTGCACACTGTGTAATAAAATTGTAAACTTGTTCTTCATAAAGGGGTTTAGGTTCAGAGGAAATCTCCCCCTCCGCCTTATTAGTTATTAATCTGATTGATTTAGACACACACATTTTATTTTGCTAAAATGGCATGTGGCAAAAAATGTTAATCATTAGAATTCTTAAAAAGGTAAGTGGATAAATATTTGAAACAAAAACCTAAAAGGATATTTGGGGAAAGTGCAGAGGCATGGAGCTAAATGAAGAAAAACAGAAAATGCTGGAAAAACTCAGCAAATGAAGAGTTCTTTCAGAGAACTAGAACAGGCACAATGGGAAAAATGGCCTCCTTTTGGACTGTAAAATTCTTTGATTCTATAAAGAGATAATTATCCCACAAAACACATCTAGCATAAGAAAACTTTGCTCCTATTCCAACCAGCAACCCCCTCTCACCATTAGCACAGGCAAGGATGGGAATTCATCTTGCAAAAACCCATAATATGCATCACATTTGAGTCATCAACATGCTGTGCCAGATTTTAAAGAAGGGGACAGGTGCATCTGAACTGAAAATCTAAGTGCACATTTTTGCCAATGAACTCCAGTGGTTCAAATGGGGAGATTGTGTTTCCATACAGTTGCACTCATCCCAATTATTTGCAGCTCCACTGCTAATAGAGAAAGCATATAAAACACCAGCTCTGTCATGTGGCCAATGCTGTAATGACACAAGAATAAATTCAGGTTATCCAGATTAGAATTTTTTAAAATCTAAATCATGACTAAAAAATATAAAATGATTACAAACAATGACTGTACTTTTCAAAAAGAATTGTAAATGCAGGCCTCCAAGGCATTTAGACTACAGATTGTTTTTTCAATGGATGGAAAATCATGATTGATTTTGCAAGAAGGGCCTTTTTTCTATTCATTCATGGGATGTGGGCTGGCAAGGCTATCATTTGTTGCCCATCCCTAAATGCCCTTGAGAAGGTGGTGGTGAGCCACCTTCTTGAACCGCTGCAGTCCGTGTGGTGAAGGTTCTCCCACAGTACTGTTAGGAAGGGAGTTCCAGGATTTTGACCCAGCGACAATGAAGGAACAGTGATATATTTCCAAGTCGGGATGGTGTGTGACTTGGAGGGGAACGTGCAGGTGGTGTTGTTCCCATGCGCCTGCTGCCCTTGCCCTTCTAGGTGGTAGAGGTCGCGGGTTTGGGAGGTGCTGTGGAAGAAGCCTTGGCAAGTTACTGCAGTGCATTTTGTAGATGGTACACACTGCAGCCACGGTGCGTCAGTAGCGGAGGGGTGAATGTTCAAGGTGGTGGATGGGGTGCCAATCAAGCGGGCTGCTTTGTCTTGGATGGTGTCAAGCTTCTTAAGTGTTGTTGAAGCTCCACTCTTCCAGGCAAGTGGAGAGTATTCTATCACACTCCTGACTTGTACCTTGTAGATGGTGGAAAGGCTTTGTGGTGTCAGGGGGTGAGTCACCCGCCACAGGACACCCAGCCTCTGACCTGCTCTTGTAGCCACAGTACTTATGTGGCTGGTCCAGTTAAGTTTCTGGCCATTGGTGACCCCCAGGATGTTGATGGTGGGGCATTCAGCGATGGTAATGCCATTGAATGTCAAGGGGAGGTGGTTAGACTCCCTCTTGTTGGAGATGGTCATTGCCTGGCAATTGTGTGGCGCAAATGTTACTTGCCACTTATCAGCCTTAGGCTGGATATTGTCCAGCTCTTGCTGCATGTGGGCACAGACTGCTTCATTATTTGAGGGGTCGTAAATGGAACTGAACACCGTGCAATCATCAACGAACATCCCCACTTCTGACCTTTGGATGGAGGGAAGGTCATTGATGAAGCAGCTGAAGATGGTTGGGCCTCGGACACTGCCCTGAGGAATTCCTGCAGTGATGTCCTGGGGCTGAGATGATTGGCCTCCAACAACCACTACCAACCACCCCACCAAGCTCTCACAGCCCCATGCTGAAGAGAAAAAGCTACCCCTTAATCTCTGGAAGCACACTGTTTAAAATTGTTGCATAAAATTCCCTTCTGCTTTATTTTAATAGTCATTAACCCTTTATTATAGGATAGTACACAAAGAAATTTTATATAAACATGTTAAGCAGTCCATTACCGGGGAAATGAAACCCCTAGCCCTCAATCACTGACTAGTGTCCGTTTGGTGGCCTGTAATTCACATCAAGTACTGTACTATTTCCCTTCCTACTTCTTAACTTAATACACAGAATTCCAACAAATATCAGGCTGTTCCCTCAACTACCTTCTAAATCTCATCAGATTTTGACAGATAGACAGTCAAAAAACCTTTGTTTAAAAAAAATCTGTGAATTTCCTTCTCTTCTATATCAATTTGCATAGTATTAAAGAACGGGGATGTAACTGAAGTTTTCAAGGTTATCAATGCGATTAAAAAAGCTGATTTCAATGGATGGAAAATCCAAGGTAGTGTATCTGCGATTTTCCGATGCATGTCAATGGCAGGAGAGGTACTGAGCAGAGTTGAGGACTCGAAAAATGTTCCCTATTAAATGTGTTCAAGTAGGAAATGAGATCTGGTTTCTGGAGAGAGAAGGGATTGAGGGATTGAGAAGCTGGGTAAACAGGGTTGAAATCAAAAAGTGATGGGTTAGAGGGCCTAATGGTCTTTTCCTGTTGCTAAAAGTCCTTATGAAAATCATACTAGCTGTTTTCCAGCTCTCCACTGGATTGTTTTGCTGCTATCAACATTTTTAAGTTATAATATTCAGAGTGTTTTAGATGTGTAACAAGGGTCTGACCCTTAATTGAAGTCTCCAGCTGTGATTGATATATTGTGGAGAAGGTTTTTTCATAAACACTTTTTAAAATAAGAACAGTTTGAGTATTCAGATAAAATGGACATCATCAGAACAGATGGCTCCCTGTAATATAACTGTACACAAAAATGTATAGATTGAGGCCTAGAGAAGCAGTCACCACAGCTATGGCACTGCTGATAGCCCAGGTTAGATGCGGGCCTTTCTCATTAGCTACTGCATAGCCAGTCACGCTCCCACTCAGCTTTGTTTGTTTTCTGCATTGCTTTGTTATGACCAGAGGTTGTGATGTTTGGGTCAGCCCTTGGGATTTGAAGGGGAAAGGAACATTATAGTGAAACCAGCAAGTAAGAATGCAAAGGGTGAGAAGGAAACGAAATGCAGCATAAAAAAAAATTACAACATTTTAAAAAGGACATAGAATAACAGAAAAGAGTAAGGGGTAGAAAGTTTGTGTTGAGCAGCAGCGCAAAACGGGCGATTTCGCATCGGTCGCCCGTTATATTCCCCGTCTGTTATACTCCCCCCGGCCCGATATTCAGTCCCATTGCCTTCAATAGAGCTGACTTCTATCGGGAGGGGGGGTGGGGCGTCATGGCGGTATAATATACGGCCGATGCAAAATCGCCTATTTAGCCCCACTGCCCAAGACTTCTACTCCTAGGTCCTACGGCCAATATCCTTTGTGAACTACTACAATGAGGCTGTTAGTTTGTGGCTTCATTCTGACTTTCTTAGGCTGTGATCTGGGTCTGTGAGGATGTGCTTTGGTTGTGTGGGCTTCCAGATTGCCTGGTAAAGAAAAAAAAACTTGCATTTATAGAACGCAATTCACGACCTCAGGACGTCACAAAGCACTTCACAGCCAATGAAATACTTTTGAAGTGTAGTCACTGGTGTAACGTAGGAAACGCAGCAGGCAATTTGCACACAGAAATTCCCACAAACAGCAATGAGATAATGACCAGATAATCTATTTCAAGTGATGTTGGTTGAGTGGTAAATATTGGCCAGTTCACCGGTGAGAACTTCCCTGCTCTCCTTCGAAGAGTGCCATGGGATCTTTAATGTCCACCTGAGAGGGCAGACGGGGACTCGGTTTAATGTCTCATCCAAAAGACAGCACCTCCAATAGTGTAGCACTCCCTCAGTACTGTACTGGAGTGTCAGCCTAGATTTTGTGCTCAAGTCTCTGGAGTGAGACTTGAACCCACTTATTTCCTGAGATCCAAAGAGGGGTTCTCTGACTGACATATGTCCCACAGGTGTTTTACCCACATATTTGTAGTGGGGAGGGTTATGCTCTACCACAGTGGGGGAAGGGGGGGGATGTATTTACTTCCAGCTAGCGGCAACACTTGTGCGACCCTGTGTACTGCAAGAAGAAAGTGCGGACATTTTCTCCCCAGTGAGTAGGGTTACTCACTGGATCTGCAGGAACTGTCATGCTCTCTGATCTCCCGATTTGCTGCCCAAAAAGGCTAACCGAGAGGGAAAGCCCAAGAATACATCCATGAGTGTGCCTTTTCTGGCCATTGCTCCTCCAATATCTGCCCTCTAAGGGAGGGGTGGAACTTGTGGGCCAGGTGCGTGATGAAGTAAACTTGATGTTGTGACTTGAACTGGCCTCTGCACATTCTTCTGCAGATGGTACCTGCGCTGATGCCCCCAAAACAGCCAAATCGCAGGGATCTTCACCAAAATATCCCGATTCCAAACTCCGTAAATAGCTTTCAGTTCCCTCCATATGCATAACATAGGCTACCTCAATGTATCTCTCTGCAAGTACTCCACGATAAACTGCACAGTGACTTCATAAAATACTTGCATTGAAAACAAGGAGTAGGGGGTAGAAAGTTGTCTCGGGCAGCAGTGCAAAACAGGTGGTATGGCATGGGCTGCCTGGTATATGTCTGCATGATATTCAGTTCTATTGAAGTCCTACGCCCTGCGATAGCACCTATGTAGCATAACCACCCAAAACGAATTTTGACTCCTAGGTATCTGAAAGGGCAAAACGTACACTATAGATAAAGAGGAAAGGCCACAGAATAAAAAGAAACTCTTGTTATTTTATATGTGCAACATTTTACAATTCTTATTTATTGCTTGTGATTTTTTTTTAAAATCGGAAGTGACAGAATACAAGGTGTGCACCAGTGATGACTGAAAATAATGCATCCAGCTGTCAGACTGAACTGAATCTACCCAGATTGGTGCCAGTTACTACTTTTTATTCATCCTTTTTGCATTGAGAAATAGACTTCTGTGTGGAAGTAATCTATATCCACTATACCCTGAGGGTGCATTTTCTAAAATAAATGCATGCGACCTGGGATCGCTCACTTCCATGTACTTCTGTTGTGTCATGAACTCTTGTGTCTCAGAGGCTTTTCAGAGTTACTAATCCGAGTTCCCCTGGCAGAAATGTGCTTCAGTTGCACAAGGTGCTGCGACCCAGTGATGGAGAGGTCATTCTGCTCAAACCGTTGCCACCAACTCGCTGTGACACGGCAACCGAGAAGGGGTCTGCTGGAGCCATAATACAAGCAACCCGACACTGCAGCACTGGCTCTGGTAACCACGTGAAAACAAGCCTTTAATTAATAATTAACATTGCTAAGAGAAACCCAAGAGATCTGCAGCAGTGGAACCTATAAACCCAAGTTAGAGGAATGCTGAAAGCCTCTAATGATCCACAATAATCACTCTTTCAATAGACTGCTGCAGCAGCTTGAGGTATCTGTTTCTCCACAGACACTGCCGAGACCGGCAGCCACTGTGTGAGCAAAGCCTTGGGACCAAGTAATGACCCATAAAATGTTACTCCAAGGTATGTTCTCTAGCCCCTTTGGGTCAGAGGTCAGCTACAATCTGAGATAATGACTACTAATAATGTCATCTGATCAGGATAGAAGAGGCTACGAGATCTGAGAAAATTATTCAGAACAAAGGAGGAGGGGAGAAGTAGCAAACTCTTTATTCTTTGTTTAGACTTCAATAACCCTTTCTCATTTGTTCCTTCCTTCCAATTCCCTTAACTATTACTATATGCTGCTGGTCCACCTGCCTGTTTTGGATAGTGCCTGACAGTATTTTCACCAGTACCGTGAAACCTTTGCGCATTTGAAAAGGCATTTTCATATTGCTATGGTGTCATTGAGCAGGTACCAGGCAGAGTGTGGCACCTCCAAGAGAAGAGTTACCAGGCCTCATTCAACCGACAGTAGCAGACACCCACATTTTGCTCCCCCTGCCCCCTGCAATCTGCCACCAGTTCCCCCAGCTTCTACAATGGCTTTGTAAACTGAGCTAGTTCAGTGAATCAGAGAATCATAGACTCTTACAGTACAGAAGGAGGCCATTCGGCCCATCGGGCTTGTGCCGGCTCTTTGAAAGAGTTATCTAATTAGTCCCACTCCCTCACTCTTCCCCATAGCCTTGCAAATTTTTCCTTTTTGGGTATATATCCAATTCCCTTTTGAAAGTTACTATAGAATCTGTTCCACCACACTTTCAGGCAGTGCATTCCAGTTCATAACAACTCGCTGCGTAAAAAAACAATTCTCCTCACACCCCCCGCCCCCGCCTTAGCCTTTGGTTTTGTGATTTAAGGTTGCCTGATCTTTTTTCACATTGAAGAAATGTTTTCTATAAATTTAGGAATACTTGTGCATCTCTTCTCCTAAAGAGGTTCTGTACAAAAGGTTAGGGCACTGTTTTCCAAAATGGCCTCCAATGCACTAAAAGGAGAGTGGAGACACATTATAGCATATTAATATAGAAGAGGAATACACAGACGAAGGTTTGGCATCCCAAAACCAGACAAAAGTGCTGAAAAGTAAAAGCACTGAACTATACCCTTAGTACTAAGGGACAGACTAAGAATTTTGCTGGTATTAAATGTTAAATATTTCCATAAAAGAAATACCTATGGGGAAAAAAATCTTCTCAAATTCCCTGCCTGCATTACAAAGCCTGTTGTTTCTTGTTCAGTGAGAGGAGTATAGGTTGGGAATGTGCTATTCAGTCGTGTTCAAAGATACAATACTAAACGACCAGGATCATGCTTTAGCAGGTTATGATGTCATCAGAATCTGAACATATTCATACAGCCTCGTAAAACCCTCCAACATGAGTTTCTTTCATGGTTGATCATTCAAACCTTGCTGTAGTGCTGGAGACTTGTGCTCCAGAACTAGCCGCGCCTCTAGCCAAACTGTTCCAGTACGTCTACAACACTGGCATCTACCCGACAATGTGGAAAATTGCCCACAAAAAGCAGGACAAATCCAATCCAGCCAATTACCGCCCCATCAGCCTACTCTCAATCATTAGCAAAGTGATGGAAGGTGTCGTCGACAGTGCTATCAAGCGGCACTTACTCACCAATAACCTGCTCACCGATGCTCAGTTTGGGTTCCGCCAGGAACACTCGGCTCCAGACCTCATTACAGCCATGGTCCAAACATGGACAAAAGAGCTGAATTCCAGAGGTGAGGTGAGAGTGACTGCCCTTGACATCAAGGCAGCATTTGATCGAGTGTGGCACCAAGGAGCCCTAGTAAAATTGAAGTCAATGGGAATCGGGGGAAAACTCTCCAGTGGCTGGAGTCATACCTCGCACAAAGGAAGATGGTAATGGTTGTGGGAGGCCAATCATCTCAGCCCCAGGACATTGCTGCAGGAGTTCCTCAGGACAGTGTCCTAGGCCCAACCATCTTCAGCTGCTTCATCAATGACCTTCCCTCCATCATAAGGTCAGAAATGGGGATGTTCGCTAATGATTGTACAGTGTTCAGTTCCATTTGCAACCCCTCAGATAATGAAGCAGTCCTTGCCTGCATGCAGCAAGACCTGGACAACATCCAGGCTTGGGCTGATAAGTGGCAAGTAACATTCGTGCCAGACAAGTGCCAGGCAATGACCATCTCCAACTAGAGAGAGTCTAACCACCTCCCCTTGACATTCAACGGCATTACCATCGCCGAATCCCCCACCATCAACATCCTGGGGGTCACCATTGACCAGAAACTTAACTGGACCAGTCATATAAATACTGTGGCTACAAGAGCAAATCAGAGGCTGGGTATTCTGCGACGGGTGACTCACTTCCTGACTCCCCAAAGCCTTTCCACCATCTACAAGGCACAAGTCAGGAGTGTGATGGAATACTCTCCACTTGCCTGGATGAGTGCAGCTCCAACAACACTCAAGAAGCTTGACGCCATCCAGGACAAAGCAGCCCGCTTGATTGGCACCCCATCCACCACCCTAAACATTCACTCCCTTCACCACCGGCACACAGTGGCTGCAGTGTGTACCATCCACAGGACGCACTGCAGCAACTCGCCAAGGCTTCTTCGACAACATCTCCCAAAACCGCAACCTCTACCACCTAGAAGGACAAGAGCAGCAGGCACATGGGAACAACACCACCTGCACGTTCCCCTCCAAGTCACACACCATCCCGACTTGGAAATATATCGCCGTTCCCTCATCGTCGCTGGGTCAAAATCCTGGAACTCCCTTCCAAACAGCACTGTGGGAGAACCTTCACCACACGGACTGCAGCGGTTCAAGAAGGCGGCTCAATACCACCTTCTCAAGGGCAATTAGGGTTGGGCAATAAATGCCGGCCTCACCAGCGACACCCACATCCCATGAATAAATTTTTAAAAAAGGACAGTTATGTGTCTTCTATGAAGGTCAAGTTTCAACTCTGGGTTAATTTTGTTCACTGCTACCCCTTACTTTTCACCTTCTAATTTCATCTGGCTTCTCCTGACATCAAGTTTGGCATACAGTACCTATTATTCAGGGGTGCAACCAAACCTTACTGCTTGGGTTGATTTTATACTGCAACCTTTTCAGCAGGTTGTCATGATGATACACCAACCTTCCCCCTTGGCTATTAGCATTCTTAAGACCCGAGACATTAACCCTATCTTGCTCTCTCCACAGATGCTGCCTGGCCTGCTGAATGTTAACTGCTTTTTCTGCTTTTATTTCAGATTTTCAACATCTGCAGTATTTTGCTTTATGTACAATAATTTTATTTACAGATGATTTAAAAACAGGATTTCATTTCCTTATTCCATATTACATTTACAGTGTGAGGTCTCTCCACAGTACAGTACAATTTGCTTCATAAGATATCATGTATCCTTCTACTTTATTTTACAAGTTAACATACTTGTGTAGCCTCCAGTCCCTTAGTTTCAGATCTGGACTATTCTTGCAGCCTTCAGTACCTGGATTGTCTCTACCAACTGATGATGTGATGATTGGTTTCTCTGTTGAGAGTTTTCCTTGAACAAGAATGAGTCACTTAGGGCTGTTCAGACCAGCTTCTGTGGTCTTGCCCCAGGACTTACTCTTTCCAGGTTGCTTTCAAAGCTCTCTCTGCCTCTCTGGGTTATCTCCCTCTTTGGGCTATTCTCAAGGCTCTTCTCCTCTCTAAACTCTGCCAGTGTAGTTCCTATCATAGCACTAAGCATCTCTGTGTCTCTGCTGCAAACAGGGCTCCATCTGCCGTACTCCTGCATCCAAAGCTCCCCACCGGCAGTCTTGCCAATTGTGTCCCTGTCTAATTCTGCGTCTTGATCTTGCTCTCTCTCTCTCTATCTCTTACTCCTTCAACCCCAGCTGCCATCTCAGTACCAAGCCAGGACTGTATCCTGCTCTCAGTCTCTGTCCCAGACTGTTGCTTTCCTGTGCTTCTCACAGTGACTCAATGAATCTCTCACACTGATATGCAGCTTGGTCCTTGCACTCAGCATTGGTGTCTCACTTTCTCTGGTTCCTACCTACCTTTCCTAACTTATTCCTTCACTCCTTTTGGTTACTACATTCCCATAACACATTCCTGAACTTCCTTAGTTACTTCTCTGCACTGGTGTACCCCAACCCTCAAGCACCTCTCTGCCCCTTGCTCTCACTCCTGCTGCTGCTCCTTAAAATGCTTTGTTTTGATGCACTTATCTTCCCTGCACAATGTTTTCGTTCCCACCCTCTCTCCCTCAGCCACCCTTTACAGTGCTTTGGTCCACAGTTCTCCTGCGCACAGCTTCCTGCACATCACACTCGTGCAAGGGAGTGTCTTCCCGCACTCATTTTTTTTTTGTGCCCTCAAGACGTCTACTCAGTGAGTCCACAGCTCCACCCTGCTCGCTCATCCCCCTGACTGCTCTCGTAGGTTAATGTGCAGCCGCACCTGTTGCTTTGGTTTGGAAAGCCAGGGCTGGACTGGGTGAGTGAAGAGAGAAGCTGTCACATGCTCTTCCACGCCCCCCGCCCTGGCTTGTGCATCCGACGGCTCCTCTCCTCACTCCCCCAGACCAGCTCGAACTTTCCAAAACCATTGTTAACAAAAAAAAAATCGTCAGCCGTCGTCAGTATCAGATCAAGGAATTGTAACACAAATATATTTCCAGTGTGCGGCAAGAATATAATACCAATGAAGAGATTATTTTCAGAGAAGTAATCTCTTTTTGTCATGTGACACTGACACAAGGCAGATCCTGCTCCATAAATTCTCCACAAGAATGTTTTCCTTTCCTGTGATTTGAATAAAGCACTACCTATTTCAAAGGCAGTTGCAGTGCACTGAGCAAATCCACAAAAGTAATGAAAGGCAGTAACAGTAAGGTATCCATTTAAAACACGATAAATAACCAAGTGTGTTAACGCAATCTCAGGATTCTAATTAATGCATAAACCACTCAAGCTTTGCTGCCTTGGTTTATATTATAAGAAGCCTTTATAAATATAGTAACGTATATTTGGTAGCCAGATTCATGAGTATAATTTTCAGTAAAGCAGTCTTCCTGTTATAGGATACTGATACAAGGCAGGTCAGGCATCATAATTGTAGTAACTCCCCTATCCCTGTCGCACAAGCATTTAAATCATGGGAGCTGTCCGAATGTAATTCCTTTTCCTGTTGGTATCTCCAGGGGCTCACAGTAAAGTTGAGAACACTGTTCTACTATAGTTAGCAGGCTGAGATCGGTTGTCTGTTTAGGTTGGTGCAAGGCTGGCAGACACAACTTAGATCATTGGTGCCGTATCAGTCTCTGGCGAAGAAAAATGGAGCTCTGCACATGTGTGGTTGTATGGCACTCCCATAGTGACATCGGAACAATGGTTAAAGTTTTGCTGTTAGCAGGAGCTGACTGTCCTGTCAACTCACAGTAAACATTAAAAAGATTAAAGATGAAGGTGACCCAGTGACGCCAAAGACTTTTCACATCAATGCCAAAGTGGCCGATGAATTATATAACCATTTGCAAATTCAAATCAAATATCCCAGGTATAGGGTTATAACACAGTCTTAGGGATAAGGCAATATTATAACCTCACTCCATCACCCCCCACCCATCCCCAACTTTGCTGTCATGTTTTGACAACATCCAAACTCCTTTGTTGTTATAGCCTTGAAACATACTCCAAGTCAATTAGTATTTAACCCACTCTCAGTTTATCTGCTATATTCCACATTGTGTATCATGTACACTGATGACGTTACAATTCCACATGTCAATTGCTGCTGAGGGGAATTCTGGAAACAGAATTACTGGGCTCCCCGAAGGCACTGCACGTGGACCAGACCTGAGACCGTGCACTGTGGGCCTTTTCAAGAGAGTTGATCTCGCCTAGAATTTCAAGGTCAGCTGATTTGAATAAACTCTTTTGTATTCTTTCTGCTCATAGACCAGGTTCAGAAAGCACACCTACAGGAAGGGTAGGATTTCTGAATGCTGCTTAATTTAAAAAGGCTGCTGCTCAGCATTAAAAGGGAGCTATAAACAAAAACTTAATACATTTCTGACGTGGTAAAGAATCACAGAAGGAGGTCATTCGGCCCGTCAAGCCCAAGCTGGCTCTCTGCAAGAGCAATCCAGCGAGTCCCACTCCCCCGCCCTATCCCCGTAGCCCTGTAATTTTTTTTCCCTTCAAGCACTTATCCAATCCCTTTTGAAAGCCACGATTGAATCTGCCTCCACCACCCCCTCAGGCAGGGCATTCCAGATCCTAACCACTCACTGCTTAAAAAAGCTTTTCCTCATGTCGCCTTTGGTTCTTTTGCCAATCACCTTAAATCTGTGTCCTCCGGTTCTTGACCCTTCCGCCAATGGGAACAGTTTTTCTCTATCTACTCTGTCTAGACCCCTCATGATTTTGAAGAAACCTATATTTATATAGTGCCTTTTACATTCTCAGGATGTCCTCAAGTGCTTCACAGCCAAAGAATTGTTTTTGGAAAGTAATCACTGTTGTAATGTGGACAAAAGTAGCAGTCATGCAGTTAGATACCACAAACAGCAATGAGATAAATAACCAGTTTGTCTGTTTTGGGAGGTTTTGATTGAGGCATAAATATTAGCCAGGACGTTTGGAGAACTTCCCTGCTCTTCTATGAAAAGTGCCGTGGGTTCTTTAAAGACCACCTGAACAGTTAGGCAGGACATCAGTTTAATGTCGCATCTGAAAGCATTACTGCATTGAAATGTCAGCCTAGATCATGTGCTCAAAGCCCCTTGAACAGGACTTGAACCCACAACCCTCTGACGAGAGTTGTGAAAACTACCACTTGGCCAAGCTAACACTTAGGCTGCCCATTTGAGGATGCTGCTCTTGAAGTGTTGCTGCAGGAGGACCTCCCATTCCTGTAATCGGGGCAACGTCAGAAATTCCTGGGTGAAAGTATCTGAGCAAGTTAATGCAATCTCCCACATCCACAGGTCATGGATTTCAAATATAACCAGGGGTCAGGAAGATTGCTGGGGTATGACTACCCAGAATTTGCCTACTCTTAAGTACATGCCAATAGGATTCATACCACAAAGAGTTTACTGCCAACCCAATGCAGCCTCACTGAATTGTATGCAAAACATTCAGGCAACCTTTCAGCTCTTTCATATCCAGGCTTATAATACATGCAAGGCAGACTTTGTATGTGGCACTGAAATATACTTCTAATGTGGCGCAGACATTTTGGAAGGTGTGGTGAATGTAGGCAAGCATTGGGGCAGCACCATCTCTGCTCCTCCAAATAATAATATCTTTGAATCTGCTTGCAGGAAAAGGCCGCACATAACAGCCAGGAGCAAGAATGGGCCTCAGAACTACTGTCGTTGGACTTGATTTAAGGGATCACTAGCTGAGAGGCCTTAGAAGGACTGGGGAAGGGAGGGCTCAAAGCCTCTCACAAAGCTCATGGCTCATGAAATTGCCACGTGCTTAAAGGGGCCATGACATAGATGATGGCAGTGGAATTCTCCGCACCGTTCACACTCACTCACTAACTAATGGGCATACACGGCACAACAACTGCATGGCCCACAGTACGTTCGCCTGTCACCTCTTTTAGTCAGGATTCCTTATTGTTACCATTTCAACATATGTTCCTGTTCTTTTTCTATGGGAATCTCACAAGATGAAGTGCCACCAAGCAAGCCAGCACCGTGTCACTCGCGCCATCTGATGAATGCGCCAACCCAGCTGGGTGGTTTATTGGGCCTGATTTCAGCATGGAGCCAGGAAGGGGGCAGGGCGGGGGTGGGGGGGGGGAAGATAATCGGACACGAAACTCACAAGTAAAGTTAGCGGGTCACAATCTGCAATGGTGACCTAATTGAGGGCAATAAATTTTACTTCCAGGTTTCGCGTCCAGCAGCCAGCCTGGTTTGAATCGGGGAGAGGGGAGGGAAAGATCATGGGCCATCGGGGGTGGGGGGGGAGGTGGAGGATATCCGGGGGTTGGGGGGGGGGGGGGGGGGAGGCCATGGAGGACATCGGGGGAGGGGGGAGGCCGTGGAGGACATTGGAAGTGTGGGGGGTGGGGGGTTGGGGCAGATTGTGGGCCGGGTGGGTATCATGTCACCAGAAGATCGGAGGTCGAGAGATGCCGGAGGTCGCCAGAAGATCGGAGGTCGCCAGAGGACTGAAGGTAGGGAAGGGGTCTCGGCCATGGGGGCAGGGGGTGTCCACCAGCAGAGGTGTCCACCATCGAGGGGGGGGGGGGCGGGCGGGGGTTGGACGATCGGGGGATCTGATCGAGCCAGGTGAGCTTATTGGGCCTGGATAAAGCACTCCTGCAACTCCGGGCCCACAAGCAGTGCAATAAAGGCACTCACCTCATGGATACGGCCCTTCCCGCCTGCTTTCACCTGATGAGAATCGGAAGCGGTGGGAAACCCATGCAGATAAGGTTAAATTCATTTTACCTTTTTAATACAAAAAATTAAGTGTCTCAATTATCGCAATGAGGTACATTGCCCTTTAACAAGCCGCCGGCCGGCATTAAGGGGGGACAGGACTTCCGAGTATCGGATAGGGACACGCATCCAAACCCGTCTGGGTTAAACCCGGAAATGGGTGCGTTGGAGCCCGGTTGCAGTCCTACTTCAAAAAACTGCAATTTTGACCTCCCACCCGCCCCCAACCCATCTGTTCTTTAGGGTTAAAATTACCCCCATTATGTCAGGTTGCGGAGAGAACAACATGTGAAGCAGCAAGTGGAACAAAAAGACAAGAAATTCCTTGTCAAAGGAACAGCTTCCTCAGCTACTTCCGCCAGGGATTGTCACCTCACAGGGCCTGTTTACAGAGCAAGGCTGCTATCTGAGCACCAACACTTGTTGAGATGATGTCCAAAGTGTGGTGGTGAGTGCGGAGAATTCCACTGCCATCATCTATGTCATGGCCCCTTTAAGCACGTGGCAATTTCATGGCCATCAGCAGCAGTGCCCCGAGGACAGAAGTGTCACGCCCAGATGCCGTCTCTCTCTTGAATGCTCTGCCTGGAGCTCTGCCAATGTGCAGCAGTATCTTGTCTGGATTCAACATTCTGGGGTGGGCGGAGGGGGAGGGGCGGACAGCAGTGGTCAGATTAGCAGCACCTCAATGCAAGGCTTCACACCCCTTAGTGCTGGCCAGCAGTCTATTCCCACACAGGTCCCCTGGACATTCTGAGGCGTACCAAGAGTACGAGGCTTCTGCCATTCATCCCTCACTCTGGTACTCCCTTGGTCATCTGAATCGCTGACCGTCAATACGATACCCAAAGGAATTCCTATCCTCAGAGATGCAGTTCCTGCAAGTAAAATGACAGCGGGCAGGGAAAAGAAAGGAGTAAGAGAAACAAATACAACAATCAAAATACAGCTAAAACTATTCCAAACCAAAAAGCATTAATAAACTAATTTCCTGCCCATTCCGATTTTCAAGGGGACCTCGATCTTGGCAGCTGGATATCCCCCTCGAGACATCGGGGTCAGGTGATGACCCCGGTGCCATTTTCACCTCTGCCCGCATTGCTACCACAAGTTCCTGCCATTGCCCACCTAACATGGGTGGTAGAAATTGGGAAGTCGCTATTTTGAGTGTACTTTAAAGTTAGGGAAAGCTGACTTTTTTTTACTGCAGTTGCTTGTGGGTTTTGAGCCTTAAAGGCTTCCAATATTTATTCTCTTTGCTGCTATGGGTGCTGCAAAAAATTATCCCTGTCACTATTAACTGCTGCTCTCTTTCGCTCCTGATGCTTCCAGCCCTCCCCTGCTGCAGGCCCTTGAAAATCAGCCACCCCACTGAATTTGCCCCCAATTCGGCGAGCTGCCTATAGGGAGCACGTTTCACACTGGCATCTTGCCGGATTCATTTAAATTAGGTCCCGCCACGCAGATGGCATGAGCCCAATGCCAACTCCTTCGAGTTGGCACAACACACCTTGTCCACTGCCTGCCTGAATAATGCTGTATACAAAAGTCTCTCCTGTAGCTCTGTTTCAGAAAGGGAGCTTAAAAGGTATGGGCTCTATAGAGGTAGAAGGACAGCACAGAACTCAGGGAATGTACCATATTCTGTGATTTGTATGAGATGTTTCAAGAAAATGTCCACACATAATGATTATGCTGCAGCTCATAATAGAAGGAAGAACTTGTATTTACATAGCACCTTTCATGTTGTCAGGGTGTCCCTTTTACAAATTAATTACTTTTGAAGCATACCCACTGTTATATCGGCAAACACAGGCGTCAATTTGCTCAGTGAGATTCTGCAAACAACAAATTAATGAAACAGCAGTTAATCTTTCTTTTCCTGGTGTTGGTGGAAATAGAGACCCTGAATTTCCATGGGGTTCTCCCGATCTCCTGCTCCAACTTCGGCAGGAATTCGGCAGGTCCCGCAGAGAAACGGCTGAAATGCCTGTTTTCAGCCATCTACCTCGTTTCTCCAGGTGTTCCACCCATCTCCCAGGTGGAACACTCAGGCATGAGATTGGGAGACCCCCACCCAAAAATTCAGGGCCAGAGAATGTACTATGAATGCACTACCCATTCTGGATGAATGGGATTTTTACTCGCTTCATACAGCCAGGAGAACACGGTCACAAGGGCATCACATATCCGAATACCCCCCATCAACACCCCTACTTACAGCAAACCCCAGCATAGAAACACCTACTTCAGGAGAAATAGATATTGATAGTTGGAAGGAACCACATGGTGAGGCACTGAGCACTAGTGAGGAACAGACTGTAATGGTGATGGTTGATGAGGAGCCAGCTGGTACAGGGCAGAGCCCAGCATGCTGAGTGCCCCTCCCTTGTTGCATGCTTTCAAACGGAGACTGGTACAACAGCAGGAATACATTAAGGAGTCTTTTGCCTCCTTGCACACAACTTTGAAAGGTGTTCTTCATTGCCTGAGGGAGTCCAACACCCACATATGCACTGTCATCTCCCACACATGATATGGAACAAGAATTATCTGCACTGCAGTCTGTTGTGCTATCTGGAATAGAGCTCTCAGTTATGCAGACCATAGGCACAATAGAAGCACCTTTCATAAGTCCTCCCACTTCTACTGCAGAAACTTTGAGGTCCCAACGCAAAGATTTACATAGAATGTGTACAGCACAGAACCAGGCCATTCAGCCCAACAGGTCCATGCCGGTGTTTATGCTCCACATGAGCCTCCTCCCACCTTCTTCGTCTAACCTCAACAACATATCCTTCTATTCCTTTCTCCGTCATGTGTTTATCCAGCGTATTCCAACACCTGGGAGAAAAATCATAGAGGCATTGAAAAAATGGTGCTTTTCTTTCATTTTCTTCGAACACTTTTGTTTGTTAATTATAAAAAATATTGGTGATGGGGAACAAAGGCTGTTTGACTGAGGGGGCAGGGCAGTTGGAGGGGGGAGGTCATGTGATGAAACCTCCAGGAATATGTCCCACCAGAGTTGGCAACCCCTATTCTTAAGCCCACCCCCGCTTGATGGCGATGTCCGGGAGAGATTGTGGGACAGGTGGGATGTCGTTATCTGATGGAATTGCTGCCAGATTCACCTTTAGTGCCCCCAGCCTGAGTCGGCGTATAGTACTTGCCCAGTTGACATAAATCGGGGGCCCACCAAATTTGAGATGGGGCCTGTTGTCTTACAACAACAGCCTCTGAAGCAATTGCCCACCATGAGAAAATTGGACAATTTTTACATGCAAAGTTTCTCCAGCTAAACCTTCCAACACCCGAGGCCCAATGGTTGGCCATTTCTTCTATTTCCTCCCCCTACCAAGGTAGCGGGCACTCCAGCTGCTCTATACCAGGAGGTCGCCTGCCCAGGATTCAGATATCCTGATTTGGGCAATTCCGCTGGCATCAGGGGCACCTGGGGCAACAGTGAGATCACGGACTTTCTCTGTATTCAGATGCAGCAATGATCAGCTCCAACTCACTTGGAAAACTGTTACATCCAATCTCGATGTAAGGAACCTGAGACTTCTTCCTTACCCACTGATCAATGTGTATGGTGAGGAGATACCCCGCAGAAATAGCATGTGTGGAGGTAGCACAACAGCAACCAGATGGCACAGCAGTTCACTGATATCATGTAGCCCTGCACAAATGACAGTAGATGCTGTCTCTGAAAGCAATCAATACACTGTGATTACAGCATTGAAACAGGTCCATCAGAGTCATTCACAGAAAATAGTGTTATTTGCAGACTCATGGGCTTTCAGCAATTCCTGTAGCTCACAAGTTATTAAGCAGCAGCCCACCAGTGTTATTCCCTTAACTATGGTAGCACTAAGTTACAGTGCACTCAGATACACAGAAGAGCTCACAGCAGACAAGTAGCAAACACACCAGTGAAACACAATCTCAACAAGTAGTGCACTGGCTAATAAATGGAATTGTCTTTAATATATCCTGGAATTCATCACTATTTAATTGTGCGAAAATGCACTATATTCATCCTGATCTTCCATGGTTGGAGCTACTCATCATTCAAGACAATAAAAGTCAATGTCTATGGTAATATGTGCAGCATACTGCTAAAAATCTTGCAGACCGTTTCTGGGGTATATTTTAACACCAACCTTGTGTCCAGTCCAGGCATCTAAGGTTGTTGCTTTAGTGCTCCAAATGTCTGTTCAGTGAAGACCATGGTTCACCACTGTACCTGTTTTTTCGCCGTTCTCTTCTGGAGTATTGGGGGTTGTGCAGAGATCTCATCAACCATCCATTCTACTTGTGCCACAGTGGATTGTTTCAGAACAAAAGCTTAAATAAGCCTTTCCAAACAGTTACTACAGTCAATGGTGCTCTTTACATTTGGGAGGCCAGCAAATTGGAAAAACTGTACTGCTGCCCACCGCTGAAATTTATTTAGTGAAGTGATCAGCAATATAGAGTTTCACCTGCCTCTTTAAGGAAGCAGTACATGGTAAAGGAGCGGAGTCAGATCCCCCCTGTGGCATAAATGTTGAGGGCAGTGGTGACCTTTACTATCACTGGTAGTGTAGTGTGGAGAGTTGACTATCATTGCAGCTCCCCTTGGCACAGCTGGTCACTCAGAGTCACCCTGCTGAGCCTGAGCCTGCTCTACCTTCATGGCAGGTAGCAATTCAGCAGTGGCTCACCCATGTCCTGGAGAAGTACCATTGAGTTGACCATCCTCTGCCCTCAGCACTTCCAGTGAGCCCTCTCCTCCTCTGTGGGATCTTCCTCTCCTTCTTTAAGACCTGCCTTAAAACCAACCTCATTGTCCAAATTCTTGGTCGCTCATCCCAATATTTCCTTCTTTGGCTTAGATTTCATTTTTTCCTTAGGTCTCTGTGCAGCACCTTGGGACTTTTTGTTTTCCACGTTAAAGGCATTGGACCAGATTTTGCTGTGAGCAGTGAACTAACGGCATGCCACTCATTAGACTTTCCCTTGCCCATATACTTTCCATGAGCTTTTGCACTGCAAGTTGCTGTAAGTTAGAGATCCAAACAGCATGGCACCCCCTACAGGGCATCTGGGACCTGTGTGGACAGGGCAAGCAACTGTGCGTCTCCTTAACTTATCAGATTGAAGAATCGTTAATGAGTAGCACACAGTCTGAACCAGGAAGTGTAGGTTAGAATAGTGAATTCAATGTCAAATTAGGTACAGTAAGCAAAATAAAGAGAGGGAAAGAAAGATTGGATTAAGAGAGAAATAAAAGAGACAGAAATATTTTTTTTTTAAATGTATTTACTTTTTTTTAAATGTCCAACAATAATTAAAAGCTGATGGAATGAAACTCCACACTTGTAAACGTTCATTTTCAGTGCCAGAGAAGTTGTTTGGCAGTAATTAAGACTTACCATGCCATCAAAAGGGTACTGACACTGGAATGGACAAGCCCTAACTTTTTTTGGTGAGTTTAGTCCTTATCTATGAGGTAAGTACAGGAACTTCACACCGTTCAATACATTCGGACGATGAGTCAGATGGCGAGAGGCCGTTTTCGCACAGCTTTTGGAGAAGCAGGTCACCTCAGACAGCAACTTCCCGATTTCCACGTTTAACTGCGCATGTGCGGTCGCCGGAAATTGCTCTCCTATTTGCGCATAAATAATAGTGAGCGCTGTCAGTCTCACCATTATTTTTACAGCAAAATCTGGCCCAAGGTATAAATGTTATTGCTGTTACCATCGTCCTAATGCTTTTCTTTTGTTCATTAATCTGGTGTGGAGGGTAGGAATCCTCATCGCAGTGCTAAACATGGGTGAGTGTTTTCTACCTACATTCCAGTGCTTTTTATTCATACCTATGTTTCAACAAAATTAGCAAAGTCCCGAGTGTCTGGCCCCAGGACACTACAACATTAAGCAGCTGTGACAAAACATGGATGAAGCTTTCACTGTGGTTCACATACTTGGATCAAGCATCTTAATGCTTGTGCTAATTAAGATTACTTTAAATACACTCGTCTCCTTTGATGTTACCCACAGTTTATTTCTCTCCTGCTTGGATCACAGCCACGATATTCACCTTGGTCATCAGTTCACTACCCTGCACAATCCTCAAGCTCACTCTTTAAATGAGAGTGCCCATAGTTGACACATGTCTCCACTTCCAGCATTACTCCTCTCCCCCTCCAATCTAAATAAAATCGATCTCCAAAAATATCCTTCTGGCAGAAACAGTTAATCTGTCGCTGGAGAATAAAACAAACCAATGGCACTAACAACTCAGTACCTCTCTCTCTCTCTGCCCCTGGATTCAATAAGCCAAACTGTCTTTGCCGCTGAATCTTGGAGAAGACATGGTTTTGCTCGAAATATGTGGGCAATGTGATTGATTAACCATTTCCAAAGTAGAAAACCGTCAATCAGAAAGCAGAAGAAACACAATCCATTACACCAATCAGGAAGACACAACTTACAGACACAAACGCTTTAGTTATATAAATTCAGAGCTTTCGAATTTAAATCCAAGTTACCTCTCATAGATTACAATACAAACCAATAATTAGAACACACATTGATTTAAAGCAACAATACGGATGATTCACTCTAAGTTCTGTGTTGTGATTGCCTGCAATTATATTGTATGGTCATATAACGAAAAGAAAAAAAAATACTACTTATATTTGAAACAATGAGTCCTAGGACACGGACAAAAGGAATAAAAGGTATCGTTCACGGACGGGCATTGAATTCAAAAAATATTTCATGAGGACTTCATAATCCATGAGTGACAAAGACATAAGTGTGTACTGTAGTTGCACCCCTTTCATTAGAGATCTTCCATGTGCAATGGATAATTATGTGGAATTCTATTTATCGCAGTCTGTTAATGATTATTTTATTTTCCTTTTCAAAGTGTTCTTGATACAGTGTGGGACAAATGGCCACTCAATGAGCTAGAGCTCCTGCCAAGCTGTTCCAGCTGCAGTGCTGCAAGAAAGATATGACGGTTTACGTGGAGTTTGAATGTCCCGCACTGTTTAAAGGGAAGTTTCTGAGGAAAGGCTGACTTCAGTTTCCTGCTGAGAGACTCTGGTGATGACAGAAGCAGATTTCTCTTTCTTTTAAATGCTGCATTAGCAGCCATTGTTATGACCGCTAAGCAGTTGGCTGGAAAGCCAGGGACAGTATATTGGGGTGGAGGGAAGGAAGGGGAGCAGTTCATCGAGGTCACGCATTCATCTCCATTGTAAATTATCCCAGTCACAGATATTATTCAGTGTCCCAAACATCACAGACGTGATCTGATGTTTAACACACGAAAGCTGTAAGAAGGGAAATCCAATGTAACAATAGAATAATTGCATCCTGGTCTGCACTTGTATATGACCCTTGTAATATTGATACTGTATAACCGATTAAGCCCCAATTTTAACCTAGCCCTCCTGGTAGGTATAGGGTGGGTTCTAGTAAGATGCCCATTTTATACCCTGCCCGATTTTACACACCATTGAAGTCAATGGAGTGTAAAATCGGATGAGTTTTAAAATGGGCTCCGACTGATCCTGCCCCATTCCTGCCGGGCGGGTTAGGTTAAAATCAGGGCTGCAACATCGGTTCTGCAGCTGTTTAATCTTCTTCTTTTAACCAAAAAAGGAATATGAAGGTCATTCTAGATATTGAAAGCTTCACTAAATGACTACCTGGCGTTAAAATGCTATGAATGATTTGATTGTTAAATATGCAAATTTGAGTGGAGTTTTTAATATTTTTATCACCAAAGTCACGAATGTTAACACAAAAAGAATAAATCAGAATTTGCAACTTCCCAACTCTCCTCCTCCCCCCTCCCCCCACTATTTATTTGATTTTACCACTCTCTAGCCTGGAGATACTGAAGCCGATTGTAAGAACTTGTCTGCTGCCTTAACCCAGACAAAATGGGCATTCAACCTGGGATCTTCCTGGTCTGTATGGCTCAGAACCACAAGGCGTGTTTAATCACAAAGTCACTGGGAGTCAAATCTAAAACAATCCCGACAAGAGTGGATCCCATTTTGGTTTTGTCCTATATATCTATATGCTAAACCTTTATAAAACACTGATTAGGCCTCAGCTGGAGTATTGTGTTCAATTCTGGGCACCACACTTTAGGAAGCCTTAGAGAGGATACAGGAGAGATTTACTAGAATGGTACCAGGGATGAGGGACGTCAGTTATGTGGAGAGACTGGATAAGCTGGGGTTGTCCTCCTTAGAACAGAGAAGGTTAAGGGGAGATTTGATAGAAATGTTCAAGACCATGAACGGTTTTGATAGAGTAAATAAGGAGAAAGTGTTTCCAGTGGCAGAAGGGTCGGTAACCAGAGGACACAGATTTAAGGTGATCGGCAAAAAAGCCAGAGGCGACATGAGAAAACATTTTTTTTAACCCAGTGAATTGTAATGATCTGGAATGCACTGCCTGAAAGGGTGGTGGAAGCAGATTCAATAATAACTTTCAAAAGGGAATTAGATAAATACTTTAAGGGAAAAAAATTACAGGGCCATGGGGAAAGAGCAGGGGAATGGGACTAATTGGATAGCTCTTTCAAAGAGCCGGCACAGGCACGATGGGCCAAATGGACCTACTATAATACTATGATAACAAAAATAAAATCCTGTGACAAGAGTCATTCAACAAGTTGTGAAATGGTTGCACTGAAACACAGTTAACGCCAACAACACTAGGTTCTGTGTTGGCCTGCAATTATTTTGCTTGGTATTACAAAGTAGGCCACATAACAAAAAGATAGAAAAGTACTACTTATATTCGAAACAAGGAGCTGTAGCAGCAAGATTTGCCAGCAACACTGTTGAGCTGAAAAAGGAATTATATCCAGCTGAAGGTCGGGGGTGATGCAGTCTATGAAATATCAGTGTGGCTGCATCGAGAAATGCCTGAGTGGTCAGCCAAATTTGGAAAGAAAACACTATGGGAAGATCAATGGGATTGCAGTGTGCTCGTCAACTAGTAACTGCTGAAAAATTGCACCCTTATCAACTTCTTTAAGAATGCACGATAGTGTTTAAACATTTTGTCCAGTATTCTCAATTCTGCTTGCTTTTATATTATTGTCTTGTTATAACTGTTGATCACTGTCTATTTTCCAGGCGCAATCAAGCAACTCACAGTCTCCCCCCCGCCCCACCAAAGTGGGTTCCAACTGCATTGTTGAAGGAGTCTGCAGAATGTGGACTTCAATCACAACAGAAAGTGTCAGTTCTTCACCATGGTGAGATGCTCCACCTAGTGGCCTCGCCGAGAACTGATTAAGCTGATCACATGCATTGAATCTAGTCTTAGCCTGGTGAGTCTCAATTGAATTCAGGCAAACACCTCAACAATCTGGAATAATTTTGTATTTCAATATCTTTTAATACAATGAATTGGACAAAAAGCATGAAATGAAAATGCCGCTCATATAGTGATTTAAATTCACAGGGGTTGGTTTTACATTGTCAATTATTAGCAAAGGTCTTTCTCTGAGATATGGGGTTCTCCTGGATATATTGCTCTCAATGGCACTATAGGAATTAAGTGTAATCCTGAATAAATGAATCAATGCACAAAAACATGTTTTTTATCCGTGCAATTCTTACTGAAAACATATGTTTGTTCAATCTTAATTTTTCAGAAAACAAATTTATAGGTTAAAACATTTATTTTTCCGTTTTACTCCTCTAAAATATAGCAACATCCAGCAGCGTGTTCAAATGTATTTGATTTACCATTTTTATTTGTGTTTTGAAGTTAAAAATGTTACTCGTGCAATAATTAATGTCAGACATTTGTGATATGTTAAGTAAAAAGGAGATGTAAGGATATAGACAACACAAACTTCATTTTTTAACATTTTGCTTTAGAAAATTACATTAAAAAAAATAGCTGAAAGTTGTATGGTACCAAAATGTAATGGGAACGCTACCAGATCTGTGCACATGGGGCTGGGTCCAGTGGGGTTTTGAAGCTTTAGACAATTTGGTTATGACTACTGGGCTGTAGGAAGAACAGTTGCTGAGGAGAGTTGGCAGCCATGTGATGTTGGGTCCTCTCTCTTTGGGCCTTTTGGGTGGGGGACTTCAGTTCAATTCTTTCTGTTTCCCATGTTCTTCTGGTTTTCCACTTTTATGGGGAGATGGTGGTCAGAGTGATGGAGCAGATGTGCATTATTGTGCAGCATTTTGTTACTTGGTGACCTCAAGAAAGCGCTAGTTTATCATCTTATTTTGCATGCCTGATTTTCATCTTTTATGTGTTGTTTTTGCAGAGAATAACTATTTTCTTGTTCCTCGCTATTCCCTGCATCATGCCCCACCCATAGCTGAGACAGCAGGCAGCCATCTAGCTCACTGCCAGGCTTACCCCAATGTCACTCTGAAACCAGCCAACTAAGAGAGTGCAAACAGCCAGGGTAACTATCCCTTTGGCCCCTGTCTAGCAACTGCTTCTGATGTGCCAACTTGGCTCAGTTGGTAGCACTCTCGCCTCTGGGTCATAAAGTTGTAACTTTGAGCCCACTCCAGAACCTGAATGCATAATCTAGACTGACATTTCAGTGCAGTACTGAGGCCCTGCTGCATTGTTGGATATTAAATCAAGGCTCGCGTGCCTGCTCCAATGGTACAGGTGGACGTTAAAGATCCCGCAGCATTATTCAAAGAAACAAAAGCAGGGAGTTCTCCTGGGGTTCTGGCCAACAGTCCGTCATCAACAATCATCCTCAAAAACAGATTGACTGCTCATCCATTCATCTTATTGCTTTTTGTAGGATCTTGCTGTGTATCGCTGCATTTGCCTACATAACAACAGTCACTGCACTCCAACGTAATTCATTCAAGTGGAGTGCTTTGAGATAGATCTAAGACATGTTATGAGGTACTATATAAATAAAAGTCTCTCGTTTCTCACCTCCACACAGTGGCACAGCCAATAGCAGAAAATTGCACAAGCAAGCTGGCATCCTACCCCCACTGATTCTGGTGTGCTTTTCCTCATCACCTTATTCCCCTCCATTCCCTCCAATTTTGATTTCCCCCTTCTCCTGCCTTTTTATTTCTTGCCTTCATTTATTTGATTTGGAATCTAATTCTTTTCCTTTCGGCAAGTAGCTGGACTGGAAACAAGAAATGTACCCCTTAATCTTTTATTTACACAGTGCTTAAATTAATATCGTCACTCGGGGTAAAAGGAATTTTGTAGAAATGCAGAGATGGGTAATCCTATTCTGTTCAGGAAATGTAGTTTAGGTTGCTTCTGAAATATGTGAAAAGCACACCAGGCAGACCTGACTATTGATATGTTTTGAACATTGGAAATTAATCCCACTCCAAATTTTCCCTTGTGTGCTAGCACAGTATCATAAGCAAAATCTGCTGCTGTCATGCCTGATTTGCACCTCAATATTAACCATTTTCTACTGCCCGAAGGCTAAATATTAAATGAAAATTAACATGTGGTGCAGTGTCAGACTGTGATTCTGTGTGGAGATCTAAACCCAGGGAGTGCCCAATCAGTAAATTATCAATCCTTACAAGTTTAAAAGGAAACAGCAAATACTTTAAATCAAATTAAAACAGAAACTGCCAGATGCACAACTGGCCCATCTACATCTGAAAAACAAGAGAAAATGTAGATGAAATTCTGATAAAGGATCTCTACCTAGAAAGTTGGCTCACCTCTTCTCTATTCAGATGCTGACAGACCTGTGTGTCTGTAGCATTTTTCAATTGCAATTCTCAACTTTTTTTTAAAAGGGAAACGCAACTGTATCTCAAGGCTCCTCAGATACAGGACTCCTAGGTTAATTTTCTGATATATATTAAAAGTGCACAGGCATTTCATTTTGTACGAAGATAATTCGTTCATTTAGTAGTCTAATCCGCACTTTTTTTTTCTAGTCCCAAATAAATAGACGAATAGTGAGGATGGGTCCTTGACGTGTCCACACAGCTTGATATTAACCAGCATGCCCCCTCTGAGCACTTACATTACTGGCTCTCTTGATCCAGCACTCAGGACAGACAGAATTCCAATGTGAGCCCAAGCCCATTTTTTTTTCAACGAGCGCCAGTGTGAATAGGATTTCCAGCACAACAGCAATGTGTAACAGCAATATAATAAAGAATATATATTTTCACAAAAACAACCAGTAAATGTTACTGCGACCTTTCAAGTTAATAATCTAAAAAAGACACGTACGCACAGAGAATGGAAAGACACCCTAATGCCATTGTATCTGTGATATCTTGTTTGTAAAAACAGAATCCACTTTCCTCACATGAACATGGCTTTACTCTCAATGGGAATTGCTATGGGATTATCCAAAAGGGAACGATACTGCTGTTTTAACATCACCGAGGACAAATTCACCAACAAATTTGAGGTCACCGTCTCTTTTAAAAGAAAATACAGCAGTTGAAATCTAAGCAACGATCTGAGCAGCACCTGCCAGAGGCTGGCAATATGTCGAGCATGAGCCGGGTGTTGAATTAAGACTGAAAGTCGCCTCTGCCTGATAATAAGTTTCAGGGTCAGTCTAAAGGTTCCAGACTAATCCTTCTGATCTTATCTACCAAATCTACAACCAACATGCTACTCCTTATCAACAGTATCAAGGCACCGTCGCATTGATCTGCAAGTGCTTCTCCTTTGGCTAAATAGTCTAGAAATGCACTCGGTAGCTTCTGTTTTGATAACTCGCCTTTTCTCCCCTTGTGAAGGTTTTAACCACAAATAATTGCTAAGAGTATTAGCCGCGTTCTTTTGACCATTTGGTCTGCTAGAAACAGGCTCGCATAGTTCAGGGCAACTATGACTGACATCTTTGTTGACTTAATTTTTAATCAGTGGGTACATGATTAGCTTCAAATTTAATATGGATCAGTGAGCAATGATATGACCTAAGGGATAAGGATGTGGAAATTACCTTCCCTGCATTAGGGTATTTGAGCCTGTTCTCACTAAAGGTAGTCAGAGAGTGATTAATGATTATACATCTGCTGTGTTGAGATTTAATCTGTCACAATTGTGCACAGTAGAACCAGATGCTTTTTCTTCTTTGACTTGTGTTGCTACGACGAACTCGCACAGGATTGGAAAGAAAGTATTTAAATGTAGTTTAAGAAAAACAAAGGACACTGCTGAGTGTTTTCAATCGCAACAGAAAAGTAATTGTTCTGATTTCTGAAGCACTTCTTGAAATTGAGTTTAGTCAAAATGTCTTTACTGCTTACTGCAAAAGAAAACGCTGATTGAACATTACTGTCCCCGAGACAGTAAACGATTGGCTCCCATTTAAATCTTAGGCGGGGGAGGGGGCTCCTAAAATGAATTCTCAGAAGATTAAATAGGGTTAAATTAAATCTGTCTATCAAGGGTTCAAACCTGTATTTGGCAGTTATTTAACGACCAAGTAAGTGACTATCTTCCTTGTGTGGAAAAGGTAAGTGGGATCTCTTTGGATGAAATACCCAGCAATGTAATGTTGGAACTGAGTCGATCCTCTGTGGCAAAGTCAGTAATCCAGTATTGGAGCTAGGCTTGTGTTGGTTACTCCAGGGCACTGCTGATGACTGACCAAGGTAGACCTGTTACAAGATCCCTGGGATTCCTCCCACTTGGCTCCAGATAGACTTACTAGCCGATACCCTAATGGGCAGGGTGGTCCTAGCCTGGAGGGGCAGTTGGAAAGTTGCCAGTATTCTGTGCTGGTAAGTGGTGTGGTTTTAGCTGGTTAGATTTCAGCAATACCCCTAAGTACACTTGCCAGTTAAGTTCTCTAGGTATGAGGCATGTCTCTATGGGAAGAGAGTGTGCACTCGTTCTTGATTCCATCATAAGAGGTATTGGTTCTCTGTATCTACCCTATCGAATCGTTTCAACATTTTAGGCACCTAGATCAGATCACCCCCTCAAGCTGCTACACTCAAGGGAATACAAGCCAAGTTTATGCTAGATGTCGGAACTGTCCAACCACATTTGGGCAGCATATTTAAATGAGATAATAATCACAGCGTAACATCATTTTCCTTAACAATGCTGGATGCTTGGAATGTCACAGCAGAACAGGTGACCAAGCGTTGCTAGGGAAATGTAACGCATCAGCTGCCTTAAATGGCCAAATTGGCAAGGTGAATCGATGGAAAGAACATTGACAAAAGACATTCAAATCAGCAGACTGCTGGCAGTTCGTCAGTCATAGGAATTACAACACAGAAACAGGCCATTCAGCCCAACCAGCCTGCGTTGGCCTTTACCCGCCACGCGAGCAAATAGTTCTAATCGCATTTGCCCCTGCTGTTCCCATAACCCACGGTCACAGCAGTTGTTTATTTGTCGCAGCTGCGGCCACTTTAAGCTGCGGGCGCTCAACTCCTGCAACAGCCGCTGCCACTTCCTACGCCCTCCCCGGTTGCAGCAAACTCCCAAGTGCGGGCGGGAACACGGCCAGAATTCCACCTAAAGCAACGTAAATGAGACTGACCCAGGGAACTTGGGTGGGTGGAAATGATGCCCTGACTCACTTCCAGAGCAGAAAGTCTTGGCCACAGTGTTTGCTCTTTGAATAGTTCTGTTAAAAAATCAAGTTGAATCATCACTTAAAATGCTAGGTGTAATCTTTTTTGGGGGAAAATGAAGTGATCATAACAACATTACACAAGCCTTAAACAACATAAAATATGTGAGGAATAGAACTACTGAAATAATTTTCTACATTGTGCTGACAGATAGTTTCTTTAACCTTTAACAATTAACTAATTAAAGAATAGGTCATTAATCTCAGAATTTATCGGGTTCTCTTTCAATTTTTTACTGAACGGACATTTTGGAGAAATTGATTATTCCAGATCATGGACAGCAGAAAAGAACCCCCCGGGCCTATTTGTCCAATGGTTCGTCACTCTCCGGGGCTATTTGTAGAACTTGTTTCTGTCAGTGGTCACTACAGAGATTTCAATCTTTTAAAAACATTTCAAAAGTCAGGGCTGCAGGGATCAGCGTTTTTTTTTTCCGTCTGAAAAGGCCAAAGTGCAAAAAAAAAAATGAGCTATTTCAGTAAAGGACTGCAGCATGTAATCCTGCTCCTTTTGCTAGGTATTTGCAACCAATCCCTCTGCCCCCAGACACTATTATTAATGCAATGATCCCATTGCTCCACCACACGCATGGCCCCATCTTGACCATCAAAACAAAACACTTTGCCCCTCTATGTTTACCAGGGTGTTGTTGAGCTTTCGATACTTTCCTTTTAGTTTCCAGGCGATGTGTGGGGGAGGGGAATGATGTATTTGACATAGTTTGTAGTCTAGTGGAGGGGAATGTGTTGTATATCCATGTAAGGAATCTTACAACACCAGGTTATAGTCCAACTGTTTTATTTGAAAATCACAAGCTTTCGGAGGCTTTCTCCTTCGTCAGGTGCTAAGCAGCCTCTCAAACATCCTCTCCAGGCTAGGAGCACCCCGCCCATTAGGGTATCGGCGAGTAAGTCTATCTGGAGCCAAGTGGGAGGAATCCCAGGGATCTTGTAACAGGTCTACCTTGGTCAGTCATCAGCAGTGCCCTGGAGTAACCAACACAAGCCTCGCTCCAATACTGGATTACTGACTTTGCCACAGAGGATCGACTCAGTTCCAACATTACATTGCTGGGTATTTCATCCAAAGAGATCCCACTTACCTTTTCCATCTTGACAAAGGAGAAAGCCTCCGAAAGCTTGCGATTTTCAAATAAAACTGTTGGACTATAACCTGGTGTTGTAAGATTCCTTACATTTGTCAACCCCAGTCCATCACCGGCATCTCCACATCTTGTATATCCATAGCAGGCCAATGGCTGGCATGGGGTGGAAGGAACATGATTCACTTTTACCTAAGCACTCTAGAGAAGCTCCCATCGCCTTGTGAATTAATTTGTCTTTCTTTTCTCTTAAAATCTGGATTGAAATCGAGACAATGCCAATGCTCATTCCTACAGACTGCCTCCTCTAAAATGAACAGATAGATGACAGATTTTATATTATAATATTTTATAGATTATAGAGGACACAGATTTAAGATGATTGGCAAAAAAGCTAGGTGGGAGATGAAGGTTTTTTTTTAAACTCAGCGTGTTGTTATGATCTGGAATGCATTGCCTGAGTGGTGGAAGCGGATTCAATAGAAACTTTCAAAAGGGGAGTGGGATATATACTTAAAAATTTGCTGGGCTACGGGGAAAGAACAAGGGAGTGGGACTAATTGGATAACGTTTTCAAAGAGCTGGCACAGGCATAATGGGCCGAATGGCCTGCTTCTGAGTTGTATATTTCCATGATTCTTTGATAATATTCAGGCTTGTTCCTCACTGTAATGCCCTTCCATTCTGTTAAATCCATAGAGGTTTTTAACAGCTGAAAAAAATCTCCAAATATTCTGTTGTCTAATATTCAGGGTGTAGAATGAAGGTCAGATCAATCTGCTGTGTTTCAATTTACCTCAGAAATGAATGTTACATTTTATTTTAATTTATCTAAAGAAATATTAGTGAACTTCTTAACATTGTTCGCTAAAGTATTTACCTCAAGGTAAAAAACCTTGCATATTATTTGGTATTTCTTTTTAATATTAGAATAAATTATCTCAGAATATTTATGGCCCTCAACTATCTTCATACTGTAGTAAAATCTGCATTGTGTTGAGTTACTTAATTTCCTGTTGGTGCTGGCACAATCAGTTGACAAACACAGTGCATTTAACTCAGTTTTGTTTAACTTAAAAATTACTTCAGCATTTAAGTACAAAATTAAAATTTAATTATCATATTTGGACCACTTTCCACAGAATCTTATTAGATTTTTGGACTCTAGGGAAATCAAGGGATATGGGGATCGGGCAAGAAAGTGGAATTGAGGTCAAAGATCAGCCATGATCTTATTGAATGGCGGAGCAGGCTCGAGGGGCCGTATGGCCTACTCCTGCTCCCATTTCTTATGTTCTTAGAATGGGTTTGTGGGGGGAAAAAAGAGCAAGGGGGAAATTCAGCCTCGTTTTGCCCATTTTTTTGGGTGAAAAATTGAGGTTGGAGGGACGAATTTCGGGCTAAATTGGACACCGTCGACTTCCTGGCATGCAGGGCACCTGTCTGATGCAGGCGTTAGGCACCATGCATATGCAAGTTGGGGTCCTGACACTGGCTGTAGGACCCCGAGAAATTGATCATCAACTGAGAGGAGCTTGCACTACGCATGCACTGCACAGTTGTTCCGTGTCTTCAGCAGCCTAACCAAGTGAAGGCTGGCGAAGAAAAGGTTTCTTGCAGTTTCATTTCAGTGCAGTGCTCCACCCAGCTCCTCCCGGCCCGGGCGTGCCTCTTCTCTGGGTCGCCAAACCATACCCCCAGGGATAGGGTCCTCAAAACTTCCCGGACCATCTGGAATCGAGGAACCCGGGAGTAAAATCTGCGAAGAAAAGCTTGCCTGGTGACTGCCGTATCCGGTGAATCTGATCCGTAACATCCAGCAGCCGGGGGAAATTGACCAGCTTCACATTCCACGGTGTACTCGCAGGGCCAGCTCGGTGTCGGACCAGGCCGAAGGTACAAAGGCCCCCTCCAGCGAGCTGCATCGGCACTTGGCGTCCGCAGCTCGCCGGTGTCATGCAGAGGAGGATGAAGGCTCGATTGCGATCAGGCCTCGAGTCGACGTCTTCGGGCGTGCAATGCAATCGTGCAGCCCATTTGGCACTGGAAACCAGCACCATTCAAGTTTCTCCCCCGGTAACTTTTAATGTTGGGTTTTAAAACAAATTGGGGTAGAAATCCTTCTTGGACGGTAACACTAAAGGGGCAGTGTCACATAGGCCACCTGTTCTAAGCCTCGCTAGATATTCAGTTCTATTGAGGGTAATAGAGCTGACTAGTGGAGTATAATGGGTGGCAGATGCAATACTGCCCAAGATAAATTTCTACTTCAGTGGATTTGCATAGGTTTCAAATGGAAAGCTGCAGACTGCTTGTATTTGAAGAATTTGTACTAAAGCCAGTCACATACTGTTACTCAGGACAACTGGAAACAATGGGCGAGCCATCATCTCATCCCAGGGTCAACCAACAAACATCCACACTGTAAGGGGGTGGAAAGTCCCTTACTGTTGAACTTTCAATGAAGCTAGTTTTAAAGGTAGGAGGCATGGTAGCAAGTTTGATTATCAGCTCTTGTGATCCAACCCCGGACAGGGACAGGTCAGGAACCATGTCCCAGTTGGGGACAGGAAAGAGCTGAACAAACACCTGCATATGGGCAGTCAGGGTTTGTTAAAGGGAAAAAGCTATGAGGGCCTTTGTTGAGGCAAAGATGTTAGAAATGCTGGAGGACAGTTCGAAAACATCTTGTTTAAATCAAGAAAGGTGACCCACTGCTGTGGAGAAGCATGGCACGTTCTTTATTTTGTATCAATATGCAAAGATAAATTGTACCGATTGAACAAAGTGAATCAGACCATAACTCTCTATCTGCATACTCACCTTACTGTGAAATAAAGCAGCTTAATGATTTTTATCAAGCCTTCGTTCACCTAGTATTAACTCAGTCCACCTTCGGAGAGTTTGATGAAGAATTACATATGCAAAAGACACAAATACTTAGTTCAGGCCAGATGGAGAGTATTATCATTGGACCCTGAGCTGTGCTATTATACAGTGAGATACAGGGCAGTGTGAGTCAACTCCTCAAAAAATTAAGACCGCTAACAGGAGTAACCGACACCACTGAAACCAAACGGTATCTACAGCAGACCTGAATTTATCATAAACTCATACAAAAATTAACTTAGAATGGGAATGTCAAAAGAAGGGGTAAACAGAATGTACAGGGGCAGGTCTAACTACAGACATGTTTCTACTAATTATTAATGACAAACAAGTCATGACACTTCAAATTAATTGTATAGATTTCTTGATACAGTAAACAGTTCTTTGTGAGTAAAATACTGTTGCCTGTCCAAGTCACCTCTCGCTACTATTGATATTGCCACAAATAAAAGGATTTATTGTAAGTGTGGAGTAGGAAAACAATTCAAATATTACTGGAACTAGTGCCTTGCCATTCAAACCACATTTGACACTGCCACCTTGCAATCTTTTGCATTGATAAATATAAAAACAATGTGAACATGTACTGCTGTTTTTGATTGACTACAATATAACAACATGTAGCAAAACAGGCCAGCCATTAATAGTCAATTACAGCCTTGGCTCAGGAGTAGCACTCTCACCTCTGAGTCAGAAGGTCGACAGCTCAAGTCCCACTCCAGAGACTTGAGCACATAATCTAGACTGGTACTTCAGTGCAGTACTGAGAGAGTGTTGCACTATCCCTCAACCAATCTCACTACCTCATTGCTACTTGTAGGACCTTGCTGCCGCATTTCCCTACATTACAACAGTGACTGCACTTCAAATAAAATTATCTAATTGGCTGTAATTTGCTTTGGGGTGTCCCCTGAGGTCATAAAAGGTGATTGGCAAAAGAACCAAAGGTGACATGAGGAAAACTTTTTTACACAGCGAGTGGTTAGGATCTGGAATGCACTGCCCGAGGGATTGGTGGAGGCAGATTCAATCATGGCTTCCAAAAGGGAACTGGATAAGTACTTGAAAGGAAAAATATTTCAGGGCAATGGGGATAGGCCAGGGGAGTGGAACTAACTAGATTGCTCTTACATAGAGCCGGCACGGACTCGGTGGGCCGAATGGCCTCCTTCCATGCTGTAACCTTTCTATGATTTGAAAAATGCAAGTCTTTCTTTAAATTGTATCTTAAAATTACAAATAGTTTTAATTCCTTATTAAATTGTTGATTCTCATCTTCAGAAGTTTTCTGAGGACTACGTTGCTTTATTACAGAAAAACAATTTGCAGCATTATTATTCTTCATTCCTACTGAATGCCAGGTAATATGACATATAATATGCTGTAGCTGTGGGTCCACAAAATTTATAATCCTTCAACTCTAATTAATTCCTCAAAACTGTGGAACTCCCTACCTCCCTCAGTCTTTCCTTCCACCCATAATCTTCAGGCTTCTAAAATCCAAACTTGGCATCCCCTCATCATGATTTCCTGATTGACTTCATCTTCCCTTTCACTCATTCATCCTTGTTGGTGGTCCTATACTACGGTCATGGCCCTTCAACTAGGTCTCAGAACAATAATTAATAGTTAACTGCATTCGGGGTCTTTGATTTCTTCATATCTTCCTAAAATGTCTTTAATCTGCTCATAGAATTCATGCTTATTTATAGTATTAGCATTAGTTCAGAATGTTGCATTTGCACAAGGTCTACTGAGTTTTATTCAGAGGCTAAAACAAACCTAAAAGACCCAGAAAAGACTGAGTCATGCTTCCAGTCAAATGCTTTTTGGAACCACTTAAACAAATTACCAGCTGGGGAATTTAGCTAATAACCAAACAACTTGAAAAATAAAAGAAATTGATTGAAACTTAAATTAGAAGTTGGGCACTTACTGTTGAAGACATTGTAATTCTATGATTGGTCTGAGGTAGTTAACGAAAAAGAGATGAACCTCAAGCTACAGTAGGTCAAATACAAGGCCACCTAGATACTCCTGATTATCTCGGGTCCATTACATCTGGGGAGGAATAGGCACAGATTCATTTAGATTTGTGTGATATATGTGCTGTTGCTAACAGTTAGTGCCGTGTTTTGTCGAAGTACTTATATTCCGCAGTCCCAGTGAACTCGGAAATCTGGAAGACTCAAAAGAGATTTGAGGGCAGAGGCAACTGGGACCCAGTTAGCTTCTTTTGTTGCTACATATATGTGTTACCACATCACCACAACAACTTAAAAAAAAATCTGACTCTTTGCAACAAATCCATTTTCTCCAAACCTCTTTCCCGCTTTATCTTTTCAATAAGGACGTACAGAAGCCTTCCTGCCAGCCTTGTAGAATGTACAGAAGAGCTAGTGTGAGTTGTGGAGCATGTGAAGTGATGTGATACTGTATAAATTCTATGAAAGACAATTTAATAATTCACAGGGACAAAGTCCAAAGTGAGCTATTCTCATCCTCACATGCAATGTACAATTTTTCGCGCCATTTACATGTTGATACTCTTTCTCTTACGTCTGCAGCAGATTACAAAAATATCACCTTTAAATCAATTTTTTTATTACTTTCAGTAATGGCTATCATCAACACAAAGTGTGATCACAGTAACTTCCCATCTAAGGTTATGTGATGGCTTCTCTCATCCCGTCAGATACATGTGGCTGCCAACTTGAAAATTTCCTTAGGGACGAAGAATTCCACTTACGGTGCCATCTTGTTCCAAGCCAAGACATTTTGAGGCAGTGAGTGCCAGAACTTGGATATGAATTTACATCTGTGACTTGATTGGAAGACAAGGAAATAATACTTTTAAAATCTGAGTTTGGCCATTATTTAAAATTAACAGAACTATTACTATGTTAAAACTGAATGCCGACTGAACTCTGATTACACTTTGAGTCTCAGAGGTAAAACCTCTCGTCAGTTCTATGACTCACTCCTGTAATATCTTTACTCTGGACCTAGCCTCCTGTAAGTGCATTAGCTGTGGATCAATGGTAGCACACTCATCTCTAAGTCAGAAGGTTGTGGGTTCAAGCCCCACTTCAGAGACTTGAATATATAATCTAGGATGACATTCCAGTGCAGTACTGAGGGAATGCTGCACTGTCGGAAATGCCGTCTTTCAGATAAGACCTAAAACCACAGCCCCATCTACCCTCTCAGGTGGACGTAAAAGATCCCATGGCACTATTTCGAAGAAGGGCAGGGGAATTGTTCCCTGGCCAACATTTATCCCTCAATCAAAACCCTTAAAAGAGGTTATCTGGTCATTGCTGTTTGTGGGACCCTGCTGTAAACAAATTGACTGCTGCATTTCCACCACCACAACAATGACTACACTTCAAAAGTACTTCATCAGTTGTAATGCGCTTTGAGACATCCTGTGGTCGTGAAAGGCGCTAAATAAATGCAAGTTCATCTTTCTTTTATATAACTGCCAGTATAAATACTTGGAAGAACAATTGCTCTGAGTGTTGTGAAGCTGGTAACTAGTTCCAATTCGAAATCCCGGTTTAACAACACCATGTCATTGTTCTGAAGCATGCTTTTGAAAGTGTGTTTGCAGACAGACTTCTGGCATAGCACATTTGTGCAATGATGCACCATGCAATAGAGCGGCAAGATGTGGCGGACTCGCCTACAACGGTGACAAAGTGCAGTTGTGCATTGAGACACTCATCGATGTGATGACAGGACAAAGGCCCTCCCTGTGATGGCTGTACATTGCCTTAGTTCACGGAGGCTCCGCTCTGGAGTGTTGTAGGACTTACAGCTATTCTCAGAGGGTGAGCTCATGATTTCATCAGAGCAGTCTTTTGTAGCAGAGAGGAAAAACACAGGTGAGGTGGGTTCTGCTCAGAGGGAGAAATAAAATCAGAGGTCAGCCCACAGCACTTAAGCACATCTGAATGCCACAAACAGAAGCCCTGGCCGCAAGTCATCAAGCCATCTGCTGGGCTAGGATCTCAGTCAGGGAATAGTACTCAGTACAGAGGAACAGAATGGAAGTGGGGCGGAAGGGGAGTGGACAAAATAAATTAGAGGGGAAAATTGCATTGAGTTATTTATTTATATATATATATATATATATATATATATATATATGTGTGTGTATAACACACACATATAGATGAATAAAACGGTACTCAAGACTGCAGTAAGATTAATGTAAGGAATCTTACAACACCAGGTTACAGTCCAACAAATTTATTTTAAAATCACAAGCTTTCGGAGATTATCCCCTTCGTCAGGTGACGAAGGGGATAATCTCCGAAAGCTTGTGATTTTAAAATAAATTTGTTGGACTATAACTTGGTGTTGTAAGATTCCTTACATTTGTCCACCCCAGTCCATCACCGGCATCTCCACATCATGGCAGTAAGATTACATCATGATTTACAGCCTAGATTAGTTATTGCTCACAACGTAATCACTAAAAGGTAAAAAGGTTGGGGGAACAGGAGCAAAATAAAAGAGAAACATATAAATAATATAACTAACGTGCAGTGACAACTAACCTGTCAATAAATTCGATTCTGATAGAATCTGTTTGGGGCATGTATTTTTTTAATGTTATTCAGCCTGAACCATCTAAATAATTAATTGGACTAACAGGAACTGGGACACGATTCACAGATTTCTGAGCCAAGACCCAGGCTCAAGCACCAACTCCTATATGGGCTGGTACTCTTTGTCACCCCACAAACAATGTTCCCTGTTGAGAGAATTCATGCTCAGCTTTTCAGTTAGGAAACCAATCCAGATAAAAAAAGTTGCTTGTACTTCCAAAAAAAATATTCACATTTCAACTTTTGCCTTCAGTTGATTCTGAAATATTTCAGAATATTTTTAAGGTAGCTTTTTGAATTTAACCCTCTGAGCGAGCAATGGCAATGTACTCATCTAGATGCCATCAAGCTTTGGGAGAGAAAGATAGAAGAAGGTGAATGTCATTTTGTCACCTTCTAGTCTTCGACGCATGTCAAGTGTTGACCTTCTTGCATCTACAATGTTACCTTATTAATCTTCAGGTTCTAGGCCTTTGATTGACTGGAAAATTAGAAAATTAGCCTTTAAAATCAGGTTTTAAACCAAGCAAAATCTTTTTTTTAAGAAAGGCAGCCTGGGCTCGCATCCAAAATGGACAGCAGGAACAAGGAGGTGGAGGAACAAAATAAATGGCAACTGTTAAACTTTAAAAAAATTAGAATATGTAGAATAGAAAAAAATAGAGAACAATGAGCATTGAGAAGATGAGAGAGGAAAAAAGTCACACTAGGTAAGAGCACAGATAAAAATAACATAGATTTTATGTAAAATTGTGTTTTAGATGATTTAATTTAGTCGTTTTTTTGACTCCTTCTTGGGATGTGGGCATCGCGGGCAAGGCCGACATTTAATGCCCATCCCTAGTTGCCCCAAGAAGGTGGTGTTGGGCCTTCATTTTGAACCGCTGCAGTCCATATGGTGTCTGTCTGATTATATTCTTGTTAATTTAGTAGGTTAGGCTTATTACTGGGCAGCTTTAGTATTCTAATACCAGTGTGTGGAGTTTCAGTGTTGCATAAGCTGAAAGCAAATATAACCAATTGGCCCAGGTAGACAAAAGTTTCCCTAAAACTCCTGGCACTCCAGGGGTTAAGGTGACTTTTTGACCGAAGCTGAACTACAGATCTAATGAAATAAGTAACAAGCTCCTTCCCTCCATTTTGAATGAAATCCCTCAGTGCACTTTATCTTAGTTCTCATTGCCCCAAATTGTTCCTGACGTTTATCAATGATAAACATTAGGGACAATTTGCCAGATGGGGTAGAAAAGTCAAAAGTATGTTCAAAATTAGCTTAAACACCATCATGTGAGAGTTAAGGTACCAGTGGGATAAGCTTTGAAGGATTCATTTAATTCATTAATGTATTTAAGAGGAAGCTAGATAAACACATGAGGGAGAAAGGAATAGAAGATTACGCTGATAGGGTTAGATGAAGAGGGGTGGGAGGAGGCTCGTGTGGAGCATTAATACCGGCATAGACCAGTTGGGCCAAATGGCCTGTTTCTGTGCTGTACATTCTACTCAATTCTATGATTCAGTGATTCTTTTCTTAGGTTCTTGTATAATACTGGCTTCCAATTACCCCTTTTTCAAAGCGGTGCATTTTTCTGTCAAAAGCATGCCATAGATTTGCACCAGGAGCTTTGTTGCTGTTCAAGATCTTGAATATAGTTAATTAGCACGTGCTCACATGTGTGTGGCTGCACAGGGAAACTCGCTGGAAAAAACTTTGATTAATATGCTGCACAAGCCATAAATTCCGGGATTTCCATTAGTCACTAGTTTTAAGTTGGAAACTAATAAATGAGTGCATTGAAGGTTTGAGGAAAGAACTGAAAAAAAGTCATCAAAAGTGTTTTAGGATTTAAGTTAAAGAAACAGAATATTGGCAAACAAGATGGAACTGTTGGGTGTTGTCTCCATTTTCTGTGTTGTTCCCAACATTCCTAGATTTTCTTTTTTTATCTTTACTTTGTTAGTTGGTGTTCAATGTACTGACTTATTTAGAAATAATGGTCTAATGCACAAGAAAGAAGTCCGAAGTACTGGAGAGCAGTACTCAGTTCAAAGGATCATTACAGAATTTACTCCTGAAATGCATAGCACGGAAGCAAAAAGAATGTAAACCATGAGCTGAGAAATCATTCCATTCTAACCCTGGAGGAACTACCAAGATCGCATTCAGTCAGTAATCCCATTTTATTTAGGGTAGGATTATTATTTTGTTTGCCAGGAACAATTATGAAAAATTGATAAACTACAAACCTTTAAATCTTTCATAATGTCAATCAAGATTTATGAAAACTGATGCAACATTAATAGAGGGTTCAATCATTATTCTATTTAAATATTAATAGAGTTTTTTGATTATTACATTTACCAAATTTGTATTCAAGTATGTCAACACTGAGATCTGGCCTCTTGCGCATCCCCGATTTTCTTCGCTCCACCATTGGCAGCCGTGCTTTCATCTGCCTAGGCTCTTAGTTCTGGAATCTCTGCCTTGCTACCTCTCTCTCCTCCTTTAAGACACTCCTTAAAACCTACCTCTTTGACCAAGCTTTTGGTCACCTGTCCTAACATCTCCTATGGCTTGGTGTCAAATTTTGTTTGACAACATTCCTGTGAAGTGCTTTGGGATGTTTTACTACGTTAAACGCCCCATATAAATGTAAGTTGTTGTTGTTGTCACCATCAAGAAGAGGTGCATGGGAAAACAAGAAGTATAAGTGTATCATCTGGATATTCTCGAAATAAAGCCAAGTCACTGTTATAATGATCTGGAATGCGCTGTCTGAAAGGGTGGTGGAAGCAGATTCAATAGTAACTTTCAAAAGGGAATTGGATAAATACTTGAAGGGAATAAATTTACAAGGCTATGGGGAAAGAGTTGGGGAATAGGACTAATTGGATAGTTCTTTCAAAGAGCCGGCACAGGCACAATGGGCTGAATGGCCTCCTCCATAGAGCTGCACAAAATATGGGGAGTGAGTGATATTGAAATAATAATGATATTTTGGGCACGATTACTTGTAAATTAAAAATAAAAGCAGAAAATGTTGGAAATTGATACACCTCTGTCAGCATCTTAACCAGTTAGAGCTGCATGTCAGGTGAAGTGTCTCAACCCGAAACTCTAGCCTGTGTTATCTCTCACTTCAGATGCTGGCAGACCTGTTGTGCATTTCCAACATTTTCCATTTAGAATTTGTAGCATTTACTGTTCTCTTCCGTAAATTAAAAATCTTCAATGCAATCTTTGAATTGATTAAATGGGAGGGGGATAAAATAATCACAGTTGCCAGCTGTACCAAAATGTATGATGCATCCCCAATTTCCTTCACCTCACCATTGGCAGCTGTGCCTTCAACGTCTAGGCCCCAAACTCTGGAATTCCCTCCCTAAACCTCTCTGTCTCTACCTCTCCTCATTAAGACGCTCCTTAAAAACTACCTCTTTGACCAAGCTTATGGTCACCTATCCTAATGTCTCCTTCTTTGGCTCAGCGTCAATTTTTGTCTGATCACGCTCCTGTGAAGCGCCTTGGGACCTTTCACTATGTTAAAGGCGCTATATAAATGAAAGTTGTTGATGCACTGAAATTTTATAGCACTTGTATTTATCGAGTCACACGCAAGAAACAATTTGTGTTGCTTTTCAGGAGTTGTGAAGAAAAGAAACTCGCAAATATTTAAAATCGGAAACAGAAAATGTTGCAAATACACAGCAACTCTGCCAGCACCTGTAAAGCGAAAAGACGGTTTAATATCTCGATACAGTCAATTCTGATGAAAAGTCTCCACCTGAACTATTAGCCCTTGAGTTCTCTCTTCAGATGCTGACAGACTTGCTTTGTATTTCCAGCTTCTTCTGATATGATGAACAAAAAGATATTTTAAGAGCAATAAAGTATTTGCATGTAACTAGTTGAATGCAGCTGAGTATCTGTCCCAACACAAGCCATTAACCACACTGTAACTGTATATCTACAGGTAAACTAAAAATAAGATGAAGAATGCAGCACAACTTATCAAACACTTACCATCTTGAACCTGCTTCCGAATGGTCTTTGATCACTTCCAGAATTAATAGCTTTTAACAGGGATCTGAAGAAAGGAGCAGGAAGACATTAATCTAATCAGGTTAAGAGTGTTGAATGGCACAGTCTTTTTAATATTAAGAATTTTATCACAAAATCAACATTTCAAAAGGGAATAATGCTAAACAAAACAGAAAATGTTGGCAATGTACAGTCAGCATTTGTAAAGAGAAACGACGGATTAACAGATTTAACCCTTCATCAGCAAACAATGTGTCTTTCTGAAACAGTTTAACAAAAAGAAAAATCACTGGACGTTTTTATTCCTTCTTTCATCTGTTCTCTTTGTTTTTCTTAACATTTTCTCCCCGACCCCCTTTCTTGCAAAATCTACAAGCTTTAAGTGACGTCTTCAGTATGTAAAAACAAACAATTTTTTTCAAAAACGACACAAATGATCTACTTTAATTTCAAGAGCTGCGCCAATTAAATTTTATGCAAAAATATTGAGATTTAAAAATTTCTTCCCACGCTCAAAAAAACCCCTCAAATCAACTCAGATTTTAGGACCTTAAAATTATGCCACGGCATAATAGCAGGGTCTGCACGTCTTTGCACTAAGCCAATTAAAGTCATAGGTTTTCCAGTGGGCATCGATATAACTGACATTTACAAGGGCCTTACCCGACAGTTAAAGTAACATGCCAGGTAAAGCCATTTTTTTCAGCGCCATTTAAACTGGCAGCTGGGATGACACTCAAGTGAGCTTAACACAGTACTTTAGGTGGGACAGGGTAGTGGCATTACCATCCTGGCACCAGTCGGCCATCTTTTTTACATAGAATTAAATAGAGTCTACAGCACAGAAACAGGCCATTCGGCCCAACTGGTCTATGCCGGCGTTTATGCTCCACACGAGCCTCCTCCTACCCCTCTTTGTCTAACCCTATCAGTATAACCTTCTATTCCCTTTTCCCTCATGTGCTTATTTGGTTTTTGAATCAGTATTGATGTACTCCGGTAAAAACAGCTTTTATTACAACAGCTATATATATATATATATAATACATATTTTTATTGCCTTTTTCCTCCAATATATGGCTGGAGTTAAAGCCTCAGCAGGGAAGGACGCCAACCGTAGGTTTATACAGCATCTGTGGGGGTGGCAGAGATTTTATAAAAAAGAAGGAAAGTGCAACGTATGTCGCATCTAGCTCACATTTCACTGCAGAGCCAATGAGCCCTCTCCTTTCCACCGGTATGATTCCTTTTGTCCACTGCTAAATGCTTGAACACTGCTAGTTAAAAAGTTTAAGAGACGTCAAGTACCTGCGGCAGTTAGCGAGCACTGGGAGCCACATGAAAGTCCAACCCTAAATATTTTAAGGAGGCAGTACAGTATTTTTTTTCTCCTCTTTATTTGTGAAATAGAATCTTGACAGATTAAAGACATCAAAACAGCGCAACTTATTACAGCAGAGGAGCTTTCTGAACGAGTGTCATTTTTTTTAAACAATATTTGCAGCATCACCACTGCAATTTTTGCAAAAACCTGAATCAGCTACTTTGAATGTGGTGGAATCTCTGCAGCAAAATGTACTCAAATTTCAATCGATCAATCCTAGAAACTGAACAAATACTTAATGGACAAAGTTTAGTGAATTAGATAGGCAAACACACGCGTATAGTTAGGGCAAGCCAAGCAGGAATTGTCACCACCAGATTGCACTGTTAGCCTTGTACTAACTTCAGCGATGGGGGAGCTTCAGGAAACTGCCCAAAAGGAACTGATAGTGTGGGCTGGAACTCCAGCTTAAGTCTCACAGTAAAGAGTCACAAACCTCGAACTAAAAGAGGTGAAGTCACAGGAGGAAATCCTTTTCAGCTCAGAAAGCCAAGGGTGGCCCTGATCTGCTCCATTTATCATAGGCCATGGTCGCAACTAACCCAATCCAACAATGATCTGAGTGAATGGCAGAAAGAGAAGAATAGTTAGTTAATGAGGAAGTGAAAGGAGTTCCAATGCAAATTACATGTTGAGGAGAGCTTCTCATCTCACGCGTGGCAAAGGTGCAACAGGTTAGAATCGTCAGGTGCTGATGGACGAGAGTGGAAATGGAAGGAAAACACAGCACAGAATGTGTACCGATGGATAAATGCTTGAGACAAGGTCTGTACCGAGTATACATACCAGGGTTCTGTTGTCTGTGCTATTTATTAAAGTAGAAAACTTAGCTGAATAACACACAAGAGACAGTGCCTTAAGTGTTTCATGATGTTAAGTTCCCTGGTTCGATACGTAATCGGGAAGTTACGCCTGAAATTATGCCCATTCATGCGTCCATTTTGTCGATGTCATTTTACACTTAAATTACCTGCCAATTTCATTAGCATACGCCAGAAGGTAAAAATTGTCGTAAACAAGTGGAAATCAGCGTTAACAATTGGGGCCCAAAGAAAGCGTGGAACTTACATCATATATTCTTTAAGTAGAAGTAAACTAATTTAACCACCATTCATGCACGTAAGGTACAGCAGGGGCTAAATTGCACCACGTGACGCCCGTTCTGTAGGCACTACATGGACACCTAAGCCCCGGTAATGGCGGCTGAAATGCGCGCGCGCACACTTCCAGCGTGACGCGCGCAGGGCGCCATCTTGGTAAAGGTGGGTGCGCACCCAACAAACGCCAGCAGCATGTCGAGTAGGGAGATTATGATGTAAATCAATGTGCAACGCTGATTTAAAGGGAGCACTGCTATTTTGGAACTCCACCCTCCAGCCAACGCACAGCTGAATAGGTCATAAACAGTATGGAGGACCCCTCCCACCAGCGCTATTTAAAGGTATTATGCAGGAGTTACAGGTTGGTTGCTGGATTATTGCTTTTGGCTGCTGATGCATTTATACCTGTTTTTGGAGGTCTCCTGTACTTCAATACTAGGACCAGGAGACATAGCCTAAAGATTAGAGCCAGGACATTCAGGAGTGAAGTTCGGAAACACTTCTACACGCAGAGGGTGGTAGAAGTTTGGAACTCTCTTCTGCAAACAGCAGTTGATACTAGCTCAATTGTTAATTTTAAATCTGAGATTGATAGATTTTTGTTAACCAATGGTATTAAGGGATATGGGGCTATGGGTATGTGGAGTTAGGCCACAGATCAACCATGATCTCAATGAATGGCGGAACAGGCTCGAAGTGGTAAACGGCCTACTCCTGTTCCTATCTTCCGATAATAAAGTTTCAATACTCTACAGGGAGTGGGTTGGCCAACTGCCTGGCAACAGCAAGAGCACTGGCGGAGTGGCAGGGGTGGGACAGGAATGCTTTCATCCTGAGAGAGGACAGCGGGTTCACGTTCCACGGGGCCACTGCCACTTGCTGCCTCCTGTTATGCGGCACCTTATCCTGCAAGAAAGCGGGAAGTGTGTCAGTGAGTGTCCTGCAGGATGTTTGGGTGATGCGGCTGTCATGGTTGAATAGCTGCTAGTGTGTGTGACCTGTGAGTTATGGGTGTGCAGCTTGTAACAGTGGTAATGTGTGAGGGTGAGATGAAGCATCTGATTGAAAGAGTTTGTTGGTAGGTGGGTGATGGGGGATGTAGTGCATGGAGCAGTGGATGAGGCGAGTGGTGTAGTTAGTAGGAGATGCCACTTGACAGTTGAACTCACGCACCTTGACCACTCACGTCAAATCATTGCACTTCTTCCTGCACTGCATCCATGCTCGTGGTGCTATGTGCCTGGCATTGACCTTATCCCCTACTGCCTCGGGAGCATATGTGTGGAGGTCCTCTTGCTCCCCTGAGGATGCCCCTCTTTCTGTCCACCTCTTGCACCAAGGCCCCGAGCACATCATCAGAGAACCTTGGTGCACACTCTCTCACAGGCCCGGTACAAACTTAGATCGGCTGGTTGGTGGGGTCTGGTGTGCAGATTGAGGGGTTGTGGGATGTAGTTTTGAGCAATCTTTATTCAATATTTTAAAATATAAGAGTCCTGCAAACTTTGAGAAGCTAAGTTGTTGCTCATTAAAAATTCCAGAGTTCCATCATCACCGTGCTTCACTGTATTGCAACACAGATTCACTTCCCCATTGACTTCCACCACTTCCTGCAGCCACAGTGTACCTCCCCTTTAAGAAGTGCATCCTGCCTTTAAGTGGTGCTAGCCACTCCTGATATCGGGGCCATATCGGGATATGTGTGCAGCCACTCAAAAGCGCAGGCTGCACACAGCAATCACTGAAATCATCAGGCAGCACGAATGTTACGTGCTGCCTGCATCGCATCGACTGGGCGCAGGTGAATCGCAATTAACCCCCAGCATGTTTAAGAACATGCTATTGTGAACTGCATTCAAAGTAACAGAAAATACACTACAGGTCTCAGTGAGGAGAAATAAACAAATTCGTTTAAAAAGAAATTCCAATAAAACACCAGAAAATTGACTTTGTTTCCTGCTGCATCTAAAACTCTGAGCGTAATTTTACACCCATTTTGAAGCAGTACAATTGCAGGAAATTCGCGGGCAGGTTAGGATACGGATAGAAGAATTTTGGGAGAGCTGAAATTCTCAGAGCGTGGAAGACGGAAGGCCGGCCAGGACAGGAGAGCACTGGAATAATTGAGTCTGGAGATGATATTGGCATGGATGAGAGATTCAGCAGCACAATCGCTGAGGCAGGGATGGAGGCAGGCTACGTATCGGGGGGGGGGTGGGGGGGGGGTGGAAGTAATTGGTCTTTGTGATGGAGAAGATATGGTCCTCGGATAAAGTAGCCCGAGTGACATGCTGTACTTGGGTTTTTCATGTTATGTTTCAATCTTAGCAGCAGGCAGTGCTTTGGGTCTAATGTGTCATGCTCATTGGCTCTTACTGTGTTGCAATGAAAATGCTGGAGAGATAATTTTGGATGAGTACATTGCACTGTGTGCCTGATGGAGGTGGTTAGGAACTTTAACAGCTCATTTAAAATAGTTTGGTGGTAGAATTACCATATATAGTTTCAAAGTACTGTAATGCAGACAAACCACATTATCTAGGAAATCTAAAGGCATGAGCTATGGTACAGTAGGTAATTGTGGCTCCTTAAGTTGCTTTTTCAGTAAATTGCTTAATAAGACAGGTGCCTGTGTTCAAGTCAACCAAATTAACAGTGCAAGGTGAAAAATATTGTAACTTAGATATTTAACTGCCCTTCCTGAGGTATCCATACTGGTACTGTCAGTAATAACCTGAACACGCTTAACCCAAGGCCAGAACAAGCCTTAAACATTGTGAAATTCTATCCTTAGCTGCAGCATCAGACTTTTAAAAGGGCTGATCAAAAAACCATCTGTTTCCCATTTAGTTAACACACAAGCTCAGGTTTTGCATGTTATGTTTCACTCTTAGCAGCAGGCAATGTTTTGGGTTCATTGTGTCCTTTCAACTGGAACCTTTTTTTTAAAAAAAAAGAAAGAAAAAGAAAGCAGCGTTTTTCCTTGCATAAAATTTGTCATTTTAATTACATTTGAATGTTGTGTGGAAACAATCAATGTGTGACATGTCTTTCGGGGATTTCCTCAGAATGATACCTTAACAGAGAAGCTGAAAGATGGTCACTGCTCTGCCCTTAAGGAGCTGTGTATGCTCATCAGTGAGGTGACTGAAATTTTCCCATTATTTCCCATATTTTATGAATCAGGCTTGGGCTAATAAGTGGCAAATAACATTCACGCCACACAAGTGCCAGGGAATGACCATCTCCAACAAGAGAGAGCCTTACCACCTTCCCTTGACATTCAATGGCATTACTATTGCTGAGTGCCCCACCATCAACATCGTGGGGGTCACCATTGACCAGAAAATCAACTGGATCAGCCACATAAATGCCATGGCTACTAGAGCAGGTCAGAAGCTGGGGGATTGTGTGGCGAGTGGCTCACCTCCTGACTCCCCACAGCCTCTCCCCCACCTATAAGGCACAAGTCAGGAGTGTATTGGAATATTCTGCACTTGCCTGGATGGGTGCAATTGCAACAACACTTAAGCTTGACACCATCCAGGACAAAGCAATTTGCTTAATCAGCATCTCATCCACTAGCTTAAACATCCACCACCGGCATACCATGGTTGCAACATGTTCTATCTACAGGATCCATTGCAGCAATTCACCAAGGCCTCTTCGGCAACACCTCCCAAATCCGTGACCTTCACCGCCTAGAAGGACAAGGGCAGCAGGCGCATGGGAACACCACCACCTCCAAGTTTCCCTTCAAGCCACACACCATCCTGGCTTGGACATATATCACCATTCCTTCTTCAACATTGGGTGAAAATCCTGGCACTCTCTACCTAACAGAAATGTGGGAGTACCTTCACCACATGGACTGCAACGGTTCAAGAAGACGGCTCACCATTACCTTCTCAAGGGCAACTAGGAATGGCAATAAATGCCAGCTTTGCCAGCAATGCCCACATCCCGAGAGTGAGAGAAAAGAAATCAAAATCAAATTGCAATTATCATAATGGAGTCAGCCATTCAGCCTATGGTAACAGAGCCAACCATTCAGCCCATCAATATAGCAATGGAGCCAGATATTCAGCCTATGGTAATGAGGCCAATCATTCAGCCAATTAAGCCTCCTCTGCCATTATGTTAGCCAGGGCAGCTCTTTATCTTTGGAACAGTAAAGTTTTCAGCATTATAGATTGTGAAAAAAATGATTAACAAAAAATTACAATGTTTCGGTCTGGGGTGAAGCCATTTTAGTCTCTGTAACTTCAGTGAAATTGTGTGTGTTCAGGGTTGGTAAGAATTATAGATAGAATCATAGAAGTTTACAACATGGAAACAGGCCCTTCGGCCCAACATGTCCATGTCGCCCAGTTTATACCAATAAGCTAGTCCCAATTGCCTGCACTTGGCCCATATCCCTCTATACCCATCTTACCCATGTAACTGTCCAAATGCTTTTTAAAAGACAAAATCGTACCCGCCTCTACTACTGCCTCTGGCAGCTCGTTCCAGACACTCACCACCCTTTGAGTGAAAAAATTGCCCCTCCAGACCCTTTTGTATCTCTCCCCTCTAAAAACACAGCCTTTTGTTTTCGGTGAATTCTTTTTATGATTCTGTTAGTTGTAACATTCCCATCTTTTGGAAGGATTGAGCTGGGGAAGCTCATAATCACATGCTAATTTGTATAACTCACCCTCCAGTAAAAAAAGCTTGTATTTAACAGGGATTGCTTTTGTCAGCAATACATATTTTCCAGAAAACATTGTTCATGGTGTTACATTGCTCTTAGCCATTTCATTTTGAGAATAATGAGCAGGGCCATTGGTTTACACTGACCAAAGAAGTCAATCTTGTTATTACATGAATTCTGGAATTTTTAACCAGCATTTCAGGGATCATATTGCGTGATTCCAACCATGTATGATCAGGGCCACTGAATTATGGTGATTGAATAAGTCAGATTTTATTTTTATTAAGTGGGATTGCAGGATTTTTACTGTTGTTTTTTGGGGAGCACATTCTGCAATTCAATCCATTTTCCATAAACCAGTAACCTTGATAATAACCTGTGATCTAAAGGCGAGAATAACACCTTCGACCAGCTTCATATACTGCTGCGGAAGAAGGTAATTTGTTCATACTCAACCAACACCTAAAAACAAATGATCTGGTCATTATCACATTGCTGTTTGTGGGATCTTGCTGTGCGCAAATTGGTTGCCGCATTTCCTACATTACAACAGTGACTGTACTTCAAAAAACGATTTCATTGGCTGTAAAGCGTTTTGGGACAATCTGAGGCCGTGAAAGGCGCTATATAAATGCAAGTTCTTTCTTTGTAAGCACAGCTTGCTCCTAAAGGAGCACGGTTGTTATTCAAAAAAATTCTGCGAATCTGTTTTATCGATCACGATGATGACGTAAGTTGTAACAAAATAGCAGCTCACATCACAGAACCGTGACATGGCATGTGCATGATGACATCGCAATGAAAATGATCTCCAACTATTCCTGCTCTTCTTGCGCCCTGACAATAATGACAGTGTAGCCTGCGGTATAGTGTAATCTGGTGGGTGGGGTTCCTGTACATGGAACAATCGTGTGTGGATCAGATTGCTTTCCAATGAAATAGTTCCTATTTCTTGCATGTTATCTTCAGATCTAGGCACCCTGATCAGCTGCTGAGGAACATTTGTACAGTTTCAAGCAAGAATAAAATGATGCTGTAACAAACTCTTTTCGGTTGCAATCTGATAAATAGCAATGGCCACCTCTCAGCTTTGTTAATTACTTTTTAAGCTCAATAAAGCATGACTGTGTATAAACAGAACTACAGATGTAGTACTAATGACATTTTTTTAAAGCTGCCTGCTTTAGGAAGTTAGTTCTTAACCTCACTTCCCTGCTCCAAAAAAATAAACTAATCAATCCCCATGTAAAATAACTGAAAGCCTGGATGAACCTGGAAGGAAAAGAGGGTCAAAGACATGGAATAAAGCTTTGATCTGGAAGTTTCGGTTATATAAAACTGACCTTTACGAACATGCTCCACGTGCAAAACCATTTCCATTTACTACAACGTAAAATATCACAGTCAATTATTAAAGTTCATCTTTAGTTTGCTTCACTACATTCATCCTTAAAGCATACTTTTAAACTGAGCTTTTTAATCACCTCAGTGGTGAAATCATAAATTAAAAAGGGCAAGGAAGTCTAGGGATAGTATTTTCTACTCAAACAACTTCCAAAATGTTTATGTTAAAAAAAATACACACACACACACACGGGAGTGTACTTAAAACAAAAACTATTCTTTCCTAGACTTTCCTCCATTAAAATATTGATTTAAAGATATAAAAGAGGAATTGAGTGAAGAGAAATTTTATGGCTATTGAATATTTCAGTTGCGAGCTACAAGAAAAAAATTAGCATCGATCAATGCACGAAGCCTGAATATGGACATTTCAACCAGGTAAATTTGCCCCCAACACTTTGAAATGGATTGTCTTTTACAGTTTATAACAGGAGTAAGTATGAGTTCTGCTGGTGTTCAGTGCATTCAAGACTCCCTCATAGGATTGAAAAGTATCAGTCAAATTGCACAAATGTGGAGATGCCGGTGATGGACTGGGGTTGACAATTGTAAACAATTTTACAACACCAAGTTATAGTCCAACGATTTTTATTTGAAATGCACAAGCTTTCGGAGGCTTCCTCCTTCCTCAGGTTTACCTGAGGAAGGAGGAAGCCTCCAAAAGCTTGTAGATTTCAAATAAAAATCGTTGGACTATAACTTGGTGTTGTAAAATTGTTTACAAATTGCACAAAGGCATGGAGTAGGATAGTATTCTGGATAACTCTTGCTCACTTCTCCCACTGGATATTGAGCATGAACTGGAGATAGTGTTAATATTCATAGAAGCAGCTTTACCCAATCCCATTTCATTTTATAACTAAACCAATTTCCCACTCAAGTTCAGAAAGTCTCAATCCTGTTACTAGTGGGCATGGGCCCACAGCACAATCTGCCACCAATTTGGCACAAATTACAGTCTTACTTAGAGAGACCATGGGATGGTTGATGTAGGAAACCAAAAACTGTCGTACTCGCTCAGTAGGGCGTGTTCTTCTAAGGTTGGCACTATTGGGGCAGAAAAGAGTGAGCTTCACTCCAATCTAACCAGGTTATTCCTGACATGGAATTGATTGACACAGAGAGGTAAATTTTAATCCCCATGGGATGGGGGCAGGTGGGGAGGAAAATCTTCCGTTTTCACAGCAGAACGGCATCTCAGCTTCAAGACCCCTACTTCTAGGTATAACCCAGGCAGGTTTGTATGGGTGTGGAAGCAGACACCAGAAAGCCACGCCCCCACTTAAAGCCAGCGGCCCAATACTTAAAAGGGCAACGTACCTTATTGAGATACTTGAGGTACTTGATATTTTGTGCATTGGACACTTAAAACAAATTTACCTGTTTGGGCTTCCCATCACTTCCCATTCATGTTAGGTGAAAGCAGGCGGGAAGGGCCGGATCCATGAGGTGAATGTCTTTATTGAATTGCTTGTGAGCCTGGAGGAGCAGAAGTGCTTCATCCAGGCCCAACAAGCTCACCTGGCCATCAGGACCCCCGCGATTGACTTACCCTCCCCCACCTACCTCCAATGCTTCACCCGACCACAAGCAACCTCCGATCTTCTTCCCGGACCCCCGATATACTCCCTGGCCCCACGATCTTCTTCCCGGCCACCCAATCTTCTTCCTGGCCCCCCCAATCTCTTCCTCAGCAACCCCCCACTCCCCAATCTCTTCCTTGGTCCCTACGATCCTCTTCCTGGCTCCCCCGATCTTCTTCTTCACTCCCCCTTCCAATCTGTTCCTCGGCCCCCAGGTCCTCTTCCCGGCTCCCCCCGATCTCTTCCTCTGGCCCCCCCAATATATTCTTCGCCCCCCCGATATATTCCTCAGCCGCCCCCCCAATATATTCTTCCCCCCCCCCGATCTTTTCCTTGCCCCCCCCCAAATATATTCCTTGGCCACCCGCCCACCCCTCCCCCCACCCCATCTCTTCCTTGGCTCCCAATCTTCTCCCCAGGCCATGATCCCTCCCTTCCTCCCTCCGATCCCTGGCGTGCAGCCTGCTGAAGCAGGCCTTCCTGCCCGACAGCCTGTCATTCAGGCTGGTTGCTGGGCATGAAACCGGAAAGTGCAATTGATGGGCTTCATTAAGGTCGCGATGCCCACTTACCTTCCGGGTTTCGCATCCAGAGATCTTCCCCCACCCCCCTGCTCCCTTCCCGTCTCGCATTTAAAATTTACCCCAGAGTGTTCAAAATGGAAAAAGTTCCATTTCCCACCATCAGCAAAGTTCACAAAATTTAGAGAGAAAAAAAATTAATTTATAATGCTCTCTCATCCATGATGAGTTACCTCAACTGACCACTGTCTTTCTGTTTTTATTTTATAGACTTTAAATTTTGATAGTTGAGCCATTTGAGAGATACTGTCCAACCTCTGGATTAGTCGTGTGAATGAAGTGCTAATTAGTGAGAACTCAGGAGCTGTTTTGTGCTGTGGTCTAATGACTACTGAATCCTGTTCCGGGTTCACATGAACTCATTTAACATCGATCAGTGAGAAAAAGTTTCAAGTAGATTCACCATTTGCCCCAGAACTAAAGGGCCGATTTTAGGATGGCCGAGTGGGTGTGTTGGGGGCAGAGGGGCTCCTAAAATGGGGGGATGCCGGAGCGGATTTGGAGCCCGTCTCCAACCCGCCCACTTCCGGGTTCCCCAATGACGCGTTCGGGTGCCCAAATGTGGGACTCCCACCGGCAATTAAAGCCGGCGGGATGACAATTTAAATACTTACTTACCTCGTTGAGGTCCTTGACAGACCTCATTGACTGGAGATTTTGGCAGGGGTGCAATTTTCAAGTATTCTCAGCGTGTTTCCCGTGCTGTGGGAAACACTCCCTGTTGGAGCAGACGTGTTTCAGTCAGCAGCCAGTGGGAGATGCAAAGGATTTTTTGACAGTTGGGGGGAAAACCTCATTTATTGCAGCAGGGCACTCTGTCACTTCAGACAAAGTTTTGGCTGTAACACCTTTGTCTTTCCACTCAAAATTATTCATTTATACCCTAAACTCTGCTGTGCAAACACATTTACCTACTTTGCGGACCCCCTCAAACTCATACCGTCAGGATGGGGGGGCACCATGGCTGCATTCATCACTTCATCAGAGGATGAGCAACATCACCAGCCTCACCAGGCACGCCGTCCACCTCCGCCACGTGGAGCTCCACAACACAGTGCTGCGCCACAGGCACCTGCACAAAATAGTTGTGCAACTACACATACACCCACTGTAGAGTGACACAATGGGTGGCATCAAGTGTGCGTGTTCATGGAGAACCTCATGAAAGGGACTTATTGCACAAGCCAATCAAGAATGGCCAAGATGTGGCAATAGTGGTGACAATATAATATTTAATGTGAGTTGAACCAAAATCAAAATATAAATAAAAAACATGATAAACTGTCAAACACTCTTGTGCATCCCCTTTGTGCTCACAAAACCTTTGCCATACGCTTCCTATTACTCATACGTGGTGCTTCCCCTGTGGCTGCAGCAGAGCTAGTGGCAGGTTGCTTTTGTTCATGCCCTGACCGATTAGATGCTTTAGGCCAATGCCCTCTGGTTTTCGGTGCCCGTGAGGGCCCATCCAAAGACTGCTCTACCTGCACCTGTGCAGGAGCAGACTCGATCACCTGGAGAGGAGGCAGCATTGTGGGTACTGGCTGAGAGGGGGGCAACGGGCGAGATGTGTAAGCATTTTGAGTGGCGTCCCCACTTCCATGTCCCCTTTCGCCATCATCCCTCTCCTGGGCCAGGCCCACATCACTCCTACCACCCTGCTGGACGACAGTTTGGAGGAAATGTGTGAAGCCTTGTAAGGCCAGTGCTAGTGTATCTGCCAGCCTGTTTAAGGCAGCAGAATGTTGCTCACCCGAAGGGCTATTGTCAGGGCCTCAATGGACTCATTGTTGAGCAGTGCTTGAAGCTCGATGGAGGCTAGCCTTCCCACCATCGCAGACATTCCTGCACTTACCTGCGACACTATCTCAGAGATGCCCTCATGTCCCTGTGACAGTATCTCGGAAATCCCCTCCTGTACCTGTGCCGCTATTCCACTCATGCAGGAGTTGGACTCCTCCGTACTCTGCGCAATTGTGGAGAACGCGCGTGGCACCTGTTCCAGCACCTCACAAATGTGCTGCTGCCCCTCGATCATTCTCCTTTTCATGGATGACCCCCAGGGTTCAGCATCTGTGTCCAGCTGAGCAGAGCCTGGAGAGGAATGCTCCCACCGAGGCGGACTCTCCACAACTGCCTCTGCCACCAGTGTCTGCTCGTGCTCACATGTATGTGGTGACTCACCATGTGCAACCCCAACTAAGTGAGGACGGGGACTCACTGAGGTGTGTGTATCTGTGCTGGTGGATGGCTCACTCAGATATGACAGTGCCCCCTCAGAGGCCGGCAGGTCCTCTGAGGATTTGCCCTCCGCCATTGCAGCAGTTGCTGAAGGCTCTGTAAGAGAACAGAAGGCAATGTTAAGCATGATGACAGATGTTGAGGTGCTGAAGATGGCCAGACGTGTTAACATCATTTGCTATTGTGAGTGCTGATGTTACGGCCCCCCTCCAGTCTTCGCCCTCTCCCGTGCATTCTGGCCTCTCTTCTCCTGTAAGAGGAGAAAGTGGAGAGGCGTGAGTGAGGGATGGTGACGTGGCCGATCGCTGAATGCATTGGTTTGAGTGAGGCTGACCGTGAAAGAGATGCATCAGAGGGTGAGTATGAGTCAGAGCCATGACATTGGGATCAGTACTGGGGAGGTGAGTAAATGCAGGTAAGTTGAGGATGAGCTTTGAGTGGGTGTGAGGAGTGATGTGATAGAGTAGTGTTGGCAGTGCAGAAGGAGTTGGGGGATGGGGGTAGTGATGTGGAAGACGGAGTGTAGGAGAATGAGTAAGCGTACTCACTTTGGCTGACCTTGTTAGGACATTGAAGCGCTTCCTGCACTGGATCCAGGTGCGGGAGACGTTGCTGCTGCTGCTGACCTCCTCTGCCACCTCAAGCCAGGCCTTCTTGGTGGCAGAGGCAGGTCACATCCTCCCATCCGCCGGGTAGAAGATCTCTCTCCTCCTCCTCACCCCATCCAGTAAGACCTGGAGTGAGGCATCATTAAACCTGGGGGCAGCCTTTCCCCTGGGCTGCTCCATGGTGCTGTGTGGTATTTTGCTGCAGGATCAGTCATTGGAGGACTGCCTCTTTAAGTAGGGCAGTCCGCCCATGGCACAGGTTTCAAACAAACGTAAGTACAACTGTGTCAATACTGAAGAAGAATAGAATATCAATTTCATGTAAATCGGTATCATGAACATTAGTAACTCCCACCAGGTATACCCTTCACTTGGATGAGTCGTCAATGAACCCTTTCCAATACTTTGGTTCAAAAGATAGTGGGCTTCAGACCACGTTAACCTACATGTCCATTCTTTTAAGCTGTGCATATCAATAACATTTCACACATCATTTAAGTAAGTAAAAGGCACATGCTGCACATTCAATTATAAAATTGACACTGCCATATTCTTTTAAAAGTACAACATAAAAAAATTGCAATATCCAAAAGCCTTTTGAGATTCACAAATATATCAGAAATAAGCCCGTCAGCAGCTTTTCTGTCAGAGGCCGATTTTTAATGCAGAAGCTGCAATAGATGGCTCCATTTTAAGCCCTCTGACTCAACTGTGGCCTAATTCAGGGACAATCCCACATGACAGCTTCACTCCATCATACATGTGGCTGACGTGTCTACCTGGGCCACCACATCACCCAAGAGGCCTCCCTGGTAGTACAGAGGTACTTCCATGACGGTGGCCTGAGGCTGTCTTGTACTTTTGATATATTTGCAGTTGGTAAGTTATAATTTCATTGGAATACATCATTTTCATCTCATGTGTAGAAAAAAACAGCTTTCAAAATCTAGAAAATATATTGAAGTTAGACACATGCAAGGCTTTTTGGAAATCAGACCCTAAAGCTACTGAATCACAGGGAGTCAATTGCAGACATAAGAATTTTAAGGAACAGGAAAAGATCACAGACCCAAAAAGCTCCCTTACCTAGCTTGTCTCCATACCCCTCGTTCTCATCTCCCTCTAGAAATACATCCAATTGCCCTTTGAACCCATTTACTTCAATGGCCTTCCTCATCACACATTCTATATCTATTGCCTTTTGAGTGAAACTCCTGAATTACCTTCTTATTCCCAACTGTCCAACTTTTAGTTTGTATTTAAACCTATTTCTGTATAAATAATTTGCCTGGAACAGCTTCGTCAATTCTCTTTATAATCACTTAAATTTCAAAGAAGTCACCTTGATGTCTCTTTCTCAGAGAAATGTCCACTTTCTTCTTAACTTGTCCTCCTGATTAATATTAAGATGGAATAAGTTTTGGTATACCGCCAATGTTGCCTATTCTGGATTTTAATTGTTATTCTTATCCATGTATCACAGCCACACACAATAGTATTTAATGCAGAGTGAACATGTATCTACATGGCTAATCCTCATAATTTATAGGCATTATCATTGTCCTAATTTCTGGACCCCTATCGACAGCTGTGAGCTCTGGGCATCCAATTCCATCCAATCTAAGTTATATACATCCAGCCTGGCCCTCGATATGGTGTTTGTACTTCAAAAATGCTGAGCTGTGGTTCTCTGGGCAGGATAATTTATCACAGCGGCATCACAGTCAAGCCAAGTCCTGTCCTCACTCAATACCCATACAAACTTACGAAAATGAAGGACAGGAAAAGATCTACTGGTCCATCCACCCTGTCCCATGTAGGCGCGATGCCTGAGGCATCACAATACAAACACTTCCCACCTGCCCGGAGCCATGTAATCCCCTGGGAGAGGTGAAAAAAACAGATAAAACCCCAGGCCAATTAGGGGAAAAAAATCTAGAAAATACCTCTCTGACCCCTTTAGGTGATTGAAACTACAAGACAGATCACATAGACCCTGATTTATATTACAGGGTACATACATCTTGGATGAGGTCCAGATCTCTCTTGAAGGAATACAATGAATCTGCGTTCACTGCACGTATACTGGGAACCTGTTCCAAAGGTCCACGATTTTCTGGGAAAAGAGGAACGGCCTAACATCCAACCTAGTTCCATCCTTACATAACGTGCAAGTGTGATCCCTGGTCCTCCCCAATGGATTCAGTTGATATATTGGTCGACATAAACACAATCTAGACGCTTCATTAGTTTCTAGACCTCTATCAAATCTCCCCTGAATTTATGCTTTTCTAAAGTATACAGAGCCAGCTTTTTGAGCCTATCTGGGTAACTAAGGTGTTTTAAACTGGGAATCTTGTGGCCCTCCTCTGCACCCTTTCCAGATCCTCAATATCCCCACCATGTGAGGAGACCAAAATTGGATTCCGTATTCTAACTGAGGCCTAACCAAGGTCTTGTACAAGGACAAAATGGTATGCTTTATTTTGTAGTGAATTGTCCTGTGCAGACAACCTAGAACCTTGTTTGCTTTAGCCATAGTTTCATGGCAGTGGTCATGAACCTTTAGAGAGTGATGCATTAAAACACCCAGATCTCTTGCTTTCACCTCTGGCTTTACTTCTGTAGGGTGCAAGTATATTCAGCACTTGATCTGCCCACATGCATAACACTGCACTTTTCTAAGTTGCACAGTCACTTTCCAGGGTCACTGGATAGAGATCATGAGCAGAACCCCTCCACTGGTTTATCTCCTTCCTAGCTCAGGGGTGAAATGGGCAATTAAAACACCTCTGCTGTCATCCTGGTTGAGAACAAATAATTCAGCATAGACTGGGGTGCAAAGCTGGGACCTTCCTATTATGAATGGCTTAGTTCCACACTTGAGAAAACAATGTATCAAACAACAGCACCACTTTATATCGAGTTACATCGAGTCTACAGAACAGAAACAGACCATTCGGCCCAACTAGTCCATGCTGTCGTTTATGCTCCACGTGAGCCTTCTCCCTCCCTTTTAGAAATATTTCTCCCTCCCCCCTGCTTCGAACCCTCCCTCCTCCGCACCCGAACAGCAGTCAGAAACACTGAACAATTCACGTAGAAAGTGGATCAAACATAATATCAAATGCATTTAAATAGTGACTAACAAGTATTAAATTATGCAAAAAATTATTTGCGGTACATTCTTTACCTTTAATTAAAATAAGAGCATTTCTTCTGATTTTGTAGAAAATGACTTGGATCTGCATGAAGATTTAAGTACCTCTTTGCTCTTTGTCATTCGACTATGTAGCACCCCCATTATTCACCCAGGGCATCGCTCCAAGTTTAATCAGCCAGGCCACAAAAATTTTACATCATTTGAATTCCAGCCCTTGAAGTATAATTTGGTGGCTTGGCCAGAACTTAAGTAGTAACAGTAAGCAAGTATTCTTCATCCATAATTAAGACTAGGCACTCTGTTACGTACACAATTTTCACTGCCAGTTTTTGTCAATAAAGCAACAATTTGTCTGCTGCTTGTTTTAATTCCATTTGTTCCTGTTAACAAATCAGGAAAGCCTTCAGAAATACCCTTAAGATTGCAGGAAATTGCATCAACCAACATCTAAAGACATGAAACTCTCCTACCTACTCTAATGGACCTTTCCCCCTGCACCATGTTAAAACTCTTTCATTCAGTATCACATATTAAAATGTTTTCTTTTGAAGCACACAGGGTAATAGCCATATTCTCAGTTACAATTGTTAATTGTCCACAATAATTCCATCTGAAAACGATTAAATGCTTGCGTTGGGTCTTTAAGGCACCAGACAATAAACAGTTCATATTGCCCTCCCAGTTTCCTGTCATTCAGCGTCTGGTGCATTTTTAATGTAAAGGTTTACAAAACACATTTTCTGCCAGCAGATGCTTGATGTATAACTAATAGAGCAAGGAGAAGCCAGCGCAGCAGAGCAACGGACACTGTTCTAGCCCTCTGTTTAGGAGTTAAATTTAAATCATCATTCCTTCTTTAGGTCTGAAGACAATATGAACCACTCTGCAGTTGAGAAGCAGCTGATCTCGTAAATCTGTGCCAACACTCCTTAGTAAGCAGCTTTTAGAAGGGATATAAGAGTACCCAAAGTAACCCACCCTCCCTTCTTGAGGAACTAGCTTGCTTCCACTGATTACTTGACCCTCTACTTCACTCCCCTTCCTCAGTAGCTCAACCAAAACAGAGAACTTGCAGATGTGATCTGCATCCAAATATTCCATTGCATAAATTGGCATAGCAACTTGCTGCATCACCATGCTATCTCATTTTCTATTAGACTTAACATGGAATACTATTAGGAGCTAACTATCCCTATGGACATTATGAATGCTCACACGACAAACTGAAAAATAAGCATCAAAGATTAAGAAATGAACTGAATTTATATATCCTAAAACCATTATATTTCTAGAAAGAAAAAAGACATGCATTTATATAGCATCTTTCACAGCCTCAGGACTTCCCAAAGCCCCTTACAGCAAATGAAGTATTTTTTGAAGTGTAGACACTGTTGTAATGCAAAATGTATATTTTATGAATTTGATACGTTTAAGAAGGGGGCAGCAAATATTGTGTGTGTGTATATAAGCCTTTCCGTGTCTATATGTGTGTCTATGTGTACATACATGTGCATGTGCACGTGTGTGGTTAGAGCAATTTATATGTCTGGTTCACGACTGAAGATCAACAAGGCAAGAGAAACTGGAGCAATGTGTGGGCATGTGAAACCCTCGGAAGCCTGTATTTTCTCAGATAACAGTCACTGTAGATAATGTGCAGTGTTTAAGTGATTGTTATGCTCAGAGTGATTATGATGTTGCTAGTGTACACTGTTCCTCCGATTCCAGTAGTTGTCACATCACATGACAGGAAGAGGCGACAGACAGGAACAGTTTTGCTGGTGTAATTCTGAAAAATTACTGTTACAATCTATCATGTTTAAATGGCAAATGAAATCAAGTGATGATTCACATTCTACACACTGTAACCTTTACAAGAAAACTTATTTATGTAGCCAATTCTTGGTTGGAGAGAGAATTTCTAAAACGTTGCCTTGAACAAAACAGACTTAATGATCTTTCCACTGTGATTTACTGGGAAATATAGATCTGTCTCATTAATGGAGTGATGTGTATGTTTGTCTGTCTGTCTCCAAGCCATGTTAATATTTGATTGAATTTGCTGTCCTATGTATACACTGGTTAATCCATTGTGCAAGTAATACATATCCCCGAACAGTCAAACAAACACCAACCAGTAAATGTGGTACCTGGCTAAATCTCAATCATGAATTGCTCATACAAAGGTGGGAACTTCTAAAGTGAAACATCAAATGGTGCATCCTATTGTATTGTAAGTAAAGCATAATTTGGTTATTTATTCATTATACACAGTTTCAAGCAGCATTCATAAACCAGTGAAAAGTAATTCACTGTTATAATTTACTCTATCAACAACAACAACTTGCATTTATATAGCGCCTTTAATGAAGTAAAATATCCCACGTTGCTTCACAGGAGCGTTATCAGACAAAATTTGACACTGAGCCACATAAAGAGCTATTGGGACAGGTGACCAAAAGCTTGGTCAAAGTGATCGGTTTTAAGGAACGACTTGAAGGAGTTGAGAGAGGTAGAGAAGTGGAGAGGTTTAGGGAGGGAATTCCAGGGCTTAGGGCCTAGGCAGCTGAAGGCACAGCCGCCAATGGCGGAGCGAAGGAAATCAGAACGAGCGAGAGGCCAGAATTGGAGAAGCACAGAGATCTCGGAGGGTTATAGGGCTGGAGGAGGTTACTGTTGTGACCCAGGTGGGAGGCATCAGTCTTGCTTTTTGCATCGATTCACTTCACGAGAGGTACTAGAAGAATTCAATGACAGTGGCCAAATTGTATATTTAAATAGTTGCTCAGGTGGAAGTCCTCTTCTGTGGATGCATCTACAAACTGGTGAAACACTTCATACACGTGGCAGACAGCTCAAAGTAGTAATACCTTCTAGAACCAGAAATGAAATTCATTCTTATGTAAACCATGCAACAGGATTTTCAAAATGGTGCAACAGGAGAGGTGAATTTAGTTAACCATTGATACAGCCTTCTGATGGTTGGGATGATGGGCCTACAATGAACACCAGTTTTATTCAAACATTGCGATTTTGTGGTCTAAATAGAACAGCTGAATGGATGTTGGGAGAGATTAGTAAGGTTACTGAAAGCTCTGCTTAGGACTATTGAAACAGCAGCAAAGAGATCGCATTACTTTCCTCTGGTTTAGTGAGAAGAGTCACCTTCAGCAAGAACACAACCAAAGAAGATAGCGAAATCAAACCCCCTGCCCGCAAAAACCTCAACAGTGCATGCATTTATAATAAATAACTCACTGAAATCCTCGGTAGCAATTACATTATTCATCAAATATTTATTCTTTACAGCAGTTAGCATTTTGTCCTCTTTCAGCTCCCACAACCAAGTGCTTTTTAAGTCTCAACAGGAAAATCAATGAAAAGATGCCATTAAAAAAAATCATTGTGAACTGCAAAATCAGAGAAAAAAATAAAATATTTCGCAACAAGGAAATACATATATGGCAGCACTAATTAATTAAAGTGCCACAGATTTTCCGTGTTTTATTTTCAAAACATTGACTTCTTATTTCTTTTGGCATTTTTCCATAGGAAGTAATCAGCATTAAGCAAATTACAGGGAATCAAAAGGGAGACGTTCACAGGCTTTCAGACAGTCAAATGTTCCAAATTAAATTCTAAGGTTGGTGGTAAATCATTTTACTCCCAGCTTCATCGCGCATTTCAAAAAGGCTTAGCTTTTATAGGCATCATTTTTGTTCCGTTTGTTTCAGACAAATCCCCCAGTAAAATCCACAAAGCCTAGTCAAGAGCATATTAGGTCTTTATCTTTACGGCTAAACATCTTTACTATTCACGGATCTGCTGATCTCTTGTGGATGAATGCAAAAAGGAAATAGCATAAAACTCTCACAGAAGGTGAAGGGCAGGAGGGCAAGCAGCTGAATAGACATCACTGTTGCCTCTATTCAAAATCCACTACTCCTGGGCATTTTGTTAGGTACACAATACAGTCATTCATAGTCAACATTGTTGAAATGAAACATTTACAAAGTCACATCAGAGATAAATCTACTCTGAAACAACACAGACAAAATGCTCTTCATTTGGACGAATGTGGAAAGAAAATAATAAAATCATTCCGTATTTGTTTTCACATTCTCCCTTTGAATTATCTGCCAATTGAATTTAAGTAATTATTTCAACGCTTTGAGTGGCAGATTAGATATTTGCTTTGTGTCAAGCCTGAATCATATAATTTTAGACGCATCTATCCATACATACATACACACACGTATGAGAGAAAAAACACAAAGAAAGCAGGAAAATGACTATTGCTAAACTATTTCTCTCATATATAACATAACATGCATTTTTAAAGAAACTTTATTTTTAGTCTTTCTCTTCCCTCCCCCAGGAGCCTCTTGCCCACAACACAGCTCCCTTTAGAAATTCTAGGCAGTGGTCTGCACAGCCATCATTCAATGTTGTTCTGTGACCAGTTGACAGGAGATGCACTTGTAGCAAAATAGGCAGTGGCAGTTTTCCCTCCCCAAGAGATCAGGAATCCCATTATCACGAGGTCCCCATCCAGCAGCCAGACTTAAGAGCTGCTGAAATTCCCTATCAATGGCAGCTGATAGGCTGAAGGGGAGTGACAGCTAGCTTTGAGCTCAAGCCCAAGACTACCCCGGTGAGAAGGCAGAACCTCATATGGTTCATCTAAAAAAGACTGTAAATTTTGAAATGTTTGGTCTCCCGGCATGGAGCCTCGCTTGACGGGAGCACGGATCGCAGAATCTGCCCAATAGTTCAAGTGATTTATCTGTGACCCGCACTCCCGTCAAGTGGAAGTTGAAGGATAAAGAATGACAGCTCGTTGGTACTTATTACTTGACTGACATGGTTACAATTCATTAATATTTTCCTCATCTTTTGTAAAGAAAGAAATACAAGTCTTTTTTTCTTTTCTTTCATCATTTATGTTATTTTCTCCTCTCTGTTGAGCTGTTCCATGACATACACAATTAACAGTCATTTAAGAAATCATCTGGTTTCCAGAATTTACCCAGTGCTGCCCCTAAATCGACCTCTGGAAGAATACCCAAGCAAGCTGAGGTGATTTTGCTACTAATTTCCCTTCCCTCACTGTGAGAAGGTGCCTGCACTCTGCTCACCACCTCCCCTGACTTCCCTTTTGGGATCAGGACCTTTACCATATGGTTAGTTACAGATTCTAACACCTTCCACTGCTCAACAAACCATCCCATTGCACAATACAATTGGCGGTTCAAAGTGTTATCCCCCCCGCCACAGATTCTTCTTGAAGAAGGCATGTAGCCGACGGCTGCAGCTCACACACTTAGTTGGAATCCATCTTTGTGTTAATGCTTTATGCACATTTAAAAACCCGAGTACGTGAATCAGGTACATCTTCCAATTACCACGTACTTACTACAGGAAACAAGACCATCCAAACTAATTTGTGCATCATGTTTCATTTGTGCTTATCCCAAGGAATCGGATTCACAGTGACTGTAAATTTAATATTGCACTGAAATATTGTAACGTCCTGAGTATGTTTTTGAAATTTTAAACTTATATCTACAAAGTGAGTTGAGCAAATGATATCGAGTTTACTTCTGGGGTTATCAAAGAAGTCACACATGCAGTTAATCTTCATCTTCCCCTAACCCATAAAGATGTCACTCTAATGTTCTGAAATAAGCTTTTAATACAGATTGAAAGTACTGCATTTATATTCCAGCATTGATTTTTCATTTTTTTTTCACACATTTTGTAATTCTAAGATGACTCACTGGATTATTCATGAATATAGAAAAAGGAGAACCTAATGAATAAACATGCTATAATGTCTGCTAAACAAACTATCAAAGCTGCCCTGCCTCACAAGTCACCCCATAATGAAATTGTTCCCAGATACAGGAACAAAACAGGCACTTCTGAAAACAGTTAGTTATTTGCACTTATACAATAGAGACTGATTGGAGTAACGGATAGTTTACACATCAATGATACCACTATCTATTCCCTTTTCTCCCCAGTAAAAAAATTATCCTCCGCAACCTATTTGTTACTTTATCTTCCCATTAATGCCTCCACATCATGCGCCAGTTTTAACGGAGACAGCAGGCAAATGTTCCAGATCTCTATCACTGTTCAGTTGGTCATTACAGGATGAACAATCAGCATTCTGACCAACTGGCTCACTGATTTTCATTCTCGCCCTCCTTGAAAGTACCTTAACTTGGCTCGATACCTCCTCCGAGACTCCAGCCAAGGTCACAAATTCATCACGTAGAGAATCTCAGGTGTGATCGCAAATTATACCACGATGTCATGAGGTTCTGCCTCATTAGTTGGCACGGACTTAAATACCTCTGGCACTCACTGAAGCAAGTATTGACTGGAAAAAGATTACTTGCATTGTTAAATAAGTTATACACCAGAGTTTCCAGGCCTTTAAAAACCTGTATGGTGGTACAACATATGCACTAGGTTTTCGCAGCGAGTTAAAAACGAATGGTGTGAGGATTATGACCTTTGTCACCTCTATACACTTCTTCAGTGGAAAAAGATACAATTTGGAGCAGCTGTGGGACACTGAAATACTGAGCTTTCTGGTAATACTTCTTCAGCCGTAATCAGTATGAGGCAGTATTAACAATAGTGCCATCAGCAATTTTAAAATTCAGTGGGCCCGGCTGTCTTGAGTCCCAGCCAGTGCAAAGTTTTAGATTTGGTTTGCAGCTCCACAATCAGCATTCAGGGACTGGAGTGGGTGTTGGTCCACATTACCGCAACAGAAGCTGCTCAATTGAAGGATTGGTTGAATAAAATTGGTTATTCGGTCCAGTAACACCTCAAATTAAAAATTCTCATCCGTGCGTTCAAATGGCCTCTCTGTAACCATCTCTAGCCCTACAACCCCCGAGATCTCTATGCTCCTCCAATTCTGGCCTCTTGCGCATCCCCAATTTCCTTCGCCCCACTATTGGCGGCCGTGCTGTCAGCTGCCTCAGCCTCAAGCTCTGGGATTCCCTCCCTAAACCTTTCCACCTCTCTACCTCCTCCTTTAAGTTGCCCCTTAAAACCTACCTCTTTGACCAAGCTTTTGGTGACTTATCCTAATATCTCTTTATGTGGCTCGGTGTCAAATTTTGTCTGATAACGCTCCTGTGAAGTGCCTTGAGACACTTTATTACTTTAGAGGCGCTATATAAATGCAAGTTGCTATTGTTGTAAGCAACTCACTCCCAACTCAGAAACCAAACATTGCGGGTCTCCAGTAAGCTGCTGGTGAGTGAATAGTATTAGCAATTTCATCACAGGTAGGAGGAGACTCAAACTTCTTCAAAACTACATTTGGAAGTGCAAGAGTACTTTAGATTGAAAACACTTCGCTGAGTAATGCTTCACTTTAAGACGGACTAGCAGCTATTAGAGAAATAATACTTTTATCTGGTACGTATCTCGTGAGGCCAGATACCTCAATGTGGTACGGCAACCATTACCAATGCCATTTTTGAATTCAACATCCTTGTATCTGGCAGCTCTGACATGGTTATCTTTTCCATGGCTGGAGTCTCAGGGGAGACACTGAGCTGAGATAAGGCGCTCAGTATCTCCGCCCATCCCAAGCTACCTGTGAACACTGGTTTAGTGCTTGCAGCTCGCCAATCAAATGTTTATTAGGCCAGGCCCTGAATATGGCTCAGGCCTCAGACTAAGGACATGCAATGTGCAGCCCAATATCTGCCTGGGATTAAAATCAGCTCTGTTATCTCTTGAATCCATTTATAAATTTTAAACAAAGCAGAATTTTCTCAGTACGATACTGATACTAATAGTAGTGATGAAAATTTAGTCATGTTACTATAGCATATAAGCCTCAAAATTACTGTTGGCAATACCAGCAGACCAATGCTTAATGCACTTGTATAACATTGTTCTAGCAGTTATCTTAGCAAATGATGATCCATTTAAAATAAATAGGTTAACACCTGCAGGCAAAGAAATGTCATGCGGGTGTTTTTCCGTTGGTGTCATCAACAGTAATTTCTAGACTATAGTGACTATATAAAGAGAAGGCCAAAGAGGAGCAAAAACCACTCAGCATGGCACAGCGCCCATCACCAATGTCACTTTTCAATCTCGTGCCATCCTGCTCACCAGGTTTGGAAACCCATTAATACCATAGTTCGTTCTTTTGTGCTCAAATAGCCACGTATCAAGCACATTCTAACATGGCTTCCGTCATCTGCTTTTGGCATTTATTTGTAAGATTTGCAATGTTCATTAATGATCCTAATAAAGATATTCACTGATAAGGGATAAGGCTCTTCAATGCATAAATAATTCAAAGCAAAGTTAAATAAGTAAATAATGTAATTAGGCAATTAGTGATTCATGAAAATTAATTGAGTTCAGGTTACTAATTTGTCTTTCTGGAATTTATTGCCATCTAAAAGCAGAGTCTTTCATTAGCTGAAGAGGTTTGTCCAAATATTACACATTAGCCGTAAACACCTCATTCACTGCACTTGAACTAATTATACATAGTACCTTTATACTCAGTAAAGATTACATTAGTAACTAGTGCAGATGGTTAATGTACATCAGAGCCTCTCTTTTCAGATGAAACAGAACAATCTTTAATCTGAGTGCTCTCCCCACCACCCCCATCAACAACTGGAAAGTATTTCCTGTGCCAAAAATAGAAATTTAGGTCTGCACTTTTATGGAGTTTCAAGCAGATATGGTGTTAAAATGGAGGCTACTCCCTTCATTAGATACAAAATGGAAGACAGGAGATGGGCAGACTGCGATAAAAGGGTAATTCCATTTGATCAGGAATCAGTTAAGGTGAAGGCGCTATGACCTAGGTCAAATTGAATTGCATATTGTAAGGGTGATAGCAAGTGCTCAAGTCTCAGATGATGTACGTTTGACTTTGCATGTGATCATCTTGTAATCGTAATGGCATTGTTCCTTTGATCATGATTAATTGAAGTATTGTCTTCAAAGAGGAAAAAGATTAAGACATAATTTTTCCATTGTCACCAATCTGCTGGGGACATATGAGTATGAGTATGAGAAGCTCATATATTGAACATGTAATATCTTACCCTGAAAGATTTACCTTAGGACTGCAGACTGTGTACCATGGAGAGAGTAGGCTCAGGTGATTAGCCCAAAGGAACTGTTATAGTAAAAAAAAACTGTATAAATGCCACTTTTAGTGAATTGATTCCAGTTCACTCAGAAGTATTGTGTTGTTTAGTACTTTTACCTGTGCTTTTTTGCTTCCATATGTCAATTTAATTGTAAATAAATCCATAGCGGTAGTTTAGCCTGTATAAAGTGGTCCAACAGTGTGCTATTATCCACAGTTGGATGAATAGAAGACACAATGAGCACCCTATATATACTCCAAAAAGAAATTTACTGTGATTCCTGCTAATTGCTAGACCTAGGCAATACTTACTCAAATAGGCAGAAAGTAAAGACACAGGTTTCTATTCATCGGGGATCGCCTTATGGAAACAGTCATCAACCTGTTTACATGAAATAAGGGGGCTAATTTTAACCTTACCTGCCCAGCGAGAAACTGGCAGGAGAGAAAGAGAGAAAGAAACAAAAGAAAGAACAAAATTGCATTTATATAGCACCTTTCATGACTTCAGGACATCCCAAAGTGCTTTGCAGCCAATTAAGTACTTTTGAAGTATCGTCACTGTTGTAATGTAGGGAAATGTGGCCGAAAATTTACACACAGCAATGTGGGCTCCTTAAAAACTGATAATGGTGATATTGTTAAATAATTACTTTGTGTCAGTATTTACAGTAAAGGAAGAGCATGTCAGACATGCCAAGGAAACTAATTTTGAATCAGGGATGGGGACTCATCATAATTAGTGTAAGCAAATTAACAGTAATGAAGAAAATAATGGCACTAAAGAGTGACAAATCCCCAGGACTGAATAGTTTCCATCCTAGGGTTTTAAAGTAAGTTGGTGAGAGCATTACAGATGCCCTAACTGTTTAGTTCTGGGCACCGCACCTCAGGAAGGATGTATTGGCCTTGGAGAGAGTGCAGCGTAGATTTACTAGAATGATACCTGGACTCCAAGGGTTAAATTACAAGGAGAGATTACACAAACTAGGGTTGTATTCCCTGGAATTTAGGAGATTAAGGGGTGATTTGATCGAAGTTTGCAAGATATTAAGGGGAACTGATAGGGTAAATAGAGAAAAACCTTCCGCTGGTTGGGGAGTCTAGGACTAGGGGACATAACCTAAAAATCAGAGCCAGGACTTTCAGGAGTGAAGTTAGGAAACATTTCTACACACAAAGGGTGATAGAAGTTTAGAACTCTCTTTTGTAAAAGGCAGTTGATGCTAGCTCAATTGTTAATTTTAAATCTGAGATTGATAGATTTTTGTTAACCAAAGGTATTAAGGGCGAAGGGGGTATATGGAGTTAGGTCACAGATCAACCATGATCTCATTGAATGGTGGAACAAACTCAAGGGACTAAATGGCCTACTCCTGTTCCTATGTTCCTATGTCCCACAAACAGCAATGAGATAATGAACAGATAATCTGTTTTTTTTATCATTTTGGTTGAGGGATAAATATTAGCCAGAACACTGGGGAGAACTCCCCTGCTCTTCTTTGAAATAGAGCAATGGGATCTTTTATGTCCACCTGAGAGGGCAGACTGAGCTGAAATATCAGCCTAGATTATATGTTCAAATCTCTGGAGTGAGACTTAAATCCACAACATTCTGTCTATTGTTGTTATCAATGCTGTTTTTAACCACCAAGGCCAAATGGGAAGTGACACAAGTCAAACATCTTACTGCTTTCAAGGATGGAGATCATAAGGTGGGATACTGTACACAGCATGGGTGACTTTAATCAGGAAGAGTACTCTTTGTTTGTACAATAACAATCAGCAGGTGTAGTGACTTGTGCACCACAAAATATTTTACATGTGCAGCAATATTGCACTTATCTATACACATGCATTTATATTTCTTCTTTTCTTTTTGTAAAAAAAACATACATTTGCCTGAACCTCAGGAGCAGCAATCCAGTCCCTCGTCATAAGATTTATCATCATTGTGACAACTTGGATCAGGCAGCAGCCCAGATATACACATGTTCCAGAGGGTTTTACTGATTCAGAGGTGAAAACACAGGGAAAGTCTGTCCCTCTCCCCTGCCGCTGTTTCGGGCTGAACCAGAATATTTGCAACCTCTGTTTCCTGTTCAATCCTGAGCTGAGCTTCCAACTCCATATCTTCTCCATTATCAAGACCGCCTGCTTCCATCTATATAACATCGCCTGCCTCCAACCGTACCACAGCCCATCTGTTGCTGAGACTCTCATTGTCACCAGACTCAATTACTTCAATGTTCTCCAGACAAGCCTCCCAACCTCCACTCCAAACTTCAGCTCATACAAAATTGTGATCCCCATATCCTATCCTGAATCAAGCCCGGTCGCCCAACACCCATGTCCTCACTGACCTATGTTGGCTCCTAATACCCCAACATCTCAAAATTAAAATTCTCATCCTTTTGTTTAAATCCCTTGCACCTTCTCCAACCCTATAACCCACCAAACTCTCCTCTTGTTCATTTCACCCGTCCCTTCATCCCACCGTTGGCAGCTGTGCTTTCAGCCTCATGTTTTGAAATTCCTTTGCTAAACCCCTCCACCTCTTTGTCCTCCTTTAAAACTCTCATTAAAGCTTTGATAGAGCTTTTAGTCACTCCTCCCTAATTATTCCTTCTTTCCATTTTTTCTTATACCTCTATAAAAGCACCTTGACGTGTTCTTCTATGTTAAAGGTGCTATATAAATGCGAATTATTGTCATCTGTTCTTATAGGTATCTAAGGGACAAAGGTAGTAGCTGAAGAAAGACTGATGGGTATCACCACAGGCCCTGCTGTGTTGTAGCATGATAGCAACCTCACGAGACCAATTGTGAAACAGAGGATACTTTGTGAGGATGAACAAATGTATCAGTCACTTGCCTCCTTACAAACTACAATTCATGTATTGCTTCTTTGGTGAGGTGTAACCTCCCCATATAGTGTTTCTCATGAGGTGGAAGTAGTTCTGTTGCCTGCAATAGACATGCTGCAGGAGGTAAAAGTGGTTCTCTTCCTTATGGCCTCGGACATTTTTAACCCTCTTCCTTCAACAACAGATTCAGTTAAAATGATACACACTGATGCATCCATGCTCTGCTTCAGCCTGGCCTTACTTCAGCTATCGCCTTTGTCTCTTTGACACCGATGAGAAAAGACACTCCCACCATTTGTTTCCTCTTCTAAATCATTGAAACGCTCCAGCATGTATGTGTAGCAGGCAGCAGCCCAGAGAACAAATCATGGCTTTTTTATGTGGGCATCATTAACAAGATAATCACTTGAAGGCAAGTACAAGAAAGCTTGCATGTTCTCCATTAATCACTGCTTAACAAGCCAATAAAAAAGGTTAACTTAAGGTTGGTCCTTTAATGTGCATCATACCAATTAATGCCCAGGAGCAATTTGAGAGGCATAGGTAAAAATATGAAACTGTTCCACTGATGCTCATGTACAAAATTATTATGCCCTAGCATTCAATTAGTACAAATGTTAAGTCAAATGCATAGAGCAGATTTACCCACAGTGTTTTGGGGTTGCTTATAACACAAGAGCGGCTACGGCAAAGTTTGTTACCTCATGAGGCACCATGTCATGTGGCATAAAGGGTCAGTAAATCAGGAAAATGCATTACTGTAAAATTATGTCCTACATCTTGTTAGCACAATATTGGTAGAATTATGTAACATATTTATCTGCAATCTAACCCACAGGCATCAACACATGTACCACTGACACGAGATTTCCAGCTAACCTCAGGCTTAATCAACCAACCTAAAACCCATTTTTTTTGTATGGTATGGTTCAGCTTTGAGAGTCAGAATATGACCAGGTGCATGCACAAAGTTTTCTAGATTACCAAGGGGCATGGACAAATCTCCTTCCTGCTCTCATTGCACTCCACTCACAATCCCACCAAATCAGAGATCAGAGGAGCAATTTGAAGAGAATCAGCCTGCCAAGGCAAATGCTTAAAAACAACTACAAGAACCTGGTCACCCTCTTTTTAGTTATGTACCCACAACCAGACGTCTTTGATCAATCCGTAGCTTTGTAACGACAGTTCCAGTGAGTATACATCCACTCAACTATGACACTAAAGATGTGCATGCAAACTGGGCTAATAGAGGCCCTTGTCTCCTCTCAGCAGTGGGAATGTAGCCAACAAGAGGAGCTGCCAACCAGCCAAGACCTACCTGGGAAACAATAGTGTGCTATAAACAATGTGAGGACAACATTGACAAGAAATGTAGATGAAGTACTCAAATGGGGATTTAAGAATGGCTTTAAGAAAGTGATGAATTTTTAAAGATCAGGGTCCTCCTCCCACTGGACAAACTAATAACACTGGAGATCAAAGATCTATCATCTCTTCCCATCAGGATTCAATGAAAGACAGATACCATAATCTTCTTTTCAATCACCATCCTTGGTATTGTAAATACAGCCAGTATAATGCAGAGGAAACCTGTGATAATGCCTGAAAAGATGAAGTTTAGTCACCTCTCGTGGTGTAATAATGCACTTTCCTCACATTACATAATACTACATAATTTTCTGATATCCTCATATAAATCAGATTGGCGTAATACTACACATAGAATAGGATAATCCATCCCATTTAACCATGAAATCAGAGGGACACCAGGGCTTTTCACACTACTAACATAACACTGCTAGACAGTGATATAAATGTTGATGCACTTGAAATTTGAGAGGAAGGTAAGGAGTTCCACAGTTGCGAGGTCCTGGGAAAGAATGAGTTCAACAAGAGGCTGTGCAATGGACCTCGATTCCCACATAGTACTGATGTAAGGAGGCGGAAGAGCATGTAAGGCAGTATGATTGAATCTTGGAAGGAACAAGAAGGAAAGTTCAGAGGACCACTCACCTTAGTAGCATTGATAAAATTGTAAAAGCTAAAACTAATTCCTTTACGATACTTCAGAGATAAGCTCAACACATATCCATTCTTTAAAAATGATGGAGACAGTTTACAATTCATCCTGACAGTTTGCTGCCCTATCCTCCCCTGCTCTCCTGAAGGCCTGATTCTCGCTGGGGTATTGGTTCCACAGGCAATGGCAGCCCTTCAGTACTTCATCAAGTGGCTATGCTTTATGCGTGAGCAAGGAACTGGTCGGTGGACAGCATCATAGCTGATCCTGATCCTATTCTCGCCCAAGATTTACACTTTTAGCAGGAGTCACTTGAAAACAATCAGGAGCAGAAACCCCAGCTAATTTTTCCTACCTTAGTCCAAAGGCACTAAGGCCAATTGTAACAACCCAGTGGGTAAATGCACATATGGAATCAGTTCATTCAGCACAGATTTGGATTGAAAATTGGAACTTTTTGGTCTGTGTGGCTTAGTAAAGAAAGAACTTGCATTTATATAGCACCTTCACAACCTCAGGATGTCCCAAAGTGCCTCACAGCCAATAAAGTTTTTTTTTTGAAGTGTAGTTACTGTTGTAATGTAGGGAAGTGTGACAGCCAATTTGCACACATCAAGGTCCCACAAACAGCAATGAGATAAATAGCCAAATAATCTGTTTTCTAGTTGGTGTTGATTGAAAAATATGTTGGCCAGTACACTGGGAGAACTATACTGCTGTTCTTTGAATAATGCAATGAAATCTTTTACTTCCACCTCAAAGAGCAAACCAGGCCTCGGTTTAACATCTCAACCAAAAGATGGCACATCCGATAGTGCTCAGTCTTCAGTAAAGCTACATTAATAGCTTTAGAGAAGCTTCTTTCTCAGCTGGAACCATTCGACTTCCCTTTCAGGAAAGGCTGTCCCATATATGGACATCTTCACTTTTTTTTGATTAGAGAAGGCCGTCAATGTATCAAGACTCCCGATACTACAGGAAATCCTGTGCTCACAGAAAATCCCCACTTAAAACTTTCACTGCACAAGGACTATCTCGCCCTCTCCTCCCCCTTATCGTATGGATTAGTCCTTTCTCATCAAATGCAAGTAGCCCACCTTTGGGAAGAATCGACTGCATGTAATGTGGAAGGATAATGATTTTTGATCTAAATTAACTGTGAATAATAGCTAGATATGAAATGGAGTATTTAGCAAAATTGCACCTGACTTTCAATTCTGTTTTAGGCTGCAATCATTTATGTTAGGACAGAGTAACATTTCGTTGGAACTGTCATCCCTTGTATAGTGCACAGTGATACATCCCCAGAGTCCCATTTCCTCTATCTGTAAATGAGAGGTGGGCTTTTGCCAAATGAAAAATTATGGGGTAGATTTTCAACTTGCTACCTCAGCGTAAGATTGGCGGCCCACGATCGAAACTGCCCAATTTTCGTTTCCATTGATTTCAATGAGATGAAAACCAGGCAGATCCTAAGGCAGACAATACGCTCTGCTGGTTTACCACCCAGGCGGTGAAAGTAAAAATTACCCCCATGTGACAACAAAACCCTGTAACAAGAAAGCAATTAAAAATCACACACCAATCAAGACCACAGGGAATGGGGGTGATAGGGAGAAGAAAGAAACTGGGAGGGCTACAATCCATTTAACAATGACTTGTAGGCCACTCAAGACCTTCACTCCTCTCAAGAGCAATTGTTTAATTCTGCCTTTAGGAAATTTGGCATCTTGGCATGGCAGTTATTGACTGAAGCTTGGCACAGATTAGTGGCAATATGCATCATGTTGGCTTTTGAGGCCAGTGCTTTTCCTATCCAAGTGCTAATCCAATATTACTTTCCCTCCCCTTCCTTTCTGTTACCCTCAGATGAATCAGGTTGGCATCTGCTAGGAGCTGGTGACTGACTCCATCAAGATCACCGGAGTTCGCCTGTTTGAGTTTACCCCAACACCTGGAATAACTTCAGTGATGTTACTAAATCTTGATTTGTTTTTGATTAGGGTTTGCATGAAATAGGTTTGCATCTCAAGTTTACAGAATGCCACTTTGGTGTTATTGATTCTACTGTTGCTCCAATAAGGGGGTGAAGTGAGGGGGTGGGGAGAGAGAAGAGAGTCACCAGCACAGCCTTTATTAAATGCAGGCAATCTAGATTTTTAAACGAAGGAAATTAAGAGAAAAGGTGTCAAACCAACATTTAAATGCTAAATCATCATACTTGTTATATGGAGCTAGAGCTAGCCACCTTATTGTTAAATAATGTCATTATCAACTTTTAGGTAAACAGGCACTTATTTAAAAGAAACTAGAACTTTTTGTGATAATTTGGTTTTAATTTTGTTGCCTAATACAGACACATTTGAAAACATGGACCTTTTCTCTCTGCCAAAGTTGGTTTACCGGTACAAGTTCATTTCCAGCTGGCCTTCGCGTAAGGCATTAACCTTCAATTAGGCTATTAATAAGCAAAGCTGCCAAGCCCAGCAAGATAAGCTGTACAGTGATTGATGGTCATTGCTATCCAGCATATGAACATTAGATCAATGGTTCAAACAAACCTGCAGAAATACTGAATCTCTGTCTGTTTTCAGACAAAGATCAAAGAAACAGCCAGCTTTAGAAGGCAGAAGAAGCTGTCTGTCAATCATTTACCACACAGAGAAGTGAATCTGCACACAACTGGCATTGATTATTTAACTCTTTGTCATTTCTTATTTCAGAGCTGCCCTACAATTAACTCTCCAGCGAGGATGGAGTTGAAGGAGGGAAGAATGATTCAAGCGAGAACCTCTTCAAGGTCACAGGAACTCAACTTTATTCAAACGGTTCATTAAAGGAACATTGCAGGGGTTTGTGCATAGAATAAGGTGAAGTGGTGATTCTAGTTTTAACAAAGGCTGAAACAAAACATACTAAATAAAACTAATTCGGATTTTGTTTGGGGGGAGGGGAACCCATTGCTTTGCAGTTCTCAAACAAAATACTGAAGGCTGAGACAGCATTTGTGACTGATTAGACACTCACATAACATGAAATGAACTTTTAACTAACAAGCTACCTCTAACCTAACAAATATCTATTTCCAAACAATCTGCCAATTATGGATATTACATTAGTGTTCGATATCTTGGCCTTGGAATTACGTGGTGGAAAACTACCATACGAGCTCTTAACAGGTTTGTCGGAAATTCCTTCCTTTTTTTTGGCAGAGGCATTAATCAGTTAAAAATAAATAGGCTAACATCTCTGTCAGAATAGTGGAGGCAGAGGCTTCAACTAAATGTGTTATGGGTTCATATATTAGTATCCCAGGACATAATTTCAGTATCAATGTTTCTTGGACATTTGCCTGCCTCTAGGTTAGATGGAAGTAACATCTATGGAACAATATATGAACGATAGTGGGTAGACTGTTCCAAATTTTCCCCTTTTGAAAAGTCTGTTTAAGTTTCATTAGTCCAGGACAGGTTTAAATCATTGTTCTCTCGCAGAACAAAATATGATAGAAAATAAAATTATCCATTTTGTGGTGTGACAACTCTACAATATCATATGATAAAAATCTCACTACATTCATCTTCCTCATATTAGGTTGCATTGTCACGATGATTTAATATAAAACAAAACACATTATTTTGTCCTTACCTAAGATTTTGGTTAGGTCTCACTTAGAATCCTCTGCCCAATTCTCTGCTTCACATGGTAGGTGATGTACAGACTTTGCAGTAGGTTTACAGGAGGGCCACACGAATGATACCCAGCTTAAAATATCTTAGTTACCCAGATAGGCTTAAAAAGCTAGGTCCGCTTATTTAGATACTCCAGGGGATCTGATAGAGGTGTTTAAAATAATGAAGGGACTAGACTGTGGTCATATTGATAGATTATTTCAATTAGATAGGCTAGAGAAGACCAGGCGTCCTACATACAAGTTATGCAAGGAATGAACTAGGTTAGATGCCAGCAGGTTCTTCTTTTCCCAGGGGATAGTGGTCTCATGGAATGAGTTACCGGTTCAGGCAGTGAGTGCAGATTCGCTGCATGCCTTCAAAAGAGAGCTGAACCAATTCCTGCTAAGGGAGATATCACAAAAGGTAGGTGGAATACTATGTGATATAAATCATGATGTGGAGATGCCGGTGATGGACTGGGGTGGACAAATGTAAGGAATCTTACAACACCAGGTTATAGTCCAACAGTTTTATTTGAAAATCACAAGCTTTCAGAGCTTACCTCCTTCGTCACCTGGTCTTGTGAATCATAATGCTTAAGGCATCATGACTGTGCGGGACAGGCTCGATGGGCCAACTGTTTTATTCCGGCCCCTCATTTTTGTATGTTCATATGTATAACTCTTGGGACTTGCTATCATATGATTAGATATTAGGCAGTAAAAATGAGCTCCTGGCCATAAAGCACATAGGGTCCACTTACAAGAGAGACATGTGACACTGAGCCCAACAGAATATCTAGTGTAGACCTGAAATTTGTAATAACTTATAACGAACAACTGGAAAATAAAAAATAAACTTGTGTAACAACATTCTGTTGTCCTGATAAGGCTTAAAAAAATACAATATCTATTACTGCTATTAGAATACTTCACTGAAATTCCCTGAATTATTTGTGGCTTTTTGTTGTACGTACAGTTCATGTCATGAGAGTTTAAAAAGAAAAAGCTAGTGGTTTCTAATCACTTTTTAAATGCCCCTTGAGTATATTCACAAGTTGTAAACTTTGGTTTGAAATTTTCTGTCTTTTACCTCAACCCACTAGTGGAAAGTTTGGATCAGATCCCATATACTTTGACAGTAATGTACCCAAGTTAATTATTTTCCCCCTCTTGAAGTTAGAAACTTCTGGATGAGTAGCAGGTTCTTCCAGTGAGAGCAATGGGATAGTGCCACAGGAATCGCCAGAAAAAGTATACAAAAAACACTCGGCAACTGACTTAAATCCGAGGATGTAACATTCATAACGCACTCTCACTCAGATAAAGCCTGAATTTTCCCATGGATGGCTCAGTGTTAGTTGGTGTTAGTTATGCCAGGTAAAACCATTTTCCCACTGTACAAAGGGTAGAACAAGATAATTATAATGATGTGGAGATGCCGGTGATGGACTGGGGTTGACAATTGTAAACAATTTTACAACACCAAGTTATAGTCCAGCAATTTTATTTTAAATTCACAAGCTTTCGGAGATTTCCTCCTTCCTCAGGCAAATGTTTCCAATTAGAATGGGGCATTGGACTACCAAATGCACCCCATTTTTCCAGGTTTTTCTTGAATGCCAAGTAAGATTCAACTTGAATGAATATGGACCAGATAAGAATGTATCATACACATGGAGTTAAACCAGCAGTTACTTGACAATATGCATCGCTTTATTTATTTCTACTAAATAATGATCAATATAGTAAAATGCATTCCTGCCAACTGCAAATGAGGTATAGTCAGTATATAGCATTAGGTCATATATGGTCAATCCTTATTAACTGAGATGTCAGCCGTGGCTCTGTGAGTACTACTCTCACCTCTGAGTCAGAAGGTCGTGGGCTCAAGTCCCACTCCAGAGACTTGAGCACAAAATCTCGGCTGACAGTTGGAGGTGCTGTCCTTCAGACGAGACGTTAAACCGAGGCAACGTCAGCTCTCTCAGGTGGACGTAAAAGATCCCATGGCACTATTTTGAAGAAGAGCAGGGGAGTTCTCCCCAGAGTCCTGGCCAATATTTATCCATCAACCAATATTACAAAAACAGATTATCTGGTCATGCTGTGCGTAAATTGGCTGCCGCGTTTCCTACATTACAAGAGAGACTACACTTCAAAAGTACTTCATTGGCTGTGAAGCGCTTTGGGACGTCCTGAGGTTATGAAAAGCACTATAGAAATGCAGGTCTTTCTTTCTTCTTCTTTACCAGGCAATCTGGAAGCTCACACAACCAAAGCACGTCCCCACAGATCCAAACCATCTCAATAGGTATCTCGATCAGAACTTCTGCAGTTTTCTTAATAAGTCTCAAATTTCTCAAATTTGTACGTCATTCCCTTTAATCACTACTCCTGTAACCGAATTCAAATTAAAATTATTTTGTTAATGTAAACTATAATCTTTCCTAAGTCATTAGTGTGAGAATGGTGATTGATGTGCTTGTCAGGCAATATTCCGTGTGTACTGAGCAATACAAACAAAACTACTGCAATTTGGGAATATCATACATGGTCATTCACAAATTCTATATATGTCATTTATTACATTACCCTTCAGCAACTAAAACCACTAGAGTTTCTTCTCTTTTATATCCCTGGCTCAATTAGTATCAATTAATGAAATTAGTACAATATTTTATTAGCTGTGTTCAGACTTATTTATATGGGGGTAGATTTTAAATTCTGGCAGGGGTGGAAAACGAGCCTTTGCAGATCAATGAAAGGAAAATCTGCTCCCGCTTGTTTTCTGCCCCCACTGCAAGTTAAAATCTACCCATTGCATCTTAACATGTAGAAACATCTCAAAGCATTGCACATAATGAAGTTTTTGAAATGCAGTCACTTATTACAAACAAATGCAGCAGCCATTCTACACCACAAACATCCCACGAGCAATAATAAGATTAATGATGAGTTAATGTATTTTTTGGTGATATTAGCTGAGGGAAGAACTTTGGCCAGAAGTCTCTGCTCTTCTTCAGATACTGCCATGTGATCTTTAATGTCCACTTGGAGCACACGTAACTGTGGGCTTCAGGTTAATGTCTCATTCAAAGGGCAGCAGCTCCGCTGATGCACCGCTCGCTCAAAACTGCACTGGAGTTTCAGCCAAGATCATGAGCTCAAACCCAAGTACGGGGCTTGAACTCACAACAGGGTAAATTCAGCAATGTTGCACGTTCAGCGGGGAAACCACACTCAAAGTGAACACAGGGCTGCAACACTACGGACCCCAATTTTCCAACCCATGACCCTTTGAATGAGGTTTACCGCTGAAAACACGGGAAGGTTGAATTTACCCTAACCTTCTGACTCAAAGGTGAAATTGCGACCAAAAGAGCCGAGTTAACACAGATTGTCAATATAGCCCATTCGGTTCATTCCACATGATGTTGAGATGCAGTGCACTGGGCGCAGCAAAGGCCGTGGGCCGTGAGAACATCCCAGTTGAGGTGCAGAAGACCCGTGCACCAGAGCTTGCCACTCCCTCAGCTAAGCTGCTCCACTGCAGCTACGACAATGGCATTTAACTGTTAATGTGGAGGGTGACCCAGAAAAAAATGGATAACTCTAACCCGGCCACGTACTGCCCTGTTAGCCTTCTCCCAATCATCAGTAGGAATCAGCAAGAATGCCATCAAGCCACACCTGCACACTGCCAGCCTATTCACCATTGCTAGGCCAACCCAGCAATTGACTCATGGGCCCCTCTCAAATAAATGACCCTATGCACAAGGGCTGCTCGCACACGTGAGGCGCCACAGCTGTTTCTCCTCAGAGTTCTCTTGCCTTCCCTGCCCTCGACTCGAAGCATGTATTGCCAGCACAGACTCTAAATCCCCCCCCCCCCCCCGGTAATCAGGATCACAGCCCACACCCAGCTCAAGCCCTGTTTATTCTACACATTGCTAACAGGCAATTGCCAGTGTGTGCTGCAGTTTGACCTTATAGCAGGTATCGGACAGGCATGCGAGAGGACCAGTAGGGTAAAGTAGCAGATAAGTGGAAGAGAGAGGTGCCATCCACTAACACTTTCATGGATATTGAGGAGGGATGTGTCTTCCGCCTGGGCAGTCCCGGAAGCTCTCTCGGGTGACCAAGAGACCCCATATCTTCAGGACAGCACTTTAAAGGTAGGCCAGAAATGAAAGGAAGGGAAAAGAAGATCACCTGGGATGCACCTGTGCCTAGACTCAGTGTCGAGCTTCAGCTGAACATTCACGCCACCGATCTGCAGACTCGACCGTCACTGCACCAGCAACAAGCTGAAATGCAAAACAGGCTGAAATTCAAATATTGTATTGTTGCAGGATTCACAAAACAGACAACTGACACAGCGTGAATTACATGGATTCCGCTGATACAGGAGCCCCGAAACAAACACATGGCACAGAAAGATCTTCATGGAATTTACTGATACAGGACTCAGGAGAAAAACAACTGGCATAGCACGACTTTCATGAATTTAACAGATACAGCAAGAACTTCATCCAGCAGGAAGAGCAGCAAGAGGAAGTGACCTCATCAGTGGGCGCCATGCATATGCGGCAAGTAACCTCATCGGACAGACTGAAAACCGAAAGTGCCCTTATTTTGTTGCTAATCACTACGGAAATATAATCTTACATGCTCACACATTCTTCCCGATCTCTCAAACACTCAACATACACAAAGCCCCACAGCCCACTCAGCCAAAATCATCACTAATAATATGTGTGTTAATGTCACATCAAAACTTTTCAAAGCACATCACACAATAATTTATCTAAACCGCTAAGGTGGCCAAAGGTGTTTTAAGATAATCAATTGTCTATTTTGTATTTCTACCAGTCTGATTCAGCTTCCCACTTTTGTTTACAGATGGGAGAGAAACATTGAACTATATCACAAAGTCCTTTGAAACAATTAACTATAAACCATCACGAGCTATATTACAATGAACTGGTGCTTTTGAGTTCACTGAACGCTGACTCCGTGTACCTCCATGACTGTAAGCACAAAGCCAGAAACAGAAATGGTGGAGCAGCCATGCGTTGTATCGTTGGGGGTTTGCTTCACCAAGACTGCAAAAGCAGGAGTTTCCTTATTAAGCTTTTAACATACAAAAAAAGCTGGAGTCCTGGCCTGCTTCAGAAAAGACCCCGTATCATAATAACAGCTGCTGGGGCTCAAGAAGAAAATGTTGTGGTAGTAGCTGAGATAAGACCAGCTTCTCTTTGTCCTCATCCTTGCCAAGAGTTGCAAAAAACAATGGATTGTCCTGCTCTTTGCCAATACAAAATGATCCTTCTGTTAAGAACTTTGCAGCATTACCTCCAGCTGTACAGTGTTTTTTTTTCTCCACTCTGCAATTTAGCAGTGATTTTGTACGTGATATATTTACCGGACTTTCCACTTTCACTGCGTACCACACTCCATTGGTAATTTAAACCATCAGTTTAATTATCAGCCAGTTGATTTTCCTTGACAACTTCTGGCATCAGTAAATATGGGGATTTTATAATGACGGAACACTAAGAATGGCCATTGAAGTCTGTCCCACTCAAAGAACTGCAACTTCAAAACTATAGAACTTTGGGTTTGTTCTCGTTTTTTTTTTAAAAACTTACAATCTTGACAAGATTTCCCCCAACCTGTGATATCAGTGGTAGGGAATTAGTACTACAATGTCTCAATAGTATCAGCTAAATTAACTATCACCCAATTTTTTATTCTTCATATGGCAGTGGATGGAGGGCTACTTACAGAACAGTCTTACTCCTCCTTTAAGTTCCTTCCCACCGCCCCCCCCCCCCCCCAAAGAGATGGACTCCAGTTGTGCGTTCAAATGGTGTTCAATGGGACCACAAAAATATATTTCCCTCCACCACTTATCACTTTAGCAGAGTTTCTGCCTCTCCATCATAAATTTTGGTCTGAGAATCTCCATATAGACCAATGCTACAAATTGTCAAGGAAAACTGCGGGGCGAGTCTCATCTACCATGACACCAGCTCATTAGCATCTGAACTGGCCCATCATCAAACTGATGGTTTAAACTACCACTGGTGTGTGGTGCACAGTGAAAATGGTAAAATGGCCACAACACCATTCTGCCAGGTGCACATTTAAGTACTCTTATCTGTAATCACCACCAAAAATGCAAACAGACATACATAGATCAACTGGCAATGATAATACCCTAACCCCCATTCATAGTTAAATCTAAGCCATGGAAAACGCTTCCTTACCCATGTGGTAAAATGAACTACAGGAATCAAACGCAGTTCCTAGAAGTAACCACTGCTGCCTTTCCCTCAGTGCTCTCCACTGACCTCATTTATAAAGGTTAAAGGCCTAATTTCAGGGTCCTTAAGTTCGTTGAATCTCATTTTCAACTTTACCAAATTACACATCAATGCATTGCAGCAACTAGGCACATTTACAGTCAAATTACCACCAACAAACCAGCACAGGTCCAAAATTATATATGATGTGAATTGAATTTATTGCTGTCTTTAAAAAGATAAAGTAAGGCCCATTGGTTGATCGATGAGCGGCTAATAAAGATTTGGTGCAAATTATGACTTTTACCACTGATATATGTTAAGATCATAGTTTTACCTGATGTAATGCAGAGAAAAAGACAATCAATCAAAGCACTGCGAAGTTACAAGGCCATTTCTTCTCTCCTCTCATTAAATGGAGCACAGTGGTCGGGAGTAGCCGGGAGCCCTTTTTTTGTTGCGTAAATATGTACCCGCTCTGCCTGCTGCCACCCAATACAAAAATAAACTAAATTGCTTTGTACAACATGGCTGTAACACATACTACTAAAGATCATTAGTGCAACAGTTGATATTTTAATTAGCTAACCAACTGAATTATTAGCAACATCATCCCAGTTTTTGAACAATGTGCAACAAATGATTGACAGACTCCAGGCCTGGATCTGGCTTGGCAGGTTCTCAAATGTATTGAGCAGGTTTAGCTATAAATCAGTTGGAGTCCTATATATCACTGCACACTCAACTATAATAGGCTAGGTCATCCTTCTCCAAATCATACCAACAGTCAAAAAACATATTTCAGGCAATTAGATAACATTTCTTTTAAATGGCACTAACATATTTGTATAAAATGGATACTCTAAAGCTCAAGCTACTGGCTTCATACATACATCTTTTTAGAAACTAAAATTCTTAGCATTGTGCAAACCCCAATAACACACACACACCAGATGAAGAATTTGCTGATAATTAGCAGCAGATTGTTTTGCAATAAACCTGCAACGATGACATCAGTTGTTTATTCTCTTGTGTAATTTTCCACCTTCATATTTCTGATGGGGAACCTTATGCTCCGAGAGGCCATGTCGAAAATTCAGGTACAAACCGCCCACAAATTTCTGACCATTTAAATTAATGGTTGGAAAGTTGCACAGCGTGCACCCGAGTTTGCACTCTCGATTGTCACGCCTCCATCTCCCTAGAGCATGAAGTTTGGAAAATGATGCCGCACACATCAAATCTGTTCTTATGTTCAACTTATTCCGGGGTTCATATAATTTAAGGTTAAATGATAAAGGGATGAATTTATTAAGATTTAAAACTTTGCATACAGCAGTGTTCAGCGATGCGAACAAGCTTACAGACTCCATCTTATAGGTTGACTGACTTGCGCAGTCTGGACCTAGCTGATTGCATAATTGCAACATTGATTCAGCACTTACTGGTGTTAAGGGTTTGCCTCTAAATTATACACTCAAACTGACAGATTATTACATCAAGGTTATGCTGCAGACAGTCACTCTGTCTGCACTGATAGCTATTGCTGGTATAACAGAATCACTATGTAGGATTAAAAATATAGATACCAGCAAATGATTTCAAGACCAGTAATTTAATTTTAGGGTTTGGATGGAAACATTAACCCCTGATCTACATTATAGCCTAAAAATCACTTTCGTGTATCTATGGTTCACTATTTAATGCTCTTCCCTTCCTTTACTGAATCACATGGTATACAATACTCTCTTCACCACTGGCTGCAGTGTGTACTATCTACAGGATGTACTGCAGCAAGTTGCCAAGGCTTCTTCAGCAGCACCTCATAAACCCATGACCTCCATAATCTAGAAGGACAAGAGCAGTAGCTGCATGAAAACACCATTACCTCCAAGTTTCCCTCCAAGTCACATACCATCCCGACTTGGACATATATCGCTGTTCCTTCATTGTCACTAGGTCAAAATCGTAGGACACCCTACCTAAAAGCAACCTTCATCACATGGACTGCAGTGGTTCAAGAAGAAGGCCCACCACCACCACCTTCTCAAGGGCAACTAGGGATCAGCAATAAATATCAGCACTGCAAGCGATGCCCATATCCCAAGAATGAATTTTTAAAAATTCTATGGGTGGCAACCAACCACATACCCATTCTTCATGCATGAACCAGGGCAATGTGTTGGTAAACTTTCTGGCTATGGGGAGGGCGAGGCCATCACAATCAAGATTGACCGTGTCCTGGACATGGTCCATACGCATACAGTAGGGGTTACTGTATAGTGATCAGGAGTAGAAACTTTAGTTCTTTTTCTTTCCTAAACTGACATGAGTGAAGCCAATTATAACAACCTCACAGTTGCCCGATCTGAGATCAGTTAATTTATGACAGACTAGGAAACAGACCTGTGCCTTTTTGGATTTGTACAGGACAGTGAGACACTGTGTGGTGTATTTAACATTTTTATTTTTGAATGTGGAAGATTCTTTTAATTAACGAGCCAATGATGAACTCACAGGAACACGTGTCTTTGAAATGTGCGGTTTTATTAGTAACTCATTAATTAAGAAGAGAAATGGGCATCTTCCCATTTTTCATTAAAGGGGGAATTTCATCCTTCCATCTTCATTAAGTTTGATGCTGGTATACTGGAATTAATGATACACATAGAACTATCACAATAACGAAAGAAAGCCTCCATGTGAGAAAAAAACGAGACTAAATTATATCAGACACTCGCTTTATTTGGAGGTTTATTATACAGATCTGTTTACTAATGATTCTAGTCAATTGAAGTTAAAATTGGAGCCAGTTCAGTTCATTTAAAACAGTTATACACTGGAATAAACATACTTAAGATGACAGAAAATCAAACAGGTGAACAAGCATTGTAAAGTTTCCAATATTTGAAGATGATATCTACATAATGGACTTCATTTTTCTCTAAATTCAAATTCTAAAAATTATTCGACAGATTATGGGCAAATATTTCCTTGGTGCGCTATCTGTAGTGAAATTGTAAATCTGTCTAAAGAATACAACACGGTGATTTTGTTACACTTATGTTGCTCAGAGAAAATCTCCCTGTGTGCCTGACCAACTGAGGAAAATGTCGAAGTGAAAATACAGAATTCATTTAACACAAGGCAACAGTTTTGAACTGGATTAAATCTTTCATAAAATGGAGTGAACTGTATCTTCAAATACATCCAAACTAGCAGGATTCTGTCATTTTTCTAATATCGTTCAATATTCAATTACTTGGTTTATAATATTTTCTTGGTATTTCATAATAAGATGGGTAATTTTTTTTTAAATAAATGCTTATTCAGCAATATATTTTCATTTTGTTAGGATTCTGTAAAAAGAATGAAAGTAATTAACATCTAAGTCAAAAAAATGAATAAATTGTCCTGCCAATAATGCAGTCGTTTTGAGCATGATCTCGTCCTGGGCACACGTTTGATTCAATTGTTCAGATCTAATCCCCAATGAAGTTAATAGTTTTGTATTTAACTGATCGTTTAAATCTTTAAAAGCTTTATCTTATCTTTAAAGGCTGAAATCAGTAATCCAAATTACTTTGCACTTTTTAAAAATTAACATTAATATGTTAGTGTGTAATACAATGAAAATACGTTGAAACAGGAAATAGCACAATTATCAAAATTTAACAAATGGTCTGTGGACGGTGGAGCATAGCTTCTCCTAAACGGTGTCAGCAGTGAATCAGCGTTAGCACTCTGGCCTCTAAGTCAGAAGGTTGTGGGCTCAAGTCCCACTCCAGAGCACAAAATCTAGGCTGACAGCACAGTACTAAGGGAGAGGTGCCATCTTTCGGGTAAGACCTTAAATAGAAATAGAGGCCCCCCTGCCCTCTCAGGTGGACGTAAAAGATCCCATGGAATAATTTTTGAAGAAGAGCAGGCGAATTCTCCCCGGTGTCCTGGCCAATATTTATCCCTCAACCAACATAACTAAAAAACAGATTATCTGGTCATTATCACATTGCTGTTTGTGTGATCTTGCTGTGCACAAATTGGCTGTCATGTTTTCTACATTACATAAGTGACTACACTTCAAAAGTACTTCATTGGTTGTAAAGCACTTTGGGACGTTCTGAAGTTGCAAAAGCCGTTATATATGTGCAAGTCTTTCTTTTTTATTCTCAAATATAATTGAGAGCAATGCAATTATAAATTGCATTGTCAATGGTCCTACAGTTAGCAAAAGCTAAGGCCACAGTTATACCATGAAATTCATGTCAGTGTATGGAGATTTTGAGTGCTCATCAATACACAAGTGCTAGAATAACTCAGGAGTCAGATTGAATCAGACTCAGTGCAAGAGTTGAGACATCACCTCCAGTCGATAGATTTATTCTCATTGGGCTTCCCACCAGTTGCAGCATGACTCCAGCCCAGGGCAACATTACATTTTAAAAGTGGCCAGGCCTTCCTTTGGACCTCATTGGAATATTATAAACTTACTTTGAACTCCTTTTAATGCTACATGAGAAGCAACTAACCTGTCCACACTCTCACATCATTACAAATCAGCCACCCATGGCATAGAGGTTTGTGCAGGCACCCCAAGCACATCTGGCCAGAAATCCACTGGTTGCCGAGCTCAGCGTGAGTATAGACGGCAGCATGGCTGGGGATCTGCCAGATGGCAATCATTCTATACAGTATACTTCAAATTATTGACAATTTAAAATTCCTTTGGACTGAAATTTAGAATGACTGTCTTCGTGGCAAACCATGCAATATATATGGCCACCTTGAAAATAGGCAAACTCAAATCAAATTATCCACTCTACGACTTCTTTGTCAGTACTTGAAGAAATAAAATGCATTAGTATGATTTCGACCAAGAAAATTGACAACAGTCAAAATGGCGCCAATTAGCAGTCAATACGAGACTTTGTTTGTTGTGCTACCCTTCACACTCAATTAGATTAAATGGAATCTCCAGGTTCGTTGGTTGGCAGATATACTGTGCATGAGTCTCCATTCCGTTGTCAGCAATTCAACCAGACCTTTTTAACATGTTTCTATTGACTTCCACCTCATCTTGATCATTTCAGCCATAAGATGTTTGTTCTAACGATATGTTAATGACAGAACTGATCTTAAAGATAAGCTGCAGCATACTTTTTGTGAGCAAGTTCCCTCTATCCTTTTGCGTTGTCTCGTTCCAAAAAAAAAGTTCTTGGTTGTTCTCGGGAGACGTGGGCGAAAGAGAAAGCTAACAGCAATCCAAAAAAAACTTTGACAAATTAAACAGGTATCTAATATTCCAAGATGCTGGGCATACCACTGTCACATTGTGGCCTCATGAAGAATTCAGAACTGTGGAGATCATCTCATACATTGCAGTGTGATACTTTATTTCTATTTGCTTCTAAGTCAAGTCAGTTACCCAATAATTGGTGTTGCACAGAAACAGGGTGTGTGTCTGGCAGTTTTTAAAAGGCTAAGGATCTTTTACAAGTTTATTCTAGACGCAGCCAGCTCCTAATTAAAGTTGTTACCAGAGTAAGATATATTCAAAGTAAGTTGTATTTTAAAATCACCAGATATTATTTGCCGTTTAGCATCAGAATACAAACTTGAAATTAGAAGCTACTGTAATCTTCGTAGAGTAGAATGGGCCTATATTCTCTGGAGTTTAGAAGAATGAGAGGAGATCTCATTGAAACATATAAGATTCTGAGGGGGCTTGACAGGGTAGATGTTGAGAGGTTGTTTCCCCTGGCTGGAGAGTGTAGAACTAGGGGGCATAGTCACAGGATAAGGGGTCGGACATTTAAGACTGAGATGAGGAGGAATTTCTTCACTCAGAGGGTTGTGAATCTTTGGAATTCTCTACTCGAAAGGACTGTGGATGCTGAGTCGTTGAGTATATTCAAGGTTGAGATAGATAGATTTTTGGACTCTCGGGGAATCAAGGGATATGGGGATTGGGCGGGAAAGTGGAGTTGAGGTTGAAGATCAGCCATGATCTTATTGAATGTCGGAGCAGGCTCGAGGGGCCATATGGCCTACTCCTGCTCCTATTTTTTTATGTTCTTAGCAGACAAATACATGAGTTTATGCAAATCTAGATATAACTGAGTCTCCACTAAAGGAGCAGTGGCACAACTCCCTGTCGAGGGAGCAGTGTCACGAGTCTCCGCCGAGGGAACAGTGACACGAGTCCCTACTGGGGGAACAGTGACACGAGTCTCCACTGAGGGAACAGTGACACGAGTCCCTACTGGGGGAACAGTGACACGAGTCTCCACTGGGGGAGCAGTGACACGAGTCTCCACTGGGGGTGCAGTGACACGAGTCTCCACTGGAGGAGCAGTGACACGAGTCCCTACTGAGGGAACAGTGACACGAGTCTCCACCGAGGGAACAGTGACACGAGTCCCTACTGAGGGAGCAGTGACACGAGTCTCTACTGGGGGAATAGTGACACGAGTCCCTACTGGGGGAGCAGTGACACGAGTCTCCACTGAGGGAGCAGTGACACGAGTCTCCACTGAGGGAGCAGTGACACGAGTCCCTACTGGGGGTGCAGTGACACGATTCTCTACTGGGGGAGCAGTGACACGAGTCTCCACTGGGGGAGCAGTGACACGAGTCACTACTGGGGGAGCAGTGACACGAGTCCCTACTGGGGGAGCAGTGACACGAGTCCCTACTGGGGGTGCAGTGACACGAGTCTCCACTGGGGGAGCAGTGACACGAGTCCCTACTGGGGGAGCAGTGACACGAGTCCCTACTGAGGAGCAGTGACACTAGTCCCTACTGAGGGAGCAGTGACACGAGTCTCCACTGGGGGTGCAGTGACTCGAGTCTCCACTGGGGGAGCAGTGACACGAGTCTCTACTGGGGGAGCAGTGACACGAGTCTCCACTGGGGGAGCAGTGACACGAGTCCCTACTGGGGGAGCAGTGACACTAGTCCCTACTGAGGGAGCAGTGACACGAGTCTCCACTGGGGGTGCAGTGACTCGAGTCTCCACTGGGGGAGCAGTGACACGAGTCTCCACTGGGGGTGCAGTGACTCGAGTCTCCACTGGAGGAGCAGTGACACGAGTCACTACTGGGGGTGCAGTGACACGAGCCTCTACTGAGTGTGCAGTGACACGAGTCCCTACTGGGGGTGCAGTGACACGAGTCCCTACTGAGGGAGCAGTGACACGAGTCCCTACTGGGGGAGCAGTGACACGAGTCCCTACTGGGGGAGCAGTGACACGAGTCCCTACTGGGGGGTGCAGTGACACGAGTCCCTACTGGGGGTGCAGTGACATGAGTCTCCACTGGGGGAGCAGTGACACGAGTCCCTACTGGGGGAGAAGTGACACGAGTCCCTACTGAGGAGCAGTGACACTAGTCCCTACTGAGGGAGCAGTGACACGAGTCTCCACTGGGGGTGCAGTGACTCGAGTCTCCACTGGGGGAGCAGTGACACGAGTCTCCACTGGGGGTGCAGTGACTCGAGTCTCCACTGGAGGAGCAGTGACACAAGTCCCTACTGATGGAGCAGTGACACGAGTCTCTACTGGGGAGCAGTGACACGAGTCTCCACTGAGGGAACAGTGACACGAGTCCCTACTGAGGGAACAGTGACACGAGTCCCTACTGAGGGAACAGTGACACGAATCTCCACTGGGGGAGCAGTGACACGAGTCCCGACTGGGGGAGCAGTGACACGAGTCCTTACTGAGGGAACAGTGATATTCAAACTGATTTTAGGTGCTAAGAACCTTTGAGGAATGAAGACATCAGTAATTGACGCAATGGGTAATAAATTCGGTCACGTAGCGCATGCGGCCTCCTAAGTTCCCAAAATGGCGTCCGGAATGCACGCGCATGCTTCTTGCGTGACATGTGCCAGATGCCATCTTGGTAAAGGCGTTTGCACACGCGCAGATATCAAACCCCGGCACCATGTAAAGTAAAAAGAATATGCGTTAGATCAGTGTGCAACGCTGATTTAACAGAATAGATACCATTTTGGCACTCAACGATTCAGCTAACGCACTGTCTTAACCATGAACAGCTGAACGTGTTGTACCCCCCCACCAGCGCTATTTAAAGGGACCATGCAGGATTTACAAGTTAGTTGCTGGATTATTGCTTCTGGTTGCTGATGCATTTGTACCTGTTTATGGAGGTCTCCTTGACTTGAATATTAGCACCAGGGGACATAGCCTAAAAATTAGAGCCAGGACTTACAGGAGTGAAGTTAGGAAACGCTTCTACATGCAAAGGGTGGGAGAAGTTTGGAACGCTGTTCTGCAAAGGCAGTTAATGCTAGCTCAATTGTTAATTTTAAATCTGAGATTGATAGATTTTTGCTAACCAAGGATATTAAGGGATATGGGGCTAAGGCAGGTATATGGAGTTGGGTCACAGATTAACCATGATCTCATTGAATGGTGGAACAGGCTCAAGGGGCTAAATGCCACTTGCTGCCTCCTGATATGCGCCACCTTCCCCTGCGAGAAAGTGCAATGTGTGTCGGTGAGTGTCATGCGGGATGTTTGGGTGATGTGCCTGTTATAGTTGAATAGCTGCCAGTATGTGTAACCTGTGAGTTATGGGTGTGCGGCTTGCAACGTGTGAGGGTGAGAGGAAGCATCTGATTGGAAGAGTTGAGTACTGATTGAAAGAGTTTATTGGTACGTGGGTGATGGGGGGTGTATTGCGTGGAGCAGTGGATGCGGCTCGTGGTGCAGTTGGTAGGAGATGTCACTTGACAGTTGACCTCACTCACCTTGACCACTTGTGTCAAAGCATTGAACACTGCATCCATGTTCATGGTGCTATGCGCCTGGCACTGACTTTGTCCCCTGCTGCCTCCCACTGCCTCTTAAGCATATGTCTGGAGGGCCTCTTGCACCCCTGCGGATATAGGATGCCCCTCCTTCTATCCACCTCTTGCACCAAGGCCTCTACTGCATCATCAGAGAACCTTGGTGCACGGTCTCTCGCAGGCCTGGTGCAAACTCGGATCGGCAGATTGGTGAGGTCTGGCACGCAGATTGGAGGATGTGGGATTTAGTAATGCACAACCTTTATTCAATGTTTTTTTAAATTCAGTTTGTAAACATAGGGATAGGACCTACATCTGTGTTTTACATGTGCGATGTCTGATCTCCGTTCAGACACTACGCCGACCTGTATCTTATATTTTGCACATAAGAGGTGCAGGCTGCCTTTAAGAGGTACAGGCTGCCTTTAAGAGGTGCGAGGCATTCACGCGCTATTGAGCCTCCCTGCTGGTGAGAAGTCATGCAACAGCGCAGCTAGGCCTGGCTGCTCGTGCCAGAATCGGGTAAATGACCAGGCAGCACAAATCTAACATGCTGCATGCATCAGAACGACCGGGCGGGGGTTAATTGCGCACCGCGACCCCCGCGCCCGGATTCGGGGGTTATCGAATTTAACCCATTATTTCTCTTAAGGAAAGTGAAGACTATGACCCTCACTCAACAGGATTCCTCTGCCCTGTTGTAACTGCGCTCGCACAAATGTACAGATCTCTGCTCACTGGCCTCCAAATGCTAATTATACTTTAATGTTACCTGGCTACTGTTATACTTCAGCTGGTCCAAAGTACTGTGAGACTATCTTCTGGTCTCTCGCTTCTGGCCTAAGCACGCCTTAGGTGGCTTAGCACCTGAATTTACGTGACATAACTATGAACGTGAAACCAAAGTCGAATAACTGCTCTGTATAAGTATATAAATTTTGTTGCTGCTGACAAATATCAATATGTATTCTTTTTCATGAATGTAGACAATCGAATTAATGACCAGAATTAAGGTAAATCAACGTAAAATACATAACTGCACCTCTGTTAGTAATCACATAAGATACGAGAAAAAGATGATAATCTGCCATTGATAAGCAAAGTGTAAAGAGTCTACTGAAATGTCATTAAGGGTCGCTCACAGAAAATCAAAAGTGTCCACACACTTCCTGCAGCATTTCTTCACGTCTTGATTAGTTTTCTTTACTTTCCATTTTTTAACTGGAGCACGTTAGAGACGATAACCTGGAGCGGAACACTGACTGTGTTGTGATTGTTGACCCAGCTGCTGGGCAACTTGAGCAAAAAAAAAATGCACGACCGAGCTCAGAAACATATGCTTTCATTTCTGTGTCATGCACACAAGGTCAGTGAGGCATGTTCTGCGCTGCATCTGGTGGTGATTTGTTCTCTAGCAGCTCACGTTTTAACAAATCCTGCATCCATCTGCTCGAAACAAAAAAAAATGCAATTACACCCTTCACCATGATACGAAGTGAATTGCCTGTGCTTTACCAATATTTATTCGCAGATCACAAATAAAAAATAGGGTCAAGAGAATATCGCACCCTCCTGTTTCCCTCCTCCCCCCGACATTGCAGGTCACAATCTGTACCAGCAGCTTTCGTCAAGAAGCATCAGCCCAGAACGGATACTTCCCTTCCAGTCACGTCCTTTTCTGCTTGCAGCTAAGCTGGCATGACAGATACATGCCTTCGCGTGGCATCTTTTTTTCCTTTAGTCCTTGAAATGTGCCCGTCTGGTAGAAATTGAGGGCAGGAGCCTAAGGTCTAAGCTTGGTATTTCAGGAACGTAAAGCAGAGCAGTAGCTCATAGGCAAACTTGTCCACTATCATTCATCACAAAGCTGCTTTTTTTTTTAAAAAAAACAAAATCCTTTGGGCACTCCGTATAATTTAGAGTAGGCAGCGCACTGAGTTCTACATCGACAAGTCTTAAGTCACTGCGGAGAGACCTTTTCAGATGAAGCATTTTGTCCAAGCACAAATCCCATGAGGAATTTCAAGAATTTGAAATTTCATGTTCCATTCACAAAAATACCAGCATTTTAATAGCGAGTAAATTTCCCCAAATCTGTTACCCATAAATACACTCTCAACATGGATTATGGAGAAATTATAGATTTAAACAGAATTAGCACTTACTCTAAACCAGTGGCTTTTTAAACTTTGCTTTATAGAAGATTCCCTGCAAATATTGACACACTCGCAGGGACCTCCTGTCCTAACTTTCTAAAGACAGTGCTAGAATCTAAAGGAAAACAGCACCACAGTTGCTATGAATGTTTTGCAATGTTTAATATGAACATATGACAATCACAGACAGGAAAAGACCAGCTGGTCCATCGAGCATAATGATCCCCAATGTTCCCACTCACCCGCAGACATTTCGGGGTCGATTTTGGAATGCAGTAGCAGGTGCATTGGGGACGAGGAGGCTCCGAAAATCGGGGAAATCCCAAGCGGGTTCGGAACCCGCAGACTTCCGGGTTCCCCGCTGACGCGTCTGGGTGTGCGTGCACACCTCCCAAATGCGGAAGTCCCACCGGCAATTAAAGCCGGTGGGATGATAGTTAAGAAACTTATTTAGATACTTAAAGTACTTAATTTTGTCCACATTAAGGCAGAGGTCCGATTTTGAAACTTCTTCAGCGCGTTTCCCGTGCTGTGGGAAACACTCCATGTTCTGCCAGACGTGTTTCAGCCAGCAGCCAGTTGCACATTCAAATGCTTGTTTGACAGGTGGGGAGAAAAAGTGAGTTATTGCAGCAGGGCACTCAGTTCTTTCACACAATCTTTTGGCTGCGAGATCTTTGTGTTTTCACTGAAAATTCTTCCTTTCCACTCACAATTCTTCTGTTCACACATATTTAATAACTTTTCAGACCCCCTCAAACTCACACCATCAGGATAGGGGGGCGCCATGGCTGCATTCACCACTATATCCGAGGACGAGCAACATCACCAGCCTCGCCAGGCACGGCGTGCACTTCCGCCACTTGCCACACAGCGCTGCGCCACAGGCACCTGCACAACAGCATGGAGGGCAACAACAGAGAGAGAGACGTTGCAGGAGGCATTACCCTCGCCACAGGATCTACAGTCTGAGGCTCAGCTTCCTAGATCTCTCTGAGGAGCAGTGTCTACGGAGGCTGAGATTGAGTTGCCAGGTCGTCGTTGACACCTGCAGCCTCCTTCATGCCGAGCTGTTCCCGGCCGGGCTGAGTGGTATAACCCGTCGCTGTCAAAGTCACCACTGCCCTCAACTTCTTCGCCTCCGGATCATTCCAGGGTGCCACCAGGGACATCGCCGGGGTCTCTCAGTCGTCTGCGCACAAGTACATAAGGCAGGTCACTGACAGCTTGTTTTGCAGAGCCTCGCACTACATCAACTTCCCCATGGACAACCTCAGCCAGACGGAGAGGGCAGTGGGATTCCACTCTGTGGCTGTCTTCCCACGGGTGCAGGGTGCAATCGATTGCACCCATATAGCAATCCGAGCACCTCCACACGAGCCAGGACTGTTCATCAACAGAAAGGGATATCACTCCATCAGCACTCGTGTGCCAGATTCCCTGGCAGCTGCCACGATTCCTTCATCCTGAGGAAATCCAACATCCCGCCCCTCTTCCACGCACCGAACACCCACAAGGGCTGCCTCCCCTAGGACGAGGGATACCCCCTGCACACATGGCTCATGACACCTCTGAGGAACCCTATCACCTAGCAACAGCGTCGATATAATGACAGCATTATCGCCATCTGGTCTACAATTGTGCATGCATTGAGCTGCTCAAGATGCAATTTAGGTGCCTTGATCATTCTGGGGGAGCCCTTCAATACGCACCAGACAGAGTGAGGCACATTATAGTCGTATGTTGTGCCCTGCAGAACATGGCATAACAGAGAGGGGTGCCGCTTGAGGAGGCCCCATCCACATCTGCCACCCACATTGAGGAGGAGGAAGACGAGGAGGAGCAGAGGAGGAGGAGAAGGAGCAACCCATGGGCAGAGCAGTGGCTCACCTGGCTGCTCATGAGGCCCGAGTCACTGATATGTGAATGGTTCTCCTAACATCAGAAAGTGTGAAGAGTCCGGTCATCACACCACCTGGAAAGAGCAGTGCCCACACCAGTCCGCCCACCCCTCCCTGCACAAAACAGTCCTGCAACTACACATACACCCATTGTAAAGTGACCCACTGGGTGGCATCAAGTGTCACCATTCATGGTGAAGCACATGAAAGGGCCCGATCACAAAAGTCAGTCAAGAATGGGCAAGACGTGGTAGTAATGGTGAGATTGATTGCATTTAATGTCACTTGAACAAAAACTAAACATAAATGAAAAACATAACAGTCTGTCAAACACCCTTGTGCATACCCTTCGTGATCACAAACCCTTCGCTTTTCTCTTCCGACTACTTCTACGTGGTGCATCCCCTGTGGCTGCAGCAGAGGTAGTGGCAGGTTGCTCATGTTCATGCCGACTGCTTAGATGCTTTGGGCCTACACCCTCTGGGTATTGGAGCCCGTGAGGGCCCTTCCAAAGACTGTGCAGGGGCAGAATAGGCCACCTAGAGAGGAGGCAGCATTGCGGCTACTGGTTGAGAGGGGGGCAATGGGTGAGTCATGGGAGCAGTTTGAGTGGCGTCCCCACTTCCATGTCCCCTTTCGCCATCATCCCTCTCCTGGACCAGGCCCACATCACTCCTACCGCCCTGCTGGAGAACAGTTTGGAGGACATGTATGATGCCTTGGAAGCCCAGTTGTAAAGTTTCTGTCTGCCTGTTTAAGGCGGCAGAATGTTGTTCACCCTGAGTCCGAAAGGCTATTGTCAGGGCCTGAATGGACTCATTGGTGAATCGTGCTTGAAGCTCAACAGAGGCTAGCTTTCTCTCCATCGCAGACATTCCCGCACTTACCTGTGACACTATCTCAGAGAGTTTTTTTTGAATCGTTCATGGGATGTGGGCGTCGCTGGCAAGGCCAGCATTTATTGCCCATCCCTAATTGCCCTTGAGAAGTGGTGCTAAGTTGCCTTCTTGAACCGCTGCAGTCCGTGTGGTGAAGGTTCTCCCACAGTGCTGTTAGGAAGGGAGTTCCAGGATTTTGACCCAGCGACAATGAAGGAACGGTGATATATTTCCAAGACGGGATGGTGTGTGACTTGGAGGGGAACGTGCAGGTGGTGGTGTTCCAATGCGCCTGCTGCCCTTGTCCTTCTAGGTGGTAGAGGTCATGGGTTTGGGAGGTGCTGTCGAAGAAGCCTTGGCGAGTTGTTGCAGTGTATCCTGTAGATGGTTGCTCACGTCCCTGTCACAGTATCTCAGAGATTCCCTCCCGCAGCTGTGCCACCATTCCACTTATGCAGGAGTTGGACTCCTCCATCTTCTGCGCTATTGCGGAGAGTGCGCGTGACACCTCGCAAATGTGCGGCTGTCCCTCTATCGGTCTCCTTTTAACGGATGGCCCCCAGGGTTCAGCATCTGTGTCCAGCTGAGAAGAGCCTGGAGAGGAATGCTCCCACTGATGCGGACTCTCCACAGCTGCCTCTGCCACCAGTGGCTGCTTGTGCTCTCTTGCGTGTGGTAACTCATCAGGTGCCAACCCAACTAACTGAGTACTCGGACCCATCGAGGTGGGAGTATCTGCGCTTGTGGATGGCTCACTAAGATGTGATGGTGCGCCCTCAGAGGCCAGCAGCTCTGCCGTCACTGCATTCGCTGAAGGCCCTGTAAGAGAACAGAAGGCATCATCACAGGTATGGTCATGTTGCGATGAGCATACTGAGGTGTTGAAGATGGCAAGGCATGTTAACACCAATTCATGTGTGATGAATGTTAAAGTTGTGTCACCAGATATTTGTGGGGTGCCAGTCTCGCCGTCCCCGAGGCACTCGAGGGTGCGGCTCAGCTCCAGCACCTCCTGCTCCGTGTCTGTGAGGATCAGTGTTTGTGGAGGACCCCCTCCTGTCCTTGCCCTCTCGAGTGCATTTTGCGCTCTCTTCTCATAGAAGGGGACAAAGAACAGATGTGTGAGTGAGTGATGGTGAAGCGGCCAACTGATGAATGCATTGTTTTGGGTGAGGCTGATCGTGAAAGAGATGCATCAGAGGGTGAGGGTGAGACAGAGCCATCACGTTAGATGAGGATTGGGTTGAGTGGCAGTGGTGGAGTGACTAATGGGGAGGTGAGGAAGTGCTGAGGAAGTGCAGGTAAGTTGAGGATGAGCCTTAAGTGGGTGTGAGGAGTGATGTGATAGAGTAGTCTTGGTTGTGCAGAATGAGATGGGGGGTGGGGGCGGGGGGCGGTGATGTGGAAGACGGAATGTAGGAGAATCAGTAAGTGTACTCACTTTTGCTGACCTAATTAGGTCATTGAAGCACTTCCTGCACTGGATCCAGGTGCGGGAGATGTTGCTGCTGCTGGTGACCTCCTCTGCCACTTCGAGCCAGGCCTCCTTGGTGACAGATGCAGGCCACTTTCTCCCGTCCGCCGGGTAAAACACATCCCACCTCCTCCTCATCCCATCCAGTAGCACCTGGAGTGAGGCATCGTTGAATCTTGGAGCAGCCTTGCTCCTGTGCTGCTCCATTGTGGTGTGTGGGTGTTTGCTCCAGCAAAAGCCTTTGGAGGACTGTCCCTTTAAATAGAGCTCCTCCAGCTGACACCCCGTGATGCGGGTGCGCAGTCCGCCCGCTGCGCAGCTTTCGGACGGCAAACCCGGAAGCCACGTTAAGTGGCACCAACTGAATCGCAATCACGTGGAAAACAGACATTTTTTATTGGTCGGATCACCCACGCGCCCAATCACTCCCCTGCTGCCATCCCGCATCCAATCTAATATCGGGGCGATAATATCCAGGGAGAGGCAAGAAAGAGAATTTTTTTAAATCCCTAGGCCAATTCAGGCAACAAAAAAAATCTGTGAAATTGCTCTCTGATCCCCAAAAGTGATTAAAACGAGTTCCAGGAGATCACAGTGTCCAAAAGGCACATCACCTAACATCCCACCTATACTGTGATATCAGCTTCACCCTGGAATTTTTCCAGCTCCCAATTGAACATATGCAGCAAACGGGCACATACTGCATAAGCCGGCAACTTGTTCCAGAGATTAACGGCCCTGTGCGAAAAGAAAAACCTCCCCTCATCGAACCTGGTTCTACACTTACGTAACTTATATACATCTCCCCTAGTTCTCCCGAACATATCGAATTCAAACAGTCTACCCACATGGACACAATCAAGTCACTTCATTGAACCTGAATTGAACTTCCCCAAAATCGACACTTTTCTAGAGTAAAAAAGATCTCAGTCTCTCAGATTCTCGTGATAATTCATTTAAACTAGGCGAATATCTAGTGGCCCTCCTCTGAACCTTTTCCAGGGCTTTTAGATCACTCACCATCCAAAATTGGACAAAATATTCTAGATGAGGCCTAACCAAGGTCTTACACAAAGACATTGGCCCCGATATTACCAGGGAGGCGGAATGGCAGTGGGGGGGCGACTGGGCGTGTGGGTAATCCGCCCAGTAAAATCCGTCCATTCTCCATGCGATCGCAGGTAAATTGGAGCCATTTAACGTGGTTTCCGGGTTTCCCGTCGTCAACCTGCGCAGCGGGCGGACTGCGCACCCGCATCACTGGCTGTCAGCTGGAGGAGCTCTATTTAAAGGGGCAGTCCTCCGATGCTGCTCCTGAAGCAAACACCCAAAATCACACCATGGAGCAGCCCAGGGGAAAGGCTGCTCCTAGATTCAGTGATGCCTCACTCCAGGTGCTACTCTGGATGGGGTGAGGAGGAGGAGGGATATATTCTTTCCGGCGGATGGGAGGAAGTGGCCTGTCTCTGCCACCAAGAAGGCCTGGCTCGAGGTGGCAGAGGAGGACACCAACAGCAGCAACGTCTCCCGCACCTGGATCCAGTGTAGGAAGTGCTACAATGACCTAACTAGGTCAGCCAAAGTGAGTACACTTACTCATTCTCCTACACTCCGTCTTACACGTCACCATCCCACCCCACAACTCCTTCTGCACTGCCAACACTACTCTGTCACATCACTCCTCACACCCACTCAAACCTCATCCTCAACTTACCTGCAATTACTCACCATTTCCTCACCTCCCCAGTACTCATCCCACCACTACCACTCAACCCAATCCTCATACAATGTCATGGCTCTGTCTCATACTCACCCTCTGATGCATCTCTTTCACGGTCAGACTCACCCAAACCAATGCATTCAGCGGTTGGCCACATCACCATCCCTCACTCACGCCTCTCTACTTTCTCCCCTTATAGGAGAAGAGAGCCCAGAATGCACGGGAGAGGGCGAGGACCGGAGGGTGGCCGCAACATCTAGTCATCCTCACGGACGAGGAGCAGGAGGCGCTGGAACTGAGCCGCACCCTCGAGTGCCTGTCCGTCGGGGACGTCGAGACTGGCACCCGACAAACGTCTGGTGACAGAATTTTAACATTCAACACTCATACTAGCAATTGATGTTAACATGCCTTGCCATCTTCAGCAACTCAACATCTGATATCATGCTTAATATTGCCTTCTGTTCTCTTACAGGGCATTCAGCGACCGCCGTGACGGTGGAGGGCGATTCCTCAGAGGACCTGCCGCTCTCTGAGGGGGCACCGTCACATCTGAACGAGCCATCTACCAGCGCAGATACTCACACCTCGGTGTGTCCCCCTCCTCAGTTAGTTGGGGTTACATGGTGAGTCACCACACACGTGAGCACGAGCAGACACTGGTGGCAGGGGCAGCTGTGGAGAGTCCGCGTCAGTGGGAGCACTCTTCTCCAGGTTCTGCTCAGCTGGACACAGATGCTGAATCCTGGAGGCCATCCTTTAAAAGGAGAATGATCGAGGGGCAGCAGCACATTTGCGAGGTACTGGAACAGGTGCCACGCGCACTCTCCACAATCGCTCAGAGGATGGAGGAGTCCAACTCCTGCATGAGAGGAATGGTGGCACAGGTACGGGAGTGCATCTCTGAGATACTGTCACAGGGACGTAAGGGCATCTCTGAGATAGTGTCGCAGGTAAGTGTGGGAATGTCTGCGATGGAGGGAAGGCTAGCCTCCATGGAGCTTCAAGCACGGCTCACCAATGAGCCATTTGAGGCTCTGACAATGGCCCTTCGGACTCAGGGTGAACAACATTCTGCCGCCTTAAACAGGCAGGCAGATACTCTGGCACTGGCCTTACAAGGCTTCACACATGTCCTCCAAACTGTCATTCAGCAGAGTGGTAGGAGTGGTGTGGGCCTGGCCCAGGGGAGGGATGATGGCGAAAGGGGACATGGAAGTGGGGACGCCACTCAAAGCACCCCATGTCTCACCCGTTGCCCCCCTCTCAACCAGTACCCGCAATGCTGCCTCCTCTCCAGGTGGCCAAGTCTGCCCCTGCACAGGTGCAGGTGGAGCAGTCTTTGGAGGGGCCCTCACGGGCACCGAAACCCAGAAGGCGTCCGCGCAAAGCATCTAATCGCTCAGGGCATGAACAAGAGCAACCTGCCACTACCTCTGCTGCAGCCACAGGGGAAGCACCACATAGGAGCAGTCGGAAGCGAAAGGCGAAGGTTTTGTGAGTACAAAGGGGATGCACAAGGGTGTTTTTTATTTATATTTGCTTTTTGTTAATCGCACATTAAATATTATTATTGTCACCACTACTGCCACGTCGTGGCCATTCTTGACTGGCTTGTGTAATAAGGCCCTTTTATGAGGTTCACCATGAACGCCCACACTTGATGCCACCCATTGGGTCACTCTACAGCGGGGCTATGTGTAGTTGCAGGACTGTATTGTGCAGGTGGCGGGGGGTGGGGGGAGGCTGGTGTGGTCACTGCTCTGCCCAGGTGGTGAGGACTGGGCTCTTCACACTGTCTGATGTTAGGAGAGCCGTTCACATATCAGTGACTCCCTGGTGTCACGAGCAGCCAGGTGATCTGCATTCTGCCCATGGGTTGCTCCTCCTCCTCTGCCTCCTCCTCCTCCACCTCGTCCTCCTCCTCCTCCTCCTCATTGTGGGTGGCAGATGTGGATGGGGCCTCCTCCAGCAGCACCCCTCTCTGTTGTGCCATGTTGTGCCACGAATATAATGCATCCCATTCTGTCTGTTGCATATTGAAGCTCTCCCCCAGAACGATCAAGGCACCTGAAGCGCATCTTGAGCAGCCCTATAGCATGTTCAATTGTAGACCTGGTAGCGATGTGGCTGTCATTATATCGATGCTGTTGCTTGGTGGTGAGTTTCCTCAGAATTGTCAAGAGCCACGTGTGCAGGGGGTATCCCTTGTCCCCGAGGAGCCAGCCCTTGCAGGTGTTCAGTGCGTGGAAGAGGGGCAGGATGTTGGACTCCCGGAGGATGAAGGAATCGTGGCAGCTGCCAGGGTATCTGGCGCACACGTGAAGGAATCTCTTGCGGTGGTCACAGATGAGCTGAGTGTTGATGGAGTGATAGCCCTTCCTGTTGATGAACAGTCCTGGCTCGTGTGGAGGTGCTCGTATTGCTGTATGGGTACAATCGATTACACCCTGCCCCCGTGGGAAGCCAACCACAGTGTGGAATCCCGCTGCCCTCTCCGTCTGGCTGAGGTCATCCATGGGGAAGTTGACGTAGTGCGAGGCCCTGCGAAACAAGCCGTAGATGACCTGCCTTATGCATTTATGTGCAGACGACTGAGAGACCCCGGCGATGTTCCCAGTGGCACCCTGGAACGTTCCGGAGGCGAAGAAGTTGAGGGAAGTGGTGACTTTGACAGCGACAGTTAAGGAGATGCTGCTCGGGCCAGCCGGGAGCAGCTCGGCATGAAGGAGGCGGCAGATGTCTGCGACTACCTGGAGACTGACTCTGAGCCTCCACATGCACTGCTCCTCAGAGAGGTCCAGGAAGCTGAGCCTCGGTCTGTAGACCCTGTTGCGAGGGTAGCGCCACCTGCGACGTCTCTCTCTCTGTTGTTGCTTTCCATGCTGTTGTGCAGGTGCCTGTGGCGCAGCACTATGTTGTGGAGCTCCACGTGGCGGAGGTGGACGGCGTGCCTGGTGAGGCTGGTGATGTTGCTCATCCTCGGATGAAGTGATGAATGTAGCCATGGCGGCCCCCACCGCCACCCCCCCCCTCCGCCATCCTGATGGTGTGAGTTTGAGGGGGTCCGCAAAGTAGGTAAATGTGTTTGCACAGCAGAGTTTTGGGTATAAATTAAGAATTTTGAGTGGAAACACAAAGGTCTTGCATCCAAAACTTTGTCTGAAGTGACAGAGTGCCCTGCTGCAATAAATGAGGTTTTCCCCCCACCTGTCAAATAATCCTTTGCATCTCCCACTGGCTGCTGACTGAAACACGTCTGCTTCAACAGGGAGTGTTTCCCACAGCACGGGAAACACGATGAGGATCCTTCAAAATTGCACCCCTGCCAAAATCTCCACTCAATGAGGTCTGTCAAGGACCTCAACTATCTCTCAAACTATGTAAATTACCATCCCGCCGGCTTTAACTGCCGGTGGGAGTCCCGCATTTTGGAGGTGCACACGCGCCCGAATGTGTCACTGGGGAACCCGGAAGTCAGCGGGTTGGAGCCAGGCTCCGAACCCGCTCCGGGTTTCTGCCATTTTACCAGCCCCCCCCGTCCCCAACGCACCCGCTCCACCATCCGAAAATCGGCCTCGTTTTTATCATATTGGATTGTTGTAACAATACTTCCCAATACTCTATTAACCTTTACTTTAGCCTCAAGGCACCAATTGTGAACCTTTGGCGAACCACGCACTATAACATCTCGGTCTCTTTCCTGCTTAGCAGATTTGAGTTCAGAGCCCTGCGTGGTGTATACACGCTAGGCATTAGCCCTACAAACACGTAGAACACCAAATTTATCTACATTAAATGTTCTCTACCAGGTGTGGGCCCATTGTCCCGTTGCATCTAGATCTGACTGTCGCTTTTTTTAAAATCCAAGGTTCTAACACCAGCACAAATCTTTGTGTCATTCTCCAACTCTTCATCCAGATCATTAATATAGGTTGTCAGGAGCAAAAGTCCCAATACCGATCCCCACGGGACTCCACTGATAATCAATCTTCACGCATAAGAACATAAGAAATAGGAGCAGGAGTAGGCCAATCGGCCCCTCAAGCCTACTCCGCCATTCAATAAGATCATGGCTGATCTGATCCTAACCTCAAATTTAAATTCATGTCCAATTTCCTGCCCGCTCCCCGTAACCCCTAATTCCCTAATTCCCTAAACTTCTAGGAAACTGTCGATTTCTGTTTTAAATTTATTTAATGATGTAGCCTCCACAGCTTCCTGGGGCAGCAAATTCCACAGACCTACTACCCTCTGAGTGAAGAAGTTTCTCCTCATCTCAGTTTTGAAAGAGCAGCCCCTTATTCTAAGATTATGCCCCCTAGTTCTAGTTTCACCCATCCTTGGGAACATCCTTACCGCATCCACCCAGTCAAGCCCCTTCACAATCTTATATGTTTCAATAAGATCGCCTCTCATTCTTCTGAACTCCAATGAGTAGAGTCCCAATCTACTCAACCTCTCCTCATATGTCCGCCCCCTCATCCCCGGAATTAACTGAGTGAACCTTCTTTTTACTGCCTCAAGAGCAAGTATGCCTTTTCTTAAGTATGGAGACCAAAACTGTATGCAGTATTCCAGGTGCGGTCTCACCAGTACCTTATATAACTGGAGCAATACCTCCCTGTTTTTATATTCTATCCCCCGAGCAATAAAAGCCAACATTCCGTTGGCCTTCTTGATCACCTGCTGCACCTGCATACTAACTTTTTGATTTTCTTGCACTAGGACCCCCAGATCCCTTTGTACTGCAGTACTTTCCAGTTTCTCGCCATTAAGATAATAACTTGCTCTCTGATTTTTCCTGCCAAAGTGCAAAACCTCACATTTTCCAATATTGTATTTCATCTGCCAAATCTCCGCCCACTCACCCAGCCTGTCTATATCCCCTTGTAGGTTTTTTATGTCCTCCTCACTCTCTACTTTCCCTCCCAACCATGTCCACTAATAACAACCCTTTGCCTCCAAGAATGCAACAATTCCTTATTCACCCCAGGATCTTCACTTCAACCCCAAAGGACTCTATCTTATAAATTAGCCCATTAATTAGTAAACAACAACACAAATAACATGCTGGTGAGTCAAATAATGTGGAAATCTAATGAATTCATGGACCCTCAGTAATCTCCTCCGAGCCCCCCCACGCCCCACGCCCCCATACACACACCCCCCCAGTTTGAACAAATATGCTCTAAACAACAAAATATCTTATCAAGTTAAAAATAAAAACTCTGACATGAGCAGCCTGTGTTTAACTTTTAAGTTTCAGTTCTTTAAGTGAATGGTTTTAGACACTTTCTCTTAAGAGTGTAGCTCAGAGAAGTTTATAGATTCCTACTTATAAGCAACCATTAAGATTCTCAAAATAAAAATTATAGTTAAGCAAAAATTACCTTTTTGCTTCTTTGCTTAGTAACATCACAAATAATTTTCACACTATCTAGCAACCCAAGGTAAATTGGCAGGGAATCAAACTAACTAGAAAGAAAATCTGAAGCAAACCTGATACCAGCATGATCTTCCTGGAATAGAGCCTTGTGTTCCAGAAGGATGGCGTGTTCAAAGTGGAGCTCTCCATTTTTTTAAAAATGCGATTACAAAATTATGTTTCATCATACAAAACGTCATTTTTTTTTAAACTATTTGAAATGTTAGTCAAAGTAGGCCTTTCTGCGTACTACTCCTGAAAAAAGAAGTTTCACTCAAGGAGTGTGTTCCATAATTGCCCATTTGTGTAAAAAAACAAAGGAGAAAATGTGTTCGCCAATATGCTGAACTTACGTAACTCTGCAGTTCTGCTACACATTATGGATAAATCTTGTAAGAGTTATGCCACAATTATTAGTATCTATGCACTAATCATGACAACCTCCAATCAAACCAAAAAATGAATTCTTTGAAGATCTAGGGCATGTCATCTCACAGGTTCCTAGAAAGGACAAGCTCATTATCATGGGTGACTTTAATGCTCATGTAGGAGCTGACTACCAATCCTGAAAGGGAGTCATTGGTAGACATGGCACAGGGAAGTGCAACAGTAATGGAACACTGCTCATTAGGATTTATACAGATCATTTGACCATCACTAACACATTCTTCAAGCTTCCAAACAAATACATGAACTACATGGATGCACCCTCATTCCAAGCATTGGCACCTGATTGACTACATACTGGTCCACCAGAGAGATGTCAAAGATGTTAAGATCACACGAATCGCGAGAGGAGCAGAGTGTTGGACGGACCACAGACGCATTCGAGCAAAACCTGATCTCCAGATAGCTCCATTTCCAAGGCCACAGGGCGTAAAGCCCTCTACCAGATTAAATGTCGCCAAAACAGCAGGAGTGGAAGGTCAGCTCTGTCAAGCCGTAAAAGATCATCTCAGCACTGTCAACAAAGCTTCTAGCAACATCAAAATGGACTGGAAAAGCTTTAGTGATGCCTTGTACTGTGCAGCCAGCAAGGCACTCAGGCAAAAAAAAACCACCAAGAGTGGTTTAAGAGAATTACACGGAGATCACTGAATTGCTTTGAGCGAAACACACCCTTGACCAAGCATGGTTGAAAAACCCGTCAACAAGATAAAAGAAGGCTATTTATAACAATAAGCATAATGAGCTTCAAGCAAAGCTGAGATCCATGCAGGAAATGTGGTGGAGTGACAAAGTTGAGGAAATCCAGATGTTGGCCATCACGCAAACACGCATGATATGAAAAGGTTCCATGATGGACTATGAACCATCTATGATCCCCTGTCTGGAGGGACCACTCCCCTAATGAGTGTTTTTTAAATGGTGAAAAGCTAGGAACAATGGAGGTCCAAAGAGATTTTGGGGTCCGTGTACATAGATCACTAAAATGTGGTAGACAGGTACAAAAGATAATCAAAAAGGCTTAATGGAATGTTAGCCTTTATAATTAGTGGGCAAGAATATAAAGGGGAGAAAATTTTGTCACAGCTATACAAAGCTCTGGTTAGACCACATTTGGAGTGCTGTGTACAGTTCTGGGCACCGCACCTTAGAAAGCATATACTGGCCTTGGAAGGAGTGCAGCACAGATTCACCAGAATGTTACCAGGGCTCCAAGGGTTAGATTATGAGGAGAGATTATATAAACTAGACTTGTATTCCCTGATTAAGGGGTAATTTGGTTGAGGTTTTTAGGAGTTTAAAAGGAATTGTTAGGGTAGATAGAGAGAAACTTTTTCCACTGGTGGGGGAGTCTAGGACAAGGGGACATAACCTTAAAATTAGAGCCAGGCCGTTCAGGAGAGAAGTTAGAAAAAACACTTCTTCATGCAAAAAGCAGTAAATGCTAGCTCAATTAGTAATTTTAAATCTGAGATCGATAGATTCTTGCTAGGCAAGGGTATTAAGGGATATGGAGCCAAGGTGGGTAAATGGAGTTAGGATACAGGTCAGCCATGATCTCATTGAATGGCAGAACAGGCTTGAGAAGCTAAATGGCCTACTCCTGTTCCTACGTTTCTGTGTTGATGGCACCACCTTGTTGACTGACAAGACCCAAATCATGGACAGATGGGTTAACCATTTTAAGAATCTACTAAAGCGGAAGTCCAGCATAGAGAATGTTGTCATAGATTAACAAACTCAAAGTCCGATCAGTGTCTTTTGGTGAAGAACCTTCAATGGATGAGACCATTAAGGCTATCATGTCTCTCTCCATTGGCAAGTTTCCAGGCTCCGTTGCTATACTTGCTGAGATATATCAAGCTAGAGGACACCAACTCTCTGAGCTTTTCCAGCTGATATAGTGAAAATAAATCATCCCACAAGAGTATACAGCTGCATCCATCATCCATCTAATTAAACACAAGGGAGGTAGATATGTATATGACAATCTTAGAGGAATTTTCTGACTTGTCATTCATAGTGTCATACTAGGTCCAACACAGGAGGAGGCCATTTGGCCCATTGTGCCTGTACTGGCTCTTTGGAAGAGCTATCCAATTAGTCCCACTCCGTTACTCTATCCCCACAGCCCTGTAAATTTTTTCCCTTCAAGTATTTATCCAATTCCCTTTTGAAAGTGAATCTGCATCCACCACCCTTTCAGGCAGTGCATTCCAGATCGTTACAACTTGCTGCATAAAGAAATGCTTCCTCATGTCGCCTCTGGCTCTTTTGCTGATCACCTTAAATCTGTGACCTTTGGTTACCAACCCTTCTGCCACTAGAAACAGATTCTCCTTATTTACTCTGTCAAAACGGTTTGTGATTTTGAACACCTCTATCAAATCTCCCCTTAACCTTCTCTGTTCTAAGGAGAACAACCCCAGCTTCTCCAGTCTCTCCACATAACTGAAGTCCCTCATCCCTGGTACCATTCTAGTAAATCTCTTTTGCACCCTCTCCAAGGCCTTGCCATCCTTCCTAAAGTGTGGTGCCAAATTGAACACAACACCCCAGCTGAGGCCTAATCAGTGTTTTATAAAGGTTTAGCATAACTTCCTTGCTTTTGTACTCTATGCCTCTATTAATAAAGCCCAGGATCCCATATACTTTTTTAACAGCCTTCTCAACTTGTCCTGCCACCTTCAAAGATTTGTGTACATACACCTCCAGGTCTCTCTGTTCCTATACTCCCTTTAAAATTGTACCATTTAGTTTATATTGCCTCTCCTCATTCTTCCAAAATGTATCACTTCACATTTCACTGAGTTAAATTTTATCCTCCATATGTCTGCCCATTTCTACAGTCTGCCTATGTCCTCCTAAAGTCTTGTACTATCCTCCACATTGTTTACGACATTTCCAAGTTTCATGTCATCTGCAAACTTTGAAATTATGCCCTGTATATCCAAGTCCAGGTCGTTAATATATATCAAAAAGAGCAGTGATCTTAATACTGACCCCTGGAGAACACCACTGTATACTTCCTCCAGTCTGAAGAACAACCATTCACCACTACTCTCTGCTTTCAGTCCCTTAGCCAAATTTGTATCCATGCTCCTAATGTCCCTTTAATCTCATGGGCTTTAATTTTGCTAAAATGTCTATTATGTGGTACTTTATCAAATGCCTTCTGAAAATCCATATACAAAACATCAACTGCATTACCCTCATCAAGCATCTAAATCCATGCTGACTTTCATTTATTGGCCCATACTTTTCCAAGTGACAATTAATTCTGACCCAGATTATTGTCTCTAAAAATTTCCCCACCACCAACGTTAGGCTGACTGGCTTGTAATTGCAAGGTTTATCACTTGGGTACGGTAGCATAGTGGTTATGTTACTGGACTAGTAATCCAGAAACCTAGACTACTAATCCAGAGTTGTGAGTTCAAAATCCCACCACAGCAGCTGGGGAATTTAAATTCAATTAATCAAATAAAATCTGGAATAAAAAAAACTAGTATCAGTGATGGTGGCCATGAAACTACTGGATTGTTGTAAAATCCCATCTGGTTCACTAATGTTTGTTAGGGAAAGAAACCTGGTCTGGCTGATATGTAACTCCAGACCCACAGCAATGTGGCCGAGCAAGCCACTCAGTTCTTCAAGAAGGGGGCTCACTACCACCACCTTCTCAAGGGCAATTAGGGATGGGCAATAAATGCTGGCCTTGTCCCATGAATGAATAAAAAAAACTCTCCCCTTTTGCAGGGAACATCCTTGGTAGGATTAATTTAAATCAAATATGGTTGTATAATTAAAAATACCTAAAGTCCCTATAGCGATAAGTCTTGCAGCTTTGGCAGTCCACGGCATCACACCTGCAGGTGTAGCCTCAAAGACATCAAACCTTTGGAGGCAAAACATAATGATTGGCTCAAATAACCATTTATCTGTTAGGTTACCAAATATCTGACACACAAATCAAAAGTAGCAAAAAAAGTACTAATTTAAGGATAAGGAGTAAGCAACCAAAAGAAAATGGAGTAATCAAATATTTTGGCCCTGAAATTACTTGGGGATTCCACCGATCCCCTGTTCTAACTCTTGCAGGAACCCATCAGAACGCCCAGTAAAATGGTGATTATTTCCACGAGCTTCCCCACTGCCCTGTAATGGGTAGAGCCTCTGTTCTTCCCCTTCCAAGCTAAATGATGGGCAGGGCGCAGAACCAGGAGCAGGGATTCCTTAAGCTGGAAGTTTCAGCTTCTGATCCTCAGGCAAGACCTACCTTTTGTTGAGGCGGCCAATATGCAGAGTCAATGAAGGTGAACCAGCCTCCATTAGGGCATAAGTGGGCCCCACTAGTAGGATCCAGGCCAAGCAAGCTGCCTAGACTCCTGAAGACCCAGTGACAATTAAAATTAAAATATTTTCATCAGATCGGCCACCTTGATCTTAGGGCCAAGGAGAAGCTTTTGGATTTGGGGAGGAGATGGAGGGTTGAGGGGCCTGGGTAGTTGAATGACTGAATTTCTGAGGACATGGAGCAGGCAGGTGCTAGAGATACTCCTGAAGTGACACTTGCACCTGCTTGCCCTGTTTTAATGAGGTGATGTCATTGAAACATATAAGATTCTAAGAGGGCTTGACAGGTAGATGCTGAGAGGATGTTTCCCCTGGCTGGAGAGTCTAGAACCAGGGGACACAGTCTCAGGATAAGGGGTCGGACATTAAGGATTGAGATAAGGAGGAATTTCTTCACTCATAGGGTCATGAATCTTTGAAATTCTCTACCCCAGAGGATGGTGGATGCTCAGTCGTTGAGTGTATTCAAGTCTGAGACCGATAGATTTTTGGACTCCAGAGGAATCAAGGGATATGGGGATCAGGCGGGAAAGTGGAATTGAAGTCGAAGATCAGCCATGATCTTATTGAATGGCGAAGCAGGATCGAGGGGCTGTATGGCCTACTCCTGCTCCTATTTCTTATGTTTCTTAAGTAATGAAGTGCCTTCCCATTAAGCTCATAAACTCATGCAGGCTCTATCACGATCAAGGCCTTTATATTTTTCAAAGTTACCAATTACAGACCAACAAGTACCACAGAACTGACCAGTTTCTTGATACAATTGCCACCATTTTCCTTCTTCACCCAGGTTAGTGTATGCAGATGAACTTATCTTTAAAAACATTTTAAAAATTAGCCAATTATGAAAAAATGCACAGCAAAAATCATACCCACAAAATTGGTTATTCAATGTTAGAAATGTCAGCAAGAAGTTCCTGCCACATAGGTCTGCCTTCTGTCTGGGGAGCTGAGGCTTGAGTCAGAAGTTTCATCTAGACCTGATTTCCAGTTTTTGTGGTTAAATTCTATGTGTGAGAGCTGCAACATGGGATTTGTATTTTTCACCTTGCTCCTGTGTAATTACAATAACCATAGTGCACATAGTGAATGTTAGCTTCAGTGGAGAAATTGTGTGGATGTGCGTGTTGTACATGCATTATTTATATATAAAATGGCCAACTGCACCATGGACGTTGTAGTTTTCACGCTGCTTGAATGGAACAAATACCCAAGGTCTGGCATGAGGAAAGCTAACAAATAATTCAGGCAAGTTGGCCAGACCTGGACGATGCCAAATCACCACCTAGATAGGGACTGGTCATTGGAAATGCAACAGCAGTTGTCACACCAATGCAGGTTTCAAGAAATTAAAAAACAATCATGTGGACTAAAGGGGAGAAAATAAATCTTGGACGTGTGCAAATAACTGAGAAAAAGTAAGATTTTTGTGGAGGAGGGGAAGAAGGGAAGAATAAACAGATAAATAAATGTTTGCATCTTAGACTGTGGGAGATAGCAATATCCATCACCTCAAAGTAAATAAGAAATCCTAAACCACTGTTGAGGAGGATGAGAGATTAAGACACAAAACTATTTTAACATTCGACCAAACAGTGTTATGATCAAATTGTGGCATGAAACCTTTTTGGCAATTTGTGCTGTGGGTCAATGTGACAACGCTGCTACTAACTTTGATTTAAGCTTCCCAGCAGCTGGAACGGTCGAGAGTAACTTTTCCCTGCAACTTTTCCCCATTAAAGAGTAAGAAAATCAGAAAACACAAAAAAAGGCGAAAAAAAAATCACAAAACTTGTAAACAATAAAAGGGAAAACAAAATGCTGCTTAGGAAAGCAAAAGATCGGAGACTCTCTAATCATGATATCAGTGCTGGGAGTATTGTTATGCAGTACACAGACTAAACGAATCACTGACAACATGTATATGTTACAAAATAATAGCTGTACCTGCATACACATTCTTCATGTTAAGTAATAACAGTTACACAATTATGCTAATTTGATACTTCTACCAGGAATGTTGCCCTTGTATAGAAAGTTATCAAACAATTTCATTAATCACTGCACTGACCTGGCAACTGAGAGGCCAGGTTCTATTCTTTGTGCCTTAGTCTGAACTTTGATTACCAAACTGGAAGGACCATTCATTACTACTTGAATTTCAGTATGATGGATTGTCAATGTGAAAAACTGAGTTTCAGTGACTCACTGCATTGAGATAATCCAGTTTGAGAAATCCACTTCAATTTTCTTACTCTCGGGTATTGTCATCACAGGATGAGTAACCCCAAGACATTTCCTGTCCTGGATGTGTCACCCTGTAAAATTCAAGAGAATTTGTCGTTCCTTCATAGATGCTGGGTCAAAATCCTGGGACTCCCCAATAACAGCAATGTGGGAGTACCTTCACCACATGGACTGCAGTGGTTCAAGAAGGTGACTCATCACCGCCTTCTCCAGGGCAACTAGGGATGGGCAATAAATGCCAGCCTTGCTAGTGACACCCATATCCCGAGAATGAATTCAAAAAGTGCTGTTTTGCTTTGTGTGTTTTACTCCATCAATGTACATTTTCTTTTTCCGATTATCAGTCACACTTCTGCAAATACCCTTTCAAAATACTCAAACTCGCACTGAAATCCAATTGCAGGCAGAACAAACTTGTGGACACTTTGAAAACTTGTGAAAATTAGGCAAGACATCTATCTGAAATAACTGACATGTACAATTCTGTATAAATGTTTAATTTTCTTAAAATGATAACTGCTCCATTATGGTACCATTTAAGTTTTATTTTCTAGAGGGGTCTAGAATAAGGGGTAATTGATATAAGATTAAATATAAGAGATTAAGGGAAGAGAGCAGGTGAAATGTTTGTTTTTTTACACAGAAAGCTGTGGAATGAGTTAAAGAGAACATGAGGACAACTTTCAATTTCACAGCCTGGGCAGTAACCTGGTGGACAATTGCCCAATGTTCATTCCACTGAGAATAGGTTTAACAGGTGGTTAAAGGAAAAGAGAATAAAGGGATATGGAAGGGCACATGAGATTAAGATTACTGCTCATGTGGAGGATAAACAGCAACGTGAACTGGTTGGGCCAAACGGCCTGTTTCCTTGTTGGAATTTCAATGTAATTCTATTTGATAAATGTCAACTTTAACAAATAAAGTTTAATACCAGAACTCTATATCAACCTAATATGACAAAGGAAAGAAAGGATCATATTCAGAAATCTCCTGTCAAGGACTGTAATCATCTGATTTTTGACAGCAGTGAGTTTCCTGAATATTAACTGAATATGGCTGTCATACTTGAACAGCTGTCACTGTGTGTGAGCTATGAGTTGTGGGTGTGAGGCTTACAACAGTGCTAAGTGTGCGAGAGTGAGGTGAACCATATGAATTGAAGGTACTGATTGATAGAGATTGTTGGTAAGTGGGTGATGGGGGTGTAGTGAATTGTGCAGTGGATGAAGCTAGTGATGCAGTTGGTAGTATATGCCATTTGAACGTTGAACTCACTCACCTTGACAACTCGTGTCAGATCACTGAACTTCTTCCGGCACTGCATCCATCTTGGAGCTATGTTCCTGGCATTGACCTCTGCCACTACTTTCTCCCACTGCCTCCTGAGGGCCTCCAGATACCGTGGATACAGGATGTCCCTCCTTCTCACCACCTCTTGCACCAAGGCCTCCAGTGTATTATCAGAAAACATTGGTGCACCTTCTCTCACATGTTCAGCCATTCTTCAATTCATATTGCAGCACAGATTCAGTTCACAAAGGACTCCCACCACTTCTTGCAGCCAGAATGCAACCCCCCTTAAAGGAGTGCAGGCTGCCTTTAAATATTGCTAGCCACTCGCAGCCTGCTGGTGCATGCAGCCAATGAGCAGCGCAGGTGGCATTGACTGTATGCAGCAATCATGTAAAACAGCAGGCAGCAAGAATTTAAGGTGCTGCCTGCAGCGCAATGAACGGGCCCGGGTTAATCGCATAATGCGATCTCCACGCCCGTTATCCAATTTAACCCCAGGAACTTCAGAAATATGTGATATGCATATTCCATGTGAAATTCCCTACGTGGCTCCAAACAACATTCTGTTACCAACAGGCACAAGGCTGGATGGTTTAGATTCACGGTGCAGTTCTTAGAACATTGTTTTATTCCAAGAGTTTGTTCTAACTGCTGGAGAAGAGTTGATGAACCAGATGTTATAAATCCCCAATTGACTTGAACTTTACTTTATTCTAATTCACTGCATTTGATTTATTAGTTGCTTTAGCCTGTTAAGCTCTGTTCTGTGTGTAATATTTCTACTTATCTCTAGACTTGACTATTCCAATGTTGTCCTAGCCGGCCTCCCATCTTCCACCCTCCATAAATTTGAGCGCATCCAAAACTCTGCTGCCCGTCTCCTAACTCGCACCAAGTCCCGTTCACCCATCAGCCCCGTGTTCGCTGACCTACATTAACTCCCGGTCCGGCAATGCCTCGATTTTAAAATTCTCATCCTTGTTTTCAAATCCCTCCTCGGCCTCGCCCCTCCCTGTCTCTGTAACCTCCTCCAACCCTACAACCCACCGAGATCTCTGCGCTTCTCCAATTACGGCCTCTTGCACATCCCCGATTTTAATCGCTCCACCATTGGCAGCCACATCTTCAGCTGCCGAGGCCCTAAGCTCTGGAATTCCCTCCCTAAATCTCTTCACCTCTCCACCTCTCTCTCCTCCTTTAAGGCGCTCCTTAAAACCTACCTCTTTGATCAAGCTTTTGATCACCTGTCCTAATATCTCCTTGTGTGGCTTGGTGTCAAATTTTGTTTGATCACACTCCTGTGAAGCACCTTGGCCGTTTTACTATGTTAAAGGTGCCATATAAATGCAAGTTGTTGTTGTTATCTGAAGAGACTGAAGACATAGCGGGAATCCAACATACATTCAAGTACATCATTTATAATTGAGATAATTATTAATTCCCAGATCTACAAAGTCTGTAGTGGCAGAAAGAAAAAAGGTGCACTTTTCAGATCATAAGGGATGCTATCCGCTTAATTATCAGGCCACTGAAAGAACCAAAACTAACAAAAGGTGTTCTTAGGACTGCTTTTGAAAACAACAAAGAGGTTACCTCTTTTAGCATCACATCTCTTTATGACGAAGGAAGAATTTTTGGATTTATAATCTTCAAGGAGTGAAGGGGATTTGATCTATTCTAGTTATCATTATTTTAGGAATTGACGTAATGTAACCTTGTAATGCTCTTTTTGATGAGTTGAGGTTAGCACGTCTGACTCCGATTTTACGAATTTCCAAAACCTGTTGTCAGCACCTTGAGAACTTGCTCTAGAACAGTTTCTAGAATTCTAAGAACCTGTGAAGGAACTACAAAAAAAGAGTTTAATGGCTATTTTTGAAAGGAAGAACCACAAAAGGATTTCAGCTCTTCGTTGCTAAGAGTATTAGTCAATCCTAGGGCTGAGTGGACAGCTTTCTGACAATCCATCAGGAAGGACTTGGTTGGGCATTGACATCGTAGAACATCGCCATGGAATTGAAGCCATATTTTACATAAGAACATAAGAAATAGGAGCAGGAGTAGGCCAATCGGCCCCTTGAGCCTGCTCCGCCATTCAATAAGATCATGGCTGATCTGATCCTAACCTCAAATTTAAATTCATGTCCAATTTCCTGCCCACTCCCCGTAACCCCTAATTCCCTTTACTTCTAAGAAACTGTCTATTTCTGTTTTAAATTTATTTAATGATGTAGCCTCCACAGCTTCCTGGGGCAGCAAATTCCACAGACCTACTACCCTCTGAGTGAAGAAGTTTCTCCTCATCTCAGTTTTGAAAGAGCAGCCCCTTATTCTAGTTTCACCCATCCTTGGGAACATCCTTACCGCATCCACCCGATCAAGCCCCTTCACAATCTTATATGTTTCAATAAGATCGCCTCTCATTCTTCTGAACTCCAATGAGTAGAGTCCCAATCTACTCAACCTCTCCTCATATGTCCGCCCCCTCATCCCCAGAATTAACCTTCTTTGTACTGCCTCGAGAGCAAGTATGTCTTTTCTTAAGTATAGACACCAAAACTGTATGCAGTATTCCAGGTGCGGTCTCACCAATACCTTATATAACTGCAGCAATACCTCCCTGTTTTTATATTCTATCCCCCTAGCAATAAAAGCCAACATTCCGTTGGCCTTCTTGATCACCTGCTGCACCTGCATACTAACTTTTTGATTTTCTTGCACTAGGACCCCCAGATCCCTTTGTACTGCAGTACTTTCCAGTTTCTCACCATTAAGATAATAACTTGCTCTCTGATTTTTCCTGCCAAAGTGCATAACCTCACATTTTCCAATATTGTATTGCATCTGAATTTTTGATCTGAATTATCAGGGATTTCAAAAGGAGATATTTCTTGTCAATGACAAGTTATTAGCTTTGTCTAGAAAGTGAGAGGGGGGGGAACCCCCATTAAACTAACAGATCCTTATGAACAGTTGACTTGTGGTAACCTTTTACAGTAGAAACCAATTTTTCCCCCTTTCAATTTTTTTTCTTGCAATTTTAGTCATTTGTGTCAACAAACATTCTTGGCAGAAAGTTAGGGCTGAAGTTCCAGCTCAGAGAAGATTAAGCTTTTTCACTGAAATCTCAATTAAGGATGCAATTGAAGATTCAAAAGTTAAAACATTTGTTTTTAATGAAACCAGAAGAAGTAATACAATCATCTAAAAGGCTCAAAATACCCAGCTAGATAAGAGATACTTCATTAAAGACAAGAGCAGGACCACTGACTAGGGTAGAATTCCAGCACCATTAGTGAAATTGTAGCAAAGAGGAGGCATCAATGCAGTGAAAATAAAGAGTAAAAGAAAATGATGGGAACATGAAGAGAAAAAGTCTCAGAAGGAGGCATATTCAAAGCATTGAGGAAGTAGAGGAAGAATCAAGATTTCCCAGAGCACGACAGTTCAGCCAGCTGTACGCTAAATGGAAGAAAAGGATCTGATTTGACCACACAAAGAGGCATCTCAAGAGCTTTTGCATAAAATTTTCAAACTACAGTTCAATTGTGTATAATCAAACCCATGTGTCAACGATCCGATGGGAAGTAGAAGTGGAATGTTGTACCACCACATTAGCATTTGATGCAGGAAATCTTGGAGAAAATCGTGCTGGTGAATAAATATTAAAATGTCCATTCTTAAGAAAAATGCTATTTCAACTTTGAAGACTCTATGCCATGGGTTATGATTTTTAAACCCCAGATGTTCCATATAATACATGTACCATTGTTAGTTTGGGAAATGGTGCAATATTTACATATGCATTTTCTACAATTTTTACAAATACTGCTTATCAAACCATTGAATTATGTCAGTAAATTGGATTGAAAGCCTTAACAGTGGATTAGAACATAAAGAGGAGATAATGGAACCTTCCTACAGAACCACAGAAGTTTGCAGCACAGCAGGACATTTGGCCTATCGTGTCTCTGCTGGCTCTGTGCTATTGCGTTACAAAATTAATCCATAATCTGTACAAAACTTTTAAAGAAAGAACTTGCATTTTTATAGCACTATTCATGACCTCAGGATGTCCCAAAGCACTTCACAGCCAATGAAGTACTTTTGAATTACAGTCACTGTTGTAATGTAGCCAAATGCAGCAGCCAATTTGCACACAGCAAGGTCCCACAAACAGCAATGAAATAAATGACCAGATAATATGTTTTAGTTATGTTCGTTGAAGGGTAAATGTTGGTCAGAACACCACGAGAACTCCCTGCACTTCTTCAATTAGTGCCATGGGATCTTTATGTTCACCTGGGATGGCAGACAGGTTCCCCAATGACCCGAATCGGAGTGCGCGCAGCCCCCGCATGCGGGACTCCCACCGGCAATCAAAGCCGGCGGGATCCTACTTAAGATCATTATCTGGGTACTTGAGGTCGTTTACAGCCCTCATTAGTTGGAGATTTTAAGAGGATTTGGATTTTGGACTACCCAAAGCGTGTTTCCCATGCTGGGGGAAACACTCCCTGTTTAAACAGACGTGTTGCAGCCAGCAGCCAGTGGCAGCTGCAAAGGTCCATTTAACAGGTGCAGGGGAAACCCTCGTTCATTGCAGCAGGGCACTCTGTCACCTCAGACAAAGTTTTCCCTTCCACACCATTGTCTCCACACTCCAAAGTATTAAATCATACCCTAAACTCTGCTGTCCAAACACATTTACCTACTTTGTGGACCCCCTCACGCTCGCACTGTCAGGATGGGGAGGTGGGTTCCATTGCTTCATTCATCACTCCATTGGAGGACAACCAACATCACCAGCCTCGCCAGGCATGCCATCCACCTCTGCCACATGGAGCTACACAACACAGTGCTGCGCAATAGGCACCTGCACAAAGTAGTCGTGCAACTACACATACACCCACTGTAGGGTGACCCAATGGGTGGCATCAAGGGTGTTCATGGAGAACATCATGAAAGGGCATTATTGCACAAGCCAGTCAAGAAAGGCCAAGACGTGGCAGTAGTGGTGACAATATAATATGTAATGTGAGTTGATCAGAAATCAAATATAAGTAAAAACCATGACAAACCCTCAAACACCCTTGTGCATCCCCCTTCATGCTCACGACACGTTTGCCTTATGCTTCCTACTACACATATGTGATGCATGCCCTGTGGCTGCAGCACAGGTAGTGGCAGGTTGGCTGAGGCTGACTGTGAAAGAGATGCATCAGAGGGTGAGTATGAGGTAGAGCCATGAGATTGTATGAGGATTGGGTTGAGTGGTTCTGGTGGGATAAGTACTGGCGAGGTGAGTAAGTGCAGGTAAGATGAGGATGAGGTTTGAGTGGGTATGAGGGGTGATGTGACAGAGTAGTGTTGGCAGTGCAGGAGATGTGGGGTGGGGGCAGTGATGTGGCAGACAGAGTGTAGGGGAATGAATAAGTGTACTCAATTCGGCTGACCTACTTAGGTCATTGAAGTGCCTCCTGCACTGTATGCAGGTGCGTGGTATGTTAGTGGTGCTGGTGACCTCCTCTGCCACCTCGAGCCAGGCCTTCGTGGTGGCAGAGGCAGGCCACTTCCTCCCGCCCACCAGGGAGAAGATCTCTGTCCTCCCCCTCCTCCTCACCCCATCCAGTAGGACCTGGAGTGAGGCATCATTAAACCTGGGAGCAGCCTTCCCCCTGGGCTGCTCCATGCTGTAATTGCGGCTCCTTTCAGCAGCATCAGTCAGTGGAGGATTGCCCCTTTAAATAAGGCTCCTCCAGCTGACAGCCAATGATGCGGGTGCGCAGTCCATCCGCCGCGCAGCTTTCCAGCGCGAAACCCGGAAGCCAAGGTAAGTGGCTTCAGTTTCCTTACGATCGCTTGGGGAACCCACCGATTTTACTGGGCGGGTTACCCACGCGCCCAGTCGACCCCCCCGCTGGCAACCCGCCTCCCTCCTAATATCGGGCCCAGGGTCTCGGTTAAACATCTCATCCAAAAGACAGCACCTCCAATAATGCAACACTCCCTCAGACCCGCACTGAAGTGTCAGCATGGATTATGTGCTCAAGTCTTTGGAGTAGGTCTTGAACGCACAACCTTCTGACACAGAGGCGAGTACTACAACTGAGCCAAAGCTGACCCTTTAAGATGCAAATAGATTGCCACTTTTTAAAAATTGCTTCTTGACACTCTATGGAATTTAATGCCAATGTGGTGTCAATCCATTGGATCTTTTGGGCACGTTATAAACTTAAGACACCTTAATTAAGTGTTTGAGAGTGTGGATCCTCCCATGTGTAAGTTGACATGCATAAAGCTCTCTTCTAGCTTCAAGAGTCAGATTCACAACTAGGCAATATAAACAAAATGTTGCCCCCTGTGAATTAATGGGAAATTGGTGGCTATAGTATAAACCGCAGCATTAACACAGAGGTTTTATGTGAAAGATATAGAAAAAGACCTACAACGAGAGAATGACATTCACTGTTCATACAAATAAATATTTGACTTTCTGCTTTGCCATAATGTAGTATCTTAAATCAAGTTGTCAGAATAATTATATAAGTTGTTTGTTGTGAATTGATTTCAAATCCAACACTGATAGGATAGTAATTTATATGTTTTTTACTGCCTGCTGCCAACTTAAAATAATAATTATCATTTGCTTGTAACAACCACAAAACAGATTTTCTTCAAGTTTCTAAAGACAAATATTATAAAAATTAAAGAAAAAATGGCATCAAAAGACATGACATAATTAATAATATTCTGGAAAAAGATTTGAATTACATTGCATTGATTTTGATGCCAAAATGTACTACTGCAGTCCTCAAGTGACTATGAGCAAAAAGCAGTATTTTTGCAGCTCTAAGAGTATGTAGGCAGTTTACACTGGGAAATATCTTGCAAGTGATTAACATAGGCCTTTCAAAGTAAAAACTGCCCATTTATAATAATAGTAGTATGACAGAGTAAATTCACTTCAGCTATGGATTGGGTTATGGAATCTTAGCCCATCATTTAAGTTTGAACAGATATTAATAACTGCTACGGGTAAAAGTATGAAGAAATCGTTCAACTGAAAATTCTAATATTTTACTGCAAATTTTCAAAAAGTGTGCAAAACTGCTTTGTTATTTAACAGGAATTGAGTTGTAAAAACACATCCTGCAATAATTTAAGCTGTTATAAATGGCTAAAATGGTGTTTGATGACAGAAAGCTCCATAAATTCTAGCAGTTCATCCAAAAAGGAAATGATCAGCAACTCAAAATACAAAACAACTGAAGTTATAGATATGATGGTGACATTCTTTAAAACAAATGTTTTTAGACAAGTATCAAAAAATATTGATTTCACATCCTCCACACACACACACACAGTTGCCACATTTACAAAGAGCAAGTTTATACTTTCATTACCCATAAAATCCAAAGAAAATCTTTTCCTGTATTTACAAATAGTTTTAAACAGAGGTAATATTGGTATAGGAAGGATGTCTAACAATCATATAATATTTTTAATATATATATTTTTTAAAATTAGGTTTACTAGAATGATGCCCGGACTTCAAGGGTTTAGTTACGAGGAGAGATTACACAAATTGGGGTTGTATTCTCTAGAGTTTAGAAGGTTAAGGGGTGATCTGATCAAAGTTTATAAGATATTAAGGGGAATAGATAGAGTGGATAGAGAGAAACTATTTCTGCTGGTTGGGGGTTCTAGGAGTAGGGGGCACAGTCTAAAAATTAGAGCCAGACCTTTCAGGAGCGAGATTAGAAAACATTTCTCCACACAAAGGGTGGTAGAAGCTTGGAACTCTCTTCCGCAAACAGCAATTGATACTAGCTCAATTGCTAAATTTAAATCTGAGATAGATAGGTTTTTGGCAACCGAATGTATTAAGGGATATGGGCCAAAGGCAAAAGGTATATGGAGTTAGATCACAGATCAGCCATGATCTTATCAAATGGCAGAGCAGGCACAAGGTGCTGAATGGCCTACTCCTGTTCCTATGTTCCTATATAATAGGAAGCTTCCAGCTGGTTACAGTAATACCTAGCAATAAACAGAGCACATGCCAAACTTACAAGCTGCCATTAGAGTAACCAGCTAGAAATTTCCTTTGCTCACAGGCAGGTTGAAAGAAGCAGAACACCAACACGTTAAAACATACCGCTGATTAAAATTAGAGTGCCAGGGCGTCGAGAAACTGACAGGGAAAGTTGCACTCTAGGGAGTGTGTATAAAAAAAGAAATCACAGGATTTATCACTGCATGTTGTGTCATAACCAATCATTCACCCTAACTATAATAATACATTCTACATTCTACAACATAATGCTGCTGTTATTATAGAATCATAGAAAGGTTACAGCACGGAAGGAGGCCATTCGGCCCATCGAGTCCGCGCCAGCTCTTTGCAAGAGCAATCCAGCTAGTCCCACTCTCCTGCCCTTTCCCCATAGCCCTGCAAATTCTTTCCTTTCAAGTACTTATCCAGTTCCCTTCTGAAGGCCATGATTGAATCTGTCTCCACCACCTCCTCAGGCAGTGCATTCCAGATCCTAACCACCATTGTAAAACAATATGGGCGCTAAATTGGGCCGTGTAACGCCCGTTGTTTCGGCGTTACACGGCCTCGCCGACATCCAAGATGGCGTCTTGGATGCGCACGCACATTTCCTGCGTGACGTGCACCAGACACCATCTTGGTACAGGAGTTAGCACAGGCGCAGATAACGAACGCTGGAATCATGTAAAGTAGGGAGAAAATGGCCTCAATCAGTGTGCAATGCTGATTTAGACTGATACACACCATTATGGGGCTTAACGCTCAACTCAACGCACAGTCTTAACCTCGACCATCTGAACGTGTCTTAGAGTGCCTGGAGGACCCCCCCACCGACGCTGTTTAAAGGGACCATGCAGGATTTACAGGTTAGTGGCTGGATTATTGTTTCTGGCTGCCGAGACATATGTAACTGTTTTTGGAGGTCTCTTATACTTGAATACTATGACTAGGGGGCATAGCCTAACATTTAGAGCCAGGACGTGCAGGAGTGAAGTTAAGAAATGCTTCTACATGCAAAGGTTGGGAGAAGTTTGGGAAGCTCTTCTGCAAACAGCAGTTGATGCTAGCTCAATTGTGAATTCTAAATCTGAGATTGATAGATTTCTGTGAACCAAGGGTATAAAGGGATATGGGGCCAAGGCGGATACATGGAGTTAGGTCACAGGTCAACCATGATCTCATTGAATGGTGGAACAGGCTCGAGGGGCTGAATACCACTGCCACCTGCTGCCTACTGATATGCGCCACCTTCTCCTGTAAGGAACATAGGAACATAGGAACAGGAGTAGGAAGTGGGATGTGTCTGGGCTGTCATGTATGAATAGCTGCCAGTGTGTGTGGCCTGTGAGTTGTGGGTGGGCGGCTTGCAACTGTGGTAATGTGTGAGGGTGAGAGGAAGCACCTGATTGGAAGAGTTGAGTACTGATGGAAAGAGTTTGTTGGTAGGTGGGTGTTGGGGAGTTTAGTGCTTGGAGGAGTGGATGTGGCTCGTGGTGTAGTTGGTAGGATATGCCACTTGACAGTTCACCTCACTCACCTTGATCTCTCATGTCAAAGCATTGAACTTTATCCTGTACTGCATCCATGTTCATGATGCTGTGCGCCTGGCATTGACTTCATCCCTTACTGCCTCCCATTCCTTTTAGGTGTATGTCTGGAAGGCCTCTTGCTCCCCCACCACTACCCCTCCCCCACCGCGGATATAGGATGCCTCTCCTTCTGTCCACCTCTTGCACCAAGGCCTCTGGTGCATCAGCAGAGAACCTTGGTGCACGGACTCTCAGATCAGCAGATTGGTGAGGTCTGGCATGCAGATTGGAGGATGTGGGATTCAGCGGTGTGCAACCTATATTCAATGTTTTAACATAACTCATCAGTATGTAAACATAGGGATGGGACCTGCATCTGTGCTTTATGTGTGCAATACCTGATCTCCTTTCAGACTCTGTGCAGACAGCAGACTGTTATATTCAGCAAATAACAGGTATCAGCGACCTTTAAGAGATTTCTAACAAACAGCCTTTAAGAGATTGGAGCTCCCCCTGCTGGTGGAGAGTGCAAATTGCATGGAATCCTCCTTCAATGCTGACTTCCAACGCAGATTGCAGGTGAGTCCTCAGGCCTGACAAAAATCTCGTCCTGCCTGCGCAGGGACCATTGGGCCCGGGGTAATAGCGGATCGTGCTACTCCCGCCCAAAAACAGGCCATATCCAATTTTCCCCCTCATATCCTCTAATTCACCATGAGCAAAGCCCCAGAGATCTGTTGGATATAAAAACTTTGTAAGCAACATGCATTCTTCACACTCTAGACATTGCCCCTTCAAGAACTACTTGTCCTCGTCCAAACCTAGGAGCAACATTGGAACTCCCAAAGGACTTCCCAATCTGTCCAGTTTGGATGCCTCACACCAATGGAATACTTCTGAAGTACACTCGCTGTCATCATGTAGACAAGCATTTATAAATATTTAGAAACACCTATTGCTGCCAACTGTCATGGATTATCCACCCGATGCAATAAGTGACTTGAAGGTACTAGACTTCTGCATGAGGAAGATGTCCACTCCTATTTATGAATTTATTGATCAATAAAGAAGAGGTGGATGTTGACATAGAGCAATGGGGGATGTTGAAAAAACTGAATGAACCCCCCCTCCCCCATTTTGTGTGAACAAAGCTTCCTGGTGCAGATGTAAGTAAACATAAGTACTGTCAAGCATGTGTGTGTGGGACCTAAGCCATTTAAATATAGGAGCTGTACAGATTTTTAATATCAGATGTGTAAACGTTAATTTCGAGTGGCCATTTGCAATCACTATGGACAATCTTCAGGAGGACTGAGCTTCATGGGTAAATTGTGGAGCAAATCACACAAGTATTCTGCACTCCACAGCTGGTGAACTTTTTGCCAATTATACCCATTGGTGGCACGTTCGCTATTTGAGAGTATGAAAGCCGCATCATCATAGTTTTTTTTATGATTGGCTGATTTCCTGTTGATCCCACTATTTTGTATTACATTAAATTGCCTACAGGAAAATCACACTCTGCACTATTTTGATTGGAGGTGATTAAAAACTACCAAAAAAAAGTTATTAGTCTTTTCTTCATAAAAGAGCAAAATAGCTCCCTGAATGTTGAAAACTCAATAGTAATATTTGAACAGTTTTACATCATTTTACTCAGCAAAATGAATGTGCATGCGCATTCTGCAAAATAATTTACTGTTGTGATTTTATTCACGTTTGCAGGAAAAGAAGTTTGTTTCAGTTTATCGTCAAAATTTTAATTTGCTGTCAGGTTATTGCAAAGCATGGAAATTCAACAGAACAGAAAATCAAACTGAACGTATAATATGTCAGGCATAGTGTTACAGTGGGTCCACCAGCTACAGTTAATTGGGGATTGCCTTCACGATGAACTCCTTGGGAAACTTTTTTGATGTCTGATGAGGGAGAAGAGCCAGATGAGCTATTGCTGAGGCTTTGTTATAGGAAAGAAAGAACCTGCATTTATATAAGCGTCTTTTACATCCCTAAGTGTTTCACAACCAATAAAGTACTTTTAAAGTGTAATCACTGTTGTAGTATAGGGAAACATGGCAGCCAATTTGCGCACAGCAAGGTTCCACAAACAGCAAATGACCAAATAATTTGTTTTCAGTAGTGTTGGTTCAGCGGTAGGTGTTGGCCAGGGTATTGGGAGAACTCCCCTGCTCTTCTTCGAAATAATGCCACGGGATCTTTTGTGTCCACCTGAGCAGCAGATGGGGCCTCGGTTTAACATCTCATCTGAAAGATGACAGCTACAGCAGTGCAGCACACCCTCAATACTGCACTGAAGTGTCAGCCTGGAATATCTGCTCAGATTTCTGGACTAGGGCTTGATCACACAATTCTCTGACTCAGAGGCAAGTGTACTACCACCGAGCTAAGGCTGACACTACAGTCTATGCCGAGTAATTCAGTCATTATGCTGAAAAAATTGAATTATCCAATTATTTGAATTAAGCAATATAATTGACATAGCAAAATAGAAGTTTAGTGCTAAAAACTGAACTGCCAAATAATTTGAATTAAGTAATTGAGTAGACTGTACATAAACATAAGCAATTGTTGATCACCATAATTATATCAGTAACATTACCTCATATTAATAATGTGACACATTTTGATGCAACTTACATCATTGTCTTCCGTGTTTGCAGATAAATGCAGAAAAAAATTCCAAATGCTTTTCCTTGAATACAATGCATCTTTAAATTGCATAAACTATTATCAGTTTTCTTGATTTTAACATAATCCATGATTACTGCACAAACGCATTGTGGAGTGGGTACCGCACCCCATTTTAGAGAATGAAGTCAGATGTACCACATAAAACTTATAATGTAATCAAAGAGTTTAGGCATAACTTGTCACCCAAAAATAGTTACTTTCACTGCCAAATACCAATTTCTATTTATTTAAATTGGACAAATCACACAGTGCATCAATGTATTTGAGGCCTCAAAAAATTTTGTTGCAAAATAAAACACTGCTCCCACAATTATTTCCAATCTCTGCAATATCGTTTATTGGTTGAATCAGTGTGAAAATCAATAAGGACCAAAGAGCAAAAATTCTATTGTATCAGCACACAAGTTGTCCCCACCTGTTGACACTCTTAATACCTCCATCCTATCAAAGAGCTCAGACATCTACAAAGCCACTTTCGTTGCAGTACAAAATGTCTTTGGATATAAAGTGTATTAAAGTTTGCAGCAATGAATAACAAGAATGTTCTACTTTCCCAATACTTAACGCAATAGAAAAAACTTAACGGTTGCCAAACGAATAATAACTGCGCCTTCTTAGACATTGTCCTATGCCCGGAGACACTTACAGATAAGAACAAAAAGTGCTTTTTGGCTTTCTCCTATTCATGTTAATAGGTCCGTAACCAGGTATACAAGTTTCTGGGCTAAACTACAATAAGTGCATTCCAGACTTGGTCGCAAGCAGCCATTTCCATACAATAACAGTCTAAAAACACTTGACGCCATCGATCAAATTGTTCCACACACATTGAAAAGCACACTCAAAAGCAGCAGAAAAAATTTTAAATACAGACAATCCACCTTAACTAAACATTTAACTGCATTCCCGTCTCTATGGGAATTCAGGTATTTAAAGGTGAACTGTGATACATGCAGGGAAATGGCAAATCTAGCTAATCTCTGCAGTTTTATCCTGCCATTTATATTTTGCCTATATTTAAAATGATCACACCAATTCTCAACTGTTTTTTATAAAAGAAACACTCTGAACGGTGGTACAATAAACAGTCTGCATTCCACAGTAGATCCAATTCAGGTTCATCCTGGAGGAAATGAGGAGCTGAACAACAGGAAGACATTGATAATTCAGAGGGAGACGTACCCCAAACCGCTCACACACACACCCCCAGCTGATCATACAGGAGGAAAAGACAGAGAATTAAGAGTAGGTCACTTCCTCTCAGCTAAGAATGGTGCACATGAGGGTGGAAAAAATAGAGCACTGGAGTTAAGGGAACATGGAGTCTGTGACTTATCTTGGTGGGCTACATGATTTATGTATGTTCAGGGGTACTGTACCTCCCTTTATGTACAAAGTAGATTCCCTACCATTAAAAGGTCAAGAGACCACAGAACTGAACACCTTTATATTTTCATATAATTCAAGTAATCATCTAATCTGGGGACTGTGCTCAGTTTCAAGTGCCGATTCAGTGAACCCTGCTGAAATGGTCCTGGGATCGCAGTGCGCTTGTGGAAACTTTGCACAGCGAGAGAGTGTCCAGTTGACCTTGCCAGATTCAGGGAGGTCAGAAATGAATAGAACTAGAATACATGGAGCATGATTTTGACCCCGAGCCAGGAAGGAGGTGGTGGGGGGGGGGGGTTAAATTGCGGAAGGGAAACCTGTAAGTACGGATTTCCCGGACATCCTTACGATTTTGACATAAGGACGTCTTTTATCTTTTTTTTTTATCAGTTTGCCGTCCGACTGACCGGCCTGATTGACAGGCTGATCTCAGTCAGATGGGAGACCAGCCAGGGAGAGGACATGTTCAGTTAAGTCTTTGTTTGTATGGGTGGTGGGGAAGAGGCATGTGGGGGGGCATGGGTGGGCATGAGGGGATATGGGTTGACACAGGTTGGCACAGGGCCAAGGGTTGGCAGGGGCCATAGGTCAGCACGGGGGTCATCAGTCATGGTGGGAGGGATCGAGGGTCAGTCACGGGGGGAGGGGTCAGAATCAGGGGTCATCGCGGGGGTCCATGATCGTTGTGGTGGGATCGGGGTCGGGGGTCCACGATCGGGGTCGGGGGTCTGTGATCGTTGAGGGGGAGGATCGGGGATTGGGGACTGGGGACGGAGGTCTGTAATCATCGATCGGGGTCTGTAATCGTCGATCGGGGTCGTGGATCTGCGATCGGGGATGGGGGTGGGGGGTTCCCCGATCTTTGGGGGGTTGCTGCAGGTAGACTTGTTGGGCCGGGGGGAAGCACTCCTGCTCCTCCCAGCCCACAAGCTGTGCCAGAAAGGCACCTACCTGTTAGTCTTGGGCCTTCTCGCCTCCTTTCAAGAGGCGTAAAAGAGAAGGCCCGGGAACCCCGGCTCCCTGGGGTTGAAATCGGAAACTGTGGGAAAATGGAGGCCCGAAGCCTCCTTGATAGGTTTTAAGGCCCGACCCACCTCCTGGGAGTGGGTTGATCGCCTGCCCTTCATCGTGTCCCGGTGAAAACCAGAAATGGGCGGGTTGGAGACGGGTCCGAAATGGTTGCAATTTTGAATGCCCTCCCTCCGACCCCAACCCACCCGTTTTTTCACTGTTAAAATCGTGCCCATGATCTCTGCACATTTTTCATGATTGGGGGGAACACTATGATTGGCAGCTCTTACTGGAGCAGCAGCCATTTTAATTTGAGGTTAGCTCATTTAGTAGCCTGCTGAAAATCTGCAAGCCAAGAAATAAAAGACGACTAAATGAGGTTGGGCAGAATTACTCTCTTTGATGAAGGCAGCGGAAATGTTCTCCTGGAAGAGGTGCAGCTGAGGAAGGCAGCATTAACTGGGGCTACGGGAACCCACCTCATCGACACAATGGCCAGCAAGCATGGCAGTAGGTGACAGACAGAGTCAATGCTGTTCTCCAGGTCCATAGGCTGTGGACGTGTGTCAATTTAAGGTAGTCCACAGGTTGACAACTCTTAAGTCTGAGCATAGCACACCACAAACACAATGCTACAAATACGATGTGCCATCAACAAAAGAGTATGGTAAGCACTGACACAGGCATTTGACACCTGCACTGCGTACACATAATAATGCAGCTTGTCGTTCACACTTAATAAAACTTGCAATGTCATACAACACTACTGCATGCTGTGGCACCAAATCAAACTGGTACCTGAAAGTACTTGCATGTTGGTTGGCCGTTTATTCACACAAGGTTGGACACTCTGAGCTGCAAGTTTTGTCAAGTTTTAAAAGCCAGCCCACAGTAGGGTTGCCAACCCTCCAGGACTGCCCTGGAGTCTCCAGGAATTCAAGATTAATCTCCAGGATATTGCTGGGAGAAACCCAGGAAAACATCAGAGGGACAATTAAAAAAAAATGTCAACACTTTTGTTTATTAGTTATAACAATGTTGGTGATTGGAAAGAAAAGGCTTTTTGACTGGCACTCAAGAATCATCCAATCAGGTAATGAAGATTCTGTTCGCTGTCCAATTGGTGTGTGAAGGAATGGCGGAGGAGAATGGACATGCTGGGTGACCAATGGAGGGAGTGTGGGGGTGGGCCAGTTGGAGTGAGGAGGTCATGTGATGAAACCTCCAGGAATATATCCAGCCAGAGTTGGCAACTCTAGCCCACAGTGATCATAAGACAATGACTGGTGAGCATCATGTGAGCCCAAAGACACTCAAGTTGTGGTGAGGTAGTCCTGCAAATAGTGGGCACAGAATGTATTGAGGGGGAGCGATGAAGAGCTTGGTGACTGCCTGGCAGCACAACAGGGCAACTGTCCTCTGTTGCTTCATCTTTTTCCTTCATCTTCAAACTCACACCCTCACTAAGACCCTCCATAACAGCAGCATGGCACTCAGTATATTTGCATTGGAGCTCTGCACCCAGCCATGTCAAGCAGGCACCATGGTAAATATATTCCTTTTCATTAACTCTTGGGGGCTCCCAAGAGGACGTCCTTGGCCCCAGAATGCCCGAGGAACCCAACCCATTGCATAAGCACCTGTCACACACTCCTGATCGCTCAGAAGCCATCCACTTTGGGAGATTCACCTAGATAGAATCAGGAGGAAGCATGGAACAAGAGATTGAATTATAACAAGAAATGATTCAACATTTTATAATTCTGTGCAGATCAGGTTTTAAAAAAAAGTAAGAGTTTCAATTCAGCCATAGTGTATTGGTTTAAAGCACTTCAACTTTTAACACATGACCCAGATCATTCTACTGAAACATTTTTAGCAGCAACATCGGAGACACTGTACATGCCACTATCATGTTGCATGCATATTGCTAATATCCATCAGCAGAACCGGGGTGGGAGGGGGGAAGAGAAAGGGACATCTGAAATCCAGGAAAAAGATAACAAAAACTACTGTGTGTCATATTATAATAACAATTACTGCAAACATTGGCATTTGTGATCACAGTCTCATTTCAATCAAAATAACCCAAGGTTCATGTTACACAAGGCCGCTTTGCACGTATTTCTCTTGTTGAGCAATTAACTTTTCTCTCTGTTTCCATTTAGCTTAAGCTGCCATGGCCTTTTATGTTTTTTTTTTAAAAAGAAAGCAAGAATCACTACGTCTAATTACCGGATGTCAGCATAAGAAAGCAGCAAATAATTCAACAGGAATTACCATAAGTGGTAACTTTGAAGCAATCAGTCCAGGAGCACTGCCATGGCATTAATATCTCAAACTCCTTTTTCTTTTGTTGCCAAGTTATGACTGGGTAACACAAAAATGTTTGAAATATGGCTCCTCGACCAATGGATTATAATTAAACCTAGCTCATAATTATAATTAGGTTTGGAATTTAAAAAAAAAACATCAAGGCAGTAAAGTTATAGCCTTATAATGCTAAAAATAATATTAATCTGTTCGAGAAACAATTGTGATCAGTCAATAACATTCATTTAAAGCAACATCGACCTTGTATGTGACATAACTAGGCTGGCATCCACAGAAACAGTAAGTGCGTCGTTTAATGATATTATTTAAGACTAAAAGATCTGGTTAACATTCTGCATCATATGGTTTTAATTTACCAAGAAACTAGACAGCAGCTGCTCTTGATATGAATGTTACATATAGCTGTAAATATTAATGATGAATGAAGAGTATTGGGGAGTCTGAAATTCCAGGGCAGAGTTGTTATCCTGTAAGGACTTACTCATGCTTACGGTTAGCACAACGAGGCACAGTCAAGAGGCTTGGTCAGCTTTTGATGTCAAGGTGTTCTTAGATATGAAACAATATATCCAGGTCTTCATCAATTGCAGTGAAATAAACTGCATGTTTACAGTCGCTAAAAATTTCTGCCCCATGGCAAATGGCCATTTATAACGATTAGATCAAAGTAAGTACACCTCTGGAACTGTCAGCCCAATCAAAAGCAGGAGAAAGTGTCTATCGAATGCCTTTGTTGTTTGATCCACAGAAAGTTCAAAGTTGAAGTGATCACTGGACCCCTGATATTGAACCAACAGACTAGGAACTGGTAAAACTATACATTGGAGATTAATGCATGTAACTTTTGATGAATAAGTGTGCATTCTTCACAGCAATCTGTCTTTGCTCTACACACATTTAAGCACATATATATAACCCAACGGTCGGCCGGTGATACTTTGTGACTGAAGATCGTTATCAGGCGCGAAAAAGAAGCTAGGGAGCAATAGATCACTTTGCAAACTATTGACCTCATGATGTCATTGTTCAGCTTTGGGCCGTGGGCATCGTGGACTCTGGCACTTGTAGCGAAAACACATGTGAAGAAGCATCAGTTCAAGTTCGACAGTAACTCACCGAGAGGCAGTCGGCAATCAGGCATGTGACAGCTTCAATTACACAGTTAGACTTGCAAAGATGTGAAAGGTTTGGTATGAACACAGTTCGAGGAAGCAACTGTTAAACTTTTTAGAATCAGTAATTAGAAGTTAAAATCTTAGAAGCCGTACGTTTCACTTGCGGTATTGATTACGATTGCCTTCGCCCTGGGTGGGCAACTTTTTCTGGGTGTTTTCTAGCTGGTGTACTCAGCTTTCTATATGGTCATCAATCTGAAATCCTGTTTTCTCAGCACGCTACATGTCATCTTAGCCCTAAACTTGCTATTACTGCATCTCAACAACAACAACAACTTGCACTTATATAGCGCCTTTAACGTGGTAAAACATCCCAAGGTGCTTCACATGAGCGTTACCAAACTAAAGAAATTGACACTGAGCCAAAGAAGGAGACATTAGGACAGATGGCCAAAAGCTTGGTCAATGAGGTAGGTTTCAAGGATCATCTTAAAGGAGGAGAGAGAGTTAGAGAGGTGGAGAGATTTCGGGAGGAAATTCCAGAGCTTAGGGCCTAGGCAGCTGAAGGCAAGCTGCCAAGGGTGGTATGGAGGAAGTTGGGGAAGAACAAAAGGCCAGAAATGGAGGTCCCTGTCGAGGGTGTGCTTAAACATTCATATTTAATAGCGATCGTCACAAATGTTGATTGTGTTCAAAAGTGACATATTCTGATTTGACTACTCCAACACTCTCTAGGCTTGACTCTCATTCTCCATTGTCCACTTCCAAAAATTTCACCTCATCCAAAACTTGGCTGTCTGTATCCTATCCTGCACTAAGTCCTAGTCACCCATCACCTTTGTGTTCGCTGACCTACATTGGCTCCTCGTCCCCCCAACACTCCAATTTAAAATTTTCATCCTTGTGTTCAAATCCTTTTATAGCCTCACCCCTCCTTATCTCTGTAAGCTCCTCCAGCCCTACACCCACCCCAGAACTTTCTGTTCCTCTTGAGTCTGGCCTCTTGTATGCCCCATCCCTTCATGGCCACCATTGGTGGCTGTGCCTCTAGCCATCTAAGCTCTGAAATTCCTTCTCTAAATCTCTCTGCTTCTCCATTTCTCTCTCCTCTTTTAAGACCCTCCTTAAAACCCACTTCTCTGACCAAGTTTTTGGTTATCCCTCCTTTCGCTCGGCGTCTATTGTTGCCTGATTGTAGTTCTGTGAATGTGTTTTTACGTTAAAGGCACTATATAAATGCAGGATGTTGTTGCAAGTTTTTTTAACATTGACTTCAAAATGGTCTCCAAATATCATCGTGATATTCTCAAAAACATATAAATCAGGTGGGATTTAAGATTGTACACTTCATGAAACATACTTGACGAATAATTTGTCCCAAATGTAGCCGTTCATGTAACTTTAAAAAAAACTCACAACGCAGTACTGCTTTTTTCCTTCCAATTTTTTTTCCTCATCTCCCTTCTTCCGGTGAAGGCCATCCCCATATTTCGGTATGGGGCCATAGCAACAGCAGCCTTCCAGTACCTGTGTCCGTTCTTGTGTGAATCCAAACAACAAATGTCAACAAGCTATTCAGTCGGTCGCACGTCACAACAAAACCTAATCCAGTCTTTACACAATGTTCACACACACAGCACGGATCACTGGACTGTGATCAGGAGTGGGAACACTGGGTGATTTTTCACCTTCCTAGCCTCGGGGCACTAAAGGTTAATGGTAGTGCCTCCACCAATACTGGCTGAGATCAGCTAACTCATCATGGGTCAGGGTTCAAACTTGGGTCCTTCCTGGTTCGTATCAATCAGTTCTAAAGCACTCAGTGCATTTAATTAAAGTGATCAGGGTTGAAAAGTCATTTTTAAAATTATTAGTACATTAACTAGATGAAAAAATGTAGAACACACAGAATTTGAACAAAAATCTGATTCAAGTGTTTATGTAAACAGCCAAATAAGCAAGTAAGGACAAGAAAATCCCTTGGTGAATCAAAGCAGAGTTACGAGTAAAAATTGACTTGATAAGTAATCAAAGTTTGCCATGGGTCATTTGTCATTAAGTGTAATGATGAATTGTGCCTGGGTAATGTTATTTGGAAATGTCAGGAAACTATCATCCCAAACGTCTGTTCGACAATCATCTTTTAAATCAATTAAGTTCCACATTAGACAACAACAATGTACATTTCATGCACTTTTACTTAACTGTTCATGCACGTCTGATTCTGCAAGATATTCTTCAGGACTCGTACATATGTACGCAGAAACCTAAAAACTTCAGTGAAAATTTCTGCGGAAGGTCAGCAGAAGCTTTGGAGAAGCAGTGCAAATGGCTGTTACTTATGTTTCTTCAAGGTTTCTGGCAGCAGTTCAGGAGAACCTCTGTGGAAATTTTAACCCATCGTAACAAGGATAGGATCAGGTTCAGTTGTAACGGTCCCGCGATCAAATAGCCTGCCGACACTTACTCTTATGAGGAATAAGCTTTAGGGAGGGTACCGGAGAGCAGCTGGTGACTGTAGAACTGTGCCGCATCGAGACTTCAGGAGAGAAAAGGGGAGAAAATGAGGCAAGAAAATTATATTGGGCAAAACACTTGAGACCCTATACAACTGGGTGGGCCTCACGTGCAGAATTTAAATTTAAAACAGAAATAGACAGTTTCCTAGAAGTAAAGGGAATTAGGGGTTACGGGGAGCGGGCAGGAAATTGGACATGAATTTAGATTTGAGGTTAGGATCAGATCAGCCATGATCTTATTGAATGGCGGAGCAGGCTCGAGGGGCCGATTGGCCTACTCCTGCTCCTATTTCTTATGTTCTTATGTTGTTATGTGCAGCAGGCGGCCTAGCGAAAAGTTCTAGGTACACTGCCCACCATTTTCAATCTGTGGGCAGGAAATCATGGCTAATGCACCCGCGATTTTCTGCCCCACAGTGCCGTGGAGGCTTAGGAAATTTCAGCATGTGAGTAAATACCCGTTCTTCATTAAAGAGTACAAAATAAAATACAACTTTCACATATTCTGGAATGATATCGAGCAACCACAGATAAACATTCAGACAATAAAACTCAATTCTATTTTCATAAGAAATCCACAACAGTATTGTGAGATGGATGCTAACTAACGGCTTTAGCAACAGATGGAAAACAGATTTTCATCTAGGATCCTGGATTACAATAAATGATGACTTCCAGTCAGAAATCCAACTCTGCAATTAAATGTAGTTGATGTGTCTGCAGTTCAGCACTTCACAGAGGAGCAGGCTCCACTTTTCTTTTAACCTTATATGAAAACATTTATTACTAGTCTGCATGCCAATTGCCTACTGTGTAAGCAGTGTATATTTCTCCTAAATATGAATTAACAACCTCCTTCTCTGTGGAAGATGATTATTTCCTGAGGAATATAACACTATTACAAACTGTAAATTATTTTCTAAAAGAAAAAAATTGTTTTGTTATACGTAACAGAATTGTGGCAACTGGACATGGACACAACACATTTGTGCACTTTGCATACAGTGTTAAGTCTACCAATAACAGATAAGAGAATGTTAAGGACACCTATGAGTATGCAAACAGACACAACAAGCCCATGGCTTAATTAGTAGAATTTAATTATACAGAAATATCCAGTGCCACACAATATCTTTTGCGAGTTCAGGTTGTTTCTATGCTCTGTCACTATAGTGTTTCTTTGCTGACCAGTGTCCACTTATTTTTCAAGGTTACTTTCTACAATGCAGGAATTAATGACCTGCAGTTACTGTATACGCAGGATTTTAAATGAGTTTCTAATGCTTCTAAGATAGGGATTAGTTTCAATAGCAACCCTGTTGTCTTCGAAACTACTGGTTTCTCTCTTAGAGCAGTGCGGAGTTGGCAGTGCTGAGTTATACTGCTGACTGCATCCATGTGTGGTCAGGTACAATGGGAGTTCTGAGCATGCAAGCATACACATTTTTCCAGCCTTTTTTTTGTGAAGAAAGCAAACACAAAATATTCTGCTTGGTTAAGAACACAGAACCAGAAATAAGAAAGATGAAATCAAAAAGCCGATTCCTTCCAATAAATTGCCAACAATTTCTGCTGTTGCGGAATCTCAAATTACATTGTTCGCTTCTGAGAGATGTAAATAGCCACAGGTATTGTGTAAAGTCTTGGTGCTCTACTTCCCTGGTTGTTTGAGCATGAAGAAAGCGGTGAGATTTCTCCTTGAAGTCAACTGAGCAAAAAACTCCAGGATATTGATTAACATTATTCAACTCTGACCTATTACATTCGACAGGTCAAATTCATAGAGCCATCATACTCCACAATGTATTTACTTAAACTTAACTTTGTATACCCTTATTAGAAGATTCAGGTCTGCCTTAAATATTGTTTTGGGTACAGCGGAGCTGATGACTCCCACAAGTGGTCTGACGTTTTACATACAGGAGTGTGCCTGTACCACGCAATATCTAATTATACGATAGTGGAGTAAACCCGGAGTGCTCCTGTATTACACAATATCTAATTATACAATAGTGGAGTAAATCAAGAGTGCTCCTGTATTACACAATATCTAATTATACAATAGTGGAGTAAATCAAGAGTGCTCCTGTATTAAGCAATATCTAATTATATGATAGTGGAGCAAACCAGGAATGCGCCTGTACTATGCAATATCTAATTATACAATAGTGGAGCAAACCAGGAGTGCGCCTGTACTGTGCAATATCTAATTATATGATAGTGGAGCAAACCAGGAATGCGCCTGTACTGTGCAATATCTAATTATACGATAGTGGAGCAAACCAGGAATGCGCCTGTACTATGCAATATCTAATTATACGATAGTGGAGCAAACCAGGAGTGCACCTGTACTACGCAATATCTAATTATACGATAGTGGAGCAAACCAGGAGTGCGCCTGTACTATGCAATATCTAATTATACGATAGTGGAGCAAACCAGGAGTGCACCTGTACTACGCAATATCTAATTGTACAACAGAGGAGCAAACCAGTAGTGCGCCTGTATAACGCAATATCGAATTATACGATAGTGGAGTAAACCAGGATTGCACCTGTGCTATGCAATACCTAATTATATTGGAGCAAAAAACAAAGGAAAGTGTCACATTTTGGAATTTTTGATCATTTTTTCATCACCGATAGGATTTTGGGATTGAGTTAATTTTAAGGGCTGCATTTTAAAACAAAGTGAATTCACACAGTTTTAAACAAAAAGGCTGCAGGCTGAGAGCATTGAACAATATGTATTCCAGCCAGACGAGCCAGTCACAACTCACTGCCTATTTGAAACCGATGCAGTGAGGGTCTCAAAACAGTCTGTTAGCCAGGATGACCAGGGATGACCAATTAGTCATCTTGTTAAAGGTAGCTCACTAAAATTCACACCCATTGTGGTGAGGATGATTATATTCAGGTGGGCACAGCATGTAGCATCTGTGGAGAATATTCTCCTGAGGGAGGGGATATTTGGTCTAGTTGATAGACCTACTGGTGAATCCCTGCAGGGGGAGAAAAAGCAGCTACACTCAGTATCTTAACTTGACACAAATGTTACAAATGTCATTGGCTGCTTGCAAAGCTTGAAGGATGAGCCAATGCACTTTTGAACAAACACAGGCTGTACATTTTATTCAGTTGCGTGTGTGACGGCCAGTTATTTTTGAATGTGGTTGCAAGTTATTCAAATCCAGGATGTCCCAGTAACAATGTTGGGGTTATTTAAGGAGCTGTAGATGGTGGAATTGAAGGTAGTCAGTTTGGAATTCTCAAGAGACTAGTTTCAGCCAACATCAGTACCCACAGTGGTAAGTAATGCAAGAAAACATATATTGTGTACGTAAAAATATTTTACAAAAAATAGCTTAGCAAAAGATTGTAACCATGTGCCAATTTTAACATCGGCACCATGCTGACTAAAATCAGCTAGCTCCGCACAGACTAGTTTCAGCCTAGGGCTTTACTGGTCTATTTGTCTTGATATCATATTACATATTATGTTTAAAATGAAATATTTAAAGAGGCACTGTCTTTCATTTTAAAAGAAGTGTTTGACAAACTTTTTTCCCTATTTGTTTTCTAACACATAGCGCAAGCATATAAACCATGTTAAATATACCATTGTGTACATAGACATGCAAAAATTATGCATTGCTATTCTGCCTCTTTTCCTTCTCCTCCTCTCCCCCACCCAAAAAAAATGGTGTGCCAAACACTTTTGCAATAGTTATGCCCGTTTAATGCAACACAGAAATTTTCTTAAATACTTCAATGAAACTAAGGCAAAGAGAAGCAAAAGTTCTTATTTCATATAGCACATTTAACACTCGACAGAAAAGTATTATTTTTTTTATGCCCCCCCCCACCATGGTGAGTTTATCCTTTGAGCAGCTAAGTCACATAAACCAGGATGGTCCCAAGTTTAATCCACAGTGTGTGCTGAGTTAGATGATCTCAACTGTGGCAGTGGTGACAACTCCAAGGAGGGAAAAGGTAGCCAGGGTTCCTGCTGGATGTGAATATATGGGTACATCAGTTGATAACAGTCCACCAATAGGCAATAGCACGTCAACACCTGCAGTCAGAACTCGCAAAAGAATGATCACTTGGTCGAGGTATTGGAGTGTGACCAATTCTCATGAAGCTGTAACTCCGGCAACACCTCAGGAGAGGAGGGGAGGGAAGGGGAGGAAATTGGCAGAGAACATTTTCTTTTTTGGATAATAACAAGTTATAGAAACCAGTGTTGAGGATGTAGTAAAACATGTGTTTAACATTAATGACCTAAAGACTGTCTTAAAATAGTACAGGCAGAAATTTAATGCAAGCACATTATCCAGAGGAAATTAAATTCACAGGTTCTTTCCAGCTTTTAAGTTAGACTGTATTGTGACTAGTTCAGTTCGATTATTTTGCATGACAATCCAATCTGGTTGGAATGGTTGTGCATTATGAGTTGTACTGATCTGTGTTAGTTATGGACAATTAAACTAAGGCATACAGAAGCAGAAGTTCTTATTTCATATAGCACATTTAACACTGGATTGTTCATGAACAGGTCAGCATAGTAAAGAGAATTTTGGAACCCAATACTGTTGGTTTCTTCAGATAGTCTTTCAGAATCAGAAAGTATTTGATTAGTGGGATTAATGTACTTGATTGGGAAGTCGAATTTTACTCAAGAAGAATAGTGTATGGGATGAACAGTTGGCATCACATTAATGCTGCTGCCTCAAACCATCATCCAGGAGATTTATTTGGCAGCTGTTCTGAGTGTGGCAAATGAAAACATAAACTGCATATTGCAGAAAATAACATAACCATTTTATAAAGTGATTTAAGTGACACATTTACAAGCGAGAGAGAGAGAGAGTGAGTGCCCTTTTGACATAGAAGTGAGTGTCCCCACTGAGCCAAACTGACACAACCTGGTACCCCATTCTTTCTGTGCTCCCTGCAGCTATGAGAGGAACAAAGAACTCCATCATTGTTACTCATCTCTGCTTGCATGCTGTTGTCATGCCACATAAGATATATCTAAACAAAAAGTGGATGTTATTGAACTCTATACACAGGAACCCTGTGCCAAAGCAATGAAATTTACAACCTGGGACGAAGAGGGATTTTAATCCTACCCACTGTGTGAAAACTTGGCAGGTGAGAAGTTAAAAAGACTCAGGTGAGGGGATCTCAGGCAGGTTTCCTGCCTGGGGCTTTTGTAAAGAGCGCATCTGTCAGTCAGCAAATAAGACCTGCGCAGTTGATTGGCTATGTCACCTGCTGCACCAAGGCATAAAAATTCAGATCAACAGTGACTTTGATGGCCACAGGTGAGGATGTATGTGAGCTTGTATTGGGCTGCAGTCAGTGCTGCATCAGTTGACAGAACTCTTTGACAGCGTCCCTGGTAAAGAGGAGCCTCCTCACACACTGCTTCGCAGTGAGCTGCAGGTAAGAACTTCTGGGCCTTTACACTCATCCGGAGCAAAGGTCCTCCTGCGAGCTGCCCTCCTCCTGTCTCTTCTCTCTGCAGCTGCAGCTCTCTGGATTCTAGCCTGCTCCTTCTCCTCTTCCAGCCACAGTAGCACTGCTAGCACCAAATCTGCTGAAGCCAAACAGAAGTTTGCCAGTAGCCCCTGACAAAATCCCTCTGGTGACTCACCAAATTACTTTCACAAACAATTACTGTCAGTTCCAGCCAAAATTGCCAAAAAGCTCACAGGCAGCACACTAGCAGTCAAAATACACTGACCAGTGATTTATCTGAGAGGAGCTGATGATTCCTTTAAATATCACTAGAAATGGTGCCCTCCGTGCCATTCATGCCCATGAATACTGCGACTGATTTAGAATTGGCGAATAGAGTGCCAGAGCTATTGAAAAGGGCATTCGGGTCCTAAAACAAGTGCAGGACCCTAATTAATATGCTTCATTTGGTGCCTGCCAATTTCAGACAGTTGAGCTGGATGCCTAAAAGAAGCCCTCATTCAGAATGGTGACAGGTGAATTCTGCGCAAGAATTGGACGTGCGAGATCGTGACCCAATTTGCAGTACCTTATTGCTCATTTTAAGGAGGTAAAGAAAGAAAGAACGTGCACTTGCCTTTCACGACCTCAGGACGTCCCAAAGCGCTTTACAGCCAATTAAGTACTTTTGAAGTGTAGTCACTGAGCAATGTAGGAAACGCAGCAGCCAATTTGCACACAGCCAGGTCCCACAAACAGCAATGTGATAATGAGCAGATAATCGTTTTTTTACTAATATTGATTGAGGGATAAATATTGGCCAGGACACTGGGGAGAACTCCCCAGCTCCTCTTCAAAATAGTGCCATGGGATCTTTTGCGTTTACCTGAGAGGGCAGACGTGGGCCTAGTTTAACCTGAAAGAAGGCACCTCCGACATTGCAGCACTCCCTCAGAACTGGAGTATCAGCCTAGAGTTTTGTGTTCAAGTCTCTGGAGTGGGACTTGAACCCACTGCCTTGTGACTCAGAGGCTACCCACAGATACACAAAGTGGGTGTTCCTGAAAGACCCCAAGTGTGATACCTGATCTTCTGGACACTAAGGGAATCAAGGGATATGGGGATAGAGCAGGAAAGTGGAGATGAGGTAGAAGATCAGCCATGATCTTACTGAATGGCAGAGCAGGCTCGAGAGGCCATATGGCCTACTCCTGCTCGTATTTCTTACAATCTTATGTTCTTCTGCCTCCAGATAGTCTGTGTATGCATTGGAGCAGGATGGTGAAAAATATTCCAGAATTTTTGAGATCATTACAATAGAGAAAGGCCCCTGAATACAGAGGCTGCGAGATTTAACCCAAACTGCCTCCTTCAATTGTATACATCCTATGATTCTACGATTTAATTCAGCGAGTCCTCGAGACTGTTGAACTGTACTCTTTCTTTTGGTTTTTCGCTGTTAAGGAGCATCATTGGAAAGTTGGTGGTGCTACACCTTGCAGTACCAATGCATGCTACCATGAAGTACACTTTGCTGTTCTCGTGTACTTCCCAGTAGGGAATTCAAAGCAGCATAGGCAGTGACCTGGGAACAGATCATAATTGATGTGTAGCCTGGGGAAACCAGGGAAATGGGAAACTCTTACCCTAAAACAAAGATTTCTATTATAGTCGGGGATGAGGAGGACATCTGGAAAAGAAGGATTGCTTACCGGCTATGGGCATTTTCCAAAGTCTCCTTCCTCATCAGCTAATCATTTATGGCCAAGACTACACATTTGTTTTACTGAAGACTTAAAACATGGTGAAGTGATTGTTCACTGATATTGTGCTTATAATGATTTATCACCTTTACTGCTTTAGAAGAACTTTTCACTGGAAAGTACCCTGGTTATGATGGCATTTATGGCATATGTGATGGCACTGTATCTGAATCCACGAAGCATTCGTAATAAGGTAGACGAATTAACAGCGCAAATAGATGTAAACGGATACGATATAATTGCGACTACAGAGACTTGGCTGCAGGGTGACCAAGGCTGGGAGCTGAATATCCAAGGGTATTTGATATTTAGGAAAGAATGCAAAAAGGAAAAGGAGGCAGGGTGGCATTGTTAGTAAAGGATGAAATCAGAGCAATAATGAGAAAGGATATTGGCTCAGAAAATCAAGATGTAGAATCAGTCTGGGTTGAGTTAAGAAGCACCAAGGGGCAGAAAACACTGGTGGGAGTTGTCTATAGGCCTCCAAACAGTAGCGGTAATGTAGGGGACGGCATCAAACAGGAAATTAGAGATGCATGTAACAAGGGTACTACAGTAATCATGTGTGACTTTAATCTACATATAGACTGGCCAAACCAAATTAGCAATAATACTGTGGAGGATGAATGCCTGGAGTGTGTACGAGATGGATTTTTAGACCAGTACGTTAAGAAGCCAACCAGGGAACAGGCTATCCTAGATTGGATAATGTTCAATGAGAAGGGGTTAATTAATAATCTTGTTGTGCGGGGTCCTTTAGGGAAGAGTGACCATAACATGATAGAATTCTTCATTAAGATGGAAGTGAAGTAGTCCAATCTGAAACTAGGGTCCTAAATCTAAACAAAGGAAACTACGAAGGTATGAGGAGTGAGTTGGCTATGATAGATTGGGGCGCTTCATTAAAAAGCATGACGGTGGATAGGCAATGGCTAACATTTAAGGGATGAAAGCATGAATTGCAACAGTTATACATTCCTTTCTGGCGCAAAAATACAAAAGGAAATGTAGCCCAACCATGGCTAACAAAAGAAATTAAGGATTGTATTAGATCCAAAGAGGAGTCATATAAAGTTGCCAGAAAAAGTAGCAAGCCTGAGGATTGGGAAAAGTTTAGAATTCAGCAAAAAAGGACCAAGAGATTTATTAAGAGGGGAAAAATAGACTATGAGAGTAAACTTGCGCGGAACATAAAAGCGGACTGTAAAAGCTTTTACAGGTATGTAAAAAGAAAAAGATTAGTGAAGACAAATGTAGGTCCCTTACAGTCAGAAACAGGAGAATTTATAATGGGGAACAAGGAAATGGCAGAGCAATTAAACAAATACTTTGGTTCTGTCTTCACGGAAGAGGACACAAATAACTTCCCAGAAATGCTAGGGAACCAAGGGACTAGTGAGAAGGAGGAATTAAAGGAAATTAGTATTAGTAAAAAAATAGTGCTGGAGAAATTAATGGGACCGAAAGCCGATAAATCCCCAGGGCCTGATAATCTGCATCCCAGAGTACTAAAAGAGGTAGCCATGGAAATAGTGGATGCATTGGTTGTCATCTTCCAAATTATGGAACAGTTCCTGCAAATTGGAGCGTGGCAAATGTAATCCCAAATGTAAAAAAGGAGGGAGAGAAAACAGGGAACTACAGACCGGTTAGCCTAACATCAGTAGTAGGGAAAATGCTAGAATCTATTCTAAAGGATGTGATAATAGGACACTTAGAAAATATCAAGGGGATTAGACAAAGTCAACATGGATTTATGAAAGGGAAATTGTGTCTGAAAAACCTACTGGAGTTTTTTGAGGATGTAACTGGAAGAATAGATAAAGGAGAACCAGTGGATGTGATGCACTTGGATTTTCAGAAGGCCTTTGATAAAGTCCCACATAAGAGGTTAGTGTGCAAAATTAAAGCACATGGGATTGGAGGGTAATATACTGGCATGGATTGAAAATTCGCTAACAGACAGGTAACAGAGAGTCGGAATTAATGGGTCTTTTTCGGGGTGGTAGGCAGTGACTAGTGGGGTACCGCAGGGATCAGTGCTTGGGACCCAGCTATTTACAATATACATCAATGATTTGGATGAGGGAACCAAATGTAATATTTCCAAGTTTGCTGACGACACAAAATTAGGTGGGATTGTGAGTTGTGAGGAGGATGCAAAGAGGCTTCAAGGCGATTTAGACAAGTTGAGTGAGTGGGCAAATACATGGCAGATGCAGTATAATGTGGATAAATGTGAAGTTATCCACTTCGGAAGGAAAAATAGAAAGGCCGAGTATTATTTAAATGATGATAGATTGGGAAATGTTGATGTACAAAGGGACCTGGGTGTCCTTGTACACCAGTCACTGAAAGCAAACATGCAGATGCAGCAAGCAGTTAGGAAGGCAAATGGTATGTTGGCCTTCATTGCAAGAGGATTTGAGTACAGGAGCAAGGATGTCTTACTGCAGTTATACGGGACCTTGGTGAGGCAACACCTGGAGTATTGTGCACAGTTTTGGTCTCCTTACCTAAGAATGGATATACTTACCATAGAGGCAGTGCAGCGAAGGTTCACCAGACTGATTCCCAGGATGGCAGGACTGTTGTATGAGGAGAGATTGGGTTGACTAGGCTTTTATTCACTAGAGTTTAGAAGAATGAGAGGGAATCTCATTGAAACGTATAAAATTCTGATAGGGCTGGACAGACAGGATGCAGGGAGGATGTTTCCCCTAGCTAGAGGGTCTAGAACAAGGGGTCACAGTCTCAGGATATGGAGTAGGACATTTAGGACTGAGATGAGGAGAAATTTCTTCACTCAGAGGGCGGTGAACCTGAGGAATTCTCTACCACAGAAGGCTGTGGAGGCCAAGTCACTGAATATATTTAAGAAGGAGATAGATAGATTTCTAGACACAGAAGGTATCAAGGGGTATGGGAGAGATCGGGAATATGGTATTGAGATAGAGGATCAGCCATGATCATACTGAATGGCGGAGCAGGCTCGAAGGGCCGAATGGCCTACTCCTGCTCCTATTTTCTATGTTTCTATGAAACAGTAATCATGAAAAGTGTTATGATTTGTTGTCTTTGATCCCATGGTAATTAGCCCATTCCCTGCAATAAGTACATTCAGATCAGTGAAGAAAGAAACTCCAAAATACCCCCACCAGTTGAGTAATTGTTGCTTGCCTGTCAGAAAACCTTAGGAAAAATGCACTAAAATAATTACATGGAGTTTGTGCTTTGGATGAACGCAGTCCATTTTCAACGATTACAAGATAAATATCAAGTCAAAATGCACTAAAATGATTTCATGGAGTGGGTATTTAAGTCACATGGGGCAGTTTTGACATTTGAAACTCCATACAATTGAGGGGTTTCAATTTTGAGACTTAAACTGAGCTTTGGTATAGAATTCACCACATTCCATGTAGAGTGTTCAAATTGTCAACCCCAAATGTTAATGAACAGTACTTTCGAAACAGAATTATATTCTACTGAACTGTGAGAAAAGTAAAATGAGGAATTTATTTAGAAATAAATGATTTAAATTGATTTTAGTGAAGTGGAGACAAAACTTGAAAAACAAGTTATACCTCCAATTAAAAGGTATAAAGTGCTATTGTCATGGTAATATAGTTATAAAAAATTATTTAAAGGGATTCAGATTTTGATCTTTATAGTTTATTTTATATTATATTTGAATTGTCCAGTAGATGTTTACTATTGATAAAGTAAGTTTCACCAAAAATATTACTTTTTATTGTATATATTGTGAAATCGAGCTGTGTGATACTTGTAACAAATGTCTTAATGAGTTTAGATCAAGTACCTTGACCTTCTATTTTGACAAGTGCAGTATACAACAGAACAGTAGTAGACAAAGGTATTTCACACTAATCAAAGTGTTTGTTACTAATATTGCACAGCATGATTTCACCCATGTGCTTCCACGTCCGTAATCTTATCAACCAGCTTCAGGGCAAGCTTGGTTAATTTAAATAATTATTGCTTGTCTAAATTCATCCCCTAACCCTCCCAGCTGCAGGAATACCCTCATACATCCATTCCCTCAACATCTCAAATTCGGGAATTCAGAGGTCAGCTGATTTTCTGTGGGAATTCTTGGGCTACAATAAAGGATAGATCGGGAAATGGTGACCGAATGGAAATAATTTCTCCCATCAAGAGAGTGGATGGCCAGAATAAAGCAGACTTTCCCACGTTTTGCAGGTCTTATTGTATAATTCGGATTGATGTGTTGTAAGAAGAGAAATATATGTTTCATCATTTAAAGAAGAGAGACTGGACATTCACAGTGAGTTGGCGCAGTGTCCTTTGACTTCTGGAATTTGAGTTTGAATTCAGCCAGTCGTATAGGATGAAGATTTCTTCTTGTCGACTGTCAGAACATTAAGTCATGATGTGGAGATGCCGGTGATGGACTGGGGTTGACAAATGTAAGGAATCTTACAACACCAGGTTATAGTCCAACTGTTTTATTTGAAAATCACAAGCTGTCGGAGGCTTTCTCCTTCGTCAGGTGAGTGACGAAGGAGAAAGCCTCCGAAAGCTTGTGATTTTCAAATAAAACAGTTGGACTATAACCTGGTGTTGTAAGATTCAGAACATTAAGTGAAAGAGTTTCAGATAGCTATTGTCTGTTTCTAATGATTGGAGGGCCACAGTTAAAAAATCTGACCACTGTTTTATTTTTATTAATTCATTCTTGGGATGTGAGCATCATTGGCAAGACCAGCATTTATTGCCCACCCCTATTGATACAAGTGAGTGGTTTGCTAGGCCACTTCAGAGGGCAGTTAAGAGTCAACCATATTGGTGTGGGACTGGAGTCACATATAGGCCAGACCGGCAGGTTTTCTTCCCTAAAGGACATTAGTGAACCAGTTGAGTTTTTATGACAATCTGACAGCTTCGTGGCCACTGTTACTGATACCAGTTTTTTATTTACAGATTTTCTTATTTTTAAACTGCATTCAAATTCTCAAACTGCCATTGTGGGATTTGAACTCAAGTTCTCCGGATTATTAGTCCAGTCCTCTGGGTTACTATTGCAGTAACATAACCACCACTCTACTGTACCCCCTAAGCACTAAATAGATGTTTTGTGAAATGGAAAAAATCATATTGCTCTTTTCAGGTTAGGTCTGAAAAACATTTTGCTGAGACAGACCAGAGGAAGCTTTGCTCACTCATGCCTTCCTTTACCTGATCTGGAAATGCTTTAAGCTGACAACGGGTGGTCAATGCAAAGAAGCATTCCATTCTCCAGCACCAACATCCTTCAAAAGAAAAGAAACCTGAGCAAAACTGAATTCCTTTTTTATGGGCTTGCATGATAAAGGAAACTGACTGTCTAGCCACAAGTGACATTGCACCCGTGTTATTTCCTTCTTAGTTGGTCTATCACAAAGCTATAAACTAGCTGGTTGACAGAAAGGTCCTTGACAGGGAATTCCTACATGTTAGGAATATTCCATGATTGAGATATCAAAGAGGACTTTTGTAAATAAAAGGAACTGTATTAATACAGAAAAAAATAGAAGAAAAGATTTACTGGAATACAAACTATCTACAAGAGAGTGGTTGCTTTGTCAAGATTGCTTGGCATAGAAAGTGATGTTGTGCAAAAATCTGCCATGTCTCAACTGAGCGATTTATCCAAGTGAAACTATTGTGGGTCCCTCCCCCCCTCCTCCCTCCCTCCCCCGCTCCCTCCTCCCCCCCTCCCTCCTCCCCCCCCACCTCCCCCCCTCCCTCCTCCCCCCCCACCAGGAGCAACGCTGCTCCAACCATGAAAAAGTAACAATACAAATGCATCTGGATGGAGATTCCACCTTCAATCATTCTTTAAACTGTACAAGGTGCTGACTCTGGCAAATATGGAGCAGGGGGGTTGAGGTACAGATCAGCTAGGATCTAACTGAATGGTGGAACAGGCTCGAGGGGTTGAATGGCCTACTCCTGTCCCGAATGTTCCTTTGACTTTCCTCTTTACAATTTTGGTAAATGGGTTTGGATAGCCTACATTTTTTTTTGACAGGGATACTTTTGGAATATTTTTCTGACACATTCACTGAAAATGCCAGTCTCTCTGTACTACAGGCTCTTAATTGTTCAATTAATTTACACCTCGTAAATATTTCAAGCTATAAGAGATAAGCCCAAGAAGTTATGGGTAAAGCTGTAAACTCTGTCAACAGAGAAGAGTTTTACGTTAATTTTGTAAGCCATCCTCTACTTATCAACTTATTAAAATTCCAACGTCAGTTACACTGCATTTTCTCCAGCCTCCTAAAGAGTAAGAATCTACCCAATAAGTCATAGGTCACAATCATCAACATCAGCTCCTCATAGATCAGCATGACCTACGGGCACCCATGTTGCTGTTAAAATGTCCAAGAACCTAGCTGCAAAAAATAAAAGCTGAAATGTACCAATGCAAACAGACCAGCTGTTTTGACTTCCGAGTATGTTCACTAATATCAGGGGAAAAAGTCAATATTCGTATAATGCAGGTTTTTAAATGCTCCCCCATGTTATATTCATATTTGCCAAGATATACTCACATTGATTTGTTTTTTTACGATTAAAAAAAAGGAAAATAAACCCCTCACACTGCCATCTTCAGAGCTGTGAGGCTCACTGGGTGTAATTTGTCTTACTTGTTATCCAGTTCAACCACCATTAGGGTGACTGAAGCTCATTTTATGTTTTCATTCCAGAGGCAAGTAGACTCCATTCCTAAGTATATATTTTCACGATACATACACACAATTCTAAATATCAAAATTAATTCCCATTCACTTTTATAATAGTCTTTTGATGACGTCTAAATAGAGAGAAAGAAAGACTTGCATTTTTATAGCACTTTTCATGACCTCAGGACATCCCAAAGCGATTACAGCCAATTGATTACTTTTGAAGTGTAGTCACTGTTGTAATTTAGGATAAATGTAGTCACTGTTGTAATGCACAAAACACTGTATATATGTTAGTTTTCAATAATAGGATATGGCAGTTTGTACTTGCATTCTGTTGACTGATCTAATAATGATTTGAAATGAATTATTCATGCTGATAGTAAATACATAAACAAATTTTCATTCTCCGGAGTCTCAAAATTCTCAGATTAAATTAGAATGATTGCTTTTCCTTCCTAAAAGCAAAACATAATCCAGAGTTTTCAGAAGACCAAGGACAAACTATACATGATGTGGAGATGCCGGTGATGGACTGGGGTGGACAAATGTAAGGAATCTTACAACACCAGGTTATAGTCCAACAAATTTATTTTAAAATCACAAGCTTTCGGAGATTATCCCCTTCGTCAGATGAATGAGTGAAAAGGTTCTCAAATCGCATATCTTATACTAGGCTGGGATAGCATCACACCAATCAAAAGGTGTTGTTGTTATTCAAACAGGCCAGTCACGGAGAACAGCACGTCCCAGTACACTGGATATACATTGTGTCAATTACACAGACAGGCAGAAAGAAACCCAAAATGGCAGAGAGAGAGAGAGAATATTAAAAAACATAATTTTTTTCCCTTTTTTGCTGGTGGGGTTACGTGTAGCGTGACATGAACCCAAGATCCCGGTTGAGGCCGTCCTCATGGGTGCGGAACTTGGCTATCAACTTCTGCTCGACGATTTTGCGTTGTCGTGTGTCTCGAAGGCCGCCTTGGAGAACGCTTACCCGAAGATCGGTGGCTGAATGTCCTTGACTGCTAAAGTGTTCCCCGACTGGGAGGGAACCCTCCTGTCTGGCGATTGTTGCACGGTGTCCGTTCATCCGTTGTCGCAGTGTCTGCATGGTCTCGCCAATGTACCATGCTCCGGGGCATCCTTTCCTGCAACGCATGAGGTAGACAACGTTGGCCGAGTCACAGGAGTATGAACCATGTACCTGGTGGGTGGTGTCCTCTCGTGTGATGGTGGTGTCCTCTCGTGTGATGGTGGTATCCGTGTCGATGATCTGGCATGTCTTGCAGAGGTTGCCGTGGCAGGGTTGTGTGGTGTCGTGGACGCTGTTCTCCTGAAAACTGTTTTCAGGAGAACAGCGTCTACGACACCACACAACCCTGCCACGGCAACCTCTGCAAGACATGCCAGATCATCGACACGGATACCACCATCACACGAGAGGACACCACCATCACACGAGAGGACACCACCCACCAGGTACATGGTTCATACTCCTGTGACTCGGCCAACGTTGTCTACCTCATGCGTTGCAGGAAAGGATGCCCCGGAGCATGGTACATTGGCGAGACCATGCAGACACTGCGACAACGGATGAACGGACACCGTGCAACAATCGCCAGACAGGAGGGTTCCCTCCCAGTCGGGGAACACTTTAGCAGTCAAGGACATTCAGCCACCGATCTTCGGGTAAGCGTTCTCCAAGGCGGCCTTCGAGACACACGACAACGCAAAATCGTCGAGCAGAAGTTGATAGCCAAGTTCCGCACCCATGAGGACGGCCTCAACCGGGATCTTGGGTTCATGTCACGCTACACGTAACCCCACCAGCAAAAAAGGGAAAAAAATTATGTTTTTTAATATTCTCTCTCTCTCTGCCATTTTGGGTTTCTTTCTGCCTGTCTGTGTAATTGACACAATGTATATCCAGTGTACTGGGACGTGCTGTTCTCCGCGACTGGCCTGTTTGAATAACAACGACACCTTTTGATTGGTGTGATGCTGTCCCAGCCTAGTATAAGATATGCGATTTGAGAACCTTTTCACTCATTCATCTGACGAAGGGGATAATCTCCGAAAGCTTGTGATTTTAAAATAAATTTGTTGGACTATAACCTGGTGTTGTAAGATTCCAAACTATGCATGGGCATTAGAACACCTAGGGATCCATATATAAATACCAGCAAATGCCCTGAAGCAGCTCAGCTGATGCTACAAAGCCAACATCTTACCCATGACGATCAAAAACATTGTGCAGTTCCTATTCAGAACCTGCGCAAAACTGAAAACAGATGGTAAGAGATCATTTATTAAACTTTCCCACTGCTAAGCTGGGAAGGTTTACTATGGTTCTTCCAAAGGGTGAATTTGCTTGCAGAACAAATTTATTATTTCCCAGATACTGAATAATATTTGTGCCAGGACAAATTCACATGAAAAGAATAGGATTGTTTTTGATTAATATCTAGAAGCAAATTTGTGGTGGACAGCAAGAGAGATAAAGCAGCTCTGAAACAGTGCAAAATAGATGTCCATAAGTGGGAACAACTTGCTCGAGATAAGAAAGCCTGGCGAAAAACCATCCATGAAAGCACCTCCTACTATGAGGCCCATCGCATTGCTGATGCTAAATATAAACGTCAGCTGAGGAAGACTCTCTTGTAAAATCAAGATTACCAACCTGGTGTATCCGGGATCCACTGTTCTATCTGCGGACTCTCATTCCAAGCAAAAATTGGACTCATCTGTCATCAAAGAACTCACTGCGAAAAATGAGATGAGATTCTGGCTGTCTTCTTCAATATCGAAGAATGAACGATGAAGAACATCTTACAAGAAATGGATATTTTCATTTATGGGTGAGCTTTAAAAAGGTACCAGAAAATGCAGAATTTTAAGAGCGATTTCTAGAGAAAATCCCAACAAGCTGATCCCTATCTGCTGTGAGGGACCAAGGGGGTCATTCTGTGATCTGAGGGGCACCCTCAAATGAAACACGGGTCAGAGAATTAGACTAGAATGTTGAAGGCTCCGTCTCCAAACAGCGCAGCTCCCAGCTCGGAGTGCAGGAGAGCGAAGTATACCCAGCGTGGAGGAGAGGAAGGGGAGGTGTGATGGGCAAGAGGAGAACGGGTCCCAACTCACCCAAGGAGAGTGAATCTCCTGAGGATTATGTTTGCATGTGCTGACTCGATTACAACTCACCTAATTGTGTACGTCTCCTGCCCATCACATGAGGGAGAGGTCAAGTATGCAAGAAAAAAGTATATAACATGGTCCAACCTCTACAGAGGTAGTCTCCCCTAAATGTCATAGTTGGTAAATGTACTGCACGATGTGGCAATGAGCCTCACAGATCAGCAAACTCTCGGGTTTGATCCCTGATCTGTGTTGAGTCAGTTGATCTCAGCAGGGTGGCCTTGGCATGCAGAAATTGGTCTATGGATCCATGGAGGGTTAAAAAAAAATAACCTCAGCCAGGGTTCTCGCCTCTCATCATTATCCAGTGACCACTGCTGGAAAATGTGCACATGTGCAACTTGGAGAAGGAAAGGGTTGAAATTACATCTGGACATACGAAATGGATGGGTAGGAAAAGACCAGCTGGTCTAACAAGCCTGCCCCACACTATGATGGCCGGAGCATCATGACTAAACACTTCTTCCCTCCCTCCCTCCCCCACTGCAACCCCCCCCACCACTGTCCACCCCCATCTGTGCCACCCCCCATCACCCCCTACCCCTGTGCCACCCCATCACCCCCTACCCCTGCGCCACCCCATCACCCCCTACCCCTGCGCCACCCCATCACCCCCTACCCCTGCGCCACCCCATCACCCCCCTACCCCTGTGTCACCCACCCATCACCCCCCCCACCCCACCCCTGCCACCCACCCCACAGCCACCCCCTCCCCCCCACACCCTCCCCCCCCAACACCCCTGGGAGACGCAAAAGAGAAAAAAACCCAGGGCCAATAAGGGAAAACATACTCTGCAAAATTCCTCTCCGACCCCCTCAGAGGATTAAAACCAGTCCAGGAGATCACATGGACCGAGTGTTATCTATAAAGACACTTACCTTCTATATGATGCGATCTCTGCCCCAGTCAAGAACCGTGGTTAACCTCCCCCCACTCATCTGCCAGTTGACGAGGCTGCTGAGATTGATTATCCACATGAAAAATGGTTGCTTGGGTGAGTCACCATCTCTAGACAGAGAAAGGAGTAAACAATGAAAAAAAGGATACTACACAGGCTAGAAAGTTTTACATTCCATTGATGTACCCCTCTAGTACATCATGAAGACCTTGTTTAACAAACCTCTACAATTTCTGATTTTACAATGTGCTGGTAAAGGGAAGATTTATGCCAGTCATTTCAAAGACTTCCATTTTTATTCAAGTAACTGAAGGGAATACAAAGGAATATGCCTTTAAATGGTGCAGTAAATCTTTATTTTAATAGCATTTTCTGAAGTTGATGCAAGTTCAACGATGACAATAGATTTTGTATCCCACTGCAAATCTGCATTTTGCAACCCAATATTAGAGTAACCCAGCAGGTTTGTTTTTGTTTACGATTGGCCTACTTGGATCTAATTCAGTAAACCATCACCTCTGTTATGACTGGAAATGAAATAGAAGGCAAAAGCACACAGAAGAAATGAAACACATTAAGGTAAAAGAATTTTACACAGAGAGAGATCCTGCCAAAACTGGGAATAAATCCTAACCCGGTGACTGATTCTTGGACAGCACTCTCTCAACGCCAACAATCGTAGCACCAGGAAAAAGTGAAAAACATTAGCAATGATTTAACAAAATTCAATGTTCATTAACCAAGAAATATACTTTCTTCCCCATCCATTGAGAGCTTTACCTCTTTAATTAACGTGCAGAACTTTGGCCTGTTACATGACTGTTTCTTTATTCAGCAGCCATTTTCATAAATACTCTTACACAAAAGCAAGTTGTCACTGGTACAGTGCAAAGTTTATCAGACAATGAGATAATGCTGTAGCTACTTTACTCTCTCCAAGTGGTGCCATAAATTTGCAGTATTTCAGGTGATCCGGGCGATAGCAGCACATTTGCTGCCTGCTGTATGGTACTGATGAAGCAAAAGCTACTTTTCTTTCTGTCCAGCTGCCAAAGGCATATTTGGCAACGCAAGTGTGTGCGTGTGTGGGGGTTTTGGGGGGGGCGGTGGTGTAGGTGGGTGGGTGTGTGTGTATGTATTTTTGGAAGGAGTTAAGAAGCTGAAATATTCATTCCTGCTCCCTGACTTGCAACTGAAAGCAGCAGCATTTGCAGTCGTGACGGCCTCAGGAATTTAATCCTTCATCCCCGTTAATGGGATTTTCAAGATGGCGGTGAGGTGAGAAGCAGCTCAGGCACAGAAGCGAAGTGCTAAAAGAACATTTGTAATATTCATTTCCATTAAAATTGCAATTATTCATTTTAAATTACTGTAAGATTATCCCTTTCATTTAAAAAAATATATTACACAAAGTTATTCCCTTAGTTGGTTTATAACACAATGCACAGTGGGGAACAGTGAAATCCCCAGAATATTTCATTCGAGGAAGAGTCATGCTACTTACTTGAGAGCTTTGAGCCCTTTCTCTCTTCCCTGTGGAGTATTCACGAGATCTGGTCCTGCGGCCACGGGACTACCAGATATGCAGGGAGTCCCGGCCGAGAAATCATGGGCTCGCGGTGCTTGATCTTTCCATCCTATCATAGAATCATACTGCACAAAAGGAGGCCATTCGGCCCATCGTGCCTGTACCGGCTCTTTGAAAGAGCTATCCAGTTAGTCTCACTCCCCTGCTCTTTCCCCATGGCCCTGCATTTCTTTCCTTTTCAAGTTTATATCCAATTCCCTTTTGAAAGTTACTATTGAATCTGATTCCACCACCCTTTCAGGCAGTGCATTCCAGCTCATAACAACTCGCTGCATAAAAAAAATTCTCCTCATCTCCTCTTTGATTCTTTTGCCAATTAACTTAAATCTGTGTCCTCTGGTTACTGACCCTCCTGCCAGTGGAAACAGTTTCTCCTTATTTACTCTATCAAAACCCTTCATGACTGTGAACACCTCTATTAACTCTCCTCTTAACCTTCTCTGCTCTAAGGAGAACAATCCCAGCTTCTCTAGTCTCTCCTCATAACTGAAGTCCCTCATCCCTGGTACCATTCTAGTAAATCTCCTCTGCACCCTCTCTAAGGCCTTGACATCCTTCCTAAAGTGTGGTGCTCAGAATTGAACACAATCCTCCAGCTGAGGCCTAACCAGTTTTTTTATAAAGGTTCAGTATAACTTCTTTGTTTTTGTACTGTGTCTCTATTTATAGAGCCAAGGATCCTGTATGTTTTTTTTTTAAAACAGCTTTATCGACTTGTCCTGCCACCTTCAAAGATTTGTGCATGTGAACGCCCAGGTCTCTCTGTTCCTGCACCCCCTTTAAAATTGTATCATTTAATTCTTTTAAGTTAACCAACAGAAAATCAGGCCTAGCCAGTGCACAATGACTAGCATCAGGACAACTGACCATGGAATCAGCTCTTCTGACCCTTACTTCAGAAAAGTAAAATTAAGAATTAATTTTTATTAAAATGAAACCAAAGTGTTTGGGAAATACATTTATCCACTGGAATCGGAAGTAACAGCTGGAGTTTGTGCTTTTTCCCCACTTTGCTGCATGTATTCCTAGATAAGAGTTTAAAGTTGAAGGAAGGGCTTTCTGGCTACACTTGTGTGTTCTTGTTTAATTGTTTTGTGGAAGTGAAAGATAAGAAGACTGGAGAACAACTTCAAGGGGTCATTTTCCAATGTTGCACTTCCTGTGGAGCACGTATTGGAAATCTGGGCATGCATTACACAACGGTTGGAAAATCAGGTACAGCACATGAGCAAGGCCGTGCTGGAGCACAAAGTCAGTAAGTTACCCCAAAGGGCACTGGTTAACCTCCTACAGACTACTGGGGACGTAAAGTCAGAGATGGATCACAGGTTTAACAATTGGTGCTGTACTGCACAGTCATTCACCTCAGAGCAGCTTCCCCATACATCCAGTTTCTATCTCTGTCCACCACTACCATTAACCAGCTGGTGACCATCATTACTTTTAATACGAGGAAAGCAGGCACTAGTGAATAAAGTTTTGAGATTACTTTTCTTCTGTTTTGCATTTGCATTTTTTCAAATGAACTCTTCTTTCCAAAATTCTGGAATCTCTTGCTGTTCCTCCTACCACTGTTGCTCCCATATTATTAGCAGAGACTTAAGGGACAATTTTAACCACCCTGCCCGGCCGGAGCGGAGCGGGAGGGAGGGTTAGGTGGTGCCCGGGGGGGGAGAAGAGAGGTTGCATCATATTCCTGACACCTTCCTGCCCCACCCCCACCATTTTTACTTGTCTGAATTCAGAAACAGGAAGGCCACCCACCCGGGAGGAGCTGGGGCCTAATTTAAATGGCAGAGTCACATCCAGGTGACGTCACTGGGATGCATATGCCATTTAAACAGCAGGACCGATTAAGGCCTGCAGTCTCCAACCTGCCAGAAAAAGCTGACGGCAACAAGGATACAGGCCACAGGAGAACCAGGTAAGTGATTTCAATTTGTTTTCCCCAAAGGTTTCTTGTGAGCCAGGAGGAGCAGATGTGCCCCACATGGCCCCACAAAGATACTTTGAGCCTCCCCTGCTCCGGCGGCCTCCTCTTCCCCAATCGCAAACTTAACGACCTCCCCCCCCCGCCCCCCAAAAATCTTTACTTAACCCACCGTCGACCGTTTCCATAGTCCTTCGGTGCCAACCTGACCCCACGCCCAATTTTGACTCCCGCCCACCGGAGGTGATGTCATTCATGCCGGCTTCAGGCGGGAGTCAGAGTCGGGGCGTGCAAATGAGGCACAGGAGTTAAAATCTCCCGGGCCTCATGCTCTGGAGGGCCGGATGGATCAACTCTCACACCCTCAATTCCTGCCCCCAAGTTCAATCATCTGAGAGAAAATGTGGGCCTAGAAATTCGATCATGCCTGAAAATGGGTGTGCAGGGGGCGGGGCATGTGATGCAAGCGCTTGGTTATGTGGATGCAGGGACCATGTTTAATTGGTGCTGCCAGCTCGTTATAATGAGTCGGGCATGTGGCCAGCACTACCCGCGTTATTCATTGGCTGCACACCTGTTTAGCAAGGCCGGAAATGGGGCTTCACTGTCGCCACGTAAAGGCAGCCGGTACCTCTTAAAGGGGAGGTACACCCTGGCTGCAGGCGGCACGGAATGCTCTTGAAGAAAGAAATGGGTCCAAGAGCTGCAGATCAGGCCTCCAGCTTCTCCAATGCCATTTTAGAAGCCCTGCTCCAAGCATTGGGCAGGAAAAGGGAGATCACATTGCCTCCGGAGAACACAAAGCCCTCCGGGTAACATTTCTGTCACCAGTGGGAAGAGATCATAGAGGAGGTTAATTCCAGGAGCTTAGTTCCCAGGACATGGCTGCAATGAAGAAAAAAGTTCAATGATCTCGCCAGAATTTTCAAGGTAAGAATACTGCTCCCTTACTCTCTGCTCACACCTATATCCTCACTACTCACAATATCTCCTCCCCCGCTTCTCCTCGCTCTTCTACAATCGCTACACCATACTTCACTCCACCTCCTTCTCCTTCTACTCACAAACAATGCACCTCCTCCTCCTCCTCTCAGCACTGTTTCAACCCTCATTTCCTCACACCTCACATCTTACACACAACATGCAAACTATTCATACAAGACAGGCACCTTGTTTTATCAAGCATATCGCTACTAGAATCCCTTCTTTCTTATGGAAGAAGGTCACGCACGACATGCTGTAGGAGGCCATAACCGGAGGGGGCTGGCCTGCCTGCACACCATCTCCCCTGTCGAAGAAAACATGCTGGCCATTACGAGCAGTGGGAGAGTTATGGCCATGGTGTGAGGCAACACTGGAGGAGACGTCGCACAAGATTTCTTCACAACTTATCCTCTCTTTCCCTTCTTACTTCTATCTCAATCCACACACTCTGCATGACAAACTGCAGCTGCTTTCAGCAGCCACTCACCTCTCTCTGCTCTCCCTTCACCCTAAAACCTAACCCTTGTCCATCTCTTTCATCTCAGATGCGGAAAATGTTGACGCCTTGTGCCACTTCAGGAAGAAGGTGTCATTAGGTATACTTTAAAGGGTAGGTTGGAATAGGGTTCTTCACATGGTGAATCACCAGACACAAGTGTGCAGGAGCTAGGGGAGGGGTTAGGGCGCCACAGGTGCCAGCTCGCCAGAGATTGAGATCACATACTAGCTCTGCAGAGGACTCAGATGCTGAAAACGAGTGCTCAGTTTATCGAAGAAGGCAGATGGGCATTCATCAGGAAATTCTACATGCACTGGGCAGCCTGCCAGTGAGCTTGTGCACAATGGCTCAGAACATGGAGGTCTCCAGCTCCAAATTGTGTCGGGGATTCGCACAGATTACGCAGACCATTTTGTCCAACATGGAGTGAGTGGTCAGCTCCAGGAATACGACAGTGGCGCCCACTATGATGGAGCTTCTGCTGACAGCTTCCATGGCAGCTCCCACTCCTGCCTGCCATATTGGTCCTTTAGACGCTCGTTTTACCCCTGTAAAGCGTGAACAAATTTCGAAGATGTCCACTTTCAAACAGCATGAATTTTTAGTCATCCTTTTATGGTCACACCATCAGTACGGTTCATATGATCTATGAACACTTCCACCTGAAGAAAACAGGAACCAGCTGAGACAGTGATAATAATAGAAAGTACCAGCATACTGCCAGATGTGGGAATTAAGGGCAACAAACCTCTGATTGCTTCTTGCTGGAGCATGCTGCCAAACACAGATAAACTTCTTTATTTTGTAATAGTCACGCTGCCAAGCAAAGATTTGCCCTTTACACCAGGTTGAAAGAACAGATAAAGTGAACACAAGAACGAAAGAAAGAAATATACGAAACTAAATAGCTGTAGATAAAAGCATGATATTAAAGGCAATCATTAGAAAAAGAATAAACTGTATTTAGTGGTATTCACTTTTTCCATTAATATCTAGAAACATAGGAACAGGAGTAGGCCATTTAGCCCCTCGAGCCTGTTCCGCCATTCAATGAGATCATGGTTGATCTGTGACCTAACTCCATAAACCTGTCATAGCCCAATATCCCTTAACACCTTTGGATAACAAAAATCTATCAATCTCAGATTTAAAATTAACAATTGAGCTAGCATTAACTGCTGTTTGCGGAAGAGAGTTCCAAACTTCTACCACCCTTTACGCGTGGAAGTGTTTCCGAACTTCACTCCTGAAAATCCTGGCTCTAATTTTTAGGCTATGTCCCCTAGTCCTAGACTCCCCAGCCAGTGTAAATAGCTTCTCTCTATCTACCCTATCAGCTCCCCTTAATACCATGAAATAGTAATCTTGCTAACTCAAACTTAAGTTCAAATTAACTCAACTTCTCTCAAACTGAATATCTGAACATTGCACCAGAAATAGTGACGGCAATCTAAATGAACTATTTTTTGTTTCAATTCAACATACGGCATATTGATTATGCCATCTTACTGTCTGTCCTCACTAGTCTTCTTTTCTGAAAAGTCACTGCTTGCTTGTTGCAGTGCGTACAATTTATACCCCATGGTGGCTTGATATTTGAGCAGCATCTTTTCTGTTCATCTTGTGTGGGGCAGTGGAGCACAATTATTTCGGGAAGAATGGCCATTGAGGCAAGAACACGTTTGCAGCAGTTCAAAAGGTTCCCCAGTAATTTGTACTTTTATGCAAGAACTGATATGTAACTCCCCCCTTCCTACCTCTGTAACCTTCTCCAGCCCGACAACCCTCTGAGATCTCTGCACTCCTCCAATTCTGGCCTCTTGCCCATCCCCGATTTTCATCACTCTACCATTGGCCGCCATGCCTTCAGCTGCCTAGGCCCTAAGCTCTGGAATTTCCTCCCGTAATCTCTCCACCACTCTACCTCTCTCTCCTCCTTTAAGAAGCTCCTTAAAAGCTACCTCTTTGACCGAGCTTTTGGTCACCTGTCCTAATACCGCCTTCTCTGGCTCAGTGTCAAATTTTGTTTGATAATGCTCCTGTGAAGCGCCTTGGGACGTTTTACTATAAGACCATAAGAGATAAGAGCAGAAGTAGGCCATTTGGCCCCTCGAGCCTACTCCGCCATTTAATGAGATCATGGCTGATCTGATTTTTACGTCAACTCCACTTTCCTGCCCTTTCCCCATATCCTTTGACTCCCTTGCTGATCAAAAACTTGTCTAACTCAGCCTTGAATGTATTCAATGACTCAGCCTCCACAGCTTTTTGGGGTAAAGAATTCCAAAGATTCATGATCCTCTGGGAGAAGAAATTCCTCCTCATTTCCGTCTTAATCGGGCGACCCCCTTATTCTGAGACTATGCCCCCTAGTTTTAGATTCCCCCATTAGGGGTAACATCCTCTCAGCATCTACCCTATCGAGTCCCCTCAGAATCTTGTATGTTTCAGTAAGATCTCCTCTCATTCATCTAAACTCCAATGAGTATAGACCCAACTTGTTCAATCTTTCCTCATAAGACAACCCTTCCATACCTGGAATCAACCTAGTGAACCTTCTCTGAACTGCCTCCAATGCAAATATGTCCTTCCTTAAATAATGCCACCAGAACTGTACACAGAACTCCAGGTGTGGTCTCACCAGCACCCTGTACAGTTGTGGCATGACTTCCCTGCTTTTATATTCCATCCCCCTTGAAATAAAGGCCAATATTCCGTTTGCCTTCCGGATTACCTGCTGCACCTGTATGTTGACTTTTTGTGTTTCATGTCCGAGGACACCCAGATCCCTCTGTACCGCAGCATTTTGTAGTATTTCCCCATTCAAATAATCCCAAAGTGGATGACTTCGCATTTTCCCACATTATATTCCATCTGCCAAATTTTTGCCCATTCGCTTAACTGTCAATATCCCTTTGCAGACACTTTGTGTCCTCATCGCAACTTGCTTTTCCACCTATCTTTGTGTCATCAGCAAATTTGGCCACAAGACACTCTGTTCCTTCATCCAAGTCATTGATATATATTGTAAATAGTTAAGGCCGCAGCACTGATCCCTGCGGCACCCCACTAGTTACAGATTGCCATTTTGAAAATGACCCTTTTACCCCGACTCTTTGTTTTCGGTCAGTTAGCCAAACCTCTATCCATGCCAGTATAGTACCCCCAACACCATGAGCTCTTATCTTGTGCAGTAATCTTTTATGTGGCACCTTATCGAATGCCTTTTGGAAATCCAAATATACTGCATCCATTGGTTCCCCTTTATCCATCCTGCCCATTACTTCCTCAAAGAACTCTAATATATCTGTCAGACACGATTTCCCCTTCATGAAACCATGTTGACTCTCCTTGATTGTATTTTGAGTCTCCAAATGTCCTGCTACTACTTCCTTAATAATGGATTCTAGCGTTTTCCCAATGACAGATGTTAGGCTAACTGGGCTATAGTTACCTGCTTTCTGTCTCACTCCCTTCTTGAATAAGGGTGTGACGTTTGCGGTTTTCCAATCTGCTGGGACCTTTCCAGAATGTAGTAAATTCTGGAAGATTACAACCAATGCATCCACTATCTCTGTAGCCACTTCCTTTAAGACCCTCGGATGCAAGCCATCAGGCCCAGGGGACTTGTCAGCCTTTAGACAGCCATTAGTTTACCTAGTACTTTTTGTCTAGTGATTGTTTTTAGTTCCTCCCTCCCCTTTCCCCCTTGATTTTCTACTATTATTGGTATGTTATTAATGTCTTCTACTGTGAAGACAGATACAAAATATCTGTTCAATTCCTCTGCCATTTCCTTGTTTTCCATTATTATTTCCCCATTCTTATCCTCTAAGGGACCAATGTTTACTTTAGCTACCCTCTTCCTTTTTATATACTTGTAGAAGCTTTTACTGTCAGTTTTTATATTTCTTGCTAGTTTACTCTCATAATTTATTTTCTCCCTCTATTATTCTTTTAGTCATCCTTTGCTGGTTTTTAAAGTTTTCCCAATCTTCGGGCTTACCAGTAATCTTTGCCATGTTGTATGCTTTTTCTTTTAACCTGATACCATCCTTGACTTCCTTAGTTAGCCATGGTTGGTTCACCCTTTTTGTGGAGTCTTTCCTCCTCACAGGGATATATTTTTGTTGTGAGTCATAAAATATCTTTTTAAATGTTTGTCACTGCTTATCCACCATCGAATCTGTTTACCCAGTCCACTTTAGCCAATTCCGCCCTCATTCCTTTATAATTGCCCTTATTTAAGTTTAATACAGTTGTTTCAGACCCAAGATCCTCACTCTCAAACTGGATGTGAAATTCTATCATGTTATGATCACTGCTTCCCAAGGGATCCTTTACTTTGAGATCGTTAATTAATCCTGTTTCGTTACCCATTACCAGATCCAAAATGGCCTGTTCCCTGGTTGGTTCCCTGACGAATTGGTCTAAGAAACAATCCCTAATACACTCTATGAACTCCTCCTCAGGGCTATTTTTGCCAATTTGATTTGTCCAATCTATGTGAAAGTTAAAATCGCCCATGATTATTGCATTACCTTTTTTACAAGCCCCCCTTATTTCCTGATTTATATTTTGCCCTACAGTGTAGCTACTGTTAGGGGGCCTATATACTACTCCCACCAGTGATTTCTTTCCATTGCTATTTCTTACCTCCACCCAAATTGATTCGACATCTTGATCTTCTGAGCCAAGATCATTTCTCACTATTATACCAATTTATTAACAGAGCTACCCCACCACCTTTACCTTTTCTCCTATCCTTCCGAAATGTTCAATAACCCTGAATATTTAGCTCCCAACCTTGGTCACCATGCAACCACGTCTCTGTAATGGCCACGAGATCATACCCATTTGTTTCTATTTGTGCCGTCAATTCATCTATCTTATTACGAATGCTGCGCACATTCAAATAAAGAACCTTTAATTTTGTCTTTTTACCATTCTTTCCTACCCCGGCCCCATTTGCTAGTGCACTCTTCTGTTTGTACGCTCTGTCTCTTCCTGACACACGCTGTTTATCATTACCCCCATCACTTTCTTGTACTACTTCCTTGTCTTTTCCCTTTATCAATCTAAACTTCGCCCCACCTGAGCACCCCCCCCACATTTAGTTTAAAGCCTTCTCTATCGCCCTAGTTATTTGGTTTGCCAGAACACTGGTCCCAGCATGGTTCAGGTGAAGCCCGTCCCAACGGAACAGCTCCCTCTTTCCCCAGTATTGGTGCCAGTGCCCCATGAATCGAAACCCATTTCTCCCACACCAAACTCTGAGCCACGCATTCATCTCTCTGATCTGATTTACCCTGTGCCAATTTGCTCTTGGCTCAGGTAATAATCTGGAGATTATCACCTTTGTGTTTCTGCTTTTTAATTTAGTCCCTAGCTGCTCAAACTCCCTCACTACTTTAAAGGCGCTATATAAATGCAAGTTGTTGTTGTTGGTGCAGTGATCAAATACTGTTCAGGAGAGACTGAAGTACATTGATACATGCATCATGTATTCATGCATTACTGTGAATTATATCTTAAATATTGGATCCATTTTCAGCTCGGGGTGTAGTGGCAGATGAAACCCGCACACTGGATCCAAGAAGTCTGCATCATTGTGGTTTGCAATTCACATATTTCCCTCCATGTTTGTTATTACCATTTAAAGCCATTTCACGGTGGGTTCTTCAACAATAGTTTCATTACTGCTTTGTGTGCTCCCTGTCTCTCGTTTCTCCAACCTTTCTTTCTAAAATGGTGAAGCGTGCGCTTGCATACTTTCAGAAAATTTGTTAGTGCAGCCAATAATGGTCCCATCTGGGGTTTTTAGTGCCATCAGTACTTAGTACACGCTGCTGAGAAAAAGGAACAAAAGATCTGAGAGCAATCAATGATGTTCTTACCTTACTATGAAGGAGGCTTTTAACTAACCCAAACAGGTCGGGGTTGTTTTGTTACCATTAGAATGTTGAAGGCTGCGCTCTCCAGCAAGAAGCCCCATTCTGTTGCCTTGCATACTTTGTAGTTTATTTAGCTTTTATTTCCACTCCCCACCACCCCCCCCACCCCCACCTCCATTTGCTCTCATTTTATCCTTTGCCTTTTCAGAGCTGTTCAGCTCCATGGCACCTCCAAGCTGAGAAAGCAAACATTAATGTATTGTGGACTTCACCGTATCTTTCAACACCCAGAAGATCCCCTCTATGGGTTATGATGACCTATCCAGCAACCAACTTACCAGAAAAATGACCAAGAGACAGGAGGGCCAGCCTACAAGAAGAGAGACCTTCATACACGATGCTAGAAAGCATCGTAGACAAAGCGTAGAATTTTTGGAGCATCAGTTTATCACTTTATAACAGGCTAACTGAATCAATCTTAATACTGCACTGCCTTTGTATATTCATTACAAAACAGTGCCTCAGACACAGGTAAAATATTCTACATTTTAGCAGATTTTAATCAGCGTACCATATTCTGAACGCTTCATAAATAAGATGTAATAGACCAGGGGGCAATACAATAGATCAGATGGCGTACTGACCCTAAGGTTGCAAGTTCAATCCCAAGATTGGCCGTCAGGACTGCTTTGGTATCCTTGGTTGGGAAATGTTGTCAATTCTCAGCCAGATTGTTGCACATTCAACCCCTCTGGTAGAGGAGAGACCGACAGACAGGCTCAGTTCACCTGAATCACACATCTTGCAGGTTAACCACACCTCAGGGTTAACACTACCAATAGAACAGGCTCCAGCCTGGACTGTTCATTCTCCTGACTGCTGGAGGATGTGCTGGAAAACCAATAAAACATAAAGCAAATTCAATTCACTCTTCTCTACGTGAATCCACGTGTGAGCTACATTCAGCACAGAACAGGTTAAAACCTTATTGTCAGATAAATGATTGGCCATGTGTAGTAAATCAGTAATTTTATGTAAAGTAACCGAGTTACCTGAAGAAGTTAATGAAATCAATCTTACGAGAAGCAAAGATGACTTTAATTTCAGTCAGTATGACACTGATGTTGTAGATAAAGGTATTATATCATATGGGTCACCATAGTAAAGGTATTATACTATGAAGGTCACCACATGTAATAAGGTTACTTACATCAGCTGCAATCACCATCTTCTCAATCACCTAATTACTAACTTTTATAATTTAATTCATCCTTGGGATGTGGGTGTCGCTGTCAAGGCCGCCATTTGATGCCTGAACTGGGAATCTTGAGGCCGGCCCAAAATTGGGCCTTGGGCCTCATCTAAATAATCTGGGAGATCTGCTGGTGCATGTTGCACATCTTACTGAGCAACTCTACATTAGAATATCGTGCTTCCCCGAAGACGCAATAAAGGAGCTGTGCCAGTTGCTACAAGGAATTTGCACTACTGAATACATGCAAATGAACTGATCCTTCAAATTACAGCAGGGTCAGTGCTGGGCAGAATCGACGGGCCCTAGTCCCTACTGAGGGGCGTAACACTGACATCAGTGGCCTCGTGAAATTCACGGCCATTGTTCTTTCCACCAATTCCTTGACCTGTTCTAATTCCTTCACAGCTCCTCCCCACTGAAAAACAAAACATTTTTGTATTTCAGTTTTCTTTTCAAGTTTTTTTATATGTGACATGCCTTATTTTTGGCCTGCTTTTTTCTGACAGTGGATCGTCAGAATAATTGGAACATTATTGGCCTTTTATTCCCACTTTTCACTAATGAATCCATTATGAAGGAATAGGAATCCCAGAACAGCACTTCCTTTTTTAATTCATTCTTGTAATGTGGGCGATGCTGGCAAGGCTGGCATTTATTGCCCATCCCTAGTTGCCCTGAGAAGGTGGCGGTGGGCCTTCTTCTGGAACCGCTGCAGCAGCATGATACAACTGAGTGCCTTTCTAGGTCAATTCAAAGGGCAGTTCAGAGTCTGGAGTCTCATATAGGCCAATGTAAAGAATCTTACAACACCAGGTTATAGTCCAACAATTTTATTTGAAAATCACAAGATTTTCAAATAAAATTGTTGGACTATAACCTGGTGTTGTAAGATTCTTTACATTTGTCAACCCCAGTCCATCACCGGCATCTCCACATCATATAGGCCAGACCAGGTAAGGATGGCAGGTTTCCTTCCCTAAAGGGTTTTTACGACAATCCAACAGCTTCATAGTCCATTCCAGATGTTTTTATAAATTGAATTCAAATTCTCAAACTGCCACGGTGGCATTTGAACTCATGTTCTCTGGATTATTAGTCCAGTAATATAACCACTAAACTATCCGTACTAAATGCATACAAGTAGTTCAATAGGTCTATCGCCTGGCATTACACCCCTTATACTCACATCTACTTTGCCTCTAAAATTAGAGACAGGAAAATGTGGCCCAACATTAATTTATTTAATCCTTTAATCATTTCTGACAAAACATCTCCAGTAATAAGTGCAGCAGGTATCACTGTCAGTAAGGTCATACCAAAAAAATAAATTACAAATACCCAGAAGGAAACAATAACAGACAGAAAATTAATAATGGTGAACACATTGTTGAAGTAACCTGCACTATGACACGGTTATAGAATATACAGCTGGCAGCTGTGGTATATGATTTTTACAGCACAAGCAAACGTAATCATATAATGAATGACAAATTTGTGAATGTTCAGGCTGTTCGGGTTCATGAGTGACATTAAGCTTGCATAACACAGCTGGCAGCCATATAAGATATTCATTTCATTTTTCCATAGTTTATGGGTCAAAAACTCTTCTAAGGTGGTTGATTTTTACACCATGGATCCACAGGCTAAGTTAGTATAAAAAAATCTCAAACATCAAATCTTGCTATTATCTGCCAATTCAGTCTTCTGAATGGAAAGATTAATCTGTCCTACTGATGGTGAATGTTAGCTGGTTCTATATATGTTTTTAAGAGTTTACTTTTCATTTGTTAATAAATAAAAAAAATTATTCTGATTGAATTTCGCTGGACCTATTTTATTTCCACAGATTGAAAGTGCAGTGAACATGTTCCCTCAGCTCACTGCACTAAATAAAAAATGTAAAATAAGGCATTTTTGCAGGCCGAGATTTGTGCTGCAGCAATGGGATTTTAAGCAGCGTAAACAAAAGTGACAGAGAATAATTTGAAAATGATGTGATATTTATAATATAACTTCTAATCAATGGCTGACTGCTGTATGGTTAGGTACGAAGTCTACTCTTCTGTTATGACCAGTGTATATAGTTACTGCGGTCTTTGTAAAGAACTCACTGAAGCAATTAACCTTAACACCCTCGTAATGGATTTGCCGCCAAGCTGCTACCTCAGTGATGAGAGTTAACAAATAGACCTGTCATAGGACACCTTGAGTTGTTGGGTCTGTTAGGTTCAGTGCAATTGCGAGAAGCAGAAACACAGTAAAGTGCCATTTGCATCATCAATAATGGAAAGTGGGCGCTGCTCATTGTACATTGATCCATTTTAAAGTGTTGTGTATCATGCATTTAGTGTGAAGGTGTTTAGTGCTAATTGTAACACTGCGGATTGATCTGTGACAAGAGCAACTTCAACTGCCCACATCTCCATTGAGACTGCCTGCTGTTTTGAGGTCAGTGTAGATTTTGATTGCTCCATTTTCTGCTTATGCACTTCATCGACCTAGACAATTAAAGAACAGAGCTGACAGTTCTGGTGAGGCTCCAAGGCGCCTGTTGGCAACTCACTTACTCCCTTATGCTCAGAGTGCCTTTTAACATATAGAGGTTTTCTCCTCAGGGGCAAGGGTAGACAGTACTAGTGTGTTCTAACTGGCGTCATGCTGCATATTGTCTGAAGCTAGTGTAAAGAACAAGGGTAAGAGAAAATAATATCATAGGTCACCAGACTGTGATGGGGAAAGCATTATTGAATTGTATCTCACAGAGAGAAAGAAATGCAGGTTTATTTTTATTTCGATATATTGCTATTCCTCTTTTAAAACGTATAAATTTTGGAGTTTTTTGCACAAATGAATTACAGTTCTTCAATTTATTTTATGAAATGGATAAACAATTAAGACAAAAGGCTTTTTGCTCCTACAATGCCCTTGAACTACTGACATAATATTAACCCTTCATTTACAAAGACTATCATTAACAGTAATATACTGTACTTATCTATTCAGCTGCTCTCAGGTCAAATAGTCGATTAATCAATCCATTAGTAAAAACACAGACTCTAGCAGTGGCTCCTGTCTATGCCTCCCCCGCTCCTCTACCCCCTCCTCTCTCTTCCCCTTCCCCTTCCCCTCCCTTCCCCCGCTCCTGGGTGTCCCTTTGCTCTTTCTGCGTAATCTTTATTGTTTCAATCGGGAGGTACATATACAACTTTACATTAAGGAATAGTATTTGGAACTATTCAGATTTACATTAAGATCAAATTGAGGCCCAAAATAAAAAACAACTATGCATGAGCTTATGAGACAGGCTCCAAAATGAAATGGGACTGAACGCCCCAGACTGCCAGTGGCAAAGAGGGCTGGGAACTAACATCAAACAGACCAATGGTCATTTTAGGTGGACCATCCACATTACAGACTGGCCCACTGAACCACTGACAACAACACGAAACAAGAAAGTGTATGCCAACTGAACAGCACTGGAAAGTACAGGAATTTCCCTTTACAGGATGTTTGTGAAGTAAAGACTTTCCACTGAGGGACTAAGAAATGGGAGCACACTCTAGAGAACATAGGAACAGGAGTAGGCCATTCTATTAGATCATGGCGAATATTACCTCAACTCCATTTATCAGGAAGTACAATGATTTGGCCCCCTGTCAATATCTTGAGAGAATTATTGGATAACAACTAAATAAGAGGTCAAATTGGTGGGAAATATAGCAGCTGAGGCCATGCATAACTGACAGGCGATTGGAATGGATTTTTAAAAAAATAATTCTTTGGGATGTGGGCATTGCTGGCAAGGCCGGCATTATTGCCCATCCCTAGTTGCCCTCGTGAAGGAGGTGGGCCGACTTCTTAAACTGCTGCAGTCCACGCGGTGAAGGTACTCCCACAATGCTGTTAGGTAGGGAGTTCAAGGATTTTCACCCAGCATCAATGAAGGAACGGCGATCTATTTCCAAGTCGGGGTGGTGTGTGCAAGCATCTGTCAGTGGAGGTAGCGTGCAATGAACTTACTGAACCACCAGGGACCTGAATAAATGAATTCAAATGGAAACACTTACATTTTTTTAAACCAACTTCCTGACACTCTTTCCCTGCAAGTACACCACCAAAAGTCAATATGGTGACAAACAACTAAAACATCTGCAAGTTGTACCATTGAATATTTACAGGACTGTTTTCTTGGAAGGAAATTTGGCAGTGCAGTGTATTGAAGCATCAACATGTGGTGACAGGTTCAAATCCCTCCCTCCACACGTGACTGAATTCCCAACCTCAGTTGCTGCTGGGTGAAAATCCTTGAACTCCCTACCTAACAGCATTGTGGGAGTCCCTTCACCGCATGGACTGCAGCAGTTTAAGAAGTCGGCCCACCTCCTTCACGAGGGCAACTAGGGATGGGCAATAATGCCAGCCTTGCCAGCAATGCCCACATCCCAAAGAATTTTTTTTTTAAATCCATTCCAATCGCCTGTCAGTTATACTGCTTGGAGATACAGAGCAAAGACCTAATATCCCTTTACACACACGGTGACAGACAGTGAGAGACAGAGACGCAGATAGACAGTGGGCAGAGAGAGACAGTGAGGTAGAGAGTGGCAGTGAGAGACACATAGAGACAGAATACAGCTTCTTGAATTTAGGTAAGAGCAGTATTGGTGGAACCTGGAGTCTGAATCAGCTGCCTGTTCTCAAGGATGAGGTAGTTGGTAGTTGATTAGAAAGTTTATGTATAGGTGTTTCAGAGAGTCTCTTTTGCAAGTCATCGGAGAGTAGCTGCCTGTCCTGTTAGCCCAAGTGATGTATGTCCTCTAAGACCACAGAGATGAGAAATAAGCAGAAAGAAATGCATTTAAATCTAAAAAAAAGTCTCATATTGAAGGGTTAATGTGAATCAGGCCAATTTAAACCACTTTACATTCCAGATTCCAGAAGGAACTCATGCAAGATACCTCTACAAATAGACTCTGAAATATTAGATCATTCCTCTTCCAGCTCTTAGCTATTTCAATATTCAACTACTTGGTAACTGAACTATTATGTACTGAATGTAAATGTGAGCTTCATTTTGAAATGTAATTATGTTATCTGTTAGTACAACAAATTAACGTAATTTGTTTTTCGTAAAGATAATTCAGGTGATTGTAAATGCAAATGGAATTTGGATGAGCTTAAGTAAACTAACCAGAAAAATGTTTTGGAAGGAATGAGTTGCAGTTTTGAACTGTGTGAGAGCAAATTCCCCCTTTCACATATGTTCACACCATGTGATCAATTACATCTAATCATATCCTAACAGCATTTAACCAGAACAAGGTGATGATTATAGCAGCCTGCTCACTGCTTCACAATATGGCAAGTCTAATTTATCACAGTCAGAAATTATTCTGTATTTACACTGATGTCTCACCTATGTTTTATGTACTGCATTATGGAAATTAATACGATTAAATGAACAATTTGATTATTGTGAACAGAATAGCAGCGATTTTCCATGGGATTTTGAAGAGGCAATCAGTCGGGGAGCCATTCCACCGGATCCTTGTCGTTCTGTTACTTTCGGGGTTTTCCACCGTTAAATAAGTCCACCTAAATATGGGTGGATGCATTCAAATTCTGTGGTGATGACAGAGTGATGTCATGTGTCACATTTTTCACCTTTAGTAACGCTGGATGCATGGAATTGGCAAAACGTTCCTGATGACCTGTGTTTCTATAGCATGCAGGAGAACATTTAAATTTTAAATGACCCCTGACCCCTCCCCTAAAGGTTGGAGGATGATCGATTGCACTCCTGCACCCTATAAATTTGGAACGTTTTTTAAATAACCTTGCCCGCCTCCTTCAGCTGCCCCAGTGCCAGATGGGATTCTTGCCAGGAGCTGTAATTATGATAATTAGGCTGACACCAGAAAATTCACCACTGTCAGCAGAACCCAAGCGGGTGGGTGCCAAGACCACCGTGCCAACTTTACTGTGGTTTCCCACCCAAGTGGAAAATCCTAACCCAATAACAATCCAACATACTATTTGCACTCATGTTTCAACAGGACATATGCTTGTAATGAACTACAGTTTCCACTGAATGAAAGGGTAAATGTTATAATACTGCCCTCTTGGAGAGCAGCCTTGCTTGATGGGAGCGCAGGTCGGCGAATCGGGCATGAAAGTCGTTGCGCCCGATTCGTGGCGCTCCCAATTTTCTGGCAATTGATTTCATATGGCTGGGAAAACTAGGAGCAGCACGATTCTCTGAACCCCACACTTGTCAGGAGCCTCGCCTCGCAGGAGCTAACACTTTACAAGGTTTTTGGTCAAACTTCATGGGTCTTCGCAATCAGAAGAGGCACATTTCACACACACGCCACCTTCCATTTTGCAGTCTAAAATCAGGCCAGATGTTGCATAGTACATACCCACATACACAAATACATAATAATAGAATAACACAAAATTCTGGAAACACACATCGGGTCAGGCAGCATCTGCGAAGAGATAGGTCAGGTTAATGTTTCAGGTCGATGACCTTACATCAGAACAAAGATTATACACTGATCTTTCTGAATGTCTCTGATACACAAATCTCCAGTATGAACCCTGTCTAGAGAAATCCCCGATGAGAGTGTCAGCAATTTTCCTGATGATAGTGTTAGCAATTTTAAGACGTCATTTTCTGCTAATGTTTTTTTTAAGATTTATTTCATGAGGCCTTCAGCACAGGCTGAAAAAAACAAAAAGGCCATAGTTATAAGTTACATAAACCTACAATTATTTGTATACCTTGTTAAGGCATAGGTGTAAAATGAGATAATATCAATTGTGCTAATTATAGCATCTCATTTGCTCACAATGTGGCAAATGGAATTCCTGGCTTCTGTGGAGAAATACAAGTTTCTCTAATTGGCATCATTAAGGGATAAGCAGTTAACATACATTTCTTTTAAGAGGATCACACTGCCAAAGTGAGGTTTCGAGACAAAGGCTGCATCACACATGGATCCTCCATACGTCAGAAAAAGGCACTGGATCAATCCTGCCAATCTCACTGATTCCAGAGACTCGAGGAAGAGTCGGGGAAGAGCCATCTGAACAGTGACCTGGAATCAATCCAGAGCTTGCACAATTCCACGATGCCATATCATTTCACCATGCTTACTGAAGACACTCACCAAGTTAAATCAATAATGCTTGGCGTTCTCCCAGCAAGACGGCAGCATTTACACCACGGAACATCGAGGTAAAGGTGAGCTGAGTATGCCAATATAACTTTGGAGCTTCAACTGAGTATGTATGTACACAGATACATTAAATTAAATAACTGTCCCAGTTACATCTTAATGTAATTTGAAAGCCATGCTGGAAAAAATGTTTTACAAGATCCCTGATTTTATTTAAATCAAATGAGTTCTTAGTGAGTGAAAAGATGTTAAGCTTTTAACTAAAGGAAATCAATCCTGAAAAGATATAAGATTCACAATTAGCACAGAGGAGAGCTGTTCAGTGGGGAGAACAGATTATAAAAGACGAGATAAAGCAAAAAAATATATTGAAGGACTACAATTGGAGGGTTAACATGTTGAGGTAGATTTTATTTCACGATTGTCCACGCTTAATAATATCACAATCCACCAAGTGAATATTATTTAGCAGTGTGCAAATCAAGTACACTTTTTAAATATTTTCCAACAGAGGAGCTGTAGAACTTTCATAGGATCCTGCCCTGCATGGGATGGGGACAGAACAGGTAATTGCAAACAAAATTAGACATCGCACAGGCCTTGCATCAACACTGACAATAAAACGATTTTGGAGGCAATGTCGTGACAGCACTTGACCAAAAATACTTCAATAAAATGTAAAATATGTATTTATTTTCATGAAAGAATTTGTAAGCCTGTCAGAAAGGATCCGAAATGGCCTTTAGGTAGTAAGAGCATCTTTTGTTTATATTAAAAGAACGGGCACTTTCACACCCACAGCCATCATTTGCTGGTACAGTGCTCAGGTGACACCAAGACCACAGTGGTGGCAGCTCAGAAAGCACGACAGAAATACATTCAAATTCATGTTAAATATTTATTCAATGGCACTCCTTTTGAATGAATATAAAATTAAATCATTTTGTATTTTTAAAAACAGATTACCCTCACCGCGAGCATGTCTTCATAAAAGAAGTGAATTTTTTTTTAATTTTGGTTGGGGCAGGGGAGGGGTAGTGAAGGAGAAGACCCAGAAAAGGAGCAAGTGGTTTTATTCTCCCCCACAGTGAAAACACTCAAGTGTCTTGATAATGATTTTCAACATGACTCTGCTGATCACATTAAAAATATATAAACATATAAAAATAGAACTGCTGACACATCTTGGTGAAGTCAGTGAGCCAATACAAGGTGCTGCTAAGTACATTCACTGTAACATGTCAATCCCTGTGTTACTTCTAAGCTGCCTAGCTGCTCGGTTTTTCTCTTAAAGCTCGAAAATAATTTGTCCCAGGTTGGTGGGTAAGTACAATTTTATGACCCAAAATGGACAATTTGTACGTGTGCGCTCTTCAACTCCACCCAGATCTTATTTTCTCCCCCCACAAACTAATTTTAAGATTGCCATCAACCACGAAGTTAACATTTATATTATCAGCACTTCACACTAATGTCAAACAAGTCCGCAGGATTTCAAGGCAGGCAAAGAATAGGATAGTAGGGCATTGTTACATGTTAAGGCGATTTCCAATATCAGTCAGTTCTAATCCTGTAGGTGACAGGTTTAAACCACTGACTCCTCATCAAAGTACACATGTATCTGAACTCTCCCACCCCCACACAAATGAAACATTTGCCTTTTGTCTTTGTCTACAACAGAACAGGAGACTTTGTAATAAATATCTGAGCCCCTTTGCAAAAGCCCTGCAGTGCAGTTTTAGCTGCACAATTTCAATGGCACTTGACATAAATTTAATATTTTTTAAAGAAATGTGAGGAATGTAGCTAAAGACGTTCAGACTGCCGTAAAAGGAGTAAAGTGAGAAAAAAAAAATAAGAAGCTTGTGTTAGCATCGATTGCTGTTGAGACTTTGCACGAGACCGCTAAAAATGACCTTACTGGGATATTTTAGGAGGTGGATTATTCCTCATTTGTGTTGAACCCAGGAACAGCAGGCTCATCAGAGCTGCACCGTAGCTATGCAGGAGATCCCATAAGAAGATTAAAGCTGGTGAATATTTCATGCCCTGATTGACAAATCTTGAGAACCTGTTGTGGGACTGGCGCCCGTGTCCCAATTTAAAATTGATCCTAAAAGCAGTCTGTTTAAAACTCTCGCCTTTCACTGACAGAGGGGAAATGGCAGGCCATTCGTGAAGCAAAAGGGGAGGGGGTGGAAGGGGGCGGGAGGAGTTGGCTGCAACTTTATTTACTCAAGCAGGGAGACACTCTGTCTCCTTGCTATTCAAAGAAAAAAGGAGAATAATGGAATTTTGAGAGTGGGAGGATCCCAGTGTGTTCAGACTGTGGCTCCAGGGTATACGCTGCAGAACTAAAAAGATGCCATTCTGCTGCCTCTAGACCACAGCTTATCCTTATCAACTCATCCTAAGAAGCCGACACAACCACAACAATTACAACTTCTGTAGCAAATTGATTGCAAACAAACTTTACCAGCGGGATCAAAGACAACATTTATTTTCAATCTTGTCTGTTTTCCATTTTCATGGGACTTTGGTCTAAATTGCGTTTCGCAATGTACCACAGTAAAATGTGACCATATGCTCCCATATCTGACATTCATACAGTGCATCCGATGCAATTTAAGAAATCCCATGAGACATCATCATTTACTTCACAGAAAATGGAAACAGAAGTGGTCGGGGCTTGCCACTGTCATCATTTTAACTTCAAAAATATACATGTGTATGGAAACATAAGCAATAAAATTTAATTTATGAAGCAACATAAAGACGATGTCTATTTTGTGGAACATTGTGGTATTTAATGAGACTTGGGGCAATCAGTTTCTTTTTCATCTGATGTTATGACAAAGTGAATTTGGCTGATCCTAAATATGCCTCAGAGAATCATACAGCACAGAGAAAGGCCATTCGGCCCATTGTGCCTATGCCGGCTCTTTGAAAGAGCTATCCAATTAGTCCCATTTCCCTGCTCTTTCCCCATAACCCTGCATATTTTTCCTTTTCAAGCATATATCCAATTCCCTTTTGAAAGTCACTAATGAATTTACTTCCACCATCCTTTCAGGCAGTGCATTCCAGATCATAACTTGTTGAGTAAAAACATTTCTCCTCATCTCCCCCCTGGTTCTTCTGCCCAATTATTTTAAATCTGTGTCGTCTGGTTACCGGCCTTCCTGCCCGTGGAAACAGTTTCCCCCTATCTACTCTATTGAAGCCCCTCATAATTTTGAAAACCTCCCTTAAATCTCCCCTTAACCTGCTCTAGTCTCTCCACATAACTGAAGTCCTCAGCCCTGGTATAATTCTAGTAAATCTCCTCTGCATTTTCTCCAAGGCCTTGACATCCTTCCTCAAGTGCAATGATGAAGGTGCAAAGCTCCAGTTCCAGTATTTGTAAAACTGACTTTACAAAAATCAACTCAAAAGCACAATATTGGAAAACTTCTGAAGAGGCATTTCACAATCAACTAGAAAGTGAACATTTGATGGAATACAAACCTCCTACGAGGCGTTGCTTGTCTTATTGGGTCTGTCCTACCAAGTGCTATTATAGAAATGGACCAGACATGAGTAACCGGTAAGACTGCCGGTTTTCATTTTGTCTTTAAACTTGCATTGTTCCAATTAAAACGACAAATGTTCAGGGGTAAACGACCAATTTTACACAAACTTTATCAGAATGATTCAAGAAATTGTATTATGTAGATTCTTTGCATATTCCAAAAATACTTGAAAATTTTATGATATAAAAGCAGTGAATACTGGACTTCAATAGCAGGTCAATTAGGATCTCAGAGAAAAAATAGGTTCAGTGTTTCAGGTGTGATCCTTCAGCAGACATTTTTTTAAAGAATGTTATAGTTTCACTAGAAATACCAGGAGCGATGTTTTGTGGTAGCATTCCCGCCTCCGAGTCAGATGGTGTAGCTTTCGAATCCCACCTCAGTAGAGCTCTGGCTCTGAATTCTGGGTTGACGTCCATTGGGATACTCATGTCTGGTGGGTGTATGTAGTTCCCTGCCCACCCCCCATTGTATAGGTTGTGGGAGCCCATAAAATGCTCCTGATGCATAGAACTAACCATGCTATTAGCTGGTATAAAGATGGCTACGGCTATGGAAAGAGCATTCACATTGTGGCCTGTCAGACTGTTAATCAGCCTGCAAATCCTTCCACTACTTCAAACTGTCCTCCAAGGGAAGACAACAACGATAGGAAAACAACAACAACTGAGCTGAGGAAATCTTTACAAACTCATTTAAAATGTCACAACCAACAGTGGCAGAGGAATTCTCACCCCTATCTGATAATGGTCTTGAAGTAATATGGCAAAAATAACAAAGACAGGTATCATGTGACAAAGGCAGAGAGACAGAGACACTTGTTTAGTAGTCAAAAAGTTGGGGGTTGTAAATGTTCAAAACAACCATCATGGAAGTCTCCTATGAATATAATCAACAGACAGCAATATATAAATAATACAGCCAGTCAAAAATTGTTGAGGAATGAAAGGTCCAATTATGAGCAGGACAGTGCGCTAATACACTGCTACAAAGTGATAGAATTCCCAATCTCAGTTAGGCTGCTGAAGAGAAAAGGCAGGAGAAAAGGTGGGGCAGAGATACGGTATAACTCCATAGGGCTGGAGGAAAAGTCTCAAGGTACGGAGTGCTGAAAATCGTTATGCAGCTCTAAACAGATTCATTATCTTCCCTGACTTCTATTTTAGCCCATACGGCAGCAATTGACCTTGTTATAATCACACATCAGGTCTACTCTTCCTAAAACAATCAGCAACACTCTGAAGAAATAAACAATAAAAAGTTTGCCATACATACCATCACCATACTTGGCCGTTATTATTCAGAATCACTGTGAGGATCATCGAGGGAAACAAAGTAGCTCATGTGGATTATGAACGGTACTTCCTTCAGTGACCTCTGCTTTTGCATCGAGGCTCAGATTTACCAACGACATGAGGGAGATGACACAAGCTTCAGACATGGTTAAAAACATGTTAGGCCAGTTTCCTGATTCGGCAAGATTCTTGTCAGGTTTCTTCATTTAAAAAATTACAAGGATTCATGATTCATGACGATAAAGCAATTAAGTGAACAGTAATAATCTCCTGTGACTATATCTGGTTTTCTCTTTAGAAACTATTACTCCAGTGCCCCTTGCACTCATCACACCACACAGTTGGCAGGATAAAGTGTCAGCCTTGGCTCAGTGGCTCGCCTCTAAGTCATGAAAGTCATGGGTTCAAGTCCCACTCCAGAGACTTGAGAACATAATCTAGGCTGACACTTCAGTGAAGTACTGAGGAAGCGTTGCACTATCGGAGGTGCCGTCTTTCATGTGAGATGTTAAACCGAGGCCCCGTCTGCCCTCTCACTTAGATGTAGAAGATCCCATGGCATTATTTGAAGAGGAGTAGGGGAGCTTTCCAGGTGTCCTGGCCAACATCTATCCCTCAACCAGGTCACTTAGCTCATTGTTGTTTGTTGGATCTTGCTGTGTGCATATTAGCTGCTGCGTTTTCCTACATTACAACAGCGACTACACTTCAATGTTAAAGAGCAGAAGGTGAAAATAAAGATTAAACTATTCCCAGGCAGTTGGCTGGACCATTTGGGAAGTATTTATGTTAAAGTTCCGGTATGAAGCTGAAGCAGTGTGAGCTTAATTCCAGTGCGAAGTTGATGCAGTGTGAGCCTAATTCCAGTGCGAAGTTGATGCAGTGTGAGCCTAATTCCAGTGCGAAGTTGATGCAGTGTGAGCTTAATTCCAGTGCGAAGTTGATGCAGTGTGAGCCTAATTCCAGTGCGAAGTTGATGCAGTGTGAGCCTAATTCCAGTGCAAAGCTGATACAGTGTGAGCCTAATTCCAGTGTGAAGCTGAAGCAGTGTGAGTTTAATTCCAGTGCAAACCTGAAGTAGTGTGAGCCTAATTCCAGTATGAGGCTGAAGCAGTGTGAGCCTAATTCCAGTGCAAAGCTGATACAGTGTGAGCCTAATTCCAGTATGAGGCTGAAGCAGTGTGAGTTTAATTCCAGTGCAAACCTGAAGTAGTGTGAGCCTAATTCCAGTATGAGGCTGAAGCAGTGTGAGTCCAATTCCAGTGCAAAGCTGATACAGTGTGAGCCTAATTCCAGTATGAGGCTGAAGCAGTGTGAGCCTAATTCCAGTGTGAGGCTGAAGCAGTGAGAGTCTAAATCCAGTGCGAACCTGAAGTAGTGTGAGCCTAATTCCAGTGCAAAGCTGATGCAGCGTGAGCCTATTTCCTTACCGTACTGTCACCTAAATTCAATTTGGGCAACCTCAAACTTACACCACTCAATGCTTCAAATGAATGCAAAATGTGTAAGTTAACTGACCTGCAAAAAGTTGTCATCTTGGAATTCGGGGATTCTTTCCTGCTATTTTTTCACTTATGACGATACCAATTGTCTACCGTTGCTGTCAGAAAAGCCTCCAAGGATTACAGCTCTATTCTGGATCTTGCTGAAAATAGCAGCATTGGCAATGTGGGTGTGGGAGTAGCATTTTTTACCCTCTGCTGACACGACATTATAAACTTTTATCCTGTGTACTGTGAACCACAAAGTTCATTTTGTGTTGGTCTGAAGACAGATACAATTTATGGTCCTGCGGATTGTGTGAGGGACACAAATCTAGATACTTAAAACTCCAGACCAGGGTTCACACAGAACAAATATCATGTGAGAAATGTCAGTGTCATAATATAGTGTCAGTCAACAGTTATTAAGAGTTTAAAATTCCTAAAAAGCCCAAAAGCAAGTAAGTAATCTGGTTGATACATAGAATTAAACTGTAGCTGCCCTGGGGGTGGGGTGAGGAAAATATTTTGCAACAGTGGTGTGCCAGTCAGAATGGCAATTGGTCTCATCTATAAATCTTTACCACGAGTAAACGGGAAAAATCCTTTTCCTCATTTTAAAACTTACTTCTGCCACTAAGGAGGGCGTCAGTCTGAGTGAGGATGTGGCTGCGAACCAGAGAGATGCTGGAAAAAGATCTGTCAGCGAACAGGATCCCTCCCTATGAGAATGTCAGTTTGATGAAAGTGCTGCAATACCAGTTTGTCCACCAAGTGGGGTGCAAGCCAATCTGGTGCAGATGTCGGGAGTCACTTCTTGTGCATTTCATCCTTGTCGTTAGAATAAAGCCATCTCAGATTCGCAGAGGTGCAAGGTTAGTGCATGAGCCCGTCGCCACGTCAAATTCCCATCTATTAATGTTCTTTATTAAACTTAACGAAAGTGAAAGAGAATTATTTATAAAATGAACAATTTATTAGTGTAATAACTTCGGTTGAATTAATGTTACCTATTCCATTTTTGTTTGGAGAGACACAACAGCCCGGGGGAATTTTAAATGGAAGGGGATTCAGGGGGGCAGCAAACCCACATGATGTCAGCATCACGCGGCCTGGCCGATTTTAACTGCCGGGTCTCATGATACGTGTATTCTTGGAGGTTTCAACAGCACTTCCCCCCGCAAACCCTCTGCTCCAATAATTTTATAACTTATAAACAAAAGTGTTCAAAGAACATGAAAAAAAAACACAATTCTTTTTTAAATGTCTCTTCATGGGTTTCGCGCCCAAAACTGACACAATGGCCCCGATATTACCAGGGAGGCGGGATGACTGGGCGGGTGGGTAACCCGCCCAGTGAAATCGGTCCGTTCCCCAAGCGATCGCGGGTGAATTGAAGGCACTTACTGTGGCTTCTGGGTTTCTCATCGTCAACCTGCGCAGCGGGCGGACTGCGCACCCGCATCACTGGCTGTCAGCTGGAGGAGCCCTATTTAAAGGGGCAGTCCTCCAATGCTGCTCCTGCAGCAAACAACCAAAAGTGCTGCATGGAGCAGACCAGGGGAAAGGCTGCACCCAGATTTAATGATGCCTCACTCCAGGTCCCACTGGATGGGGTGAGGAGGAGGAGGGAGATTTTCGACCCAGCGGATGGGAGGAAGTGGCCTGTCTCTGCCACCAAGAAGGCCTGGCTCGAGGTAGCAGAGGAGGTCAGCAGCAGTAGCAACATCTCCCGCACCTGGATCCAGTGCAGGAGGCGTTTCAATGACCTAACTAGGTCAGCCAAAGTGAGTACACTTACTCATTCTCCTATACTCCATGTTCCACATCACTGCCCCCACCCCACAACTCCTTCTGCACTGCCAACACTACTCAATCACATCACTCCTCATCCTCAACTTACCTGCACTTACTCACCTCCCCAGCACTCATCCCACCACTACCACTCAACCCAATCCTCATACAATGTCATGGCTCTGTCTCATACTCACCCTCTGATGCATCTCTTTCACGGTCAGCCTCACCCAAACCAATGCATTCAGCGGTTGGCCACGTCACCATCCCTCACTCATGCCTCTCTACTTTCTCCCCTTATAGGAGAAGAGAGCCCAGAATGCACGGGAGAGGGCGAAGACCGGAGGGGGGGCCACAACAACAGGTTGTCCTCACGGACGCGGAGCAGAAGGCTTTTGAAGTGAGCCGTACTCTCGAGTGCCTGTCCGTCGAGGACACCGAGACTGCCACCCGACAAACGGCTGGTGACAGAACTTTAACATTCAGCACTCACAATAACATTGTTAATATTGCCTTCTGTTCTTTTACATGGTATTCAGCAACTGCCGTGACGATGGAGGGCGATTCCTCAGAGGACCTGCCAGCTCTGAGGGTGCACAGTCACATCTGAGCGAGCCATCCACCAGCGCAGATACACGCACCTCAGTGGGTCCCCGTCCTCAGTTAGTTGGGGTCGCACATGGTGAGTCACCACACATGTGAGCACGAGCAGACACTGGTAGCAGGGGCAGCTGTGGAGAGTCTGTGTCAGTGGGGGCACTCTTTTCCAGGCTCTGCTCAGCTGGACACAGATGCTGAACCCTGGGGGCCATCCTTTAAAAGGAGAATGATTGAGGGGCAGCAGCACATTTACGAGTTGATGGAACAGGTGCCACGCGCACTCTCCACAATCGGGCAGAGGATGGAGGAGTCCAACTCCTGCATGAGTGGAATGGTGGCACAGGTACAGGAGGGAACCTCTGAGATACTGTCACAGGGATGTAAGGGCATCTCTGAGATAGTGCGGGAATGTCTGCGATGGAGGGAAGACTAGCCTCCATCGAGCTTCAAGCATGGCTCACCAATGAGTTCATTGAGGCCCTGACAACAGCCCTTCCACTCAGGGTGAGTAACTTTCTGCTGCCTTAAACAGGCAGGCAGATACACTAGCACTGGCCTTACTGGCCTTACAAGGCTTCACACATGTCCTCCAAACTCTCATTCAGCAGAGTGGTAGGAGTGATGTGGGTGTGGCCCAGGAGAGGGATGATGGCGAAAGGGGACACTGAAGTGGGGACGCCACTCAAAGCGCTCCCACGTCTCACCCGTTGTCCCCCTCTCAACCAGTACCCACAATGCTGTCTCCTCTCCAGGTGGTCGAGTCTGCCCCTGCACAGGTGCAGGTGGAGCAGTCTTTGAAGTGGCCTCATGGGCACCAAAACCCAGAGGGCGTAGGCCCAAAGCATCTAATCGGTCAGGGCATGAACAAGAGCATCCTGCCACTACCTCTGCTGCAGCCACAGGGGAAGCACCACGTAGGAGTACTCGTAAGCGTAAGGCAAAGGTTTTGTGACCACAAAGGGGATGCACAAGGGTGTTTGACGGTTTGTCATGTTTTTCATTTATATTTCATTTTTGTTATTGGCATGTTAAATATTATCACCACTACTGCCACGTCTTGCCCATTCTTGACTGGCTTGTGTAATAAGTCCCTTTCATGAGGTTCACCATGAACACCCAGACTTGATGCCATCCATTGGGTCACCCTACAGTGGGTGTATGTATAGTTGCACAACTATTTTGTGCAGGTGCCTGTGGCGCAGCACTGTGTTGTAGAGCTCCATGTGGCGGAGGTGGACGGCGTGCCTGGCGAGGCTGGTGATGTTGCTCGTCCTCAGATGAAGTGATGAATGCAGCTATGGTGCCCCCAATCCTGACGGTGTGAGTTTGAGGGGGTTCACAAAGTAGGTAAATGAGTTTGCACAGCAGAGTTTAGGGTATAAATTAACAATTTTGAGTGGAAAGACAAAGGTGTTGCAGCCAAAACTTTGTCTGAAGTGACAGACTGCCCTGCTGCAATACATGAAGCATTCCCCCAACTGTCAAATAATCCTTTGCATCTCCCACTGGCTGCTGGCTGAAACACGTCTGCTCCAAAAGGGAGTGTTTCCCACAGCACGGGAAACACGCTGAGGATCCTTCAAAATTGCACCCCTGCCAAAATCTCCAGTCAATGAGGTCTCTCAAGTACTCAACTACCTAAATAACAATGTAAATTATCATCCCGCCGGCTTTAACTGCCTGTGGGAGTCCCGCATGCGGAAGCTGCGCGCGCACCCGAACGCATCATTGGGGAACCCGGAAGTCAGCGGGTTGGAGCCGGGCTCCGAACCCACTCCAGGATTCCGCCATTTTAGGAGCCTCCAACGCACCCGCTCGGCCATCCGAAAATCGGCCCCAATATTCCAGATGGGATCTGACCGAGGCTCTGTGTCACTGAAGCATCACTTCCTCACTTTTGTACTTCAAATCCCTTGAGATAAAGGCCAACATTCCATTAGTCTTTTTGATCTCTTTTTGTACCCACCACCTCCCTGTAAGCTATTGGAAGAGGTGAGAGCAAGGAGGGACAACCTCCTTTCCAGGAATGGGAAGAAGATTCCAAAAACCTAGATATAGTCTGCCTGGAGAGAGGCAGCTGATCTTCTGAATTCCAGGACTTGGATTCATTACAGCAAATGTTCCAATGACCTGACCAGAGCAACAAGGGTGCGTACAGGTCTTCATTTCTCCATCTCTCTGAGTAATACCTGACAACAGTTCTTTTCCCCTACCCCTGCCACACACTAAATAATTCCCTCCCCTGCATCACATCCTTCACTAAGGGCACACTATACCAGCTCTCCAAACACACTCACCTCATGCTTGTTGCCTTCAGCAGCTACTAACAGCATTCTATTCTTACATGGTAGCAATTGCAGAACCAGGAGCTCTTCTCATGACTCTTCCCTCACTTCATACTCCAGCCACTTGCTTTCCATTGAAAGACCTTCCCTATCCAGCTTGCATCTTGCTTTTCCTCCATCTCTTAGCAAGTGCACTACATGCAGAAATCCAACACATTTGCACTTTCCTTTTCAGTAACCACTGACTGGCTTTCACCCTCTCTTTCTGCAGAAGAAAACGGCACACAACACAAGCAAGAGGAATAAGATAGGGAGGAACATCCAGCATTGTGGCTTTCACCCTGATGGAACACCACAGGTGAAATCTCTTCCTCAGCCTGCTCCCAGTCCCCCTATACATCAGTCTGATGTTGACTCCTTCCACCCTAGTCTTCAATGAGATAGTGTCTGTTTATATCAAATTATGAGCAGTGGTTTGCCCGGGGAACAAAATCCATTAATTGGCAAAGGTACTCTTTATTGTTGAACTGAGAAATATCAACCAAGAAGGTACCAGATGCTGGCTGGCGCCCGTGGAACATCTCTTGGAACCTTTTCATTTATTGAAGAAGGAAGATCAAAAATAAATTAGCAGAAAAAAAAAATTTCCTCTGCTGATATTCCTGTACGTGATATTAGGAAGCATCAGGCAGCTCCGATTAACCATATCTGGCAAGTCATTGACATTTCCAGACATCTGATAGCTCTTTATGTTTTATAATCCCTCTTTAGCTTGGAGGAGAAGTCTCTGGCCCTTTGAATTAAGTTGTAGATTCTGATCTTTTAAAAACAAAGTTGAACATTTTGCTACTATTCTCTGATTTTTTTTCCAGTCTACACCACTGCCAGCCTCAGAGGTGAGGTCCATCCACAAAGAGGCCGGATAATACGTCCACTTTTCACTGTGGAATGGGAAAGGGGGAAGAGGAAAGTGAAATTTCTGGTTACAGCACTAGCCAGCATTCAGTTAGTGCAGCAGTACTGAAACCTGTACGTAATCTTGGTTTTAAAAAATTCAAGCGAGCTCAAGTAAGGAAAATGGCAATGGCTGTCTTCAGATGCCTAAATTAGGATGCATTTTGCACTATAACTGTAGCATTGGTGTGAAGTGGTTTTGCTTCACACAGACGCTATAGTTAATGTATAAATGCAGCCTGAATCCAAATCAGGGCCTAACCTGGCACCAAAGCGAAAAGGAGTGAGACTTCTTGGAGGAGATTGTCTCACTCTGCTTCGCTTAGGATTCAGTTTGGGCTTTCACACCCGATTTACACTGGAGGTTTATCAGTCCGAAGCCATAATTGGTTCATGCCGATGCTGAACTTGTACTGCAAATACGTCCTTAGGTCCACTTTTTTTTTAAAAAAAGAAAAAAAAAGCATATTGCTCCTTTAAGAGACAAGATAAAGGTACAAGGTTTGACAAGAAAAAAAAACAAAATATTTTTTAATTAAAACAGATTCATTTAAGAAAAAGATATGCTAGTAATAGTATCACTGGGCAGTTCAACAGTCTACCCACTACACCAAAATGATTTAATATCTTGTAATACATCATAGTGTTATTAGCATCACCAGTGGTCTGCATTATCCAGGACAACTCCTGGGGGGTTCATTTCCTGTCTGCACTATTTTTAGCGCTGTAGTTAATGAGTTTGCATTAAATTCCTGTCAGTGCTATTTTTAATGCAGCCATCAACCTGTTTATTTTAAATAAGAGTAAAAATTGCACTCAGAGGAAATTAAACCCACTATGGTTTTACAGTAGAGTGCTTAACAATGGCACATTGTCAAGAAATACTTCAGAATAGTTAGCCAGAAAGCCTAAACTAATGTTCAGATCTATAAACAAACCTTCCTTCCAATTACTATTGCATTTACACATATTTTCATATGTTTAAAAGAAATAACATTTCAAATATGAAATCTGAGTGCGTGGTGATCATTTAATATAAAGCATGTTTCCTTAATACTCATTATACATCTATTTGTTATATAATTGTTGCAATTGAATATTCCATCACAAAAAAATATTCTACACAAGAAAATATCACTCTCAGTCGCTACCACATGGTGCTCTCTGCAGGGGAACTGAACATCATGAAGTTGAGTATCCCTGCACATACAACAGATTCTTAAGTGCCATCACCATGGCAACTCTCTCCAATCATTAGTGTTATTTCAAAAAATGGCTCACTATTGTGATTTTCATGTAAATAATGTATACAATGGAAGACTACATTGATAGCACTGAATTACTGTTTACTTTGTTAGTGAGAAAACCCTCATGAACCAAATCCATTTTTGTTGCTGGTGTTAGAACCTCCACTCAATACAATCCGAGTTTTAAAAGAATTGTTAGAGTATTTTGTTTTTAAGATCACGATAAAAAGCTTATAGTAGGTGATCTGCTCAATGTAATGCAAGATTAGAAACATAATCCAAATCTAGTAAGAGCATTTGGTAAGATAGGAAGAACTTTCCAAATTTACACATGTGAACTAATACATAAAATGTATGTTAAACAATTTTCCCTTTTGGATCCCTAATTGCTGCTTCTTCACACCATGTTTCCTTCTTCAGCTGAATGAAGAGGAGGGTCCAGAACCTGACATCCCTATTGCTGCCATCAGCACCTCTCCATAATCAGTTTGTAAAATGTTGTTCTATGGGGCAGCAACTGTATGACCCTTCCACTCAGTTGTTGTGCTGTGTGTTTCATCAGACAATTCTATTGGGACCTGGTGGAATTCCATCAATGAAAGCAGGCAAGCTTCAATGAGAGTCAAAGTTGGGATTCCAACCTGCTTCTCTTCAATTCGACATCCATACTACTGTTAGAGGTCCTCGTCATCCTTTAGGTTTATTGTCTTCCCTCCATTCCCATTTACTTCCTAAGAAATCACCACACACTGCTACTTATTTTTCTCCAGCCAGGAGGCTGGGACAATCTCCACAATCATCATCAAATGACAAGCCGGTGGCATGATTGAAATTAAGAGGTGAGCTGTGAAATGTCAGTGCTCATCTCTCCCCTTCCAGCAGCCTGATTTGAATGCTTGAAACTCAGCTAGATGAGCTTGGGTAAATTCATGAGAGAGGAAACCCACCCAATACACTTTTGTGACACATCGGTTTGGACACTTGAACAAGACAGTTGCCTCGTCTGGCAATCCTCACAAATACTCATGAAGAAACCAAAGCCTTCACATACGCCAATGCAGCAATGTAGAGCCAGCTGTTCAATGTATTAACTGTGAGACTAGACTACCACATTAAACAATTTGAAATTGTACTGCTACCCCCTTAGAAGTCTAATCTATGCAGAAGAATAAAATAAATACTGGGTGTATTGTCATTTTTAAATACCGTCTAAACAAAAAAACTGTTCAGTATTATATTGTTCTTATTGTTTTGTAATCAGAAATTATGTTATTTCAACAGTTAATAATGTAACAATTACTTCCGACTGAAAGTTTCATTTTCATTACTTTGTAATAAACCTGGATTAGTATAACCTTACCCATTTCTCCTCTTCTTAATTAGACTTGCATCTGCTTGTGACAATCATTCTAAACCCTTTTGTCTTTTACAATGTCTGCCTCTGCCAGCTCTGAAACCCCCTTCTCTTCCCCATGGTTACTAGCTGTCAGGTGGCAGTCTCAGTTAAAAGTCTAAGTCTGCCCTTTCAGACTTCTTTTTCACATGTCAATCTTTTCTTCTGTAGCATCTCAGCTGTACAATGCTGCCTGGTTTTTCTCCTGACCTCCACGTTGCCAATATACCTTGAACATACCTTCAACATTCTGGGATGATTTTTAGTGTCAAAAGCAGCCTTTCTTTTAAATCATCTGGGTCACAGCCAATGGTGTCAGTGTTGCAAAAATACTCACATTTGTAGTTCCCAAATGACCCATTTCCAATGTTGAAAATGTCCAGATATTTCTTTTCACCCACTGTACCCATACTTGTTACTTAAGACAATTATCCTTCACTTTACAGCTGTTACAAACACCAAAGATGATAGTTATCTGACTAGGCTGCCTGTCTGGATGAGAAAAATCTGTTGGCCAGTTTGGTGTCCATCGAACAGCAGCAGTGTATACTGCTGTATCTATCATCTCATCGGTTTAGAATCTTCTACCTCCAAGGTCAGCATTATTCTCTTATCTTTGCATCCAGTCTTCTGAAACCTCAGTAGACCATAACTCTAAGCACTTCCTGGAGTTCACAGAGAAGCGACCATCAGCAACATATCAGCCATTTTGGTAGATTGGATTTAACATGTATCTCCTTGTTAGTCGGGTACTATAGGTTCTCTTAGATGAAGCATTGACCATTCTTTTTTTCTGATCACCTATTCCTGCCTTAAACATCTGGCTCCTTATTTGGTCCATACTTAGATTTCCCCACCTGAGGAAATAGTTTCTCTGTATCTACCCTATCAAATGCTTTTGTCATTTTGAACACCTCAATTAGAACACCCCTCAACCTTCTAAACTCAAGGAAATAAAAGCCAAGTGCATGTAACGTGCCCTCATAATTTAACCCTTTAAGCCCCAGTTTGATTCTAGTAAATCTGCACTGTGCCCCCTCCAAGGTCAATATATCCTTCCTGAGGTGCAGTGTCCAAAATTGAACTTCATGGAGTATACCTAAACAGGCAGATGCTGCCTTATCTTAAAGTTTCATCTGAAAAACAACACCTCCAATGATGGAGCACGCTTTCAATACTGAATTGAAGTTTCAGCTTGATTATGTACTCAACTTCTGCAGAGGAGCTTGGAGTTAGGAAAGGTAAAATGGGGAAGTTTCAAGAAGACTTTTGAAGGTGGGGAGAGATGAAGTTAGATGTAGGGACTTTAGGTGAGAATTCCAGAGAGCTTGGCCATGCTGGCTGAAGGGAGAGAGTATTCCAGACTCAGAAGAGTGGCAAGCTGGGATGAAAAGCTGAGGGAAATGGGGATATGTAGGATGGAAAGTCATAAAGAAGTTATCAGATGAAGATAAGGATTTTGAAGTTAATGTTTTGGCAGAATTGGAAGCAGAGGTCAGCAAGGACAGGGGTCATTGATGCACAGGATTTAGTGTAGGATCTGATGGAAGTGAGTAGAGGGCATGAGTTCTGAATGAATTGTATTGGAATTTGTGTAAGGTGGAGCTCTGGAAACTGGTGAGGAGAGTGTTGGAAAAATTGCATCTGGAGGTAATGGAGTCATGGATGAGAGTTTCAGCAGTGGCAAGAGTGAAACTACTGTAGCTACACTGTCCTGGTGATGGGCTGGATGGGGAGCTTCAAGTTCACCTCCTGATTGAACAGGACACCAAGTTTGCACATCATTAGGTTTAGCCTGGGAGCAACCAGGGTGGTGGTGAAATCCGGTACTAGATTGTATAGAGTTGTAGAGAATTGAAAAGGATGGCTTTGGTCTTGCCGTTGTTAAATTGGAGGAAGTTCCAGCTCACCTGTAACTTGATGACTGCCCGGCAATGGAGTAGAGAGTGGTGGCAGAGAGGTAAAGCGTGCTTTCATCATCAACAATAAAGAAACTGGCTTCATGTTTACAGTTGATGTCTCCAAAAGGGAAAATGGAATCGGAGAGGGCCAAGGATGGATTCTCGGGGCATGCTGGAGGTGACTGAAGCCATGAAAGGAGTAGCCACTGCAGATGATGTGCTCGGTACGAGACAACAACTAGGGATGGGATCAAGAAGGGGTGGAGCGAATGACAGAGAGTAAGGTGGAGTGGCAACTATCAAGGCTGCAAAGAAGTCAAGGATGGATAACACAATGCAGTCGCAGTTGCAGAAGATATTGTTGGTGAGTGAGTAGGGTGGTTTTGGTGATGTGGTGGATTCGAACTTGGATTAGAGAATTCGAGCTATGAGAGGTGGTTGAAAGTCGAGTGGTAGTGACATACCTGAGGACCCAAGAAAAGAAGGGATGGTTAGAAAAGGGGTGGTATTTGGTCAGGACAAAGAGGTGTGTTTGAAGGAACAAGAACAATACCTGGAGGTGGTATAGTTTATATCCACAGTTTTGGGCCTTGGAGAGGTAGGAGCTGGAATGAGAGAGGGGTTGAGGGAGCAGGTGGTGGGTCTCATTGAGGAATGATGTCTGATGAGGGTGGGAGAAGGAATAGAAGATAAGTGAGAAGTTAGGGAATATTCTGGGGCTGGGACTGGGATAAGGTGAGGTGGGACAGCATTAGGCTGAGCAGATGGTCTCAATTTTGGGGATAAAGAAATCCATAGACATGGTCAGCTCTTGAATGAGCTAAGATATTGTTATGGCCTGGGCAGTATATTGTTCATTAAATTTCTTCCCAGTTTAATGCAATTTTGTAGTTCAACACATTTCAATTTTATAGAGACTTGATTCTAGAACTGTTTGTGGAAGATTTAGTGGTGCAGATACTTCGTATGATTCAGAAACCATGGAGGAGATATCACCTCCATGGTTTCTGAATCCCAAATCCTCTAATAAGGAATAAACTACCAATTTCAAAGCCATTGCATTGTAACACTTTGATTCTGGATGAAATTATAGTTTTAGAAGGAGGGTAATCCAGAGGCCTGGACTAACAATCCACAGAAAGTGAGCTCAAATCCCACTATGGTAGCTTAAGAATTTTAATTCCATTTTTTAAAAATCTGACCATGAAGCTGTCAGATTGTCGTAATTGGATTGGTTCACTAATGTCCTTTAGGGGAGGAAGCCTGCCGTCCTTACCCGGCCTGACTCCAGTCCCACACCAATGTGGTGACTCTTAACCGCCCTTAGTTGCATCAAGATTGCTTTCAAGACGACCCACCACCACTTTCTCAGGGCAACTAGGGATGGGTAATAAATGTCAGTCTTTATAGCAATTGCCTACATCCTGAGAACAAATAGTGCAAAGTTTTTGCTCTACCACATGAAAGATACATCTGCTGAGATATAGAACTTAAATCCATCCTTATAGTTTTAATCCCACACAGCAGACTAATGGATAAAGGATGACAACTGAAGTGTGTCTGTATGAAAGAAAAGTTATTCATGCTTTAGATTTCTAATTTCCATTTTCATGTGAAGTCAGCATGAATTTATTGTTCTTTCAATATTTTATTCACAACTAAAAAGCTATTGACTACATCTTTACTAATATCAAATACTTAAAATTTGTTAAATTAATTATGCCTATTTGCTTGTAGTCTTATTCACAAAGTACTTAGCTCTCAGGGCAGGAAAGCTCCTGGCAAAATAACTTCACCACAAAGTGCTCAATAAGTCTTAAAGATGTAAAGTATGTTTGGATTATTAAAGCTTTTAGAATCAGCATATTTCAATGAAAGCCGTTTTACATTGATTTGAATGTCAATGGTGATTAACAATCAAAACAGCTTCAAAAGTACTGCAGCGTACAGTAATCATCCTGCAACTTAGTGCCAGTGAGAGTCAATATGACTTTTGTCAATAATACCCTCTAAATAATTTGTAATGCCACTGTAAACCAATTTTAACCCTTTTAATTCAATTAACAGATACGTTTTCAAAATGTTTTAACAAAAATCAAATTGTGATGTTTTGTTGCAAAGGAAAATTTGTACGATTATAAACTTTGTGCGAGTCAGTTATAGATGAATAGATTTATAAATGTTCACATATTAAAGAAAGTCACTAGAAGAGGTGGGGAGGCGGGGGAGCTCCAACTCACATCTCCACAAACTGACAAGTTCACACTTCAGATTATTTTATTTTCTTCTGATAGAACAATCTCTCCGATTTTAGAATTAGTGTTTTTCAATGAAAATTATTTTATATTGACTTAAATATCAATGTCTCATCCAAAACTCTGCTGTCTGTATCCTTTCCCACACCAAGTCCCGCTCACCTATCGTCCTGCTGATCTACATTGGCTCCTGGTCCCCTAATGCTTCCAATTAAAAATCTCATCCTTGTGCTTAAACTCCTTCATGGCCTCGCTGTTCTGTAACCTCCTCCAACACCCACCCACCAAACTCTGCAATCCTCCGACTTTGACCTTTTGTATGACCCCCCCTCCCCACCTTAGCCCCAGTATAGGCAGCTGTGCCTTCAGCCAGTTAGGCCCCACGCTCTAGAATTTCCTGCATAAGTCCCTCTGCTCATCAACCTCCCTCTTCTTTAAGACCTTCCTTAAAACCCACCACTTTGAACAAGCTTTGATCACCTCTCCTAATATATTCGTCTTTGGCTCAGCTTTCATATTTTTCAGATTACGCCATTGTAAAACATCTAGAGACATTTTTCTACAGCAAGTTGTTGATAACAGGTTTTTTTTACACTACTGTTGAAGAGATTATGGGAGACTGATTTTATTTTGAGTTTTTTGATATTGGCTATGAAACAAGTGCTAAAATAAATTCTGAAAAATTATGACACTTGCTGCATCAATTGTTGTATTTTAAAATCATAAAGCTAGATTTTCAACTTGCACCTGTGCATAAAAGTGGTGTTACTGATCAGCTGTCCGTTATAGAAACCGCCTGATTTTCTTCTCCATTGATTTCTTAAGAAATACATCACACACTGAATGTGTAATTTGGTCCATGTACCTTAAGCAGAAACAGTCGGATGACTTTTTTTTAAAAAACAGCAATATAATGTTATGCCTTCTCATTTTCTGAATTGCACAAGGATTATCTAATTAACATTTCTTCATCACTGACAACAATCATACTCTTTCCCATCATCTATAAATGTACAGGTTTTCAGACCGACTTCTGTTCCGATTCAACACTTCAAAGTTAATTTACAACTTTTACAAGAGAAATAACCAGCACATTTTAACTTGGTGATATTTGTACACTTCCAGCCAATAAGAAAATAGAGGACAGTAAACATTGCAAATGCAAGGTCCTGGCTACTTATATTGTAGCATGTTAGTCATTTCAAAACAGGACAGCAGCAAGTCAACCCTACATTGACATGTTAAGTACATTTGTTTTAAGCAATCACAATAAACTGATCTTTGTTTAAAAAAAAGTCCCAAGTTTGTAACTGCCAAAAACAAAAGTTCATATCAAAACTTGACAAAGATTCAATCTTCCACCACTCTTAAAATTACTAAAACATGCTACCCTATATACATCAGCGAACTTAAATCCCTAGTGTTTACTGTTTCCTATTCTTGCTCGAATCAAGAAAATTTAACATAGTAGTTTCTGCACAGACGAATCATAACTTCCTGAAAATTCTCTATTAGACAATTGTAGTGATTCAACAATGATCTAATCCTGCAATTCACCATCCTCCAAACTCTGTACTATATTTCCTCATTGACCTTTTCACTAATTTAGTCAGATACAGACATAGATGTCCAATTTAAGTAACTCCTCTGAACAGTAATTCTCTTGTAGTAAGCACTGTGGTTACTCATTTAGTTAATTTTGAACTAATAGAAACCCTTGAGTATAACACTGGAATCAAAACATATTAATGCTTTACAGGCCAGCTATATTACACATGTGTCATTGCAAAGCTGCCTCGGCTTCATATTAACACAAATCATGTAGTCTAACTCGGATATGAAGTTGCCTAAAGTTAATTTAGGAAAGGCGGTACAAGCCCACTTTAAGGAGATAGTTTCGCATTGCTTCAGTTTCATATTGGGGTAGTTTAACTGTAAATGGTGTGAAGCAAAGTTCAAAAAAAGGTTAAACTTTGTTTTTAGACTTGCTAATGTTAGCAGAGAGCCAAATGTCTTTTGGGTTCTTTCTTAATGCTCAAATTTAATAAGGATTCAGATCCCAGTGGGCAAAATTTATGCCTGTACAGAGCTGCTCTCTTCCTGGCTGAAGAGTGATGTAGAACAGACAGTATAGCTTAGGTCTGCTAGCACCAGATTGCTCTGAGCAGGTACTAGTCTCAAAACAGGTACCTTTCAAATAACGATATCCTTGCGTCTCCAGGATTTGTCAGCGTAAAACAAATCGGAAGACAAAAACTAGCGTTTGCTGCGTTTGAAATGCAATATATTTGGTCTTAATCTAACAATCAAATAAACATCAAACTTTCTTAGATCTCAACCTGCTTACTCATGGAAATTCCAGATGTGGAGCTGCACTGCATAATGTAATGGGGATCTTTCAACAGCGAAGGAGTGATGGATATTTAGAGAGAACTCAAAATACACAAGCACTTTCCCGATTATGAGAAGGTTCACAATTTAATTTTCTTCAGCACGACGTTTCAGGTTGCCAGTGGACAATCTTGGTGCAGTGCACTTTTGTCTGCAATGACTTTTTAATTAACACTTTGTTGACAGCTGAACAAACATACATCTGTAGTCAAAGGAAGTCAAACTAATTACTGGTCAGGTTCATTCATAAAGCTTACAAGCGCTACTTCTCTGCTTTGCCTGCAGGGATGGTTTAACTGGAAGCCAGAGGAAGTCAGAATTTGGGGAACACTCCATGTCTGTTTATTTCCTTCTGCATCTGACTAAAACCCTTGTGTCCATCCTGACCTTTGAACTCTCACAGGTCACACGGTCAAAAAATGCAGCATATTCTGATCACAGTCATGGCTGCTTCCCTTTTATCTATCAGTAAGGCTATTGTCTGCTTGTTCAATTAAGTGTCATTGAGTAATTTTGCATTTCAAACCGAAAGCAGTCATTATAGCTCATATTATGAGAAGATGAAGCAACATATGCCTAATCTGGATTTTGCGAAATCATTTCGATATTCTGCAGTTTTGGAATTAGCAGGGAAGTAATATTCTTCACACAAATGTGAAAGTAAATCAACCGCTGTGAGTATAATTGTTAAAACTATGGACATATTTCCAAATATTCCACTGCCAATAAAAAAAAGTCACTACGTGATTCTACATTGCAAAGCAAACTAAAATACACACTTCCAGTCTGCTTGGCATATGCATTAAGTAAATATTCCTTAGCATTCAACAGACACAGTGAAAGTCTATTAGTAAAATATTCCATGTTTTTATCTGGACTTCAAAATAATCTTGCTGTTTAATTTCTATAAACCTTTGTGCCACAATTTCACCTTTAAGTATGTCATTCACACCCATCAGTTTGACCATAAACTGCCCTTCACATTATAGGAAATGCCCACATATACAAAAGGAATCTGTTCTGTCATTGTGAAGGGTGATATGCAGGTGGCCATCTCTATGTACTTCATCTAATTCCAGTGATATGTATTAAAGTCACTTTAATTATGTAAAAATTTAAGGCCCAATCTCCAAATAAGGCAGTGAAAATGGCGGTTAAGAAAGTAAATAACAAATGTTCTAACAAATAGAAGGTTTGTGAGGAGAATGGGAGGAGATCCTGAATCTCTTACCGTTCAACTCACACAGGAACAAGCTGTTGAAGTCCTCACCCTTGAAAGGATCATGGGTTTTGTTGTGCCACAGGACTCGTGAAGCTAGTTTCTCAGGCATTTGACAGCAACTTGACCAGGTCAAATCCACCGTTGATCAACATTTAGAGCAGTTAGACTGTAGCATTGTGCATTTGGGCGAATGTAATGCCAGCTGAGTGGTCTTGGCAAGATGTCAAGAAAAACAATGTCCTTGTAAGCAACAGGCTGGAGATCCTGAACATGTATACAATGCCATGATGCTTATTTATCAGACCTCAGTCTGCAGAGCTGGTCAAACAGAGTCCAGTGCTATTAGTAACTCAACCCATAAGGAGCCAGCTCTGCAAATCATTCAGACTTCATTCTCTGAACTTACATACAGCATTTTTTTTATTCGCTCATGGGATGTGGGCGTCGCTGGCGAGGCCGGCATTTATTGCCCATCCCTAATTGCCCTTGAGGTGGTGGTGGTGAGCCGCCTTCTTGAACCGCTGCAGTCCCTGTGTGAAAGTTCTCCCACAGTGCTGTTAGGAAGGGAGTTCCAGGATTTTGACCCAGCGACAATGAAGGAACGGCGATATATTTCCAAGTCGGGATGGTGTGTGACTTGGAGGGGAACGTGCAGGTGGTGTTGTTCCCATGTACCTGCTGCTCTTGTCCTTCTAGGTGGTAGAGGTCGCGGGTTTGGGAGATGCTGTCGAAGAAGCCTTGGCGAGTTGCTGCAGTGCATCCTGTGGATGGTACGCACTGCAGCCACTGTGCGCCGGTGGTGAAGGGAGTGAATGTTTAGGGTGGTGGATGGGGTGCCAATCAAGCGGACTGCTTTGTCCTGGATGGTGTCGAGCTTCTTGAGTGTTGTTGGAGCTGCACTCATCCAGGCAAGTGGAGAGTATTCCATCACACTCCTGACTCGTGCCTTGTAGATGGTGGAAAGGCTTTGGGGAGTCAGGAGGTGAGTCACTTGCCGCAGAATACCCAGCCTCTGACCTGCTCTTGTAGCCACAGTATTTATATGGCTGGTCCAGTTAAGTTTCTGTCAGTTGTCATTCGAAAGCCCCTCTCTAAATCAGTGTGTCATACTGCACAAAGATGTCCGCTTACTGACACAGAATTACCAAACATAGTGCCCAGCTGTGAGAGCCAAGAAGCTAAAATAGGGTCCGTGTAAAGGCCTTCTGCTTACCTCACTGCCCTGCCTTCATGCTCTACTCCTTCAGCTGATGTGTACAAGCACCAGAAATCATTTCCCCACCCTTTCAACATAGATCGAAGCACGCTTTTGAGCAAAATAGAAAGCAGTCAAAGCATTGTGCTTTTTCTCTCAGTTTTTGTGCTAATCCTTAATCTTCATGCTCATCATTTTGTCTCATCAACAACACCAGATGTTCAATATAATTTTTTTTCAGCCACAGTTAATGAAATGAACCACTCAAATAATTGATATCAAGTTAAAACAGTTTTCAGCACCTGAAGGAATGCTCAAATTAAAAGATTAGGTTAGTTGCACTGCATGCTTGGCAGTCTAACCTCTGCATCAAACATGCAGCATAGTGCTGCCAATATTGTATTAGTAATCAAACCATCTGAAATGGTTTTGTAATACTAGCGCTGAACAACATCATTATTTTAATTGACGGATCTACGCGAATGCCAAGACCCACTGTTCAGGACACTACAAGGGATAAAAAAGAGTAGGAGAGAAGATGAGGTAAATCAGGAAATATTGATTTGGTGATGCCAAGTTTAAGTTTAAAAAGAAAACCCTGAAGATTGCAGGAGGCAGGAAAGACTGAGGGAAATAAAGAATTCCATAGTTCTGAGATCCTGGGAAAGAATCAGTTGGAATAAGAGACAATGTAAAGAGTCAAATAGCAGCCGGTATGCAAAAAAAATTTAAAGAACTCTGGGCCATCTGTATAGCCTTTAAATTCCTGAATCTGAGCCGAATCTTTCATCGCTATTTAACCAGTACTTTTCTATCAGTGGAAATTTCACCAGAAGCTGGTGATAAAGGCAGTCCTTCTACAGAACTGGATTTCCCACTTTGTACCAATGACAAAACTGCCAGCAGGAGGATTTAGTAAGGTGATATAAAACGAAGGGTAGAATAAAAGAAATGCAGATTCTAATTTTCTGCCCTTCAGTGTTATAATGTCCCTCCTTTGGATTAGATCATCACCCAATCCTAAAAAGTTTCTGAAGGCCCATGGCCTCTTTACCCTTCTCCAGCCCCCTCCCTCCCCCACAAAAAATAGAACAGTCTGTGGTTCATCCACCAGCTGTAGTTTAATTTATCATCAAGTGAGTCACTCAGAGATTCGTCCCATGACTAAATCTAATATTTTTTTCAAGTGAATTAAAAACAAAACAACCATCAACCTCACTTTTCAGTGAATGCCAATGGAATCCTTGTGTTGTTATAGAAGATCTGATCTTGCAAGACAGATTACAAGAAGACGACTACAGCGGGTTCAGAAATTAATTTTTTTAATTCGAATTAAAATGAGATTGAACTATACCTTGGACTGCTTTAAGAAATTGTTAGAATCACAAGTATTATTTTTCCTCCCCTTCAGTATATAACGTATTTTATGATTAATGCCAGCCTATTCTATGGTTTTGTGTTAATTTATAACCAAGAAACATTGAAATCATGAGTTTTAGAAACATAACTGACAGTGTGCATTAATTTTCAGCTGTGGTAAACCTATCTATCTGGTACTTCAATGTGCCACCAGCATTGTGTATAATTGGCAGAACCTGCCAAACCCACGGCCTCCACCATCGAGAAGGACAAGGGCAACAAGTGCATGGGAGCACCACTACCTCCAAGTCACACACCATCCTGACTTGGAAATGTATCACCATTCCTTCTTCGTCACTGAGTCAAAATCCTGGAACTGCCTATCCAACAGTATTGTGGGAGTCCCTTCACCGCGGTTCAAGAAGGTGGCCCACCACCATCTTCTCAATTGCAATTAGGGATGAGTAATAAATGCCAGCGGCACCCAAATCCTGAGAACGAATTTTAAAATAGATCTAATGTATTTAGGAATATTTCCAATATGAAAATCCTTATGATGTTAAAAATAGCAGGTAACATCAAACTCTGAAATTGTAAAATTATGTTGTTGTCTTACAAGTGATCCCAATAGATCAATGATGACAAATAGTGGGGTACATTTTCATCTTCACTGTCTGGGTAGTAGTCAGGTGGGGAAAATCATATGCCCTTTATAGAACCAACCTGATTTTCATTCAATTAACTTCAATGAAATGAAAATCAGGCAGGTTCTATCAGGGTAGGGGGAGGGTATGATCTGCCACACCACATTACCACACAGGCAGTGAAGGCAACCTACCTCTGTGTGTCCATGCTACCAGTTTTAAAAATGATTTTGGCATGTACTTTTCCTATCCATCAATTTGTCTGAATTAACTTTGTTCTTCATGTAAAATTTCAGGTATAACAACAACTTGCATTGATATAGTGCCTTTAACATATCTGTAGTAAAATGTCCCAAGGCGCTTCACAGGAGCGTTATCAAACAAAAATTTGACACCAAACCACATGAGGAGATATTAGGTCAAAAGCTTAGTCAAAGAGTTAGATTTTAAGGAGCATCTTAAAGCAGGAGAGAGAGATGAAGAGAGGTTTAGGGAGGAAATCCCAGAGCTTAAGGCCTAGGCAGCTGAAGGCACAGGGATGCACAAGAGGCAAGAATTGGAGGTGCACAGAGATCTCAGAGGGTTATAGGGCTGGAAGAGGTTACAGAGATAGGGAGGGGCGAGGCCATGGAGGGATTTGAAAACAAGGATGAGAATTTTAAAATCGAGGCTTTGCCGGACCTGGAGCCAATGTAAGTCAGCGAGCACAGGGGTGATGGGTGAACGGAACTTGGTGCGAGTTAGGATACAGGCAGCAGAGTTTTGGATGAGCTCAAGTTTATGGAGGGTGGAAGATGGGAGGCCAGCCAGGAGAGGATTGGAATAGTCAAGTCTAGAGGTAACAAAGGCATGGATGAGGGTTTCAGCTGCAGATGAGCTGAGGCAGGGGCAGAGAAGGGTGATGTTACAGAGGTGGAAGTAGGCAGTCTTGGTGATGGAGCGGATATGTAGTCAGAAGCTCATTTCAGGGTCAAATAGAACGCCGAGGTATGTGTCAAGATATATTAGGCAATAAGGAAAAAGAAACACTTTTTAAAATAAGTTGTTTTCTGTTTTACGAGAATCAAATTCAATAGTTTAGAAAAGGGGAAAAGCCATAATCTGTTTAAATGATTTGAAAATGTTTTTGGTTGACATATAATTCTGATTGAATAAGGAACTATTTTTCAATTTGATTTTGTGCAAATTTATGATTTATGTACCCAGCTGCAATCAACCCATCACAAATAATGTGGATTCTGAGTGAAGGAGATGTCACAGGATGTCGACTCTGTGCCTATGTGTCAAAGGTGAGTTATTTATTTACAAAGGACAGTGGTCACCACATGGCACAGGGTAATTAACCTTTAGTACAATAGACCTATCACACAGATGGTGGCAGCAAGCTCCCATTACTCTTAAAGTAACAGAGTCTATGATACGAAACACTAACTTAAAGAAAAAAAATTCATTCTTTTCCACAAAGTGAGTATCATGTACTGACAGAAACTGATGGTGTATCATAGGACACTGAAACTATGACACCAGACAGTCACCCTATTGTACTGAAATCAGCTGTAAGTCAAAAAGCAGTCACTACGTTCCAAACAGTAAATTTTAGTTAAATATTTATCAATTGGTTTGTCCTCATTGGCAACCCATAGATTACTAATATTCAGTTAAAACATTTGAAATAAGAACTGTACACTGTTATTAAAATACATCCAATACTTCTTTCAACATTTCTTTTCACATTCTAGTCCAATAGTAAGAAATCTCACCTTTTCTTTGTATAACTAACTCACGGGTCTGATTGTGTAATAACTCATTATTTTGCGACTGTCGTTCCCCTTCATACAACTCTGCATGAGTTTCTCATGACTGGTCTTTACAGAAAGCCTCAATACTTTTTTAAAACTCGCATTTTTATCTGCTAATTTATGTAATTACATTTTACCATGGGAGCAAGACTCAGAACAATATGAAAAATTGAATATTCCATTACTGCTTTCAACCATTTTACTCTGAAGTGATTTGTTCATTTGTTTCCTGCTGGCATTATTCAGGCACAAATTGGACTTTTAAGACAAACCTTTATGGCAATTGTTCTCCAGTTACAATGCATTACATTAGGTTGTTTGTGCACGGTATGCATGATAGATTGTGATAGATGGTGTACATTTATAAGTGGGTGGTGGACAACCCTGGCAGTTTACTCTAGTAAGTGGTAATTCTACATGGGCATCTTGCCACATTTAGGCTTGGGTTCTCTTGTTCTTTCACCTCTTTGTGGGCCTCTTCACTCAGGTGATTTACTGTGCGTCTTTCCAGTTTGGTGTCTATCTGTTACTGATTTGTCTGTTTGCTCTTGGCAACAGGCCAGGAACAGGGACCAGATTTTGAAGCCTGTCTCTGTGCTGAGTCTCAGTAAGCTTACAGTTCTGTTCATACTGAGGTATTTTCCATAGTAAACTGTGCTGTTTTGTACAGTATTTATATGGGGACTGGTGGCTTCATTTAATATAGCGTTATTGTTGCCAAATGCCTATTTCCATTAAATCACAATGTCTATGTGAATTATATGTAAATAAACTATACAAACCATCAGGACATACTACTACAGCCCAGTTAAAACCTCACAGAATGAAAAATGGAGAGCCTATGAAGCTACATCCTTGCCTTTTATGTCATTAAGTAAACCTCCTTATAGGTGAAGGGCCTGAATTGTATTGGTTCCACTCTTCCACCACACATGTAGTGCAGTGGGACTTACCACAACCCAAATTGAAAGCTGCAGAGCCCATCTCAAATTGCCACAATGGGGTCATTTGAATAGTCAAGATGGGCCACTATCCCTTTAAGAGTGCTTCAGAAACCCCAGCCCCTAACCACCATAAGGTGGAGCGACCCACAGTTGCTCCGCTAGAGGACCCTCGAGCCCTTCCTGGGTTGAAGAAGTTAAACTTTATTTCTGAAGTTCCCCAAGGATCTATACTTGACCCCCTCCTCTTTCTCACCTACACACCACCCCTTGGCAACATCACCACAGGCAAGAGGTCAGCTTCCACATGTATGCTGACGAGAGCCAGCTCTATCTCTACCATCTGTCTCTACCCCTTTGCTGCCTCTATGTTGCCACACTGTTTGTCCCACATCCAGTCTTGGATGAAAGGCAATTTCCTCCAGCTAAAGATTAGGAAGACCAAAGCCATCATCTTCGGCCCCCACCACAAGCTCCATACCCTTGCTACCAATTCCATCTCTCTCACCCAAAATGCTTTATTATTAATATAATCGATCCCCTCTACGCGATTAACTTAGTCTAGTCAGCTTCTGGAACCTTTCCAACCAAGTTGTTACAAATTTTGGCTCTGCATTAGATACTCTCTTATGTTCAATGTCATCAGTCATTCTCGTAAGTGGACCTCTCATCTATGAGCTGGATGTTATAAAATTGGATAACCAGGTGGTGAAGGATAGGATACTAGAGCCTAGTCTTCAGTTGCTTCCAAGCCTTTATTCACAGAGTTCCACATTACACCCACCCCACACCCTATATCAGCTGTCTTATAAATGGATACAAGAGAATTCTCAATTGATACGCACCACCTGAATACAATTAACACTAATTGATATAAATCACATGGATACAATTAACACTGGAGAGCACTTTTACCAGTAGATATCTAGTTAAACAATAGTGTGAGCCAGAGATCATAACAATAAAATCCCTCATTGTGTGTACTGGATTTTATGATCTCGCATGAGCCACCACATGCTTTCTGTTATGTTTCGGAAGGCAAACTAAAAAGCAGTCCAGTGAGATGAGACAGACTATGAACCAACAAACTGGTTTATTTTACATGAAACATGAATAAATAGAATACTATTTACACAGGTTTACCTATTTCATACTATTAACTTCATAGCAACATCATAATATAAAACTTAACCAAATTGCCTTCAAGGCCAAAATGGTAGCAATCTCAAAATGTTACATAAGCATTACAGATAATAAATGGATATTTATATTCCTCGCCACAGAAAAAATCTCTTGTTTGGAAGCAAGTAACATGGATGTTGTCAATAAGGGAATATCTTATTACTTGTTTGCAGTTTTGCTTCACACTGCCACTGCAGTTTTAAGCAACAACTGCATTTATATAGCACCTAAATATAGACCATAGAAAAACATCACAAAGTGCTTTGCAGAGGTTAAGTCAAAAAATGGAAGCCAAGTCAAAGTAGGCAGTAAGAGGGGTAACTAAAATCTTAATCAAACTAATGGGTTTTAAGGAGGGTCTTAAAAGGAGAGGGAGAGGTTTAGGGGTGTGGAGAGGTTTAGGGAGGGAATTTACTCATGAGCCCTAGACAGCTGAAGGCATGAAAATCAATGGTGGGGTGAATGGGAGGAGGGGAGATAATGCTAAATGTGGCCTGAATCTGGTGTTAGGCCTCAACATGGCACCAGAGTGAAGCAGATCGGGATCCCCCTGGAGGAGATAGCCTCACTCCACTTCATCTCCAGTTCAATTTGGGCCTTGACACCCAATTCACATTCCAAGTTTAGCAACACACAGAGGCTGAACTGTGGAGTGTGAATGTCCCATTAGTGAAAAATCCTTAAAGTATGAAATATGTTGTGTATAATTACAGTTACTGTGAAGACAAATTATAAAGACATTTTGATAAATAAAACTGATACAAACACAAAAATGAGACCGTTAGCTACTCACCAACTAGTCTTTCCCTCCCGCCAGTGTAAGTTATCCTGCAGGCCTCGTGCATGTTGTCAAAAGGGGAAGCCTGCCCCTAAATGCCTGCCAGTGCACCCTTTGGCTAGCTACTCAGAGATGCAAGATACTGACTAGGCAAGGCTTTCCCCTCCCATGTTCCCTCTCCTCTGCAGGAAATCACAACCTTTGTTCAGCATCATGCCACTCAGCTTGACTCAGATCAGAAATTGAGTGGAGTGGGAAGCCCAAAAGTGAGCCTCACACTCCCTAGCACAAAGCATTAGTCCTGCAAACTTCAGTATTACTGCAGGTCTCATTCCACTTAAAACTTTTATTCTTTTGCTGCGTCCAATTTTGTAAGATAGAATCACATTGACATTGTCACTGTAAATTGTTCAGGCTGTAGATCGTTTGATAAATCCTATTGGACGTCATTTTTGTTCGCAATATTATAATTCCATAAGTGGACATGTGACTAAAATGGTTGAAAAAGGGAAGACAAATTCTTTTGTTCCTTTCAAAGCCATGTACACGTTGAGAAAATGTTGCACTAGTAATGTAGGATCATCCATTGCATGTACAACACAGCAAAGTTCTTATTTTCAATTTGTTTTAGGTTACTTAGTAATTGAACATTGAATTAAAAAGGGATAACTTCAATGGGTTCAAAACATTACAGCAGCAGCCCACTCTCTGCTAATGGAACCATCTTCAGAGGCCTGACTGTCTCAAAACTGTGGCCTGGAATTTCTTCCATGGGCTCAACCTAGAAGTTAGACCAGAAAATGTGCCTAGTCCCATGCCTATTCTGCTGATGTCAAGTTACGCTCAAATTTCCTGCGAATATTATTAGAACGCACCCAAACGTAAAATGGCCGTAAATCACGTAAACAATTGGGGCCCAAGGAAAGTGGCAAACTCACAACAGAAAATTTCTATTCTTTAAGTTTGAAAATTGAAGTTTCAACTCATTTAAGCACCATTCATGCACATCAGGCACAACGTGTCTAAAAACCTGTAATCGGGGAAGCTTTTCCATTTTTAATGCCACTTACATTGACGTCATCAAAATCGGTTCAAAGAAACAAAAACACAATGCACGTCTCAGCGAGGAGAAATAAAAAAAACACTCAAAAAATTGCAATAAGACACCAGAAAAAGGACTTTGTTTACTGCTGAGCCTGACAATCTGGTCGTAATTTGAAGAGAGCCTCTGAGCAAGAGCAATTGCAGAAAACTCAAATACGAGGTTCTGTAACATGGGGGCGGGGCCAGTTTTATGGCCGGAGATGCATTCGGGCAGAGGGATCGGTAGACGGCCCTAAAAGACCGAGGAGATTTCGGCGTATTGCACTTACACGTTTAACTCGCTTATGCCCAAAATTCCACATTCTTTTAGGTCACGTATTTGATTTGCCCACTGAGTGCTCGTGTATCTGGGCATGAATACGGAGGAAATTCAAAGCCCAGTTGTCCAATTGATCCATTGTCACGTACTGATTATTAAAGGGACTGTCTCAAATTATATACTCTAACTAACATGAACCATTTCCTGAAACACAATGAAGTAAAGGAACATCTGTAAATGCTTATATTATTTCATTACACGTCAAATCATAACACCTCTTCAACTACTTCCATGTAAACATCAAACCAACCAATAAAAGCAAACATTTACAAACTAATTGGGTCATAAGATAACCTCATGACTGGAATCCGAATGCTTCTCTTCTTGATAAATTCACAATTATTTAGCTGAATGAATTAACAGAAAAAACAAGTTTATTTTGCAAATATAATTTGGAAGGCCCTTCAGCATAAATACAACTGTGTTACAGTCCTATTGAATTGGAGTTATACACAAGAGGTGAGCCCTACATCACAATAATCATGTCACTCACTAATTCAATAAATATATTTTAAAAAGGACTCAGACGTATCCTCTAATGTGTATTTAGCGTATTCATTCCGCAAAGAGATTCGCCATCCAACCTTATGGAGATCCAATTATTCTGATGATTTCTCCTAAACAAACATATTCACTGTCTTAGCAACAGAAAACCTCACAGTCTAGTCTATAAATGACACAGTCAAAAGATCCCACTAGGCTGCCCGTCTTTTGTAACTGAATACCTCTATATGAGCAACAGGAAGAATTGTTTGCAACAGCACAAAATGACTGGAATTAAATTATAGGCAGCACATTGGGTGCAAAGTGGAAATATTGCCAAAAATATTTCTGGTGTTTTCTACTGTTACATCTTATTATTAAACTTACAATTTTCTATTTCACATATTAATTGAGAAGAATATATTAATGCAAAAGACTAACTTATTTTTAGCCAAGTGTGGCGTCAATGAGTTCATAAACTGCTTTCAGGAAAACTCATCCCATGGGTCATTCCAGATGAACATAGCCTAAAAATTGGAGCCAGGACTTTCAGGAATGAAGTTAGGAAACACTTCTACACTCAAAGGGTGGTACAAATTTGTAACTCTCTTCCGCAGTTGATACTAGCTCAATTGTTAATTTTAAATCTGAGATTGATAGATTTTTGTTAACCAAAGGTATCAAGGGATATGGAGTTAGGTCACAGATCAGCCATGATCTCATTGAATGGCAGAACAGGCTCAAGGGGCTAAATGGCCTACTCCTGTTCCTGTGTTCCTATGGAACATTAGGCATGGTCATATTGGTTAACTACAGGGGCATAATTTGCACCTGGCACAGGTCCCTATTTTTGTTGATGTTGGCTGCTGAAGTATTTCACCCACAGTGGGTTGGCACACTGACCCTTGCCATCACTTTCAGCAGTCTGCTAGAACAGGGTGAGCCTACAGTAAGTGCTGCACTCCTCCCCATTGCCTGCGTACCCTCCAACACAGTTGTAAGTGATCCAGGCTCCCCACGTACATATGAGCAAGAGCAGGAAATGGCCACAGCCAATATTTGTATTTGTTTTTAATCCATTTTGGCTCAGTGCCATGAGAGTATTTTTACACACTACATATTACAACTTTGTGCAGCAGAAGCACAGGGAAACTTTATAATCAGTGAAGCCAAGAACAGAAATGCCGGGGGACTAATTCAGAAGCCAGATCACAAGCAGGAAGGTCAGGGCGCAAACACACTGAGGTCGTAGCAAGAGTTGCCTATGTCTTTTTACTCAGGTTAGGTCAATCACTCATTCCCATTATATGTCTAGGTTTTTTTTTAAAGTCCATCAAGTCACACTGTAAAACCACTTATCTCCATAATTTTACTTAGTCAGTGAAGTTGCTCAGTCCATCAATCCAAATGCAATCTAGTATTTTTGCTCAGTCAAGTTAGAGACATTCTAACCTATCAGGCTGGATCTCAGTCTCGACATCTTCTAGTGAACAGCCCAGTCACTCATTTCAGCAGTTCCAAAGGAAATTTCCATATTTCTTACACAGTCAATCACCAAGATCCAACATTGATCTCAATTATCCTTAGTTAAGTAAATCATTAAGTCCCATTGTCAATCATTGCATTTTCTTCTTTTAAATTCAGTCCGTCAGACTCATTATTGATCTCAGCGATTTTTTAGTGAATCAGTCTAGTCAGTCACTTAGTTCCTCAGTCCCTCTGTGGGAACAATTTTTCATTTGCTCAAAGAAATAAAATCAGTTTCATCATAAATCTTCACACTTTCCTGTGAAAAAATTAAGTCACAGCCCCACTATCTGAAGAGCAGAGATTTCTCCCCATGTCCTGATCAACATTCTTCTCTCAACCAAAAACCCCCAAAAAATGGATGAACTGGTCTGCAACCTCATTATTGTTCATGAAACATTGCTGTGTGCAAAATGTAGTCATCTATACAACAGTGACTACATTTTAAAGGAATTAATTTTATATGAAGTGCTAGGGTGGGGGTTACAGGAGGGGGAGTACTGAATGGGGTGCCCGAAGATCAATGTTGGGATCACTACTGTTTCTAATTTACAACAATGGCTTAGAGTCAGAAACTCAATATAAATTGGCCCAATTTGCAGATGGTACCAAATTAGAAAGGGCAGTAGATTCTGACAAGATAGCTCAGAAGTTACAAAATGAGTTGGACAAAATATGTAAGTAGGCAAAACAATGGCAGAATAAAATTAATGTGTACAAGTAGAAAATATTACACTCTGGAAGAAAAAGTGAGTGGTAAACATACTCCATGAATGGTGTTGTGCTGGACAAGGAGGAAGTTGGAAGAAAAACTAGGACTCTTAGTAGACTCAACAGTTGAACAGAATGTGTAGTCAGAAGAAGTCATGAGCAAACTGTACAGTGCTCCAGTCAGACTGCACCTTGAGTACCATGTCCACTTCTAGTTATCCAGACGCAGGAGAGACATTTAAGGACTGGAAGCAGTGCAGAAAAGATCTGAGAGGTTGAACCGTAAGTTTAGAAGGATGAGTTTTAAGAAAAATCAGGAAAAACTTGGGCTTTTCAGCCTTGAAAGGAGGCATCCCAGAGAGGATTTTAAAGAAGGATATAAAATAGTAAACACTATGGAAAAAGGTAAACCTCTTTGAACTAAACGGTGCAAGTTTGACAAGAAGAAATAGATTCAAGTAAGTAAAAGGTAAATTTAGAACGGATATAATGAACTTCTTCTTCACACAGAGTGATCGACACATGGAATGGCCTTCTGGATAGAATAGGGGAGGTGAAAATCCTGGAATCACTTAAGAAACAATTGGTTGCTGCAATGAGGGACTTGGTGTCTTTCCGGATAAATGATTTAAGATGGGCTGAATTACCTTATGATCTCGCTTTAGGATGCTTCTAAAAGGCATGATAAAGCTCTATATAAGTGCAAGTTCTTCTTCTTGCCTTTAGAGTTCCCCTATTATCTAATCTTCTGCTAATTCAAGATGGTCATCATTCCAGATACAATATTTGCATTTTTACAATGTAAAATTATTTTTTAGTCGACTAAATTAGGCAGTATGCAATCATAAGTCTTTATGTTAAGTATTGGCAGAGGAAGAATTAAATTATGACGTTTTCATCTCTTCAAATTTTTACAAATATTTATTTTCTTTCCAATTTTGATATCATGTATGAGGCAAGATCTCAATCTAGCCCTTCCCACCAGCTTCTGTTCTTTAACAGAACAGCAGTACAATTGTTCAGATAGAATCAATAGACTTCCAAACTGGGGTGAAATGTAGTCAGGTGGGACTTGCAGTTGCAGCATTCCAAACTAGAGCTGGGTCACCATGGTGCACCTGGACAAGATACCTGGCTGAATCTATCATTCCTCATTATCGTATTTTAAAATATGTGCATAGTTGGTTTGTAAATAAAATCATTTGTTACCACTATTTAACAGGAGCAACAGAACTGTTAGATCAGTATTTCGATTGCCAACAATGGCAATAGATCATTGCTTTAAGTCAGTCGCCTGGTCCTAACAGGATTTCCATTAAAGAAAAGTCAAGCAACGCAAAAGTTCGTAGACTGCCCCATCAATCTCACCCATATGTTTGCTGCAAGTGTTGCTTTTCTAACTACTAATGGTCAATACCACTTATCTAACCAGAAGACAATTTGAAATACCCATTCCCAAAGGCCTGACTGCAGAGACAAAGTTACTATCAATTTTCCACACTAATTTTTTTTGTACACTATAGAATTACATTTTTTTAAATAACCTTAATAACTCAACCGAAGGATCAGAGGACATCTCAGTCCTGTTCCCTCAATGACGATACACATCCACATTTCCGTTGGGGGTCACTGGGTAGCAGTATATTTTTCACCTCCTTAACATCCCGAACTGCCTTACTGACTGAGATTATCTAACTTGGCACAAGCAAGAAATTGAACTAGGAATGTTCAGGTCTGTCTGAATATTCAGCTCATTTGTTGCTGAAACCCTCATCCATGCCTTTGTTACCTCTAGACTTGACAATTCAAATGCTCTCCTGGCCAGCCTCCTGTCTTCCACCCTCCATACACTTGAGCTCATCCAAAACTCTACTGCCTGTATCCTAACTTGCACCAAGTCCTGTTCACCCATCAGCCCTGTGCTCGCTGACCTACATTGACTCCCGGTCCGGGAACGCCTCGATTTTAACATTCTCATCCTTGTTTTCAAATCCCTCCATGGCCTCGCCCCTCCCTATCTCTGTAACCTATTCCAGCCCTACAACCCTCCGAGATCTCTGTGCTCCTCCAATTCTTGCCTCTTGTGCATCTCCAATTTTAATCACTCCACCAATGGCAGTCGTGCCTGTAGCTTCCTAGACCCTAAGCTCTAGAATTCCCTCCCTAAACCTCTCCACCTCTCTCTTTCCTCCTTTAAGATGCTCCTTAAAATCTACCTCTTTGACCAAGCTTTTGTCACCTGTCCTCATATCTCCCTACGTGACTCAGTATCAAATTTTGTTTGAAAATCGCTCCTGTGAAACACCTTGGGACATTTTACTATGTTAAAGGTGCTATATAAATGCAAGTTGCTGTTGTTGTCTTGTTTATTACCACATCAGGCAGTGCCTTAATCTACTACACCTTTTATATATGGTTTAAGTCCATTATTTTATCTTTATCCATTCAAAGCAATATCCTTTGATGCAGCATCATTCAGGCAAAATGGATTTCCCTGTTGAGATGTAAAAATCAAGTACAATTGAATGGAAATACAAAGGACACAAGACAAATACGGTGAAGAAACACCCTTTGAAATCAACAGCTTTTGAAAGTTAAAGCATGATTTTCAAAGCACTACATGAAAAGTCAGCTGCAGTGTGTGTCCATCTCTCGGAATACATACATAGCGATCTTTCCCAACATTTGCCCCCACACAGAAACAGCATCAACAGCAAATACACAGATTACCTTCCACATCTAACCTGAACAATTCAAGAAGGCTGCTTGCTTCAACATAAGACATACTACTTATTAACGAGTGAGGCTACAAACCCCTAAATGAAGGCCAAACCTGTGAAGTTTGATTCGGGAAAAACTTGTACAATTTTCACAAAAGAAGACCTGCTTTGTTTCAAACTCACCAAAGACCTACATCTGTCCATGCAAGTTCAATAAATATCCTGAAATTACTCCACAAGGCTCCAACATAGCAATTATTTTTTGTCTGCTAGATACATTTACAGAAGTATCAGACAGATGAAATTACAAACACTGCAGAAATCTTTGCTGCATTGTGATGCAAGCTATCAAAGTAGCGTCCTGATGTGACAAAGAACATATTCAAGTGCAAATTCTATTGTCTCTTAACAGCAAAAGCGCCAATGTCTCAGAATATTTGTAAGATGCTTCCTTTGGATAGCTTAGTATCTTCAAATATCGCAATGAGAGGCAATGGGATGAATTGGATTCGTACAATATTCTGGACAATATGCTTTTAATAGATCATGCGGCATAAATGACATCTTTGAGAGATTTAGAACAGATAAACTTCCATGTGAAATGCTCCATATGGAGTCTCGGTTTCTCTTCAATCAAATATGTAAGCAGTGTATAGCAGGCACACCAACTCCATCAAAGTTGCTGTTCTTCCTTCAGATCATACCATGGAATCCATGTGCATGTGGTATTGTGAGAATCATAGAATGGTTACAGCACAGAAGGAGGCCATTCAGCCCATCGAGTTCATACCAGCTCTCTGCAAGAGCAATCCAGTTAGTCCCACTCTCCCACCCTTTCCCAGTAGCCCTGCAAATCTTTTCCCTTCAAGTACTTATCTAATTCCCTTTTGAAAGCCGTGATTGAATCTGCCACCACCAACCTTTCAGGCAGTGCATTCCAGATCATAACCACCCGCTGCATAAAAAATGTTTTCCTCATGTCACTTTTGGTTCTTTTTCCAATCACCTTAAATCTGTGTCCTCTGGTTCTCGACCCTTCTGCCAATGGGAAGAGTTTCTCTCTATCTACTCTGTCTAGACCCCTCATGATTTTGTACACCTCTATCAAATCTCCTTGCAACCTTCTCTGCTCTAGTCGTTTTACAATTTGAAGTCTGGTGAGATTCACTAGCTCTAGACTTTCCAATACAAGTGCAGTTTACAACTAAATGGTTTGAAACAGGTATTACACTGACCCGGAGTGAAGTGTGTTGTTTGCATCCAATTTTCCATGATCAGCTGAATGTCACAATTGTGCATTGCCTCAGATACAAATTTGAATGTTTACAGGGGGCAGAAAACTGGGTGTAGGTAGAAATTTGAAGGGATGCAGGCACTTAAAAGGAAGTGTAAGAATTGGTGATGGGTGGGAGGGACAGAAAAAAACTTACAGCCATGGAAAGGCTCATAAGGCATTTCAACCCATTGGTAGGCTTTGCCAAGGCTGAAGGTGGAAGCGAACAAAGCAACAGGCAAAACTGAAAGGGAAGGAAATCCAAGATGCAAGCATGAACCTGCAAGCAAGTGATAGTGTAGTCCAGCACCCAATCCCTTGTTTGATGGCTGATCAAGTGGAGATGCTGTTGCATGAGGTGGTTTGCAAGGCAGATGGCCCTGTTTACCTACTCCATGGCATCAACCCCATAGGTCAGCATTGCAATGGAGGGAGGAAGAGGCAGATTTCAAACCACAGTGGACAGTAATGGTTACTGGCTGTGCCAGCTCTATGTTGCAGCATACCTGCAAGCATCCGTACAGCAGATGGAATAGCCCTGCCCCTGGCTGTCTGATTATCTGGACCCTGTGAGGACAGTTCCTCACAGTCACCAGCGGTTTGGTGTAACAATGCCTGCAGATATGCTTGGCGGCATTGTGGCATATACGGACAATCAGGCTGTGTTGGCCGATGATCACCTTGGAATGTCTTCTTTCTTGCAGTGCATCTTAAAATGACACGCTGCAATTAGGGTACCTCCAAGGAAGCAACCAGCATTGCGATTAGTGAGGCATTCATAGATTTTATTTGTGGCATTGCGTCTGCTTTCCAATTCCTTTGGAAATAGGAGCCTCCGCATACATTGATCCTCTGCCAAAGCAAGGTATGTATAGCTGTGTAGATTGTGGGTCCATGCAGAGCGCCTCTGCTGCAGTCTGACTTGCCTGGAATCCTTCTGTTGGCCCTTCTTTCTCTCTGTTCCCCAAAAAAGCTCAGATACAGGGAAAAAGCTCAGTAATGGTGTTGGTGACAAAAAAGATGCAGCAGAACAATTGGCACAAAGGCTCATGAGAATCTAAATACCAGTAGAAGAAAAATGTTTTTTTTTAAAGAAATATAGTCCAAAAAAAGGCTCAGAAACACTTACCAGCTCCAAGACATTTCCTTGAACACTATTGTGTTTTTTAAATGAATCTCTGTATACTTATTGCCTAGCAACCCTGGGCACCCATTTCAAATTGCTGTGATGTTGAAAGGATGTTTTGTACACATGGACATCAGGAAATTGCATGCAGGACATTGGGGAGCTCCTGCCCATTTCAAACAGGTGCTTTCAATGCCAACATTCCCTTGCTCCAAAACTTGTGTGTGACACAAAGTACATATTATACGGTGACATAGTGGCATCATATATCTTGCCTCAAATGTCACACTTCAAAGAGCTGCACTTTATGACAGATGCAAAGCAATATTTTTTTTTAAATGAGAAAGAAAGCCAGACATTGACCTGAAGACTGAAATTAACAAGCACCTTCCAATCTGCTCTGATTAAACTCTGATTATTTAAGTAAACACAGGATGAAAACCTTCTGGCTTTAAAGTGACACAGTTCCAACATAGTAGGAGTATTTTGGTACTTATGAAACAGCATATTCTCTGACTTACTGAAGCAACATGACTGGAGATCCACGAGCCTGCTTTAAAAGATCAAAGTGTTTTCTTTCTTTAATTAGCAATATATTTCCTTGGTGTTAAAGAACTAGTTGTATGCCATTGTATAGATTTCTGTATCACCAACACACATATGAAGTGGTCACATCAGCTGGGATATGCTCCATTGTATTTGTGAAGAGAGTTTGGTAGCTTTGTGTGAGATTACATTAAAGCTAATAAGCAGAACACTGAGAGTGGAAGTGATTATTGACTCCTTAGGGATGCACCTCTTATGAGGAGGCAGTGTAGAAAAGCTTCCAGATTGTAAGGGACAAAGCCCACTTAGGTAAAGCACCATTAGGCTGATGGCAGAGAAGACAGTTCTATGAAAACCCCAAATTATATCAGGTCATCTGTAGGGGAAAGTCCCAAGAGGAGGACAAATGTTTCTTCAGAAGAGAAAGAGAAAACCAAAGGGTGAGTCATCCATTCCATTTGTGGGTATCCTGTAATAGTGTCATTTTCATACCTCAAACCTACATTACTGTATTCTTTATTGAATAATAAATTAATCCAATTTTCTTTTGAAAGCTTTAAGTTTGAAGATGTTTTTCCTGTGACTTTCTCCATTTGGTTCTTCTATTGTGGTTTGGATCAAAGTACCTCTCTGGAGTTGTGACACATGATTTATATCTCACAAGTGGAAGGACTTGATAACTTATAAGCAATAATTTGTGGACTAACTCACTCATAAAAGGATACAGATTATATACCACAGCTCCTTATCATGGATTCTGGTGATATCACCCATTAGGTAAATCATTTAAATGCTGGCAGTCATATCTAACTTTTATGTGGAACCAAATTTCAGATTGTATTGCAATTCTGGTGACATCACTAACACTTGTCTCCACACTGATCTCAATCATGTTCTCAAATGTCAGCTCCATAGAAAACAAAAAAAATATGCAGTTATCATCATGCTACGTCAACTCGGGTATTGCATGACACACCCAGTACATTATTTGTATCAGAGGAGCACATTCTGTACTCGTGTGACATTTTAATTTCCTGGATCAGCCTTTCTAGTTGTCTATCTAAATAAGCCTCCAATTTGATAAGGTTATTGGTTGTTCTGCAATGTGAGCAGGCATTTACTTGGAACTGGAATGAAACTTTCCAAACTCATTTCACAGAGAACCCTTACAATTATTAGAGGCAGGAGGCAGGCTAGATTTGGACCCTGGTTCTAGAGATGAAAGGACAATGCTTGAACCCTACAATCCTCCGAGAACTCTACGTTCCTCCAAGTCTGACCTCTGACCTCCCACACTTCTTTTGCCACACAATTAGTGGGCGTGCCTTCAGCTGTCTAAAAACCTACCTCTCTGACCAAGTTTTTGGTCACCTAAGGTCCTCATGTCTCCTTCTTTGACTCGGTGTCCATTTTTATCTGACTTTTCTTCAATTTCCTGTGAAATGCCTTGGGACACTTTATGACGTTAAATGCGCTATATAAATGCAAGTTGCTGTTGTTGTTGTTGAACCCACTGCATCACCCAGTTCCTCGTAATAATTTCAACTATGCCGAATATCTGTATTTATGCACTCAAGGTTTTACCAGATCAACTAGTATGATCATCACCTTAAAGAGAGCACAGGATGGGATGGTACAGACTCCAACATACATATTGGCCTAGATTTTCCTGTCAAAATAACAGTGAGCCTAATGGTGCTTGCCGTTATTTATGCACAAATGGGACAGCAACTTCAAGCGAGGGGCAGATGCACAGTTAAACTCAAATTTCCAAAAGTTGTCGTCCGAGTTGCACCACTGCGCTGTCAGCTTCAAGAAAATGGCATCTCGCTGTCTGGTTCACCATTGAAATGCGTTGAATGGCATGAAGTTGCTGATCACAAGTTAAGTCTTGTCCATTCCAGACTTAGTACCCCCTTTTAACAACGTGATAAGTGTTAATTACTGCCAATCAACCCCTCTGGCACTGAAAATTAACTATTACAAGTGTCGAGTCTCATTCATTCAGGTTTTAATTGTTGTTGGAGATATTAAAAATGTCAAATTTAAAATTTACATTTTTTTTTTACTTTTCCTGTATCTTTTTTCCTCTCTCTTAATCCAATATTTCTTCCCTTCTCTATTTCTCTTTCTGTACCTGATTTGAAATTGAATTCACCCACTCTAATTACACTTCCTTCTCCGTCCATGCGCTGTTAACTTCACAATCCTTCAATCTGATTGATTAAGGAGATACACAGTTGCTTGCCCTGTTCACTCAGGTCCCAGATGCCCTGTTTCCCTCGCTGCGACATTATCAGCTCACACTTTCAGCAACTTGCCACGCAAAAAATTTAAAAACCTAAACATGCAAAGACAAGTCTAACGAATGGTAGATGTCATCAGATGCTCTACAGCAAAATTTGGCCTATTGGTTCGCTGTATCAGGTAAAAATTTGCATATATGCCATTCACTACTGGAAAAGGACTGCTGTACTTATAGAACTGGATCAATAGGCAGAATTACTTTATAAAAGAGAATTTATCCAACTACGTATGGGCACAGGAAAAGTTCCTTTGATCAGCTGATCTGGTATTATGTACATACAATTATATATGTAGAATGCCTACCATTTAAGCAAATTGAAAATACATTACTTTAAAATACGGTGACCTTTAATTATCTGTGATGTGGAGATGCCGGTGATGGACTGGGGTGGACAAACGTAAAGAATCTTACAACGCCAGGTTATAGTCCAACAATTTTATTTGAAAATCACAAGCTTTCGGAGGCTTTCTCCTTCATCAGGTGAGTGTGGGATTCCATGAAGGGTACCGCATATATAGTCAGAGAACAATGCCTGGTGATTACAGATAATCTTTCCAACTGCCCGTTGTCAAGGCAATCAAAGGAGTCGAATAGTGTTCAGACAGAGAGACATTACATACAGGACTACTGAATATACAAACGGTCAGAACCCAAAGACAGAGAGAGAGAGAGAAACATCCGAAAGGAAGAGAGAGAGAATGACCAGTTGTATGAAAAACAGATAACTCTTTTTTCTCTGCTGGTGGGGTTACGTGTAGCGTGACATGAACCCAAGATCCCGGTTGAGGCCGTCCTCATGGGTGCAGAACTTGGCTATCAATTTCTGCTCGACAATTTTGCGTTGTCGTGTGTCTCGAAGGCCGCCTTGGAGAACGCTTACCCGAAGATCAGTGGCTGAATGTCCTTGATTGCTGAAGTGTTCCCTGACTGGGAGGGAACCCTCCTGTCTGGCGATTGTTGCACGGAAATGTAAGATTCCTTACATTTAATTATCGGAAGAGAAACAAATGGGGGTACACCCAATATAACAATATTTTTCCATGATTCTGTGCTGAAAGCAAGATATTAAAATAGAAAATTTTACACTTGTGCAAAGTATTTTGCTAAAACCATGAAATATGGGGGAGGAGATGAGGACCTATACACTGATTTTATGTTGCAACTCGGATATTCTGAATTAGCAACAAAATGCAGCACAGAGCTGAAGTACAGTGATGAACAAGATACTTACTTTTCAAGGTAAGTCTGGCAGTTCCGTTACCAAACATGAATTGGTTTTAAGTGCATCGAGACTGCTTCACTTCAGATTAAACCACAATCTAATTCAGAAATAACAATTGCAGTAATTATTGCTGTGGCAGATTGAAGTACTTTCCCTAATACTTGATAGAGGTAAGTTTTCTACAAACCTTCTAAACCTGGTAAGTATTAGTTACTTCTTCACAGTAAGGAATGCTCCTGTCTAATTCCACAATCAGAGGATGGGTCTAACTCGTTTTTCATCTGCAGAGATAGATCTGTGAAGACCCAAGTAATGCACAATCTCTTTTAGAGGCATTCAGTAATCAGATTTGCAAACCACTTAAAGTTCTTTTAAAAAATTGTACCATTTACTGCTATTAACAGCACTGCCAACTAACAGTTATAAACAATTTTACAACACCAAGTTATAGTCCAGCAATTTTATTTTAAATTCACAAGCTTTCGGAGATTTTCTCCTTCCTCAGGCAAATGTTTCAAGATCTTGAAACATTTGCCTGAGGAAGGAGAAAATCTCCGAAAGCTTGTGAATTTAAAATAAAATTGCTGGACTATAACTTGGTGTTGTAAAATTGTTTACAATTGTCAACCCCAGTCCATCACCGGCATCTCCACATCATAACTAACAGTTAAGAAGGAGCTATCGGAATATAAAATCAGTGTAAACTCTGGCTTCACTCCATACAGTTGGAAGGCCATCAATTCAAAGCAGAAATACCAGTGAGCCCAACACAGACCACTGAGACGCATAAACTGTAACAACTTGGAAGATGGATTCAATATTCGAGCCAACTTTCTCTTGTTGGTTGTATGTGGGTAAAATTTAAATCATGTTATTACTGTTATAATGGACAAGCCAAATGCTGATAACTTTCCAAACAATGCATTGTGGTTAACAGCTTCACCTATGCTGAGGAGCTTGGGAGAAAATTACTGCCATTAGGCACTAAGAAAAAGAAACAAAAGAAAGAACGATGAAAGGGCTGAAAAATAAGGCAGACAGAAGGACTGAATGAAAGGAGGAGGCGGAAAGGAAAGGAGCAGAGTATCTTTTACAGAGGTAAATTACCACACCGGACATTGTGACTTGAAGTGGCAAAGTACAAGTTTAAATATCTGGATATTTCTATGGCTGCCAAGTTTAAGCTCAGGGGTCACAGTAGCTAGCTGAGAAAAGCTATATGGAGTCTTGATTGGCAATACTAGGAACAGAGTAGATGCATACAGCAATAAATGCTAAGCATTTGGGAAAGTCCAGCTTGGCGTACATAGACTCAGAAACGGATGTGTTTTTCAATATGCTACATTGCACATGCTCCAGAATATACAAAACCACAATCCCACCAACATCAGTTGTGGTGCCTTCTGTGGGGATGGAAGGCTGAGAGTTTTCAAACACAGCAAGCACATTAGGTCCACTTTTCACTGCCAGATTTTTAAAATGTTATTCAGTTTATGCAGCAAAATTTGCAACGTAATGGGGGTAATTTTAACTTTGGGCGATGGTGTAAAACTGGCGATATCAGATTAGCCGCCCTTTAAACATCTCTCCCAACTTTCCTTTTCATTGACTTCAATGCATATTGGGCGGCTAATCTGATATCGCCTATTTAACACCATCGCCCAAAGTTAAAATTACCTCCTAATATGTCATATCATATGAAGGCCTTTTTCACAAATGACTAATCCCACTGAAGTATTGAAGGACATACCATCACAGTAGTTGCAGATTTGAACGCTATATTGAAACAAAACATTTTTGTGGTTTGCTAGTCCACATCTTATGGAAAAACCATGACTGCTGGAAAGCAGTGTATACTCTGCTGTGCCCATAGAAACATTTCCTGTGGTTCCAGACAGTGCAAAAGATAACCATCAACACTCAAATTTACTGTCTCTGTGCAGGAAACAGAGTCATTAACAGGTATAGGATTGGAAATGAATGAGAGTGATGAGATATAAAGCAAAGATTAGTGGCAGACACACACAGTTTGTGCTCGAGTCCGTCATCCGATATTAAACAAAGGGCTCCTCCATTTTGCCTTTCTCCTCCCCTTTGTTCCCCCGATCTAATTTGTTCATTTGCAGTTCCACCAGCTTGAAGAGAGATTCAGCTAATCCGGGTTGAAAATTATCAAGCAAACTTCTAACATTTGTGCAAGGAGGTTTCATAATGGTCACCGTGGAAGATTAAAGGGAAAATTGTACAAAAGAAAATGAAAGACTAGAAGAAAACAAAGGGCAATGCACTCAGAATATTTGTATTCAGTTGCCTAAAAAGTCCTGGAGCAATAATTTTAACAAATGGATAACCTAATATATTGCTTTGAATGCAAATAAAGGTTGGATATCTCTTAATAATTGAAATCATTAAAAAAAAGAGACAATGCTGGAAATACACAGCACATCAAAATCTGCAGCTGATAGAAAAATAAAGGTTAATGTTTTGGATGTGATCTTTCAGCAGAAATGGAATAGAACCCTTCATCAGACAGGAGAAGTGCATTTGTAAGACTGACCTATTAAACTAAACACACCTCTCCTTGACCATTCCACGTCTGATGACAGGTCACATACAGAACACTAACTTGTCTTTCTCTCAGCTGCTGATTGACCTATTATGCATTTCAAGCATTTTCTCTTTTTTCCGCTTTCTAGAATTCATGTTTTTTCCCCTCTAATTGAAACCATTTATTGGCATTTCAACTGTACCTTAAAATATGAAATCTTCTTATTTTCAGCACACACTAACCTCCAGGTAACTAAGACACAAGCTCTGTGCGATTATTTTGCTATGATTTTGTTTCTCTGCCCTCCCCATCACACTCTTTCTATAAAAGCTTGATTTTGGCTTCACCCCAACACATTCATCCTGTTCAGGTCAACATGACTTTCCAGCTCAAAAATGCACTCATCCATAACGTACAGACACTCTGGTTACACGTTAAACACAGAGACGCCTATCTATGATGATTAGTATACGATTCTGACTTGCATTTGAATTTAGCTGAACCCAGACAACATTTGATTATAATTATTACTCCAGTAACTGAATGGTTTACATACGCAATATGAATTTCTTCCATTATCTCACAATCCATAAGCTGCAGTTTGAAATATTTGATTATCATTGCATGCACTGAATACCACATAACCTTTGGCACTGGGAATTAACAGACACCATAACAATATAACAACCTCCATGGGATTGACAGAGGAAGGTGAAGATCAATGCAACTTCCTGCAGCCTGATATTTTATAGATTAGCTACATTTTTCCACTTTTTATGCCTGCAATGCTTGTTTAATTGCTGCAAGTTCCTGTGCTAATATTTTTATCTGGAAGTAATAAAAGATGCCATTGTTCATGACAAACATAAAACGTATGTTGCACAGACTACAATCTGTACAGCTGCAGTATGATGCAGCAGGAAGCACTGGACATCTATCGTCGTAATTATAGATTTCTCAGAGCAGTTATTGTATACACGATATTTTAGAATCACTTGTACTGTGATATGGTCCTAAATAAAAAATGTAAGTCATTTTACCACTTCAATAACTTCACATCACCAAATATTTCTACCTTCTGTAAAATGTGTCATGTCTCTTTTTAGTTCCATTTTTTGTTCCCAATTTCTCCCCTTCTTTCCTGAATCTGCCCTATGTTGCTGGCGTAGGTTCTCCTCCCACCTTACCCTCCCCCCCCCCCCCCCCGCTCGAGGATTGGCAGCCCTCCAGTACTTCACCCAGGGGGTGTCAGCAGGCTATTAGTCTATGGAGAATATTCCAGCTTAGCGTGATTCTGTTCTCACCCAATATCCATGCAAGCACACTTTTCCAGCAAGGTTTATTGGATCAAGATTGAGAAGGGGAAACTTGGTCTATCTTGCCTCCCTAACGTGGAGTGCAATGGTAATGCCAACTGTAGCTAACTCCGCACAGATAGATTGCAGGAATCAAACATTTGAGTCTCTTTTCAAGTCAATTATTCCAAATCTCTCATTTTGGTAACACTTTCCTAAATGAGAACACTATCATTATACACATTTTCTTCTTACAGAGCATGCAGCTTTCGTTTGCCACTTACAGTTTACATTAATCCATCACTGAGTACAGCAAATAATTCTAATAAAAATCATTGCTTGACATTACTGCTGCTTGGCCCTTAAGTGTTTAAGTAGTTTGTGGTTAAAAATTATATTGTGCTAATTTCAAAGCAGATCTATAGGAGGAGAAGGATGCTAATTGCTTCCATCACAGTTTTAGAAAGCAAAGCACATCTTGCAAACATTCACATGAAGGGTAATATTTCTTTGTTGCTGTCCATTAGGGCTTTAAAAAGGTAATAATACAGCAGTAATAAAATCAAAAGTGGCAGCAGCAGTAACACTCAGCAGATGGGTACAACTTTCACATTCCTCTTACGACAACATTTTCTTTTTTAAAACTTGCAGAACTACCAAAAAACATGAAATGTATCCAAATAGCTCGTAGCAGCTCATTTTATAAACTGTATGGTCCCTCAAAGACGCGAGCTTTCTTCTACGCTTCCATTTCTGTACATATTACAGTTGGCTTGGAACGACTGAAAGTCATCACGAGGGGAGTTTTCCACTGTGAGCACCACTGGTGGTGAAATCCTACCCACATTCTTTAAGTAGACTCAAAGCAAACGACTGCTTTCTGTAGGGTTGGTGTTAAATGATTAAAATGCAAAAGACTCCTTTCCTCGTAACAAGTTCTCCAACAGAAGAAACTTGGCTCCTACCTCAAATCATTCCCAGCAAGTAATTCCCCGTTCCACAGCAACTAATTGATCCAAATCATGCAAGATACTGTGGGACTCAATTAGTAACCTGCAAAACACGGAGCGGTAATTTTTTTTTTAGGAACCAAAAGGAAACATGATTATATAACTCAAAAGCAAAATACTGCGGATGCTGGAAATCTGAAATAAAAGCAGAAAATGCTGGAGAAGCTCAGCAAGTCAGGCAGCATCTGCTCCGTGTTTTGCAGGTTACTAATTGAGTCCCACAGTATCTTGCATGATTTGGATCAATTAGTTGCTGTGGAACGGGGAATTACTTGCTGGGAATGATTTGAGGTCGGAGCCAAGTTTCTTCTGTTGGAGAATTTGTTACGAGGAAAGTCTTTTCTCCATCTCCACAGATGCTGCCTGACTTGCTGAGCTTCTCCAGCCTTTTCAATGATTATATAATTGGCAGACACGTCATCAGGGAGACCCTAGGTATAGGGATTCCTGCTGTTAAAGATGACCCCGTCACCTTTTATGACAAGGCTATTAACACGTTCTGAGGTTTTTGTTAGGTGACTAAAAGTCATTAACGGTGATTAATGACGCAGACTGCAGGACAAAAAGAGTAAAAGGTCACTTTAGTTCACTGGAGCTCAAAAAAGAGAGAAAGCTGTGTTACTTACATCATTTTTTATCTGACATTTCTTGCAATAAAATCCGTAATCAAACTTTCCATTCTACATGTTAAGTAAAATTGGCTGCACTATATATTAAAAAAAGTAGGATCACAGTTTAAGGACTTGCATTTATATAGTGCTTTAACACATTTCTCCAAGATATCACTAAACACACAATGAACTAATTTTTGGAGTGCAGTGACATATGTCGGCAAACATGACAGCTATCTTGGACACAGTAAGGTCCCACAAAATGAGAGGAACAACAACTTGCATTTATATAGCGCCTTTAACATGGTAAAATGTCCCAAGGTGCTTCACAGGAGCGATTATCAAACAAAATTTGACACTGAGCCACATGAGGAGATATTAGGACAGGTGAGCAAGAGCTTGATCAAACAGGTAGCTGTTAAGGAGCGTCTTAAAGGAGGAGAGAGGTAGAGAGGTTCAGGGAGGTAATTCCAGACCTTAGGCCCTAGGCAGCTGAAGGCACAGCCATCAATGATGGAGCGATGATAATCAGGGATGCGCAAGAGGCCAGAATTGGAGGAGCGCAGAGATCTAGGAGGGTTGTAGGGCTGGAAGAGGTTACAGAGATAGGGAGGGGCGAGGCCATGGAGGGATTTGAAAACAAGGATGAGATTTTAAAATCGAGGTGCTAATGCAGGTCAGCGAGCATAGGAATGATGAGTATGGGACTGTGCGAGTTAGGATACGGGCAGCAGAGTTTTAGATGTGTTCAAGTTTATGGAGCACCTAACAAGCACTTAATCTGTTTTTGGTTTGGGAAGGATGGTTGGGAGAATACCTTGCCCTTCTAGTAAATAGTGCCATGGGATATTTAACATCCAGCTAGGTTTAATACTGTAGCCCAAATATAGCACCTCTGACAATGCAGTGTTCACTCAGTAAATTTCCAAAGATGCTGAAAATGCTTTTTAAAAATAAAACCAAAACAGTTTGATTTCTTTAGGATACTTTAAACCGGAGGATCATTTTCTAGTTTTACAATTGTTATAAAAGTTACATCCTCCAACTGATTCAAAAGCAGGACTACTTGCGGCAGGCTTACTGAAAGAAACAAACATATAATAAAAGCAATTCAACAGAGGAACTTTTATTGTAGATTAAAAATTAAATATACAAGCCTTAAAATAGTACTGCTCGAAACCTGTAACGTATAAATGATATCTGAAGTCAAGGGACAGAAGCTTTACTTTGTATCAGTCTTGGCTTAACTTTCAAAAGAATCATACTTGATTAAAGCACCAGAACACTGCACGTTTTAAAAAATACTGCTAATGCTGGAAATCAAATAAAAGCAGAAACTGCTGGAAGTACACAACAAGTCACTCAGAAACTGAAAAGAGAAAAGTTAGCATTTCAGGTTGAGATACTTCAGCTGTTTTTATACTAGGACACGGTTAAATAAGATTGCAAGAGACTGGCATCTATGATCCAGCTTCTGGCATTCACCCTACTAAATGCAAATCCCCTATTCACACAACAGAATCAGGGATCCACTTTTCTGTGGGCCTATCATTCTGCCAAGATAAGGGAGCCGGATTTTGTTGTTTAAATGTTGGGAGCCAGTTCACGGACAGCGATCTCCTGGAGTCCGACCGAAACAAGCACCAGCATAAAATCATCTGTCAGAACTAAAAAAGGCAGGCAAGCCCCTTTATAGAACAAACCAAAACAAAGTGGGGAAGGGAAAACATAGAATTACATAGAACATACAGCACAGAAACAGGCCATTCGGCCCAACAGGACTATGCCAGTGTTTATGCTCCACACGAGCCTCCTCCCTCCCTACTTCATCTAACCCGATCAGCATATCCTTCTACTGTTTTCTCCTTCGTTTTTATCCAGCTTTCCCTTAAATGCATCTATGCTAGTCGCCTCAACTATTCCTTGAGATAGCGAGTTCCACATTCTATCTGCTCTCTGGATAAAGAAATTTCTCCTGAATTCCCTATTGGATTTATTAGTGACTATCTTATATTTATGGCCCCGAGTTCTGGCCTCCCCCTCAAGTGGAAACATCTTCTCCACGTCCCCTATCAAACCCTTTTATAATCTTAAAGACCTCTATCATGTCACCCCTCAGTCTTCTCTTATCGAGAAAAAAGAGCCACAGCCTGCTCAATCTTTCCTGATAGGTGTAACCTCTCAGTTCTGGTATCATCCTAGTAAATCTTTTTTGCACCTTCCCCACTGCCTCTATATCCTTTTTATAACATAGAGGCCAGAACTTTTCACAGAACTCCAAGTGTGGTCTAATCAAGGTTCCGTACAAGTTTAACATAACTTCTCTGCTTTTCAACTCTATCCCCTGGAAATGAACCCAGTTTTATGACCAGAAGTTTTATCCTCTCTAAATTTGATTAGTTTCTCAATTATCTTTCCCCTTTAATGTTTTTATATCTGTTTTGATCTCTTCTTCTAATGTCATGCCCAATAAATTAGTCTCCCTGGTGAATACTGAGGCATAGTACTTATTTAATATTTCTGCCATTTCGCTGTCAAAACAAGAGGTAAAAAGATGATGCATCGAAAATGCTAACTACTAGTAGATAAAAACCCAACTAATGGGTTTTAAAAAAACTTGAAAGAGATGAAAAACAGTCAGTTTGTGAATCTTTGGAATTCTCTACCCCAGAGGGCTGTGGATGCTGAGCCATTGAATATATTCAAGGCTAAGATGGATAGATTTCTGGACTCTAGCGGAATCAAGGGATAAGGGGATCGGGTGGGAAAGTGGAGTTGAGGTCGAAGATTAGCCATGTTCTGATTGAATGGCGGAGCAGACTCGAGGGGCCGTATGGCCAACTCCTGCTCCGATTTCTTATGTTCTTACATTCTTAGATCTATGTATTTCAATGAAATTAAATCAATGGATCATCTTCGTGACATAGTATTCCTAAAATTCTTGATATTTGCTCAGATGTTCTCCATACCATCTCATAAAAAGGAGACTTAAATTGCTTTGGTCATGTTCCTGGAGAATCTACTCCTCCCCCCACCCGATTACAAATTTAAGAGAACTGGAATCTAGAAAGTGGAAGAAAAAACATATTTAGAAACAAACAATCTGCGTTCAAGTCAAGGATGCAAAGATCAGGCATACAGAGCTGTTCACAATCCATGAACACAGATTGAGTGTCATGCATTTTGAACATAGTTCAACTCCAAATGAAATACATTCTATGTCATTCAGCAGAATATATTCCACAAGTCATATATGCACAATCTGTGAAAGAAATGGTCATTTCATTTAGAAATGTTCGCAAAGAAGCATGGTTAGGTCATCGACTTACTTTGAATTATTTCATTATATGGCAAGAAGCTGCAAATCATTCATGCGGGTTATAGAGGAAACCAAACTAATAGCAGGACGCATAACCAGCACTGATGAGTTTCCATGTTGTTCTATGGTACTTTTCACAGGAATGTAGCATATTTTCCATAGGGACAAATTCACAGAGGTATTTTCAGTGGCACTCAAGTGCTATCATAAGTGGCATGTTTGAAATGGATTTGATGAAAAATTTATATATTTTGAAAACTTAAAGCAATCCAGATTGCAGGGATAGTTTCTACACTAACATATACATCTGGTGGTAGCACACCAGCATTCCACTGTGTTGTGCCATGCAAGGATGCAGGTTACCATCCATGATTACACAGATATTCTCCATCACAAGGGAGGAAATACTTGGAGGACAAGACAACTTAGGACACTCTTGTCTACCTCTTAGCATGTGGGTCAGGTGTAGCACTAGCAGGAGCTTTGACGCAGGTTCCCAGCCTAAAAGGCCTCTCAGTTAGGCTGTGGTGCATAGCATTGCAACATAGGAACAACCAGACAAAAAAAGACAAAGTTCCATCTAGTTCGCCTTCTACCATCCCGGTAGTCACATGATACAACGATAATGGAGTTGTTAACTAATCATAGCAATCAATCTCAATCATTCAGTCTACAATAGACCCAGAAATGACAGGAGGAAAACCCCAGTGGTGGAGAGCTTTAGGTCCAAAATCATCTTTTTCCTCCCAAGCATGATATACTCACCACATGTCTTAAATTACTCATAAACCTTATCCCAAAATGTTATTTTCTGAAAGTAATCTATCTAATTTGCACCAACTTGAATTTGAAGCATGCAAAGACTTGAAGGGAAGGGAGAAGAGAGAGTATATACTTTCATCAAGCATGATCCATAAACTAAGTGCACACACGCGTATGATTGCATAAGGAAATTTGTACATGCACAATCGTTATCAGGGAAATCGGTGAATTGTGTGAATGGATGGAAATTCTGTTCATTTCATTGGTTTTCTGCAACTTCAGGAGAGAATAGAACTGCAAGGAGCATCATTCTTGATGTAAAATTAACCTTCGAAACTCTGGTCAAACTGAAGAAAATACCAATATCTTTGTTTCAATTTTGATTGAAAAGTACTCATTATTCTTCCATAAAATATGAATTATTTACAGGGTTCTACTGAATAAACAGTATCAAGGTACAATCTGAATTCATAGTTCTTTCTTTTTCTTTAATTACAAAGAGATCAGACAAAGTGAACTATAGAATATTGGGCGTTTTTCTGTCAGTTTTACCTTCAATTCATTACAATGGGATGGATTTCAGCTGATTGTACAAAACTGAAACAGATATCTATCGATGTTTAAAAGCCAAACTGCTCTGGAACTCAGCTAATTTCATAATAGAACTTTGTATTTTGTGAATACTGACAATTCCAATCCTTTCGCCTCACGGAACATTTATTTGAAACAAATGAACAATTGCTGCAGCATTTGATGCTTGAAATGTACACAACTCTTTTTGGGGAAAATTTTCCTCTGATTGTTGTTTTGAGTGAAAGTAAACAATCCTTCAGAACATTTTTATGCTTTCACTAAAAAATAGCAGCCAGAGGAAATCTTCTCCCAGCTTCATAACAGGTGATTTTTACTTCAGCTCCCCAGCCAAGATTTGAACAAGAAGATGTCAGATTTTCATAGCACTGTAGTTTGAACATTCCACAGAAAAATTCAAACAAAATCAAAACGATAGAGCAATGAAGCCTCAACGAGCTGTGCCCAGCAGTAAAATGTGGATATAAATTTATGGTGCCACAAATAGTGAGTTGCTGACTGCTACATGCCAAAGGATGGTGCCAAATGCCAATTGGCACTTACCCATAGGCTGGGGAGGTGTGTGGGGGGGGATCAAAAGAGTCTAAGACTGCTCACATACCTCCTTGTGGTCAGTGACAGAGACACACTGGCAGAGGCCTAACTTATGTTGTCCATTGATTCCCCTGAGCCTGGATGTAGTAATATGACCCAGGAAAACCTAAACAGAACACAAAAGCAAAACTTAAATTTGTGGCCTTATCATATCTACAGTTTTTGTTTCAAAAAATTACACATACAAAAATTGATTTATTGGCATTTGTAAAATTATTAAATTAAATCAAACAGAGAATTTCATGCTCATTGGGCATGGAATGCCAGCTTCTACACAGACATTGAAAAAACTCTAGTATCACAATAAAAGTGCATCCAAAATGTCAAGGGTAGTTTTATTTCTGTAATATTAACTTCATACTAAATAGGACTCCCTCAGTCCCAAGAGGCTCCTGTTGACATACAATGGGAAGGGATATAGGTCGGTCTATTCATGTAGTGGCCAGATACAGTAGTCAAGAGAAGGTCTCCCATATCAGATTGGAATAAGTGTCTCTTGTAGGTGGCAATTAGTTTGTCTTTTTCTGCTTCTTCAGGCAGCTGCTCCTCTTTCTGATGCCCTTGTTCCTAATGGGGCCCATCGTCCATTATGGTTTATAAGGCAAAGTTGTGCAGCATTCTAACTGGAGACCCTCACTGGACTATACGACAAGGTGCCTTCATATTGATCCGAGATACCTGACGCGTGCCTTCGACATGCAGATTGTGTGTTCAGTAATGATCCTGATGGATAAATGAATCTCAATATCGTGGTGCTCAATTGGGTTCTGGGGAAAGCAACAAGGTTGTGCTGGATAGTCTTTATCTCAGTGACTTGGTTTTCTGGGTTAAAAAGAGTGCTGGTACTGTGGGGTTTCTTAAAATAAAGGCATCATGGCAGCTGCCAAGGAAGTGAGCATTGACTAGCATAAATTTGTGCTACTGGTTGCAAACCAGTTATACATTGAAAGGGAGTATTGTTTCCTGTTGATATACATCTGGCCATTGAAGAATGGAGTACATACTGCCACATGGGTGCCATCTCTGATGCTTTGGACTTTGGGGAATCCTACCACTCGGTAAAACTGCAGTGCATATCATGCTGTTGCCACTCATCTATGGGGAAGCGGAACAAATTGCTGGTTGAGAACAATGCATTTATGCTCACCAAGATCATGTTATAGATGACACTAGCGCCAGCCTGGAATGCCACCATGACATGGATTTAAAAATAATGGTAACTAACAGACTCTGACAAAACAAGGCATCTAATGAAGGTGGGCCACAGGTCTCCTTGCTGGATGTGGCGTAGCGGTAGCATGGATGTCTTTGCAAAACAAAGCCTCTGCAGTCACAGCTCTTCAGTCGAAGATAGGAGCCTATCTAACTATATACTCTGGTCTGGAGCATTGGTGGGTGGGAGCCAAGCATCTGTGGTGCAGTCTCACCAACCAGGCCACCCTCCATTGTTCCTCCTCCTCTTCTTCTTCCAAGAAGTAAAGACAAAGAGGATTCCCCAATGGGAAACCGATTGTACCCAACCTGAAAAGGGGGGAGGGAAACAAATGGCACAAAGGCAGATTGTAAAATAAGTGGCAAGAGTAAAAATAAAACACAAAGGTAACAATAAAAGTTTAACAGCAACAGTTACTGAATAAGCTCATCCCTTCAAACTTGCTTCTAGCGTCTAGCAACACAGTTTTATACCAACGTGATTAAGATATGGCGTAAATCAGGCAGGAAAGACAGGAAATGGAATGTATGATATCACTACACCAATACCGCCTCATTTACACAAGCCTACCCAAAAATTGAGGGTGTGGAGGGGGCCTGCTTCCTCTGTCCACCAGAAAACCAGGCACCAATGTGGGTGGGATCCAACATAACAGGTACTCCCCTTATTTTCTGCCCTCATCCACCCAATCACCATTGAAGAAGAATATGTCGCAAAACTCGGCTCATAATTTGAAACACATGCAGCAGTGACTTTTATAAATTCCAGCTCCCAAACATAGAAACAAAAATATATTGCATTTCAAAATCAGCAATCTTAGAGCTGTACAATAAAATGTTTCCTAATTTGGAAATGGCACAGGCAAAGAATAATGAGTACTATAAACAAGATTATCCATTGAAAAGCTTTTACATATCGTGCGTGGATTTTCTGTTGTACACGGCACACATTAAATGTGTAATTCTCCATTATTCACAGCCCCTGCTGGAGAGGGAGCCAAAGGTGTTTTAACAAGAGATACTGAGGAGCTGGAATAGGAAAAATGAAACCTAACATTTCAGTTACTCAGACAAATAAGTTTTTCTCAAGAAAGTGCTAGGAAGTGACTTATAACAAAGTTACTGAAACAGCCATTTTTTCGAAATTTTCATAAGATGAAAAAATAACTCTAATAGGATATTCCCACAATACAAACCAATGTCATGGTATCAATGAAACACCCCTTAAAGCTGTTTAGATTCTAAGACAGGTTAGCTTCCGGAGTAAGGAGTAACAAGGCTGGATGCATGGCTTAGCTGGATCCAACAGCTGCTAAGTACCCTTGCATCCCAAGTGATCGCTTTTCATTGTTCTTCATATATGATTACAGACAAGTTCTTCTGCAAAATATATATAATACAGTATAACATTACAATAAAATTAGTGCCTTTAATGATCAACGCTGCACAATTTCATTTTTGACATCATCTCTCGTGACACAGACTTGAACATTACAGTGACTTTCTGGCTAAAAATTGAAGTATTCTCTGGCCTAAATCTCATAAAGGTGATCTACCCCAAAATGTAGTTTTGAAATGAAATCTGCTACTACAACATTATAATGATACAGAGGGGTTAAAATTGTAGATACGAGTATTCTTCATTGTTGGGACCTCCATTATCCACATTCCCATTATCCACCTGTCCTATTCTCTGCCTGGAATTGTGCAGGACAAAATCCTGCAGGAAATATGGTCTCGTTGCACAGCCCACTAACACCTTGTTATTTTTTTAAAATTTCCTTTTCTTGATGAATAAAATTATGTGATGTTTCTCTCATTATTTATTTCATACTTGTCTTCACCTGCACCCCTTGAGTATTGCTGGACCATAAATGCAAGGCTGAAATTTCGGGGACTGACAATTTCTATTATTTGCCACTTTGGTGGACAACAGAGGTTCCACTGCAGTTGTTCTGGTTTTCCCCCATTGCTAATCTTCCAATATTCTCCTTCTTTGGTGAGGGCATTGACCTTTTACTGGGATGTTGCTCCATAGGTGCCAGTTCTCCTCTACCCAAGTGGATATTATTCATGTGTAAACCTTGATGGTGAGCATCAACAGCTTCTGTGATTGCAGAGGGTATCACAGCTGAGCCCTCACCCAACGTCCATGTATAACCACTTCCAGCAGGATAGCGATCAGGAGCAGGAACCCTTAAGAATTGCCAGTTGGTGGCACTGCCACCCCAACTGAGATCAGCTAACTCCCAGTTTGGGGATTGAATACCAAACCTTTTTGGTCTGTATGGCTCAGATGTCCACTGGCCAAATTCACTGAGGCAGAAGAGGAGTCGGACAGTTAGTCTTTTAATGGAATGTCCTATAAATTACTGAAACAGTCAAAGAACTTAATGCACTTAAAAAGTGGCTACTGGGCTTATTTTAGTTTAAATGTAATGCACTCGAATGTGGATTCAGCTTTTTACCAAAAATAAAAACAGCCAGCATTGCTGCTCCTGATTGTTATCCAGTGGACGCTGGGTAAGAACTGGACCAGCATCAGCTATGATGCCTTTTGTGTCTGAATTGCCTGTCATCACTCACATGGCCAATTGGCAGGGTACCCAACAAACTATTGATACCCGAGGAATCATACTGGGCAGATTGTTAGGAGTAAAATGACAAATCTAGTTATCTGGCTCAGTTCCTAGTTTCTGCATAGTACCTAATGTTGACGGTTTCAGGGTTTCATTCTCCATTAGTAATGCCTCTAAAATTGCATTATTATGACTAATTCCAGGGCGATTGTTCGCCAGTGCCTCCCTGTTAATAAGGGGAAGATAAAGATTAAATTCTTTCCGTATTTTCTGAATGCTTCATTTGCATGTTTCAAACTCCTTCTCTACAGAGTTTTTAAAATTGAAATCGTTGGCTCCACCCAGGTAATTGATCAAAAGAAGTACAGTCGTAAAGTGCAATTGTTAAGTACGACACCCCAGATGTTAAAGGGACGACATTCACATATAAGCAAGTTTACAGGCAGACCATCATCGTAGAATAGCCAATATCAGCCTGTGCCAAAACTTTTGCTTGAGGTGCTACACTGGATCTTCCATCACGATCACACTCCGAGGGATGTTGGGTAGATTTTCAACTTGCCGTCCAGGCGTGAAACTGGTGTTGGGGATCAGCCGCCTGTTTCATAGCCAATGATTTCAATAGGAGTGAAAATCGGGCAGTTTCTATAATGGGCAGCCGATCCACAACACCAGGTGGCAAGTTAAAAATCTACCTTGCTGTATACACTGCATTGTGAACTTTTACAATATGGTAATAATGTTTTACAAGTTAAATTTGCCAGTCTCTGGGTATTAACAATGCACAAACTGTCTTTCAAAATGATCAGGAATAAGATTACTAACCTCTCCAGTTTTTCCCTCATTGTCAATTTTTAAGATTAATTCAATGCAGTTTGAATTGATTATTTTTGTTATATGACTGTATCTTTCCCCCGCCCCCCCATCTTTGATTACTTGCTTTGTTTTCCTCCCTGTTTTAGTTATCCAGATGCTAAGCATCATTCCTAGCCAAGGAACTGAACAGCTGGCCTAGACTCGGATGTTTGCCAACTCATTTTGCAACGGGCCATTAGGAAATACAAGACCCAGGGTTGTCCTTTAATTTTCCCTCCTCCTAAGGAAACACCTGGCTTCTGCTTTGCACCTTCCCTAATGGGATAGCTGAGACTAAGAACTCCCCACATGAGGAACTGAGGGTCACAGCCTACACCCCATGACTCTGCTATATCATTTTAAGTTTAAAAAGAGAATATATGGAAATATATGGAGATATATTTAATTTTGTATTTCCAACACAACGCCTCAGGAGGAAAGTCAAGGCATCCAGTAACATAGCAGCATGAAATAACAAAAGTTGAATATCACAATGAGGCAGAACTTGGACCCTTGGCCGTGACAAGATACAATGCAGAAATTCCAGGAGCAATGTTAATCAGAATATTTGGCATAGAAATGTTTAAGAGCATGAATGTGAACTTCAGATGGGGAGGGGGGGGGGGGGGAGGGGGAATGATTTTTGTCACTCTTTGATTTCAGGGTTCAAACAAACCCCAACTGCAAAGGCAAGAAGGGAGAGACAAAAGATATCTCAGCACTTCAGCACAAGATCCACAACAAAGGGAAGCAGAAAGGATAACCTCAAAAACATAAAAGGGTGGCCAAAGGAAACAAAGGTTAGTTTAACTGCTGCTTTAGATGTGGAATCAAAAGGAACACAAGCATATCAGCAAAGGAAAAAGTTTGACAACCAATTCCCATAAGACCCAACAAGATTAATGGACTGTAGGTCTGCAAACTCAGTTAAGGTTTTATTTGTGATATTGTAAAATGTTTACAATTAAAGAAAAAAAATTACAGTAACATCTTATATAGAATCATAGAATGATACAGCACAGAAGGAGGCCATTTGGCCCATCGTGCCTGTGCAGGCTCTTTGAAAGAGCAATTCAATTAGTCCCACTCCCCTGCTCCTTCTCCATAGTCCTGCAAACCTTTCTTCTTCAAGTATTTACTTAATTCCCTTTTGAAAGTTATTATTGAATCTGCTTCCACCACCCTTTCAGGCAGTGCATTCCAGATCATAACAACTCACCTCTCCTCATTCTTCCTACCAAAATTAATCACTTCGCACTTCTCTGCGTTAAATTTCATCTACCATGTGTCTGCCCATTTCATCAGTCTGTCAATGTCCTCCTGAAGTCTGTTACTATCCTCCCCACTGTTCACTACATTTCCAAGTTTTGTGCCTTTTGCAAACTTTGAAATTATGCCCTGTACACCCAAGTCCAGGTCATTAATATATATCAAAAAGAGCAGTGGTCCCAACACCGACCTATGGGGGACACCACTGCATTCCAGTCTGAAAAACAACCGTTCACCACTACTCTGCTTTCTGTCCCTTAGTCAATTTCATGCAGGCACTGTCCCCTTAATCCCATGGGCTTCAATTTTGCTAACAAATCTATTATGTGGTATTTTATCAAACGCCTTTTGAAAGTCCATATACTCAACATCAACCGCACTACCCTCATCAACCCTTTCCGTTACTTCATCAAAGAACTCAATCAAGTTAGTCAAACACAATTTGCCTTTAACAAATCCATGTTGGCTTTCATTTATTAACCCATATTTTTCCAGGTGCCAATTAATTTTGTCCCGGATTATTGTCTCAATATTACTTAGTATGAGAGTTATATTAATTTGTATCTAATCATTTCTCTTGTCACTTTGGCTCAGTTAGTAGCACTCTTGCCTCTGAAGCAGGAGGTTGTGAGTTCAAGCTCTACTAGCCTTCAGGCCTCGAGCACATGATCCAGGCTGACATTTAGTCCAAGTATTGCAGGAGTGCTGCATTGTCGGAAGTGCGCTTTTTAGGTGAGATGTTACAGCGAGACCCCGAGTCTGCCTGCTCAAGTGAATGTAAAAGATCTCATGGTACAATTTGAAGAAGAGTAGGGAGTTCTCCTGATGTCTTGGCCAACAGTGATCCCCCTACCAACACTAGCAAAAACATATTACCTGGTCATTCATTTGTTTGCTGTTTGTGGAACCTTGCTCTGCACAAACTAGCAGCTGTTCTTGCCTACGCAACACTTCAACAATAATCCATTGCCTCTGAAGCACTTTGGGATGTCCTGAGGATGTAAAAAGGATTATATAAATGCAAGTTCCTTCCTTCCTTCCTGTAAAGGGATTTGAGGGTAGAATGAAAAACATCCACACTTCATTAGTTTCTTTTCTCCACAGACACACCTAGACCTTCCAACTTGTTCAGAAGGCAGAAAACAGCAGACCAACCACACGATCAGCACTTCAAAGACAAATCACAAGCACCACACTAGTTATTTCATCTTCACCGCAAGCTTTAGTTGGATCCGCCAGACAGGAGCAATTAACTGGCAAAGAGAAACAGAATCATCATTTGAGGAAGGTGAACTGGAGAGTCGCATTGCAGGTCACAGCCATCAGGCTTCTGAGGATAGCAGTATTGGTGAGCAAGGTTCCAAAAGGAGAGTATTATTGCATTAACAGGATATCTCTCTCTTACATCTGTTATTTTAACTTTATGCTAATGTTTTTATGATTGTCAAACCTGAAAACTCAATATAAACACAAACCATACTTAGGAAACATTATGAATTAAAGAACAGTGAAGATACACACCACAAAATAGAACAATTTATCAGATGTACTAAAGTAATATTCTCAACTGAAGTGATTTTCTATCAGTCAGTTGCATATCACTGACAGGTACAACTTTGCTGCATTAATTAGGCTAAGGGATTTTAGATAATTTAGTCCAAATGGTTATCACATAAAAGTCGTCTCATCTCAGTCGGGCAAGAAGATTCTTTTCTTGAGGAAATGTCAAAAGATTATCTGTCCGAGACACAAATTCTGAGAGAAAGAAGCAGCCAAGTGATGTATCAGTGCGCTGCGCCACACTGTAGAATGTGACTTCATTCCCACAGTTCTCAAGCTCAGGAGAAGCAGAGCTAAGTGAAGGGCATAAAATCCAACATTTAGTTAACTCTGGCTATTCCCTCACACATTATTGCAGCCAATTTTCGAAAGGTACTTTCAAGCACATGGGAACCGATCGGTCAGAAAGAGCAGTTCATATTATGTGAGGGCCTAAAAGAATGAGAACAAAATACACAAGTGAATTACCATGTTCAATCAATTTCTATTTAAGTTTTCTGTGGAACAACTTGTTACAATTTGGACTTACCCATGAAACACTTCACTCAGGTTTACAGAAAAAAGATAATTTCCAAAAGCAGATATGCAGTTGTTCTAATCTGAAATGTACAAATCTTATATGGTCAAGAATGAGGCAGCACGCCACAGAGCTAACAGTTAACCTTTTATCCCAGTGTTAACAACAGGAGGCCCACATGGGTTGTCCATCACGCAATGCTGTTCACTCCAAAAGGTGGAAAACACCACATTGAAAGTATATTATTCAAGACAAAACTACTAGCTGAATTTATTTACAAGGAACAAGATTACACAGAAGCAAAATAATTCAATGAAGAAAGAAGAAATAATTTGCATTCCTATACCATCTTTCATGACCTCAGGACATCCCATGCACTTTTGCAGCAAATGAGTTACTTTTGAAGTGTAGTCACTGTTGTCATGTAGGCAAACATGCCAGCTAGCTTGCAGAGAGCAAGGTCTCACAAACAGCCAATAAGATATATTTCAAACCAATTGTTTTTTGGCAGTGTTGATTGAGGGATAAATGTTGGCCAGGAATTGGGAGAAATCTCCAGTTCTTTATCAAATAGTGACCTAAGTTATATTATGTCCATCTGAACAGGATGGCCAGTTTAACATTTCATCTGAAAGATGGCATCTCCAACAATGAAGCACTGCCTCTGTCCTGCACTGAAGTATTGGTCTAAATGACATGCTCAAGTCCTAGAGTGGTAATAATCAGCAATACAAATTTGCCTCTCACAACATGTAAACTATTCCAAAACAAAGCAATAAAGTCCAGAATTGCCCTCATCATAGGAACATAGAACATAGGAACAGGAGTAGGCCATTTAGCCCCTCGAGCCTGTTCTGTTATTCAATGAGATCATGGCTGAGCTGTGACCTAGCTCCATTTACCCGCCTTAACCAAAGGTATTAAGGAATATGGGGCTAACAAAAATCTATCAATCTCAGATTTAAAATTAACAATTGAGCTAGCATCAACTGCCGCTTGCAGAAGAATGTTCCAAACTTCTACCATCCTTTGCGTGTAGAAGTGTTTCCTAACTTCACTCCTGAAAGTCCTGGCTCTAATTTTTAGGCTATGTCCCCTAGTCCAAGACTCCCCAACCAGCAGAAATAGTTTCTCTCTATCTACCCTATCAGTTCCCTTTAATATCTTGAAAACTTCAATCAAATCACCCCTTAATCTTCTAAATTCCAGGGAATACAATCCTAGTTTGTGCAATCTCTCCTTGTAATTTAACCCTTGGAGTCCAGGTATCATTCTAGTGAATCAGAGTCTTTTAGCTGAGTTTTTGATGAACATGACGTAGGCAGTCAACTCACTAAAGCCCTTCCCATTGCCACAACTTGGAAAAAGGCAGGTATACAGGGAAGCAGCAGGCAACTGCTGATTCAGGCAAAAGCCAGCAGTACTTATACCATTTCAAAGGTGTGCTGTGACACACCAGATCAAAGTAGCTCTTTCCAACTAGGCAAGCAATCATGTTATTAATTCATTCTATCATTCAAGTAGATAAGGTCTGAACATTAACCTCTTGGCAGCCTGTTGGATTATTTACTTGATCAAGGTCTGAAACGTAGCACAGTGAAATTTTGACTTGTGTGATTCTCCTTTGATAGTTGTATCAATAACAAGTTCCTTCTACAATCTCTCCCCATTTTCAAGCTTGCATACAATTCTTACATTAAAAACGTAAAGGACTTTTTGATGCAATTAACTTGTCGATACGTTAGCAACTTACATCCAGGAAGCTAGCAGCCCTATAGAAATGTAAACATCCATAGATGGTATTTGTATATCGTTTCCCCCGCACTGCACACCACAAAGTCAGGAGTTCTTAAGAATGCAGCTAATTGAAGTAACTTGTTTAAATTCACAATATTTTGGTCTAAATCTCACATGGAAAAGATGCAACAGAAATGTTATAGTTTGAAGCAACGTGGAGCTCTGCTTCAGTCACACAATTGTCAAAGGAAAAAGGAAAGAGAGAATACATAGTTCTCTCATTGGGGTACATCTTGACTTTGTGCGATAGTGTATAACGGTGATAGCACCTTGGCAGCCAATCTTACATCTCTCCTGATTTTTATTTCCGTTGACTACAATAGAAATAAAAATCGGGAAAGATGTATAACAGACTGCCAACTCACTATCACCTGTTTCACACTATCGCACAAAGTCAAGATCTACCCAATTCACTCTAAGATAAACACAATCATGTATCTTGAGTAAAAGTGTAGAAAATATGAATGAACTTTTATGGGAATGGAACTTTAAATCCTGGTATTTTAATTTGCTATGCCCAGCCAATGTTTGATTTGCGGGTTTGCGTTCATCTGTTCCTACAACCGACTTACAAAGTACACAACGTTGTAAAGGCTGCATATATGGAGGTAAAATCTGAACAATGTGTCCAGCAGTCTGGTGCCAAGTTGCAAATACCTGGGGAGTTGGTGGCTACATGGCAGCTTGCATATTGTTGCTCATTCTATTGCCTTCTGTCAATTAAGAGACCTGTTGTTATTTATATCTTAAGGAGATGCAGAGGCTGGATTTTCCTGGGGTTGGCAGGTTAGCGGCAGGGTGGGATTTCCATCCATACCCCATCCTTATCACAACCCCGACCCATTTTTCCGAGTCAGGGTTCATTAAGTATACAGTGCAGGCTCCCAATGGGGTTAACGTCACCAAAAGGGTGCTCAGTGCTGCAAGGGCATAAAATTCTGGTGGTGCTACAGCTAGAAAAAAGAAGCAGAGACAAGTTAAGAGGTGGAAGTGTCCCAAAGTGGTGCAATGGAAACTTTTCTTTTAGGCTTCAAGTCCAAGGTTTAAAAAGATAAGTGTCTGTGGCATATATGGGAGGAGAACAGACCACTACTAGGCCCTCTCCCTCCATCCTGCAACTCAAGGGACTTAATGCCAATACCCCACTGCTGCCACCCTTCTCCTGGCAGTCCCTGAGATCAGTGGAGAGCACGAAGATAAATAGGTAACTCCAGTGGTTTGCTGGGTCCCACCACACCACATTTGCATGCAGTGCACAGGAAGGAACTTTGAATTCCTGTCATTCACGGATTATGTTTGAGGAGAAAAAAATGCAAGTCTACAAGCAAACTATGGGAGGCGGATAATTTCTTACCTTATCGTCTACAAGAAAATTTTGGAGACAAGGCAGCTTGCAACAAATAACCCAGGCTGCTTGACCTGGTAACTGATCAGTTAAGGAATAGAGAACCATCAGGTAGCCATTCCCTCTTTCTCCATACAGATAGATATAATTGTTTAAAAACTTGGCAACCAGGCTACAAGAAGGAGCTAATATTTGGGATTGCTGAGGTGAGAGTCGGGTGGGTGGGGGACTTTAACCTCTAAGAACAGATGAGTTGGGGTCGGGTGGGAACTAAAAATTATAGAAATTTGAAACACGGCCACAATTTGCCTCCAACACGCCCACTTCCGGGTTTAACGGAAGTGTATTTGGCTGCGTGCGAGTAACCTGCTCGCTGGAGGCAGGTCGATCATTAAGATAGGCCAGTTGATAATTATCACAGCTATTTGGATGATTAGCACATGGTAAATGAGGCAATTTTAAATTGAATTCAATAGGCATTTGAATTTAACGACCCCAGCACGGGTTCCCCGGGGCTCGGGAAACTCGCCAGTGAAATGGAGGCAAGATTGAACAGCACTTCGTGGGGGTCTTTAAAGTTATGATTGCTCAATGTGAATAAAAACTCAGTGCTTACAGCTGGTGTCTCAGTTCCCTTTAGCAAACGTCTGGCAGAGAGTTCTTGTGATCACAGGTTTTTCAGAAGTTTGGATGCTTTAAAATGGACTACATGAAGATGGAGGGGGGCACTATGGATATTTCCGATAGGACATCGGACGACGAAGACAATCACCATCCACGGCAGTGACATTGTACAGTGGTGGGATCTACAGGTGCACAAGAGAGAGATGCACAACACAGATCTGGAGAACAACAGAGAGAAGAGCAGAGTGAAGGAGAGCACAGTGGAGAACAGCAGAGTGGAGAAAAGCAGAGAGAAGAGCAGAATAGAGAACAGCAGAGAGGTGAGCAACAGAGGGGCTGAGGTCGCAGGAGGCAGTACCCACATGGGAGGGTCTACAGTCAGAGGCTTAGCTTCCTTGACCTATCTTTAGAGCAATGTCTACGCAGGCTCAGATTGAGCTGGTAGATGGTCACAGACATCTGTAGCCTCCTTGAGGAAGAGCTGCTCCATGCTGGACCTGGTGGCCACGCATTGCCCATCGCTGTCAAAGTCACCACTGCCCTCAATTTCTTTGCCTCTGGCTCCTTGCAGTGTGCTACCGGAGACATCTCCAGGGTCTCTCATTCGGCCGAACATAAATGTATAAGGCAGGTAATGGATGGGTTATTTGCCAGAGCGTCCACTTACTTCAACTTCTCCCACGACAACAATAGCCAGAATAAGCGGGCAGTCGATTTCGCCTCTCTGGCTGGCTTTCCACAGGTGCAGGGTGCCATTGATTGCACACACTCAGCAATCTGAGGACCACCACATGAACCAGGAGGCTTTATCAACCGCAAGGGATTTCACTCCATCAATGCACAGCTGGTGTGCAACCACAAGAAGAGGTTCATGCAGGTGTGCACCAGATTCCCTGGGAGCTGTCATGTGGTTTTATACTGCAGCAGTGCAACATTCCAGACCTCTTCCTACCAGAAGACAAACTTGAGGGCTGGCTCGTTGAAGACAAGGGATACCCTTCAAACTTGGCTCATGACACCTGTGAGGCCCACCAATGAGGCGCAGAAGCGCTACAACCAGAGCTACATGACCACCAGGTATGTAATTGAGCAAGCCGTTGGCATGTTGAAGATGTGCTTCAGGTGCCTAAGTAGGTCTGGAGGCGCTCTTCAGTACTCACCAGCGAGAGTGTCCAGAATCATAGAGGTGTGCTGTGTCCTGCACAACATTTTGCAGCAGAGAGGATTAGAGGTGGAGGACAACCAAGGCGCTCAGCAATCATCTTCTGATGTCGAGAAAATTGAAGAAGAGGAGGAGGACAAGGACTATGAGCAATATAAAGGTGGGGCACCCATCGCCAGACCAGCCGCATACATTGCTGCCTGGGATGCCCTCATATCTCAACGGTTCACTTAGTCAGACTGGGAAAAATAAAAATTTAATACTCCGGCCCACTCCCACCACCATCAACTCCCCCTCCCCTTTGCATAAAACAGTCCTTCAACCACGCATACATCCATTGCATATCTGCCCAATGGGTCCCGTCAAGTATTCACATTCATCATGAATCAAATGAAAGGGCAAGTTGGCACTTGGGACGCAATAATGGACAAGACATGGTCGTGGTGATAATCAATAAATTTTATGTGCCGATATAAAAAAAGGAAACTTCACAACATAACATTTTTTCAAAAATGTTATGTTGTGAATTACAATTGCTTACGCTTCCTACTGCTTCTACAAGGTGCATCCCCTGTAGCTTCAGCAGAGGCAGGCTGCTCAGATCCTTGCAATGACTGCGGAAATGCTCTTGGCCTATGACCTCTGGGTTTTGGAGCCCGAGAGCCCTGCCAATGACTGCTCCACTTGCACCTGTGCAGGAGCAGACTCGGCCACCGGGAGAGGAAGCAGCATTGTGGGTACTGGTTGAGAGGGGGGCAACGGGTGAGACGTGAAAGCGCTTTGAGTGGTGTCCCCACTTCCATATCCCCTTTCGCCATCATCCCTCTCCTGGGCCAGGGCCACATCACTCCTACCACTCTGCTGGAGAGCAGCTTGGTGTAGATCAGTGACACGTTGTAAGGCCACAAGGTATCTGTCATCCTGTTTAAGGCGACAGACATCTCCTGCACATTGGTGGTTTTGGCCTGCATAGACTTATTTCAGAGCCATGCTTGAAGCTCCACGGAGACACACACTCTCTCCATTCTCGCAATTACCTGCAACACCAATGCACTACTGTTGGAGTTGTACTCCTCCCTCCTCTCTTGTGGAGAGTGTGTATGTGGCACATTTTCCAGTACCTCGCAAAATTGCTGCTGCACCTCTTTCATTCTCCTTCTCAACGATGGCCCCTGGGGTTCAGCATCTGTGTCCAGCTGAGCAGAACTTGGAGAGGAGTGCGCCCTCCGACGTGGACTCTCCACAGCTGTCCATGCCACCAGTGCCTGCTCGTGTGAATTGTGAATTGTGAATCACCAGGTGAAAACCCAACTAACTGTCTAACTGGACCCACCAAAGTGCGAGCATTTGCGATGGTGAATGGCCGTATGTCCTATGATGGTGCACCCTTAGAAGGGATGAGTTCCTCTGAGGGATCGTAGTTATGCATCTCCACAGATTCTTGCTCTATGCAGAAAGGCCCTGGAAGGCAAAAGAAAGAGATATGAATTAATCCTGGCAAAGTAATAATCTTGACAATCATCATACTCCCTTGTGTTTTGTGCTCTCTTCGCCTACAAGGGGCGAAAGAACAGACATGTGAGAGACTGTAGATCACGTATTCACCCGATGGATGCAGTGCATTGGGTGAGACCAACTATGAGGCAGCTATATCACTTTGCATAAGGATTGGGGTGAGAGGCAGCAGTGGATGGATACATGGGAAGGAGAGGAATTGCATAGAAAGTGAAGGGTGGATGCTGCTGAAACGTAAGTGGTTGTGAGGAGTGAGGTGATGGAGTACGCTTGGCAAGACAAGAGTGAGAGGGGGAATGACAGGATGTAGCTCCAAGGCCAGGGCAGAATGGTTCTGCTGCCCATCACTTCAGTCACCTCCAGACATGCCTTCTTGGTAAGAGAAACAGGTTTTTTCCTCCCATTGCTGGGGAAAATGATGTCCCTCCTGCACCCAGCAGTACTTCAAGGGAAGCATCATTGAATCTGGGTGCTGACCTTGCTCTTTGTGGATCCATGGGTAAATACCCCCTGGCTCCTCCAAATTCCATTTTTGCATTAGCCCTTTAAATAGTGGACTTCAGATCACGTCATGCGGGTGTGCATCACATCCGCTGTGCGACTTGGCGACCCGATACGCGGAAGTAAGTATTTAATCATTCAATCAAGTTGAGATCGCAGAATCCGACCAGCTAACTTTACTTCCAGGTTTCGCGCACACAATTCCACCCCCACAGCCCCCACCTTGGAAACTCACTTTGGAATTAATATCTAATGTTAATGTTGATTGGCAGCTTCATGCTTAGAGCCTGACTGGCAGAAAAATAAACACAAGAGCATTTTGCTGTTTCATCAGTTGTCTTCTTCGTGTCTCACTATAAACCTCTTGGCCTCTACCTCCTCCTTTAAGACCCTCTTTAAAACCTACGTCTTTGACCATGCTTCTAGTCACCCCTCCTACTATCTCCTTCTTTGGCTCAGTGTTAATTGTTGTCAGATTACACTTCTGTGAAGTTCCTTGGGACCTTTTCCTGCATTAATGGAATGCAAGTGTTGTATGTGTAAAGGTTAACAAAGGACTCCGTAGAGGTTTAGCCTCACATAAAGCTTTCCTTTACAGACATGTTCCAGGTTATGAAAATTACTGAAGCTTTCAGCCTTTTATTATTTTGAAATAAGTATAGTGAGTTAAGAACGTAATAGAAAGACTTGAAAGACTTGCATTTATAAAGCGTTTTTCACGACTTCAGGACGTCCCAAAGTGCGTAACAGCCATTGAATTACTTTTGAATTGTAGTCACTGCTATAATGTAGGAAATGCGGCCGCCAAATTGTGCACAGCAAGCTCCAACAAACAGTAATCTATTGAAAACCATTACCATTCTATTTAAATTATACTTCTTCATAAATCCGACTCATTGTTTGCAGCCTGATATACAGTCCATTAAGGTGCTATTTGCCCATTAGTTGGAAAGATCAGGAGTTTACTGTAGTGATTAATATTAGTTTCCATGTGGAGCACATCAGTTCACCCTGCAGGTTAATTCACGCAGAAGGCCACCTTTCCGTTTGTAGATAGTGTGATCTTGCCTGTGGAAGTGGTCCTTTGCACTTGGCATGAATAAGCATCTGGAGCGTGCATAAAATCTACCAAATGGCAAGTAGTTACTGATCAACAGTGGCACTGGAAAAGTGCTGAAGGGAGGGCTGACTCTGGAAAGTTCTAAAATATTGAGTTACAGAGGCGACTGACTTTCTTACCATCCATCTTACTCATAGTAACTTTACAAATCAGCCCTTCTGCTCGAGAAATGTTTATCTAAACATTCCTTTTAGTATCAAATCTGTAGAAGTCTAGATTGCTGTTCAGTGAGTAAGATCCATAGATAAATAAGGTATTTTTAATATCTCAATGAATTTGATTTCCATTAGTTCTGTGGAGTTACTGAGATTGCAAGGTTTTAAAATTAATAAAAAGCAGTTAGCCATCAGGTTCCATCACTTTAACTGTCTGTTGAATCAGTCAAATTGGTCACACAATGTGACTGCAAAAATCAAATAGAAAAAGTGTCTGTCAATCAGCTCAGTGTGCAAGAATAAATATTCAGATCATCATGCAGTTGAGTCAAGACTAAACTGACACAAAACCGGCAAATATATCATCTCCTAAAAATACTAATGCTTAATAAAAGGCTTCCAATGTTTGTAGTATTGATTCTGTTATAGGAAAAGCAGTTGCATACACAGTTGAAGTTGGTAAGAGCTTGAATACAGCCAATTCTGAATTAAGCTAATATGATATTTGGAGACTATCTTGAGGTGGGGGGAGGGAGGACTAGCAGCTTCAATTTCTTGGATTTTTTTTTGGAGGGGAACTGCCAGTTCAGGAAAAAGATTATTTTGTTTAAGGCCCACCCCACAAAAAAAGTAGCCATTTTCATGAACTTATCTGGTTCCATCAATGTGATACTATATGAATAATAAAATCTGTATTGAAGTATAATTGGGGAAAACATTAGAATTACACTTGGTGTCTTAATTGCAAAATTTTTGCACTTTGATGTAAATTCCTGTTGGCATTGCCAATATTTTTACAGATTTCTACTGAGACTGGCAATGAGGATCAAACCACTACTGTCTCTCTGATCAAGAGACTTTATATTGTGTGGCCATTGACTTAGCAAGGTGCCCATATCTGCAGTTTTATTTTCTGAACCCAAATTATTCTGATAGAAAAGTGAAATCGACTTCCTGAAAGGAAACATAAGCCAGATAGGTTAAGAATTGATCTAAGTCCCAAGTTCTGAGGCAGGATTAATAGTTATCTGTAATAACCTACTGATGTAGGAATTCCATTGAAATACATTTGGGATTTACAATGATGTTGTGCCCAACATATTTCTTGAGGTAATACCCATCAGTCAGTCATTGGCATAGGAATAAATGTGAATGCAATGTACCTTAAACAAAGCAGTTATGCCAGCAAGCATTTGGTAAACATACTTGAAATAGAAAATATTCGAACAATTGGATTGTTTTTTCAGAACAAATCTTGTTTTTAAGACAGCTGTAACGAGGTTTTGGTAAGGACAGCTGTAACTAGAGGATACATGACATAAATTTGGCCCAGGTAGCTACTTTGATGATAGAAAGTCATGGGTAAATTGTATCAGGGTTCTAAGATTTGCTATTTCCTCCTAGATGCTTAATTAAACAAGTGACAGTTAATGCTACATTTGCCTTTCTGCACACAAAGGATGGAGCTCAAACTGGTAAAATGGTCAAGGAGAGGGTTCCACAAGCAGAAGCTGTTGGTGAAGTGTTGCTGACAATATTCTGTAAAGACTTTTTGCATTGATATGGCACACTGATGGACTTCTGCAGCAATTTATATCCAGAGCATAAACATAGAGCAAACATTTCTTTCAAGAGCACCATGTAGAGGCAATCGCTTTAAGCACTGTTAGTCAAAGAGATTTCAGTTCAATATAAGTTCTCTATTTTAACCTCATAATGTAAGAAGAAATGGGGTTACCTGGGTTACTCTGAAAACACATTTGTGTTTTTGATAGCATCACAGCAGCATCAATGTACTGCACAGTTTTTGCAAGGCCACTGCTTTATATTCTCAATATGGCTGTAAATGTTTTTATTTTGTCAAATTCAATGTTGCCACTATCATGATTTGTAGAGGACTAATGGCTCAAATGAACCTTTTCAAAAGGGGGAGGGCAGATTCTAGCATAAAGTTGGCTATCCTTATCATATTCACCAACAGCTTTGAATAATGAAGAATCCAGGACCAAAGAAAAATGATTTTCTCTGTACCCTGCCAAGAAGTGCCACAATATTTTATTAATGAGCAAGTGTAAGCTTTGCTAAACAGTAAATATGGGAGTAATAAATAGGGCTAAAACTTGATGAGTATTTCCACCCTTTGACTAACTCTTTCAGCAATGTCACTACTTGTGTACACCTAAATGTGACTACCAAGCCAAGTCACTTCTGGGCTTGGAAAATGAAGCAACCAATTTGAGAAAACAGTGGTATAAATTATCTTTTATACAATGTATATAACTTGTAACAGCCTGTGATATATTCTTGTTGTCTATTTACTCCATATTGTCACCAGGTAGCAGCAACTACAATTACTGAAATTCCTCACCATGACCGTCCCTAAGCATTCTGAACCACCAGCTGTGCAAAAATAACTCGCTGGTGCTGTGCAACTAATCCACACACAAAAAAAGCTCTTCACAACCCACACAAGCACCAGGTAAATAAAATAAAACCAAGTACGTCTCTTCACCAAGGCACAGCTTGCACCTATATAGTGCTTTCCATCTAACAGAAAGCTTTATGACACTTGGCAAGGGATAGATGACACCAACCATCCACTAGCAGGAAACTTTGGGGAGGTAATCAAAAGATGCAGATAAAAAAAATCAGTTTCAGTTTTGAAGAAGGCTTTTAATGATGAGGAGAAAGAGGTCGCAAGGTGAGATGTTTATGAAGAGAATTCCAAAGTGCAAGGATGAAGTTGGCGAAGGCTATGTTGCTGATTTTGAGGCAAAGGGATGGAGGCATATACACAGTAAACCAGAGTAGGAAGAATAAGGGGTGCGTGCAGGGATTTATGGCTGGAGAAGATGGTCGGGGTAGGATGGAGCAAAGCCATTAGAAGGATCATGTGCTGGGGGATGGGGAGGTAATAGAAGTTGGTGAGAACAGAGGTGATAGGTGTGTGGGATAGGATCTGGGGGAATTAGAACTTACATAGGATGGAGCTCAGGAGGCTGGTGAGATGAGTGTCTTGAGGTGGTAAGGGCTTGGATGAAGGTGTTGGCAGCAGAAAGACAGAGGTAAGTACATAGACAGGCAACATTCTAATGGTGGAAAGAATAGATCAGTTGCAAGGTTTGAAGTTCAGACCAACAAGTTCACCCTGAGCACGAAGCTGAGAAGGGGATCAGATCAGCAAGAGGCGAGAGGCAAACTGGATGGCTTTAGTCTTTCCAATGTTAAGCTGAAGAAAGTTCTGACTCTTCCAGGGCTTGATGTCAGGCAGACAGCAGAGACAGTTAGAGTCGGGGTGATGCAGACAGGAAAGTTGGCTATCAACATACATACAGAAGCTGAGCATATGCAGCAGGTGAGGTCACTAAAAGGACACAGCCCCCCAAATAGGCAACTAAAATGTTTGCTTTTCCCGACTAAAATGGACCTCCCGTATTGTTTCAGAATTAAAATTAACGATTCACATTTTCCTTTGTGTGCAGATCTTGCTCCCAATGGGTACAGTTGTTTTCAGGAATAGCTACTTTCTTACCATGAATTCCCTTTATATTGATTGCTCATAACAACTCTCCCTGTTGGAACTTGCCACCACCACAACAGAAAGACTACTGTAAAATATTTTTAAGGGACTTTCTGCTTTCACAGACATGTAAATTACCAATTTTTTATGCATCTCAGAGATAAATGTGCTGTAACCTGAATGTTGTACCTATTTTTGTAATTCAGTTTAAAAAAAACCCTTTATGCTAGTACTAGTATTCCTACAAATTCCAGAGACATTCTCGCTTTCAAACCATTACCCTCCAGCAGAATACATTTCGTTAGGTATAAAATAGCAATTATTATTACAGCTTTATGTTAGTGGGGTGAAATCATAGATAAGGATCTAATTGCAAGCAAGAACTGACATAGAATGAGATGACAGCTTCAGTTAGGTACGTTTTCATCTCTAAATTTACTACCTGAAGATAAAAGCGAATCCTTTATTCTCTGATGGTATTTTGGAACCCTTCAAGTGTCAGAGCAAAGAAATATGTTTTGTTAACTCTAAGGTTCGAATATTCCACCCAACATTGTATCATGCACTGTCTCTTACTGGATTTTAGCAGCATTTCTATGAACTGGCTCATCAAGTACAAAATTTCCTTCCTATTCTCCAGGCTGATCATACTACTTTAGATTTCATTACAGAATTTCTCACTCCCATCTACAAATGTCTCCCAATTTTAGTCCTTGTCTGAAATTTTAAACCAATTCTGAGGCAAATGGTCATGATGGACTCAAATCCTGAATCCTGTGCAACCAACAGAGCACCTCCCTCCCCCTACTCTCAGCCCCTGTGCAGCTGGTTTCCACTTACCTCTCTTGCTCACTTTGAGCTCTGGCAGGAAAATTACAAACAAAAGTTCTGTACCTGCACAAACATGCAACTGTTTTTTTAAAAAGGCAAAATAACTTTTTGGAATTTCTCCTCCAACCCCCTCAAAATGTGTACAGGATGCTAAGGTAGTTACGGAGGTCAGGACCAGTTGCCATTTTTCTTTTTTGCCATGCAAGAATCAGGAGTGGTTTCCATGGTGACCTTTCATTCCACTCATCTCAGAACTGGTCCCCATCTCCGATCTAGGATTGTGAGCCACTGAGACAAGGTCAGACAAATTCAGAGACTTTGTTTGAAGTTCTCTATGAATCAAATGTTACTTCTAAAATAAGTACCAGTCAATCTACTGTGGCATTGCTCCTAAGAAAACCAATAGGATGGAGGCTGTCATTTGCAATTCTCCACACTGTGAGTTTGTGATCTCAGCCAAGCTTTCCTGGAGAGGTGCCAAATCTCCCTACAGGGAGGGAGAGGCATTCCAGGATTTGTCCAAATTTATGACCCAGTTCTTGCACACTTCCTAAAGGGCTAGTTAATAGCATGGGGAGCCAAGACCAATGGCAGCATTCAGGTCATGCAAAGTTAGAAGGCAGGGGATAACTGGGCCAAGGAGGGAAAGAAGGGTGTTACAAATTTAAGGTCTGTCTTAGATATTCTCTCATATTCACAGGTCTCCATGTCTTGCATATAGAAGTATGCCCATACTGCCCAATATCTAAACCTACCATAACCTAACCTAGCAGGTTAAAAAATAGTATGCCTTTGTAATCCATGTTCACATGTGCCCTCGTGTGCTTTTCCAATCTTTCAGTAGGCCAGCTGAAAACACTTTAGTGAGACAAGGCCAGATGAGCTGCTATTACTTTTTATATAACAGACAGCTGGTGAATGTACAGAGTAAGAGTTATAATCAAAACTCACTTCACTTAACATCAAACCCCTCTTCATGAAAAGGAAAAATAAATAACCACACCACACTATCCCATGTCAGTGGACCAACTTAACTTTTCCTGGTCAGCCTCCTGGTCCTGACGAATTCTGAGCTCATGGTGAGAAAAATTTTCCTCACTAGGCCGGGCTCAATTCCCAGACCTAATTGCACTGACCTCGCCCTTGTGTTTTTAGCTTTTTTTTGTCCTCGGTGTCCATAGGAAGTCAGAGGCTCATCTTGCAAATCCTCCCTTGTCTAAGGGTTGGTCATTAGGGCCACCAATTAAACTGGCACTGCCCTCCTAACAGATAACCCCCCACCCCACGCCAAGCTTATAAGAAAAGCAGAGATTTCATAATACCATGTGTGAATGCATGCTGAAATCAGATGAAAGTGTTAACAGCTTATCTATTTGTCTGAATCTGATAAAGATATACTTGATGTTGGTATGTGTTTTCCAAGAGAACCCAATGAGACGCATGGCCCTCTATTATTTAATGGCTCCAGTTTTTGCTTATTTCCTCCAGTGGGATGCATGATTTCTCATGAGAGCAAGTGAATGATGAGCTCCTAGGCCTTCGCTGCAATTAACTAGCCACTTAGGAGGTGTGCAAGTACTGGGTTGTAAATTTGGACAAATCCTGGAATGCCTCTCCCTCCCTGTAGGGAGATTTGGCACCTCTCCAGGAAAGCCTGGCTGAGATCACAAACTCTCAGTGTGGGGAATTGCAAATGACAGCCTCCATCCTACTACTGCCTATGGCACAGCCCATTGGTATTCTTGATAGATAACACAACTTTACCACTTTATTTTTAAGGGAGTTAAGAACCTCTTTGGAGCAAGCCACGATTATTAATCAATTATCAACTCCTGATTATGGAAGGAGTAGAATGAAGCTTAGCTTTCAAGTATAAGCATGCTAAAATGAAACAATTACTGTCCTTTATTCCCACAAATTAAGTCACAGTAGAATGATTACTTCTGAGAATAAGTGAATAGTTCAAATTTAGTTTGTCCTTTGGGCATCCTTTGATGTGATTTTTTTCTTAACGCTATTACTTGATTTTAAAAAACGAAACAGGATATCATCTAAACCGCTTGCCCTCCATGACCATCACTTAATAAATGATGTTTGGCAAAATATGAAGCTCCGCTGCATCCAAGTACATTATCGACAGAGGTTTATATCCACAGTTATATACATTTTTGGAATCCAAGAAACAAACCAGCATGGACAATTCTATTAAAGACTATTCACTGAGTCTGCTACTATGCAAGTGCTAGAAACTATTCATGTAATGCATTACAGGAAAGATCAAAAGACTCCATTATTGCAAATATTGTATTTGTCCTTGATCCCATTTTTAAAAGTCACCATTATTACTGTAGCACAACTGATTTGTATCAGTTAAGCCAATACATTTAGAGGCTTTTTCATGCAACTGCATCTCGTTAATATATTCCAGAAAAAAGATCGTGTTGGTACAGGGAGGAAATCAATGATTCATTTAATAATTGAAAACGTAGCCAGCCGTGAACACTGACGCCGCCACAAGTTTTTCAAAATTTATAATTGCAGTGTAAACATGATTATCACTTCCATTTGCAACTATATACATAGTCAATTGGCTCAAACCTCAAACCTTGTGAATCCAGAAATAGAGTGGATATACCACTTTTCTCTTCATGCCCAATCTTTGCACGATAAACACGGTTATTAGAGTCAAAATTTCCGACCTTGCTAATTTTAGCAAAAAGCAAGCAAGAGGAAAAAAAAGTGGCTCATACATTTTTACTAAAATTAGCAAATTCAAGAATAAACTCTTTTGTATCTGTAGGCCTCAGTGAACCAAAGTCTAAATTGTGAGCAGGGTAGTAGCGGAAAGGCTTCTGCAACAAGTTATGGTATTCTTACAAAAGAGCCTCCTCCCTGCATAAATGCCAGAAATTCTCTTTGTAAGTAAATCAGCAGCCATAATAGTGGCCAATACTTATTTCTATATTCACTATTAAAAGCCCAAAATAGATAAGATTCATGCTTTGCTCGTGATTATGTGTTACAAGATAACATGGAACAAGTAAAAGTCAAGCCCGTCCCTGTCACATGCCATGTACACTTTACCCTATCTATTACCCTTTTCCTTGATCCCCAAAGGTAGATCAAACAAAAGACCAGAGTATCTAAAATAAAACCAGAAAACAGCAAGTCGGGCAGCATCGGTAGAGAAAGAAACAGAGTTAACGTTTCAGGTCGAAGACTTTTTGTCCAGAATATCTATCCATTCTCAAATCCCCACTGTGCAACCTTGGCCAGCTGCCCTTCCCCCTCTTGCTCCCAATAGCACAGGAATCATTTTATTATCACATACTGGCCCAGAAACTTGGCCTCCAAAAGGTAATTATTATTCCTTAAGCTCCATATGTTGCTCCTGTGGAGATGATGAGACAAGTAGTGCCCATTTCATGCCATTAACAAAAACTAGATAAAAGGCACTGAAATTCAGTATTTGTATCAAAGAGTGTCCAATACCTGCATCAGAATTCAGATCTTATGGCTTCAAGGATCTGTACATTAATTGTGATCAAATAAAGGGATTTCAGATAACTAGTTTCAGCTGTCATTATTTATCAAGTATCTGCAATGACCTAAATCATAGCCTTACCCAGTAACACATGCAACATATGAACAAAGTGAATCTTGGCATTTTATTAAGGCATCAAATGTGTACAGCAGTGGCACTGCACAATGGTGTAGCAACATGCTGTGCCATGCAGTGGTGTTGAAAGACAGATTGATGTCTTCAGTTCTCCACATGCTGAGTTTCCAACCTTAAACCAGGATAGCTGAAGGAACGCCTGACTGGAGCAAAGTACTTCAAAAAGGCAAAAACAACCCAAACTGCTCTTCGACCCTTTCTAATGAATGGTTTCAGAGTGGCTACAAGAAGGTCATCTGCCTGCATAGCACAGAGGGTAAAAGGAAATTTTAAAAGGGAAAGAGAGGTCTCAAATAATGGTAAAAAAAAGGTTTGATTATCAATTCCTTTCCAACACAACCAATACTTTAATAAATACAGAGAATCCAATTTAAGTCCTCTCGAATAAAGTCACCCAGTGTGATATTGTTTTTTCAATGTCTCAGTGGATTTATATCAAAGGAAATATGTATATACAAAAGCATGTAGATCAGGTTACTTTCCATTCAAATCACAAAGATCATGGGGGGTGATTTTAAACCCCAAGAACAGGTGGGTTGGGGGTGGGTGGGAGTTGAAAATAGTTGTTTTTTTGGGTCACAACCGCAAAATTTTCAGACTTTGTATTCCCAGTGGGAAGCCTGTACTTTTACACGCTGACGTTAAACCCGGAAATAAAGCCGGGTTGCGGTCAAGACCCAAAAACAACTATTTTCAACTCCCACCCGCCCCCAACCCACCCGTTCTTGGGGTTTAAAACCACCCCCCATATCTACACAGCCAACAGAATTCAGCTCAGACTTACTGACAAGAACCAAATTGAATCCGTTAGTGGTACAAATATCCCCTCCCCTGCTATTGAACATTACCAGATTGTTATTATATACAAACCCAAATTATTTTGAGCCCCAGGATGGTGTGCATCCTTACACTACAAAAGCAGAATAGCATGAATCATTTACACAGCATGTGTTAATTCAACACTTACAACTTGAGTTTAAAAAGCAAATTTGCAACTTCCAATGAAATAAGGTATTTAAAAATTTCAAGCCTATTTCAGGTCATTTAGTCTTTTCCAAGGATGAATGATTCAAATAGGCCCAATTGTGATTTACTTAAAGCACTTGGACTTCAGATTCCATCACTACCTGTTTCCAGGGATTATGTTAACTGATAACATCTGAGCCTGCCCAAAAGCTGATTATACCATTAAAAGATCTGAATTCAAATTGCAATTTTAATTTCTAAAGAGTCAGAATCCAAATGTAAATGCAGATTAATTAATTATGTTCAGTCCTGGGCTTTCTTGATGGTACAATTTGATTTTTATAGAAATTCAAACTTTTTCTTTCCAATTTTCTTACACTTGAAGGCCTCTTATACTGGTGTTCATATTCCAAGAGCCCAGAATCTATGATCCAGTTCCTAGTACTTATGCTATTAAATCCATTTTCTGTAGACCAGTGACAGATTTGTGGACAGACGCCATCCACCTGCTCAATGCCAATTTTTCAGAGCTTCTGGAGTGGGTAGGAGCGGAAAAATGCTCAGGGACATGCTCTGCCATATTATTTCATTCTAAGTGCTAGATGTAATAGATTCAATTCAGATCAAAATTGAGTGCAGTCACTAAAATAAATGGGATGAGAGACTAGTTCAGCCACTTTTTTGACACTGCCCCATTGAGAGATTGGCTGATCAGATTGAAGTAGCTTATTCTTATGTCCTCACTTTTGTATAATTGGTTGATTATACTTTTACCTGTTTCACCTCCGACAATGGATTTGCCAAAAGTACTACAGCAATCCCTGCTCGCCATGTAATAATTTTGTTCACAAATCATGGATCTGATCTTCAGTCAGTGATGTCCATGGGAGGGAGGTGCAATAGGCTATTGGGCTGGGGTATCTGCTCTTTGTGTGATTTCACACCCATTTGCTTTAATGGGTGCAGAGTCATGGCTAACAAGCACAGACGTGCAAAACTCAGCCCAGGGTTTCCCTGATCTATATCAAATATCGTATAACCCATTGAAGTTGATTTTGAGCGACTGACCGTTCGTCTGTACCCGCGCCAAAGAGGCAGCCACGATTTTGAAGCATTGGCCTTATTTACATAGGGCCGGCGAGCTGCGGGAAGCTAAACAGGTGCCCCGATGTAGCTCGCCAAATTGAGGCCTGACAATGTCGGGCCGCCCCCATCGCCAGCAAGGTAAGTGTGGGGAGGGGGGGGACACGATTGCGGAGGGTAGGGGTCCCGGTGCAGCAGAAACCCAGATTATTTTTGTGGGGCACTCCCGCTCCTCCAGGCCCCACAAAAATAATTCCAAATTTACCCTGACTAGGCCGCGTCAGCTCCATTACCCGTGGAATTGATCGGAGTGTGCTTGGCGCACGGTCCAACCAGCTCCGACCAAAAATGGCAATCTCGGTCCTAGGACCCCAGTTCGTATATTAAAAGGGGCCTATTGCCTGAAACAGGCGGGCACTCTGGGCACCCAGCGGTAGGCCCCTTTCATAATGTCAGCGGCATCTTTGGTTGGTATTAATGCTACCAACCCTATTTTGAGGCTATTACCGCCCCGTTAATGCCAGGCAATACAAATGAAAATTGACCCTACTGAGTTGTCCTTCAGTCTGGGTTAGCCCAGGCCACCTTTATCAACAGCTCAAGAGCATTGTGAGAGAAGCATGATGGGAGACCAGTGATGAGGGCTAGGATTGCAATATCTTCAGTAAGTAATCCTGTCTTCACTTCAAATCTACTATATATTATTATTCCACTTCCAGCCAATTCTGAACCTTATTTTAGACATTACTATTCTTTTTAATCTTATAAAAAGCAATAAATTAATTCTTAATTAAATTCTTTTAAGTACAATTGGTAATCTAGGAAGGAAATACACCACATTCATTTTTAGTCTGAGAAAGAGTACAAACCCATGAATCATGATCGTTGAACATTAAACCGAGGCCCCGTCTGCCCTCTCAGTTGGATGTAAAATATCCCATGGCACTATTTCGAAGACGAGCAAGAGAATTCTCCCGGTGTCCTGGCCAATATTCATCCCTCAACCAAAATCTCTAAAAACAGATGATCTGGCCATTTATCACATTGCTGTTTGTGCGATCGTGCTGTGCGCAAATTGGCTGCCACGTTTCCTACATTACAACAGTGTCTTCACTTCAAAAGTACTTCATTGGTTGTAAAGTGCTTTGGGACGTCCTGAGGTTGTGAAAGGCGCTATATAAATGCAAGTTCTTTCTTTTTCTTTATTCCTTTGAAATGAGGCAAACAGAAAAGAAGGAAGGGAAACCTCAGCAAACTCCTAAATGTGTGAGTAACCTTAGTACCTCCAATGAATAGTAGCATGACCCTGTAAGAGGATATTAAATCACTATAACTTAAACCCACTTCTTGAATACTATTCCGTGTCAAATTGTGACTGATTCACCTCAAATAGTTCACTGGATTGGAAAATACAACAATCCGACAGGGAAGGTCCTAACTCTGATGAATTAGCCTAGGAATTGATTGCACCTTCGAAGCTAAACACAGAATGGTGGGTGGTTGATCTCTCCTGGAAAAGCAATCTAATTGAAGAGTTCAGATGATTTCAACAATGGAATATGTAAGAAAGAAGGTGGGCAAATTTATTGGTCAGCTGAGGCCCCGCACTTAACTTACCGACCAACGCCTAATATTATTTACATCATAAGGAGTTCTAAGTGAAAAATACTATGTTTTCTTCTGTCTTCACATCTGCATTAGTCAGTACATTCAACATAGCTCATCGCAAGTTATCAAGGTCATGACATAGAACCTCACAAAAAAACAGATTTCTTTGATGGTGAATTATTCAATAATCACTGTAACGTAATGGAAGATTAGAGCTCTAATTTTGACTGTATGAGGTTGATCATTTCATGAGATGGAGAAGGTAATTCTGTTCAGTTACATGGTAACTTTCACTAGACCCTGGTTTTACAGTATCATTGGACTTGTTACGGACAAAGGACTCTTGTTTCAATCAAGAGTGCGCAAAACTAACAGACAATTCAAGCGAAAGGCAGATCGTTCGTATTGTAGAAAAACTAATATAAATGATCTGCCTTTCTCTTGTTTAAAACAAATTTTACTTATTGCACTTCTTATGCATGAAGCGTATGGCAGCAATAATTAAATTTAATGGGTAACTTTTAGATCAGATTTATTTGATTAAATTAATTTATATAACTCGTAAAGCACCAAAGTCATGATGTAGGTGATGCAGTGCCATATCCACTACTGTACGTGAAGTAAATCCAGTATGCCTCACTCACTATCTGAATAAAAAAACAGTACTAGGCCACAGTTACACAGCACAGGCAATGTAAAAGACTGAAGCTTCTGATACTGATCAAACACTTATTCTATTCACGTAATGCTACTGTGTAACTGCTCCCCCCGAATGTTTGCATATCCACATGATTAGTCACAAGGCACTCAGGCAGCAAGACATTCCACAGAGGCACCGTCTGTGACAGGAAGGAGCTTGTTTGATGGACAGTTTGTTAGCTGGGCTCCTCCAGATGAAATCTGTGAACCTTCGTCGCTGACGCCTCGACTTGCAAAAACATCTCAAGTGCAGGGTGTGAGTTCAGTCAAAGGGATTGCCACCATCCCACTAATCATCTGGAGCCTGTGCAGGGAAATCAGACTGCCTCATTCAATCCAATGTAACTGAGTTCTTGTCACATGAGACTGTTGAGGAAGGCAACATCAATTTCACCAGCAACACAGTGCATTCTGAACGAGGGGTTCATTCTCACCTTGTGTTTCAGGGTATTTAAAAGCTGTAGCACCAATATTCCTAAGTGTTCAAATTGGTCTGTCAAGCACTTTTGCGCAGAACAGTGTCATAGCTGCTCATATCAGGATTGTGTGTGTTAAATAATGCCCACCAGTGTGATAATCTACCAGAGGTGGGAACTGATTGCCATAAAGATGACGTGGAGATGAGTTGCAGACCTGGATGACAGCGAGTTAGGTTTATATAAATCCTCACTGCAGAAGTAAGCCTCAAGGTTTGCAGTGTTTCTACGGCTGAGAGTTTAGACCTTTGAATCCAACTGCACGGACGCATGAGACAGGAGATGGGCGCCTCAGACCAAAGGATGAATCAAGAATCACTTTGGGCATGACTGTAACTTTCACCAGTGTACTGCAGTGAAGCTGACAGCTCGAGGCGGGAGTTTTCATACCTGTGTAAACTTACAAATTTCAGTCGCAAACTGAACAGTAATAGTTTCACCTTGGAACAAGACTCCTAACATAAACAAGCCTAAAGATTCAGGAAGTTTCTCGTCACAATGATTTACTGGGATATAGCTATTTGCTCAATATTCTAAAAGTGGACTAGGAGTCGACATGCGACTCAGCTGGAGCAGCTACAGGAGCACTACAATTAGCCGGAGAGTCCCCCGGCTAGGGAGTCAGAAATAGTTCAGCCAGGGTTCCCCCTTCCACTGGACAATGCACAGGTGAGGATGGGCTGTGATGCCCCTCATGGTCACATAGACTGTTGATACTCACTTGTAAACTCAACAACAACAACTTGCATTTATATAGCGCCTTTAATATAATAAAATATCCCAAGGTGCTTCATATGAGAGTAATCAGGCAAAATTTGACACCGAGCCACAAAAGGAGATATTAGATCAAAAGCAAAATACTGCAGATGCTGGAAATCTGAAATAAAAACAGAAAATGCTGGAAATACTCAGCAAGTCAGGCAACATCTGTGGAGAAAGAAACAGAGTTAATGTTTCAGGTCGATGACCCTTTGTCAGAACTGACGAAGAGTTCTGATGAAGGGTCATCGACCTGAAATGTTAACTCTGTTTCTTTCTCCATAGATGTTGCCTGATTTGCTGAGTATTTCCAGCATTTTCTGTTTTTATTTGAGGAGATATTAGGACAGGTGACCGAAAGCTAGGTCAAAGAGATAAGCTTTAAGGAGCATCTTAAAGGAAGAGAGAGGGGTGGAGAGGTGGTATGGTTTAGGGAGGGAATTCCAGAGTTTAGAGCCTAGACAGCTGAAGGCACGGCCGCCAATAGTGGGGCGAAGGAAATTGGGGATGCACAAGAGGCCACACATGGCTACTTGGGTGGGACACCCAAGGGCAGCTGTTGCCTGTGGAGAGATGGAGTGAAAACTGAAGGGGCATCAAAGGAATCTAAATGTGGGACTGGAAGTAAAATTTGGGAATTACTCAGCATTCTAAGCTAAAGTACCTAAATGATGTGCTATCAAAGAACAAATATCTTCATGTTAAAAGTTATTATTTAATGAGATCTTCCCAAGCAGATATTCCTGTAGAAAAGTTGTTGATAACATAGTAATCAACTTCACCCTTTTGATTCCCATTGGAAGTCTGCACAATCAAAATTGTTCGGAATTTGAAAATAATTCAATAATATTATTTTCAAAAACAGTTTCCATAATATCAGTATTTAGTAGAGATAATTTGTTTTTATGAACTGGTTTTCCTGCTATATAATAAGATTAATATTATCATTTTAGAAATTGTAGTTAGAGAAATGTCATTTTACAAGGCATTGAAAGGAAAATGTGGCCTATAAGTTGCACTTTTAACCCAGTAGCAGGTCATTCATCAAATTGCTCTTTGTGGGGTCTTGCTGTGTGCATGTTGGCTGCCTTGCTTGCCTACATAACAACAGTAATTGCACTTCAAAGTAACTCATTGTATGTGAAGTGCTTTGGGATGTTTCTGAAAGATGTGATAACATGTTATGTATGTACAAGTTCTCTTTTTCTAACAGCTTTCTTTTTAAAGTACGGATAAGCACATGACAGCCAAAGGAGAAGGCCCCCCCACCACCTTCTACGGGCAACTAGGCAATAAAAATGTGACTTTGCCAGCAGCACCCCCATCCTGAGAACACATTTTGTAAAAATACACCCAGAGCTCTGCTTTTTGACTAGAAAGGACAGAACAGTAAAACTCATGGCTGCACACTCACACCTCTTCAACAAGGTCCCATGTAAAACCAGTGTCTGCAGCTTGACTGGACCACTGAAAAATCTCAAGACCTGCAAAAAAGAGTAATTATCATTCTCAAAAATTCTCTTATTTCCTCATTCTTCATTTTTGCTCCAACGATTTTCATCTCAAAGCAAACAATTTTTCTTAAAAGAATATTACAAGATAATATCCTACAATGGCCTCATACCTCCCTATGAGTGAGCCTTTGGCTTAATGGTAGTATTGCCACCTCTGAGTCAGAAGGTTCAGGGTTCAAACCCTGCCCCAGACAATCCCTGTGAGTAGAGACTAGAGCCCTGGCTCTGAATCCTAGGTTGACATTCAGTGGGCTACATGTCCAGTGAATGCCCCCACCCCCATCATTGTATGAGTTGTGGAATCCCATAAAACCCTATGCTATACTGGAAAACTTCCCTATCAGTTGGTATAAAGATGGTTATAACCATGGAATGAGTGTTCACATCACAGACTGAATCCTTCCATTACCTCTCACTATTGAGTGAAGATAGAAAAAAACACAGTACTTAATCTTCAAAAAAAGGCCCTAATAGACATGTCATACAGTGACTGGCTCACCATCATGCCAGAACTGGGGTTGAGACACGGAAACATAATCTTTGGTCTTGTAGCCTCAGCAATGCACATTTACTCCACCCCACCCACCCTGGCCTTTAGAGGGGAGGTGGGAAAAGGTTATTGTTGCTTTATATATTTTTCAGCAAGGTATTTCTCCCACAAATGCTTGAGGTTAAGGCTACTGAAGAGTTTTCCTCTAGAGTATTCCTTTGATACGGTGGATCTTCTAATTAACATGACCAGTTTTACCATCTCCGTTTGATGTCTCATGGGCTATGAACGTTTAAGTGAGCTTAAACAAACGAAGGGGGGAAATAAAACAGATAAAACAAAACAAAACAATCAAATAATCAAAGAGAAAGCTGCACAGTAAGAGAGCACCCTAAAGAAGTGCGTAAGAGGGTTACTGATCAGACGTTGCATAGCAGAGAATAATAGCAGGTGTTAGGAAAGAACAAGGGCTATTTAATGAGTAACTGAAATGGAAATAGAAACAAGAGGGATTCAAGTGATTTTATGAATATTATTCACTAGTACTTATGAATATTTTCATTAGTACTTAATTTAATTGTTAATGGGATGTAATTTCCTGAATTATTATTGTAAGAGTTAACTCATAAACCATAGTTAAGTGAGAAACTGTATACTTTGTTGATCTTTGAAGGCAGTAACTGAACGTTGGAGAACATTAGAGAATTTGTCTATTCTCAGGCCTGCCATGAAGGTGGTCAGGTCTCGATTAGCTGTTCTGAAAAGAAAGAATCCACACAGTAATAGGCCAGTTACGCTGCACTGCTTGGCAGCAGTATCAGCTTCTCACCAATGCAGAATGTGTAATGTAGCTCAGAAGTGAAGTCAACCAGATTGCATTCTGGCAAGTATAACTACAACTGACATGAAACAAGTTTCAAAAAGTTCCCAGGCAGTTGTTTGGACCCCTTAGAACTTTTTGAACTTCCTTTTTAGCACTCTTGGTAAAGGTGAGCTATCAATATAGAATTTTTTTTTGAAAGAACTTGCATTTACATTGTGCCTTTCATGACCTCAGGACATCCCAAAGCACTTTACAACCAATGAAGTGCTTTTGAAGTGTAGTCACTATTGTAATGTAGGAAACGTGGCAGCCAATTTGCACACAGCAAGATCCCACAAACAGCAATGTGATAATGAACTGATCATTTTTTTTTAAGTGATGTTGGTTGTGGGATAAATATTGGCCAGGACACCCTTGCTCTTCTTCAAAATAGTACCATGGGATCTTTTACGCCCACCTGAGAGGGCGGACAGGGTCTCGGATTAACATCTCATCCAAAATATGGCACCTCCAACAGTGCAGCATGCCCTCAGTACTGCACTGGAGTATCAGCCTAGTGCTTAAGCTTCTGGAATGGGATTTGAACCCACAACCTTCTGACTCAGAGGCAAGAGTGCTATCACTGAGCCACAGTTAACACCTAAGAAAATTAATGGCCCATACGGGGTATTACATATGTACAGATGCACATAAGAAATGCACTAACTCAAATGCGTACAACTCTGCCTGTTCTCGAAGTGGAGATCGTGTGGTATGAATTCTATGACTAATTAAACTTTAGTGCTTCAGAACTTGTGTCTGGACAAAGCACACAGCAAAGTAGCATAACCCTATTTCAGAACCATTTCAAGGTGTATGTTTACAGTGGCAATCAGAATAAGGCAAACTTTAGATCTACTACCAGTGTAAACAGGATGTCAGTTAAAGTAACCCGTGGAGGGGAAATCCGACCAATTGACAGGATGAAATGATTAATTGTTTCAAAATTGCTTAAAGTCGTAATTCCAGTATTCCAGTGCCCATAATGATATAGTGACTATGGTATCATTTTTAAATCATTTAAATCAAAGGAAAAAACAGGCAGGAAATATAAAGGCATGTGTAAACAAAAAAAAGAGATGCTCTTCAGATCTAATATTTCCTTATGTGGCTCGGTGTCAAATTTTGTCTCATAACGCTCCTGAGAAGCGCCTTGGGACATTTTACTACGTTAAAGGCACTATATAAATGCAATGTGTTATTGTTGATCGCTTGTCTTCAAGTGAAGCAGAGTTAGAGGGTGGGGGAATAACTGGACCAGGGAGTACAGCTGTAATTCAGTTCCTATTTTAAATTCATGCATTCTGTCCTTATAAAATTGAAGTATTATATAAAATATGATAATTTATAGTTAAATAGTAAAAGTTATGGCAATTTTGGAAGCAGGGAAGTAGAGTTGGTTGGAGGATAGGGGCTTCTCTGTAGTACAGGTTAAGGAGCTGAGAGATGCAAAACTGAGGTGCTAGCTACAATATGAAGAGGGTGTGCAGTGTGAGAAGTTTACAGAGGCAGTTTCCATCATAAATGTGGACATAGGAATTTATAGTGGCAAAAGTTGACAATAGGAAGCAAGGTTTTGTTGGTAGTGTAGTCAGACATAAAATGTTTAATATATGATAGTTATATCAAAGAACAAAACACAATTAGAGATGCAGGAGAGTAATCACTATTAAAATAGTGTCATGTACATGGCTAAAAAGGGAAGAATACAATAGTATGAAAAACATAGATGTTCGTTATGTCAGAAAGACAAGGGAGCACATATCTGGTGAATGCAAAACAGTTGACCCAGGGACGGGCAATGGCAGGCAGTCGCAGTTAACTATACATCATTTCACAAGAGCAGTTGGTGAGCCTTTAGGGAGGAGGTGGGGGTGGAGAAGAGGGATGAAGAAAGAGACTGGGGTAAATGAAAGATGTGAGTCCATCAAATTTATTGGGTTGGTACATAGGAACATGGGAATTACTAGACGAAAAAAGACAAGGTCCATCTAGTTCGCCTTCTACCAGACTGTAGCTGCATGATACAACAATAATGGAGTTGTTGACTAATCATAGCAATCAATATCAACAATAACAACTTGCATTTATATAGCGCCTTTAACATAGTAAAACGTCCCAAGACGCTTCACAGGAGCATTATCAAACAAATTTGACACCGAGCCACATAAGGAGATATTAGGACAGGTGACCAAAAGCTTGGTCAAAGAGGTAGGTTTTAAGGAGAGAGAGGCGGAGAAGTTTAGGGAGGGAGTTCCAGAGCTTTGGGCCTAGGCAGCCGATGGCACGGCTGCCAATGTTGGAGTGATGAAAATCGGGGATGCGCAAGAGGCCAGAATTGGAGGATTGCAGAGATCTCGGAGGGTTGTAGGGCTGGAGGAGGTTACAGAGACAGGGAGGGGCGAGGCCATCCAGGGATTTGAAAACAAGGATGAGAATTTTAAACTGGTATCAACTTTTGTATCAACAAAAAATTACAGCATGTTCATTCAGACTGCTGTAACCTGTCCTACATCCATCTTGTTCTGCTTTATAATACTGTATTCAGTATTCAAAATAGACAAAATATTAGTCCTGCGGATATGATAGACAGCATGTGTATAACTTCAACATTAAAAGGAGATTCAGTATTCAAAGGGTTAATCCATTGTATAACTTGTTGACTAAAACAAAACGTTGAGGACAGCTTCACCTCTTTACCCTTTGAATGCAATTTGTCTTGTGTTTAACAAAGCAGCCTGGTTTGCACCACTTTTAGCGATAAATCTAATAAAAATAAATATTAAGCAAAAGCAATTATAGTATTTTTGCTTGGGTGCCCTGGTGGAACGTGAAAATAAAAGTCAAGCGACTGTAGAGAGAGAGGTTTGCACTTTTTATATCATTCTTCCAACATGTACTTTTCCATGATAACTACTTAGAAATATTAATGCTCAGGATAAATCCAGTTCTTGATTATCAACAATTAAATAAGCACTTAGTTCAGTATTTACACTAATTTTTGCCAATGCAGCAAAAACATAATTTTATCATCTTATTAGTATTTTTACGGAAATGTGGTTTAAAAGGGTATTTAATATCAGCCGAATATTTTAAACTATAACTATATGAGAAAATTGTTCAATTAATTTCAGTGTACTATGCTACAGGTTTGTGTGAGTTAATCTATTTCAGTAGCCGAAAGGAGAGAAAACTGCCGTTTCATGTGAGAGCCGCATAACTAAGCTCTCTTTAATTTGGGATTTCTTTTCATTGTGTTTTTCCTCTTTCCTTTCTGGTCAATCCATACCACACAGCATACCAGCTGAGAAGGGGCAAGCAACATTTGCTTATGACTTTCTATGACGGGCCATTAGGAGGTGCAAGAGAGCAGCCAAGCGCGACTCCCCTTACTCACTTTCCATCAACGCAAGGCTGAGATTGAGAAACTCATACTGTAGGAAATTGCTTACATGCCCCACCACTCCAATAAGACATGTTAAGAGTTCCACTGTGCCTTGACATCGTACCTCCCTAGCAGGCCGAGTTTCAAATATGGTTGTACTCATTCCAAAAGCAATTTAATTAATAACCATTGATATTTACACTGTCAATCAGCTGCCTGTGGTGGAGCACATTGGTGTACCATTGGCGCACTGTACAGTGCAGATGTAGCACCATGATTCCTCCAAGGAGATGACATTTCTTTTTCAACAAAAAAACGGGAGAATGCCTGTTTTTTATTCCACAATTCACCCATTGACAAAATCAAAGAAACATGTGGCTTTGAAACATGTGATTTCTGAGAATGCAATTTCCTTAGGAAGCCCATAATTACAAAGAAGAACAGACATTCTCCTGTTTTTCATAAAAGAAGTATCCACTCCCCGCCCCTGACATCCACTGGTGATGTTCATTTCTCAGCTGGATTGTCACGAGCGGTGCCTGGAGGAGCAGAGATATTTGGCAGAAGATGAGACATTTCCACAGAAGGACACAAAAGTCAGAGTCGTTCAGTCAGAGCTGTGAATGTACACCAACTGGCACCCTTTACTGGACAGTACACAAAGAGGCACACTGGGGTAGAAATTGGTATTCGTTGCGCACCTTTTTCAGGTGTAAAACAGGCACAAACTATACCAATTTAGCAATGGGATGGCCTGCGCCCAATCTGCGCAGGCATTGGTCCCACTGCTAAATTCGTGGGGCCTATTTTTTAGGCATCCTGTGCGTTGCCAAAAACAGGTGTTGGACCCCTTGAATATGTTAATGCAGGGCCTAATGCCTGTTGAAGGACCCCTTTTCAAAATGAGCAGGGCAGGCTCATTTTGTCCAGCTCAGGATTCTTCAGCGGGCCCCATGACCGCCATTGAAAGATAAATTTGAGATTTTTTTAAAATGCTTTCTGTGGAGTCAGGAGGAGCAGGAGTGATTTCCCAACCCCACAGGCATCATGATCGGCCTCCCCCGTAGCCCACTCCAATCCGACTCCCAAGACTTACCTGAGGGCCGCTGCCATTGAGGTAGGCAGCGCAAAATTGTTTTTCCCCCGTCGGGCGAGCTGCCAGTGGAGGCGTGACCAGCACTGGCAACTCGCCCCATTATTTAGATGCGGACCAAGGACAATTTTCCATAGATCCTTGGGCCTCTTGGTTGCTGCCGAGTGTGGGCCCTAAAACAGGCCCAGACTCATTTCTACCCCAGGAACAGATTGCCTACTTGTCCGTTTGGTCAAGAAGTGATGTTGATGTAACCTGAAGAGAAAATAACTCCGAAAATGTAAAATTATATAAAACATTGTCAGTAATTTACAATTATTAATATATTTTGCATGTAGCTATCGGGAGCAAAATTAAAGAAAGAAATCATGGCTCAGTCGTTTTTCTGTTCAATTGACTTTTATTTTCATGTCCCTTCAGGGCAGCCAAGCAAAAGTATGTTAATTGCTTTTCCTTAATATTTATTTTTATTTCACATGGATTAGATTTATAGCTAAATGTGGTACAAAGCAGGCTGCTTTGTTACTCACAAGACAAATTGCACTCAAAGGGTAAAAAGGTGAAGTTGTCTTCAGCATTTTGTTTTACTCAACAAGTCAAACAATGAATTAATCCTCTGTATAATAACTATTGCTGATTGAATGGTATTATCTCCAAGGGACTTTTAATTAATACAAATAATGAAATTAAGCTCTCATAAAAATGCCAATGGAATTATCCACGTCTCACTTAATTGGAGGTTTTGTTTTATAAATTTAGAAGATTATATCCCTCTGGTCTTCATTTTTTCCCCTAATGAGAATAGATTTAGTTCCCTTTTCTCTTACTACTTCTTGATTAAAGTTTCACCTTACTGTCACCTTTCATTGATCCCTTTCAAATACCTTCATGTATCATGTATCACTAAATACAGTGGGGTAGATCTTGATTTTGCGCGATAGTGTTAATGGGTGATAGTGAGTCAGCAGCCTGTTTTACATCTCAATGTTGAACTCAGTGGAAATAAAAATGGGGAGAGATGTAAAACAGGCTTCCTGCTCGCTATCACCCATTTTACACTATCGCACAAAGTCAAGATCTTTAATTGGTAGAACTATTGCAGGTATATTTTCACAATACTTCACAGTTAGTGTCACTTGTCTGGGCTTATTTTAAATTCTATTTGTGTTATTGCGCCCAGCTGTTTTGGTCTTCTTGATATCTTTGAACAATATCCACCATTGGAGAATCATGATTTTCCACAAAATTTGGTCTCGTCTGCCAACAGTTTTTTCTGATTAAAATACCTTTGTCAAGGTCATTAATCAATGTTATGAGTATTCTGGGTTTCAAAACCATCCTTACAATAATCTAATGGTTACAATTGCCTAGTGGAAACTATTACCATTGATAACCACTGTCTGATTCTTTCTATCGAGACATTAATAATCCAATTTACAATTTAATCATGGATTCCATGAGGTTTCATTAAAACCATATATCTCATGAGGGACCTCATCAAATGCTTCCTGAAAGTCAATGTCTATAGTATATATGGCCTTATCTTCATCCACTTCATCAATCTCAAAGGATTCAACAAATGTTTGGTACAATCTGCCTTTCATGTTAGCTTGGATTTGTTGCCTTTACTGTTACTACATCGGCTCTGAGTTGCTTCCTTTGTAATAAACTCTAAATGTTCCCCAATAAAAATGTCAAACTAACAATCCATAATTTCCTCAAATCATGCCTCTTACCCTTCTATTAAAATCGGATTGACATTAGTCATCCTCTAGTCCTCTGTACCTCCCCTGGGAGAAATGAGCTTCTCAGAACTGCTGCCACCAAACCCCCTAATTTCATCTTGATTCATACAGTTTTGATAAATTATTTTCACCTCTTCTTCTGTTTTTGGCATTTCTGGCCAAAGGGCGCATTACACCTTGCAGAAGAGGGAGGGAAAATAATATAATTCCAAGCATCTCAATTTGACTTCTAACTAGCGGCTAGGAGATGTGTACAAGTGGATCAGGGTGATTTATCCTCCAATTTTCCATTTCTCCCTCTGTTTGTCTCTCTTCCTGGTTCTATGGCTAATATAGGGAATCCACTATATTGAAAGCACAGGTGCCAACATGTATACTACTTTTCTATGCCACAAAATATTACCAGACTCATAAGTTGTGCCAGTATGCTTTATTCTCCTTTTATTTAGTACTCATAGATGTTTGGACAGCTGTACCGTTGGGACGGGCTCCACCTGAACCTGAATGGGACCAGTGTCCTAGTGGAAAGGATAAATAGAGCTGTCGATAGGACTTCAAACTAGTAATAACATAAGTTTGAAGAAAAAAGAAATAGGAAACAAGAGTAAAGGTCAGACCAAGGTAAGGAATAAGTGTTACATAAGCAGTCAGGGAACAAACACAGTTATTGAACATAAGTACAAAATGACTGTTAAAATAAAGAGAGGGGAACAATTATTAAAACCAAACTAAATTGCCTGTACAGCAATGTGCACAGCATCCAAAACAAAATGGAGGAACTGGAGGCAATAATTTGTCGCGAGTAGCCATATGTGTTAGGGATAACTGAAACATGGCTACGTAAGGATCAGGACTGCAGTTAAATATTGCAGGATATAACGTAATTAGAAGGAAGGGGGTGGGAGGGATAGCTGTATTAATTAGAGACAATATAATGGCAATAGAAAAAAAAGGGACCATAAGTAACAGTGAGATAGAAACAGAATCCATATGGATTAAGACAAAGGATAAGAAGGGATCGATCACATTATTAGGTATAGTCTACAGACCACTTAATAGTGGAAGGGAAGTGGGGGATGAAATATGTAGACAAATCTATGAAATTAGTAAAACAAAATATTGATTAATAACCATGGGGGATTTCAACTACCCCCAATAAACTGGCAAGAGGAAGGAAAAGGGGAAAAGGGAATGGAGTTTTTACAGTGTGTACAGGACTCCTTTCTTACCCAGCATGTGAGAAGCCCAACAAGAGAGGAATCACTGCTGGATCTAGTAATGGGAAATGAACCAGGGCAGATAAGAGAAGTAAGTATAGGGGAACATTTAGGCAATAGCAATCAAAACATAATAAGGTTTAAAATAATGATCGAGAAAGACAAAGGACAGTTTTGGTCTCCTTACCTAAGGAAGGATATACTTGCCTTAGAGGCCCTGCAGCAAAGGTTCACTAGGGATTAATTCCTGGGATGAGAGGGTTGTCCTATGAGGTGAGGTTGAGTAGAGTGGGCCTATACTCTCTGGAGTTTAGAAGAATGAGAGGTGATCTAATTGAAACATATCAGATTATGAGGGGGCTTGACAGGGTAGATGCTGCAAGGTTGTTTCCCATGGCTGGTGAATCTGGAACTAGGGGGTATAGTCACAGGATAAGGGGTTGGCCATTTTAGACTGAGATAAGGAGGAATTCTTCACTCAGAGAGTTGTGACTCTTTGGAGTTCTCTACCCCAGAGGGCTATGGATGCTGAGTCATTGAGTATATTCAAGGCTGAGATAGATAGATTTCTGGACTCTAGGGGAATCAAGGGATATGGGGATCCGGTAGGAAAGTGGAGTTGAGGTGAAAGATCAGCCATGATCTGATTGAATGGCAGAGCAGGCTCGAGGGGCCATGTGACCCACTCCTGCTCCTACTTCTTATGTTCTTATAAGTGAAGGTTGAAGGACGGATTCGAAGATTAACTCTTAATGCAAGGAAACAACAGCTTAGATAGGTGGAACTATTAGGTGAAAGTAAAATTTTACTGAGTTAATATAACCTTGAAAATGACATATTCTAAGATTTCATTGTGACGCAAAAGAAACTTGAATATACAACTGGAAAACCAGTTGTTCCTATTAAGACCAGACTGCATTATTTACTGATGCATTTTCTCAAATCCAGTTCTTTTATTCTTCCTGAGGTCAGCACTTCTGCTGCTGTTGTTCCATGGTAACATAATTGTCAGGAGCTCTGCAAAAAATAAAAGCTGTTTCCAAGCAAAGACAGCTTGGAAGTTCAAGTGGCACACGAAGCCAAAATGGAACACTTGACCAAATCACTACAGGCTACCAAAAGAGGATGGCCAATCTAGTAGGAAAAGACTAGACATCAAGCGACTCTGCACCTTCAGGTGATCTATAACATCACAAATCACTTGTATATTCATACAACTGAACCAATTTCCAAAAATCCCTTCATCCACAATGGGGGAGACATTGACGAGCGACTAATCAATTGAAAAGTGAAGAGAGAGGTGAGGAAAAAATTCTTCATGCGAAGATTTGTTAGAGCACAGAATGCTTTGACAGAGAGAGTAGTTGAGACGGGCAACACTGAATCTTTTAAGAGAAGAATAGATAAACATTTGAACATAGAACGATATAGGACTACAGGGAGAGAACAGGATAGTGGGAATAATTTTGGATTGCCCTAACAAAGCACTGGCTCAGACATGATAAGATGAATTGCCTCTTTCTGTGCTGTCAACTTCTACAGTTCTATGGGTCTGAAACGTTCCTGTATGCAACATAATTTGTGGATAAATCAGAGAAATACTAGGGAAAATTTGTTTTTAAAAATCTTTGTAAATGATACCAGTATAACCATTCTTCTTAAATGTTACAAAATATATTCCATCTTTCTGCCAAAATTGACTTGTATGGAAGTTATTTTCTATCCTGACCTGCTGCATGCAAGATGAATCTAATAAGTGTAAAGACCATCCATTCCTATAGAATCACCAGTAACTTCCATAGAAGTCAATTTTGGCAGAAAGTTCATACATCCATTTTCATGAGTCAATGCAAATCTGCTGAATATTTATCACTGCTGAAGTCTCTTGAATCAATCCTAAACGTAATTTAAAGTTGACACCATGCAGCCAATTTGCAGAGGGTTGTAGGTGTTTTATTACATCGCAATAATATCACAACACATCTGTGATGATAGGATACTGCTGTAACCTAGGACAAAATATTAGCTGCAATATAGTTTAAAGATTCCTAACTGGAAGAATGCCTCACAGTCCCAGAGGTAGAGTGGTAGAGATTTGGTCACATTATACTTCTGTGAAGCACCTTGGGACATTTTCCTAGGTTAAAGGTGCTATATAAATGCAAGTTGTTGTTGTTATTGTTGTGTGCCTAATTTCCCTGGCTGTGGCAGTACTGTTTAGCCAGTTGTAATGATGGAATATCTTTCTTCAGCTTCTAGCACTTTTTACTCACTAGCTTTACTTTAAATAATTTTGGAAAACAAGAGGACAAATTTCAAAAGCTTTATTGTGGTAATATTTATATTGATTGATTTTATTTGATTTTATCGGTCGGCAAATCAAGACTGGGGTGATGGGTGGGGGGGAAAAGAGGATCCCAAGGGAGCCTTGGGTGCACCGGTAGCGGGCTGGAGTATTTTTTTTGTGGGCCTAGAATTGCTTTGGACGTTATTTGAGCAGCCTCCGGTTGTCTCCTTATGGATTGCTTATTAGGTCGCTCAATGCCTGGTGCACATTTAAGCAGCCGTAAGCTCGTTTCAGGCAGCCAAGTTGATCGTCCATTAACAGGCCCACCTGAATATCTCATCAGGCAGGCTTTGGTCATCAAAGGGGCAGCCAAGGTGACCTCCTTCCATTTTCAACTGCTGGCCACCAACTTCTCAGCTGCAAAACAGGCGGCCATGAGTTGAATTTCTTCCGTCAACGTCCAAAATAAGACTTCAAACAAAATGAAGCCAAGAAAATTACATATCTCAAAATAATATCATTTGCCCATTCAAATTGTCTTTTATGTCTTTTAGTGCCTTCATTAAAGTTTTTACTTTAAGGCCTCAACCTTTCCTAAAAGCTTGCACTTGGATTTGATATTTTTGTCCAGAACTCTAACTCTTGTTAGCTGAACACAGATGCCACAGTTTGAGCATGTGCAGTGTGCACACTTTACCAGGATGCTTCAGTAGCATTCAGTCAGTCCAATTGCCAGGACAATTTTCAGCTTCCAGCATTATCTGGTTTGCTGTTTTTCAAAATGAATTGAATAAAAGCTAGAAAGAAAATTCAAAAGCTTTACTTAGGTAAAGTTTTTTTTAATAAAAAGGAAAGGTTGTCTGTTTGTGAGAGAGAAGGGTTAGAAAACAAAGTCTCACTTCAAGTATGTCAGGCTGTACTGATTGAAGCTTTTGTTTATGTTCAAAATTCTATAACCTAACCTGCCCAGCAGGAAACTGCATGCAAACTGGAAGATAAGTTTAAGTTCTTTTCAATTAAACATTTAAATAAAAGTTATTCATATTTTACTTCAGAAAGTGTCCTTCCTTATTCTAATTTGAGTTTTTATCTTTATCTAAAATAAAAAATGAATTAATTTAATTTAGAAAGCTTCTCAAGCAAATAGAAAGGGTCTGATTAGCATCACCTTTATTACATTAAGAAAATATGAACATTCTATTTAGTGACAGCTATGAGATAGAGAGGGAGAGAGTGATAGAAAGAGACAGAGACACGTCCAAGAACCAATCACAAAATACTTAGTTTGATGTTTGCAGAGATTTCTTAGAAAGTTATAGACCAGTGCTGCCCACCTCTGAACCTTTCCCTCACTGGTGATGTCAAGTCATATCTTTCCTTTCCCCTCACTACTGACTGACCCAGGAATGCATGCCTGGGCCAAACCCTAATATTCCATGACCCCCTCCATTACTGCCAAACTCCAATACCCCCATCCCAGTGCGGCCAAACTCCAGGACTACAAACTGTTTTGCCAAACCCCAAGATTGTTCCCAATGCTACCAAAGCCCAGGACTCCCCCAGTCCAGCTAAACCCCATCCCCTTCTCCAGTATTGATCAATATCAGGTATCTACCCCAAATAATACATCTTTCATTCCATATTGCTTTATATCATCAGCTTTAAAAATAGCGGCTTAAAAAATATATAAATAAAACATATATGTACAGTCATTCATAGAGTCGATATATTTGCTCCCTAAAGCACTGGTAAAAATCCCAGAAAGCCATGAAATAAAAATGGAATTTGACTTATTCAATCACTGTAAATCAGTGGACCTGATGTTATGCCCTACATGGTATAAATACCCCAAATGCTATAAAACAGTGGTTCCTCCAAATCATCAAAAGCAAAAGAAGTGACAAGCGACTGAAGGAACTATAGTCCCATCAATCTCACATCAATTCCTGGTAAAACAATGGATAGAATTATCAGGAGAAAACTTAATGATAATCGAAATAATAACCGAGTAATTAACAGTCAGCATAGATTCAGAAGGCGATGATCCTGCATATCCAACCTCCTTGACTTCTTTGATTTGGACTGTGAAAAACCTTATGATGTGGTATAGCTAGACTTCAGATACAGCTGATTTCATTTCATTCCAGAACTTTATGCTTACATCTCCTTGAATACAAAAATAATAAAATGTACGACACTTGGCTAAATCTTGTAATGATACCAAACCTTGACCAGCATCCATAACACAAAATCATACAACCAGTTCAATCTATCCTCACTCAGAGTCTAGAGGAGTCTACCTTTATCTTGATGAGCCAAGAAAAACTGAAGAGCTGCAGCAAAAAGGATGAAATGTGCCTCCCACATAGTGGGTGAAATTTTATTTTCTATTGAAGTCAATTGAAAAGTCAAATTTCACCCCCATGAAATCAAACAGGTGCCTCACGATTGAACAAAGTGTTCAAACTGAAGTAATGGCTTCCTCAACCTCCAACCAATGCTGGACACAAATCTAATTTGCACATAGTTTCAAGCACCCTTTGCCTTACATCAATTATTTTCAGGAGCAAGCAAGCAGCCTGTATTAAGTGATTTTGATTTGCTTTGCTATGAAAATATATTTACATAAGAAGAATGGTTTGTCACTATGAATAGATCCCCCAAAATGGCAATTTCCCGGCAAAGATTGTGTATTCCAGCTAGACTGGCTGTTGCAATAAGCAAATTAAAAGTGACCAGCAGCATTCCATATACAAATCTGTATTATATATAAAATCTTACATATGGTGTGCACATCCTGTCCATAAAACTTCCTTCCTCTGTCACTTGAGTCACACTTTTTATGTTAATATTGGAGGGAAGTGTGCAGTGATGTCCCCCAGGGGTCAGTATTAGGACCACTGCTCTTTTTGATATATATTAATGACCTGGACTTTGATTTACAGGTCGCGGGTTTGGGAGATGCTGCCGAAGAAGCCTTGGCGAGTTGCTGCAGTGCATCTTATAGATGGTACACATTGCACCCACAGTGTGCCGGTGGTGAAGGGAGTGAATGTTTCGGGTGGTGGATGGGGTGCCAATCAAGCAGGCTGCTTTGTCCTGGGTGGTGTCGAGCTTCTTGAGTGTTGTTGGAGCTGCACTCATCCAGTCAAGTGGAGAGTATTCCATCACACTCCTGACTTGTGCCTTGTAGATGGTGGAAAGGCTTTGGGGAGTCAGGAGATGAGTCATTTGCCCCAGAATACCCACCCTCTGACCTGCTCTTGTAGCCACAGTATTTATGTGGCTGGTCCTGGTCAATGGTGACCCCCAGGATGTTGATGGTGGGGGATTCAGCGATGGTAATGCTGTGTAATGTCAAGGGGAATTCTCTCTTGTTGGAGGTGGCATTTGTCTGGCGCGAATGTGACATGCCATTTATCAGCCCAAACCTGAATGTTGTTCAGGTCTTACTGCATGCGGGCACAGACTGCTTCATTATTTGAGGGGTTGCGAATGGAACTGAACGTTGTGCAATCATCAGCGAACATCCCAACTTCTGACCTTATGATGGAGGGAAGGTCATTGATGAAGCAGCTGATGATGATTGGGCCTCGGACAATGCCCTGAGGAACTCTTGCAGCAATGTCCTGGGGCTGAGATGATTGGCCTCCAACAACCATTACCATCTTCCTTTGTGCTAGGTATGACTCCAGCCACTGGAGAGTTTTCCCCTTGATTCCCATTGACTTCAATTTTACTAGGGCTCTTTGGTGCCACATTCGGTCAAATGCTGCCTTGATGCCAAGTGCAGTCACTCTCACCTCACCTCTGGAATTCAGCTCTTTTGTCCATGTTTGGAACAAGGCTGTAATGAGGTCTGGAGCCAAGTGGTCCTGGCGGAACCCAAACTGAGCATCGGTGTGCAGGTTATTGGTGAATAAGTATTGCTTGATAGCACTGTCGACGACACATTCATCACTTTGCTGATGATTGAGAGTAGACTGATGGGGCGGTAATTGGCCGGATTGGATTTGTCCTGCTTTTTGTGGACAGGACATACCTGGTCAATTTTCCACATTATTGGGTAGATGCCAGTGTTGTAGCTGTACCGGAACAGTTTGGCTAGGGGCGCAGCTAGTTCTGGAGCACAAGTCTTCAACACTACAGCCAGGATGTTGTCGGGGCCCATAGCCTTTGCTGCATCCAGTGCATCCAGCCGTTTAAGTACATAAGAACACAAGAAATAGGAGCAGGAGTAGGCCATATGGCCCCTCGAGCCTGGTCCGCCATTCAATCAGATCATGGCTGATCTTCACCCTCAACTCCACTTTCCTGCCTGATCCCTTGATTCCCCCAGAGTCCAAAAATCTATCTCTCTCAGCCTTGAATAAACTCAACGACTGAACATCCACAGCCCTATGGGGTAGAGCATTCCAAAGATTCACAACCCTCTGAGTTAAGAAATTCCTCTTCATCTCAGACTTAAATGGTCGACCACTTATCCTGACACAATTCCCCATAGTTCTGGACTCTCCAGCCAGGGGAAATAGCCTCTCAGCATCTACCCTGTCCAGCCCCCTCAGAATCTTTTATGTTTCAATGAGATCACCTCTCATTCTTCTAAACTCCAGAGAGTACAGGCCCATTCTGCTCAATCTTGATATTACGTGGAGTGATTCGAATTGGCTGAAGACTGGCTTCAGTGATGGTGGGGATATCGGGAGGAGGCTGAGATGGATCATCCACTCGGCACTTCAGGCTGAAGATGGTTGCAAATGCTTTAGCCTTGTCTTTTGCACCCACGTGCTGGGTTCTGCCATCATTGAGGATGGGGATGTTCACAGAGCCTCCTCCTCCCATTAGTTGTTTAATTGTCCACCACCATTCACGACTGGATGTGGCAGGATTGCAAAGCTTTGATCTGATCCGTTAGTTGGGAGATCGTTTAGCTCTGTCTATAGCACGCTGCTCCCGCAGTTTAGCGTGCATGTAGTCCTGTGTTGTAACTTCACCAGGTTGGCACCTCATTTTTAAGTATGCCTGGTGCTGCTCCTGGCATGCTCTTCTACACTTTTCATTGAACCAGGGATATGCCGGGCCATGAGGTTACAGATTGTGCTGGAATATAATTCTGCTGCTGCTGATGGCCCACAATGCCTCATGGATGCCCAGTTTTGAGCTGCTAGATCTGTTCTGAACCTATCCCATTTAGCACGGTGGTAGTGCTACACAACACGTTGGATGGTGTCCTCAGTGTGAAGACGGGACTTCGTCTCCACAAGGACTGTATGGTGGTCACTGCTACTAATGCTGTCATGGATAGATACATCTGCGACAAGCAGATTGGTGAGGACGAGGTCAAGTAGGTTTTTCCCTCATGTTGGTTCTCACACCACCTGCCGCAGGCCCAGTCTGGCAGCTATGTCCTTCAGGACTTGGCCAGATCAGTCAGTAGTAGTGCTACCGAGCCACTCTTGGTGATGGCCATTGAAGTCCCACACCCAGAGTACATTCTGTGCCCTTGCTACCCTCAGTGTTTCCTCCAAGTGGTGCGCAACATGGAGGAGGACTGATTCATCAGCTGAGGGAGGGCGGTAAGTGGCAATCAGCAGAAGGTTTCCTTGCCCATGTTTGACCTGATGTCATGAGACTTCCTGGGGTCCGGGGTCAATGTTGAGAACTCCCAGGGCCACTCCCTCCTGACTATATATCACTGTACCGCCACCTCTGGTGGGTCTGTCCTGCCGGTGGGACAGGACATACCCAGGGATGGTGATGAAGGAGTCTGGGACATTGGCTGAAAGGTATGATTCTGTGAGTAGAGCTGTTGCTTGACTAGTCTGTGGGACAGCTCTCCCAATTTTGGCACAAGTCCCCAGATATTAGTGAGGAGGACTTTGCAGGGTCGACAGAGCTTGGTTTGCCTTCGTCGTGTCTGGTGCCTAGTGGTCCAATTCCAGGTGGTCCGTCCGGTTTTATTCTTATTATGTCTTTTTGTAGTGGAATTGTACAACTGAATGGTTTGCTCGGCCATTTCAGAGGGCAGTTAAGAATCAACCACATTGCTGTGAGTCTAGAGTCACATATAGGCCAGACCGGGTAAGGACATTAGTGAACCAGATGGGTTTTCATGACAATTTGGTAGTTTCATGGTTACCATTACTGATACTAGATTTTTATTCCAGATTTTTATTTTAATTAACTGAATTTAAATTCCCCAGCTGCCGTGGCGGGATTTGAACTCATATCTCTGCATTATTAGTCCAGGCCTCTGGATTACCACTATGTTACCGTATCCTTGTTCTCCTTAGAATAGAGAAGAATAAGGGGAGATTTGATAGAGGTGTTCAAAATCATGAAGGGTTTTGACAGAGTAAATAAGGAGAAACTGTTTCCAGTGGCAGAAGGGTCGGTAACCAGAGGACACAGATTTACGGTAATTGGCAAAAGAACCAGAGGCGACATGAGAGAAAAAAAAATTATGCAGCGAGTTGTTATGATCTGGAATGCACTGCCTGAAAGGGCGGTGGAAGCAGATTCAATAATAACTTTCAAAAGGAAATTAGATAAATACTTGAAGTGGAAACAATTGCAGGGCTGTGGGGAAAGAGCAGGGAAGTGGGACTAATTGGATAGCTCTTGCAAAGAGCCGGCACAGGCACGATGGGCCGAATAGCCTCCTTCCATGCTGTATCATTCTATGATTGAAAATTACTCTGTAAACATTTATCACAAGAAAGCCTTTTCTAAAGATGTAAACATTTCCGATGTAAATATTTCACCATCACTGTTTGTGGAACTAATCAAACTACTCAAAATGTTTTCTGAAAAAAGTCCCAGCTGCCATTTATTTTCTCAATAATCAAAATTTTTAATGTCCAAAATAAGGTTTTAAATAAAAAAATGTAAAATTGAAAAAAAAGTACCTTTCAAAATAACATGATTGCATTTATCTATTGTCTTTTGTACCTTTTAATATCTTCATTAAAGTTTTTACTTCAAGGCCTCAGCCCATTTCAAAAAGATCGGGCGTTGGCATAGCAGTTGGAATGAGCTTTCAACTATATCAGTGCATTCTGTAGAATCTCCCAGCACACAACCTGTGCATTAATGGGAGTTGGTTTCTTCAACTTGTTAGGATTTGAGAGTTTCTTCGCTTTTTCCAAAAGACTGAAAGATCTGGGAGATGGAATGCTCATAACTTTACTTCAGGAAGGTCTGGCATTTATTTAAATGTGTTGGCAAATGTTTTCTATTATGAACTGTTCAGATAGACACTCACACCCATGTTTGTGGTTTATTAAGGACAGTGTATGGAGGCAAACTCATCAATAGTGCACAAAATGTTCTGCTTCTGCACTGCTGGAGTGGATATCAAGAAATTGCATGCTCTCAACCCATGATTTTCCATCCATTAATTTTAAGAAGCAGAAAAATTATGCTGAAATGCTTCAAGGCAGGATCAAAAAGACAGAAACTTGCTGATGAGGAGGAAAGTGGCTATCCAAGGGCATAAAAAGGGTGTGCAGGCAGGTCAGGGGCAAGAGACTGAGGGACAGGAACATGCCCACAAGGGGTTGGGAGCTGACGAATTGAAAGAGGTGAACGGCAGTTTGGGTCCTATTCTCCTGCCCCCTTCCCTCAATACTGATAGATCCCAGTTAATCCCGATACTGCCAGACTTCGTCCCCTCTCCAATGCTCCAAAATTTCTTCCGCAGTCTTGCTGAATCTTAGCACTCCCATCCCAAAACTCTCACCTCAGATCCCAGGACCTCTCCTGCTTGCTTACAAATCCTTAGTCTGCATTCCCAGTGCTCCCTGCTCCCAGAACTGCCTCAATGCTCACATCTTTCAGTTATCCCAGATCTCCGGACCTTCTTCAGGGTTTCTCGAACCTTCCTCTCAAGCATTCCTGGAACTTTGCTTCCCCGCCCCCCACAATGCCCCAGGACTGATTCTAGGAAGCTGTTGTTCACACAAACATTGAATGACACATGGAATGGACTTTCTGTAGGTTAGTGGAGGCAAAAAATCTAGAATCATTTTTGAGTGCTCTAATGGGGAATTGTGAGTTTGCCCCTGGATAAGTGAGCTAGGATGAGCCAAATGACATTTGCAGTCCATATCTAACATGCAAAATCCAGCCACACCAGGTGTCAGCCTTGGTTAAGTGGTAGCACCCTTGCCTCAAATTCAGAAAGTCCCACTCCAGAGACTTGAGCACATAATTCAAGCTGACACTTCAATGCAGTACTGAGGGTGTGCTGCCGTCTTTTGGATGAGATGTTAAACCGAGGTCCCATCTGCCCTCTCAGATGGATGTAAAAGATCCCATGGCGCAATTCGAAGAAGAGAATGTGAGTTCTCCCCTGGGTCCTGGCCAACATTTATCTCTCAACCTACATCACTAGAAAAACAGATTATCTGGTCATTATTTTGTTGCTGTGTGTGGAACCTTGCTGCATGCAAATTGGTTGCTGCGTTTCTCCACATTACAACAGTGACCACATTTCAAAAGTACTTAATTGGCTGCCAAGTGTTTTGGGATGTCCCAAGGTCATGAAAGACTATATAAATGCAAGTTCTTTCTTTTCACACTGATTTTCAAATTTTACCAGTGTTTAATTTGCCTCTTCTTGACTAGGCCAGTAGGGGTAGCACAGCATGGTGTTGTGGTTATGTTACTGGACTACTAGCAATCCAGAGGCCAGGACTAATATTCCAGAGGCCGTGAGTTCAAATCCCACCTTGGCAGTTTGAGAATTTTAATTCAATTTACAAAATCTGGAAATAAAAAGTTGGTATCAGTAAAAATGACCGTGAACCTGTCGGATTGTCATAAAAACCCAACCTGGTTCACTAATAACCCTGAGGGAAGGAATCCTATTGTCCTTACCCCGTCTGGCCTATATGTAATTCCAGTCTTTCACCAACTCTTAACCGTCCTCTGAAGTGGCCTAGCAAGCCACTCAGTTGTATCAAACCTGGGCAACTAGGGATGAGCAATAAATGCCAACCTTGCCTGTAACGCCCACATCTGAGAATTAACTTAACTGGATTGGCAAAAGCCTGCAGATCCACTCATATCCGGTCGGGGTAGTTTTGAGACTTTGTGCTGCTGACTGAGAGACTTGGCCGCCGCAGGAAATATCAGAAATTCAGGCGCGTGTAGATCATTATATTCCGATATACGTTGTCAGTGGGTGAGACTCCCTGCTGACAGCTTGAAGTCACAAAATTACCCCTTGTACGTACAAACTGACCACATCACCCATCACTGCCTTGGATAATTCCATGTGCTAGTTCACACCATCCTCCCAGATGAAGGTGAAGAGTGCCGAAAAACACAAAAGAATTTTACGATTTCTATTACAAGGAAGTAAAGTCTAAACCAAAGAAAGTTTAGTTTACTGCCTCTTCGAGGTCCCCTCTAAATTGACTGTGGTACTTGATACACTTCCATTAAATGAATTATATTTTTTTTGTTCAGCTGGGAGTCTGACATGTATGGAAACCAGTCATAATATTCAAGAGTCTACAAATCAACTTACTGAAAAATCTGCAGAGATATTGTTTCTGTCTGCCTGATATGGAGTGCAAACTCCTTCGTAGGAGCACACTCGCATTAAATCAAAGATTTGGAACATTGTGTAAACAGTCATATTGCACAACAAAGTAATGGTTATTTTTAATTTTGTAATGAAGCAGCAAAATAATTTTTTTGCAGAACCTGTAAGATAACACGCATTTATCAAGCATATAGCCTTTGAAGATTTAGAGGAGTCAGAAACGACAGGAAAACAGCAATTATTAATTCTGCAAGCATTTATTATCTCGTGATTAACTGACTGAAAACTTTTGTAGTTCATAAGCCCTCACAATTAAACATCCAAAATACACTTAATACTGTGATTCTTTGGACCATCCATAAATCCAGCAGTATAGTGCTATTGGTGTAAAGCAGCAAATTATTCCCACTTGGAAATTCAGTTCTGTATAGTCATAATATATTGTTAGATCATTTTTTTTATAGCTTGTAAGGCTTTAAACATAGTACAGTGGTGTTTCCATGGAGCCGTTCTTATTTTTTTTTTATTTTCCTCAGAGGCGTGTCTGATGTCAGGTTACCCAACGTGCTGCTGTTCTTTGATCTGTAGACCAGGTCGGCATCTCTTGTTTAAAAAAATCAGTCGCTAGTAACATTTTTAACTATGTGGGCAAAACATTTAAGCTCCAAAATGTTCCAAATTCCCTTCGCAATCATTAAATCATTTTAATCTTGAAGAAGGTGAACTGTTTGCTCACCTTATGAGACCTTTAATTGCAGTTTGAAGCAAGGGCTTGGCATCTTTTACGAAAAATAAATTGTTGCAGTGAGTTAATCCTTTATGGCCTGCTGTTTCAAGTTCTTTATTGTAGACAGTTGGGCGCCCTAGTACAGTTAAGATCAGAGGTGCTGATAACCTGGGCCATGATTTATGGGAACTTGGGGTTGCAATCACTTAATGAGGGAAGCTAGAGTGTCAACGTGTTTATTAAATGCAGGAGCACTTCCAGGGGGTTCTGTTTAGGTTAAGTTATTCAAAATAATTTTTTAATATAAATTTCCTCTGCAGAATCACTTCACATTTTATTTTACTCATGGGTTTGCTTTGACATTCGCATTATACTGTTTTGCAGTTTCCCTGTCGCTGTTATTAAATGTTCGGTGTTCTAAGTCAACTCTAGAAATAAATACTTACACCTCGTAATTCTTCATAAAAGTCAAACAAGTCAAAAAGTACCCTGAGTCGAAGTAAAATCAAAGCTAACACAAGTACAATTTCCTTTTATCTGCATATTCCACTGCTTACGTTATTAAGAAGAAAAAAAGAACAGAAAAGCAAACAGATTTTTTGTTTTCTAGCCATTGACTGCTTCTGTGTATAACTGTTCATGGACAAACGTGAGATAACTACTAATAGACAGCAATCTTAAGTTACGCACACACAAATCTTGCAAAATATCACATTTGAAGTTACTTTGAACTGGTTTCAAAGAATGTCCTTTACCTTTGCCCTCCTTTCATCATCAATTTAACATCAAGCAGCATTTTATGAAAAGTTACTGTTGCCTTAACTCACCAAACTGTGAGTATACAAGTAAATGCTGAAGACCTGTGGAGAAATACATTCAGGAAGAAGGTAAACTAAAGTATCTAAGGCAGAGTAACTAAATATTCTACAAATTTAAAATGATACCGTCAAAATGTCCCAGTCTCTCTGATGCCACCAATGTGATACCACATCAGCTTGAGGCACAAACTCAGCGTCTCTCAGGTCAGAGAGGGGCAAATCAGTCAATTTTCTCACTCCTATTCGCTATCTGGTGCTTGAAGTGCATGTCAGACAATGACAGGATCAGGATTGGCTGTGATGCTCCCTGCAGTTGAATGACCAACCAATATTCACAATCATGGCTCATACATGAATGATACATACTTGTGGTGGAGAATGCATTGTACCCATGGACTTGCATCCCTTTGGGCAGGAAGGGGAAATTAGCAACATCAAAAAATGGAACCACAAATGCACTTAGCAGAACAACATAGTGACAGCAGATATCTCATTGACTAATAGAGCTAGTGAAATATCCCTCTACTTCCAGGGAAGTGGAAACTCCTGAAAAATACATAGAAGTTACAACAAAGAAACAGGCCATCTGGCCCAACCAGTCCATCTCGCCGTTTACCCTCCATGCAAGCAAATAGTTCCAATCACATTTGCCCACCCTCCCATATCCCTTCAATCCCTTTTTCTTCATTCACCTATCCAATCTAATCTTATAGAATCATAGAAATTTACGGCACAAAAGGAGGCCATTCAGCCCATTGTGTCTGTGCTGACCGATAAAGCCTAATCCACTTTCCAGCTCTTGGTCCATTGCCTAGTGGATATGCACTTGAAGTGCAGTAACCTAAGAACTTTTTAAATGTGATGAGGGTTTCTACCTCTACCACTCTTTCAGGCAGTGAGTTCCAGACCCCCGCCACCCTCTGGGTGAAAAAAAATTCTCCTCAACTCTCCTCTAATCCTTCTACCAATCACTTTAAATCTATGCCCCCTGGTTATTGACCTCTCTGCTAAGGGGAATAGGGCCTTCCTATCCACTCTATCTAGGCCCCTCATAATTTTATAAACCTCAATTAAATCTCCCCTCAGCCTCCTCTGTTCCAAAGAAAACAACCCCAGCCTATCCAATCTTTCCTCACAGCTAAAATTCTCCAGCCCTGGCAACATCCTCATAAATCTCCTCTGTACCCTCTCTAGTGCAATCACATATTTTCTGTAATGTGGTGACCAGAACTGTATGCAGTACTCTAGCTGTTGAATGTTGACATGGTTTCTGCCTCAACCACTAACTCTGGAGGTGAATTCCAGTGCCACACAATTCTCCATGTGAAGAAGTTTCCCCTGCCCTCTCTTCTAAATCTCACATTTAATCTTGTATCAATGGCCCCTCATTCTTGACTCCCTCTGGGGAGCTAAGCGTATTTTTTTTTAAACTAAGCCTTGGGCAGGGTGCAGAGGAGATTTACCAGAATGATACCAGGATTGAGGGACTTCAGTTTTGTAGAGAGACTAGAGAAGCTGGGACTGTTCTCCTTAGAGCAGAGAAGATTAAGGGAAGATTTAAAAGAGGTGGTCAAAATTATGAGGGGTTTTGATAAAGTAAATATGAATGAGGAGAGGTAATATAAACTAAATGATACAATTTTAAAGGGGGTGCAGGAACAAAGAGACCTGGCGGTTGACGTACATAAATCTTTGAAGGTGGCAGGACAAGTTGACTAAGCTGTTAAAAAAGCAAATGGGATTATTGGCTTTATAAATAGAGGCATAGAGTAAAAAGCAAGGAAGTTGTGCTGAATCTTTATAAATTACTGATTAGGCCTCAGCTGGAGTGTTGTCCAATTCTGGGCACCACACTTTAAGAAGGACGTCAAAGCCTCGGAGAGGGTACAGAGGAGATTTGCCAGAATGTTACCAGCAACGAGGGAATTCAATTACGGGGAGAGACTAGAGAAGCTGGAATTGTTCTCCAAAGGTTAAGAGGATATTTAATAGAGGTATTCAAAATTATGAAGGGTTTTGATAGAGTAAATAAGGAGAAACTGTTTCCACTGGTGGGTGAGCTGATAACCTGAGGACACAGATTTAAGTTGATTGGCAAAAGCACCAGAGGGGAGATGAGGAGAATTTTTTTTTAACGCAACGAGTTATGATGATCTGGAATGCACTGCCTGAAAGGGTGGTGGAAGCAGATTCAATAGTAGCTTTTGAAAGGCAATTGGATAAATACCTGAAAAGGAACAGTTTCCAGGGCTATGGGTTAAGAGCAGGAGAGTGGGACTAATTGGACAGCTCTTTAAAGAGCTCGCACAAGTACAATGGGCCGAATGGCCTCCTTCTATGATTCTAGCCATAATACTAAATGAATATGTTTCCAGCTTTTTTCCTCTCTTCTTATTTTGAAGACATTAACTCCTTGCTGAAGTACAGTTCCATAATTACCAGACACTCTTCAGCGCCACAGACAAGTGGCCAATATTCAGTTGTGACCCTTGACAGTGAGTATAAGCAGGCTATTTGACCATGGTGACCTCAAAGTTGTGCCTGATCCTGTCATTACCTGATGCCCACATGTATGTGATCCTGCAGAGGTCGCTGTATAATGATCAGGCATGATAGCCCTGGCTGATCTCCCCTTGCCTAAACCAAGGGTGCTGTGGCAAAATGCAATGCTTCCACTGCCCACCACAGCTGAGGCCTACTAAGTCAGGGCTGATTGGGGATAAAACATGGGGCCTTCCTGGTCTGTGTGGCTTGGTTCTTTAATGGGTAAAAACTCACTGAGCCATCAGAGAAGACCTGAGCAAACATTTATAGCAGATTAGTTTCTTGAGTAAATTATCTTTAGCTCATTAAAACTGTTAACAAATGCAGGCCAGTGATACAGCAGGTTAGCAGGCACGGCATCACGTGATGGAGAGGATCAGGCCCGAGTCTGAGGTTCACCACATGGTAGGATGTCAACTTCAGTTGGAGCCATTGGAGGGTTGGGAGGAGGGGTCAAGCATAGGGAACGTTCCATTTTGCCACACAAAGACGGCCTATTACATTGAAGTAAACGTTCCCTTTAATAACGATCTGATTTTATAGCTATTAGTTCTCCTAAATCTGAAATGCATGAAGATTTGCTGAGAGGTTTCTACATTTTCCACAACAATTTTTCTTTTGAACCTACCACACTTACAACTTTGCTGGGCAGGCACCATATAAGAGATGGGGTGAGCCAAGGAGTTACACACAATATGCTGATATATATGTGGATAGAACCCTTGCATCCGAAAGATTACAGTGTGGTTTGACTGAAATCAGCTGTTCTTTTCTAGTTGCTATAGAAAATAGGAAAAAAGACTCCATCGCAAGAGACAAATTTTACTGACTAAAACCAAGTTCATTTTCATCTTTTCAATGTTGCAATGATGTTTAAAAAAGTCATATTTATATTTACCTAAATTCCATGAATTGTAGCTTCCTTACTTGTGCCTAAACAAACAGCCTTGTCCTTTATTAAAATATTGAACCCAATTTTCACAATACCAGTTTACTGTAATCCACTTAAGTGATTGGTGTATTCTCTGGGTGGACAAAGAGACCTTAGATTACTCACATCATCCTTACAGAACTGGATTATACTCAAGACTACTGAGATTCTTTGCCAGAAAATAACCCACTGAAATATAACAAATTCTGTGACAATATGTCATCTTACTTGGCAAAATAGAGTTAACGTTCATTGGGGTAATGTGTATTCTTAGGAAAAAGGAGAAAAGATTTTGAGACATAATTTTATTTCACTACTTACCTTCATTTCATTCCTTCAATCTATCTATTGTCCTTTGTACTCCTATCTACTTATCTCCTTCATCCATCCTATTCTATCTTCTTTCAGCAACTGTTCTCACCCATTCACACAGGTGATATCACTATGTATGCCTAATAGAGTGCAAAGCGACTTGGATACTAACAGCTGCTATTTTGATCGTCATATTGTCCATTTATAACCATAGGTTAAAAGCCCCAGAAAGTGGCTTCATCTACATTAAGCAGCATGAGTAAGAAGTACTGCAATAAACGACAGAAGAGTCTTGGGGAACATTATGGAATATGCCAATAACTGCCATCAACCCAAAATTCTGTCAAAAAAAACTATGGGATTACAGAGGGCTTGACTGAACTAAATTAAACTATTGCACATACGTTAAACATTTTCACCTGGATTTATTTTAAATATATATATAAAAACAAACTAAATAACACAATAAGAGACCGGGAAAATAATTTTCTTTCACTAATTTTGCATTTTGCAAGCATTATTATTTTGTGTTTACTGCAAATAACTGCTAGATATGGCAAATATCCCAATATTTGAGACGGCGAGATGTTAGCCACCATTAGTTGCTAATATGTGTCTGTACATCACCAGGTATGCATTACAAAAGTTGACAAAAGTGAAGAATTCTTGGTGTTTGCTGGAGTATTTACTAGATTATTACTGGCCGCAGCACACACAGGTTTAAAATAGATACCGTTAGAGGATTTTCCAAGCTGCATAGAATATACGTTACAGGCTGGGATGCAAAAGGCTGCAGATGTTGGAAATCTAAAGGGTCACTTCAGATGCATTATTCTTAAGAGGCAGTTCTTGGTACTTTAAAACAAAAAGCAGAAAATTCTGGAAACTCACAGCTGGTCAGTCTGCGTCTGTGGAGAGAACAGACAGTCTATACTTATGTGTGGACCCTCGTTCATCACCTAAAAACATAAACTCGTCTGTTCTCCCCACAGATGCTGACTGACCTACTGAGTGTTTCCAACATTTTCTGATGTGGAGATGCCGGTGATGGACTGGGGTGGACAAATGTAAGGAATCTTACAACACCAGGTTATAGTCCAACAAATTTATTTTAAAATCACAAGCTTTCGGAGATTATCCCCTTCGTCAGATGACGAAGGGGATAATCTCCGAAAGCTTGTGATTTTAAAATAAATTTGTTGGACTATAACCTGGTGTTGTAAGATTCCTTACATTTGTCCAACATTTTCTGTTCTTGTTTCAGATTTCCAAGATTTGCAGTCTTTTTTTTAATATTTGACACCTCTGCCTAGTTGTCATTCTATTAAGCTTGGTCAGTTTATCATCTCAGTTGGGCACAGATAGGCTGCGAGATGGGACTCTATTTATATGGATAAACATTCCTATGTAATGAACATGTAATTAATGGCTGACTATCTAATGCAGTTACGAGACATACAAGGGGTGATTTTGACTCGAGTTGCAGAATGGGCAGTCGGAGTTCTTACCACCGTGAGGCCTGAGCCATTTTGAAGCCCGGGTCCTGGGCAGGGCTGCCAACTGTAGTTGGAGGTAGTCCCAGAAGGTTGATCACGTGACATCTGCGAATGTTATTGCATTTACCTTATAGAGGTTGGGTCCCCTGTAGTCGAGTATCTTTGCTCGTGGTGTTGCGGCAGCAACTGTTGTGCGAGAAGTTCAGGAGGCCACTCGTGAGCAGGTAAAGCGGAGGTGGGAAGGGATTCGCAGGAACAGAGGTAGACTGTCTTCCTGAAGAATTTCAGGGTCAGTTCCAGCACAGAGATGTTTTCCAGGAGTCTACAAAATAAAACTAAAGCTTTTTAAAAACATGATTTTTTTTTAAATGTAAGGAAGACACACAGAGAGCAAATGAGAACAAATACATTTTGATGGGAGATGGGTCTTACGAAGATGACCCAGAGGAAACATGCGCAGATCAGAATTGTGACAAATATAATGTGCAACCTGTCACAAAACAAAAACACAAACACGGTACATAAATCGTGTCTAGTTTAGCCATAAAACTGTGAGAAAAATAAGACCCAACAAACATTTGTCATTTACTAGCTGTCTCAAAGCCAATGGATTTCCATTACTTGCAGTTTTGCAAGTCTCACATACTGTACCTTTTTAGCAAAATGGTAAGAAGGGAATGTCATTTAGAGTACAATCTTTTAAAGGAGATGACACTTGTCATTAATGTACAAAACTTGCATTTGCACCTTCATCAAGCACCTTCACATGCTCACAACATATTTGGAGGCTCTTAATCACCATCCTGTTGTGGACAGACGCTCACTTCCCTCCACTTGGTGTTCTACACGTGTACTGATAGTAAACCATTGTCCCCCTTCACTCTAATGGTGGGAGGTCTGACCCATAGCACGAAAAGCTCCATAGCAGGAGACGGGCTGAGAGCTTCCATCTGCGACAGTGGCTATTCCATGTTCGGTTGGATGCCTCAGGTACCGGAGAATGCCTTGGCATCAGAAATGGTGCACAATGCAGAGTAAGACGGCTAGGAGAAAGACAGCCTACCCTGCCTCCAAAACACAACAGCTCCCAGAAGCCCACCCAAGTAGTCATCAACTTACTGAAGGCTGGTGCTGATCTTGTTTTTCCCATCTGGAAGCCAAAGAGAAGAGAAAAAAAATAACGTTCAAACAAGTGCTGACAGCGTCTGCATAGATCCATTCTTATTGCTATTGGAGCAACAATGAAACAAAGAAGTCTACATTAGTCAAGACCACAATCCATTGGCAAAAATGGATAAGTAGATTGTACAAAAAGTCCAAAAGAAAAAGCTAAGAGCAAAAGCTCCAAATAATTACAATCCGTTCTTCAATATTCCTGAACACAAAATATTTTACAAACTGAAAACCTCTTCAAAAAATGTAAACAAAGAATACAGGAAAATCAGGTTAAAGCAAAAAGAAAGGGGGGGTGTAACTGTTGATGTATAAATATCTTTTAAATAATTTGTTTGAAAAGCTACTCCTTTGATCCTGTTTGTTTGAGCCAAAACATTTAACAATTTGCAACAGTTCTGTTTCATTTCTCTAAAAATACTTTGCAGTTTCCATTACAAAGGGTCATGGAAAGTTTGCCCAGCAGGACTCTTGTGCCTGCAGGCCTTTCTATCTGCTCCAGCAATCACATGGTCCAAACAAGCCCATCACCAGCTTTTTCCCATTCCTCCTTCGCTGCTAATATCAGAATGTTTTTTTTAAATGTTTTTTTAAGTGCCGTCCTGGAGACAGGAGGAAGTGAATCCCTGCCACTGAATGCAGTAAAAATATACCTTTCTACCACTTTGCCGACAAGTTCCTTCCTATCCCACCCCTCTTAATGTGCTGAGTTCAGCCAACATCAGTGTGCAGCATTGTGTGCTATGTTTAGCATTAGTACAAACTGGTCTTTGCCAAACATAGTTTAGCCCGAATATTGCTAAGTACAGGAAGACATCAAATGGCAGAAGTTCAGAGGTCAGGCCATTACAGCTTCCATTCTTTACTATTTTAAATTTTGAAATGAATATTCTGCTATTGTGGAAAATGTCACTCCTGCCAACTTTCTGTTTTTCTTTTTCTCAAGATTACAAGCCCAACATTGATTATAGTAATTGAAAGCTCTTCCATAAATTAATACTGTACTTCATGTTTCAATTTACTATTAATCATTATTTAACAAAGTTTAAGGAAAGCAGTCTGTTGTTCAAAGTTGTCAACAATCAAATCTCAAGGCTGAGTGAGTCATTTAAAATTTATCATAATGAGATTATCTCTATAAAATTACAGCTTTTCACCCGGTGATGTCATTCATAAATTACAAAGCTGATTTATAATTTTCACTGAAATGCACGAACTGTATTTTAATTAAAAACCTATGCAGCACTCCACTTTAATGGACTGTAGCCCTTTTAAATTCGCTGTCTTTAAAAATGTTTCTTTATTTAAATTGTTTCCAAATGTGCAATAAAAAATTGAGTCCATTTGATGGTCACCTAAATTTATAAATTTAATTTAGAAACTTACTTTTTTCATTAGTTTATTATTTTTCCCTCAGGACAAATACAAATGAAAACATCAAATATAGGAATCTGTATGTAACCAGATACATACACAAGTACGTGCGAGTACCAATGTGTACAGAAAAATGCACAAATATATACATTCTTGCCCAAACATAAACATGCACAGCGTTGACTTGTAACAGAGGAGGGAGCTATTTTGTGACTGGGCACATATTGGAGGATAGGAACTGTTTGTTCAACAAAGAACACTCAAGGGTGCATTTAGGTCAGCCGCACAAACAATGCATCGTAGGTGGGTAAATAAATGATTATTGGTTATTAATGAATTTGGACTACAAAAACTGATCCAAATGGGATGAGAGAAATATAAGTGTGAGGTGAACATAATTAGTTGATCTCAGCTATATTATCCTTAGTTAAAACAAAAACATCTTCATGGACTTTGAACTTAAACTACACCAGCAGCTACATTCCTGCACAAAGTAAACACTGAGCACTCTATAATTTCCTTTGCAGGAGACACTGGGATAAGCACCAATGTTAATGTCTCAGGATTACTGATTCCTTTTTAGACTTCATTTACAGAGTTACAGTTATGAAATAGATCATCCAAATCTGATTTGATTTCATTTTTCACTGACAAAACCATTAATCACACGAGCTTTCTCGGAGACGATGTTACTAAGCTTCGGTAGGAAGAAAATGGGTGGTTGCCACAGCAGATTTGCTGCAGACATTTTGATGTGCCTGAGTGGCTTTGTGTCTGAGTGAGGCAGATGAGAATAAAATATATAATACTAAAAATGTAATGGAAAAGTGGAAAAAATGGAAAACAGCAACCATGAAGAAAATTATTAAAAGTATAACAGTATGAATAACCGTTGGCCACTTTTCCAAGATCCTAAATATTTGGAACTAAGTTTTATAAATGATAACCATGTGGCACATATTATAATGGGTCATATTTTACAAAACATGTTTGTTAACACAGAGGGTTCGAACCAAACTACATAAAAACACCTTGTCAGAAGTCCTGTAGAAAGCAACTTTTATCTACGAGTACAATTTTTGCTAAGCATATTTTATGTTGGGTGCAGATACAATTGGACGTATACCAAAATGTCAAAAAATCCTCTAACAGTGTTAACACCAACAGATTCTAGCTGCAGTACTGAGGATAGGGTCGCCAACTCTCCAGGATTGTCCTGGAGCCTCCAGGAATTAAAAATTAATCTCCAATGCACTGCTGCTAACAATCCTGGAGGAAAACATTGGGGTATTAAAAAAAATGGTATCTTTTAATTTTCTTTGAACACTTTTGTTTATTAGTTATAGAACAGTAATGGAGATGGGGAAAAAGGCTGTTTGACCGCGCAGGACAGTTGGAGGCGGGGGGTCATGTGATGAAACCTCCAGGGATATGTCCAACCAGAATTGGCAACCCTAACTGAGGAGAAGATGTGCTCGAACAAATTTGGATGAGCTGTTGCTACATCTGACTAAGAGTTCCATTTTCTGGTGATGTTTTGCAATATAATCCAACAAAATGGTAACAAGAAGAAAAAAGTGAATTAATGAATTTGCATTAATGGAGTATGAGTTAAATTTTGCACCTGTTCTGCAGTTTGCTTCCAGGAGCAAGCAGGTATAATACACCTTAATGCACAGACTGTTTCCTTGTTAAGCAACAACTGAAGTGAAATGTTCAAAACCTCTTAGCTGCTGTTTAATTTCCACAGAATGAAATAGGAGAAAGAGCCAGGTGACTTTGGCAGGGAGCAAAGTAAGAGTGAGCTCAAGGAATTTTGAAATGGAAAACTTGACTGAGCACTACAACATGGGTCACATAGCTCTCGTTGGAGATGGTTATTGCCTGGCACTTATGTGGTGTGAATGTTACCTGCCACTTGTCAGCCCAAGCCTGGATATGGTCTAGGCCTTGCTGTAGGCTGACATGGACTGCTTCATTATCAGCAGAGTTGTGAATAGAGCTGAACACTGTAGAATCATCAATGAATAGCCCCTCTCCTTATCTTGTGACAGAGGGAATATCATTGATGAAGCAGCTGATAATGATTGGCCATTGGCATGGCCCTCAGGAACTCCAGTAGCAGGATTCCAGGGTCTGCAATGATTGGCTTCCGACAACGGCAACCATCTTCCTTTGTGTCAGTTATGATGGAGGATTTTCCCCATGACCTGCATTGACCTCAGGGTTTCTAGGGCTTCTTGTTGCCAGACTCAGTTGCACGTTGCCTTGATGTTGAGGGCAGTTATTATCACTTCTCCTCCGGCATTTAGCTCTTGACTGCATGTCCAGATCAAGGCCTGGAACGACTGGTTCTGGTGGAACCCGAACTGGGCATCAGCAAGTGGTGAGCAGGTGTAACTTGATGGACTGTTGATGACTTTTTCAATCACTTTATTGATGATTGGGAGGAGGCTGGTAGGGCAGTTATTGGTCGGGTTCATTTGTCCTGCTCTTTGTGGGTAGGATATACGATAGCTTGCTATATACTATGTGGTTTGTCAATTTGTCTTCCACAACTGTGCTGCAGCTTGTGTGGAGATGGTGCATCCAGACTCCATGATGGGTAGACACGGGCCCGAATCCAAGTTCAATGTTACAGGCTTTGGTTCAGATTAACTTTTATCAGTAGAGTTAGTGAAGGGTCACATCTTATTATCTTTACACCCAAGGAGGAAGCGAGGAGTTAAAAATTCTGTAAAAATAGTGCAACAGTACTGTCTGTTGCTGCCACTAATCTGTTACTTTTAATAAATCTGTTGCGTTGTTTATAGCCTAAACTACGATCTGATAGTATTAATTCTTTTGCTTTCTGGAGTTCAGGAAATCTTGTGAGGACTTTGGTCATATTCATTAAAGTAATACAGGAACAAAAGTTTCAGTTTGACCTCTAGGCAATGCTACATTACCAGATATTGTGCTTGTAAAGTCATACTCAGGTTCAGGGATCGAGGACATTTGTGGGAGTGGCTTCTGGTGCAGAGTATGATAGAAATATCTAGGTAAAGCCTAAAAGCATAACAACGATGTCCCCAAAACCTTCATATCCAATAAATTGCAATGGACTTACAATGATGCACATCTAAACATCATCAAACAAGCTTTGACCTTATAAAAGTGTCTTAATTGTTCTGCTGGTGGCTTGTTATGGCCACAATAACTGCAGTCTGTTGCATACTGCCATAGAAAGACGCATACCATGCTTAACAAGGACAAGCTGCAAGAAGCAAAGGCCCAGCAGTGGAATGAGAAGAAAAATGAAGCCTCTACAGCACATCGGGCACTGGGAAAAGCTGTACACGTGCAATGGGCTGTCATTCAGAATGCTTTTCCTTGTGGTCTGCACAGGGCTCCTTCTCCAATAAAAAGGACATAATGCAAAATGTAAATAATGTTCAGTCAAAGTGTGCTGGCAGCTTACCACAGTTTTTCTTCAAACAAACCAAATACTATTTCTTTGATGTAAAAAAGCAGTGTACTTACCCCAATCTTGGTAGTGTTAAAGAAAGTGATAGTAAACTCTGACACCTTACTTATTTACAGCGCCAGTGTTTGCTATCAAATAAACAATAGTTTGTGTCCGCCGCATATGATGTAATGTGATACGCTACTGTGTTTGCCCTTTGTGCTGCAGCACTCTTCTGGTCTTCCTGCCCTAATTGGAGAAGGAGGTCTTTTGGAAAATAGAGGCTTCACCTGAGATTTCTTATGAGCCAGCTTGTGCTTCTGTTGGCTGCTAACCTCTATGTGTAGCAGGCACTGATAGACTCACCTGTAAGGAATACTATGCCCTTTGCTGGTTGTAGGAGGTGGGGGCTACATTCCTATCCCAACTTTTGTCCAGAAACAGATGCAGTCAAGGAACTTGTGGCAAACTGAGAGCCAGCTGCCTGTTTCTCTGCACATGCTGTTGCTTGAGGTTGAGTCCTGATCGTGGCCACAGAGACCATTGGCTTTTACAGCATCTCCGCATAATTCTCTAATAGAAGTCTCTGATTTGTTTCCAAAGGCTTTGTAGTCAGCCATTAACACGTCAGTCCCCGTCACAAAATCCATTCCCTAGCCACCGACTCTATCCCTCTCCCTGGCCACTGTCTGAGGCTGAACCAGGCTGTTTGCAATCTTGGCTTCCTATTTGAGCTTGAGACAAGCTTCTGACCCCATATCTGCTCCATCACCAAGACCGCCTACTTCCACCTCTGCAACATCACCTGTCTTCACCCCTACCTCAGCTCAGTCTGCTGCTGAAACCTCACCCATTCCTTTGTTACCTCTAGACTTGGCTATTCCAATGCTCTCTGGCCAGCATCCCATCTTACATCCTTCATAAACTTGAGCTCATCCAAAATTCGCACCAAGTCCCGTTCATCCATCACCCCTGTGTTCGCTGACCTACACTGGCTCACAGTCTGGCAACGCCTCAATTTTAAAATTCTCATCCTTGTTTTCTAATCCCTCCATGGCCTCGCCCCCTCCCTATCTCTGTAACCTCCTCCAGCCCTACAACCCTCCGAGATCTCTGCGCTCCTCCAATTCTTACCTCTTGCACATCCCCGATTTTAATCACTCCACTATTGGCGGCCGTGCCTTCAGCTGCCTAGGCCCTAAGTTCTGGAATTCCCTCTCTAAACCTCTCCTGTCTACCTCTCTCTCCTCCTTTAAGACACTTCTTAAAACCTATCTCTTTGACCAAGCTTTTGATCACCTGTCCTAATATCTCCTTATGTGGTTCTGTGTGAAATTTTGTTTGATAACGATCCTGTGAAGCACCTTGGGATGTTTTACTACGTTAATGGTGCTATATAAATGCAAGTAGTTGTCAGAAATTTTAGATACTGCCTCCGCACCAACAGGATTCCTGCGAGATTCTCCAACTTTAATCATGAATTACATGACTGTGATATCCAGTACAGACACCAGTGTTTTTGCATTATGATCCACTCAGTCAGCAGTTTATGCTCATCGAGGGCCCACATTCTCTTCAGTGTCAGCATGAGGTTGGCATCATGGAATGACACGTGCAGGATCAAGGACATGAGGAACCTCTGCTCCTTCCATATCTATGATGTGTAACTCTCCTTGTGTTCCCTCTTCTACATCACTAAGATCTCCGGATGCCTGTGTCTCAGCTGGTGCATGTTACAAGTGCAATGGGTCAACGGATGAAGTGCGCGTTGCTGTGATGATATACTGTCCTCCTCCTCCTCCTCGGCTTTGGGCTGTGCTGTGGAAGTTTGTAAATGCCACAATGCAAACATAGGAATAGGAGTAGGCCATTCAATTAGATCATGGCTCATCTGTACCTCAACTTCATTTACCCGCCTTTACTCCATATCCCTAGATATCCTTATCCTAATACAAATCCATCGACCTCAGTCTTGAAAATTTCAATTGACGCAGCACCCACAGCCTGTTGGGGGAAGAGAGTTCCAGATTTCCACTACCATTCGTTTGAAAGCCAATGGTAAGCATTTTAAAGTGGCATAAAACAAATAAAATGTGGCACGCATTACAGGCAGATAATTTCTGTAGGGAAAACGTGTATTGATTAAATGAAGATTTGCCAGATAATAGTGGTGCCAACATCATACTGTGCCCTTTTTATAGGCACTGTAGATTAAAATGTGAACGATCTTACTAGATGAAGTTTGAGAAGGTAATTGAATGGCTTCATTTAGTTAGTTCTATCTGTATTTTACTGCGGGCAATTAACAATCTTTCCCACTTGCAACTTCTCCTATCTCCGTTTCATAGTCTGCAGTAATCTTTCTCAAGTGTCCCCATTACCTCTCCTAAAACTCCACTTGCATCAAGTAATGCAATAAATTTTGCCTTCATAGTTTTCACTGAACCTGTTCAAGCAAACACTGGCCGGCACCAGAGAACTCCTTGGAGAGTGAGTCCTACCATTGCTAAATAATCAGGGGCAGTGTTAGGATCGTGCAACACTACAATTAAACAGGGCCCCGAGCGGATCCAGTGTGCATATTAATAAATATAAAATAAAACATGTACAAATCTCAATATTTCATCTAAAGGTGAATTACTTTATTTTTGTAAACAATTTTACAACACCAAGTTATAGTCCAGCAATTTTATTTTAAATTCACAAGCTTTCGGAGGCTACCTCCTTCCTCAGGTGAACGATGTGGATTTCATTCAATAATACACTCCCTGCGGAATTTACAATTTGAGGTGAGTTTGAAATCAGGCTAACACCATGCAAACCGTTTCCTATTCCTTAACTCTACTCGATTTCAAACGTGAATTCAGTTTTGTAAATCAAAACAATAATTTTTCAAGTCTCAAAACAATGATAACATGCTACCAAGAACAAATAAAAGTATATCAGTCATTGGCACCCATCTCACCTGATAATAAAGTAGGATTGTGCATAGTTATTCCCTAACTCAGAACATTTTCTCTGAGCGAACAGCTGTTCTTCATTGGTGGAATCACTGACAGCTCCGGACAATAGCCGTCCTCTCTTAATCATGCTTAGAGTTTTGCTGGAGTCTCAACAAGCCTGTGTCTATCTCCCTCCCACACCTACTGCATTCCTGCCTGACTCTCAGTCATAGACAATGCACGCCCTGACTGCACATTTCTAAACTTAATATTCTTGTATTCTGTTGGCCAGCTTGCTATTTGGATAGAGAAGGCCCTTTCTCTGATGCCACGCCTCACCCGAAGGCAACTCTCGAGCAGATACCTCTCCCAGTTATATCTTATTATGTTTTAAAATATCTTATTTCTTACTCTCAGTGTAATCACTTGCATCAGTTTACTTACAACAACAACAACTTGCATTTACATAGCGTCATCGACATAGTAAAATGTGCCAAGGCGCTTCACAGGAGCGTCATCAAACAAAATTTGACATCAAGCCACGTAGGGAGATATTAGCACAGGTGATCAAAAAGCTTAGTCAAAGAGGCAGGTTTTAAGAAGCACGTTAAAGGAGGAGAGAGCGATAGAGAGGCGGAGAGGTTTAGAGAAGGAATTCCAGAGCTAAGGGCCTGGGCAGCTGAAGGCACGGCCGCCAATGGTAGAATGATTAAAATCGGGGATGCACAAGAGGCCAGAGTTGGAGGAGCGCAGAGATCTCACAGGGTTGTAGGGCTGGAGGAGGTTACAGAGCTAGGGAGGGGTGAGGCCATGGAGGGATTTGAAAATAAGGATGAGAATTTTTAAAATCGAGGTATTGGCGGACTGGGAACCAATGTAGATCAACAAGCACAGGGGTAATGGGTGAACGGGACTCGGTGCAAGTTAGGATATGGGCAGCAGAGTTTTATTTGAGCTCATGTTTATGGAGGGTGGAAGGTGGGAGGCTGGCCAGGAGAGCATTGGAAGAGTCATGTCTAGAGGTATCAAAGGCGTAGATGAGGGTTTCAGCAGCAGATGAGCTGAGGCAGGGGCGGAGACGGGCGATGTTATGGAGGTGGAAGTAGGCAGTCTTGGTTATGGAGCGCATATTTGGTCGGAAGCTCATCTCAGGGTCCAATAGGACGCTAAAGTTGCAAACGGTCTGGTGGGAATGGGAGGGGTAAGGGGGATGTGGGTGTAGAGGCATACAAGAAAGTGATCAGAGATGATCTTATCTGTGATTGACATGATGGGAGTAGAGAGGCCATGCAAGATGGCAAGATCGAGGGGATGGCCATGAATATGGGTAGGGAAGTTTATATGGAGGGAGAGATTAAGGGAGGATAGGAGGGGAGTGAACTCAGAGGAGAGAGGGCGTGATGAGTTGAGATAGAGGTTGAAATCACAGAGGATGAAAAGTCTAAGTGCAGAGACTGAGGGAGGAAAGCAGTGAAGATATTTCGGTGAGAAACTTGGTGTGGTACTTAGGTAGGCGGTGGAGAACGAGGGTTTACAGGAGAGGTGAGAGGAGTGGGACAAGATGAGATGCTCAAAGGAGGAGAAGGTGCCAGAGGAGTAGGGAGACAGACCAAAGTGAGATTTGGTGATAAGGGCCACACTATCACCAAGAAGGTCTGGGTGAGGTAAGTGATGGAAGATACAGTCTGGCGGGAAGGCTTCATTAAAGAGGAAGGTGTCATCAGGTCAGCCAGGTTTCCGTTAAGGCCATGATGTCAATTCAATCATCCACAATAAGCTCATGGATGGCAAGGGTCTCATTCACAAGTGAATGGACATTCTAGAGGGCGATGCAGAGGGACGGTGCTAGCTGATCCACTGGCAGAGTTCACAGGGTCAGCACTGGGAGGGATGAATGGGACGGGAAGAAGTTTGGCAAGATTATCCTCCAGTGGGCATGCTGGGCGGGAAGGTCGACGAGAGAGTAGGATGGGGCAGTTGGAGTTGCTGCTCGTAAGGAGGCAGCGACGAGTACCTCGATGGGCCCTTCGGAGGAAGCCAAGAGAGGCACAGAGGGAAGCTGTAAGCTTAACTAAGAGGAAGTCAAGCCTTGGACGGCGGCAGGAGAGTAGGAAGATCGAGGAGTGCTGAAGGGTTGGGGTAGAGATTTGGGGAGGCAGAGTCCCCGAGAAGGGAGAAATGAAAGGAGGTACAATGACAGGAAATGGGGCCTACGAGGGGTAAAGAGAAAAGAAAAAAAAGAGGGAAAAAAGGGGGGAATAGAAGTGATGGGCTCGGGTCTGGAGCGTCAGCCAAAACATGTTTACCGTCGCCTCTGACCTGTTACTAATATTTCCACATAAAATATCCAAGTTATTCGACATACTGGGAAGGATCACACTTCCCAGGTTCTCAATAGGAGCCTGGAACAGAAGTCCCTGAGTTTAACAGTAGAATATAAATATTAAAGATAATGGCATGTGTAACACATAGAATTACAAATGAAATTGAATCAGTTGCAGGGACAGATCCTGACCGAGCCTTTTTATCTCCATTTCTTCTTTTCTTTTAGCTCATCCTTTATTTTTTATTTTAAAAAATTGACAAATAAACAGGTGAGAAAGCTCAGACAACTGATTTGACACCAGACCAAGTCGGTAGTATTTAGAATCATTGTCTAGTAAAATGTAGAGGCCCCAAACCAAACCTTTGCACAGGGCTTCTGCAAGGTACGCGTCGACCCTGTAAATAATGACCAAGTATAAACTGTATTTGGGTAACTGGAATCATTCAATCAGAGACTTTCTTCCACACAATCTCTCCATGTGCATTATCAGTATTGTGCCCCATGCATACTGCGCTCTGACAAATTCATAGCTCTAAATGTTGGGTTATGTCCCCTATTTAACACAGAAAAATGCGAAGTCATACATTTCGGTAGGAAGAACGAGGAAAGGTGATATAAACTAGAGGGCACAACTCCAAAGGAGATACAGGAACAGAGACAGTTGCAAGGAGATTTGATAGAGGTATATGTGCACAAATCGTTGAAGGTGGCAGGGCAGGTTGAAAAAGTGGTTAAAAAAGCATACAGGATCCTGGGCTTTATAAATAGAGGCATAGAGTACAAAAGTATGGAAGTCATGATGAACCTTTATAAAACATAGGTTCCACCACAACTGGGAGTATTGTGTCCAGTTCTGTGCACCGCACTTTAGGAAAGATGTGAAGGCCTTAGAGAGGGTGCAGAAGAGATTTACTAGGATGATTCCAGGGATGAGAGATTTTAGTTACGTGGATAGACTGGAGAAGCTGGGATTGTTCTCCTTGGAACAGAGACAGTTACGAGGAGATTTGATAGAGGTATTCAAAATCATGAAGGGTCTAGACAGAGTAGATGGAGAAAAACTGTTTCCATTGGCGGAAGGGTCAAGAACCAGAGGACATAGATTTAAGGTGATTGGCAAAAGAACCAAAGGTGACATGAGGAAAAACCTTTTTTTTTTACAGCCAGTGGTTAGGATCTGGAATGCACTGCCCGAGGGGGTGGTGGAGGCAGATTCAATCATGGCCTTCAAAAGGGAACTGGATAAGTACATGAAAGGAAACAATTTGCAGGGCTACGGGGATAGGGCGGAGGAGTGGGACTAGCTGGATTGCTCTTGCATAGAGCTGGCACGGACTCGATAGGCCAAATGGCCTCCTTCCATGCTCTAACCTTTCTATGATTCTATAGTATCATAGTAGGTACAGCACAGGAGGAGGCCATTTGGCCCATCATGTCTGTGCTGGCTCTTTGAACGAGCTATCCAATTAGTCTCACTCCCATGCTCTTATAGTATCATAGTAGGTACGAATCTGAATTCAAACTTCTCAAACTGCCATAGTGAGATTTGAACTCACTGGATTACAAGTGCAGTAACATAACCATTACACTACTGTACCTGATAGTTATTTCTGCCGCATATGTTTTCAGTGAATAAATAATTTATTCACTGATTTTTGGATATTAGTGCCAACGCACCAACCTTATGAGAAGTTGGCCAAATGTAAGTATGCTAAAGAAAAGGGAGCTAAATTAACTAACAAGTAACGCTCAAGCAGTATGCAAGGAAGAAAATAGGCCCATCATATTTTAGGAAAACTATCCGTGACATTTTGTACTTTGTGCTACAAGGGTTATTCATGATTTTTGTTCAAGTATCACAAAAGTAGAGAATGGCTCCTTTATTGTTTTACAGACTGATACTCCAAGGTCCATATATAGCAAAGGATAATGGGCCCGAATTTAGCAGGCCTGCGGGTTCCCAGCGGGTGGTCCTCCGGGAGCGTGGTCAACACGCTCAGCGAAATTAGTGGGTTGCCCACGCGATCGTAGCAGGCAACCCACTAATAGGAATCAATTACCTGCTCCTCCGGGGTCCACGGCGCTGGCCTGCGCGTCGGTCGGGCTGCGCATGCGCAGTACGATCTGTCAGCTGGAGGCTCTCTAGTTAAAGGGGCAGTCCTCCACTGACAGATGCTGCAACCAATGGGACAAATTGCAGCATGGAGCAGCCCAGGGGGAAGGCTGCTCCCAGTTTAATGATGCCTCACCCCAGGTATCATCAGATGGGGTGAGGAGGAGGGGGAGGACACAGATCTTCCCCCCGGTGGGCGGGAGGAAGCGGTCTGCCTCTGCCACCAAGAAGGCCTGGCTCGAGGTGGCAGAGGGGGTCACCTGCGCCACCAACATATCGCCCACCTGCATACAGTGCAGGAGGCGCTGCAATGACCGCAGTAGGTCAGCCGAAGTGAGAACACGAAGTCTTTCCCCTACACTCCGTCTGCCACAATACTGCCCCCACCCCACAGCTCCTTCGGCACCGCCAACACTATTCTGTCACATCACCCTTCATACTCACTCAGACCCCATCCTCATCTTACCTCCACCTACTCACCTCGCCAGTACTCACCCTGCCACTAACACGCAACCCACTCCTCATACAATCTCATTGCTCCATCCCATACTCACCCTCTCGTGCATCTCCCTCACGGCCAGCCTCACTCAACCTGCCACCACCTGTGCTGCAGCCACAGGGCATGCATCACATATGTGCAGTAGGCAGCGTAAGGCAAACGTCTCGTCAGCATGAAGGGGGTGCACAAGGGTGTCTGAGGGTTTGTCATGGGTGTTACCCATATTGAATTTCAGAGCAACAAACAGCACACATTATATTGACACCACCACTGCCATGTCTCCGCGAATCCTGTCCGTTGTGTCCAATAATGCCCGCTCCTGGGTATTACTATGAGGACCCACCACTGATGCCACCCATCGTGTTACTGCAGAGTAGGTGCAGGTGTATTTGCAGGGCTCGTCCGCGCAGACGACTGAGAGACATCGGCGGTGTAGCCGGCTGCACCCTGGATGGATGCGGAGGAGAAGGTGTGGAGGGCAGTGGTAACTTTGCCAGCGACAGGTAAGCAGTTGGTGCTGGGGCCAGCCAGGAGCAGCTCGGCATGAAAGAGGCTGCAGATCTCCACGACTACATGTCGAGCGAATCTGCGCCTCCCTGTGCACTGCTGCTCGGAGAGGTCCGGGGAGCTGCGCCTCGGTCTATGGACCCTGTGGCGAGGGTAGTGCCCTCTGCGACGCGTCTCTCTCTGCGGTAGCCCTCCCTCCTGCTGTGCAGGTGGGCGTGCAACAACACCGTGTTGGGGGGATCCACGTCCCTGCGGCGGACGGCGTGGACTGCGAGGCTGCTGGTGCTGGTCATGCTCTTCGTCCTCCGAGGGTCTCCACACACCACCCAACTGGCAGGTGTTGGTCTGAGGGGTTGTGCAGGGTAGGTGTGTGGTTCCTCGGACTGGGGCTGCGGTTTCGTGTCGGTCTGTCCTCTGGCTTGGCGGGGGGTGGTGGAGGGCAGGGGTTGCCCTATGTGACGCGGTGGCCTCCTGCGTGGGTGAGGGCTCTCCCCCGTGGAGCGCACCTTGGCACCTGCCACAGGCTGCTGGCTGCAACACGCCTGGTTGGAGGGAGACTGTTTTCCCCAGTGTGGGAAACTCACTGCCTTGAACCTAAAATCCCACACTTCCTCTTTTGACAGCTGCTTCAGCTCATTAACTGACCACAACGAGCAAGGTAAGTACTCTCAAGTGGAACCCCGCTGGCTTTAATTGCCTGCGGGATTCCCACCAGCGGGGCTTGACGCGCAGCCCCGCACGTCAGCGCGGTACCCGGAAGTGGCCGGGATTTCGTCGCGATCCGGTCACGTGACTGGAGATCGGGATTTTCGGGGCCACCCCGCTGGGAACCCGCCGGAAACACGCTCCTAAAATCGAGCCCAATGTGTTGCTTTCTCTAGTGAATCCTTGAAGATGAATATACTAACAGCGACTACTGCCAATAGCAACAAAATACAAAACAGTGATCTCTGTCATTGGGAAATAATGATACAATATGCATAAAGCAGTGATTATTAGTGCACAGTAATACTACTGAGACCAGAGACTATGGGTTTACTCACAGAAAAAGTGAGGTACCAGAAAACTGCAGTAAATATGGGGCGAAGCTCCCTCTGTTGGTAATTTTACTGGAAAAGGTCAGTATGAGTACAATAGGGGAAATCGGGTTCAGAATTTCCTAAGATAAAAGATTTTGGTTTCAAACCCCACTTGAGAAATTGAGCACATAATCTAGGCTGATACTTCAGTATTGTACTGGGGGAGTGGTGCATTGTCAGAGATCCATTCTTCTGATGATACATTAAACCATGTCCCTGTTCAGATGAAGATTTCATGGCACTATTCAAAGGGAATTATGGAGTTCTCTTAGTGTCCTGGTTAACCAATATTACCAGAAATATATTACTTGATCAATAATCTCATTTTTAGGGGGGGATCTTACTATGCACAAAATGGTTGCTGTACTTGCCCACATAACAACAATCAAAGTAATTCATTGCATGCGGGTGTTTCGGAGACATTTCTGAACACCATGATAAGGTGCCATATAGATAAGAGTCTTTCATTGTAGTTACTTTTCGACACTGAATTTTTTTACTAGAATTTTCAACAGGAGCTATTTCAGCCCCAATACGTGTTTTATGGGCACTTTGACTAAGTTCACTAAACTGTTGGAAGCTAGCCAATGTGGTGAGTCAACAGAGTCAGTCAGTGGGCAACCTGGAACAGCTTTATGGGACGAGACATTGTACTTGTGCCTGTTTTCATAATTTATGGTAGGCTGTCACCATTTTCATGACCAAAATATCCTTCCTACTCCAAAATCCTTTAGTATTATGTAAGATTTCTGAAACACACATAATTTTGTACATCAAACCATAAATGCAACAGGGCCTTTGATTCACAATCGTTCTAGGTTCCAATAGAATCCATTTTGAATCCTGTAAGATAACATTTAGATCTGCACTCCTCAGCAGTGGTAAAGTGAGAGTATCTGATTGCCAATTAGAGGGATTGGGATCAAACACCAGCCTCACTTCAGTTACCCTCTGTCAGTTCAATCATTTCTCCGCTAGCTGACTAAATAGAAAACCTCAAGATGGAAAGTTTTTCACGTCAATGGGTGGAGGGGAAGGAAAACTTAGTGAAACCAGCCCCCGCCATATAAAGCACGTTCAGCATCGGCTGAACGATACTGAGAGCATCAACAAAGACATCTGTGCTTCAAAGCCATCTCATCCATTCAGTGGGAGGAGGAAGTGTGGAATTGGAAAGGCAGAAAAGGGATTTAAAAAGCTGGAAAGACGAGGAAGGAAAAAAGTGCAGACAATTTATCAATGTTAACAAAAAAATTATGTCAGGTGACGGTCTCCACCCTCCCCACCAGTTATACTGAGGAGGATTTCCCTGACTGCTGTGTGTAACAGTCATAAACTTGTACTTTTTAAAGGGGTTTAGGATTTCACTGCAAATAATGCACAGGGGAAATCTTCCCCTGTTGACTTATATTGTTTGGTTTGCTTAAGTGAATGGCAGTGCCTGAAAATAAATGCTACATCTACATTACATTATAAATGTCAAGTTTATTCCATAAGTGAGGAAGGGAAAATAAAATCACAAAGCAAGCCTCAAAAGTCATAAAAATCTCTTATGTATTCAGCCTTTAATTTGAATTATTAAAAATATGAAAATAATTTATAACCATAATTTAATTAATTGCAATCATGCAGCAAATAATTGTATCAATAATCCTGAAACCTATTTCTATAAACCTATTACTGGGTACATCAATGTATTCACATATGGATTTCCTGTGTGTGTGAAGTGTAGCAAAATTGTACGGCTGTTTATGAAGAAAACATTTATGATTTTGCTGGACAGAGTGCAGAGGAAATCTTCCCTCCTGGACTTTTGGTGTGAAGCGATATTTTTCCTTTTGGTTTAGCTTTATTTCATTTGGATAAACTTTCCAATCAGTTACAGCAGATTAACTGTGGGTGCAATTGATCGGAAAAATAGGTTGAGATCCGTTACGCCAGACTTCCATTTATTTAGCGTCCCATCCAACTTTCTGGTCAGGTTTTGCACTGGCACCAAATGTGCTGCCCAGTCTGCAGTTAATTACATTAAAATTAGGTTCCACTGACATTATTTTGATGGCTACGCAATTTCTCAGCACTTACAGTATTACGCTTAGGCATTTACCCACTTATAAAATGGCATCCAGGACTGCTTAGTTGGTCAGGAGCCCCTGTGCCAAATATTCTGGTGCTGCCATTTTTTGGAATGTCCAAGATATTGAAACGATGGGTTTTCCAATGGGAATTCCTCATTAATTACGTTTTTGAAGAAAAAAAAGAGGACTACCAATGGAGGGATGCAAGGCAGGTGAGACTGCACCAGAGGCAGACTGTGCCAACCTGCACTATCCACCTTTACAGACAAAGGCATACTTGCCTTGCCGAATTGGCTACACAGGCTCCAGTTCAGCTGATAGCCAGTTGCAAAGCTGTACCACAAACTACAAGGACACATGCAGCTAACATGAACGTGACCCATAGGGCTGGCACTTTCAACAACAGTACTAGTCACCTGCACCCTCAAGTCCTCTTTCAAAACCTCTTCCTTCGCCTTCTTCCAGCCATGCTGTGGTGCTGTCCTATGGAGAGGGTGTTGTCCTCCTTGCTACCACCTTATTCTCAATCATCTCCGCTTTGCCAACCATCAAACTCGTAGCTGGAGTGATACACCACTCTGTCACAGACTTGGATTCCTTCCTCCACATTTACTGTGCCAAGTATTGGCTTTTGCTCGGCACTTGTTACCCAAACAACCTTTGCAAAGGCTGGCACATTAAAAATGCATTAGAAATATTAGCAGCCACTGTAAAGGCTACCAACATTTTGTTCCCATATATTACCAGTTACCTTTAAGTGGTAGCAGGCCTTTAAATTTATCCTGCATTCCTTGTAAACAGCTTTTAGATGGTGCTTGCACACAATGGAGCGATTTTAACACTACCTGCCCAGTGGAAACCAGATGGGTGCGTCATTAAAATTGCCCTGGTTACTTACCTGCCCTCGAGTCACCGGGAGCCAACCCATTGCAATTTTAACCTTCTCAACTGAGCAGGCGGTAAGGACACCCACAAAAAGCTGGTAGGGTCCTTTGACACATATGCATGTATCATCGGGACCCGACTGCAATTTTAACTCGGCAGCCAGAGCAGGAAGCAGCAGTGAGTTTCCCGCCAAACCAACCTAGCGGCGAAGGAGATCGGGGCTAGAATAGGCCTAAAATGGTAAGTTTTAAACAAATTTTTAAAAAAACTTTCCTTGTAGAGCCAGGGACGTCTCCGGGCCCCACAAGGGAGGCTTAGATCTTCCCTATCACAGACTCCCCCTCGCCCCACCCCCCCCATTGCGAGACCCCAGCGGAACGGCCCCAGCAGTTGATCTCACAACTTACCCGGTCTCGGCTGGCAGTCTCCAGACTGCTCGGTCAAGTCTGCCAGCGAGATTTCAATGAGGCCCGGGAGTTAAAATACCTTGGGCCTCATTTCTGGAAAATGTGTTGACTTGGATTTTTTGTATTTGATTGTGTGATGATTTAAATATTCGGGTGAATGTTGAAGGGGGAGGAGAGAAGGCGGCCTCACATCTGGAGCAGCGGATGAGTTTTGTAACTCCCACCACTACTCATCCATCAAAAATGGGCCTGGAGTTAAAATAGGGCTAAATTTCCCCCTCCCCCTCCCAGGACCAGGTGAGATCAGCACAGTAATGGCAGGAGGTGGGGTGCTAATAATGCATTGCCTGAATAACATCTGATTGGGGTCCTGATCAGAAAATCCATCCATAGTAATGAAGAAAACATATCTTTTGACCACAAATAACTTTCTAGATATAATAATGCAATGATTCCCCCCCAAAAAAAGGTCACGCATTAATCATGTCCAAGGCTCAGTTAAGTTATTGAAAGATGCAAACTCATACACACAAATCAGGCTACCTAGCAGCACAGAGGTTAAGCTGTTTGCTTCACTCCCCTTTCATTTCATGCAGGGGCTGGCGTTCATCTGTAACAAATTTCCATTACTTTCAGCAAGCTGGTGGGTTAATGGGGGTGAATTCCCTGGGGGATTCCCTCGCTCCGCCCCGTAAATTCAGCAGAAACCCCGTTTGCCGGAGCGAATGGGGTTTCCGCCAAAGTTACGGCAGCGGAGTGGGAGAAGCTCAGATACAATTAACCCTCCATGTCTCACTCAGAGCAGTGTAACCCTATCCTTCCTTCTTCTCTCCTCCCCCTTTCAACATTTACCCGAATATTTAAATCATCACACAATCAAATACAAAAAATCCAATTCAACTTGCTTGAAACACTTTATGATACAATTTTGTTCAAATTTGATTAACTGCCTTTCAACATAGCTTTTGAATCACAACCTTTTTTAAATTCCGTTAGATAAGCGAAGCTTCACACACTTAAAATCTGTTTCAATTCTAAAATGCGGGATCCAAATGCAAGCGGCTGCCTCTTTATTGCTTTGCATCGTAGCTTCAGTGATGCCGAGCTGTTTACAAGGCCAAATATCAAGTTACAGCGCTTTGCTGCACAACAGAATTGTATCTGCACCCAGGAGGCGGAAGATTTTGTTCTGCAACAGATTTGTAGCAGGCAAATTGTAGTGTTTACACATTGCAGCCAATTCAGTACAGCAGCCAATTCAGTACAAAACTAACTTATTGCTGCCATGTAAATAGGGTAATCGGCCATCCTGTCAGCTATGCAGGGGAGATAAAATCACAGAGGAATTCACAGCTCATTCATGCAGTCTCCTAGCCGAAGGGGACAGCACGGAGGCAAGAGCCCATGAGGCATTAGAAAGTGGTGAAATTGGTTAAACGGCAATAAAAAACATAGGCCAGAGTTCCAATTTTATGACATCAGAAATAAGGGGATTTGCTTAAGTAATGCTTAATCGCTATGGAGAAAGGGGAAATAAATTCCACATCACAATACCATTCTCCAAAACTTGACATTACATTCAGTAGTAATAAGGAAAATAACTGAGGCTAATTTTTCACTTTGCAGTGTGCAACAGATGTTTGGCCCCCGGTGCTGGTGTAAATTTATGTCAGGCTCGACAAATAAGGTACTCCCTTTGGAACTGCCAAATCCAGGCAGCTGGCGTTAAGGCTGTGACAAGGAGGTAGGCCGATCAGGAGGAGACTTGGCCAGTTTCATTTACATCCTGTTACACAACTTGCCCTCCTCCTTTCAGCCATGACTCGATTGACCCATCTGGTGCAATAAGATGAATTTAAAAATAGCAGCCATGTCCCAAAGGAGAAAGGAGTTTAGACGTCTTTAAAACATAGGGAGGAGAATAAATAAAGAGAACGGGAGGAAGTCATCCAGTCACTGGGTTCATCCCCTATTAGCTTTTTAAATGAATAAACAAGATGAATTTTAAAAGAAAACAAAGCTTTTATAAGGGAAACACACAGGAAGGTAAGGTCGGAGAGTGGGGGGGGGGGGGGGGGGGGAAAGAGAAGGGAAATTGGTTTGAGGGTGAGGGGGTTTCTGGTCTCTCACTACCTGGGGGAATATTAATATTTAATATATTAAAATTCTTCAGACTTCCTGTTATCATGTTTTAGTAACTTTTGAGACATTGGTAATACCTAAAGGATAAAAGGTAATTCCTGCTGGTGTTGCTTTCAAAAGTTAATTTAACACCTGTTAGTCATTCCTCCCACCACTGGTGGCACTGTAGCACGTTACGCCAATCAACCCACCATCTTATTAGTTTGAACCCAACCATTGGAAGCGCTGTGGTATGAATCGCCCTGGTCCGCCTGACATTTGTTTTACAAACTGATTTTTCCTGTGAGAGAGGTAAATGGTACATTTTTTATTTAATGTTACTTCCACCATCCCTTATAAATTTCTTTCCCCTGCTATTGTCCCAGGCCGTCTTCCATCTCCACCCACTCGTGGAACTCCAGCCATCCTTCTACTTCAGCACTGGCTGTCCCCTTCTCAACTGGCCTATTGGCTCTCTCTCACTGCTTTTATCTTTAAGCTACTTCACGCCCCATTGCCAGCTCTGCTCTGCTCCTTTTCTCATCCCTATCCCGTTCTCAGCCGCCCTAACATTGCGCACAGACCCTGCTGTCCCATCTGATCCACCTACTAGCTTAGCACTGCTTCAAATTTTGCCTCACCTGCCCTTTAAAAAAAAGAAATTCTGCCTCCAGCCACCCTGACCACCACATTTCCAGGTCCCAACTCTTTTTGCCCCGATTCTTTAAAAAAAATTTAACAGGCTCTTCCTGGTTCTACCTCTACAAAACTTTTTCCCAGCCGCTCCAGATCCTAATCTTTAAAAATGTTGACAGGCAGGGCTTTCTATGTTTTTCTTCCACCTGTTATCAGGTTTGTAGCAGGCATTAACTAGGCTTCAAGAGGGTCAGTGCATCGGGCATTGAATGAGAAGTGGCGAGGGCCACAAGGGGATGGGATGGATTCTCGGAAGGGAAGGTAACTGGGCATCCCTGTCAGGTGATGGAGTATAGAGAGAGGATGCGAGGGGTAAAGGCTAGGCACATGGGGTAGAGTTCACAGCGAATGATCACTGTGCAAGAGGATCACAGGTGATAGCAGGTCAGGTGTGAACAGATATGTGGTCAGGAGCAAAGCAACTAGTTGGGAAGCATTCAGAGCACGAATTGGTGGTACAATGTGCAAAGGGTCAGGAGCACAATTACTAAGTAACATGGCTAGTCGGCAGGGGCTGGCAAAAGAGGACAGGGTAATGCAGAGGGAATAGTACAAAACAAGTAGAGGAGAGTGGATTCTCTCAATGGGAAACAGTACGGGATGCAATAGAAACAAGGGGGAAGTAACAGGGTCAGTTGTGCCTTAGGGGAACCTTGAATCCTAGGAGCTGCATTTTCCCTGCATCTGCCACCTAAAAATTCAACCTGCAGTCCTCAGCCACTCCCTTCTCCACTGCACCATCCTCCACTTTCTACTCAAAAAGACAGAGACCAGAAGAAAACTAGACAGAGAGAAGCAGAAAAGAAGAGAAACACAAAGATGAGCAAATAAATCAAAGACAGAAAGGCTGAAACAGTAACATGAACATAACCGTGACAGGTGGGAGAGAAATCATATCCTCTGACCTCCTATGCCATGGGAGATCCACTACTTTGAAGTGAAAATTTAGTCTGTGGATTTGATTATCATATTAATCAATAAGATTCTCAGGAGACGATAATTCCTCGATATTACTTTTGGTGAAATTTATGGATGAAGGCTAATATCACCAATTTGACATTCACCTGAGCTTTATGTTAATGCGGGTGAATTTCACAGTCAGGTGGGAGTGGCCCTGGCAGCCCTCAACATTGACTCTGGCACCAATGAAGTCTCATGGCTTCAGGACAAACATGGACAAGGAAACCTCCTGCTGATTACCACCTACCGCCCTCCCTCAGTTGATGAATCCAGTACTCCTCCATGTTGAATACCACTTTTCATTACTCTTCATCCCTGTCGCCCCCTCCCCCTCGCCCCCTCCCCCACCTCGGTCTCCCCCTCCCTGCTTAGATAGTGGGGGTAATTTTAACTTTGGGAGATGATGTAAAACGGACGAGATCGAATTAGCCGCCTGTTATACACCTCGCCTAACTTTCCGTTGAAGTCAATGAAAGGGAAAATCAGGCTCGGCGTATAATGGGCGGCCAATTCGATATCACCCATTTTATCAATTGTCCAATGTTAAAATTACCCCCAGTGAGTGTTGGTAGGTTATTTGATCACAGGGGACATTACAACTAAGCCTGATACGGTCCTCACCTGATATTCAACAGTCACTAGACAGGGGTCAGGACCGGAAACCCAAGCTGATGTTTCAGCTCCTTTGCTGAGAAGCACTGAGGCTAATTGTAGTGCTGCTGCTGCCACTCGGTTTATATCTACACAGGTTGAATGTGGGCTCTTCCTGGTTCCACATTCATCAGTTTAGCAATTAGGGAGTTAACTGTACAATAATTCTGGAGAGACTTCATCAATACTTACAGAACTGAATCAAGTTAGTAAATGTTTAAACTTATATTCTTTTGTATTATTTCCGCAGTTGTTACTGAACCTGTTATTATCTGCTTTCTCCAATAAGTTTCAGTGTTACTGGGTATTATTACCATTGCTACACCACAGATCCTTCCAGTTTGATCTATGGGCAAAAATGATTGTTTCGCTTCCCAAAGATGTGATAATTCATTGCAGCGAAATTAATATGGTCTAATGGAGGTCACGGAAAGAGTTACAAGGCTGTAATTTAATCGAGGAGGTAACAAAAACATCAGCGGAACCCTGAAATTGAATTACTGGATTTAGCTCCCTTCACAACATCTTTTATTTTATAAAATAGTTCATACAGTTCTGAAGTTTAAGAAGGGATTATAAAGAAAAGATTAACGACAACTGCAAGAAACTTTGCGATCACATTTACCAAATTCTACAATAACTGATTGTGGCGTCGGCCAAATAGGGCTACAACACTGGATAGGAACAGGAGTAGACCATTCAGTCCCTCGAGCCTGATCTGCCATTCAATCAGGTCGTGGCTCATCTCATTTGCCCGCCTTTGATCCATATCCCTTCATACCCTTACCTAATAAAAATCTATCAATCTCAGCCTTGAAAATTTCAATTGATCCAGCATCCACAGCCTTTTGCATCACATGTAAATACAATAAGGCTTTTTAAAAATACATCAGTTTATGGCATAATTGCACAGATATAGCAGTCAACTTTCCTATTCCTGCGCCCGGGGCTATTGGACCACCTTTAATTTAAATGGATAGAAAATCAGGTGGGCTCCCTTAAGGACATGCATTCCTTCCCACACGACTTTCCTAAAATCAATGAACCCAGACAATCTAAGACATAGGAAAAAAGGCACATTTGAGGCTCCCATAATGACTGGATGGGTAAATACTGCTACTAGCGAGGAACATTCCTTGGTGGATCCCTGGGGCTCAATTTTGAAATGGGGGGGAATGGGGTGAAGGTGCACGTGACAATCCCGAATTATAAAAAAACTTACCATTTCCGACGCGATCACAATGTAATTGATGGTGATTAAAGTTCTGTCCGGGTTTTGCGCCCAGCAGCCAGCCTGATTGACAGGCTAGTTGCCGATAGGAGTTGCAACGCCAAGGGTGGTGGGGGGGGCGGGGGGGGGGGGGGGTGGGGAAGAGAGAGATAGCGAGACATCATCCGCTGGAACATAAGATCGGGGTGGGGAGAGAGGGGAAGATCAGGGGGGAGAGTGGAAGATCAGGGGGGAGAGTGGAAGATCAGGGGGGCAAGAGGAGAAGATCAGGGGGGAAGAGGAGAAGATCGGGGGGGAAGAGGAGAAGATCGGGGGGGTAGAGGAGAAGATCGGGGGGGGAAGAGGAGAAGATCGGGGGGGGGGGAAGAGTAGAAGATCGGGGGGGAAGAGGAGAAGATCGGGGGGGTAGAGGAGAAGATCGGGGAGGGCAGAGGGGAAGATCGAGGGGGCGAGAGGGGAAGATCGGGGGGGAAGAGGAGAAGATCGGGGGGGAAAAGAAGAGAAGATCGGGGGGGAAAAGAAGAGAAGATCGGGGGGGGGGAAGAGTAGAAGATCGGGGGGGGGCAGAGGGGAAGATCGAGGGGGGCAGAGGGGAAGATCGAGGGGGGCAGAGGGGAAGATCGAGGGGGGCAGAGGGGAAGATCGAGGGGGGCAGAGGGGAAGATCGAGGGGGGCAGAGGGGAAGATCGAGGGGGGCAGAGGGGAAGATCGAGGGGGGCAGAGGGGAAGATCGAGGGGGGCAGAGGGGAAGATCGAGGGGGGCAGAGGGGAAGATCGAGGGGGGCAGAGGGGAAGATCGAGGGGGGCAGAGGGGAAGATCGAGGGGGGCAGAGGGGAAGATCGAGGGGGCAGAGGGGAAGATCGAGGGGGCAGAGGGGAAGATCGAGGGGGGCAGAGGGGAAGATCGAGGGGGGCAGAGGGGAAGATCGAGGGGGGAGGGGGAAGATCGAGGGGAGAGGGGAAGATCGAGGGGGGGAGAGGGGAAGATCGAGGGGGGGAGAGGGGAAGATCGAGGGGGGGAGAGGGGAAGATCGGGGGGGGAGAAGGGAAGATCGGGGGGGGAGAAGGGAAGATCGGGGGGGGAGAAGGGAAGATCGGGGGGGGAGAAGGGAAGATCGGGGGGGGGAGAAGGGAAGATCGGGGGGGGGAGAAGGGAAGATCGGGGGGGGGGAAGATCGGTGGGGGGGGGGAGAGGGGAAGATCGGGGGGGGAAGAGGGGAAGATCGGGGGGGGCAGATCGAGGGGGGCAGAGGGGAAGATCGGGGGGGGGAGAGGGGAAGATCGGGGGGGGGAGAGGGGAAGATCGGGGGGGGGGGAGAGGGGAAGATCGGGGGGGGGAGAGGGGAAGATCGGGGGGGGGAGAGGGGAAGATCGGGGGGGGGAGAGGGGAAGATCGGGGGGGGCAGAGGGGAAGATCGGGGGGGGCAGAGGGGAAGATCGGGGGGGGGCAGAGGGGAAGATCGGGGGGGGCAGAGGGGAAGATCGGGGGGGGCAGAGGGGAAGATCGGGGGGGGCAGAGGGGAAGATCGGGGGGGGCAGAGGGGAAGATCGAGGGGGGCAGAGGGGAAGATCGAGGGGGGCAGAGGGGAAGATCGAGGGGGGCAGAGGGGAAGATCGAGGGGGGCAGAGGGGAAGATCGAGAGGGGCAGATCGAGGGGGGCAGAGGGGAAGATCGAGGGGGGAGAGGGGAAGATCGAGGGGGCAGAGGGGAAGATCGAGAGGGGCAGATCGAGGGGGGCAGAGGGGAAGATCGAGGGGGGAGAGGGGAAGATCGAGGGGGGAGAGGGGAAGATCGAGGGGGGAGAGGGGAAGATCGAGGGGAGAGGGGAAGATCGAGGGGGGGAGAGGGGAAGATCGAGGGGGGGAGAGGGGAAGATCGAGGGGGGAAGAGGGGAAGATCGAGGGGGGGAGAGGGGAAGATCGAGGGGGGGAGAGGGGGGGAGAGGGGAAGATCGAGCGGGGGAGAGGGGAAGATCGAGGGGAAGATCGGGGGGGGGAGAGAGGGGAAGATCGGGGGGGGAGAGGGGAAGATCGGGGGGGGAGAAGGGAAGATCGGGGGGGGAGAAGGGAAGATCGGGGGGGGAGAAGGGAAGATCGGGGGGGGAGAAGGGAAGATCGGGGGGGGAGAAGGGAAGATCGGGGGGGGAGAAGGGAAGATCGGGGGGGGAGAAGGGAAGATCGGGGGGGGAGAAGGGAAGATCGGGGGGGGGAGAAGGGAAGATCGGGGGGGGGGGGGGAAGATCGGGGGGGGGGGGGGGAAGATCGGGGGGGGGTGGGGGGAAGATCGGGGGGGGTGGGGGGAAGATCGGGGGGGGTGGGGGGAAGATCGGGGGGGGGAGAGGGGAAGATCGGTGGGGGGGGAGAGGGGAAGATCGGGGGGGGGAGAGGGGAAGATCGGGGGGGGAGAGGGGAAGATCGGGGAGGGAGAGGGGAAGATCGGGGGGGGGAGAGGGGAAGATCGGGGGGGGGAGAGGGGAAGATCGGGGGGGGGGAGAGGGGAAGATCGGGGGGGGGAGAGGGGAAGATCGGGGGGGGAGAGGGGAAGATCGGGGGGGGAGAGGGGAAGATCGGGGGGGGAGAGGGGAAGATCGGGGGGGGGAGAGGGGAAGATCGGGGGGGGGGAGAGGGGAAGATCGGGGGGGGGAGGGGGGAAGATCGGGGGGGGGGGAGAGGGGAAGATCGGGGGGGGGGAGAGGGGAAGATCGGGGGGGGGAGAGGGGAAGATCGGGGGGGGGGGAGAGGGGAAGATCGGGGGGGGAAGAGGGGAAGATCGGGGGGGGGAGAGGGGAAGATCGGGGGGGGAGAGGGGAAGATCGGGGGGGGAGAGGGGAAGATCGGGGGGGGAGAGGGGAAGATCGGGGGGGGAGAGGGGAAGATCGGGGGGGGGAAAGGGGAAGATCGGGGGGGGAGAGGGGAAGATCGGGGGGGGGAAAGGGGAAGATCGGAGGGGGAGAGGGGAAGATCGGGGGGGGGAGAGTGGAAGATCGGGGGGGGGAGAGGGGAAGATCGGGGGGGGGAGAGGGGAAGATCGGGGGGGGAGAGGGGAAGATCGGGGGGGGAGAGGGGAAGATCGGGGGGGGAGAGGGGAAGATCGGGGGGGGAGAGGGGAAGATCGGGGGGGGAGAGGGGAAGATCGGGGGGGGGAGAGGGGAAGATCGGGGAGGGGGAGAGGGGAAGATCGGGGGGGGAAGAGGGGAAGATCGGGGGGGGAGAGGGGAAGATCGGGGGGTGGGAAGAGGGGAAGATCGGGGGGGGAGAGGGGAAGATCGGGGGGGGAGAGGGGAAGATCGAGGGGGGGAGAGGGGAAGATCGAGGGGGGAGAGGGGAAGATCGAGGGGGGAGGGGGAAGATCGAGGGGAGAGGGGAAGATCGAGGGGGGGAGAGGGGAAGATCGAGGGGGGGAGAGGGGAAGATCGAGGGGGGGAGAGGGGAAGATCGAGGGGGGGAGAGGGGAAGATCGAGGGGGGAGAGGGGAAGATCGAGGGGGGAGAGGGGAAGATCGAGGGGGGAGAGGGGGGGAGAGGGGAAGATCGAGGGGGGGAGAGGGGAAGATCGAGGGGAAGATCGGGGGGGGGGAGAGAGGGGAAGATCGGGGGGGGAGAAGGGAAGATCGGGGGGGGAGAAGGGAAGATCGGGGGGGGAAAGGGGAAGATCGGGGGGGGGAAAGGGGAAGATCGGGGGGGGAAGATCGGGGGGGGAAGATCGGGGGGGGAAGATCGGGGGGGGGGGAAGATCGGGGAGGGGAAGATCGGGGGGGGGAAGATCGGGGGGGGGAAGATCGGGGGGGGGAAGATCGGGGGGGGGAGATCGGGGGGGGGAGATCGGGGGGGGGGAGAGGGGAAGATCGGTGGGGGGGGGAGAGGGGAAGATCGGGGGGGGAGAGGGGAAGATCGGGGGGGGAGAGGGGAAGATCGGGGGGGGGAGAGGGGAAGATCGGGGGGGGAGAGGGGTAGATCGGGCGGGGGAGAGGGGAAGATCGGGGAGGGAGAGGGGAAGATCGGGGGGGGAGAGGGGTAGATCGGGCGGGGGAGAGGGGAAGATCGGGGGGGGGGGGAGAGGGGAAGATCGGGGGGGGGGGGGAGAGGGGAAGATCGGGGGGGGGAGAGGGGAAGATCAGGGGGGGGAGAGGGGAAGATCGGGGGGGAGAGGGGAAGATCGGGGGGGAGAGGGGAAGATCGGGGGGGGGGGGGGAGAGGGGAAGATCAGGGGGGGGTGAGAGGGGAAGATCAGGGGGGGGAGAGGGGAAGATCGGGGGGGGGAGGGAGAGGGGAAGATCGGGGGGGGAGGGGAAGATCGGGGGGGGGAGAGGGGAAGATCGGGGGGGGAGAGGGGAAGATCGGGGGGGGGGAGAGGGGAAGATCGGGGGGGGGAGAGGGGAAGATCGGGGGGGGGGGAGAGGGGAAGATCGGGGGGGGGAGAGGGGAAGATCGGGGGGGGGAGAGGGGAAGATCGGGGGGGGGAGAGGGGAAGATCGGGGGGGGGAGAGGGGAAGATCGGGGGGGGGGGGGGAGAGGGGAAGATCAGGGGGGGGAGAGGGGAAGATCGGTGGGGGGGAAGAGGAGAAGACCGGTGGGACATCGGTCGGGGGGGTGGGGGGGGGGAGAAGAGGGGGAGATCGGAGAGGGAGACATCGGACACTGGAGCAGGATGGAAAGGTAGGATAATTTTGTGTTTTAACTTTGTGCAATGGTTTGTTATTCAATTTATTTAGTTTCTCTTTGCCTGATCCGGCCTGGTTTTGCCAGGCGTGAATCAGAAGCCGTGGGAAAGCCGCCCAGGTAAGTTAAAAATTGCTTTAATTGCCGGCGGGACTTCCAGAGTCGGGACGCCCGCGCACACAGGTGCGTCTGTGGGAAACTCGGGAATCGGCGGGTTGGAGCCGGCTTCCGAACTCGCACTGCATTTCTGCAATTTTTGCAGCCCCCCCCGCGGACCCGCAATTTATGTATAAAATTGAACCCCACTGATCTCTGTTGAGTTAACTGATTTCAGCCACAAAACAAAGGGGATTATAGCTGCCATCAATGTCTCTGGGTTAGAAAGGAAAGAAAATTCTTAGTCCTCGTAACCTCTGTTGGAGAGAGAGTGTGTCTGTGGGTGTGTGTGTTTGGCTGTCAGGGAAGTACAGGAAGCAGAATTGTTTGTTCTGCCCCTTATAGTCAAATGGACTGCTAAAACTCATCGTCAAGCCTCAATCATGAGAATGGTGTGCCTGTATGCAGCAACCCTATCCAGAGAAGAGAGGAGGAGGGAAGAAAATTGAAGAGTATAAATATTCCAAATTATATGGGGTTTTGATATGAGGAGAAATTGTTTCCACTGTCAGGAGGGTCGATAACCAGAAGACACAGATTTAAGGTAATTGACAAAAGAACCAGAGAGGAGGTGAGGAGAACTTTTTTTTAAGCAGAGAGTTGTTATGATCTGGAATGCACTGCCTGAAAGGGTTGTGGAAGCAGATTCAACAGTAACTCTCAGAAGGGAATTGGATAAATACTTGAAGGGGAAAAATTTTCAGGGCTACGGGGAAAGAGCTGGGGAATGGGACTGATTGGATAGCTCTTTCAAAGAGCCAGCACAGGCATGATGGGCTGAATGGCCTCCTTCAGTGCCATATGGTTCTATAAATATGACATTCCACCCATTGTGGTTCTTGGACATGTTGTTGGCTTCCAGATCTGTGGCCATCTATCCTACAAACTCACTGTTTGAATCCCTCTGACCAGGTTTACGCCCCTCCCACTGCACCAAAACAGTCCTAACTGAAGTCATGAATGAGATTCTCTGTGACTGTGACCATGGTACATTATTCCTTCATGAGCTTCTTGCCCTCTCTTCAACTTTTGACATGGTCAACCACACTGTCCTCCTCCAACAACTCTCTCCTCCATTGTCCAGCTCGGTGGGATTGCCCTTACTTGGTTCCACTCTGACCTATATGTCCGTAATCAGAGCAGTTATACGAATGGCTTCTCTTCCCCATCCCCACAGTCACCTTGGCCCCTGCTCGTTCTTATCTACATGTTGCCCCTTAGTGACATCATCTGCAGACATAGTGTCAGCTTCCACATCTACACAGACAACAGCCAGCTCTACTGCTCCAGCCCCTCTCTTGATTCTTCCACTGCCTCTGTGCTGACAAATTGCTTGTCTGACATCCATTCTTGGATAAGCCACAACTTTCTCTAGCTAAACATTGGTAAAAGCAAAGCCAGCAACTTCCGCCCCCTTTACAAACCCGGTATCCTCAAGGTCCAAAGAAGGAACTATTAAGAGGGGTCACCAAAAGCTTGGTCAAAGAGTTGGATTTTTTCCTCATACTTCTGTGAAGCACCTTGGCACAAGTTTCAATATTGAAGGCGCTATAAAATACATGTTGTTGTTATTGCTGTGTTAATTCCATGTGTTTGGAAAACCAATGAAAGATGAGCTTTGCAAACATGAAGCTTTTCTCATGAATGAAAAAACACACAATTCATTGCAATCTGCAATATTTTGTTACACAACAATTACAGTTTAAAGAAAGAACTTGCAATTATATAGCATTTTATCACACGCCTCCCTAGAGTGGGGTTTGAACCCACAAGCTTCTACGTACACATGAGAGTGCCACTACTGAGAAACACAAAAATGGAACAATATTAGTAAGGAACTATTTTTAAAATTTGAGAACATGAAATCTTGTAGATTTTCTTGAAAGCACTAATATTGATGGTGTTGGTTCTGACAGGCATCTGCATCTGTTCTGTTGTCAGCATTGCTTTGCTGTTCTGATATTAGTGCACACCAGTTCTCCGAGATATGCAGCACATGGAGGGAACAGTACATGGCATGGATGGTGAACTCTTTTCACAGGTATTCAATATTATCTCTATTTTCAATACTGTGAAAATAATAGTAATGGGTGTATAATAAAACTTGATGATTTACTGCAATAAATACATTCTAAATTTAAAATGGTGACCCTCTATGGATTAAGTTGAATATATCAATATTGATGACGTGTTAACTGCACCCCCACTTGCGAGAAAGACCATCATACAATTTCAATACTGGCAACCATCACTGGCACTGCATTCTAAATTAAGAGAATGCCCACTTTCTTTAAAGATTTTAAAACTAAAACCAGTAGGTGAGTCCAATAAATACGATCTATATATCTCTGCATTCCAACTGTGTTGAAATCAAGACTTGTTACACTGTCTTCTAATCTAATTCATTCTTTCCATGACCTCCAAACTGTGGAACATCTTACCTTGCTCAGTCTTTCCTTCCTCCTACAATCTTACGGCTTTCAAAACCCAAGCGCGTCGTCAGGCAAAAAAAAAGTCACTGCTTCTTGATTTACTCCTACCTTTCTCTCATTCTTTTCCCTCCCTGAAGTGCCCTGCACTGTAGGCCTCAGCCCTTAACCTAAACCTCTCAATTGGAAAAACGATCTTTAGTTCTGGATTCTTAAATAGGAGATATAAGTCTATATTCAGTCTCAACTGATACTCACACTCAAACTTCCCCTCAGAGGTGAGTTTTGTCACCATTAGCCAGGTTGTCCGGAGGAAGAGGGAAAAACGGCCGAGGGAAGGGGTGCACCTTTCTGTGACATTCAAGTGCCTTTCCTGGTGGTCTAGGCTAGGGGTGTCCATAGAGGTCTCCAATACTGGTTGGACCCTCAACCAAGAGACAATTGTGGTGCAGGGGAGGTAATGAGGAAGGAAAAAAAATGACAATAAACAAAGCCAGCAGAAAAGGTTAAAGTGTTCCTGCTGCAAGGAAGAAAAGATAGAGTCAATTTGTACTTACCAAATGATGATAAATGATACTGGCATCTCATGAACATTCAGCTGGAAAGCAAATGCTGCATATTCAATCTGTCCAAGTATATAATGCACAATGTCCTAACTATGTTATTATAGTGTTCATAAACATAGCCACAAATATCACTGTAAAGCACACATACAACATTAAAAAGGTTGGTAAACCACTTTATTATGTCTGGTTCACATGGCACTTCATTCACAGTTGAACCTTTGCCTGAGCCACACAAATATTGCAGGTCTGCAACTTAACCATGCTTGACCAGGGAGGTCATTCATCATGTCAGTAGCAGAGGTGCCGTGACCGGTAAAATGTAATAATCCAACATTATGGTGTCTGATAACAATGTTGTTTTTATATTTTTGCACTGAGCATCACCAAACAAATGTGATGAAGGCTCCACCAACCTTTCCCACCTGTAAACTGAGCAAAATCGAAGCCTGTGGTTTAAATTCAAAATGCACCCTTACAGCATGTCTGAATTACACAAAACAATCCCTCACTTTAGTTGCGATTAGTCACTTGCAGCAACAAAGACGATGATTGATACAACCAGCAGCTACAGGGAGCAGTAAACAGTGCAAGTGGAGTGAACTGGAAATAGTGTGCAATGTTAGGAAAGACTGAGACTATCTAGTGAAATTGAAAAATAACCTAATTCATAATTATGTAAGTATTAATATAAGATATTGCAGTTATGACTACATTTGACACTGTTTACATACATTAGAACTGCGTACAGAGAATATTGCACTGTTAGGCAAATTTGTCATCATTTTTAAAGCATGGACGATATAGTTTCTCATTGTCGAATCAAAGAATAATAGAAACAACAGCGCAGAATGAGGCCATTCAGCCCATCATGACTGTCACAATGCTTCCTCTTCAATTGGAGCTTCCTACTTTAATCCCATTTTCTTGCCCTTTCCCCATATCCTTTTATATTTGGCTTTTTCAAATACTTATCCAAGTCCCTTTTAAATAATGTTATCATTCCTAAGAATATGATCAGATTTCTCACATTACCAATGAGATAAATCTGGTCAGAAGTTAACCAAATCAATTAACGATTTATTAATGATTCATTAATGTGCCTTTTTCGCACTCTTTAAATCTCGTTTTCAGCCATGTTTTCATTACAGGTCCCATCATCTATTTGGGAGGCAGGGAAAAAACATGTAAGGGGAATGTTTAAATATGTTTCTTTTTTTAAAAAAGAAAACTTGTATAAATGATAGGATTGGGTCTATGACTTGGAAATAACGTAAAGGTTAAGCTATAATTATAAGCATGGGTAAAAAAGGGAGGATAACCAGAAGTCATGTGCTTTTATTTTTACTTAAAAATGCTTTTTAAATTTCCATTTTGGTTGCACACAATGAAAATTACAGCCATAAAGTTACACTTGACATCAGAGTAACCTCATTTTTGTAATATTAGGGGTTGTTTCAGCATCAAAGAATAGGAACTGAAAACTTTAAAATTTGGCTGCATCAGGTATCTTGAAACTCCCTGGACCTGCTTGCACTTTATAGATTAACAGGAATGTTTCAGGAACTTAAATAAACCATAGCACCATTATTTATGAGTTATGTAAATCTTTTAGAATCTCTGAGTTTCTAACAGTTTGATTTTTGTGTTAATTCTATAAGCCATGTGTTTTGGGATCAAGTTTTTTAAAGTTCTTTTGTAATTGTAAATGCTTTGTGTTGTTGGTCAATTTGTGTATGTGAAAGGGGGATTCCAACAGAAGGTACGTCTTGTGCTTTCATATCACAGGATCTGTACAGATGAGGAAGGCCATTTGGCCCACCTTACTTCATCCAGTCAGAAGAATCCTACAATCCCTCCATCACCGCATCTAACTGTTTCCTAAATGAGTCCAAGGTTTTTTGCCTCTGCTACTCTACCTGTAAGTCCATTGCAATGTTCATCACTTTTTGTCAGTAAAAGAACTTCCTGACATTAGACCACATATTCTTGATTGTTTCCAAAGAGTATAGATTAGCACACTGCTTTGCAGAAAAATAGCAGTTTATAGAATAAAAAATGAATTTATGCTAAATAAAGCACATAACTGCTTAAAGTACAATTATAATAAATAAACCTGGTTACTTGGAATGGGAATTCCTGGTTCTCCATACAATGGTTTCCTTCACATATTATGGTATTATCACCAAACATTAAATTCCAAACAGACACCCTTTAGGTGGTTCTAACAATTTTATATCTGTTCCCTGTAACGTTTTGGTGGGAGTTACACAAGAGCAACTCAGGGTAAATCACTTGGCAATTTTCCCTCCCTCTTTGTGAAGAAATCTCTGTTTTTCACCTCTCTGATACTGGAGAGGAATTATAGTTCTGAACCTGCATTCCATGCCTCCGCAATGTCATTGCACTAACCCTGTGTCTAGTCTTAGTTTGGTTACCCCAGAATACATAGGAAGCAAACAACTCTTTTCTTGTTATGGTGGATTTAGACCATTTCAATCAAAACAACATTCTCTACAACTTTAAATTACAAGTCGCTGGAGATTCAAAAAAGGTACAAGAGCTTGTGAAGGAGTAACATCAACTTTCATTGAGGAATAAATTCCTTACCAGAAGATCTGAGAATCCAGATCCTTTTCATAAACCATGACAGCATGGAATGAACCCCCTCTGGGTTTCTTTAGGCATGGAAAACTGAAATAACTTGACGTGAACTTTAACTAAACTGAGCTCCAGTCCACATTTTGCAAGACCATCCAGATAATCCAGAATGACAGGGATTCTGTGTAAAATGGGATCCTTCCTATAGTCTTGGTACCAGAAAGTAAACCTCTTCCACTTGTTGTAACCAGCCCATACTGAAGGTTTCCTTGCAGCCGTGATAATGTCTGCATGGGAGCCTTCAGAATGTCTACATAGTAACACAGGTCTAATTTCAAATTTGCAGGATAGAACCTGTGTAGGATTTTAAATTTTCATGGAGCATGGAGGAATGATTGAATAATGATTGAGCCAGATGGAATTCAGAAACCACCTTGGGCAATAGTTTTGAACATTGTCTAATCACTCCTCTGTCCTTATGCCAGATGAGCTGGGGGTGTTCTGTCGCTAAGGCACACAGTTAGCATACCCTTCTCGAAGGTCATCAAATTATAATACTCCCTGTCAAGAACTTCATTCCACCTGAAGCCAAGGCTTGCATTCCTTCATACACTATTTTTAATGCACTAGCTGATGTATTTGCTTCAAGTTCCTGTTACATTATTTTACCAAAAGTGTTAATCTGTTTAATGACTTTTCCAAAATATTACATGCAGGAATATGATTAAATGCATTAACTTATATTGTGTACAAAGGAATTTCAAACCCCAAAATGTTCAGAGGGAGGCAGCATATTTGTTTCTAGAAATCCCAATCTGGAGATAGGGCTTTGAGAATGTCCTTCATTTTTCAAGCTCATTTCATGAGTGCGTGTATACGGTGCAGAAAATCAAGACAATTCAGGTGTGACTTACACCTGTTCTCATCCTATGCTCAAATTTCCTCAATATTTTGTGCTGGTTCTTCATAACCTCCATCCAGACCTGCATCTACTCATTACGCTGGTTTAGAATGGCTGGTGGTGAGCAACCAGAGATCCCCTTCACCCTCAACCTGTTTCCCACCTCCCCTTCCTATCTATTTCCCTCAAAGAGGGTTTGTTTGCTTTCAAAATTCAACTTATTCTTTGTAAAAAAAAATCAAATTAGAATGAGGTATGACACTATCTGTCTGCCTGTCTATTTATCTGTTTTTCTCTCTTTCTCTCTTGTTCTGTCTCTGTCTCACAGATATCCGAAATTATAGTCTCTAATTGTCAACAAAACACAAGTGAAATAATTAACTGGCTTCAAAATTCAACTGATGATTTTTTTTGGAAATTGAAGTAATATTAGCATGAGGAAAGACACATTGGGGTAGAATTTACACAGGGCTTCTTCTGATCATCAGTCATAACTTCTCTGGAAGATCAGCAGAAACCTACAGAAATTGCATAAACAGTCATTAATGCTGTTTCTCCAGAGATTCCACTTAAGTTATGGTGGACAATTGGGAGAATGCCCATGGAAATTCCAGGTGACTGCTTCTCTCTCTCACCCAGATTATGCATTCTGAATTTGAGAGAACACAAAACAAAAGCTACTGTGTAATCAGCACACTGTCATTTTTCTTGCACTCCCTCTCACTCACATGCATGCACTGTATACATGCAACCTCTCTGTTTTAAACAGCACTCAACATAAACTTAACTTGAATAAAACTTTTGAAAGTTGGCCTCTACATTTTCTTCAAATAATGTTACAAAACACCTGCTCAGAAAGTACTAAAGGTTAAAGAAAAACATTCTATCAGTAACAGTTGATTGAATGGTACTGATACATTTTGGGAAATTAGATACACTGCACATGCTCAGACTGCACAAACCAAATTCAGCTCACAGCATCTGGCCAAAAATATCATGTCCAAACCAAAAGGGAGGCTGAGGCCTTCAAATAAAAACTTCAATAAAGCATTAAAAGACACAAAAGATATTTCAGTTGATAAATTTAACCATGTTATTTTGGGCATTAGAAATTTCAGTTACTTAGAAAAGATAGCAGATGAAAAATGTATACCTGCAAAATAGGAAAAATACTGTCACCCAGTGGCAAGATTGTGTAATTACAGAGTGATGGATTTACATAGGGGGTTCCCATTATAATTGCAGACATAGAATTTGTAATGAAAAAAAGTTGACACAAAGTAAGATTCTGTAGACAAGAAGTGCACGCAAATGTAAAGGGGCTTCAAAATCCGCAGACCTTCTGAAGCACTCCCTCGCAGAGCCGCGAATTCGGCCAGGACCCAGATGTGCTAGGTCCCGGTCTTCCCCAGGAATTTCTGCTAGGCCTTGCTGGGGCAGAGACTTCACCTCCCCCAAACAACCTCAATAGTGTAAGGGGGTTAGGGGGGGGGGGGGGGGAGTTGTCCAGGTTGGGAACTCCCTCCCATGTCCCAAGCCTGGCTGAAGAGAGGCAGTTTGGTGCACAAGTGAAACCAGGTGTGCTTGTCCAATGGCAGATGTGGGGTTCAACTTGTGAGTAGGGTATGGGACGCAGCTTGGACTCCCAAAGTAGGGGCCAATAGGGCATGTAAGGAAAGCTGAGCATCCCTCCTCTGGTGAAACCAGCCCACTTCAGGATTCATGGACTCTTCCCTTTGGCAGGTGCTTACATGTATATGATTGATGGGTGGCATAAGCACCCACCTATCATATTTAAATTATGTGACCTCCCTCTGACCCGTATACTTTGCTAGGATCAGTGCTGGTGGTCATGTACGGGAATGTCATGGCATTTATGCCAGGATGCTTGGACCACAGATTTTCAAACCCCAAGATTTTCATACATTAGTTGAGTAGCATGCTGACACTCACTGCTTAGACTCACACATGGAGAATGGCTGCTTGAGCAAGATACCAAAGGGTGGCTTGTGCCATTGGAACCATCTCCACAATGAATTTGTGCTGTAGGTTGGTATTATGACAGTCTGAATATTGATAAGCTGGCCCCAAAAGAATCCCAAGGGAAATGGGCTGACTGGCCTTCCTTGTCTATACTTCTTACTTCTCTTTGCGATCAGTCACTGAGAATCGTATCTTTGATAAAATTTAATATTCATACAATTGTTTATGAAGTAAAAGTTTGCTTTCACACACCAAGTATGTTTTTCTATCATTTTTCTTCTCTACAAAGATCTTAACCACTGGCACCAGGCTCATACACAAAAGACAGAAGAGAAAATGGTATCAAAAGTGATCATGCAGTATAAATATTTATTATGTTGCGCCCCTTCCTCCCCCCCCCATCCCCACAGTAATCAATCTTTGGTCCCCGCCACAAACTCCATTCCCTAGCCACCAACTCCATCCCTCTCCCATGCCACTGTCTGATGCTGAACCAGACAGTTTGCAACCGTTGCATTCTGCTTGACCCTGAAATGAGCTTCAGACCACATATCTACTCCATCATCAAGACTGCCTGCTTCCACCTCCGTAATATCGCCCATCTCTACCCCTGCCTCAGCTCATCTGGTGCTGAAACCTTTATCCATGCCTTTGTTACCTCTAGATTCAACTATTCCAATGCTCTCCTGGCTGGCCTCCCATCTTCCACCCTCCATAAACTTGAGCTCATCCAAAACTGCTGCCCGTATTCTAACTCGTACCAAGTTCTATTCACCCATCACCTCTGTGTTCGCTGACCTACATTGGCTCCCAGTCCAGGAACACCTCAATTTTAAAATTCTCATCCTCATTTTCAAATCCCTCCATGGCCTTGGCCCTCCCTATCTGTAATCTCCTCCAGCCCTATAACCCTCCAATAACTCTGTGCTCGTCTAATTCTTGCCTCTTGCGCATCCCTGATTTTAATCGGTCCACCATTGGTGGCCGTGCCTTCAGCTGCCTAGGCCTAAGCTCTGGAATTCCCTCCCTAAACCTTTCTCTCCTCCTTTAAGACGATCTTTAAATCCTACCTCTTGGAACAAGCTTTTGGTCAGCTGTCCTAATATCTCCTTATGTGGCTCGGTGTCAAATTTTGTTTGATAATCGTTCCTGTGAAGCGCCTTGGGACGTTTTACTATGTTAAAGGCGTTATATAAATGCCAGTTGTTGTTGCAGTAGATCAACTTCAAAACCAGTATTGAAACAGGGTGAGATGAACCTGAACTTTTATGTCCACATGGGAATAAGGAAATAGCAATCTTCATTCCATCGCTTTTTGTGTCCTCTTTAAAATTGTGTTCTCAAAATTTTCTCTGTGTTGGGAAGTAAACCAGCTTTCTTATTTATAAGGCTTTTTATTCTTAGCTACTGAAGGATTAGAGTGATTGTGGTCTTCATGTCTGTGTAAGACTCTCAGGGGCTGTCACTATTTTGACATGCTTCTACTTATCTGGTGAATTGGGAGCATTGTGATTTGATAATTCAATTTTGTGTCTCTTACAGGGTGGACGCAAGCATTTTCCACATAGATTTAGAGCCTGAAGGAACACGGAAAACACAAAGCCACTAAAGCTTTTGTAGGGCTTCATGATGTGTCTGTACAGGGAATAAAGGAGCTTCACGTCAGGAAGACTCCAACACATTCAAAGCAGACCACTGACACGAGGGGGCAGAAAAAGTGGATAGAATTTACTTGTGGTGAGGAGGGGGAGCAGGTGGAACCCTGGTTCTGTTTCATTTAAGAAAAAAAGAAAGCAAACATGGATTTAACAGAAAGGAGAAAAGGTCACTCAAGGAGAGTAATATAAAAATATAGGGGGCAATTTTTTTCGCCTGCTGACCTGTTCGCGTTGAAAAACAAGGCATTAAGCAGACAAAATATTTTTGAAAGCCTACTGTCCAATGGCTGCTCGAGGACCATCTGACTCGACTTTCGAGCAGCGCTACCACCATAAACAAATGGGAGCCTTATTAAAATATTTAAATAGGGGTCCTACGTCAGTTGAAAATCATAGTATTTCATCATCATTTGGCGATCTCACATATACTATCTCCGAGAAGGAGGCAGGAAATGACAGTGGTATCTACGGTTGCTACCTGAGATTTCCTATTTCTTTAATGATACCACTGTGCCTTGCGAATCTGGTCTGTTATTCGTATCCCATTGGTGCAGAAGCCTGTTGCGATTAGAAGATTGAGAAAATGATTAGAAAACTATTTTAATCAGTGTTCCCCGAGGTGGACTGTCCTCTCGTTAAACCACTCCTTTTCTCTCCAATTACTGTGACTCTTGTTCTTCATAATCTCTCTCGCCAGTGATTATTTATTTAACTCGCAAGAGTTTCTGACTCTATGGCACAGTTTCCTACTGTGAAATATGGGTATATAATATACCCATGGATGAACGATTCTCATGTAAACACCCCCAGATAAAACCCTTGTTGTGTCATCATTTACCCATTAACGCTGAGCAGGAAAAATGCTGCCAAATAACTGAGCATTGAATGCTCTGGCCAGAGGAGACGAGTATTAATAAAATGAAGAGAATGGAATGAATATTCTCCAGGGATTAACTTACTGCTGGGATTTATATACTCTTTTAATAGCAGCAATGAATTTTCTCCAAAAAAATAATCATTTTGAGGTCTAAAAATTGACCAACTTTGCTAAAATAAAATGTGAAATAAATTGAATTCTTTATTTTCATCCAAATTTGCTTGTAATGATGAATTCAACAAGTATGCCCAAAATATAATTGCAGACTGAAGAAGTTATATTTTAGATTTTATTTCCTGTTTTTCACTAGGTGCCATAATTACCTACAATGCTATTTAGGTATTTGGTGACTGCAAACATAATAAAATTAACAGATACATTTTGGCAGGAGAAAATAAAAAGTTATGAATGACATGTGACTATGTAGTCAAATCCAGTGGGATTAGGGGGTAAAAGACATTGAGGAACTGATAAGGAAGCAGTATTGTGATTTTTATAATCAGTAATTTAAAAACCCAATTAACCTTGGTGGGGGTGAAACAACTCAGTGCATAGAAAACATATTAAATGTGTGTTTATTTTTTCCCCCTTTTTAATGCACCTTTAGGGACACATAACTCTACTCTGTGCACTCTCTAGGAATTTGGATGTGTTATTACTAATGCACAACTGAATAAACAATTGGAACATACCTGCAATATTAGTGCAGTCATGCACTGACTACAAAAGCAGCCAATTTGCCAGTATAAATATAGTGCACACTGGGCCAGTCCAGCTATGCAATGTACAATTTTGTAAGCAAAGGGAGGGACAATGTAAGAACACCTAAAACCTCCTTCATGGAAGAGGTCCTGCAAATAAATGCGGATAGCGAAAGGTCCCGGCAAAGGTTTCTTTTGGAGCAGAGGGTCAATCCACATAGGGTACAGCAGGTGTGGGATTTAATTGTGCAGGCAGTGAATGCAGTGTTTCCCACCTGAAGTACTGAGAGGGTATTAAAAGAAATAGGGGAAGAGATTGCAGAAGCGTTAGTCATAATTTTCCAAATGCTCTCCAGATTCAGGAATTGTGCCTATGGATTGGAAAATTGTAAATGTCACTCCATTATTTAAGAAGGGAGGGAGGGAGAAACCAGAGCACTAAAGGCTTGTCAATTGAACATCAGTTGTGCGGAAGTTACTGGAATCTATTATCAGGAACAGAATAACTTAGTGCTTCGACAAGTATGAGCTGATCAAAGAGAGACAGCATGGATTTGTGACCTATTGTTCCCAAAGCTCTCCACAACAGGGGTTTTATTTATGTCATGTCTGGGTCTGTTGTAGATTAATTGATCATAATGATTGCTATGTTTATTCAATAACTCCATTATCATTGTATCATGTGACAACCAGGTAGAAGAAGAACTAGATGGACCTTAGTCTTGTTTTGTCTAGCAATTCCTATGTTCCTATCTAGTTGAATTTTTGAGGCGGTCACTGGCATGGTGGGTAGTGGAGTGTCTATGGATGTTGTCTATATGGACTTTCAGAAGGTATTCGATAAGGTTCCGCACAAGAGATCAAAAATTAAAAGCGCACAGAATTGGAGGTAATCTTGTGAGATTGGTCTTGGAGAGAGTGCAGCACAGATTCACCAGAATGATACCCAGGTTTAAAGAGTTAAATTATGAGGACAGTTTGCATAAACTTGGTTTGTATTTCCTTGAGTTTAAATGGTTGAGGTCAAGATGTTTAAAATGACAAAGGGATTTGATAGAGTAGATATGGAGAAACTTTCCTCTGGTGGGGGAATCCAGAACAAGGGGGCATAATCTTAAAATTAGAGCTAAGCCAGTTAGGAATGAAATCAGGAAGCATTTTTTTGATACAAAGGGTAGTGGAAATCTGAAACTCTCTTCTCCAAAAGATTGTGGATTCTGAGTTAGTTGAAATTTTCAAGATTGAGATTCATAATTTTTTGTAAGGTAAGTGTATGAAGGGAAATGGAGAAAAGGGGAGTAAATGGATTTGAGGTACAGATCAGCAATGATCTAATGGAATGGCGAAAGAGGCTCAAGTGGCTGAATGGCCTACTCCTATTCCTTTGTTCCTATGATATCTGGAAGATAATCTGATCTGAAGAAAAAGGCTAGCAATGAGGATGACGAGGAATAACCAGTTAAAGAGAAAATGAGATGGTCGATTATGGAGACTACCATTAATGGTCATCAAATTAAGTTTCAGGTATCAGGTATGTTTGTTTGAGTAGCATAACAATAGCATCCCTAACCTGAACTTATCCTGCAAGCTGCTGGAATTGTAACATTTTGGGAACTAATGAATGTTGTTAATAAGGATACAGAGCATCAAAACTGGTGGGGACCATGCAGCAGATAAAACCCCTTACCTGCTTTGAGGAAACTATCAAAGAAGTCATAAGGTGGAGGCCCAATTTTAACCCGGAGCAGGAATCGGGTTGGAGGGGTGGTGGGGTGGGGGCCGAGGTGAGCGCCAAACCCCCCTGACCTCAGCAGCATGAGAGCCGGGTGATTTTAACTCCCGGGTCTCATCTGCATAGGCCCCGGTCAATTGCCCATCTGAAACAGGCGGAAATCAGCAGTTGGCTGGCGGGTGGGAATGGGATGTTGCCAGCAGGAGGCCACCAGCCAGGACCAAAGGAATGGTTGCCAGCACTCAGCTAAGTCGTGAGGAGGGGTTTTCAGGAATTTCTTGCATTTAGGTAAGGCGGTCTAAACTTTCTTTGTGGCTCCTGAGGGAGCACTGCTGCTCCTCCTGATTTCACAAGTAAAAGAACAAATGACCAGTTGGGGCTGCATCTGGCCGCGGCTCCTCTTCCTGCTGTCTTCACCTGGCGAGACAGCCACAATGGCTTCCCAGCTCTGGCCACCAGTTAAAATACCAGTTGGGGCTCAATGACGTCGTTGGACCGTGATCTGCATATTTAAAGAAGGACCTTCAGGCTGGCAACCTTGCCACCTGCTCAGAAGAGCGGGTTAAAATAGAAGAGAGCAGAAACAGAGTGGTATGTTGGCAAGTAGGTCTCCCGGGCAATTACACCGTCTGCCTGGTTTCTGCCAGGAGGGCAGGGTTAAAATTGTCTTTTGGAAGTTCATACATGGCCTCAGTGATGCTAAAGCTGAAGGACATAATCATATTCTTGGTTTGTACAATTACAATCTCATACCTTAACTGTGGAAATGTGTTTCAGCCGTGCCTGTGTTGCACTATGGAAAAGGCCATACGCTGTACATGTCAAATAGGCGCATATACTCACCGTGTGTCATTTTGTTTCTTATGAGAGACACCCCATCAACAGCCGGGTGGCTTCTGGACAAGAAGCCATGCCATTGCACTCATGGTCACCACCACAACTGGAAGCAGGCTCCAATTCAGACAGGAGAGTTCTAGTGATTTAAAAGAGGAAAAAAAAAGAGGATGACACATCTTTCATATCTGTGAAAGAGACAGATCTGGTGGGTGAAGGGTTGGACGTTGCTGAGTGAAGGCACAGCATAGCCGCGGTCCCTGTTGAATGCTTTGTGATTCAAACTTGATAGAGCAGTCTACGAAACAAAAAATACTTTGGGCATGAACAAGGGCACCAGTCATCTGTATCCTTGCAGAGCAAGCTGGAAACTGGTTTTGCCAGATCGACAGATTATACCGCCTAGTTATAGACTCTCATGGAGAAATGTTTGTGCGCTCTGAAGACTTCCTTTGTGCAGCAAGCAACATCAATTGTCGGAAGAGGAGGCCTCAGTCTTGCTGAAGGACAGGAGCAGCAACTTCATAGCAACAGAATCACCATCAAATTCCCCTCCAGGTCACATATCAAACTGACTTAAACATATACAGTCATTCCATCATTACTCCTGGGTCAAAATCCTGGAATTTCCTACCGAACATCATCATAGGAGTACCATCACCTCAAGTACTGCAGCAGGTCAAGAAAATGACCCACCACCACCACCATCTCAGGGCAGCAAACGACGGGGAATAAAAGTAACTTATTCAGCATTGCCCAAACCCCAAGACCAAATTCAAAAAAAAGTTGTATTACATCTCAAAAATATTCCTCTGATGATGTTAAGATCCACAGTCCAAGACACGATAAAGGTCAATTTGGAAACACACCCTTAGACAACCATTAAGGAAGGATTCAGAGACCTTGTTGAAGTGTAGTGGTTTCTGCACCTAAGGGTTCATTTGCTACTATCTGGACTCAACCTCCAATAGCAATATGTATGCCAAGGCACAGCAACAGGCCCACATGGTTGTAGATCCTCATGATAGTCAGAGGACAGCTCCCCAGTGCAGCATGTTTTTCACCAGCATCTTTAAGAACATCCAGGTCCTGATCGGTAAACTTTGTTTCCCTCAGCCTTTCCCTTTAGGATTTTCACACACCACAGGTGGAAGAAAGAACACTTCTCCAATTATAAATGTCAAAATCACTCTATTACAGCTTGAGTCATCACTGCTAGCCACCATATTAACTTGCTACGTTAAGTTCTATTAAATAAAGGGAATCAACATAAAAATCTACTAAAAGAGGAAAATCTAGCCCTAAATAATGAAAGAAAAAATTTAATAGTTTTAACAGAAGCATGGTGGTAATATTGTGGGTTCTGAGATTTATGTTTGTGAAAGAAGGGGGCAAATGAGTATGGTTTAACTTTTCAGTTTACTTAAACAAGTTGCATGTATGATATATAGAAACCATTTCATCCATCTATTCAAAATTCTTTGTTTATCTCTCAAGTGAAACTAAATCTATAAATCAGCAGTGAAACTGTCCCAACCAAGCAATTTAATGTAAACGCAGTATTTCACAAGAACCCATGAGGTGTTTTGTTTGTCAGATGCACAAATTTTATTCTGTCACCAGCTATGCAGTGGGGAGGGGGTGGGGAGGAGGGAAATGACAAGCCCCACAGTGGTTGTCTACCTCCATCTGTATATACTTTATGAGATTTATGGATTCAATTTTGTTCCCAACACTTGATTCAGTTGACTGAAAGCACATTTTTTTTTAATTTTATCGTTAAAATGTTACTTCCTTTTGAAATTGGATAAAACTCAAGAGGCCATTCAGGGACACGCTTTCTCTTGTTGTCCTTCCAATAACTCCCGAGTCCATTTCGACAATCATCATTACATTCTGCGTGTGGTATTCTGCTATCGAAATCTCACTTTCTGTCCAAACAGGATATAATTCAGATAAATGCCAAAACTGCCTCCAGCAGCACTTTCATTGCTTTTCTAACTTTGGAATTGTTTTTTCTATATATAATACAAGACAAATGCTGATTGGCAGAATGCTTATGGCCTTGTTGGCTAATTCAGTATAATGGTGCTCTGGACATCTGTCTAAAATGCCACACAGTATAATGATTGATAAGGGGACGTATTGTTTCAAAATGACTTACTAGTAACACTTACAAGTTAAGAAGGGCAAAAATGACAGCAATTGTTAAGTAGTAAAATGAGCCAAAAATCTTGTTTGAAGGCAAATCACCCAATGAACTGTTAGACTGCAATTTTGTTCCACTTAGTTAACAGGCAAACTTTATTAGGGAGATGAACAAAATGTGTTAGTCACAGTAACCTTATAAAGTCTCACTCTAGAAACTTGAGCACAAAATCTAGGCTGACACTCCAGTGCAGTACTGAGGGAGTACTGCACTGTTGGAGGTGCCGTCTTTCAGGATGAGACATTAAACGAAGGCCCCATCTGCCTCTCAGGTGGACGTAAAGGATCCAATGGCACTATTTCGAAGAAGAGCAAGGGAGTCCTCCCCAGTGTCCTAGCCAATATTTAACCCCCAACCAATGTCACTAAAACAGATTATCCGGTCATTATCACATTTGTTGTTTGTGGGATCTTGCTGTGCACAATTTGGCTGCCGCGTTTCCTACATTACAACATAGATTCCATTTCAAAAAAGTGCTTCAATGGCTGTAAAGTGCTTTGGGATGTCCTGAGGTTGTGAAAGGTGATATATAAATGCAAGCCTTTCTTTTTGAGGGGAGGGGAAAAAAATGAGTCTAGCCAATCTCAACCCAATAATTCAGCACTAATTGACACAAATGTAACATCTTTAAGATAGCTAACATTTAAAAAGTGAAGCACTCAGCTGGTGCAGTCAGCTAAACCTCTGCAGTTACTTCTGGTAAAAGAGTAATCTGACTGGCCAATGCATACAGATGAGACCGACTTTGGGTAAAAGCCCATATGTACTTAGCAGCCATTAAGTTGGGGAAAATTTCAATCTTGTGATCAGAATATCTTTGCCTGCCCTATAAAGCTGTCCCGCTCCTGATATTAGGTACCAAATTTTAGGACTAAAAGGAAGTAGAAGTTTAAAAGAAAGTTGTAAAAGCCAATGTAGTGTAATGTAGAGGAAGCATCCAACTTATGCTCTACTTAACCTGGGAGTACAGAAGATGCAAAGAATGGGATAAAGTTCCATTGCCCACTGTTGACATTTAGATGAACACAAAGTTTACTAAAACTTAGAGGGGGAGTGCTTATTCTAACTGTATACACGTTACCTAATATATTTCAGTTCTATAGTCTAACATTCTCCAGCTGTATAAGGGCATATCCTTTCAGTTTATCCATTAGCCCACCAAGGAAATATTTTTGTTACATTATAACAATTATCCACTTTTAAGGGAAATTAAACTGATAGTTAACCTCTGCGGAACACCACTTTTTAAAGATAATAGATTGAAATATATAGTGTACATTACACTAAACAGAAATACCATTTAATACACCATAAATCAAAAAGATAAGAATTTTCATATTCAGAAGAGCAACAGAAGATCGGTGAAAGAAACATGGAAGGAAAAAAAATTGGACCACCAAGATACTGAAGGAAAGGCGGCTGAAATCAAATAAAGAGGACGTATCTGAGTTGGGTCACTCTTAGGTAAATATTTATACTGTGTAAAGACTGTCTGTCTGCAATAATGACCTTGTGACTGGTATTAATAGAGATAATGCAAACTTCTAAAGCATGCCGAAGACAAGTTTAGCACCATAAATCAGACAGTGTTACATTTTCATTTTAACTTTGCCCATATATCTATATCATGCTGAAAATAGATGTGTGCTGCTGTATAAATAAATGGGCCATAGGTACGTAATATTGCAAATTATAGAAATGTAATACTACAAATCACCAGACCAGTGTTTTAAACAAAGGCTAAACTGTGATATGCGCCCATGTGAAGTTCATGAATAATTTAAAATCAAAGAGGGGCAATTGGCGGAGGGTCTTATACTTTGAAAAATTCTGTTACATGGTATGCTATAGTTTGCTGCCTGCCATAACTAAACACCCATATCAGATGCACAATGCTGTACATGAACCAGTGTGAGGTCACCATGGACCAAAAAAATTAATGCAACTTTTTGAATATTTTATGTGCTCTGTGCTTTTATGTTTAACAAAATTGCAATTGTTGTATTGTTCAATGTTCTAGGCATCACAGGTTTCTATTTTATTTAAATACAGACAAAATGCAGTGAACATTGATGTGCGACCTTTTGCCCTTACAGGATAAAACTCCATATGGTGCACCCTGACTGTAGATGTTGTTTGCAAATTTCCCTTCATGGGTGTAGAAAGGGGTTGAATTACCCTTTTTTCACTGCTTTCCATTGATTGTACTTCAAGAAAACATTCCGCATTCCACTACCTTCCTGTTACACAGCTTTCTTGTTCAAAAGATTCTTCTGTCTGTTACTTAAGGATTTATTGCTGCATTGTATGATATTTTCCTGGACCTGATAAAAAAAATGGCAGTATTGTAAGTGTTGCTGCGTCCAGAATGCAAGGCAGGATTAACTACTCCTATATTGCAGACTCCTCTGGTGATTTAATTTTCAATTTGCCTAGCTAACGGTGTCAGCCGTGGCTCAGTGGTAGTACTCTCACCTCTGAGTCAGAAGGTCGTGCCTGAGTCCCACACCAGAGACTTGAAACTCCCAGTGCTAGTACTGAGGAAGGGCTGCATTGTCGGAGGTGCTGTCTTTCAGATGAGACAATAAACTGAGGCCCCATCTGCTCTCTCAGATGGACGTAAAAGATCCCACGCCACTAATCAAAGAAGGGCAGGGGAGTTCTCCCCGGTGTTCTGGCCAATATTTATCCCTCAACCAACATCACTGAGAAAATAGATTATCTGGTCATTATCAAATTGCTGTTTGTGGGATCTTGCTGTGTGCAAATTGGCTGCCGGTTTTCCTACATTACAACAGTGACCCCATTTCAAAAGCACTTCATTGGCTGTAAAGCGCTTTGGGATGACCTGAGGTCGTGAAAGGTGATATATAAATGCAAGTCTTCATTTCTTAAGAATGGGAAAGAAATGATGTCATTGATACAATCATCAGCAACATGATTATTTTCATATTTTCATTATTAAGTTGAAGACCGTATGTTGTTAAGGATAGCATGTTAATGAATTACACTGTTCAAACATAACTTTCACGTTTAAATCAGGTTAATTAGAAAGACTCGAGAAATGGAAGTCCATGTGAATGAACCACACCAATTAGATCTGATCCACTCAGGCAAATTGAGATAATTTCAGAATATATAAGTCATGAACAGTACAATCATTATCAATGTCAAAAGGATACCAATTTTGAATCCAATTCAATTTAAGCACCCGTATCAGTATGAAAGATTTTCACATTGTCAGGATGGAATGCTCATTTATTACATTTACTATAGACTGCTTAACTTTAACCTTACTCCACACTGTTCAAGAACAATACCATCTCACCCGCTCCCATCAACAGAATTGGGAATACTGTCTTAAGTACAGAATGAGATAAAACTTTAATGATTTGTCTTGTTAAAATATGTTCAAAAATGAACAAATCTGCAACATTTCCAACGCAACACTTCACAGTATCATAGTATCACAGTAGGTACAGCATAGGAGGCGGCCATTCGGCCCGTTGTGCCTGTGCCAGCTCTTTGAAAGAGCTATCCAATTAGTACCATTCCCCTGCTCTTTTCCCAAAGCCCTGTAATTATTTTCCCTTCAAGAATTTATCCAATTCCCTTTTGAAAGTTGAATCTGCTTCCACCACCCTTTCTGGATCATTACAACTCGCTGCATAAAAAAATGTTTCCTCATGTCGCCTCTGCCTCTTTTGCTGATCACCTTAAATCTGTGCCCTCTGGTCACTGACCCTCCTACCACTGGAAACAGTTTCTCCTTATTTACTCTGTCAAAACCGTTCATGATTTTGAACACCTCTATCAAATTTCCCCTTAATCTTCTCAGTTCTAAGGAGAACAACCTTAACCCTAACTTCTCCAATTTCTCCACATAACTGAAGTCCCTCAACCCAGGCACCATTCTAGTAAATCTCTTCTGCACCCTCTCTAAGCCTTTGACATCCTTCCTAAAGTGTAGTGCTCAGAATTGAACACAATACCCCCAGCTAAGGCCTAACCAGTGTTTTATAAAGGTTTAGAATAACTTCCTTGCTTTTGTACTATATGCCTCTATTAATAAAGCCCAGGATCCCATATGCTTTTTTAACAGCCTTCTCAACTTGTCCTGCCACCTTCAAAGATTTATGTATGTGCACTCCCGGGTCTCTCTACTCCTGCACCTCCTTTAAAATTGTACCACTTGGTTTATATTGCCTCTCCTCATTCTTCCTACCAAAATGCATCACTTCACACTTCTCTGCATTAAATTTCATCTGCCATGTATCTGCCCATTTCACCAGTCTGTCTATGTCCTCCTGAAGTCTGTTACTCTCCTCCACATTGTTTACTACATTTCAGAATTTCACGTCATTGGCAAACTTTGAAATTATACCCACTACATCCAAGTCCAAGTCATTAATACATATCAAAAAGAGCAGTGGTCCTAATACTGACCCCTGGGGAACACCACTGTATACTTCCCTCCAGTCTGAAAAACAACCGTTCACCACTACTCACTTTCCCCTAGCCAATTTTGTATCCATGCTGCCACTCTCCCTTTAATCCCATGGCCTTTAATTTTGCTACCAAATCTATTATGTAGAACTTTTGCAAATGACTTTAGGAAGTCCATATACACTACATCAACCGCACTATCCTCATCAACCCTCTCCATTAGAATCACAGAATGATACAGCACAGAAGAAGGCCATTCAGCCAATCATGCCTGTGCCGATGAGTTACTTCATCAAAGAACTCAATCAAGTTAGTCAAAGACAATTTTCCTTTAACAAATCTGCGCTGACTTTCATTTATTAGCCCATACTTTTCCAAGTGCCAATTTATTTAATTCCGGATTATTGTCTCTAAAAGTTTCCCCATCACTGACTTTAGGCTGACTGGCCTGTAATTGCCGGGTTTATCCCTCTCCCCTTTTTTGAACAGGGATGTAACATTTGCAATCCTCCTGTCCTCCAGCACCATCCCCATATCTAAGGAGGATTGGAAAATTGTGACCAGAGCCTCCGCAATTTCCACCCTTACTTCCCACAGTAACTTAGGATGCATCCCATCTGGACCGGATGACTTTTCTACCTTGAGTACTGCCAATCTTTTAATTACCTCCTCATTATCTATTTATATCCTGTCCAATATCGCTACTACCTCCTCCTTTAATACTACATTGGCAGCATCCTCTTGTCTAGTGAAGACAGATGTGAAGTATTCATTTAGTGTCTCAGTCATGCCCTCTGCCTCCACAAGATGATCTCCTTTTTTGTCCCTAATGAGTCCCACACTTCCTTTGACTACCCTTTTACTATTTATCTGTTTATAAATGGCTTTTGGGTTCCCTTTTATGTTAGCCACTAATCTGTTCTCATACTCTTTCTTTGCCCCTCTTATTCCCTTTTTTTAGATCTCCTCTGTACTTTCTGTATTCAGCCTGGTTCGCTACTGTATTCGTCATTCGTGAACCTTACATTCGTCATAAGCCTCCTTTTTCTGTTTCAATTTAATCTCTTTATCTTTAGTCGTCCACGGAGCTCTAGCTTTGGATGCCCTTCCTTTCCTCCTCATAGGGATGTGTCTACTCTCTACCCAAACCAACTCCTCCTTGAAGGCCTCCCTTTGTTCAATTACTGTTTTGCCTACCAATTTTTGATTCCAATCCACCTGGGCAAGATCCTTTTCTAAACTCACTGAAATTTGCCCTCCTCCAGTTAAGCATTTTCACATTTGATTGTTCCTTATCCTTTTCCATAACTATTCTAAACCTAATGATATTATGATCACTGTTCCCAACTGCTCCCCCACTGAAACATGCTCCACCTGCCCCACTTCATTCCCCAGAACTAGATAGAGCAATGTTTTCTTCCTGGTTGGGCTGGAAACACATTGTTCCTGAAAGTTCTCTTGAACACATTTCAGGAATTCCTCCCTCTCTTTGCCCTTAACACTGTTACTGTCCCAGTCTATATTGGGATAATTGAAGTCTCCCACTTTTGTTTTGATAAAGAACAAATATAAGTGTCAAAGCGATGTAAGAATTATATAAAATGAGTAGCACCACCATCACCTAAGGGGTTAATACCTCTTTGTTGAAGGGACACTGAGTTATGTCAGTTCATATGGCTGTTTAACTGGTATGTGTATCCTAGGCAGACAAACCTGCAGAGTTAAGAATAGATGGTCTTCTTCCAAATATTTTTGTCATTTAAAGAATTGCCTAGTTCCCTGCTATATCTGTTACTGAGTACTGCTGCTGACAGTGCAACATCAGTGATACTGTGAACTAACACCCAATGGCCATTTAATTTTGTCTACTCTTATTGCTTGAATAGCACTAGTTTTTTTTCTTGCAAATGAATTGAAAAAGAAAGGATTCTCCATTCATAAACTTTGAAAAATTGTAGTGTTCTTGATTTCAGTTTAAGATAACATGTCAATTCCAACAATTACTTTTCCTCCAATTATGCTGAAGGTCATTTGAGGGCCAATTTCACCAAAGGATTTGGAAACAGTCTCGCCTCGCTGTCAAACTCATGAAACTAGCTATCCAATTGTAAATTAGTAAATTGAACATTTTAAACTACATTCCCTTAAAGTGTTTACACTGTAAAATCAGTAGGATTACAGGAGCAGGTTAATTTATTTTTAAAAATACAAAAAAAAGATTACTGCAGAAACTAAGCACCTCCCTTCTTCCTTTTGTTGCTGGCCTACTTAGAACTCTCCAGTTTCCTCTGAAATGCAGCGCACATGTGCCCAGTTTCGAACACAAGCACTCAGTGTGCTTGACTTGATTCCATCAGCCCCAAACATGTTCAACTTTGTTAACAATGGGAGTTCACTGGCCCAAAGGAGTTGCACTTGTGCCAGTACATCAAGGTCTACCAAAGATCATTCACATTGTGTCAACTCCAGCTGTTGCACTGGGGCAACACAATGTGAATTCACACTCAAAACACCCATTCTTCATGCATCTGACAGCAGCACAATGAAGGCACTGATATCAGAAGAATCAGTACAGCTTGGTGTTTGCTAGCAATTTGGTGCCAGATCTACACTGATACGAATAAATAAATCTGGTATTAAGTTGATATCATAAGAAGAAAAGAACAATTAGCTACATACAATAGACAAAATTTCCACTTTGGCACTTTCAATTTTTCGGCAGTTTCTGCAGAATTTGTGCAGCACTGAATTTTCCGCTTCTGATTTTTCTCAGAAGCCAAGGCTTGTTTCACATATAACACTCAACTGTGAATATCTCAATAGAGTGAAGTGGGGGGGGCTGGAGATGAGTGAAGGCAAAGGTGTGCTCCATACACTATTGTGCCTCTACTGTAATACTATTATACTTGGAACAACTGTCAGTTCAAACTACTCACCTTTCATTCTCTAAGGAGAGAATCTCATTCTGTTTGTGACATCATAAGGGGAAGTCAAAATGACCTCTTCAGGTCAGATGTCATGGAAATAAAAGTTTGCATTATGAACAGAGTCATGTGTTCCAATCTATACATAACATTTATTGACCCTCAGAGTCCATTTCAACCTGTCATATCATGAGTTAAATGATAGGGCCCAAAACAAAGCATGCCCATTATGATGTTATGGGGCAAGCAGACTGGCATAACATTAAATTGCCTGCTTCTTTGAATCCAGTGACTATCACAGTCGCAGCTTTATTACCTACACAATTGTGGTGATCTCTGGGTTCTATTTTCTTTGCATTTTATACAAGTAGGACTTGACTTTGTAAATTTTCATTCCAGTGCTAAGTTTTAGTGAAAAATGTGACACTGTTCTGCACAAAAAAGTTGTGCCCTTTTTTTGAGTTTAACAGTTAATGATTTCTTAACACGGGCAAAAAATTAATAGGATTTGACAGTACTGTACTGAAAATGATGGCCAAAAATTGTTGAAATTCAGCATGGTTAAAGGAAAACTCCAGGGAAAAGCTTGTGGAGATATTATTTGTGAGCCTTTCCTCATGTACTGACAGCTATTAATATTTTATATTTAATTTCAACTTACATTTGTTAGGCCATTTCATTTCTTAATAGTTCAAGAGCTACAGGAACAGGAGGAGGCCATTTATCCCCTCGAGCCTGTTCTCCCATTCAATTAGATCATGGCTGAAGTGTATCTTAACTCAATCTACCTGCCTTGGTTCCTTAATACCGTTGCCTAACAAAAATCTATCAATCTCAGTTTTGAAATTTTCAATTGACTGAGCCTCAACAGCTTTTTGGGGGAGAATGTATGGAGTATCTGGACAACCACAAACATTACCTGGTTCCTGCATGCGTTACCAGAAGGCTATAGCACTCCAGGATAATAAGGCTTTACACAGATGACAGGTCCAGCACTCCTTGACGCAATGTTGGCCCTCAGTGCTAACTCACAGTAACATTTTATTTCAGCAGTAAGCTGAGCTCACGGCTCCTTTTTATCCACTGAGGAGTTTAGAAGTGCCACTAACTGGGAGGGCAGTGCACTGCCAAATTTAAACTTTACTAAAAGTCAGTGCTGAGCTCAACACTCGAATCAGGAAGTGCTGGCATGGCACTGGCACCTTACTGGTTTTATTTGACAGTGCAGATAAGACCAAAGATCACGTGCAGGCTTCCACTGTGGCAAAATTCTGGAACCACGTCGGAATATTAAAATACAATTCACCTTCAGAAAGTTAACTCAAAATTACATTTTAGATATCAGTATCAATCCATAGATAAGGAAATGTTCACAAATATGATTTTTGTCAGCTTTCCTTAGAGCATTTCTTTATAGACAACACAAAATGTAGGGGGCAACTCAAGTGGGATCTGAACAAACTGAGACCAAATCACATTGTAAAAAATGATACAAGCTCAAGGAGTTAACTCTGATTCTCCAACAGTGCAAAGCAATGTTCAACAAGTTTGTACGTAGTTTGATGAACATTCAAAAGTTACTTTTAATATTTTTAATGTTACTAGAATCGGAGTGCTCCATTATTTCTTTATTAGCGTTCAAATACCTCTACTGCACACTGTCCCGCTCTGTGCCAGACAGCATGCAAACCTATGCAGCTCCTGGAAGTATGATCAGGCCATCCACTCTCAGAGAAAGGCTGGAAAGAGGGCCTGAGACTGGTCCTCATAAGCTCCACCTGCAGCAGAGAGAGGGTCAGCTCAGAAACCTCCACCACATTACTTCAAACCATAAAAACGTAGAAAATTCCATTTGAACCTGGCAGATAAGTGCTGCTCGAGCTGACCTCAAGGCTCACTGCTTTACACATTCTGGTCTTGCCCCAGGCTCCAGCTCCTTCGCACGGAGGTACAGGAGGCCACTGAAGCCATGACTGGCTTAGCCATCCTCCCCAGTCCCAAAGCCCATGCATACTCAGCCTGCTGCCAACCAGGCATGTACCACTTCCACTTGCTAGGCTTGCATAGATCTCACTCCTAGCAGCAAGATGATGCAATCCCCTATTGTGTCACAATAAAATAACCCCTCACAACAAACGTGGTCAAAGCACATGTGGGATATTAGACTGTCACAGCAAGTAACGTTACCATGGAACTGGGAAACCACTAGCAGATTTCCAGCTTTCCACTCAACCCACAACTGGACCACCCCCAGAGCTTCCCGCTGAAGAAATAGACCCCAGTACCCATCTCAACAGGGACCTGCTGCTTACTCAGCCTATTGCAACACCTGACTTCCCCAACCATAATCCCATTTCTGAGCAAGACCTCACTCTAATGCATAGTACTATATAATTATATCTCACCCTCACTGCATATACCACCAAGTATTGAGAACTTGTATTATGGTATATGTTCTGTGTTAAACTATATCTAGAGAAACTGTGCAAATAAAATTGTTAAATAAGCTCATTTAAAAAATGTAACCACCATAAATTATAAGTGCTTAAATTGGAACATTTTGTTTTGAACCATATAGCCATCCCTACTATGGGACAGACACTTCGGGGGTAATTTTAACCTAACTCACCGGGTGGGAAACCCGCGGGATTGAGTGGAACCAGGATATCCAGCAGAGCAGCAACTCTTAAGCAGATGCAACATGCACTTAAAGGGATGCTTACATTGAAGAGCAGCAAAGTAGAAATATTCCAAATGAGCAATGGAAAGCAGAAGATAGAGAAGCAAGACTGTCCCATTTGAGGATGTTGCTCTCAAGATGCTACTGCAGGAATTGCAACAAAGGAGAGTTGCCTTGTTTGGAGTTGAGAGGTACCCATCTAATGTGGCAATGTCAGACATGTCTAAGTAAAGGTGGCCAAGCAAATTAATGCAGTTTCCCACATCCAGAGTTGTGGGAGCAAGTCAAAAAGATTGCCAAGGTAAGACCACCTACAATGTGCCTACTCAAAGTATTTCACTATAGGATCCATTCTACACGTAGTTTACTCGCAATCTACATCGCCTCACAGAAGCAACAAGCAAAGCAGTCAAGCAACCTTTCACCACTTTCACACATGTACAACCATGCTCATATGACTGCAGGGGATCTTTTGTTGGCAGCACTGAGAAACGTTTCTAATGTCACACATAAATCTTGCAAGTTGCATCTTCAAAGCACAGTCAATACAAGCTACTTGTGAGTTGTATTCTCATTAAATCATACATGATGAGAAGTGGCGGGGACGTGGGTGGAACTGTCTCTGCACATACAAATTTCAACATATGTGCATTTTGTATCTGCTCGTGGGAAAAGGAATCACATAATAGATGGGAGCAAAGATGGACCAGAGGGGAAGGGGGCTCCCAACTACTAACTGCTGACTCAATCCATAGAGGCTGCCTGCTAGGACATGAGGCTGGTGGCCATAGAAGAAGTGAAGCAAGGACACCATGAAAGCTTTATCGAAACTCATGGCTAATATCATCTTTTTCTTTTTTTCCCCCAACTCATTCAGTCAGCAACACAGATGCATACACTATACAACATCAGAATGTCGTACAATATATTAGCACATCACTTATGTTTGAAAAAATTCTTCACTCACTATTCTAACACATTTATTTTTTTGTTTCTCTTGGGAGTTTTCCAAGATGATGGCTGCACCCCAGGAACAGCAAACAAGCCAGCACTTTATATCTGCCCCTCATTACTCACTCCACCTGGTGCAGGCACAGCCACAATGGGGATTTAGCAAGTCAGGATGAGGAGGGAGCATTGGTTGAAGCACTGAGCATGAGAGAGGAGGAGCAAGTGCCAGTGGCAGCAGAGGAATGGGAACCAACTGGCTTCAGGGACAGCTCAAGAACTTCCTCAACTATCAAAGCTAAGGACCAGAGCCTGTATACAAAAGAAGGCTGCTATCTGAGTGTTAACATTTCATGTAGCAATTTGAGAATGTGCAATATACCCTACAAGGTTTAGCAGCAGGTATGGACATGTCCAGTACCCATATGTGTGCAGTGGTGTATAATTACTTTACAGAGCTACAGACCACAATTAAGTGTGTGGCCACACCATGGCCAACCACAGCAGAGCCCATGTTACAAAGATCTAAAGCCAAATTGCTGTTTCTCTCTTGAATGCTCTGGCTGGGCCACTGAAGCTGCAATTTGCAAGAGTCTCTCTTATCTGCTGGAGGATCAGAATGAAAGAACCTTGATACAAGACTTCACATACTTCATGGTTAATGGTCTGTTCCCATGCAGATCCCTGCACATACTGAGGGAGTGTTTAGCAGCTGGGGCACTACAGGAGTAGGCCCTAGGAGTGAGGCTGTTACTTCACATGGTGTGGTTTCATCTATTCCACCACCTGACCCCACCAAGTTTCAATAAGTGTCCATCACACTTCACGTGTCGCACTGTCACTCATTCAAATTTCTGTCACGTGAAAAAACAAGTGTATACAAATAGGGAAAGACAGACACCCTTCCCAATATACAGAGAAACTTCTCCAACAGAAAATACCTTCTAACTGACTTCAGGAGTCACGTTTGAAAAAAAGTATGCAAAAAGGAAGTCAGTCTGATTGCTGTTGACCTGAAGGTCTGGCTAAGAACAATTAGCCTCTAGTTGATCCAGAAAATCACCCCAATTATGTCTTGTACTCTTAAAGAGATGCACCATGTTACATACAACTGTGCTTTCGTAACAAACTAATGCACTGTATTACACCAAATAAAGTTCCTGTTGCTATCAAATAATGTACTGTCCGACCTATCATGAGCAGCATTATGGAACATCTACCAGCATGTACAAAGTTGAGACAGAAACAGTCCTTGCAATGACTTTAAAAAGGCAAATTGTTATCAAGTCAAACTTTTGTTCCCTACAAAACATATAGACAGTCCTATTACATGAAACTTTCTGTCTTCCTACCCTACTGCACATACAGTACCTCCACCGAAATTGCATGCTATAGATAATGAGTCTCAGGTGGCTCAGTTGACACTTGAGGTTGTGCTGCAAATTTTCCCTCTTTGACTCTGTCAGTGTAAAAATAAAGGCTGGCATTCCATAAGGAGACGTCAATTCTTTCATTCCTGAGGCAATCAAATGCATCTAGATCCTTGGTAGATGCAGAGGAAGTAATCATTGTATTGCAGGATGGCTATGTTTGACAAGCCACCTTCTTCAAAGTAATGGAGCATTGGGGGCTGAATCAGTTAGGAGCAGAACATAGGAAGATAGGAACAGGAGTAGGCCATTTAGCCCCTCTAACCTATTCCGCCATTCAATGAGATCATGGTTGATCTGTGACCTAACTCCACGTACCCGCCTTAACCATATTTCCCTTAATACCTTAGATTAACAAAAATCTATCAATCTCAGATTTAAAATTAACAACTGAGCGAGCATCAACTGCCGTTTGAGGAAGAGAATTCCAAACTTCAACCATCTTTTGCATGTAGAAGTGTTTCCTAACTTCACTCCTGAAAGCCCTGGCTCTAATTTTTAGGTTACGTCCCCATATCCTAAACTCTCCAACCAGCGGAAATAGTTTCTCTCTATCTACCCTATCAGTTCCCCTTAATATCTTGAAAACTTCGATCAAATCATTCCTTAATCTTCTAAATTCCAGCGAATACAACCCTAGTTTGTGTAATCTCTCCTTGTCATTTAACCCTTGGAGTCCAGGTATCATTTGAGTAAATCTACGCTGCACTCCCTCCAAGGCCAATATATCCTTCTTAAGATGAAGTGCCCAGAACTGAACACAGTACTCCAGGTGTCGTCTAACAAGGTGTGATGTGGCGATGCCAGTGATGGACTGGGGTTGACAATTGTAAACAATTTTACAACACCAAGTTATAGTCCAATTTTAAAATTCACAAGCTTTCGGAGGCTTCCTCCTTCCTCAGGTGAATGTCAAGAAATCCTCGAGCCTCTCGCATTTATAAATCACAGAACAATGCCTGGTGATTACAGATAGTCTTTTCAACTGCCCGTTGCCAAGGCAACCAAAGTGTTCAGACAGATAGGTGTTACCTACAGGGCCACCGAATATACAAACGGCCAGAACTAAAAAAACAGATGATGTGGAGATGCCAATTAAAAAAAGAGAGAGAGGCAGAAACATAGAAACATCCGGAAGGAAAAGACAACAAAGTCTAACAAGGGCTTTGAATAGCTGTCGCATAACTTCTACCCAGTTGTATTCGAGTCCTCTAGATATAAAGGCCAGCATTCCATTAGCTGTTTTGAAAGACTTGGTCTAATCAGAATGGAAAAACATAACCTCCTAGAACTAGTTCTTGTGTGCTTGGAAATACATTTCCTATATTTGTTCTAATTTGAAGAGGTTAAGAGACTCCCATTAAAATGATAAACTTCTGAGAGCATGATTATTACACTGTCCCACATCACAGAGCCAATAAACCAGGATATGCTTTTTCTTAACACGCTCAAGATATTATACATAGAAGACATACTTCCAATCCCGTGCAATGAAGCCTGACATGAAGTTCTTCAGTTCTCAGTAACAGAATCAGATGTGACTGTTAATGGGGCATTACTTTCATGAAAATGTGTGGCAAAATGTCAGCTTCTTTGCAAACACACATTGTAATGACATCACATCTAAATGCACCATAAGAATGAAATATACCTTCACATCAACACCCACCATCACAAAGAAATTCCTTGCTACCTGATACGGACATGCCTTGTACAGATAATTTTATCACTTCACAGCTCCTCTTCATATATTTCAAGGGCACATGTACAAGATTGCAGGTGTCAACTTTGGCTGAGAGGGTGCACTCTCGCCTCTGAGTTGTGGGTTCAAGCCCCACTCCAGAGACTTGAGCACATAATCTAGGCTGACACTTCAGTGCTGCACTGTCAGAGGCGTTGTCTTTCAGGTGAGATGTTAAAGCGAGGCCCGTCTGCCCTCTCGGTGGATGTAAAATATCTTACAGCACTATTTGAAGAAGAGCATGGGAGTTCGGCTGGTTTCCTGGCCAACATTTATCCCCCAACCAACACCTAAAAACAGATTGCTGTTTGTGGGACCTTGCTGTGCAAAAATTGGCTGCCTCATTTTCAATATTACAACAGTGACTACACTTCAAAAGTACTGCATTGGTTGTAAAGTGCTTTTTGATGTCTTAGGTCATGAAAGGCATAATATAAATGCATATTCTTTCTTTCAATTGTATAAGATAATGCCAAGGCCATTTCATTGAAATGTTCACAAATTTTATCCAGCAAACTTTGCTCTGCAGCATTTCAAACATGCTCTTCATAAATGTCCAGTTACTGTTCTTACTACAACAGGCAAATTTCTCAATAAATGAACAACCAAGGAGAGACAGCGCCTCACTCCCTTTGTCCTCGATGTCTGTTGGCTTATTAGTGGGCAATTCAAAAGTAATTTAAGCAAGCAGTCTGTGTCAAAGCAGTCTTGAACAACAACAACTTTCAAGTATATAGTGCCATTAAAGTAGTAAAATGTCCCAAGGTGCTTCACAGTAGCATTATCAAACAAAATTTGACACCGAGCCACATTAGGAGATATTAGGACAGGTGACCAAAATCTTGGTCAAAGAGGTAGGTTTAAAGGACCATCTTAAAGGAGGAGAGAAATGAAGAGGGGTGGAGAAGTTTAGGGAGGGAATTCCAGAGCTTAGGGCCTAGGCAGCTGAAGGCACAGCTGCCAACGGTATAGCGATTATATTGGGGGATGTGCAAGAGGGAAGAATTGGAGGAGCACCGAGATCTCGGATGGTTGTAAGGTTAGAGGGGGTTAGAGAGATAGGGAAGGGCAAAACCACGGAGAGATTTGAAAACAAGGATGAGAATTTTAAATTCGAGGCGTTCCTGGACCGGGAGCCAATGTAGGTCAGCGAGCACGGGGGTGAAAGGTAAACAAGACATGGTGCAAGTTAGGATATGGGCAGCAGAGTTTTGGATGAGCTCAAGTTTATGGAGGGTGGAAGATGGGAAGCCAACCAGGAGAGCATTGGAATAGTCAAGTCTAGAGGTAACAAAGGTATGGATGAGGGTTTCAGCCGCAGATGAGCTGAGGCAGGGGTGGAGATGGACGATATTACGGAGGTGGAAGTAGGCGGTCTTGGTGATGGAGTGGATATGTAGTCAGAAGCTCATCTCAGGGTCAAATAGGATGTCAAGGTTGTGAACGATCTGGTGCAGCCTCAGACAGTGGCCAGGGAGAGGAATAGAGTCGGTGGCTAGGGAACAGGGTTTGTGGCGGGGACCGAAAACAACGGCTTCAGTCTACCCAATATTTAGTTGGAGGAAATTTTTGCACGTCCAGTACTGGATGTCGGACAAGCAGTGTGACAAATGAGAGACAGTGGAGGGATCGGGAGAAGTGGTGTTGAGGTAGAGCTGGGTGTCATCACCACACCAGACTCTGTGGATTGAAGGGATGTTCATCCTCATTAGTTGCCACTGAATCAGCCATAGTCAAACAGATCGTCAGAAGGCTTGGGTCTCTGTAAAATAGATCTTTATACCATGAAGAGCCATGCTTCATATCTCAAAGTTCTACTCACGAATGTAGGAACAGGCTAATCCACTCGGAATGATCTATCCATTAATCGGAGAGCACATCCTACGTGTATATTTTTGCCCAACCTTACATTTCTAACAGTGATAATAGAGTCAGACCAGACAGGATGAAGATAACTGTAGTAGACCCTCGCTGGTCTTACCATTTGTGGCATTCAGACCTAAATGTTTTACCAGAGGGGATTCTTTGATTCTATCTAAGATGAGGAGACCGTGCTCACATTTCAGAAGAAATTCTCTACTTGGGGCTAAGAATGATACATCTTATTGATTAGCTGCTGAAGACAATGACATTTTAGGTCTCTGAATTTATATAAAGGATGACAGATGACCTCGAAGCCTCCTGAAAACCTTCTTCCCATATCACTTATAGTGAAATGTAGTTCAGGTTTCCTGGTGTATACCTCAGGGTCTAGATCCTGATTCCTGTAGTCGGTCAAATATTCGGTAATACCCTCGGTCCCTCCTGAATTTATGTGTCAGGCCAATTCTATTGGAGTTTATAATTTATTTTCATAATTTCTTAAAGCACTTCGAACTTGAACCTTTCCTCAAAGCAATTCAGTTCTGAGTGGGACTGGAATATGGGGGTTCACAGCCTCATGAATCTTCTGTACAAAAATACTTATGTTATTGATGTGAACTAGCTGCCTTGAAAGATGACATAATTACTTATTAACAGTCATCACATTTGCCAGTAAGATTGGAGAACTTCATGTGCCAGTAATTCAATCTCCAGGCAGACAAGTCTATCTGGACAATGTCATTTGTTGCCCTAAGACCCTGGTTTACCAAAAAAAAATCCCGATTTCTATTTGGCACAGGGTAAAAAACTTACCTAAAATTTGAAATGTAGCACCTTCATTCCATCAATGTGAAGCTAGTTATTTGCCATACTATTCAGAAAATAAAATAGGATCATTCATTAGGTTAGGTTTGTGTCTTGGTTCAACAGTGTTCACTGGGGAAGTTCATTTTTCAACTGACAGTAATCCTTCAGAACTGTAGATTACATCACTCTTTGCTGTTCACTTTCAGGTCAGGATCTGTTTGGCTATGTTCTATTTGGCTCTGTTAAAGCTCATTCAACAAGAATAATTGCTGCTTCATTGGCAATATGAATACAGTTCCCATTTCTGAGACTTTCAGAGTGGTTACTTAAAGTTGCGTTCACAAATTAACTCAGCATTGATGTGCCAATCTCGTTATATGGCTCCTCAGATTTGTCCTTCAATATTATCCTCTCAACATTTTTTAGTTTTTTTATCGACAAATGTAACAATATTTCACTTTCAATTGGAAAGTTTTAATTAAATACAACATCACAAAAAAATCTCGAAAACACTAGAGGAAACTATTGGGTGGGGATTTACTTTATTACTCAATTTATGTAGACATGTATGAACTTTATTTCTTTGAGATTCTAGTTTTGGAATAATACTTAAAGCATCAACTCCTCTTGTACCATCTAATTTGAATGACAGTAATTCTATTAATTAGAGCGAGTGTTGGGGGGTCGCTAATTAAGATATCCTCGCTAACATGCCAATCTGCCCATGTTTTTTTTTCTAAATATCAAAATGGACTGGAGTTCACAAAAGTATGACATTTATAGGAATCGCTGTCATAGGATCTAAGCTTTGAACTAGGTTTTCTTTAGAAACAAGTTTTGACCTATTTATCTCCTGGTTACTGAACTGTAGGAGGAAGTTAAAATGGGATGTGCAGGAGTGGCTTTCACCAAGAACGGAGATTTCCAGGAAAATAATGGAACCAATTTTACATTTCAATTCTCATCCCCCAGTGAGTGAGGTCAGAGTAGGAATGTAATTATATTTAGGGTGTAAAATTGCAAAGGTTTCCAGTGGCATGTTCCCAGATGAATTTCATAAATGCCTCTGATCTTTGCTTTGTGGCAAATGTAGTAACTTCCTGTTAATTCATTTCATAATTATATTCTGTCAAGGCACCACAATTGGGGGACTTATGGGGCTGCAACTAATTAAAAAATAATATAGCATGATACATACAAGATAGTCACTGTAAAAGCTTCTATCACTTACCTTCTCTTTGTCATCTGACACTGTTCCACTATAAGTATTTACATCCAAATGGTGTCCTGTTGTCAAACCTGTCACCTGTGGCAAGCAATCACTCAAATCATGATTCATGTTATTTAAAATTAATTTAAAAAGTCATATTATTAATAATAATAGCTGGCTTGTACCATGTCTTGAAACCCTTGAGGGTGTCACAGACTTGCAGTACTTTCAAAGCCAAATACACCATGTTATGTCTATGTAACAACAGTGACTACACTTCAAAGCAAAAGTGATGGCTGTCTTGAGGTAGTGAAAGGAGAATTCTTTCTTTCTTTATGCCAGACACAATATTGTTGTGCAGACTTATCAAATGAGTTTTCACCCAAAACTCTCCCCAGTGTTTGTGTGCATTGGTTGGTCTAAAAGGAACACCTGATCTAAATGGTTTAAATGTAATTGACTTTTAAAAGGAATAAAGGTCTGGATGAAATGAATACAGGGATTTAAACATACTCAGTATTTTTGTTTGTATTACAGAGGTGAGTATACTTTTCCCCACGTTTCCCCATTGTGAAGATGCTATCTCTTGCTGGGGTTATGACTCCATAATTGCGAAGAGCCCTCTGGTACCTCACCCAAATTGCCATTCTTTATTTATGAACCTAGCCAGTGAGTTTCGACTGTCGACAGCATTAGAGCCAGGCCTGATCCTATCCTCATCCAAGCACACAAGTACATTTTCCAGCAGGAGTCACTGGCTAATTTCTCTTCTGCATAGTCCAGGTGCACTGAGGCCAATTGCAGTACCCCGCTGTCCCCTTGGCAGGGAACAATTCACTCTTTGCAAACTTCCTGGCTCAAAACCACACTGGGATAAGTACAGTTGTACACCTGTAGTGGACTAAAGAGAAGAAAAACTAAAACTTTTACAGAACATTTTAACAGAAAGTATAAAAATGGGAAATGCTATATTTGTGTGTGGAACAAACTGATTAGTGTACTGCAATCCTCAATGGCTTAATACAGTTATACACCTATCCATTGAGTTTTATAAAACAGTACACTTAACCTCAGCATTTGATACAGTTTGGTCTGTCATAGTTAAATGAATTGTTTTAGGAGAGCAGCCGGATTCACTGTGCACTGTACTCAGCCCCATTATTAACTATATTATTATAAAACCACTACAATTCCTACCCAAAGGGATAACTGTTGGAAAATCAAGAACAGCTCGTCGTTTATTCTCCCCCATCCAACATGATGAAATTATAAAACGCTGAGCATTCCAGCAAAATGCATTGTAGATTTTTAACCCTTTAACTGATACTGCCCCGTGAACTCATTTCCTGTTAATGAAGAAAACGCATAGCAGCTATTTATGCATTAATCTAGGTAGCATTTAGCCTGGAGACAGCTTCAGACATAAAACTACTCATTATTTATGTATCTCTTATAATGCCTTCAAAATGGTCATGTTTTAAGTATCCCAATGACCTACAAGACCTTGATGACGGATGGCCCTTCCCACTTCCTATATTTCAAGCAGTGACATTCGTTCAGGTTCCTGCACACTGATGTCATCAATAGCCCCAAGTCCACTAACAGTGTCCTCCAGCTGAAAAAAGAACATTTAAATATCGTGTGTACGATGTACAAAGTAGTAAATTCTCTGGATCATGCTACGACTTGAAGTAAATAATAGCGTATTCAAAAACGTGTCATGTTTCAGCACTCAGTCAATTCGAATCATTTCTACCTGTGTCCATTGTATTGATCCCAGCTATCAGAATTCTCGCTTTGCAATCTTTGGCCATTTTACACATTAAGTTCGCAGATCTTTGTGTTGTGCATTATGTGTTTCATCTTTACAAATGAAGAAACTTATAATTAAGATACCAACATTTTTTGCATCAATTTAAAACCTGCCATCTACATCCCCAACAAGACATCATAAATGAGTGACATTTCGCAGCAAACAGGCCATTTCGTGCAAAGCAACCAGTTGCTTCTAAAATCCTTTCTCACGACCTTTCATTTGACTGATTTTCATGTAAGTTTGAGATCTGATAATTAATTAAACTGGATCTATTTTAAAAAGAATGGGATTGTAACAGTACTAAACATAGTGACGAATTCTCACAATGAATTGGGTTTCAAACTTGGGAAGGGGGAAAAGGTTTATTATTGTGATTTTAGCAGCGCCCTTTAACGCAATTGTCAAAACAAATCGCTGCAAACAAGAGTGTGGCAACCAGTTGAGATATTAAACGAGAGAAAAAAAACATTCAATCTCGCGAAGACTAAGTAAATAAATCCAGATTTTAAACCAGCGATTGTAGGGATAAAGGGAATGGTTTACCAGTGCACTGGGAAAACAAAAATAACTGAGACTGACTGTACTTATTGGCCCCACCCACAAAGTTTAGCACTAAAGAAGCAAGACAATATTGACCTTCTTAATGTAACAATTCCGCTGACCTTCCAGCGAGATCAACTGACGTGCCTGCTCTCTTCCCCCTTCCTAGTTTCAGTCGCTGGGCTGAGATCATCTCAACAGTCAGTATGCGCGCTTCCTCTCTCTCAAACTCCTAGCAAAAGTCACCTAAACCATTTGACCTCTGCTAGGGGTGGGGGAGTGTCTAAAACACTCCAACATCATGCAACTTTCAGCCGTGCTCTGGGATTCCTGTCTGCAGACATAAAGTTTTTGTAGGTTTACCTGTGTTTATTACATTAAGTTTTTTTTAAATATACATGTATATAAAAAACTAGATATTTGATGCTCGGGTTTTTTTTTGGAAGTATCCGGTTTACAGATATGACTTTCGAACCAGTAAAAAGGGGGATTCGTGTCTTTTTTCGGGAGAGTCTTTCCCCCTCCTGGACATTCTTGTGGAATTGTGGCTTCGTTAAGACTGATCTTCCAGTCCCTCACTGCAGGCTACGCGTTGTCACATTTCTATCATTTAAGTCGGTAAATATTTGAACTGTAACCCTGAGTTGAACAAAATACAGTTCCCCCGCCCCCAAAGATTTCCAGTCTCGGCGTCATCGCCAATCGTAGGGATAAAGATTAAGAAAAGTCTCAATGCACTGATACACACTCGGCATTACTTCCAGTAATCAAAAGCACGAATGTTTGTTGCATCCCTGTAAGCACTCATGCTGTTTAAAACGGTGTCATTGTACATCACGGAAACATAACAGCAGTGCCTGCCATTAACAAGGCGCGTTTCTGCTGCGGAATAAAACAAATATGAAAAATAAAAATTGCATTGGGTTCAGTTACAGGAATCGTGTTACAATTTGTCAGCTGAATAGGAAATATCGTGCACGTTAATTACAGCATCTTTGTAGAAATGAAATCAATAGTTGGAATTGTGTACCTTTTCATGGTTTGAACATGAATTATTAATTGTTTCATTGCTTTTTTAAAAACGAGCCTGCAGCTATCTGAAATAAGTGTTAAAACGACGCTGCCTTAATTCTACACTTGGAAAGATGAGACTTTGCATCGTCTATCTGGTTTTGGCCGTTTTCATCTGGATAAACCTAAACTGCGCGCTTAACCGGACCATGTTTCAAACACATGCACAAATATATGGTGTACAAAGACATTAATATACAGACACAAACTCCGTCAAAATTATTTTTGCGTGCATTTACAAACCCAGTCCTTTCACGCGGGCCAACACAAACATTCCTTCTGGATTTACTTTTAGATCTACAAGCTCGCAGAACAACCTTTAATAAGCAAATAACTTCATTACCGACTACGGGTTTAATGTTTAACAAGCGACGTGTGCTTTTGGCGGTATTATATTGAAAGTAAAATACTACAATCTACCTAAATAAACATTTGCTGCGAAACGCTGATAATCGGGGTAAACCAATATATTCCCCGCACACAAGGTCAGCAGCCACCCGTACAGCCCCACACAATATTTAAAAGATTTACGATATAAATCTGTAGTGAAACTACAGTGCCGCAATGTTAAGTTTATCTCTATTTTCCGCATTGTTCTCTGTAATTCATCAAATTTCAACAGTAGTTTTCCCGCAGTTTCAGGCTATTCGGACACATACGACCATGTTAAAGCCCCAGACACCTCATTGATTGTTGACAGTCTGCGAGTAAATCTGATCGTTCAGCGATTACAAAAATTCAATGATATTATCCAGAGATAAATATTTTTTTACGTTATTGGAAAAATATCCACGACCTCCCGCCCCACTATTTTCAAATAAGGAACCTTTGGAAAAATCTACCAAAATATATTTCTATTTCCATATTAAATATTAAAACTATTTGCAATTTCTGTACAATTTTATGAATAAAAAAACCAAAGGATTTCTTCTATTTGTTGCTGGTAATATGTTCATCGCCTTTTCATTTACTTCTGCTCACAGCAATAATGTAAACAGAAGCCCGTCATAGTTTTCACTTTCGTTTATTTTTGTATGTTATGCCCTTCCTGGAATACCTGCCCGTGGAGCACATGTTACTTTGAAAGTAACTACATCGCTCAGTATCATTGTACGTTCATGGGTAAAATTATGTTTCCGACAATTATTCAGATCAGGCCTATAATAATGGAAGTGGAGAAAAATAAAGACGGCCCTAGAGTCACTAATAAGGATGTTTTGTGTTGTCAATATATATATTTAATATGGATTCCTCTTTTTAGAAGTCGATTATCAGGGGCAGTTTTAAAAGAGTGTGGATTTTAAAAGTTGCCAGTCAGTTTTGTTGTGATTTTTTATGTTGCTTTGATTTAACCAACTTATTTCTTTTTAAAGTGTTTTCGTCAATTTTTTTTAAAACTGTTTTTAGATTGTATCGTGTCACGATCAACTCGCCCATGCAGGAATACCTGGCGAGAAAGGCACGCACACACAGAGACACACATACAAACACACAGAGAGACACACATACAAACACACAGAGAGACACACATACAAACACAGAGAGACACACATACAAACACACAGAGAGACACACATACAAACACACAGAGAGACACACACAAACAGAGGCACACAATGAAACACACACATACTCAAGGGGACTTTGACATACAACGTTTTTATCCAGTTTTCTCTCATTTCTCATCCAAAGTACAAATGTATTCGCTTTACGTGTAAGTGTTGAAGTATTCAATGTATCTGGTATCAGTGTAGCAGGAAGAATTTGTAAAATATTGTAACAGTTGTTCTCCTTAAAAATAGGAACAGATACAACTAAACTCCGTCAACTAGATTCTCCCCTTTCAACAGCATGAAGATGCAATTGGTAGCAAAATGTGGCTTTTTTTGTAATAAGAATTAATAAGCTATAGTCAAATCACATACAGTACAGACAATAATTAGGAAATCCGTGCGTAGTTCTAATTTCTGAAAAGTCCTATCACGTCGCATTATATATGTTAATAATTTGTTTAGACACGTTACAAGTCTGCTTCTATCTGTGTTGACTCTGACCCACTGCACAGAGTAGGGCTGACCGAGCACAAACAAAACACACCAGTGAGCTTTAATATTCCCTCAACATTGAAACACTGAGATGTTGGTGTCGACATATTAGCAGTTCTTTGGAATCATGAAGAGTCTGAGCCCGAGCCCATACCGTAACTCCCTCGTCAAATATAGGTTATTGATTTCCATTAAACAAACTCCATATAAAATAACAGTATCTACTTAGCTAAATTATGTATGTAAACAGTGCATCTCATCGATTTTCCTCCTATTTGCACGCGAAAGGGCGCCTGTTTCTAACCAGACAAGTGACGCGAATTCTGTAACTTGAGAAAGTCTCGAGATAGTTATTTATTAATAATCGCCCTGGAAGTAGAATTCCGAGTATGTCGGTAAATTCTGAACCCAGTATAATTCATACAGACTGAAACAGCTTTAGTGTTAAAATGGTGGGTGACACTGAATTTAACTAATTCCGGTAATATTGCAGAAATAGCAAGCAAACCAAACACTGTCCCATGGGCGAGGCATGCAAAGAGTTAAATGCTGCTCCTATCTTGTATATTGTTTTTCTTCCAGATTTTTTTTTCTTGACAGTCCAATACCTAAAAAAAATTCTTATTAAAGGGCAGTCCATAGTTACAGGTCCCTTTTAATGATACCTCCTTGCCTCGTCCCCGTACCTTTTCACTAATTGAAAATTATTTCCCATTTATTTTGATGCACTACTTGCACTTCCGGCACAATATATACATTTGTTTGATTCTGGTATCTCTATGTATTCCTTCGTTTCAAATAATAATTTTAAACAGACCATTGTTAATTGGCGCATTATCTGAGATTTTCGAAAAATGACAAATGTCTTTTGTCTCCTCGGTGTTGAATTGGAAGTTAGATCGGGGGTTCAGATGTATGTTTATTGTGATTGAAAAACTGTTACCAGATTCTTGAAATGTTGTCTGTAAACAACCTTTACACAGCGAAAGAAACATTAAACATTTGTTTTTACTTTCTTATCCGTTTTGCTAAAAAGCTTGACCTTCTTAAGCAAAGTGAACTTTTTTTTAAGAACTGGGAGGATCTAATAACTGCAAATTATCTATGTTTTTCCATAATTATTATCATCGGGTTAAATGTCCTTATGAGAGAACATTTCTAATGATGCTTTCATATGTGATCTTTTTCATCAGTACAAATGTATACTTACAAATTAAAAACAGGAACTATTTGTTGGTTTGGTTTGCACTTTTTCCTTTGTGTCATTTGCCTGTCCAGCCGAGAACTCAGGGCAAAGTCCGTCCCCCAGTGCGGGCTGACAGCGCCCTCTAAAGGACAAAGGAGGGGAATGTGACCCCCGAGCCTAGGGACATCATGCTTCCCTGACATTAATGTTCTGCTAAAACTAAAAAGGAAAGGGAATATTAAAGCAATCAGGAGACCTTTAATGCTCCGCGCTCTGCCGGGAGAGGAAAACTGCAAGAATAACTTCCGACCGATTAACTTTCTTGAGTAAACTGAAAGATTTTCCGTGCACTCAATTGCAGCCGGTGTACATGTAATTACTAATGTGTGTGAGCGCTGAGAACACAGAGTGTCCATTCTGCAACTTAATATTTAAATAAAACTGCTAACAATAGTTTACTGCTGCAGAAATATATGATTTAGCTTTAATGAAAAATCTATCTAGTAACGAATATAAAACTAGCTCCTAGTTTAAGACATTGGCGACTATTTCAAAGTATATGTTCTGTATCTTTTATTTTTTTGCTATTTATTATGTTATGTGGTCTAATGTAAGCTTTCTAGAAGTTTAAAATATTCCTGTACATAACAATATGGCGTTATTCTGCACGAGTTATTCTAAACTATTATTCGTGTATTTGGAATTGTTTTTCAACACTTTCTGTACTTATAGTTAGTCAACGTTTTTTTTGAAACGGCAACTTTTTCGTTTCCTCAGTGTTTGCTTTAAGTCCGCGAACTTCTGTCTGAATGCACTAAGCAACATGTCTGCAAACACAAAATCGGTGGCATACAGTAAAATAATCTTATTCACTACTAGACACAGATGCTCAAATCGACTTGAAGGAAAATAGGATTTTTTTAAAAAAGAATTTCAAAAGTCTGCAAAGTTATCTAATGACGACAGCTTCACAAAATCATCCTGGAAATCGGTTTGATCATTCGACAAGAGTTAGTGTAAAATAAATTGTACAACATGCATATTTCTTTAAGCAGGTCGGACTGGGAATATTATCTGCTGCTACACTCATTAAAATATAATGGAAACTGTAATACATAAAGTCATCTTTTTATGTTGTAGTTGGGTACAACAGGACACTTATGACTAGAAACGTTAATATCACTAAGCCTGTCATCCGTGAAACTGGAAGCGTCTCGCATTCTGTATAACTTCTATTTCAAACAAACTTTTTTTCAAATTGACTTCCAGTCGAATTTGTATTTTTTTTTTAAAAAGGGACCTTAGGTATTGTTAAATAAATATTATTAATAATTCAGTATATTCTAATGAAGGAGGTTTAACTTTTACCGTGAAAGCTGAAAGCTATCTGTTTCCCAAACGCTTTCAGGTGATTAATTTAGTACAAGATATTACATTCAGGAAAAACAACTCATTTCCTGATTGAGTTAGATTCTTGCCGTTGCGTGGAGAATGATCCAGGCATACGAACGGGCAATTAGCAACCAAGTAAAAGTTCCGGAGCTCTTGCATTGAAAAACAAGGCAGACTTGAAACGTTTATTTCATTAACCGTGCTTCGAAACTGGGAATACTTCATTTGAATGCATTATACAACTGTATAACTTTAGGGGTGACATTTTCCCTTTTATTTTACCAACTAGGTAAACCCCAGCCAGCAGCATCCAATCTTTTGCTGTGCGTTGCAACCTGTTGCCGTAGTTTATTGAGTTTAACAGCATTTGAAGAGAATTAATTCCCTGAACCCACACCTCGTTACACATTAATCTAACAACATGGTCTCGAAGTACGTGCCTGCAAAAATGTACTCCAAATGTTTAATTCAGAATTACACTCCGAAAATATTTTTAATGCATGAATGTGTAATTAGATTGATAATATGGTTATATAGTAAGTATACGATTTGCATTCAATGTAATTTATACCAATGTGAACATAATTTTAATTGATAACATTTACTTTGCCATGCTGCACTCTGAATGTTTCGATAACTACATACAATGACCTCATATTATTAAAAGTCTTGTCACGTGTTGCAGCATGCCTTCATTATAAAGTTGGTGATATCCTTTATTTTAGCCCATGCGCCATTACTTTTATGGACACACAGAAGCACAAAAGCATTTCATAATTCAAAATAAATATAATTATTATAGATAAATATTATCAGGGAGTGGGGGGAGGTTTTAGACATGAATTCAGATTTGGGGTTCAGATGATGTTTCTAAACTGCTTGAGCTTTGCTCAAGGTTTATGATGATGTCACCCGCACCATTGAATTGGGTCACTGGAAACTCACCCGAGAGATATCCGTTATCCCTTTAGAACAAACACGTCATTGGTCCTAGACGGTGAGATAGGAGGTTATGTTTTGACAGTGTTTATACACCCATTAGGAGCTTACATTACTTCCCCATATAATCGCTGCCCCAACAAAACAGAACTGAGAAACAACTCTTGAAACTACAAACACCACCACCAGTCTTCAGTACGGTTCCATTTTAAGTTACCTCGCCGACATCATCTGCAGTCTCCGTTCTGCCTGATAACTGGCTTTGTGCCTTCAGTCCCAATGTGCCAGAATTACCAGTGCTCACAGCACAGCCCTTCTCTTCCTTTCCAGTGTTCTGAGTCACGCTTCTACCTCCTCCTCCTTCTTAACTCTGTTCACACATACCATATGAACAGTGTGGGGATACCATGAGATGGTCCATTAACCTTAACTCTCCACCAACTAACTAGCTCAGGCCTCCTGCTTCTAAAACAAAACAGAAGCTATGTTTTACAGTGTTATAAGTAGAGTGGAAAAAGAGACGACGGGGTGGGGTTGCTCTATCTGCATGTTGAATAATAATATTGTAACATACAGCCCCTCAATTATATAAATGTTACATATACGAAAACAAATATGGACATGACAATGATGCACACAATTGTTGAGAATTCCATTTTATACTTGTTGCTGTACTGACACGACTCGGGAAAGGGATGCGTCAGTGAGGCCACTGAATCACCATTTAAAATTCTCCTCATGTTCAATGCTATAGGTGCTGTTGATAAGATCTGTGGGCACAGGTCCTAACAAAACCACAGCAGCCAATTGCTGGCTCTCCACAGTTCTCACCACATATATGGGCTATTATCTACAATGAGATGGCACTGCTGTAATCCTAATGGTTAACTCTATTGTATGTAATGAAACAAAATGTTTCAAAAGACAATTAACATGGTACAGTTAGTGCTTAGGTGGCCAGTTCACCTCTCACACCGCTGAAAAAGATGACTGTCACAATGATAGTTGGACATTTGAATATTTGTCCCATATATTATAAATATATATTTTCCAGGATCTCAGACTTTTAAAACATTTCACCTCCCTCAAATTTCCCTTCTTTCTACAATCTACAGGCTTTTAAAACACAAGGTTAGCAGCACACAATCGTTACTTCGTGATTTAGCTGATCGTCTTTCCAATTCTTTTCAACCGTGTGCGATAAGCCTTTGCTCTTCATTTAGGTTTCTCAATTTAAAAAAGAGAGAACTAAAAGGGTGGTTTTGGGAGATTTTCTGTCATCACCAGTGGTGGCAAATCTATTATTGCCCCCGGGTCCTAAACTGTACCCGTTAGTAGGATATTATGTAATAACTTTACAAGATGCAAGCCTCTATGCTCATTCACAGAAGATAATAAGACAGTTATTCTTTCAAAGAGTATTCTTTGCTGGTCTCGAGGAGTTTAAAAAAGTCCCTTGGACAAATTGCACTTACCGGAGATCCTGGGCGGTTATTAATACCTGCCATTAATTTCACCTTTTGCTGTGCATGAAATATCTTATAAAGGTTAGTTTTCAAAGATGTCCTCACTAGCAATATAAATTCAATAGAATGTACGCTGTGGTACCAGAATGGGTATATATATATATATTATAAAATTCTTCACTTACTTTTAACTAGAAGGACAGGTTTCAAAATATGAACTGTGGCTTCTTCAATGCTATCAAAACGATCATGTAAAAGGCTAAACAACACGCACAGACTATGATGCAGTCTAGAAATACACCATAGCAATGGCATGTGTTTGTGGCCTTGTGGAACATCGTAGCAACGGCGTGACCTCATCAGGAGACATTTCACCCGCTCAGGGAAATGAATCTCGGACAGAAAAAAAATAAAGCGTGGAGGAAAAAGGGGCAACGTTCTGGTTTTGTAGTATTTTCATTGTGTAAGCAGATTATGGGGAGCATCAGCATAGAATATAGAAAATATTCTGCAGTGTCCTGGCCATGGGTGATACTTTTTTGCTCAGATACAATTAAGTAATCTTTGAAGGTTGGCTTTATTCCACAGTCACATATTTGTTTCTACAGGAACCACAGACAAATCAAAGTGAATTAGCTTATTTTTATCATGTTCATATGATTGAAGTAGATTAAATTTGCATCCCGGCTGTGGAAATTGAACCTATCTACTGTAAATCAGTTGCTAACTGATTTAAGCAGCTAGTGCAGGAATCTTACGGAACAACTTGCATTTATATAGCACCTTTAATGTAGTAAACTATCCCAAGGCACTTTGCAGAAGCATAATCAGACAAAAATTGACACCGAGCCAAAGAAAGAGATATTAGGATGGTCAAAGAGGTAGGTTAAAAGGAGCATCTTAAGGGAGAGAGAGGAGGAGAGGTTTCGGGAGGGAATTCTAGAGTTTAAAGTCTAGACAGCTGAAGACACGGTTGCCAATGGTGGAGCGAAGAAAGTGGGCGATGCACAAGAGAACAGAGTTGGAGGAAGGCAGAGTTCTCAGAGGAATACAGAGATTGGAAGGGGCAAGGCCATGGAGTAATTGGAACATTTGAATGAGAATTTGAAAATTGAGGTGTTGATGGACCGGGAGCAAATGCAGGTCAGCGAGCACAGGGGTAATGGATGAATGGGACTTAGTGACAGTTAGGATACGGGCAGCAGAGTTTTGGATGAGCTCAAGTTTATGGAGGGTGGAAGATGGGAGGCCAGCCAGAAAAGCATTGGAATAGTCGAGTCTGGAGGTTAACATGAGTATGGATAAGGCTTTCAGCAGCAGATGGGCTGAGGCAGGAGCAGGATGGGTGATGTTACGGAGGTGGAAAAAGGCATTCTTTGTGATGCCGAGGATATAAAGTAGAAAGCTGAGCTCAGCGTCAAATAGGACGCTGAGGTTGTGAATCGTCTGGTTCAGCCTGAAGCTGTGGCCAGGGAGGGAGATGGAATCGGTCGCTAGGGAACAAAGTTTGTGGCAGGGGCCAAAGACAATGGCTTCAGTCTTGCCAATATTTAATTGAAGGATATTTGGGCTCATCCAAAACTGGGTGTCAGACAAGCAGTCTGACAACACAGATACAGTGGAGGGGGTGAGAGAGGTGGTGGTCAGATACATGAGACACTAACACTAGGAATGGAAGCAATGCTTTTATTGTGCTACAAAGCATAATGCAAAATTCTACTGCCAATAGTCCTGATTAATAAGACAAGCAAGAATTTTCTGATTGAGGGTCAACTGAAAACAATTGTCAGCTTAGAAAAAAATAAGAAAAAGGACAATAACAGAGATGACAATCAGCAGAATCGACCATAATTTTCACTAAGTACAATTCATAGAAAATAGCTGCCCTTTAGCATATGGTGATATTTGCTGAAAATTATCTCCCCCAATTGGTTACTTAAAGGGAAATCATCGCAAATCCAGGCTATATATTTGAAATTAGTCCAAAACAGTACTACCAAAGTAACACCAGTAAACCAGATTATCTGGTCATTATCTTATTGTTGGCCACCATATTTCCTACATTACAACAGTGACTACACTTCAAAAAATACTTCATTGGATGTAAAGTGCTTTGTGATGTCCTGAGGTCATGAAAGGTGCAATATAAATGCAAGTGCTCTCTTCTTTCTTATTTGGAAATGGCAGTGGACCCACATGACCAGCTTTCTTTTGTAAGCTTGTTTAACAGCATTGCTCTGTAATCATGAGTTATGTTTCAACATCTCTGTCTGTACTCACGAAGGATGGTGCAAGTCCATGGAATTTATAACTCAATTTCTACATATAAGGGCTGCAAATTATAATTTTAGGCATTTGTTCAAGTGGAAAAAGCTGTATCAATACAAATAGGCTTTTGAAGTACTGTAAATAAAAAAGCTCTGATTATAATTACTGATTAGCCAAACTTAGAAGCTTGTGTATTTTGGAACAGTTGGCACCATACCTGGAATACTGTGAAGTAAAGCTCCAATTAGGAATCCTGGTTCGATTGTTGCATGTTATTTCTAAGGGCGTATTCACACTGTGTGTTCAGTGATATCCATTTTGCATCAACACTAAACTGGCAGTGTAAATCTGGAGCCAGAGCCCAACATGATTTCTGAGCAAAGAGAAGTGAGACTTCCTAGAGGGGGTAATCTCACATCACTTTGGTTTAACAACACATGGACTGTAGATCCCTGTTGGACCCCTTTGAAAATTTGTAAACCCACCTGACAATTTAAATGTTTTGGGAGCAGACATTCTTCGCTCTCTATTCTCCAAATATTTAAATGTCCAACTTTTGGGAGACAACTAGGAGACACGCATGTAGCCAGCCATGCGCAGAGCTCTCTCCTAATCAGGGCCATTACAGCTCCAAGCAGGCAAGAGCCAATCAATGCGAATAGGACTCTGCTTGCCTGGAACCCAAACTGCAGCTACCCGGTGTCGCAGAATGATTCTGTACTATTTGTGTTAACAGGCCAAAGTGTAGGAGTACGAGGGGATCAGAAGTGACTCCAGAATGCAGCTTCCTTTTTAATGAAATTGGATGATTTATTATATTTGTTATTTTGAAAGGGAATCTGAAATGTGACACCAAAGGAGAATGAGGGAAGCAGCAGGGCGATACTTGGTCACATGGTAAGTAGTGTCATGAAAATCTGGCCTTATCACTCTGATCTAGAGGCACATTCATTGTATAAAAGTACCACAAATGCCTGTTATTGGTGGGTTTTATATTAAAAGTGACCTCTTGAGAGTTCGGTTCAGTGATTCAGCTTAGTTGGACTTTCAAATTTTTGACAGCCTGATGGCACAGCATGCTTGAAGTTTGGAGTCATATGAAGCGTGTTTGTGTCCACAATTCCCCACATAATGAGCTCCCAACCTCAGTTGGGCATCATGGGGAAGTGGCACTCTTGAGAGAGGCCTGAGACCCAAGAGACCTGCCTACCCTCTCAGCAGGTGCATGGCACAGGACACCTGAAGAGTGGGCCAATGTAAAATAAAATGAAAAATAGTTTTGAAAAATTATGAAAGAGAAAAAAAATCATATGGCTGAGAAAGCCCAGACCTTTTCATTAAAACTACTTCTACTTAAAGCTAATTATGTACTTTTTCCATGACACTGAATCACTTGTTATGCTGTCTTCCACATTGCTTAATACTCATTTTGATAAACAGCCACATCAAATGAGATTTTGTCAGTCTGTTCAGAGTGCGTTGTTCTGCCCTGCACTTGGTTGACCTACACATTGTTTAGCAGTGCAGTGTGATTGACTTGATTCAAAGGGTAAGGTTGCAAAGGCAAAGCAGCTTGTAAGATATTTTATCCTGTTTATAAATGGGGAAAAGTGCGCTACGTCATCACCACTTTGCTGATCGCTGCTAACCTGTGTCTTAAAGATAAAAATATGAAAATGTACAATGAAATGTTTATGCTGGTATAACACCTCCTGCATCACAAACTTGCAATGGTTTCTAATATCACAGCTCTGTAGTGGAAATTTCAGAGTGGGTGTTCTATGAACTCAGGCTGTTTGGAAGTAACTAATAAAGAGATAGTGGCCTTTACTCAGACAGTCAAGCTCACTTTACTTCAGTTCGTAACATTTGAAATTATAGGGGTAACCTGGCAGCTCCAGTGATTGAGTGCGTAATTGTGAGTTTGAGTCCCAGAACTTGCCACTCAAACTCCTTCACTTCAATTGGATAAATTGCAGCAATACGTGGCTTAGCTCCAAGACATAAAGTCACATTATTTCATCTTGGTGGAGGAAATACAAACTTTGATTCATTTGACCCACCCAAACTCAACCTCTTTTTGGCTCATCACAACAAAAATATTAGAAACAGGAACCATGAAGAAACCGCATAAGCATACAAGAGGAAGAAAAAGACAATGAAAAATACATTAGTCAAAATGTGTAACTAATATTATAAATGATGAAAATGTTGCAAGATAAAAATATCCATTATTGTGATTAATAGCTACAATGATTAAAAAAGGGCATAATCAAAATCATTAAAGTTTTATTGATTTGGAGCATTGTTTTTGAAGTATTGGGTGTAAAGTCAATTTAAACAAATCTGTGGCAGCTGCTGCCTGCAGTTACCACCTACACAAGTGTGGCCCAATTCCAGATCCACAAGTCTATGTTCCTGATTCCTTTTAAGTTTAAAACACTTTACCAACCTTTATTCATCCAGACTGCTTCCACCGACCATCTTGGAAATGGAACCAAACATTTAAAAATTGGCCTTAGGCTAAAAAAGCAGTTCCAAAGGCTGATTTCCAACCGGTAAAAATGGCAAAGATTTACAGACTGATATTCTCAAATCATAGACCATAGTATTCTTTGATGTATAAACGTGTCAAAACAGGAAGGGTTGCTGATAGATCAGTAAAGTTAATGGGTAGCCCAATAATTGCTAATAAAAATGATATAGTAATAAAGAGAAAGAAAGAAAGAGAAAACAAACTTGCATTTATAAAGTCCCTTTCACGACCTCGGGACATCCGAAAAAATGAAGTATTTCTGAAGTGTAATCACTGTTGTAATGCAGGAAACTACATATGTATATATTTTTGCAAGTAGAGCAATACTTATTTACCTGAAATATGTATCTGCTTGTTTGAGTAAACAATTTATCACATCTCTGTTCAGTGTCATTTTTTCTTCTGCATCAAGGTTACAACATATTGAGAGTAATTTCTACTTTGATGGAAAACTGGGGGTTGTGGGTCAGCCTCCTGTTATATATTCCCGCCCAGATTTCCTTCCCATTGACTTCACTGGAAAGGAAAATCAGGCAGCGTGTATAAGGACGGCTGATCTGCAATCCTCAGTTTTCTGTCCACGCCCAAAGTGAAAATGACTCCTCAGTGCCTCTTTACCTACATGAGCACTTCATTTTCTCCCCAATGTTCTACCTTTTTCTCTGAAAGGCTGTTACTCAATTAATTGTATAATGTTTACACCATGTGTGGTGCTCTATTTTGCTCTAGGTTTTGCAGCCATCAATTTATTTAAGAGAAAAGTGTTATATTTTAAAATTATTTTCTACCCTTCTTATTCTAGACTTTTCAGCTCTTGTCTTAGAGCTGAGATCCAACTCCCTATGACTTTGAGAATATCTTCACTAGTGTTAATATCTAGGTAAACTGACTAAAAGCTTCTATAGATATGTCAAGAGAAAAAGATTAGTGAAGACAAATGTAGGTCCCTTAGTCAGAAATGGGGGAAATTATAATGGGGAACAAAGAAATGGCAGAACAATTAAACACATACTTTAGTTCTGTCTTCACAAAGAAGGACACAAATAACCTGCCAGAAATGTTAGGGAACCAAGGGTCGAGTGAGAGGGAGGAACTGAAGGAAATCAGTATTAGTTTAAAAAAAAGTGCTAGGGAAATTAATGGGGCTAAAGGCTGACAAAGCCCCAGGGCCTGATAATCTATATCCCAGAGTACTAAAGGAAGTGGCCCTGGAAATAGTGGATGCATTGGTGATCATCTTCCAAAATTCTATAGACTCTAGAACAGTTCCTACAGATTGGAGGGTGGCAAATGTAACCCCACTATTTAAAAGAGGGAGAGAAAAAACAGGGAATTACAGACCAGTTAGCCTAACATCAGTAGTGGGGAAAATGCGAGAGTCTACTTTAAAAGATGTGATAACAGAACACTTGGAGGACATTAACGGGATTGGACAAAGTCAGCATGGGTTTATAAAAGGAAAATCATGCTTAACAAATCTAGGAGTTTTTTGAGGCTGTAACTAGTAGAATAGATAGGGGAGAACCAGTGGATGTGATGTATTTGGATTTTTAGAAGGCTTTTGATAAGGTCCCACACAAGAGGTTAGTGTGCAAAATTAAAGCACATGGGATTGGGGGGAATATACTGGCATGGATTGAGAATTGGTTGACAGACAGGAAACAGAGAGTAGGAATAAACGGGCCTTTTTCCGGGTGGCAGGCAGTGACTAGTGGGGTACCGCAGGGATCAGTGCTTGGGCCCCAACTATTCACAATATATATCAATGATTTGGATGAGGGAACTAAATGTAACATTTCCAAGTTTGCAGACGACACAAAGCTGGGGTGGAATGTGAGCTGTGAGGAGGATGCAAAGAGGCTCCAATGTGATTTGGACAAGTTGGGTGAGTGAGCAAGAACATGGCAGATGCAGTATAACATGGATAAATGTGAGTTTATCCACTTTGATTGTAAAAACAGAAAGGCAGATTCTCTGAATGGTGATAGATTGGGGAAAGGGGAGGTGCAACGAGACCTGGGTGTCCTTGAACACCAGTCGCTGAAAGCAAGCATTCAAGTGCAGCAAGCAGTTAAGGAAGGTGAATGGAATGATGGCCTTCATTGCAAGAGGATTTGAGTACAGGAGCAGGGATGTCTTACTGTAGTTATACAGGGCCTTGGTGAGACCACATTTGGAGTATTGTGTGCAGTTTTGGTCTCCTTATCTGAGGAAGGACGTCCTTGCCATGGAGGGAGCGCAACGAAGGTTTACCAGACTGATTCCTGGGATGGCAGGATTGACGTCTGAGGAGAGATTGGGTCAACTAGGCCTATATTCACTATAGTTTAGAAGAATGAGAGGTGATCTCATCGAAACATATAAAATTCTAACAGGACTAGCATTTAAGAAGAAGCTAGATAAGTACATGAGGGAGAAAGGAATGGAAGGATATGCTAATGGGGTTAGATGAAGTAGGAGGCTCATGTGGAGCATAAACACCAACATAAATCAGTTGTACCGAATTTTTCTGTGCTGTAAATTCTATGTAATCTCCAGTGAATGATAGAGCATCCACAGCATCAGAACTTGTTTTTAGTTGAAATTACTAAGCAAGTTTATTTTACAAAAGATAAACTATATTAAACACAACAAACACTTGCATTTATATAGCAAAACATCCCAAGGCACTTCACAGGAGCAATTTTCAAACAAAATTTGACACCGAGCCACATGAGATATTAGGACTGGTCAAAGAGGCAGGTTTTAAGGAGTGTCTTAAAGGAGGAGAAAGAGGTAGAGAGGCAGAGAGATTCAGGAAGGGAATTTCAGAGCTTAGGGCCTAGGCAGCTGAAGGCATGGCCGCCAATGGTGGAGCGATTAAAATCGGGGATGTACAAGAGGGAAAAATTGGAGGAATGCAGAGATCTCGGAGGGTTGTAGGGCTGGAGGAGGTTACAGAGACAGGGAGGGCCAAGGCCATGGAGGGATTTGAAAACAAGGATGAGAATTTTAAAATCGAGGTGTTGCCAGTCTGAGAGCCAATGAAGGTCAGCGAACATAGAGGTGATGAGTGAACTGGACTTGGTGTGAGTTAGGATATGGGCAGCAGAATTTTGGATGAGTTCAAGTTTATGGAGGGTGCAAGATGGAAGGCCAGCCAGGAGAGCATTGGAATAGTCAAGTCTAGAGGTAACAAAGGCATGGATGAGGATTTCAGCGGCAGATGAGTTGAGGCAGGGAAGGAGACGGGAGATGTTACAGATGTGGAAGTAGGAAGTCTTGGTGATGGAGCGGATATGTGGTCGGAAGCTCATCTCAGGGTCAAATAGGATACATATATATTTACAGTAGAAATCTTTCTGTCGATCTCCTTGAAATGAAAACAATAAAAGGTCATAATCTAATGCTAAGCTGTTCTCCTGTAGAATACTTTTTATTACACATATATATTTATTTATTCCTTATATTTCTTACTATTGCAAGGGGCTGATTTAGTCTTAGACTATTCTCTGAAGAATACCAAATTAATTCTCTCAATTTCACTTAGCTCATCTCCAATCTCAGCTCTGCCTTTCTTTTTAAGTACCCCAAAAACAGTTATCAAAACTTCCTGGACCTTAAGTACGTGACCACCCAAATTCAAAAAAGGAACCATCAGTCCACTTACAAATGGAACCAGTCACACAGCATTGTTTAACTTTGAACGATTTTTTTTAAAAAAACTGGTATTTGTTTGATACATCACTGAGCATCATTCAGGTTTAAAAACTCAGATTGGTAAAAATTGTTCTTTGAGAAAAGAAATGAAATAATTGGCATACGACTGACACTGGGATTCAACTTTAGCGGTAATAGGGTTAACTTCTCTGTACGTTTACTTACAAGGTCAGGGGCCCAATTTTAAGTGGCGTAAACAAAGCAATAGTGTTCTGAAATAACGTAGGGTCAGTTACCGCCCTGTTTACGCTGGTGCCACCGTCTTGAGTAGGGTCCTGAGATGGGTGGCTGGAGTGGCAGGAGGCCACTTGTTATACGCAAATTGGGTTCCCCTGACAAACGTAGGATTCTGATTGAAATTTTAAGGTACAAATGAGCGGAGCATGTGCCACACACACTCCGCCATTTTGTATTGTTGTTTGGCGGCCTAATTATTGGTCCTTAAAGGAACCGCTGAAAGCCACTCAGAAAATGGCTTTTCTTTTTCATTTTTATTTTAATGTGGCCAAGAGGGGATTGGCCCTTAGTAGCACGGGCACATCAATTAGGTGCCCTCCTCCTGACCCCCATATCCTCTGGTGGGGACATGGGTGGAGGACATTGGTAGGTTTGCATTCCCAAGCAATTTTGGGGACCTGATTTCTTGCACTGAATAGCTTTTATTACACCTCAGGCATTATGTACACCCCTGTCTTTTGCCCCAGGACGTTCGTTTACAGACCCAAACAGACCCCACCTGAGCTTTTCGTTGAGACCCATCTTCACCATACCTGTGAAGCCAAGTGTACATGAGTAAGATTAATATGAGTAAAGACAGGTTCTGCTCAATCCCATTTTGATATTTCATACTACTTACCTCTTTATACTTTGGAGCTGTACACAACTTTGATGACTGTAAACAATAAGAATTAAACTTTCTCCTAATTAGAATTTACAACAAATTAAACAGCAGCAGCCTGCCTTTTCAAACTGAGAAAAGAAGATAACGTTTTGATTACCAATGATGCATTGTTGATCCTGTAAATGTGATATGTTCAGTGTGTCAGCCGTGGCTCAGTTGATAGCTGCTCCCACTTGTGAGTCAGAAGATTGTGGGTTCAAGTCCCACTCCAGAGACTTGAGCACACAATCCAGGCTGACACTCCAGTACAGTACTGAGGGAATGCTTCTCTGCCTCTTTCTTTCACATGAATATTTTCAATATGCTGCACAGACATAGTGGGAAAGCTTTCCTGACATCAAAAGGGCAGTGTAATTATAAGATATCAATGCACACTCTCAATGGTGAACAATGGACACACAGGAAGTTAGGATAAATCCAGCCCACACGGCTTGGTATTCATGGGTGTGCCTGTTTTTTACTTGTAAAAGGCGGCACTGGCATGAAACGTCTTATAGATCTTTTTGACACAGAGAACATTCATTTCATACAGAAAGTGTTATAAAAGAGTGGTTTATAAAATTATGCTGCATTATATTGTAAGGCAACAAGGCAGTGGAAACAAATTGCTGTGAGCGTGCCACTCGCCAGTTCAAAGTTCAATCGTTGGCTATATTCTTAGATCAGACAACTTACATCTTAGCTGTGAGCTCCCTGCCTATGCGTACCTGCTGATGGGAGCCCACCAAAGGGAAGGGACAGTAAAGTTCACATCCCACCCTTAAAAGACTCCTGTCCATAATTAATGGGATGCAGCCACATAAGGAGTCAAAAATAGTTTCAGCCTTATCAAAGGCAGTAAAGATGTTAAAATATTTTCTAGTGGCTCCAGAGGCTGCATGGTGACAAAGAATTGGCTATCAAAACCCAAAGGCAGGCAGAAATAAATGCAGAGGGAGGGCATGCAGTCAGCGGGCAAGTGAAATAGTGGCGTAGCACTGTTGCCCCCTGTTTGATGGAAGGCAGAGTGGAGGTGTTGAGGAATGAGGCATGTGCAAAGAGGGCTGCCCTGCTTGACTCTCCAGGGCACACTCCCCAGGGGACAGGAGTGCAGCATGCTTGGCCATGGTCAACTCTGTGCATACTACCCGCATGACCCGGCAGCAGTTGCGGAAGAAGATGGCATACCTTAAGGAAGCTGCCAAGATAAGACTACCCAATCCATGTGCTACTTACCATTTAGATACCCCAAGTAAACATGCCACAAAATGTTGCCTTTCAACCTACCCAACATGTGGTGCTCATGCAACCATACAGCTCTTTCATTGCTTGACCATGCAAACCCACACTCCAGTGTGGGTCATGTTCAGCTGTAACATCCAACTGAAAGCCTTGCCACACTTATGTTTTCAAAGCGCTTCACATACTTCAGTTATGTGGAGAGACTGGAGAAGCTGGGATTGTTCTCCTTAGAGGAGAGAAGGTTAAGAGGTGACCTAATAGAGGTATTCAAAATTATGAGGGGTTTTGATAGAGCAAGTAGGGAAAAACCGTTTCCTCTGGCAAGTGGGTCGGTAACCAGAGGTCACAGAATTAAAATAATTGGCAAAAGAACAAGAGGGAAATGAGAACTTTTTTCACACAGAGGGTTGGTTAAGATCTGGAATGCACTACCTGAAAGGGTGGTGGAAGCAGATTCCATAAGAACTTTCAAAAGGCAACTGGACATGCACTTGAAGAGGTGTAATTTTCAGGGTTATGGGGAAAAAGCTGGAGTGTGGGACTAAATTGGATAGCTCTTTCAAAGAGCCAGCACAGGCATGACAGGCCGAATGGCCTCCTTCTGTGCTGTAAGATTCTATGGTTCACACATCAAATTATTGCAGCACAACTTAGCTGCATGATACTTGTATTGACACACAGGATGGACTGAACGTTAGGCACCTGTCATTATCTATGTGCATCTTCAACTTACATGTCAAGACGACTTTTTCTGTTTAAATGACAAAATGCCCCATAATACAAGGAAACAAACACAACTAGAAGGGGGCTCAGAAACGATAACGTAAAAGCATCAAAGGAATCTTGGGAAGTTCAAGCCAAGGCCTCTTCCAAGCTCAGGGCTAGAACCATCCAACTCTTGTGTCTGCTTCCCGTTCTCACTCACTCCCATAAAACCAGACGCACAACCACACAAACATCACAAATAATTAATATTTTGGAATGAGAGTTCTGTTTTAAGATGTGCCTCGGAGCTGCTATTCTAATCTTTGTCCCTTTTCTATCATTGTAGGCCTGGAAAGGTAGCCTTCTAGCACTGATAGTTTTGGGTGCCCCATTATATATAGGATATTAAAGCCATACAGCATAGATTACATAAAATGGCAGCACAGAAACAAGCCAATTGGCCCAACTGGTTCATGCAGGTGTTTATGCTCCACACAGGCCTCCTCCCACCCCTCTTATCTAACCCTATCACTACTACATTCTATTCCTTTCTCCCTCATGTGTTTATGTAGCTTTCCCTTAAATGCATCTATGCTATTCGCCTTACCTACTCCATGTGGTAGCAAGTTCCACATTCTAACCACTCTCTGGGTAAAGAAGTTCCTCCTGAATTCCCTATTTAATTTATTGGTTCCTATCTTATATTTATGGTCCCTGATTAAGCAGGATGATGCAAGTCAGGAGGAGACACTTGAGACTCTGGGATTATTTTCACTGGAATAGAGAAGGCTAAAATGAGATTTAATAGGGGTTTTTAAAATTACAAAAAGTTTTGATAGAATGTATAGGGAAGACTATTTTCTCTGGTTGGGAGGGGTCAATGAGAGGGATCAGGGAATGAGGAGAGAAGTTAGGAGGAATTTCTATATACAGAGGGTTGTTAGAATGTTTTGTCACACAGAATGGTTGAGGCATTGCTTCTTTTAAGGGAAACTTGGATGAACATTTGATGGAGAGGAAGGTACAGGCCTACGAGAAGAGAGCAGGACATTAGGATTAGTTTTGGATTGATCTAAAAAAGAACTGGCAAAAACACAATGGGGGCTGAATGGCTTCCTCTGTGTTGAAATCTTCTATTTTTCCAACGTTAATACTTATCTTAAAAGGAGGAAAATCTACCCATATGTATGCAGGTATGTGACAACATAGGTCGTCTGTTACAATAAACGCCAATCTAGGAAACTTGCAACTACTGACGAACTACACAGTTCCAGCAGACTATCGTACTGGAAAGTTTATCCTGTACCAATCACAGTGATGTCTGTATCTGCCATAGATTCAGTATGCACATTTAGGACAAGGGGCTTTACGGAAAATTTCCATTCTGCATCCAATCCCCAGTGCTGTGACCAACGTTGGAATCTGCTTGCTCTGCTGGGTCACATGGTTAGCATAAACCAATCAGCAACACTTGAAACTCACTACAGTTTTAAAATATTGCAAACTCACAGACAGAAAACTTTTAATAATGCACACCATTAGCTCCCACTCACTCTACAACCCGTACTGATGGGCCTCGCACATTCCATTGTCATTTGCAGTTCATTGTATTTTCACACTGTTGAGGAATGAAGACTTTTCAAAAACTTTCTAGTCAATATACTTCCCATTATTTTAAACCCATTATTCAAAATAAACTGTAGAAAATCCTCAATAACAGAAAGGTACACACCCCCAAAGATGTGGGCCCAGAATTTACTGTGAAAGTAACGGCGAGGCTAACTGCGCCCACTAATATTTATGCGCAGATCGAACAGCACTTCCCGGCGAGCGCACATGCGCAGTTAAACATAAGAATCCGGAAGTTTCTGTCCAAGATGCCTTGCCCCTCGCTGTCTGATTCACCATTCAAATACGACGTGAAATTCCTATATTTATGTGGTAGATACGGACTAAACGCACCACAAAAACTTAGGGCTTGTCCATTTCAGTCTAAGTACCCTTTCAATGATGTGGTAAGTATTAATTAATGTCAAATAACCTCTCTGGCACTGAAAATTAACTTTTACAAGTGTGGAGTCTCGTTCCTTCAGCTTTTAATTGTTGTTGGAGATTTAAGAAAGAAATTTAAAGAACATTTCTTTTTTAAACTTTTTCTTTCTGCCTCTTTTCTCTCTCTCTCTTAATCCAATCTTTCTTTCCCTCTCTTTATTTCGCTTACTGTACCTGATTTGACATTGAATTCACTATTCTAACTTACACTTCCTGGTTCAAACTCTGTGTTGTTCATTAACGATTTTTCAATCTGATTGGTTAAGGAGACGCACAGGTCCCAGGTACGCTGTTTGGATCTCTAACTTACAGCAACTTGCAGAGCAAAAACTCATGAAGAATCAATGGGTAAGGGTAGGTGCCTTTCGTTCCCTGCTCACAGTAATTTCTGGCCCATTGTGATCTTCATTCTCTGTTTGACGATCACCACGGGATTAGTTCTGGAGTCAGCAGCTCATAATGGAAGAAGCTTTGCTCCTGCTCCTTTGCGGGTGTGACTTTTCACATATCATGTTGCATTACATGTAGATTTAGATCTTGAATTTTCAACAAAAATATTTACACTCCAAGCACTTCACCCTTGTTGGCACAGACTGATAATCATGACATGATCACTAGTAATTTATTGCGTGGTAATCCAGATTGACTACCAGAAAAGAACACAGCAAGTGCATAAATACTAGCATTGACTATCATTAACAGTGTCATAATATAGGATTATAGGAACATACAGGACCAGAAAAGACCCTTGCAGTCCATCAGGCTAATCCTAGTGTCTAGAAAATAGTACCTCGTGCCCCTCGATCAAATTTCCCTCTCTTGAATTTGTTGATAAAATCCGCTCCCATTTAATCCTTTCATTTATTCCATACATTCACTACCCTCTGAGTAAAGTAGTTAAATCTAAACTATCTTTTCACCCTCCCTCTTCTAACCTTGAGACTCTTGTTGTAGTTCCTTTGACTATGTTAAACTTATTGAAATTTATATTCTCTATACCCTATAGGTTCTTGAATACTTCAATAATTTCTCTTCTCCAGTGTAAAGATCCTCAGTTTCTGTAACCTCCCCTTGCTATCAATTTAGTTGCTTTCACTGCACCCTCTCCAATACCTGACTGTCTTTCTCGTAACAGTGACTAGAATGGTACATGGAACTCCAAGTGAGGCCAGACCAACACGCTGTACAAACTCAGAATCATTCCTGAAATTTGTGCTCTATTCCTTACAGCCAAAGATCCTATTTGCTGCCTTGTGACTCTACTGATGGCTTCAGTGATCTATCCACCAACACCCCTAAATCCCACTCCTGCACCATGTCCTGTACAATAAGACCACCTAGTCTATGTTGCCATTGTTTGTTATCCTTTCCTAATCTCATGACTTTGCATTTGTCCATATCAAATGACATCTGCCACTAATTTGCCCAGCTCCCCAATCTATCCAGGTGCTTTTGTATTTAATCAGGCTGTTCCCAGTTGTTTATAATCCCTCCCAGTCTGGTATCATCTGCAAACATGGAGATTTGTTTCGGTCCCTGCTTCCAAGTCATATGTACTTTATGACTTTATATGTACTTTATGTTATGTACATTGCAAACAGCAACAATCCCAGCACTAATCCTGAGACACCCACTCGTTACCTCTTTCCATGCCAATCCAGCTCCAACCACTCTTTGCTTCATTGTCAATCCATTTCAGAAGCATTTCAGCTATACTGCGCTTTCCAATCTTGTCGACCAATCTTCTACGTGGCATTGTATCAAAAGCTGAAATCTAAATAGACAACATCTACTGAGTCCCCCCTTCATAACGTTTGTTATCTATCCAAAGAGCTGAGAGATTTGTCAAACATGGTTTCATTCCAATACTGGCTGCCTCTCACAGTTCCATATTTCTCCGAGTGCTTCATCATTTGTTCCTTCAGGATGTGTTCCAGTACTTTCGCTACAATAGATGACCAGCATGTAGTTCCCTGGGTTAACTCTTTCCCACTTTTTATAGATTAGTATCACATTCCGTTTTCTCCAATCCTCAAGCATAGTCCCTGTTTCCAAGGGTTCCCTAAATATACCTGTTAGGACATGTCCAATTTCATTAGCTACTTTCTTAAGTACCCTAGGGTGCAATCCGTCTGGACCCAAGGCCTTGGCTTCCTTCAATGTCCTCAGCTCATCCATCAGTTAGAAGGCTGCCTGACGTCCCCCCCATAAGCACAGACACAAAGAATACTTGCCATTCCTTAATCACTTGATGTAATGGTCCCTTTGGAGTCATATTGTTTCCCTGACTGCCTGCCTGCTTGATACAAATGTATTTATAAAAGCTTTCCATGTTGTCTTTTATATTCCCAGCAGTCCTGATCTCATTGTCTATTTTGGCTCTGCTGACCAGTTTCTTGGCCCGCCTAATCTTATTTTAATGCTCATTTCAGTCCTCTGGTCTATGTGTGGCTTTATATCTGAGGAAGCTTTTTCCCCCTCTTATCCCTTGCAAAATGTTCCTTGTTGCCCAAATCAGTCACCTTTCTTCTCCACTATACTTTGTGCCAAGTGGTATTTAATTATTCTGTAATGACATTAATGTATTCCTGAGAGTGTTCCACCTTCCAGATGTCTAGTTCATCTGCCCCCCACCACCAGATCGCATCACCTTCCCTCCAAGTCTGCTTTCTGGAGATTGAGTGTTCATGTAGTACTCCTCTCCTTCTCTAGCGTGAGCACGACACAACTCCAGCATTTTGTGGAGACTATTTCCAAACTATTCTTTTATTGTAGCCTGCTCCAGTATTGCTTGGTTATTACACAGTGTCAAGGCTAATATTGCCTCCCTCCTTGGAGATTCCTTAATCTTATGGGCCATGTTACAGGTTTAATGTCTATCATGTTTACTCCCATTAGGAATATAGCAACATTAGGAACATTTTTTCTTGCTTTTGCTCCATCTCCCTGATACCCTTAGCTAACAAAAATCGATCTCAGTCTTGAATGCTGCAATTGACCCAGCATCCCACAGCCTTTTGGGTGAGTTCCAGATTTCTGTTACCCTTTATGTGAAAAAGTGATTCCTGATTTCCCTCTTGAACGACCTAGCTCTAATTTTAAGATTATGTCCTCTTGTTCTTGATTCCCCCACCAGACAAATTAGTTGCTCTCAATTTATCAATGCGATGTTGAAGTCTCCCATAACAAATCGAGTTTGATCCCCACATATTTCCATTATCTGAGTATAAAGTTTCAAGTCCAATGTTTCTTCTTAACTTGGTGACCAATAACAAATTCCAATCAATAGTTTCTTTCCCTTTGCATCATTTAACTCAATACATAATACTTCCACCTCATCTGTACCAGATTCCAATCTAACACCTTCATCAATGTGTCCTCTTTAATAGAAAAGGCCACTTTCCTTCCCTCAAGTTTTTTTAAATCTCTGCAGAGCAATCTGGTAATGGCATATTATTGAAAACTAAAACTGTTACCACCCAATGTCATAAAGTTATAAAATTTAATAAATTCTACATATTTAAATGGTGTGCATGTTGTGTTGCCATTATTTCACTTCGAACAGTCTTTTCAAAACAAACACAGAAGTAAGTGCCCAAGTATGAGCTGACTTTGGATCTTGGGAGCTGTTATTATGTGTACACATGGGCTTGCCTTTAATCACAGGATATTTCTAACTGGTTTTGATGGTAAGATTCAAGTTGTAGGAGCATAGCTTATTAAAAAATACTTTTAGATTAGAGGAGTGCAGCCAACAGCAGATGGCTTGTTCTCCTGGTGTCGAATGCACTCATAAATAACCCAAATTGCAGAGAGCAAGCAACATCTGCATGTCTGCCGTTGGTTTAAGTGCCTCCAAAGCCGAACCTGTGGGTTTGCACTCCTATAACAATTGGGTGTCTATATTTTGCATTGGAGCCCAGCAGGCCATTGGAGACTGGCGCCCGATGACAAATGCAAAAAGGAGGGAGAGCTGTGCATGAGGGCATCTCTCCTAACACCAGAACCAAAAATAAAAAAGTGGTAAACTAAAAACACCTAAAGGCATCAAACTGAGCTTACACCACCCACTGAACAATTGGCAAAGAGTTTGGAATAAAATGGTGACATTTAAGAGCGAAACTTCCATGATTAAAGATGCAATAGCAGACCATAAATCTGGACACTTAGTCTGAACTAACCAGAAATCTGAATGTTAAACCAAGAATCATGTGCAGTGCATATAATACAATTAGAATAGTGCAGTGCCTGCACTGTGCCAAATTCATTTGAAAGTGTTTTCAGCTGCACCACAGCCTAATTAACCACAATAAAGACTACAACTGCTTTGAAACCTATACGAGTGATGCAATGCAAAATTACTATTTTTCTAAATGTTGACTTTAAATGAAGACAACTTGGAACAATCAAATAAATATTTTTGTTTCCATTCTCCCTTTTTGTGTTTCATTTTCTCTCCTTCATCTTAAGCCTCTCCGCACTACAACCCATTGCTTAGCCAAGAGAATAGAGAGGTGGTCGACTCTTACTCCTGCCTCTAGTCATGAAGAGATTTACAAGAACAGCTCCCCCAAAACAATTTGCACTCACATTTTCTCTCTATCTGAGGAATTGCTTGGTCTCCATTTGGTGCTTCCACCAATGGCATCAATAGAATTTTGGAGTTTCCCCATATGTGAAGCATGGTTGAAAACCCATGCCGTATTAAATTATTTATTTGATTGCTCCAAGTATTCTTCATTTGAGATTAGCTACTACAGTTTTCATTAATGATTTTGTCACAAAGGCAAATGAATCTCAATCTAAGCATAAAGTAGGCCTACAGTAGTATTAAGCAATTTCACAAAGTGAGCCCACAGGAAAACATATGGAAGTAAGGTAATTTATCACAACAACCTGAAGCTACATACCATTGGATCCTGTGAAGACTTTGGGAAAAGACAGTTAAGAAGATAAAGTGGAATTCAGGTGAAATTCAGGAGTGGGAAGATAGCCCCATTAACACAAGTGATGTGGCGGGCACCATTTTGAAATGGACCTAATGTCTAGTGTCCAAAGTACCCACCTGTTTCAGGCGATAGACCCCTTTTAATATGGAAATCAGGGTCCTATGACGTAATTAGGGCACCGACTGTCGGAAAAGGTCGGAGCCTGCACGGTGATGGATCCAAAGAGGCCCAGCAAACGTAAATGTTGAATTACTTTTGTGGGCCCCGGAGAAAATAATCTGGGTCGCTGCCTCCCCTGGGCCCCCACCCTCCATGATTGTGACACAAAACCTCTTCCCGCACCCCACCCCCCCACCAACTTACCTTGCTTTATGCCACCCCGGCCCGATCCTGAGGCCTCAATCCAGCAAGCTGTATCAGGATGCCCGTTAGGCACCGGGCAGCTCGCCCGCCAAATCTAAATGAGGCCAGGGCCTCTTCACCGCCAGAATGGATGGCCAGACAGTGTGCACCACCGGTCGGTCATCCAAAAGCCAAAATCAACTCCATTGCCTGTAGAGAATGTATAGTGAAGGGTAACAAGGATCATGCCTGGCCTAAGTGCATTTAGCTATGGAGAAACACTTCATGCCTTGAATTTGGTTTTGCTGGAGAGACCAAAACTTAAAGGGGATCTGATTCAGGCCGTTGAAATTATTAAGGGCATTGATAACATACAAGTGGACTGATTGTTTGAGGTGATGGGGTCAGGTAGAATTCAGGGCCATCAAAATAAATTGAGAAAGCAGGGAGTAGGATGGACATGCGGAAGTTGTATTTTTGAGCGAGAGATCAGCCTTTGGAACAACATTCTGGAGGCAATGGTAAGGACTGATCCCTTGCAATCCTTCAAGATGATGTTAGATGCATTTTTAGAAAACCACAGCAGAAGGAAGGTTAAGATTGTGGCTTAAAACCAATGGATTTGGGGCCTCCTGGGGCTTGCCTGATGGCCTTTGAGGGGTCAGAGAGGAATCTTTGACAGAGATTTCCTAATTTGGCTACAGGTCTCTTGTAGTTTTTTTACTGTCTCTCCCAAGAGGTAGTAGGGGGAAGGAAGGAACTGTGAGGGCACAGGAATAAGTCTATTAAGAGGTGGGGTGAGCACATACGTAACATAACATATCATAACATAACATAATGCAACCATGGTCTGAAAAAACACTGATCAATCTTTCTGGATCATTGCATGAGGGGAGTCAAAATCAAGTGTGGTCTTCATGTAAAGTAGAGTTAGAAGGCATGGATAATTGGACCTGAGCCTGCAGTCCCAATTTTAAAGTCAGACATTTTGTCCTTATTTTTATATTCCCATTATAAATTCCAATGCCCCATTTATAATGAAAACTGCCTATGTAAACTTGCCTGATTACACTTCTTGCCAGTGGTGGTGCTACAGTGTCTCCACTAGTGAGAGAATATATTTACAGCATGACAAGTTTACCCAAACAGTTTCCATTATATATGTAGACTGAGGAATTTATATTGAAAAACATTGACAGGAAGTGTATACAGATGTAAGATATTTAATACATCATTATAGATTTATCAAGATAAACCTTTCCTTAGTTGTTTCAGATTATACTGGATACCGTACATAAAACCCAGTGTTCTCCCAAAATGCAGATTTGAAAATGATTATTTACAATATTCATAAAATAAATTACAAGAGAAGTGCAAATAATCTATCTGTTCAAAATTTCTACATGCTTCACTGCAAACTTCAATCATATTCTGCTGTAATAGTTCCCAGCAAAACTGCAGGAGACTCAATAATCTTTATTTTGACCATTATTGATTATTGAAGGATTTTTTTTTACCAAACTCTTGTTCATTTATAATAACAATTTAGTTAAACAAAATTTCATATCCAGAAGAAAATATACTCCAGCATGTTTTTTTTCAACAATCAACTTTATCTGCTTAGTGAAGCCAGTGTTCATACAACATAGCAACAACCCCTGAGCCCGTACAGCCCTTACTTATCCAGCTGAGTACTGATATTACTGACTGTTTAATGAAAATAATGCTTGGTGCTGAACCTTTGACAGCTGTTAAGTTGCACTGCAATCCCTGCATGTAGATGATTCAGTCTGTAGAGTTCCATCACGCGACGGTCATTTTCCTCATTCTTTATGAACTATATCTATTCAAATTACATACATATAAGAACATAAGAAATAGGAGCAGGAATAGGCCAATCGGCCCCTCGAGCCTGCTCCGCCATTCAATAAGATCATGGCTGATCTGGTCCTAACCTCAAATCTAAAATCATGTCCAATTTCCTGCCCGCTCCCCGTAACCCCTAATTCCCTTTACTTCTAGGAAACTGTCTATTTCTGTTTTTAATTTATTTAATGATGTAGCTTCCACAGCTTCCTGGGGCAGCAAATTCCACAGACCCACCACCCTCTGAGTGAAGAAGTTTCTCCTCATCTCAGTTTTGAAAGAGCAGCCCCTTATTCTAAGATTATGCCCCCTAGTTCTAGCTTCACCCATCCTTGGGAACATCCTTACCGCATCCACCCGATCAAGCCCCTTCACAATCTTATATGTTTCAATAAGATCGCCTCTCATTCTTCTGAACTCCAATGAGTAGAGTCCCAATCTACTCAACCTCTCCTCATATGTCCGCCCCCTCATCCCCGGGATTAACCGAGTGAACCTTCTTTGTACTGCCTCGAGAGCAAGTATGTCTTTTCTTAAGTATGGACACCAAAACTGTATGCAGGATTCCAGGTGCGGTCTCACCAATACCTTATATAACTGCAGCAATACCTCCCTGTTTTTATATTCTATCCCCCTAGCAATAAAAGCCAACATTCCGTTGGCCTTCTTGATCACCTGCTGCACCTGCATACTAACCTTTTGATTTTCTTGCACTAGGACCCCCAGATCCCTTTGTACTGCAGTACTTTCCAGTTTCTCACCATTGAGATAATAACTTGCTCTCCGATTTTTCCTGCCAAAGTGCATAACCTCACATTTTCCAACATTGTATTGCATCTGCCAAATCCCCGCCCACTCACCCAGCCTGTCTATATCCCCTTGTAGGTTTTTTATGTCCTCCTCACTCTCTACTTTCCCTCCAATCTTTGTATCATCTGCAAACTTTGATATATTACACTTGGTCCCCTCCTCCAAATCGTTAATATAGATTGTAAAGAGTTGGGGACCCAGCACCGACCCCTGCGGAACACCACTGGCTACTGGTTGCCAGTCCGAGAATGTACCATTTATCCCAACTCTCTGCTTCCTGTTAGATAACCAATCCTCCACCCATGCCAGAATATTACCCCCAATCCAGTGATTCTTTATCTTGAGCAATAATCTTTTATGTGGCACCTTGTCAAATGCCTTCTGGAAGTCCAAATACACTACGTCCACTGGTTCCCCTTTATCCACTCTGTACGTTATATCCTCAAAGAACTCAAGCAAATTTGTCAGACATGACTTCCCCTTCGTAAAGCCATGCTGACTTTGTCCTATTAAATTATGTTCCGCTACTGTCTCCTTAATAATAGACTCCAAAATTTTACCCACCACAGATGTTAGGCTAACTGGTCTATAATTTCCAGCCTTCTGCCTAATACCCTTTTTAAATAACGGTGTTACATTAGCAGTTTTCCAATCTGCCGGGACCTTTGCCGAGTCCAGAGAATTTTGGAAAATTATTACCAAAGCATCCACAATCCATACTGCCACTTCCCTCAAGACCCTGGGATGTAAGCCATCAGGTCCAGGGGATTTATCCGCCTTGAGTCCCATTAATTTACTGAGTACCAATTCCTTAGTGATTTTAATCGTATTTAGCTCTTCCCCCCCAGAGCCCCCCGTTTGTCCACTGTTGGGATATTCTTAGTGTCCTCTACCGTAAAGACTGAAACAAAATATTTGTTCAGCATTTTTGCCATCTCCATGTTTCCCACCATATATATATATATTAAAAATATTATATGTGTGTGTATATACACATATACACACACAGTATATATTCACACACATACATTCACATATACATACATACACATACATATACATATATACACATACATACACACATATACACATACATACACACATATATACATATACATATATACACATACATACACACATATATACATATACATATATACACATACATACACACATATATACATATACATATATACACATACATACACACACACATATATACACACACACATATATACACACACATATGCACTGTAGCAACTCGCCAAGGCTTCTTCGACAGCACCTCCCAAACCCGCGACCTCTACCACCTAGAAGGACAAGGGCAGCAGGCACATGGGAACAAAACCACCTGCACGTTCCTCTCCAAGTCACACACCATCCCGACTTGGAAATATATCACCGTTCCTTCATCGTCGCTGGGTCAAAATCCTGGAACTCCCTTCCTAACAGCACTGTGGGAGAACCTTCACCACACGGACTGCAGCGGTTCAAGGCAGCGGCTCACCACCACCTTCTCAAGGGCAATTAGGGATGGGCAATAAATGCTGGCCTTGCCAGCAATGCCCACATCCCATGAACGAATAAAAAAAATGTATACACGTATACGTACACACACATATATATATATACACTCTTACTCTTACTCTTAAAAGAACAAAGCAGGAAATGTGAACTCACAGTATTTTATTTGAAATTAAATTATTGCAGTACCTACTTTTCACAGATTTCTGGTCAACTTTTCACATGCCACATATTTTATTTATATATATGTATACACAATAACCCTTTGAGGGGTGTCTTAGAATTTTTCATTACAATAATGTACAAAGTTTAAATATTCTGCATTACTTCGAGTTGAGAAAGTGTTGTTTACGTATTCCATTTTGCAATATTCAGGATTACAATTTAACACAATATCAATTGATAAAGTGGCTTGCATAGTCGATGCTGTAAAGGGCATTCAGTCATCAAACAAACATGAGCTACTACTTGAAGAAGTGGGTAATAGTAGAATGCTGGGAGAAGTGCATTTATTGAAAGTACTCACTTTCCATGTGACCCTTGTACAGTTCTTTTAAACAGACTTCTGCATATGAATAATTTTTTGTGAAGGGCTGCTCCATGGAGTGTGGTAGAATGATATTTCATGCAAGTGGATGCACTCTGTTAACTTCCCAAGAGGGGATCCTTATGAAGCATATCCACCAGAAGCCATGACTTATAACATAGTTTATATGATTAGAGGCAGCCCAGAAACCAGATCTTCTTAAAGCAATCCTCACTGAGTTTTGCTTTTGGATAAATGAGAACACAAAAAGATTACTCTTAATCGGCAAGAACCCGTTTAAAGATATATGCTATAAGAGATACATAAGATGATAAGTATTTTAAATGTAAAGCATTCCCCCATTCACTTTGTCTTTTGATATTCTGGACCATCTATTTGGAATAACTGTGGATCCTGGCCAATCTGTTTGCCTGGGTTACATGAATTAACTGGTTTTGGTTTTGGGTTTGGATTTAGCTAAATGGTGATAGTCAGGATTTGCTGGCCAGGAATTTCCTGTTCTTACAAAAAGAAAATATGGAACTGCTGTTTAATCATAAAAATATACAAACTTGCGTTAGAGAGATTTTATTACCTCAGCTGTACCCAGATGGTAGCACATGTGCTGCTCCCCGCAGCTACAGTAATGGCTCAAAGACTGAGGAAAAGTAAACCTCGACAAATATTTGAATACACTTTAACTGAGGTTAACGCAGGTCAATTCTATATGAGTAGCTGAGTGAGAGAAAAGGAAAGGGCAAACAGTTTAGGAAGGAATTAAAAGCAGTGTAACTGTGGGTTCTGTTGTTAGTCACCAGCAACTTCATTAGAAATATGGGTGGTTTGGATTTTACCTTCAAGTTCGCCTGACTGACTAAGAATAAGTTATTGGAATTTTGGTTTAGATAATTAATTCTAATGTGACAGGCTTGTAAGGAGAGGCCAATGGATTTTAGTTATAAAAGTAGTGGAATTCTAATATCACTAGAAATAAAACTAATTACTAATTTGTGGGACGTACTGATAGCATAAATTGAGTGTTCTTTTGGGCAACAACACTTGACAAGGCATGTTGCCACTCATTGTTTTTTTTAAAAAGAACAACCTTATTAAGCCCCAAATAGGCACACCCAAAAACAATTAAGTACGTTTTCAGCAAGAACAATAAACTATTCTACCAAACAAAGAGGAAGGTACAGGTCTTACCAGTGCAAACAAACTGCTAAATGGAATCATTCCTAATGAGATCTCTGTCCAAACCAGTAGCAATATCTGCATCCATCATGTTATTTAATCAATCAACTATAATATATTAAAAAATCATGCACTGTCTACAAAATTTTACTTCCTGTTGTCACATTTTTGTATCAATTTTTTTCCATTATATATTCCTATATCCACATTTATAATGGTAACTTCCTACATAAATTTGTCACACCACAATTACACCCTCCTGCCAGTGGTGGCATTGTAGTGCATTGTCAGTTTTGCATCTTTCAGCTCCTCAGTCTGTACTGCATAGAAACTCCTAAAGCTCCAACTAACTCTACTTCTCTGCTTCTCAAATAGCCATAAACTCTGGATTTTTTTTACTACAAAATGTATTAAATTAAAGTATTATATAACAATAAGGATGGAGTGTATGACTTTAAAATTATGGCTGTGTGCCCTGGTGCAATTATCCCCCACTCTCTAACCCTGCTTCACCTACTTAGAATCCCATAGGAATTGCAACACAGAACTGAACCGTTCAGCTCAACCAGTTAGTGTTGGTGTTTATCCTCCAGACATGCAGTAGTCCTAACCCTATATGTCCAGCTTATTCCTCTATCCATTGAACCCCCTTTCCTTCAACCGGCTATCTAACCTATTTTCAAATGTTGACATTGTTTCTGCTTCTATCACTAAAGCCAGTAGTGCATCCCACAGAATCACAACCCTCTGTAAAAATGTTTCCGTTGCTCTCTGTCATAATTCTCTTACATTTATATCCCCTCATTCGAAACCCCTCAACCATTAGAAACAGTCTGTTTCAATTGACCCAGGCCCATCCCCTCATAATTTTAAACACGCATTAATTTCTTCTGATCTATGAAAAGCCCTGTTTTTTCGAGTCTTTCTTCATATCCTTATTTCCTCATACTAGACAGCACCCTGGTGAATCTGTGCTGTTACCCGTTTACTGCAACATTCTTCCTATAGTGTGGAGTCCAAAACTGCACATAATATTCCAACCGTGACCTTACTAAGGTTTTACTGTATCTGGATTCATCATTCCATTGCAACATTTATATTCTATACCTCTCGCCATAAAACCCAGTATTTCATTAGCTTTATTCATGCCTTATTGACTTGAGGTGCTGTTATTAAAGTCTTGTGAACCTGAACCTCCAAATCCCTCTGCTCTTCCACATCATCCAACCTACCCTTTTATTTCTTAACCAAAATGTACTCTCATTTACTGATGTTGAATCAGCTACTTTTTTGTCTGTTCAATATATCCTTGCAGCTTCCTTTAGTCCTCAGAATGATTTAGTTTGGCTGCTATTTTAGCATCATCTCCAAATTTGGACACCACTCCCTCCAGCCCCATATCCAAATCACTGATTTGCACTGTGAACAGAAACAGTCCCAGAACAGAACCCTGTGGGACACTGCTACCCACTTCTAACCATTCTGAGAGACTGCCGTTAAGTCGTATTCTCTGTTTCCTCCCCTCGAACCAGTTTTTGATTCAATTTACTACGACAGACGACACTTGCAGACGACACTTGTGGGCATTAGCAGATAGACTGCCCTTTATACACCCCGCCCGATTTTCAAAAGGTGGGGGTGGGGGTGTATAACGAACAGTTGATCCACTACTATCCATTTTCTGCCACCGCCGAAAATTAAAATCAGCCTTTTGGTCTTAACTCCCCACATACAACACCATGAAAGACCTACTAGTAGTGTAAAAAATGGCCAAGGAGATCTGGCTGCGGCTGGGATACTGTAGGCCTGAGGCACTGGGAGGAGAGGGAACGCTGCTCTTTTGTAAAACATAAATCCTCACCTAAATTAAATCCCTATGCATTTGTGTTGTGCAACGGTGAAAGGACAGACAAGCCAAAAGATAAGTTAAGTCTGGTTCAGTTTCACCTGCCACTGTGCCAATTTCAACAAACGTTTCATATGTAGAAATGTACTGTGTACCTTTCAAGCTTTCAGTCTTGTTGGCAGCAAGGTTCCTTTCCCATCTTTCCAGTTGTGCGTGTATATTTACAGAGCGTAACTTCACAAAGTAGCATCCATAACCACTCTACCTAATATGTGGTCCAAACTGTGGCATTAGACCTCAGGTTTTACAGTGGAACATTTCCAATACAAATAATAACAGTGGTGCTTGCCTCGCTACATTATAAGATCCCAGATCGCCTCCAAACGTTGCTAGTCCACATTACCAACACTAAAATGCACACAGAAGAGGGTGCTAGATTTTGCACTGCCAAAAAAAATGGTGGGCAATAATTTTTTTAAGCGCTGTTGGAAAAACAAATCTTATTCTGTGCCCTTCTATTACTAACTATAAAGTGTTGGCTGGGTTTATAGCTCAGCAGAAAAAAATGGAGTGGATTAATCTAACAGATGCAAGGGAAGCCGAGCTTCTAAAGTTAAATGCAAAAATACATCACCTGGCTTACAGCTAGAGCAGCTTTGAGTTGCAATTGCAATGCATACTTTGGCCAGGAATTTCCTCGCAGCTGGTGCTACTCCATCTGGTAATTTCGCCGGAAGTGCATCGGAGTTAATGTGACATAGCGGGTCTAGCTCTGAGGAAATTTTTGGCCCTTGTTGATGAGTTTTTACTTGTACGGCACTACAGTTTGTTTTAGAAACACCAAAAAGTCGAGAAAGACCAAGGTACTATGCCAGTCAGCATCAGTGCCAGGAATGACAATAATTGATGCTGCTACCAAACTAGCCAGAATAATGCAGCTTTTCTTTTATTCTTCAGTTCCGATGAAGGGCATGTGCCCAAAACATTCACCTGTCCTCTCTATTTACAGATACGGGATGATCTGCAGTGTAGTTCCTGTATTTTCTACTTTAAGATTTCCAGCATTTCAACAGGTTTCTTTTTTATATATTTAATCAGAACAAGCAGTGCAAGGAAACTGAAATCCCAAGTCCTCCAGTGGCAGTAAAATTTCTGCGATATCGCTCCTCCATAAGAAAACAAGCATACCTATTACACGCATACAAGTCTGCTCATCAAAACCCAGTCCAACTGTTCGTGATTATTTCAAGGTTAGAATCAAAGGCCTGAAATAAAATTCCTGCAATGTCCTTGCTCTTATACTGTTGTTATTGCCTCTTCAAAGACTGTGCCGGCTACCTCTCTTGAGCCCATTGGCGTTCCAGTTCAAACATCATTATTTAAAGAATGTGAATCCCTTGCCAGGTTTAAAAATTAGAAAAGCAACAGCTACTCCATGGCGTGAGACACCATATAACCCCATGATGAACCAGAAGAACTACATTCACGCTGCAATTAGCAGTGGCAAACAGAACTGGCGTTTGACAACAGCCCCATTAAAAGTAGCAGCTGTATCATCCTGTGCTATTGCCTCAGAATAATGATGATCACATCATACCTCTGCCAAGGTGACTCTTATTGGCACTCTTTCACTAAAGAAAACTCGTACGCCAAGACGAGAGGGCAACAATGTCTCTGCTGTCTTCACTTTGCTACTTTTCAAAGCTGAAAATGAAAGACCGTTCGGAATTAGTTTACTATGTGTCCTAATCATAAATTGCAAGCAGTCAGTGCTCACTTCAAGTCTGACACTAGTGGAAGTAGACCAAGGGGTTAATTTGAAAACAAGGAAACTAATAATGCAGTATGATAATGACAAATGATTGATGAAATCGAGGAACTGGAACAAAGTAATAGCAACATGATCACCATCAGGAGTGAATCATGTAATTGGTCAGAGAGAAGGGCTCAGGGTCGTAAAACTAGGTTCAAATTGGCTTTTCTCTTCCATTGTAAGTAGTATCTCTGAAAAGCAGAGTACCACAAATTTACCAGAACTGGCAGTTCTGACAAAAGATCTTCGACCTGAAACATTAAATCTGTTCCTGTCTCCACAGATGCTGCCTGACTTGCCAAGTATTTCCAGCATTTTCTGTTTTTATTTCAGATTTCCAGCATCCGCAGTATTTTGCTTCATCTTTTATTTGTTGACTGTGACTTAAACACTGTCACTAAGTAGTCATGGTATTTTTTTAATTCTTGTTCTCGATGGGTTAATGAAAGTGGCCTTGATTGCTAAATACTAAATTATTGCTGACTTTCAAAAAGTTCCTTCCCGGGAGTCTACTTTTTCTTCTCCCCATTGCTCAACCTTTGTTGCTGTTCACCTTCACTGTCGAGCAACAAGGTACCTTCATTTGCTTTGCTGTTGTCTGTATGTGTCAATCAGGCTTCAGTCACTTGCAGGAGTAAGTTAGTACACTGCTAGCTTTCCAAAAGATTCTATTTTAGGGTGTGCTATTCTGTCGAAGATGCTGTCTTTCAGATTAGATGTTAAACTGAGGCCATCTGCCCTCTCAGGTGGACGTAAAAGATCCCATGGCACTATTTCGAAGAGGAGCAGTTGCCTTGGCCAATATTTATCCCTCAATGAACACCAATCAAACAGATTATCTGGTCATTATCACATTGCAGTTTGTGGGATCTTGCTGTGTGCAAATTGACTGTCATATTTCCTAAATTACAACAGTGACTACACTTCAAAAGTACTTCATTGAGCTTTGGGACATCTTGAGGTCATGAAAGGACTATATAAATGCAAGTTCTTTCTCTTTTCTTCTGCTCAATCCTTCACCACAATTGTTAGTTGCCTTATGATAAACAGGTCTCATCTACTTTTTCCCCCACCTATTTCAATTACAGATTTGGTTCAGTAGGTTTTGGTTAATTTAGTGTCCCTCAATAAATCCCAAGCTCACTTACCTGTACTAGATCTGATGTGTCGGCAGGACTTGCTAAGTATCCAGAGGGTACAAAGCACGCTGACTAGCACCATAGATGGCTCAGCTGTACAGGGCGGGGGGGGGGAAGAGGAGAAAGGTCAGGAGAGCAATGGTGATAGGGATTCTATAGTTAGGGGAGCAGACAGGCGTTTCTGCGGCCGCAGACGTGATTCCAGGATAGTGTGTTGCCGCCCTGGTGCCAAGGGTGTCACTGAGTGGCTGCAGAACATTCTGGGGTGGGAGGGTGAACAGCCAGTGGTTGCGGTCCATATCGGTACCAACGACATAGGTAGAAAGAGGGATGAGGTCCTGCAGGCAGATTTTAAGGAGCTAGGAAAGAGATTAAGAAGCAGGACTTCAAAAATAGTAATCTCCGGATTACTCCCGGTGCCATGCGCCAGTGAGAATAGAAATACGAGTGTCAGGAGACGCACAACACCCGGTTATAGTCCAACAGCTTTATTTGAAATCACAAGCTTTCGGAGCTTTCCTCCTTCGTCAGGTGAAGTGAAGGGACCTTGTGACCCCGCCTCAGTATTCTTGGATGTAATGTTTCGCTGACTAACCTGTTTGAACACCATTCATTCCTTTGATTGCTGTGATTATCTCTCTGCCGAGGTGTGATAAAGGGCAGTTAGAAAGATTATCTGTAATCACCAGGCATTGTTCTCTGACTATATATGCTGTGCCTTTATGCAACTCTTCACTTCACCTGACGAAGGAGCAAAGCTCCGAAAGCTTGTGATTTCAAATAAAGCTGTTGGACTATAACCGGGTGTTGTGCGTCTCCTTACATTTGTCCACCCCAGTCCATCACTGGCATCTCCACATCATAGAAATACGAGGATAGAGCAGATGAATGCTAGCTTGGAGAGATAGTGCAGGAGGGAGGGCTTTAGATTCCTGGGGCATTGGGACTAGTTCTGGGGAAGGTGGGATCTGTACAGGCTGGAAGGGTTGCACTCAACGGAGCTGGGACCAATGTCCTCGTGGGGAGGTTTGTTCGTGCTGTGGGGGGTGGGGGGTTAAACTAATTTGGCAGCAGGATGGGCACCAGAATGTAGCATTGGAAAGGAGAAACAAGGGGCAGAAAGGATCGGGAGAGAAAGATAGCACTAGAGCAAGTAAAAGTACAGTATTAGGAAGGATCAGACTAAGAGAGAATACAAGAAAGCCCAAGACTGGTTTGCAGTGCATGTGTGTAAATGCACGAAGTGTGGTAAACAAGGTTGGTGAGCCGCAGACGCAAATAGCCACACGGGAATACGATGTCATGGCGATAATGGAGACCTGGCTCAAAAAAGGGCAGGATTGGGTACTAAATATTCCAAGATACAAGGTGTTCAGGAAAGATAGAGAAGGAAAGAAAGGAGTGGGTTGGGGGGGGGGGGTGGTGGTGGCAGTATTGATTAAGGAGAATATTACAGTACTGGAGAGAATGTCCTGGAGGGGTCAAGGACAGAATCTATTTGATTAGAGTTAAGAAATAAAAGAGGTGCCATTAGACTATTGGGTGTATTCTATAGGCCACCAACTAGTGGGAAGGATATAGAGGAGAAAATTTGCAGGGAAATTACAGAGAGATGCAAAAGCTACAGAGTAGTGATAACTGGGAACTTCAACTATTCTAATATAGACTGGGATAACAATAATAATAAGGGGCAAAGAGGAGGAGGAATTTTTGAAATGTGTTCAGGGTAACTTTCTTAACCAGTATGTTTCCGGCCCAACAAGGAAGGAGGCATTGCTGGAATTAGTTGTAGGGAATGAGATGGGCCAAGTGGAGCAAGTGTCAGTGGAGGAGCATTTAGGGAGCAGCGATCATAGTGTCATAAGGTTTAGAATAGCTATGGAAAAGGACACGGACCACTCTAAAGTAAAAATACTCAATTGGAGGAGGGCAAAATTCAATGGAATGAGAACAGATCTGGCCCGGGTAAATTGGAATCAAAGATTGGAAGGCAAAACTGTAATTCAACAGTGGGCGGTTTAAAGAGGAGATGGTTCGGGTACAGTCTAGGCACATTCCCATGAGGCAGAAAGGTAGGGCAACTAAAGCCAGAGCTCCCTGGATGACAAAAGAGATAGTCAGTAAGATGAAACGGAAAAAAAGGGGCGTATGACAGATGTCAGATTGATAACACAAGTGAGAACCAGGCTGAATATAGAAAGTTCAGAGGGGAAGTGAAAAAGGAAATAAGAGGGGCAAAGAGAGAGTATGAGAATAGATTGGTGGCCAACATAAAAGGGAATCCAAAAGTTTTCTATAGGCGTGTAAACAGTAAACGGGTAGGAAGAGGAGGCGTGACGCCGATTAGGGACTGTAAAGAAGATCTACTCATGGAGGCAGAGGGGATGGCCGAGGTGCTAAATGTGTACTTTGCATCTGCCCTTACCAAGGAAGAAGATGCTGCCAGAGTCTCAGCAAAGGAAAATATAGTTGAGATACTGGATGGGCTAAAAATTGATAAAGAAGAGGTACTAGAAAAGCTAGTTGCACTTAAAGTAGATAAGTCACCCAGTCTGGATGGGATCCTAGGTTGCTGAGGGAAGTAAGGGTGGAAATTGCAGAGGTACTGGCCATAATCTTCCAAACATCCGTAGATACTGGGGTGGTGCCAGAGGACTGGAGAACTGCAAATGTTACACTTTTGTTCAAAAAAGGGTGTAAGGATAAACCAAGCAACTATTGGCCAGTCAGTTTAATCTCAGTGATGGGGAAACTTTTAGAAGCGATAATCCGGGATTGAATTAACCATCACTTGGACGAGTGTGGATTGATTAGGGAAAGTCAACACGGATTTGTTAAAGGCAAATCGTGTTTAACTAACCTGATAGAGTTTTTTGATGAGATAACAGAGAGGGTAGATAAGATCAATGCAGTTGATGAGGTGTATATGGACTTTCAAAAGGCATTTGATAAAGTGCCGCACGGTAGGCTTATCATCAAGATTGCGGCTCATGCAATAAAGGGGGCAGTAGCAATATGGATACAGATTTGGCTAAGTGACAGGAAACAGAGAGTCATGGTAAACGGTTGTTTTTTGGACTAGAGGGAGGTGCACAATGGTGTTCCCCAGGGGTCAGTGCTGGGACCACTGATTTTCTTGATATATATTAATGACTTGGACTTGGGTATACAGGGCGCAATCTCAAAATTTGCAGATGACACAAAACTTGGAAGAGTAATAAACAGTGAGGAGGATAGTGATAGACTTCAAGAGGTAGGCTGGTGGAATGGGCGGACAAGTGGTCGATGAAATTTAACGCAGAAAAATGCATAGTGATACATTTCGGTAGGAAGAACGAGGAGAGGCAATATAAACTAGAGGGCACAACTCTAAAAGGGGTACAGAGAGATCTGGGGGTATATGTGCACAAAGTGGTGAAGGTGGCAGGACAGGTTGAGAAAGCGGTTAAAAAAGCATACGGGACCCTGGGTTTTATAAATAAAGTACAAAAGTGTGGAAGTCATGATGAACTTTTATAAAACACTGGTTCAGCCACAACTGGAGTATTGTGTCCAGTTCTGGGCACCGCACTTTAAGAAAGATGTGAAGGCCTTACAGAGGGTGCAGAAGATACTTACGAGAATGATTCCATGAGGGGCTTTAGTTACGTGGATAGGCTGGAGAAGCTGGAGTTGTTCTCCTTGGTACAGGAATGGTTGCGAGAAGATTTGATTGAGGTATTTCAAAATTATGAAGAGTCTAAACAGTGTCGATAGAGAGAAACTGTCCCCAATGGCGGAAGGGTCAAGAACCAGAGGACATAGATTTAAGGTGATTGGCAAAAGAACCAAAGGTGACATGAGGAAAAACCTTTTTACACAGCAAGTGGTTAGGATCTGGAATGCACTGTCCGAAGGGATGGTGGAGGCAGATTCAATCATAACCTTCAAAAGGGAACTGGGTAAGTTCTTGAAAGGAAAAAATTTGCAGGGCTACGGGGATAGGGCAGGGGAGTGGGACTAGCTGGATTGCTCTTGCATAGAGTCGGCGGGGAACTCGATGGACTGAATGGCCTCCTTCCATGCTGTAACCTTTCTATGATTCTACTTACCACCCTTTTAGTAAAAAAGGTTTGTCCTGCATTTCCTATTTCCAATTGCTGTCTTTAATTTGTAAATATGACCGCTTGTGCTTAAATTCAATACATGGCAAAAAAGCTTATTTGTATCCAATTTGTCCAAACCTTTCATAACTTTAGACACTTATATCCTACATCCTCTCAGTATTCTCTTTACGTGATGTGGAGATGCCGGTGATGGACTGGGGTTGAAAATTGTAAACAATTTTACAACACCAAGTTATAGTCCAGCAATTTTATTTTAAATTCACAAGCTTTCGGAGGCTTCCTCCTTCGTCAGGTGAACGATGTGAAAATGAAATCCTCGAAATGAAATCGCATTTATAATTCACAGAACAATGCTTGGTGATTACAGACAGTTTTTTCAACTGCCCGTTGCCAAGGCAATCAGTGTGCAGACAGACAGGTGTTACCTGCCAGGTCTCAGAATATACAAATCACCAAAAAAAAAAAAACAAAAAAAAAAGAGATAGAGAGGTAGAAACATAGAAAAGACAGCAACTGACCCGTTATATTAAAAACAGATAACATTTGTTCGCTGGTGGGGTAACGTGTAGCGTGACATGAACCCAAGATCCCGGTTGAGGCCGTCCTCATGGGTGCGGAACTTGGCTATCAATTTCTGCTCGACGATTTTGCGTTGTCGTGTGTCTCGAAGGCCGCCTTGGAGTACGCTTACCCGAAGGTCGGTGGATGAATATCCATGACTGCTGAAGTGTTCCCCGACTGGGAGGGAACCCTCCTGTTTGGCGATTGTTGCGCGGTGTCCGTTCATCCGTTGTCGCAGCGTCTGCATGGTCTCGCCAATGTACCATGCTCTGGGGCATCCTTTCCTGCAACGTATGAGGTAGACAACGTTGGCCGAGTCACAGGAGTATGAACCATGCACCTGGTGGGTGGTGTCCTCTCGTGTGATGGTGGTGTCTGTGTCGATGATCTGGCATGTCTTGCAGAGGTTACCGTGGCAGGGTTGTGTGGTGTCGTGGACGCTGTTCTCTTGAAAGCTAGGTAATTTGCTGCGAACGATGGTCTGTTTGAGGTTGGGTGGCTGTTTAAAGGCGAGTAGTGGAGGTGTGGGGATGGCCATAGCGAGGTGTTTGTCCTCATTGATGACATGTTGAAGGCTGCGGAGAACATGGCGTAGTTTCTCTGCTCCGGGGAAGTACTGGACGACAAAGGGTACTCTGTTGGTTGCGTCCTGTGTTAGTCTCCTGAGGAGGTCTATGCGATTTTTTGCTGTGGCCCGTCGGAACTGTCGATCGATGAGTCGAGCGTCATATCCCGTTCTTACTAGGGCGTCTTTCAGCGTCTGTAGGTGTCCATCGCGTTCCTCCTCGTCTGAGCAGACCTTGTGTATTCGCAGGGCCTGTCCATAGCGGATGGCCTCTTTGACGTGGTTAGGGTGGAAGCTGGAAAAGTGGAGCATCGTGAGGCTGTCCGTGGGCTTGCGGTAGAGTGAGGTGCTGAGGTGCCCGTCTTTGATGGAGATTCGTGTGTCCAAGAAAGAAACTGATTCTGAGGAGTAGTCCATGGTGAGCTTGATGGTGGGATGGAACTTGTTGATGTTATCGTGTAGTCTCTTTAGTGATTCCTTGCCGTGGGTCCATAGAAAGAAAATGTCGTCGATGTATCTGGTGTATAGTGTTGGTTGGAGGTCTTGTGCAGTGAAGAAGTCCTGCTCGAACTTGTGCATGAAAATGTTGGCGTATTGGGGTGCGAATTTGGTCCCCATGGCTGTTCCGTGTGTTTGGGTAAAGAACTCGTTATCGAAGGTGAAGACATTGTGATCCAGGATGAAGCGGATGAGTTGTAGGATGGCGTCCGGAGATTGGCTGTTGTTGGTGTTGAGTATTGATGCTGTCGCAGCGATGCCGTCATCGTGGGGGATACTGGTGTATAGTGCCGAGACGTCCATCGTGGTGATAAGTGTTCCTGGTTCAACTGGTCCGTGGGTACTGAGTTTATGTAGGAAGTCTGTAGTGTCGCGACAGAAGCTGGGGGTTCCCTGTACGATGGGTTTCAGAATGCCCTCGATGTATCCAGAGAGGTTCTCACACAGGGTTCCGTTGCCTGATACGATAGGACGTCCGAGTGTGTTGGCTTTGTGTATCTTTGGGAGGCAGTAGAAGTCTCCCACGCAGGGAGTACGTGGGATGAGAGTGCGTAGGATGCTTTGATAGCCAAGTTCCGCACCCATGAGGACGGCCTCAACCGGGATCTTGGGTTCATGTCACGCTACACGTTACCCCACCAGCGAACAAATGTTATCTGTTGTTAATATAATAGGTCAGTTGCTGTCTTTTCTATGTTTCTACCCCTCTATCTCTTTTTTTTTTTTGTTTGTTGTTTTTTTTTGGTGATTTGTATATTCTGAGACCTGGCAGGTAACACCTGTCTGTCTGCACACTGATTGCCTTGGCAACGGGCAGTTGAAAAAACTGTCTGTAATCACCAAGCATTGTTCTGTGAATTATAAATGCGATTTCATTTCGAGGATTTCATTTTCACATCGTTCACCTGACGAAGGAGGAAGCCTCCGAAAGCTTGTGAATTTAAAATAAAATTGCTGGACTATAACTTGGTGTTGTAAAATTGTTTACTATTCTCTTTACAAGAGAGAAAAGACCCAGGGCAATCAATCTTTTCTCATACGTCATTCCCTCAAGTTCTGGGATCAGCTGTGTAAAAGGATCTCAATATCAAAATGTTCAAAGTCATAGAGTCATAGAAGTTTACAACATGGAAACAGGCCCTTCGGCCCAACATGTCCATGTCGCCCAGTTGATACCACTAAGCTAGTCCCAATTGCCTGCACTTGGCCCATATCCCTCTATACCCATCTTACCCATGTAACTGTCCAAATGCTTTTTAAAAGACAAAATTGTACCCGCCTCTATTACTGCCTCTGGCAGCTCGTTCCAGACACTCACCACCCTTTGAGTGAAAAAATTGCCCCTCTGGACCCTTTTGTATCTCTCCCCTCTCACCTTAAATCTATGTCCCCTCGTTATAGACTCCCCTACCTTTGGAAAAAGATTTTGACTATCTACCTTATCAATGCCCCTCATTATTTTATAGACTTCTATAAGATCACCCCTTAACCTCCTACTCTCCAGGGAAAAAAGTCCCAGTCTGTCTAACCTCTCCCTATAAGTCAAACCATCAAGTCCCGCTAGCATCCTAGTAAATCTTTTCTGCACTCTTTCTAGTTTAATAATATCCTTTCTATAATAGGGTGACCAGAACTGTACACAGTACTCCAAGTGTGGCCTAACTAATGTCTTGTACAACTTCAACAAGACATCCCAACTCCTGTATTCAATGTCATATTTACATGATACAAAAACTTAAACAAACATTATTGCTCTCTCAATTAGGCTATGTTATGAAGACCCAATACTTTACATAAGTGATATTTTCTGCTGAATGGATGAGTAAATTAAAAAAGAAGCTTAATATATTCATTATCACATTGTAATGAAATATTATTGACCACATCAAAATGTCACTGGAAGAAGGATGCAATTATATGTGCAATCTTCAGAATGCTTATAACTGATGTGGGATATTTTTAACTTTTCATCATAAAGGGATTTTTTTTTTGATAACCCAGTTTTAATGACTTTTTAGCATATTGGTTGATCTCTTGGGATATTTCTCCTGGACAAATATATTAACAATCATTTTAAATATTCAGCTGAACAATTAATATTAATCCACATTATTATCCACTAATTATTTGTATTTTTCTTTCCACATCAATTTATTTTTCAGATTTCTGCTCTAATATTTACCTTGGATCTCTCAATTTACTTTTGTATTGAATCCAACTATCCTTCATTCCTGATTCTTTTTATTGCTTTGAAATATGTCTACTTGTGCAAAGTTACATTTAACTTTATATTTGGTCATCTGTATCAATGTCTTAAAATTATCTACTATCTTTTAACAACATAAATTGTAATTAAATCTCTTGTAGCTTTTCATTAAAGCAATCAATTTGTCTTTTATTTTTATTCGTTCATGAGTGTGTGGGCGTTGCTGGCGAGGCCAGCATTTATTGCCCATCCCAAATTGTCCTCGAGAAGGTGGTGGTGAGCCGACTTCTTGAACTGCTGCAGTCCGTGAGGTGAAGGTTCTCCCACAGTGCTGTTAGGAGGGAGTTCCAGGATTTTGACCCACCGATCTCTTTGTTTCGGGGATGGGTAGGCGAGACCAGAGGGAGTGGGCAGGAGAGCCCAGAGGGAGTGGGCAGGAGAGCCCAGGATGTTAGCTGGGGCAATGTAATGCTGTGTTCTGATGCATATGCTTTCTTTATGTCTACCTTCAGAATACTGGGTCTTAGTTGGGTAGGGGCAGCCAAGATGTACCAAGGGATGATGTACCCAAAGTCAGGAATGTTCATGAGGCCTAGTGGAGAGCATTGGGCCATGTGAGGTGGAAGGAAGAATTGGAGCAATTTAGAGATAGCATGGGTGATTTTGATTTTTTTTCTCAATTGTTCAATTTTTAATGTATTTATTATGCTATAAATGTATTATTAAGGCTATATAGTGGGATGGGTAGGGAACTACCATGATGAATGCATGTCAGAGATTTTTGTTCCAACAATGCAATTAAGAGAAATTTGGGTGCAGAATGATAATGAAAGTGGAAAATAACCATTTAGAAAGCTCACAATGTACATTTAACCGATTAGGAAGAATAAAATGAATACATAGACATGACATTCAGGGCAGTTATTATAGTCACACCAAAATTATGCAAGTAGAATCATTAATTTTTATGTCTATTATCACACCAAGTAATCTGCTAGGTGAGGCAAACAGAAAGCAACAAATGAGGAGGGCATTAACCTTGAGAAATCCCAGATGAATAATATTGTAAGAGCAATGTTCCAACCGCCAGGAAAAACTTCAAAACAGGGATCAGAGTGATAAAAGATGAAAATAGGAAGCAGCTGAAAGATACAAACATATGTTCAATTTAAAATGAGCATCCAAAGTAGGCTGGATCCAGGGGGAGTTTGTTCAAACCAAAGCAGAGTGGCTACCTAATGTCTGTCTCGACCACATTTTTTTTTTGAAAAAGTACAGTAGCTTGAGAAAAGTCCAAGAAAAATGTGTCACCAATAAGAATCCAGTATTCCAGGATTTGGATTTAGTGGCAACACAGGCCAGCCAGAAAAGTCATACATCAATCAAAAAGAAAGCAAGGTAAAATATTATTTTTTCAATTTGAGTTTTATTTAACAAGTCTTCAAATGGAAGAATAACTTGTACTGCATTTAATTTTGTATAAGTGAAAAAAACTAATACAAAGCTACTTATATTCATTACAAATTATATTTTACAATAACAATGTAAACTATACTACATAAACAATGATAGAAAGAAAAAATGGCATTTATCTAGCAACTTATCACGTCCTCAGAATGTCCCAAAACACTCCATAACCAGTGAACTGCAGTTGAAGGGCATTCACTGTTGTTAGACAGGTGAACACCGCAGTCATTTTGCAGACAAGATCCTACAAAGAACAAATGAGATAGATGTCCAGTTAATCTGTTTGTATTGAAATCTATAACAGTGCAAGGAACCTCTATAAGGCCGGACTCAGAGTAAAATGGCCAATCATCTACGATGGTACTCAAGGCTCTTTCCTCAATCATACCAGCATGAAGACTGAAATGAGGAGAAATTTCTTCACACAGAGGGTTGTGAATCCTTGGAATTCTCTACCCCAGAGGACTGTGGATGCTCAGTCTTTGAGTATATTCAAGGCTGAGATCGATAGATTTTTGGACTCTAAGGGATTCAAGGGATCTAGGGATTGGGCGGGAAAGTGGAGTTGAGGTCGAAGATCAGCCATGATCTTATTGAATGGTGGAGCAGGCTCAAGGGGTCATATGGCCTACTCCTGCTTCTATTTCTTATGTTCTTATGTGAATATCAGAAGGCCCTAAGGAACTTTTCTGACAACATCCGTGTACTGCACAAAAGAGGATGGCCACCGACCATCAGTGTAATCAGAAAGAACGAACGAACGAACGAACTTGCATTTATAACGCCTTCATGTCTTCAGGACGTTTCAAATTGCTTCACAGCCAATGAAGTACTTTTGAAGTGTAGTCACTGTTGTAATGTAGGCAGACTGTTTGCAAACATCAATTAGATAAACGGCCAGATAATCTGTGTTACTGATACTGGTTGAGGGATAAATATTGGCCTGGATACCGGGGAGAACTCCCCTGCTCTTCTTTGAATCGTGCCATCGGATCTTTTATGTCCACCTGAGAGGGCAGGTGGGGCCTCGGTTTAACATCTCATCCTAAAGACGGATGACCAGTAAGACAATCTGCTTGGTGAATTGTGCTCAGGTTATTTGCCTGTTTTGAGACAAGTCATTAAGATGCTATTACAAGGTAAACTCCTCAGTATTCTTAACATAATCTGTGTTCAGAGTCCTCAAGCACACTGAGTTGCCTGCTGGCTCTGGGTGTGGACGAACAGGTCATCTGATACATTCTTTCATAGTTTTAGGTAGCACCTCAAGCAACCATGGCCTTTTGTGAGATGGTCCTGAGGAGAATCCTGGAAGAGGGCACCCGTTCCTCAATTATTTTCCTGGATGTGTTATGTCTCTAAGATATTGGCCTCGAAATTCGTACGCTCTGCCCTGCTGGTGTGAATTGGGAGCGGGGAACAATCCCTGCACCTGAACATGTAGGCCCGAGGTATACTCGATATTGGGCCTCATTTAAACGAGACTGGTGAGCTACAGACACCTGCTGGGCATCCCCGGTCAGCTTACTGGTGAACGACTACTGGCCGCCTCATTTGTTTAGCATAAAACCGCCCTCTGCTATGTGAAGGAAATAACAAATCCAAAAATTCTCTTTTAGTTAATTTTCCCTTTGTTTATTATGCTTGGAATATCATATGATGTCATCGCAGCCCGATCTGCATATTTGAAGGAGGACCCCGCTGGCCTCAGATGGGTGCTCCTCTCACCTGATCAGATCAGAACCCATCAGAGGACAGCAGGATAGTGCAGGCAAGTCCCACGGGTTGTTTGAACAGGGCTAAAATCGGCCCTTACTTCTGTTTCCCAAATTGCCCCAAATTTTACAATTTCACTATAAATAATATTAAATCAAGCATCACGTAAAAGTAAAAACAGAATGTCTGACTTTAAAATGGGGACTGAGTTACGTCTGCACATACTGATCCAATTATCCCCCACCCTTCAACTCAGCTCTACTGGAAGACTACACTCAGTCTTGACTCCCTGACGAGTATGCTTTGATATATAAAGGCTTCAAATGAGTTGAAACGTAAGGATTCATAATGTGAAGGCTGACAGCAAGAAAGACCCACAGTTGCCCTCACATAACATCAGAATGAAAGCCTTCAATTGCCAGTGTTCATGCCAAATATACCAAACTTTTTATAGAGATTGGAATGTTGCACACTACAGGCAATTGTACATGAATGTGTTTACAGCGAATGAAGAAATCCTTGAACAAAGGCTATCCATAAGAAACATATTCATGTATCAATTGATTTTCTAATAAATCTGCAGGTACAAATGTTTGACAAATATGTCTCTAGGTGTAAACAACATAACAATCAGAGTGAAGGTCAGCTGTTAAAATAGCATCAAAAGCTAAAAATTGAACTGCTGACATTTTTAAATATGACATTGATGATAACAGTAGAAGCAGTCACTGATTATAAAATCAAATCACAGCAATAGATCATAGTCAGATTATATATTTTTTTCATTTTAAGCAAAGTAGTATATGAAGACCATAGGATAAGAAGTGGCACTTTAACTGAAAGAAGACATGAGTTAACAAGCTAATGTGGTAAATATTTTCAAATAATATTACTGAACAGACCATGCACCTACATGCCCATCAGTGTCACATCAATACTGGGTAAAATAATGAATTGGACATCAGAAGTAAACTTAGGGATGGCCTATGTGATAATCTACGCAGTCAGAACACACACCCCTCCAAGGCACACGCCATCCCGACTTGAAATATATCGCTGTTCCTTCACTGTCGCTAGGTCAAAATCCTGGAACTCACTACCTAACAGCACTGGGAGAACCTTCACCACACGGACTGCAGCGGTTCAAGAATAAAGGCCCACCACTACCTTCTCAAGGAAACTAGTGATGGGCAAAAAATGCCAGCGATGCTCACAGCTGGAGACAGATTAAAAAAAAGGAAAAGATCACTCCTGATAAACTTCACAGACTATTTTGAGAAGGTGACATTCCAAGCAGCCTGCGAAAAGCCTTGCAATATTGTATTCCCAGGCTTAAAGAAAAAAACCTGGAAATTGGCTTAAGGTTCAGAAGCAGTGAGTGAGGGGGATGACCTAAGTATTGGAGGAGGGGGTCATGTTCAGTTGATCAGCCCTTAAATCGGTGGTTCTAATTTACATTGATGACTTGGATACAGAATCTCAAAGCGAACCAGTCAAATTCACAGATGATATTAAACTGAGGGTGGAGTGGGGGGGGGGTGAAGAGATGAATCTGAGGATGCAGTCAGAGTCATACAAAATGAGCAAGATAAAATATCTGGCATTTAAAACTGACAAACATAAAATATTACACTTAGGAAGAAAAAATGAGTCCATGAGCTGTGTCCAAATAGCCAAAAGTAAATTTGAAAGAGATCAATGGGTACTGGAGACAATTTTTAACATGTCCAATGACTGTGGAACAGCCATCAATTAGTCTTCTGAATTATATAGTCATTACACTACACCCTGCATAAAGTGTCCAGTTCTGAGGCATTTAAGCCCTAAAAGCAATACAGAGAAGAGTTTTGAGGCCTGCTTTCTTGGGGTCAATTTTAACTCCACTTGACTAGCAGACGAGTGGGTGCAGTTAAAATGGAGTGGGGGGGACTTACCTTTCCTGCCCTGATTAGGCCAAGTACAATTTTAAATTGGCGGCAGCAAGGACTGCTGTCTTTTGAATGACACAAGTAGAGATAAATGGGTTTGATCTAGTAGTCATTACTGAGACGTGGTTGCAAGGTGACCAAGGTTGAGAACGAAATATTCCAGGGTACTTGACTTTTCGAAAAGACAGATAAAATGGAAAAGGAGGGGGGAGGTGTAGCCCTGACAATAAAGGATGACATAAAGGCAGTAGTGAGAAAGGATCTTGGCTCCGAAGATCAGGAAGTAGAATCAGTAGGGGTGGAAATAAGAAATAACAAGGGGCAGAAAACACTGGTGGGAGTAGTTTATAGGTCCCCTTACAGTAATTATAGTGTTGGACAGAGTATTAATCAAGAAGTAAGAGGAGCTTGTAACAGATGTAATGCAATAATCGTGGGGGACTTTAATCTTCATATCAAATTGGCAAAAGTATTTTGGAGGATGAGTTCATGGAATGCATTCAAGACAGTTTCCTAGAACAATACATCATGGAACCAAATAGGGAACAGGCTTTATAGATTTTGTCTTCTGTAATGAGACAGGGTTAATTAGTAATCTTATAGTGAGGGATCCTCTGGGGCAGAGTGATCATAATATGATAGAATTTCACATTGAGTTCGAGAGTGACGTAATTAAGATCAAAACTAGAGTCTTAAACTTAAACAAACCCAACGACATAGGTATGAGGGGCGAGTTAGTTACAATTGATTGGGAAATTAGATTAAAAGATATGACGGTAGATAAGCAATGGCGAACATTTAAAGAAATATTTCATAATTCTCAATGAATATACATTCCATTGAGGAATAAAAACTCCACGGGAAGAGTGATCCATCCTGGCTAACTAAAGAAGTTAAAGATAGTATTAGATTAAAAGAGGCTTATAATGTTGCCAAGAGCAGTAAGTCTGAGGATTGGGAAAGTTTTAGAAATGAGCAAAAGATGACCAAAAAAATTGATAAAGAGGGAGAAAATAGAATATATGAGAGGAAACTAGCAAGAACTATAACAACAGATTGTAAGCGCTTCCACAAGTATGTAAAACGGAAGAGATTAGTGAAAGTAAAGGTGGGTTCCTTAGAGGCTGAGACAGGAGAAATTATAATGGGGAATAAGTAAATGGCAGAGACGTTAAACAAATATTTTGTATCTGTCGTCACAGCAGAAGACACAAAACACAAACCAGAAATAGTGGGGAACCAAGAGTCTAATGAGAGCAAGGAACTTAAAAGTAATTAAGATTAGTAAAGAAAAAGTACTGGAGAAATTAATGGGACTAAAAGCCAACAAATCCCCTGGACCTGATGGCCTACATCCTAGAGTTCTAAAAGAGGTGGCTGCAGAGATAGTGAATGCATTGGTTATGATATTCCAAAATTCCCTAGATTCTAGAACAGTCCCGGTGGATTGGAAGGTAGCAAATGTAACCCCACTGTTCAAGAAAGGAGGGAGGGAGAAAACAGGGAACTGCAGGCCAGTTAGCCTGATGTCAGTAGTCGGGAAAATGCTGGAATCCATTATTAAGGACATGGTAATGGGGCACTTAGAAAATCATAATATGATTAGGCAGAGTCAACATGGTTTTATGAAAGGCAAATTGTGTTTGACAAATCTATTCGAGTTTTTTGAGGATGTAACTAGCAGGGTAGATAAGAGGGAACCAGTGAAAGTAGTATATTTGGATTTTCAAAAGGCATTCGATAAGGTGCCACACAAAAGGTTACACAAGATAAGGGGTCATGGGGTTGGGGGTAACATACTAGCATGGATAGAGGATTGGTTAACGGACAGAAAACAGAGAGTAGGAATAAATGGGTCATTTTCAGGTTGGCAGGCTGTAACTACTGGGGTGCCGCAAGAATCAGTGCTTGGGCCTCAGCTATTTACAATTTATATTTATGACTTAGATGCAGGAACCAAGTGTAATGTATCCAAGTTTGCTGACAATACAAAGCTAGGCAGGAAAGTAAGCAGTGAGGAGGACACAAAGAGTCTGCAAAGGGATATAGACAGGTTAAGTGAGTGGGCAAGAAGGTGGCAGTTGGAGTATAATGTGGGGAAATGTGAAGTTATTCACTTGGTAGGAAGAATAGAAAAGCAGAATACTTTTTAAATGGCGAGAAACTATTAAAGGTGTTCAGAGAGATTTGAGTGTCCTTGTACACAGTAAGTTAACATGCAGGTACAGCAAACAATTCAGAAGGCAAATGGTATGTTGGCCTTTATTGCAAGGAGGTTGGAGTACAAGAGTAAGGAAGTCTTGCTTCAATTGTACATGGCTTTAGTGAGATCTCACCTGGAGTACAATGTACTATTTTGGTCTCCTTACCTAAGGAAGGATATACTTGCCTCAGAAGAGGTGCAACAAAGCTTCACTAGATTGATTCCTGCGATGAGAGGGTTGTCGAATGAGGGGAGATTGAGTAGAATGGGCCTATACTCTCTGGAGTTTAGAAGAATGAGAGGGCTTGACAAGCTAGATGCTGAGAGGCTGTTTCCCCTGGCTGGAGAGTCTAGAAGTAGGGGACATAGTCTCAGGATAAGGGGTCGGTCACTTAGGACTGAGATGAGGAGAAATTTCTTCACGCAGAGGGTTACGAATCTTTGGAATTCTCTACTCCAGAGGGCTGTGGATGCTCAGTCGTTAAGTGTATTCAAGGCTGAGATCAATAGGTTTTTGGACTCTAATTGAATCAAGGGAACGGGCGGGGAAGTGGAGTTGAGGTAGAAGATCAGCCATGATCTTACTGAATGACGGAGCAGGTTTGAGGGGCCGTATGGCCTACTCCTCCTCCTATTTCTTATGTTCTTATGTTAAACCAAGGCCCTATCTGCCCATTCAGGTGAATGTTGAAAATTTTGTGGCACACTTCTAAGAAAAAGTGCTACGTATTGTCCCAGTATTGCGTTTTTCAACTTTTCTTCTGACATCCAGGAGCAGTTCAGATGGCAATCTGCAGGATTCCCAGTCTAGCAGTGATGGCTCTCAACATTACCAATAGGGTGGTCCACCAGATATGCAGCGAGCGCCAAAATGGCCTGGTCTCCACGGGGAAGGAAAAGACAAATTGAAAGCATTTCTTGTTGCTCAAGAAATTTCTCCAACTTTTCTTTTTAGATATTAGTTGAGGGGAATTCTTTATATTGAAAGTATTCCCCTTTACATTTACCTACTCCTATAATTTATTATCCTAATAGCTTAAAATGATACTCGCCCCAACGCTGTAAAGAATGAAAGTCTCAGTTACCGATGAAAATATGGAATGGTTTATAACAATGATGCTCATAATCTCCCCACAGGCAAAGTGAAAACATGATTCCCCAAGTACACATTAGTTCAGACATTAATATTTGCTCAGCAGATGCCAAGAGGTTATTTTTATAAGAGTATATTTCACTTACATTGGTAAACCATGGGACTAAATTCAAGAACTGACCTGTAAATGACACACTTAACAATAGTTGTATTCCATTTACTTACTGCTCCACCCACTGTTTGTAAATTGCTGCTGCGGCTACTTTTTCATAACTTTACGAGATTTAATTTTTAAAAAATAATCGACAATGACACCACTGCAAAATCCCAGAAGTGGTCTTGATCCCAGTAAAGTAGTCTGCAGAACCCCATCTCATGTGTTAGTGAAGAATGGCAGCAGCCCATAATATCCACAGCAGAAAAGGAGAGGAAAGAGGTGAGAGTGATGTGTACTTCATTTTTAATATTCAATTTTATTCAAAAAAATTGTTGACAATCACTGTGCATTTTAAAAGGCCCAATGTTGTCAGGTCCATTTTGTTGGCAGGTAATAAAATCATGTTAGTAATTCATCTCATATTATGATCCCATTATCGAGCATTAACTCCGATGTGTTTTGTGTGCTGCATGTGTAATGAATAAGTGTAATGCATGGTAAGCACTGTGAACAAAATAAAGGAATGTTTACAAAGTTTAATAAGTGCTAAAAACAAGATTTGAATTTTATGCCAGTAGATTCGAGAAATAAAATAGACTTGGACTAACAAAAGGAAATGTTATGTCATACATATAATCAAATGGTTTTCAAACAGATAGGGTGGATAGAGAGAAACTATTTCCGCTGGTTGGGGATTCTAGGAGTAGGGGGCACAGTCTAAAAATTAGAGCCAGACCTTTCAGGAGCGAGATTAGAAAACATTTCTACACACAAAGGGTGGTAGAAGTTTGGAACTCTCTTCCGCAAACAGCAATTGATTCTAGCTCAATTGCTAAATTTAAACCTGAGATAGATAGCTTTTTGGCAACCAAAGGTATTAAGGGATATGGGCCAAAGGCAGGTACATGGAGTTAGATCACAGATCAGCCATGATCTCACCAAATGGCACAGCAGGCATGAGGGGCTGAATGGCCTACTCCTGTTCCTATGTTTACTGTGTGGAGTACCCTCTGCAAATATTAACCCGCTCCCAGGAACCCCCTATAGATATTAATACACTCTGGGGAACCCTTTTCAAATATTAATACGCTCCCACTCTGTAAATATCAACACAAAAATCCCTAGTCTAACTTCCAAAAGGCAGTGTCAGCTGCCCTAGGGCAATCTTTGCAGAAATCATGTTTTATTGGTATACAATAATGGACATAACATGCAAATAAATAACAAAATACTGAAAAAATGGATGACCTTAGAGACCTCCGGGAATCTCCTAATGAACTCCCTGTGGTCTAAAGTGAACCTCCCCACCAACAGTTTGAAAATCTTTGACATAAACATATTAATGGTCAGCTAGATGTGTGGTATTATTCAGTACATCTGCATTAGCAGTGTCCCCAATCCGTTTCAAAATATCAGACGCAAAGAGGGGGAGAAATCTGGAGGTTGGGAATTACACACCAGGTGTGGCGTCAAGTTCCACACCCTGCCCCAATCAACAGGACAGTCTGCGTAGGGGTATTTAAAACAGAGTTCAGTCATTGTTCTTTTCTTCCTTCAGTATTCACCTGAATAGATGAGTAGAACAGTTGAGTTACCAGAGAAAAAAAATCTAGAGATGAGGAATCAGGCCAGAGCAGTGAGAAAAAAGGATTGGACGTTAAATTGCAGGGGTGTATATATTAATGCTCCTTTTATACTGTACCAATCAGTGCAGCATCAATTCTATTTTCAGTACTGATGCAGCCAGGCAGCCATGTTGGGACTGCTCACTCATACTGCTGTGAAATTGGGAAAAGCCAAGCACTGTGCACATGTACTAAGAAGCATGCACAAAGTTCTGCTTACCCACCTCTGACTAGGAGTTCTGCTTTTTTCAATAATTGAAAAGAGTTGACAATTAATCATCAAAATGTGAACAGTAATGCAGCAAGGCAGGTGGGTGGGGGGATAATGCAATGACCAACGGCCATTGTGGTGAAGAACATCAGTATGCTTCTCATATATCGGATGTGAAAGCCTGAGGCCTACCATGGGCCCAATGTACTCTGCATCCCCCAATGTGGCTGGCGCATTGATGAGGCCCACAATTTGCTGAATTCATCCAAATCACACTAAACAAAATAACGTACGATTAAGACATGTCTTTCTATTGAAAGGAAGGAAGCCTGTTTCTTTGATTACCCTTGGCTACTCTGTAATCAAACATCTCTCAAAGTTTGGATCTCTGTTCAGAAGTAATTGCTATCATGTTTGTTTTGTTTCCCCCCCTCCCATTCAGACCTGCAATAAAAAGCATTTTACAGCCGGGTAGACATACTGCTGCAGAAAGCACACAGGATCAGGCCATACCTCCCAGAGGTGTCTGCTTCTGCTTTTTAATAACACTCTGAACTAACCCTAGCTTTCAAATGGATTTCCGCACACAAAGCTTATTATCCCCCTGACACTTGCTGTAAGTGTAAGTGTAAGTAAGCACAGAAAAAGCCCAGTCAAGAACTTTTACATTTTCCTTGTACTGGACTCACTCCACTGGGTATTCTCTATAGTTACCCTGGAAGTCTGGGTCAGCTTATTGTCAAATGAGAGGAGTTAGGAAATGTAACACTTACATGGTCACGACTCTGAATCTTCAGGTCACTAATTTCTTTCTGAGCATGGAGACAGCAAAACCTAAAGAAAGGCAATGCCTGCTTTCATCTGCTAATTGATCTGACCATTGACCCTTCTGTTATGATACTTGTATCTCCTCACTGCAATTGGTAAAAATCCACAATTTGTCCTATTGTAAAATAGTTTTATTTATATCTGTGTTGTCCTACTCTTTAGGCAGAAACCGACAAGGAAAAACTGGGTTTATTTTCTGAATTGTGGTTGTTAAAAGCTCCAGCTGGGAGAGTGTCTGTGGTAGTAAAAGGGCTGATTGTTCAACCAATCCCGAGGGGTCATTGTTCAACCAATCCCGAGGGGTCATTGTTCAACCAATCCCGAGGGGTCATTGTTCAACCAATCCCGAGGGGTCATTGTTCAACCAATCCCGAGGGGTCATTGTTCAACCAATCCCGAGGGGTCATTGTTCAACCAATCCCGAGGGGTCATTGTTCAACCAATCCCGAGGGGTCATTGTTCAACCAATCCCGAGGGGTCATTACATAAGAAATTGGAGCAGGAGTAGGCCAATCGGCCCCTCGAGCCTGCTCCGCCATTCAATAAGATCATGGCTGATCTGATCCCAACCACAAATCTAAAGAACACAAGAAGTCGGAGCAGGACCCGGCCACACAGCCCCTGGGCCCTCTCCGCCACCCACAGGGCATTGACCGATCCGAACTCAGCTTCATGTCCAATTTCCTGCCCGCTCCCCATAACCCCTAATTCCCTTTACTTCTAGGAAACTGTCTATTTCTGTTTTAAATTTATCTAATGATGTAGCTTCCACAGCTTCCTGGGGCAGCAAATTCCACAGACCTACCACCCTCTGAGTGAAGAAGTTTCTCCTCATCTCAGTTTTGAAAGAGCAGCCCCTTATTCTAAGATTATGCCCCCTAGTTCTAGCTTCACCCATCTTTGGGAACATCCTTACTGCATCCACCCGATCAAGACCCTTCACAATCTTATATGTTTCAATAAGATCGCCTCTCATTCTTCTGAACTCCAATGAGTAGAGTCCCAATCTACTCAACCTCTCCTCATATGTCCGCCCCCTCATCCCCGGGATTAACCGAGTGAACCTTCTTTGTACTGCTTCGAGAGCAAGTATGTCTTTTCTTAAGTATGGAGACCAAAACTGTATGCAACCAATCCCGAGGGGTCATTGTTCAACCAATCCAAACTTGGATTAAAACATTTCCGATTTACTCCACCATATTTGAGATATATGGCTTTACAGTACACAAACACCTTTCATAAATAATCCTATTATTATCACCAAAAAAGGCAGTTTTTATTTTCATGGCTGTTATATTAAAAATCGTGGACTACACAGGGTAGTTTGTGGGTAGTTTGTTTTCTGAAGTAATCATTTAAATAAGAAACAACCACCAATGGTGTAAGTTCCTCCCAGAAATGTCCTTTGTTTGTAGTTTCTCTCCCCCGCCCTCCATTTTCCCGCTTCTCCTGGAGGCAGTGACTTCATGATTCCATGATTGCAAGCAGCCGATTGTTATATTGGCCCAGTTGGTATGGTTCAAATGTGAATCTAAAGAGGAGTTAGAAAATGCAATTTTTACATGGACCCGACACTGAACCTTCAGGTCACTAATTTCTTGAGCCTGGATACAGCAAAACCCAAAGAAAGCCAATGACAATCTGCTTTCATTTTTAAAAATTCTTTCATGGGATGTGGGTGTCGCTGGCGAGGCCGGCATTTATTGCCTATCCCTAATTGCCCTTGAGAAGGTGGTGGTGAGCCGCCTTCTTGAACCGCTGCAGTCCTTATGGTGAAGGGTCTCCCACAGTGCTGTTAGGAAGAGAGTTCCAGGGTTTTGACCCAGCGACGATGAAGGAACGGTGATATATTTCCAAGTCAGATGGTGTGTGACTTGGAGGGGAATTTGCAGGTGGTGTTGTTCCCATGTACCTGCTGCTCTTGTCCTTCTAGGTGGTAGAGGTCGTGGGTTTGGGAGGTGCTGTCGAAGAAGCCTTGGCGAGTTGCTGCAGTGCATCCTGTGGATGGTACACACTGCAGCCACTGTGCGCCGGTAGTGAAGGGAGTGAATGTTTAGGGTGGTGGATGGGGTGCCAATCAAGCGGGCTGCTTTTTCCTGGATGGTGTCGAGCTTCTTGAGTGTTGTTGGAGCTGCACTCATCCAGGCAAGTGGAGAGTATTCCATCACACTCCTGACTTGTGCCTTGCAGATGGTGGAAAGGCTTTGGGGAGTCAGGAGGTGAGTCACTTGCCGCAGAATACCCAGCCTCTGACCTGCTCTCGTAGCCACAGTATTTATATGGCTGGTCCAGTTAGGTTTCTGGTCAATGGTGACCCCCAGGATGTTGATGGTGGGGGATTCGGTGATGTTAATGCTGTTGAATGTCAAGGGTAGGTGGTTAGACTCTCTCTTGTTGGAGATGGTCATTGCCTGGCACTTGTCTGGCGCGAATGTTACTTGCCATTTATAAGCCCAAGCCTGGATGTTGTCCAGGTCTTGCTGCATGCGGGCACGGACTGCTTCATTATTTGAGGGGTTGCGAATGGAACTGAACACTGTGCAATCATCAGCGAACATCCCCATTTCTGACCTTATGATGGAGGGAAGGTCATTGATGAAGCAGCTGAATTGCTCTGACTATTGTCTGTCCTGTTATGATACGTGTACCTCTGCCTCACAGAAATTGGTAAAATTCCACAATTTATCATTTAGTAAAATAGTTTTGTTTATACCTGTGTTGTCCCACTCTTTGCACAGGAGGCCGAGTGTCAGTGGGTTGTTTGATTGTAGAGACATCACAGTCAAGTTTGATCCTGTCCTCAGCCAACAGCCACATACATACGCTTTACAGCAAAGGTCACCTGATAGCAATTGGGGCAGGAATCCTGATTGATTTTGCCTCTTCCTAGCTCAGGAATACCAGAAAGGCCAATGGCTGTCGCTGTTGCCATGGGGATGACCAGGCTGCCCATGAACTCTCACAAATATAAATATATCCACTCAGAGGTGTGATGTATTTAAATTTTGTTTTGTCCTTTCTTGGGGGAGGGAGTAACTGCTTTAGTAATGAGCACACAGTGACAATTTGTCTCTATACTGCACTGCACTTTTAATTTCAGTTGCCTTTCTAAGGTGTACCATTTGTTTACCATGTCCAGAGCAGATTCTGTCACTGAGTCCACCTCCCTCAAATTATCTCCTTCAAAGTAGTCAACTTGACCTTGCAAATGGTTCCACATCTCTAAATGGCAGGCAAGTGATTCCTAGGCGCTGGCATGTCATCTGACGGCTATTTTAAGGGAGATAAATCAGGGTATGTGGCCCTAATAGTAGTACCACACTTTATAAAGTACACCACATGCGGGTCATGTCTAAAGTCCCTTTTTGTTAACAGGGAGCTAAACATATGGAGCACTCGTCTGACTCCCAAATATTAATAGGGAGGCCTCTTATTAAAATGTTAAACTGTAGCCTGCAGCATTCCTTTAATATTACAATTACTGCACTCTGCTGTTCACAAATCATTACAGTCACATTCATCCAGAAAGATCAGAGCCTCATGATCATACTTTCAAAATTAATTCATATTCATCAGAAACTATAAAGCATCTGGATTGTTCCCCAAATGCAAATTTTACTGCCTATGGTGCAAGCAGGACAGGCAGCTAATGTGAGGAATTCCTGTGAGGATAATCACTCAGTTATTTTTTTAATTGAACGCGATATCTCTTTGACACTCTGTTGTACAAATTGCTAAACTCACTGGTTATTAACATACAAACCGACCTGGAAAACTTGTAAAAGCTGACCAACGGCCTTGAAAAAGAGCTAACAACTCAAAACCAGTTCTGAATATAGACTTATGAGAAGTTGGGGCAGATATTGGGGTTCTGGACCAGTGCCACTGGACCATTGCATGTGTCCATGCCCAAAAGAACTGCAAAGCATTACATAGAAATAACAACATGGAAAACAGGCCATTTGGCCCAACTAGTCTGTGCTGATGTTTATCCTCCACATGAGTAGCAGCCCTATTCCCATCTTCCCACTTTGTTGCCATATCCCTTTCCTCATTAACTATCTAAACTATTTTTAAATGTTCGCATGGTCTCTGCTTCAATCACTAACTCCAGTCGTGTATTCCACAGCCTCAGATCCCTCAGTGTAAAAAGGTTTATCCTGCTCTCTGTCCTAAGTCTCTTACATTTAATCATATCTATGTCCCCTTATTCTAAATACCTTGATCACTGGAATCAGTCTGTTTCTATTGACTCTGTTCTATCCTCTTATAACACTTAATATCCTATCAATGAAAATAGCCCTAATTTTTCAAGTCTTTCTTTATTTCTATATTTCCTCATACCAGGCAGCATCCTAGTGAACCTGTGCTGCGCCCTCTCTATTGCTTCACCATCCTTCCTATGGTGTGGAGCCCAAAACTGCACACAGTACTTCAACTGTGGTTTAACTAAGGTCTAATATAGATACGCAATTAAATTTGAACTTTTATATAACTAATTAACATTTTAACCTCCATTCATCTCAGTGCTTTGTATTAAACTTGTGTGAATACACTTTGCTTAAAAAAAACACAATATTTAAACTGGACTACTTTCTCAGTAAACAAAACAGAGAACATCTTTTTCCAGGTAAGAGATTGACAAACGACCTACTGTCATTGAAAGAGGAATCCCTGAGGTTGAAATCATTTACACCCAGAGTACAGGTCTCCCTCAGTAAATAATGTTCCAATGTTTCTTGTCCAATCCTTCTGTGAACAAAGTGACACTGGCCGAGTATTAAACCTTTAACAACAAAGTCTTATTAAACCAACTGCTGATTTTTAATGCTAATATATTAGTCAATTAGAAATATTAATGCTCAATTTGCCTATTCATAGAATGATTTGATTAAAATGTAATATTTAATTGTGCTTTCAGTGGAAAGGGAGCTGAATGTTAAATGCCCAATATACAAGCATAATTTTTATATACGATGTCACCTTAAGCATATTGTATATTGCCATGAAGAGAAATGGTTTTGTATATCTGTTACTCCAGATTTGGTTGCAATAAAAAGGAAAAAGAAATGCAGATGCTGGAAACCTGAACTAAAAACAGAAAATCCATCTATATGCTGAGGAAGGAATGGAGGAGAATGAAACCACTGTTGGCTAACTAGCAGCAATCAGCTTTGCCATGCAACTGGAACTGGAATTGACTAGAAGGTCAGAGGTTTCTGTCCAGGGACATACACTTTATCTGGAGAGCCAACTATTGCATCCAATTGCTCTTTTTGACTTGTTACTTGCCTTGTTATCTTATGACTTATCATGAGATAACCAGTCATTCTAAATCTGATGCACCATTGCAGTTAACCGTTTCAGCAAGCAATTAAAGAATGCACCTTTTACTGTATAGGATTGACTCTTCCTTACCAACTAAGAATGGGTGATTAACATCAAAGTCACAGAGTTCCACAATGTATCATGTTTGCCAAGAGCTCTAACTTTGACACAGTCACACAGAGTGCATACACATCATATGAAATGAAACAAGTAGTAGAATGAGAACATTTAAATTAAGAGACAGCATGTCACTGACAAACGGTAGTAATTGGTGAATAATGATGGTTAACCAAATAACAAGCTACAGAATTTGAAGCCACAAGAACTTTCCCCACAAAATTGTTCCAATGTATTGAATGTTCCACATATTCAACAGCACAAGCTGGCTTGGTTCTCCTGGTAAACAACTGAAAATACAAAACTAACATAGGTCCTGAACTGGCACACAGCAGCAATTAAATGGTATCTCAGGCTGAAAAATATCCAAAGACGAAGTAAAATATTCTCATCTATTTAGAAAATAACCAAATAATGTTTCCTCATCTTTCCTCTAGTACCACAAAACAATTTTTGAGCACTTTATCCTATTTTCCCTGATATGAAAATTATCTGTGCCAACTCCTTGCTAAGCTGCCAAACTGGCTTCAGCAGCAGGGGACCGCATTCTGGATGGAGCTATTATGACAATGATTTCACCTCTGCTTGATAAAACTTCAAAGATATACACTGACTGTGATTTCCTGCTAATGAACTGCAGATTATTATTCAATAAACTCGCAACGATTACAGCATAATCATTAATTCCTCTAAAGAGATTATCGTGATGTATGAACTGCACGGAGCATCCAGGCAGTCAGTGGCCGCCATGACACTCATCACCACTAGCATCAATAGAACCCAACACAAATTGAGTTAACCTTTTCTCACCAACTCTACAGTATGCACAATATAAAATAATAGATGGGTGGGTGTGAATTCTCATGGTTCAAGTGACAGTTATAAACTTTGCATTTATAGCTAATGGCATCGTCTAAATCAGAAAATAAGTTTACTGTCTTGTATTCTCAAATTGACATTATTTTCTGCTTAGCACTTTTAAGGGAAAACCAGTGGTTTTCCAAAGGATGAATGGTGTCAACATGACAAACAGCTGCAAAGAAGCAATTTATCTTGAAGTAAATAGCCTTTTAACTTGGACCCATTAACGTGCTCCACCACACGGCACTTGTGAGATATTTAGCCTGGGGTCACGCAACGCTTTATTTTGAGATAAACTGACACTCACCATTGTGTGCTGTCTCTTTATTATATACTGACTGTCTTACTTTCTGATACTCTCTGGTAATCAGCTGGAGATTATCACTCACTAAATTTGCAGTGATTATATAACAATTGTTAATCCTTCAGCATGGATGCCATCATGCATCACATGTATGGAATGTCCTATTCATTAATCTCGGTCATAATACGATTTCCCGACCAAAATAAATTGGAGTAAAAATGAATCAAATCAGCCTCAATCAGCTCTGTTGGGCATATTGGCATAGTTTTCAACTTGCCACTTGGGCGTAAAATTGGCTCTGCGGATTGGCCACCCCTTATAGAAACCGCCCGATTTTAATTTCCATTGATATAACGGGTAGCCGATCTGCGACGTTAGTTTTACGCCCGGGCGGAAAGTTGAAAATCTATCCAACTATAAAAAATAATTGCTATCAGAAGTGGTTTCAAGGCGCTGATCTCTACTCAGGATCCAGACAAACAACTCACACTTCATGGTCATTGCTGTCTTTTAATCACAACAGGATATTCCTTATTCTGTAATTCTCCTAATCTGGGTGACATTGTCCTGTTTCTAAGATGAACATTATTGGCGCTTCGACACTTAATTAAATACACAATTAAGAAAAGCGCACTATGAAGTTTGGTACATCTTATCCAGTGGCTAAGATGTAAATACAACTTCTAACCATAGTGGCTCAAACATTTAAAACTTCAGAATGAGGTCTGAATAAAATTGTGATGTGTAAATGAGCCTTGGGTAATTTTTGAATAACTACAATTTTTTTAAGTTTGGTTATTACAGCCTCGGAAAAAATTATATCTCATCTGGGAATAGTTCGTCTGAACGTTGCACTCGTTTTATGTGTGCTAATTTTACGTAGGCATTAACCCATTTATTTTAAATGTTTCAATGCCTTTGTAAAAATAGGAATGTATAATGAGCACATTAATTGTTTGTACGTGAACTTCACTGATCGGAATATCTACCCCTTTGGTGTCAGATATCATACAACACATGGCTAAAGCAGCACTTGAGAAACAAAGTCCTGTTTTTAACAGTATCTATGTTAGAATAGATTTCAGGTGTCCTTGAAATGAGTTTGAAACAATTGCTAAACCCCTCATTGAAATGAAGACTCAATGCACTTTTTCCCACTCTAACAAATTGTTCCCAGGATCTCAAGACGTTTGGTGTCACCTAACACTACCTCTCTATTTATCTCATCTCTCCTATTCTTTTCAAACTTGGCGATATCCCGCATTGATAGCCATGGCCCTTAGCTGGATTTCTCACAATAGAAAAAACTTTTTAAAAAATAGCAATGTTTTAAGAAATTAAATCAAAACAAAAATCCATTTACAGTGAAGAAAATATTTTTCTGCATTAGTTGAACACAGAAATTGCCTGACATTTCATTTTAAGTGGATACACATTTGATTTTAGCAGCAAAAATATGAAACAACTACTGGAAAAAAAGGATCATTTTTTCCATTGTAAGATTACTGTAGACATATGGAAGGCAAATGAGTCTATTAAGAATAGGTAGTTTGCATGGATTTTTACATGCTCAGACAGTTGGCGGCATTTCATAAGCACTGTATTATACTCACACGCAGCTTTTAAATCCCTCTACAGTTCACATTTTACTCACAATAATTGATTGAACTGACTGCTGTTACTAATGTTTCTTACCGAACTGTCATTTTTAATGAGATTTTCAGTGTCTTCTTCAGAATGTTACAAATTTTAGTCAAAGATTTTGAAAAAATATCAGAATATGGGGTATTTGAAAATGAGAAATTGCCCAACCTAATTTTATGTAGACATTGTTTTAACCCATTAACTTAAATTATTGCTACCCGAGAGATATCTGGAAAAGATTACATTGCTATGTGCAATAATGGAAATGTATTTTACATGCGAATTTTGTGTCTACAACTTGTTAGAAAACATTGCCAGCAAGAATCATTTTGGGTCTGTGCAGAACAGATACTCAACACTCAACACCAGCACTTCAAAATACACTTTCTGCTCTGTACTGTGGCCTTTATGTATTCATTTTCATTCATGCCAGATTTTCCCCCTTTCATGATTTCCTCTCTTCATTGCAAATTGATGTACTCACGAGCCCACTAACTATCCCTTGTCTTAATCTTATATTTCTTTAAACCAGTAAATGCCACCTTAATGCCTTCCAGCTGCCGGTAGCTGATATCCAGGCGGACTGAACTTTGACCTCAGGAGCAAATTACGTATAAACCATCTGAAAGGGGGCTCGGGGTTCATCAGTAAACACTTCAGTGCACTAAACAGCAAATAAATTCTGTTGATAATGTCAAAGAGTCGACTTTCAGATCCCTTTTGTCAACTGCTGACGAATGAAACTGGGAAAAGAACTGATCATATAAACTCTGCATCAGACAAATACATGATCTTTACTTAACGTGATGTGTCAACAGCGCCACCCAGTAGGGTTAAACAAAAAAGGCACATTCTGGATATTTCATATCTCAGTCAATTAAATCTCCCTCTCTCTTTGATTCTCCATGTATCTAATTAGCAACTGCAGAAGCTAATATTCTGTGTGAAGCTACCTACATTTTCATTCGAAAAAAAAACCCCAGCATAAACAATAGGCCAGATTTTGCTGTAGCGGGGCATCTAACGGCAAATTTGCTCCTCGCCTGAAGCTGCTGTACCATTTGCGCCTAAATAACAGAGCGCCTCACTGTTACTTTGACAGCAAAATCTGACCCATAATCATATTCTGTTTCCCGATAATCTAAAACGTACAGTTTTGCAACTAAAATAATGTTCAAAATGTAAAGCACTGTAAAATGAACTGTAGTTTTTAATGCAGAGAAACACAAATGTTTGCATAGTTTATGCAAATACCCTGCTCTTCAACAGAAGAGGAAAATGTACTATTATGTTAAAAGTGGCTGTATCTCTGTGTTTATCATTGGGCAGTTAGTACTAAATATTTTAAACAAGAGTGGGCGTACATCTTTGTTGTTCAGTAATGTCTCATTTGCATAATTTATTAAGCTGGGACTCCTCTCCTGAACTCTCACAGCCCTTGCAACCGTCAGAGTCATAGCTCCAAAAATAGATTTCAACAATATGACAGAATTTACCCTGTGACACAATATTTTCACAAATATTGTAAAACGTCCAATTACATATAACAAAATCAAATTCCCCAGACTACTTTTTTCACTTCTACTTTTTTTTTTAAAAGAAAAAGGTCTCCCACACCACATTCAGCATCCAAGAGGTCATCCTGCTCCCAGGCCTCTACCAAGGCAGCTCTGTACCCAGCTGCTAAGAGATACAAAAAGTGACCCAGACTGACCCAATCCACCCATTTTCCCTCCCTATGAGGTAGTCTCTAGGGCTCTCTCAACATCTACCCCAAACAATATCAGGATGTCTCTCCGTTGGAAAACATTGGTGTAAACCAACTTCCAACCATTTCATGGGGACACCAGTGTTTTGAAGAGGTCGCTTATGTGTAGAGCAGGTGTCAGCAACATGCACTCATTCCGATGGCATTGCTTTAAACATATCACAAATGCAATCACTAATATAGCAGAGGTCGCTAAACTAACAAATATAATAATGCAAAGAATATCCTCCCACTTAAATCTCAGGCTGATGGATCTTATGGTTGGTAATGAATAGATCTATGATCAATGTGCCAAATTAAAATGGCTCAATTTTGTTTGGTTTATTTTTTTATTTTAGGGGCTTTCATAATAAACGAGGCAAAATGAAGAATCAACATTTTGTAGTATTATCTATCACTCAAGCTTTTGATATGCAATTGATTGAGTCATTAGTATAAACAAGTTATTACATAATGCAACTTTCATCCTACAACAGACATGTGCACTGGAACCTAGTCAATGAAAACCTCACTCCATTCAGATATCCACTATACCTTTTACAATCCTTGGAAGCAACCATGTATACTAATAGGCCCATTGTTAATTGGTGGTTGATATTCCCTCCAATCTACAGTGACTTTTTTATTTGGGAGGTTTTCAGGAAAGAGCAGCAGGAAGGCACCAGCAGTGTGACATTATACGATAGGTGGGTGAGAGAGGTTGACTATGGACAATTTGAGAGTTACAGGCATTGATTGATTGGCAGGAGCAATTTAGTGGGTGAAGGGACCCAAGGTATCTCATGGAACAGAGAAGGTAAACCTGGAGCAGCACTTTCAGATACATCAGGGCACCAGGGAGAGAGCACAAAGGTTCATGGCAAAGAACGAGTTTAGGGCAGATGGCAAGAAATATTTCCAGCATTTGTAAAATAACAAGAATAATATAAAAAAAGTGTTAATTTTTTCCCAAAAATATTTAAAAATATTACAATGTAATTTAATGCAGTGCCCCAATGATCTTGTGACTATCTCGACAATTTCGTTTTAATTTTAACTTCTGTGGGATAGGTAAAGAAAGTACAAAGCAAACATAATGGGAATAAAGTTCACATCTGGCAAACAAAAAGGATATCAGCATAGTCTCCCTGTATAATAGTGTGATAAGACACTTATAGTGGTAAATAAGTATGCACAGTGCATACATATTTAATATATTTATCTGTTATCATCAACCTTCCCACCTTAATAATTTACCAGCAGAAAGTTGAGATCACAAATTAAAACACAGTTACAAGATTGTTTTAATTAGCTTCATTGTTACTATCTGAGCATTCACATTGGGGTAAATTTTAACTTCCAACCTGGAAGGGAGCGGGGGGGTGATTTCTGGGTGCAAAACCCGGAAGGTAAGCTGGCATCGCGACCTTAATGAGGCCCATCAACTGCATTTCCGGGTTTCGCGTATGGCAGCCAGCCTGATTGACAGGCTGGTTAGCTGTCGGGCAGGAAGACCCGCAGCAGGCCACTGCCGGGGATCGGAGGGAGGGAGGGATCATGTGCTGGAGAGAAGATCGGGAGGGCAGGGGCTGGGGAGAAGAGCAGGGGAGGGGAGAAGATTGGGGGGCTGAGGAAGAGATCGGGGGGGCTGAGAAGATGATCAGAGGTCATTGGAGGTCGGGTGAAGAGTCAGAGGTAGGTGGGGGTCCACTATCAGGTGGGGGATGGGGGGGGGGTCAACCAATCGTAGGGGTCCTGTCGGCCAGGTGAGCTTGTTGGGCCTGGATGAAGCACTGCTGCTCCTCCAGGCCCACGAGCAGTGCAATAAAGACACTCACCTCATGGATCAGCCCCTTCCTGCCTGCGTTCACCTGATGTGAATGGGAGGCGATGGGAAACCCAAATAGGTACGGTTAAATTTATTTTATTATTCCAATACACAAAATATTAAGTCCCTCAAGTATCTCAATGAGGTACATTGCCCTTTTAAGTAACGGCCCGCCGGCTTTAAGTGGGGGTGGGACTTCCTGGTGTCTACTCTCCACAGGCAGACAAACCTGCTGGGGTTAAACCCAGAAGCAGGCGTGTTGGAGCCAGAACGTGGTCCCACTCTGAAAGTGGAGGGTTTTTACCCCCCACCTGTTCTTAGAGGTTAAAATTTACCTCATTTGTGTCTGAGGTTGGATTTCTTTTTGCTTGAGGGGTCATTACTATCAGAGGTAGAAGCTCTGCTTATCTCTTTTCTGATGGTGGAGAGGATGGGCCTCGAGTCCAATGGCACGGTCACCTTCTCCATCCTACATGGTGTTGAGCTTCTTGAGCGTGTTGTTTCTGCACCCATCAGAGAGGTAATGAGTATTCCATCACACTTCTGATTTGAGTCTTGTAGATGGTGGAGAGATAGAGAGGTCAGGAGGTGAGCCTTTCCTTGCAGTGTACATAGCCTCTGCCCTGCTCTTGTAGCCATGGTGTTGATATGGCTGGTCCAAATCAACATCTGGTCAAAGGTGACTCCCAAGATGTTGATGGTAGGGGAATCGACAATGGTGGTGCCAGATCCTGGGACGGTGGCTGGGCTTTCTTTTGTTCAAGATGGTCATTAACTGGCATTATGTGGCACATGTATTGAGGTATCAACAATATCTGAACTCCGGCTCTTCAGCATTCTATGCAATCATTCCTGCCATTATCACTGTTCTGCTGCTGTAACTTTGCAGAAATTCAGCGTAAACCCCGTTTGCACGGGTGGATGATAGACGGTCGGGTTTGGTCGAACTTTTGGCAGTTATGGTGGCGGAGCAGGAGAAGCCCTGAGGAAATTCCCAGCCTATGTCTTTAGTCACGGGTAATTGACAGGTCCGCCTTTGGACTAGAGAAGTATTGGGGAATTCCTCCCTAGTCTTTCGTTCTGTTAGATCCATATTGCTCATGTACAACATTGCATCTGGAAGGCCTGCCTAGAGACAAACCTAACTATTTCATCCAGAAGTTATGTAATTGGCTAAGTAGTTTTAGACTATACACATTGGTCAGTCAGCATGATATTTTTGCATTTTGGAAGATTCCATATAATGTGATCTCAAATGAACAATTTACTATACCAGTGGTTAATTGTTGAAGTTTGATACATATAAGAGCACAGATTTTGGAGCGTGGGAGACTTGGTATGCTAATGGAAACTGCTTTTCTGTCATACGAGAGACAGAAGTTCTGGGAAACAGCCCGAGCTATTAACAGTCTTCAGTACAAAAATGATGCACTTCTCTACTATATCTTTTTTGTTTTCTGAACACCTCTTGAAGATGGGAGCCGGTCTACAACTGCTCTCACTTTTGGATTAATTGCTTCAATGCTGATACACAATCTGCCCTAAAATATGGTTTTGCATTATTAGTCTAATTAGCGTTAGGCATGTCCTGTGATCCTCAATGTTTTAAGGATTGACAGAAAGTCATGATATCATCCATCCCATCTCTTTCAGTGAGATAATTTCCGAGCAACTCAACAAAATCCAGTACAATTTCATTTGTAATCCCTGAAGCAGACCAAGAGATTTTGGTTGATATTTTGTGGTGATATCAAATGCAAATGTCAAAAACACAGAAGCAGTTCTTGAAAAAGTGTTCAAGAATTTTTTTCTGAGTAACTGAAATTTCTGAGGTCCAAAATAAGGCTTCAAACATTAAAAAAAATAATTAAAAATACATATTTTACAAACATGATTAAACTTGAGTATAAAGTTGGTTTTAGGTCTTTAAGTACATTCATTAATGTTTCACCTAAAGGCCTCTCCCAAAAGGTTAGACATAAAAAAGTAACAAAATGTACAAGAAAATGATTGAACTTTCCCATACAATAGCATAGCATTCTCTATGTTACAAATACTTCTCATGATGTTTTCCATGCCAATGTTAAAAACTTAAGCCTCCAGTTCACAGACCTATAATTATCATCTAAAAAGATAAACCAGGGTAGCAGCTTGTAGCTCCCAGCATGCACTTATACCTTCAACCTCTAGAATGTTTTGTATGATTGATAGCATGATTGGCCATTTACAGTGTGTGCCAGGATTTGCTGTTTGTAACTCCAGCCCTCCAATATGACTGAAAACCCCTAGGGAAACCATTTTTAGTAATAGCTAAAGTTAATTTTTGAATAAAACATCAAAAAGAACAAGTTAGATTATTTTCAAGGGGCTCTTTACAATGATACATGTGAGACAAATGGAACTCAGTACATCAGTTTCAAAGTGGTATTTTTATAATTTGTAAATAGTTACAACAGGCACATTTCTTTTATTTATTGATAGTGATTTATTTATTTATACTTCAATTCAATGATTATTAATATAAACAGGTCGCAGCTTCTGGAAGGTACACTAATGTTCAAAGTTTGGAGGGACGTTCTCAATAAACATTCTAATATGTTTTACCAATAGGTTATACTGAGATACGCTAAGTACTATTGCAGCGATAATTAATAAAGAAGGAAAGATGTAAATAAGGATAGGTTAAATTGAAGTTTTATATATTTCCTGGCCTTTGCTATAAAAACCAGCTCTCTAAACAGATGGACAGTTAAAACGCTGCTTCCCCATATTGCATGTGAATATAATAAAAAAGAAAGACTTGCATTTATATAGCACCTCCCTAGACCTCAGGGCATCCCAAAGCACTTTACAGCCAACAAAGTACTTTTGAAGTGTAGTCACTGTTGTCATGTAGGACACGCAGCAGCCAATTTATGTACAGCAAGGACTCACAAAAAGCATAGGAACACAGGAACAGGAATAGGCCATTCAGCCCCTCGTACCTGCTCCACCATTTGATAAGATCATGGCTGATCTGTGATCTAACTCCATATACCTGCCTTTGGCCCATATCCCTTAATACCTTTGGTTGCCAAAAAGCTATCTATCTCAGATTTAAATTTATCAATTGAGCTAGTATCAATTGCCGTTTGCGGAAGAGAGTTCCAAACTTCTACCACCCTTTGTGTGTAGAAATGTTTTCTAATCTCGCTCCTGAAAGGTCTGGCTCTAATTTTTAGACTGTGCAATGAAATAAATCACCAGATCATCTGTTTTAGGTGTTGGTTGAGGGATAAATGTTGGCCAGGACAATGCGAGAACTTCCCTGCTCTTTTTCAAATAATGCCATGGGATCTAGTACATATATTTTACATATACTTATGCACCTGTGGTATTTATTTATTTATCTACCTGCAGTGGGTAAGGAAAATCTCTATTTTGCAGGAACCATCTAAAAAACATTTACTTCACTGGCCTTGGAGAGACTTCTTATAATCTTCTTCCTAAATTCTTTCACTGAAGATGTGTGCCTCATCCCATTTCAACACCTCATTGTGCATACCTGCCCTCTCCAACATCGTATCCTTTGACTCACCATGAGCAATGTCATAGGAACCTGTCAATATAAAAAGGGAATGCCACTTATTTCCAATCTACGGAGAAACTTTGCAGCAACAGAAATTATTTCAAATTGACTATACGAGTCACATCTAAACAAGTATAAGAAATAAAGAGACAGAAGCTCGCCATTTCCTTCTGGGTTGGGTAAATTTTGGTCTTTTCCACCTGGGTGCGAAGTGTATCTAGGGCAGACCACAGATAGGAGAATCAAATGGAAGGAAATCAAGCAAGCTGTGTTGGGACATTAATCCTTCCCTCCTGATTTTCCTCCCTGTGTCCTGCAATCTAACAATGCCGAGAGACATGTACACAGCGATGTCTTTGTTTCACGATTTCAGATTTGCTTACCGTTGTTCTTCTTGATATGTTTCATTTACTAAAACTATTTGATGCAAAAACATAACGCTACATATTCTAGAATATAATATGTGACAAATTATGGAATGTGAGATTTAATAGAAGTGTTCAAAATCATTAACGGTTTTGATAGAGTAAACAAGGAGGAACTGTTTCTAGTGGCAGAAGGGTTGGTAACCAGCGGACACAGATTTAAGGTAATTGGCAAAAGAACCAGAGGTGAGATGAGGAGAAATGTTTTTACGCAGCGAGTTGTTATGATCTGGAATGCACTGCCTGAAAGGGTGGTGGAAGCAGATTCAACATTAACTTTCAAAAGGGAATTAGATAAATACTTGAAGGGGGAAAAATTTACAGGACTATGGGGAAAGGGCAGGGGAGCAGGACTAATTGGATAGCACTTTCAAAGAGCTGGCACAGGCAGGATGGGCTGAAAGACCTCCTTCTGTGCTGTATTTTTGTGTAATTCTAGGGTATGTGTCACTATATTGTCTTAGAAGAATGACAATTTCTAGATCAAAACATCTTTGTGAATAAATCTGAGCTTTTAAATATTTATATGCAATCTGCTGCATGAGATACAGGCTCTGATATTATAGAGTGCAAAGATTAACGCACATACACTTAACATATTTTTATGTAATCTGTACATCCACTATTTTAACAGAGACATTAACCAATTTAAAAAAACACACGAGCCAACTTCTTCTTATTTACTATTTAAAAAAGGCATTACTTAATGCTTCCATTAAAATAATGGACAAAAGAGTTGCATACCAATGCATAAGCATTGATATGCTGATTTTCACACAGCGTAATTTGAAAGCCATAACTGCTAATATTAAACCTGGGCTGCAAGAATCAGAGCATTCGATTTACTGGGGTAAATTTTCAACTTGTCACCCAGGCTTAAAACTGATGTTGTGCATTGGCCACGAGTTATAGAAACCGTCTGATTTTCGATGGGGCAGCCGATACACAAGGCTTGTTTTACGCCCAGGCAGCAAGTGTAAAATCTACCCCACCAGCCAGTACCACACCTCATAGGCACAGCTAGGCTTCATCTCTAATGGTTCTTGTTGTCAGAAAAGTCTTACTATGTAGGATTTATTCAATGTTAATTTTTGGTGGACCTTGATTTTGTTGTGCTGTCCTTTTTTAATACTCTTATTCCTTTGCCAGTAAATTTTCTTTCTTTTTCAATTGCCTTCCCTTATGTAATGTTTCATTATTCCTTTTGTCTTTTTGGGAGTTTCGACGGGTACAGTTTTAAGCAAAGTACTTTTGAATAAATCTAAGGCCAGAGGATCATTAAAACCTAAAGAATCTCTTGGTTCTGTTTTAAAATGTTGTATTTTTGGTTTACTGCATTATGACAAAAATTATCATAAATGATGAAATAGTAACAGAAGTAGATTTTTTTTGGGCAGCATCTCAAACACAAGTTACAATCTTGGTGAAGTCAAGCTAAAAAAGTTATTGCTGATTCTGAGGGTTAAATAAACAATAGGTCATTAGATGGGTCACTACCCATCCTCCAACTAATTCTAGTCAAACTACTTCTAAAACTGCACTGGGTGTAAAGTTTATTTTAAAAGACTGTAAATTTTCCTTTATTGCTGTTCTTTCCAGAACACAATCAGATATATTACAGGGACTGGAAGGAGGCTGTAAAACAGCATGGCACCACTGCTAAGTGTTCAGAGCTTCATATTGCTTTCATTCCAAAACAGTGAAGTAATTTAAATATAAGGGATAAAATACTTTTGGTACAAGTCAAAATTACTATGGCCAAGAAAAAAATTGACGTTTTTTTGAATGTCACCTTTAAAAATGTATTCCTTCCCTTTCATTTCATTTTATTTTCTTTACGATTATCTAAACCACAATTGCTGCGCTTATAAAACACTTCTTCTGCCCTCCGACATTGCGAATAAACATAGCTTCCAACGGTGTGCGTCTGCCAGCGAGACAACTGCATGGAAGAAAAGCCTCGAGAGTGATGAAAATTTTACGTAAACCTTGGAAAGTTTTTCTTCCAGTTCGGTGTCTACTTATGAAAATAAACAGGACGAGGAATTTTACTTTGTGGAAAATAAAAGGGAAATACTTAGCGGTCAGCCTTCCCACATTGTACAAGTGCATTTCTCTCCCTTCCAGTAGTAACAAATGTTAGATGTAGGTCTGAGGCATTACATTAGCGTGCCTTCAAAAAAAAAGCTTCTACAGGCCACCAAAGCTCTTGCTTTGATCAAAGTAATTCAATACCAAGATTCTGGGTTGCAAATCTAAGTAAGGCCCAGATTAAAGGAATTAGCAACACTACATCATGATTAATAAAGATGCTGTGCCTACCGCATTGTACGGCTCTAGTGACCTGTGCCTGCTGCCAGCTGGAAGTGTAGCTGAACGAGTCCCTGCATGACATCAGTTCTAACTACTGATCCTTTTACATCCCTTTGCTGCCATATTTATTAGGCACTTTGCCTTATAGTATCAAAGCCCAAAGTAGGCCTTATTTATGCACTGTAACAGCCTTATAAAATATAATTACTTTAATAACCCACAGTAACAAAGCAGATGTCTTCCTGTTTTTTTTCCTGATTGAGTTCAACAGAGGTTCACCAGTGTGGTAATTTAAGAAAGGAAAGAATTGCCCACCATGTTAACTGTATTCTGCAATTCAGTTAAATCTGCACAGAACTATAATACCATATGCAGTCATTTTTAGCACAGCAATTTCTGTCCCTCTGATAAAATGGCTAATAGGCATGCAGTCGATCCAGGGAAGTTCAAAGGGACAGTGAGTATAAATGTTTTTCAATAATAAAACCTAACTACTCAATCACGCATATGCTGCAAACTACCCATAAATGGGGATTTACAGAGCAGTAAACAGGGTTTAGAGACTGTGTAAAACTAAATGCTGTGTGATCCTTTCAGAACTCTGACCATTTGAAGACCACAGGCGAATCACAACCACTAAGAACCACTTTGACCACTCCTTGCATGACTCCTTTTCCCCCTACCCCTGCCCCATGCCAAAAGGGGGGAAACAAACCATTCTTATCTGAACATTTGCTCTGCAAATTACATTGCTGTTAATTTATTTGTGTACTTAAAGAAAAAAAAAATCCATTCTGAATTCATGATAGACTATAAACTATCCACTAAAAACTAAACATTCATGTTAAAAATACCACCAGAAGCGCCAAGCTAAACAGTGTGACGTAAATACATATATTTTTTTAGGTCTGACAACATCAAAGGAGAGCCATCAAAGAACTTTCAAACAGCTTGGACAAGTTTGCCTCATCCTTCCCATTCACAAAAAAACCCATAGCAATTTATCTAACTGTGCAGGATCTAACAGCAAGCTGGATTTATACCATCAACAGATGGTCAGGGTCGGGGACATATTAATCACCTCAATAGCTATAGACAGCACAAACCAGAATACTTTGATTCCAATTCTGATTAAAAGTGAAGTGAAGCCCTAAACCATCGATGATAAGACTGATACCCTCTTAATGTAACTTTTTAGATATTGGTTCTGATTATTTGGCTACACGCTTATCTCATTTTGGTTCACCTCCTATGAAAACCCAAGATTGTCCAATTCCCGGGCTGTGCTGACTTAGCTGATCTTCACAAAGGCACCTATGTGGAGCTACAGATGGTGTTGACGCCCCTGGCCGAGACTGGGGGAGAAAATACAGCCAGGACTCTTATTCCTGATTAGCTATCCAGTGACTGCTACTGGAAAGTGCACATTGTGTGAAGACTAGACCAGGTGTAACGATGATACCACCATAGATTACCAATCTGCCGAAACTCACTATCCAGGCTCACACATGAAGAATAGTAACTTGGGTGAGGTACTGGAGAGCAGATGGCACCATAGAATCATATCCCAGTAAAAGTCAGAAGAAGAGAGAAAATAATTAAATAGGCTTTTTAAAAACAAGAACAAACTTGCAATTAAAGAGTACCTCTCAAGACTTTAGGATGGCCCAGTGCTTCACAACCAATTAATTACTTTTCAACGTGCGGTCTGATCAAAGAGAATCAGTGTGGATTTGTGAAGGGTAGGTCACATCTAACTAATCTAGTTGAATTTTCTGAGGTCACTAGCATGGTGGATAGGGGCGTGCCTTTGTATGTTGCCTATATGGACCTCCAGAAGGCATTCAATAAGGTTCTGCATAAGAGATTATCAAAAATGAAAGCATATGGAATTGGAGGTAACCTCGTGACATGAGTTTTTAATTGGTTGAGAGGGAGGAGACAGAGAGTAGAGATAAAAAGAACATTTTCTGATTGGCGGGATGTGACAAGTGGTGTTCCCCAAAGATTTGTACTGGGGCCTCAGCTTTTTACCATATATATCAATGACCTGGATGAAGGAATAGTTGTACATCTAAATTTGCAGATGACACTAGGTTCGGAGGCACAGTAAGTTATGTAGATGGGTGCAGAAAGTCACAAAGGGACATAGACAGACTAAGCAAGTGGGCAAAACTAAAGCAGATGATGTTCAGCGTGGGGAAGTGTGAGGTCAGCCATTTGGATCCGAGAAAGACAAATCGAAATATTTTATTAATGATGAGAGACAAGGAGCTGTTGAGGAGCAAAAGGATTTAGATGTCCATGTACACAAATCACTAAAAGCTCGTGCACAGGTACAGGAAGTAATCAAAAAAGCTAATGGAATGTTGACCTTATGAGAATTATAAAAGTGAGCAAGTGATACTTGGTTGTACAGAGCTTTGGTCAGACCCCATCTGGAGTACTACTTTCAGTTTTGGGCACCGATACGTCAGGAAAGATATATTTGCCTTGGAGAGGGTAGAGTGCAGATTCACCAGAATGATACCAGGGCTTAAAAGAAAAGCTGCATAAATTTGATTTGCATTCCTTTGAGTTTATAAAGTTGAGGGGTGATCAAATCGAGGTCTTTCAAATGATAAAAGGACTCTATAGGGTAGATACAGAGAAATTATTTTGTTTGGTGGGTGAATCCAGAACAAGGGGGCTTCATCTTAAAATTCGAGCTAGGTCATTTAGAAGAGAAATAAGTAAACACTTTTTTTTTACACAAAGGGTAGTGCAAATCTGGACGTTTCCCCTCAAAAAGGCTGTGGATGCTGGATCAATTGAAATTTTCAAGACTGTGATCGATAGAATTTTGTTAGGTAAGGTTATCACGGATATGGAGCAAAGGCGGGAAAATGGAGTTGAGGTGCAGATCAGCCATGATCTAATTGAACGGCGGAATAGGCCCGAAGGGCCGTCTCCTGTTCTGATCTTCTTTTGTCACTGTTGTAATGTAGGAAAACATGACAACCACAAAAACAGAGAGATAAATGACCGGATAATCTGTTTGGGGATGTTGTTTGAGGGATAAATGTTGGCCAAGAAAACAAAAAGTGTCACGTGGTCTTTTACATCCACCTGAGAGAGCAGTTTAATGTCTCATCTGAAAGATAGCGAAGTAGAAAAATGTCACTGTCCAGTTTCGGACTCAAAGGCGGCGGAAGGACAGCAGGAAGGGTCAAGTCGCAGCCCTCATTAGTGTTTTTGAGCTGAAAGGAGCACTCCTGCTCCTCCTGGCTCCACATCAAAATTTGCCCCCATTTTATGGCTGTAAAATAGGTGCAATGAGAGGCTATTTCTTGGCTGGCACCTCTGACAGTGCAGCACTCCTTCAGTACTACACTGAAAAAAGGCCACTGTTTTCTAGTTAAACTTAAATGATTGAAATTTTTGATTGCAGAAAGATTTTATCTAAAACATGTCACTGAAGATTAACAGTAAGATTGGAACAATTGCAAATTTTAGTCCAGGTACCCTTCGATCTAATTTGATTGTTAGTTCTATGCTGATCATCAGAAAACCTATGGGCTAAAACTCAGAGATAAAAACTCAAGAATTACATGTGCTTCAAAATAGTGAAGAGTACCAAGTAATAAATCTAAGATAACAGTCAGAGCTCTATATGAAGCGGACCCCAGCAGTCCCTTGAAGGACAAGCCTCATTTTAATATTCACAATGAGCTACCAGCACTATTGGTCCTACCGAGAGGCAGCTCACCCATTGAGAGGGCGGGGTACTTGTTGAGCAGGTAAACAGCAGGGAGGAGGTCTTCTTTCCCAGCTATGGGTGCCAGATGCCCATTAGATGGTGTAGCAGCAGTGGAGAGAGGTGGCTGACCATGTCAATGTCAGGAATCTTACAACACCAGGTTATAGTCCAACAAATTTATTTTAAAATCACAAGCTTTCGGAGATTATCTCCTTCGTCAGATGAATGAATGAAAAGGTTCTCAAATCGCATATCTTATACTATGTTGGGACAGCATCACACCAATCAAAAGGTGTCGTTGTTATTCAAACAGGCCAGTCACGGAGAACAGCACGTCCCAGTACACTAGATATACATTGTGTCTATTACACAGGCAGGCAGAAAGAAACTCAAAATGGCAGAGAGAGAGAGAGAGAGAATTTTAAAAAGCATATAATTTTTTCCCCCCTTTTTTTAATAAAATCTGCTAACTTCACATTGCTTTCACTCTCCGCTCAGCTTTGCACAAACTATACTTTAGCCCCAGCACGACCAATCGCCTGCTTCTGTGCCTCTCCTCCAATCACAGGAGCACACCTCACTGCACATCCTTCTACACACTCAGCATCTGCTACTGCCCTCGCAATGACCTCCCCCCATTCCCTACACCTGCTGCTTCTTCCTCTCAGTATGCACACTATGCTAAGTTGTTCTGTCATATGGCATCCACACGCTGCAGTCATCCATGGAATGTGTGGTCACCTCAAAGGATGCTGCAGTTGGACCCTCCATGCAGGACTCCACAATACTAGTTGTAGCACATCTCTTGGATGCTCATACTGATGCCATCGGGCTTTGGTGTCAGCTGTGGCTCAGTGGTATTTCAGATACTTGAGTACATAATCTAGGCTGATGCTCCAGTGCAGTACTGAGGGAGTGCAGCACTGTCAGAGGTACCATCTTTTGGATGAGACGTTAAACCGAGGCCCCGTCTGCCCTCTAAAGTGGATGTAAAAGATCCCAGGGCACTATTTCGAAGAACAAGAGGAGTGCTCCCCGATGTCCTGGCCAATATTTATCCCTCAACCAACATCACTAAAACAGATTGTCTGGTCATTATCACATTGCTGTTTGTGGGACCTTGCTGTGCGCAAATTGGGTGCTACGTTGCCTACATTGCAACAGTGACTACACTTCAAAAGTACTTCATTGGTTGTAAAGCACTTTGGGATGGCCTGGGGTCATGAAAGGCACTATATAAATGCAAGTTTTTCTTTCTTTGGGTTCTCCTGTCTCTTCCACCTAGGACAGACTGGGAGACAGATTGGATAGGGACTTCAATCACCTCACAGACCTTCTGCAGACTGCGCTGCTGCAGATCAGTGGGAGTGCTGTGATGCAGCTCCACGGGAGTGGCAATCATCCAAAAGAAGGGGCACAGGTTGCACTCTCTTATGTAAACAGCGTGCCTGCTTCCCCATCACCCTCTCAACCAATGCATGCCCTGGTGCCAGAAAGCCATCTGGGTCAGGATACCCGAGCAAACACCGAGATGCTGCAGTCTCTAGCTGGGCCCTCTCATGCCTGATCTACTAGAGATCAGCAACCAAGACCATCTCAAGATCCCTCATCTGAGCCCCATCAGCTTTCCACCTCCCAGGCTGCAGCCACTGGAGGCACATCTTGTAGGAGCACAAGATTAGTAAAATAGGAACTTGGGGCTTTCACCATGGTGGTCATTTGTATTATGATTTGTTTGGGGAATTTGGAAATTACAATGTTTCACAAAATCTGTGAGCAGGGTGTGTTCTGAGAATGTCTGCTGACTCTACTATGTTAGTTGACAGTATTACCAATATTGGTCTCTGGGCAGATGTAGTTGATTGGAAGGTGGAAGTGCTGAGAGAGATGGTGGGCAGGACTGTTAATGCAGAGGAGCCAGGGATTGTTCAGGTCAAGTGCCCTTCAACGAGCTGCTGCTGAAGAGCTTTGGCTGCAAGCAAGTTTTGGATCCCTCTTCCTCACCATCCTCGATATCCTCAGTGTTGTCTTCCTCATCGTGCTCAAGGACCTCCTTCACTGGTGGCTCCAGGTGTTGTCGCCACTGTAGCGTGAAGCTATGCAGTTTACAGCAAACCACTACGGTGTGGGACATTCTTTGTAAGCTGTACTGCAACACACCATCAAACCTGTCAAGACAGCATAAATCTTTGCTTCAGCAGCCTAATGATCTGCTCGATGAGGGCTCGAGTGGAGGCATCGATCTGGTTGTATTTCAAATCCATCGGTGATGATGGGTTTCTCAGAGGAGTCATGAGCCACATGTGCAGGGGATTGCCCTTGTCCCCAAGCAGCCAGCATCTGATGATGCGAGGGATCAAAGATTGAGGAGATGGAGGACAAGCACAGTACGAAGGCATCATGAAATGTACACTGCTGGTCGTCAGATGCCCGTTGGACATTGAGAGTGGACGCTCTTGCGATTCATGTGCGCATGAGTGACTTCTGAGAGAGCCTATAGGGCGATTTGTGTGCAGTCAATGGTATCCTGGATATGGGAGAAGCCAGCAACGTGCACGAAACCCCTATCCTGCTGTTTCCAGTTATCCATGGGGAAAGTGATGAATATGTTTGCTCGTACAGACATGGCATCAGTTACCTGTCTGATGCAAGCAAGTACTGTTGACTGACTGATGTTTCTGATATCCCCTGTGGCAGCCTGGAAGAAGCCAGAGGCATAGAAGTTGAGGGCAGCAGTGACTGCAGGACTTATTGCAGGAGATGGCATAACTCTTACTGCCTCCTTGGAGAAGCACAGCCTCCTCTTGCAGTGCTGTTCTGAGAATTACAGGTATAATGTCTTAGGTCTGAATACTCTGAGGGTATGGATTCCCACAAGCTTTCCTCCTTCAGCCTGTACTATATGCCTCTTCCTGCTGCTCGTCCTCCTCCTCCATCATCCACAATGGAATTCCTAGCAGGGCAACCATGATGGCATAAGTGGGTTGCCAGAACATCCTCATCAGTTGCTAACTGTGAAGAGACAGTATTCTCTTTCAGAATCTTAATGAAGCAAATCTGAATTCAATGCCAGATGCAGAGTATACGGCATCAGTTACGGGAATGTGGAATTGTTAAAAATATACAGCCTTTTCACATCAGTTACAAAAGTTCCAAGTAATCAAAAACCACAAGGTTTTACAAGCCAAAAGTCAGTATTAAACTTTCTAGTGATTTTCCTGAGAGCAGCTGAGGGTCCCTTTAAATATCACTGAAAATGGCACCCTGCTGACTTGTAGCTCCCATGGTTTGTGAGCAGGTTGCAGAACTCTCGATAGCAACGCTGATGGCAACCGAACTGGTGTTTGGGTCTTTAAACCCCGATCTGCATATTGATATTAGGCATAAAGCTGGTTTCAGGTGGGATCACTGGCCGCCCATTTCGAGGCCCGTTCGAAGGTTGTAACTGGCGGGCCTCTGGCAAAATTTCAGTGCTAACTTTTTTTCTCTCTCGAAGTTTTGTCCCACTACCCACCCCATTCACGTCAAAAGTAGAGCAACAGTGAGACAAAAACCACCCCATAGGCTTTTCAAGTGTATTTCTTCATATTTATGTTATCACTCTCATGAATGTACCATTACATAACACAGCGGCATACATGAGAAAGGTGCAATGGTCAAAGTCAAATCCTGCTGCTATAGGATCTGAAAAATATAAACTCATGGCTATTGCCAAATTTAATCTTGCATTACCTAAATTAACTGGTGGACTAGAAATTTTACCATACGATAGAAACTCATTCCTAGGAGCACTAGTCTGTCATGAGTAAAAAAATATTTCCTTCATTTAATCATTCTAATCAGGTAAATGTCTACTTGCATTGGCAATAACATATCTCGTCAAATGAAATTTATTTATGAAAACTTTATCACCATTCATTACAAAGTCACAGTGCTTCCTTAACTATACTCAAACGCTAATCCAAGAATGTATCAGTTGTAAATCTGGTGAAGGATCACACCAATAAACCAACAAGCCGAGTCCAACCTGTTCCTGAAAACCAGCAATTTCATTGTTAGGTTATGTGGGAATGAAACCTGTGCCAGAAGTAATGTTCTTTTTAACTGTACATTCCATTAGGAGAGTGTCCATTAATTAACTCACTTGTGCATGTGTGGACTTTTGAGTGCTGGATTTTTCCTTCCAAATAAAACTTTAACAAACAGAGCTGATAGACATCGGCAGAACTGCAGACTACATTACCATTCTGGTCTGGAGAGTCAATGAGTGGTATTCTTAAAAAGACAGCAATGTTTGTGGTCACTTTAGCTTGTGTGCTTTTATTCCCACCACTTCTATAAAGAAATGCTTCACACACAAACTGAAGTGGGAGAAAGACCCTATTTTGGGATCTTAGCTGGACTTAACTATTACACTCTACTGAAACCGAAAAGGCTATTTCACGTTTATAATTAAAATAATAATCAGTGAAAATAAATTGTTATACGGAGAGTGACTGAAGTCATCCTGAAATGCAAGACTCATCAATCTCCCCTCCCCGCAACACAGTGATTTTCCAGCAGGAGACGGTTTCACACAGCCTTGTATTTCCAACGCAATGCTCATCTATTCTTTGACCGACTGACTTACCTATATGACGTCGCATTGGCTGCAGTCTATCAGTAACCTTGATTGATTCTGACATGCTGCACCCACCGAAGGAAACTGTTTGATGCTTTGCCAGGTTTGCACAGTCGTCAAGAATCTTCACCTTTAGACTGGACAATATGCGGTCGTGTTTTTGTTTTTCTCATTCCTATCGTGAAACAAAACTAATATTTCAAGCAATCAGGCGCACTGCTGCACCTTTCCAATCAACTCTTTTACTGGAGTCCCTAAATCAATTGGTGTATTTACCAAATGTTTTTATTTTGGACAGGTTGGCCTGTAGTTCAAAACAGAGCGTTTAGTGACCAGAGGAGGGTGGATGCGAGTCCAAGAGTTGTCTTGCACCTGCATTCACCTTCCTAAATTGAACACACTTTTTTGACCATTTCTAACCAGACAAGAGGCAACACCTTAAATAAACTATTTTACCCAGAGAAATGTTTTTCAGTTGACACAAAGGATACCAGCATCATAAAAGCAGCTAAACATTTCCAAAATGAGAGCAGAACACTGAAATTATCTCCCACAGGAGGACGGTTTCTCTCATGGGTCAGTTGTCCAACCTTCTCTCAATAATTTCCTGTCGAACAAAGATACCTCCTTGCTCCCTGGATCAAAATATAGGAGATTGTAATTATGTCTAAAGTAATCTTTGGATCGTTCCACATCCATAATACTCATTTCCTTACCATGGGAAGTGCAACAACACTGTTCTATTTTTATAGTCTGGTCTAGGTGGATGTTCCAGAGTGCAAAGATAGAGGATTTTATGGATCTATATCGCCATTAAGTCCTGAAGAAATTTAATGACTTCCTTCCAGAATCTTGGTACCTTGAGATACACTTATAATAAATGAAGTAATGTGCTCTCTTCACTGGTCACTGTGTCGACAGAGGGGAATGAGCCTAACTCCCAACTGATTCGACTGCGTATGTCTTATATAGAAGCCACTGTGGATTTTCATATGAATTAGTTGAAGATTCGCATTAAAGACTTTCACAGATAATTGCCCATCTTAAAGAAGTTAGTCTAGGAATTCTGGTAATGCTATTGCACCATTAGAATACAGTAAAGTGGAACTTCCAGCTGTCACTTTGATACCATCATGACACCAGCCCAAAGTATGCTGGGGGTGGGACCCTTCACCAGTAGCGGTGCTACAGGGTACCCACCCGTATAAGTGGCAGAGTTTCAGAGTGCCAGCTCGCCATTCTGTGGCGGGGGTGTAGGCAAAAAGCCAGTCGGACCAAAGATTTGTGATGTAACCTCCTGTAGTGCTGCTCCCTCAATGGTAGGCCACCAAATTAAGTGCTTGTTGATCTCTCTGGGATTAATTGCCATTTGATTTCTTCTTGACTGGGCCATACTTGCAGTCCACAGTGGCGGCAATTTCGGCTTTCTGCAGTCATGGGCTCCCGCTGGCCCTCATGGCAGTGTAGCTGGTGGGATTTTCAGGGGGCTGCAGAAACGCCCCCACGCTGCTGTTGGGTGGCGGGTGAGTGTAAGAAGCACTCATCTCCCAGCTGTGGCCGCATCAACGGGATGGAAACCCAGCAGAGACAAATTCCACCCTAACCTCCAGTCTCTGTGTTATCCCTATGTCCGAACTCTGCCCCAAGATAGAGTGGAATTTCCAATTTGTATGCATAAATGATTAGCTGCTGTCACCATAGAAACCATTTGATCCATTATAAAACTAAATTAAGATTAAATCTAGGACCAGATTCTAATTCAATGGTAAGTAGCTACTCAGCACTCACTGGACCCTGGGGTATTGTATCAGCTGCAGGTGTGACACTGGAGATGACAGCACATTAGTCCACTCCAAGACTTCCATAGTGAGTGGGTATTAGTGGAGGTGTTACTGAGTGAAATTCAATACCTCTCCACTATGATCGGCATAAATTCATCATGAAAGCCATAGTACAACATGGACTTTAAACTGCCTCTGGAGTTTTGCAATGGTTTGATGGTGGTGGTTGGCCACCCCACTTCTGGAAAAGGAGGAAATGCTGACACTTTTCTGATGTATATGTGTGTGACAGATAGGTGTTAGAATAGATTACAAGAGACAGGTGCTACAATTGGATTAGACCAAAGTACAGTGTAAATTTGATTCCATCACACTTTGTTGCAGATGCAAAACAAACTTTAAAAAAAGTGTTCAGTAAAGAAAGCCCGCCCTTTCCTACTGCTGAAAATCCAACTGACCTCAGAATGTGTCCTATTTACTGCAATTAGACATTTTGACCTTAAAAGGACAGTCCAGATTGGAGCTGTACCACAGCAGCAGAATCATACATTGTGTGTTACACGGCATAATGTTCCTGGGCTTGTAAAACACATTGGGCCAGAAATCACGCAGAGCACTGAGGCAATGCTCACCGCAGCTCCTGCAAATTAAATGAACAAAAAATACAGCAGGCTCTTTGACATCACATTGCTCAAATCTGAACTTTAAACAAAATGTGCGCTTTCAACCCAGCCTCTGAGCAGTGTGAGTCGTCGTGCGGCTAGAAAAGTTCACGATGAGAAGACACGCCCACAAAATCTATCAGGAAGAGAATTCAAGCCCACAGATTCAGGCTGCATTGCTCATGCAGGCATCACTCATTTAAAGATAGCATTCTGGATGTCATTGCAAGTAAAAATTTTAATTTTTTAAATAAAAAAACAAAGAAATAATTAAATTAAATGAGAACGAGACAAATGGGAAAAGTCAAAAAAAAAATTTTTTTAAATGACCATAAAACTATTAAAATAAGGAATAATATGAGATTCCACATTTTTAAAAGTTAATTTTTAGTTGTTTGGCAGTCAGTTAAAACTTAGTTTAGACGTGGTATTTTTAAGTGCACCTGTTTGGTGGCAAAATTAGTTACTTTCCAGCTGAGAGGATGAGTAAGTTTGTGCTTTTTCAATGATTTCTCTAATTGCAGTGTGCGATGGCCCTTTAATTCAAAGCTGTCATATCACCGGCGAACCAGTCGGAGCAAGTTCTGGATTTCCACGTTTCACTGCACATGTGTAAACCCAGAACTTGCTCCTTCAATTCTCCACTAAAAACTGAGTGCGCTGGTGAGCTCCTCCATTATTTCGGGAGTGATTTCTGGCCCATTATCTTCCAACTTATTGTGAGTAATGCCATGGGAGGTCTGCCAATATACTTAAATATCCATTGATAATAGCCAAGAATGGTATTCATTTCTTGATTGTACATCGTATATCCCAGGTCAAAGGTACAGTTTACAGATGAATCTACCACAGGACTAACACTCTCCTGGAAGGGGTTTTATTTGCTGTGTACTCTTAAATATTGCTTTAAACTCCAATGGTGGATTTTTATAAGACCTGCATCTGAAACTGAAAAGACAATGAATTCTAACTGGTATCAGCTTCACTCAGTGGTAGCACTCTCACTTGAGTCAAAAGGTCATGGGTTCCACTCCAGGGGCTTGAGCACATAATCTAGGCTGACACTTCAGTGCAGGGCTGCATTGTCAGAGGTGCCATCTTTCAGATAAGATGTTGAACCTGTTCAGGTTGCGATAAAAGATTCCATGGCACCATTCCAAGAGGAGAAGGGGAGTTCTCTTGGTGTCCTGGCCAACATTTATCCCTCAATCAAAACCACCGAGAACAGATTAGCTGATCACTTACCTCATTTCTGTTTGTGGGACTTTGCTATGTACAAATTGGCTGCTAAGTTTGCTGACACAACAGGGACTACACTTCAAAAAATGATTCAGTGGCTGTGAAGGACTTTGGAACATCCTGCGGACATGAAAGGCACTTCAGAAATGCAATTTAATTGTTTCTCTTTCTCTCTTTCTTCAGATCTCACCCTCAGGTTTCCATAGTATAAACAGCTTTTGTATAAGCAAACTGCTAGAAATAACTCATATCAGCCAGCTGAAATTGGGCATTTTAAATGGCACAGTGTGTTCATGTGGAATAAAACAATCCTTCCTTAAAAAAAATCTGAAACCTTTCCCCTTGGGAAGAGCCAAGCAGCCATTAAAGTAACACATAGCTTGTAAAAATAAACATACAGACGACACTTTGAAGGCTCAGATTTTTCAATCTTTACTAAATTGCGCGGATGCAGAACTCAGTAGCATCTGTGTATCAGGATGATAGCACTAACGAGAGAGCTTGAATTAGGGTAGGTGTTCAGTGCAGGCTTCAGAGAGCCCTGGTGAATGCATATTAGTCATTAGTGTCTAAAAGGCAAGCTGAAGCCCTCATTTACACAAGCAGATCTTTTAGTAAAACACTACATTCCTCTAAAGAGCAGGCGTAATTCTCCCAACAATATAAAAACTTGATGTTAACGAAAGCAACTACTATCAAGAATTCATCACCAGGGTTACTAATACTAACAGAAATCAATCCAGAACTTTGGGTGTAATCCTAATACTCTCAAGCCATTAGTGGTTAAGTTGGATAGCCTGCAAATATAATGCGGCAATTTTTAAAGCCAAAACAGGCAGGGATTTATCCAGACAATGTGTATATATGTATGTATATCTCTGTAACCTCCTCCAGCCCTACAACCGTCCGAGATCTCTGCACTCCTCCAACTCTGGTTGTTATCTTCCAAAATTCTATAGATTCTGGAACAGTTCCTGTAGATTGGAGGGTAGCAAATGTAACCCCACTATTTAAGAAAGGAGGGTGAGAGAAAACAGGGAACTATAGACCTGTTAGCCTGACATCAGTAGTAGGGAAAATGCTAGAATCTACTATACAGGATGTGATAACAGGACACTTAGAAAATAATAATAGGATTTGGCATAGTCAAGATGGATTTTTGAAAGGGAAATCATGTTTGACAAATCTATTGGAGTTCTTTGAGGATGTAACTAGTAAACTAGATAAAGGGGAACCAGTGGATGTGGTGTATTTCAGAAGGCTTTCGATAAGGTCCCACACAGGACGTTGGTGAACAAAGTTAGAGCACATGGAATTGGGGATAATATACTGGCATGGATTGAGAATTGATTAACAGACAGAAAACAGAGAGTAGGAATAAACGGGTCTTTTTCAGGTTGGCAGACTGTGACTAGTGGGGAATTGCAGGGATCAGTGCTTGGGCACCAGCTATTCACAATCTATATCAATGATTTGGATGAGGGGACCAAATGTAATATTTCCAAGTTTGCTGATGACACAAAACTAGGTGGGAATGTGAGTTGTGAGGAGGATGCAAAGAGGCTTCAAGGGGGTATAGACAGGCTAAGTGAGTGGACAAGAACATGGCAGATGGAATATAAGGTGGAAAAATGTGAAGTCATCCACTTTGGTAGGAAAAACAGAAATGCAGAATATTTTTTTAAATGCTGAGAGATTAGGAAATGTTGATGTTCAACGGGACCTGGGTGTCCTTGTACATGAGTCACTGAAAACTAACATGCAGGTGCAGCAAGCAATTAGGAAGGCAAATGGTATGTTGACCTTTATTACAAGAGGATTTGAGTACAGGAGTAAAGATGTCTTACTGTAATTATATAGGGCCTTGGTGAGACCGCACCTGGAGTATTATGTACGATTTTGTTCTCCTTACCTGAGAAAGGATATACTTGCCATAGAGGGAGTGCAACAAAGGTTCACCAGACGGATTCCTGGGATGGCGGGAATGTCGTATGAGGAGAGATTGAGTAGACTAGGCCTGTATTCTCTAGAGTTTAGAAGAATGAGAGGTGATCTCATTGAAACATACAAAATTCTTACAGGGCTTGACCAGGTAGATGCAGGGAGTGTTTCCCCTGGCTGGGGCGTCTAGAACCAGGGGTCACAGTCTCAGAATAAGGGGTCGGCAATTTAGGACAGAGATGAGGAGAAATTTCTTCACTCAGAGGGTGGTGAATCTTTGGAATTCTCTACCCCAGAGGGCTGTGGAGGTTCAGTCATTGAGTACATTCAAAACAGAGATCGATAGATTTCTAGATATTAAAGGCATCAAGGGATATACAGATAGTGCAGGGAAATGGCATTGAAATAGATGATCAGCCATGATCTTGTTGAATGGCGGAGCAGGCTCGAGGGGCCGGATGACCGACTCCTGCTCTTATTTCTTATGCTCTTATGTTCTGGCCTCTTACACACCCCTGATTTTAATCATTCCATCATTGGCAGCCATGCCTGCAGCTGTTTAGGCCCCAAGCTTTGGACTATCTTCCCGAAAACTCTCTGCATCTCTACCTCTCCCTCCTCCTCTAAGACGATCCATAAAACATCACCTGTCCTAATATCTCCTTATGTGGCTTAATGTCAAATTTTGTTTGATAACACTCCTGTGAAAAGCCTTGGGACATTTTACTATGTTAAAGGTGCTATATAAATGCAAGTTGTTGTTGTGTGTGACAGAAACAGAAAATGCTGCAATTCACAACTGATTGAACAGCATCTAATGAAGCATCATACTCAAAAATCTAGCCTATCTCTTCTTTTACATTGACCTGCACCATTTCGGTGCGACCTTTAATCAAACAATCGACCTAGTGCACACATTCAGCATTTCCTGCTTTTATTTCAGATACCCAGCACCTGATTTTTTTCTTTCTTTCAGTCTTGCATCTTTGTGAATTATGCTCATGGAGACGCTCCCAAGTATATAAAAATTCAAGCATTTCCCAAAAGAAATACTTCATACATTCACGTTTCTGATACTTGTACAGAGCAGAATTCAATCGGTGAAGTTTCCTTACAGTGGATACTCTGTAGAGAAGTAGGGGAGATAATTTAGTCCACGAATGTGAAGCCTAATAATAGAGTAGAAAGTTAAGAAAGATTGTCACAATCTCACTCACTAATGGAATAAGTTATATATTCCCAGTTTTCCACTGGTCTGTTTATGCAAGATATGATTAATATAAAATATTGTTCATCTGAGTTATTCTAGATCTACATTCTACTCCTGATAATTCATGATGTGGAGATGCCGGTGATGGACTGGGGTGGACAAATGTAAGGAATCTTACAACAACAGGATATGGTCCAACAGTTTTATTTGAAAATCACAAGCCTCCGAAAGCTTGTGATTTTCAAATAAAACTGCTGGACTATAACCTGGTGTTGTCAGATTCCTGATAATTCAGTCATTTTTGAATTATCCAGTAATTTGAATGAAACATGAATAACATAGGAAAGTAGGAATTTAGTGCTAAAAAAAATTGAATCATCATAATTTAAATTAAGCAACTTTGAATTAAGAGGAGTAGCCCATATTTTAACAATTTGGTTATTACAAGAATGGAGGATACTTTGAAACACTTTAATAGGCTGGGTTCTGTAAGCTGCTCTCCAGATGTGAATGGCTGATGACTTGAAAAATCCTCTTAGTAAGAAAAAGAAGAATTAAATTCACAGGATTTCCCCAGTCTAAGCAGAACCCTGTCAGACTACGGAAAAAGGTAGGATTTTAGTTCAGTAACTGAACATGAAGACAACATAATTAAATCAAACTTCAGCTCCTGTGCAGAATTTATACTGAAGACCAATGACAGTTCTAATCGATGTAGTATATTTGGATTTTCAAAAGGCATTCAATAAGGTGCCACATAAAAGGCTGTTACACAAGTTAACATAAGAACATAAGAACATAAGAAATAGGAGCAGGAGTAGGCCAATCGGCCCCTCGAGCCTGCTCCGCCATTCAATAAGATCATGGCTGATCTGATCCTAACCTCAAATCTAAATTCATGTCCAATTTCCTGCCCGCTCCCCGTAACCCCTAATTCCCTTTACTTCTAGGAAACTGTCTATTTCTGTTTTAAATTTATTTAATGATGTAGCTTCCACAGCTTCCTGGGGCAGCAAATTCCACAGACCTACCACCCTCTGAGTGAAGAAGTTTCTCCTCATCTCAGTTTTGAAAGAGCAGCCCCTTATTCTAAGATTATGCCCCCCAGTTCTAGTTTCATCCATCCTTGGGAACATCCTTACCGCATCCACCTGATCATGCCCCTTCACAATCTTATATGTTTCAATAAGATCGCATCTCATTCTTCTGAACTCCAATGAGTAGAGTCCCAATCTACTCAACCTCTCCTCATATGTCCACCCCCTCATCCCCGGGATTAACCGAGTGAACCTTCTTTGTACTGCCTCGAGAGCAAGTATGTCTTTTCTTAAGTATGGAGACCAAAACTGTATGCAGTATTCCAGGTGCGGTCTCACCAATACCTTATATTACTGCAGCAATACCTCCCTGTTTTTATATTCTATCCCCCGAGCAATAAAAGCCAACATTCCGTTGGCCTTCTTGATCACCTGCTGCACCTGCATACCAACTTTTTGATTTTCTTGCACTAGGACCCCCAGATCCCTTTGTACTGTAGTACTTTCCAGTTTCTCGCCATTAAGATAATAACTTGCTCTCTGATTTTTCCTGCCAAAGTGCATAACCTCACATTTTCCAATATTGTATTGCATCTGCCAAATCTCCGCCCACTCACCCAGCCTGTCTATATCCCCTTGTAGGTTTTTTATGTCCTCCTCACTCTCTACTTTCCCTCCCATCTTTGTATCATCTGCAAACTTTGATATGTTACACTCGGTCCCCTCCTCCAAATCGTTACTAGAGATTGTAAAGAGTTGGGGACCCAGCACCGACCCCTGCGGAACACCACTGGCTACAGGTTGCCAGTCCGAGAATGTACCATTTATCCCAACTCTCTGCTTCCTGTTAGATAACCAATCCTCCACCCATGCCAGAATATTACCCCCAATCCAGTGATTCTTTATCTTGAGCAATAATCTTTTATGTGGCACCTTGTTGAATGCCTTCTGGAAGTCCAAATATACGACGTCCACTGGTTCCCCTTTATCCACCCTGTACGTTATATCCTCAAAGAACTCAAGCAAATTTGTCAGACATGACTTCCCCTTCGTAAAGCTATGCTGACTTTGTCCTATTAAATTATGTTTATCCAAATGTTCCGCTGCTGTGTCCTTAATAATAGACTCCAAAATGTTACCCACCACAGATGTTAAGCTAACTGGTCTATAATTTCCAGCCTTCTGCCTACTACCCTTTTTAAATAAGGGTGTTACATTGGCAGTTTTCCAATCTGCCGGGACCTTTGCCGAGTCCAGAGAATTTTGGAAAATTATTACCAAAGCATCCACAATCCCTACTGCCACGTCCCTCAAGATCCTAGGATGTAAGCCATCAGGTCCAGGGGATTTATCCACCTCGAGTCCCATTAATTTACTGAGTACCAATTCCTTAGTGATTTTAATCGTATTTAGCTCCTCCCCCCCTACAGCCCCCTGTTTGTCCAGTGTTGGGATATTCTTAGTGTCCTCTACCGTAAAGACTGAAACAAAATATTTGTTCAGCATTTTTGCCATCTCCATGTTTCCCACCATTAATTTCCCGGTCTCATCCTCTAAGGGACCTACGTTTGTCTTAGCCACCCTTTTTCTTTTTATATAACTGTAGAAACTCTTGCTATCTGTTTTTATATTTTTTGCTAATTTATTTTCATAATCTATCTTCCCTTTCTTAATCAATCCTTTCGTTACTTTTTGCTGTCTTTTGAAGACTTCCCAATCTTCTATCCTCCCACAAAGTTTGGCTACCTTACATGTCCTTGTTTTTAGTCGGATACTATCCTTAATTTCTTTACTTAGCCACGGATGGCTGTCATTTCTTTTAAGTTAAGGGCTCAAGGGGTTAGGGGTAATATATTAACATGGATCGAGGATTGGTTAACAGACAGAAAACAGAGAGTAGGAATAAACAGGTAATTTTCAGGTTGGCAGGCTGTAACTGGTGGAGTACCGCAAGGATCAGTGCTTGGACCTCAGCTATTTACAATCGATATCAGTGACGTGGATGAAGAGACCGAGTGGAACGTATCCAAGTTTGCTGATGATACAAAGCTAGGTAGAAAAGTAAGCTGTGAAGAAGACTCAAAAGAGTCTGCAAAGGGATATCGACAGGTTAAGTGAGGGGCAAGAAGGTGGTAGATGGAGCATAGTGTGGGGAAATGTGAGGTTATTCACTTTGGTAGGAAACATAGAAAAACGGAATACTTTTTAAATGGTGAGAAACTATTAAATATTGGTGTTCAGAGGGATTTGGGTGCCCTTAAACACGATACACAGAAAGTTAACATGCAGGTGCAGCAAGCAATTAGGAAGGCAAATGGTTTGTTGGGATTTATTGCAAGGGTGTTGGAATACAAGAGTAAGGAAGTCTTGCTGCAATTGTACAGGGCGCTGGTGAGACCACACCTGGAGTACTGTGTACAGTTTTGGTCTCCTTACCTAAGGAAGGATATACTTGCCTTGGAGGCTTTACAACGAAGGTTCAGTAGATTGATTCCTGGGATGAAAGGGTCGTACTATGAGGAAAGATTGAGTAGATTGGGCCTTTACTCTCTGGAACTTAGAAGAATGACAGGTGACCTCATTGAAACATATAAGATTCTAAGAGAGCTTGACAGGGTAGATACTGAGAGGATATTTCCCCTGACTGGAGAGTCTAGAACTAGGGGACATAGTCACAGGATAAGGTGTCAGACATTTAGGACTGAGATGAGGAGGGATTTCTTCACTTAGAGGGTCGTTAATTTTGAAATTCTCTACCCCAGAGGGCTGTGGATGCTCAGTCGTTGAGTATATTCAAGACTGAGATCGATAGATTTTTGGACTTTAAGGGAATCATAGGAAATGGGGATCAAGTGGGAAAGTGGAGTTGAGGTCGAAGATCAACCGTGATCTGATTGAATGGCGGAGCAGGCTCGAGGGGCCGTATGGCCTACTCCTGCTCCTATTGCTTATGTTCTTATGAATTCTGGGCTTCATGGGCAGCTATTTTTTTTTAAGGTTTCCCCTCAAACAATGCAACATTGAAAAGGCTCCTAACATCACACTAATAATGTTACTCAGATGGTAGTAGCATTAATATTAATATTGTACTACTATACTAATTTGAACCATTTTAAAACCTTTTCTTCTGTGCTAGTTGTCTTCTCTTTTCCCTGTTCTCTATCTTCCTTATTCTTTCTTCTATTAGCATCTAAATATTTGCATTAACGACCCAAATATTCCCTTTTAATATTTGTTTTACTTTTTTCCTATTGTAATATTAAACAATATTCCTAATCCTCATCCTTTGATCCATGCGAATTTGAATCCATCCTTTATTGGCTGAGAATCATTCCCAGGGAATCTTTTTTAGCCAATCAGGGGAATGAATGTTGACTGATCGTTCCACTGGAGTGACCACATCAAACAAAGATACAAATTACGGCCTAATTTTGGCTGCTTGTAGCAACCAATAAGTCATCGCCAGAAATGGGGTTGAGTGCCATTAAAACCAGTTATTTTGTCAATGCCACTCAAAGAATTAAAACACAGTGCACTTTTGATCACGGTATAGAACTAATGCTGATTTGAAAGGGGCAAGATGGGTACATCATCTTAAAGCACCATAGAACTGCACCACAATGTACTGCAACAAGGGTTTACACCTGTGAAACCCTTTGGTCTGCTCGGTCACATCCTTGCAGCCCGACATAATGAGGATCTGCAAATCCTTTTATGTCGGACTGTACGACGCGAAGCCCACAGATAGCGTGGCCTCCCAGTCCTACTTGTCGTCTATCGCGGAGGTTCTAGACGACAGCAAGCGGGAGAGTTTGGATCACCCGCTAACTCTGGACGAACTGACAAAGGCTGTCCGTTCCTTTGAGAAGAGTAGGACTCCCGGAAGCGACGGCTTGCCAATGGAGTTGTACTCGGCTCTGTGGGACTGGATAGGCCCAGACCTGCTGGAAGTGTATGGGGGTATGCTTCTGGCAGGCAGCATGTCAGACTCCATGAGGAAAGGCATCATCACCCTCATCTACAAGCAGAAGGGGGGAGAGTGAAGAAATCAAAACTTGGCGACCCATCTCACTACTTAACATGGACTACAAAATTCTGTCCAAGGTCATTGCCAATCAGGTCAAGTCAGCCCTGGAGGTGGTAATTCACCCCGATCAGACCTGCGCCGTGCCCGGCAGGAAGATCTCTGATAGCCTGGTGCAACTCAGGGATATGATCGCCTACGTACAGGACAGGGGGGTGAATACCTGCCTGATCAGCCTGGACCAGGAGAAGGCCTTTGACAGAATATCTCACACGTACATGATGGACGTGCTCTCCAAAATGGGGCTTGGGAAGGGAATCCGCAATTGGATCCAACTGCTCTACACAAACATCAGTAGCGCAGTTTCAATCAACGGGTGGGAATCAGAAAGCTTTCCGATCAAATCTGGAGTCAGGCAGGGCTGTCCTCTCTCCTCCATCTTGTTTGTGTGCTGCATCGAACCCTTTGCCGAGTCCACCAGGAGGGATGTGGGCATAAGAGGGGTGAAGATCCCAGGCAGCGGAGGCACTCAGGTCAAGGCCTCCCTGTACATGGACGACGTCGCCGTCCTTTGCTCGGATCAGCTGTCGGTCCACAGATTGATGAGCATCTGCGACCAGTTCGAACTGGCCTCGGGGGCCAGGGTAAATCGTACCAAGAGCGAGGCCATGTTCTTTGGGAACTGGACCGACCGATCCTTTGTCCCCTTCACCGTCAGGTCGGATTACCTGAAGGTGCTGGGGATCTGGTTCGGGGGGACGGGGCATGCACCCAGAACTGGAAGGAGCGTATTTCCAAGGTGAAGCAGAAACTGGGACTGTGGGGTCGACGATCCCTCTCGATCGTGGGCAAAAACCTGGTCATCAGGTGCGAGGTGCTCTCGGTGTTGCTGTACTTGGCACAGGTCTGGCCCATACCTCGCTCCTGCGCTGTGACAGTCACCTGAGCCATCTTCCGCTTTATCTGGAGATCAAAAATGGACCGTGTCCGCAGGGACACGATGTACAAATCTCTGGAGAAAGGGGGGAAAGGCGTGCCCAACGTGGCCCTCATCCTGATGGCCACTTTCGTGTGCGGCTGCATCAAGCTTTGCGTGGACCCTTGGTACGAAAACACAATGTCACTACGTGCTGAGGTTCTACCTATCCCCGGTGTTGCGAAGGATGGGCCTGGCCACGCTGCCACGGAACATTCCGTCCAGTTGGACCGTTCCGCCCCACCTGTCCCTCATCGAAAGGTTTGTGCAAAAAAACACTTTCGACCACAAGGCGATCAGCAAGTGGTCCGCACGTAACGTCCTCGCGACCCTGTGGGAAAAGGAGATGATGGATCCTGTCAGTTGGTTTCCCGAGCAGACTGTCAATGTCATTTGGCAGAACGCCTCATCGCCAGAACTTTCAAACAAGCACCAAGACATAGCTTGGCTGGTGGTGAGAAGGGCCCTTCCAGTCAGGTCCTTCATGCACTCCCGGAGTCTCAGAGCCACCGCACATTGTCCCCGAGGAGGCTGCGGTGCAGACAAAACAGTCATCCATCTCCTTCTGGAATGTGCCTTTGCAAAGAAGGTCTGGAGAGAGATGCAGTGGTATCTGTCCAGGTTCGTCCCGTGCAGCTCTGTAACACAGGACTCTTATGCTCTACGGGCTGTTCCCGGGGACGCACACCGAGACAGACATCAACTGCTGCTGGAAGACCATCAACTCGGTGAAAGACGCCCTTTGGTCTGCCCAAAACCTGCTGGTCTTCCAGTGCACGGAGCTGTCCTCGACTGAGTGTTGCAGACTGGCACATTCCAAGGTCCAGGACTACGTGCTCAGGGTCGCACTGAAGCTAGGTGCGGCCGCCGCAAAGGCTCTGTGGGGAAAGGCAACCATTTAGAGCCTTCCCGCCATTGTATACCGAGGGGCTGCAATCAGGGAAAAAAAACCCCGGGCAGAATGTAAAATTCAAATTGCTGTAATGTACCTGTAATTAATCTGTAATGTACATGTAATGAATCTGTAATCAATAATCTGTATTGAGTATAATGCAATGAGAGACCCCAGAGTGTCATGAACTGTAATTATGTACAATGTGTTCATTGAACTGTACTTGATGTAACCTGCAAATTGTATAATCTGTATTGTGTACGTTTGGAATGTGATATGACAACTGTATTGTATGTTTTGCTCCAAATTTTATGAATAAAGTATATCTTTTGGAAAAAAAACTCCATCTACACTGTCCCATCAAACACTGAGACCATAAAGCGGCTTGAGACCGGGACCTGAGAGGGACTATAAAGCGGCACGAGCGGTGAATCTGAAACAGACAGAAAAAAAATCACAAAGTGACGTCTGTAAGTGGTTTTCTCGGGCGTACCGAAAACACACCTCTTACTATAAGTTCTGGAATGATAGGGGTTATAAGGACAGATCAGATCGGACACACGTTTTTGGGCTCTACCATATTGTGTTTAATAAGATTAACAATAACACTAGTAAACAGTACAAACCGTACAACCCTGGCTTGTCCAATAAGCCCTATCGTGCTAAATTACCACGGCTTAATAAGAGAAATCTCCCGTGAAATAAACTAACACAGGACCCCCGCGCCCCCCCCAGCACTAAAACCCTCTAAGGTTTGGTTGGGACTTACAATCACCCCCTCACACAGCTCAGTGGTCTTGTGGATGTGTAAGCGCAGGCAATACACTCACCCCGATTGCTCGTTGTTGCTTGCAGTTTCTTCCTGCACGTCTCGCTCCTGGTTCCGTACCGCCGACAAAGTATCCAAGTTCCAGTTTGAGTCGAGGTCCGTTGATGAGGGATGAAGACCAACTCTCAAGTTCTGGCGGTGTTCCGTTGAATTGAGCCGAGCCCCACTCGGGAGACTCGCTGTAGACTGATGCCAAGGAGGAGAGAAGAGCGCAGAGCAGACCCAGGAACCGTTGCCAAACAGCTCCTTGTATCCCCAAAACCCATCACCTTTTCTCCCACCAATACTGATCGATGTATTGACTCAGGCGATCTGTCTGGACCCCCCCACCTGCTGTGACCTGGAGTGACTCATAACCTCTGAAATCTTTGTGAAAAATGCTATTCCGTTTTCCCGCTCCCAGGCCTTGCATCTGGAGAGACAATGGGTGCTGATTACTGGGTGTCTGTCGTTTCCTGAGTTGATAGCCCCCATTAACAGGTAATGGGTTTCGATCTCAAACCGATCTTGCTTAACTGGCTTCTCTCCTGGAAGACAATGGCCCGGCCATCTCCTGCCTTCCACCAGTTTCGGTTGGGACTGAGTGTCTCTGAGTTACCTCTCGTGGTATTGTTCCCAGTAATTATGTTAAATGGTGATGACGTCAATCGGCCTGGGTTCCCTTCCACCCAGCCTGTCAGTGTGAAATGTTCGTTTGCATCTGAATGCACCTTAGCCTGGCTCGAAACTCCTGCCAGTCAATTCCTTTCCCTAAGCCACTCCCACAAGCTTGCCAAACAGTACAGTTCGTTCTTGGGGGTATTGGATTTAAAATATGATTCATAAAAATGGCCAGGACACTGGTGCTACACATCATAACACAAGTAGGAGCGGTAGGGGTAAGTTACAGATAAGCATTTAGTTTATTGGTTAGTGTTAAGTTAGTGTAAGTATGTAGTTGATTGGTTAGTGTTTTTAGTAGCGGTTAGTGGTTAGACTTTGCGTTTTAGTGTTAGCTAAACAGTTAAATTTCCTTAAAGCTAAAAACAAGTTTTAAATAACTGTTAGCTAACATGGCAGGACAGCTGGGGCCCATTGCATGCACATCCTGTGCCATATGGAAACTCCAGAACACTGTGTGTGTCCTGGAAAACCACATGTGCAGGAAGTGCCGCCAACTGCTCGCGCTCAGAGTTTCTGAGCTTGAGGGGCGGCTGGTATCACTACATTGCATACGAGAAGCTGAGAGTTTCATGGATAGCACGTTTCAGGAGGTGGTCACCCCGCAGCTACAGAGAGTTCAGGAGGAGAGGGTGTGGGTGACCATCAGGCAGACTAGCAGGAACAGGGAAGCAGTGCAGAAATCCCTTGGGACTGTGGCACTCACAAACAGGCATTCAGTGTTGAATGCCAGTGAGGGTGATGACACCTCGGGGGAGTGCAGTCAGTCGGGAGACTCGACTCCATAGGGAGGACACAAGAAAGTGTAGAGATGTAGTTGTTATAGGGGATTTGATAGTCAGGGGGACAGACAGGTGTTTTGGCTCCCTGGTGCCAAGGTAAAGGATAGCACTGAGCGGGTGCAGGACATTTTGAGGGGGGTAGGAGAATAGCCAGAAGTCATGGTCCATGTGAGAACCAATGACATAGGAAGGAAAAGGGTTGAGGTCTCGTAGTCAGAGTTTCAGGAGATAGGAAGTTAAAAGCAGGACCTCAAAAGGTAGTAATCTCTGGATTACTCCCAGTGCCACATGCTAATGAGTTTAGCAATAGTAGGATAAGACAGGTTAATGCGTGGCTGAAGAATTGGTACAGGAGGGAGGGTTTCAGATTCCTGGGGCATTGGGACCAGTTCTGGGGCAGGAAGGACCTGTACAAGGCAGATGGGTTGCACTTCAACAGAGCTGGGATCAATGTCCTTGCAGGAAGGTTAACTAGTGCTGTGGGGAGGGTTTAAACTAATTTGGCAGGGGGTGGGCACCAGGATGAAACATTAGAAAGGAGAAACAAGGTGCACGGAGGACTGGGAAGGACAAATAGAACTAGAGTAAAAAACAGTTCAGAATTAGGAAGAATCAAACAGGGGGCAAATGCGAGGCAGTCTAAGATGAGATTGGAGTGCATGTGTGTAAATGCAAGTGGGGTGGTAAATAAGGTTGGTGAGCTGCAAGCACAAGTCACCACATGGGACTATGATATAATGGCAATAAGAGTGCCCTGGATCAAAGATGGGAAGGATTGGGTACATAATATTCCTGGCTACAAGGTATTCAGGAAAGATAGGGAAGGAAAGAAAGGAGGTGGGGGGGTGATGGCAGTATTGATCAAAGAAACTATTATAGCACAGGAATGGAATGATGATCAGGAGTCAAAGGCAGAATCTATTTGGTTAGAATTAAGGAACAATAGAGGAGCTATTACGCTACTGGGTGTATACTATAGGCCACCAAATAGTGGGAAGGGGATAGAGGAGAAAATTTGCAGGCAAATTACAGAAAGGTGCATGAACTATAGAGTAATGGTAATGGGGGACTTCAATTATCCCAATATACTGGGATAATAAGTGTAAAGGGCAAAGAGGGGGAGGAATTCCTGAAATTTATATAAGAGAAATTTCTTGATAAGTGTGTTTCCTGCCCAACGAGGAACGAAGCAGTGCTGAATCTAATTCTGGGGAACGAAGTGGGACAAGTGGAGCATGTTTCATTGATGGGAGCATTTGGGAACAGTGATCATAATATCATAAAGGTTTAGAATAGTTATGGAAAAGGACAACGAACAATCAAGCGTAAAAATACTTAACTGGAGGAGGGGTAATTTCAGTGATTTAAAAAGGGATCCTGCCCTGTTGGATCAAAAATTGGTGGGCAAAAGAGTAATTGAACATTGGGAGGCGTTCAAGGAGGAGATGGTTTGGGAACAGAGCAGACATATTCCCGGAAAGGAAGGACAACCAAAGCTAGAGCTCCCTGGATGACTAAAGATATAGAGATTAAAAAATTAGAGATTAGAAACAGAAAAAGGAGGCTCATGACAAATGTAAGTTTCATAATACGGTAGAGAACCAAGTTAAATAGAGAAAGTACAGAGGAGATCTAAAAAAGGGAATGAGGGGCAAAGAGAGAGTATGAGAATAGGTTAGCAGTTAACATAAAAGGGAACCCAAAAGTCCTTTATAAACTTATAAATCGTAAAAGTGTAGTCAAAGGAAGAGGTGGTATGGCTGAGGTACTAAATGAATACCTTGCATTGGTCTTCACTAGAGAAGAGGATGCAACCAATGTAGCAGTAAAGGAGGAGGTAGTAGCAATATTGGAGAGGATAAAAATAGAGGTACTTAAAAGGTTGGCAGTCTTCAAAGTAAAAAAGTCATCTGGCCTAGGTGGGATGCATCCGAGGTTACTGAAATTACCCCTCCTCCAGTTAAGTATTTTTACGCTCGATTGTTCATTGTCCTTTTCCATAACTATTCTAAACCTAATGATAGAAATTGCAGAGGCTTGGCCACAATCTTTCAATCCTCCTTAGATATAGGGATGGTGCGAGAGGACTGGAGGATTGCAAATGTCACACCCCTGTTCAAAAAAGGGGCAGTAATTAATCCAGCAGTTACAGGCCAGTCAGCCTAAAGTCGATGGTGGGAGAACTTTCAGAGATAATAATCCGGTACAAAATTAATTGGCACTTGGAAAAGTATGGGCGAATAAATTAAAGTCAGGATGGATTTGTTCAAGGAAAATCGTGTTTGACTAACTTGATTGAGTTCTTTGATGAAGTAATGGAGAGGGTTGATATTGTGTCTATGGACTTCCAAACGGCATTTGATAAAATACCACATAATAGACTTGTAAGCAAAATTAAAGCCCATGGGATTAAAGGGACAGTGGCAGTGTGGATACAAAATTGGCTAAGGGGCAGAAAGCAGAGAGTGGTGATGAACGGTTGTTTTTCAGACTGGAGGGAAGTATACAGTGGTGCTCCCCAGTGGTCAGAATTAAGATCACTGCTCTTTTTGATATATATTAATGACCTGGACTTGGGTATACAGGGTATAATTTCAAAGTTTGCAGGTGACACGAAACTCAGAAATGTGGTAAACAATGTGGAGGATAGTAACAGACTTCAGGAGGACATAGACAGACTGGTGAAATGGGCAGACACATGGCAGATGAAATTTAATGCAGAGAAGTGTGAAGTGATGCATTTTGGGAGTAAGAATGAGGCGAGGCAATATAAACTAAATGGTACAATGGAACAGAGAGGCCTGGGGGTGTAAGTACACAAATCTTTGAAGGTGGCAGGACAAGTTGAGAAGGCTGCTAAAAAAGCATATGGGATCCTGGGCTTTATTAATAGAGGCATACAGTACAAAAGCAAGGAAGTTACGCTAAACCCTTATAAGACACTGGTTAGGCCTCAGCTGGAGTATTGTGCCCAGAATTGAACACTACACTTTAGGAAGGATGTCAAAGGCTTAGAGAGGGTGCAGAAGAGATTTACGAGAATGGTATCAGGGTTGAGGGACTGAAGAAGCTGGGGTTGTTCTCCTTGGAGCAGAGAAGGTTAAGAGGAGATTTGATAGAGTAAATAAGGAGAAATTGTTTCTAGTGGCAGAAGGGTCAGTAACCAGAGGACACAGATTTAAGGTGATTGGCAAAAGAACCAGAGGCAACATTCTTTTACACAGAGTTGTTATGATCTGGAATGCACTGCCTGAAAGGGTGGTGGAAGCAGATTCAATAACAACTTTCAAAAGGGAATTGGATAAATACTTGAAGGGAAGACATTTACAGGGCTATAGGGAAAGAGCGGGGGAGTGAGACTAATTAGAGCCAGCACAGGCATGATGGGCTGAATGGTCTCCTTCTGTGCTGTAACATACTGTGATACTCCTAGGGCATGGGTTAGATACTGAGTAAAGCTCCCTCTACACTGTTCCATCAACTCCCATGTTAAGGTGGAACTTCCCCCAACAGGGTCCTCTTTAAATATGTAAATTGGGCTCCAGTGATGTCATCGGGGCCTGATCTGCTATTTTAACCTGAGGTCTGAGCATGGGAGCCAGACAAAACCGCAGGGAACAGCAGCCAGGACCAGAAGAGGTAAGGTTAAAATTTTGTTTGTTTTGTTTTAAGTTTCCTTGTGGGCCAGGAGGAGCAGGAGTACTCTTCTGGGCCCCATAAGGATACCTAGGGTCTCCACCACCCTGGGTGTTCCCCACCTCCCTCCCCGCCTAGGATTCTCCTCCCGAAACACTTACCTTTGACCTTGGTCCCTGACGCCCAATTGAAACGGCCTCCTGCCGCCCGATTTAAACGTCTGGACAGCCGCTTCCTGACGACTTCCTGCCTGTTTTGATCAGGATGTCGGCAAGTGGAATGCCAACGAGACCTAGCCTGCCTGCTGCTGTTGCTCCTGGATGGACATGCCGCTCATTTTGCCATGTTCCTGCCCAGGAGTTAAAATCGAGCCCAAGGGGAACTGGCTGACTTCCCTCCTTGCCACCAGATGGCAGCATGAGGTGGCGCTGATTCCAGTTTCCATTGCCAAGGGCCAGGGGTGTTGAAAACTGTAGCTGTGACAGGAAGGCAAGCACTGTACACAGCCCCTGCAGTCTCTCTCTTCACATCCGCATTTCAGTCACTTCAAAAGGGATGTAAAACCAGGCACTCTGACCCCATTCCAGCACTCGACCAGCTGAGCAATCCAGCACTCAAGATAGAAATAGGAAAATGTAAATACTGTAAAGAGTGTTACATAAAACCCCATAAAATCAGTCACTTAAAAAATATTACACTTTGCGTGTCTTTCTCTTTATTTCCAAAGCATAGGTGTAAGCCCATTGCAAACTGTAAAGTTATCTTAGTCAATGACTTGATGCTTCAACTCATTTTATAAAGCAGGCCTGTGAAACGAATGATTCATTGCAGCCAAGGGACTTCTTAAAATGATAGCCCCAAAGTTGGATTCAGTGATTTAGGACTGGGGCAGACATTAGTCCTGCCCTTTCTAGAAAATATTATTAGCCTATTATATATTGAAATGCAAGACGGTCCTTAGCCCCTGTAAATTTAAATCACTTTTGACATGTTTTTTTTGTTCTATATTAAAGGGAAAATGATACGCATGTATGTGCCACGCCAACATTCAAAGAAGTGACCAAATTCTGACCAGCTGTATAGTTCTGGAGTTTGCCCTCTGTATGGTACATGGTTAGCATATCAGTAAATGACAGTTGCATGAAAACTATTTAAAGGGCCTCAGTCATAACACTGATTGGGGCTTTTCCCTCATTTCTGGGAGACACTGTTGCCAACGGCAGCAGTGTTTATGTGATGTCACTTTTGAGATGACAGCGGTACAATCGACCAATTAACACATTTGGTTCTGTCAATGATGGTTCTTATCCATTCGTTCCCTTTTTATTGTAAGTAATTTTTTCTCTCTCACCTTTTCCCAACACCATTTGCATCTGGAGATAATCTTAGAAAAACAGGGAATCCATGGTTCAGGAAAAGTTTCTTGAGAAGGTTCTAACACACGGGCTCTTTGACAAGCTGTGCACTTTAAAAAAAATATATATATAATACTGCATTGAACGGATGGCACGGCATCCATCTCATCTCAAATTTACTATTCTTAAATGAGGCACTAAATCGTACATTAAAGTGGTACACTCTAATGGAAGCAATTACTAATTATATTCTACTTTATAATAAATCTTTAATTACACAATCAGATTTATCAGACCTTACATTTTAAATCTCATTTGTTGGTGCAGTATCTGTGCTTTAGTTAGATTGATGGAATTAGACACAAAGGATTTGTAAATTTATAATAAAGAAAGAGCATCTGGTGGGAAATACCATTGCATTATAATAGCTCTTGTAAAAGCCACTAATAATGTGAAGTTTGTATGAGTCAGATAATGCTTTTATGTTTGGCAGCAACATTTATAAAACTCTAAGGAAATAAATTATATATATTTTTTTACAGCCTACAATAATCATCACTAAGCAGAGATAATGATTGAAAACAAAGATTTGGAACAAGATGATCCTTCTGCACTGAAACCTTGCAAGGTGATACGTTCAAATGGTCTAATCTTCCTCATTTGCCTTTGTTATGTATACTTGTACAAAGTGTCCTCTGTGACAAGTGTAGGCACAAATTGAGGCATGGCATCTCTTGCTACATTCTTCCTATTTTAATTCTTGGTGGGGTCCATTTGAAGCCAATCTCCACCCATTTCTTGACTTCCAGCAGCCTCCATTAATTCACCCAAGAGACTGTTCTTCACTTGTGGCCGTGACAGAGAGTGTCCATGGGCTATTCGGTCATAGAAGGCATCATAATTGAGCCTAATCTTGCCCTGACCTGACGTCCACAGACATGAACTTTCTAGAAGCGATCACTTGATTGCAGTTAGTACGCAGGCCAATTTTTTCCTCTGTCTAACCTCAAGATACTAAGAGTAATTGTCAGCCGAAAGCAATTAATTCAACAAAGAGGAGAGATTATACCTGTGACCTTGCTAGTGTGTGGCTCGGTACTATACCATATGGCGTATATACTTACTGAGCAATTGAAGGCACTGGAGCTCCTTTTGAGGGAGAATAACAGGTCATATATAATGGGTCAGTGTTATTTTTTCCACTTCTGTGCTTTTTTTTTGCAATTTCCCCCCTCATTAAAGATATCCCCAAACTACACACAGCGTACTGAAGCAGCGAAGGTTTACTCCCCTTCATTATCCATTGCCTCCTTTCCAGTGCGAGACCAGTTTGCTCAGCTATGATCAGAACTCACCACATGGCAAATTCTGTTCAGACTGCATCCTTACACATTGTACCACCTTGCACTTCACTGCATCCCCAGTTCTCCTAACCTTTCTTCTTAGTCTTTTAAGTGATCGTTTTAAATTATTGAACCCTCATCACCAAGTCCCCTACTAGAGGAAACAGGCTTAACTTATTTATGCTATCAAAATTGCTTCTATTCCATTGCTCTATTTACCAACACCACAAAGTCAGTGCAGCTGTTTCAGTTCAGGTGAAGGGCATTGCTTCAGTCTAGCTTTCTCTTGTTCAAGAAATCGTTCCAATACCAGAGCAATATTTATGAGTTTGTTTTTTCCAAATTATTTGAAAACAATCTGGAGGAAGAAAGGAACACCTTTCCAAATTCTCTCTCTGGAGATATGCACCCTCTTTTGCAACAACATAACCTATGATAAGATTACTCGGAGGGACAAAAATTTAAAATGACCTTTTGGGCACAGATTTTGACTAATTCCAAGATTATCGTAATTTGTGCAGAAATATGAGATTATTCAAGAACAGAAAATTGCTTGGCTCTGCAGCGATATTTTCTCACCCATCTTTCCTCCAGCCTTCATCAGACTCTTGTCTTCCATGAGACCCACCTTCTCCTTTCTGGCCCAGCTCCTCAATATTCAGCTATTAATTGTCTATCCAGTACTCACCAAAGTTGTCAACCTCTCCATTTTGTCTCCCCCCTCCCCCTTTCAATACTGCTGTTATCACCGCCCCTTAATAAAAATCCTGGCATCCCACCTCCAACCTCCTGTTCATCAGTTTGGCTCTGTTGGTAGCACGCTCACCTCCGAGTCAGAAATTAATGCTTCAAGTCCCCATCCAGGTCTTGAGCACATAGGCTGACACTTCAGTACTGTGCTGACTGCATTATTGGAAATACCATCTTTTTGGTGAGACATTAAACTGAGGCCCTTGCTGCCCACTTAGGTGCATGATTCTTTCTTATTCTCTCTGCGGACATTAGCACAGTTGACCATTTTATTCTGCTCTATCACCTTTGCAGCACACCCCTCTCTTGGCTCTACTCCTACCTTTTCCGTTACAATTAGCTCATCTCCTCCAATGTTGCATGGTCACCTTCACTGTGCCCCAACACACCTTTGTTCACCTTCAACTTATCCGAATGCTGCCTCTTGGTGACATTATTCACAAGTATAATGTCTGCTTCCTTATGCTGATGATACCCAAAAGTACTCAGCCACGATCACGGCTATCCTGCCAAAACATCAAGCCCTGGATTAGCCAAATCATTCTACAACTCAATATGGGCAAGAACAAAGCCATCTTGTTCAGAAGCTGCCAGAAAATTTGCATCTCAGACAGCTGCACACTCAGACTAAACCTGCAGGTGCGTGACCTCAGTGTCCTGCTAGGCTTAAACCTCACATCAAGTCCACTGCCTACTTCCATCTTGGAATGTCACTGGCTTACAGCCTTACTTCACCCCTCATCATATCTTTGTTCCCTCAAGGCTCAATTTCTCCAAGCTCTCTTTAGTAACCTCCCCTACACAAATTCAAAATAATCCAGTACTCATTGGCCCATATCTTAGCCCATACAAAGTCCTGCGCACCCATCATCCCTGTCCTCACCATCTTCCATTGTCTCCCTGTCCCTCAACTTTAAAATTCTAGTCTTCCTCTTCAAATCTCTCCATGGTCTTGCTCCACCCTACCTCTCTCGCGCTATGTTCCAGCTTGCACCCTCCGCTCTTCTGACTGGGATCTGGTGCCAGTTCGTTGTCTCCAATCCTCTGCCCCAACCATCACTGGCAGAACCTTCAGCCTCTGGAATTCTATTCCTAAATCTTTCTTTCTCTCACCAAATCATTCCCCCTCCTTCAAAAGCTTCCTACAAACGTCACTCTTTTGCATGCTTTGGTACCTCCCGTCACTACTTCCTACTGAGTATCCACTTCTCTCCCTGTGAAGCACCTTGGGACATGATGTTGTATGAAAGGCAATATATAAATGTAATTTGTGTTGCCTGCCCTAGAGGTGCACATCCAGTGTCCCACTGATGGTATCAGTTGAAGAATGAAAATTCCAGGGACAAAAACCTTCCGTTTCAACCGTGACAGTGTCAAAAATATCCTTCCATAAGTACAAGGGGCAGAGTGCATCCAACACCAAAACTGATCTCTTAAAATACTGAGAAACTTCAACAAAAGAGGTCTTTTACAAATTAGGTTATGTAAGGGTTTGAAAAGCAGTGGAGACTACGCAAGGCTATTTGTAGAACATAAATTGTCAGCCCTGCTGAATTTTTTTCCTTCAGATTGATTGTTAACACTTGAGACCTCAAATTTTTCACGGTTAGAGGCATAGTGAGTGAAAAAGCAAATCTTTTTAATCCCCCTGTGCGTCTGCATACCTTCTGACTTGAAACAGTTCCCCGGAGGTAATCTGACGCTGCTAAGATGCGTAAACTTATTTTTTCAATTCTGTTTAATATTACACCAAGAACATTCTGCCTGCAGGATTCCCTAGTGGTTCAGTGGCATGTTGAAAGTGTCCTTCGTCATTGAAAAAAAAATTCATTTCTCAGATCAGCAACGTTTTTCCCCAGAGGCACTATCACTGTAAATGTGTTGAGAATAGCAAAGTTCCAGTCTTCACACCAAATTTACAACACAAATGCAAGCTGAGCTCAAACTGAAAATGTTTAGAATAGCATTGAAAATCTGTCTCACAATCTATAAAAGGTGTTTACTTTCATCACAGTAAATAACTATCAAAAGAAGATGGACAATCGTAACATAAATCTCGCAAATCTTCCTGGAAAAATAACAGCGAGTTCACGACACCTGCCGTTATTAATGCACAAATCAGCCAGCAAGTTCAGGGGAAGGAGAGATAGGCCTGAGCTGTGAATCACCATAACTTGCTGGTCCATTTACGCCACTCCGCCGTTTGCCTCGCACAAACGGCAGCTCAACCTCAAGATTTATTTTTAAGAACTTGCTGGGTTTTCATATTAAACTCAAATTAAATTCGATGCAGAAAGTTAGGGCTTGTACTTAACAGCATAAGTACCCTTTTAACGGCATGATGATTATTAATGCAATGCCAATCAATATCTCTGGTGCAGAAAGGGAACAGTTTAAACTATTGAGTCTCATTTCTGCAGGTAGTTTATTCTTGAGATTTAAAAAAAAAATTAATTTTGAAAATGTTTTATTTTCCTTTCTCTCTCTTAATCCAATTGTTCCCCCTCTTTAATTCTCTTTCTGTACCTGATTTTACTCTAATTCACCCTTTTTCTCCGTTGTTTCTGTTTCTTTCTCAATCCTAAAATCTCAATGGTTAAGGAGATAGACTTCTGGTCCCGTCATTCACCAAGGTGCCAGATGCCCTGGCCGCACCATTATCCGCTCGCACTTCCAGGGCAAAAAATTTGAGCTGAAGGATGCAGGAAAAAGTCTAACTAACAGTGCATGTTAACTAACTAACCCACTCTAAGTCTAACTAACCCGCTCCAGCAAGATTTGTTCTCATAATTACAAATAGAAGCACAAAACCAATTGATAAGCTATAAAATGATGTTCTCATAGCCTCTCACACAACCTAAATATCAGACATCTTTTATTGTTTGGTAAACTGGCATCATCACACCTGCCGTTATTATTTTCAAGCTGGCATTACATATAATGTCCATATAATCCATCTATATAAGTGTTAGCCTTTGGCTCAGTGATGTCGCTCTCACCTGAGTCAGAAGGTTGTGGGTTGAGGCCCACTTCAGAAATTGAGCACATAATCCAGGCCGACATTTCAATGAGGGAGTGCTGCACTGTCAGATGTGCCGCCTTTTAGATGAGCTGCAACTGAGGCCGTCTGCCATCTCAAGTGGATGCAAAAAATCCAATGGCACTATTTGAAGAAAAGCAGGGGAGTTCTCCCAGTATCTTGGCCAACATTTATCTCTCAACCAACATCACCAAAACAGATTATCCCGACGTTTATCTCATTGCTGTTTGTGGGACCTTGCTGTGCATAAATTGGCTACTGCATTTGCCTAAATTACAACAGTGACTACACTTCAAAGGTACTTCATTGGCTGTGAAGCGCTTTGAGACAGCCCGAGGATGTGAAAGGTGCTATATAAATGCAAGTTCTTTCTTGCCATCAGCACTGGCCAGCGCCAAAGCAGCAGTAAACTTGATTCCCCATTCTCCAGTTTCAAAATTGAATCCCCATGGAGGTTGACACTCTCATCAGTTAGCTGTACAAGTGATGATTTTTGTCATCACACGGCTCAGTTGCTATACCACTTCACAGAAAGAACACACAGTCTGGAACTTGTTTCTTTCTGACAATCAAATTATGGACAGTGCTGAAATCAAGATCGTGGAAGGTTTAAAAAAAACTCTAAACAGTTGAAAAATGTAAATTATTTTCCTTTAAATGCACTAGTCTGGATTCTTCAACCTAACTTATCTTCCTTACTGTGTATATGGCAAAAAACACATCAGAAAATCACAAAGTCTTTCCTAGCAAGAGATATTATAAGCTGGAAACCACATTACACTCTATTGCGTCCTTTAAGACTGCTTCTTTCAGCCATCACTTTCCGTTCTTTTATCTAAAGTTTAATGTGCGATGCAGTGACAAATACACATGCATTTATTTTCCTTAGGACATGAAAAAGATAAGGAAATATCCACGTAACAGTTCTGGAGCGAAAGCAGCAACAGGAAAATTAAACACTTGCTATCAGACAACAAACTTGTTACTGTCATATGAAATCATGCTAACAATTCAGTGATCAAGGACCCCTGAGGGCATGATATATAAAATGACATTTAAACCCAATTTGTATAAACAAACTGACAATGCTGAAAGTTAAGCTGAAATACACAACATGAAAAAAGACCACGTCAATACAGTTAGTGCCTCCTAGGGGAAAATTAAACTAAGGGTACAGACCTAGCACATTTGAAAATTGAAATGCATAAAGTCAAGAACCTGACACGCTAGTATACAGCAGATAAGAGCAGAAATTATTGTACATGAAAAAGATTTAAAGAACTATTGTATATGCTACAATAATACCTCACTGTAAGGAGAGAATACCCAATGAGGCCAATAATGCAGTCTGCAACACGTTTATAGTGGGGATGGTAGGTCTGGGGCCTATTCAGCACCATATCGGGTGGGTCCCAAACGTTCAGCTTGCATATTCCCTGTGTGCAAATCTTATGTAAGTAAGGGGAAAGCCCCTTAATACATTTGAAGCACCGTAACAGCACTACAGCCACTCAGCCCCTATTTGCAACAGGTGTTTCAAGAGAGATTTTCAACCAAAAGAATCTTCCACCTTCCTGAATGGCCCTCTCCTCCACATTGAACCATATCTCCATGCAGGTTATCCTGTCCCATGCCCTCCAACTCCCAATCAGCACATCAGAGATTTCTTGTGGAGGCCATTGTGGCACATCTTAAAATAGGTCAGTGGCCTTTTTACAGTTGCTGTCACCCAATAAGCGGCCCATACAACCTTGGTGTTGTATCACCGCATCATGTGCTAAGGACTGAGTGTACATTATCAGCCCTGTTATCTGCTTAGATTCCAACACAAAATTTGAACACAGCTCTGACAAACGACATCTCTCTTACTGGTTAAGACTAAGCACTAGTATTCCGTGATGGTGTGTAGATTATCCCAAGTGGCTGCCTTGTAAACATCCCAAAGTGTTTCTGGCTGATGCTAGCATCGGCAGCAGCCACTCAAGTCAAGTGTTTCTTGATTTTGACAGGTTGTTTTCACCACGACAGCAATACTGGATGCGGTCGATCAGCCAATGAGTTAGTCACTAACATCTAGCATCAGTATATCAGAGACTTTGCTCCCATAGAATATGAAGAGTTACAGCAACTGTCTGATAGTCTTAGTTCTCTCAACATAGTAGCAAGTGGTCTTGGCATTCAAACGTTCTAGCACAGTAAATTGAAACAGTGAATGAGTCCACATGTAGGACACAATCTTCTGCAAAGCACAGATACATTGAGGTACATTAATCTATGGACCAGTTACTGAAGTATCTTCAGTATTCTGAATGCTCAACATGTTTGGACCGATTGGGAGATGCTCTTCAGCACGCCCCACAAAAGGGTAAAAGCTTTGAGCTAGTCTATCTTGCTGCTTAACTGGAACACACAGGTTGGCATCAGTATGGGTGTGTCAAGTGAAAGAATACATGCTCTAACCAGAGAGGATACTGAGCTACAGCAGCCTGCTTGTGCAAGTGATACATTTGCAGAAGACAAGGAAATGGAGGCAAACCTTATGCAGTCATAAATGTGACAGAAACAAAAATAATGGCTGCTCAATGAAGAGCATTCACAAAAATGTTATTGCTATCCCTAATGTTCCATATGCAAGTAACCAAATATGAATACTGAACAGATTCCCTGAATGCTCTACACTTCGTGTACACAAATGTGAGAGGCATTTTTTTTTGAATCACAAATTTTGTGGACTACAAATACAATGAAATCAATATACAACATTCAGTGTTTGTATACCTATTTAAATTTCCATTGTATGTAATGTGCCCCACTTGCTTGCTGTATTTTGTGCTGCTACATGAAGTTCATGCAGTCACTCGGTGGATGCTCAGCCTCTACGAGTAAAAGGCAGCAATTTCCCCATTCAACAATAACATATGATGGAAGAAATCCAAGATAATATCTAAAAGACCAGCAGGTCTTACAAGATGCAATAAGTAAAGGTCATTTGAGATCTAGATGAAAAGTCTCTTTAAGAGACAAGAATCCCTCTGATTTTTGCAATTGCTATAGTTACCTTACAATTGGTATGTGGAGTATAACCAATTTTTAAAAGTCATGATCTGCCTATCCATTTAAATGTCACACAAACAGTAAGATGCTCTGCCTCGGGTTCATTTTCGATACCAGGAAAGAGAAGCCTTAGTTAGTATCATCAGAGCAGTCATGTTGCCTCAGGTTGTCCCTTTGCTAACTCTTGCTGATCTTGGGGAACAGAAGATTTGATTTGCTGGGTCAGCACAGCAGCAAGAGTTCAAAAAGACTTCCACTAAACACCAGGTTTTCAAAATGTCTGGAATCTAACTCACTACATGCAAGTAGCACCCCCGTTCACCTACCAATAGTGAAGACATCAAAAGGATATCTGTTAATTATATTTTAGTATTAAAGGTGAATCAGATAGTACCAGAAATAGATAAATAAATAACTGCTGCACAGTAAATAAAGTAGATAATGGCAGCACAGGCAGTGTGTCGAGACTCCAGAATGTGGGAATTCTTGGACAGTAAGACTGTCCTGGATGACCACACCTGTGGGAAATATCTATGTTTTGAGTCACTCCAGCTCAGTCGTTGAGCTGTAACAAGAGATGGTAATGGAAGTGGGAGGAACATCTGGAGAGTTTATTCCAGAACGCAGTCACACCATATAGAGGTACATGTATAGGAAGTGAAATGTATGACTGACGATCAACAGGGTAGGGGAAATTTAGTGGAGGCAGAGAAGGAGGAACTGCAGAAACTGGTCCTGACCAACAGGTATGATGTACTCGCTACTTCTGAGGATAAGGAAGAAGGCTGTAGGGAGGATGGCCAGAATGCTAATCATGGCACCATGCAGCAGAGGGTATTTCAAGAGGGAGAAGAATAGAAAAATTCAAACAGTCTTAGGAAGGTGTTTGCCTACCCAGTGCCAGGGTAAGGGATATTTCAAAGAACTTGGAAGGGGAGGGGGAGAAAAAAGTTATGGTGGTCCATATTGGAACCAACAACATAGGAAAGAACAGGGAGTGTCAGGAGCTAAAAGCTAAATTAAAAAACAGAAACTTCCCAAATCGTAGCATTTCGTAAACTTTCCATAATCGCAAGTGCACTTGTGATAAATGAACTGAAAACTGCCAAATGCCAGCGAAAAGAAATTTAGGTATTACAGAATGTAATAGGAGTCCATCGAATCATTGCAAAATGCTGCAGGGCTTTTGTGGTCTATCGCAGATACAAGAGGTATCACAGGACCTAGAGGGTGGGAATCTCTGGATTACTACCCGAGCCATGTGCTAATTGGCATCGGGGGAAACAGATCTAGAAAGTGAATGCATGGCTGAAGACTGGTGTGGGAAGGAGGGGATCCAGTTCATGGCACACTGGCACCAGCACAGGGACAGGAAGGAGCTGTACCACGGTGACAGGTTTCACTTGACCCGGGCTGGGACCAAGCTTCTAGCAGAAAGGATAAATAGGACTGTAGAAAGGACTATAAACTAGTAAAGGTTGTGGGGGGAGGCTCAGGGTGATATAATAGTAATCTAAAGATAAGAAAAAAGGGATGAGAGTAAAGGTCAGCGTACAAAAAGAGATAAAAGATAATAAATACTCAGGGAACAGAAAAGGTTATAGGAAGTAATAATAAAATATTGATAAAAAAAGAGTAATGAAAAATAAGAGCATATTAAATTGCTTTTATAGCAATGTACAGAGAATCAGCAACAAAACGGGGGACTTGGAGACAATAAATATAAAAGTGAGGAAGTAAATGTAATAGGGATAATGGAAATATTGCTGCAGACAGGACAGAATTAGCAGTAAAATATTGCAGGCTATAATGTCATTAGAAACAATAGAGAAGGAAGAAGGGGCAGTGGGGTAGCTGTGTTAAACGGAACTAACAATGGCAGTAGCAAGAAACGACATAAGCAAGAGAGATTGAAACAGAATCCATATGCTTTGAGATAAGGGATCAGTCACAATATTGGGGGGAACACACAGACCACCAAATAGTGGAAATGAAGTAGGGGGAGAAATATGTAGGCAAATATATGAAACGGGTAAAGAAACACAATCAGAAGTATGGAAGATTTCAACTGCCCCCAAATAAACTTGCAGGGTGAGGGAGTGAAAGGGGAGAAGGGAGTGAAAGGGGAGAAAGGAATGGAGTTTTTACAATGTGTACAATACTCCTTTCTCATCGAATATGTAAGAAGCCCAACAAGGGAGGAAGCACTTAGTAATGGGAAATGAACCCTTCCTTTGCAGCATTCACCAGAACAAAAATGTCAACTTTAGCAAAGCAAGTGTAACATATGCCTTGAAATCCACTAAGTACAATCTCGTTTGTTGTGCTGTATCCGTTAATAATTCCACCAGCATGACTTCAAATACTCAGATATTTTCATCAGAAACTTCCCAAATCGTAGCATTTCGTAAACTTTCCATAATCGCAAGTGCACTTGTGATAAATGAACTGAAAACTGCCAAATGCCAGCGAAAAGAAATTTAGGTATTACAGAATGTAATAGGAGCCCATCGAATCATTGCAAAATGCTGCAGGGCTTTTGTGGTCTATCGCAGGTACAAGAAGCATAGATAGAGGGATAAAAGACGTTCACAAAACCCTCATCTCTTTAGAAAAAAAGAGTACAATATGGTTTTCAAATTGGAAATCACATTTATTGCTATAGCAACCAAACATCACACAATTAAGGCATGGGTAAGTTTCATTTCCAATAGGTGACTAAGGTTACGGGCAGATCTGATAGAGTGAAAACATCTTCCATGGCTCTCGGGACAAGAAAGGGTTAAAAACAAATTCATTCTTTTCATTTGCTGCTCACAAAATGATGAAAACCCTTGTGATCGAGACTGAATCGTACGCCTGCACCTGTGACCACAATAGTCAGGAGAATGATTTCCTCAAGTCAATACAGAAAATAGATGTTGTGGAGTAAATGAAGAGTTTTCGGCAGTGATGCAGGTAGCCATTGTGCCAGAGAATATGGCAAATCAGCTCTAAAGTGCAATACTGCAGCAAGATCAAGAGTACGTAATACTCGTTTTCAGTTAACAAAATAATTGGGTAATGTAAATTGCAGAATAGTAAATTCTTTAAAGTTTCCATTACATCTGATTTCACTTATTGTTAGTGTTAACACTGAATTGAAAACTCCCATTGTCAAGAAAATATACAGTGGCAACGGGTCTACTAATCTGTTACTTCAGTTTCATACAGAAAAATAAGCAACTTTTAATCAAATGTAGCAATGCTTGGAGGAAGCCTGCCCACCCCAAGGAATTCAGGTCTGCTCAATGCAAAATTTTCAAAACTTCCCAAGGCTTTTTAACTTTAGTGGTAGCAGAGGAGTTAAAGCAAGGGTGTAACTACCTTTGGATTCAATTCTGATCAGGAGGTGGCTGAACGTTGTGGTGCTCTGCACATTCAATAGGTCAAATATCCGTGTAAAATTCAGCAGAATGACCATGACGCGATCTAAAAAAGTCAGCATTTTCCTGACTGAGACCAACATATTATCTGGAATCCAACTGAAAATAAACAAGAAAATCAAAAATTTTATCATCCATACGAAAAGTGTTTGTTTTTCTTTTGTTGAAGTCTGTCACAATAGAAATTTGGAATTTTTTCCAGATATTAAAAAAAGAAAATGAAATGGGAAGAAAGCAACAAATGTAACAATAACTATACTCTTGTGGGTGTGTGCGCGTGAAAGAGGGGAGGGGAGGCCTGTGTGATTTTGCACTGTTAAAGTGCATCATATGATTCAAGCCAACAATAGCAGTAGATGCAATGAAGTTTCATAATAGCATTTTTGAAGTGCCTGATTATCACACAGCAGCTGACCGATTAAGAACATAAGAAATCGGAGCAGGAGTAGGCCATATGACCCTGTGAGCCTGCTCCACCATTCAATAAGATCATGGCTGATCTTCGACCTCAACTCCACTTTACCGCCCCATCCCCGTATCCCTTGATTCCCTTAGTGTCCTATCGATCTCAGTCTTGAATATACTCAAAGACTGAGCATCCACAACACTGGGGTAGAGAATTCCAAAGATGCACAACACTCCGAGTGAAGAAATTCCTGCTCATGAGTCCTAAGTTGCCGACCCCTTATCCCGAGACTATGCGCCTCGTTCTAGACTCTCCAGCGAGGGGAAAACAGCCTGTCAATATCTCAGAATTTTAAACGTTTCAGTGAGAGCACCTCTCATTCTTCTACATGCCAGAGAATTCTACTCAATCTCTCCTCATAGGACAATCCTCTCATCCCAGGAATCAATCTAGTGAACCTTCATTGCACCGCCTCTAAGGCAAGTATAGCCTGCCTTAGGTAAGGAGACCAAAACTGTACACAGTACTCCAGGTGTGGTCTCACTAGAGCCCTGTACAATTGCAGCAATACTCCCTTACTCTTGTATTCCAACCCCCTTGCAATAAAGGCCAACATACCATTTGCCTTCCTAATTGCTTGCTGTACCTGCATGTTAACTTTCTGTGTTTCGTGTACATGGACAACCAAATCCCTCTGAACACCAACATTTAATAGTTTCTCACCATTAAAAAAATATTCTGTTTTTCTATTCTTCCCACCAAAGTGATTAACCTCACATTTCTCCACATTATACTCCATTTGCCACCTTCTTTCCCACTCACTTAACCTCTCTACATCCCATTGCATACTCTGTGTCCTCCTCGGCTTACTTTCCCACCTAGCTTTGTATCGTCAGCAAACTTGGATATATTACTTTCATCTAAGTCATTAATATAGATTGTAAATAGCTGAGGCCCAAGCACCGATCCTTGCGGCACCCACTAGTTACAGCCTGCCAACCTGAGAAAGACCCGTTTATCCCTACTCTCTGTTTTCTGTCCTTTAACCAATCCTCTATCCATACTAATATATTACCCCCAACCCCATGAGCTCTTACCTTGTGTAACAACCTTTTATGTGGCATCTTATTGAATGCCTTTTGAAAATCCAAATATATTACACATCCACTGGTTCCCCTTTATCTACCCTGCTAGTTACATCCTCAAAAAACTAATAAATTTGTCAAACACTATTTCCCTTTCATAAAAACATGTGGACTCTGCCTAAGCATATTATGATTTTCTAAATGCCCTGTTACCACTTCCTTAATAATGGATTCCAGCATTTTCCCGATACTGATGTCAGGCTAATTGGCCTGTAGTTCTCGGTTTTCTCTCTCCCTCCCGTCTTGTATAGCAGAGTAACATTTGCTAACTTCCAGTCCACTAGGACCGTTCCAGAATCTAGAGAATTTTGGAAAATCATAACCAATGCATCTAACATCTCTGCAGCCACCTCTTTTAGAACCCCAGGATGTAGGCCATCAGGTCCAGGGGATTTATTAGCTTTTAGTCCCATTAGTTTGTCCAGTACTTTTTCCTCTAGTGATATTAATTGTTTTAAGTTCCTCACTCTCATTTACCCCTTGGTTCCCCACTAGTTTTGGTATGCTTCTTGTGTCTTCTGTGAAGATAGATACAAAATATTTGTATTTGTTTCTAATACTCTCCCAATCCTCAGGCTTACTCCTCTTCTTGCCAACATTATAATTACATCACTCTCAAACTCAATGGAAATTCTATCATATTATGACAACTTTTCCCCAGAGGATCCCTTACTATGAGATTACTAATTAATCCTGTCTCATTACAGAACACAAGATCTAAAATAGGCTGTTCCCTGGTTGGTTCCTTGACATATTGTTCTAGGAAACTGTCTTGAATGCGTTCCATGAACTCATCCTCCAAACTACTTTTGCCAATTTGATTTGCCCAGTCTATATGAAGATTAAAGTCCCCCATGATAATTGCATTATGTTTGTTACAAGCTCCTCTTATTTCTTGATTAATACTCTGTCCAACACTATAATTACTGTTAGGGGGCCTATAAACTACTCCCACCAGTGTTTTCTGCCCCTTGTTATTTCTTAGCTCTACCCATACTGATTCTACTTCCTGATCTTCCAAACCAAGATCCTTTCTCACTACTATGTTTATGTCTTCCTTTATTATCAGGATTGGATCAAGCCCATTTATCTCTATTTGTGCCATTAATTCATCTATCATGTTACAGATGCTTTGTGCATTGAAATAAGGCACTTTTAATTTTAACTTTTTACTATTTTTCCCTGATTTGACCTTATTCACTGATTCACTGTCACCGTTAAATTCTCTGTCCCTTCTTGACACACTGCTTATCTTTACCCAAATATCTACACTGCTCTACGGCCTTGACTTTTCTCGAGATTTATAAATTTACCCTTACCTGAACCCTGCCCCTCACTTTTTAAGTTTAAAGCCCTATCTACCACCCTCGTTATTTGATTCGCCAGGACGCTGGTCCCAGCCCGGTTTAAGTGAAGTCCATCCCAAAGGACCAGCTCCCTCTTTCCCCAGTACTGGTGCCAGTGCCCCTTGAATTGAAACCCCTGCTTCCCACCCCACACTTAGAGCCATGCATTTAACCATCTGAACTGTTTTTCCCTATGCCAGTTTGCACATGGCTCAGGAGTAATCCAGAGATTATTACCTTTGAGGTACTGCTTATTAATTTAGACTCTAACTCCTCAAACTCCCTCAGCAGAACTCATTCCTAGTTCTACCTATGTCATTGGTTCCGACGTGGACCATGACAACTGGATCCTCCCCCTCCAAGTTCTTCTCCAGCCATGAGGAGATGTCCTTAACCCTGGCACCAGGCAAGCAACACTGCCTTCCGGATTCTCGGTCACGGCTGCGGAGAACAGTATCTATCCCCCGACTATACTGTTCCCTCCCACTACCATATTCCTCTTTACTCCCCCCACTTGAATGGCCTCCTGTACCACGGTGCCGTGGTCAAACTGCCCATCCTCCCTGCAGTCTTTGTTCTCATCCTCATAGGTAGCAAGTACCTGTTGGACAAGGTCAAAGGCTGAGGCTCCTCCATCACTGCAACCTGGGTCCCCACACCTACCTGTTTCACAGTCACATCCTCCTGTCCCTGACCACAGAACAAATCTAAACTACTACCTAACCTAAGGGGTGTGACTGCCTCCTGGATCAAAGTGTCCAGATAACTGTCCCCCTCCCTGATGCATTGCAATGTCTGCCCCTGGCATAAACTCCATACTTTTGCCAATGTAGGTCGTACATGTAGAAGGTACACTTCCCGCAAGTTTAGAGTGGATTAGAATAGACCTGGTGTACAGCACAGGTTTGGTTTATGTTGCACCATATCTAGGCTTCCAGAGGAAGATGGTTATGAAGTTAAAAAGCAGACAATGAAGAACCTTATAAAATCCATTACAATGGTGGGGGATTACAGACCCTTGTTTCGGCCAGTAACAGGCAGAACATGGTAGTCCCCACAGGGAGGGATGATTAAATTGATCAGTTAACCTGATACACTCAATCACAGACCCTAGTAACAAATTACAGTAATATTTGCAGAGAGCTGGGGCCTGGCTGTCTACCTGGCCACTCAGCTGAGGTGAGGTATATATCAAGAGGGTCCGAAAAGAGGGCGAGAAAAAACAACAGCTTTAATGTAGAAAAATATCCCAAGGCTCTTCATAGAAGCGTAATCAGACAAAAATGGGTGCAGTGCCAGAAAAGGAGACATTAGGAGAGGTGAAAAAAATGCTTGGTCAAAGAAGTGTGTTTTAAGGAAGGTCTTAAAGGAGATGGAGGGGTTTAGGGAGAGATTTCAAGAGTATGGTGCCTAGACGACTGATGGCACAGCTGCCAATGGTGGCCAATGGGAGAGGGGGTGCACAAGAGGCCAGAGTTGGAGGAACGGATTGTTCTGGGGGTATTGTAGGGCTAGAGAAGGTTACAGAGATAGGAAAGGATAAGACCATGAAGGGATTTAAACATGAGGATAAGGATTTTAAATTGTGGGGGACTGGGAACTATTATAGGATGATAAGCAAGGACAGAAATTATGGGTGAGTGGGACTTAGTACAGATTGCATATGGGCAGCAGAGTTGAAGTTTACAGAGGGTGTGGGATGGGAGGCCGGCCAGGAGAGCAATTGAAAGAGTCATGTCTGGAGTTCTCAAAGGCATGAATAAGAGTTTCAGCAGCAGATGGGCTGAGGCAGGGGACGAGGTAAGTGCAGGCGATGTTAAAGGTGGAAGTAGACGTTATTGGTGATGGAGAGGATATGGGATTGGAAGCTCAGCTTAGTGTCAAGTAGGATGCCAAGGTTGTGAACAGTCTGATTCAATCTGAGACAGTGGCTGGGGAGGGGGATGGAATCATTGGCAAGGGTATGGAGTTTATGCCAGGGGCACAGATGGCTCCCGTCTTCACAATGTTTAACTGGAGGAAATTGCAGCTCATCCACAGGACTGGATTTTGGACAAGCAGTCTGACAACACAGACGCAGTGGAGGAGTTGAGAAAGGCGGTGAAGGGATGGGAGTTGGATCTGGGCAGCGTAAATGTACAAGCTGATCCCATGTCTTCAGATGATGTTGCCATGGGACACCATGTAAATGAGGAAGAGGAGGGTGCCAAGAATAGATAGTTGGGGGACCCCAGAGATAATGGTGCAAGGGCAGAAAGAGAAGCCATTGCCAGTGATACTCTGGCTACATTTGGATAGGTAAGAGTGGAACCAAGTGGGGACAGTCCCACTGAGCTAGACAATGAAAATGTGTTGGAGAAGGATGGCATGGTTGACAATAACCAAATAATGGAAGGGGAAAAATAGTTTAAACAACTTAGATTGAACTACTTCATACAGGGGGTGATCAATGCCCAGGGAGACATGAAGGCAGATATTACCAGCAAATGAAAGCAGGAGCTGGATAGATTTTGGGCAAAAGATACAAGAGATATTGGGCAAATTTTCCTTTCCATTCTCCTGATACTATTGAATCACGTGGGCAGAGAAAATGCAGGAAAATCAGGCAAGGAGAAGCAAACGCCTCTGACAGAATCTGATTTTCCATCCTTTCATTTAAATAAATGGAAAAATCAGGTGGGATCCCTTATGGACACGGGCTCCTCCCCACCCAATTTTCCTATATTCATTTCACCGACGCAATCAAGCATAGCCCCAGGCATAAGAACAGGAAAACCTGCCAGATAAAATGGTAATGGTTGAACTGTGGGACCAGTCAGTTAGAGCATTTTTTTTTACAACACCCTACATTCCTTCCTGGATTACCAAGTATCCAGTTAAGAGCTTTCCTGATGCTTCAGTGAGCTTTTTCAGTGAACAGCTGAGACATACAGACCAAAATGTCCTAAATTCAAAAACAGTTTTTTGTTTCTTTACTTGTTCTTGGGATGGAGGCAAGAGACTGTATTTAGTGTCCATTCCTAGTTGTCTGGGAAAGTGATGGGTCTTCTTGAACCACTGCAAGCAATGATTGTTTTATAATTCAGTGGGTTGCGAGGCCATTTCAGTGGGCATTAAGAGACAACCAATTAATGTGGGACTGGAGTCACGTTTGGGTTAGACCAGGCAGGTTCCCTGCCCTGAAGGACGCAGTGGACCAGTTGAGTTTTCAGGACAGTCCGGCAGCTTTCCTGGTCATTTTTCCTGGAGCTAACCCACAAAATGCCAGATTAATGGAAATCAATTTGACAACTTGTCATTTTGGGATTTGAACAAATGACTTCCAATCCTGGGTCTGTGCTGAGTTGCTTATCACAGCAGCGTGACAATAGGAGCACTACAATTTGTCTCAGCATCCCAGGTTAGGGAAGGGAAGACTGACCAGGGCTTCCACTCCCGATTGCTATCCAATGACTCCTGCTGGAAATGTAGGTATTGGGTGAGGACGGAATCCGGCTCATTTGGGATTCCCCCCACCCACTCCGGCCCAAGGTCAATTAGCCCACCAGCACTTCCTATCAAGGCCCACACATGTTAAGTGATCACGTGAGGGCTACCAGTGATGGTAGAACACCTTCAGGAGAGGAGGGTGGAAATGCAGAATCCTTGCGAGAAATAAAATTAAGTGTCCATATTTCAGCAGGTGCAATGCTAAGTGCTAAACTGCAGCAGTCAGATGTTGGATGTATAAAATTACTAAGCATCAGTATTTCAAACAAAATGTCATTACATCATTTGCTTTTTGAGGAATACCATCATAAAAATGATTAAATATGGACCCTGCTGCACATTAAGTGACTCAAGCAAAACTACTCCACTGTAAGTACACTTTTTCAAACCTCAAAACTAATACTTGCAGATATAACGTTGTGTTACATATTAGACCCGGCAACAAGTTGCATACTCTTCTTACTTCACTGGTGAAACAACATTACTGCAATTGGATTACGGACATTTAGTCATGGCACATCAATGCATCACAGCCTAATTTCAGTCGACTTCTAAGTGAAGTTGCAATACATTAAGACTCCAAGTGGAGAAACATTGTTTCAGATACTCTTGAGGCTCCATCCCTGATGAGTTTACCTTGAAAATGTCTTGATAAAGTGGAATTCATTGCCATATATCAGCCCAAGGAAAATCAATGCCGAGTTTGTTATTTTGAAAAATAACAGAGCGATGAATAATAGTTAAAGAAACTCAAGGAGCTTGACAAAAGATCTGATCCCTAAGCTTTTACTGATTGTATACTTCTGAAAAGATTTGATCCCATTCTCCTTTTATCTTTGTTCCAAATTGCAAAATAAGAATCATAAATATGAAAATCACATATTGAATAGCCAAACAAACCCAACCCAATTTTTAAAACAATTATAATGACCCACAATTACACGACTAACCGACTGTAGGTTTTCCTCCCTCAATGAATTCCATTCCCACTTATGTCCCATTTTGAGAAAAGAAAGAACTTGCATTTATATTAGCATCTTATGACCACCTCAATGTGCTTGACAACCAGTGAATTATTTTTGAAAGTGCGGGCACTGTTGTTATGTAGACACATAGAACAAAAAGGAAAAATTGTATTGGAAGGGAATCCACAGCAAGACAACGAAGGCGAGGGAGGGGGGGGGCCCCGGGCACCGTTGCCGGCGAGGGAGGGGGGGCCCCGGGCACCGTTGCCGGCGAGGGAGGGAGGGAGGGGCCCCGGGCACCGTTGCCGGCGAGGGAGGGGGGGGCCCCGGGCACCGTTGCCGGCGAGGGAGGGGGGGGCCCCGGGCACCGTTGCCGGCGAGGGAGGGGGGGGCCCCGGGCACCGTTGCCGGCGAGGGAGGGGGGGGGCCCCGGGCACCGTTGCCGGCGAGGGAGGGGGGGGCCCCGGGCACTGTTGCCGGCGAGGGAGGGGGGGGCCCCGGGCACCGTTGCCGGCGAGGGAGGGGGGGCCCCGGGCACCGTTGCCGGCGAGGGAGGGGGGGCCCCGGGCACCGTTGCCGGCGAGGGAGGGGGGGCCCCGGGCACCGTTGCCGGCGAGGGAGGGGGGGGCCCCGGGCACCGTTGCCGGCGAGGGAGGGGGGGGCCCCGGGCACCGTTGCCGGCGAGGGAGGGGGGCCCCGGGCACCGTTGCCGGCGAGGGAGGGGGGCCCCGGGCACCGTTGCCGGCGAGGGAGGGGGGGCCCCGGGCACCGTTGCCGGCGAGGAATCTGTTGAACCTTTGTTGCACCGCCTCTAAGGCAAGTATATCTCTCCTTAGGTAAGCAGGCCAAAATTGTACACAGTACTCCAGGTGTGGTCTCACCAAAGCCCTGTACAATTGCAGCAAGGCTTCCTTACTCTTGTACTCCAACCCCCTTGCAATAAAGATCAACATACCATTTGCCTTCCTAATTGCTTGCTGTACCTGCATGTTAAATTTCTGTGTTTCGTGTACCAGGACACTCAGGTCCCTCTGAACACCAACATTTTTAATAGTTTCTCATCATTTAAAAAAACAATTCTGTTTTTCTATTCTTCCTACCAAAGTGAATAACCTCACATTTCCCCACATTATACTCCACCTGCCACCTTCTTGCCCACTCACTTAATCTGTCTATATCCCTTTGCGACGTCTCTGCGACCTCCTCACAGCTTACTTTCCCACCTAGCTTTGCATAGTCAGCAAACTTAGGTGAAGGGACCGAGGGTAATGTATCCAAGTCATTAATATAGATTGTAAATAGCTGAGACCCAAGCACTGATCCCTGCGGCACCCCACTGGTTACAACCTGCCAACCCAAAAATGACCCATTTATTCCTACTCTCTGTTTTCTGTCCGTTAACCAATCCTTAATCCATGCTACTGTATTACCCCAATCCCATGAGCCCTAATCACGTCTAACAACCTCTTGTGTGGCATCTTATCGAATGCCTTTTGAAGATCCAAACATATTACATCCACTGGTTATTCCTCATCTACCCTGCTAGCGACACCCTCAAAAAATTCGAATAGATTTGTCAAACATGATTTCCCTTTTATAAAACCGTGTTGACTCAGAAAATCATAATATGATTAGGCAAAGTGCCCTGTTACTAGTCCTCAATAATAGATTCTAGCATTTTCCCTTCTACTGATGTCAGGCTAACTGTTTTCTCTCTCCCTCCTTTCTTGAATAGTGGCGTCACATTTGCTATCTTCCAATCTACGGGGACCGTTTTAGAATCTAGGGAATTCTGGATGATCAAAACCAATGCATCCACTATCTCTGTTGCCACCTCTTTTAAAATCCTAGGATGTCGGCCATCAGGTCCTGGGGATTTGTCAGGTTTGAGTCCCATTATTTTCTCCAGTACTTTTTCTTTACTAATCATAATTACTTTAGTTCCTCCCTCTCATTGGATCCTTGGTTCCCCACTATTTCTGGTATTTTTTTTTGTGTCTTCTAATGGGAAGACAGATACAAAATATTTGTTTGCCATTTCCTTATTCCCCATTATAATTTCTCCTGTCTCTGCCTCGAAGGGACCCAAGTTTACTTTAAAAAAAAAATCAGCTTTTGGTTTGATAAGATCCTAAAAATAAAGGACACTTAATGAACTACAGTGGTTGTCGAAAATAAAATATATACTTTCATCGTAATGTAACATCAGTTATCTAATTCAAATCAATGTCTGAATTATGAGGAAATCTCAAATATATTCCTCCACTTCAAATTTTTTGAAAACAAATTTAGCTGAACTAAATTTCTCTTCATTCAATACTTACTTCTCATCTCTGACAGAATTCCACTTGAGCAACATGCTCACCTTATCTAGCTTCCTGCGTTTCATATTCCACGCAGTGGATAAGTAATGAAATGATGACCAAATGGCCATGTAATTTTGTAACCGGATACTTCAGAAAGAAAGTATCTAATCAACAAAGAGCACTGTCAAAGGTCATGTATGGTTGCCAACCATCTATCAGCTAAATTGTTTACCATGGCAACAGGAAATCACAGAAAAGTGTAGGCCCAGAAATCATAGTTGGGCTTTGGTACAATCTTATTTTGGTATCTGACTAATTGCTTACAAATCTGTATATCCTAATTAGTTCATATTTTTCCTTTACTCCATAGATTCAGATGTAAAATGTCTGTTAAAATCAGTTTTGTCTGCTAACATGTTGCACTCATAATATTTTGATCAACCATCACAGGCAAAATGCAAGCTTGTCATCAACAACCACTGTGAATTTTCTAATTAAAGCTTCACTTAACTCTCTTTGAAACAATAGTTTGTTCTCACAACACAGCAGTTTACTTTAGATTAAATTATGTTGCAGAGTTCGAGAAGCATAACTGAAGTTACATTACGATGAAAGTATACACTTAATTTTCGACAACCAGTGTCGTTCATCAACAAGATCTTAAAAAAAAAAATCAGCTTTTGGTTTGTTAAGTGCTGCATTAATTGTTACATGGGAGGCCTTGACAATAAATATATTGGTCACATATAGGATTTAGTGAAGCCACCAAATACTACCAATAATCAGTATTTTTAGATCCTTCATCAAAAAACTATTATTTTTATATTGCACGTTTGCATAATTAGCCTCAGCACTCGAGTGTGTCAGTATGTCGCCTCATGTCACAAGCCAGTGGAGATTAAATAAAGACAGCAGTGCAAACATTTTTCATACTGATTGTAATTGTCTGGTACATTTCGATTATCTCAGGATAGTCATGGTGTACTTACAATGCAACAGAACTGGACATTTACAATTGTTTTAGGGATGCACAGTGCTGTCAGCAAAGCAGATGTGTAGTTTATATATTTTTTTCTTAACCTGGTGTGTTAGTTTCATCCACATATTTAGAATGTGACCCTAACAATCACAAACAGCTGGAGATTTGTAACTGATCAAAGTTATTGGCATTTTCATTTACAGAAATTAATGGGATCACAGATCGAGGTTAAATGGCCTGAAATGATTTATGGCACTGAGAATATTTAAGGGAAACAATTTTATCCAGCACCAGAACCATAAATAAAATGGAAATCACAGTAACCATATTTTGGTAGGATTTGTACCATTAAATTTAGTGTGTTTTTCATTATTGCCAATGAAAGATGTGCTCGGCTCCAGAATGCTAGTCAATAATGCTTTCCTCCCCACCCCCTGCAAAAAAGGTCAGCTCTTAGCTCTTGCACACAGTTAGATGAAGCATTCTGAAAATATAAGCACAAATTCTGCAGAAGGGCATGTTTAAAATCTAGATCACGGTTTATCACAGGAGACTATTTTTTTCCTCTTCACATTTGAGGGGAAATTGCTGAAGGAGGAAGCCAAGGACTGAACACTTCAAAATACATCACAGTAAAGCAAAACCAAAATAGAGCTCTTTTGCGCACGACCCGAGGGGTTCTTTCGATAATGGTGAACAGTCCGTATTGTTCAGCACTCCACATTGTCAAAACAGCAACTCCATTAAGGCTTGGCAAAGCTTTCTTTCAATTATTGTCATTTAATAATTTGGAGATGGCTGAAAGGGGTTTGAGCTTTGCAGTTAAATGACCTTCCATCTTCCTGAGCAGGCTCCTTTCTCAGACTTATAATGCCCTACCAATTTAGACACTATTGCGAGTGTCAATTTATTATAGGAAATCATTTTCCCTGTGTGTGCATGCTTCTGCTGTTTGCAATGAGCAAAGATTGAGTCACAAAGCGAGACCATAGAAGCAGAATTTCAGCTAATACACAGGGCCCCAGATGCTCCCATACATTAAGCCCATGAGTGGTTGTGTTTTAAACACCTTGCTTCTGCTGCTGTGTGCGTTTTAGTTGAATGTTTGCTACCTGTTCTAAAATACAACTATCTCCAAGGAAACTAAAGCTGAAATGACGACAACACACACAAAGTCATTTTCAATGAATATTTGACCTTCAAAAGGAGCTGATAGCGTCTTTATCAATACAAAGCCCAAGTTGGATTTTTCTGATGAAATATTGAGCATTTATAACAGGTTTTACATATTTAAAGTAATTGTAAACAATTTTACAACACCAAGTTATAGTCCAACAATTTTATTTTTAATCCCACAAGCTTTCGGAGGCTTCCCCCTTCCACACCACCTGAGGAAGGGGGAAGCCTCCGAAAGCTTGTGGGATTAAAAATAAAATTGTTGGACTATAACTTGGTGTTGTAAAATTGTTTACAATTGTCAACCCCAGTCCATCACCGGCATCTCCACATCATATTTAAAGTAGTTTAAGATTTTTTTTTAAGAAAACATTAATCCTGTTTGAAGTACAATTATAATTGATATTATACTACATGCATTTATATAATTAAAATCCTAGTGTCCAGAACACATGCATGACATCACACCTTTCAAGGTGTCACACAAACACTGGGAAAAGTTTAGTGATTGGCTGAAATGAGAGTGTATCTGTTAATTTACTTATTAAATATCCTGAGGCCTAAATATGAATGAATCAAAAGAAGTTTATTTCAGTCAGTAAGTACCAATAAGGAACAACTTATTTCTCCAAGCTACCAATCCTGAACAAGCAAATAATAGAAACCCACCAATTGAATGAATTTATCAAGTTGGTTTGAAGCACCATATTGAATTTGTCACCTGATTAATATGCATTAAAATTAAACAATTTAGAGTTAAATGCTTGTTTTTACTCACACCAATGTAAATGTCTTTAAAACATTTTCTGAACGAGGCCCAGATCTGTGTCAGGAACCTAATGCTCAATATGGAGTATTTGCCTGGAGCTTCAATTATTGAGTCGACCTTTGCTGCCCATTTTTTTATGCTGAAAACCAAATCATACAGCACAGGAGGAGGCAATTCAGCCCATCGTGCCTGTGAAAGAGCTATCCAATTAGTCCCACTCCCCCGCTCTTTCTCCTTAGACCTCCAAATTTTTCCTTTTCAAGTAGATATCCAATTCCCTTTTGAAAGTTACTATTGAATCTGCTCCCACCACCTTTTCAGGCAGTGCATTCCAGATCATAATAACTTGCTGCTATAAATATTTCTCATTTCCCCTCTGGTTCTTTTGACATTTATTTGGAATCTGTGTCCTCTGGTCCCAATCACACATGCACATCCTCAGTGATCTTGATACCAAGTCTGACTCCCAGTTGAACTAATCAGGTGGTGGAGGGGGCGCAAAATACAGAAATATGCCTCCAGCAGACACCTTCATCTCAACAATTCCTTTCCTCAACCAGGGATCCGACTATTTAGAAAAGCAGATGAAAGTAGTCGCCAGAAACTGAAGCGTGTCTAACAAACTGAAATACATGAAAAGCAGCACCCAGCAGAAGCTCGTAGGAACACCGGACTCCATTCCCCAACTTACGTTAAAGTGTTATATAAATGTATCAAAATGTCCCAAGGTGCTTCAAAGGAGCATTATCCAACAAAATTTGACACCGAGCCACACAAGCAGATATTAGGCCAGGTGACCAAAACCTTGGTCAAAAAGGTAGGTTTCAAGGAGCGTCTTAAAGGAAGAGCTAGAGGGAACGAGGCGGAGAGATTTAAGGAGGGAATTCCAGAGCTTCGTGCCGAAGCAGCTGAAGGCACGGCCGCCAATGGTGGAGCGGTTAAAATCGGGGATGCGCAAGGGGCCAGAATTGGAGGAGCGCAGAGATCTCAGAGCGTTGTCGGGCTGGGTGAGGTTTACAAAGATAGGGAGGGGCAAGGCTACGGAGGGATTTGAAAACAAGGGTGAGAATTTTAAAAATCGAGGCATTCCCAGACGGGGAACCAACATGAAAACATTCCAAGAAACTCGCTAGTGATACCAAAAGCTCATTACGTCTACAGAATGGAAAACAATCATTTACTGTTAAACCAAAAAATGGTGGTAAAATGTAAAATGAGGCAAATATAATTTTAGATACAAGGTCCATGAGGACACAGACTTTATAAAATATGTGTTTGGCAACCCTCTTTGTACTGAAACACACAACTGTCATAAAATCACTGACTTGCAATGAAAATAACACGGTTTTAATGGTTCGCCTTCCTTTCCACTGATTACATCTGTTCTACCTTAAATATGCATGATAGGCATGTGAAGAAGAGAATAACATTTCAAATTCTAAAAAGGTAGGTAGTGGGGTAGCCAAGATTAATGATAGTCATGGTTACCAATCTCCTGGAGCTTGCCCGATTGCCTTCAATGGTCGGAAAGAAATTCCTCAGAGTTTTTCCTAAATAAACTGCAGGGTTTTTCTCTGTTGTTCTTGCCTCTCCCGGGAGATTGCATGCCAGGGAGGGGATCCGTTGATGGGTTACAAGGCTGCACAGTATCTCGATGGGGTGGGCTTGATGGTTTTCCTGTCCTTTCTCTAATGTGAAATGTGTTTATTCAATCACATTTTGTCTATGAATGGCAGTCACAACACGTTTATGCCGTAATTAACATACACACAGGAAATTAACTATTCATATTTAACCTTTTGATCATTGATACAAGTCATTCTAGGGTCGTCCTTTTCTTAATCAGAAATTACTTGAAAGTAAACGACTCGCAAATTCGCAAACTAATCAAGAAAAAAAGAAATTGCATTTATATAGAACCTTTCATGACCTCAGGGCATCCCAAAGCCGTTTACAGCCAATGAAATACTTTTGAAGTGTAGTCATTGTTGTAATACAGGAAATATAGATCTTTGAATTGTCTTTAAGGGAGAGAGCTGCTTCACACCATTGCCTGCTTCTGAGTGTTTGAGGCAGCTTTGGGAATACTATCTCGTGCCGTAAAATCTAGTATGTAAGTCCACTTCCAGAAAAGTTCGACTTCTTCCAAATATAGGTGGGCCTTTATGCACCAGTGTGACTTTTCTGGTTTATTCCCTATCAAAATAGCAACCTCAGAAATGGGGGAGCAATTTATATAAAGTAACGTATATAACTTTAATTTTATGGGTGGGGGTAATTTTCAACTTCTTACCCAAGTGTAAAATTGCTGTTGCAGGTCTGCCACCCATTATAGAAACCTTTCTATTTTCACTTCTATTGATTTCAGGTCTAGATGAGGTGTTTGTTGTTCTGGGGAATGGGACAAGTGAATGTTGTCCCATTCTCCAGAACAACATTATTATATAATAACCCTTATCCAACTTACTTCCATGGTGAACTCGTGCCAGTTTCATGTAGTGCTAATATTAATTTGTGTAAGTACGTCATAGCCGGTATAGAGGGCAGAAGGAGCTCATTCCAACACTTCCGGTGACAACTGAAGAGGGGAATGACTCTTAGCAGATACAAGTACAGATCAGTTCTGATCACAATTCACATATGTTCCACATGTTGCAGCTTTAAAGCCTGTGAATGCTTCATCTGATCACATGAAGTCAACACAAGTTGCAAATAGCGCTGGCACTCACCCTGATAATTAAAATAACGCTGTAACAGAGTGAGAGGGGGATGATATGTAAATCACAGGATGTTGAGAGCTCTGTATCCGAGATAGGGATACAACTTTAAGAAGTTATATAAAAGGCAGTATTGCTTTAAGAAACCGTTGATCTTCATTGCCTTTAATCAGTAATGACTCCCAGCCTGTAAGAGTACAAGGCAGGGAAATGGTTCAGTTGGGGAAAGGAGTTTGAAGGAGGAAAGAACAGAGGGGGATAAGGAGTAGGCTGTAAAGTAATACTTGATATTGTCTTGTTCATCACCACAAGATCCCACGTGAGTGAATAAACCTCCCTTACTTTAAGATCTGGTCTGCGTATCTAATTGACGACTGGGTCCTGGGCCTATGAAAATGCTTTGGGCCCCCTGCCACCATCAAACGGGGGCCACGGTCACCACATTGCACCCCAGGCACTCCACCAACATCACCTCACTAAGTGCACTTCAATTCTAATACTCACAATATAATGGGTGATCTCAGAGTTTCATACAAATCGGACCGGGGTGTAGTGGGCAGGGACATTGTTAAAATAAATGTTATGTGTATACTGTAAGGAAATACTGCATTTATAAAGGGAATTTTTAAAAAGTAATGGAATTCTAACGTGACATGTAAATTTATACATTTTATTTAAAAAGTTTCACATAAAACATTTGGGCAAAAGGGAGTCCATAAACTTTCACAATTTTATTTGTGATCACCTATTTGTTGACACAATGGAACCAATATTCCTAACACATGCTGTAAGGTTTTAACAAAGCCAGCTTTATTGTAGCTTCAACGACCAATATATGGGGCAGCAAAGCGTCAAAGCTCATAGGTACCTCCTTGGCCATAAGTGAGCTCAAACTTGCAACATCTCGATGCAAGTTCAGAGATGCCAGATTTTCTTTTGGTGGGGGGTGGGGGTGGGCAAGGGGGAGGCAGAAAAAGCAGAACTGAGTGACAAAATGAAGTCATATTAAACCTCTGAGTAAAAGCAGAATAAATGAATCCATCAACAAGCTCACCTAATATACTGTCAGCTGATACTTCCTGTACAGCAAGAAGTCGCCTTAGTATGAAGATTAGGATGCATGTGTGACAAACAGTTTCCTGTCTAATGCTCTCCTCAGTCTTCCTGCTGTTTCTAATAGGCATAATTGCTATGGGAAGAAAATGATTTGGCAGATTCTCATGCTAGATCGAATTATGAACTGTACATTTTAACCTTATCTAGTGCAAGTCCACTAGCTGCACAGAATTTAATTGAATAGTGATATAGTTGTTATATGTTAAAGAGAGGAAATTGTGCAGGTGTTCTAAATAGGGGAGTGTGACTTCCATTTGTGCAGTAAAGCTTTGACATATTAAATAGATTTCAACATTTGAAGCTTGATTGCAATAAAAAATATTTCTGTAAAGTGTGCAAGTCAATCATTAACTGTTTCTTTCTGCAATTTAGAGAAAAATTGAAGAAAACTATCACAATATTAACTCTTACACTGTCAGCAAGTGCAAGGAAATTTCAGACTCCTTCAGTTGGGTATTGTTTTAAACTGTTTTTAACTCTCATACTGTGACACTGAACAAGCATGAGTATATTACATTCATAAAGTTTCTCTAAGGTTAGGAGTTATTTTATTACTGAAATACAAACCAAATATTACTAGAAACAATTGCTGTATGAATCCATTTTCACTGTGTGTGTGAGAGTGAGTGTGTGTGTGTGTGTGTGTGTGTGTGTGAGAGAGAGAGAGCTCCTGTATTTTCCTTTTGTGAATTAATATTCCAGCCATCTAGTCTAGTGAAACTTAAAACACATGCACACAAATGCAAATGTCACTTAACAGGTGACGAGCTCTACAGTTATTCTGAAGAACATTTCAACATTGACAGAGTTCCAGCAATTGTTCTGCTCAAGTTAGAGACCATCTTAAGAGCTGAAAGACCACCATCACCTTAGCAACACCATTGAGATGTGGAATAAAAGCAGAAAACAGTACAAGTACATAGCCATTCCATCAACATCAGTAAAGAAAAAAAGGCAGGTTAACTTTTCAGTTGCAAACCCTTCAGATACTGACTGACAGGCCTGCTGTATGTTTCCAGCATTTTCTTTTCAGAATGTCAGTATTTGAAGTGTTTTTTTTATTTGTATCCTGTGAGATAGACTCTATTTCACACTAAAATATGACTTCAGTATCCTTCATCCTGCAGTGATGGGGAGTTATGGATCTTTTACACTCATGAGCATCATGAATTCACTGCCACCAGTGATACGTCTCCTGCTCAATCTATCAGCACTCAATGGTGACAGTTCACAACACTGAATACAAAAAGATGGATTACTCACTTTAAAAGTTTAAAATGTCAGCCACATTTATGCGGCTGCCAACATGCAATCCAGGACCAGCTTTTTTAAGTGGACTTGGATGTCAAACTGTGAATTTCTACATAATCAGCAGTGTTATACTGTGTATTCATCAGTGCATAAATACCTAGTTGTAAGGAAAAATTGACGTTCATTTGATTATATTCTGCAGGGTCTGAGTAAGCTCTGCTGGAGTACTGCCTCGCGGGAAGGAAGGACAGCCCATCAGCCTGGAATTCACTGCAATTTCTGCATAACGGCATGTCTTCCTTAGCAGTTAAGTCCAGGCAGTAGTGCTCAGTGAGGTGTGCAGGGGTATTTTACTTTGCTGCCTTCTACATATCTTGGGACTAATATATAACTCCAATGTCATAAACTCCGCCAATCCTCTCACTGGTTTAATTCACAGGTATTTGGTGGAGAACACTGGGATAGCTACAGAAAATGCTGGAAATACTCAGCAGGTCAGGCAGCATCTGTGGAGAAACAAGATTAACCTTTCAGATCGATGACGGGCAGGACTCAATAAATGACAAAAGAGATGATGGTGCAAGGCAAAAGGGGGTGGTAATGGGACAAATCAAGAAATAAAAGTTGGGTCGCTACCCAATCACAGACATTCCTTTTGGTTCTTATCTCCTCCCCTCACCTTCTTTCCCCACCTCTGTACTAGCTTATAAACTGTTAAATCTTCAGCTGCTTCATCAATGACCTTCCCTCCATCATAAGGTCAGAAATGGGGATGTTCGCTGATGATTTTTGCACAGTGTTCAGTTCCATTCGCAACCCCTCAGATAATGAAGCAGTCCGAGCCCGCATGCAGCACGACCTGGACAACATCCAGGCTTGGGCTGATAAGTGGCAAGTAACATTCCTGCCAGACAAGTGCCAGGCAATGACCATCTCCAACAAGAGAGAGTCTAACCACCTCCCCTTGACATTCAACGGCATTACCATCACCGAATCCCCCACCATCAACATCCTGGGGGTCACCACTGACCAGAAACTTAACTGGATCAGCCATATAAATACTGTGGCCACAAGAGCACGTCAGAGGCTGGGTATTCTGCAGCGAATGACTCACCTCCTGACTCCCCAAAGCCTTTCCACCATCTACAAGGCACAAGTCAGGAGTGTGATGGAATACTCTCCACTTGCCTGGATGAGTGCAGCTCCAACAACACTCAAGAAGCTTGACACCATCCAGGACAAAGCAGCCCACTTGATTGGCACCCCATCCACCACCCTAAACATCCACTCCCTTCACCACCGGTGCACTGTAGCTGCAGTGTGTGGCATCCACAGGATGCACTGCAGCAACTCGCCAAGGCTTCTTCGACAGCACCTCCTAAACTCATGACCTCTACCACCTAGAAGGACAAGAGCAGCAGGCACATGGGAACACCACCAGCATGTTCCCCTCCAAGTCACACACCATCCCGACCTGGAAATATATCGCCGTTCCTTCATCATCGCTGGGTCAAAATCCTGGAACTCCCTACCTAACAGCACTGTGGGAGAACCTTCACCAGACGGACTGCAGCGGTTCACCACCACCTTCTCAAGGGCAATTAGGGACGGGCAATAAATGCTGGCCTCGCCAGCGACACCCACATCCCATGAACGAATAATAAAAAAAAATCTCTACCTTGTTCCAGTTCTGACGAAAGGTCATCAACCTGAAACATTAACTCTGTTTCTCTCTCCACAGATGCTGCCTGACCGGCTCAGTATTTCCAGCATTTTCTGTTTTTACTTCAGGTTTCCAGCATCCTCAGTATTTTGCTTTTGTATTGGAATAGCATACACTTACTGAGACTGCACTGACATATTATAACGTACATGTCCACAATACACTACTTGCTATCCATTCGAAAATAAAAATGTCTCTCGTGATGGCTCGATTGGAATCTACTGCACAGCATGTAACTCAACCACAACAGACTAGGAAGGTTCTAGGCACGAACCCCAATTGGTGCTGTCAGCTGATCTCAGCCAAGTTAGAGGTAGGGGCATGATACAATTGGCTTCAGTGCAGCTGATTTTCAGGGGAGATGGAAATCACTTAAGGTTCCTGCTTAATTGTCCACTGAACTCCTCCTGGAAAGTGTGGAGACTGGGTGATGACGAGATCAGGGTCAGCCATCGTGCTCCCTGTGGTCCAGGCTCACATGTGGCAGAATGGCCACATGGATGAGACACTGGAAGGCAGCCAGCATCTATGGAACTGGACATGGCATTTGTAGACACTTTCAGGAGAGAAAGGAGGAGAAAAACTGAGGAGAAAAAATGGTAACTTCTACATGAACTTAGTGGTTTGGGTTTTATTAGCTTAGTTTCCTCATTGTTGGCTGCAGTCCTGTGTCTGGAATATGTGGGAGGTCGGACGCATACGTCTCTCGCTACCAGTTTTATTTTCCATGTGTGCTGCAGTTCTTGCACTGCAGGATAAAAACACTGGTACACGGAGGCGCAAAATAGCATTTTCAATTAATGAAAGTAGTAACTTTTTCTTGCGATATGATTTGATGGTATCTTTTTTTTATTATGAGGGAAGCATTTATTATAAATCAGCTGCTGTGGGGGTGGGGGGGGGTGGGGGAAGAGAACTGCTGGACTCCAAACTATTTTCCTATGGGAACAGTATCAGCAATGCAGCATAACATCCCAACACAGATGAACAATTACACGAGTGCCCTTATCCCAGAGCTACCAATATCCTTTAAAGTCAAATACCTCATAAAAAAATTAATGTAAACATTCATTGGCGAATAACGCACACATCATTCAGTTACACACCATACGGTCACAGTTTGACATAGAATCCAGCTACATGCGATAAGTTACATTATATACCATCCATATTGTCCAATTGGATCATCGAAATCATGCAATCTTACAGCCATTCGGCCCATCGTGCCTATGCAGGCTCTTTGAAAGAGCTATCCAATTACTCCCACTCCCCTATTTCCCGATAGCCCGGCAAATATTTTTCCTTTTGAAGTATATATCTCCTAACCAATTATATTTCAAAGAACAATTACATTATATTGTGTGTTCTAAGTGCAAGTGTGGAGAGGCAACAAATGCCTTGAGAATTCAGTCAGTGTTGTTTAATTATATTCGTTCCCATCTCTTTTCTATGTGCTTATTTCCCACAATCAAAGATGGACAAGCAGTGTCGATCTTGGCTACAAATTACACAGTTGCCAGCTCCTGGAGCCAAAAGAAAGCCGGAATTAGCCCCAGATCACTAAAATATGATGCTTAACGCCAAATGGTTCTTCAGCGTGGAATCAAGGCAATTCAGTAGGTTTGTATTCATCTCCTCAGTACCCTTGCTATGAGGAAAGCATGGTGATTGATGTCTCAAACTAAATGCCACTGATTATTTGCACAATCAATCAAATTCCTAGCTCTCGCAATTGCCATGATGAGGCAGTGACCCATAGGAAAATAGTTTGTGGAGTCTCGCAGTTAATTCAATTGGCTCCAAAGTGATCGCAAAGTTAACCTTCCACCCTCAAAGTGGGTGGAGGATATTGTGGCTCATTCGATATTCTTATCATTGTACACACTCTGAGCCCCTTTGCCTCGTCTGGCAGAAGGTCGACTGCAGAAAATCGATTTCGATGTCAGTTAAGATGAAGTGATCCAATTTGCACAGCAAATAACACTGCTATTTCAGTTTTGCTGGAATACCCAAGTCCAGGTTATCTCACATGTTTTGTACTGCCAGAAATGAGCACATGTACATTCACTATATGGCAAGGGTATGGCAGCATTCCTGTCACAATTATTCACATAAACCAAGCTTTAAATAGCTGACTGGTTATTTCTTACTATTTGCCTCAAGCTTCACCAACCCTTCCCCTTTGATGCCCAGTCTGCCTGAGCTGAAGGGTGCAAGGGCAAGTCCAATGAATGGCAGACAGCGCGAGATGCCCTGCTACAGCAAAATCTGGCTTGTTGATTCAGTATTTTTATTAAGCTTGGAGTTGATCAGTTTTCATTTAATATGAGATCCAACACAGGAAGAAATCTTCAAGAAGCCTTTTGTTCCTTGACAAAATGCACACACAATATAATGTCCCAGACACTTCCATCACCATCCCTGGGGATGTCCTGTCCCACTGGCAGGACAGACCCACCAGAGGTGGCGGTACAGTGATATACAGTCAGGAGGGAGTGGCCCTGGGAGTCCTCAACGTTGATTCTGGACCCCATGAAATCTCATGGCATCAGGTCAAGCATGGGCAAGGAAATCTCCTGATTACCACCTACCGCCCTCCCTCAGCTGATGAATCAGTCCTACTCCATGTTGAACACTACTTGGAGGAAGCACTGAGGGTAGCAAGGGCACAGAATGTACTCTGGGTGGGGGACTTCAATGTCCATCACCAAGAGTGGCTCGGTAGCACCACTACTGACAAGCTGGCCGAGTCCTGAAGGACATAGCTGCGAGACTGGGCCTGCGGCAGGTGGTGAACGAACCAACACGAGGGAAAAACTTACTTGAACTCATCCTCACCAATCTACCTGTCGCAAATGCATCTGTCCATGACAGTATTGGTAGGAGTGACCACCGCACAGTCCTCGTGGAGATGAAGTCCCATCTTCTCACTGAGGATACCATCCGTGTTGTGTGGCACTACCACTGTACTAAATGGGATAGATTCAGAACAGATCGAGCAGCTCAAAACTGGGCATCCATGAGGTGCTGTGGGCCATCAGCAGCAGCATTGTATTCCAGCACAATCTGTAACCTCATGGCCCGGCATATTCCTCATTCTACCATTACCAACAAGCCAGGGGATCAACCCTGGTTCGATGAGGAGTGTAGAAGAGCATGCCAGGAGCAGCACCAGGCGTACCTAAAAATGAGGTGCCAACCTGGTGAAGCTACAACTCAGGACTACATGCATGCTGAACAGCGAAAGCAACATGCTATAGACAGAACTGAGCGATTCCACAACCAACGGATCAGATCAAAGCTCTGCAGTCCTGCCACATCCAGTCGTGAATGGTGGTGGACAATTAAACAACTAATGGGAGGAGGCGGCTCTGGAAACATCCCCATCCTCAATGATGGCAGAGTCCAGCACGTGAGTGCAAAAGACAAGGCTGAAGCGTTTGCAACCATCTTCAGCCAGAAGTGCCGAGTGGATGATCCATCTCGGCCTCCTTCCAATATCCCCACCATCACAGAAGCCAGTCTTCAGCCAATTCTATTCACTCCACGTGATATCAAGAAACGGCTGAGTGCACTGGAGACAGCAAAGGCTATGGGCCCTGACAGCATCCCGGCTGTAGTGCTGAAGACTTGTGCTCCAGAACTAGCTGTGCCTCTAGCCAAGCTGTTCCAGTACAGCTACAACACTGGCATCTACCCGACAATGTGGAAAATTGCCCAGGTATGTCCTGTCCACTAAAAGCAGGACAAGTCCAATCCGGCCAATTACCGCCCCATCAGTCTACTCTCAATCATCAGCAAAGTGATGGAAGGTGTCATCGACAGTGCTATCAAGCGACACTTACTCACCAATAACCTGCTCACTGATGCTCAGTTTGGGCTCCGCCAGAACCACCTGGCTCCAGACCTCATTACAGCCTTGGTCCAAACATGGACAAAAGAGCTGAATTCCAGAGGTGAGGTGAGAGTGACTGCCCTTGACAACAAGGCAGCATTTGACCGAGTGTGGCACCAAGGAGCCCTAGTAAAAGTGAAGTCAATGGGAAACAGGGGGAAAACTCTCCAGTGGCTGGAGTCATACCTAGCACAAAGGAAGATGGTAGTGGTTGTTGGAGGCCAATCATCTCAGCCCCAGGACATTGCTGCAGGAGTTCCTCAGGGCAGTGTCCTAGGCCCAACCATCTTCAGCTGCTTCATCAATGACCTTCCCTCCATCATAAGATCAGAAGTTGGGATGTTCGCTGATGATTGCACAGTGTTCAGTTCCATTCGTAACCCCTTAAATAATGAAGCAGTCCGAGCCCGCATGCAGCAAGACCTGGACAACATCCAGGCTTGGGCTCATAAGTGGCAAGTAACATTCGTACCAGACAAGTGCAGGCAATGACCATCTCCAACAAGAGAGGGTCTAACCACCTCCCCTTGACATTCAACAGCATTACCATCGCCGAATCCCCCACCATCAACATCCTGGGGGTCACCATTGACCAGAAACTTAACTGGACCGGCCATATGAATACTGTGGCTACAAGAGCAGGTCAGAGGCTGGGTATTCTGTGGCGAGTGACTCACCTCCTGACTCCCCAAAGCCTTTCCACCATCTACAAGGCACAAGTCAGGAATGTGATGGAATACTCTCCACTTGCCTGGATGAGTGCAGCTCCAACAACACTCAAGAAGCTCGACACCATCCAGGACAAAGCAGCCCGCTTGATTGGCACCCCATCCACCACCCGAAACATTCACTCCCTTCACCACCGGCGCAGTGGCTGCAGTGTGTACCATCCACAGGATGCACTGCAGCAACTCGCCAAGGCTTCTTCGACAGCACCTCCTAAACTCGCGACCTCTACCACCTAGAAGGACAAAAGCAGCAGCAACATGGGAACAACACCACCTGCACGTTCCCCTCCAAGTCACACACCATCCCGACTTGGAAATATATCGCCGTTCCTTCATCGTCGCTGGGTCAAAATCCTGGAACTCCCTTCATAACAGCACTGTGGGAGAACCTTCACCACACAGACTGCAGCGGTTCAAGAAGGCAGCTCACCACCACCTTCTCAAGGGCAATTAGGGATGGGCATTAAATGCTGGCCTCGCCAGCGATGCCCACATCCCATGAACGAATAAAAAAAAAAATACACGGGTATGTAATTCTGGTCCAATTGAAATAACTGGGTTATGATTAAGAATTTTGCATCTCAGTGACTGATCAATCACTTTATCCTTAATAACCATCGCACAACGTTAGTTTGCTTAACAAACAAGCATTTGATGCAGAAACAAAACCAACTTATGTTAACATTATTATTGGTAAGCTTTCATCCGGCCAATGAATGCTAAACTAAGGCACAGCCAGTCCCCCTACTAGTTAATTTGAAAGAAAAGCATCAGGTTCAAAACAACTTACATTTAACACACAGAACACTGTTCTGATACTCATTTCCCAGCAGAAATTCAGTTAAGCAGTTAATCGTCCCAATTAAAAAACAGAACCCTCGTATGTTGACATTTCTAGTTTTGTACAAGAGGACTCACCAGTTTTACATTATATAACCTTTAAACAAGACTGAAAAATGAAATTGTCATCGGCCGATAGACTCGAGTGCACACCAGAGTTCTACATGAAAGGTTAAATGTGATCTATTGCTAATTGATGGGTACAAAAAGCTTGGCAGAAATGAGAAGCCAACTAAAGTAGATGGGTCAGAAGAACAAACAAATAAACAAATTTCCAAAATAAATTCAGCGTATCAGAGAATATCAGAAGAAAGCTTCGTCATACAGGAACTGCTCCTCATCAGCCTCCTGCTCTCTGTACCTAACCATTACTAGTACCACCACCAATTTCTTGTAAACTTCCTGTTGGTCTTTTCACCCTTATCCGACCCAACATGAAAGATGCACTGTCTTGACATTATATCATCATTCTCACTCAATATTGCACTGATATTTCTTCAACAATGGCACCTTCCCTTATGCTATCTTTTTGTGCAACATGACCCAAACTTTATGCCAATGACTCTTACCCCCTAATATTTATCATAGATTACCAAAGCAAGATTGCCCACTCCCATTCCAGGATATCGTAAAGCACAATCATAGAAAGGTTACAGCAAGAAGGAGGCCATTCAGCCCATCGAGTCGGCGCCGACTCTATGCAAGAGCAATCCAGCTAGTCCCACTCCCCCGCCCTTTCCCCGTACCCCTGCAATTTTTTTCCTTTCAAGTACTCATCCAGTTCCCTTTTGAAGGCCAAGATTGAATCTGCCTCCACCACCCCCTCAGGCAGTGCATTCCAGATCCTCACCACTCGCTGTGTAAATAAGTTTTTCCTCATGCCACCTTTGGTTCTTTTCCCAATCACCTTAAATCTATGTCCTCTGGTCCTTGACCCTTCCGCCAATGGGAACAGTTTCTCTATGTACTCTCTCTGGGCCCTTCATGATTTTGAATACCTCTATCAAATCTCCTCGCAACCGTCTTTGTTCCAAGGAGAACCCCAGCTTCTCCAGTCTATCCACATAACTGAAGTCCCTCATTCCTGGAATTATTCTAATAAATCTCTTCCGCACTCTAAGGCCTTCACATCTTTCCTGAAGTGCAGTGCCCAGAACTGGACACAATACTCCAGTTGTGGCCCAGTGTTTTATAAAGGTTCACCATGACTTCCATACTTTTGTACTCTACGCCTCTATTTATAAAGCCCATGATCCCTTATCCTTTTTTAACCACTTTCTCAACCTGCCCTGCCACCTTCAACGATTTGTGCACATATACCTCCAGATCTCTGTTTCTGTACCCCTTTTAGAGTTGTGCCCTTTTGTTTGTATTGCCTCTCTTCGTTCTTCCTACTGAAATGTATCACTTCGCATTTTTCTGCGTTAAATTTCACCTGCCACATGTCCACCCATGCCACCAGCCTGTCCATATCCTCTTGAAGTCTATCATAAGAACATAAGAAATAGGAGCAGGAGTAGGCCAATCAGCCCCTCGAGCCTGCTCCGCCATTCAATAAGATCATGGCTGATCTGATCCTAACCTCAAATCTAAATTCATGTCCAATTTCCTGCCCGCTCCCCGTAACCCCTAATTCCCTTTACTTCTGGGAAACTGTCTATTTCTGTTTTAAATTTATTTAATGATGTAGCTTCCACAGCTTCCTGGGGCAGCAGATTCCACAGACCTACTACCCTCTGAGTGAAGAAGTTTCTCCTCATCTCAGTTTTGAAAGAGCAGCCCCTTATTCTAAGATTATGCCCCCTAGTTCTAGTTTCACCCATCCTTGGGAACATCCTTACCGCATCCACCCGATCAAGCCCCTTCACAATCTTATATGTTTCAATAAGATCGCATCTCATTCTTCTGAACTCCAATGAGTAGAGTCCCAATCTACTCAACCTCTCCTCATATGTCCACCCCCTCATCCCCGGGATTAACCGAGTGAACCTTCTTTGTACTGCCTCGAGAGCAAGTATGTCTTTTCTTAAGTATGGAGACCAAAACTGTATGCAGTATTCCAGGTGCGGTCTCACCAATACCTTATATAACTGCAGCAATACCTCCCTGTTTTTATATTCTATCCCCCGAGCAATAAAAGCCAACATTCCGTTGGCCTTCTTGATCACCTGCATACCAACTTTTTGATTTTCTTGCACTAGGACCCCCAGATCCCTTTGTACTGCAGTACTTTCCAGTTTCTCGCCATTAAGATAATAACTTGCTCTCTGATTTTTCCTGCCAAAGTGCATAACCTCACATTTTCCAATATTGTATTGCATCTGCCAAATCTCCGCCCACTCACCCAGCCTGTCTATATCCCCTTGCAGGTTTTTTATGTCCTCCTCACTCTCCACTTTCCCTCCCATCTTTGTATCATCTGCAAACTTTGATATGTTTCACTCGGTCCCCTCCTCCAAATCGTTAATATAGATTGTAAAGAGCTGGGGACCCAGCACCGACCCCTGCGGAACACCACTGGCTACTGGTTGCCAGTCCGAAAATGAACCATTTATCCCAACTCTCTGCTTCCTGTTAGATAACCAATCCTCCACCCATGCCAGAATATTACCCCCAATCCAGTGATTCTTTATCTTGAGCAATAATCTTTTATGTGGCACCTTGTCGAATGCCTTCTGGAAGTCTAAATACACTACGTCCACTGGTTCCTCTTTATCCACCCTGTACATTATGGCCTCAAAGGACTCAAGCAAATTTGTCAGACATGACTTCCCCTTCATAAAGCCATGCTGACTTTGTCCTATTAAATTATGTTTATCCAAATGTTCCGCTACTGTCTCCTTAATAATAGACTCCAAAATTTTACCCACCACAGATGTTATCACTATCCTCCTCACTGTTTACTACCCTTCCAAGTTTTGTATCATCTGCAAATTTTGAAATTGTGCCCTGTACACCCAAGTCTAATTCATTAATATATATCACGAAAAGCAGTGGTCCCAGCACCGACCCCTGGGGAACACCACTGTACACCTCCCTCCTAATCAATCCACCCTCGTCCAAGTGACTGTTAATTCTGTCCCGGATTATCATTTCTAAAAGTTACCTCACCACTGAGGTTAAACTGACTGGCCCTATAGTTGCTGGGTTTATCCTTACGCCGTTTTTGAACAAGGGTGTAACATTTGCAATTCTCCAGTCCTCTGGCACCACCCTTGTTTCTACGGATGTTTGCGGAGGTACTGGCCATAATCTTCCAATTTCCACCTTTACTTCCCTCAGCAACCTAGGATGCATCCCATCCGGACCGGGTGACTTATCTACTTTAAGTACAACTCGCCTTTCAAGTACCTCCTCTTTATTAATTTTTAGCCCATCCAGTGTCTCAACTACATCTTCCTTTACTAATACTCTAGCAGCATCTTCTTCCTTGGTGAAGACAAATGCAAAGTATTCATTTCGTACCTCGGCCATCCCCTCTGCCTCCACGAGTCGATCTCCTTTATTGTCCCTAATCACCCCCTCCTCCCCTTACTACCCATTTACTGTTTACATGCCTGTAGAAGTCTTTTGGATTCCCTTTTATGTTAGCTGCCAGTCTATTCTCATACTCTCTCTTTGCCCCTCTTATTTCCTTTTTCACTTCCTCTCTGAACTTTCTATATTCTGCCTGGTTCTCACTTGTGTTATCAACCTGACATCTGTCGTACGCCCCTTTTTTCCGTTTCATCTTACTCACTATCTCTTTTGTTATCGAGGGAGCTCTGGCTTTAGTTGCCCTACCTTTCTGCCTCATGGGAATGTGCCCAGACTGTATCCAAACCATCCACTCCTTAAAGTCCACCCACTGTTCAATTGCAGTTTTGCCTGCCAATCTTCGATTCCAATTTACCCGGGCCAATTTCAATTTATATATATGCCTCATCTCCAATTATTCTGCTAATACAAACCTCCACCTCTCTATTTAACTTTCTATTGTCCTTACTACCTTAACTTCCAGTATTATTCTGTCCTTTCTATTATAGTAAGCTGGGTGTCATACACCATACTTGCATTATTGTTCCACATTCACAGAGAGCGAGTGATATTTCTAGGGTTAATCAGACTACAAACTTGATTTCTAACTCCTTCAGATGATAAAGCTGTTCTGATAGCCAAGGGACAATAGCAAAGGCAGAATTCATGGTTGGATCAACTTCCTGCCTAAACACTGTGCCCTTTATATAGGATGACCATTTTAGACCTCTACTGCCACTTTAGCTGAGCTGAGAGATGAAATGATATTAAACCCTTATCATGAAGCTGCTCACTGTCAAGTTCCACATCATTGCTTGCTTGTATCTCAGTGGTTTAGAAACTGGTCCATAATAGACTTGTGTTCTGTATGCTTTAATGGACAGGATGTCATTGACTCAGCGCCTTCAGGAAATTGAGAAAAGAGCAACTGCAATTTTCTTGAATAATAATTTAAATAGTTGCTGATGGTAGAATAACTCCATGGCATCTTAATGGATCAGAAATAATTCGTCACTCACATGCCAACCCCAGGGGGCAACCTGGCTGTGGCCATCAGAAAGTGGAAAATGGAAAATATTGGTGTTAAGAACTAAATATTGGAGAAATACTGATGAAAGGGGGGATGGTGTTAAACACACTACCCTTAACAATATAAGGAGATAGGAACAGCAGTAGGCCATTCAGCCCCTCGAGCCTGTTCGGCCATTCAATTGGAACATGGCTGATCTGTACCTCAAATCCATTTACCCGCCTTTGATCCATTACCCTGATACCCTCACCTAATAAAAATGTCAATTCGTTCAGCATCCTTTTTGGGAAGAGACTGCCATATGTGAGAAAAAATGCTTCCGGGTTTCACTCCTGAATGACCTAGCTCTAAATTTAAGATCGTGTCCCCTTGTTCTGGATTCCCCCACCAGAGGATATAGCTTCTCTACATCTACTCTATCCTATCCTTATAAAATTTTAAACACCTCAATTAGATCATCGCTCAGCCTTCTTAACTCAATGGTATACAACCCAAACTTATGCAACCTGTCCTCGTAATTTAACCCTTTAAGCCATGGTATAATTCTGGTAAATCTGCACTGTATTCCTCCAATGCCAATATATTCTTCCAAAGGTGAGGTGCCCAGAGCTGAACGCAGTATTCCAGAAGGCTCTGTACAACTGAAACATAACTTCCTCCGCTTTGTATTCTAACCCTCTTGAGTTAAAGGCCAATAGTCCAGCAGCCTTTTTGGTTAGTTTTTGTACCTGTGCACCAGGGCACCCAAATCCCTCTGCCCCTCCACAGTTTCTAGTCTTCCACAATTTAAAAAAATTCCAATTTTCCAAGTGGATTACCTCACACCCCACATTGAACTCCATCTGCCACAGTTTTGCCCACGCACTTAATCTGTCTATGTCCCTTTGTAACTTCCTGCTCCCATCTATACAACTTACTGTTCCTCCAACTTAGTGTCACCTGCAAGTTTGGATATACAACTCTATTCCTTCATCCAAGTCATTGATAAATATGGTGAAAAGCTAAGCCCCCAGTGCAGATCCCTGGGGGCAAACCACTCATCACATTCTGCCAATCAGAGTATATTCCCTTTTCTCCCTCGTCTCTGCCTCCTACCTCCCAACCAATCAACCCATGTCCCAAGGTTACCTGCAATTCCATGTGTTCTCATTTTTGCTAATAATCTCTTGTGCAGAACCTTATCAAATACCTTCTGGAAGTTCATATAGACAACATCCATAGACACTCTCCTGTCCACCTTGTTAGTGACTTCCTCAAAAAAATTCAACTCGTCAGACGTGACCTACCCTTCAGAAATCTATGCTGACTCTCTTTGATCAGCTTATACTTGTTCAAATGCTCAGACAGTCTGTCCCTGATGATCGATTCCAGTAACTTCCCCACAAGTTAAACTGACAGGTTTGTAGTTTCCTGGTTTCTCGCTCCCTCCTGTCTTAAATAATGGAGTGACATTTGCAATTTTCCAATCCAAGGGCACCATTCCCAAATCGAGTGTGTTTTGGAAAATTAGGACAACCGCATTTGCAATTTTCCCACCTGTTTCTATTAAATACCCTAGTGTGGAAGCTATCAGATCAACTGTATTAACCACACTCACTGACCAATTAACTCCATCTTCCACCAATCCCTCAATCTAAATGCTTCCTTATGCTATTATAAAATTCTCAATAATTTGAAATGCCAGGATGTTTTCATTAAATTGAATGCCATTTGGAAGCAACAACTGCTACTTGATTGGCTCTGGGCATCATAAAATAGTGAAGATTTACAGTTAATCCTTTCTTTCTTACGCCATTAAAAACAGACAAAATTCTGAGGGTGTTATTGAAGGATTAAGCCCTCCCAAAAAACTTCAAAGCCTTAAAACATTAACTCTATCAAAGCTATCCAATTGTTCCTTGGAGATAAACATGAATTCACTTCCACATGGTGTCCACAGCTCAACATAATTAAATATTTTTCAGTCCTTCTCTGCTATTATATTCATTTTCCTCTGCAGACAGGTTTAACCAAATCAGATTTGGTTGTTTTCCATATCTGTTTGGCTGAATATATCTTGCCTTGATTCTACTTTTATTTTAAATACTAGAATACTGTATAATAAATATAAACTTGTTGAACTCATGGAGACTCAGTAGCTCGCAAGTTGGAGACTGGAGGTTAAATCAGAGTTGGCTGACATTAATTCCAACTGGTGGTGAGTTTTACCAGTCTCAGCCAGTTATCTTAAACAAAGGAGGAAAACTGGCATGGGAGGGAACGTTTCCCAAACAACTCAAGTGTGACATCTGCCTTGTGACAAAAGAGCATTAATCTGTGGTAATGTCACCAGTCTGGGCCACTCCAACTAAAGACAGCATGGATGGATTCTGGGAAAAAGTTGGAGGGGAACTGAGAAAAATATGGAAAAGTTTGAGAGAAATGTAAGAAAAAATTAAGTCAATAAAAGAAAGTCAGTGATTATTAAACATTCCTTCATCGTCACCGGGTCAAAATCCTGGAACTCCCGACCTACAGAACTTCACCACATGGACTGCAGCGGTTCAAGGAGGCTCATCATCACCTCCTGAAGGGCAACTAGGGAAGGGCAGCTAGGCTGGCCTTGCCAGCGACGCCCATATCCCGAGAATGAATAAACAATTTGCTTTAATTTCCAATTACTTTCATTTTAGATCATTTATCAAAACATCAGTGAGATCCAAACTACTTTGCTTTGCAGAGTCACCCACTATAATAAAGATTTTGTCTTCACTGTATTGATTGCAATATTCACATACAAGTCACATCTTTTGGGGTAGATTTTCAACTTGCTGCCCAGTTTGTAAAACTGGCAGATTAGCTGCCCATTATAGAAACCACCTGATTTTCAAAACTACCCCTTTAACCCTCCACTCCTGTGGCCTAATTTAAGATGTACTACTAAGTATGATTAAAAAGTGGAATAACTTCACAAATGTAGAACAAATATCTGCTATGTAACCTCATCTTTTCACTTGGTACATCTTCCTTGACTATAGAAAAATTAGGAAACAAAGAGTTAAAAATTTATTAAGAATCGAAGTTAAAACAACACCAACAGTACTTAGATTACTGTAAATATCATTTGTGGCACATATTGCTTCCACAAACCATCTAATATTACAGCATATTGGTATCATATTACATTGTATTGTTGCAAAATACCTCTAGGATGGCATTTTAGTAATGAAGGCAAGAATAGAGCTGCAAAATCCTTGTGCCATTCCACAGGATGGAGCTGTAGCACAGTTATCCAGTCTAAAGTCATAAGAAAACTACATACAAGACAAATATGTTTCCATTTGTGTTCCCTTCAAGAGCTGATTGAGATCAGGAATTCTCTCGTGAGAAATCAGAGGGGAGAATCTCTGTCCTGCCACTCTGTGGTGCAGCATAAGTGAATCAATATTACTGGCTTATTGGGATATCTGTGTCATAAACAGTCCTAAATGAGTAGAAGTGTAAAATCATATTTATAAAGAAAGTGCATTTCTTAGGTCTGATGCAACCCAAGGTCACCCAAAGCAAACATATGGCCAAATAAACCTCTGGGACATGTCAACTTGAACAAGTGATACACAGACTGCCCTGGAGCCAGCAAAACACCAAGATGTGTGGACTCTCTTCCTGCATGTCCATCCCCAGTCACACCAAACTCCCCACATCCAATGGGCAACATCTGAACTGACAGATCCATACTGAACCCTTACTCTCGTCTGATGCCAGGCACCATGCTAAGTGAGTGCCCAGTGAGACTCCTTACTTAACCTTCATCCACCCCACCCCATGTGCCTGAGCCACTTAGCAAGGAAAGGCCAAATAGTGACTCTGCCCAAATGTGAAGAATCACATGGTTGTATAGGATCCTCAATGTACATATCTACATGCTCAGTTCAACCTATAAAGCAGCATGTACTCCATTATTTGGTTTTCCATTGTTAACTGACAAAATATGTAAACTGTTGTATAACTCTGATAACAAAATAGTTATTTGGGAAAAACAATTCAAATGAGATTGATTCAAAGAAGGAACAAAAACAATGGTTATTATGTTAAGAAAGGAATAAAGATATAACTAATTAAAGTGGTGGACTAGAAAATTGTGCGTCAATCTGCATTTTGCCCTCTGTCTGAACAATTAAGCTATATTATATACATCTCGCACAAAAATCAGTATCCAGCATTAACAGCCTGTGCTCACTCACTAAGGATAATTTAGCTTGGTTGTTTATCTGCACTGCTTCATGTCAGCAGCTGATCAAAGATTTCGTGATGTATTACTTAGTAAAAGCTGTCGTAACGCCCAAAACAAACAAAGCATCTTACAACTACTGTCTGTGAGATTAGGATAGGAAAAGCACCAAACAGGTTAAATGATAAATAGCCAGGGCAGTAAAACCAGACTGTGTTCTTCATGAAAAGTCCATTACCAAGGAGATGTTTCTAGAAAGCACAATTTATAATAGCTTTTGTGACCTTACTATTGGCAAGTGGATAGGGCAGACTATATCATTCTTTGCCTTTTAGTTGTGATTGTCAGAGAGACTGAAATGTTTTTTCAATGTCAATATTAATTTCAGTGTCAAATCCAGTTATAAGTATAACCTAGTCTCAAATGAACATTGACTTAGTAAATTAGCAACTAACAGACAGCCTTAGGAATTCTAATAACATAGTCTCAAATGAACATTGACTTAGTAAATTAGCAACTAACAGACAGCCTTAGGAATTCTAATAACATAGTAGTGCCTTATTAAAGATGTAATATCACTGAAAAATATTACAGCATTATCATGATTTCAGAACTCACAGTAAGAATATTAGGAGTTCTGGAATGATAAAGTCATTAACCAGTGGCAGGGTTGGGCTCCCCCAATGGTCCAGTAGATTTACACAGTGAATTCTCAGATCAGAAAGGTTCCAAATTCAATCTCTAGTCTGTGCTGAGTTAACTAATGTCATCCAGGAAAGTAGTAGCAATACTATAATTTGCATCAATATCCCCGGTTTAGAGAGGAGGAAAAAAAAATCAGCCATAGTTCCCATTTCTGATTATGATGCAGCATCTGATGCTGGAAGTGTGACAATGGGTGAGAGCAGAATAGATCTACAGTGATGCCCTCCAAGAGTTAAACATCCGGGTAATACATTTGTCAAGGCTAATCTATAAACGTGGATGAGGTACCAGCAGGCAAACAACGCCTGTTGAACTGTGCTGCAGAAAGGAATCGATGCCTCCAAGAGAGGAGGGGATGAGAGAGAAGTGGCAAGAAAATCAACAAAACACATTGGGTAAAGTCTTCCTAAGTCTTTTCCATGTTTGCTTTACCTGTCTATCCAGGTAAATTACAAGAAAAGGAATGTAGCTGCTGTTGGTGCCATGAGGAAGATTTCCAAACTTTTGATAACTGATCTTAGACATAAGTGAAATTATAAAGTTTGCATTAATGCAAAATACCTTTCATTTGGCATTGATGGAAACTGTGCAGTGTAATTTAGGTGTGAAGTCACCTCAAGTGCATTTAGGGAAGAGGCAGTTTTTTAAAAATTGTATTTATATAGCACCTCTCATGACATTAGGATATCCCAAAGCACTTCACAGGCAATTAAGTACTTTTGAAATGTAGTCACTGTTGTAATGCAGGGAAATGTAGCAGCCAATTTGCAGACAACAAGATCCCACAAACAGCAATGAGATAAATGACCAGGATATCTGTTTTCGTGATGTTGGTCGAGAGACAAATATTAACCAAGACACCAAGGGGGAACTCCCCTGCTCCTCTTCGAAATAGTGCCATGGGATCTTTTACATCCACCTCAGGGGGCAGACAGGGCCTGGGTTTAATGTTTCATCCAAAAGACAACCTCCAACCATCAATAATTATGTATCAAATGTAACATTTGAAAATTAATATTTAGCTTAGCACACTGAAGTTAATATTCACAAGTGTGATCTATCCGAGGACCTTTTCATTTTCAATTATTAACAGATCTAAATGATAATGATTAACTTGGAAAATCTCAATCATAGGCTTGACCAAATGTTCATGAACAAGTCTTTAGACCAAACCATTACATCAAAATTATTCCCATAGCCTGATACAAATCCCATCCTTTGCGAGTCAGAGACATGACTAATTCAAGTGATGGACACACCATTGTCAGGTGTGTTAAAAACTATTACACTGAACCATGGGAAAACAATTAGCAAAGATTACTACAATCCTTAGCTTTCCAATTGAATTATTTAAAAGGAAAGTTAAAAACAAAGTAATAGATGCTGATGCATAATAAATGCATAAAAACAGCTCAGGGGAGATGACGACTTATGTAAGATGAAGCACTTCTATGCCACTTTTATATTTTTGACTTTGGAAATAACATAAAAGATTTACAATTTGATGCTGCCTTAATGATTTTAGTTTTGCACAACACACGTTGGGGGATGAGAAGATAAGAAATGCTGATCTGGCAGCAGCAATGATCAATCAATAGATTACGATGAAAAATCTCATCTGAGACAGCTTATCCAGAGAGCAGCTGAGCCATAATCACCAGGAAGGTCTCAGGTATGGTGACTAGTCTGTGCTGAGTTCGCTAATCAATGGTAAAAATGTGATCATATACTGATAATTGATAATTCAGGGTTCTTATATTCAGGTAAACTGCCACCAAATACATATATTATACACAATATAAATATATATAAATTAAAGGTAAAGACCAGTGTTTTACTTCGTTATGACAGATACATAAAATTATCTTTAAGTTAAACATAAAAATGTAATAAATCTTACAGACTAATAGGAAGATATGGACAGCTGTAATAAGAGTAATAAAAGCAGATTGCTGAAAATAGAAACAGCATTATCAATGGAAAAATTATTCTGAACAGCTGCTAAATCCAGAGATCAGAGATATAGGCTTAGCACCTCAAACTGTAGTATCAGTCTTAGCTCAGTGGAAGCACCCTTGCCTGAGATCATGGGATCAATCCTCACTCCAGAGACTTGAGCCCATACTCTAGGCTGACACTTCAGTGCAATACTGAGGGAGTGCTGCACATCAGTTGCACTGCCGTCTTTCCGATGGGATGTTCAACTGAGGCCCCGCCTGCCCTCTCAGGTGGACGTAAAAGATCCCATGGCAGCATTCAAAGAAGAGCAGAGATTTTCCTGGTGTCCTGGACTATGTATCTCTCGACCATCATCACTAAAAACAGATTATCTGGTCATTTATCTCATTGCTGTTTGTGGGACCTTGTCGTATGCAAATTGACTGCTGTGTTTCACTACATTTCAACAGTGACTACACTTTACACGTACTGCATTGACTGTGAAGCAGTTTGGGATATCCTGAGGTCATGAAAGGCATGATATCAATGCAAGTTCTTGCTTTCCAGATTGAATTACCTCAGAGTTACACCTCACTCTAAGCAGGTACACAAACGACATGAAATCAGAGGCAGGTCGAGAAGCACAAATATTTCTCAGATTTATGATACCTTGCCAAAATATCTAAAAGTATGTTAACATTTTTAGGTTAGAATAACACAATTTCGGCTTTGCCTTTGGCCTATACTACTTCTGATGCCAACAATGGTTACAAAACTGGAAAAGCATTCTACTCCCAAATTCAGACATTCATCACTGACAAACACAAAAACACTTCCCCCTGGAAATGGGAGTATATTGCTGGCAGTGTTATTGTTTTGAGCCTCAGAATTTATGACATAATCTCAATTCAATTTTTTTGAGGATGTTACTGTTTTGTGCTCACTCTTAGGTATCCATTATTTTCTATGTCCCTCAGAATCTTCATGTCACCTACCTTTTAAGTTTATATTGAAGTCCACTACACAGATGAGACTTCCAATCTGATTCAGTTGGCAGCCTGAAGGCCTCGAGTAAAGGCTATAGTCTCCAGCAAGCATAGACCGTCTGTTCAATAGATCAGAAGAGAACAGGAACAAGTGTGGCTGATTGGCAGTTCAGTGTTGCCACAGCAACAGCAAGTTATCAAGTCACAATATCACCCAAGTATGCACAGAACAAAAATATTTTTTAAAATTACAACAGAAAGTTTGCAGCTTTTATTGTAGCTAATGTTTTTGAGTAACTTCTTTGTGGTGCATGCAATCAACGAGACAATCAGCAAATTTCTTCACACAACATATGCGGAAAACTAGAAAAAAAGCAAATACAGGAGTATCTTAGGATAGCAGGAAAATGAGTAAGGCAAAACATGGGAGCTGAACTTGGAGATGAGCAGGAATAGGATCAGAATGTTTTCGAACAACAAATTTTAAAAAAAATTCCTGGAGCACTGGAATGGAGTTACGTTTTTGGTTTGTGAACTTAGAAGACGTGCTAGCTCTCTTTTTGGAATATGGATTCAAAAGGTATATCACTAATAGAAAAAAAAACAGAACTCAAATAAACCCGTATAGTCAACTACCTAATAATGGAGTTGGCATTTCCCCTCCCATCCTTATTTCTACAGCCCACCCCTACATTATCCGCAAGCTTAAAAGATGGCACGCTCGAGAGTCTAGGCTTTAGACTTCTTCACAAGCATCAATATGGATAGGAAACGCACTTTACGGGACACGATAGGTCTCACTGCTATTTATTCTCTCTCTCAAAACAGGGCACTTCGCTGCCGTAAGACACCAGTTCAGAACGACAAAGTCTCCCTTTATTGCACAATGAAAAATTACTGCAAATGCTGAATATTCAGCATTCCCATTGAACTCAAAGTATACAACATTCATTATTTATAATTCATTGCGTCATCTTAGGATCAATTCTTATTGTTCCAGAGGAAAAATCCTGCAATTTTTTTTTTCTTAGAATACGTGGAGAAAATGTTGGTGCTGAACTTTGACCTGTGACTTAACATTGATTGGTAAATACTACATTGCAGAACATTTCAGGAACAAAAGGATTTAACACTGTGCCACTTTGAACCATTGAAGATATTGTCTTCTTGCACAGCTTTGTGTCCTTACAGCCAAGTACAAAGTGTACATTAAATGCACTTTTTCTTCAAGCGCCAATCTAAATCTCTTACTTTCAGTGTGTAATTGCATCCAAGCTGCAAGTAGAAACATTTCACATGAAAAGACAATTGTTTTATTCAAGAGTTGATTGATCAGGAGAGAACTGATTGGGGGAGACAAAGTGTTTACACGCTGAGCCCAAAATCACCCTTCAATACAAACACTTTACCTCCTCAATCAGCCTTGTACGCATACTGATATAAACCTAGGGGTTTTCCTACATGCTTGAAGGCAGCTGGGCAAAGCTGGCTCAGAAGGGACTAAGGTTTTTCATTTATAAATACTGTTTCCCTTTCCTTGTGTGACCTTCACCTCCCAACCAATGCAGCTTACATACTACCATTTTGGGACTTTTTGATAATTTTTGCACAGAAAAAAATTGGAAATGAGTTATATTTAAAGTGGGTTCATACAGATTTCAAATTCTCATTATGCTGCAGTCACTGAGTCAAAGGGAACTTTATATTTCAATGAGCAAGGCACTGGAGGTGTGTTTATATAACAGCGGGGACCAATACATAACACATTATCTCATTAAAGGAAGGAGAAAATCTCCGAAAGCTTGTGAATTTAAAATAAAATTGCTGGACTATAACTTGGTGTTGTAAAATTGTTTACAATTGTCAACCCCAGTCCATCACCGGCATCTCCACATCATTCCTACAAACACACACGGCTATTATCATTGGGAAGACCCATTCATTTGAGCCTCCGGGGTGTCTGCGAGAACCCATATTGGGGGAGGAGGGCTAGCCAATTTTCTTGACAAGCCTACCAGCAAATCATTGAATGGAAAAGAAATCAGAGAGACTGCCCCTTTACTTCCTATTGTCAGAATTTTAAAAAAACATATTGAAGGTCAGTCAGGATGATCTGCCAAGAAAAGCCGAGAGGGGCACAGGCGGTTCATTATAAGACATGGGTTGACCGTGTAAGTGTTGATCTGTTTCAATACTAAAATGAACTAAAAGCAAATGCACTTCTCTGAGTAACCAGGGGAAGGCTGTGTAGTTTATTATATTTCTTATTCAGAAAAATGCGTTTGAAGTTAAGTGAGCAAGTGGCTTTTGATGACAGCAGTCACTCCGTCCATTCACTTGCTACCTGCAAAATAAGGGAGTTTAATAGTATCATAGTAGTAGCATCATAGTATGGTACAGCACAGAAAGCCACCATTCGGCCCATTGTGCCTGCACCGGCTCTTTGAAAGAGCTATCCAATTAGTCCCACTCCCCAGCTCTGTCCCCATAGCTCTGTAAATTTTTTCCCTTCAAGTATTTATCCATTCCCTTTTGAATGTCACTATTCAATGTTTCCTCCATCCTTTCAGGCAGTACATTACAGATCATATCAATTCACTGCATAAAAAAAAATGTTTCCTCATGTCACCTCTGGATCTTTTGCCAAGCACCTTAAAACTGTGTCCTCTGGCTACCGACCCTTCTGCCACTGGAAATGGTTTTTCCTTATTTACTTTATGAAAACCGTTCATGATTTTGAACACCTCTAGCAAATCTCCCCTTAACCTTCTCTGCTGTAAGGAGAACAACCCCAGCTTCTCCAGTCTCTCCACATAACTGAAGTCCCTCATCCCTGGTAATATTCTAGCAAATCTCTTCAGCATCCTCTCTAAGGCCTTGCCATACTTCCTAAAGTGTGGTGCCCAGAATTGAACACAAGACTCCAGCTGAGGCCTAACCAGTGTTTTATAAAGGTTTAGCATAGCTTCCTTGCTTTTGTACTCTATGCCTCTATTAATAAAGACCAGGACCCCATATGCTTTTTAAAAAAAAAAATTGCCTTCTCAACTTGTCCTGCCTCCTTCAAAGATTTGTGTACATGCACTCCCAGGACTCTCTGTTCCTGCACTTCCTTTAAAATTATACCATTTAGTTTATATTGCCTCTCCTCATTCTTCCGACCAAAATGTATCACTTCACGCTTCTCTGCGGTAAATTTTATCTGCCATGTGTCTGCCCACTTCACCAGTCTGTCCATGTCCTCCTGAAGTCTGTTACTATCCTCCACATTGTTTACTACATTTCCCAGTTTCATGTCATCTGCAAACTTGAAATTATACCCTGTATACCCAAATCCAGGTCATTAATATATATCAAAAAGAGCAGTGGTCCTAATACTGACCCCTGGGGAACACAACTGTATACTTCCCCCAGTCTCAAAAACAACCGTTCGCCGCTATCTCTGCTTTCTGCCCCTTAGCCAATTTTGAATCCAGGCTATCACTGTCCCTTGAATCCCATGGGCTTTAACTTTGCTAACAAATCTATCGTGTGGTACTTTATCAAATGCCTTTTGAAAGTCCATATACACAACATCAATCGCACTACCATCATCATTACTTCATCAAAGAACTCAATTAAGTTAAACAAGCACAATTTGCCTTTAGCAAATCCATGTTGACTTTCATTTATCAGTCCATACTTTTCCAAGTGCCAATTAATTTTGTCCCGGATTACTGACTCAAAGTTTCCCCACCAGGTTCATACCTCTCCCCTTTTTTGAACAGGAATGTAACATTTGCAATCCTCCAGTCCTCTGGCACCATCCCCATATCCAAGAAGGATTGGAAGATTGTGGCCAGAGCCTCCGTATTTTCCACCCTTACTTCCCTCAGTAACCTAGGTTGCATCTCATCTGGACCGGGTGACTTTTCTACTTTGAGTACTGCCAATCTTTTAAGTACCTCCTCTTTTATCTATTTTTTATCCTCTCCAATATCACTACTACCTCCTCTTTTACTGCTATATTGGCAGCATCCTCTTCTCCAATGACGACTGATGCAAAGTATTCATTTATTACTTCAGCCTCCACAAAAAGATATTTTTTGTCCCTAATCGGCCTCACCCTTCCTTTAACTATTCTTTTACTATTAATATAGTTTAAAAGACTTTTGGGTTCCCTTTTATGTTAGCCGCTAATCTATTCTCATACTCTTTGCCCCTCTTACTTCCTTTTTTAGATGTCCTCTGTACTTTCTGTATTCACTTGGTTCTCTACTATATTATGAATCTTACATTTATCATAAGCCTCTTTTTTGTGTTCATATCCACATTTTGTCCTGTGCAATATGATCAGCACACTCAAAACCTTATACTGATTTATTTTTTCATATTGGTATCGGGTAAAATTTTCTCTGGTTGTGTTTATGATTTTACAGATAGTGACCAGGGCAATTTGTTCCCCTCACATTAGTGGTTAGAATTACATTCCCTGTAAATGATCATAGGAAGATAAGAACAGGAGTAGACAATTTAGCTCGTCGAGCCTGTTCCACCATTCAATGAGATCATGGCTGATCTGTGACCGAACTCCATATACCCGCCTTAGCCCCATATCCCTTAATGCCTTTAGTGAACAAAAATCTATCAATCTCAGATTTAAAATTAACAATTGAGCTAGCATCAACTGCTGTTCCAAACTTCCACCACCCTTTGCCTATATTAGTGTTTCCTAATCACTCCTGAAAGTCCTGGCTCTAATTTTTAGGCTGCATCCCCTAGTCCTAAAGTCCCCAACCAACAGAAATAGTTTCTATCTACCCTATCAGTTCTCTTGAAAACTTGGATCAAATCACCCTTTAATCTTCTAACTTCCAGGGAATACAACCCTACTTTGTGTAATCTCTCCTCATGATACCTGGACTCCAAGGGTTAAATTAAGTAAATTGATTGTAGTAAATCTACGTTGCACTCCCTCCAAGGCCAATATATCCTTCCTGAGGTGCGGTGTCCAGAACTGAATACAGTACTCCAGGTGTGGTCTCCCCAGGGTTTTGTATAGCTGTGGCATAAATTCTACCCCCTTGCATTCTAGTCCTCTTTTTAAAAAAAAGCAGCCAGCATTCCATTAGCCTTTTTGATTATTTTCTGTATCTGTCCATGGCATTTTAATGACCTATATACAAGGACCCTCAAGTCTCTTTGGACCGCCACTGTTTCGAGCTTTTCACCATTTAGAAAGTACTCCGATCTATTCTTATTAAGTTCAAAGTGGATGGCTTCACACTTGCCTATATTGAAATCCATTTGCCACAGTTTTGCCCACTCACTCAATCTATTAATATCTCTCTGTAATTTTATGCTTCCATCTACACTGCTTACAATGCTGCCTATCTTTGTGTCATCGGTAAACTTGGATATGTGGCTCTCGACCCCATCATCTAAATCGTTAATAAATACAGTGAATATTTGAGGCCCCAACACAGATCCCTATGGGATACCACTAGTCACATCCTGCCAATTTGAGTACTTGCCCATTATTCCCACCCTCTGTCTCCTGCCGCTCAGCCAATTAACTAACCAAGTCAATAACTTGCCCTCAATTCCATGAGCTTCGACTATAGCTAACAGTCTCTCACGAGGAACTTTATCGAATGCCTTCTGGAAGTCCATATGAACAACATCCATAGACAATCCCCTGTCCATTACTTTAGTCACCTCTTCAAAAAATTCAATTAGGTTCGTCAAGTATGACCTACCCTTGACAAATCCATGCTGGCGCTCTCTGATCAGCTGAAAATTTTCAAGATGTTCAGTCACTCTATCCTTAATTATAGACTCTAGTCATTTGCTGACTACAGATGTTAGGCTAACTGGCCTATAATTCCCTGGTTTCCCTCTCTCACCTTTCTTAAATAGCAGAGTGACATGTGCAATTTCCCAATCTAAAGGGACAGTTCCTGAATTGAGAGAATTTTGGAAGATTATAGTTAGGGCTTCTGCAATGTTCTCACCTACTTCCTTTAAAACCCTGGGATGGAAACCATCTGGTCCTGGGGATTTGTCACTCTTTAGTGCTATTATTTTCTTCATTACTGTTAATTTGCTTACGCTAATTATGCTGAGTCCCCGTCCCTGATTCAAAATTAGTTTCCTGGCTATCATCATCTACTGTAAATACGGAAGCAAAGTAATTGTTTAACATGTTTGCCATTTCCTTATTTTCATTTACAATATCACCATCATCAGTTTTTAAGAGGCCACATTGCTCTTGACCACCCTTTCTTTCCCAATATAATTGTAAAAACTTTGTGTGTTGATTTTGATATCCCTTGCAAGTTTCTTTTCATACTCCCTTTTTGTAGCTCTTACTACCTGTTTTGTCACCCTTATCTGTTCTTTGTATCTCTCCCAGTCTGCGTTATTTTTTGCATTTTGGTATGGCTTTTCTTTTAGTTTTATGTTGTCCCTTACCTCGTGTCTCATCCATGGCTGTGTTTTTGGTCAAAGGTTTTAACAAACATATATAGTTTGTGTAACTTTTTCAACATCTTAGTCACATGATAACTTTGCACACCACACAGCGTAATATTAAAAATTAAAGCTAGCTATAATACTTTACACTTTATGAATTGATTAATATGTCATTTCTGCAAACACAACTCATTTGTGTTGCTATGAAATTCAATCCCATCATTCACAAACATTTTGAAATTCCCATGAATATCTTGATAAAAGCTTACGAGGTACAAATTCTCTGATAATCCAGTTAAAGAAGGTACATTATAATATAGATTGCAAATATTCATAGCAATAATGACCGAAAGTTGTACATATGTTAACTAAGCTTGAAGAGGATCCAAGCACTTCAGCATAAGAGACACTCGATACCCATTGCATATTACAGATCAATGTTATTTTCTAGGGTGCTGTGGACTTTTGAGCCTCCTCCTCCTCCTCCCCCTCCCTCCCTCCCTCCCCCCCCCCAAATTTCCGCTACTTATGTTGAGAGTTAATTCAACAGTGGTTTTAACGTTCCTGGATATTCACATGTTAAATAATGCAAAAAATAAAACCCGATTACAGCAGGTTTTCTTTGACAGCATTTCCAAATGCAACTCGAAAGCACTGCAGACGCCAAGTTGAATGGGAAGATTTAGTCCTAATTTGGCCTCTTCAAACTGTGTCTCTTTTACTAAGACCTCCCCTGATAAACCGACTTCGCTCTAGTGGGTCAGAAGCATTCAGACAATTGCACACTGAATAGGGAGATTTATAGTTGATCTAAGTGCTTCGCCCCCTGGTGCCACAGGCCCATTGTAAGGATAGAATGTTAACACACAGGAAACGGACCTCTCAGTCCAGCATCGATCAATAATGCCACAAACATCAGTGCTGACAAATAGCAGAGGACACAATAATGGCAATGCACAGTAAATGCTAAGTCTTTGTACAGCGACACTGCAGCCACTTCAACCTCTTTGTTCACAAGAACAGAAACATGGGGACTGAGACGATTACAGACTCCAGCCAGGCAAGAGCCACTTTTACCCATGAGTCTGAGCTCGCAGCTATATAACCGACTGCTCCCACCTGTCAGCAACAGTGTAACAATGTCCAGTACAGCTTTAATCCTGGAGCATCTCAGAAGCCTCTAGCTTCTCACAGCAACTGGGTGGAGCAACAGAATTACTAGATTGTTCTGACAGTTTTGAATTCAACGATCTTAAATGTCCTGTAACATGGAAAGCTAACTCTTCCTGTACTGTGGTAAACTAGCTATTAGCCATACGTTTAGCTATCAGTCACATATAAAACCACAGACATGCAAATACCACAGAGTGGAAGACAGCAAACTGGCTGAATATGCAGGGACATTAGGACCCATTCAATTGCCACGGGCGGATCCAATGAAAGGACACCTTGGCAGTGGTAATAGCTGACCCCTGATCATTTTATCAACTATTCTCATTACCTGTTGCAAACATGCCTTTTCATGATTGCACGCATGTGGATTTGGCACCAGATTAAGTAGGCACTGTAATGTCACTTTCTAGTTGAAAGTAGGGGCCTCCAAAGTGAACTTTTGCATGTGAATATTGAGGTTTACAGAAAATACTGAATTGAATGCAAAAAGCAAATTTTAAGCACCGTGAAGCAAAGCAACAGCACTCGGTAGAATGCAAAACCTCAATGCACTGGGTTGGGGCACAAAAGGTGAAAGGGTGTGTGATGCAGGCAATGGTCTGATGCTGCTCGACACAGACTCGGAAGAATGAATTGAACATTAATTCTCAGTTAGTGGTTGGTCAAGGAGATTGGGCGGAAGCAGAGTCGATGTGGTTATAGATGGAAGAACATTCTAACAAGAGAAGGCAATCGATTGAGAACAGCTCCACAATAAAGAAAAAAAATAAACGGAGAGCGAAATATAGCACGTAGTGCAAAAGATTGGCTGTGGAATATGAGAAAAGGTGAGGAGCGTAGAGGGAGATGAGGGAGAGATACAGGTAAAACATAGAATGTGAGAATACCAATAAAAGCACAAGAAAATATTCATGTTGCATTTGGCAAATTTTAAAAATTGTATTGAAAAACTTAAGCAATCACAGAAATATTCCTCCTTATGTAATGATATCGGACACATTGTGCAGTTGGTTTATATTCCTACCAAATTAATTAAACAAAAGAAAGCAGAATACAAAATTAACATGATGTTGGAAGTAACTGATAATAGATAAATAATGAAGTGACTCGGGGTGGTGCGATGGCTACATATTGAGCAGAATTTTTGATGAGCTGAAATTTAAGGTGGGTGAAGAATGGGAGCCCGGCCAGGACAACATTGGAATATTTGAGTCTGGAGGCGACAAAGGCATAGATGAAGGTTTTAGCAGCAGATGGGTGAAGACAGTGGAAGAGACAGGTGATGTTACGAAAGTAGTAGTAGGTGATCCTTGTGACAGAAAGGATAAGGGGACGGAAGCTAACCTCAGGGTTGAACAAGATGCTGAAGTTCCAAACAGTTTGGTGCAGTCCAAGACAGTGTCCGGAGATGGGGAGGGGCAGGTTGAGGGAATCATTGACAAGAGTTTGTGACAGGGATGAAGATGGTGGCTTTGGTCATCCCAACGTTTAGCTGGAGAAAATTCCAGCTTATCCAAGACAAGCAATCAGGCAGCAGAGAGGCAGTGCAGGGGTCAAGAGAGGTGGTGGAGAGGTAGAGCTGGGTGCTGTCAGCCGACATGTGAAAGCTGACCTCATGTCTGCAGATGACATTGCCAAGGGGGAGCATGTAGATGAGGAAGAGGAGGAGGCCAGAGCTCGATCCTCGAGGGGACGCCAGAAGTAACCATGCAAGGGCTGGAAGCAAAGCCAGTGTTGGAGATTCTCTGGTTACGATTGGATAGGTAAAACTGGAACCAAGCAAGGGCAGTCACACCCAGCTAGACAATAGAGGAGATGCATTAGAGGAGAATGGTGTGGTTGACTGTGTCTAGGCTGTAGAGAGGAGAAGGAGGGAATTATATTTAAGTAAACTAAAACAAACATCTATTTGATAGTTCTACAGCCCAATTTAGAAAAGGAAAAAAAGTTTTTTAAAAAAAAAAGTAATGCTCATGTAGAATATAATTTTTAAGCATGTATGAAATGCAGTATTTCAGAACATTAAACGTCTGCACAATGTTCGAAGTTTAATTGCAGATTTCTGGCTGCGTATTCAGATGGATTCTTTTAATTTACAAGAAGAGTTAAATCTCTCAGAAGTGGTTTCACAGAAAATGTGTTAAAAGAAAAGATTACAATCAGAAAAGTGCTTTCAGTATTAAGTAGTTCTTCCATCTAAATCGGTATAAATCAAAAAATTGGATAAAAATCTTACTTTGTTACAGTTAATGTAATTTTCCTTATTGATTTCTCCACAAGAGGCCTGCCATTCTGTGTCTGCTCTTACACCAAGGAGTTGCTTTGATGAAATTGGTTAGGGGTGAACTTGGGAACTGATTTGTGGGGCAATCACAGCACAACGTATTCATTTGGCACACCACAAGTAAGCAAATATCGCAACGCTTTGCAAGGAGCAATAGTGGACACTAACTCGGACGTGATAGACTAGCAACTTGATTGAAAACTTAGAAGACAATCTGCAAGGCTGGAAAGGGTCTGCGTTCTAATTGAGAAGCCCTTAACTCAGGAAAAGTCAGTACTGGCTGAGTAGAAACTAATTGCGTTTAATGTCAGCTAGTATGTGGTATGAAGACAAAGGAGCAAAGCTTTCCAATTAACAATGGTTGGTGGGAAGTCAATGAGTACTGGTTACTTTTGGAGCCGAGATGTCTCAGCTAATTTCAAATATATGTCTTATTGCTTTAGTAATTGCTCTCGTGAAGAGCTAACAATGGGGAGAATACAATTCATTGCAATGACTTGTCTGACAAACAAGACAGATAGGAGGTGTTAGCTTGACTTAGTTATTAAAGCTCTTGTCTGAGTCAGCAGATCATGGGTTCGAGACACATTCTGGACTTGAGCACATAACCGAGGCTGACACTTCAGTGCAGAACTGAGGAAATGCTGCATTTTCAAAGGGACTGTCTTTTCGATAAGACATTAAACTGAGGCCTATCTATCTGTTTAAGTAGATGCAAAGGATCCCATGGAACTATTCAGAGGAGATCAGGGACTTCTCCCAGTATCCTGGTCAACATTCCTCCCATAACCAAAAACAGATTGACCAGCCATTCATCTCATTTAGTGTTGTGGGATCTCACTGTCCAAAACTTGATTGGCACACAGCGACTGCAATTCAGAAGCTGTGAAACGCTTTGGAACATCCTGAGGCTGTGAAAGGTGCTATACAAATGCAAGTTCTTTCTTTCCTTTCCCTGTGTTCACACATTGTTTTCTAAAAATGAATTCGAAATGCCGTAAATTTGTGTGCCTTTCAAAAAGCTCGCCCTCAGCCCATGGTCATGGATAGCGTTCCTCCAGCTCTGATAATTGTGGCTGGATGTTGGGTCTGAGAACTTGAGTGATTGAAGTGCTCGGCTATGTGCTCCACACCCAAATGCTCTTCTTGTGCTGTGCATTCACGTTACACAACTATGCCCTTTATTCATTCTGAACATTACAAAAAAGTTTATCGAAATAACACGGTGTTTGTGTAAACTTCTCTGATTAAACTTGACCATGTTCAGCACTGCAAGAAAAACAAAAAAAGCTTTCAGAGATTAAATGTTAAACAACTGTGTATTTTGAAAGCTGCAAAGGTTTCAACATTCAGTTTTGTATAAACGTCAGCACTGACAAGTCTTATCGAGGGAGGGTGTTCACAAAATTAATTCAGAAAATAATGTACTATGCACAAAATGTCAATTTCAAATAATTAAAAATGACTAAGAGTTGTTAAATTTTAGCAAATATCTTGGGCATGCTCCTGGAAGGTAAAACCATTGCTATGAGGTACACCCTACCCCACTATATAATGAATTATCAGGGTTCAGGGGATGAAACAGGTGGAAGTAGTGAAAGGTGAATTATCGGCCTCATCTGGTCAGCTGAAAGGAAAAATATGACCTTCTGACCAAGGAAATTGGCCATAGAGATGAACTTATTGGGAGGGGCACATAAAATGCATGCCTGTTCCCAACGCAGGTCGGTCCACATGAAAAAGTGTTGCATTAGGCATATTTTAGCCCCAAGACACTGCTGTATTTAAGGAAGACAATAAATGTTAAGTGGGACAGATTTGAAGGATTATGCAAGTGTCCGGTCATGGAAATCCATTAGTATGTGATGGTGGACATTCCAGATTCAATACTGGTGTTCAAATTGCCAAATTACGACAGACAAGTAGGATTATAACTGGAGTGCACAAGGAACAGATGAAGTTAATTATTTTTCCCCGAAGAAAGGAATAGCCTCACAGGGCTTGAAGATTGGGTAGCCACATGTGTTCAGCATTTTATTGACTGACCACTGGACACAACTAAGCTTTAAGGGCAGACTTGTAAAATGGGGAACCAAATAGGAGTACAAGAAAAATATGGAAACCAGTATTGAAGGCAAAAGAGGCAAGAAAATTAATTAATGAGAAACAGTCCTAACCATAGCTCATCTCTGCGTGCCTCTTAGACATAGTTCACCACTACGTGCCTTATTGGATACAGTTAAAATGCTGTTTTTGTGTTGAAGGAAAGTGATTTCAGGTATGCATTAATGCAAAAAGACAGTATAATTCAGGGGTCAGACAGACGGCAGTGAGCTCTGCCATAAGAGGCATGTTGTGATGGCCATCTGATATCCCCCCACCTCGCACTTCCTTGAGCAGACTCCAGATAGCAGTGTGGCTGAGGTTCGTAAGTCAGCTCTAAAGCCTAGTCTGAAATCCCCTCAAAGGGTCAACAACTTACATTTACATAGCACCTTTAACATAGGAAAACATCCCTTGGCACTTCACATGATCGTAATCAGATAAAAATGGACACCGAGCAAAGATATGAGGATAATAGGATGGGTAACTAAAAGCTTGGTCAAAGAGCTAGGTTTTAAGGAGGGTCTTGAGAGGATGGAGACAGAGATGAAGAGATTTAGGGAGGGAATTCCAGAGCGGAGGGCCTAGACGGCTGAAGGCATGGTTGCCAATAATGGGTCAAAGGGATTGGGGAGTGCACAAGAGGCCAGAGTTGTAGGAACAGTGTCCCTGGAGTGTGGTAGGGCTGGAGGAGGTTACAGAGATAGTGAGTGACAAGGCCATGGAGGGAATCAAACAAGAGGATGAGAATTTTCAAATCGAGGCGCTGGTGAACCGAGACCCAATGCAGGTCATTGAGCATAAGACCATCTCACACTGCTTTGAGTTTGCACTGGTGGCAGTATAACTCCAAACCGAAAACTCCATTTTAAAAGTACCCAGCCAATTGCTGCCACCTGGAAACATTTCAAGAGTTCGTATGCAATCCTCTTCATGTTAGGACAAAGTGGAGGCCCCCACCCAGCATCTCCCAACAATAAAACTAGCTGGGGGGGGTGGGGGGCGGGGAAAGAGGGTAGAGAACTCTGTGCATGCACGAGTGGAGCTTGGTCATCACTGCACTCAGACTCAGCTTAGCCTGCAGTAAAACAAGGGATTGACAATTGCACATAATAATGCTGAATTCTGGTCTCAGACTGGTAGCTACAGTATAACTGAAGCTTTATTGGACAGCTAAGGGGAGCAGATTGCCAACTCAGCCCCAATGCACAGGCCAGGCTGATTTAAAGGGAATTAAAAAAAAAATCACAACCTTGGTCAAAAAGGAAAAGGTAGAATCCCGAGAGTTCCTATAGGAAAAGAAAACAATCAATCATGGAACGGAAATACAGCTCAAGGTTGAGAAAGAAGCTGGCAAAAGTGCAAAGAATGCATTCTACGGAGTTTAAAAACGGTGAAAGTTTTCTTTATTTATTCCCTCTTTCGGAATGTTTTGAGTTTGCAAATGAGGGTGTGGAAATGTAAATAATAAATGATGAATTCAAAAAAAAATTCGATAGCTCAACACATCTATAGGTTCATCGTGAAATATAAATGCACAAACCACATTTGCAAGGCGTATTTTATCTCATAACCATGGTCATCAAAACTTCCTGTCTGGGAAGCCCTTGTAAATATGACATTATCCCTGGAGCCCCTGCTGTAACATCCAAATGACATCATCAGTGTATTCATTGCAGAAAATGTGTTTTATTCGTATACAAGAGATAGCAGGAATCTGACAATCCTGCGGGCACCTTGGTGTATTCTCTGGGGACCCAGAACACAGTTTGAACCGCTATGGTTTATGGCATCACAGTCCACATATATCAACAAGTTGCATTTAAGGTAGTAAAATGTCCCAAGGCACTTCACAGGAACGATTTTCAAACAAAATTTGACACTGAGCTACATAAGAGACATTAGGACAGGTGACCAAAAGCTTGGTCAAACAGGTAGGTTTTAAGGGACGTCTTAAAGGAGGACAGAGAGGTAGAGAGGAGAAAAGGTTTAGGGAGGGAATTCCAGAGCTTAGGGCCTAGGCAATTGAAGGCACGGCTGCCAATGATGGAGCTATGAAAATCGGGCAATAGGCCAGAATTGAACGAGCGCAGAGATCTTGGAGGATTGTGGGACTGGAGGAGGTTACAGAGAGGGGCAAGGCCATGGAGGGATTTGAAAACAGGGATGAGAATTTTGCTGAGTATTTCCAGCATTTTCTGTTTTTATTTCAGATTTCTAACATCTGCAGTTTTTTGCTTTTGAGAATTTTAAAATCGAGGCGTTGCCAACGTAGGTCAGCGAGCACAGCATGGTTTTGGATGAGCTCAAGTTTATGGAGGGTGCAAGGTGGGAGACCAGTCAGGAGAGCATCAGATTCATTCTTTGAATTTCAGAATGATAGCCAATGATTTTTATGCAAAAATCAACCAATGTAGAGGGTTACATGTATGAACCTGTCCACTTATCCAGCCAGGGGGCCAATTGATGAAACGTTTTCTCTTTTAGACAAGTGTGGAACCTTCTGAGCTTCAAATAGAATTTACTGCAGGTTGAAGGATCCCTCCATTTAATTCCTGCAAGATTCCCTTTATATCTAGTTTTTATATCATTTTTCTTTTTCATTCTCCTTTGGAGTTAATCTTTTTTCATGGGTTTTACCTGTTAAAACAAAAAAATATTAAACCATCGTGCACTGCATTACAAGCAAGCTTTCCGGCAGTTCTTATTGATTTCTGAATGCTGAATAAATCAAGTTGACATTTCAGAACATCCTGGAAATGCTCAGATTTTAAAAAACAGAGCAACACACCAAACCTAATTGCATCAAAACCAACTGAGATTTATTTAAATATTTCAGATCTTTTTGAAATTAGCAGTTATTTAAGTTCACAAAACCCCAGCCACCATTTCAGACGTTATCAGCCTGCCCTTCAAATCAGTGAATTTGATTTGCAGCCTTCAAAGAAAGGTTGTCTGTCCAGAACTCCTGAAGAGTGCCAGTCAAGGTAGACAACTCACTTAGTTGATGAAGGGAAAAAAAAATCACCAATTAAGAAAATTAATTATTGCATAATTTTAGTACAGAGTTGCAAACTCTTTTTTTGCAATGAGGAGCCAGCAAAATTTAACTATTCTAAAAATATATCTTCGTCTTTGCAACTGTTTGCTTGTACTATTACTGTTTCGTAAATTGGTTTGAATTTTAATTCCTAAAACAAAGTCTAGTGTAGTATTATTCCTGCTGCCTTTCAAGACAAGAAGGATCCCGAGGCAGCACGATATAGAACTTGTAGCTGAAAACGGAAAAGGGTTCTCAGTTTGTTATCCTCATTGCGCAATGTTATATCAGGGCATGTGAAAACACTCACGGATGTAGGGATCTAGGACTCACTTACGAGAAGCCAAAAGCATCCAGAATAAAAAGAGTAAAAAAGAAATGTAATAGGGGGTTAAGTTTAGACATGTCCCATTTACTGTATTTCATGGTTGTCGTGGCCATGGAAATCAGCAGGCCCCTGAGCAACAATAACAGCACCTGTCATACCTGCAAGACATGGCACATCTATCTGCCAATAACTCAGGACAACTGTCTCTGCAAGCTCCAGGTCAGTAGGAAGCCAACCGGCAACATAGGCACAGCACTGCCAGTCAACACCACTGCCATCCTTAATTTTTGTGCCTCCAGTTCACTCGAGAGTACATCAACTAATGCTTTGCCCACGCATGTATCAAACATGATGCAGCGATCAGCAGGGACGGCACATTCATCTCTTTCCCACTGAAGAACAGAAGCATGACGGGGCTGCCCAATTTCACCACACTTCCACATTTGACAAAATAAAAGGAGACATTGATGGCAGTCATGTGGTTCTTGCTCCTCCTCGCCAATGCACTGTGGCTCACCCTCTGTTGCCTGCAGTAAACAGTATTTGAAGTGCAGTGTATGAACACCCTTGATGGTTTATTGGGTAAATGCACTGAATAGCGTAGTACTAAATCATACAGACCAAAAGGTCCCAGGTTCAATTTCTGCTTACTGCTAAGTTAACTGATCTCAAATAGTTGGGGTGCCACAATTGCTCTCCCACTCCTGGACTAGGGTAAACATCAACCAGAATTCCCTCTATCAAGTGCTATCCAGTAACTCCTGCTAGAAAGTGCTGTGTGGACATTGGCTGAGGACAGGATTGAGTTCAGCCATGATTCCCTTGGCAGTCCTACAGCCTGCCAATACGCACTGTTAGCGCACACATGCACACAGACACACACACAAAGAATAGTCATCTGTGTGAAGTACCAGCACACCTACAGAACCATAGCCCAGCACGAGTCAGCTTCTTAAAGGGATGAGGGAGATGGGGGGGGGGGGGGGGGGGGGGTGGTGGGAACTGAACAAAGTAAATAATTTTCAAAACAAAACTTTCTAAGAATGTACTTCAAAAAAATCAATGGCAACACCTCCACGCTTTCTTGCAGTGTTAAACTTCAAATTTCATTTCTAACAAGTTTCTTTTACTTCAGACAATCACAGAAAGCAGAAACTAAAAATTAGATCATTGACAATCGTAACTACAGGAAGCAAAATGTACCTACAGTTAATAGTGGAATGATATAAACAACCTGAACTATACCAGAACAAATGTAAGGAGTCGTACAACACCAGGTTATAGTCCAACAGCTTTATTTGAAATCACAAGCTTTCGGAGCTTTCCTCCTTCATCAGGTGAAGTGAAGAGATGCATATAGGCACAGCATATATAGTCAGAGAACAATGCCTGGTGATTACAGATAATCTTTCTAACTGCCCTTTATCACAACTCGGCAGAGAGATAATTACAGCAATCAAAGGAGTGAATGGTGTTCAAACAGGTACTTCCAGCAGCACAGGGGTTACAGAAGCATGTCAATAATAAAAATCCACATTTTAAGTACGTGTGTGTAATGGAACTGCCCAGAATTATTAGTCTACTAGCCTCAACATATTTATGTACAAGGATATTGCCATACATTGGCAAACTGTCAAGAGAGGGTGAAAACTCATGTTCTCCAAGTTACACTGGGCTGCTCTCAAACCTGGATCAAGAGCAACATTGCAACGGCCTAGGTTTAGGTCTCAGTCAGAAGATAGTCTGTGGTGTCGTGGATCTGAATGATGGGAAGAAAAATCACTTACATAAATGGAGAGAATAGCTAAATAAGAAAATTAAATATATTTTAACACAAAAATGATTATGCATTACTGTAGTCTCAAATTTCTAAACAGCACGATGAACGCCAAGAATATAGGTGCAAAGGAACATTTCTGAAAACTGCTGTACTGCACTCCTCTCCTTTACAGCCCCAGAAAGACTATAGTTGCTAAATACCCAACATATCTAACGATCAGCAGTATATCAATCTGTAGTTACTTAATGTGCATTTACAATGGTGGAGAAATAGAATAAAGAGAAACACACATTTATACAATTTATGGCACTATCTCATTGTATTTTTCATGTAAGTATTGTAGGCAATGCTCTGGTACACTTCTAACAACATCTGTAACCTTTGTACATTGCGCTGACAGAATTTTCCCAAACACCTTGTCTGAAAAGTGTTAGCAGCACGTTCCAGTGTTCACTGGGATGCCGAATCTTGACAATCAGCAACCCTAGTAATTTTTCACACTAACTGCTGATTTCTCAGTGGACAACTAAAAGGAAATTTTTATGTTAAGGGTTTCACTTAAGTCTTGAAATATGACTTTTTGATGCAAATCTGACTCTAAATAAAATTGTGCTTTCTCTTCTTGGCATTTATTTCTTTGAACGAACAAAATGCAAAACCAAAATGGAAGCACAATTAAATATATTGTAAAACAAGTATTCAGCAACATGGACAAGAGACCAAAGGTCACAATGTTTTTCTGCTGCAAATAGTCGTGATGATTTTTGACACATAATTAATTAACAGCTTCCATTCTCAAATATTTTCAGACGGGGACTTAGAGCAACATTTCACAAATATTTAAAACTTGAACCTCCTCTGTTATGTACCAACTCTAAAATGAAACACAGCCTCTTGCCACAGAAAGACATGGAAAGCATTTAAGAAATGAAGGGCAAAATGGGCAAACACACATTGACAGACAATATTAGTCTTCACCACTGAGTAGGTAACAGTAGTAGGTATTTGTGAAATCTAGGTCTCTTGTACACATCTGTGCCTTAGCCCCCTTTAAAAGTGCTGAATTTTCTCATTTCTACTTGCTTTTCCATTTGTCTTCTTAAATGGGATCAAAACTCCTGCTGTGAAATTATTCTGTTCATTAAATTCTGTATCAGCTTTGCTCAGTTGGTAGCACTCTCACCTCTGAGTCAGAAGGTAGTGGGTTCAAGCCCCAATCAAGGACATGAGCACATAATGTAGGCTGACACTACTTAAATGCAATTTCTTTCTTTTAATTTTTTTTTCTTTAGTTACCATGACTGTGGAGCAGCCATGTCTGGCTCGGTGAGCATTGGATAAATGCACTGGCTGGTATGGTACTGAGCCAAGAGACCAAAAACAGGCTCGGCCCAATCCCTGGTCTTTCTTGAGTTAGAGGATCTCAGCAACAGTGCAGAACTGCAATTGGCTTCAGTGTCCCCAAGCTGGAGGGAGGTGGGATAAAAATAGCCATAGTTCCTACTCCTGATCACTAACCAGTGACCATTGCTCAAAAGTGAATAGGTGTGAACTTTAGGTTAAACTGAGATGCTCCCCCACCTATTGAATAGCCTATCAATATTCATTATATTTAGGCTAAAGAACAAGCACTTGGCCAAGGAACCAAAGGCTGCCAATTGTTGTGAGCTGAATCCTCACACTAGTCACTGCCTTCAAGAGGAAACAACTGGGGAGGAGAAAATGGTTCAAGAAATTATTATGGCTATGCCTCAGCAGTTTTTTTTCCCACTTATTTGGCCAGAATATTTTGTGCTCACATAATTAGCCTTATCCGGTTTTCATGTTAAAAATCATTAGTAAATGATGGAGTTAAGGATACAAAGCTCCTGTGTAGCCATTATCCTGAGGGCAACATTTACTCAATCCTACACTCCTTTGTTCTAATTTCTGAACCTGACCTATCTCCTTCCCTACTGGTTTGGGACTGAGGGAGAGGGATTTAGAGTTCAAGGGGACATCGATATCAATGAGAGACATCCATTTTCTTATCAATGCAGATACCAGCACACACTCCCCTGCCTCTCATGAAAGCTGGTCCAGCTCCAGTCATTCACTCACTTCTGCCATTCTGAACAAACTGGCAGCAGTTTGTAGAATGGGCTGCCTGGCCCTTGGATTCCTCCCATTTTCGCCAAGACGACTCCTCCAAAATCTCTGGCTGAGGCGAGGAACTCCAAACGTGAGGAAACTCCTGGTGTGCTATTACATGACAATGTGTCACTGTAGTAATGGACTGCATCACCAGAACCACTATGTACATGTCTTTCGAAAACAATTTCAAAAATGTGATTAACAAATAGAGTGACTAACACTATTCCTAAGACTCTAATCATGATTCGGTATTATTATTGATACAAGATTTGCTAAATATAAAAATTGATCAAACACTTTTTAAATGAGTTGTGAAATTTCTGCTCCTGAAGGTAAGCAACGTCATTGTTGGGAAATGGAGCATTTTCCATTTCAAACACCTAGAGGATCACTAACCTGAACTGCCAGAAACTGATGGGATTGGATCGGCTGTCCATTTTCTGGCTGCCCACCAGATTTTGCTTTTGATTGAAGTTAATTACCTCACTCAAGTCAATATGCAGAGCAAAGCTCACTCAACCCTTACCCAACAACATGCGTCAGTCCCAACCACAGAATAGCAATCCCTACTCTGTCAATGTAACATTTTCCCCCCCATTTCCCAACCATCCTGCAGCACCTCATTGAGTTTTATACATTGAGATATCCCAAGCTTATTTCATGTTAGTTACAGAAGAGACTTTCATCCCATCAGTATGGGCTGTTCTGGATCCCAGTCCCAGAGGTGAAAGATCAATATCTATTCCACTATGCCACCCAGTTCCCTCAAATGCTCTCATAGCATGGCTTGAAAAACACTAGTTGTCCCATTAGTCCCCACCATCCTAGCTATCTTACTTGGCTAGGTGAAAAGTCTGGTTAAGTGGTAGCTTTTACTGCAACCAGAGAGCAGCGCATGGTAGACTCAGAGAGTACACGAGCCTTCTTTTAATCAGTTCAAAATGTCCAATTTTTCTAAACTTTTATATAGTATTTTTAAAAAAAAGGGAGGAATTATTTTAAAATCTTAATTATATTGAGGGGTTCATGAAAAATATCTATTGGACTGTAATGTCTCCCAACCCTGAACAGATTTACTATGGAACCTACATTGTCATGCAGAATTTGGTTGGAGTTGGCGTAGAAAATAGCCTCAAGGGTGCCACAGAACTCTAGCTTGTAATTTACCATCCTACTAAACCAGGTCAACCCACAGTCCAAGTCTAAGTTGGGCAACGTAACAGTTTGTGATGAGGCTCAGATCTATTCCATTTTCTGGCTCCGATCTTCCAGCATTTCAGCCTCCTGTCATTTCAATCAGATCTGAGTCTCAAGCTATCCTACTAGTCTGCAAATAGATCAGAGTCTCACCATTAACTGTTCTGTTCTCTGACTCTGATCTCCTGACATTTCAATCAGCTCTAAGGCTCAGCGGTTCAAACAGGTTAGGCACCAAAACTACAATCCCTGCAGAATAAAACTGTACATGCACATGGCCACTTATGTCTTTGCTGTCACACGTTGTATTTTCTATGCAAATAGCACTATAATCCATAAAAGGTACAATTTCATATGTCGACCTTGCTGTAAAACTAGAACCCAAATCAATTTTTGGCACTTGTAGTAATGAGCCTGTTTTTGAGCATCTCATTAACTTAGGCACAGCATTAAGTTATTTGCAACTAGTGCATCAATTCACCGTGTTTATTTGTGCAGTTATGCAAAGCAGCTTTCTATTGGTGGAAGTGCAATGAATTACTGCTATTTCTTCCTTAATCAGTATTGCACCATGTGAAAACACACAAAGCATCTTCTGTTTTACATGATCTGAATCATGATTCTGTATAAGGTCAAGCCCCAAACAACTTCTATTTAATACACAGAACACAGCTTCAGTATCAAATTCTTAGTTTTACTTCCTTTTTTGTAAAGTTCCATTTAATAAAAACAACCTTTTGTCATCAGAAGATGATGCCACACTGATGCACATTTTTGCTGGCAAGCTTTAGAAAAAACAATTAATCATGAAGCTAAATATCAGTGACTCGAACAGCTTGAAAGTTCTTCAATATCAAATTACATAAGGTGGTTCAAAGGGTGGAAGTTCCACTTGTAAAGAGAATGTTGACCCAGGATATATTTTATGTAGTATTCAGACTCACTGTACTCTTCGAATAGTGGGCGGAATATCTAATCCATCACCTCTTTGTGGAGTTAAAGGGGAACATAGTGTCAAGTGTTCCTAGTTTAATTTCAGACTATATTGATGAGACTGCCGACCGTCAGTCAATTTGTATCAAAATCATGCATTGGATAATAACTGAACTGGTCCACGAAGTACATCATTATTGCTTTGTCTTTGATCTGCTCACACCAAAATGAAGCCAAACTTGCGGGGTTTTGGCAAAGCAAATTTTCCCAACATCCAAAGATCACTGTTTTACACTGAACCATCCATCCGTCCATTAAAAAAATTACATCAGATATTCCAGTCAGAAAAGGTTTGTTCTGGAACTGTGTGTGCATTGCATAACTATTAATCTGGTTGCTTTCTTCCCAAACATCAAGAAATTACATTTCCTCAGAATTTACAATGGAACACAAAAATGTATTAACTAAAATCAACTGCAAGTGGTTATTTTCTCAGCAGTTATTGATGGTGTGAAAGTGACTCAGATATTGGTAGTTATCCTGCAGTCGGCACATCCTTCTCCCCCTGCAAGACATCACCGATGTTTGGAAGCACCTCAATGAGTTTAGGATGGTGTCAGGGATGCTACACTGCACTTGGCAGATATTATGCAAGAGAAGCATGAAAATGAGAGGGGTCAAGAAGGCCTTTACTAATAATCAACTCACGGCTGGTGGCAATTTGAAGCATCCACATTGACAACTGTTAAATGTAGATAAAATTTTTAAATTTTTAAAAAACTTACAAGGATGCAATATTAGATAGTTTCTCCCCACTGGCAGCATGCAAGAGCACACAAATGGTCATTTTAATTTTTATTTTCCTCCCTTTCTTTACCTGTTCTTATTTTACTCTTTCTTCACTCAAGTTGTTGGCAATTTGCACACAGTTTATTCACATTTTAACCACGCACTAGGAGAATTGTAAAATCAGCTCAGTGTCTCCTAAATTCTGGCCTCCCTCTGAAGACAGAGTTAATATTTGGAATTCATTGTGGGGGGGGGGGCGGGGGGGGGGGCAATCATTCCCATATTTATTGCAGATATAAACATCTTCAACAGAAAAATCAAAAACTAAAAGCCTTTTCAAATAGCACAAGACTTGGGTGGCCATCTCATGAAGTGTTAGTGCCCAGACATACTGAATGGAACCTTCTGAGGCCCCAACCTCACCAGCGGAATTTCGCATGCTTTTTGGAAATTCGCAGGTACAATGTCTATTTTCTACATTGTCTACGATTTTTTCCCCCATCAATATGAATGGACAAATGTCACAGAACCTCAAAGTTCTGTCTGTTGTGTCACAGGTTCCAGGCTCTGCTTTGCCATTCTTTACAGGATATATCCTCAATCTCAACTGGCTTGTCTAGGGACTTCTAATCAAGTGCATGATGCTTCCCCAGAAAGAGAGAGAAATGACACAAAGAGGACAATGTGTACTGCTCAAATACACATCTTAATCAATAAGTCAGCTACTCTTCCACTTTTCCGACATGCAAATTTGGCTCAAGAGTAGAACTACCAGGAAAAATGAATCTTTATTGTAGCAGGAGTACACTGACCCACTGGAGGATTTGAATAGGTTATGTATGGAAGGATAGACACAATTTAGCTGATAATATGACATGGTGCCACAATCTCAAGGCATCATATGCTTGGCTGTAACCTTTATAATCTATTTTCCTGTACATGATGTGAGTCTTCTCTTTCTGAATAGTAAAAAAAATCCTACTCAAAAGGTGGATTCACCTCAGAGTGTAGATGATAAATTTAGCTGATACTGCTTACTCAACCCTGATTGTTGGATATCTTTTGGACTAAGATGAAGGTCATGCTCAAGAAAAAAAAAAGTTGATCGAATTGACAAATAGTTTCACTTAACATGACCAAGGCCAGTCACTTTCTAAGTAGTCACCAGGGGAGTGACTCTCCTGGCTCGGCCAGATATTCTAATGTGGAGAGATTTCACTGAGAGGAGGAAGATGACCAGAAAGCTATCCTTTCCTTCACTCTCATTTTGAAATCAATCTATTTCTCTCAGTAGTCCTGGCTTATCCTCCTGACCTGCGATATTAACTTCAATTCAGTGGTAATTTCTGTTTGTGTCTGAGCATGTTTTGTTGATTTTGATGCCCAAGTTCCCATTTTTTCTCCTTTTATGTTCCTGATTTTTGATACAGAAAGGAAAAAGAACTTGCATTTATATAGCACCGTTCACCATCTCAGAACATCCCATGGAGCTTCATAACCAACGAATCACTTTTGAAATGTAGTTACTGTTGAAAAGCGGAGAAATGGAGCAAGGTTCCACAAACAGCAATGAGATAAATAACCAGATAATCCGTTTTCTGCTGGTGATGTTTGAGCAATAAATATTGGCCAACATATCTGGAGAACTCCCCTGCTCTGCTTTGAATAGTGCCATGGGATTTTTTTAAGCCCATCTGACAGTAGACAGTGCCTCGGTTTAATGTTTCATCTGAGAGACAGCACCTCTGGTAGTGCAGCACTCCCTCTGTACTGCCCAGATTATGTTCTCAAACCTCTGAAGTGGGGCTTGAATCAAAGATCTCGGATTCAGAAGCAAGAGTACGACCACGGAGCCAAACAGAAAGTTGGACTTCGTATCCAAAATCCTTTACTTTCTGAATCCATCTTTGTTACAGATTCTATTGTTAAAGCAGTTAGATCTATTTATACTGTTCTTTACATTTGATTCAATTATGAAGCAAAGTAATTATTCCATGCTAAGTGGTCTGGCAGTTCTACCAGATACATAATATTGAATTAGTATTGGCAATTTTAAAAAAAAAAACAAGCAAGCACCAGTATCATAGAAAATAAGTAGGACCCAAAAACAAAAGTGCTATGATGAGGGTAGGGTTTCTGGCAATCTCTACTTGGTCCACAATGAACCTCAAGACCAGACACTGGACCTTACAATTTACCAAATCCACCATCAGTGTCATAGGAACAGGAGTAGGCCATTCAGCCCCTTGAGCCCGTTCCAACATTCTGATCATGGCTGATTGGTATCTCAACTCCATATCCTTTGATGCCCTTACCTAACAAAAACCTAGCGATCTGTCTTGAAAATTTTGCTTGGCCCAGCATCCACAGCCTTTTGGGGGTAAGAATTTCAGCTTTCCACTACCCTGTGTGTGCTTCCTGACTCCTAACTGGCCTGTTCTAATTTTACAACCCAACAGGGGAAATAGCTTTTCTGTATCTACCCTGTTGAATCCCTTGATCATTTTAAACAGCCTCAATGAGATCACTCCTCAACCTTCCAAACACAAGTTTTGCAACCTGTCCTCATAATTTAACTCTAAGTCCTGGTATCATTCTGGTGAATCTGCACTGTACCCCCTCTAAGGCAAATCTATCATTCCTGAGGTTGTTCCTTTGCCACTGATTCCATACCCCTCCCCAGGCTGAATCAGCCTGTTTGCAACCTCAGTGTTCTATTTAATCCCAAACTGAGCTTCTGACCCGATATCATTTCCTGCACAAATATTGCCGACTTCCACCTCCATAACATCACCTGATTCCACCCTAGCCTCAGCCCACCTGCTGCTCAAACACTCTCCCATGCTTTTGTCACCTCCAAACTCGACTATCCCAATGTTCTCCTGGCTAGCCTCTCCATAAGCTTCAGTTCAGCCAAAACTCTGTTGCCTGTATTGTAAGTCGTACCAATTCTCATCCTCGTGTTCCAATCCCTTCTTGGTTTTGCCCCGACCTATCCCTGCAGCTCTACAATCCTCCAAGAACATTGCGTTCCTCCAACTCTGGCCTCTTCGCATCCCCCAAACCCTTTGCGGCCATGCCTTCAGCCATCTAGATCTTAAGCTCTGGAATTCCATCCCTAAACCTCTCGGCTTTTCCATCTCTTGTCCTTTAAGATCCTCTGTAATACCTAGCTCTTGGACCACATTTTTAGTTAACCCTCCTAATATCTCCTTCTTTGGCTCAGTGTCAATTTTTGTCTGATTATGATGCTGTGAAGTGCCTTGAGACATTTTCCTACGTTAAAGACGTGCTTATAAATGCGAGCACGAAGGCACAGTGCTTTGACTCATCAGTGCAAATCACCATGAAGTAAAGGGACTCTGGTTCAATCCCCACTGGCTGAGTTCATAACCTCAGCTATTCCACTGTGGGAGGGATCCGTCAAAAGACTGCTCGCGTGCCTCATGGCAGCATTAGCAGATTGCCTGATAGGCTACTTGAGTGACCACTCAGCTATGGGGATTCTATGGCAATGCAGGACCTGGAGAAAACGGCAAAAAAGGTTTTGTACCCTCAATTTCTTTAAAAATTTGATTCAAGGGCTTGGCATTTAATGCTTCAATTTCCTTTCACTTCAGCCTGAATCCAGGCAGTGAGGGATGAGATACTGGCACAATTGTACTTCCTGAGAAATGAAGGTCAAGTTGCTGAGAAAAGCTTTATTTGACAGAGTGTTGATAAAGAATTTTAATGAATCACTTAGTATTAATAAATTATGGAATACAGCTCCTTTAAGACATTTTAGGATTCCCCAATCTATTTTTTTTATAAAGATAATCAACTTGCGCTCTCCCATTTCACATTTTTTTAAAATGCTTCCATTCTGAGTAAGAAGGTAGGCAGTTGACCCTGTTCCAGGCCATGTGCCTTTCTTAAACTGCTTACTGTCTGTTATTAGCAATCTCACCTCCATACATAATCTAAGCTGATAATTTTAGTGGATTTTTGGAGGTGTCGTCTTTTGGATGAGACTTTAAACTGAGGTTTCATCTGCCTGTTCATGTCGATGTAAAACATCATGTGACAGTATTTGAAGAAGTGCAGGGATTTCTTCTGGTGTCCATCACTTCACCTCATTTGCTGTTTGTGGAATATTGCCTAAAAAAGTGACTACACTTAAAAAGTAATTCCGTGGCTCTGAAGTGCTTTGGGACATCCTGAAGATGTGAAAGGCACTGTACAAATGCACAGTTATTGTTTCTTTGTGGTGATATGTATGGATGAGCCCACGTGCTGTGCCACCATCCCAGACTGGCCATTTGTGAAGAAGCCAATTCCTGCCACTTTGTGATACAGCACATTTTTACATCAACATACCCTTAATCTACTTTTAAAAAAAAAACTCTTTTGCGCTCAAAGTATGGACACACATATCGGCTTTTAACATCAGTGTTAGCATTAAGCACACTCAGCCAGGTACGAGATGGTTTAAAAGCAAAGTAAAGCTCCCTCAGTTCCCTCAACAGTCTGCCTCCAACCCAAACTTCAGACGAGCACCCCATATTGAACCAACGTGAACTTTCCCATTCCAACACCAACCACCCTGCTGGCCTCTCTGGGAGAGGCCTCTAATTTGTGCTGTAAGCCCATGAACGCCAGGAATTCCATTGACTACCCAAATGTGTGTTGGATCCTTACAGCAAACACAGTGAGGAGGCTTGTATCTCATTGGTTTGGGTTTGATTTCAACATCGGTCCTAGAAGTGCAAAGACAACGTGCTAACCTTGGTGCCAATCTTTTATTCTTAACACAATTACTGTTTTAAAAAAAAGAGAATTTAAAAAAAAGGTGCAGCAGAGATGCTGTTGCATGATTTGCAGCAAAGCCAGCATCAAGAGTACCAACATTACATGCATGGCGCCATGTTCACTTTTTTTGCCTCCCTTAATTAGGTCACATCTTATGCAACAGTACTTGGATTGATAGGAATCAATGCTCAGAATAATACAACAATTTAAATTGTTCTATTCAATAGTTTAATTTCATCACCCATTTAAAAAAAATCTGCTGAAACTATTGCAAGCTTGAACAACATCAGTATGAAAATGAAAAAATTCATCAATTATACCAGGAATATGCGCAACAGATGAACAAAATATGGTTACCAGATGTATACACAAGAGAAATATCTTTTTGCTTCCATTAATCAAGCCCACTGGAGCATTTTACAAATTATGAATACGGAAACAGTGCCCTGATTGATAGGGTGCTGATGATGTGGCTTTATGGATAGCTCTGAAGGCAACTGGGCTTTTGTACAGAACGAAGTAAAACACCAGATACTGTGCTGATATGCACTGCAAACTCAGTTTCCTGTCATTTATAACAATCCCACGGACTTTTTATCTACATGTTGTAAACACTTGTTAGTAATCAGTCAAATGCTAACCACAGGCTGCTCTTCGAAAAACCCAAATGACACTCCGTACATCAAAGTATATATTTTATTTTGCGTAACACCTCCACAGAATTTCTAAAGCTAACAATTCCTTAAAAACAAAGTGTGCAAAGATTGGATCAACGGATTTAAATATTTTACTACAGGGGCATTTACCATAAATATTTTACAAACTCTCAAAACTGTGTGGTCAAAACTGAGTGTAAACAAGCTATAACATCCTTTTGTAGGGAATTTTCTCATTTTATGTTTCAGATGTTGAGGTGATATAGTACATTAACCCCTTTGTCAGTTGCTCCCCTGAGATCACAGGAATTTCCTTCCTGCAAGCAGCGATTCACTGTACCCAAGATGTAATCTAGCCAGCTACAGTCATGCTACATTTACTCTGCAGCAATAGTTATGCTCAAACACTAACAGTTGGATGTGAGCAGTGCAGGATGTGGTGCCCTCTAGGTGTTTTTTTTACTGCTGTTTGATTGAAGGGGTGTGAAGCTAGGCAGCATGCTGAGGGAATGCGCTGGTGCTTAAAAGCATTGCATTAAGGGCTGGATGCACCATTGCAATTCCTTGCATTCTGATGGCTCAGTTTGGGCTTTGCTATCAGCGGGGAGTACAGAGCAGAGAACAGAAGATTAGCACAAGGATAGGCAGGGGGAAATCAAAGGGAAAATCATTCCAGGCAGCAACTGTACACTTCCTAGTAGTTGAGTTCCAAGCAGTATAGATCTAAAGCCAACTGCTTGTCCTCTTCGTGAAAGGATGGTACATCACATGGGTGGAAGAGGAGAAGCATAAACAGTGAAAACAAGTAATTAATTAATTATTTTTTTTTTTTTAGAAGGGCACGTGTAGGGTGGGTCTCTTGTTCAAAAGAGACCTGCATTCAAATCTTTCCCTTTTTCAATCAGCTAATTCACCAGTGCTTGGCTGGGCCACCAGATGCAGTGCCAAATCTTGGGAGAAGGAAAATTATCCGAGGGGCTTCCGCTGCCCTTTTTCGTGTATCCGCAATAAAATATAGATTTCAGAGGTTTGGACCCAAGAACCAGCAGGCAGATTTCATGGTGAACAACATTGTTTACCATGCAGGAACATGCCAACAAAGTATCAACCAAGGTAAAACAGTACTGTGAGTTGCGCTGTAAGCATGTTTGTGAGATAAAGAATTCAGTTTCTGCCACTCTGAAACTTAGAACATTGGCTGACCTTGAAAAGAAAGCAGTGCAGACTTTACAGACAGGGTGGCAAAAATCTTAATTGCATTCAGCTGTGAGGCCATCTGTGCATTATTAAAGTCCTTTCCACATCTGAGTTTTGCTGATGAACTGTCTTACCAGTGCTATTCATGTAACAGGAACATGCCTGTTCCCCACAAAGTCTGTCATTTTTCAAAAATAATTGTTTTACTTCATTTTCTGGGCGTTCCACCCCCGCATCATCTCCTCTGATCAGAGGCCATTCAGGCAACCAATTTCCAGGACCTTCCAACATCGGTCTTAAGCCAGCCACTAAGAAGTACAGAAAAAGTAACTCTGGGCATTTCTTCTCCCCAATTGTTCCCCTCCCTGTATGGAAACACCAAATCTGTGCCTACCGACTCCCCCCGCACCCCCACCACTCCACTCCCCAACAAAGACGAGATTGGGAACTTGGGAAACTGGTAATTCTGTGAGAAGCTGCATCTCAGCATTTTGTGGCACAATTCGTTAAAACACCAACATGATGCATTGTTGCAGTGCTCACTTTCAACATGACTGACATGGTATATATGTTGGCTTATAATTGAAACATTAGCATTTTAGAATCTGGCCTGACATTCAGGATCATTATTTGTGAAAAATCTGACACACACTACATTACACTTTCTATTTATATGCACTATAGACAGTACCTTTCTGCCATCTGCTGGCTGTTTGGAAATGATTTTCTTCCAGTTGCATATAATCACCAGTGTGAAATCATTCACAATGGCACTCCTTCAGGCTTACATTAAGTATAATACTACACACTGACAATGGAGAAGCTACACTAACCAGCAGGATAATTCACAACCTGCAGAGCACAGACAGAGTACAAGAGCATCCCTGGTCATCAAGTCAAGCTTCACCAAATAATGGACTGAGAATGTCAGATCCCAACAGACTGCCACACTTTGTACTTATTCCCTGTTAAGATTTCAATTAATTACTGCAGACAGTTATTATTTAGACAAAAAATGAACCTAAAATATTTTGATGTAAACAAAAGCAAACAAGAGCCCAAAAATACATTAAAACTTTGATAGAAAGGATTCAACAATTCTGTGCTATGAGGTAATAATTCTCAAACGTTTAATTCACAAAATGCAGTGGAGAAAATACATGGTCGTTTCTTTTGCCACAGCCTTGTTAAAAAACAAAATCAATAATTTAATTTGTCATCTTTTATATGGTCACAATTTTGAAGCAACTGCATAATTTGATACACCCATATGCAACATCTCTCAGCGTATTTAATCACACTTTATGCACTAGTATATATTTTTAACATTATCCAAAAGTTTAACAGTTACAAATAGTCCCTAAGCAACAATGTACCACAGCATGGAGCTCCTCTACCACCTTATAAAACAGCTGTAGCACATATTAAGTTTGAAGTGATGTTTTAATTTGAGGAAAAAATGGTTCCCATTGTAATGTATTTGAAGAGTCGTCATCACCCTTTTGGGGATTATTTGAAATAAGCTCAGGAAAAGCTGGCTCCGAAAACTAATTTTACAGCCACCAGAAATGACTGCTGGAAATGGCTGCAGTTTTAGTGGGGGCAGAGTTAAATGTTCAGTTTACCTTTTTTAAAAATTATTTTTTTCACATAGACCTGCCTGGTGACACAAATAGCAGAAGAATCATATCTGTGTTACATATATACAAATGAAACTGAAAAAACCTTCAGTCGGAATGATGCCCCCTTTAAAGCTGATTTTTTTTGGAGTGTTTTTTTTTTTGAGTATTTTTGTAAATCTACAATTGTGTCCAAATTAATACACCCATCTCTTTTGCAAGATTCTTTTTACAGAAACATTGTTTTGTATGTAGCGTACACATATATTTCAAAATATATTAAACAGGCCTACGTCATACTGTCTCAATGAGAAAAAAGAGCCAACATTCACCTTCACTGGCTATTATACCTGTAGATGGCACTGTGATAGGATTTTTCATTCTTAAATGTCACGTAACATTAGCTGCCCAAACAGCTGGACACAGTAACATTGGAAGTTAATACCAAAAAAAATGGTAGAATCTGCATGCAGTTGTATGCTCTGGTCACTGAATATTGTAGCCTAAGTTTTTGGGCCTCCAATATCTTAATGGTGTTGGTAATAGGTGAGTAAAATATTGATGTTTATGAGTAAATTTAAAACTGTTAGACATTTTTTTGGCCCCTTGCAGTTCTCATGGACTTCCTCCCACCTCAACCCGCTGTGTGCATTTTCTTAAAGATGTCCCACCTTTACTACCCCTCCAATCGATCCGCGATTCCATGGGTCTCTGATCTGCTAGCAGCGAAGAAGGGAGGGGGCGAGGATAAAGGAGGGCGAGAGACAGAGAAAACGAGAGAGATGGGGATAGAGAGATAGGGATAGAGTGATAGAAAAAGAGTGAGAAAGAACGATAAAGAGAAGAGAGAAATAAAGAGAACGAAAAAAAGATAGAAACCAAAGGGAAACATGCTCAAAGTTTACATGTGTGTGAAAATCAGAGAAATAGTACCGCAACAGCAACATGGTTGAAGCAGGTAACTGGAGAATAAACAAAGAAAAAAAGTCGGAAGTAGAAGAAGCCTGTAGAATATGCTTCTAGGTAGAGGAGGCAAAACTCCTGTCATTGATCATTTAATGAACAATTGCAGGGCTCTAGGATGTGTCTAGATGATTAAAGTAAGATGATTGTAAACAATTTTACAACACCAAGTTATAGTCCAACAATTTTTATTTGAAATCTACAAGCTTTCGGTAAATTTACCTGAGGAAGGAGGAAGCCTCCGAAAGCTTGTAGATTTCAAATAAAAATAGTTGGACTATAACTTGGTCCAACAATTTTTATTTGAAATCTACTTCTATCAACCCCAGTCCATCACCGGCATCTCCACATCATTAAAGTAAGATGGCCTAGCTCGGTAATTATCTTGTGAAGAGGTACGCTTCACTCGTGCTCAGCATTGAATGTTGAGGTAATTCCGATCAGTATTATTACCCCACATGATCTGTTTATTTCTAACTCGCGGGACTATGATTTATCCAAGTCAAATCTGTCCCCAAAGCAGTTGTATTAAATGGTTATCTCATTAACTGACGGGAAAAAACTGCCAAGCGTGTAACAAACATGACACAGTTTCTTGTAAATACTTTTCATTCGCACCACAATCATTATAAAAAGGGTTTTACAGGCAATAGTTTGTCAGCGTGTCTGTGTCACTGCACTTAGACGTAAGACATTCCATATATTTACACTAAACACTTTGGCCCCCGAAGATTAAACTAATTACTTGTTTAACAAAAAAATACACGCTTTAATCAATTTCCTGTTTTAAATGTTGCAGTATTTTTCTGACGAAAAGTAGTTTGGAATGCTATAGAGCATTTCATGTCACAATTAGTCTTAGTCGCTATTACGTACAAAAAAAATGTTTGTGTAGATCCACATTAATTATAGAAATGTATTAACGACAGGAAGCGCCAAGACACACCACCAGAATGTTGATGCTAAAGAACAATCTTAGACACCTTTTGTGTCAGTAAAATTAAAAGGACTCTAATGAGCTCATTAAGTTTACGTGTTTTGCTCAGTGTTTGCAATACAGTCACTAACTTTAATTTGCGCCACAATCCCACACTTGCCTGTAAGGCAAACACCTCCCTCTTCCCTTAGAGATTACATTAAGAACGCGTAAGTAACATGCTTTACACTTCAACGGATCATTAACCTGCTGCGAATTAATTCCTTTCGAAAGGCAACAAGCCCACTCCATCTATTAGCAAGGTGCTGTTTCATTACTAAGAAATTTGAAATTCTGAACGGCTTCGACGAATTTACCTTTGTTAGTTGCAGTCAGTCCACTATCCAGATTTTATACTTTTCCCCCACGGAGCACCAAATATAAAATTGGTATATCTGAAAAAAAAATCTAAAAATTAACATAAGCCACTGGACGCTTAGGGGAAAAATAATAGCTTTCTATGTAACCAAACAATCTTGTGTCTAATGTGATTTTATTGATTTATGAATGTATATATCTTTAGAAAACTTCTTTCAAACAGCGAGTCAGATCAATAGCGCCAGTAGGTTTATCACCTCTTAAATGAATAACCTCCCCCCCCCAAACCATATTTGAAATTCGAGACCAGAACTGTGTAATGTTAAAAAACAGAAAATGCTGGAAACACACAGCAGGCCAAGCAGCACGTGTGAAGGAACGTGCGACCTTTCCTCAGAACTTAAAGACGAACAGCTTACAATGAGGAAAAGGGGGAGGGAGAGGTCTGCGATTAGGAGGACAGGAAATAATTCAATGATAATGGGGTAAAACAAAAGGAAGTGTATATGAGAGAAATTAGAAACAAAAATATGTACAGAGGCTGTGTGAACGGTTACAGCAGAATAGCAGAAGGGGGAGGGAAGATTGGAAAAACTGGCAAAGCAGAGAAAGTAGCCCAGGAATATGACATTAGGGGTGCAGACCACTCCACTGGCTGTGTACTAATAGGAGATCGCCCTCCCAGCCCACACCTCCCCATTCCTAGTAGCTTTGGTGCACCCATCCTACATTACCAGCGCTTGCTGCCTGAGAGAAAATGGGAGTTCTGGTTAAGGTATGAAGTTATTAGGCTGTGAAGTGCCAAGTAGAAAGATGAGGTGCTGTTCCTCAAACTTATGCTGAGTTTTATCGGAACAATGCAGGTGGCCCAGGACAGAGAGGGAGTGGGACGGAGAATTAAATTGGCAAGCGACCGCAAGCTCAGTCATACTTATGGACTGTGTAACCTTGACGTGTGCATACACATATGCCCATTGTTGGAGGCTGAGTATGGTGGGGAAACAAAGACTTGCGTTTATATAGCGCCTTTAATGATCTCAGGATGCCCTAAAAAGCCAATCAAGTACCTTTGACTCATGCAATTAGGCTGTAAGACACAACCTTTAATACCCTGTCCCCTGGTTTAAATATACTAACCGGTCTCCCATGGTTTCTGCATGGTAAATCAGGATTCCCTGAATTGTTATAGTATGTAAATCATGCATTATTCTGCTGCTAAGGTGGAGCTCTGTGCAAACAAACCTTTCCTTTTAAGACCACAGGATCTAATTGCTGTAAATAAACACGTCCTATGGTTAATCGGAGAGCAATTCTTTCTCTCTAATTTGGGAATGTTGGTATACAGCAGGTTGCAAGTGAGGTCAATCAAACTTTATACAAGACCAAATTTCAAAGTGGGATCTTTATATTTTGCAATGTATTGCAAATGGCTACAGCAGCTGCCCTTTATTTTAGACTGAACTCAAAACATGTAACAATATCTGGAAAGATGTACTATTATTCACCTTCGGAGACAATTTCTGAACAAAAGTCCAATTTAGAATGTTTTACCAAACAATTCTGCTTAATGGTATTAAGTACAATCTCCTTTTAATTTAAAGTTGCTTGATTTGGACAAAAAGCAGAGAGCAGTAGTGAATGGTTGTTTTTCAGACTGGAGGGAAGTATACAAGGGGGTGTTACCCAGGGGTAAGTATTAAGACTACTGCTCTTTTTGATGTATATTAAAGATCTGGACTTGTGCATAGAAGGTATCATTTCAAAGCTTGCAGAAGACACAAAACTCAGAAGTGTAGTAAACAATGTGGAGGATAATAAAAGTCTTCAGGAGAACACAGACTGGTGAAATGGGCAGACATAAGGCAGATTAAATTTAATGCAGAGAAGTGTGAAGTCATGCATTTTGGTAGAAAGAATGAGAGGCAACATAAACTAAATGGTACAATGTTAAAGGGGGTAGAGAGAGACCTGGGGGTGTAAGTGCACAAATCTTTGAAGGTGGCAGGACAAGTTGAGAAGGCTATTAAAAAAGCATATGGGATCCTGGACTTTATTAATAGAGGCATCCAGTACAAAAGCAAGGAAGTTATGCTAAATCTTTATAAAACCCTAGTTAGGCCTCAGCTGGAGTCTTGTGTTCAATTCTGGGCACCACACTTTAGGAAGGATGTAAAGGCCTTAGAGAGGGTGCAGAAGAGATTTACAAGAATGGTACCAGGGATGAGGGACTTGAGTTATGTGGAGAGACTCGAGAAGCTGGGGATGTTCTCCTTTAGAGCAGGGAAGGTTAAGGGGAGATTTGATAGAGTAAATAAAGAGAAACGGTTTCCAGTGGTAGAAGGGTCGGTAGCCCGAGGACACAGATTTGTGATAGTCAAAAGAGCCGGAGGCAACGTGAGGAAACATTTCTTTTTAAACGCAGCAAGTTATAACAATCTTGAATGCACTGCCTGAAAGGATGATGGAAGCAGATTCAGGAAGTAACTTTCAAAAGGGAATTGGATAAATACTTGAAGGAAAATAATTTATAGAGCTACAGGGAAAGAGCAGGGGAATGGGACTTATTGGATAGCTGTTTCAAGGAGGTGACACAGGTACGATGAGCCAAATGGCCTCCCCTCCTGTGCTGTTACTATGAGAACAAGTATTAGTGCTTTCTCTGTATTCAGAAAGGGAACTTGGGTTCTTTTTGATGTCCAGTAGGTATTACTTGAAGATATTTACTGTTGTGATAAGTGCTAGAACTGGTAACCACAGCCTGAGAGGTTTCCTTGGTAATTGGATTTTCAAATACCAATTGCAAAGCTTCTTCATTAGAATTCATACAACATCTACAAGAGAGTTTTTGAGGGGGGCAAATTGTAAAGCAAACAGTGATCAGGACTTATTTGAATCCTTCGTAAGCAATCAACCTTTTAGCCTCTCCTTCTGTCCTTTTCCATTTTAAAGGGTCAGTGTTCAGATTGTAGTACATTTTAAGAGGCAGAACTCACAAACAAGATAACTGTTGTTCCAGAAGCAAGCGCTCTGATAAATGGAAATATATAGGATGTGGAAATGAATCTCTGTTGATCTTTCCTGGAAGAGAATTATTTTATCCATTATGCAATCTACTGTCCAGGTTGCTAAAATTGATTTGAAAAGTACTTAGCTAGATTCTGTTCACTATATGACAGAAATTGTCTAATCAGTTACCTTAGTGAGATTAATGAAAGCATAAAACTCCACAATGTTGAGTTGACATTAAAAATCTTGCATGAGAGGGGACAAGAATAATAATCTAAGAGGTATTATTTGCATTCTAGAACATCCAGCAGAGGTAAACATTATCATTGTTTTGGAACATCTAAGTATGAGAAAAGTCCATTACGAAGGATGCAATTCACTGATCCTCCCTAATGACACAGCAGCACCCTTAACAGTTTGTCATATCTTGCCACTAGTTTTAATGGGCCATACATAGATTTATGTTGAATCCCAAGACTACTTTCATATAATTTGTATATATTCCTACTGGGATATCAATAGAAAAACTGAAAACTGAAATGCATCCTGTAAACCTCGACAGAACCTAGTTTTAACTCAATGTAATGAGTCCTGTAGTGATCCAGGATCATGATTTCTAAATGTCAACATCGCAACTCAAATTGCTTCTACTTGTTAAATGACTCAAAGTTGACTTCAATCATCTCACCCTTGTAGGCTTTGGGCTTCTCCTTCATGTTGAACTGAAGCCCCACCCTATTTCCAAATACGATGCAAAATATTGACCTCAATGAGATAACCCACCTGTAGCTTAGTAAAGATTAGTCTTCAATAAGCAGTGGGTCCTTTCAAAGCTCGGGTTGATGATTCCATTCCAGGACAATCAAAATCATCTTTTACCTGTGACTCATTACCTTAAGTGGAGCAATGCCTTTCATTTAACTAAAAGGCCAACCACCAATCAAGTGCCAAATTAGATATTCAAAACCACAGAAAGCATAATGAAATCTCTCCATACTTTGATTCCCAGAAGAACACATCCGTGATGTGAAGGGGCCACTCGTTGGTCAACTAGGTTTTCTGACTAATACAAGAACAACATTACCCTTTTCTGCTTTGTGGCAAATCAATTAAATTTTTCCCTCTCTGTACACCTATTGATATTTAGGATTTCCTAGCACAAAACCAAAGATGTTGTAAATTGTTAATGACTTGCCTGGCTCAGCAAAGGTTTGAATGACCACACGGGTCCCACACACTATCTGCATAACTCAAGATGATTAATATCCCAGTCTGTTCCTTGAAGATACTTTAGACTGCTCCAGTTACATGTGATCCAAATTGCATTCTCCCAGTTTGTACACCATGTGAATAATTGATCAGAAACCAAGTCAAATTCGTATTTCTACCATAAGTGTGCATCTGGGAGGTTACTGCATAAACCTATTCACCTGTAGACTGCTTGAAGTGTAAAAGCTGACTAACATATGTTGGCTTTAATCCTTAGTTGACTCCAACAATGAATTGGGAGTTATGATTGAGGCATCTAAAAATTAAGAAATTATCTTTCCTTGTGGACAACCTTGTGTGAGAGGAACTCAGAAGTCCATGTAATTGCACTTTGTCTGGGCCCCTTCAACTTGGGTCAGGCATTCACAACTATTCTTACCCTTTGATTCCCAACTGAAGGATTTATTTGCTCTTTGCATCCATGTCTACTTTCTGTACAAACAGTTACTAAGGATGGCTCCTGCCATCCTTAATTATGAAGAGATTGGTGCAGTCTCTGGCTGGAGTTTAATTAGGAACACAAGAAGGCTTTGAGTCTGTTCCTCAATTCAATTAGATTATGGTTTAGTTGTATCTTAACTCCTTCTACCCGCCTTGCCTAACAAAAATCTATCAATCTGAGTTTTTAAATTTTCAATTGACCTGGCCTCAACAGCTTCTTGGGGGAAGAGTATTCCAGATTAGAAGAACATCCTGACATCACCCCTGAATGTCTTAGCTCTAATTTTAAGGTTATGCCCCCTTGTTCTGGACTCCACCAGAGGAAATAGTTTCTCTCTATCTACCCTATCAAAGCCTTTAATCATCTTAAACACCCCAATTAGATCACCCCTTAATCTTTTACACTCGAGGGAATACAAGCCAAGTCTATGCAACTTGTCCTCAATTTAACCCTTTTAGCCCTGGTATCATTCTGGTGAATCTGCACTGCACACCATCCAAGGCCAATATATCCTTCCTGAGGAACAGTGCACAGAACTGCACGCAGTATTTTAAATGGGGTCTAATGAGAGGTTTGTATAATTAACATAACCTCCATCCCTTTGTATTGCAGCCCCCTTGAGCTAAAAGCCAACATTCCATTAGCCTTTTAAATTATCTTTTGCACCTGTCCATTAGTTTTGAGTGATTTCTGTACTTGGACCTTAAGTCTCTCTGCTCCTTCACAGTTCCTAACTTCTCACCATTTAGAAAATACTAATCTATCTTTCTTAGGTCCAAAGTGAATGATCTCACACTTCCCTCACAATGAGCTCCTCCTACCAGTTTTGCCCACTCAGTTAATCGATCAACCTTTTGCTCCCATCTACACTATTTACTGTACCACCTAACTGTCGTCAGCAAACTTGGATATACGGCTCTCTATTCCTTCATCTAAGTCATTTCTAAATATAGTGTAAAGCTGATGCCTCAGTACAGATCCCTGGGGAACATCACTAGTCACATGCTGCCAATTTGAGTACATACCCATTATTCCTATTCTGTCTCCCACCTTCTAACCAATTCAAGTAGAAGACACGGGTTAACCCAGAGTTTCCGCACATTTAGTCAACTGTACGTCTGCTTCAAAATGGGCCAGTGTCTGGATATGCTTTGTGCTACTCCCTAATCCAATTCCTCATCTGTGGATAGCTAGCCCATTGAACTCCATATGAAGTTTCAGTGACATTGTCTGAAATATCCAATTACAGATATTGGATATCCATGGTGGTGTGAGTACAAGCTGTGCTCCAGGAGTAAACTTGGGGCTTTCTCCTATGCTACTCCAACTCCTGTGGAACCACATGTAATGAACTTTTTAAGTTGGATCCACTTCTTTTCTTAAGACATGAGATAAGACTGAATCAATGCAGGAGGCATTAATTCCAGTCCACAAGACCTTCGAAGGAAGGGCGCAACGCTCAATGCAAGTGCAGCCATAGATTCTCCTATTCATCTGTACTTCTCCCGCACCAAACCTGAATGTTTTTCTTCGAAATGCTGCGAAGTGCACAATTATCCTCACCATAATCAAGATATATTTACTGATGGTATAGATTCTGACAGCTGTAGAGGTTTTCTTTTAAACATGACTTTATTTTAAACTTTTGCTATAAGAGTCAAGACATAATTACTTTGCATTCTCTACCTGTGGAACAAGTACTTGCTTCAGAAATCCATGCTTTCAAAACAATTGTTAAAGCTCTTGACAGCTTGGTACAAAGGAGCCATACATCCTTGAAATTTCGAGACAACTGCTCCAGTAAATTGGGTCAGTAAGGTAGGGAGTTCTGCAAGGTGGTAATCAGGTTCAATATCTTTGTTCTCAACAGAAGGCCAACCAACTTCAAAATGTTCATTAGAGAAATTCTCCAAACTGCCATAATTTCCAGCACTGGCTTTGACAGTTGAGTTTCTTTGACGGCCTCTCAATTTCTTAGAATATGAACCTCACCAGGTTAAACCTGTTAGCTGAGTGCAGCCTGCTAAGAAGTTTATTTCTTCCTACATTAAGCTCTACTTTTATCTCTATAGCTTTTGTTTGTCCACTTTAATACAGACAGACTTTCTATACGCAGATTACATTATTGCTGAGTCAACTTTATTTTTTCTTCCAATTATTTCTCCATCTTGTTGTGGTAGGCTGGTAACACTGATGGCTGCTGGTAAGGAAAAGCCTTGATCAATTTCCTGGTTGTTGTCGAATCTACTATTAAACACACTAGATTGAGATAGATGCATGGAAATCAAAGTAAAGATTTGCAGATTATATGACATTAATCAGCATGTCATTCAATACTACAAACTGCATGGCATTGATTAAATGGATTTTAATTTTTTTTTAAAAAAGCACTTAAACCTACGACTATATGCATCCGTCACTTCCAATGAGAAAGAGAAACAACTGATGCAACAGAGAAGGGGAAGTAAAATGTTTTATAAATATACACATACATACAACAGGGGGAAGTGTCACACATTGCGTAGAAGTATTTGGGATCCGAACGTGAAATTTGCAGGGACACACTTCCTTCACAGATTTTACGAATTGAATATCAAAAAATGTTGTCTTTTATCGTTTGAGCTTTTCATGAACAAAGGTAAGTGTTTCTTTGAACTAAGACATCGAATATCTATTACGGTATCTATTCAGTCTAATTATATTCTTGAAGTGTAATTGAAGACAAATGGTTAATAAGTCCTTTCATTCAAAGAAGAACTACGTCGAGAATTTCTCCTGGGGTTCTCCCGATCAGCTGCTGTAACTTTGGCAGAAACCCAAGATACACGCGGAAATAAGGTTTTCACCGATGTTACAACAGCCAATTGGGAGAACCCCAGATGCGTTAGTCTTTAAATACTTCCATTTAATATACACACTGGTTATTTAGTTCCTGACATCACAGTAAATTGATGGTCTCATTTACACAACAAAAATAAGTTTTGAAATTAAAGTTTTCTGCTTACCTGGTAGCAACAATGGCATTGGTGAGACTATTTGCATCCTTCGTCGTAAGACACAACAGGGTTATTGCTGCTGCCACAAGTGTATGCATATTTATTTCTGAAGACTTCATATTTTTTCCCTTACCTTTCAACAGAGTTCGTGATGACCATCAGGATAGAGAATTCTTCAGCTTAATCAGTAGCAAAAAAAAATTCTATGATAGCATTCGGAGTCACTTTTCTCATGGGATATATTATTATTCCTGTGTTCACAGCCCAGTGGACTTGTTAATGAAAACACCCCATAGCTGCCAATTCAGAAGGGTACATCACTAAAGAATGGTACAGTTCTTCAGCTGTGAAATTTACCCTTTGGCATTTTCCACCCATGAGTGGAAATAGTAAACTCTGGGGTTTACAGAAAATGTAGAATCACATTTTAGTCATTCTACTGAAACATGCGATATAGTACCGAATGTGTGTTGCGGGGAGAGAGAGAGAGATGCTGCCATGTGGCAATATATTTTCCTTCCATCGATTCTGAATTTTTTCTTGCTTTTCACTTGGTTTAAAGGCTCAATTGACCATGGGATGAAAAAATACCGAAACGTTTTTCACTTTCCTACAGCTTTTGAATAGAAACCACATAATTGGCTAAAATTAAGAGAGCAATATATTAATAAAAAGGTTTATCTGCAGTACACATGGGTACCAATTACATCCTGGAAAATGAACACCCTCAGGTCACAGCCACAGCATTATCTTACAGAACAATATGAAGTTTCCAATCTTCACAAAGTCTCTGGCTCGAGTCATGCATTCCTTATTGCGACTTGCTACAAAATTTACTATAAGGAAATGTACCCAGAGATTGTATTTCGATAATTTAATAATTTATTAATCTAAAAAAGTGTGTAAAAGTATAGCTCTCATCCACAAGATATATGAATGACATTAAAATGCCTGCAGGTTTATCAAACTCGCTTTTAGTGTATTTGTTTCAGCAATACAGAATTAAAATGAACTTCACTTATTTTATTTTATATAAAAGAAGCCCACAGCAAAATGCTCAGAAGAAAAAACTTCATATTGGCGTGAAATGTACAGCTTTTACATTTAAAAATGTTCTGAAATATACATACAAGCATGCTAGCAAACCCAGGTTATCAGTAGACAAACTGTTTGGTATGCCATTCCTGAACCTTGAATGCTTTCTAACAGAAGAAAATGAAAATCTTCTGTAAATGGATTCTGTTGTTCAACTGGGGCTTGTATGCTCAAACTTTTAAAAATCCACAACTAAAATATGCATATCCATGGGAAATATACATACAACTTTCTCACACTGAAGTACATAATATAGGATTTTATCTATTGCCATTTATTTATTTTTTGCACAAAAACCTATAAATATTACTTCACCAGAATCTTTTAACTTAAAACTTAAATAAAATGACAGAGGTCTGAGTTTGCACCTCCAAAAATATGAAGATGAGTATTTATCTTCATCAGTAAAGTCCTAGATAAAAATGGCCTTTAAATCGAAACAACCCATTTTCATCTAGTGTCTGATGAATTCTGGGAGGGAGAATGACAATAAAATGGAAAAATTACAAACTTCTACTTACAATTCTCACCAAGTTAACTTTTTGTACAATTTTACAATCTTGATTTTCCTCTTCAAAAGGCCTTGTGAAATTTTTCTGATTAAGAAAAAATAGTACTGCAATTTGTCAATTTTACACTGTACACAATAGATACAAACTGTTTTGATATATCTGGTTTATATCTACAATACAAAGAAAGTCACCAAAGGTGACTCAAATGCACAATAAAATATCATTTACAAGCACTAGCTAGTTGATATTCCCCACTATATTTTCCTCGATTTCACAATACTGTGTTTTTAAGAATGTACAATTTATCATGAAAAATAAATTCTGTGTTGTAGCAATGATGACAAGTATAGTTTCAGAAGCTGTAACATAAAAATTCCAAAAAAGTTACTGATGTGGAAGAGCTTTATAATGTATGCCGCTGATGCACCACTACCCAAGAAAAGTTCTCTGCAGGTTAATGCTCACACATTGGAAAAAATTAGATGTGGAGTGAATTCAATTCTCTTGGAAATGATACTTGCTCAAATTTTGACATTTCCCTTACAAGATCTTCAGATCACTGATGATGCACCATGTTCTTGGTCAGGGCAGGGATTGGGCCTGTGTATAACACGACTCCGAGTTTCAAAGTAAATTCATAATGGCATTGTACATTTGAGTAAGCACCACAAAGTGGACGGGTAGACAGGACTGGCGATCTTGTGTGGCAGGGTTACAGTTGAGCCATGATAAGGCATTATACTGTTCCAGCACAAACCTGAAAAAGGAAGACCCAGGGTATCAATATCCATTTTAGTTAATCATTTATTTTTTTAATAAAACGAGTAAATAAGAGATAGTCAATACAAACCTCAAAACATCTGAAGTTCTGTTGGAATCCAGAGGGTGAGGATGAGAGTGCTTGCCAGGAAGTAGTTCATCAGATTGTGCCAGGGAGACGTGATGATGTAAAGAGGCCTGTAGCAAAGTAAAAAAAGAAAACAGTAACATTTTAATCATATTCAGCTCAGTAACTATAAATACTCATGGTAACAATGTGAACACCAAATTTTAACAATTTTCAATTCAATTGCCAGTAGATTTTACTTGCTTCTTGGGCACTTTTTCCAATGAAAGTTTCATACGTAACAAGCAGTGAAATGCCTAAATTGTACTCAAGTTTTATTTATATCCCAACAGAAGTCATCCCAGTATTTCTTCAGTCTGGCAGAATGTGCATCTCTGATCCAAAGAATTATTTTTTAAAAAATTCGTTCATGGCATGTGGGCATCGCTGGCAAGGCCAGCATTTTTATTGCCATCCCGAATTGCCCTTGAGAAGGTGGTGGTGAGCCGCCTTCTTGAACCGCTGCAGTCCGTGTAGTGAAGGTTCTCCCACAGTGCTGTTAGGTAGGGAGTTCCAGGATTTTGACCCAGCGACGATGAAGGAACGACAATATATTTCCAAGTTGGGATGGTGTGTGACTTGGAGGGGAATGTGCAGGTGGTGTTGTTCCCATGTGCCCGCTGCCCTTGTCCTTCTAGGTGGCAGAGATAGTGGGTTTGGGAGGTGCTGTCGAAGAAGCCTTGGCGAGTTGCTGCAGTACACAATGCAGCCACTGTGCGCCAGTGGTGGAGGGAATGAATGTTTAGGGTGGTGGATGGGGTGCCAATCAAGCAGGCTGATTTGTCCTGGATGGTGTCGAGCTTCTTGAGTGTTGTTGGAGCTGCACTCACCCAGGCAAGTGGAGAGTATTCCATCACACTCCTGACTTGTGCCTTGTAGATGGTGGAAAGGCTTTGGGGAGTCAGGAGGTGAGTCACTCACCGCAGAATGTCCAGCCTCTGACCTGCTCTTGTAGCCACAGTATTTATATGGCTGGTCCAGTTAAGTTTCTGGTCAATGGTGACCCCCAGGATGTTGATGGTGGGGGATTCGGCGATGGTAATGCCACTGAATGTCAAGGGGAGGTGGTTAGTTTCTCTCTCGTTGGAAATGGTCATTGCCTGGAACTGGTCAGGGGTGAATGTTATTTGCCATTTATCAGCCCAAGCCTGGATGTGGTCCAGGTCTTGCTGCATGCGGGCACGGACTGCTTCATTATCTGAGGGGTTGCTAATGGAACTGAACACTCTGCAATCATCAGCGATCATCCCCATTTCTGACCTTATGATGGAGGGAAGGTCATTGATGAAGCAGCTGAAGATGGTTGGGCCTAGGACACCCTGGGGAACTCCTGCAGCAATGTCCTGGGGCTGAGATGACTGGCCTCCAACAACCACTACCATCTTCCTTTGTGCTAGGTACGACTCCAGCCACTGGAGAGTTTTCCCCCCGATTCCCATTGACTTCAATTTTACTAGGGTTCCTTGGTGCCACACTTGGTCAAATGCTGCCTTGATGTCAAGGGCAGTTACTCTCACCTCATCTCTGGAATTCAGCTCTTTTGTCCATGTTTGGACCAAGTCTGTAATGTGGTCTGGAGCCGAGTGGTCCTGGCAGAACCCAAACTGAGCATCAGTGAGCAGGTTATTGGTAAGTGCCGCTTGATAGCACTGTCGACCACACCTTCCATCACTTTGCTGATGATTGAGAGTAGACTGATGGATGGAGGGCCTGCTACCAAGCCTTCGCCAATGCTTCCTCTAATAAACTACCCTTAAGAGTATGAAGTGCCACCCAGGCAACACATCCTCAGCCAATCTTCTCTCTCCAGCAGAGAAATCCTCCAACAAATGCCTGGCATCACAGGTTGACACGAGCAGAGGATCCAATGTGTGGATATGCTTCCACTATGTGGCACCAAGTATTAATGCTCCAGTACTAGGTCCACCTGGACTAACACCAGCACCCCATTCGCGTATTTGCAACAGTCCCATTCTGTTCTTCAGCAAACATTAAAGGTAGACAGGTAGTCCAAATAATGATGCATGCATGGAAAGAAACATGAAATTGAAGAAATAGAGCTTACCTTTAGAAACAATGGGCATTGATTTTGGGCATGAGGGCAGGCAGACCAAAACCACTGAGGAAGATTCTCAGCTTTGGCAGTTGAAACAAAATAACCAAGGGCAAGTGGTTGCTGCAGTACATTTGCCACTTCCTCATGAGCTTCCGTGGAGAGGAGCCGTTCACCTCCTGGACCCTGAAAACGAACAAAAACACTCTAAACAATATATCTAAAAATATTTACTTCCACGATAATATTGATTAGTGAGTAAATAACAAAATCTAATCATTTTAGTCGTCTTTTAGCAATTAACGTACTAACTACTGCACTTTATGCTGTTACACTGTAACTGGATCATGGATGACATAGAAAATTGAAGAAAAGAAGTCTATTATTGAAAAGCAGATAGTTAAAGGTGGAAGAAACATTATTTATAAATGGTTAATATCTAACTTTTTCTTGCTTGTACATGAGCACAGTTGCAGTATAAATAGACATTTATGCAAAACACAGTTTGCTAAGCACACAATACAATGACAAATTGCATTAGAACACATCACACTGAATGGTGCATGGCTCTTCTGCCTTGTGAAACAAAATATAGTTTGCCACCAAACATTTTCATGAAGATTGTGCCCCTTTAAATGGTATGTAACCATATAGTTTTCATTTTCTCAAAGGGTTCTTATTGTACATTAATATCCTGAAATGGCAACTAAATAACCAATTTATTTCTATACATGTAGATTCCCAAATGACCAATGAAAGCTGACTAAATCATTTGCTGTGGTTGTGAAGTGAAATCTCAGTTGAAAAAAAAAGTCCCTAGAATTGAATACGTTTAAACAACTGTATTTGGATATTCTGCTGAAAACTAATTATTCTTACTGCCATTAGAACACTCACAGTTGATACAGAAAATACAGTACTGCAAACGTGACCTCACCTATGATCTATACTCAGCAGAATTACTTGCTCTGACTGATTAAATATTGATATCCCCATTTAGAGTACTGCATTCAGTTTTGGGCACCAAACCTCAGCAACGAGAAACTGGCCTCGAAAGGAGTACAGCACAGATTTATCAGAATAATACCACAACTTGAAGGTTTAAATTGAGGACAGATGCATAAACCTGGCTTATATTCCCTAGAGTCTGAAGGGTGATCTAATCGAGGTGTTTAAAATGATAAAGGGGTTTGACAGGGTAAATGCAGAGAAACTATGGTGGGGGAATCCAGAACAAGAGGGTATAACCTTAAAATTAGAGCTAGGCCAGTTTGGAGTGAAATCAGGAAGCACATTTTCACAAAAAGGCTAGTGGAAATCCAGGACGCGCTTCACCAAAAGGCTGTGGATGCTGGGTCGATGGGAAATTTTTAAGACTGAGATCGATAGATTTTTGTTGGACAAGGCTATCAAGGGATATGGAACAAAGGCGGGTAAACAGAGTTGAGGTACAGATCAGCCTTGATCTAAGTGAATGGCGCAACAGGCTCGAGGGGCTGAATGGCCTACTCCTGTTAATATATTTATCTCAATAACATTGTATTATAACAGCTTCACAATGATATAACACTCCAAATTCTTTCCACCTTTGCTAATGCAGATGATGTACACGTTTTATCTTTTTTCTGTTTAAATGTGCACAAACTTGCAATTAATTAGCTCAGATTCCTTTGAATACGAATAATTTCCACATTGCTTGATGTCAATAAAATTACACATCATAACTGAGAAAAATGAAGTATTTTTCTCTGGTGTATCATTTTACTGGCTTATTTCTCTGTCACAGTACTTAGGTTAAAAACCAAGTTCAATGACAGAAAATGGCCCAGTTTATTTTGTTACACGATAGCTTCAGAATGTTATAGAGCGTCATATATCCAAGTTTTCCAATGACACAAAGACTGGTGGCATTGTAAGTAGTGTAGATGGGAGCATAAAATTACAAAGAGACAGTGATAGATTAAGTGAGTGGGCAAAAGTGTGGTAGATGGATTTCAATGCAGGTAAGCGTGAGGTCATCCATTTTGGACCAAAAAGGATAGATCCAAGTATTTTTTTAATTGGTGAAAAGCTGGGAACAGTGGAGGTCCAAAAAGATTTAGGGATCCATGTACACAGATCACTAAAATGTACTAGTCATGTACAAAAATTATTAAAAAGGCAAATGGAATGTTAGCCTTTATAATTAGAGGGTGAGAATTTAAAGTTTTGCTACAGCTATACAAAGCCCTGGTTAAACATCTGGAGTACTGTGTATGTCCTGGGCACCGCATCTTGGAAAGAATATGTTGGCCTTGGAAGGAGTGCAGCGCAGATTTACCAGAATGTCATCAGAGCTCCAAAGGTTAGATTATGAGGAGAGATTACATAAACTAGAAAGTTAGACATAGAAAGTTAAAAGGGAAGTTTTTAGGATTTTGAAAGGAATTGATAAGGTAGATAGGAAGAAACTTTTTCTGCTAGTGGGGGAGTCTAGGACAAGGGGACATAACCTTAGAATCAGAGCCAGGCGATTCAGAAGAGAAGTTAGGAAACATTTAATAATACTCACTTAATAATTTTAAATAGATAGATTTTTGCTAGCCAAAGGTATTAAGGGATATGGAGCCAAAGCAAGTGGACAGTGTTAGGATACAGATCAGCCATGATCTCACTGAATGGCAGAACAGGCTAGAGGGACTGAATAGTCTACTCCTGTTGCTTTGTTCTAACAGATGCTATATCTGCAAGAGGGCTCTGGGAAATGAGCCAGGCCATTCATTTCAAATGCATGCATTCCTAGGGTTTTATTTGAATATATTTCCTTTGTCCTGATCATACAGTGAAGGCATTTTCAGCCTATCTTGCTCCAATTGAGTAATCCATCTGAAGCCATCAGAGAGATTTGGATGGGACAAAGAGACTCCGAGTTATCACTGAAGGTTAAGTCAGGGACCTCGAACCAGGTTCAAGTCACGTTGAACATCAGCGCAGCAAATGTGACTGATATTTTCTATTTCCTAAAGTGAGATAGTTAAGCCTCTAATTGCTGTAAATATATGTGTCATTGCTACTGTGCTGTAAAAAAAACAAATCTTTTGAGCAGTTTACAGCTTAAGCTCGTGTCTAGGAGCGTTTAATCTGCTACCTTCTGAAGTTGAGCAAAATCATGTGCGGGCAGGTGATATTATCAGTAAGGTAGCGTGTTTGACCCCTGGCTTGCTACAAATTACCCAGATATTGGGCAAGTAGAGGCATAATCTGGTTTCTAGGAGCAAGGGCTCATCCGTGAGAGTGGTCCAAGATTATACACCCCACAGAACTATCTAGAGTAAAAATGCTAATATGAAATAATGCCCTCCTTCATATTATTTATGAACAGGAGGAACGAAAAATAGATCCTTGCACAGCTCCACTTGATACTGACCATGTAATGACTGCTTTTTCTCATTTATTGTCACTATCCACTTCCCATTACTGTATCAGTTTACAATGCAATTTGCTGTTAATTCTAGAAGCTTCATATCTGGAACCTTAAAAGCCTTCTAAGAAAATCTATAAACATTATATTTACTCAACTGCCGTCCTCAATTAATTTAGTTACCTCTCAGAATCCCAGTAGATTTGAGATACAATTTGTTGCTTCTAAATCTAAGCTATTTCTTACAACCTCTATGCTCTTCAGCTCAGCATTGATAGGCATCCTGCAAAATGCTTCAACATTTCCCCACTAGTTAGGTGATTCCCAAGATTCCCAGATTCACACTGGGGTAAACATTCACTTTTGCCCAGTCATCTACATCACTTGTGTTTATGGAACTTCTAAAAATATTAACCAATACATCATCCATTTCAGGATTCTGTATCCAGTCTAGTCCAGGTGATCTAGACTGAAGATTCCTGAAGCTAAAGGACTACATCGGAAATTTGTTTACAATCTCCATAAATGAAGACAGATATGAATAATTTTTTATATTTTCTGATTCTCTTGCATTTCTACCTCGCTAATGCTGTAATGGATCGATCTGGTCTTTTTACTTTCTCTTTGGGTCCTCTTCTTGCTACAATTCAACATTTTATTTAGAATTGCATTCTTTCTCTTTTAATGCTCACTCCAGTTATCAATTCCCTTTCGAGTGACTAGAGGTCTCATTGTTTATTGTTTGTGTGGTGTCTCTGTATTGCAGATTGCTTTCTCAAAGGCAAAACCACATTTCAAAAGGCTTTATTGGTACAAGAATAGAGCACTTAAGATAGGCCAGTTAGTTTGTTTTTGATCAAGCTACAGTAGATGTGGAGGTAAATGTAGCTCTGTGGTTAAGATGCCCATGTAACCAGTAGCGATCAGGCAGCCTACTCCACTTCTAAGCAGTTTATCTATTATTTATCTGAAAGGTCTGCAAAAAAAAACCATTAAATGGAAGTCAATTGACTGATTTATCTGTTAAACCCTTTTATTAACTAACTGAAAGCGGTTGTGTATTTTAGCTGAAAAAAATCCATTACAGGTTATTTTTGTGAATAACTATCTAAATAAACTTGTTTGGTTTTTATTTTGTACCAATGCAGGACAAAAATGTTTGGTGTGAAAAATATTAATCATCTCAAGTGCATAGAGTAGAATTTGTACCGACAATCCAGAAAGCAATAATCAGGTTCCTTGTTCACCCAGAGCACCCTTTTCCAGACTTCTTTGAGCACAAGATCACACCTTCGTTCACAGGGCTTACTGATGAAAGCTGGCTTTTGTATTCATCATGAGAAAAAAGTATATGGAGAAGTCTGACTCACAACCAAGACATCTGGTCTGTTCTCCAGAGTCCACAGAAATCTCAGACTGCCAAGTTAGAAAGTCAACATTCCAATCAACAATTCTTTGGCAGCAAAAACTAGTTTTCAGCACATTTTTGGGGATTTAACAAGGACCAGGGTGCCAAGGCCAAAAGATCAGTCACTGATACCACAGCTGTTAAGTCTAACCAAGGATACCTAACAAGAAATTATCTTTATCTTTGATTAATGAAAACCATTTTAAAGGAGTGTATCCTATATTTTCAAAGGCAACTCCTCCTATAGTTGGGTGCCAGGGTCACCTCAGACATCACCCTCCCCCCTAATTCTCTTCCGCCATTCCACAGCTACATGCTAGGGAACACTGCATTGTCCACTTGATCTGGCTCAATTGGGAATCAAGTAGAGTGGAACCCTTCTCATTAATAAAGTAACTCCCCACCCAAAAGGATATCAATCTATTTTTCTCTTTCAGATGCATACTGAACTGTGTATTTGCAGATTTTCTGTTTTTATTTAAGCGTTTTAGGTCTATAGGGCTAATAATGCATTAATAAAGCTGCTGATGGAGCTCTAATACTGTATTATGATTTGTTTCAATGAGTATGCAAGCTGATTTTTCTTTCAATAGCCATGCCTCCAGTTCCCTTGAACAGCTAGAGTTCCAAAGATCAGATGGTTTAATTTTAGTTTAAATTGGAAAATTTAAAAGGATGAGCAAAAATTACATTACGAATGTAAAATTTTATCAATATGCGCGATCTGGGCATGAGCAGCAGAATCATTTCTAATCTATGGGTTTTTTGAACAAGGCCCCCTTGTTTTTAAAATCTATTTACTAGCTTGAATTAGTTTTGCAATTTCTTGTCTGTGCCACTTGGTGGAGCACCTCAATAGTAAGCCACTTCAGAAAAAAAATTAAACCATTACATCCCACTCCCCTTCAAATGAATACTCGTCAGTTGATCAAGGTGTGATGTTGGTAGCAGTAAGGTTGTGATTTAGACTCCTGCCTTCTTAGTTGAAGGACAGTATGCGAATTTAAGTCATCTTGAGGAGAAAACTAGGAAAGCTAAGTTACATATTTATAAGTATATCCCTTAAAATGCAAACTAATTCAGAAGTATTACTACTTTTGCAATATTGAAATCCTTCTTGTTAAAGGAGGAAGATGGTATTTGGGATTTTTTCAAAGTAACATACCCTGCCAAATCTATACCACAGTAAAAAAAAAATCTTGTACCAAGGGTCAAAATTCATGGTAGCCCATCTTTCATCACAAACCTCTTTTTCCACTCCAGCTTTTGGTTGTACCCAATCTTGTCTACATTTTATTTAATCTGCTAAGATCTAAACTTATGACTTGTGGTCATACCTCTCAACCTGCAAACTTGAAGATCAGGGATCAAGGAACCAAAAATCAGTAACAAAACCAAAAAAGAACATTCAAATTGTATGCTGCATATATTATTAGGGATTCATCCATTGTTTGGGTGGGGTGGGGGTTCTGCAAATCCAAATTGTATGTGATTAATTGTATGATACCTGATTAATAAACCAATTTTTAAATGCTAATTTGCTCTTTGCCCACTTCTCAAAGGGGATAGCCTCTATTGTATTTTAATATTTAGTTTATAGCCTTGAACTATGTACCATTAAAATACAATAACTGACTTGACAATGTTAGTCCAAAAAAACAGATCAAGCATTTCAGACTTGCTCATCTCCCTCCTCAAACAAATGTCTTGGTACCAATCATTTTAAGCTTGCAGGGCACGAAGATTCAAGAATGCCGATCTAAAGTTGGAAAGTGGGACAGGATTCCAACTCACTTCCAAAATCCAGACAATTGAGTTACATATACTTGGGTTACTAAACTTTTTCATGAACTAACAAATATGTTATATCCGCATATGGGATTAGAGTAGACAGGGCTTGATGGCCGGCGCGGACACGATGGGCCGAAGGGCCTCTACCCGTGCTGTATAACTCTATGACTCTACTCTATGACTCATGCCTATCAAATTTTAGCCCTGGATATACCAAATATTGATAAAACATGCCTGCCACAGGTAGCATATGAAAGACTTTCAAGAATTTAGAAGTATTTATTCAATTATTTATCACAATCCACTATCTATTAATTACCAATATTTAAGAGCCAAAACATTCCCACAAACATCCACTCAGCTGACTTGAAACTAGAAGACTCAATTTGTACTTTACAGTTATAATAAATGAAAATTAGTTTTACTCCCTCCAATCTAAAATCTTGCTTAATGTTTGATATTACCACCTTACCCTGCCAGCTTCGCTGCTGTGCTGAAAATGAGAGCCTGCGCCCGTGCCAGTTGGTGAACCAGGAGACAGTACAGGAGAAGAGGTGGGAGATGGGTGTAGATTACCAGTTATCAGAATCCGGATGTCATTGTCAAAGTCTTCAGCAAAAATATCCTCTTCCAAAATTCCTATACCATCTGTTTATAAAGTCAAAAATAAAATAAAAAGCTTTGAAACACAAATCTAACGCATAAAACAAATGCAAAAAAGACACGAGGCCATTATCTTGCACACATAACTGATCAATATTGTATACTTGGCTTTTGAGAAGGTAAAGCTCTGATCCGTTCAAGATATTTCATGCGTTCCTTGCTCTAACCATTCCATTCACTCCTTGCAACCGAAAAGACATCCACCTTCTCAGGCCGATGCCAATGCTGTTCTGTATTGACCACTGGGAGGTGCACAAATATGGCCTGGGGATAGATTTCCCCCTCTATGGGCAAGTGCCCATCCTCTGTTCAGCAGCTCCTCACAGAGGGAAATACAAGATCAGGAAGTCAACAGTGTGGGCAATAATGGGCATGAATTTGAATCTTAGCACTCCAACACATATTGGTGCTCTGCTGCCTTTTTCCCCCAAAAAATGAATTTGGAAACAGACTAAGACTTTACATCTAGGGGAGAAAATTAAGACTGATGTATTATTAGTCCAACAGCATTCTTCATTGGTGCATGTTCATTTAAGATCACATCCCATTGCAAATGTATGGCTAAAAAAAAACTCCTGATACTATCAGTCCCAGTTTTCATATTGCATAGAACAACGTTAGACATTGTCTGAAGAAAGTGACTCCACTTAGAGCATGCAGAAAAGACAACTCCCACCCACTATTTAAGAAGTGTTTTTATGCACTACATCATTTTTCTTCAACTTTATTCTAGTCTCCCAATTAGACATTGAATCCAATCTTGGATCCTATCCCACTGCAACAGGCTCCCAGACCCTTTCCCTCACTACTACTTAATCCACTGTATTAGGTGGCATTCAATAATTGACTGGCATGACTTGAACAACTAATTTTCCTTTACGATCTGCAATGGAAGTGCTTTGCTTCCATTCAGCTTCTGTGCCAAAACATGGTGAACTGGGATGTTGTGCATTTTGCAGCCTTAACACCTCAATCACAACCGTTAAATACTTTACTCACCTTGGTTACCAAGAGCTTCCAGAGCTTCGGTATTGGCAACAACCGTAGCAGCAGATGTTGGAAAAACCAGAATGTGTGTACAGGATGCATCTTGTGGGGTGTTCAACTGAGATGTTTGCAGATTTAGTGCTGTACCACGCCCAAACACAGAACCCATTGTGACAGCATCTTAGAGATCCACAATACAAATAATTGTCAATTAGAGTTTAACTTAATGAGATACCAATTGTGCAATTAATTTGAAACTATTATAAATATTCAAAATTTCTTTTTAAAAAAACCATACCAGGCATAACAACAAATGAACCCTGTGGCTCCAGGGCAACCAAGCAGGCACTGAGAATTGTGGGCGAGTCTGCTGCAGATATTCCACACATTGTGCAGGTCTCCTTCAACTGTTTACTGGTAGATTGTAGTGAGCGTCGTCCAATAAGGATACTCCAATCTGAGGAAAAGATTTAGTGGTAAGTACAAAAAGGAAAAAACGCTGTTCAGCATGTGTATTTGCCAATTATATGCTGGACTCAATAGAGTGGACTATTTTTGTATTTTTAAACAATACATGAAGAGCATTGCCTACTAGGTGCACATATTGGGGAATTAAGGGCACGATTCTCAGAATTTTCCACCAAAATGAATGAATGACTCCTACTGCTATGTTAGCACACTTAATGTACAAGTACCAATTTATCAGGTGCTTTTCTGCTATTCTAATCAATTATTCACATATCTATTTTCAAAATGTTATGCAATCAAGTTGATTTTTTAAGAAAACAGCTTGCTTAAAAGAAAATTGCTGTTCACAAAATACTGTTTTACGGTTGAGCTATGAGAATATCAGGTGTGAAACTGTATAAAAATAAGAATTTTGGATAAAATATATTTTTTCATTTTAACTATGACAAAGAAACCAAATGGATTAATGCATTGATGCTGGGACCACAAAAATGAAACCAATTGTCTATTGTTACATTTCACACAATTGTGTTTCAAGAAATAAGTATGGACTAGAATTCTGAAATTCTTCTTTAAAGTTTTATACTACTTGAATATTCATTCCCACTTTAATTCAGAGTTACTAACCTTTGAGTTCTCCATGACCTACTCTTCCAAGTCTCCCCATTACAATTCTCCATGGCAGTGATGTCATCTGCATAATTCCGACACACCATTCCCATAGCTTCTGCAAGCCGATTTTACGGGCAGGCACTTTACTTCTCCTTGACCTGGAAAACATTACATTATAATAGTTCAACATTTCAGATTTATATCTTGCAGTTCTTGGGCAAGAAAAGGTGCTTCCTGCATCTTGTTGCCTGTGTCAAAAGGAGAGGATATTTACAACATGCTATTACACAGACTCATTCCAGATTCCCATCAATTAAAATTCAGAATTAATGCACCACGAACAGCTACTTTTAAAAAAAGTCAAATTCATGCCTCTCAGTCTTAGTGTAAACGGAACTAATCTTATAAATATATTTGCAGTGGCCATGTACCGCTAGACTCTTTTTAGTTTGTCATTTTTACAATTGCTGCCTATTACTAAAATATGGGTAAAGCTCCACACAACACGTACACTTGAATTTGCACTGAACTTGTCAGGAGTCAAAATTAACTGGATTTTCCAACTCATGAACAAACCTATAATTTTCAAATTCTATACACCCAAGTGATCTACTATTAACTGAGCAGCTTACAAAAGCTATCCATTTTCATGCCAGAACATACAATGACACACATACACTATGCTCAGTTTTTGAAATGTTAGTACACTGACTAATTTCTTCAGATGCAGTTAGTTATATAATCACATCTAAAGATGGCAGAATGCTTGTCATCTTAAGGAAATAAATTGATGAACATATTTTCTAGTTCCAGTATTACTGCATTTAGACATGTAACCAAAATACTGCCAGTAAGACTTACGTCATACTTGGTTATTGGGTTTAAGCTTCTCATTCACAGTATTAACAGAAATGACCTATCAAGTGTGCTATGATGAAAATAAAAATCCAGAAAAATACAATGTTGTTGTCACAGCAAAACAGTCGAATCATCATACTGCACTAATTTTATGATCAGCATCTGCTGATCACTTGCTGATTACTGTTTTATGAAGGTTACTTGAAATGGATGCCTGTTACTTTAGCAAGGCATCTTAAAGAAAAAAAAGGCCAGTTTACATGTGGTTATTGTCTGGGTTACTTTTAACCTGCTTGAAGTAAAATGTGATTCATAATGCAAGAGTCAATTAGAACTTAAGTTCTTACCTGTTTGGTACATCAATGTTCAAGATGCATGTCTCCAGTAATTCCCCATGGAGGTCTGTACAGGATGCCAGTAGCCACCTCTGATCATGGGATAAACAATATCCAACAAAGAGCACATTGTACTTCTGGCTTGCCTCTCCAAACGTCTCACCTAGCTCTGTCTGCTTGTCCTTAATTGGCGCCAAGATATAAGGAGGTGAATACACTTGGATAGGATGTGGACGCTGGAATTGAAAAAAACAATCTCAGTTTGGCAATGCATGCTAAGAAAAACTTTTTGCTTTTTTAAAAGAAAGAGTAATTTAAGCCATGAGATCAGAAGACAACTAGACTCTTCCCTATAAGGAGGGAGGAAATTACAGTACAAGTCACCTGCTCATGGCCATTCAAAGCAAGATTGGAAGAGAACGTGAAGCAGGCTGGTTAACCAATCTCTCAGCACAGGTTATACTGCATGGCATGGAAGAAATTCAACCTCATTAAGATTTTTAAATTATTCATCAGACAACTGTCACAGACTAAAGAAGGTTCCACAGCACAATAACATAAAACACAGTATTTCAGGGGAGGGAGGGAGGGAGGGAAATGAGAGAATTAAAATGTATTACATGTTAGCTTACAATAGATTTGTAAGTATGAATGTAACAGAACACTTAAAAACTGATTACAATTGTACAAATCTTATGGTTAAAAAAAGTGCAAAACACAAGCAGGCACATAGCATGTAAATGGAAAGTCATTCCATAGCAAGTTGACAGAAGGTTAGACTAAGAAGACATTATTTCAAACTGATAGTATACCTGACCTTTTTACACAAAGAATTTTACTTGAAATGCATATAATGAACAGCAAGACCACTGATGTGCAATAAAAGTGCGAGAACAGAAAATATCAATAGAAGTTACAAACTAATACGCACCTCTGAATGCTTAAGGGTCATATCTATGGTGGAAGCAGGACCAAAGCCAGTTAGTGATTTAATGTGGATCTGTGTGGGAAGCGGCCGTCTGCATTGAGTGTAAACTGAGAATGCCAGTGATTTTAAGTGCTGGATATAGAAAGTGTGATCGTCTTTCACTGGTTGTAGTAGATACTGGCAAGGCACAATCTGAAACAAAACAAAAGTTTCACGCTTCTATGCATCACATTATGAGGTAATAGCTTTAATGCAACGCCTTTAAAGCAGGCAGAAATCTAATTGCTGAAGCATGCTTATTGTACAATGCAAACAAATCCTTTGTTTGATGAAGGTTAGCCATTTCTATGTTCTGCATTAGTGTAAGATGGGTTTTGAATAAAACAAAAATCAAAGTGCTATGGAACACTTAGTTAATTTAAAAAAAAATTAACATACAATACGTAAAAAAAGATTCAATTTCAAGTTACCTGGACAGTGAATGCATTCCTCATATGCTCTGGCAGATTATCCAGCATCTCCATGTAGCACCGTAACAGGCCTAGTAGCCATCCACTTGTAAAAGATGACTCTTCTTCTGAAGAATATGTAAAAGGATCAACAAGATAGATGACGACAGCTGGTGGATATGCATTGCTGTCAGCTGACTCAGCTTCAGTAGGAATTCCTATCCGCTCCCTTTCTGTAGTACTGAAATATTAAAACATATGGATGTGAAATGATAGACTAACTTAGTTCAATTAATTTATGATCATACTTATTTCGACATTTTGTTTTATCTCGTGTAAAATGCACACTTCAAAAGCAAAACTTCTGTTATCAGCACTTCTCCCATGGCATCGCAGTGGCCAAGGAGCAGAGGTCCAGGAGTTTGCAGGAGGGTGGATCTGAGGAAGAGAAGGCAGTCAGTAGCAGATAAGGGCTAAGGCAAGATGCAGAGACCAAATGGTGATCTCACAGGGAGTGAGGGACGGTGCTGATAAATGTAATGGAGATAAATTACAACTTAACTCTTCAATTTTCTATATGCTCTGGGCTAAATATGCAGATTGATGCACAGAATTCTCATCGCAGCTGAAAAGCAGATAACCCCCCACCTCAAGTATCTGATTGGTTGTCTTTTTAAACAATGGAAATACTGAACCAAAGTTCAAACACAAAATTACAGTCACAACTGACAAATTATCCTTGTTGATCCACATACATTGATTAACAAAAATAATTTATATTCTTGTTTCTGCAACGTTCTGCTGATCTCATACACTTAACTCTTTTGGTGTCCCTTGCTCCATTTGCCTTGTATCCTGCCTCTCACATTTTTATACATCTCTCTCTTAGATTAATTGCCCCTGCCTTTTCTTGTCCTCATTTTCCTTCTCCATCTCTCCAGTTGCCAACGTCTCAGAAAATGTCTCAATCTCTTCTGCACTGTCTTTCAGGATGTGAGAGTTGATAAAATGCTCAATTGAAGGATTGATGGAGGCTCTCATGGACCAATCATTATGCATTTTGCCATCAATTTGCTACATTACAACAGTGACTATACTTCAAAAGTAATTCAGTGGCTGTAAAGTGCTTTGGGACGTCTTGAGGTCGTGAAAAGCAATATATAAATACAAGTCTTTCTTTTACAGTGTAATTTCATAACAAAATGTATCCAACAGATTAACAGTCAACCTCTGACAGCATTATTGTAGCCTATAATTTTGACGGTACATGATTAGGATGTGTGAAAGTGTCCATTTCTCTGTATAGTATATTCCACAAACTTTACATATATATACTTCAAGAAATGTTTGAGCAATGGTAATTAAAATGCTTCACACTGCTGTGACTACAGAAGTCCTAGGGCTGCCTGTTAACAAAACCAATTATGTACAAGCAGTTGTATAAAGTTCTTAACTAGGCTTATAATGTACATAAAAATCTCTTTATAAACAAATGCAACCATTATTGATGTGAATCTACTGTACGTCACACTTACCTCTCCTGTACTTCCTGCTGCTGTGCAGAACTCTGGGCATCTGAATCTCCACTTGCACTAGGTGTACTCCCTGGCGGTCTCTCTATACTGGTGCCTGAGCTACCACTCTGCACCTGAGCAGCCCCAACAGTCCCACCAAATCCTGAAGAGGATGAGGTTGTTCCTGTCTGATGCAAAACTGGGGTAGTGGTTGTGGTGGTAGTGGTAGTGGAGGTAGTAGAAGTGGAGCAGGTACCTGTTGACCCACTTCCTACACCAGAGCTGCCTGTTGTTACAGTGCTACTGCCAGTGCTGGTTGTGGAAGTAACTGTAGTGCCAGTTGTCACAGGTGCAGAAGTACCCCCAGTTCCTGACTGTGGTCCACTGCTTCCAGTTGTTGCCTGCCCCTGGGTACCAGATGATGATGCTGGCTGGTGTTTTGGTGGAATCAGCAGGCTGTTGTCAAGCGCAAGTGTAGCCAGGTACGGTGCTGGATTTAAAGGGATAAAAGGAATATTTACAGAATTAGTAACTGAATTTGAAGAAATGTTTTTCAGTCACATCCTTGTATTTCAGTAATTAATATCTCTTGTAAATCAAACAAATATAAATAAGCTGTGGTTTTTAAACTATTAAAAACTATTACAACCAATTAACCAATCTCAGCATCATACAATTTCATCTCCTACAACAAAAAGGCAAATAAAATCAATGAATTACAAGACTGCTGAAGTTGGCATTCTTGAATGAGGAACAGATTGCTCATTCTTTTCAGAAAGAAGCACGAACATCAATTATTACTTACCCAAATGATGGCGACAGACTTGAGCGTAGAGTTTTAACTTGGCAAGATTGTCATTCTCGTCGCTAACCCAGGCTTGAGAGAACCACTCATCGACAGATTCTTCTGCCAGCTTTTTTGCAGAACTCTTACCAACCCGCATGATTCCGTCTCTCAATACTTTGCAGATAGGTCTATGCTCACCAAGTCTGCATGTCTGTTAAAATAAAAATTTATTCAAGTCAATAAGCAAGTGCAAAGAATATCTATCAATTGGGAGGGACTATAATTTCACTCAATCTACTGGGGTTCCCTGGTTTTTGTGAACTTCTACGTATACTTAATATCCCTGAAATATTTTTCACAAGCAGGTATCTTCAACATAAAATTACTAAGCACTTAAAAGATTAAGATTCCAGTGGCTAAATGTTAGCTTCTTTCCTTTTGTATATTGAAGTACAATCTACTTCTGTTCATTCAAATATGTTGTTTGCACTACAAAAATTCCAAGTTATCCAATAAGTTTGAACGAAACAACTTCAAATTTACACGAGTAGGTGTATTCCCCACCCTGCCGTAGTTCAAGTTTTTGTCCAGAAAGGTCCCAGTTGTTCAGTTTTCATTTCCAAAACACATCGGATTACTTCAAATGAATTTCACCAAATAAAAGTTCCTGCAAGTCTAAAATCATTCATTGTCCCTGTTGCAATACACTTAGTATTTTTGTATCAACAAAGTACAACAGTGATGTTGAATAACCAAAGATTTAAGAATTAATTCTAACTTGTAAGGATTAAACATCATAGCAATTTTCTTTAGAACGTAAGAAATAGGAGCAGAAGTAGGCCATACGGCCCCTCGAGCCTGCTCCGCCATTCAATAAGCATTTATTCTGACCTCATATACAGCACTAAGATCCCTGAAGAAATTTTTGGCTCCAGTGAGCAAGGCCTCATTTTCTGGACAGACCACAATGTAGGCTACGTCACGCTGAGAACCGTATGGTTCTAGAAGCAGTTTCTCCCAAAAGGGCAGTGCAAAAGGAGAGATCATCAGGAAGTCTTTATCGTAGCCCAGAAGCAGTGTGGGGATAGGAAGTGGCTCCGGTGATTCCTCTGAACCTGAACAAAAGATAGCGATGTGCCATTAACCTCAGACAATACCAGAAGGTTGCAAATATAAACATTTTCATACTGCCGGACTTCGCTAGTGTATAATGCATTACATATAATGGCAAAACAGCCAGAAGAATAATTTCTACTTATTGATACTTGGTAGGAATTCAGACCAACTATAAAACAATACTTCCCAGTTATCACAACTAATTGGCGCTGTACAATATTTTAAACACTTCCCCATTATGTCCACTGTACCTCTTCAGTAACCTTTTGTACATATGAAGCCTAGATATAGCCACCATTTTTTGTGGGCTGCACATCTTCATAATAAAATTTATTTTATCTGCTGTGTACATCAAGTCCATCATCAATGTTGTGACTATTAATTTTCTTCCTCATTGGCTAAATGCTCAAGTCTATATTTTTAATTTCTAATGTTATTTTCAACTTTTGTTATTAACCACATTATTCAAAATGTTTCTCCCCAATCACACATTCTAGCAAAAAAAAACTAAAGCTCTGTTACCATGGCAGTTCTCCAGCTCTAAAAAAAAAATGAATTTCCAACATACCCCATATACATACATTTAACTCAGGAAAAAAAACCCCACAAATCCCTCATTCTTGACCCATATGCACAGCTCATTAAACCCCGCCAGGCCTCATTAATATCCCTGATACCTCATGACGCCCCCAGCTGAGACAACTCGCTACTCTCTAATTCCCAATATATCTATCACAGTGCATGTGCAAAGAGTGCAATTGTACTATGAGCTTAAAGTGACCAGACAACTCTTCCCAGAAGCCATCATGCAGTCCCAGGTCCCCAACCTTCTCCATTACACCCTTTGGTCTTAAGTCCAACGTGGCTGCTTCCTAGCCCACTCTCACTATTTACAGGCCTTGTTCAATCTGCTTTTTCTGTTAATACAAGTCCCACTCTTGCTGCTCTCCCGCCTCAACTCTGGGACTCTCGAAACCACTGCCTCAGTGCTATTTCCCAACTCTGAATTGGCCCAACACACTCTCAGCTCCATGCACATCCTGGACTTCACTGCTCTCTTACTATCCTTTTTCTAAAAATTGCTTGCTTTACTAAAATAAACTAAGATTTAATCACAATCTACACCTACGTATGTAATTTTAAAAACACACCTATAGGTTGGTGAACACAAGAGTAAATATGATTTTACACCAAGTTAATGAGCAAAACCAATAACAGGAATTGTAAAGGGATAATTACATTGAACACAAAACTGAAAATTGCAAGCCAGATAATAAAGATGTCTGTAAATAATTGCAATGGTGTGCAAACAAATAAAATAAGGGTTAACAGATTTTTTGTAATTTTTTCCAATAGCAATGTCATATCAACTTGCAATATTAATAATGGATCAATCGGTGGACTGCAGAAGAAATAATCAATTGGGCTCTGCCTCATCCGCACCTTCAAATACAGGCACTAATCCCAGTCTAATTTGTGAGGACAAGTCAGATGACCTTCAAGACATTTTTCCCCCCACTAAGCAGCATTAGTGGATCTGCTTTAGCAGTACACTTATTGAATTTAACAAAAGTAAATTCAAGTGCTGTTTTTGAAGAGGGGGGATTGAAATTTGCCAAACCTCATTATCTCCCACTACCTTGAAAATCCCTAATTTGATTGCTGTAAGCTTTTTTGGTATTAATAGGGGGGAAAAACGGAGTCTGGTGTGCACATATAACAAAAATATTTTTCAGTAAACCCTCTTCCCAGCAGATAATCCAGTCATAACCCTGCTCTATCACCAATTATGCAAAGTACCTCTTCTGTCTGCCATGTCACAGAGCCATAAATACATGTTTGGAGATGAAGAAAAATGAACGTAAAACCAGTTAAAACAGAAACTGTACAGAATGAAACTGAATCCTAATAACAATGTAAGTGCATTCAAGGCTGAAACATACTACCAAATCCCAACCATCAATGAAAGCAGAATTTTACCATAGGATCCTCTGCCTATCTTGTGGAACTGTTGCCAGGTGAGAGGTCCTTGCACATGTTGGATATTCTCCCATGTCCTTCCTGTTCGTTTCTTCTGAATGGCATCTTGTAGAAAAGGCTGTAGTGACAGCAACATACGGACCACATCCTGGGATGAAAGGACGCTTACATCCAGAACTGCAGACAAGAAACTTGTTATTGTAGTAAATTAAAGGCTCCACTCTGGACACAAATTTACTGCTGGCAATATTTAGAAATAAAATACACAAACTGCATTTTGCCATAAGAGGGGGAAGCTTCCCCCTCCCTTTCAAATCTGCCATCATCATCACTATCGTCCTCAAAAAAAACACCCTTGATCCCTCTGTCCTTGAAAATCACTGCCTCATCTCCAACCTTACTTTCCTCTCCAAAGTCCTGGAACATGTTCCCGCCTCCAAAATCCGTACCCATCTTTCCAACAATTCGATGTTTAAACCTCTCCAATCAGGTTTCCGTCCCTGCCACATCACTGAAATGGTCCTAATCCAAGACACAAACAACATCCCTTCTCATTCTTCTCTACTTGCCTGCAACCTCTGACAATGCTGACCACACCATCCTCCTCCAACACCTCGCCTCCATGGTCCAGCTAAGTGGGACCGCCCTCGCCTGGTTCCAGTCGTAGCCAGAGAATCTTCTGCAACGAATTCTCTTCCCGCATCCCCATTATTACCTTTGGAGTCCCCCCCAACGATCTATCCTTGGCCCCCTCCTATTTCTAATCTACATGCTGCCCCTCAGCGACATCATCCAAAAACACATCAAGTTCCACACGTATGCTGATGACACCCAGCTCTACCTCACCACCACCTCTCTTGACCCCTTCACTGTTTGTCCGACATCTAGTCCTGGATAAGCCAAAATTTCCTCAAATTAATCATTGGGAAGACTGAAGCAATTGTCTTCGGTCCCCACCATAAACTCCATTCCCTAGCCATCAATTCCATCCCCCTCCCTGGCCACTGTCTGAGGTTGAACTAGACCACATACAACCTTGGCATCCTATTTGATCCTGAGCTGAGCTTCCGACCCAATATCTGCTCCATCACTAAGACCACCTACTTCCATCTCTGTAATATCGCCCTTCTCCATCCCTGCCCATCTGCTGCTGAAACCTTCATCCGTGCTTTTGCTAGCTCCAGACTCAACTATTCCAGTGCTCTCCTGGCCAGTCTCTGCTGTTCCACCCTCCAAAAACTTAAGCTCATCTGCTTTTGGTTACTTGTCCTAATACCTCCTTTGGCTCAGTGTTAATTTTTGTCTGATTACATTCCTGTGAAACGCCTTGGGACATTTTACTACGTTAAAGATACCATATAAATGCAAGTTCTTATTGAAGCTTCAATAAGGATTTGAACCTAGAGGATTTATTTCATGTAGAGAATATTCATGGTAGTTTTTTTTAAAAATTCTTTTGGTGAATTTTCCCATTAATCAAGTGGAGATTCACCAGTGCTGGAGAAGTTTAAAAAACTGAACAAGCAGCCAGGGAAATGGCTGGAGTCAGTGGCAAAGAAGTGGAGCTTTTGGTTGAAAATGATGGCCTTAGTCTTCATGGTATTCTACGGGAGGAAACACTGGCTTATTGTTAAAAAAGAAATCTGACAGCAGAGGTATATGTGGGTGGTGGAGAGGTAGAGCTGTGGGTTGTCAACATACTGACTGTGCGCCTATAGATCATGCAGTCTCAGGTCTGGGGACATGCAGCATTCAGGCTCTTGGACACTGAACATACTTTCACTCCAATCCCTATCTCACCACTGCGACATTTCCATTTCAGATCCCATCAAACCTTGCATGCCTTTTCCTAGCAATAATTTACTGTAAATAATTTCTTTTTGCATAAAATACTTTTCGTCTTAATATATTCAAATACAACACACAATAATTACTAGCACATTTTCCAATGCAAAATGACATATGCCATATGGGAAAAAAAAATCAGCAAACTGGCTTCAGTAAGTGATGCACAAGGGGGAGCCAAGATACACAAAGATCCCAGAGGTAATGAGACAGTAGAGAATGAGACACAATTCAGAGTTTTATTTTCTTTTAATCAGCTTTGAATTCTAAAGACATGCGGAACTACTGTGATTATGCTAATAAATTACCATAACACCATTCATCAGTTGCTTCTTGGCATATCTTAAAAGGGGCATTCAACAGTCATTCTGAACTGCTCATTGGCACTAGTAAATTCTGAAACATTTTACATCCCAAGAGGCAGTTATTTCTGCCATGCAGATAAGTAAAATTCCTTCAGAATCCATTAATTGGAATACAGATTAAAACAGTTCTTATGTCAGTAGACGGTCTTGCATTTGAAATGAACGTACTCTGACGATCAACAGGGCAATTTTAACTCTCCCTGATGGAAGTTAAAATGGAGCGGCTACGTTTACCACTCTGTTCCTGCCAATCTGCGATTTAAAAGCCGCTGGATTTGCTGGGTGAGTCGCCCATGCAGCTGTCGGGAAACCAACAAGTCACAGAAGGCAAGTTATAACAACTTCCCTTTGTGTCCATTCTATACTCCTGAATGTTATACTTATTGCCATCTTTTAAAGTTCGCTACATTTCTGATATTCCTACTACAGTACATCATATTTCTGAACTGCCACAACACCCTCCAGATCCAGCATCTTATTTCTAACGCTTCAGAAATAACGCAGAGGTTGTGAACAAACTGATGCAACCTGACACACTGGCCAGGGAAGGTGGTGGAGCCAATTCAGAGGGACCACAGTGTGTGGCAGGTAGTTGAGACAATGGCTTCAATCTTTTCAACGATGAGCTAAGAAAGTTAAGACTCATCCAAGACTGCATGTTGGACAAACAGTCTGATAACACAGCAGCAGCGGAGGGGGTTGAAAGAATTGGTAGAGATAAAAGCTGGGCGTAATTGGTGGAGCAGAGGGACGTGGTGTAGAGATAGAACTGATGCCATCAGCATACACGTGGAAGCTGACTCCATGTCTGAGGACGATGTCGCCAAGAGGCAGCATGTAGATGAGGAACAGGAAGAACTAAAGAGGGATTCTTCTTCAGTAGAACGAGGAGAGGCAATATAAGCTAGAGGGCACAATTCTAAAAGGGGTACAGGAACAGAGAGATCTGGGGGTATATGTGCACAAATTGTTGAAGGTGGCAGGGCAGGTTGAGAAAGTGGTTAAAAAAGCATACGGGATCCTGGGCTTTATAAATAGAGGCATAGAGTACAAAAGTAAGGAAGTTATGTTGAACCTTAATAAAACACTGGTTCAGCCACAACTGGAGTATTGCGTCCAGGTCTGGGCACTGCACTTCAGGAAAGATGTGAAGGCCCTAGAAAAGGTGCAGAAGAGATTTTTTAGAATGATTCCAGGGATGAGGGACTTAAGTTACATGATAGACTGGAGAAGCTGGGGTTGTTCTCCTTGCAATAGAGACGGTTGCGAGGAGATTTGATAGAGGTATTCAAAATCATGAAGGGTTCAGACAGAGTAGGTAGAGAGAAACTGTTCCCATTGGCGGAAGGGTCAAGAAGCAGAGGGCATAGATTTAAGGTGAGTGGCAGAAGAACCAAAGGTGACAGGAGGGAAAGCTTTTTTTTAAAAAAACACAGCGAGTGGCAAGGATCTGGATTGCACTGCCCGAGGGGGCAGTGGAGGCAGATTCAATCATGGCCTTCAAAAGAGAACTGGATAAGTACTTGAAAGGAAAAAATTTGCAGGGCTATGGGAATAGGGCGGGGGAGTGGGACTAGCTGGATTGCTCTTGCATAGAGCCAGTGCGGACTCGATAGGCCGAATGGCCTCCTTCCGTGCTTTAACCTTTCTATGATTCTATGACTCCAGGGATGGGAAGAGAAGATATTGCTGGTGATGCTCTGACTTGATCCATTAGGTAAAAGTGGAAACCAGCAAAGGCAATTCCAGGAAGCAGGGTAGTACAGGGGAGGTGCTGTGGGAGGATTGTGCGGTTGGTAGTGTTGAAAGCTGCAGAGAGGTTAAGGAGGACAAAGCAGGATAATGCGCTGTGGTCAGAGTCACAGAATTAGAGTTGTTTTTGTGCTGTGGGAGGGGCAGAGTCTGGATTGGACGGATTAAAATAAGGAACTACAGGAGCTGGGAAACAATGCCACGTTCAAGCAAAAGAAAAATAGATTACCATTATATGATAGCTTAATACTATAATCTGCAATTTATCCTGTTTTTAAACCAAAACTTTTCCTTTGCAAGATGACCATTTTCCTCAGTATTATTCACTTAGTGTGATCAGCTACCAAGAAAGATGCACAGCATGTACAAAATGAGAAATTAACCCTTTTTAAACAGCAGACTTTTTGAGAGGGAGTTGAATAAAACAACACTTTGTGGAAATAATACCTATGAGCTTTCCATCAACAGGTAAACACCATGTAGCGATGTATGATCTGTGCACTGGACTGCTTTGATTCAGATCAACATTGTCAAAGAATTTTAATACTCTCTCCATGAAAGATGACAAGGAAGTTAACTGGCCTATTAAGAGGTTAAAATGCTAAATTTACTACAGAGAATTTATTTGGATAGATTGTCAAAAGCAGTCCCAGTTGTTTGGATGAAACTGGAAACATTTATTAGTATTTTTATTGCTGTGCAGCAGTACTGACTTCTTTAGTTCTTTTACCATGAGACTTTGCAGGTATTCAAAATATACACAGCTGGCTTTTTGGGGTTTGAGCAAGGAATTGGTTTCCATTTCCTTTCACAGATGCAGAAACATTTTCAAAAAAGTGCCTGTGCATAGTAAGTAGTGCAACAATATTTTTGCCTCAGCTGAGCAGTTAACTTTGGAACTGTGCAGTGGAGTGCTAGGGTATTGAGCATAGAGAGAGTACGATGCTGTACTAAAGTTCTAACATGGCATTCCACACAGTGGAGGGATTCAGACTAACTACTGTTATTCCACACACAGTTTCAGCTCTGCCATGGTGCAAGGGAGGGGGACAGCAAAGAAAGTCACAGATTACAGAAGTTTAAAAGTGACAAGCTAGTTAAGTTTTGGCAGCAATTACATATCTGACAGAAAATTGCATGGTGTCAAAGGGTCTTGTAGGAGGCTGCCTCTGTCAAACTCTAGTCAAACAACATTACATTGCACAGAAGAATCTAAAAAAAAGAAATAATATTAGATTATCTAACTTATAGCGTTCCCCGAATCTCTGAATGTCACTCAAGCCCACGTATAAACAAGAGACTCCAATCTAAACTGGGGGGGAAATCAGACCCCTCCCCTTTTGTTGTTGTTGAGATTTTAGCTGCGTGAAAGAGCTATGGAAATCCTAATCTTCTCTCAACCTCTGGTGCAATAGCACACATCATTTCTTTTGAAGAAAGCAGCAGATAAAACACCAAGTTGAGGAAATAAAAGAGGAAGCACCAGTTAAGAAAGAAATCAGAAGGGCAAACAGAAAGGGAGATTTTCTTGGGGTTTTTTTGGCAAATACTTTGTGCACAACATGAATGTTGTCAGCATTGTGTTTTGGAATAGTTCTGCACGTTTGGTGCCATTTTTGAATCAACCATTTCCTAGCCAATCAAGCACAGCCAACTGGAAAGCACAGCTCTTTCCACTTTGCCTGTACGAAATTGTAAATCAGTGATGTAGACTCACGATATTTAGTAGCTGGGTTGAGACTAACAAACTAGAACAGCAAATTGGATATGGGAAGATTTTGGAAAGATGAGTGAGCTAGCTGAGGTGGGAGACAAATTACACAGGACTATGGAGGAACAGTGGGATATTTAAAGCAAGCATTAAAAAAAGAGATTGCAAAGTTACAGAAAAAGAATATTCCATTAAAAAGGGAAACTAATAGTCATTTTAAGATGCATGGATAAATAAAGAGGTTGGGAACCAATTAAGACTGAAGATAGACTATGAAGAAACAAAAAGGAGTATATAAGTGGTTAAGATAGAGATTTTAAAAAAGCCATGTAGGTGAATGAAGAAAAAATTTCAAAAAAGATCAAAAGGAATAGCATATTATGAGTAAATCAGTAAATTGAGGAACATTAAAAGCGAAGAGGAAAAGCTTGTCAATTTGTAGTTCATAATCAGAAAATGGCAGCGGCATTTACCAAAAAGGATATTGGAGAGCAGGTGAATCCTAAAGTGGTTGAGAGCGAGATGAACAATATGATGATGGATTAAAGCAAAATTTTAGATAACTTAGTCAGGCTAAAAGCAAACAAAGCACCATGGGCCCAACATCCTCGGATCCTGAGGAGATGATGGAGAAAACTCCCGTAGCCCTTAATTATATTTCAGGACTCTATTGAGTGTGGATTTCTGCCGGAGGACTGGAGAGTGGCCAATGTAGTATCCATTTCTAAGAAGGGGTGCAGAGCTAATCCGGGTAATTACGAGCCAGTTATCTTAACATTTGTGGTAGGGGAAATTTTTTCAGAGTCTTCAATCAAAGATGAAATTACCGCATATAAAGATGGAGAAACTAGGAGTAGCCAATACGGATTTCAAAAGGGATGATTGTGCTTAACAAACCTCATTGAATTCCATGAGGAAATAACAGACATGGTAGATGGGGGAAATGCATGGACTTTAGAAAAGCCTTTGACAAGGTACTACACAAGGTTACTGGAGACAATTAAGGGGTATGAAATTATGGGGAGGATAGCAAACTGGATTAAAAATTGGTTAGAAGGGAGAAAACAAGGAGTCGTAGTTAAGGGCAGTTTCTCAGAGTGGTTGGACATGGGTAGCGATGGCAGAGGACTGGAGGATTGCAAAAGTCGGATCCCTGTTCAAAAAGGGGAAAAGGATAATCCCGGCAACTACACAGGCCAGTCAGCCTAACGTCAGTGGTGGGTAAACTTTAGAGACGTTAGCCGGGACAAAATTAATTGGCACTTGGCAAAATCTGGGTTAATAAATGAAAACCAGCACTGATTTCTTAAAGGCAAATTGTGTTTGACTAACTTGATTTGAGTTCTTTGATGAAGTAATAGAGAGGGTTGATGAGGGTAGTGTTTGATGTGTGGATGGACTTTCAAAAAGGCATTTGATAAAGTACCACATAATAGGCCTGTTAACAAAATTGAAGCTCATGGGATTAAAGGGGCAGTGGCTGCGTGGATATGAAATTGGCTACGGGTTAGAAAGCAGAGTGCAGTGAACGGTTGTTTTTCAGGCTGGAGGGAAATGTGCAGTGGTGTCTCCCAGGGGTCGGTGTTGGGACCAATGCTCTTTTTGATATATATTAATGACCTGGACTTGGGTACACTGGGCATAATTTCAAAGTTTGCAGATGACATGAAATTCGGAAATGTAGTAAACAGTGAGGAGGATAGTAGCAGACTTCAGGAGGACATAGACAGACCAGTAAAATGGGCACACGGCAGATGAAATTTAACAGAGAAGTAGGGCATTAATCATTTTGGTAGGAAGAACGAGGAGAGCCAATATAAACTAAATGGTACAATTTTAAAAGGAGGTGCAGGAACAGAGAGCTGGGGGCGTACACAAGTACAAAGACATACATAGGTCTTTGAAAGTGGCAGGACAAGTTGAGTAAGCTGTTAAAAAGGCAAATGGGATCCTTGACTTTATAAATAGAGGCACAGAGTACAAAAACAAGGAAGTTATGCTATAAAACCCTTGTTAGGCTCCAGCTAGAGTATTGTGACCAATTTTGGGCAGCAGGAACATAGGAATAGGAGTAGGCCATTTAGCCCCTTGAGCCAGTTCTGCCATTCAAGGAGGTCATAGCTGATCTGTGACCTAACTCCATGTACCTGCCTTAACAAAAATAATAAGGGATATGGGGCTAACAAAAATCTATCAATCTCAGACTTAAAATTAACAACTGCGCTAGCATCAACTTGAGTTTGCGAAGGAGAGTTCCAAACTCATACCATACCATCCTTTGCGTGTGGAAGCGTTTCCTAACTTCACTCCTGAAAGTCCTGGCTCTAATTTTTAGGCTATGTCTCCTAGCCTGAGACTCCCCAACCAGCAGAAATAGTTTCTCTCTATCTACCCCATCAGTTCCCCTTAACATATCTTGAAAACTTAGATCAAATCACCCCTTAATCTTCTAAATTCCAGGGAATACAACCCTAGTTTGTGTAATCTCTCCTCGTAATTTAACTCTTGGAGTCCAGGTATCACTTTAGTTACCTCGTCAAAAAAAATCAATCAGATGTGTCAGGCATGACCCACCCTTTACAAATCCATGCTAGCTCTCTGATCAGCTGAAAATTTTCAAGGTGTTCAGTCACTCAATCCTTAATTATAAACACGAGTAATTTCCCGACAACAGATGTTAGGCTAATTTTCCAATTTAAAGGAACAATTCCTGAATCGAGAGAACGTTGGAAGATTAAGGCTAGAGCTTCTGCAATGTTCTCACCTACTTTCTTTAAAACCCTGGGATTGAAACCATCTGGTCTTGGGGATTTGTCACTCTTTAGTGCCATTATTTTCTTCATTACTATTAATTTGCTTACGTTAATTACGGTGAGTCCCCGTCCCTGATTCAAAATTAGTTTCCTTGAGGTGTCCGGCATGCTATCCTCTTCCTCTACTGTAAATACTGAAGCAAAGTAATTATTTAACATGTCCGCCATTTCCTTATTTTCATTTACAATATCATCACCATCAGTTTTTAAAGGGCCCCACATTGCTCTTGACCACCCTCTTTTTCAGAATATAATTGTAAACATTTTTTGTGTTGATTTTGATATCCCTTACAAGTTTCTTTTCATACTCCCTTTTTGTAGCTCTTACCATCTATTTTGTCACTCTTTGCTGTTCTTTGTATCTCTCCCAGTCGCCAGGATCTATGCTATTTTTTGCATTTTTGTGTGCTTTTTCTTGTAGTTTTATGTTGTCCATGGCTGTTTTTTTTGGCAAGTAGAGCTCTTGCCCCTTAGGGATATAAACTGGTTCTGTATCACAAATTCTTTTTTCAACACCTCCTACTAATCTTCTGTAGTTTACTCATTAACAGATTTGCTCAGGTTACTGTGTGTGGATAGTCTCAATCTCATCCCATTGAAGTCGTCCGTACCTAAATTTAGAATCTTAGTAGCCGATACGGGTTTCTCCCTTTCAAACACAATGTTGAACTCAATCACATTAGGATTGCTATTAGATAAATGTTCACGCAACATTAGGCTGTTAACTAAATCTGGCTCATTATTATATCTAATATGGCCTTCCCCCTTGTTGGATCTAGGGCATATTGTTACAGAAAGCTGTCCTTAACACACACAAGAAATTCACTACTTTTCTGACATGAGCTCATCTGCTTATCCCAATCAATATGAAAGTTAAAAACCCTCATTAAAACCACTCTGCCTTTGCTACATGCGTGCCTAATCTCTGTATTTATACATTCTGCCACTTCACAGCTGCTACCAGGGGATTTATACGCAACTCCCACTACAGTCTTAAAACCTTTTCTATTTCTTAACCATAAAGTCGCCACTGCCTGCTTACCCCTCGTTATATCCTCTCTTATTAAAGTAGTTTCACTCAATCACTAAGACTACTCCTTCCCCTCTACCAGTTTCCCTATCCTTCCTATAGACCTTATAACCTGGTGTACTCAGTTCCCAGTTCTGACTATCTTGCAGCCATATGTCAGTAATGACTACCATGTCGTACCCTCCAAGTTGAATTTGCGCCTGCAATTCATTCAATTTGTTCCTTATTCTCCATACGTTTGTATAAAGAATGCTTATTTGGGCCACACATCTTAACCTGTCCTTCTGCTCTAATGTTTTTCTCACTCATTTCTTATTTCTCTCTCCTGACTTAATTACTTTACATCTTTTAGTTTAGGAAGGCCTTAGAGAGGGTGCAGAGATCATCTATTAGAATGGTACCAGGGATGAAAGACTTCAGTTACATGGAGAGACTGGAGTTGTTCTCCTTAAGAGCAGAGAAAGTTAAGGGGAGATTTGATAGAGGTGTTCAAAATCATGAAGGGTTTTGATAGAGTGAATGAGAAACTGTTTCCAGTGGCAGAAGGGTCTGTAATCAGAGGACACAGATTTAAGGTAATTGGTAAAAGGACCAGAGGCGACACAAGGAAAAAAAAAAATTTGTAGCAAGTTGCTATGATCTGGAATGCTCTGCCTGAAAGGGAGGTGGAATCAGATTCAATAGTAAGTTTCAAAAGGGAACTGGATAAATACTTCAATGGCAAAAATTTGCAAGGCTCTGGGGAAAGATCAGGAGAGTGGGACTAATTGGATAGCTCTTTCAAAGAGTCAGCACAGGCACAATGGGCCAAATGGCCGCCTTCTGTGCTGTATCATTCTATGATTCTATACAAAAAACCCTACATTCTTGATCAGCATCCATAACTGTGACTGTTAAGCCTAATCCAAAAATAGTTAAGTTCACCAGAAGTTCAAGTTCAGAAGTTAATCTCTTTTTAGTTTGTGCAAAATACTACCTACTAAAAGTGCGATTGTTTCAACAGAAATGTAAAAATCAAGATATTAAGTACAAAGATCCGTCTATAGTCCTTTTTTGAGCACCGAGAAAGGAATATGTCCTTATTAGCATCTGCAGTAAAATGTGAAATTCAGCTTTGGCTATCATAACCCAATGTACAATATATGTATTTTCCACAGTATTTCTGCTTATAACAATGGCAGTGTATATCTATTATATCATTGCTGTCTACAATATTTTCTTGGGTAAGGGACAGTGCAGATTAATCATTTCAGGAGCTTGTAGTGTTGTACATTTAGGGTCAAAATCAGGGCAAGCACCAAGTCAAGGTAAAGCATGGGTGGAGGAAAGAAAATTGAAAACAGCAGGCAACCGTGAAGTTCCCTGCCACCCCTAAACAACTTGCTCAATGGTAGTCATGACCTGGGAACTAATCTGCTGAATTTAACATTGGCAAAGAAAAAGGAACCAACAGAGGGGATTAAAAAAAAGTTTGGCAACAAAACCATTTGAAAGCCTTTCTTGCAAAAAGCATTGAAAGAGGCATTTCTCTCTCACTATAGGCAAATGGTTCCATTCCTTGTGGAAAGGGGCACATTTGAATTATGATTAAGTTACAGGAAATTCAAAAATACCAATAACCTTAACCTAGACAGATAGTAGGGAAGAAGGGTTAATGGCAGTTTCTGATCAAATTATGTAGCTTCGCATAATTGAAATTTTAATGCAACAGAAAACATACCATTACTATTGGGCCATGGGTGTAAACTCCTGCTCCTTATTAGTGCTTCATCTATTCTTCCACCAGAAGGATTATCCACATACTGTCGACCCTGCTCCAGGGCATTGAAACACTCTGTGCAAGAATCGCTGCTATCCGCTCTCAGCTTGTCATAGTTCCAGTTTGCTGATTGAAGTGCTGATCTATCTAAGGAAATGTAGTCCAAAGAACTTAGAGAAGTGAAAGGTCCTGTACACTGGTCCTGTACGAGAAAAATTAGGTTTGATGTTAGGTCCTGCGGCCTCTTCGACCCATCAAACCCTTGGGGAACTATAGAATTCCTACACAGTATCAATCGTCTTTCTGCAGCTTGACCAATTTCAGAGGTCCTCCCAAAAATATCAAATTCATCCTCAAGAAAGAGACCTGCATTATATCCAAGTCTGCGATTTACAACAGCACTAAATCCACAGGTGCATCCAAACTGGGCTTCATTGGTTGGATCTGGGATGTACAAACCAACATCTGCCCCTTTGATATTCATATTACAAACACAGATGCAGCAGCTATCGAAGTTGCGATCCTTGAAGAAATTCATCACCGAATCTGACAAGATTAGCGTAACATACAAGCTGTGTGCTTGTGGAATTGACTGTATGGTTGCTGGCTCCACTGAATTCAACGGTCGCGTTGTCGAGGGTGTAGAGGCAGGAGAGCAGAGATCAGCACTGTCATACTTCACCGACCCCTGTCCACTGGCAGTACCACCACCGCGAGGAGTCCGTGGTGTTCTTGGTGTACGAGGTGTTGGGACAGAGAAGCGAGGGGTTGCTGGAGATGGCAATACACCAGCACCGCTGTTACTGGCAGGTGCAGTACTACTTACTGCTAACGGTGTGCTCATTTGAGGAGTGCTCATCTGAATATAATCCTCCGTCAGACTCCCAACACTAGGCACATTGCTGTAAGAACAACAGCTGGTTTTAGAAAAATATCTGTGCTGCTGGAGAATAATTGTGAAATTAGCTATTGTCATGTGCTGCAGAAGACTACCAAGTAGTATTGACACTGTCAAAAGTATCAAAATATTTTTTGCTTGCAAACAATGGTGCACATTACAATCACACTTCTAATATTCAGTGTGATTTAGAAGTTTTTTAAACCTCTCATCCCTCCTATATCTAACTTACAGAATACCACTAACTATAGTAAGTTGGCTGGCAATTCCAGCAATATTGTAAATATATATTTATATTTAATTATTTTTATTTCCTTGTCTTCAGTTTGAAGTGCAGTTGTACTTATACACTAAGAAACATAGGAAAATATAAACAGAAAAATTTAGTGGAATCCTGCCACATTTACTTTGTCAGGATAGACCAAAAATATCTAGGCTTGTATATAAGCAGAATTGCAACTACAATTACTTTATCAAGGGGAAAAAAAAGCAAAATGATACTTTGGTACAACTTACACTACAAAATTATACACTTGTGTTCACACACCATTTGAGTTAAGAGAAGACCATTCTTCCAATCTTTAGCTTCTAAAATTAGAAATATTTTGCAATTATCTTCAATTTAAGCAGTGCCTTCCAGTTGCATACATGTGTGCACAACATCCCAATGTTTTTAAACACCTGATTCTAAAAGCTATAATTTGAGAAAAATGTTTTCCAGCACTTACACATATCCATCCCGAATTAATGAAGCAGGTGGTGGTACAGGCAGTTGTTCGATTTTAGGAGGAATAGCCCATGATGGTCTGTATATGCAGGCATCTGGTATTTTCAGTGGGGTAAGGCATTGACTGGGTACTGCCTTCAGTGGTGCAAACATTGAAGACCCAACAAAAGCCTTAGCCTTTGGGGGTTTGTGTACATAAGAAAAATCCTGTAACACAGCATCAAATAAGCCTGTAATTTTGAAATATACTTCTAGTAACCAAAAGGACAAAGTAATACATCATTTCAGGATTTTTTAAAAGCCTGGATCAAAAGTAAAATTTGAATAGTGCCTTTTAAAAAAATATTAAAGAATACACAGAAAGTTCTGATTACAATTTTTTCCATGGAATCGCCTTAACATTCAACTTTTTTTTCTTTTACTGACCGTTATTTCTTCAGGCTTAGGGCTGCCCAGTCCATCTTCCACCTCCATTTTGAATTCTGTGAACTGGGCTGCAGTCACGCTGCCTACTGGATTCTCTACACTGTTCATCCCTGCAGGCATCTCTGAATTAACACCATCTTTGTAGCTCATTACTGGAGAAAATGCTGGATGCTGCTCCAGAGATGGAGGGGTAGGAAACATTCTTTGCAGGTCTGCAACAGCTGAAGGAAACCAATTTTGTCAAACACTTGTTCGTTATTGCAGACAAATCTAAATTCATAAATCACTTGTTTCAAATTCATCACCCACTACCCAGAAAGTGCTATAAATATCGGTCTCATTATTACTTTATATTCCTCAATAAGTTATTACCAACTCCACCCTAGCAATGTTTAAAAATTTCATACTGAACATATTCCTAAAAAAAAAGCACTCAATTTTTATAATAGTACCTACAAATTACATTAAATTCTACTTTTTCTGAATATTCCAAGTTCTAAAATTTGTAACATTCTCAGGACCAGAACATGGAAAATGTCGACAAACACCAGAGGTGCTTACTTGGAGGATAAGGCCCTGCAGTCTTCACTTCTTTTCCAACAGCCCTGTCTTCTGATCCTACATTTGCTTGCTTAGACCGTGATGGGGAAGAAATCTGCAACAGACAGAAGTATTCTTTTGATAAACCATAAATAAAGCTATGCGTTTTTAGTGATTTCTGAAAAAAAAATCAGTTTAATGTTTCAGGTTTAGTTTGGACCCATCAAAAATGAGTAAGAACTGTGGGGCAAAAAATGGTCAAATGTGCAATGATTGAAAAAAGTTGTGTGCATTTCAGCAATATTTATTCCCAATGTATTCTCTGTATGAGCAAGCTTATACATGCAGAATTATTACATGAGGACTCAACTGTGATTTATTTTTAGTTGAAGCAACAAAAAATGAAAAGCTCAACTGTTTACAAACGTAATTTTTGTTTTCTAATCCTCTCAAAATTGAAATTTCTAGCTCTGTCGTAATGCAATTCCTCATGGAGCAATCATACAAGAAATAGAGCTGTGTCAAAGCTGTAAAAGTAATCACAAATAGTACAAACTTGCAACTGATATTCTCTGCAGAACTCTTCAGTTGTCTTGTGAGGCGGTTTTATGCGGTCTCGGCCCTATGTTCATTTGCTGACTGTTCTGAAGATAGGCTTTGTCTGAGAATTTGTGTTATTAGCAGCAGGACTAAGCAGAATGCAGAGAGTTTAGAAGACAACCTGGCTTAAGTTTGGCAGCACATCAAACGGCAATGGACAGAAAACTAACGGGGAAATAGCAACATCTGAGGCTAGCATTCCCATGTAGACCAGCAAATTCACCGTGGAGCTGACCTTTCTTCACGAGTTGTGAAAGAATGAAACACTTGCAGTTGTCATCAGATAATTGGGATTAAAGATCTTCTTGTAGGAGAGCCAGAACAGTTGTATAACAGATCAGGATTTGTCACCTGTATGAAAGCCTTCATGATTCAGGTTTCAACCAACAGTAGTTCCCCATTTGTCACTAAATATTCCAGGAATCTCCAAACATGGCTACGGCCTTTCTGTCGTCGTCTTCAGTCAGAATATCAATAAGGAGTTGGGTTTGACACCATATTTCTGATTTTCTTCCCCGGAATGCAGCTCAGGTATAAAGAGATGGAACACTTCAGTGCAAGATAAATCCTGTGTGTCAGTAGGCAAGAATTCCAGCTGCTTCCATGCAGTTGCAAGGGGCTGCAGGCTTCCAAACAGGGGCTCCATTTTCATTCTGAGTATCTGCCCATCTCCTGTTGTCCACCAGCTACTTCAGAGCATCTGCATGAGGGTTTCCATACTTTAGCAACACATCAAGCTGCTGGACTAACTTTTTGAAAGCCCGAAGCAGCACTTACAGTTCAAATCCAAGTAAAATAAATTTTAAAGACTTGGTTTTTATTGGAAGATAATGATAACAATAAAAAGGTAAAAATTCAATCAAAATAGCCTGAAGGGGAAAAATGGGAACTTTCCAGAGGGGGAAAAAGTCAATAAAACCTGAAAATGCAAAGCTCTAGTCATAAAAATCGCCAATTTTCAGCTCAACCAACATTTCAGAGAAAATCGTTGCTCAGGTATATGGAAATCTCATTAAAACAGATAAGTGTAACATTTTATGAGATCAGATTCGATAGCCTATTTGAAATTCTGATCAAATGATTTAACTGCTTCATAAAAATGGAAATACACACAGATAAATAGACATAATATTTCGCTATCCATTCGTGATTAATGTAATGCTGAGTTGAAAATAGTCCAACATATTATCTCACTGCTTAACTAGCTATTTTCTTACATTAAATCGAGACATAAACTAAAGCAGCAACTTTAATAATCTAATTCTACTAAAATGACAGAACCAAATCGTAACAATATGAGGCGCAATTCACTTTGGGCATTTGATTAGTTTTAATACTTCAATGTATAAATATGGAACCATTTTTTGGGAGGCCAAGTAAAAACAACGTTCACAGCCGGTTTCCACAATGATATATTAATTTATGGATTCATTCATATCCACAAGATGAGCTGAATTGTCAACAGTGTTTGGGAGCTTATTTAAGCAGCATAAGGTACAGCATTACATACTCTTCAAACAGGCCAAGAACATCAGAGATCAATTAGTGATATTTAAATTTCATGAGCAACTGATCATAAAGAAACAGAAGGTCACTTTGAGTGTGTTGACTTTTGTAAATAGGCATGCACTTACCCCATTTTCCTCATCATCAGAGTTGTCAAAAAGATTGTCTAGATCATTCAAAGATACCACCAGATCAGTCTCTCGCGTGAGGCTTGCGGGAACCGTCCGCCCTGTTGGAGACTGTCGTGTTTCTAAAGGAAAAAAAAAATCAGCATTCTAAAACTCTATTTATCTTGGTAAATACAATAAACTATCTTGTAAAGTGCTCTTTCTTGATTGCATGTGTCATTCTTGAAAGCATCAGATGCTCTTAAACGCATAAGGAATGTTGGATACCTGATTTTGGAGCAGTGCTAAAAATAGACATGGCATCTTTCCCATCAGGCAACTGTGTAGCGTGACTCGCTGGAGCTTCCCTAGTACCAAATCCATCTTCAAGCTGAAACAGAAAACAATGTATTCTGAAATATTTTTGATTTGTCTGCAAGATATATAAATTACACTGACAGAAATAAACTGCTGCAGATTATATCCAACTCGAACTCCAGAATATATGCCTCCACATATTTCCTGCATATTAAATATTCCAGACTAGCTGCTTTTCTTGGCATGATAGTAGTGCCACAAGTTCAGGAACAAATCAGGTTCTATGATTTATTCCATTCTATCCATCTGATATTTAACCTCTGAACCCTTAATCCAGATGTTTCATTTAAAAAAGGAGAGATTAATCAACACACAACAAATTGCTTTAAATGATCCACAATCTGTAACAAGTCTGACTTGAGGCATATCAATTTTATGGTTGTGTGCTCATAGCCCAAGTTAAATAACCTGTTGGCATCCAGAAAATCTGTTGCTCTTAGCTGGTTATCTTCAAAATTACACGGTTTTGAGGGGTAGGGGGCACAAAACTGGTTTCCCAAACTATTCCAAATGCAGCCTCACCTGTGATCTGATACAGTCAGAAAAGTTTATTTTGACTCTATTCAAATGGGATACATCCAGTATATGAATAACCTTGTTGATAACAGCTTTGAAATATAATGAATGCATACTTTCACTAGATATCCCTTCATGATGTATGTTTCAAGTCTGTGGTTTGAAATGTCATACCTACATTCAAAATTTTTGCTATTCCTTGGCCCATCCATTTTAATGTTTCAGATGCACACACAGGCCATCAATCTCCTATTTTCATCACTTGCTCCCATTTCATATTACAAGTATAGAGGACAGATGACATTTTTGCAGAACCCCTGTAATCATGGTCCTCGAACGAGGTTTCTTTTTGGGTTATGCCTTCCATTGTTAAGCAAGTTTAATATAACCCTTAATCTTCTTGCAAGATGCTTATCTGGAACCTTATCAAATGCCTTCTGAAAATCTAAGTATATTATTTCCCCTGAATTGCCAATTAATTTAATTACCTCCTCAAAGAATTTTAGTCATTTATGAGGCATTACCTATTGATCCTAAATCCATGCTTATTACACCTTGCAGCCTCTATGCTCTTTAGATCAACACAGAAGAATGCTAGTGATGTCAGGTTAACTGATCTATGATTCCTGGATTAGGTCTCTCACCTTTTTTATAATTAGGCTTACATATGTTTATCGCACACCCAGTATACTATGATCAATATATAAACCATCAATTTCTATTGAAATATTGGAAAACTTAATAGAAAACTTAAAATAAGGAGATGACTCTGCAATAATTCCTGCTCCCTTTGTGAGGAATGTTGCCACCCACATACATACTTGGACCTTAAGCCCAAGCACAAGTCAATGCATTTTTGCCAAAACACACTCCATTACTTTGTGTCCTATTTAAATCCCACAATAAACACTTTTTATTCAATCAATATTTGACAAAAATGAGAAACAAGTTTTAGTCAGCTGACTCAATAACAGGATTGTATGTACATAAAGCTTATGCTTCAAACATCTGGATTTCTGAAAATTTCCAGTCTTTTCCACTTCAGCATAAATTACCAGATCAAGGGCAGAAAAAATACAGAAGAGTCAGAGTCAACAAATGTAAATTAATAGTTCATCTTTGGGGAATCTCTACTGGAGAGCTAGGTTTGACACATGGAAAAGATTATGGTGTCATCTATTGTTCTGAAGAATAAAGTCAGTAAGAACAAATGGGTAATACTATTGCTATCAATGCAGTAAGCTTGTCCAAAAAGTCAAAAGATGCAGCCATCTACAAAACAAAACATATAAACCACTCCCTTTAGATGCCAGGGCATTCTGTGAATATATGCCTGAAGTCACAATATGCTCCTGGATAGAACAGCAATCTAAAACAAACCTAAAGATCATGTAGGATTTTAATACAGTTTCCTCAGTAATTGGAAAAACAGGGATGTGCTAGATTTTTTGAGAAAAACGTTGCACCTAAAATGAGGGTCGGTATGTGAAGATGTTTTCCTTTTGATTCAAATACATAAAATGATAAAATACATACAAAGAGAATCAATTATGGCATTGAGATTTTAAATATCCTCCTTCAAAGTTAAGAACTGTCCCACTTACATTACAGGTACAATAGGGCAACTATCAGAAGCAATTTAGTTTCCTATATGTTCAGTCTTTCACAACTTGGATATGAACTGTAGAAGTCAGCAGCAAAATAAATGAAGAAAGCCTATCTACAGAACCTGCACAGCTGCATCCCATTTTGTGGGATACATGTTCTTCGGGAATAATTTAAAATATTACCTTGTTCTGTTGGGATTTCTTTGTCATATCTTTCTCAGACCCAAGTTTATACTTTTTAATAGAAGTAAAGCTGTATTCAATATCACCGTCCACAAAAGTATACGGGTCATTAAGTTCCCCAGGACCTTCGCCATGCTGCTGCATAAGTCTAGTTGGGTCCAGGTAATTAATTTCCTGGATGTGTATCTGTATCCTCTCTTCTGAAACTTTGAACCGTTTATGAGGTTGTGCTAGAAGTCTAAAAATGAAAAGCAAAAGACTTAACAGAATTTGAAACATTAAGAAAACATCTGGTTTGAAGTTTTTCAATAAAAATGAGGGTACATATCAGGGACAGGCAATTTTAAAAACCTGAAGCACAAACTGTCTAATGAATGCTGTATGCATGAAAGTGTTACATTGGCCACAATAGAAAGGGTTTATTTTCTGAAAATCAGCAGTTCTTGATACATGTTATGCTTATATCTTTCTGGAAAGTTGCACAAGGTAAAACTATACATCAAAATGTACATTCCTAAATTGGTTTAGGTTGCACTCAAATCTATACATGGTCAAAGTTATTTTCTGTCCACTTGATTTTTTATTTTCCAATCAATCAATTTTTGCAACTCAAGAAACATTTCACATTAAAAACAAGAAATGCTGGACATGCACAGGTCAGTCAGCATCAGTAAAGAATATGATGAGCTTAGGATAAAGGTTAAAAAGACAATTAGACAGGCAAAGAGGAAATATGAAATGAATATATCAAACAATATAAAAAGAAATAGTATAGTACCCCATCCTATAGGCACACAAGTAATAAAAAGGAAAATTAAGATAGGGATCAGGCCAGAAAGAATGAGCAAGATAAATTCACAGGAGATGTTACTGAAATGACAGGGATGCTGAATAGATACTTTGCCTCAGTTTTCAATGAAGAGGCAACCGAAGAGGAAATGGCAACAGAAGTAGTCAAGTGGAATATTACAACAGCTACGATAGAATGAAAGCAGGTAGCAGACAAACTAGCCAAACTTGAGGACAAGGCGCAGATGGATGGCAAAGATTCAAAGTGTCAAACAAACTAGGCAGGTGATAGAAAAGGCACTGGTATGCAAAAATTAAATAGGGAAAAAGGAAAGTGCCAGAGGGCTGGCAAACAGCAAATGTAATTCTGCAAATGTACAGCGTCAATTCCTTCCTGATCAAGAAAGATAATTCTGTCCTATTTCGATCGCCTGAGGGGGTTGGAGAGTAATTTTCCAGAGTATTTTTTCCCTTATTGACCTTGGGTTTTTGCCTCTCCCAGGAGATTACACAGCTGCGGGGGAGGGAAGAAGTGTTTAGTCATGATGCTCTGACCATCATGGTGTGGGGCAGGCTTGATGGACCAGCTGGTCTTTTCCTGTCTGTCAATTTTGTATGCTCATATTTTACCAGTATAAACTTTCAAGAACATTCTGAAAGCCATCTTATCTCAAGATGATTCTCTTGGTTCTACCTAAATTACAGACCAATTAAGTTTAGATGGAAAGTTGGCCAGGGAACACTTCGAAATTGGAAAGAGATGGACGTGTAACGGTTATGTTACTGGACTAGTCATCCAGAGGCCTGGACCAATAACCCAGAGGATGAGAGAGTTCAAATCTTACCATGGCTCTGAGAATTTGAATTCAGTTTAAAAAAAGACCTGGCATCAGCAATGTATCCATGTAGCTGTCAGATTGTCAGAAAAACCCAACTGGTTCACGACTGTCCTTTAGGTCTGGCCTATATGTAACTGTAGTCCCATACCAATGTGGTTAACTCTCAACTTCCCCCTGAAGTGACCTAGCAAGCCGCTGAGTTGTATCAAACTGCTACCACCTTTTCAGGGCAACTAAGGATAGGCAATAAATGCCAGGTCTTGCTAGCGATGCCCAGAGCCCGAGAATATATATTAAAAAAAGTGAAGAACAACAAAAATACGAATGAAGATTGAAATCACAATAGCCTCAAGGTAGGATTGCATACTGCATTCTAGCTCTAACGGGCTGTTGAGTGGTAGAATAAAGGTTTGTGTTCATGATACTCCAGAGTTCCTGACCTCAAATATCATGCTGTGGGCAGGCAAAAAATAGGGGCAGGTGGTTCCACACAGGGAGGGAGGAAAAATCTCCCTGGATCACACACACAAACCATAAAGCAACAGTGGGAGGAGAGCTAGATGCAGGTCAGATGCAGGGAGAGAACTTAAGACCCTGTGTTGCCAGGCTATTCAAGTGCAGGAGCATCAAAGGCGAGGCTGATCCTATCATGACCCAATGTATACTCATGCCCTTCCAGCAGACTTCACTGGCTCACAATAACTTTGGCCGATTTTCTGTTTCCTATCCCAGGAGACCTGGGTCCAACCATGGCCTCAGCTGACCCCAGTTAACTCAGCACAAACTCAAGACCAAACCTGGGATCTTCATTTACATGGCATCAGTATTTACTGCCTTACCGAGCTGAGATGCTGGGAAGTTCGCCCCACCCAGCTTTTGTAAACCCAATCTTAAATTAAATCATGACATTTAAATTTAAACTAAATAAACTTACATTTAAAAGCATAATGCATTGACAAACACAGCCCCCACTCCAGTTTCCTTAAACTTTCCTTCACAGGTCACCTGCACATTATTGAGATAAAAATGACCTGCGCAAAATAAGTAAGCTTTTGCAAAAACTTTCATAGTAACCATGTCCCTTTGGCACAGTACTTCATTAGCTAATATGTATCCCTATTTCTTCAGAAGTATCCACTTGCACTTAATTTCCAGGCAGTCACTCCCCTTTTCTCCATTTTTGTTGCAAAGTTTCTATTTTATTTTCACCATCTCTTGTGTCTCCTTACACAATTAAGGCAACCCAATTCAATTTCCTCTCATTCATTTTCCCAGTTACTATCCCTTCCCTTCCACCTCAAAAGGTCAGCTTCTCTACTCAAGTCCTCTCATTCTCTGGATTATTAGAATTCCTCAGAAATTCATGCTATTATTTTCTATAAATAGCAATAAGTAATTTGTGGTGGTTTCCCAGCAACATACAAAATTTGCAAAAAGACAAATAGTAAAACCATAACATAATATTACATATTTTCTCAAATTCATTGTGAAAATTTCATGACTAAAAATCCTTATTTAAAGGCAGTCTAAATCATCTGGCAATGAAATTTACGCCAGAATAGATTTTGCAGCATTTTACAGTAAGAATGCGGTAAATATGCTCACTATGACAATTTTTAAATTGGAATTTTTCAGGTATTGCTTATCACAGAGTTTCATATTTACCAAAACAAAAGATATGCTATGCAACATTATAAAAACTAGGTTTATTTTTTTTGGGGTGGGAGTGGGGGAGGAAGTGGAAAGGGGCAGAAAATGCAGATACTGTTCGTGCAATGCCAAATAATACTAAAATAACTAGGACTGGCAACAGCTGGCTCTGGAGCACGTTACTTGTGTTACCGTAATGATAATTAAGTTAAAAGACCTTCCTTTCAACTGTCAATTTGGATTCAGTAAGACAGATGAAAATGTGGATGCATCTACTACAGTTAAGCATACAAAGGTTTGAATAATAGAATTTATATGCAAGAGGCAATTTTGCCTAACAACAGACAGTCCAAGTGCCTATTTACCATTTCACCTAATCAGTTAATTGTTCATCGTTCCATTCACTAGTCACTGTGCATCAATCTTCACTCAGTCTTAGTTAATGTAAAACATCTGTTTTAGTACCGCAGCATACTTTGTGTTTACAATTAATAAATGATTTAAACCTATGAACTCCTATTAGGTAGGTCATGGATTATCTGCATTTTTAAAAAGCAAATCGCACTTCTATGTACCACTTAAAAATCTCAGATGCAGTAAAGATACAAGTCAAATAATTCTTAAATACAAATAGTATTCCACAAATATTACCGTCTTAGTGCTGAACCATCTGGATTATCCATTTTGTTGTCACATCTGTCACAGTACAGCTCTGGTGGCCTGAACTCTCCCTCGACATGGGTAGGAGTCTTGTAACACTGCCATGAGATTTTGTCCGATGACTCCAAACGTTGCGCAGTGATACCATTATATAAAGTCGTCTCGCTGACCTCCGGCACTGGCGGTAGTCTTTGTGATAAAAGCCCAGTCTTATCATCAAGGCTGGGGATTGCCTGAAGTTCTAGACCATTGCTATACAGCAATGAATTAATGGGCACAGGAGCTCCTTCCAAACCTTCTGCCTCTGGACCCCTCGGTTGGGGGCTGAGAGTTGGTGGAAGTGGAGAGATGGGAGAATGTGGTGAATCCATAGGATTCAAATTTAGTGGCTTGCTCTGGTTTCCTGGAGGCCCAGATGCTGGCTTGCCATACTTCCTACTGCTGTGCATTTCTAAGGAGATATCAATACCAACCAATCCAAGCTTCTGTCCTGTAGGGTCCTGCTCCATACAAAGCTCATCTGTTAATGAGGGTCGATGATGAAATGGAGTCATAGGTCTTTTCTGCTGCTTATCTCCCTTTTCCTGCTTCTCATTTGTTTTGTGCTTAGAAGAGGCATATGATGGCAAGGAAGAAGCGGAAGCAAGCCCAGTATTAAAGCCAGGCTGGGAGATGGATGGAGGGCGGTTTGTGCCCATTGTACTTCGTTGTTTCAGAAGCTTTTGCCTGAAAAATAAAAATAACATTCAGAGGCAACTGTCAAAAATAATAGAACGCTCAATGCATAGATTCAAAAGTGACTCCAAGCAGCATCACGTCAGACATAATTGAGAAGACAACATTGGGTGAGAACTCTGAATGAGAAGGTTAAACATCTTTTCAAAGTATTAAAGAGAGAAATCGCATCTTCAGCAGGCAACCAAACCGCATTTGTTCAACCTCCATATAGAAATAGAAATATACCAAAGAACTGCCTAACACATTGAGAGACTTAGCACAAGCATTTTGTCTGTTCAGTGAAGTATTTGAGTATTTTGCAGTTGTTCATTCTGTTGATTATAATCAAAACATTGTCGATTTTCATTCAGCTTCAGCCAGTCAGCACTGCTACATAAAGGCCCCTTTCACAAATCTGGTTATTATGGGATGGTGCCCAATCACCAGTCCTGCCAAAGTCAGATGTGAGTTCATAACTACCAAGCTCTTATCTCAACATGTTATAGTTATGGTCTTGACATAGGGATGCCATGTTTTTCCATTTGGCATGAAGGGATTGAACTTGGGACAGTCCACCAGGACAGCCTTCCAGAAAACCGAATGTCAGGATGTGCCCTTATGCTAAGTTTGGAGTAGCATCACACTTCTGAAAGTCAGAATAGACCACAGGTTGATGTGTCATTGGGGGCGATCAATTAAATTTAAAACAAATCTTCAAGCTGCAATGAACAAAAGGCTGAAGTTGAATCAACTGGAATAGACAGGCCCAGTTAGGCCTTGATGGACCGATAACTGATGTATGGCAAATACAGGCCAAAGAAAGTACAGTAACCAATAGGCAAATGAAACTTCACAAAAACTTATAAGGAAAGCACTTCCAGAAAGATCTGCAGAACTTTCAGGAATGCCTTATTATTAAATTATATCAATTTACAGATGGAGAAGACCATAACCAGAAAAATTAGATTTTAATGGGCATGTAAGGATAGCATTCTTGGCTGCTACTAAAAGAAGAAAAAGCAATGATGCAATAGAGGCCAAATGGAAGGTCACCTGACCAAAATTAGAATGCAGTAAAGCAAGTTTTTTTAAATGGACACAGTGTCCCAAGGCAATTGTTCCCCAAACAATGGATGATAACTTCTAAGGCCATATTCTTTATTACAAGCATCACAACATTTAATTGATTTTAATGCCTGCTTTTTAAAAAAAAAACAGAAAAGGGTCACAGCAGATGGAAATGCTGCAATAATTCCTCCCAAGTGAAGAGTAGCGTGAGAGAGTCGTTACTATATACATGTCACTGCTCACAACTTTTACTGTTACATTTGACATTTTTACCTGGTCAGTTCATGATTTTGCTGAAATATTACCATGACAATATTACAGTACTAATATCCTATTTGACTGATTGTGGATGCTGCACGAATAAGAAACAATCAGTTCTTCCTGGGTCAAGTTTGGTTGCTTTGCGTAGACTAAAGATAAACTTCATAAAGGAATAAAAACATTGACAGTTCACAATATTGATGTACAAGTTATGCAATACCTGACAGCTTAAGTTTAAGCATAATAAATATTTTTGTTTCAAGCAGTTCAGCGCTTGTCTCCTAAATTAAGTAATGAGTTTGAACCCTGAGGTTGCCTAAGAACCAAACTCACTTACTCAGTTGCTGACTTTCCATAGTTCTCACCTCACAATGGAGAACTGTTCCTTCTCAAGGAGCTTTGGGGATTGGGGGGGGTGGGAAAAGAAGAGAGGGGGGACAAAGAGAGAGAGAAGGAAGAAGTAGTCAACTTGTCCAGCTTTCTTCGCTTGACTGATACTTTCTGCTGTCATCGATTAACCAACAGAATTGATGCAGTTGAGAGGGGGAGGGGGCAGAGCAGGGAAAAATCCACTGTCCAATCCACCCTCATCCATCCACAGAGGTTTCTATATGGTGTTTGGGCTTCAGTAAAGGGGGAGTAGGGAGAGAAGAATATTGAAAATATGTTTACGCACATTTGTTAGAAACCAGTGCACTTCCAGATGATTAAGTATGGAAAAAAGTCACATCATAGGACTTATATATGCAGAGCAATGCATATAGTTTGTTTGCTACATGAAGAGAGATAGCCTACCTTGAACATGAACAATTTACTCTTTGGCCAGGCTCTGTAAAATCCCAGGAAGCAGCATTCCTGGCCACCTCTTCCTCAGAATTTTCACTAGTTGAATGTCTTCTTTTATACATGTGTATTAAAAAAATACCAAGTCAGTTGTGCTGTTGATATCTCTTAAAATATTCAACTTTACAAATCAACTCGGCACGGCATAAAGATAAAATTTTGCTTATTTTGGTTGAATGTTTCCATTTTATAAATAATGTTTTAGTGCAATTAATACTGCATTCTTTTGCTAGCATAAACCTTATAACACATACAAAAGCAGTAATTCTGTATTTGTTCATTGCTTTAACGAGCATAAAATTAAATCCAACAGCGGGATTTTTAAAAATACTTAATAGCAATGGAAAAATGGTCAAATTTAGGGTGCTTCTGCAGTGATCTCTTTTGGTCTCTTTTATTGAAAGTCAATTTTGTTAAGTAAAGCAAAAATATGTGGGATATCATCTTGCTAATGATTTTAAATGGAAGTGAACAAAGCTGCCCACATCACACTATAGAGGCCGAAGTATGGATCACACTTTTGAAGTCCACATTGGATGGGTTTATGCCATTTTCCTGGGAAATGGCAACTGTTCACGTGCCAAAATGTTCTAAGAGCACAGATTTCAATCTGCTTGCAAAATAGGCAAATATTACAACACATTTGGTTTGAACTAAATGCCACATAGTCCCCTCAAGACGTAGTTGGTAAAGATAAAATGTAATGAACCATAATAGCCAGCAAGTCCAATGGTTAACCTTCTGTTGTGTCGAGTTAGCTGATTTGAGCCAACAAACGACCTAGGTATGGGTAAAGGATGCCTCTATTTTGTCCTTACCCAGTACAGCGGGTTGCAAACTAGCGGTCCGCCATTTTGGAGCCTTAGAAACTCCATTTTGGGGCCTGGAAAAATGGATGCTACGAGACCCAATTTCTAGGCCTTAAGCTCAACAGAAGGAGGAAAAAAGCAGAATGTTTCTGGCAACAGAGTGGTTTTCCAGAATTTTAATATAGTTTTCTGGTAGAAACAGACGAGGTTAATTTAGAAACAGAAAAGAGTTTAAAAGGGAAAGTATGCAAATGAAATAAAGGGAGTAAAGGAGAAAAAGTCAAATCGACCAGCTATAAGCAAAGAAAAGACAGATAAAAGAATGAGCTGTTCATTTGAACAAAAAAAAAATCAAGGAAACATGAGTAATGTTAAATGCAAGCAAGAGCAACAATTGCACAGCTCTATGTGGGAAATTAACTGAGAACTAAAAGTAATTGAGTCAGAGAAAGATGTAGATTTAATAAACTAAAAACTTGACTGCAAACTGGACAGTAGTGAAAAATAAACATTGCAGATTATAATAGAAAAGAAGGATTCACAATATTGGTGAAGGAGGGAATACATGCTGTAGTGGAATAATGTAAACCAAAAAATTGTTCAGACAGAGTCAGTGTGATTAAAGATTTTTTTTAACAAAGGCTATACTACAGACCCCTAAATGTGTGAGGGGAATGAAGAGGAAACTTGTAGACAGATCAGGGGGGGGATCAGTGGAACTAAAAGGATTGTTCTAGGAGATTTTAATTACCCACTCATTCATTGACACAGGGAGGCAGTGAACACAGAAAAAGGAATGGAATTCCTAAAATGTGTGTAGGGCTCCTTCATCAAGCAGTATGTCTGCATGTCAATAGGGAGAGAGTCATTGTAAGATCTAGGTATTAGTAACAAAATAGATCAGTTAAATGTGGATGAACACTTCAGGAGTAGCGACCACAAAATAATATGGTCCAAATACAAAAGGCAAAAGTCAATACAAAAACAAAAGCACCAGATTGGAAGAAGGCAGTTTTTAAAACAATGAGGAGTGAGTTAGCTGAGGTGAGGAGAAAGAGGAATTGGCATGCAGGACTGTAGATCAACAGTAAGATTTTTTTTGAAGCGGTGACTGCAAAGGTGCAGAATAAATATATGGCATTACAAAAGGTGACTACTTCAAGTTTCAGGATGCTGTGGATAAATGAGTGGGGGGATTGACAGACGATCGTACAAGATACAGGAGATTTGGGCCTATTGTACTTAATGTGCGCAACTCACTTAAGCCAAAAATTGCGCACTCAAGTCGTGAATTTAATTTGCACCCTGATTGCACGTGTATCCGGGTGCGAATATGCAGGAAATTCCAGGCCGATGAGTGAAATTGTGAGCCTAACTAACATTCAATCATTCTGTGTCACATCACACTCATTTAAACTTACTTTAGTTGTGTTTTGTTCAAGTTGCATTCTTTCCAGACTTTCTGAACCATCTGGTTGGTTACCTTCTGAGGAATTTTACCAGAATGTTTTGGGCTTGATGCATTTACAGCTCCTTCTTGTCCACTCACATGACTGATGACAGTCTGTGCAATCCCATCACCTGCTTTACAACAAAAAAAAATGAACATGAAAATACAGTGACAACAACCAATAATCTTTGGGATGGACTTCAGATAATCTTTAACCTTATACCTGCTTAAACATACGACATGTCACAGCCAGCCATGAGATAATAAATATTTCCCTAAGCTGAAATAAATAGATAAATCTAAAAAAAACAAGTGGAACTTGTCAGCCTTATCTTATTGCTGATAAAGTATAGCCATGATGTGGAGATGCCGGTGATGGACTGGGGTTGACAATTGTAAACAATTTTACAACACCAAGTTATAGTCCAACGATTTTTATTTGAAATCTACAAGCTTTCGGAGGTAAATGTTCCTTCCTCAGGTAAATGTTCAGGAGCTCCTTGAAGCCTACGCATTTATACATCACAGAACAATACATGGTGTTTACAGACTGCCCCTGCAACTGCCCATTGCCAAGGCAATCACCGTGTTCAGACAGAGAGGTGTCACCTACAGAACCCCCGAATACACATTCAACAAAAAAAAACAGGAAAAAAAAATTGTAAACAATTTTACAACACCAAGTTATAGTCCAGCAATTTTATTTTAAATTCACAAGCTTTCGGAGGCTTCCTCCTTCGTCAGGTGAACGATGTTCACATCGTTCACCTGACGAAGGAGGAAGCCTCCGAAAGCTTGTGAATTTAAAATAAAATTGCTGGACTATAACTTGGTGTTGTAAAATTGTTTACAATTGTCAACCCCAGTCCATCACCGGCATCTCCACATCAGGAAAAAAAGAGAGGCAGAAACATCCGGAAGGCAGAGAAAGCCAGCAAATGACCCATTATATTAAAAACAGATAGCTTTTGTTCGCTGGTGGGGTAACGTGTAGCGTGACATGAACCCAAGATCCCGGTTGAGGCCGTCCTCACGGGTGCAGAACTTGGCTATCAATTTCTGCTCGACGATTTTGCGTTGTCGTGTGTCTCGAAGGCCGCCTTGGAGAACGCTTTCCTGCAGCGTATGAGTCCTCCTCAGAAGACTAACACGGGACGCAACCAACAGAGTACCCTTCGTCGTCCAGTACTTCCCTGAAGCGGAGAAACTACGCCATGTTCTCCGCAGCCTTCAACATGTCATCAATGACGACGAACACCTCGCTATGGCCATCCCCACACCTCCACTACTCGCCTTTAAACAGCCACCCAACCTCAAACAGACTATCGTTCACAGCAAATTACCCAACTTTCAGGAGAACAGCGTCCACGACACCACACAACCCTGCCACGGTAACCTCTGCAAGACATGCCAGATCATCGACACAGATACCACCATCACACGAGAGGACACCACCAACCAGGTGCATGGTTCATACTCCTGTGACTCGGCCAACGTTGTCTACCTCATACGCTGCAGGAAAGGATGCCCCAGAGCATGGTACATTGGCGAGACCATGCAGACACTGCGACAACGGATGAACGGACACCGCGCAACAATCGCCAGACAGGAGGGTTCCCTCCCAGTCGGGGAACACTTCAGCAGTCAGGGACATTCAGCCACCGATCTTCGGGTAAGCGTTCTCCAAGGCGGCCTTCGAGACACACGACAACGCAAAATCGTCGAGCAGAAATTGATAGCCAAGTTCCGCACCCATGAGGACGGCCTCAACCGGGATCTTGGGTTCATGTCACGCTACACATTACCCCACCAGCGAACAAAAGCTATCTGTTTTTAATATAATGGGTCATTTGTTGGCTTTCTCTGCCTTCCGGATGTTTCTGCCCCTCTCTTTTTTTTTCCCTGTTTGTTTTTTTGTTGAATGTGTATTTGGGGGTTCTGTAGGTGACACCTCTCTGTCTGAACACGGTGATTGCCTTGGTAACGGGCAGTTGCAGGGGCAGTCTGTAAACACCATGTATTGTTCTGTGATGTATAAATGCGTAGGCTTCAAGGAGCTCCTGAACATTTACCCGAGGAAGGAGGAAACCTCCGAAAGCTTGTAGATTTCAAATAAAAATCGTTGGACTATAACTTGGTGTTGTAAAATTGTTTACAATTGATAAAGTATACTTCACTTACAACACACAACAGATTTTCAATCAAGAAGAATTTTGCTAAGCTTCTTCAACCCAAGGAAATGGTTTGAAGCTTCTTTGATGGAAGGAGAATTTTTACTTCTCCTGATGTACCATCACAAATATTAGAAATTTGAACCAGTCATACTGGCTAACAGTACCAGTAATAATAACATGGTTGTGGAGATAGATTCACAAAAAGTGAAAGACTTTTGCTATCTGGGTAAACAAATTGTGACACAACTTTACATGTTCAACATTTGCATATCCCCTTGAAAACATAAAACACTATCACAAACCTTGGCAATAAAAAAGCAAAAAATATTAAATTGCCCACAAAAATTCCTTTGCAAATTTTGTCATGTAGCAGAGATCAGACTGGAATGTGAATTTTCTTGGCAGCCAATATGGTAGCTAGAAGAGAGTTTTCAGAGCAGTATCTTCCCAGCTTTTCCAGAAATTAGGTCTAGTCAACGATGCACCTTTAAAGCAGAACTCCTAGCTTGTTATACAAGCTAGTCACCTGCAACTTTTCTATTCGACCACTCAGTACATCAACCATCTTGTTAGAGCATCTATAAAATACTTCCGTCTGATTATCATGAAGGTGGGGTGCACTTCTGTTTCTTAGTATTATACTCTTCTGAACTCGAGAGGCAATGATTTAATAATAACTGAACAAAATTCTGCTCAACTAGAATTTGCCATTCCATTATATTCTGGCACTTTTTGTCGAGGACTAACTTCATATCTAGAACTTCAGATAATAAATTAGTCTACTGCCAGAAACACCACTGGAAAATAATCAGTAAAGAGTACTGTGCAATACCCGATTTCTATCACTAGAGGCCGTAAAAGCTTACTAATATCTAAAAATCATTCTGTGCACCAATAGGTGCTGAGTGAACCTACAAATTCCACTCAAAATCCAGATATTTTGAAACTACCAAATCTTGAACCAACCACACAGCAGAGTGAGAAGCAATGTTAGTTCAGTGACTGTTTCATACTCTGATCATGTTTTGGCCAATCTACTTTAGTCTGCACGACAATATTTTTTAAAAATCATTTAACCACTAATTTGATAGAGCAATCTAATGTCAGTTACAAAATGCAATTACACTCAAGTTTATGGAGGGTAAGCTTGTTTCAAATAATAAAGTAGTCCATGTGAACAGGGCATTTAGAATAACGAGACTATGTATTAGTCTGGAGTTTATATTCAGGGTTAAAAAAATGGAAAATCTGCAGCTTTTTGACAAGATTATTGCTCGTGTGCAAATAGCTTTCCTGCATGAAATAGCAAGAATTTTAGGTATTTGCTGAAAACTTAATATTTTACTTGTAATAATCCATTACTGCAATTGAGCAGAAGGTTTCTTTTTTTAAAAAAAGGTCTTGCTTCTACATAAACAACCTTTGCAAAGAAGATCAAGTGTTCCATCAGGTCTCCTGCTTTAAATTTCTCCATGGAATGAATTACACAGAGAGGGTAATTTTCCATGAATGAGTGGTACACTGTAGACCTTTTTTGGATAATGTGAAAGAGCCTTCTATTAAACAAGTCAACATCTACAATGTGCCAGTGCCCTTGAGAGCTTTTCTTCCACGATTAAGTTTTAGCTATTTAAAGTTTTACGCCAATGTGCAAGTAGGTAAATGAATGAAGTGAATCATGACAGCAAGACTAAATGATTGTCAGGTTATTCTTGAGTGGGTATTTCTTACAAGCCTGACAAGAGGAGCTGGGCCTACATTCAGTTAACACAAATGCCCTTTCACATTAGGTTTTGAATCAAGATCAGAATAACGCGATGAATCTTCCCACTCTGCTGAGTAAGGGTTCTGCCTGAAAGGAGTTTGATCAGTCTCAATCTAGTTCCCAGTGGCCATGGTTCCACACCAAAAAAAATGCCCATGAATCTAACCACCTAGTCAGAGGGGCTATATCAAAGTCCAAAGTGGTAATTGGAGAAATTCACATTGATAGAATTAAACAGCATTTTTCTCAACACGTAAATCAGATTGCTGAAGCCGAGCAGAGGTCGCTTCAGTCTACATTTGGTAGTACTATACCTAACGTTAGTGTGCTTGACACTGACAAAAAGATTCCCCAACACAGACATCCCCAACATTCAGAATAAAAATTCTACTTAAAAAAAAGTTAAGCACTACGCAGTCAGAAATCATTGATCTGCTTTTATAAATTACCTGACATACGATCTCAAAAATTTCATGTATACATAACATTAATCAGTAAATTTGACAGAAGCATGCAAAAGGAAGCCACCTTACAACAGTCCCAAAGGTGGTAAGATTCAATCTATGGAACGGTGTTATGAACACACAAATATTAAATTTCCTCTCGTTTTGAAAAAAAAGGAACTCATAATTCATCTTTCCAATCTGTACAAGCATTTATTTCTGAGACACATTACAAAATTAAGTTGCCCATCAAATGGACCAGTTTGGTTATGATACAATTACCACATTCATAGAACATGATCCCATTTGTCAGTACAAAATAAAACAGTTTAGCTAAATACCATTCTTCCCATTAGTATCTACCAAGAATGTACTTCAAATTAAGAATGCAAGAAACGGTAAGTCAAATGCAATCTACTTCTCTTACATAATAAGCACTAAAGCAAGCTGAGAATTAAAAGAACGTGTGTTATTGCCAAACAGCATCATTAGGGGGAGCTAAAAGTTCAGAAGTAAATTGAATAAACATTTTTGTCAGCCAAAAACCTGATTGAGGTTCGTACAGGTCACTGCTATTTGTGGTACTTCCTGTTCCACTATAAACACTTGATCACACGTTTAAAAAAAACTGAATACATCCAAAATATAGCATTTTAAAAATAAGCTAATTAAAGTTGCATGCCCAATAGGTTATGTTTTCTGAAGTTTGAGGACAAGCAGTTTAAACTTATTTTGCAAGACATGGCTACAGGGTAAAACAAACTGCACAAAATAGGCATAGTTACAGTAGGAGTGGAAGTAAAAATATTGTATCAGTAAACTTAAGCATTACACATTTACGTGGAAAATTCAGTCATCTGCTCCTGGGAATATTTTCTACAGTGCCAGTGACAATTCCCAATGATCTCCTTTTACTGCAAGGCCATATTTGGCGCTACAAGAACAGTAGTCATGCGGTGCAGCAAACATTCCACATCAATATCCAAAAATATCTGGTTTAGTGGAAGATAGCATTATAAAATTATTGTTTCAGTAAAACTTGCACAAAATACACTAAGATTGAAATCCCTAGTCAGTTTTACATAAGAACATAAGAAATAGGAGGAGTAGGCCAATCGGCCCCTCGAGCCTGCTCCGCCATTCAATAAGATCATGGCTGATCTGATCCTAACCTCAAATCTAAATTCATGTCCAATTTCCTGCCCGCTCCCCGTAACCCTTAATTCCCTTTACTTCTAGGAAACTGTCTATTTCTGTTTTAAATTTATTTAATGATGTAGCTTCCACAGCTTCCTGGGGCAGCAAATTCCACAGACCTACTACCCTCTGAGTGAAGAAGTTTCTCCTCATCTCAGTTTTGAAAGAGCAACCCCTTATTCTAAGGTTATGTTGAATCGGTATGAACATATCTCAAGTCTGAAACAATTTATCCTCCTCAAATTACAGAACGGTTCCAAATTCCTCATGGACTGATTGTATCTATCTTTAGAGAGCACCACCACTTTTTTTTACATTTACTCAAATTTTGTTACTATTTCAGTACTATAAACTTAAAATGTGTAGTTTATACCACATAACAGTTTGAATTTTGTATGCTGGGTGCTGTAAACCAAAACTAAATACATACATGAAACTGTGGAACACTTTCATATATACGATAGTCTCAGATTAAAATACAGTTCGATGAATTTCACATCTTAGAACACAAATGTTGCCACATTCAACAAGTGTCACAACATTCAGTTCTTATCCTATGGTAAATGCAAATGCATGAAAAACTGGTAGGTTTTCATATCTCAATTCAACAGCCAAACCACAATGAGGAGTAAACAAATCAAGAAATTTAAACAGCAATGGTGCTCCCTTTTCCAAGTCAAGATAGGAGAATTTTCAGAGCACTAAAATCAAGTAAATCAATATTCAGATCTTGTAACATACCTAAGTATTTGCAGTAGTTTAATGTACTTGGCTAAAAAAGTGTTCCCAGTTTGCAAGCAAGTTACTTGGATAGGTGAATGCTGTGATAGAAACTAATGGGCACCTACTTGTTTACATAAAGCATTTTAGAGATGTCAACTCTTTATACAGATGGCTTGTAAGCCAGCACATTCCCATAGTATATCTCTTTTTAAGTAAAGCTCCAATATAAACAGCCTGATTTTAGACTCATGTCATTTACAAAAACAATTCTGTCTTCACTCTGTTAAGACTTCAAAATTCCATAAAATTAGTTTACAAGAAAATGCAAGTTCCATCTGATCTCCTATCAAGACAGTATGCAAGGAAACAGAGAAAATGAAGGAGCAAAGGAAGCACACGAACAACTTTTGCAGCAATTAATGTATTAGAAACATCACAGTATTCGACTGGAGAGAGAACCTATTGAATAATAAAATGCCTATTATAGTGCTTAAAATTCCTTTCGAGGGCAGCAGGATTGGAAGGGAGAATTTAAAAAAATAAATGGTGACTCGGCTTCTCAGTGGGTAAATTTAGTATGGTACTGATCTGTGTAGCAGATTCTCAGGTACAATCCCTGGTTTGCACAGAGTTTGTGGATCTCAGCCAGGGCAACAGTGGGGACATTTCAATTATGTTTAAATCCTTTCAATGCCTTGTCCTCCCCGACCTCCTCCAGGCCAAAAACACCCTCAGAATTCTGCATTCCCCTGCCCTTCACCCCACCAGTGGTGGCAGTGCTTTCAGCCATCTAAGACCCCACTGCTTCCCTCTCCTCCTTTAAAGCCCTCCTTAAAACCCACCTCTTTGACCAAGGTTTTGATCACCCCTGCTAACATCGCCTTCTTTGCTTCAGCATCCATTGGTTTGATCATGCCTCTGTGAAGCATCTTGGGACATTAAAGGTGTTATATAAATGCTAGTGGCTGTTGTCATCTCATAACCCTGAACTAGGGAGAAATTCCTGATCCTAAATCACTATTTAGTAACCTCTGCTGGAAACTGCTCAGTTGTGCATTTCCAGTGAAGATGGGATCAATAACTTGCCAACAATGTCTGGGCTTGCATGAAGAATGGTCACATGGGCACAGTACCAAAAGTGCCAGAACATTGGGGGGAATGAAGTTGAAAAAAAAGGGACAACTCTTCAATTGATTTCCAGATGTTTTAATAGTCAATTATAATCCACATCATTTATATAACTGATTTTCAGAGAAACCTTTACCATCGGCTGCAGATTAATCAACAAATCTCTTGTTAAATCTCTGTTAGATTTAACAAGCTAAGAATCTGTACCACATTAACCAGTAAATTAAGAGTTAGTAGAAGGGGTAAGATTAAGATCTGAGCTTCACATACATGGAAAAGTCCGCCATGGCTCAGTCGCGCTCTCGCCTCTGAGTCAGAAGGTCATGGGTCCAAGCCCCACTCCACAGACTTGAGCATATAATCTAGGTTGGCACTCCCTCAGTACTGCACTATCAGAGGTGCCATCTTTCAAATGAGATGTTAAACCGAAGCCCTGTCTGCCCTCTCAGGTGGATATAAAAGATCCCATGGCACTATTCGAAGAGGAGCAGGGGAGTTTTCCAGGTGTCTTGGCCAACAAATATCCTGCAATCAATACCTAAAAACAGATGATCTGGTCATTTATTTAGTTGCTGTTTATGGGACCTTGCTGTCTGCAAATTGGCTTTCCGATATTATAACAGTGACAACACTTCAAAAATACTTTACGGGCTGTAAAACAGACATCCTGAGGTTGTGAAAGGCACTATATTGATGTAAGTTTATTTTTTCTTTCGAATATCTTACTGCATTATTTTCCAAATGGCCATAGCTCAATAGTGAAAACATTATACTCAGTAGTTTTTTTTGAATGTTTGTTTGTTCTTTCTTATAGAATCATACAGCACAGAAGGAGACCATTTGGCCCATTGGGTCTGTGCCGGGTCTTTGAAAGAGCTATCCAATTAGTCCCACTTCCCTGATATTTCCCCATAGCCCTGCAAATTTCTCCTATGCAAGTATATACCCAATTCCCTTTGAAAGTTACTACTCAATCTGCTGCCACTGCTGCTCACCAGTTACTAAATAAATTCATGTCACTGGAGTCAGGTAGAGTGGGGTTAAAATCCTGAATCCAGAATACAAAAGTTCCTCTAAAACGAGTTCTAACCAACAACCGATCTCCGTTGTAAAGGAAACTTAATGAGGGTATAAGGTAATAAGGGTGCATAATGTGCTTAACGTCTAAGCAAATTAAAGCTGGTGCGTTAATGTACTGAGTGCACAACCGAACTGACTCTGCTGCTTATTCTGCTGAAATGCAAAATATTCTAACTTGTGACTGCTTGCTGGACCTTGTTATCACACTTTGAAACGAGACAGCCTTGTGACGAAACAACAGGCCGAAGGTAGCGATAGGAGTGGAACAATGGCAAGACAGTTATATGATTAACGTTAAACAAGCTGGCCATCTGGAATTCTATGAAGAACTACCTAATTTCTGGGGGTCTTGTGAACAACTCCTATCACGCTATAATCAATCAGGGTTGCTTACTAAGGTGAAAACAGTGTATAAAGGAGGGACACTGTGCAGTAACAAGTGGTAGAGCGACCAGACGGCTAAGTATGAAGACTGCCTAGACTACGCGCTTTTACCCAGAGGAGGAATGGGGTACTATCATTTTGCTTCTCTGTAAATTACTGCTTAAATATTGAAATGTATTAGAATGCGCTTGAATGTTTATTAAGGAACCGTTGCACCAATTTTGGTGTCACTTCTGAATTCTTACACTGTCCACACCTGTATTACTACAATGAAGCTGGAGGACTTCCTCCTGCCCCAAAAGAGGGCAGATTATGTTCATTAAATCCCATGGAAATACTTCAAAGTTATATTCATTTAAATTGGCCCCAATATCAAGTGCTTCTAATTCTTCTAAAAGCATTGGAGGTAGGAGTGAGGCAGGTGTGTCGAACCTTTTAGAGTAGTGGGTCAGATCGGTGTGCAACAACGGAGTGGGCTGTAGATGGTAAAATCAGACAGAATCATAATTAAACAGGACATCTAACTCCAATTTATTTTCCATTTCATGAAGTCATGGTACTGCGCATTTCCCTCTACCACCTCCTTTTTCTTCCCGCTCTCATCCTCCACGCTTTTGTTCGTCTCTCCTCCTCTACGATTCTGTCCATCTGTTCCTCCTCCTCTATGCTTCTGTCCATCTGCCCTCTTAATTCCACCTCTCGCGCTCTGCTTCTATTTCACTCCATCTCCCCTCCTTCACTTTTGTTTCTCTCTCCTCCCTCCCCCCCACCCTTTTGTCGCTCGTTTCTCTTGTTTTCCTGTTGGCTTGTGTTTCTCTCTTCACTTCCACCTCTCTTGCTCTTCTCCCTCCTACCTCTTATCTCCCACACACAGCAATTTGGGTTCTCTCAGTGGGAATGCAGTGACTGGTGCATGCTTCCTGTTCCCAGCAGCACTATTCTGTCCCTCCAACATCTTAAGACAGTCCAACTTGGAGGGGTCAAACAGTGTTCTTGGGAGCAGGAGGAATGTTTCAGTATGCTATACTGCAGGTAATATTGCAGCAAATAGCTGGGATTTGAAAGAAAAGGAAAGGCCGTTTGCATGGCATAGACAATGGCCAGTAGAATTATGCAACTTGTATGACTTTACACTGATTGCAAAAGACACACTGATGTAATTACTACAAAATAACAGAAAATACTCAAGTATTTATTCCCATGAACTCTGACAGATCAGTTGTTTCTGTCAGCAGGTTTTCCCAGAAATGAGTGCTTTTCATTAATGGTACTCACCTGGCTTGTCTGTAGCTCTAAGCAGGGAGTGTGAGGGGATCAGGTGAATGTTACAATTTTTTTTTGCTCAGTTAAGAGTTAGGTGACATTGGGAAACAGGCCACAATCAGCCAACAAGCTGGACACCCCCAGAGTAAGGCACTTCTGCTCATAACAGTGTGAAACATATATTTCACTAGGAAGAAATGTTGGTCTTGCCACAGTTCATGACATAATGCCGTACATCTTGCGCTTCTACATCGCTTTTACGGTTAACCTAAACCACCACTGCTCTAAACTCATATTGCATGTTCTTTTATTTAAATTTTAGGAAGAGAAAAATGTCTCAGTTTAAGACAGCTGTTCTATCTCAACTGCTGATGCATTCAAGCTATCCAAGTTTTGTTCTTGCAATATACAAGGTCATCAGAATTCTGAATGAATTACAGTTGTGTAACTCACTGCCAGACATTTGATATCCTATATTTATTACAATTTAATTTTTTTCTAATATACTTCATTTGGTTTTGTTTAATATACTAAAAATGTTTGTATCTGGACTGAAGAACCAGTACCATAGACCTTATTGCAACATTTTAATCTATCGATACAGCATGCAATTTGGGCCGGTGCCATATACCACAACAAATGTTGCTAATTTCTACATATGTCATCGTAGAATGATTTGCTGCCCAGCCACCGCAATTTTGAATAGAAGGTTCCACAGAGAGTTCAAGTGGATCTGAATGATAACAAAAACCATTTGCTGCAACAAATAATTTGCTCCATCTTATAGGATTCCATTTACCACATAAAAATAATGTTTTTGCCATCCATTTCACTGCTCTTTACCCCTGCACTGGTAAGGATGCGAATTCTTTGATCACTGTCATCAACTCTGGTACTTTGCTAAAGTACTCATCGTTTCATGTGAGCAAAGACACTGTGAGCCAGCTGAGTGTTTGTGGAAGGGTAGGTGGGCATCACAGTGGAGCCTGATGTTGCCTTCAGCTGATACCCACACATGCAAACATTCCAGCAGGGGTCACTGGATAGTCATAAGAAAAAAAAATTCTCTCCTTCACGAACCCAGGAATGTTAAGACCAATTGCAACACACTAACTGCTAGCAAAGTTGAGATGAGGTCAGGAATTAAAATTGGGAGACCGTGTGGTCTGTACAGCTTAGTGCTGCACCAGGTAGCACCTTTACTAACTAGACCTTTAGGGGAGCCAACATCAAAAATTCAAACTTTTTTTTTAGTTGGAGTAGTATATCTACCATCAACCCCCACTGCAAACCTGGCTTGTCTAAGCTAGATTGTTCAGTAACTATACTGTCAAACTGAGTATTGATCAATAACATTTTGCCTGTGTGGGATCCTGATGGCCGACACAGACAGCCAGGAGATCTGAAATCTGAATCTTTGATGGCCAGAACAGTGTCACGATAACAATCTGTTCCTCCTCCCAAATCCTGGGCAGAATTGGTGTCATCATCAAGAGGAAAGTGGGAATGAATACAGGAAAGTATACAGAAAGTCATTATGATGATTTAGATTGTAGGCGCATCAATACAAGTTCCACATAATACTGTCTGGGACCAGCTCGAACACCAATCCAAAGATGCCAGAGATGAAAAATATGTAACAATAATCAGGCAGACAGGCCTGTGTGTACACTGGTCTTTGAGAGTGGCAGTACAAGTTGAGAAGGCTGTTAATAAAGCATATGGGATCCTTGGTTTTATAAATAGAGGCATACAGTACAAATGATATGCTAAACCTGTATAGGACACCGGTTGGGCCTCAGCTGGAGTATTGTCTTCAATTCTGGGCGCCACACTTTGGGAAGATTGCCAGGTCCTTTAAGAGGGTATAGAAGAGATTTTTTTTATTCCTTCATGGGATGTGGGCGCTGCTGGCGAGGCCGGCATTTATTGGCCATCGATAATTGCCCTTGAGAAGGTGGTGGTGAGCCGCCTTCTTGAACCGATGCAGTCCGTGTGGTGAAGGTTCTCCCACAGTGCTGTTCGGAAGGGAGTTCCAGGATTTTGACCCAGCGACGATGAAGGAACGGCGATATATTTCCAAGTCGGGATGGTGTGTGACTTAGAGGGGAACATGCCGGTGGTGTTGTTCCCATGAACCTGCTGCTCTTGTCCTTCTAGGTGGTAAAGGTCACGGGTTTGGGAGGTGCTGTCGAAGAAGCCTTGGCGAGTTGCTGCAGTGCATCCTGTGGATGGTACACACTGCAGCCACTGTGCGCCGGTGGTGAAGGGAGTGAATGTTTAGGGTGGTGGATGCTTTATCCTGGATGGTGTTGAGCTTCTTGAGTGTTGTTGGAGCTGCAATCATCCAAGCAAATGGAGAGTATTCCATCACACTCCTGACTTGTGCCTTGTAGATGGTGGAAAGGCTTTGGGGACTCAGGAGGTGAGTCACTCACCACAGAATACCCAGCCTCTGACCCGCTCTTGTAGCCACAGTATTTATATGGCTGGTCCAGTTCAGTTTCTGGTCAATGGTGACCCCCAGGATGTTGATGGTGGGGGACTCGGCAATGGTAATGCCGTTGAATATCAAGGGGAGGTGGTTGGACACTCTCTTGTTGGAGATGGTCATTGCCTGGCACTTGTCTGGCGCAAATGTTACTTGCCATTTATCAGCCCAAGCCTGGATGTTGTCCAGGTCTTGCTGCATGCGGGCTCGGACTGCTTCATTATTTGAGGGGTTGCGAATGGAACTGAACACTGTGCAATCATCAGCGAACATCCCCATTTCTGACCTTATGATGGAGGGAAGGTCATTGATGAAGCAGTTGAAGATGGTTGGGCCGAAGACACTGCCCTGAGGAACTCCTGCAGCAATGCCCTGGGGCTGAATGATTGGCCTCCAACAACCACTACCATCTTCCTTTGTGCTAGGTATGACTCCAGCCACTGGAGAGTTTTCCCCCCCGATTCCCATTGACTTCAATTTTACTAGGGCTCCTTGGTGCCACACTCGGTCAAATGCTGCCTTGATGTCAAGGGCAGTCACTCTCACCTCACCTCTGGAATTCAGCTCTTTTGTCCATGTTTGGACCAAGGCTGTAATGAGGTCTGGAGCCGAGTGGTCCTGGCGGAACCCAAACTGAGCATCAGTGAGCAGGTTATTGGTGAGTCAGTGCCGCTTGATAGCACTGTCGATGACACCTTCCATCACTTTGCTGATGATTGAGAGTAGACTGATGGGGCGGTAATTGGCCGGATTGGATTTCTCCTGCTTTTTGTGGACAAGACATACCTGAGCAATTTTCCACATTGTCGGGTAGATGCCAGTGTTGTCGCTGTACTGGAACAGCTTGGCTAGAGGCACAGCTAGTTCTGGAGCACAAGTCTTCAGCACTACAGCCGGGATGTTGTCGGGGCCCATAGCCTTTGCTGCATCCAGTGCACTCTGCCGTTTCTTGATATCACGTGGAATGAATCGAATTGGCTGAAGACTGGCTTCTGTGATGGTGGGGATATCGGGAGGAGGTCGAGATGGATCATCCACTCGGCACATCTGGCTGAAGATGGTAGCAAACTCTTCAGCCTTGTCTTTTGCACTCACGTGCTGGACTCCGCCATCATTGAGGATGGGGATGTTTGCAGAGCCTCCTCCTCCCGTTAGTTGTTTAATTGTCCACCACCATTCACAACTGGATGTGGCAGGACTGCAGAGCTTTGATCTGATCCGTTGGCTGTGGAATCGCTCAGCTGTGTCGAAAGCAAGTTGCTTCCGCTGTTTAGCATGCATGTAGTCCTGAGTTGTAGCTTCACCAGGTTGGCACCTCATTTTTCGGTATGCCTGGTGCTGCTCCTGGCATGCTCTTCTACACTCCTCATTGAACCAGGGTTGATCCCCTGGTTCAATGAGCAGTGCCAGGGACAAGGGACTTTGGTTGTGTAGGGAGACTGCAGAGGCTGGGGTTGTTCTCCTTGGAGCAGAGAAGGTTGAGAGGAGATTTGATAGGTGTTCAAAATCATGCCCTTTGGGAGTGGGGGGCGGAGGCAGATTCAATAGTAACTTGATAAATATTTGAAATGAAAAGATTTACTGGGGAGAGGGCAGGGGAGTCGGACTATTTAGATAGCTCTTTCAACGAGCCAGAGCAAGCACGATGGGCCAAATGGCCTCCTTCTATGCTGTACCATTCTATGATACTATGGCATTATTGACTCTTCTAAACTCGGGAACATCCAAATCAGCATTAAATCGGTCCTATATGTTCATTTTTAGGATTCATTGTGAAGCTGTTCCCTGAAGTGATCCTCTGCTTTGCAAAAGGATCCAGAATGGCGTGTTTGCACCACGGAAAAGAAATCAATTAAATATGCCCTTAAAACATTTATGCATCATATTTTTGATATGGGTTTATAGGCGAAGTACTACTTTATACTCCAATTACCTTTGCTCCATCTACCGTTCTCCTAAGTAATATGGCAAACTACCAAATTTTTGGGGGGGGGGGGGGTGGGGGGGGGGGGGGGGGAGGGCACATAAGTTTAGAGTTCATCACTCCAAAATTAATTAGAACAGAATTATCTGCTCTCAGTATTTCACATATGGGATCTTGAAACCTTACACCATGTATCCAAAAGTAATTTTCTTCCCCTCCCCAATTTTATAGGTTTATTACTCCTAGGGATAATGAGCTCACCAATGACCTTGGTTTCTATACCCCAGCATACAATTAAAATTCACATCAGATGCCTGTACAACAAATACAACAAAACTAAGTAACTAGGGCACGATCCATACTAGCAAACAAGTTACAGATAAATCTGCTCAGATGTTCAAGAAAAGTTACGGGCAAGACAACAAGTGCTGGTCCAAAATTTAAAAATTAAACAATATATGAATGAAATAAAAAGACTAAAAAGTAAGAAAAATGGTAAAAGAAATTAAAACGTATGTCCAGTAGCATTCCAGTTAGGGGGAAAAAAAAAGTATTGGTCATTAAAGTAGTGAACTTGAAATCAAGACTAATCATCTTCTAAGTGGCCATATCTTAGGCCTCAAAAAAAACTTGAATATGACTACTACTACTACAATAATTATCTTTGGCTTTTATTGAACAATAACTTTATTACAAAGTACCAATAGCTATAAAAGCTAGATAGATATATAATGAACCTGCAATAGCCACTTGTGGGAAACATACCTATTATGGTCTGCTCAGGTGAGGTGGGTGGTGTGAGTGGCAATCCACAGCTGATGGTGTCTTTCACACTTCCTGGTCCTTGTGTCGGATTGGTATGGCCTCCTGCATTAGCAGCATTTGAAATTACAGGGATATCCCCCTGAGGAATCAATACGAAAGCTGATGGGTATACCATTCTTACTCCACCTACAGAAATGTAAAAAAAAACATTTGAAAAAGCACGGAAGCATTAAAACAAATCCCTCGGTGGTCTCAACCAAACTTCATTAAATCATCTCAGCATTAACAACTGAATATATTAAGTTTAAAAGAAAGTTTGCCCCCCTTCTTTCCGAAAGGTAAGATATTTTCAGATCTTAAAAAGAAGTAATTTCAGACAAGATTACACACATTATCTGAAGGTGGGGTTCTCTCAAGGTTCAAAACAATTATCCAAATATATGGAATTCCAATTCCATAAATATTAGATTTACTTGTTGTCGGCGACATTTCTTTTAGTAATGTGTGAAGCATTTCCAGAGATCTGTGTTGCAACTGAGAGGATTATAAAGTGCCAGTGAAAGTCTTTTATAATTTCTTCCAGCTCAAGTCACAAATTAGGCAAAATGCACTGTACTGCAGGCTTCAGAGCCATCACACTGTGTTTTCAAGCATATCTTCCATGCATCATGCTTAAAATCAGTAAAAGCTACTAACACAAGCAAGGGCTGCTCTGTTACTGCAGAAGTAAAATATATCAAGACTATCCCTGATCAAATGTAGAAATCATTCCGATTTACTGTCTGATCAAATGCAGAATACTCAAAAAAAAAAAAAAAAAATTTCTCTTCATCTGTGGATTTAGCCAGTGCTTACTTATTGGCTAAGTAACAAGAAACAGAGTAGTGGTGAACGGTTGTTTTTCGGACTGGAGGGAGGTATACAGTGGTGTTCCCCAGGGGTCGGTACTGGGACCACTGCATTTCTTGATATATATTAATGACTTGGACCTGGGTGTACAGGGCATAATTTTAAAATCTGCAGTTGACACAAAACTTGGAAGGGTAGTGATAGATTTCAAGAGGATATATGGACAGGCTGGTGGCATGGGTGGACACATGGCAGATGAAATGTAAAGCTGAAAAATGCGAGGTGATGCATTTTGGTAGCAAGAATGAGGAGAGGCAATATAAACTGAAGGGCACAATTTTAAAAGGGGTAAAGGAACAGAGAGATCTGGGGGTATATGTACACAAATCGTTGAAGGTGGCAGGACAGGATGAGAAGGCGGTTAACAAAACATATGGGATCCTGGGCTTTATAAATAGAGGCAGAGTGTACAAAAGTCAGGAAGTCATGATGGGATTGTTCTCCTTGGAACAGAGAAGATTGAGAGGAGATTTGAGAGAGGTATTGAAAATCATGAAGGGTCTGAACACTGTAGATAGAGAGAAACTGTTCCCACTGGCAGAATGGTCAAGAACCAGGGGACATAGATTTAAGGTGATTGGCAAAAGAACCAAATGCGACATGAGGAAAAACTTTTTTTAAAAACACAGTAATCTGGAATGCACTACCTGAGGGGGTGGTGGAGGCAGATTCAATTGTGGCTTTCAAAAAGGGAACTGGATAAGTACTAGAAGGGAAAAAAATTGTGGAGCTGCAGGGATAGGATGGGGGGAGTGGAGCTAACTGGATTGCTCTTGGAGAGCTGGCATGGACTCGAGGGCCGAATGACCTCCTTCCTTGCTGTTCTGATTCTATTTGCAGTTTCCCAACATTCATAAGCAGATACAAGACTTGTGCTACCATTACAAAACTAAAACATTCAGTTGTTTCCTGTTTTAAGACAAAAATATCTTGAACATGAATGCAAAATGTGAACCAATTTACAAATTTAAGATTACTACTTGAGCTGCTTAACTAGCCTCATGATCTTAAAAGTAAGGCCCATCTTTGGGAAACATTGAAAATGTTTTTCTTGTTCCATGGAGAACACTTATATTGTTGAAATTACTTTACATTGTCTCATGACAATGCTCAGACAAAATTTTAAAAATAGAGTTGAGCACCTTACAGTTCTGACGTCACTCATAAATTCAGTCCCAGATTTGTCCAGGAGCCCCGGGCTCCAATTCAGTTAAAATTTCAGTTAGAACTTGAATTTTTAAAAATGTTTAACATTATAACTTAAAATTATTTGGTTAAACTTTCCAATGGTAAAAGTCATTTCAACTTACTTCAATTTTTATTTGGAAGCTGTAAACAATCAGGAAAGGAGGAAGAGAGAAAACAGGGACCTATAGGCCAGTTAGCCTGACATCAGTAATCGGGAAAATGCTAGAATCTATTATTAAGGACGTAGTAGCAGAGCACTTAGAAAATCATAATATGATTCGGCAGAGTCAACAGTTTTGTGAAAGGGAAATCGTGTTTGACAAGCCTATTACAACTTTTTGAGGATGTAACTAGCAGAGTAGATAAGGGGGTACCAGTGGATGTAGTATATTTTGATTTTCGAAAGGCATTCGATAAGGTGCCATACAAAAGGTTGTTACACAAGGTAAGGGCTCATGGGATTGAGGATAAGTTAACGGACAGAAAACAAAGAGTAGGAAGAAACAGGTCATTTTCGGTTTGGCAGGTTGTAACTTGTGGGGTGCCGCAAGGATCGGTGCTTGGGTCTATATCAATGACTTAGATGAGGGGACAGAGTGTAATGTATCCAAGTTTGCTAACGATACAAAGCTAGGCGGGAAAATAAGCTGTGAGGAGGACGCAAAGAGGTTGCAAAGGGATACAGACAGGTTAAGAGAGTGGGCGAGAAGGTGGCAGATGGAGTATAATGTGGGGAAATGTGAAATTATCCACTTTGGTAGGAAGAATAGAAAAGCAGAATATTTTTTTAAAAGGTGAGAGACTAAGAAATGTTGGTAGTCTGAACAATTTGAATGTCCTTGTATACGAATCACAGAAAGTTAACATGCAGGTACGGCAAGCAATTAGGAAGGCAAATGGTATGTGAGCCTTTATTGCAAGGGGGTTGGAGTATAAGAGTAAGGAGGTCTCTGATGAGACCACACCTGGAGTACTATGTACAGTTTTGGTCACCTTACCTAAGGAAGGATATACTTACCTTAGAGGGTGTACAATGAAGGTTCACTAAATTGATTCCTGGGATGAGAGGGTTGTCCTATGAGAAGAGATTGAACACAATGGGACTATATTCTCTCGAGTTCAGAAGAATGAGAGGTGATCTTTTTGAAACACTTAAAATTCTTAGAGGGCTTGTCAGGGGAGATGCTGAGAGGCTGTTTCCCCTGGCTGCAGAGTCTAGAACTTGGGGTAATAGTCTGAAGATAAGAGGTCGGCCATTTTGGGTCGAGATAAGGAAAAATTTCTTCACTCAGAGGGTTATGAATCTTTTGAATTCTCTACCCCAGAGGGCTGTGGATGCTCAGTCGTCGAGGATATTCAAGATCAGATCGATGGATATTTGGACACTAAGCGAATTAAGGGGTATGGGGATAGGGTGGGAAAATGGAGTCGAAGTCGAAGATCAGCCATGATCTTATTGAATGGTGCAGCAAGCTTGAGGGGCTGTATGGCCTACTCCTGCTCCTATTTCTTATGTTATCAGAAGAGGGTATCTGAGACCAATGCTAAAAAGATTTCAGAGTCATGTGGTCCCAATGAACTAGCTTGCAATAAAAGGATACTCATATCATGGACCAGCTTTCCACAAAAGGCAGACAGACATGATTTTTTATTAAATAAAAATTAGGCTGATTACAAGCTAAAAATTGTTAACAATCAATGATGCCTGTAATTCAAGGCAACGCTCCCCTCATAAACATAACTATGGCATTCGCAGATTCTCGTGACTATACATACAGCTAATTTTTAAATTGTTCTTGGAACTGCACTGCTTTTACACTCACCTACAATAACCTCAACTGCGACAGGGAAGTCATCATCGCAATCCATCTCTTCTTCCTCCTTTGTTTCCTTCTTCTTCAATACCATTGGGTAGAAGTATTGCCATTCTTCAATCAGTTTCCTTGTGGCTGGATCAGACATCTTGTATGTCTGGCCTGTAAGCGTGCCATTCAGTCCAAATGGACTAATGATGACTGCAAAAAAGGTAACAGATTAAATTTAAATTTTCTTTCAGACATACAATAATTATTTTGTTGCTGATGCCTCGTGCAGCAAGTAAGAAAAGGTTTCTGTAGGTACCTGTATAAAATGTGGATTTAGTGCGCACACCAAGTACGTGGGTGTTTCGAGCCTGCCACAGATATAACATTGCACCCCAACAAATTTTCCACCACCCTCCAAAACACAAACTCTCTACCCTTGCCACCAATCCCATCTCCTTCCTCTGCCACTGTCTCAGGCCGAACCAGACTGTTCGTAACCTCGACATCCTAACCAACTCTCATTGAGCTTCTGACCTCACATCTTGCCCATTGCAAAGGCTACCTACTTCCCCCTCCGTAACACTGCTGAAACCCTCATCCAAGCTTGTGTCATCTTCTGACCTGACTATTCATTCTCCTGGCCGGTCTGGCATTCCTCTGCACTCCATAAACTCAGAGCTCATCCAAAACTCTATTGCCTGCATCCTATCTCACAACAAGTTCTGCTTGTCCATCGTCGTTGGCATTGGTTCCTGGTCCCCCAACACCTCTAATTTCAAATTCTCATCATATTGTTTAAACCCCTTCCTGGCTTCACCCCTCCCTCACTCTCGCACTCCCTGAATTTTCTGTTCCCCTGACTCTTGCACATTCCCCCTCACTCCACCATTGGCCAGCATGCCTTCAGTCTATACGCTCTGAAATTCCCTCCCGAAACATCTCAATCTCTTGCTTCTGCTTAAAACCTACCACTAAGACCAGAGTTTTGGTCATCCCTCCCACTATCTCCTTCTTGGGCTTGGTGTTCTACTTCAGACAACGACTCTGTGAAGCACTTAGTTTTTCTACATTGAAGTGTGATATAAATGCAAGTTGTTATTTTAGGACAATGCCATAACAAGCTTTCTACTACACCCAGCTTAAGTATAGCAAGGAATTTGAAAAAGGGGGGAGAAAAAATAAGAATGCCCCCAATGACTAAGGCTTCTGGCCACTGAAAAATAGTCAACGTGCAACTCCTGAGTTTAGCTTCAGTTAAAGTTTCCAGAGTTCCTTTCAATTTGTTCATAGCAATCCAAAAAATAATTAATGGATGACAGTAAAGCTGCAGTTCCCAAATATATACACTGTTATCAACAAACAGCACTTCAGATTATAGGACTCGACTTAAGTGAGTATAGAAAAATATTTTACTAATTCACCTTGGAACGGTGTGGCTGCCGATAGTGCCATGTTGATGTGCTCTTCATTGACCAGGTACACAGGTTGGTGTTGGGCAATCTCAACACTTGTGCAGACATTGCTCTCTCCGTGCAGAAAGAAAGTGAATGAACAGGAAAGGTGCTCACTGTGAAAGACCAGAAAAAAGTTGATAAGAATTATAACTATAAAAAGTTGATATGAATTATAACTCCACTTTTTTCTTGAGAATGAAACACTGCATGCTGGTGGAACATGGTCATTCCCAAACTGCTGCAACCATCAAAGGGAGGGAAAGGGAGAGAAGTTCAGTTTAAACTGTTCATGTTTCCTTCGGGCAATAAATGAGTTGGGTAAAATCCATCATAGGAGCAAAAATCATCATTGATCTGCGAAAGAGGAATGAGTTTGATGGGCAAAAATCCAGGTGTTGTTTCAAGTTTCTGTATGTACTTGCTCAGATGTACTTGTCTTTATAGTGCAGATATAATTAGAGAACATGTGGAAAATCTCAAAGGTGTTCCCCATTAGTTTAGTGGAACTTTCTTTGAGCATTCCTAAAATAATCTATTGCTCATTACAATTGTTTCTTCATCTGTGACCAGGAGAAAATTAAAAAATAAAAATAAACACCCCACCCTTTGTGTTATCAATTGGAACAGACCACAATTGATGATCTTGCCACAGGACAGTCATTGGTGTTCCTCTTAAAAATGTTGCTTTGTACCAAATATATCTTTTCCATGTCATTTTTCAAATTTCATGGATTATGGTAAATCAGAATGCATGTTAACTATCATCTTCAGAAATGTCAAATTCAAAAACAAACTGCAAAATCAAGTTCAGATCATTTACATTCTGAATTGTATACCACAGACTTGACCAGTAATGCCAATGAAATCAGCCCTCAACAGAATCTAACAAACATATCTAATACAAATTTAAAATTCTTTACATATCTGTTTTTGCGTGTGAATAGAAGACAAAGACCCATAGGTATACATACACAGACAAATATATTCCAAATGGGCACTGATCACAAGTCACATGTAATTGCATTGTTTGTGACTCAGTCTACTGAAGAGATATTTATCTTCATAATGTATTTACTATTTCTAACTCAAGTTCAATTTTAAACAAGGTCTGAAAAGTTGCAAGTTTCTACAGCATGATCATACATCTACTTTAGAAGAGTTAATTTAATGTTTTGATTAAAGTTTTGTGAACCGATTCATCTTCATGTTTACTATTATACATCAAGGTGTATGGATGGAGAAAATAGGAACAGATAGGGCTCGATTTTACCAGGCCTGCGGGTTTCCGGCGGGTTGGGTTTCGAGAGCGTGGTCAACACGCTCGGTGAAATTAGTGGGTTGCCCGCGCGATCGTAGCAGGCAACACACTAATAGGAATCAATTACCTGCTCCTCCGGGCTCCGCGCTGCTGGTCTGCGCGTCGGGCGGGCTGCGTATGCGCAGTACGATCTGTCAGCTGGAGGCTCTCTAGTTAAAGGGGCAGTCCTCCATTGACAGATGCTGCAACCAATGGAACAAATTTCAGCATGGAGCAGCCCAGGGGGAAGGCTGCTCCCAGTTTAATGATGCCTCACCCCAGGTATCATCAGATGGGGTGAGGAGGAGGGCGAAGACAGAGATCTTCCACCCGGCGGGCGGGAGGAAGCGGCCAGCCTCTGCCACCAAGGCCTGGCTCGAGGTGGCAGAGGGGGTCACCTGCGCAACCAACATATCGCCCACCTGCATACAGTGCAGGAGGCGCTGCAATGACCTCAGTAGGTCAGCCACAGTGAAAACACGAAGTCTTTCCCCTACACTCCATCTGCCACAACACTGCCCCAACCCCACATCTCCTTCGGCACCGCCAACACTACTCTGTCCCATCACCCCTCATACCCACTCAAACCCCATCCTCATCTTACCTCCACCTACTCACCTCGCCAGTACTCATCCTGCCACTAACACGCGACCTAATCCTCATACAATCTCATGGCTCTATCCCATACTCACCCTCTCGTGCATCTCCCTCACGGCCAGCCTCACTCAACCTGCCACCACCTGTGCTGCAGCCACAGGGCATGCATCACATATGTGCAGTAGGCAGCGTAAGGCAAATGTTTCGTGAGCATGAAGGGGGTGCACAAGGGTGTTGGAGGGTTTGCCATGGGTGGTACCTATATTGAATTTCAGAGCAACAAACAGCACACATTATATTGGCACCACCACTGCCATGTCTCCGCGAATACTGTCTGTTGTGTCCAATAATGCCCGCTCCTGGGTATCACTATGAGGACCCACCACTGATGCCACCCATCGTGTTACTGCAGAGTAGGTGCAGGTGTATTTGCAGGGCTCGTCCGCGCAGACCACTGAGAGACATCGGCGGTGCAGCCGGCTGCACCCTGGAAGGATGCGGAGGAGAAGTTGTGGAGGGCAGTGGTGACTTTGGCAGCGACAGGTAAGCACTTGTTGCTGGGGCCAGGCAGGAGCAGCTCGGCATGAAAGAGCCTGCAGATCTCCACGACTACATGTCGAGCGAATCTGCGCCTCCGTGTGCACTGCTGCTCGGAGAGGTCCGGGGAGCTTCGCCTCGGTCTGTGGACCATGTGGCGAAGGTAGTGCCCTCTGCGATGCGTCTCTCTCTGCGGTAGCCCTCCCTCCTGCTGTGCAGGTGGGCGTGCAACAACCCCGTGTTGGGGGGCTCCACGTCTCTGTGGCGGACGGCGTGGACGACGAGGCTGGTCATGCTGTTCGTCCTCCGAGGGTGTCCACGCACCACCCATCTGGCCGTTGTTGGTCTGAGGGGTTGTGCAGGGTAGGTGGGTGGTTCCTCGGACTGGGGCTGCAGTTGCGTGTCAGTCTGTCCTCTGGCTTGGCGGGGGGTGGTGGGGGGCAGGGGTTGCCCTATGTGACGCGGTGGCCTCCTGCGTGGGTGAGGGCTCTCCCCCGTGGGGTGCACCTTGGCACCTGCCACAGGCTGCTGGCTGCAACACGCCTGGTTGGAGAGAGACTGTTTCCCCCAGTGTGGGAAACACGCTGCGATGCAGGTGAAATCCCACACTTCCTCTTTTGACAGCTGATTCAGCTCATTAACTGACCTCAACAAGCAAGGTAAGTACTCTCAAGTGGAACCCCGCTGGATTCCCACCAGCGGGGGCCACGCACGCAGCCCCGCACGTTATCGGGGAACCCGGAAGTGGTCGGGATCGCGGCGCGATCCGGTCACATGACCTCATATTGGGATTTTCGGGGCCCCCCCCGCTGGAAACCCGCAGGAAACCCGACCCTAAAATCGAGCCCATAGTAACAATTATGAGAGCTCTTATAAACAGCTAAAATTATGATTTAATTACTCAATTCCTGTGCAAGAACATTTAACTGTGTTCTAAAACCTACCACGAACATTTGAAGCTGGACCTAGACACAGCACATTCCTTGTACAAACTACTGGCTCTTTGGTAAAATAGATTTCAAAAGTTTAAAATACAATATAAGCCACTTATAATGAACTGGCTTGTGCATGAGTTTTATCCATAATGAACTGATGTCCAATTTATTCTGGGGCTGTAAGGATCAGCTGTAGCACCAACTGTAGTGCGCACAGAAAGCTTGCATACTATACTGGGAACTTAAAAAAAAATCTGCTAACCTTTTAAGATAATAGAAACTTAAACTTAAGTGCCAGGATAAGCTGTAGCATAGCACACTGCTTAATGCGGCTCTGCAGCTGATATTGGCTCTAAGCTAAGTTTCGACAATGTGAAAAGGCACAATTTGGACTTTAAAAAAACAACCCGAACAGTTATAATTTTACAGCTGTGCCTGGCACTGAAGTCTCGATATGTAATGCTCCTGTTCATCAAATCAGGCAAAATCTCAAACCCCAAACTACATAAAATGCTTACTACAGATGCCAAATGTCCAGTTCAAGTGACAGATTTACTATGGTCCTCGATGGGTTTGGGATTTAATATCTTACCTGTTTTAAGTGACTGTCCACTATATCCATGCCAATATAAGTGGAAATAACTGTAAATTGAGTTAGACTTCAGGTGAATAATTAAACTACACAGAGTACTCTAAACAGATTCTAACCTTCAGGAATTTTACTTCAGAACTGTACTGTAGAAGTGCAAAGTTGAGTTTAATCATTTGAAAACTGAGCAGCTACGATGGCCAAAATAATGGCCAAGATCAAAGAAGATTGGCACAACATTTAAGGGATTTCTTTGGAAGCAAGTCAACAAGGGTGAAGGAAGACATGCACAATGAACTCCCTTAATAACGTGCCAAATCTGCCCCCTGCCATCCCCCTCCAATTTTGTGAACAATGATCAAAGCAAGTTATCCTGGCATTAACTGTTTATACCACATTGGTTCCAGAATTCTTTTTATTTTGCCCACAGCTCAGGGAAGCCAGACACAACTACGAAGATCAGTTCTTGTAGACTTATTACTAGAAGTGGACCGAATCAACATTATATTTTGAACAAAGACTAGTGGTCATTTTGACACAGAGTACATTTTTTTATTTTTTAAAAAACTTACACAGTTTTATTTCTACATATTGTGTATCTGCCATTATAAAGTAATGCGTTATTAAAAAGGCAATACAAATCTTTTCAAATGCTTTTTATTTCTTAAGTTGTATCATTACATACACTTTACATTGTTACAGCTGCAGCAGATTTCTTAAGTTGCATAAAGTTTTTTCCCTTTCTTCTTTAATCACAGTTCTGGGCCAATTTAGGTAATATATAGTTATACAATCCAATCCAAAACAGGTAATTAAAAGTTTCTGACCATCCTTGAAAAACCACAAATTTTTATCACTCTAGATCTGGATGAATTTCTGGCATATTACTCACATGCAATATACTGAAGCCTAAATTTCACATTAGTAAAACTGCTTTTATCAACACTGCTTCATAATGACAGTTAATCCCTCCTCAAAAAAAGTCAGCATATTTTCTCCTTTAAGCATTGAAATACTTAGGATTTATCTTCCATCAATCTCCAACATCAGGAAGGAAGCATTTTGAAAATTTGCCAAATGTCCTGTCCAACAATATTCATGAATCTTATGGTACAATATTCTAACACCTTCAAAGACCGTATTTAATTTTCAAAAGCCAAATGGCAAATTGGTATTTCAAAAAATGCAGTAATATTTTTGAACTGATGTAGTCGAATTTGTACATTTATTCCAATCAATTCACAAAGGAGCTTTTCTCTTCCCTCTTGATTAACTTTACATGATTTTCAAGGTGAGGATTTTTTAAGATCTTTGTTCTTTGGCTGGGCAAAACCTACATGATGACCTTCTACCCCCTCCGTTGGCTGGAAGCCACAGCTCCAAACATGTCCCCGGTTTTCAAAAAACAGGCTGCAAGGCAGATTATGCAGGCACAGCAAACCAATATTGAAGTGTTAATATACCAAATCACAGCGAACCAATGAAGTAGGATAAGATGGAGCAACATGGTGATGCTGCAAAAGGGAAAAGCACAGTTTAAATAATTCCACTCTGTTACATACATAATCTGATCTAACTCTTGGAGAATGTAGAAGTAGGGAGTACCCCTGTTGATCCCAACCCCTCAAAAGCAGGGATGAGAGGAAATCCACAGGGAGGATTTCAAACATAAAATGATGCAGCCTGAATGTAGGCATGTTATTTTATTAGAGCATGAAATCTATTTTCTTGCCCAAACGACACATCTCTTGGTCAAAGGGATTCCCCAATGACATTCCTCAGCAAGCACTTTTAGCACTAAATGCACATCACACTTTCTGTGCTCGTCACATGAAGATAGGTTATCCAACAGGTTAAGGCGAAAAAATCAGAACTGCCAAATGTTTAAGTGCAACTCGTCGAAAGAACCGCGCTTGAGAAAATACTTGCCGACAATTTAGATTTCTCAGGACAAACCCGATTTCCCTGAATTTCAAGTAACTCTGGATTTTCTCATCTCACTTGGCAACATAGTCATTCCTAAACCCACGATTGGTAAAACAACCAGAAATACACTGTTTGGTCCCTAAAAATAATTAACCCTAAACAAAATACGAATATTTAGCTCCAAATTTTTGTTTACGTTATGCCTGAGAATATAAAAGATCAGAATCTCAAGTATTTCAGAGATCAATACATTTTATCCTATCCAAGAAACAAAAATTAGATTTAAAAATATGCACAAGCCAAATATAGTGTACTCTAATCAAAAGATTTATGACCCAACTCTAAGAGGAAAATATCCCTCCACTCCCAGATTTACCAGTATTTAATTTAAAGTCTGGAAAAGCCCTCCAAAACAACGAAAAACAGCAACACTGTGTGCTCTGCAACATGGTTCATGCACAGTGCCATGTGCTGTGTCAGGCATTCATTAAATGATACTAGGAGACACAACAGATTTTTCATGAAATCATATAATTACTTTTCTTAAATCACCAACTGAATTTTCTTTAAAAAATTGCAAAATGAATCCAGTAAAAGCCAAAAAATGATTAACCACCATATTCATTAATTCACCCCATTTGCGATTTCTCTACGATCTCTTGAAATCTACTCAATGTGAAATTTAATATAATGGAACATTCACATTAATTGCCATACTGGATTTATAAAAAAATTTTGAAATGGATTCGTACATTCTAAAAATATAAATCTTATTTTCTCCATAAACTGGCCACATTAATACCATCAGGCTTAGATCCCATATTGCTGCTATTATGCTGAAAGAAAAATGGAAAAGATGTGATCTGAACATTGGCTGCATCCTTCCTCAGAGGTGAACCCTCAAATTCATTCATGGCTGGCTTGAAATTAATTTTCACACATTTGGTTTTAAAGCAGGTGAAATTAACAACCACTGGAATATGCATCGGTCTATGAAAAACAGGTCAGTCAGGTATTCTGGGTACAGCACGGGAACAAAAGCAAGCAGGAAAGCATCGAAATAAGGGAAGAGACTGAACTTATCATACATACTTCATGGTTACCAGTTATTTTTTTCCTGTACTTAGTGAGCATTGTGACACTAACTGTCCATTAAGTATTTGCAGCATGATGGCAGTAACATCACACTGAAACTAAACAGGCTATCCTTTGAATTTATATGCAAAAAAAATCAAGCATGCTAGTTTTCGTGTTTTGCATAAAAAGACTGGATAGTGTTTCTGAAGCACAGCTCAATCACAATTTACAAGCAGTACTGTTCGTACTTATTTAAATCAACTACTTCCAATGAACCAATTATTTTGGGGAAAGGCCAATTTTGATGGTATTAGACAGGAACTTTCAGAAGTTGATTGGGAAAGTCTGTTGGCAGGCAAAGGGACGTCTGGTAAGTGGGAGGCTTTCAAAGGTGTGTTAACCAGGGTTCAGGGTAAGCACATCCCTTATAAAGTGAAGGGTAAGGCTGGTCGAAGTAGGAACCTTGGATGACTCGGGAGATTGAGGCCCTAGTCAGAAAGAAGGAGGCATTTGACATGCATAGGCAGCTGGGATCAAGTGGATCCCTTGAAGAGTATAGAGATTGCCGGAGTAGAGTTAAGAGAGAAATCAGGAGGGCAAAAAGGGGATATGAGATTGCTTTGGCAGATAAGGCAAAGGTGAATCCAAAGAGCTTCTACAAATACATAAAGGGCAAAAGAGTAACTAGGCAGAGAGTAGGGCCACTTAAGGATCAACAAGGTCATCTATGTGCGGAACCACAAGAGATGGGTGAGATCCTAAATGAATATTTCACATCGGTATTTACGGTTGAGAAAGGCATGGATGTTAGGGAACTTGGGGAAATAAATAGTGATGTCTTGAGGAGTGTACATATTACAGAGAGGGAGGCGCTGGAAGTCTTAATGTGCATCAAGGTAGATAAATCTCCGGGACCTGATGAAATGTATCCCAGGACGTTATGGGAGGTTAGGGAGGAAATTGCGGGTCCCCTCGCAGAGATATTTGAATCATCCACCGTTACAGGTGAGGTGCCTGAAGATTGGAGGGTAGCAAATGTTGTGCCTTTGTTTAAGAAGGGCGGCAGGGAAAAGCCTGGGAACGACAGACCGGTGAGCCTGACATCTGTAGTGGGTAAGTTGTTAGAGGGTATTCTGAGAGACAGGATCTACAGGCATTTGGAGAGGCAGGGACTGATTAGGAACAGTCAGCATGGTTTTGTGAGAGGAAAATCATGTCTCACAAATTTGATTGAGTTTTTTGAAGGGGTAACCAAGAAGATAGATGAGGGCTGTGCAGTAGACGTGGTCCACATGGACTTCAGCAAAGCCTTTGACAAGGTACCGCATGGTAGGTTGTTACATAAGGTTAGATCTCACGGGATCCAAGGTGAGGTAGCCAATTGGATACAAAATTGGATTGACGGCAGAGGGTGGTTGTAGAGGGTTGTTTTTCAAACTGGAGGCCTGTGACCAGCGGTGTGCCTCAGGGATCGGTGCTGGGTCCGCTGTTATTTGTTATTTATATTAATGATTTGGATGAGAATTTAGGAGGCATGGTTAGTAAGTTTGCAGATGACACCAAGATTGGTGGCATTGTGGACAGTGAAGAAGGTTATCTCGGATTGCAACGGGATCTTGATAAATTGGGCCAGTGGGCCGATGAATGGCAGATGGAGTTTAATTTAGATAAATGTGAGGTGATGCATTTTGGTAGATCGAATCGGGCCAGGACCTACTCCGTTAATGGTCGGGCGTTGGGGAGAGTTATAGAACAAAGAGATCTAGGAGTACAGGTTCATAGCTCCTTGAAAGTGGAGTCACAGGTGGATAGGGTGGTGAAGGCGGCATTCAGCATGCTTGGTTTCATTGGTCAGAACATTGAATACAGGAGTTGGGATGTCTTACTGAAGTTGTACAAGACATTAGTAAGGCCACACTTGGAATACTGTGTACAGTTCTGGTCACCCTATTATAGAAAGGATATTATTAAACTAGAAAGAGTGCAGAAAAGATTTACTAGGATGCTACCGGGACTTGATGGTTTGACTTATAGGGAGAGGTTAGACAGACTGAGACTTTTTTCCCTGAAAAGTAGGAGGTTAAGGGATGATCTTATAGAAGTCTATAAAATAATGAGGGGCATAGATGAGGTAGATAGTCAAAATCTTTTCCCAAAGGTAGGGGAGTCTATAATGAGGGGGCATAGATTTAAGGTGAGAGGGGAGAGATACAAAAGGGTCCAGAGGGGCAATTTTTTCACTCAAAGGGTGGTGAGGGTCTGGAACGAGCTGCCAGAGGCAGTAGTAGAGGTGGGTACAATTTTGTCTTTTAAAAAGCATTTGGACAGTTACATGGGTAAGATGGGTATAGAGGGATATGGGCCAAGTGCAGGCAATTGGGACTAGCTTAGTGGTATAAACTGGGCGACATGGACATGTTGGGCCGAAGGGCCTGTTTCCATGTTGTAAACTTCTATGATTCATTTCATATTTCCTGCCATCACATTTTATTTATGTACTACTCTCTACAGAATCATAAAAATCAGAACCCATTTCACCTATATATGGTACTTGTCCCTTTAAGCTACCTACTCAAACAATTTCCCACCCCTCTCACACCCTTTTATGTTATTTGCTTTTCAGATACTTACTCAAATCACTTTTAAACAATGCATCTCTACTGCAATAGCCTGTTGTGGGGTAAATCATTGTATGTTTGAAGAACCCTCTGCGAAAAAAATTCCTCCAACTCTCCCTCGATTCTGCTTGTGGTAATGCTGTTCATGTCTGTTTATTACCAATTCACAAACTTGTGCAACTTTCATAACTTCACACACACACACACACACACACACACACACACACACACACAAAAAACTCAGAATTTCATGTACCTTTTATATTGGCATTACCACCTTTAAAGATCAATGTACCTGCAGCCATAGATTGCCGTTCCTCCACTTCAAAGATTGACATTTAGAATGCTGGTTTTCACTGTCCTTTTCCCGAAACTGTACTACTTGATATTTCTCAGCACTGAACTACATCTACCATCTATCTGCCCAGTCCATTAATGTATGTCCTCCTGTAATCTTCCTCAGTGTGCCATGCCCCTTAACTTGGTATCAGCAACTTTGAACAACATTACTTGTCTGCCCATGTCTAAATCATATATAAATGGAAACAAGAGATCCCTGAGGCACACTATTACCCACATCCCACTGCAAAACATCTTATAACCGCTCTCTGCTTTCTGTCCCTGAGCCATTCTCTACCCGTACAGCAACATTCCCTTCAATAATGAGGCTTGTTGCAGAAATTAAAACACGAGGCAACTTAAGAAATGTCTTCTGAAAATCCACATACACAACATCCACTGTACTTCCTTTATCTGATTTCCTCCAATAGAATAATTATATTTTTCCACTATGACCTGTCGTTTACAAGTTCATGCTGATAGTCCCTTATTAGACAACGCGTATCTAAGTCTTCACTAATTTCATCGCATACTATTGACTTCGACACTGCCCAACCAATTTATGACTGACTGGCTTAAAATCTACCGATTTATTCTTGAAAAGGGGTGTATCATTTACTATTCTCCAATCTTTTGGCACAATTGAGATTTCCAAAACATTTTTCAAAAAAATTGTCTGTGCATTCACCATTTCCTCCCAAATTTCCCTCAGTGTTCTGGGATGCATAACATTTAAACCTAATGACTTTTCCACTTTCATTCTCATCAACTTTAACACAAAAAATAGGAGTAGGCCATACAGCCCTTCGAGCCTACTCCACCAGTCAATAAGATTATGGCTGATGATCTGCCTCAACTCCACTTTCCTGCCCTATCCCCAAACCCCTCGATTCCCTTAGTGTTCAAACATCCATCGATCTCAGTCTTGAAGATACTCAACGACTGAGCATCCACAGTCCTATGGGGTAGAGAATTCCAAAGATTCACAACCTTCTGAGTGAAGAACTTTTTCCCCATTTTGGTCCTAAATGGTCTACCCCTTATCTTGAGACTTTGACCCCTAATTCTAAACTCTCCAGCCAGGGGAAACAGCCTCTCAGCATCTACCCTGTCAAGCCTTCTAAGAATTTATGTTTCGATGAGATCACCTCACCTTCTTCTAAACTCCAGAGAACATAGGCCCATTCTACTCAATCTCTCCTCACAGGACAACCCTCATCCTCGGAATCAATCTAGTGAACCTTCATTGGAAGAGACCAAAACTGTACACAGTTCTCCAGGTGTGGTCTCATGAGAGCTCTATATAAGTGCGGCAAGATCTCCTTACTCTTATACTCCAACCCCCGAGATAAAGGCTAATATACCATTTGCCTTCCTAATTGTTTGCTGTACCTGCATGTTAACTTTCTGTGATTCAAGTACAAGGACACCCAAATCCCTCTGACAACCAACATTTCTTAGTCTCTCAACTTTTAAAAAATATTCTGCTTTTCTATTCTTCCTACCAAAGTGGATAATTTCACATTTCCTCACATTATATTCCATCTGCCACTTTCTCACCCACTCACTTAACCTATCTATATCCCTTTGCAGCCTCCTCACAACTTACTTTCCCACCTAGCTTTGGAGTGTCAGCAAACTTGGATACATTACACTCGGTCCCCTCATCTAAGTCATTAATATATATTGTAAACAGCTGGCGCCCATGCACTGATCCTTGCGGCACCCCACGAGTTACAACCTGCCAATCCGAAAGTGACCTGTTTATCCCTACTCTGTTTTCCGTCCATTAGCCAATCCTCAATCCACGCTAATAAATTATCCCCAATCCCATGAGCCCTTATTTTGTGCAACAACCTCTTGCGTGGCACCATATCGAATGCTTTTTGAAAATCCAAATATTTGACATCCACTGGTTCCCCCTTGTCTACCCTGCTAGTTACATCCTCAAAAAAAAAACTTAGATTTGTCAAACGTGATTTCTCTTTCATAAAACAGTGTTGACTCTGTCCAATCATATGATTTATTAAATGCCCTGTTGCTCCGTCCTTAAAAATAGATGCTAGCATTTGTTAACAGTTCAACAAAGACAAATGCCCACAATTGTTTGGGGCCAGGACTCATGCTGTCCTCTGCTAAAATCACCCACTACTCCAGGATCATCCTGGAGAGTAAACATAAACCCCCAGTTTCTTTTCTTCCCACTGCTTACTAAAACCTCTCTCCCGTACCTCCTCCAATAACTCCTCCAAAAACAATTATCTGTAAGGAACTCATCGATTTCTTCGTCACATAGATAGAGACCACCCATTCAGCTGCCTCTGCTGCTTCCCCACCAAGTGAATCCTCCGCAGAGACCCACCTACCTTAGCCCTAAATTTTCTTCATTACTGTCCTGTTTGTCTCTAGTTCCTCTCATTCCCCCCAAATCCTCCCCAACCTCATCTTATCCACTGGACCAACCTTCTACTCCCTCAACCCCATTCCCATTAAACTGCTTAGCACACTTCTCTTCCGGGCCCCTACTGTAAATGGTTCCCTCTTCTCAGATACAATCCTCAATCTTTTCAAAACCGGTCAGCACCCCCTCAAAAGAAAAACATTTGAGCCTGCTTTACCTCCCCATCTCCAATTTCCCTTTTCTCTGCAAGGTCCTCGCTGAATCTGTTGTCTCCTCCCAGTCATGCAACTCCCTGCTTGAATCCCTTCAATCAGGTTTCCACTCTCCCACAGCACAAAAACAGTCCTAAACAATATTCTTTAGGATTGTGAAGATGGTACATTATCCACCCATGATCTGGGTGCGGCCTTTGATACTGTTGGCCGTAGTCCAGTTCAGTGGGACTGCCTTGGCTTGGCTCCACACTTACCTATCAATCGTTGGCAGAGCATCTCTACCAATGGCTTCTCTTATAGCCTTGGCATTTTATTTGGCCCAGAGCTGAGATTTTGACCTCATTATCTTCTCCATCACAAAGGCTGCCTAATTCCACCTCCATAACATTGGCCACCTCCATCACTACCATAGATGAAACCCTCGTCCATGCCTTTGTCCTCTCCAGATTTGACTATTCCAATGCTTTTCTGGATGGCCTCCCATCTTCCACCTGCCATAAACTGCAACTCATCAAAAACTCTGCTTCCCCTCTCTTATCCCGCACCACGATCTGCTCACCCATCATTCCTGCTTTCACTGATCTACACAGGCTCCCGGTCCTCCAGGGCCTCAAATTTTAAAATGTCACCCTTGTGTTTTAATCTTGAGGGCCTTGCTCCTCCCCATCTCTGTAATCCCTCACAGCAGCTCCTGAATTCTCCATTCATTTGACTCTGGCTTCTAGTGCACCGCCCTCCCTTCAACCCCAGCCACGGTGGCTTTTCCTTCAGCTGCCTAGGTCCCTCCTCAATCCTGCCACCCCGCCATCCTTCTCCTCCTTTAAGACCCTTCTTAAATCTCACCTTTTTGACTAAACATTTGGTCACTCCTCCCAATATCTCTGATTCTGCACCCCTTTTTTCCTTATGCCTCTCTGAAGCATCTTGGGATCTTTTTCTCTGTTGAAAGTTTTATATAAATGCAGGTCGTTGCTACTCTTGATCACAGTTAACTGCAAACGGTTCCCATGCTTTTTTGTTTCAGTGGCTAACTAATGCTTATAAATGTGTATTATGTATTGCATTGTAGGAAAAACTAAGCGAATCAGACAAGATAGGATTAATTTCTAAATTGGTGTTATATATCTGGATCAAGACAAACCACAAACTTGGCTGTAAGTTTAGCCTAGTCTCATAGGAATAACTATGGTCTGAAATGAGAAAGGCTTCAACAGTTTGAGAACTTTATCATCCATCTTGGTAGGTTCAATCTACAGATAAATTTACGAGGTGCCATTGATGCATTTGTGATGGAAATTGTCTCTCCGACCTATTTGTTTGACTGTAATGGTCACTGGAGTGAACTGCAAACAAGATTACACCAGTGAAGGGGGATATAAAACCAAGAACGCTCATGCTAGAGTATACGAACATATATAGGCTGTGGTGCTAAGCATGCAAACACTGGCACTCACAGGAGAAGGATATATTAATTTGATCAAAAATAAATAAGCTTAACAGATTCTACAAGGTGATTTGCAAAGGCCTATTAACTTATACAAGTCATTTAAAGCAAGCTGATGAAGGTCAAGCCTCTAAGGCATTCACTACTGAAAGTGAACATCTGAGGCATCTGTTGTGACTGGTGTAACTCAACTTGATGAAAATAGCTCTCTAGTTCATGCACAATGAGAGAGATGGGATTTGGTCACAGCATCCCATAGCAACCTCGTGCATGGTGCCATACATAATCAGTCCAGCGCACCAAAGTGACATGTGCCTTGTAAATTATTTAGAGATGAGGCAGCTCCTGAAGTGGCCATGAATATCAGAATTCAACAATTGTGCAATCACTGCAAAACAAGTAAACGGCTAATGTAACTAACAGGAAATGCCATATCTTAATATAATGCTAAATGCATAGAGCAGAAATAACCTAAAAGGTCAATTCAGCCCATTGAAATTTATCTCTCCTTTCATCCAAGTCACTCTGGCTAGCATCAAACGTTTTGAAGAAGCTCAATGTCTTCTGACATAATTTGCCAGGCAAAATCAAATATTTGTCACCATGAGCGATAAATACTTCTTACTCCTGATCTGCATTACTTGAAGTAAGATTGCTGTCTCACTGCATCTATCTACATACCAGTTAATACTTCAGCTGCCATTTAAGATCCCATTTAACCGTCATCTATCCACAGCATAAACCTTAAACTTAATGAATCTCCTCATGGCTCATCCCATGGCATTTGCCATCAATAGTAACAAGAGTGGGGCTCCAAGTTTCAACTAGGGTTGCCAACCAACCAGGATTGGCCTGGAATCTCCAGGAATTGGAACATTAATCTCCTGGCCACTGCTGTGAACAATCCATGAGAAAAATCGTACAAGCAGAGTAAAGTGTTTTTTGTTTCATTTTCTTTGAAAATTTTAATTTATTAGTTATAAAAATATTGGAACTGGGGGGGAAAAAAAAAAACTGGGAAGCAGGAGGTTATGTGATGAAACCTCCAGGAATACATCCAACAGAGCTGGCAACCCTTGCTGAGAAAACAAAAAAAATGTTCGTCACCACCACCGACAACTGCAACAGAACACAACTACAGCAGAGTGTGTTGCAAGACTTTCAAATGTTGAGAGTTTACTAAGTCAATGTTACGTACAGGCATCACATGCAAAAGGGTTACACAGGACCTTTCAATTGAATGTGGCAGGGCACACCAAATTTAATGGGGCACAAGTCGCTCCAGAAATAACTGAGGAGCTCAACATTTATTGAAAATACTCACATTCCGTTTACACCAAAAGCTCTTTAAATGCATTATCATATAGACCAAGACCTTGATGTGAATGCTGTCCTATTTTGGTCATTGAATGCTCATTGAGTATATTAAAGACTGAGATGGATAGATTTTTGGACACTAAGGGAATCAAGGGATATGGGCATAGGGTGGAGTTGAGGTCGAAGATGAGCCATCACATTGAATGGTGGAGCAGGCTCGAGTAAGCCATAAGGCCTACTCCTGCTCCTATTTATGTCAATTTAAAGTTATATGAAAACACAACGCAGTGTGAACATATGGCTTATCCAGTCTTACTTTTTGTACTCCACCCTATTTTGTCGCGAAACACAAAGAACTGAAATACAATTAAAGACATCTTCTACAGTTTATTGTAATGGATCCATGTAGAAATAAGGCTGCTAAACTTAAGGGCTCAAAATAAAAGCATCAAGTGCTATTAAAGCATATAGCAGCAACTGAAATGCCATCAGTGGTAAATAATTGTATGGTTGTTAAGAAACTAAGGCATACAAAGTTGAAATGATTACTTAATACTGAAATGGATTCAAGGAAGCAACTGAACACACCCAAAAACATACAATGCAAAGCAGTTGTATTATCTTGCTTGCCAAATTCCATAAGTCCAAATCGATAGTAACCAACGGATCAGCGCACAGAAACTTCAAATTATATCATAATCCATGAAAGAGATATCTTTTGATATAACTACAGTATTTGCATACGTCACACTCCATGACTGCCACTATGTTGGATATTCCTCGAATTGTCTTGGTGCTCAGCTATTGCAAGCTGGTACAGGTGTTGTAAATTGGAGCTTGCAAACAATACTTTAAGTAGTAAAGATATCAGATGTTTATTACCAAACAACTTTGCTTTATCAGTCATTTCTGACATTCAGAAACTCATCATGGTTCAGATGAAACAATATTTTCAAGAAAACCACAATTAAAATGCCAGAAGACTTAAAATCACAACGTTACAGTAGACACTAAGAAAGAACTACTTATTTGGAGATATTAGTTTCATCATGATTCCATTGTATTAGTTGGTGAATACTACCAATTCAAGAGATTGAATAAAAGGTTAGATTAGGAAAAGCAAACAAAGCATCATTTATTGAAACCAAAATTATACGCTGAGCCAAAATCAAAGCAGAGTGAAGCCTTGATGATCCACTTGTACAGCAACCACGTGAAACATGCACCACAGTTCAGAGTAATAAAATGGGCTGCCCACTAGCTGTAGAAAAGCCACAGATTGTTGCTATTCTTTTGGTGTAAGTAATTTCCTTTCACGGGTTCACAAAGGCTCTCTTTCAATTTTGCCACAGTGCCAAAAATATAGCAGAATGAGATCACAACTGCATCTTACACATACAGTACTCAAAAGCTTATTGTCACAGCAACAGCTAATGTCCTAATGTTATTCACTACATCACTAATGATTAAACATAAAATGAACTGCAATAAGGATGGTGGGGCCCCGTGTGTCTAGACAAAAGGAGTACACTATCTTCATTTGCTTTTTTTTCCCAACTCATCAAATTCTTTTTTAAAAGTAAAATAATTAGATTACTGGATTTAAAGAATTTATTATGAAATATACTGATTCCATTTTTTCCCTCTAGGAACATTCTAGAAATCAGTTGAATTGCAAATGAACATAAACTAAAAGCTTGAAATTAGAATACCGTGTAATTTGGGGCAAAATTAGGCTTGGCTGTTAAAATGTTATCTTAACTTTATAAATCTTGCATAGTCACTCACTAAAAATTATATATAAAAATGTATATATATTTAGTAAGTTTTCACATGCCACACTATTACTTTTACGAATGGTAACAAATAAAATGCAGCAAAGTTCTGCCAGCCACCCGACTTTGTTCTCGTCTATCAATTTCAGCACAGAATTGCCCAATGTTCATACTTAATAACCTTCGTGTTTGGGAGTGAACTCAGTGCTGAAATTGTCAAGTTTCAAACAGATCTCCAAAAACACAAAGGATTCAACATTGAGAATGAACAAAACAAAATTGTAAATGCAGATGGATTTATTTGAATAGTAGTTATATCACTGATTTTTTACTTCACTCTACTGCTCCTTCAATACAATAGATTTTTCATTTTACAAGGCAGCACTACAAGTAAAATTTGTTAACATCTACAGTATATTTGGAATGACAGTTTTCATTTATTTCTGCTAGCGGCAATGAAAATCTATATTCAGTCATATATCTGTTGAAATTTCAATTAAAATACTGGCCCGAAATATCCTGAAAACTTGCACCGAAACAACGGGGTAAGTACGGGATAATACTTATTTTCATAAAAGATTGGGGCAATTCAGGCGCAAGAGAGTTGCGCCTGTTGTTATGCTATTGCCTCGGTCTTTTACACCAATTCTGCGAAACCTCCTCCAAACCCCTTTGCCACTTATTAACATAGCTCCGCTCCAATGCAAAAGTGCAGCTCATGCAAATTTATGCCAGTTCTGAACGGTAAATGTACGTCTAAAATTTTACAATAGGAACCTAATTATATTTGATGTTTTGAGATTTTTAATTTCTCCCCAGAGACCTATAATGTATTTTCTGTATCTTTGAACGCATATTTATGGTATCAAAGATTTGCATTAAAAATTGAAACATTTACACAATTGCATTTTCTTAAACATGCTGTGGCTAATGTGTATAAATGACGGTTTGATGGCTTCAAACTATAATTTTTATGCATAACAAGGGACATAGAAGGAATATGGTTTAAGTTTAGCCCTTCCCTTGGGTTCCGACTGTTTATACTGATTTCCATTTGTTTTATCCCAGTTTTCACAGTCCAGCGTATGATGAGATTCTCAGGAAATTTTGGCGTAACTCACCAATGCAAAGATCAGCATAAACTTTGGCGTAACTTGGGAAATTCTAGGCTATTACTAAACTTCCTGAAGAACCCATTGAAACAGCTGCAATACACAAAATATGCTGATTGCAGTATGCTATATTAATCTTGTGGTGTCATTGCAATACAAGAAGGCAGCCTACAGCTGACCTCCAGTTCATTGTCTGTACTTCTAAGTGTAAATAACTCTACTTTCAGGGAGCAGATAATATCTGGCAAATTAAAGCCTCATGTTCCTGCAAAGTAAACCTGGGCAGTCAATCTCTATGTTTGCACTCAATGATCATCGAGTCTCATCACATAGCTATAGTATTCATGTTTTATGCCCACTGCAAAAGCTGAAGTGGGACATTGCATCAATTGAGCAAACTGCTACAAGGAATACAGAAAATTTAAATTACACATATCTAACAACATTGTAGCATTAATGACATCAGTTCTCAAAATTTCCATGGTGCACTTTTGAAGCTCTGATCTATATTAAGATTCCAATTTTAGTGTTAACTCCTGGCTATGTGAAATCATTCAGATGAACACAAGAAATTGTTTGAAGGTCAGTATGAAAATCATGTTTTTTTTTCTGTAACAGCACTGACATTAAACCTTCATCTTCTGACATGAAATATTTAGCTAGCTAACTTATACTTTCATCTGTAAAAAGGTTGTAAAAATCAGCAATTATCAAATTCAAATTCTTCGTCCAGAAGCTACCAATGTCACATATCTGAAGAAAGACAGCATTTCAGTCATAAACTTCATTAGGCCTTCAAAATAAAAAGGACATCTGTTTGACATGAATTCAAACTGGAAGGTGAATTCTGCAGGCAAAAGCAAGCTAATTATCCTGATAAAAGAACACAGTAACTGTAAACCTATCAATGAGCAGCTTGCATAATCCAGTTTATCATCTAGCCCAGCATACCACAAGGTCCTGACATCTACGAATTCACCTGACATTTGTAGAGTGTCAGCAAATGCCTTAGTGGTACCAACGCTATTCAGAGCTGTCAGCTTTACTATCATTCATATTGTCATGCTGGCTAAAAGCCATCACTCACACCATGCCATTCCTCATCAAAGCTCCAGGCCATACAAGTCAACAGGGCCCTCAATAATAAATCAACTGAACACATATTTGTATGTTGCATTTTAGAATCTATGAAAGTCGGACTTCATTAAGTTTGGACTGTGATCCTTTATCATACCTCTAGGTTTACATAGTAACAGACTAAATTTACACAAAGCTAATAGATAAATTGATTAAAATTAGAGATGGGTGCTTTGAAAATATTCATGGACATGATGTTGCATTTTATCACCATACAGGTGGCAGCCAGTGAGAAAAAGGCAGGTATTTTCTGTACACATATTAAATATATTTCCGTTTATAACAAGTTACATATTAGATTTCTTCTCAAACAACAAAAATTTACTCATCCGCATTTATAGTTCCGCAGTCATATTCTTCAGTTATGTGGAGGCTGGCTGTCAAAGCTTGCACAGAAGTAGTTTTTGACACAAAAAACTAATAGGTGCCAAAGGGGGTTTGATACTTGCATTGAATTGAAAGGTGGAGTGAAGATGCATTTCCACTAAAAAATTTATCTTACAAGCACATGGTTAAAAAGAGAGACAATGATAGCTTTCTCAAACTCTGAATGGAAGGTATGATCACTCATTGCTATCATGCTCAACGCATTTCTTGATTCTTACTTCAATGTAAAGAAATCAATACACTGGATATTCTCAAAATGAAATGTGGCCACTGTGCATTCTGACACACAACCAAAGCCTTGGTGTTTCTTTTTTTGGGGCAGGGGAGAAGAGGGCAAAGAGCAGAATGGGGAAAAATTAGGAAAACTACTAAAGAAATGTTCAGTGCTAAATATTTCAAATGATAAAAAATAGAGCAGCAATCTATTCTAAATCTGGGTAAATACTGCTGTGCTATTGGAGCCTCAGCTATATTTTGTTTTAGATTACTTGCTAGTCCCACGTTTCAGTTTGCTTCCCTGTAATTTTTTCACAGACAGCATATTATTCTAACACAAAACAGTGTTTTGGGGATGCAAATACCACTCCTGGGGATGTAGCTATTTATTTACAGGGGAAAGAAAGAATCACCAGCATTAGTTCAATGGAAAATTCTTCAAAAAAATCCAAAATATAAAACTGTTTGTAATGAAACGCCACAAAAGAAGTCTTTTGCAATCTTCAGAATTCCCCATCAAACAAAATGCTCTTCAGATTACAGATATATTCTCATTATTCATGCAGGCTTGTATTTGAACTAATTAGTTCCCCAAACTAGTCAAATGCCATTTCCAAAGCTCATTCGTTATACCTTTCTTTTGTTTGAATAAAAAGGCCTGGCCTACATCTTATTTATATCTTTCATACTTTTCACAGCATATTCACAACAACTTGTTTTCAATTATCTGCCAACTTCTGATATTTCATTTGAAGAACCAAATGTCATAAATGCATATAACTAATGAATCAGTATCCTGTTCGTTAAACGTAGAGGTCAACAGTTTAATTTAACACGAATCACCACTATGTCTTTGAAAAGTCAAAGCTGTTTAAGGACTGCACTTAACATTTTGCACTGGTGGTTTTGCCCATTGCTGTTTTTTTTTATATATTTTTATATATAGCGTATTTTTGTTTCAACATTGTATGCTTTTATTTAGAGAATTGAATTGGAGGAATAAATGAGCTTGAAAATACAGTTGTTGGTATATCTTGGGTTAACGACTAGCTCTACTGATGTCAAAAGCAATCACCGAATATACACAGCATTCAAAAATAATCCAGTACTCCCATATGGTTTGCTCTTCATACAGACTCACATTTTTAACACGTGTTTCGATCACTAAGGAAACACTGGTATTAGAGGAACATGGATAGCACATGCTAAACAGTACAGATCTATAAAAATGCTTTCCAATACTTTCCTCTGCATTGCTTGAAAGTTCAGAAATGTTCGTGAAATTGACTTTTGATTCCAACACAATTGTAATTTGGAAACGATGAGCTGGATTTTGCTCTGAGTGGCAAACAAACAGCGCCTGCCTTCTGTTAGACTTGCACTTGCCCATGGACTTTTGCATGGCAAGTTCCTCTCATGGGGTGCTCAATCCAGCACGGCGCCCTCTCCCAGGCATCTGGGACCTGTGTCAACTAGACAAGCAACTGTGTATTTTTTTTTATTCGTTCATGGGATGTAGGCATCGCTGGCAAGGCCAGCATTTATTGCCCATCCCTAATTGCCCTTGAGAAGGTGGTGGTGAGCCGCCTTCTTGTATCCCCTTAACAAATCAGATTGAAGCATGTTAATAAGCCATGCAGAGTCAGAACCAGGAAATCTAAGTTAGAATAGTAAATTCAATGTCAGATCAGGTACAGAAAGTGAAATAAAGAGAGGGCAAGAAACACTGAATTAAGAGAGAGATAAAAGAGACAAACGAAAAAAAAAATTTAAAATTTAAAATTTTGAATGTGGAACAAAAATTAAAATCTGAAGGAATGAGATTCGGCTTGTAAAAGTTAATTTTCATTGTCACAGAAGTTGATTGGCAGTCATTAAGACTTTCTACGCTCTTGAAAGTGTGCTTAGACTTAAATAACTTGATGTACCTTTCTTTGGCAAGATTACTTTGAACCATCAGGGAAGCACAGAAACTTCACGCCGTTCCATTCATCTGAACGGTGAGTCAGCCGCCAAGATTCCGCGAAGATTATGAAGAAGCAGGACAACTGGTGGAGCAACTTCTGGATTTCCGGGTTTAACTGCGCACGTGCAGTCGCTCTACTATTTGCATTGAAATAACGGTGAGCACTGTTAGGCTCGCCGTTATTTTCAGAGCAAAATCCGGGTCAATATTTTTTGTGGGGTGGCTCAGTTTTAGGCTGCTCCACATATATTGCGCAATGCACAGTATTCTGGCTCTAGGTGCAATGCAAATGAAGCTTACAAAGTTGTGTAAATCCAAAATTATGGCAAGACCTGACTTTGAAGTAAAGCAGAGTGAGAATCTCAAAGGCAGTTGCAGTGGAAATGCTGCCTTCAATACTGGGCACAATTATTTACACATCGTAATTGACCACTTGGTAATATAATTTTCATTGTTGATTTTCCCAATTGAATGCTGAGCCTTTCCTTCAAACTAAATTTGAGATTCCCATCTTGTGGGTTATATTTAACTGTGCATTTGTTTCAGGAAAATGCTCCATTTATACACTCGAGCTTGCTATTATACATTAGCACATTAAAAAAAGTATCAGCGTAATCTGTAACGTTAAAAAACAAAGTCTATTTGAACACTAACACCAACAGCAAGGCCACAGTCAACAGCAATGCAGGAAAGATGATGGCACTTCTACCTCTGGAGGACCTGTGATCCACCACAAAGGCAGCATCTCCAGAGACACACGTCCCTGCCAGCAATGTAATCACAAGGAACCTCACAGAAGATAGCCAAATCTTCTGGTTCAGTTCACTTGTACTTCAGCTAACTTGCTAGCCAATACATGCCTTCTCCAAATTGGATTTTTTTTTTTTAAAAAGACTATGGTGTACATTAGAATCACTTGAAAATTCTATAAAGCTTTGGCCCTTAAAATTGCAAATACAAAAATAATTTGTAATAAATTTAAAATGTACCATCAGCAAGTAATAGAGAAACAATTCCCAATCAGAGATTGGTAATACTTGTGACTTCATACACAAATTGATTGGTGGCACATGGTGACCTGTCTAGCTTACTTTGTATCCCACTATTCTCTAATCACTGCATCGGGCAAGACTTTGAATTACAAAGCCAACCCTGCTCATGGTAGATTTTAGACTTGCTGCTGAGCTAATGAAATTGTACCCTACAATTTAACATTTCCACATGTCAAGATGTTTTACCATTTCAATTTTTATTTTATACTTAAAAGTTTATGATACTTCATACACTTGAAAATGCACTCCAGCTTTTTCGGCTCCAGACAGCTTTGTAGTAAGAATGTGACGCCTTTCTACTATTTAATCATTTTAACAATTATATTTTTACTGAACTTGTTTTATTCTTATCCAGTAAAACAAAAGCTCCAACCTAGTTAAAAATTTGTTTTTACTGTAGCTGACTTATTTCATGATATACGGTGTAACAATGCATTCCCAATTTGTGGAAATCATGACAATATCGTCTAGAATGTACAGTGAATACTGATATTGTCCATAAATCAGCAATATGTAGAACACATTTCAACTTATTCCTTCTACTTGTTAAGTACAGACAGGCATGACAGTAATACAAAGTTCATGCCAGTACAAAGTTGCCAGTATATAATGCATACTATATACACCCTCCCACTTCTTGAAGTGATTCAGATTAGCACTGTGCTCATTGTTGATGGATTGCAGCGCTATGGAATGACATTTTCACATTTTACAATTTCCTTTGACCTAGGGCAGTGGATTGTGCTACATGAGTCGAAAATTATTTGCAATGTCAAATAAAAATAGCAAATCAAAATCTTACAAATAGACAAACTCTAACTTCAGCAGGCACACTGTACTCACACTCTATGTGCCACATAGTCCCTGTAGTACCGTGGAAAAGCTTATCAGAAATCAATATTGGGTGAATCGATTTTCTATCTGTTCTAAAGCAAGGTCACAGCATTTTTTCTTTCATCAAAACTCAGAAGCAAACTGTTGTTCAGACTGTATAACAGGCTTGACAAATTTAATTACTAGAATGTCATGTGCTGTTAGTTTATCCTGTGCGCTTTGTGCTGATTAGATGAAAAAAAGTGACCGAAACAATACCTCCTAAAAGCAATAATTTTAAGACCTTCCTGCACTTCATTACACAGAATTTACCACTTAATAATTTATTAGAACCTCCACTTCTCGCACCAGAAAGCTTGTGACTACAAGTGTTCAATTGAAGCTCTGTGGTAAAATTGCCCTTACGATGATCTATAAATAATTCTGCAATTGAGAACTTACACTGTATTTAATGATTAAACTTTATGTTTTTGGATATTGAATTTTATATAATGTTTTGTTCAAGGGTGCTTCTGAATTTCTTTACACGTGCTAAATTACAAGCAGAATAACAATGTCAAAACATAGTGGTGCAATTCTTCTCCATAGATGTAATATGGTTAAGACACCAGCCCCAAGTAATGGCAATGAAAGTTTCATTCAATTATGCATTCTGGACCATGAAATCCTCAGCCGAAACCAATTTAGAATCCGCACCGGCTCGATCCAAGAGCAATCCATCTGGTCCCTCTCCCCTGCCTATCCCCATAGCCCTGCAAATTTTTTCCTTTCATGTACTTATCCAGTTCCCTTTTGAAGGCCATGATTGAATCAGCCTCCACTACCCGCTCTGGCAGTGCATTCCAGATCCTAACCACTCGCTGTGTAAAAGTCTTTCCTCATGTCAACCTTTGGTTCGTTTGCCTTAATTCTATGTTCTCTGTTCCTTGACCCTTCCGCCAATGGGAACAGTTTCTCTATCTAATCTGTCTAGACCCTTGATGATTTTGAATTCCTCTATCAAATCTCCTTTCAACCTTCTCTGTTCCAAGGAGAACAACTCCAGCTTCTCCAGTCTATCCAGGTAACTAAAGTCCCTCATCCCTGGAATCATTCTAGTAAATCTCTTCTGCACCCTCTCTGATCCCTCCTAGAGTGTGGTGCCCAGAACTGGAATAATGCTCCAGTTGTGGCCGAACCAGTGTTTTATAAAGGTTCATCATGACTTCCATACTTTTGTACTCTATGCCTCTATTTATAAAGCCCAGGATCCCGTATCATTTTTTAACCGCTTTCTCAACCTGCCCTGCCACCTTCAACGATTTGTGTACATATCTCCCCAGATCTCTGTTCCTTTACCCCTTTTAGAATTGTGCCCTCTAGTTTATATTGCCTCTCCTCAATCTTCCGACATCACCTCACATTTTTCAGCTTTGCATTTCATCTGCTATGTGTCCACCCATGCCACCAGCCTGCCTATATCCTCTTGAAGTCTATAACTATCCTCCTCAATGTTCACTACCCTTCAAAGTTTTGTGTCATCTGCAAATTTTAAAATTGTGCCCTGTACACCCAAGTCCAAGTCATTAATATATGTCAAGAAAAGCAGTGGCCCCAGCACCGACCCCTGTGGAACACCTCCCTCCAGTCCAAAAAACAACCGTTCACCACTACTCTCTGCTTCCTGTTACTTAGCCAATTCTCTATTCATGTTGCTACTACCCCCTTTATTCCATGGGCTGCAATCTTGATAAGCCTACCGTGCGGTACTTTATCAAACGCCTTTTGAAAGTCCATATACACATCAACTGCATTGCCCTCATCGACCCTCTCTGTTACCTCATCAAAAAACTCCATCAGGTTCGTTTATCACGATTTGCCTTCAACAAATCAGTGCTGGTTTTCCCTAATAAATCCACACTTGTCCAATTCTGCTAATTCTGTCCTGGATTATCGTTTCTCAACTGACTGGCCAATAGTTACTGGGTTTATCCTTACACCCTTTTTTGAACAAGGGTATAACATTTGCAATTCTCCAGTCCTCTGGCACCACCCTCGTATCTAAGAACATTTGGAAGAGTATGGCTCGTACCTCCACAATTTCCACCCTTACTTCCCTGAGCAACCTAGGATGCATCCCATCCAGTCCAGGTGACTTATCTACTTTAAGTACAGTTTGCCTTTCTAGTACATGTTCTTTATCAATTTTTAGCCCATCCAGTATCTCAACTACTTCTTCCTTGGTAAAGACAGATGCAAAGTACTCATTTAGTTCCTCGGCCACGCCCTCTGCCTCCATGAATAGGTCTCTTTTTTGTTCCATAATCAGCCCCATCCTTCCTCTTACTGCCCGTATACATGCCTAATGACGACTTTTGGATTCCCTTTTATGTTAGCCGCCAGTCTATTCTCATACTCTCTCCTTGCCCCTCTTATTTCCTTTTTTTTTTTACTTCCCCTCTGAACTCTCTATATTCAGCCTGGTTCTCACTTGTGTTATCAACCCGAGATCTGTCATACCCCCTTTTTTTCCCAATTCATCTTACTCTCGTCATCAAGGGAGCTCTGGTTTCAGTCGCCCTACCTTTGTAGTTATTCTGCAAACAAAAATCAAGCATTTGCTCCAATTTGCACCGTCTTATCAGTTCAGAAGCAAACGTCAGCGATAACTGGACCTTTCAAATTGTATTTTGGAGCTATTCAAGGTCCAAAAACACAACGAGGACATTTCTGAATCATATCCCAAAGTCTCAGAAGTTATAATGATATTTACGCTTCTAACTCTCCCAAAATCTAAATTGATGCATCAGACACTGCTGACAATCAAACAAAAGCCTACCATCAAGGTCTACGTAGGTTATTGTCTTGCCTTAGCAATATCTCACATTTATGTGATACTTCCCAACTTCTTACAATATTCACAGTTGCATTCCCAGATGTGCTGGTAGCTTGCATGGATGTATTGCAGCATAAGATAGCGCACATTGAACTACTATACCCCAAAGTTATTTGAAAAGGGGCAATGAATTCAATAGGTTAGATTGCATCTCCCTGCTGCACTGTCTTCTGTATAACATTCTATATTCCAGATTTTCGCCCATTCTCTAGATTTCCCTTGAAGTGTAACCTCTTCGACTCTTTCCCTTTCCTCCTGATCTCTATCTGAAAAAATTGAATATTCCACCACTACTTTAGGGTTAAAAAAAATAGCTGGTCTTAGGCTAATTGTACAGCACAACTGAAATATCTAATCTGGGCAATGCCTGTACACCTCTGGTTTCCAACAGATGAAACCAATGATTTCTTTGGCCAGTGTAACATACACCAAGCCTATAATGGCTGGCAATGAAAATGTCAAGCACAGGGAACTGATATGGAAAAGGCTGTGTTGAAAATATTGTAGCCACCCAAGAGAAGTCTCTGATCCTTAGTCACTCACTTAGAACTAGCGTCAAGCAGCAGTGGATAATTCTTGATTCTGAAAGTTAAGGCGGCTTTGACTAATACTGGACAGGATTTTCACCCAGTAGCTTAAGGATTATAAGACACCATCAAAATACAGTTTAACATACCATACTAGGTAGATTTGTAACAAATAAGGCAATCAAATTTCTCTCAGTAATGCTTACCTTTTGTTAACAGACTTCTCATTTTTCTCATAGGGTTTGACAAACCATTTTCCAATCCTGACGAAGTTCTTATCCATCAAACACCTAAAAAAAAAATTTAAAAAGGGGATAAACTTAAACTTTGTTTCTCATTTTTCCTCCATCTTCAGATCCTAATACAGGATTCTGCAGTCAACCTCATCCCAATGTTCTGCTCAGTAACCAGGTGCTACAAGGGTACAATAATGACCTGGAACGACAAGCTATCTTGCTGTCTTCCCTTTACGATGGAAAACACTTGGCTTCTACAATATAACAGTGTCTACACTTTAAATGTACCTTATTGGCTGTAAAGCACTTTGAGGTGTCCTGAGGTCGTGAAAAGCGCTACATACATGCAAGTCCTTTCCAAAAAAAGGTCCTTTCCTTTCTGCTCAGTACCTCCCCAAATGGCATGGTTGAAACAGGAAATGTTGCATATGGTAAACGGTAGATTCAAACCCAAGTCTTCATTTTAAGATGCAATGCCTTGGAACATCAGCTAAGGAACTTCACTGCACTCCACATATTTTCAGAAAGAAATGACTGAAGCATAGTTGTCACGAGACTCAAGTATATTGGGCCCAACAGATTTTAAAAGAGAAATATTCCTGCCATAGGTTGAAAATGTTTTTCATACAAATAAAGGTAGAACTTACCAATGTTGCTCTGGTGGAGTGAAATGCTCTACGGCATGGAGACCAAAGTGCTCAATTACTACAAGGAGCAGAGACAAACTGCGCCTCCATTATAAAGCTGACCTGTGTCGAACCACACCAGTGATCAAGAGTGAAGTAGCTCTATAAACACAATTGGTTCCAAAATGATTTCACTCCCACTGAGCAGTATGTGCAAGCTGTATCTTAATTAGTAGATAGCTCTCAACTCAGATGCAGGAGAACACAAAGCAAGAAAAAGTAAAAAGAACAAAAATTTAAAAGAAAAAAAACCAAGTAAATCGGCAAATAAGGCAAATACTTCACAAACCTAGTGCCAACTCCCACAAGCAGCAATACCAACCATTATGCTTTATTTAAAAGCTAGTGTCAGTCTTCTGAAGGTAGTCAACTTAAAACTGCTCATTTAGCAGCAGCTTGGTAGTACTTTATCTTATCAATATGCTAAATAGGTCTGTGTCCATTGTGATGTGGAGATGCCGGTGATGCACTGGGGTTGACAATTGTAAACAATTTTACAACACCAAGTTATAGTCCAGCAATTTTATTTTAAATTCACAAGCTTTCGGAGGCTTCCTCCTTCCTCAGGTGAACGTTGTTGGAAATGAAATCCTCGAAATGAAATCGCATTTATAAATCACAGAACAATGCTTGGTGATTACAGACAGTTTTTTCAACTGCCCGTTGCCAAGGCAATCAGTGTGCAGACAGACAGGTGTTACCTACAAGGTCTCCGAATATACAAATCACAAAAAAAAGAGATAGAGAGGTAGAAACATAGAAAAGACAGCAACTGACCCGTTATATTAAAAACAGATAACATTTGTTCGCTGGTGGGGTAATGTGTAGCGTGACATGAACCCAAGATCCCGGTTGAGGCCGTCCTCATGGGTGCGGAACTTGGCTATCAATTTCTGCTCGACGATTTTGCGTTGTCGTGTGTCTCGAAGGCCGCCTTGGAGTACGCTTACCCGAAGGTCGGTGGCTGAATGTCCTTGACTGCTGAAGTGTTCCCCGACTGGGAGGGAACCCTCCTGTTTGGCGATTGTTGCGCGGTGTCCGTTCATCCGTTGTCGCAGCGTCTGCATGGTCTCGCCAATGTACCATGCTCTGGGGCATCCTTTGCTGCAACGTATGAGGTAGACAATGTTGGCCGAGTCACAGGAGTATGAACCATGCACCTGGTGGGTGGTGTCCTCTCGTGTGATGGTGGTATCTGTGTCGATGATCTGGCATGTCTTGCAGAGGTTACCGTGGCAGGGTTGTGTGGTGTCGTGGACGCTGTTCTCTTGAAAGCTAGGTAATTTGCTGCGAACGATGGTCTGTTTGAGGTTGGGTGGCTGTTTGAAGGCGAGGAGTGGAGGTGTGGGGATGGCCATAGCGAGGTGTTCGTCATCATTGATGACATGTTGAAGGCTGCGAACATGGCGTAGTCTCCGCAGCCTTCAACATGTCATCAATGACAACGAACACCTCGCTATGGCCATCCCCACACCTCCACTACTCGCCTTTAAACAGCCACCCAACCTCAAACAGACCATCGTTCACAGCAAATTACCTAGCTTTCAAGAGAACAGCGTCCACGACACCACACAACCCTGCCACGGTAACCTCTGCAAGACATGCCAGATCATCGACACAGATACCACCAACACACGAGAGGACACCACCAACCAGGTGCATGGTTCATACTCCTGTTACTCGGCCAACATTGTCTACCTCATACGTTGCAGGAAAGGATGCCCCAGAGCATGGTACATTGGCGAGACCATGCAGACGCTGCAACAACGGATGAACGGACACCGCGCAACAATCACCACACAGGAGGGTTCCCTCCCAGTCGGGGAACACTTCAGCAGTCAAGGACATTCAGCCACCGACCTTCGGGTAAGCGTACTCCAAGGCGGCCTTCGAGACACACGACAACGCAAAATCGTCGAGCAGAAATTGATAGCCAAGTTCCGCACCCATGAGGACGGCCTCAACCGGGGTCTTGGGTTCATGTCACGCTACACGTTACCCCACCAGCGAACAAATGTTATCTGTTTTTAATATAACGGGTCAGTTGCTGTCTTTTCTATGTTTCTACCTCTCTATCTCTGTTTTTTTTTGGTGATTTGTATATTCAGAGACCTTGTAGGTAACACCTGTCTGTCTGCACACTGATTGCCTTGGCAACGGGCAGTTGAAAAAACTGTCTGTAATCACCAAGCATTGTTCTGTGATTTATAAATGAGATTTCATTTTGAGGATTTCATTTCCAACAACGTTCACCTGAGGAAGGAGGAAGCCTCCGAAAGCTTGTGAATTTAAAATAAAATTGCTGGACTATAACTTGGTGTTGTAAAATTGTTTCCATTGTGATGAGCTGTGAAAAACCAAGCCAACCTAATACTCAACACTTCCATATCAGGCACCTCCTTCAGGACATAATACAACCCTTCTATTTCAGTAGGTACACCTCCCTCATGGTGTTAAATGGGAAATCTGAGTTGGCCAAACTCTGAAGACAACAATTCAGGAAACACTTACTCCACTCACTCCCACCTTGGGATCAAGCAAACCATTCCCATATACTGTCCTGCACAGCCTAGTTGGTAGGTGTCCTGGAAAAAAAAAGTCTCAACAGCCTGCACTTGTACCTTAAGTACATCTCTACTGCTAAAAGCTCAACAGTGTGGGGTTCCTTTATTTTCGGCAAGATGATCTTTTAGCCTAAGGGAAAAACCTCCAACATAGAAAATAGGCTTGAGAACAATGATGACTGGCCCCAGAACCAAATGTAAAATTATCAACATCTTGGAGGAAGGGAGAGGGAAGGGAATAAAGGCATTCAATATTTCCCCATTACGAGGTTGGAAAAAAGTCAGACTACGGCAATGTGACTTCCACTCCAAGATTAGAATTTGTCCCCCTTCCACTGTAACTGTTGGGTCGATTACTCAAAGGTCCCACTTTTGAAAACAGTGATCTGTAACTAGGAAATAATTTTTGTGAAAGTGCGTTCTGCTCCAGTTTAGCAGATGCCATTTGCCTGCTGGGTGCTAAACTATCGAGGGCACACCTCCTTCTCAATTTCAGCACAGTAAAGCAATCAATCCACAAAAAAATAACCAAAAGTGCTCAGATGCTGACCAGACTACTCTATTCCAAGATAGAGACATTTGGTCCCTGAGGGACTATAAGTTCCTCAGTGACAGGAAAGAAGGGTTAGAGGATAGGGCCCACATGATGCTCACTCACACCAGTTGTAAGACTTTTTTGAGAATGTGAGACGAAGTATCTAGGCAATTATTAGATGATATCCAGCTTAGGTAGCCTCATGAAATATCGCTGGTTCTCGACTATAAATATGGCTGCAGCTATCAACCACAAAAGATGGTGTGACTGTTTCCAACACAAAAGACCATTAGTTCATTCCAGGTATCCAGGAAGTGTTCTTTTTCTGGCAATGAGACGATCATTGATCATTCAAAATATGACCCTTATGAAAGTTACTGACAAGATTGATTCTGTTCGAATTCATCAGGTGCACAAGAGGCTTTATTTGAAAGAAGCAACAGCAGTCATAAAATGCCCGGAAAAACTTCCCACGGGAACTTCATAAAGGCAGCAGGAAAGCAGGATGCCGAGCCCAACAGAAAAACATTAGGAGGGGTGCCATCAGCTTGGTCCAAGAAGTGGGTTTTAAGGAGGGTCCGAAGGAGAGTGAGAAGTTTAAAGATTTAGGAAGGGAATTCCAGAGAGTGCTGCCTAGGTGGCTGAAAGCATGGCCTCCAATGGGGCGGGGGGAGGGGGGGGGGGGCAAAGAGGGAATGTGCAAGTGGCTGGAGACAGAGGAACAGAGTTCAGGAGTTGGGTGTACTTCTAGGGCTGGAGGAGGTATTAAGACAGAAGGGCCATGGAAAGATTCAAACACATGGATCAGATTTTTAAATTTGAGGCGCTGCAGGTCTGAGAGAACAGGGGTGATGGGTGAGGTGACTTGGTGCAGGGTAGGATCTGGAGACAGTTTGTTTTAAGATGAGCTGAGATTCACAAGGGTCAAGGATGAGAGAGTGGCCAGGAGACCTTTTCAGTAATCAAGTCTGGAGATGACGAAGGCATGAATGAAGGTTTCAGAAGTAGATGGGCTGAGATTAGGGCAGAGGCAGGCAATGTTATGGAGGTGGAAGTAGGCGGTCTTTGTGATGGAGAGGATATGGGAGTCACAAACTCAGTTTCGGAAAAAACACAACGTAGAGGTCGTGAACAGTGTGAGACAATGCCCATGGAAAGGAGTGGAGTTGGTGGCAAGGTCACAGACTTTGTGCCAGGGGCAAATATGACAACTTTGGTCTACTCAATGTGAAGGCTGTTTGCTGGACCACCCTCTGGATTCTTCTTGAAAAGATGTTATGACAGGGTGCTCAGACAGAAGTGTGAATAGAACTTGTGGAAAATGAAGCCAGCTGATAAACTTATCATCCTATGGTGATCATCTTCAGAATTTAGTATACAGACATCCAGCACTTGGAGCCTGCATCATTCTTCAATGGCTATGAGCGTTGATACATCTCTGAACTTTTCCAATTGATTCTTTTGTTTTAAGTTTTTTTGGTTTAAGACAGGCTGGAATATCTATAACTATGTGGAGATAACAGAAGAGTGATTAAAGACGTTCAAGTCGTTATTAAAGGGTAAGGAATATGAGGCAATGAAAAAGACACTTCATCGTCTCTAACTTGAACTTAACATAGGAGTGTTCGTTGTCATCACTGATTGAAGAGAAACGAGGGAGCAACTACAACAAAAATAAATCCTGCAGTGTTGCCAGGGTAGTTTGTGTAAATCAAGCCTTCAAAATATCAGCAATATGTCAAACATGAAAATTTCACAATCAACAACATGGAGCTGATTTTCAAAAACCTATTATTTTTGTTCAAAAAACACCGTTGACTTCTTTGGCACTTGCATCCAATTTCAAAACATGGGCTTTACTTCAATAACGTCAAGTGCATGGATAGCATTTGTTATGCCACAAAGAGTCCTGCATCAAAATATGACTTGTAATCTAGCATGAAGTGGAAGTAATTTTTTTTTCAAGATGAACTAAGTGTCTTCCCGCACCCCCCCCCCCCCCACCCCACCCCGCCTGATTTACATTCATCAATCCATGCTTCTAGGTCCATAAATTACCAGAAAGTCCATTTCTACCTCTTGGTACCCACCAGACACTTGCAGCGAAGCAGTGCATTAAAAATGTTCTCCATTCAATAAATTTCCAGCCAAAAACATCAATGCTATCTTTGGGTGTGGCGCACACATCTTTTCACTGAAGTTCATCCTCCACATAAGATATTGTATGTCATCTGGCAGAACAAAACATCCCTTTAAGAAGTTACTGCCTTTAGTAGTCAGGTAACCTCTTCCTTCATTGTGCACCTTCACCCTTAATTCTTATGCCAAAGGAGGCAGCATTGAGACCCAAAGTACTGTAAGGTTACAAAACCTTAAGCAACGAATATGAAAGAAGCACCATGTCAGATATGAAAGAGAAATTGGCTGAGAGGGAACTCTGTAATGGAGGTTGAAATTAAATTTTGAATGAGTAAGATCATCTCGAAAGGTAGGCAATCTAACTATCTTCCCTGTTCGTACAACCTTCGCATGAGACATACCAATGCACTTCAGAATTTTGGTAGAAGATTTCGAAGAGCCTATATCTCGAGATCAGTTTGGAGCACCACAGTGCCAAGTACTCTTTATCTCAAGATGTCAAGAGTATAATGCTAAGCAATGGCATGCACACTGCAGGTTCTTGCCCCTGCCAACAGCCTCAAGAACAACTTTGTGGCTGCTTACTTAAGTAATACCTATTGCAAGAGTAGAACAAGCTCCATTTGCCCTGATATGGCCTTCACCCTTTGTTCAGCAATGGGTTTACCTAAATTTTGCTCTGAAATGATAAAGACTACTTGGATTGACAAAACTGTTATCATATCTATACAAAACATTAATGTTCCACACACACATATAAAAATAATTTTGAAAGTGATTTCACAAGAATGAGATGGAACTATGACCCTAATATCCCGAGAAAAGCAAACTCGAACAATCTTAGATAGAATGGCAGGTCCCCCAAACAAAATGTGTACACCATTAAACAAATCAAAACTCTTGATGGTGTCATTTAGAAACAAGGTGCAAGGACAAAGAATAATAGACACACAGAACAAGTTACCAGCAAAGCAGCAAATAATATGAATAGATTCAAGAAATGACAAGGCTCCTGGTGAAAGACTTGGCTCGAGGAATATGGTGAGAAACTGGATAAGAAAGAAAGGTTCATAGCAACCAAAAAATGGGCATGCTTCCTGTTCCTAAGTTTGCCTGTGTTGCTATGCGTAAGGAACAACCATTCATCTGCCATAAGAGAACAACTACAACTTACACCCATAGCATGCAACATTGCAATACCTTCCAAGGTACTTAAGGCAAGGGGAACGGGCATTGCTCAAGACTTAGAGGAGGTAGGATTCAAGGAGAAGTTTTTGACGGTGTACATAGATAAGTGTGGGAACAAAATGCCTGAAAGCTCAGTCACAATTAGTATAGTGTGAGGGAGAAAGAGAATCCACTGGGGACACTCGCTTTTATACTGCATGAGACCCATGCTTGTAGCACCAGTTATCAATGAGAGGGTGTCAACGACAACCCGAAAGTAAATTTGCTGTGATTTGCAACGGTTGGCAGCAAATTCCTGCACAGTTACTTTTGGGCTGAAGGTGGCTACAAGACCCCAGCACATTGGCAGCTCACACAATTAGCACGTGTTGAGCAATATAAACACAGTTTAAAAAGCTGCTACCTGGATATATCAGGGTACATTTGCCTTCCTTACTATAAAAATAACCCAACAAGGTCAAGGCCACAGGTTCAGACTACCCCCTCCCCCCAGCAGCACTATGCTCTGACAAAGGGTCACTGCTAAAAACATGAACCCGCTTCCCCTTCCCAGACACTAACAGACTAACTCTACATCCCAAGCATCCCTGTGCCATGGAACAAAATGGAGAATATAGCTTCAGCTTTGGTCTTCCCAATGTTCAACAGGAAGAAATTGCAGCTCATCCAGGACTGGACATCGGACAAGAACGTTGTATCTGCAGACTTGTTATGAGCTTTCTGAAGAAGTTACTAGGTTAGTGGATGGGGGTAATCCAGTTGACATTCTCTACCTGCATTTTCAGAAAGCCTTTGATACCTTACATTAAGTTACTTCACATGATAGAATCTTGAGATATCCGTGGGAATTTGATACACTGGATTAGGAATTGGCTCCAGTCCCTCAGGCAAAAAGTTGTAGTTAACAGTTATGGATCTGCCTGGTGTCCCCCAGGGATTGGTTTAGGCCTATTACTGTTCACACCTTTTATTAATATCCTGGACAGTGGTGTTGAGGGCATGATCAGATTGCACATGATACTAAAATTTGTGCAAGGGTTAAAACTGTAGTGGAGCATAATCTTCTGCAAAAAGATTTAGATGCGTTAAGGGAATGGGTCAAATAATGGCAAATGGCATTTAACCTGGATAAATCCAATGTGATGCATGTTGGTAGGATCAGTACAGGATATACTTATCATTTACAGGGAACGATACTGAAATCGCTTGAGAGAGAAAAGGATCTAGATGTTATTGAGCAGATCACTGAAGGTTCACGACCAATATTGAGAAGGCAAAGCAGACAGGATATTGGGTTGTATTACAGAACCACTCAGTACAAATCAATGGACACAATTCTGCCCTTATACAGGTGGTTGGTTAGACCGCATCTGGAGTAATTCACCCAGTTTTGGTCCCCTCACATACTGGGTGATATAGTGGTCTTGGAAAATGTCAGGAGAGCTACAAGAATGATTCCCATCTTAAAGAACCGTAGTTATTCAGATAGACTTAAAGAGGTAAGTCTATTTACTTTACGGCAGCATAGACTTAGAGGCGACCTGATAGAGGTACATAACATAAGGAAAGGGCTCGATTGCATGCCTATTGGTAGATTATTTCAGTTTGAGAAATTGGGAAGGATCAGGGGACATGCATTTACACTACCCAAAAGTAGAAATAGGCCCTCCTTCTTTTCCCAGAGAGTAGCGAGTCTCTAGAGTGCATTGCCGGTTTGTGCGGTGTGCACTGAGTCCCTGCGCACCTTTAAGAGGGAGCTGGACTCGTTCTTGGCTGGGGCAGAGATCGCATCATATGAAAGGTAAGTGGATTAACAGTTAATGTACGCGTGGTCAATGTGATCTACTGGACTGTGTCTCAATAGCCAATGGGGTCGGAGAGTAATATTCATGATACTTTCCCCCCTTATTGGCTCTGGGGTTTTTTTGCGCCTCTCCCGGGAGATTTCATGGACATCCCAAAGCTCTAAGATCTATGCAGTACTTTTCAAATGTATCCACTGTTGTAATGTAGGAAACACAGCTAATTTGCACACAGCAAGGTCCCACAAACAGCAATGAATTAAATGGCCAGATAATCTGTTTTGGTGATTTTGGTTGGATATTGGAAGAGTGCTGTGGGTCCTTTTACGTCCATCTGAGAAGGCAGATGGAGCCTCAGTTTAACATCTCATCCAAAGGACGGCACCATCGACAGTGCAGCACTCCCTCGAGAAGCGCCAGCCTATATTGTGCTCACATCTCTGGAGTGGGACTTCAACCCATGAGCCTCTGACTCAGAGGTAAGAGTGCTACCACTGAACCATGGCTGACACAAATAAAGGAGGGGGAACAGTGCAGGTTACAACTACAGCAATGCAGAAGGCATTATGCCTCCATGTGCAGAAACACCAAGCAATCAGCACCCATCAAAATGGCAGTTCAACATTGCACCTTGTGAAGATCTTGGAAGAATTCGAGAAAGTGTGACCACCCATATCCAATTTTAAAAATAAGTGAACGTTGGTTCCAATCCCATGGGTTATACTGCAAAATTATCATTGGCAGGTTGGAGTATGAACTTAACAGTAATAAGCTCCAGTTCTAAATTCAATTTAGAACACTTCCATTTCAAAACGTAAGATTTAAATTACAATTTTTGCTGGCAGAACTCATTTTACTGCAAGCCAATGATTTAATCAAATAATTGTAGAATCTTATAACAATTGGGTAAATTTTCCAAAACATGCTGGTAACTGTGGTGATTACAGCAATTTTACAGAAAAGGCTGTTTGAAGAAAAACCTCTGGTAAAGCAGATGCAGCCTTCAAAAGGCTGACAAATGGCATAACTTCTGAGCTCACTATACCCCCAACATGGTTAATTTCAATGGATTAGAATGAGCGTGAACAATTTCATGATAGTGAGATTACATTTTCCATCCATACAAAATTCAAATCAAGACAATAAAGAATTATATAGAATTTACAGCACAGAAATAAGCCATTCGGCCCAACTGGTGTTGATCCTCCACACTAGCCTCCTCCCACCCGACTTCATCTAACCTTATCAGCATATCCTTTTATTCCTTTCTCTATGTACTTATCTAGCTTCTATGCTATTCGCCTCAACTACTCCATTTGGTAGCAAGTTCCACATTCTAACCACTCTCTGGATAAACAAAATTGACACATCAAAGCACATTTCCTGCAATGTATCAATGTGCATTGCAAGACAAGGAAAATTCAACCACACAAAAAATGGTAATGAGTTGTTTCAGAGACTGCAATTTTGTGAATGCGTAATCAGTGAAATGTGTGTAAACCACATCGGAGTGGTTTTTTAAAAATCCACAGAGATATCTCAGAATCGTAGATAGAATGGTTATAGAACAGGAGGCCACCATTTAGCCCATCAAGCCCATGCCAGCTCTCTGCAAGAGCAATCCAGCTGGTCCCACTACCTCGCCCTATCCCCATAGTCCTGCAAATTTTTTCCCTTCAAGTACTTATCCAATTCCCTTCTGAAAGCCACGTTTGAATCTGCCTCCACCACCCCCTCAGGCAGTGCATTACAGGTCAACCACTCGTTGCATAAAAAAGTTTTTCCTCGTGTGGCCGTTGGTTCTTCTACCAATCACCTTAAATCTGTGTCCTCTGGTTCTTGACCCTTCCACCAACGGGAACAGTTTCTCTCTATCTACTCTGCCTGGACCCTTCATGATTTTGAATACCTCTATCAAATCTCAACGTTCTCAGCTCTAAGGAGAACAACCCCAGCTTCTCCAGTCTATCCAGGCAACTGAAATCCATCCCTGGAACCATTCTAGTAAACCTACTCTGCACCCTCTCCAAGGCCTTCACATCCTTCCTAAATGGCGGTGTCCAGAACTGGACACAATACTCCAGTTGTGGCCGAACCAGTGTTTCATAAAGGTTCAACATAACTTCCTTGCTTTTGTATTCTGTGCCTCAATTTATAAAGCCCAGGATCCTGTATGCTTTTTTAACCACTTTCTCAACCTGCCCTGCCACCTTCAACGATTTGTGCACATATACCCCCCAAGTGTCTCTGCTCCTGCACCACCTTTAGAATTGAAACCTTCAGTTCATATTGCCTCGCCTCATTCGCATGTCTCTTCATTAAATTTCATCTGCCACTTGTCCGCCCATTCCACCAGCCTGCCTATGTCCTCTTGAAGTCTATCCCTATCCTCCTCACTGTTCACTACCCTTCCAAGTTTTGTATCATCTGCAGATTTTGAAATTGTGCCCTGTACACCCAAGTCCAAGTCATTAATACATAATCAAGAAAAGCAGTGGTTCTAGTACCGACGACCCCTGGGGAACACCACTGTACACCTTCCTCCAGTCCGAAAAACAATTGTTCACCATTACTCTCTGTTTGCTGTCACTTAGCCAATTTCGTATTCATGCTGCCACTGCCCCTTTTATTCCATGGGTTTCAACTTTGCTGACAAGCCTATTGTGTGGCACTTTATCAAACACCTTTTAGAAATCCATATACACCACATCAACCGCATTACCCTCATCAACCCTCTGTGTTACCTCTTCAAAAAAACTCAAATCAAGTTAGTTAAGCAAGACTGGCCTTTAACAAATCCATGCTGGCTTTCCCTAATTAATCCACACTTGTTAATTTTGTCCCGGATTATCGATTCTAAAAGTTTCCCCACCACCAAGGATAAACTGACTGGCCTATAATTGCTGGGTTTATCCTTACACCCTTTTTTGAACAAGGGTATAACATTTGCAATTCTCCATTCCTCTGGCACCACCCCTGTATCTAAGGATGATTGGAAGATTATGGCCAGTACCTCCGCAATTTCCACCCTTACTTCCCTGAGCAATCGAGGATGCATCCCATCCGGACCTGGTGACATATCTAATTTAAGTACAGCCAGTAAAGTACATGACTAACTGTACATACAAAATGCGTCACCAGCAGAAAAATTAAGCACGTGCCTTCTCTTAACATATTTTTTCATTATTCCAGTCCAGGTGAACAAATTCCAAAACACATTCCAAATTTAAGTGGAATCCACACAAGGGCTCACTGCACTCCAAACAGGCCATGCATTTACATTTAAAATTTCTACAACTTTGTCCTATGATGTGTACACAGCTTAAAAATACTTGCTTCAACAAATTATGAGATGTATGATTCAGGCTTAGAAATTACAAGCTTGCATTTACATAGTGACTTTCATGTTCTCAGGCCATCCCAAAGTGTTTCACTGCCAATCAATTACTTTTTCAAATGTAAACAATTTTACAACACCAAGTTATAGTCCAGCAATTTTATTTTAAATTCACAAGCTTTCGGAGGCTTCCTCCTTCCTCAGGTAAATGTAGTGACTTGTTACGCAAGCTAATGCAGCAACCATTCTATGCGCACCAAGGTTTCAGTAGCACTGGTTGAAGGATAAATGTTGGCCAGTGTAACACCTTGCTCTTTGAACAGTGTCCTCGGATCTTAAGTCAACCTGAATTTGAAATGGTTTGGGTAAGCACCTGGTATGCCTGCATAGCATAGCCAGTCATGAATTTAATCCCACCATTTATGTGCCTGCATAACTGACTGACTGTTTGACCAGTCCACATATGCGAAGGAGTGTCAGTTTTCATGCCCCCAGTAGAAAGTTCTGGCTCATCCACTCATCATAAGTTGGCAGAAGCAAATCTGGTTTATGTTCGTGGATGACTATTGTGGCCGGGGAAGACCTGGAAATTTCAGAAGTAACAAAACACAATATTGCAGGTAGAAAAAGCACTAATACTTTTTAATACTCTAAATTCCCAGTCACATTTTGGCTGATGGCTATACACCATTATAACAATTAGTTACAGCTGAAGTGGAATAAATAGCACCTGTAGACCCAAACAGGCTGCTCAAATTTTAAAACTGAAGTAAAATACCAGAAGCAAACAGCAGTTTAAAAAAAAAATAATGAGTTCCAGGACTCTAAGAGATTGACCACAAGCTAGAACTGATCCATCTGACAACGGAAGAAATGGATAAAGGAGGATACAAGCTTAAATACATAAAGTGGAAGCTACAAATGAGAATGCAAAGGTACTGGAGCGCCAGTGTAGATACGAAGCATTAGAACTGGAGAGACAGTATCAATGTGCACTTTAACTGGCAAAAAAAAGTTCACTGACTAGGATTTCATTGAGTCCCAGCGTCCAGCCGATTCAGTCTACATCTCTGCAAAATATTTGTGCTGAATCTTCGGTTAAATTGTAAAGAAGGCAACCTCAAAGATTTTTTAAGGGGTATTTTAATTGTTCATGAACCATAAATCGGATAAAGAAATTTGGACAGAGAGACTGGTACATTCACTGCATTAAAGCACTTAATGCAGTTTCACAATGTGGATCCAATGGGCAGTGTGCACGATGATACTGTAACAAGTGACTTTCACTGTTTTTGACCAAAGCATATGGCACAAATTTAAAGAGTGATGGAAATCTCAGAATGGTACTTGCAGAACAGGCAACAGAATTCGAAGATATTTGGAAGCTGCAGCTGGAGGGGAGAATTAAACAAACTGTCATTTAATGAAGAAGAGACTGTTTTCTGGAAGCAGACCCAGATGAGTGTTGTTAGTCAAGCCATGCAAGGAAAATAATTATTTTAAAGGCAGTAAGGTGGGACACAACTAGCCACCTCCACACCCACCTGAGCCATCACCTGCTAAAATATTCATCCATGCCCTCACCATCTCCAGGTTCGACAATTCCAATGCTCTCCTTGCCAGCCTCCCATCCTCCACCCTTAAACTTCAATTCATCCAAAACTCTGCTGCCGTGTGTTATGCTGCACAACCTCATGCTGACTCATCACCCCCGCCCTTGCTCACCTCCACTGGTCCCAGCCTCAAATTTAAAATTCTCATCCTCGTGTTTAAATCCCTTCATGGCCTCACCCCTCCATATCTCTAACCTTCTCCAGCCCTACAGCCCCTTCTGTTCCTCTGGCTCTGGCCTTGTGCATCCCCCGCTCCTTTCTCCCCACCACTGGCAGCCGTGTCTTCAGCTGCCTTGGTCCCGTGCTCTGGAACTCCCACCCTAAACCCTTCCCTCTCTTCCTTTTCAGGCTCTCTTTTGAGCATGCTTTAAGTCACACCTCCTAATATCTCTTCCCTTGGCAGAGCATCCATATTTTACTTATGTCTCAAACTCTTTGGCATGTTTTTCTTCATTAAATTTGTTATATAAATGCAAGTTGCTGCTGATCTAAAAGGTGGCCCAGGACAGTCAGCAAGATTGTCAAGAACCTAGTGTCGTCTTCCTCTCCCAATCACTGACTAAGTGGCTAACAGAAATTCAATTTTTTAAAAAATTGTGAAATAAAAGGCTGTTATTTGTAAAAGAGATTGTGAAGCTGTCAGATTGTCGTTAAAAACCCAACTGATTCACTAATGTCCTTTAGGGAAGGAAACCTGCCGTCCTTAACCGATCTGGCGCAAGTCCCACACCTATGTGGTTGACTCTTAACTTCCCTCTGAAGTAGCCCAGCATGCCACTTAGTTGCATCAAACCACTAGCATCTTCACTACACAGACTGCAGTGGTTCAAGTAGAAGCCCACTACTAAATTCTTAGGACAAATAGGCCTTGCCAGTGATGCCTACATGCAGAGAATGAATTTTTTTTTTAAAAAAGGGTGCAGCCTGATGCTGGTATGCCTACATCTGGTGACAGGCAGTCAGCATTGCCCACATTTGTAGTTTTTGAAGGCCGCAGGTGTAACATTCACCCAAGTATGGCTACAATATGCTACATGAACAGGAAGGAAGAATTTTAACATCTGTCATTTGAGGTGCGATTAGGTGGTGATTTGAATGATGAGGTTAAGGCCAAATTATTTCATGAGTAGAAGGCCAGAGCCAGAAAAAAAAGCCATCCTGTGCAAAATCAGCTGCAATGGACAGTGACAGCATGACGCAACCTGATCAAGGTCGAGGCTACAAACAGTTAGGTCGGAGCAGGGCAAGCCTCTCACTGGCAGGACTGCTATACTTGGCAAGGACAGCTGCCTTTAAAGCCCACACCAAGCTTTCAGTCACGGTTACTGGATAAAGCTGGCTGTGAGACAGAGTTTGTCCAAAGGGGAAATTCAGAAAGTGTGCTGGCAGCCAGGCAGTGCTCCTTGCCACACACTGCACGAGACCACAACAATGTGCAGCAAGTATTAATGGTGGGTCAGCACACCTTTCAGGCAGAAAGCAAAAGTTTCATCAGAATTGTTGCTGACAAGTGTGGGGGTCAAAAAAAGTTAGGTGATTGATCTAGAATCTGACCGGTTTTAATTCAAGACATTTTTATACAATTTTAGCCATGCCAAAATGGGCAAATTCAAATTGGTTTCTGTAAACTGCCAGCTCAAAGCATTTTGCTACTACTTTTCTGCATGTATATGAATATATGTCTGTTTCTGAAACCATTACATTGTTAAATTGCAGCAGGAATTTGCCCATCCTTACTACTGCATTTATTCCAGACCTCTGAAGAGTTAAATACAGAAATGCCTGCAGCATCTCATTACGGCCTTCTGACCATTTGGAAATGACCAAGCTATTATCTACAATAGCTGTCTCAACAGGGGATCTGTTGGCATAACTCTTCACAGTTCTGCTTTGTCCTGAAGGTGTGCAAATTTTGAGCGTGATAGGGGAAGCAATGAGAGGAATGCCACAGGGTTCAGTGCTGGGTGCCTCTACTGTTGCACAACTTTGATGCAGAAACCCAATACAAACTGGTCAATTTCACAGATGACACTAAATTGGTTGGGAGGTAGGCAAGATGTACTAAGCAGCCAGGGAGCCACAAAAGTTGTTAAATGAAATCTGTAATTGGGAAAATTAGTGGCAAATGAAATTCAATACAGCTAAGTGCAAGGTATTACACACTGGCAGGAAAAAATGGATGCCTTAAGTATATTAAGGATGGTGTCAAAGTCTCTGAAGATGGAACAGAAAGGGGTCTTGCAGGGTCGCAATAAGCAATGCCAATAGAATGCTTTATTATATTGCTGGGTCAGTTGAGTATATTTGGAGAATGTCATGCTAAAACTGCTGTGGCCTTAGTTAAATACTCTATTTAGATTTGGTCACCAAGACACAACAACAACTTCAATTTATATAGCACCTTTAACATTGTAAAATGCCCTAAGGCGCTTCACAGGAGCATCAAACAAAATTTGACACCGATAGGAGATATTAGGACAGGTGACCAAAAGCTTGGTCAAAGAGGTAGATTTTAAGGAGCGTCTTAAAGGAGGAGAGGGGTTTAGGGAGGGAATTCCAGAGCTTAGAGCCTAGGCAGCTGCAAGCACGGCCGTCAATGGTGGAGGAAGTTAAATCAAGGATGTGCAAGAGGCCAGAATTGGAGGAGCGCAGAAATCTCGGACGGTTGTGGGGCTGGAGGAGGTTACAGAGACATGGAAGAGCAAGGCAATGGAGGGTTTTGAAAACAAGAATGAGAATTTTTAAAAATCGAGGCGCCAATGTGGATCAAGGAGCACAGGGGTGATGGGTGAACGGGGGTTAAGACAGCAGAGTTTTGGATGTACTTAAGTTTATGAAGGGTGGAAGGTGGGAGGCTGGCTGGGAGCGCATTAAAATAGTCAAATCTAGAAGTACAAAGGCATGGATGAGGGTTTCAGCAGCAGATGAGCTGAGGCAGGGGTGGAGATGGGCGATGTTACAGAGGTGGAAGTAGGCGGTCTTGGTGATGGAGCGGATATGTGGTTGGATGCTCATCTCAGGGTCAAATAGGATGCCAAGGTTGCTTATGGTCCGGTTCAGCCTCAGCCAGTGGCCAGCGAGGGGGATGGAGTCGGTGGCGAGGGAATGGAGTTATGGTGGGGACTGAAGACAATGGCTTCAGTCTTTCCAACATTTCGTTGAAGGAAATTTCTGCTCAGCCAGTACTGGATGTCGGACAAGCAGCGTGATAAATCAGAGTGGAGGGGTCGAGAGAGGTGGAAATGGGAAACATTCAAGCTCTGGAGATAATGCCGAGAAGACACATGGGGCTGAACTTCCTAACTTCGAAGGATTGAGTCATGATGAAAGCCTGGAGAAATTGGGACACTTTAGCTTTGAAAAATGACGGCTGAGAACATTATGAAAATATGGAAGCTATTAAATAGTATATACAAGGTTAATATGGAGAACTACTTCAAGTTTTGCCAGGATACTAGAGCAAGGAGACATATATTAATCTGGTGAAAGGAAAGTTTAGGCACGCATCTTGAAGAATTTCACACAAAAAGTAACACCTGGAATGGCCTTCATGATAGAATGGAGGCGATGTTAGTTAAATAATGTGCGGGACTAAGAAGGGCTGAACGGTCGCCATCATCACTATCCGTTTTATAAGTCAGATACCTTAAAGGTTGTCTTTATAACTTGGAAATCTATTCAGTTCTGTAGCCAGATGCTGCCTTAATTCAGGAATATGGCAGGCTTTCGCTAGTTAGTCACAGTTGCATCACACAGATAGGTTGCTTCAGTGAGGTGGGAGTGTAACAGCAAGCAGTTACCTACAAAGATCATTGTTCTTTCAGTTTGATTGGAGAAGAACAGTTTTTAAGTAACAATGAGAATTAAAGATCATATTGCTTTTTTCTATCTGCAGGTTTCTTCTGGGGAGCATGAGTAAGAAGTATTGGGAAGGAACCTGAATTGCAACAAGGTTTTCACCACTTACAATGGGCAATCATTTGTTTTAATCTCTATTTTTTATTCTCGCATCTTTTAGAAGGGACATGCTTGATCAGATCCAATTGTGTAGCTGAAGGAGGATGGAACTTCAGTTGAGATCAACATGGAGTCATTTGAAGCGGCTTTTATTTCCAATTGTACAGCACGGGTTTTCAATTTGTGGTTCATGGTGCAGTCCGCAAGGGGACCCCCTAATTTCTACCTATTTATCATCAGATTTCTGTACATTTTTGTATTTGTTGACTTCATTTCTGTTCTATACTAATGAAAAACTTTATTTTCTGCAATGATAGCATGGTTTTGCTTCAGAAATTTGACAACGCTGATGAGAAAGACAGGGCTCGCCTGGAATGTGTCAATATTTTCATCAAATCTCAGCAAGTGAATCAGTTAAGAATCATTCCAAATTCAATCCTATCCTCACCGAACACTCATACAAGTTCAATTTTGAATCCTCACCTGCTGCTTCCAAAATTGTCGAGAACACCAACCTGGGCATTTTCCTGCACACTATACTATATTAACACACATTCATTGCGACAACTATCATTAACCATGGCACCAGTCCAGCACATGCTTTTTTTACCCAACACTATGCAATTTATTGGTCCAAGCCCACGCACTGGCTGCAAGTATAAATATTCTGATAGACTGACTTACTGACCTAGCTGATAAAGGTTAGCATCTCTTACAATATTTGATGTCTTGCAAATAAGCAGAGGTAATTTCAAACCATCTGCAGAGTACCCCAACTGGTGCTAATTGGTTATTCAGGTGTGTGTTTACTATTGAAGTGCCAGGAAAGCTCAGACAATATTAATAATGTTTGAAGATATCTGCAGGCAGCATCTTTAAGCCTACATTATGATACACAAAGCTTGCAAGTATATTCCCCTAATGTTCAACTGTTTTAATAAATACTTCTTGTACCTGCAAAACATGACAGGCTGCTGTTGCAAAACAGCAAAATGGACTAAAAGGAACCCTTTATAGTGTGTTCTGATTACTGTCCTGGTCTAGGTGTTTCTGGACACTAAATGCAAACATACTGCTGGATAACAGTAATGCAATACAAATATTGTGCTGCACATTTGTTTGAACAGCTTCTGCTAAATAGGAACTATTCTCAAATAAAATATTGATTTAGCCTTACCTTTCTAGCAAATTGTGAATGGCTTTAAAGAGCAACGTTCTGCATTCGTATGTGAGTCCATTTTCCCAGAGACCATCTTCTACCACTGAAATGAAAAAGAAAATATCTCATTATGCATGAAAAATTAAATCCAGCCAATCAGTATTAAAGAAAAGTCTTGTGAACATCATTCAACTAAGTATTGGCATACAGAACATTTTGAATATCCACCCTTCAATCTGAAGTGGATTGGCTCATTGAATAGATGTAGAATAAAAAATGCTTAGAGCAAACAACAACTGCTAAATAATGCCACAAACTCAAAGCAAGCACTTCAATTCAGCTGAAGTCATTTTCGCCAAATCATGTCACTTTCAGATCAAACAATTCAGTACACAATGAATGCAACAGCTGGCACTGAATTTAAGACTGCAATGCAATGAAGGGGTTCTGCAGATGTTCGCAAAACACTACTCTTTTGTGACATTAGAACCCAATAGTTCACCACTAATTAAAAAAGAGATTTGTATTTATACACTATCTGATCGTCTGTCTCAGAAATGTTTCAAAGCTCTTCATAGACAATGAATTACATTGAAAATTAGTTGCTGTTATGTAATCCAACACAGTAGCCATTTTGCACACAAGATTTCAGACAGCAATGACAATGAGAAAGTTGGCCAGGGCACCTGAAGAACTCCCTGGTCTTCTCCAAATAGTGCTGTGCAATTTCTGATGTGCATCTCAACCAGTATAACAGGCAAACATCACTTCAGTTTAACACCCTATCCAAAGGGCAGCATCTCAGACAATGCAGCATTACCCCAATACTGCACTGAAACATGAGCCTAGATTATGTCAAGTCCTGCAGTGGGGCTTTCTCTTAAAATAACCATCATTCAGGGAGTAAACGGTACGGTACTGACCCATACAGATTGGGAAAGTTTCTGTTTCAATTTTCCTGGACTGTGTTAAATTAACTCAACCAGGGAGGCAATAGGACACAATTAGCTTTAGCATTACAATGGGGGAATAAAGCTAACACTACTTAGCAAGACCTGCAGAAAAATGCTCACGTATGGACAACATGAGGACAGGAATAGGCTTGGCTCCAATATCCTCAAAAATCAGATGGTCTTCTGGCATTCACCATCGAAGCTCACACATGAACGAGACACGATACCCGAGTACTGACTGAAATTCAAGCAATTTCAGTGAGGTTACATTGTTTATAGGATGCTAATCAAAAGTCTAACTACAAAGGCATGAAACCGTGCTCAAAGATCTGACCTGCACACCAAATTTTAGCGTGGTCTCAGTATTACAAATTTCTAAAACAATTATTTATCAGCTATATTAGATGCTGAATCCAACAGAAGAATAGTTCACCATCAAAAACTGCCTATTTGTGGGTTATTTTATTCATTTCTTTGAGACAGTGCACCCAGTGTTCTCAAATGACATTCAGCCAATGGGAGGAGGATATTTACGGTTCCACATTCGGTAGTTAAAATCATTCTGGATTAAAAGTTAGCATTGTGCTCCACCTGTCAAGCACCTACATTGTAGCAACAATATCTCAGCAACAACTTGCACTTCTTTAATGATCCTCGTGCAGAGACATGTCTCCAAGCTTTTACAGGGCACTAGATGAAGTATATGCTGGGTATAAGGAAAGAGATGTAGGGGATGCAAAGGTATGATCAAGAGAAGTGTCTTAAGGAAACCTTGGAATGCAGGAAGGTGGTGACAAGGTACAGTTGCTAGGGACAGAGTCTCCAAGGGCAGCGACTGAAAGAGCAGAGCAAGCCGGGAACAAGGAAGAGACCGATGCCGTCGCAGCAAAGGCCATGGGCCCGATATTAGCACCCGCTATCGGGTGTGTTCCTGGCGGGGGGCCTCCGAAAATCAGGGAATCCCGGAGCGGGTCGGGAGCCCGGCTCCAACCCACCCACTTCCGGGTTCCCCACAGACGCGCTGACGTGCGCGCGCAGCCCCCGCATATGGGACTCCCGCAGGCAATTAAAGCCGGCGGGGTGCCACTTGACAGTATTTATGGTGCTATTTCAGGTCGTTAACAGACCTGATTAAGGGAATACGTGAGGAGGGGTGGGATTTTAGAAACAACTGGGACTGTTTCCCGTACTGGGGGAAACACTCCCAGTTCAAATGGACGTGTTGCAGCTATCAGCCTGTGGCAGCTGCAAAGGTCCACTTGACAGGTGGGGGCGGGGGGGGGGGGGGGGGGGGGGGAGAGACCCTCACTCATTGCAGGAGGCCACTCTGTCACTTTGGACAAAGTTTGGCCTCCACCACCCTCCTCCTAACAATAAAATTCACCAACTTGTACACTTACCACAGGGTCCAGACACATGTACCTACCTTCCAGATGGGGGCCGCCGTAGCTGCAGTCATGACCTCCTCGGAGGGCGAACAGCATCATCAGCCTCACCATCCACCTCTGACACGTGGAGCTCCACAACACAGTGCTGTGACACATCCACCTGCACAGCAGGAGGGAGGGCAACCGCAGAGAGAGATGCTTCACAGAGGGCACTACCCTCACCACGGGGTCCACAGACCGAGGCTCAGCTTCCTGGACCTCTCTGAGCAGCAGTGCACACGGAGGCTCAGAGTCACTCGACATGTAGTCGTGGACATCTGCAGCCTCCTTCATGCCGAGCTGCTCCCGGCTGGCCCAAGCACCAGCTTCTTACCTGTCGCTGTCAGTCACCACTGCCCTCAACAACTTCTCCTCCGCATCCTTCCAGGGTGCCACCGGGGACATCGCCGAAGTCTCTCCGTCGTCTGCACAAAAGAGCCCTGCAAATACACCTACACCCACTCTGCAGTGACACAATGGGTGGCATCAGGTGTGGGTCTTCATTGTGATCCTCAGGAAAGGGCATTATCGCACAAACCAGACAAGATTTGCAAAGACGTGGCAGTAGTGGTGCCAATATATGTAATGTGAGTTGGTCAGAAATTAAATATAAGTAAAAACCATGACAAACCCTCAAACACCCTTGTGCATCCCCTTCATGCTCACGACACGTATGCCTTACGCTGCCTACTGCACATATGTGATGCATGCCCTGTGGCTGCAGCACAGGTAGTGGCAGGTTGAGTGAGGCTGACCGTGAAAGAGATGCATGAGAGGGCGAGTATGAGAAGAGCCATGAGATTGTATGAGGATTGGGTTGAGTGGTAGTGGCAGGATGGGTACTGGCGAGGTGAGTAAGTGCAGGTAAGATGAGGATGAGGTTTGAGTGGGTGCGAGGGGTGATGTGACAGAGTAGTGTTGGCAGTGCAGAAGGAGATGTGGGGTGGGGGCGGTGATGTGGCAGACGGAGTGTAGGGGAATGAGTAAGTGTACTCACTTTGGCTGACCGACTTAGGTCATTGCAGCGCCTCCTGCACTGTATGCAGGTGCGTGATATGTTGGTGTTGCAGGTAACCTCCTCTGCCATCTCGAGCCAGGCCTTCTTGGTGGCAGAGGCAGGCCGCTTCCTCCCGCCTGCCGGGTGGATGATCTGTCCTCCTCCTCCCTCCTCCTCCTCCTCTCCTCCCCTCCCCCCTCCCCCCTCCTCCTCCTCCCCCTCACCCCATCCAATGATACCTGGAGTGAGGCATCATTAAACCTGGGAGCAGCCTCCCCCCCACCCGAGCTGCTCCATGCTGTACTTTTTCCTATTTCTTGCAGCGTCAGTCAGTGGAGGACTGCCCCTTCAAATAGAGCTCCTCCAGCTGACAGACCTTACTGCGCATGCGCAGTCAGCCCGGGGGACCCAGAAGACCAGGTAAGTGGATCCAATTAGGCTGCGCTCTCACGCGGGGCAGAATGATTTCACCGGGCACGTTACCCACGCACCCAGTCGCCCCCCCCCCCCCGCCGTGAACCCGCAGCCCTCCTAATATCGAGCCCCATGTATGGGGGCATATGGATGGAGAAGATTGAGTGGAGCAAGGCCAAGGAGTGATTTGAAGGAGAGGACAAGAGTCAGGACTTGAAAGAATATTTATTGAACTCTATATCTTTTAATCAAAGCTCAACATTAACTATGAACCTTGAAGTGGGAGGAAATAGAACAGAAAATTGTCAATAACAAAAAAAAAGAGAACTTTTATAATATCAGCACGAAAATTGTTTTTGTGCACCACCTACCAACTGTTCACCCCGTATTTTGTTATTCCAACCTGCTTGCCGGAACACATTGATATATCTCATTCCCTTATTTGCTTTGCGTCTTGCCCTGGAAAGGTTCCTGCTATTCAACATCAAGCTCTGACTTCCCATCAAATTCTAAACTGGTGTGCATCACACTATTTGTACACATTTCTGGCAGTAAAATAATGAAAGACAAAGCTATAAATCCAGTCCAATCCAAGCCTTCCTCGCCAACATGAAAGCTTGGTGATCAACATACTAACAAGCATGAAAAATTGAAGAAATACTCCTGGATAAAGACTTTACCATTAAATACTGGAGGAAAAAGCAGTTAAAGAATGAAAGCATTAAGCAGCGCTGGAGGTAGAAAGCCAATTCTGAACAGCATCTTTTCATGCCCTGCTCTTGAAATGCTAAGATCAGGCAATGCAAACACTGAGGGAGTTTCAAAACAAACTTGCTTAGATTTTTTCTTCAGAGTACAATACAGGACAATAGCTTAACTGCATAATTGCCAAACCCACAACTGTGTGCATGCATACCACAGGTATTTCAATATTCTTTGAAGCACATATATCTAAGAATCTTTTATTTAGGAACAGGAGTAGGCCATTCAGCCCCTTGTGCCTGCTCCGCCATTTGATAAGATCATGGCTGATCTGTGATCTAACTCCATGTACCTGCCTTTGGCCCATATCCCTTAATGCCTTTGGTTGCCAAAAAGCTATATCTCAGATTTAAATTTAGCAATTGAGCTAGTATCAATTGCTAAATTTATAATTCTTTATCTGTGCGGTCATTAAAGGTAGATCCACTGTAATGCAATGCTTCCTTTTCATCCCTCCAGATTGTTGATAGTGCTCAAATCAAACTTATTAAATTCCATAGATGTTCGTTCGAGGGATATATTCCATTGCTTCTACTGTTCAGTATTATGCTGAAAGCTCCATTGTTGAAAGATATACAGCGCTGCTCTATACTGAGCAGTGCTTTAAACATTGGGTAGTTAGCATATGCTCAGCTGCTTCGCTTCTCTTCTCTTTCCAATACGCTACTCTGATGTCAGCACTCTTTTTGTTATCCATTTTCAGACCAAAACAAACAATGTAAGTGTTGACAAGCACTCTGCTCTCTTTCTCTGTCATGACCTTTCTTGTGCACACCCTATTATTTTACTACTAGCACTCCTCTGAACTTTGCTTTCTGCAAAAACTGTGCACGTGCTTACATTCCACAATCTTCAGGTTTTTAAAACACTAGCTTGAATCACCTAGCTCTACTACTTGTACTACTAGTCTTCTTAATCTCGTTGGGATCCCACATTACAAAGTTGGACCGACACTACGGTCCAATTTGAAAGAAGCTACACTTTTGCATTAATGGAAGTTGCATGTACTTTTCACCATACAGCCATACTAATCTGTGTCTCACACTTCATGTGTATGACTAGACAGGACTGTCCTTCTCAAGATCAGAGCAGCATATAGCACTGTAACTTGTTTAAGGTTCTAAATGAACAGGCCATCACCTTAAACTCGTTTTTTACTGAGCCAGGAGACCAGGAAAGTGAGACGAGGTAGGATACACTTAATCGCATCTCCAAAGGTTACATTAATTGGAAACAGTTTAAACTTGAATATTGTGCAAAAACATGGAAGTATATATTCTTACTGGTTCCATTTTTCAGTTGTATTATATAGATTCGTAAATTTTTGAAAAATCAAGATGCAGTCAGACTTTTCCAAAGAGGGCCAACAGACAACCTATATCACACAATGGGAGCACTGCAGAACCATCTATAACTGTAATAATTTTTAACTATTGCAAAGGGGAAATTGTGATATCAGTTGCAGAAACAGCAGGGAGCAATCAAAATAGCTAAACTGTTCCACTTATAATCTTATTCACTCAAGTGGCTACCATTTCTAATTTGATATCGTCCTTGCATAGTGTAATAAACTCTGTTTTTCTGGATGTTCCCCAGAATAATTCTTAGATAATTGAGAATGAACAAATATTATGCCATTACAAATCAAGTTTTAAAATAATTATTGATCAAAGATGTAAATGAACACTAAACTATGGCAAAATGGTATTGATTTCTATACGATCAGGTTCCCACTACCAATATTTGTTGCTGTAAAAAATGCAATTTACTAGAGTAATTTTATTACACTAATTTTGGGAAAGATTATTTGAGACTGATTTATTAAAACCATAAAGCTTTTATACTTGTGTTGTATTTAGCCTTCATTTCCTACAAATCCACATGAATGCCCTCACACAGGAAACACTGATGGCCAGGATATCTGAAAGGAGCATCCAGAAGTTGATAGAGAAGACCCCTCTAACAATCTTGGTTATTTGGGATTCATGTTGCGGTCATAGAAGCAAAATAGGTCAAAAGAAAAATAAGGATTAGCTGCAATTGCAAGCTGGTAGTACTGAACAGTTCCAACATAAATCAAAATGACAGCAAGACAGCATAAGCTTCCTCCCTGCCTGCACAAAGATAGAACGTGCAGAAGCAAAAGCCAGAGCAAATCTCCTTTAACCAGCTGTCAGTGCGCTGCTGTAGTCATCCAGTAGAGGGAGCAACAGTGTGCTGAAGTGGGGTCACAGCAATAGCATCAAAATTAAACATTTGATGAATCACATGCATACATGTCCAATGTCCCAAATTATTCATGAATGCTTAACAAGTGACAAAAAAGGCAATCGTCCCACTTGCCTTGAATTGATGATGCCAGTTCCATCAGACCCTTGCAGCCCTTTCTCTTGTTCATTTTATGTGCTAAACCATAGTGCATATCAACGACAAATCAGTCATTTCCAGTCAATTCATAGACATACTGCTCAACTTACTTCTCAACCCTTAATCTAGTCAAGGTCTAGATTTAAAGGTGATTTTACATTAATTGTGTGCATTATGAGGCAGACATACTCTACTCCTGCCACCGAAAGGACATTAGAACAGCTCCGTGCCTCCAGCAGACCTTGGGACGAGTCCTTTCATGGGCCCTAAGAATAGAAGTCACAGGCGTGGAAAATGTAGGCCCTCTTTTGATTGGTGTGTCAAAAGACAGCAGCAACACACAGGTGCAGTAGAAATGGGAATCTGGTGTTTGGAGGTCGCAAGTCACCGCTTGAGCACTGGTCTCCCACAGCTCTGGCAACAATTGGAAACTAGTTTTCACATTCTATTATAAATTGTTAAAAATGCAAATAAATTCAGTGTATACTACTTCAGGAAATAGCCCATTTGTACAACACACAAGCAGAAAAGTTCAATTTCCTTAAGTTATCATGATTTAGATTTTTATTACAATATAGATCAGTTAGTTTATCAGCTGCAGAAAAACTCAGAATTCATATTTTGAGACCAAATTAGTGAGCGTTTAGAAATTCACGGGATAATGAAAGACAGTGAGCACGAATTTGTTGAAGGCAAGTCCTGTTTGACAAATGCAATTTTTTTTTGAACAAGTGACCAATTGTATAGATAAGGGGAATGCAGTAGATATTATGTATACGAGTTTCTCAAAAGACATTCAATAAGGTGTTATATTGGAAGCTTGTTGAAAAATTCAGGCATATGATGCAAGAGAAAATGTAGTAGTGTATATAGAAAGTTGTTGATGGACACAAAGGGTTAGGATTAATGAGTGTTGCTATGATTGGAGAAGGATTGGAAGTGTTCTGACTCACAGATCAGTGTTCAGTCCATTTCTGAATAGGAGGTTTGATAACAGACTCCAGGAGACCATAATCTGGTTAGCGGAATGGGCAGACAGATGGTAGATGTAAGTTAACGCGAGTAAGTGCGACGTCATATATTTTCAAAAGAAAAACAAGTCAGAGGAGTATTAACTTAATGGAAAGATATTGAAGCGTGTGAAGGAACGGAGACACCTACTGGTGCAAAGAGATCCCTCCTTGAAACTGAATGCAAACAGATAATGCCTTAAAAAAGGCTAATGGTATTTTGGTGTTTATAAATAGGTACACAGAATACAAGTGCAAAGGGTTAATGATAAAGTGGTACACGGTAATAGCTATGCCATAGTTACAGTACAATGTGCAGTTTTGGACATCCTATTCTCGGAAGGACATTAAAGCCATAGGAGCTGCAAAATGCAGACTAGTTTTAGTTATGAGGAGAAACTTGAATAGTGAGAATTCCTAATGGAGCAGAGAGGAGATTTAACAGAGTATTTTAAAATTAGCAAGGATTTTGCTCGGGTGCATAGGGAAGGCTATTTACTTTGGTTGGGGAGTCACTACGAGAATGAGGAAAATAGTAACTTAAAAAAAACAAAATATACCACAATAGCAAAAATTACAGTTGTTCAAAATTAACATTTATTGAGATTGACCTTTTTTTTAATGATCTCAGCCACAGACAGATCCACCTGTACAGTCTGTTATGTCATTTCTCCACCACGAGTTAACTGTTCAATTCCATATTAATTGAGCAACACAGCAATTTTTTCTCCAAAGGACAAGTGCAAGCAGTCGCAATAATGATGTACTTCCATCAGACAAAGCTGCAGCTGTATTCAGTCAACACTCTGACCAAACTGCTTAACTAAACATGAATTTATCTTCTTAATTAAAAGAAATCTAGAGTTGGCACAGGTATTGCTACTGTTCCCAATGCAAAATAACTGATGCATTAAGCACCTAAAAGTAATTATTGTCACCAGAGGAATTTCCATCACTCTTGCCTCTGAGTCATAAGGTTGTGGTCTCAAGCCCCACTCCAGAGACATCAGCACATAATATAAGCTTGTACTTCAGTGAAGTACAGAGGGAGCTGCACTGTCGGAGGTGCCATCTTTCGGATGAGACATTAAATCGAGGTCCCGTCTGCCCTCTCAAGTGAGCATAAAAGACCTCATGCCACTATTCAAAGAGCAGCAAAGTTCTCCCGGTGACCTGGCCAACCAAATCCATTAACCAACACCAAAAATAGATTACCTGGTCCTTCATTTCATTGCTGTTGTAGGACCTTGATGTGCACAAATTGCTACTTTTCCGACATTACAACAGTGACTACATTTCAAAAGTACTTCATTGGCTGTCGAACACTTTGGAATGTCCTGGTCAGAAAAGGCGCTGTACAAATGTAAGTTCTCTCTTTTTTTCTTAAATCACTTCACAAAAACAGAATTCACTCCAACTGTACCACATACATTTATAAATCAAGCTTCTAGTTGTCACTGGGCTATAACAATGCAAGTGACAGTCCAACTGTCCACAACTGTTTTCCATTACAATGATGCTGTTCTAGCATGTGCTATCAATTTTGAAAAATGTCATGCATTTAATATTGCAACAATTAAGAAAAATGATGGTACGTCCCAGTGCATGAAGCTGTGCAAATTAAACTCCCATTCCAGCATCTGGAAGCCCCTCGACTGCAACTAGCAGAGGACAGCTAAACATTGACTTCCACTGCCTTGAAAGCACAGGTGTCACTAACCTTAGAGGCCACACGACGATCATTAGGGCACATCACAAGCAAAGATGCACTGACCCATTACCGATTATACAGCAACTGTTTATATGTGGCCAAGTTTTCCATTTAGCATACTCATGTCAGCAAGCCACAGGCCGGAAACAACACCCCAATTTCCAATGACATGCCAAATAGAAGTCCAAGACAGCCAGCGTACACCTGTCCCTTTTATTAAACGTGATGGTCGAACCAGGCTTGAACTGGGAATCATTTTGATGGCTATACTTAAACCTAATTCTGAACTTTAGAAAGAGGTTTTCAATTGGGCTACTCATTTTCAAAAAGGGTTTCGCACTTAATGAAAAGAACTCTTATGTTGCTTGTCTAAAATCTGCAGAGCATGTGATCAAGGTGATAATAGCATTCAAAATAGGCAGCACCATGAAAAATCTCTCTTGCTTGAGGTCTAACGTATCAAACTGAAGTTTTGAACTTCAGAAAAGTCCCAATTGAGCACCTGTCAACTAAACTATATTTATCAATCTAACATCAATTGACGAATACTGCAAACAAATTGGAACACTTGCTCTCAGCACAATTAGTTAATTGATGTATTATTAGCAATAAGACATTAATTTATATCCTGTGATAAATTGAATTGCCTCCTTGGTTCAGAATATTGAAATATGATATGGCCTGAACATATTCTTTTCACCTCCAACCAGGCAAATTCTTTCATCATGATCCTCAATTTGCATTCGTACCTCTACTTCAGGATTCCAAGTCAAGCAGTCATTGGGAGTTTTTCAAAGCTTTGCACTCCAGGAGGGCCAAGTCCTACTCAGTGAGTCAGTATTTTTTTTCTCTTGGCTACGATGCTAGTGATCATAGGGAGACTGCCAGACAGTGGTACCAGAGATATTACCAGCTGTGTATTCAACATATTGGCTGGCTGTGTCACAAATTAAGACTATTAATATAACTGTAAATACTGACCCAATGACTTTCCAGTTTACACCATTTTGTATTACTGTTTTTTTTTAAAAGGTTTATAATTCTCCATGCTATATCATTCATTTTTGAAAATTAAATAAAAACTTAATAAAACATTGCTACTGCCAGGATTATAGGTTGTAAGCGTTAAGATTCAGTTCTCCGTCCAACACACTCTGCTTGTGCTCACCACAAAAGGCAACCTCCGTTGGCAGGTTTACGTTTCCTATGAACCGAAACTTCAACTTATTCATGCAACGAATGGGATGCAGCATGCCTCAAAGCTAACATTCTGCCCTTTTACTGTTGGGTTATACCAGAAATAGTAAGGGTAGTCAAACGTTTCTTCCCGATCTCTCCACCTCCAACTTCTGTTGAGGATAGGATGAGCCTCAGCTGATGGGAATCCAAAACTAGGGGCCATAAATATGAGATAGTCACTCATATATCCAATAAGGAATTCAGGAGAAAGTTCATTACTCAGAGTACTGAGAATGTGGAACTCGCTACCACATGGAGTGGTTTAGGCAAATAGCATAAATGCATTTAAGGGGAAGCTAGATAAGTACGAGGGAGAAGGGAATAGAAGGATATGCTGATAGGGTTAGATGAAGTAAGGCGGGAGGCGGCCCGTATGGAGCATAACAGCTTAACTGTGCGTGAACATCGATCCAATAGCGATCATAACATGATCGAGTTCAATGTAGTGTTTGAAAGGGAAAAAGAGTGAATCAGCTGCTAAGATTCTAGATATGGGTAAGGCCGACTTCAATGGGATGAGACAGAGACTGTCCACAGTAAACTGGGCACATCTGTTAATGGGTAAAACGACTGATGATCAGTGGAAAATGTTTAAAGAAACATTTAACGAGGTACAGAACCAGTTTATACCCCTGAGGGGCAAGAACTCTACTTGCCAAAAAAACAGCCATGGACAACTAAAGAGGTAAGGGACATTATAAGACATAAGGAAAGGGCATACAAAAAGGCAAAAAATGGCACAGATCCTGGCGAATGGGAAAGATACAAAGATCAACAAAGCGTCACACAACAGATAGCAAGAGCTACAAAAAGAGACTATGAAAAGAAACTTGCAAGGGGTATTAAAACCAATACAAAGAACTTTTGTAGTTATATTGGGAAAAAGAGGGTGGTCAGGAGCAGTGTTGGCCCCTTAGAAACTGAAAGTGGGGATATGGTCAATGACAATGGGGAAATGGCAGACATGTTGAATAATTACTTTGTGTCAGTATTTACAATCGAAAAAGAGGATAGCATGCCGGAAATCCCAAGAAAACTAATATTGAATCGGGGACAGGGACTCGATAAAATTAACATAAGTAAAGCAACAATAATGAAGAAAATAATAGCACTGAAGAGTGACAAATCCCCAGGACCAGATGGTTTCCATCCCAGGGTTTTAAAGGAAGTAGGTGAGCAGATTGCAGATGCCCTAACTATAATCGTTCAAAGTTCTCTAGATTCAGGAACTGTCCCTCTAGATTGGAAAATTGCACGTCACACCGCTTTTTAAAGAAAGGAGAGAGAGGGAAACCGGGGAATTATAGACCAGTTAGCCTAACATCTGTTGTGGGGAAATTGCTGGAGTCCATAATTAAGGATAGGGTGACTGAACACCAAGAATTTTCAGTTAATCAGGGAAAGCCAGCATGGATTTGTGAAAGGAAGGTCGTGCCTGACAAACCTGACTGAATTTCTATGAAGAGGTGACTAAAGTAGTGGACAGGGGAATGTCAATGGATGTTATTTTATGGACTTCCAGAAGGCATTTGATAAAGGTCCCACATAACAGACTGTTAGCTAAGTTAGAAGCCCATGGCTGAGCAAAAGGCGACAGAGAGTAGGGATAATAGGTAAGTATTCACATTGGCAGGATGTGACCAGTGGAGTCCCGCAGGGATCTGTCTTGGGGCCTCAATTATTCACTATTTATTAATGACTTAGATGAAGGCATAGAAAGTCTCATATCTAAGTTTGCTGATGACACAAAGATTGGTGGCATTGTAAGCAGTGTCGATGAAAACATAAAATTACAAAGGGATATTGATAGATTAGGTGAATGGGCAAAACTGTGGCAGATGGAATTCAATGTAGACAAATGTGAGGTCATCCACTTTGGATCAAAAAAGGATAGGCTAGAACAGGGTACTTTCTAAATGGTAAAAAGTTAAAAATAGTGGATGTCCAAAGGGACTTAGGGGTTCAGGGACATAGATCATTGAAGTGTCATGAACAGATGCAGAAAATAATCAAGAAGGCTAATGGAATGCTGGCCTTTATATCTAGAGGACTGGAGTACAAGGGGGCAGAAGTTATGCTGCAGCTATACAAAATCCTGGTTAGACCGCACCTTGAGTACTGTGAGCAGTTCTGGGCACCGCACCTTCGGAAGAACATATTAGCCTTGAAGGGAGTGCAGCGTAGGTTTACTAGAATGATACCCGGACTTCAAGGATTAAGTTACGAGATTACACAAATTGGGGTTGTATTCTCCAGAGTTTAGAAGGTTGAGGGGTGATCTGATCGAAGTTTATAAGATATTAAGGGGAATGGATAGGGTGAAGAGAGAAACTATTTCCACTGGTTGGGGATTCTCGGAGTAGTGGGCACAGTCTAAAAATTAGAGCCAGACCTTTCAGAAGCAAGATTAGAAAACATTTCGACACACAAAGGGTGGTAGAAGTTTGGAACTCTTTCGCAAACTGCAATTGATACTAGCTCAAGTGCTAAATTTAAATGAGATGGATAGCTTTTTGGCAACTAAAGGTATTAAGGGATATGTGCCAAAGGCAGGTATATGGAGCTCGATCACAGATCAGCCATGATCTTATCAAATGGCGTAGCAGGCACGAGGGGCTGAATGGTCTACTCCTGTTCCTATGTTCCTATAAACATTGGCATTGATCTGAAGGGCCTGTTTCTGTGCTGTAAATTCTATGTCACGCTATGCAATGCCCTCTGCAGTCAAATTGCTCAAATACTCATACATAAATAATTGGCATATGGATAAATAACAGGACATCAGTGGAACCATATCCCAACAAAGCCAACACCTTCAGACTGGGTGGGGGGAGGGGGGGTGCGTCATTGGCAGAAAAAAAAGGAGAAATGATAAACATCGGACAGTACGGTAATAAGTAGAATTTCTACCAATGAGACAAAAAAGATCTTTTTAGTGCCCTTTTTCATCAGCCAAAAACTAATATTTTTCATTCTGCACCCTCTTCAAAAATTCAAAATGAAGAAAAGGAAATCCTACCCAAGAAAATGCTCAGCCGGTAGGACAAGAACATATGTGCCTGATTGAGTTGACAGGTGGCATACCTGGAACTTTTGTCTGAGGGGAAGACTGCACAAAGCATCAAAAAGATGGAGTAAGAAACTCTGGGCACGCTAAGGAGGTTTATCATGTGAATGGCAGTATAACAGCTTAATGCATGCCCACAAGTTCCAGGGTAAGAAAACTGGAGGTCCACAGATTATTAATAGAATATATTACTAGTCTACAGCTAACAAAGAAAAAAATGATCTTTACACTGCACTGGACTCCAATGAAGCCTTGGGCATAAATATTTCAGAAAAGCTGGACCTATACCACCAAGCTGTGTGAAGTCCAGTATAAACTCAAGTTACATGTTTTAATATTTTTTAATTCTAAAAACTGCACACAATAGATGTAAAACTACAGAAAGCACTTTGATACAAAATATGTAATTTACCTAGATAATTATTTTAAAAATAGAACAGGAATAATTCCCAATATTCACTTAAGGTGCACGTTCAAAACTCTGCTAGTTCTTCATTCTGTAAAGATGTTATTTATCCCACATGTCTGGACATGATACACAAATTTTATCATCGTACTAACGCAGCTATAAGGTTGGAAACTACAAAAATAGATTAGAAAAGCTAAGAGAGAGTATGAGAGAAAATCAGCAAGAAATCCAAGGGCAAGAAGTCAGAGGTAACCCATCCAGTGTTGTATACTTTGACTTCCAAAAAACATTTGATAAAATTCCACACACAAGGTTACTAGTAAGCTCAAAGTTGAATTAGTAAAATTTGAGACTAGGTAAGTAATGCATACAAGGATAGAGAATAATTTAGGAGTCTTAACACTAAACATGTGCAAGAAAGCCAGTAAAATCTTGAACATAGCCAAAACAGTAGATCACAAATCAGAAGAGGTCATGATGAAACTATACAGTGCCCTGTCTGACCACAATTTGACTACTGTGTCCAGTTTTGGTCACCAAGGAACACATTCAACTGGAAGCAGTGCAGAGGAGGGCAATGAGGCTTATCCCTAGTATCAGGGGTCGAGTTAGGAGTGAAGACTGGATAAACTTGGGCTTTTCAAACCAGAAAAGTGTCTGATTTTAAAGAGATATATAAAGGTAGAAAATGAAATGGATAGAGTTAATTCAGAAATATCACTTCAAATTGAAGTGTGGGAGTGGGACAAAGACATTAGTTTAAATTTAGGACTGATAAAGAAGTTGTTCTTTCTGCAGAGAATGATCAACCCTTGGCAGAGTTGTGCAGGTGCAAACTCTGGAATCCTTTCAGAAACAATGAGATGCAGCAATGGGGACTCATTCTGGATGGATGAATAAAAATGGGCCAAGTGGCCTTCCTCATTCCTAAGTATTCAAGGTAGGGATAGGGATGTTGAAGATGTGAAGGAAACGAGCTTGTAGTTCAGAGCAAGGGAATAGAAAAAAATATTATATATGTACTTTGTCTCAAGTTTCACAGAGGATTGGGGATTGTTGCACCACCATGGGTAGGTATGGAACAGTTACTCAAGGTTAATATTCAAAGAGAGATTGTACAAAAGAAGTTATGCAAATTTAAGTTAGGCAAACCACTGAAACGGCTTACATCAGAGAATCATGGGGAAATCTAAGAAGAAAACAGCAAGCTCTATAATTTTTCAAAATTTTTTGAAAAGGAAAATTGAATCAAATGACAGGAGGGTGGTAAATGTAACACCCCTTTTCAAAAAGTCATGGGAAATAAGGAGGAAACTGTAGGTCAGTTAGTCTTATTTCAACTGTTGGTAAACTGCTAGATCTGTAAAATTGGATGAAATTACTTGGCAAAATGAATTAATTAGGGCCAGTTAGCAAGGATTTGTAAGGGGCAGTTTGTGCTTAACCAACCTTAGAATTCTTTAAAGATATAAAACAGTATAGATAAAAGTAGTATAGTGGATGTGGTTTATTTGGATTTCCAACATGAGACTTATGGCAAAGATAGTGGCACATGGAATTAAGAAGAATGGATAGAGAGATGATAGGAGGAGAAAATGCAAAGGGGAGGGGGAAAAGAAAGTTTCATGAACTTTCTTGCTCTTATTCATTGTACATGGAAAATGTGTGGTTCCACCCCTGGCCTGCAGTTAATTATCTGATCCCAGTCCCAGTAGTGGTGGGAGCCAGGAGTGAAACAATTGGCCTCTCTTCCTCCCCTCTCCCATTCCAAGCCTGAGGGGATAAAGAACAAAAAAAAGGAATCAGAGTTTTGCCACCCAAAATTACTTCAATGATCTCTTCTAGAAATTAATGTGCATGGACTTCAGGCTCACATGACACTGGGCTCAATACTGTGTTCTCATGGTTGAATTGCCTGCTGACAGACAACATCCACGTTCCTAAAGAATGGTGGCTTTTGAGATATATTAAAGGGCCACTGCTGCCCACAGAACCATATTCCAACATAATATAGTCAGTACAGCACAGGAGGTGGCCATCTGGCCCATCGGGCCTGTGCTGGCTCTTTGAAAGGGCTATCCAATTAGTCCCACTCGCCTGATCTTTCCCCATATCCCTGTAAATTTTTTCACTTCAAGCACTGATCTAATTCCCTTCTGAAAGTCACTATTGAATCTGCTTCCACCACCCTTGCAAGCAGTGCATTCCAGATCATTACAACTCACTGCGTTAAAAAAATGTTTCCTCATGTCGCCTTTGGTTCTTTTGCCAATCACCTTAAATCTGTGTCCTCTGGCTACCAATCCTTCTGCCACTGGAAACAGTTTCTCTCTATTTACTCCATCAAAACCCTTCATGATTTTGGACACCTCTATCAAATCTCCCCTTAACCTTCTCTAAGGAGAACAACTCTAGCTACTCCAGTCTCTCCACATAACTGAAGTCCCTCATCCCTGGTATCATAGTAAATCTCTTCTGCACCCTCTCTAAAGCCTTGACATTCTTACTGAAGTGTGGTGCCCAGAAATGAAAATACTCCAGCTGAGGCCTAACCAGTGTCTTATAAAGGTTTAACATAATTTCCTTGCTTTTGTATGCTATGCCTCTATTAATAAAGCCCAGGATCCCATATGCGTGTTTAACAGCCTTCTCAACTTGTCCTGCCAATTTCAAAGATTTGTTAATGTGCACCCCCAGGTGTCTCTGTTCATGCACGCCCTGCGACACAACATTAAAAAAATAGGAGAAGTAGGCCATACGGCCCTTCGAGCCTGCTCCACTATTCAATAAGATCATGGCTGATCTTTGACCTCAACTCCACTTTCCCGCCCTATCCCTAAACCCCTTGATTGTCTTAGTGTCCAAAAATCTACTGATCTCAGTCTTGAATATACTCAACGACTGAGCATCCACAGCCCTCTAGGGAAGAGAATTCCAAAGATTCACAACCCTCCGAGTGACTAAATTTTTCTTCATCTCGGTCCTAAATGGCTGACCACTTATCTTGACAATTGTAAACAATTTTACAACACCAAGTTATAGTCCAGCAATTTTATTTTAAATTCACAAGCTTTCGGAGGCTTCCTCCTTCGTCAGGTAAACTTATCTTGAGACTATGACCCCTGGTTGTGGACTCTCCAGCTAGGGGGAACAAGTCTCTCAGCATTTACTCTGTCAAACCCTCTAAGAATTTTATACCTTTCAATAAGGTCACCTCTCATTCTTCTGAACTCTAGTTGTACCATTTAGTTTATATTGCCTCTCCTCATTCTTCCTACCAAAATGCATCAGTTCACACTTCTCTGCGTTAAATTTCATCTGCCATGTGTCTGCCCATTTCACCAGTTTATCTATGTCCTCCTGAAGTCTGTTGCTATCCTCCACATTGTTTACTACATTTCCGAGTTTCGTGTCATCTGCAAACCTTGAAATTATATTGAGCATATTCAAGTCCAGGTCACTAATACATATCAAAAAGAGCAGTGATTTTAACACTGACCCCAGTAAAATTCCCTCCAGTCTGAAAAACAACCGTTCACCATTGCTCTCTGCTTTCTGACCCCTAGACAAATTTATATCCATGCTACCACTGTCCTTTTAATCCCATGGCTTCAATTTTGCTAACAAGTCTATCATGTGGTACTTTATCAAATGCCTTTTGAAAGTCCATATACACAACATGAACACTACCCTCATCAACCCTCTCCATTACTTCAAAGAACTCAAGTAAGTTAGTCAAACACAATTTTCCTTTAACAAATCCATGCTGACTTTCATTTATTAGTCCATACTTCTCCAAGTGCCAATTAATTTTGTCCCAGATTATTGTTTCAAAGTTTCCCCACCACCAAGGAGGATTGGAAGATTGTGTTCAGAGCCTCCACAATTTCCACCCTTACATCCCTGAGTAACCCAGGATACACCCCATTTGGACTGGGTGACTTTTCTACTTTGAGTACTGCCAACCTTTTAAGTACATCCTCCATCTATTTTTATCCTATCCAATATCAGTACTACCTCCTCCTTTATTGCTACAATAGCAGCATTCTCGTCTCTAGTGAAAATGGATGCGAAGTATCCATTTAGTAACTCAGCCGTGCCCTCTGCCTCCACAAGAAGATTGTTTGCGTCCCTAATCGCTCCCACGCTTCCTTTGACTACCCTTTTACTATTTATATGTTTATACAAGACTTTTGGGTTCCCTTATGTTAACCGCTAGTCTATTCTCATTCTCTCTATTGAACATGAACACCACAAACCTGTCTGTTGGAGGAGTGGAGAAAAGGGGGAGCAAACTCCACAAAGAGAAGCACATCAGACTTGCACACAATGGAGTAGAAAGTACAGTTGGCAATGTTACCATACAAATACTTAACACACGAATCACATTCCTTTCTATTTTCATGGACTTGGGTTAACACCTCCATTAAAATAGCACAGCGGAATTTAATTAAAGCTCATTAAAAGTGTCTATGGTAACATCGCCGATAGCAATTTCTACCCTTAAATGTCTGAATACAGACAAGAAAAACATGATTGAATACTACAAATGATGTCATACCACATTTCAAAAGCAGGACATTGTAAACCTGGAGACAGTAACCATGAGCAAGAAATACTCAAGGTAACTACTTACCTGAAGATTGTGGAAGTTTTATAAGCAAATTCAAAAACACTAAATTGTTTAACGTCCCCTTCACATCCCCTCCATTCTGTTCTTCAGATAATGGATCTGGCATATTAGCATATTCTAATCCATAACAAGTGAGATCACTTTTGAAACTAAGTACTTGTATGATTTTTTTTCCCCCGGTGTCACAGCAGAGCTGAGAGACAGGAAGCAACCCATACGGCTGTGACAGCTCTCCAGACTAACCTGGTTGGCTGACACCCTGCAGTGTTATCACTTCAGGGTTTCTACAAAATAATGTTCGATCTTTATAAAAATTAGATGTAAAAGCAGAAGGCCAACAGACTTAATAGAAACAACTCATCCTGATCACACAGTATTTCAGAAACCATAGAAACTTTTAATGAGCTTCTATGGATGTCATTTCATTTTCCTAACATCATGCTACGCTAAGGTGCATCAAATATAAGCAAGACAATGGCTAGGAAGAAAACTTATGCAGGGCAATATGTCAGGCTTTGTACCTTCAACAGTGTTGTAAAGATGCTTGTTGACCTTCAGTGGGCGGGCAGGGGGGGGAAAAAAAACAATGAACAATGTTTTTTGTGTGATTGTCAGTAGCTTTGGGAGCAATTGGATGTAAACAATTAGGGACAGACCTACAACCACCAGATCTCTCAAAATGCTCTCTCTGGACCCAACTCAAGTTTGGAATGACAAAACCTGTAATTGTACCGCTGAGCATTATTCACAGTTCAAACGAAAATAGCATGAAAATTTCAAACACCTATTCTGCTTTACTGAAATTCTAGTAAAGATAATCTTACAGTACAGCTGTGTGAAAATTTCTTAAACCCATTACACATTACTAAAATCCTAGTTATATTACAGGAAAATAGTCTGTGGGTTCTGACAGATTAACATGTAGTATACAGACAAATTACATTTTTTTAAAATAGGGAGACACAGAAGATAGGATTTTTGAAAGAAAGAACTTGAAAGATGCTATATAAACGCAAATCTTCTCAAATTATTCCAAAGCACTTTAGGGTCAATAAATTATTTTGAAGTGCAGTAGCTGCTGTTCTGTATTTCTTCATTGAGAGTATTTCTGGTTTCACAGCTATCAATGCACTACCATGTTTAGCAGTAAAATGAGTAAACCTGCTTTTGAATCTTCTACCTAAACACCTCAATCAAAATTGTTTACAGTACATCCAATTTTCAAAGTAAAGTGAGGGAAAATAGAGCCATGATCTCGCCCTGCACATTCTTCTGTGGTGAGTTGGCACCCTTCGCAATTTTTTCTTTATCCTGCATATCTTGGCTGCTACAGAGGAACTGACCAAAGAACTTCTTTAAAATCATTGAGCATGTGCCAGTCCCTGCTCAACAGCCAGTATAAGGGAAACTGCTGCACAGGGATGTGGGCCAACTATAGTGGACAGAGAAAGTAAACAAGCAAAGGTTACAACAACCACATTTTATGCAGAGCGCAAAATTTACCCGTCAAGAAGTCACCCTCATTCACCCATTTAATAGCAGGATGCACAATTACAGTTGCATAAAAGGTCAGACCAACAGTTGTTAACCAGGGGTGACCTGCCAAACCAAATGCAGCTCTTTTCCAACAATTAAATATCTGCAGTGCAACTCTCCCTTATGGATTTGCTGAAATGGCAGTGGCATAAAACGCTGTGGCTGTTGCTGATTGGTGAACACAGCAGTTGCGTGAGCAACACCGAGAAGCTGTGACAGGGAGAAGAAAGAAACATTGGGGAGCTGGAAGTGACTTCCATCAAGAAGGAATGAGCAATAGGAACACTGCATATGTTTCTTCCAGTTCTATGGGGGTAATTTTAACCAAACCCGCCCATGGAAAGTAAAATCGGGTGGTGTGCAAACGGGTGGCCGATCTGATCTAATAAGTTTCCCGACAGGCGGGTTAAGTTAAAATTCCCCCTCGAAGCTACTTGGTGGGGGATTTCACTTATTGGTTCAGTTGTAGCACTCACCGGAGGTAGAAAGTCATGGATTCACACGCCACTCCAAATCTGGAGCACATAATCTAGCTCGAAATTTAAGTTCAATACTGAACGAGTGTTGTATTATCAGAGACGCAGTCTTTAATTTGAGATCTATCAGCTCAGATGGCATAAAAGATCCCATGACCCTATTTGAAGACAAACAGGGAGTTCTCCCCAAGTCCTGCATAACATTCCTCCCTCAACCAACACCATCAAAAATAGATTATCTGGTTATTCATTCACTTGCTGTTTGCGGGGCCTTGCTGTGTGCAAATTGGATCGGTTTCTGCCTGCGCAACAGTGATTGTACAATAAAAGTGATCCACTGGTTGTTAAGCCCTTTGGAACATCTTGAAGTTATGATAAGGTGCTATATAAATGCAAGTGCGTTCTTCACTGTAGAGAGAAAAATTGACCTAATCTTGCATGTTTTTGAAACAGGCAAAAGCACTGGCCATCTTGATCTGACCCTGTAATACAGGAATCCATTGCTTGCTTATCTCCCACTGAAGGAGTAAGTGGCATGGAACGATGTGACTTACAAAAATCTGCAGCCTTGTGTCATTTCCCAAGGCCCCGCAGCTCCAGAACAGCCCTCAGGCTGGTTTCAAATTGCTCTCCTTTCTGTTTCCAATGAAGCACTCCAGGGAGCTAATCATAATTGATATTAGTGGAGCAGTCAAGAGACTCTACCCAATGGTCTTCAAGCCAGCAGGAAAATTGAGTTTTTCAAAAAAAATCTTAAATTTATTCGAAGTTGTTATTTCCTTCTGTAAACACAGGAAGGTATTTTGAATATTACTATGGTTATGACAATTTTTGAAAGCTGATAACCTGTAATTTAAAAGATTTATTTCACAATGCATTCAACAAAGCTTGCCTTGTGCCAGAGCTGCCTTACAGTGAGAATCAATGCACATACTGGTGTAACATACTTTTAAGTCCCATCTACCTTGATTGAGAACGGTCAACAGCAAATGTGCACAATTCTTGCAACATGGACAATGACACTGGTGGACAGAATTGACAGCGGTAACTTCATCAAATTCAATTTCTTTTTCTGACTCTTCAGCTCTATAATGGTGATCAACTACGACAAGATGGTGAACTAAGTTGAAGTAGACAACTAGAATTGAGTAATGCTCAAAAAGACACTTTTACCCGATGAAAAGTGTTGATAAAGCTCTCGATGGCTCTGAGGTTTTCCAGAGAATGGCTTAGCCGAACACATCAGGGAAGTCCATTAATAATGTGTTGCCAGCTAATCTTAGCTAGGGTTGTTACCAGAATACCAATTGCAACTAGGGGGGAAAAAAACAAACAGCCAGCAACATTCCCAATGTGTGGGGATGCCTAATGTGGACTGGACTGCAGTCGGTTGTGATGTTCCCATTGTCCAACAGCCCGCTGACACCGTATCAAGGCTCATAAATGCCAAACGGATAAGATGACGGAAGGCATCAGGCAGCAGTACAACTACATCCAAGCATCAGTCAGTACTCTTAGGAGGGGAAAATAAAAAACTTGCATTTATATCATGTCTTTCACAATCTCAGGACGTCCCAAAACACTTTACAGCCAATTAAGTACTTTTGAAGTGTAGACGTTGTTGCAATGTAGAAAACGCAACAGCCAATTTACACACAGCAAGCTCCCACAAACAGAAATCAAATAAATGACGAGATCATCTGTTTCAAGTGTTGACTGAAGGATAAATGTTGGCCAGGACACCAGGAGAACTCCTCTACTCTTCTTGGAATAGTGCTATGGGATCTTTTACATCCTGAGAGGACAGACAGGGGTCTCAGTTTAACGTCTCACCCGAATGAACGGTACAGATAGTGCAGCACTCTTTCAGCACTGTACAGAAGTACTGGCCTAGATTGTGTGCTGAAGTTTCTGGAGTGGGGCTTGAACCAACAACCTTCTGACTCAGATCAGACAGTGCTACCACTAAACCAAGGCTGAGAGATAAAAAAAAATGCTCTTTTTTTGTTAGTTAAGATAAGATTGCGCAACTATACAACTGCACTGATATGCAATTAGTGGCATGCATTTTTTTTAAAATCTACTTTTCCCTACTGTTCCCATTGTACAAAATATGCAAGCAAGTTAGGGGAATATGCTATAAAGAGAAAGTTCATTAGTAACTTTAATGCTGATTTTACATAGACCAATATATGCAAGTCAGCTAGAACTTGTTTACTGACACTTAATATGAATTTGGCAACCTCCTGGAGGGTGCCCATGAGCTTCCTTCTCCAGTTAACTGTTGTACTATTACACATGTAAAAATCTGCTGATGGCAGCTTTTTCCTTTCTAAGATGAGCTTAATATTCCCTCAAAGTAATGTTTTTAAATTGCTAAAAGCTTTAATGGGATCTCTCCTACAAAAAGCTCAGACTCTAACCATCTATCAGCCTTAAACACTGCTGAAATAAATAGATGATTTAAAAAAAACTTTACTGTATCACAATGAATATCAAATCAACTTCCCTGGACGACTGCACTAAAACATATATTGTTATAAATTTTTAACACTGGAATTTTTTACAATCTCTGCTGTTGGCAGGATACTTCAGAAGTTTAACAACTTATGAACCATTTTGAGATCAACTGATGAGAGATGCAAATTTTCCATGGATGGAACCAACTGTGTGTTGGCAAGAACAAGTCTGGTGTGAGAAAAGACCACAGCTTATCATGCCTTCTCCAAAACATGATATATACTTATTTTATCACAGACTTCAATACCACCTGTTAATCCCCCCCTACTTTGAAGAACACCAAGTTCCTTCCCCCAAAATCAAGGCATGCTTTTAATATCTTCATAGCCCCTAATAACCTTCGTGGGTTCAAGTCCCACTCTAGAGACTTGAGCACATAATCTAGGCTGGCACCTGTGTGGTACTGAATGAGTACTGTGCTGGACGGAGGTGCCGTCTTTCAGATGCAATGTTAAACCGAGGCCCTATCTGGCCTCAGGTGGATGTAAAAGATCCCAGGGCACTATTTCGAAGAAGAGTGGGGGAGTTCTCCCTCGTGTCCTGACCAACATTTATCCCTCAACCAACAGCTAAGACAGATGATCTGGTCATTTATTTCTTAGCTGTTTGTGAGACCTTGCTGTGCGCAAATTGGCTGCCTACATTACAACAGTGACTACACTTCGAAAGTATTTAATTGGCTATAAAGCCCTTTGGGACATTCTGCAGTCACGAAAGGCGCTATATAAATGCAAGTCTTTCTTTATCCTCCTTCTCAACTGATACCAATCCAGCTCCCTTTTAAAGATGTCATGGGGAATCTCGATCAGCTTTTCTAGGAGTCTGTTCCACATGTTCACAGTTCTGTGTCCACATTCTTGCAATGGGGCGATTTTGAACATCTAACCCTGTTCATGGCTTCTGATTTTTCTTTAAACGCACATCCTAAACTCATTGTTCAAGTTGCATATCTTGCTTATTCCAAACTTCTCTGTCTTTCATTCTTTGTGCTAGGTATGACTCCAGCCACTGGAGAGTTCCCCCCCCGCCCCGATTCCCATAGACTTCAATTTTACTAGGGCTCCTTGGTGCCACACTCGGTCAAATGCTGCCTTGATGTCAAGGGCAGTCACTCTCACCTCACCTCTGGAATTCAGCTCTTTTGTCCATGTTTGGACCAAGGCTGTAATGAGGTCTGGAGCAGAGTGGTCCTGGCAGAACCCAAATTGAGCATCGGTGAGCAGGTTATTGGTGAGTAAGTGCCGCTTGATAGCGCTGTCAACGACACCTTCCATCACTTTGCTGATGATTGAGATAGGCTGATGGGGCGGTAATTGGCCGGATTAGATTTGTCCTGCTTTTTGTGGATAGGACATATCTGGGCAATTTTCCACATTGTCGGGTAGATGCCAGTGTTGTAGCTGTACTGGAACAGTTTGGCTAGAGACACGGCTAGTTCTGGAGCACAATCTTCAGCACTACAGCCAGGATGTTGTCGGGGCCCATAGCCTTTGCTGTATCCAGTGCACTCAGCCGTTTCTTGATATCACGTGGAGTGAATCGAATTGGCTGAAGACTGGCTTCTGTGATGGTGGCAATATTGGAAGGAGGCAGAGATGGATCATCCACTCGGCACTTCTGGCTGAAGATGGTTGCAAATGCTTCAGCCTTGTCTTTTGCACTCACGTGCTGGGATCTGCCATCACTGAGGATGGGGATGTTTAGAGAGCCTCCTCCTCCCATCAGTTGTTTAATTGTCCACGATTCACGACTGGATGTGGCAGGACTGCAGAGTTTGATCTGATCCTTTGGTTGTGGAATCGCTTAGCTCGTCTATAGCATGTTGCTTCCGCTGTTTAGCATGCACGTGGTCCTGAGTTGTAGCTTCACCAGGTTGGCACCTCATTTTTAGGTACGCCTGGTGCTGCTCCTGGCATGCTTTTCTACACATTAAACCAGGGTTGATCCCCTGGCTTGTTGATAATGGTGAGGAATATGCCAGGTCATGAGGTTGCAGATTGTGCTGGAATACAATTCTGCTGCCCAGATAGCTTCAGATCAGCAAATTTGATATTATTATTCCAGACACCCTCTTTTATATCGTTCACAAATAGCATAAATAGTAGGGGCCGGCCCAGTTGTGAGCCACCACTGGTTACTACTTCAGGCGAAGCAATTTAAAATTTCTCACCACCACTGTCTTCTATCACTAAGCCAATTCTCAGGTCATCTATTCCACCAGTCAGGAACTTAGTTGAATGTCTTTCAAAAATCCAAATTCTGGGCAGCACATTTTAGAAAGGACGTCAAGGCCGTGGAGATGGTACAGAGGTTTACCAGGATGATCCGAGGGATGAGGGACTTCAGTTATGTCGAGAGACTGGAGAAGCGGGGATTGTTCTCCTTAAAGCAGAGAAGTTTAAGGGGAGATTTAATAAAGGAATTCAAAATTATGAGGGGTTTTGGTAGAGCAAGTAGGGAGAAACTGTTTCCTCTGGCAAGTGGGTCGGTAACCAGAGGTCACAGAATTAAAATAATTGGCAAAAGAACGAGAGGGGAAATCAGGAGAATTTTTTCCACAGAGGATTGTAAAACTCTTACGTACTATCTGAAAGGCTAGTGGAAGCAGATTCCATTAGAACTTTTAAAAGGCAAATGGACATGTACTCGAACAGGACTAACTTACAGGGTTATGGGGGGGAAAAGCTGGGGCATGGGACTAAATTGGACAGCTCTTTCAAAGAGCCAGCACAGGCACGACAGGTCGATTGGCCTCCTTCTGTGCTATAAAATTCTATGAATCTACAATACAGGTATCCTTCAGTACGATGAAACATCATAACCTGTCTTTTCTCTTCACAGATGCTGACTTACCTCCTGTGTATTTCCAGCATTTTCCTTTTCTATTGCTAATAGGGATGAGCAATAAATGCTGGTCTTGCCAGTGGCGCCCACATCCCAAAAATGAAAACAAATAACTCCTGCTTATCAAATGATACTTCAGTACTCTACTTTTCAGATGTAAAAAAAAAGTACAAGCTGAATGACACATAAAAACAGCATTCATGTTGATAAATAAATGAATGTTTTATGAAACCCTGACATGTTCATTTATAAAAGTCATCACTCCGAACTGTTCAGCAGCACTACATCGGATACAAGATCAACTGTTTCAGATGTGGGGTGGCAAGAAGTGCAGCAAATGACCACATCTGGCGACTAAGCAACAACCCGTTGTGTAACTGCAGTGTAATCAAGGATACCGCACATCTACTGAACAGCATGCAATGAGCAGCCAGTCTACCAGACATGTATGATGGCTACCTAAGCTGCTTGACATTTTTGACAGTTTATCTCCCTACATTATAGTTGGTATTTTGAAATTTTTCCCCAATTTTTATTATACCACTTGCGACCTCACAAACAATAATCACTTGTAAAAAAACTAAGCACACTTTCATGCCACTCACTGCCTCCCAATAACTGCTTTAAGAGCGGTTAGTAGATTTGTAGGAAAATGTAGGCTGCCTACACCTCTGATGGAAAATTCATGAATGATATATCTACAGCATTACAAACTGATGAAAGAGAGAGGGCAAACACTTTTAAGAGATAGCCCCCCATTGTAGAATTTTTTTTACATTCAAATATGCTAGTCAAAATAGTTAAAAAGGTCATGCTTATGCAGGCTTTCAACCTGCTTGAAGATAAATACTATGAGTTAGTATCTTGCTTACAAGCTTTTTTTTTAAAAAAAAATCAATTTAGTCAGGTAGATCATGAAGCCAAACATCTTAAGTTTGTTTCAGCAAGTACAGAAGTCATGATGAACCTTTATAAAAACACTTGTTTGGCCACAACTTTTGACTAAGATCAAGTGTGTTCCTATTTGGGCTTATTTGGATTTGAACGGATCGGAACGCTGGCTGCGACCTCATGCGCTCGCAAAGTGCGGACTTTGCTGCGATTGGTCGATTCGTGTGCTGGCTCCGCCCCTAAATTTGTATAGGGACGACATCAATACTGCAATGGCAGTAAAGGGCACCCGGGCACTAGGCCATGGTGTGCCAAACACAGTAAAGACAGTTGAAAGCGTTACGCTCATGGATCGTGCGTTTTTTGTGAAACAAGTTTTGGTCGAGTGCTGTGGATTCGAAGCACGGGAAATCCTGTAGGCAGAAGATGTCCCTCGATTCGGATACTTTGATGTCACCTTTAAGACTGTCACTGGATGCCAGAAGTTTCTTCAGGTGTTCAAGAAGGGGAGCGAAGGACCGCTGCCAATTCTCACTGTGGAGCCACCTCCCAACGCAGAGGAATCGGAAGCTGATTGTACACATATACAACCAACACATCTAGAACCCACACATCCCGTCGTCAATGTGCTGACGTTCCTCGCCAGATAAGTCAACGGGGCGGAGAATAGGAAGACGACGGCTCGGTCACATCCTCGCAGCCCGACATACTGAGGATCTGCAAATCCTTTTATGCCTGACTATACAACGCGAAACCCAGACAGCGCGGCCTCCCAGTCCTTCTTGTCGTCTATCATGGAGGTTCTAGGAGACAGCAAGCGGGAGAGTCTGGATCACCCGCTAACTCGATGAACTGACGAAGGCCGTCCGTTCCTTCGAGAAGACTAAGACTCCCGGAAGCGACGGCTTACCAGTGGAGTTGTGCTCGGCTCTGTGGGACTGGATAGGCCCAGACCTGCTGGAAGTGTACGGGGGTATACTTCTGGCAGGCAGCATGTCAGACTCCATGAGGAAAGGCATCATCAACCTCATCTACAAGCAGAAGGGGGAGAGGGAAGAAATCAAAAATTGGCGACCCATCTCACTACTTAACGTGGACGACAAAATTCTGTCCACGGTCATCGCCAATCGGGTGAAGTCAGCCCTCGAGGTGGTGATCCACCCCGATCAGACCTGTGCTGTACCCGGCAGGAAGATCTCTGACAGCCTGGCGCTACTCAGGGATACGATCGCCCACGTACAAGACAGGGGGGTGAACACCTGCCTCATCAGCCTGGACCAGGAGACGGCTTTTGACAATATCCCACACGTACACGATGGGCGTGCTCTCCAAAATGGAGTTTGGGAAGGGAATCCGCAATTGGATCCAACTGCTCTACATAGACATCAGTAGCGCAGTTTCAATCAACAGGTAGGAAGCAGAAAGCTTTCCGATCAAATCTGGAGTCAGGGAGGGCTGTCCTCTCTCCTCCGTCTTGTTCGTGTGTTGCATCGAACCCTTTGCCGAGTCCAACAGGAGGGATGCGGGCATAAGAGGGGTGACGATCCCAGGCAGCGGAGGCACTGAGGTCAAGACCTCCCTGTACACGGACGACGTTGCCGTCTTTTGCTCGGATCAGCTGTCGGTGCGCAGATTGATGAGCATCTGCGACCAGTTCGAACTGGCCTCGGGGGCCAGGGTAAATCGTACCAAGAGCGAGGCCAAGTTCTTTGGGAATTGGACTGACTGATCCTTTGTCCCCTTCACTGTCAGGTCGGATTACCTGAAGATGCTGGAGATCTGGTTCACGGGGGCCGGGGCGTGGATCAAAAACTGAGAGGAGCGTATTGCCACGGTGAAGCAGAAACTGGGACTGTGGGATCGACGATCCCTCTCGATTGTGGGCAAGAACCTGGTCATCAGGTGCGAGGTGCTCTCGGTGTTGATGTACGTGGCGCAGGTCTGGCCCATACCTCGCTCCTGCGCCGCGACAGTCACCAGAGCCGTTTTCCACTTTATCTGGAGATCAAAAATGGACAGTGTCCACAGGGACACGATGTACAAATCTCCGGAAAAACGGGGGGAAAGGCATGCCCAACATCCTGATGGCCACCTTTGTGTGCGGCTGCATCAAGCTGTGCGTAAACCCTCGGCAAACACAAAGTGTCACTATGCGCTGATGTTCTCTCTGTTGCTGGTGTTGAGAAGGATGGGCCTGGCCATGCTGCCACGGAACGCTCCGTCCAGTTGGACCGTTCCTCCCCACCTGTCCTTCGTGGAAAAGTTTGTGCAAAATAAACACCTTTGACCACAAGGCGATCAGCAAGTGGTCCGCCGCAACTCCCTCGAGACCATGCGGGAAAAGGAGATGATGGATCCTGTCGGTTGGTTCCCCGAGCAGACAGTCAATGTCATTTGGCAGAACGCCTCATCGCCAGAACTTTCAAACAAGCAGCAAGACATAGCTTGGCTGGTGGTGAGATGGGCCCTTCCCATCAGATCCTTCATGCACCCCCGAAGTCTCAGCGCTACCACGCGCTGTCCCCGAGGAGGCTGCGGTGCAGACGAGGCCGTCACCCATCTCCTTCTGGAATGTGCCTGGGCAAAGAAGGTCTGGAGAGAGATGCAGTGATATCTGTCCAGGTTCATCCCGAGCAGTTCCGTAACACAGAACTCTGTGCTCTACGGGCTGTTCCCGGGGACGCACATTGAGACGGACATCAACTGCTGCTGGAAGACCATCAACTCGGTGAAAGGCGCCCTTTGGTCTGCCCGAAACTTGCTGGTCTTCCAGTGCAAGGAGCTGTCCTCGACCGAGTGTTGCAGACTGGCACATTCCAAGGTCCAGGACTACGTGCTCAAAGACGCATTGAAGCTGGGTGCGGCCGCCGTAAAGGCCCCGTGGGGAAAGGCAACCGTTAAGAGCCTTCCCGCCACTGTATACCAAGGGGCTGCAATCAGGGAAAAATCCCCTTGGGCAGAATGTAAAATTCAAATTCATGTCATGTACCCGTAACGAATCTATTGTACCTGTAATGAATCTGATCAATAATCTGTATTGAGTATAATGCAATGAGGCACCCTAGACTGTCATGAACTGTAATTATGTACAATGTGTTCATTGAACTGTACTTGATGCAACCTGCAAATTGTATAATCTGTATAGTGTATGTTTGGAATGTGATATGACAACTGTATTGTATGTATTGTTGCAAATTGTAAGTATTTTTTTTAAAATTATGTCCAGTTCTGGGCACTGCACTTTTGGAAAGATGTGCAGGCCTTAAAGAAGGTGCAGAAGAGATTTACTAGAATGCTGCCAGGGACAAGGGACTTCAGTTATGTGGATAGACTGGAGAAGCGGTTCTCCTTGGAACAGAGATGGTTGCAAGGAGATTTGATAGAGGTATTCAAAATCATGAAGGGTCTAGACAGAATAGAGAGAGGGCAACTGTTCCCATTGTTGGAAGGATCAAGAACCAGAACCAGAGGACAAAGATTTAAGGTGACTGGCAAAAGAACCAAAGGTGAAATGAGGAAACACTTTGCTATATTTACACACACTGAGTCGTTCGAATCTGGAATGCACTGCCCAAGGAGGTGGTGGAGACAGATTCAATCATGGCCTTCAAAAGGGAACTGGATAAGTAGTTGATAGGAAAAAATCTGCAGGGCTCCAGGAAAGGGTGGGGGAGTGGGACTAGCTGGATTGCTCTTGCATAAAGCCAGCATGGACTCGATGGGCCGAATGGCCTCCTCCCAAATTGAGTAGATTGGGACTCTACTCATTGGAGTTCAGAAGAATGAGAGGCGATCTTATTGAAACATATAAGATTGTGAAGGGGCATGATCAGGTGGATGCAGTAAGGATGTTCCCAAGGATGGGTGAAACTAGAACTAGGGGGCATAATCTTAGAATAAGGGGCTGCTCTTTCAAAACTGAGATGAGGAGAAACTTCTTCACTCAGAGGGTGGTAGGTCTGTGGAATTTGCTGCCCCAGGAAGCTGTGGAAGCTACATCATTAAATAAATTTAAAACAGAAATAGACAGTTTCCTAGAAGTAAAGGGAATTTGGGGTTACGGGGAGCGGGCACGAAATTGGACATGAATTTAGATTTGAGGTTAGGATCAGATCAGCCATGATCTTATTGAATGGCGGGGCAGGCTCGAGGGGCCGAATGGCCTACTCCTGCTCCTATTTCTTATGTTCTTATGTAAAACATTAACCAGTAAAAGCAGTTACATTGAATGCCAGAAGCACGGTTTATTAACACAGGAGTTAATTTAATTGGGCAGATCCTGGATTATATATTCAAGTTAATCAATTGGGAGAAATGTATGTACAAGAATATAAAAAGAAAAGTGTCGAATAAACACAGCAATCAGCTGGAATGTCAACTCAAAGGGAAATCATTGAAGAATCAGTGGAATCAAACATTTTTCTAATTAATCTAAATATTTTAAACTATTCGATCTTGAAGTTTCACTGCAAGTGGATTAACTGATTTATAATTATTATTTCAAAAGTACTGTCCCTTTGTATATATTTGACATATGCTACATTGCTACTGATCTGCATGTCTATCAAGTAGGAGAGAAAAAAATACACTATGTGCATAGATGAGAATCTGAAACAAATGATCTCAAGTTATGGCGCAACAATATCAAGATCCTTTGAGGAGAGGATTCAACTTACAGGCCAAATCTCAATACTGCTCCCCGCAGTCACAAGTGGTAGTTTGTGAACTCAATTTTGTGAAGCTTTGTTTACTGCCTGATTCATTTGCCTTACATATCGACAACCATTTGCTTCCATAAAATATTCATTATTTCTTTACAATATGCAGAAAATATACTTGATGTCACTAATATTTAAATATTACAAACATGCAGAAAAAAATACACATCCTCAAAATGAAGAAATGTTCAGGATCGGACATAATTTATTCTCAAAAAGAATGAGTACTGTGTCCTTTGAGATCCATCACATCAATTATTGGCTCTGAACTTAGAATTAGCTAAATCTTGGGAACTGCCAAGCCAACCTGCCCCTCCACTCCCCTAAAATAACACTTCAAATAATATGAAAACAAAAATCACACTTTTGTACTGAAGGCATAGAATTACTGAAGTATACTTAAGACGAACAATTTTAATGCATCCTAACTTTCCAATCAGTTTATAGACACTAGTGCAAACATGTACTACACTGTGGCAATGCATCTTCCAATGCTAAAACGCAATTAAAAACGTGCATGTTTGAGAGCAAGTTGGTATTTGATTTTTTTTCTACAATTAGTTTCCTTTAAAGAAAAACTCTTGACAAGTAGGAGTACCAACAAGCAACTGAATTCTACAAAACTACAGTACTGCTTGCCCATCACTGCCATGAAACCACTGGAGAATCTCTATAGCTGCAAACACATCATATCTTGTGCCCCCACTGCCCATGCTTACTACAATCACTAAGTAATACAGCTTTTATAGGTCATGACTAATTAATGCATGACACAGTATGACTCAATGTACATGCAACACAAATCAACTTTGGCAAAATTGCTGAATTTTAACAATGATCTTAATTGGCAACTGTAAGCTTAATTGGCTTGGAAACAAAGACAAAGATGAATGCTTTACCATCTTGTTTGCAAAAATTTCTTCATAAAGCATGCAGTGCAACATAAATCTTGTTCTAATAAATGTATAACGATCAAAGTTCCACCTAAAGTAACACCAAGTTGGAGACACGACCACGACAATGCCGAGGTGGCAGTACATGGATTGGAAAGAAAGGGAAAACAATTTTTTGAATGAAGTGGTTCAAGCTTAATCATTTGCTAACTGTATACACTTCTGGGGGGAGGGAAGATATGGGAGCTATTCTATATTTCAAGAAATCATACTTACAACTGCCAGTATTTTTTTAAAAACTCATTTACAAAATTACTTAATTTACAAAAACTAATTAACTGTGGTAATACAATGACTTGCAAAAAAAATTCTCACTCAGATTATGTTGGAGCCAATAGGAGATCGGAGCCAAATTTAAGAACACCAGCTCAGTCAAAGAGAGCAGGCCTACAAAACAACAGCTTTATATAAATTTATCAATAAATTGAAGAGTCAACAAGTGATTGGCACAGACCCATCACATCTTATAATATTACTGACTCTAAAAAAATTCAGTAGACTAATTTCAACAAAAATTATATAACAATTATTTTTTTTTATAAAGCCAACAAACACTAACAAACCTCCTCCTTTGGCAGTTTCCCAACCACCATTATAAAACAAAATAAAGCGGATATTGATTTACCATAGCATATTGGCTTCTAGTAGAATAAATCATCAAACTGCTGTATCAATAGCATTTATCCTCTTAACTGAGATTATATTAAATTAAATACAAATTGTTTGAGATCAGAAATACAAAACTACAACTGAAAATTAATTTTGCATTTGGCATCGTCAGATCCAACCAGATCAGATGACAGTGTCAAGAAACAAAATGTTTGAGAATAATTTGATTGGGAAAGGTGGTAGGTTATATCTTTTGATATCTTTTCCAGACACTCGTTATCAATTTAAAAACAGATCAAGATTTCATAATTTACTCAAAATATTGAATTCTTACCTTAAGAATGTGTTCTGTGAATGAAATCTCAATTTGCACATTTTTTTTTAAAATCCAACTCGTCCACTACTTCAAACACTGAGCTATTTTAACACTAAAAAGGCAAAATCACACTTAAAAATAAACGACATCACTTTTTTTTTTAAAACGCAGCACATCCATCTTGAAAATTACAACTGAACACTCTAGGGTAATTAGGCAAACATGGCCTTCAGAATGATCTTCAGTTTGTTCTTGCTTTGTGGAGAACCATGTATAATCAAAGGGAAAGAGAGAAGCAAAAAGTGCTTCCTTTTCTTATCAAAATGTGATCATAGCAGAAATCTACAGGAATCCCCACTTAATACCAGTCCACCTACCAACTCCTTTGGAATAGTCTCAGTTTTCTCTGCTGTTTCTTTTTTGGAAGAGAGTGGCGAAGAGAGTGGCAAAGAGAAATAAGAAACTGTGGATCCCATAAAATAGCAAAAGGCAAATCCTTCTGAGGTACTGCCAATATAGAGATAAGGAACACAATAAGGCACTTTTTTAGCCTTGTGATGCAATTTAAATGGTAGCAAATGAACTTGGATTCTCCTACATATTCTGTGCTGCAGCTTGGTTCCCATAAGCAGAGACTTTTCTGGGTCAGCACCCAAGTGGACTTCATACCTTCTTACATTGAACACAAGGCCATCTTCCTGTGCCTCATGCTTTCTCAGTTATTTTCTGTTTACTATATACATGCTAAAATAAGGTAATTCCTTCAATACTTTCTCAAAAGGGAAGACAATGAGAAAAAGAGAGGAGTTACATTTTTCAAAATTATAAAACTGAAATATTTGCTTTTTGCACAGATCTTCTATAACTATTCTGATATTTTAATAATTGTCTTAAGACATTAGCAACCTGTAGTAAGGGGCAAAACTGTGAATAAACATGAACATTAACAAAGTTGGCCTTGGAAATAACTGATAGAAGTAAAGCAAAAAACAAAGAGGACGGCAATGTGGTTTCAGGCGTCAAAAGGAATCTTCTCAAAGATTGCCGCTCAAAAGCTAGGCTATTGCACAATTGTGTTTTTAAGATACTGGGCTGAATACAATGTACATATACAAACCTTAACAGGATTAAAAAATTCTTCAAAAGTAGCAACTGTCCGACACATGTATAATGACAAAAATTGTGTAATGGGATCAACAGTACACTACAGTATTTTAAGTAAATGTTACAATCTAAGTCTGAACTGCTGTTGTGTACACTCCAGAAAATGAAGAGGATGTCAACAGAGATAGCAAATTCATAAAATGCAATGTAATTTCAAAAATACATTAAGCACAAAAAATTAAAAGCATAGTTTAGTTGCAAAGAGATACTACCATAAATAAATGTCAAGCAATCTAAGTTGTCATGATGGAAATCTCAAAGTGACTTGAAGCCAAACTCTTGTTCTTGCTGATCATGCAGATGTCACCACACATCAGTTTCAGACAACATGCAACTGAGAATGAAGTCAGTTGTCCTTTTGTGCTTGCCCCTGGCCATGCTTTTCTTCAATGAACAGTAATCCAACTCACCAACCTGCTCTCTAACTTTTGAAATCACATTTAGAATGTATGTAAGTGGCTATGGTACAATATCTATCTATATTCCAAATAAATGTAAAAAGCAACCAGCACAACTTTGTCTCTTGAAATTACAACACTGGCTTGTCATTAAACATGAAATCATAGAAGTTACTTATATTAAGCATGCATAAATTATAATTCTCCTTATAAAAAATGTTGTTGGGGAACGGTATTGTTAAGATTGTGCTCCTGGAATAATAATCCATAGAACTTCAATATTTTCTATTTGTCTTCACAGTGGAAGACACAAAAAGCAGACCAGAAATAGTGGGGCACCAAGGGGCTAATGAGAGTGAGGAACTTAAAGAGAAATAGTACTCGAGAAACCAATGGGACTAAAAGCCAATAACTCCCGAGCCTGATGGCCTACATCCGAGGGTTCCAAAAGAGGTGGCTGCAGAGATAGCGGGTGCATTGGCTAGAACTGTCCCAGCGAATTGGAAGGTAGCAAATGTAATCCTGCTATTCAAGAAAGGAGGGAGCGAGAAAACAGCGAACGACAGGCCAATTAGCCTGACATCAGTCATCGGGAAAATGCTGGAATTCATTATTGAGGAAGTGGTAACAGGGCACTTTGAACATCATAACATGATTAGGCAGAATCAACATCGTTTTATCAAAGGGAAATCGTGTTTGACAAATTTATTCGAGTTTTTTCAGGCTGTAACTAGCAGGGTAGATAAAGGGGAACCAGTGGATGTAATATATTTGTATTTTCAAAAGACATTTAATAAAGGTGCCACATAAAAAGGTTCTTACGCAAGATAAGGGCTCATGGGGTTGGGGGTAACATATTAGCATGGATAGAAGATTGGTTACAGAAAACAGTAGAGATACACAGGTCATTTTCAGGTTGGCAGGCTGTAACTAGTGGGGTATTGCAAGGATTGGTGCTTGGGCTCAGCTATTTACAATCCATATTAATGACTTGGATAAAGGAACCGAGTGTAATGTATCCAAGTTTGCTGATGATACAAAACTACGTGGCAAAGTAAGCTGTGAGGAGGACACAGAGTTTGCCAAGGGATATAGACAGGTTAAGTGAGTGGGCAACAAGCTGGCAGATGGAGTATAATGTGGGGCAATATGATGTTGTTCACTTCGGTAGAAAGAATAGAAAAACAGAACTTTTTTTAAAATGGTGAGAAACTATTCAATGATGTTGTTCAGAGACTTGGGTGTCTTGGTACAAGAAACACAAAAAGTTAGCGTGCAGGTACAGCAAGCAATTCGGAAGGCAAATGGCATGTTGGCCTTTATTGAAAGGGGGTTCGAGTACAAGAGTAAGGAAGTCTTACTACAATTGTACAGGGCTTTGGTGAGATCTCACCTGGAGTACGTCATACAGTTTTGGTCTCCTTATCCAAGGAAGGATATACTTGCCTTAGAGGCGGTGCAACGAAGGTTCACTAGATTAATTCCTGCGATGAGAGGGTTGCCTTACAAGGAGAGATTGGGTAGAATGGGCCTATACTCTCTAGAGTTTAGAAGAATGAGAAGTGATCTCATTCAAACATACAAGATTCTGAGGGGGCTTGATAGGGTAGACGCTGAGAGGTTGTTTCCCCTGGCTGGAGAGTCTCGAACTAGGGGTCACAGACGCAGGATAAGGGGTCGGCCATTTACAACTGAGGTGAGGAGGAATTTCTTTACACAGAGGATTGTGAACCTTGGGAATTCTCTACCCCAGAGGGCTGTGGATGCTGAGTCGTTAAGTCTATTCAAGTCTGATAATTTTTGGACTCTTGGGGAATCAAGGGCTATGGGGATCGGGCAGGAAAGTGGATTTGAGGTCGAATTTCAGCCGTGATCTGAATGAATGGCGGAGCAGGCTCGAGGGGCCAAATGGCATATTCCTGCTCCTATTTCTTATGTTCTTATGGTTCTAATTCAAATCCCACCATGGCAGTTTAAGTATTTGAATCCAGTTTATTCAAAAAAATTCTGGAAATAAAAAAAACTATCAGTTTAAAAAGAGACTGTGAAACTGTCAGATTGTCGTGACTGGTTCACTGCAACATCTTGCATTTATGTAGCGCCTATAACATAGTAAGGTGCTCCACAGTGTTACACAGGGGAGCTAGCAAACAAAATTTGACTCTGCGCCACGTGAGATATTAGGTCAGGTGACCAAAAGCTTGGTCGAAGAGGAAGGTTTTATTGAGCATCTTAAAGGAGAGGTAGAGGGGGAATTCTAGAGCTTAGGGCCTAGGCAGCTGACTGCACTGCCGCCAATGGTGGAGCGATTAAAATTGGGAACGAGCAAGAGGCAAGAATTGGAGGAGCACATAGGTGTCGGAGGGTTGCAGGGCTGGAGGAGGTTACAGAGACAGGGAGGGGCGAAGCCATGGAGGGACTTGAAAACAAGGATTAGAATTTTAAAATTGAGGCGTTCCCAGATCGGAAGCCAATATAGGTCAGCAAACACAGGGGTGAGGGGTGATATGGGCAGCAGAGTTTTGGATCAGCTCAAGTTTATGAAGGTGGAAGACTAATGCCCATTGGGAAGGAAACCTACCATCCTTATCCAGCCTGACCTTTATGTGTTGATTCTTAACTGACCTCTGAAGTGGCACCCACTTTGAGTGCTTTGATCAGAACTGATGCTAAGTGCACAAATCCCTTTACACTGCCTGCAATGTAATGAATAAAATCCAGGCTTTAATAAAACAGGACAATTAACAATTGCCTATTTGCAGCTTCATTTTTTGACTAAAAGCCCAATTGCACCTGTTGAGCTTAATGAGGTTGTTAAGCATAACATGTTGCAATTTCTGGAAGTTCACCATCTCTGCACATCAATTCAAGTTTTAATGCTGATGATCCCCAGCATCGCCTCATCCATCTGTAGTTCTCAAATAAACTTTTGAAATATACATTTCAAAGCTCGATTAATTAATCTCCTGTTAGATCAGGTGAGAACAGTTAATTTACTCAGCAATCAAAAGCTCAATAATTAGAAAATGTGAAACATTGTTCCAAATAAAACTAATTTCACCATAATACCTTAATTCTCAAGTAAATAATTGTGGAGAATCTGCAACAGTAAATCCACTGACTTACACATTTAAATATTTGTCTTATTTCTGATTTAAATGCAGCAGCAAATGAAAAATCTCAAATGAAATACAGTCACAAAATCTCAAAGCAGTCCAGCAGATGGTATTTGTTCTTATAAAATGCTCAATACTTAAATGTAGTTGTGACAAAAATCAAGCATTTTGTTTCATTTTAGTTTTACAATTGTTCTTTTATTTCTGTCAACCCACATGTTTAAAAAAAAACAGCTACACTTAAAAATATGATCTCACCTTAATTAACAATGCTGAGACAAACTCTGGTCGTCTCTGAACCCGTTGTTTGAGGGAGGAGCCAAGCCACGCTAATCAAATAAAAATATGCTGTGTATTTTGTTCAGTTACGTGCCTGACTTTTTTGAGTTTAGCTGACAGTTATTCAATCCACAAAGCCTGGCAACTGGGGTATTTAGTTTGGACTGTTGAAATCAGAATTGGTCTGGAACTTTTCAAGAGTCTAGTTAGACAAGTTAGCTCTTGTAATTGATAGAAAAACTATATATACACACATATTAGAAAGATTAAAATGGATATTGCAAACTATTATTTCCTTGCTTTGATTGGGAAAGTCTAACATCAACTGTAAATATATACAGATTATATATTATTTATTCAAATTCAGCAAGTTAATTGGCAATTACAGCCTGAAACAAAGTCTGACATGATAGTTTGCTACTCTAAAGATGCAAGGAGATTCCTGTGGAGGCACAGGACAGACCCAATGAAATCTGAAGAAAGGTTTTCTGTCGTTATCCTGAGCACATTATCAAAGCTTACCTATATAACCAGGGAAATGAAGATACCTGAAAAGGTGCAAAGAATGAAGACTCACTTATGAGAGCAGTTTAAAATATGGAAGCCATTACACCTACAGCAAAAGGAGAAGAGATCCAAATATTTAACACCAGATTCCAAATATTAAGGTTAAATCATGCAACACGACAGGAGTCCACCATAAAACATAAAAATGTATATACAACAATGTATTTTACAGTTAATGCTCACAACAGGAGTGTCCAAATATTTGTGTAAGTGAATCAGCTACTTGTGACATGACTAGTGATTAGACGGAATCTGCATAAAGGTGCACCTACATTATATGTTTGTACGGGTGCAAAACAAAACCATTTGTACTGTAAATCCACCCTAAATTTCTCTCTTGCATTTCAGTCTCCGTTCACAACTTCACCTGGTTCTCACCTTACGCTCCCACACGTTGTGTGGAGCCACAGTTAATTGCGATAAGCACTATTCACAAAAACTGCTCACTTCTGAAAAATCCTGATAAAAACAGGTAATTTGCCAGTGAATTGGTGGGAATTTTCAAAAACTCAGCCAGTATTACAGGCTTTGCCAGCAGGAGTCCAGTGGATTAAAATGCAGCTCCCACTCCCAACGCATTTCTTTTTCCTACCTCAGGAATCTAAAATACTGTGGTCACGACTGAAGGAGGTAAGGAGTGCTGGTAACGGGAGCTACATTACAATCCGGTGCGTTATTTTTGGCATAGCACTGCCTGAGATTTTTTAAAATTCCCACCAACCCATTGACAGCTCAGCTGGAAGCGGAGATCTATATCCAGTGTATTCCTGCTGACCACGGATGAAGCACTGTCAGATTTTTATTTAATATGTTGAATTCTGACAAAACCACCAGATCAGCTGTCTTCTTGTTGGGGGGGACCAAAACATGGAGATCTGCAGGCCAGATAAGATCAGTAAGTGCGCTGGATTTGGCCCATGGGCTGGGCATCACCTCGGATGGTCAGTCAGAACTTGGATACTGTAGTCTAAAATATATGAGTGTCACTTCAAACAATGACTTTGAAGCAAAAAGATTTGGCTAACAAAAGGCCAGTGCAATTCAATCCATGGTCTATGCTAAGTGGCTGATATAAAATAAATTCAAAATCTGGAGGGAATTCATAGCTGGGAAAGGTAATTATATTTAAATTTTAATATGCAAAACTAGATGGAAAAGCATTTTTAAAAATTTAATAATTGGCACCAATCTGGCTTACAAACATTTACCACCGCTTTATGTTCGACAAAATTGGGGGTTTTATTATAGTTTTGCAATATTCTGAGTTAAAAAGTAACCTGCTTTTCATTACCAAATTTCCAAAGACCACAGGCCCAGATCTCATTGATTGCCCTGAACATGTGTCAGGAAATAGGGGCTTTATTCTAAGTGTTAATTATACATAGTCAAAGCAGGAGGTGTGAGACCTGCTCATTAAAAGACATGAATCTTGCATATCGTACTAATCACAGATGATCGACAGGTCAGATTTTAGAGGCTTTTGGACTGCAAGCCTGGGAACACCCCTACTGGCTACAGCTCTGACTGGAGATCTAAATTCCATGGGCCCACCCAAACATCCACGTACAACACTGCAAGAAGAATGTCTCAAATACTGTTTCATCCAGAAGTCCCATCACTGATCAATCTGTGTTAATAGGTTCAAAAAATGGTATAACAGCTGTGGACCCATTTTTTTTTTTTTAAAGTATTGTACCCTTAGTAACATGTATCTCACTGCTTTTATGTATTGTTGAACCAGTAAAAATACTGGCTTTAGCTTATATATATTGGCATGACATCTGGATATTCTATTCCCTTTGAGGAAAACATGGTGGACATCCCATGTCACGTCATCAATACTACAATTAAGATATCCCAGCTTGTGGATTTCTTAATCATTGGATTTCCTTTCTAATAGGCAAAGAACAAAAATAGAAAACCAATCATACTGTGCAAGACCTCTCATCAATTTCAATTTTCTCCTCAAACCTACTGCACCAAAAAAAATCAATGAAATCACATTCTACCAAAAAACTTCCAGTGATAACTACTTCTCCAAGATACATGCAGCACAATAGTTCCTCACCCATGTGCTAATTGTCAGTTCATGTCAGAGGTTCTGGGTTCAAGCCCAAAAACAGGACTTGCGCACATAATCTAGGCTTATACTTCACTGTAGTAATGAGGGAGTGCTGTCTGTCTGTTCATCTGCTTTAGACGTAGAAGTTTCCATGGCAATATTTGAGGAAGCGCAGGGAAATGTCCTTACCAATACCACCAAAACAGGTTAACTGGTCATTTCTCGCAGGTCAGCACATAAAAGGTGCTATTATAAATGAAAATTCTTAATTTGTTTAATACAGACAGCCATAAAAATGAAACCGATATGGTTTGTTGCATTAAAACAAAATTACTCATCCAAAACTTGATTTCAACAACTGCCCTACCACCCAACTTCCACAAACATGCCACATCCCAGGAGGAAAGGGTGGAGGTTTAACAGCAGGGAAGGACAGGGAGCAGGAAAGGACGAAAGAGATTTGGATTTATATGGCACCTTTCACATCCTCATGATGTCCCACAGCACTTTACAGCCAGTGAATTACTTCTTTTGAAGTGAAGTCATTATGTAGGCCAATTTGCTCACGGCAAGGTCCCACAAACAGCCATGAGACAATCACCAGTTAATCTGTTTTTGTTGTTGGTGGTTGAGGAATAAATGTTGCCCCGAGCACAAGGAAAATTTTTCTGCTATTCTTCAAATAATGGCATGGAATCTTTTACATACACCTAGATAGTGCTTCGGTTAGCCTTTGATGTAAAAGTTCCCATGGCAATATTTTAGGAAGAGCAGAGAGTTGTTCTTACCAATACGACCAAAACAGATTAGCTGATCATTTATCTCAGGTCAGCACATAAAGGGGGCTATTATAAATGAAAATCCTTCATTTGTTTAATGTATCCAAAAAAAAGTGCATTACTAAGGGAGTGCGGCAAAGTGTCAGACATCATTATGTGCTCAAGACCTACTATGGGTTCAACCCATGACGTTTGGGCACCATAGGCGCAAGTGCGACCACTGAGCCAAGGCGGCACAAGGTAGACCATGCCATAGGGATTTCCACAGTCCACTTGAGATGTCAGTTCCTCACTGACTCCATGCTGACTGCTGTTTAGATTATTGTGCAGATAATCCTGAAATTTACTCCTGATAATTCATTCCATTATTTTACATGGAATGGAAGCAAGACTAATAGGCCTGTAATTGTCTGTGTCTGCTTTTGGCACCCTTTTTGAATACGGCCACGATATTAGCGTGTTTCCAATATACTGATACTTCCGCAGTTTGCAATGACTCCCAAGTCAGTGCTTCACAAATCTCTTCTAGTTCCCCTCAACATTCCAGGATAAATATCAATTATTTGTTTAAAGTCTTTTTGACCTCATTTGTATTGAAGTCATTGATTTTACATGGAACACTATTGTTTGAGAAGGGCACTGCTCGATAAAGTTAAGAGGTTTTTCTCTTCTGAATGAATCCAATATTAATTGTATGGATTTCAAAACAGATTTCAACTTTCAAACTGTACCATTTAGTTTCAGCAACTTTACAAATTATTCTGCTTGGCATTTCAAAATTTGGGGTAAATATTCCATTGATCAGGTAAAGAGGATGTACTTTGCCTGGCCTCAAATTGGAATTCACTGGTATTTGCTGGTACCTTTCCAATAGATGGGAATTTCCCATAAACTTTTCCTTTAATTTTACTTGTACTAATAACAGACTACAAAACATGTCAAATATTTTTTAGAAACCATGCATGGGAAGAAAGGACAGAGAATAAGTTCTGGTATAAAATACTAGAAACATAGTTTCCTGGGTATCCACATTAAAGTTCAGCCATGAGGACTAGTAATCTTACTTTCAGCGTGTAATGTAAAAAAATCTACCTCATTACAACTTCTCTCAAGGAAGGAGGCAACCTTACAATATGAATGATAGTTAAAATAAAGATCAAATCAAACAGCTTTCCAGTTCTGTTTTTTCTAAGCTAGCAATGGATAGTAAGTGCACTATTTCCTTCCACAGCTGAACTATACACTAAATTGCAATTGTAATCAGATTAACCCACAACTTGTGCCAAATAGCCACCACTAATTAGCCTGAATTTCCTAGCTGTCTAATTTGAGATCTGAAAATACACTTCTGACAGCTAAGACAGCATTTTTACCATTACTGTGAGCGAAATCCCTGGTGCATCTTAATTCCAGTGTCACAGGGAGAGACTTTATGCAACTTTCAGGATATTCATACAGAAATTATTCAAGTTGTCTGCAGTAAGGGTCAGTTAACAAAGTGAGTGGCTGAGCCATATAGACCAAGAAGGTCCCAGGTTCAAGGCCTACTCTGCTGCATTAGCTCTCAGCTGGCCTCATCACCCCTAGGTTAAACAGGCAGAAACTAGCTGAGGGGACAAGGTGACTACAGTTGACCTCCATTCCCTTGACAGGGATAAAAGCAGCCAGTTTGCCTGCTCCTGATCGTTACTCGCAGCAGAAGTTGCAGTGCAAGAGTGTATACGTGTTGGGTGAGAACAGGATCGCCCATGATGTTTACCCATTATCTACTGACACTCACCACTTAGGCTCACACAACTGGCATGGTACTCAAGGGTTACCATAGCCCAGCCAAGAGCCAACACCTTTTTGAGAGAAGTGGGAAAACACTTCTTTAACAAAAAGTACAGCAACAATGCAAGTTCAAAAAGAGCACACCATTATTCAAAATAAAAACTTGATAACCAACTCAAACGACATGGTTTATGTACTAAAGTGACAATATACTGATATATTTCACCATTCTGCTCAACTCACAGGCAGAGCATCTTATCAGAAATGTCATTACAGTTCTAGCACTGAAAGTTAGAAATTCTGAACAGGCTTTTCCATAACTCAAAAGTTGCTTAATTTTGATTTTGTTTTAAAAGCAAATAAAATGCCATGTGCTCTTATTTAAGTTGCTTAATTCGAAATACACGATTCTTGGTATTTATGAGCAACAAAAAATAGCACTAGTCCAGATTGTATATGCTATGCGATTTTAGAACCCTTCACTCGCTCACCTGACGAAGGAGGTAAGCTCTGAAAGCTTGTTATTTTCAAATAAAACTGTTGGACTACAACCTGGTGTTTTAAGATTCCTTAGTAATGGATAAAAACAGCAAGACAAACCAAAGCATTCACTTTTTTCCCCACCCTATAATCTTTTGAATACTAAAATTAAATTGCAATACTTAAAAATACATAGTTTTGCAACACTGAGAATTATAATATTGTGATGTTAGAATGCAAGCACTGTTACTTACTGGTGTAATATCAATGTAAATTTGAAGTGATTTTCATTTCCAAAGGAGGGCAAATATAGAGCTTGTAAATTTTAAACTAGTCTTGTTAAAAACCAATCCGTTGATTGCCAATATCACAGAGTCAATTCCACAATTCGTGAGGCAAGGATGCTTACTCCAAAATATCTAGTCTCACTTGAAGGAACAATGCCAAAATCAATGTAGAATATCCTCCATTTTAAGAACCACTGAGCCAATCCAAGCAGTTTTTAACTAAAGCAACATTGTTTCCAAGACAAAAATGGAGACTTGCCAGTTATCCCTCAACACCTATAAATGTTTTCTAGAATCAGAATAGTCCTTAGGAATCAACTGTCTGCACATTCATGCAACTTTTTCTCAAATATTAAATAACATGATCAACCTGCATCAGTAAGATTTTTGGTACCTATAATTTATAATCATCCCTTTCCAATGGTAAGGGCCTAAAAAACAAGCATTGATTTCTCTAATAAAATAACATCCCTTCATTCAAATGAAAACACATGGGCAAAATATTTACAATTTGAGTGTTTATACAGTGCTAAATGATTAAGCACCTGACTGATCTTGCTTAGGAAGATGGTAGTGGTTGTTGGAGGCCAATCATCACAGGACACCGCTGCACGAGTTCCTAGACCCAACCACATTCAGCTGCTTCATCAATGAAGGGCACGAGTGGGGATGTTCGTTGATGATTGCACAGCATTCAGTTCCATTTGAAACCACTCAGATAACGAAGCAGTCCGTGCCCGGATGCGGCAAGACCTGAACAACATTCAGGCTTGGGCTGATATTTGCAAGCTTGGCCAGTAACATTTGCGCCACACAAGTGCCAGGCAATGACCATCTCCAACAAGAGAAAGTCCAACCACCTCCCCTTGACATTCAACAGCATTACCATCGCCGAATCCCCCACCAACATCATGGGGGTCACCACCGACCAGAAACTTAACTGGACCAGCCATATAAATACTGTGGCGACAAAAGGTCAGAGGCTGGATATTCTGCGGCGAGTGACTCACCTCCTAACCACAAGGCACAAGTCAGGGGTGTGATGGAATACTCTCCACTTGCCTGGATGAGTGCAACTCCAACAACACTCAAGAAGCTCGACACCATCCAGGACAAAGCAGCCCGCTTGATTGCCACCCCATCCACCATCCTAAACATTCACTCCCTTCGCCACCGGCGCACCGTGGCTGCAGTGTGTACCATCCGCAAGATGCACTGCAGCAACTCACCAAGGCTTCTTCGACAGCACCTCCCAAACCCGCCACCTCTACCACCTGGAAGGACACGGTCAGGAGGCACATGGGAACACTACCACCTGCACATTCCCCTCCAAGTCTCACACTATCCTGACTTGGAAATATATCGCTGTTCCTTCATTGTCACTAGGTCAAAATTCAGGAACTCCCTTCCTAACAGTACTGTAGGAGTACCTTCACCACACAGACTGCAGTGATGCAAGAAGACAGTTCACCACCATCTTCTCAACGGCAATCAGGGATGGGCAATAAATGCTGGCCTTGATGGGACGTCGGTGTGGCACTAGGAATAAAAAAGAAAGATGACTCAAGCAAAATATATCAGCAGCAACATCAGGCAGTTATATGCACACTTGCCAGGCCTAACTGCAAACCAGTGAAGCAAACAGGTTAAATGTACATTACCACAGGGAGGTTGGAAGTACGCTTCCACAGCAAATACTTAGTCTTCTCTGAAGAGAAAGAAATAAACAGAAATGACAAGTCTGAATGACAGAGCCCACAGCTGTTTTTCAAACACTTGGCTGCAGAAACGACAGTACATTCAAACTGAAATACACAGAAGCCACCTTGGTCATCTTTTGCCATTCACTACCTTATTGTGGATAATTGTTTTGAAATCCAGACACTGACAAACTTGGATCATGGGTAGCGAGTCCTTCTCTACCAATCTATACTTTCCACTACCTGTCTCATCCAAACTACCACCTCACATCGTGCTGCTCCCCCGACTCCTCCTGCACCTTCTCCTCCTTTAAGCATCTACCCACTTTAAGAACATAAGAAATATGAGCAGGAGTAGGCCATACGACCTCTCGAGCCTGCTCCGCCATTCAATCAGATCATGGCTGATCTTTGACTTCAACTCCACTTGATCTCCATATCCCTTGATTCCCCCCCGAGTCCAAAAATCTATCCATCTCAGCCTTGAATTTACTGAACGACTGAGCATCCACAGCCCTCTGCGGTGGAGAATGCCAAAGATTCACAACCCTCTGCATGAAGAAATTCCTCCTCACCTCAGTTTTAAGTGGCCGACCCCTTAGCCTTCGACTATGCCCCCAAGTTCTAGACTCTCCAGCTAGGGGAAATAACCTCTCAGCATCTACCCTGTCAAGCCGCCTCAGAATCTTCCATGTTTCAATGAGATCACCTCTCATTCTTCAAAACTCCAGAGAGTATAGGCCCATTCTACTCAACATCTCCTCATCCCAGGAATTAATCTAGTCAGCCTTCATTGTACCGCCTCGAAGGCAAGTATATCCTTCCTTAGATAAAGAGATCAAAACTGTATGCAGTACTCCAGGTGCAGTCTCACCAAAGACCTGTACAATTATAGCAAGATTTGCTTATCCTTGTACTCCAACCCCCATGCAATAAAGGCCAACATTCCATTTGCTTTCCTATGCTTTTGCTTTGCTTTCATCGTTCTTGCCTTTCAGCTAAAATTCTCGTTGTCTCTGCTCCACCAGGCCATACCAACATCACCCCCAAAACATCCCCTTTCTCATCCCTTAGCGCCTGTAGCGAGTAACTCCTTATAGGCAGTAATTTCAATCTTGACCTCAACTTGCCTCGTCAGCTCTCCTCCAAATTGGATAGCATTCCTATTCTCATCCTTCTATAAACTCTCTCACCTATATCCATCCCTTAAATTTTACTATCCATAGCTTTTCTGCTGTATTCAATCAGTAGCAAGGCAACATGTGGCCACTTCCTCATCCCCCATGTCCCCCTACCCCTTTCAACCCCACCACTTTCACCATCCAGCAATGGGGGAAAACAAATCAATCGATTATGCGTCTCCTCTGTTGTCCAGCTCAATGGGACGAGCGTTGCACGGTTTCCATTTCCAAATAGCTGAACATAGCCAAAGCATCTCCAGCAATTACTTCTCTACCCATTTGATCACCTCCAGAGTCGCCCAAGAATCTAGTAATGGCCCCTTCCTCTTTCTCACCTATATTGTCAGGTGTCGGTTTTGGCTCAGTGGTAGCACTCTCGCCTCTGAGTCAGAAGGTCGTAGGTTCAAGCCCCATTAGAGGTTTAAGCACATAATCTGACACTTCCGTTTAACACCAAAGGAGTGCTGCAGAGTCCTTAGTGCCATCTCTCGGAAGAGACAATAAACGAGGACAATCTGTCCTGAGCAGTCCGAGGCTGTGTTTCCCTACATTATATCAGTGACTACACTTCAAAAGTGATTAATTGGCTGTGAAGCACTTTGGGACACTCACCAACAGCTTGCTCACCGATGCTCAGTTTGAGTTCTGCCAAGACCACTCAGCTCCAGACCTCATTATAGACTTGGTCCAAACAGACAAAAGAGCTGAATTCAAGAGGGGAGGAGAGAGTGACTGTCCTTGACATCAAGGCAGCATTTGGCAGAGTGTGGCATCAAGGAGCCCTAGTAAAATTGAAGTCAATGGGAATCAGGGGGAAAACTATCCAGTGGCTGGAGTCATACCTAGCACAAAGGAAGATGGTAGTGGTTGTTGGAAGCCAATCATCTCAGCCCCAGGACACTGCTGCAGGAGTTCCTCAGGGCAGTGTCCTAAGCCTAACCATCTTCAGCTGCTTCATCAATGACCTTCCCTTCATCATAAGGTCAGAAATGGGGATGTTCACTGATGATTGCGCAGTGTTCAGTTCCATTCGGAGCCCCTCAGATAATGAAGCAGTCCTTGCCCGCATGCAGCAAGAACTGGACAACATCCAAGCATGGGCTGATAAGTAAGTGTCAAGTAACATTTGAGCCAGACAAGTGCCAGGCAATGACCATCTCCCCTTGACATTCAATGGCATTACCATCGCCGAATCCCCCACCATCAACATCTTGGGGGTCAGCATTGACCAAAAACTTAATGGACCAGCCACATAAATACTGTGGCTACAAGAGCAGGTCAGAGGCTGGGTATTCTGCGGCAAGTGACGTGCCTCCCGACTCCCCAAAGCCTTTCCACCATCTACAAGGCACAAGTCAGGAGTGTGATGGAATACTCTCCACTTGCCTGGATGAGTGCAGCTCCAACAACACTCAAGAAGCTCGACACCATCCAGGACAAAGCAGCCCGCTTGAGTGGCACCCCATCCACCACCCTAAACATTCACTCCCTTCACCACTGGTGCACTCTAGTTGCGGTGTGTATTGCCTACAGGATGTACTGCAGCAACTCACCAAGGCTTCTTCAACAGCACCTCCCAACCCCATAACCTCTACCTGGAAGGACAAGGGCAGCAGGCACATGGGAACAACACTTGCACATTCCCCTCCAAGTCACACACCATCCTGTCTTGGAAATATATCACCGTTCCTTCATAGTCACTGGGTCAAAATCCTGGAACTCTCCACTTAACAGCACTGTGGGAGAACCTTCAACACACGGACTACAGCAGTTCAAGGCGGCGGTTCATCACCACCTTCTCGAGGGCAATTAGAGATGGCCAATAAATGCTGGCCTTGCCAGCAACACCCACATCCCAAATGCAAGTTCGTTCTCTCTTTCTTTTACATGCTGCTGCTCAGTAACATCTACAGACCCAGGGTCAGCTTCTATATTTATATTAATGATACGCAGCTCAACCTCTCCACCACCTCTTCTAACTCACCCATCGCAGTCTTGTCAGACTGTTTTCCATGAGTCTAACTTTCTTTAAACATTGTAAAGACTGAAGCCTACTCCCCTAGCATTGATCCCATTCGCCTCTTGCGCCACACTCTTAGGTTGAACCAGAATGTTGGCAACTTTGGTATCCTGTTCCATTCTGAGCTGAGCTTCAAATCCCACATTCCATCCATCACCAGGTCTGCTTATTGCCACCTCCGCAACACTGCCCACCTCCACCCCTACCTCAGCTGCTGAAACCCTCATCCATGCATTTATCACCTCAACACTGGATTACTCCAACATTCCCCTTTCTCGTCCACACCCTCCATTGACTGTGACTTGTCCAAAACTGTAGTGCACATAGCCTGTCCTACATTAAGTCCCTTCTCAACCAAGCTTTTGGTCACCCCTCCTAAGCTTTCTTTTTCTGGTTCCGCACCCATTTTCCATACGCTTTTTTTTGTGTTGAAGGCATATCAATTGAACTTTTAATTTATTAACAGCAGCAGACAGGACTCAGCAACAACAGGGGCATCATGCTGAAATAGTAGGTTCGAGATTTTGCTCTTTTTTTTCGTCACTCAAGGCACGGCACACATTTATGCCACACTTTCTGAAGTGTGGATCTTGCATAGGTGGCTGCATGCTGAACGTAGAAGTCAGGACTCACCGCTGGCCTCTAAATCAAAAGTAAATAGGGGACAGCAATGCATGAAAATCACAGTCCCCAGAAGAGAGAAATAGCAATATGAAAGTTATTCGTTACTTGCCAACACTACTTTTGGAACACTGCAAAATGTGCTCAGCATTCCAGATAAGTAATACTGATTTCACCAACTGGAAATCCAATTATGAAAAGAAAAATCAAACTTGCGTTTATATAGTGGTTTTCACCACCTCAGGACGGTCTAAAGCACTTCACAGCCAATGAAGTACTGTCGTTGTTATAATGTAGAGAAACGGAGCAGCAAATTTGCATACAGCAAGGTCCCACAAAAAGCTGAGAGGAGATAAGTAACCAGATCACCACTTTTTTTTTAAAGAAAATGCAGATGTTGTTTGAGGGATAAGCGCTGGCTGGAACACCCCTCTTTTTCTTTGAATAGTGCCACAAGGTCTTGAAATTTATCCCAATGTGCAGATGGGCTTCAATTTTGAAAGACAGCATTGCCAACAGTGCAGCAGTCCCTCAGTACAGCAATGAAGTTTTTTTTATTCGTTCATGGGATGCGGGCATCACTGGCAAGGCCAGCATTTATTGCCCATCCCTAATTGCCCAGAAGATGGCGGCCTTGAAACGCTGCAGTCCGTGGGGTGAAGGTGATCCCAACAGTGCTGTTAGGTCGGGAGTTCCAGGATTTTGACCCAGCAACGACGAAGGAACGGTGATATATTTCCAAGTCGGGTTGGTGTGTGACTTGGAGAGGAACATGCAGCTGGTGTTGTTCCCACGTGCCTGCTGCCCTTGTCCTTCTAGAGGTCGTGGGTTTGGGAGGTGCTGTCGAAAAAGCCTTGGCTAGTTGCTGCAGTGCATCCTGCGGATGGTGTACACTGCAGCCACTATGCGCCAGTGGTGAAGGGAGTGAATGTTTAGGTTGGTGGATGGGGTGCCAATCAAGAAGGCTGCTTTGTCCTGGATGGTGTTGAGCTTGTGTTGTTGGAGCTGCACTCATCCAGGCAAGTGGAGAGTATTCCATCACATTCCTGACTTGTGCCTTGTAGATGGTGGAAAGGCTTTGGGGAGTCAGGAGGTGACTCACTCGCCACAGAATACCCAGCCTCTGACCTGTTCTTGTAACCACAGTATTTATGTGGCTGGTCCAGTTAAGTTTCTGGTCAATGCTGACCCCCAGGATATTGATGGTAGGGGATTCGGCAATGGTAATGCCGTTGAATGTCAAGGGGAGGTGGTTGGAAGCTCTCTTGTTGGAGATGGTCATCGCCTGGCACTTGTCCGGCATGAATGTTATTTGCCACTTATCAGCCCAAGCCCGGATGTTGTCCAATTTTTGCTGCATGCGGGCACGGACTGCTTCATTATCTGAGAGGTTGCAAAGGGAACTGAACATTGTGTGCAATCATCAGCAAACATCCCCATTTCTGACCTGATGGAGGGAAGGTCATTGATGAAGCAGATGAAGATGGTTGGGCCGAGGACATTGTCCTGGAGGAACTCCTGCAGCAATGTCCTGGGGCTGAGATGATTGACCTCCAACAACCACTACCAACTTCCTTTGTGCTAGGTATGACTCCAGCCACTGGAGAGTTTTCCCCCCGATTCCCATTGACTTCAATTTTACGAGGGCAACTTGATGCCACACTCGGTCAAATGCTGCCTTGACGTCAAGGGCAGTCACTCTCACCTCACCTCTGGAATTCAGCTCTTTTGTCCATGTTTGGACCAAGGCTGTAACGAGGTCTGGAGCAGAGTGGCCCTGGCGGAACCCAAACTAAGCATTAAAGGGCAGGTTATTGGTGAGGAAGTGCCGCTTGATAGTACTGTAAATGACATCTTCCATCACTTTGCTGATGGAAAGTAGACTGACGGAGCAGTGATTGGCCGGATTGGATTTTTCCTGCTTTTTGGGGACAGGTCATACTTGGGGAATTTTCCACATTGTCGGGTAGATGCCAGTTTTGTGGCTGTACTGGAACAGCTTGGCTAGAGGCGCGGCTAGTTCTGGAGCACAAGACTTCAGCTCTACAGCCGGGATGTTGTCGGGGCCCCATAGCCTTTGTTGTACCCAGTGCACTCAACCATTTCTTGATATCACGTGGAATGAATCGAATTGGGTGAGGACTGGGTTCTGTGATGGTGGGGATATCGGGAAGAGGCCGAGATGGATCATCCACTCGGTACTTCTGGCTGAAGATGGTTGCAAACGCTTCAGCCTTGTCTTTTGCACTCACGTGCTGGACTCTGCCAACATTGAGAATGGCGATGTTCACAGAGCCTCCTCCTCCTGTTCCTTGTTTAACTGTCCACCACCATTCACGACTGGATGTGGCAGGACTGCAGAGCTTTGATCTAATCCGTTGGTTGCGGAATCGCTTAGCTCTGTCTACACACGTTGCTTCCGCTGTTCAGCATGCATGTAGTCGTGTTGTAGCTTCACCAGGTTGGCACCTCATTTTTAGGTATGCCTGGTGCTGCTCCTGGCATGCTCTTCTACACTCCTCATTGAATCAGGGTTGATCCCCCTAGCTTGTTGGTAATGGTCGAGTGAGGAATATGTCAGGCCATGAGGTTACAGATTGTGCTGGAATACAATCCTGCTACTGCGGATAGTCGACAGCGCCTCGTGGATGCCCAGTTTTGAGCAGTCTGTTCTGAATCTATCCCATTTAGCCCGGTGGTAGTGCCACACAACACGTTGGATGGTGTCTTCAGTATAGAGACGGGACTTTGTCTCCACAAGGACTGTGCGGTCGTCACTCCGACCAATACTGGCATGGACAGATGCATCTGCGACAGGTAGATTGGTGAGGACGAGGTCAAGTAGGTTTTTCCTTCACGTTGGCAGCTCCCAGTCTGGCAGCTATGTCCTTCAGGACTCGGCCAGCTCGGTCAGTAGTGGTACTACCGAGCCACTCGGTGATGGACCTTGAAGTCCCCCACCCGGAGTACATTCTGTGCCCTTGATAGGCTCAGTGCTTCTGTAATGTAAACAAGAAAAGAACCTACATTTATCGACACCTTTCACTATCTCAGGGTGTCCCAGAGCACTCTAATGTTTATGTATGCCAACGCAGCAGCCAACGAGACGAATAACAAATGCTGGTTGAGGCATGAATCCTGGCCAAAACACCAGAACTCCCTGCCCTTGTTTAAAAAAAGTGCCATTCTCCGCAGCCTTCAACAGGTCATCAATGATGGCAAACACCTCGCTATGGCCATCCCCACACCTCCACTACTCGCCTTTAGAAAGCCACCCAACCTCAAACAGACCATCGTTCACAGCAAATTACCCAGCTTTCAGGAGAACAGCGTCCACGACACCACACAACCCTGCCACGGTAACCTCTGCAAGACATGCCAGATCATCGACACAGATACCACCATCACACGAGAGGACACCACCCACCAGGTGCATGGTTCATACTCCTGTGACTCGGCCAACGTTGTCTACCTCACACGTTGCAGGAAAGGATGCCCCGGAGCATGGTACATTGGCGAGACCATGCAGACGCTGCGACAACGGATGAACGGACACCGCGCAACAATCGCCAGACAGGAGGGTTCCCTCCCAGTCGGGGAGCACTTCAGCAGTCAAGGACATTCAGCCACCGACCTTCGGGTAAGCGTACTCCAAGGCGGCCTTCGAGGCACACGACAACGCAAAATCGTCGAGCAGAAATTGATAGCCAAGTTCCGCACCCATGAGGACGGCCTCAACCGGGATCTTGGGTTCATGTCACGCTACACGTAACCCCACCAGCGAACAAATGTTATCTGTTTTTAATATAACGGGTCATTTGCTGTCTTTTCTATGTTTCTGCCTCTCTTTTTTTTGGTGGTTTGTATATTCGGTGGCCTTTTAGGTAACACCTCTCTGTCTGCACACTGTGATTGCCTTGGCAACGGGCAGTTGGAAAGACTATCTGTAATCACCAGGTATTGTTCTGTGATTTATAAATGCGATTTCATTTCGAGGATTTCATTTCCACAACATTCACCTGAGGAAGGAGGAAGTCTCCGAAAGCTTGTGAATTTCAAATAAAATTGTTGGACTATAACTTGGTGTTGTAAAATTGTTTACAATTAAAGCAGAGTGACAGCATTTAACAGTACAACTTCTAAGTTTCAAAAAATTAAGCATAGATGGAAACCATCAAAACACTAGCACAGAAAGGCTCATTCAGAAGCAAAAGCACTGCATGATGTTGACTGTCGAAGTCATTTTCAATTTCACTGAAAATGGAAAGTCTTGGATGCTACTGAATGAAAGTCTAAGGAGGTCTTCCAAGTACAGTCCCCACCACTTACACCGTCCCCGCTTATCACAAACAGCCGCCTATATCAGGCAAATGGTGCTAACCATTTGCTATTACCATAGGTGTTAATTACAAAGGTGCTGCTTAAACTGTAATAAACGGGCCAGTTACTTCAGGCAGTTAAAGTGCCATTGCCTGTCATTAAGTCCTTAACCCCCACCCCCAGAACTCCTGCCACTGCTGCGAGCCCTTCTTGCCTGCTTGCTGAGGTGGACACATTCCGGCTTTTTTTTTACACTTTGGAAAGAGGTTACATAACCCTGATTTTCTCCGAGAAAATTGGCCTAAGTATGACCCAACTTAAAAATAATGAAAAACTGAGGTGACATATTCCGTCTGTTTTAAAATGAGCGTGCGCACCTGGCCCATTTAATTCACCCTCCTACAGACAGCTGACGGCTCCAGGGCTTTAATCTCAGCGAAGCTGACCAATTCATCAGTTGTCTGAATCACCCTCTGAACAGAATTGTCCTGAGTTCTTCTTTGCCTCCACTACTGCGCACCATAATTTATTAATTACCACAAATAGCAGGCAAAGCACGTTGACACCAACGCGCTCGTTATAACCGGTCGGGAGAGGGGGGAGCGGTGCATATAATCATAACAGCAAAAAAAGTTGGGTATCTCCCTTCCCACCAAAAGTTTTAAAATATTGGCAAGGAGCAGCAGGATGACAACAAACATGGCAAAATGTTTGCCGTCAGTTTGCTGCATTGCCCAGGTATTTTTTTTTTTTTAAAGTGCCAGATAGGAGGCTGCGATGCTTAAACTGTAATGGGCACTGAAAGGGACTATGGCACGAAGAGAGTTTGTAGCATTTTTAATCTGCCACGTATTTTCACGAGACAGTCGTCACAGCATTACATAAATCATGGTGTAATGTGGGAATAAATGCCCCTTCCATGATAAAACAGTGTATCCTTCAATTCACTGCAAACATGCTACTGGTGTATTTTCAATAAAAACACATGTAGGCATCACGGTATTGCGCTGTTGTTGATGAAACAGTAGAAATTGTAAACAAGAACAGCCTTTACAGATAAACATATGAGAAACAAATTATTTGCTCCATTCATCGACTCCTGCAGTATTACTGCAATGTCAGTTTTCAAAGAAATTGAGTTCAAAAATTCATGTTTTTTTAAAAAGAGAGTTCTATGCTGTTTGCAAGTTTAAACAGTTTCTCCTGAACTCTGCCAAATGTTCAACAATGTTCTGCTGTGCCAAAGAGAAATCTAGCTTTTCACACTAAATTTCCCACTACCAGGAGAATGTCAGCATTTCTCCTTCAGAGAGTATATTTCAAGAATGACCACAATTGTGGATAGTTAATGCTGTGTCTGTACAATGAAATTTTCTACAGGATCTTGGCGTATAAAAAGTGTTTGCCTGGAAGTCAGAATTCTCTGGAAAAGTTTATGGTACAATTACAGAGATGGTTACAATGATATCATCCTTTCCAAAATGTACTGAATGTGGGAAAAATGCCATTGCACAAACCAAATTTTCCCCACAAAACCAGTACATTGTTCAGAATACTTGGCAGGCAACAGTTAGTTATCTATTGCAATTTACAAACTTCTCAAGTCTTTTGAGAAGGTGTCCAATTCAGATACAAGGTGGTGAGGAGAGAAAGCACAAAACGCATGTCAACAAAAGTGATTGCACGCAATATCTTAGTTGTCAAAACCCCACGGTATTAAAAAGGATCAGTCGGTGGTACTTACACTCAGATTTCCTAATGCATTGTGCACTTCAGTAATGTAGAACAGCCTCCTGCCAAAAACCTGATAGACATCTTAAATGCTACACTATTTTACAAGGCAGAATCAATTTATAGCAAAGATCAACGATGATACAAAGAAAAATCATTCCCACTTCAGCTCAAAATTCGATGATCAATGTTCTGTCATCCCTTTCCATCTAGAGTGGCTGCTCAAGTCTAAATTCACCTAGGCAAATATAGATAAGGTTCCTCGAATAAAATACACCGCCAACTAAGTTTACAGTACATTTTTAAATATATTGTAGCTGTAGCTATTGGCATTACCACAGCAGGAAAGTATTACCTGAACTTATTGCATTAAATCCAGCTTCAAGATTTTTTTTTGCCCTTGATTAACATCATAAAGAAGCCTGCAGCAAATAGGGTTTTAACTATTTTATAACTGTGCTATGACACCTGATGAAACTACAATGTAATATTCTAAATGATAGAAAATATGGGGTGGCTCAAAAACAGTCCTAAGCAAGGATTGTGTGCAATAACACCATTTAAAATTCCCACACTTCTGAAAATTGAAGTGGCCCTGTGGAACAACGATTTTGCACAAATGCAACATGGTACACCTAGTACAGCAGTTTTCGATGCTGTGCATGTGGGAGGCACCCAACAATTATTGCCACTGTCCCTGTCCAGACTTTCAAAAGACAGTGTGAGCTAGCCAAAAGAAAAATAGTTCTACCATTGCAAAAAACATTAGTGTATCCTGCGATAAAATGCCCATGAGTCAGCAAAGGAAAATACAGAGATCTGATAACCATGGGACTCCCCACGAGAGAATAGGTGTATTTTTTATAACGCCAATAATATTAGCATATGATTGCTTCCAAGACCAGCTTTACTGGACATCCATCCAGGTCTCGATAAAACTATGCACATACAATATTCAGTCTGAATTTCAGAGCAAACCTTATGGTGAATGCTGATTTTCCTTCAAGAATGGAGAAAGGAAGAGGGGAAGGGACAAAATTCACACAAAAATGCACAAGAATCTTGGAGGCTAAAACTGCAAAGTCAAACAAATTTCCCCCAACATTTTCGAAGAACTAAATGGCACAATTTTAAAAGGAATGCAGGAATAGAGGCACGGACACAAATCTTTGAAGGTGGCAGGACAAGTTCAGAAGGCTGCTAAAAAGCATATGGGATCCTGGGCTTTATTAATAGAGGCATAGAGTACAAGAGAAGGGAAGTTATGCTAAACTTTTATAAAACACTGGTTAGGCCTCAGCTGGTGTATTGTGTTCAATTCTGAGCACTACACTTTAGAAAGGATGTCAAGGCCTTAAGAGAGGGTACAGAAGATATTTACGAGAATGGTACAAAGGATGAGGGACTTCAGTTATGTGGAGAGACTGGAAAAGCTGGAGTTAATCTCCTTAGAGCAGAGAAGGTTAAGGGGAGATTTGATAGGGGTGTGCAAAATCATGAAGGGTTTTGGTAAGAGTAAATAAGGAAAAATGCCATTTCCAGTGGCATAAGGGCCGGTAACCATGGGGGTACAGTAGCATCGTGGTTATGTTATTGGACTAGTAATCCAGAGGCCTGGACGAATAATCCAGAGTCATGAGTTCAAATCCTGCCACGGCAGCTGGGGAATTTAAATTCAATTAATGAAATTCAATTAATTAAAATAAAAATCTGGAATTAAAATACTAGTATCAGTAATGGTGGCCATGAAACTACCGGATTGTTGTAAAAACCCATCTGGTTCACTAATGCCCTTTAGGGGAAGAAACTTGCCGTCCTTACCCGGTCTGGCCTAAATGTGACTCCAGACCCACAGCAATGTGGGTGATTCTTAATTGCCCTCTGAAATGGCCTAGCAAGCCACTCAGTTGTAAAATCTGGCTTAAAAAAGTCATAAGAATAAAACCGGACGGACCACGAGGCACCAGACACGACAGCGGCAAACCAAGCCCAGTCGACCCTGCAAAGTCCTCCTCACTAACATCTGGGGACTTGTGCCAAAATTGGGAGAGCTGTCCCACAGGCTAGTCAAGCAACAGCCTGACAGCCATATTCACAGAATCATACCTTTCAGCCAACGTCCCAGACTTTTCCATCACCATCCCTGGGTATGTCCTGTCCCACCGGTAGGACAGATCCACCAGAGGTGGCAGTACAGTGATATACAGTCAGGAGGGAGTGGCCCTGGGAGTCCTCAACATTAACTCTGGACCCCATGAAATCTCATGGCATCAGGTCAAACATGGGAAAGGAAATCTCCTGCTGATTACACCTACCGTCCTCCCTCAGCTGATGAATCAGTCCTCCTCCATGTTGAGCACCACTTGGAGGAGGCACTGAGGGTAGCAAGGGCACAAAATGTACTCTGGGTGGGGGACTTCAATGTCCATCACCAAGAGTGGCTCGGGAGCACCATTACTGACCGAGCCCTGAAGGACATAGCTGCCAGACTGGGCCTGCGGCAGGTGGTGAGCGAACCAACACGAGGGAAAAACTTACTTGAACTCGTCCTCACCAATCTACCTGTCGCAAATGCATCTGTCCATGACACTATTGATAGGAGTGACCACCGCACAGTCCTCGTGGAGACGAAATCCCGTCTTCGCACTGAGGGCACCATCCAACGTGTTGTGTGGCACTACCACCGTGCTAAATGGGATAGATTCAGAACAGATCGAGCAGCTCAAAACTGGGCATCCATGAGGCGCTGTGGGCCATCAGCAGCAGAATTGTATTCCACCACAATCTGTAACCTCATGATGGCATATTCCTCACTCTACCATTACCAACAAGCCAGAGGATCAACCCTGGTTCAATGAGGAGTGTAGAAGAGCATGCCAGGAGCAGCACCAGGCGTACCTAAAAATGAGGTGCCAACCTGGTGAAGCTACAACTCAGGACTACATGCATGCTAAACAGCAGAAGCAACATGCTATAGACAGAGCTAAGTGATTCCACAACCAATGGATCGGATCAAAGCTCTGCAGTCCTGCCACATCCAGTCGTGATTGGTGGTGGACAATTAAACAATTAACGGAAGGAGGAGGCTCTGCAAACATCCCCATCCACAATGATGGCAGAGTCCAGCACATGAGTGCAAAAGACAAGGCTGAAGCGTTTGCAACCATCTTCAGCCAGAAGTGCCGAGTGGATGATCCATCTCGGCCTCCTCCTGATATCCCCACCATCAAGGCTTCTTCGACAGCACCTCCCAAGCCCGCGACCTCTACCACCTAGAAGGACAAGAGCAGCAGGAACATGGGAACACTACCACCTGCATGCTCCCCTCCAAGTCACAAACCATCCCGACTTGGAAATATATCGCCGTTCCTTCATCTTCGCTGGGTCAAAATCCTGGAACTCCCTTCCTAACTGCATTGTGGGAGAAGAGTCACCACACGGACTGCAGAGGTTCAAGGCGGCTCACCACCAACTTCTCAAGGGCAATTAAGGATGGGCAATAAATGCCAGCCTCGCCAGCGAGGCCCACATCCCATGAACGAATAAAAAAAGACACAGGCTTACGGTGATTTACAGAACCAGATGCGAAAAGAGGGGGAAAAAACACGAGTTGTCATCTGGAATGCACGGCCTGAAAATGTGGTGGAAGCAGCTTCAATAATAACTTTCAAAAGGGAATTGGATAAATACTTGGAAGGGCAAAAATGTGCTAGGCTATGGGGAACGAGACTGATTGGATAGCTTTACCAAAGAGCCGGCGTAGGCACGATGGGCCGAATGGTCTCTCTGTGTGCAGTGTCATTCTATGAATTTCATCTCAACTAGCTCTTGAAGAGCAGTTTTAGGAGAGGACCTTGTATAATGCAGTGAGAGAGAGAGAGAGAGAGAGAGAGAGAGAGAGAGAGAGATAGAGATACACACACACACACACACACACACACGTGAACGGACATGATTTTCTTAAAGGGGCCCAGGTGATGATTTTCCCGAAATGACATAAAATTGGATATGACTTGCTACGGTGCTTGTATATTTCACTGTTTCAGCCATGAAAAGAAAATTTTTTTTTAAGGAAAGCAAGCCCAACATCTGGCAGGCTCAAAACAACCCACGAGTACTATACTGCTGCAGCAGATTTCTACCACTAGAGGAAGCACTGGTATTTACAATAATGCTACAGTTCCCTCTTGTGGCAAGTAAGAGTACTACTGCATACAATGAACTTACTTTCAATCGGCTCATTAGACTTCATTGTGTTATTTCCTGTAGAACTAGGCTGGCAAAAAAAAGTCTCAGCTCTGACAATTAACCTCTCATACCACAGCTTCCTTCCAAACTACAGCTTTCTGAATCGTTCTTCCACTGTATACAACATATGTATACAAGAATAATGTAAGATTAGGTAGTTACAGAAATTAGATTAAGCAATAATGTAGGAACAGTTCACGCTAAAGTAGCTCGTAAACCACAGAATAATCAAGTTTGAACCTACCCAGAATGCAGAAGGGTCTAGCTAAGTCAGGATGCAACAACCTGCTTGCACGGAAGAAAGAAAACTCAAGGGCAGTTTGATCTAATATCCATCCCTCTTGGCACCAAGTGTATTTTGAATGACCCTAAAGGTCTGCCTCTACTACCCTGTTTGGTAAACTATTCCAAACATTTATTTCTGAGTAAAGTAGTTCGTCATAGTATCAGTTCTGAATTTGCTTTCCACGGATTTAATTTTGTCCTCCAGTCCTACTTTCTGGCTTCATCTGAACCAGTCGATATGTGTGTAACTCAATGGGGCCTCCCCTTAGCAACTTGTAAATCTTGAGCATCTAATATTTCCTCATTTCCCCAGTTACATTTGAGATTGGTCTTACTATTGTTCTCTGCAACCCTGCCAATGCAAGGTTGCAGAGAACAACTTCTGCAGCAGAACTGAACAGCACTCCAAATGTGGTCTCACAAGTGCATTGTAAAACGAAGAGCACAACCCCCCTGGACTTCTACTTCACACTTCTAGCTACATATCTGAACAGTCAATCAGCTTTTTTTTAAAAACTACTTTACACACGATCTAGACATGCAAAGTGATGAGTCTATTAGTATTGCCACATCCTACTTTAATTCAATTTGGTTCATTGTACACTTACGACACAGTCTGACATTACACCTCTCACGAGTACTGAGTTTCCTTTTTTCTAATCTATGATTCAGAGATCAAGAACTGAAGTTGACAAGAATTTTGAGTTTTCAAAAGGTTTTTCAAAAAATCTTCCATGCACAAGCAAAGTTTGAGCGCCCAAGGACTAAGCACCAGTTAACATTGATCTGCATGGTGCATTTGATTGATCCTCAGATTTTTACTAAAACTAGTCTGTCCACTACACTACTGATACGAGAAAATACATTTTGGAATGTTTATTCAATTAGAACAAAAAAAATTTTTTTTAAATCAACAAAGCAATACAGTACGATGCCATCAGAATCTGCTCAGTATGATTTCTGACTTTTAATACAAATGCTGTCAACACTAGAATTGTTTTCCTAACTGCAGTGGATGGAACAGGTGATTTTTTTTTGTAAACACAGCAAGTATTTAAACACTTTCCAAAAAGGAAGAACTTGAACAGAGAAGCATGATTGCTGGACTCAGTTCTTTTTTATATTTAATTGTGATACCAAAAAAAAATTGTTTGGATGCACATCGGTTCTAACTTTTTCCACAGTAAAAATGAATTTTTCCTGAACTGCAACGATGGGGCAAAGCAGTTACTACCCTGGTGAGAGGCAGCAATCCATGCACAACCCTGGATTCAAAGAGAGTAAGGAAAAAGTGAACAACCGTAATAAACTTGGAGGTACTAGGTAAATCACTCACATAGTTGTTCTCAAACTATAGGGCATGGCAACAGGCGAGAAGACAAGAATCAAAATTTCAATTTTAATCAGAATACTTGGAAACCAGTGGAGCTACATTGGTTCCTCCTGATTTGATAGAATGTCAATCACACAAAAATCCTCCCCTCGCAATTGGCTTGCTCCAAGAGCACTTGCATTTATAAAGTGCCTTTAAAATAGAAAACCATCCCAAAGCACTTCACAGAGGTGCTATCAAAAAAAGACAACAAGCCAAAGGAGGAGCTATTAGGAGGAGTGACCAAAGGATTAATCAAAGATGTAGGTATTAATGGTGATCTTAAAGTAGTAGAGGGTGTGCAGAGGTAGAGGGCATTTGGGAAGAAATTCCAGGACATGGAACGTAGGTAGCTGAAGGTATTGTTGCCAATAGTGGGGTGAATTCACAGGAGGCTAGAGTCAGAGGAGTGGAGAGTTGAGGAGGGGTTGTAAGACTGGAGGAGGTTACAGAGATAGGGAAGGATGATGCCATGAAGGGATTTAAATACAAGGATGAGAATTTTGAATTGAAAGTTTAAGAAGCCAATGTAAGTCAGCCAGGACAGGGGTGATGGGCAAATGAGACTTAGTGCCGGACAGAATTCAGACAGTAAGATTTTGGATGAGCTGAAATTTACAGAGTGAAAGATGTGAGTCTGGCTCGGAATTCATTGGAACAATCAACTCTGGAAGTGACAAAGCATGGATGAGGGTCTACCGAGGGGTGGCAGATGGGTTGAGACGGGGAATGAAGGTGGGCAATGTTAAAGGTGGAAGTAGGCAATCTTTGTGATGGAAAGGCTACGAGGTTGGAAGCTCAGCTCACTATCAATAGGATTCAGAGATTGCATACAGCCTGGTTCATCCCAAGACAGTGGCCGGGGAGGAGGATGGAGGCGTTGGCGAGTACGGAGTTTGAGGCAGGGGCCAAAGGCAATGTCTTTGATCTTCCCAATGTTCAGCTGGATGAAAATGGCAGTTCATCCAAGACTACGTTTTGGACAAGCTGTTTAACAGCAGAGATGTTGAGAGGGGTGATGGAGAGGTAGAGTTGGGTGTTATCAGCGTATGTGTGGAAGCGGACCCCAAGTCTGCAGATCACGAAGAGGAGGTGGCCAAGGATAAATCCTTGAGGGATTTTGAAGCTAACAGTATGAGGGCTGGAAGAAAAGCCATTGCTGGGGATGCTCTGCCCATGATGAGATAGGTATAAGTGGAACCAAGCGAAGACAAACTACCTCAGGTAACAGTAACAACAATGGAAGGAACAAAAAGGGGTGGCATTTATGAATTTAAATTGCTCTTGATTGAAAACCTATTTGATGTGCTTGAAGTTGTTTCTTTAGGTATCCAACAATTTCAACCTCTCCCAATGACTATCTTCTTTTCTTCATAGCAGCATGAAAGAGATAAAAATTTAAGAGTAGCAAAAGAAGCCGAAAGGAAGTAAGCGAAAATAAACAGACATTAAAGCTGACAAACAGAAGAGGAGCAAGAGAAACAAAGAAAGGAAGAGCAATATATAGGGCAAGAAAAAAAAAGTAGAGCAAGAGTGTGCAAGTAGAAAGTGAACAGAGAAACAAAAGTGAAAGAGGAATGAGAATGGAAATGAAGCTTTATAGGCTTTTTTTTTGAATAAAAGGCTGGGAGGCTATGAAAATTTTGAGGTGGACTCACGTTCAAATTGTCTGAAATTTGCCATGAATTTTTGCAGCCTAGGGGGATGAGGGTTTCTATTCCGTTCCATTTGCTAATTCCAAGTTTTTCAGGTGTCCAGAACAAGAGTCAAATTTTCATGCATCTCTATTGACATCATGCTACATTGTTAATAAAAAAATACTTGCTGCACATTAGCGCTGGAATATGAACAGTCACAAAGGTAATTATCTACCGAACCGCATCTCAGCATTTAGTGCCCAATCCCAACAATACAAGCAAATGTCAGTATCAACAGCTATTTCTGAAAGACTATACTACAGTATTGATATTTATTTGCACTGTTGGTATTTTCAAGACCAGCTCATAAATGCTGGCATTTTACAAGTTGTCAATGCATGTGCCATTTACTATTATACAAGATGTGTTTTGCTTCTTAGTGAATAACTCAGGCTGAACCTCAACGGAATGGCAAATGTCCCGAATTGAAACTCTACATCAGGAGATCATGTCTTCCAACACACTTTCCAATAGAAGCACCAGTTTATGTTAACTAGCTAAACAGAATGGAATTCCTTTTTGTCCACCCGACTGAACACATTGGTTCTTGAATAGCTTACGCCAAACTTGGTAGGGGGTGACTTTCAACATAACATTGTTAATTTCTCTTTCTTGCCAGCAGCTTCTAAGATTACCGTAACACAATACAGCGCTGGCACAGTGGTAATGCAGTAGTATATACTGTTACGCTGAAGTTGTAAATCCAAATCTAAACTGATCAGCTGTTCTACACAAACTGATTCAACGTTTCCAGATGGCAAGCATTTAGAAGTTAATGCAACGATAGTTAGTGCAACAATAGTCAATGAGGCCTAAACTTTTTGTTTCAAATTACATTGACCCTGTGATTTTGGTAATTTGTGATATCAGTGACAATCAAATCAAGTACATAAGTGAAAGCCTGTAATTCATAGAATCATACAATGGTTATAGCACAGAAGGGGGCCATTAGGTCCATCGAGCCCCTGCTGGCTCTTTGTAACAGCAATCCAGTTAGCCACATTCCACCACCCTTGCTCCCTTGCCCTGCAATTTTTTTCCCTTCAAGTATTTATCCAATTCCTTTTTGAAAGCCACAGTTTAATCTGCTTCCACCACGTTTTCAGCCCGCGCATTCCAGCTCATAACTACTCGACGCGTAAAAAGTTTTTCCTCATGTCGCCTTTGGTTCTTTTGCCAATCGCCTTAAATCAGTGTCCTCTGGTTCTTGATCCTTCCGCCAATAGGAACAGTTCCTCTTTATTTACTTCATCTAAACCCATTATGACTTTGAACACTTCTATCAAATTTCCCCTCAACCTTTTCTGCTCTAAGAAGAACAACCCCAGCTTCTCCAGACTATCTACATCACTGAAACCCTGCATCCCTGGAACTAGTAAATCTTTTCTGCACTCTCTCTAAGGCCTTTACTTCCTTCCTAACGTGCAGTACCCAGAATTGGACACAATACTCCAGTTGCGGCCGAACCAGTGTTTTATAAAGGTTCAACATCCTTCCTTGCTTTTGTACTCTATGCCTATATTTATAAAGCCCAGGATCCCGTATGCTTTTTTGACCGCTTTCTCAACCTGTCCTGCCATCTTCAAAGATTTCTGCACATATACCCCCAGGTGCACCCCCTTTACAATTGTACCATTTACTTTATATTGCCTCTCCTTGTTCTTCCTGCCAAAATGTATCACTTCGCACTTCTCTGCATTAAATTTCATCTGCCACGTGTCCACCCATTCTACCAGCCGGTCTATGTCCTCTTGAAGTCTATCACTATCCTTACCCTTCCAAGTTTTGTCTCATCTGTAAATTTTGAAATTGTGCCCTGTACACCCAAGTCCAAGTCATATATATATATATATATAAAAAATCAAAAAAAAGCTGTGGTCCTAGTACCGACCCCTGGGGAACACCACTATATACCTTCCTCCAGTTCAAAAAACAATCGTTCACCACTACTCTGTTTCCTGTCACTTTGTCAGTTTCGTAAACTTGCTGCCATTGCCTTTTATTCCATGGGCTTCAATTCTGCTGACAAGCCTATTATGCAGCACTTTATCAAATGCCTTTTGAAAGTCCATATACACAACATCAACCACATTGCCCTCATCAACCCTCTCTATTACCTCATCAAAAAACTCCATCAAGTTAAACATAATTTGCCTTGAACAAATCCACGCTGGCTTTCCTTTATTAACCCACACTTGTCCAAGTGACTATTAATTTTGTCCCGGATTATCATTTCTAAAAGCTTCCCCACCACCGAGGTTAAACTGATTGGCCTGCAGTTGCCAGGTTTATCCTTACATCCTTTTTCAAACAAGGGTGTAACATTTGCAATTCTCCAGTTCTCTGGTACCATGCCCATATATAAGGAGGATTGGAAGATTATGGCCATATTTATCAAAATACAGAAAAATTCCAACTATTTGATCCTCCAAAATTGACACTGCAGTGATCAGAAGTTCACCGTCACGGATTCTACTGGTTTTGTCATTTCATGTATAGTCACGTTTTGTGTACTTACTGCTTTTTTGTGACTTTTTTGCCGTTAATAGCTTCAATTTTCATAAATTTCCATGCACATACTTGCTGTATAAATTGGTCACGCTACTGTTTTTGGTCCAACGTGTAGGAACCTACTAGCATGTCACCAAAACACACAAAATTCACAGGTGGAGTTTTTTTTGCCTGATTAGAGTGCACACACTTTCCCTGTATGGACACACCCAAGTCCACAGAGCTTCGGTGCAGGTTGGCAACAGCCCAGGCTTTGAGACTTCCCAACTTTATCCTCTAGAGTACACACCACTGATCAGTGAAAGTGGAAGCCCATTCTGGAAGTTTCTCTTTTTAACCCTGTAAGTGAACATTTGCAGTCACCATTGGGAAACAGAAATTAATTTAAACTTTACTGCAAAATGATTATTCAATGTATATTTGACAAGATTATATTTAAGTGAATCTCATTATGACTTGCCAGTCTTCAGGGTGGAAGAATTCACAAAGTCACAACATTTCATTTTATTGGTCTGTATTAATCAAAGTCGAAGCTCAAAATAGAATACAGTAATTCTGTATTCAAGAAATTCAAGCAAAAAGTAGCATTCAAGTTTCTGGATTGATTAGACACGTTTGGAAGCAGCTGTGTAATTTAGTTCTGCATGCACATGAAGTTTTTGCAAGAGATCAGGACTGATCTTAAGAATCTACAAGGGTGGGAGGGGGAGGGAAGATAATGGAACAATTGAAGTCAGAAATTCCCTGGGTTCAGTCTCTCCCCTCCTCTACTTCTGACTGTCCCCTCCCCCACTGGATTAAAAAAAACATCCCTCGACTAGTAGAATGAACCCTGCTTCTACCATGCCCCAGTAATATGCTTCAATCCTAACCTCAAAGGGCAATCCCAAGAGCAGCAGAATTCATTCTGCAATTTCCCCAAACTAACCATCCTTGTGACAGAAGCAACTGTGACAGTTTACTGCCAATTAGCTTTGTGGACTTGGACCCACTTAGAAATTTAGACTTCCCAACATACAATCCCTGCTGCCATCAAAAAGACAAGACTTTAAACCCAGGTGTCCAAAATTTTAGAAGGATTGTGCTAACCCACTGTGTCAGTCAGCTGCAAGAACAAAACACAAACAGATGAATAAGACAGTATTTGGTTAAACTGTAATTTTCATGTTAAAATGGTCAAATGGTGATTGTAACACTTGTACAAAACATTAGACACTCATACACAGGTAAATCTCTGTCACATCATGCTACTCCAAGTGCCAAAATCATGCAAGACTTAAAACTTTTGATTTGGTTATTTTTGTTGCAGAAAAACAAACGTACTTGCTATTACAAAATTCTAATGAAGCTGTATTTAATTTGTTCCCCTACTACTTATAACATATAAGCAGCTCAGAATTCTCATGTGAATGGTAAAAATTGAGATCAGTTATGGTGTGAAACAAGCTGAACTTCATAATTGTAACATCTATTTTATCAGAAACATCAACTACAATTGCTAATCATAAGTCAAGCTAACTAATGGAAGTGTCTCCTCTTATGTACAACTTGCACCAAAAATAAAATCTTGATAATCCTCCAGGCCTTGAAACTTCAGTCTGAAAAGCCTCCTTTTCAGAAAAACCAATGAGTTACCTCTTGAACACAGCAAGAAGTCTCCAACTTCAGCCTTTGCCATGGCTAACTAAGCACCAACAATGAAACTACATTCCAAGTCTAATGCAGAATTATTACTAGTTTTGTCTGAACAAAGATCTTTGTAAAGTAACTCGACATAAAGCAACTCCTTCTCAATATTTACATTTTAAATGCAGACTTATGTTGAAGATACCACCTAAAACAGCAATTTTAAAAGCTGCTTTCCTGCAGCTGTTAAAATTATATTAACAGCAATTAGGAAAATTTGTAGGGTAGTTGTCAAAAGAACTTACAAAACTACCACTCACCAAATTCCATGTATTAATAGCTCAAAACAAATAAATAGTTTGCTCTTCCAAAATTAATGGCCAAAACTACTGCAGGTAGTTACATAAAATTACATTATATAAAAGTAACTTCTATATTTAAATAAAACACTTCAGTCCTACAGTGAAACCAAATTTATTGCATCGCTTTTGCATTTACCTTATTTCACTGCCAGCAGCAGGCCTGGCTTTGACTACAACACAGTAAAGGTGGCACTGCTACATCCAGGTAGTCCAAAGGCCATCAAGAGAGTTGGTTTCTGGAGGTACACCTGGAAGCAGCATCTCTTCCCAACTCCAATATAAACATTTTCTGGCCACCAGATTAACCCTTTTAGCCTGAATACAAAACAGCCAAGTATTTGGTGCTAGTTGGCATTATCCAACCATTGGGGAAAGTGGGGAAAATAAATTCACAAACAACTTTAAATTAGTTCAGAGCTGCTTTTCTATTATTCTGTCAGCTGTGCAAACCACCAATATAAATACTTTAGATTCCACAGCAACAGGTCCTTGTGGCAATATCATAGATTTGCTTCAAGTGACTTTCAGTACAACAGCACAATTGATAGCATTTTCTAATCTAAATGCACTTCATAATGCCGCTTATTTTGAATGATCTGATTTTTAAAAATTATTAAATTCCCACCTTCTTGTGTTATCTTACTGGTTACTTTGAATTTTTTGTGTGCTAAAAATTGAAGCTATCAAAAGTACACTGTACAAGGAAAGCTTTCTGCACATTTGGTGTTCAAGAATCAACTGCAAAAGCCAATTTAATAAGCCACGCTGGTTAATTTAGGTTAAAGAAAATGTTTTGACGAACTAAACATGTGCAACATAAAATTTAATGACTTGCACAATAGATGTGTAACTGCAAAACTTCCCACCTAAACCTAAAATAGACCAGATTGTTTTATAGATCCTAGAATTCAAAATGGCCACACTCAAATCCAGAATAGGGTACACACTAAACAATATCCAGAAACACTGCTAAACATAACTTAAATATCAGGAATTGACTTACTTTATAACATATACTGGAGAGTCTTATACTCGTAAAACAGTATCTCTGTTTAAAGTCTATTCAACATGTGGTACAGCATCAATATATGAAGACACCCCTTCTTCAGACAATAACCAATATAGAAAATGCAAACTCAATGCAGTACAACTTCAATGGCAAAGTTCCAAAAGCTGAAAAGCATTGTAAAATATGATTAACATTTAATACAATAAATACAAGGTTCAGAACTGCACGAGCTTCACTTTAAGTTACCATCCAAATGCTTTGACTGTTAGTTTAATTATGTCTTTATTTATTTTTTATACTTTTTTTTAAAAAAAGTACTTTAAAAAAACTTTCAAGTTCCTCTTTATAATGTAGCATCACAGCTCAGCTGCATCATTCGTAACTAATGAGTAACTTTTGTGAGTTAAAGACTTGGGTCCCAAATCAAAGCCTGTTTAAAATAGACACTTTGGAAAAAAAACATCAGTTGTCCTCTAAAATATCAGTACTTTCAATAAGCTGACAATTATAGGCACAGCAGGTGCAGTGCCTGCAAATGTCAAATTATAGGATGCAAACATTTGGGTTATTTTTCAAGGAGCTGAATTTTTCAACTAATGCCTAAATGTTCTATCCCATGAAGGAGTTTTGAGACTGCATCATATCCAAATCAGCAAAATTCAGTGCGAACATTATAGAATTTTCATATAGAACATTTAAATAATTTACACTCACTCATATCAAAATTATTTGCTCAGTTACAATTCAGTGGATTGAACAAATTATTTAAACAGCTCCTTTCTTCAAAAACCTAATTAAATATCACATTGGTCAGATATTATAGAAGACTGGTGTTGAGTTAAACAGTTTAAAATTTAATTTAAAGCTTGTTCCAATCTCTACTTGAAAAACACACAGCTGCAATTAGCCAATTTAAAAAAAATCTTCATTTCTTAGCATTGTGGAAACCATTTTGCACCTCCTTCACTCAAGTATTCCCACAACATCAGTTAGCAGGTAAGCGAGGAGTTGCAGCTGTACCAGAGCAAATCATCCTAATGGATCATGGCCCTTCAGACCGACCTGGATGCCAGCTACCCTGGGAGGATAAAAAAAAATTGTACTGGCTGGGTATTTAATAATATTTAACCAGGAGAGGTCTGTCCAGGGCCTGGCAACTCCTATAGGTAACAAGAAAGGGTAAAGTTTCAGTCCAATACCAAACAGTAAATTTACACAAGTTGCAGTTGTTCTCAAAGTCTTCACTGTTTTGCAATATCAACATAAAGGACAAGGTATTTTTCAATGTACTCTATGGCTCAAATCTTCTGAGAGCTTTATCCAAATTATATGCTACACAACATTTTGCAGATAAGTAGTGTACAATATAACAACTCCCAACTGAAAGTGCATATAAAGTCTTATTTTCAGTCAGCACTCATTTAACTGCAGTCAGGAAAGTGCCTGAAACATCACTTCATAATTTTAGATTGCCACAGTGCTCCAAGAATGAACATTAATGCTGATGTGGGATAGCCATCTTTATGTTGCAACGTGAAATAACCGTAAACACACACAAATTTAAACTTCCACTCCTTCTCCAAAACAATGTCAAACAGTCACGTTAAGTTTCACAAATATTATCTCTAGTACTTTTCTAGAGGTTTTCTTTAATTGAGCAAACATTTACATCTCAAGTATGTGGAAAGCATTATGATACAAACTGTAATTTTCCACAGAAAATCAATTATATTTAAAATGGTGCATAGAGGAATAAGGAGGCGACATACTCCTTGGAAAATAAGTCATTAAATGGGGTAGAGGAGCAAAGGAATCTAGGGGTACAGATTCACAAATCATTAAAAGTAGCAAAGCAGGTTAACAAGACCATAAAAATGCAGGGTGGACGTAGAGAATATGTTTGCACTTGTGGGGATTCCAAAACTCGGGGTCATGAATGTAAGATAGCCACTAATAAATCTAATAAGGAATTCAGGAGAAACTTCTTTATCCAGAGAGTGGTTAGACGGTGGAACTTGCTACCACATGGGAGTAATTGAAGCGAATAGCATTGATGCATAAGCACCGGCATAGACCAGCTAGGCCGAATGGCCTGTTTCTGTGCTGTAAATTCTATGTAATTATGTCATGATCTGTCAAGTACAACAATCAATTGACATGCTGAAACATAAAACTTTCTTTTTCCACCAGTAACCTTAACCTCTGGAAAACCAGAGGAAATTGGTTAAGTGAAGTTTGATCTAATAATAAAACAACCAAATTTAAGTTTTATCTGCTATTTTCTGCCATTAGCTGCTACTAGTTTGAGAACTGTAATCAAAATACACTAATGGCGTTTAACAGTTTGGATCAGTTGGTAGCACTCTCAAGTTAAACGGGTGTGGGATCAAATCCCATTCCAAGAACTGAACACACAATCTCACTGCAGTGCAGCACTGAGTGTACAGCATTGTTGCAGTTGCCAGCTGGAAAGAAAAAGACAGAGAACAATAGATACTGTGGAACTATCCGAAGAGCATTAAACTCTCCCAGTGAACACTCTTCCCTCAACCACCAACACCAAAAATAGATTAACTGGTGATTCATCTCATTGCTGTTTGTGGGCTGTGCTCAAAATGGCTGCCAAGTTTGCCTACATTCAACAGTGACTGCACTCCAAACAGTTCACTGTGTGTGAAGCACTTTTGAGACACCAATAAGGTACTACATAAATGCAAGTTCTTGTCCCTTTTACGACCGAGAAGCATTTTTTGTAAATATGACATTGTCCATAAGCGAGTTGCACCCAAAACCACTTACGTTCGTCTTTTCCGCGATCTTTTACGCTGGGTCAACATTCACAATGCCCGGATCAGGCCCCGCCCACAAAACTGGCCACACCCCCGGATCAAATTGCGTGATTCCGCTGGTTAGGGAAGACTCTTCAATTTGCGCTCATTTTCTAGGCCAACAAGCACCAGTAAGCAAGTTTTAAAAGCCTTTTCATATCAAAAAACACAATGTACTGAGAAACTGACTCGTGTACACCAATGAAAGTATTCAATCATTCAGTACAGTTTTTTTTTTAAAAAGTCATTTTCATTGATTTAAAATCAGGTTACTCACAGGTTGGAGGACTGGACACCCTTACTAAAAATGCTTATTTTTGGTGATAAACCCATTTTCAGCTGTATTAATAAAACTGCACCTGGTTACCATTCTTAATACATCAAGGAATACTTTGCAATGGAAAGAGAAAAAAAAGGATTACACTGTCCCATTGCATGGGTTCAGTGAAGATTTTATGTTTGGGATTATGCAAATGCATTTTAGTGGAAACTTTAACTGTAACCCAACCAGCTCAATTTCGAGTGCATTTTCCCGATTGTGCCCAAACCCAAAACTCTGCCCTATTTCTTTAGGTGCAAAATTCCAGAGATAAGTTTCCATAAATGATACAAGTGGGAGGTACCACTTGTTGCAAATACACATCTTCACCCCAACCATTGGTGAGGCGACGTAACAAGAAAATACTGCACAATTTCACCAGAATGGTAAGAAACTATAAATAAAGCAAAACCTGCACAACACAAAAAAGAAAAAACCATCAGGACCCATCCCTACCCTATAGAAGCACACCTCCTGATTAATCAGACAGCACAAATGTCATGGCTCTAGCCCAGCCCATTTTGTCCTGCTTCCTGAAATACAATAGGAAGTGTGGCAATGACACAACTTGAGAAAAACTGAAAGTTAAACTCAGAAAATCTCAATTACATACCAGAAAATAACTGTACTCAAAAATATTCATATTTCTCCATGGTTGGATTGTGTGTCTGGCTGCATAAGAAAATAAGTAGCAAAATACTTCATATACAGACACAGAAATAACTATCCTGAAATGAAGAAAATGAGTGTCACCATAATGCAATGGATATTAACTGGTATGGCGAGGTGACCGCAGGCAAGACATAAAGACTTCATTTATAAAAGGCACCTGGTCACATTTCTCAGCAACCGCTCAGAAGCACTTCACTAACAATTAATTACTCAAATACAGTGACTTACACAGGTAAGTGTGGCAACCATGTTGCACACAAGATTCCACAGCAGTGCCAAAATTAAATGCCAGTTTTGGTGGTGTTGGCTGCATAAGGAATTATTGGCCAGGATGGGCAATAAATGCTGGCCTTGCCTGCGACGCCCACATCCCATTATTCTTCAAATAATGCCATGTTAGCTTAAAGTAGAATTTGGTTTCGACATTTTTTTTAAACCTGACTGTATTTCACTGCCGTGACCTCCATTTGTCATGAATTCCAACACAGAGGTAAGAGTTAACAGTCTATTGAAAAAATTTCCTCAGTATTACTGATTATGGAAGTACTCAAGTTTCTGCTGTAAAGGCCAAATTAAGAACACAATTTATCTACTGCTTCTGCTTCTCCACAGAGAAAAAATTACAAGGAATCCAGGACATTCGTATATCTCACAAAATCAATTTTCTCAGATGTGTGGAGGCAGGTAAAATGCTTCCCTTCCTACCCAGGAACAGTACACTTGTTAATTGGGGGAGGTTCAAGAGAGGAAAAAGGCTAGAGGGGGAAAAAACAAAACTGCTATAGCATATATGTATGTGCATCTATCAGGTGGGTCACTTTAGCACATGCACATCTGGCTAGTCAGAGGAATGAATGAAAAACATGAAATGTTGAAGTTAGTTTCAGTGATAGGTGGAAGTGCTTGCTATTGGTTGAAATCCAGAGCCAAGGCAGTCAACAATATTGATCAACAGCAAAAGAAAGTCCCCAAGAATATTAACCAACTGTGTAAGGAGGAAAAGTCACTGCTATGCTTGGTATAGTATGCCCAAGATACTTAGAGAATGCGACAAATCACAATCCTCAGTTCCAAAAACAGAGCCAATACTGATTGTGTTGGAGCTGTTTTTAAAAACTTTACTAGTATCAAGAATCCAAAAGGTGGTTAAAAGCTAATTTTGGACCAGTTGTTTAGCGCAATTAAACACAGCCTGATAATGGTCGCAAACCGAGTAATAATATTCTCACATCAATAGAAATATATGTCCATTTGTACTGGATAGCTTACAGCCATTTGGATGATTTTTTTTAAATCAACACTCTCTACAATATGCCATCCAAAAGAACAGGAATTTATTTTTTGAAAAGGTAACTACAATTTTTTTTTAAATAAACTGATGATCAATAACTCCAGCAGAAGCAAAAAGGCCATCCCAAAATGTACAAATGAAATGCTTACGAGAGGAAAGCATTTTTTACAGCTTTTGGAGCATCAAGTTCTTAGGTGTAGAGGTGTACTAAGTCAAGACATGCAACATTTTTGAATCCTAAACTGGACTACTGTCAAAAATTATGTCTAAACATAGAAGGCTCATCAAGGAGAAGCTATATTTCTTTCTGGAAATGGACTGTATTTATGTAATTTTGTTCGAGAACTATTTTCATATGTGCGCTGTAAGCCTAACACAAGAAGGGCCCTTTGAAACAACAGCAGGTACCCAGTAATGAATACAGTTGCTTGTTCTTTAGCAGTTGCTATTGCACCACTAGTGGTTATTTATTGGCATGTGAATGAAAACAAATTGTGCTGCTAAATAGTACCCTAACCTGCTTCAAGGTAGCAATGCATAATAAATCAAATTTTTTGAAAAGAACAGTGAATTTATATAAAACACAGGAGGAAGAGACAGAAATCCCTGTTTATAAGCATAATGCAAGTTGTGTTCTCTACACCAGACAAACTGAATTTCTTCACCGTTTAAAATCTCAAAAATATATATTTTTTTGACAATTGATGGGTAAACATCACCACTGGTGCAACACCAGGCCTCCAAAGGTGCTTTTACATTGTTGCATTTTTAGTTCAGATCATGGTAGACCAACATCAATATACAAATGTACTGCGAATATTTACAATTCTTAGTCTATCCACCACAAAAGCTAACAGTATGCAACAGACTTTTAATCCAAAAAATGGACAGGAGTGGGGAGAAAAGAAAGCACTAAAGACATACAAGAATAATCCCATCCACATTGCCCCTGTCATTAGCTGATCACTAACATTTCCGAACAGATCCAAAGGTCGTTAAAGGATTGCCATTGACAGCGCACCTGTGACTCTCCACTGACAGCAATCATAAACGTGCAATGCCAGATTTCAGATGGAGATCCACTTATTGGAAGTCGAGATAACATTAGATTTGTTGTCTCCTGTGTTTTGGCATAAAACAACACCGAAAGTTCTGCAGGCTCGTGGAAAAGTCTAGAAATTTTCCACACAATGGAGAGTGGAGCCAGATAATCGGAAAATCAGCAAGAGCTGCACGCAAGAGCTCATTATAGAACAATGCCTGGATATTAGAGAACCTGCTCTGTAAAAGGGGCATAAAACATTTAATGTTGACCTGCAGTACTCAATGTGTCCTGGGTGCTATTTTGGCCTATTTCCATCTTTGGCCCGAGATAGATTTGCTGCTCCATTTATGGCTTTCTTGGCTGTGGGTTCTTGACAAGGGCAAGAATTCATTGTTGTTCCCTCACCTATTCTTACTCTCTAGCAAAATCAACAGAATGTTATGAAACAGGGTTATCTCGGCTTCCACAGAGCAAGTAAAGGATCCATTCAAGATTGAACTATTTATCCTACCTTTTATTTCTCTCCATGTGGAGAAGTGGTTGGCTTCTACTTGGCAACTGTCCACAGTAGTATATTTGAAAAATTAGGGGCTCACTGCACGGGGAAAATCAGAGGCACAGAGCCCTAACCTATCGCTCTATAGTGTGGCACACCCTAAAGTCACCCTCAAGTAAAATACTCGTTGGGATTGTTGCCTTGATAAAAAAAATGCAGTACCACCAGTCCAGGCCATTCCATTACCACAGAAAGTACCAGCAGAAATAATTTTACCTCTTTTGTCAGTCTTCAATTCTCCCCCCACCCCTCCCCATCACATAAAAAATTACAAGATTCACTAATTGCTTTAAAAATTAATTTTGAGGAACATAATAAATGCAATGATTTCAGTTGGTATTGACTGACATAAAAAAATCTGAATTGCGCTTTTTTTCCTTCCACTTCAGATTAGAGTTGCATCTCTAAGAAACTCTGATTGGATTGTGAAATGATACTCCATTCAAGGATAATTATACACTTGACATTGGTCTTTGGTGTCAGGTAACTGGACATCCATGATTAGCATAACACATTGTGGTTTAGAAAATACTGTTGAGTTTCCATTCATACTACAGAGTTTATAGTCAGGAAGTGGTGACTGTTAATCTTCCAGTGTATATGTGCACATGTATATGCAAACTATAAAATATCTCTCTAAAATCTATCAGAAAATTGCTAATCATTTAGAAAGATCATAAACTTTTGGTTCAAAAAGTCTACATTTAAAAACTAATCTACAGCACCAAGTTTTTGAATGCTAGTCATAACTAAACTAAGTTTACTATATGACTATGCAATATCTGTTTAACACTGTGTTCTCATAATTGTAGGACAGGGCAAACATTTCCCTCCAACACATTTAAAAGGTCACATGAATATAATTATGAAACACAATAGACTAAATTATTCAAGTTTGAATTGAGGATATAAAAATGGGGCTACACCAGTTTAAAAAGTTGTTCGATCATCAACACAATTTACTTCGTTCCGAAACATGAATTATAAAGAGCATCTCTAAGTTAAATTCACTAAACTTGTTCTTCCTGGGTGCGAAATGCCTTTTTTTTTAATACCATGCTGCTCTGATCATGGAGTTTATTATAGCGGCATTAATCTCTCCCTTTGAGAGTGCGGCGAACACAATGAATGCGCAGTTGCTTTTGCTCATTACCAGCAATATGCAAATTAATGCATCATGGGGAGCAGGCTCTACCAAATTGCTGCAGGCAATGCAGACCAAATATTCAAGCAAATTTGTATAAACAAAAAAAAAAGCCACAAACCAATTCAAACTTACTTTTAAAACTGCTTATCTTAAAATTATAAATTTTCAGCTAAGCTGTTAAAAAATCATGAATCGAGCATGAAATTATCCATTGCCATGCTTCTATTCCAGCAATCAAACCATCAAAGCAACCTGAAGGACTGATGCCGTTTCAGCAAATAAACTATACAACAGTCCCCTAGTGTTGATTTTGCACATGTATTAAATAGTAGATTATGGATTCATGAAACATTTCTGTACCACAAAATGAAAACTTCAAAGTTCCAACTGAACACTTGATCACCAACACAGAAAAATTAAAACATTAGTAAGCATAATGCAAATTTCTGTGAAGTTAAAAATAATTGATTGTACTAGCTGGTTTAATGACCAATCATACAATACTCCAAACACAGAGGCTTGCTTAGGTCACATTTTACAAAAGACTGCAGATATCACTGAAATAAAATATAAATGCATAAGTGCATTTTTAGCCAGATTATCAGTTGGTAATGACAGAAAAATGAAAACTGAATTAGCAGGTTTGTTTAAAGTGAATTCATTGTGTTCCATATTTTTCCACTGATTTTGCATATTACTGTTCTATAACTCAGAATAAAATTTAAGTTTCAACAGTCCACATAAGATCACAGTCCCAACAACATCCCCATTCTCCAGGAGTCCTTCACTCCTCCTTTTACATGGTGGCATGGGGACAAGGAACATGACAGCACACTCAGATCTACAGAGCAAGGGCAAATACAGGTTCAATCCTTGCTCCATTCAGTTCCTGATCTGAGATGCACCAAAGGAAAAGAAACTGAAAGGAGGCTATGACATTTACAAGTTGGTGCGTGGAGAAATAAATTTCAAGCAAGAATTGCACCTGATGGTCTCTAGCTTCTTCACTTCTGGATATACAGGGAATTGGTGACAGTCTGGTAGTAGGTTGGCCATGCACCAACTTTAGCACCAGGTCTCTAGGCCAGAGAACCAAAGTTTAACATAATTTACTAAGTGTGAAAAACTGTGCTCATATATTTGAGGGGGAAGGAGTATTACATGTCACTACTGTAGCTATACAGCATAAAATTTCACATTAGGAGAGTTAAAAATTTTCATAAATTAAAAAACAGATCTGATTTGCTAGCCAATAGTGTTAATTTCAAATTGCACAACCATCTATCATGCAGGATTTTTTTAAAAATAACTTTAAATGGCCAAAGGCAAATTGCTTCATTAAGAGGCCAAATGTGATTTGATATATGTGGTCCATTTGTACAATTAATATTCATTAACATTTCAGTATACATGAAGATTTCACACTTCATTTTAGTCAATATTCCAAATGGCATAAAAATTTGCACTTGACATTTCCTCTCAAGTCAACAATAACTACTTGAATTTATATAGGGCCTTTAACGTAGTAAAATGTCTTAAGGCACTTCACAGGAGCGTTATCAGATATAATTTAATACCGAGCCACATCGATATGTTAGGACAAGTGACCAAAAGCTTGGTCAAAGAGGTAGGTTTTAAATGGAGCATCTTAAAAGGAGGAGAGAGAGAAGAAAAGCAGAGGGGTTTAGGGAGGGAATTCCAGAGCTAGGGTCCTAGACAGTTGGAGGTATTGCCACCAACGGTGCGGCAAAGGAAATCGGGGATGCACAAGAGGCCAGAATTGGAGGAACACAGAGTTCTCGGAGGGGCGTAGGGCTGGAGGAGGTTACAGAGATAGGGATGGGCGAGGCCATGGAGGGATTTGAACACTCTAATGAGAATTTGAGGCATTGCTGGTCAGATTGCACAGGGGTGATGGGAGAATGGGTCGAGTTAGGAAATGGGCAGCAGAGTTTTGGATGAGCTGAAATTTACAGAGGGTGGAAGGTAGGAGGCCAGCCAAGAGAGCATTAGAAGAGTCAAGTCTGGAGGTAACAACAGCATGGATGAGGGTTTCAGCAGCCAATGGGCCATGGCAGGGGTGGAGACGAGTGGTATTACGGAGGTGGAAGTAGGTGGACTTGATGATGGAGGATATAGGGTCGGAAGCTCAGCTCAAGGTCAAATAGGACACTGAGGTTATGGATAGTCTGGTTCCACCTCAGACAGTCGACAGAGAGGGAGATGGAGGCTTTGGCTAGGGAACGGAATTCGTGTCGGGAACCACAGACAATGACTTTAGTCTTCGCAATATCTAATTGGAGGAAATTTCTGCTCATCCAAAACTGGATGTCGGATGAGCAGCATGACAAATCAGAAGCTGTGGTGGGGTCGAGATACAGCTGGATGTCATCAGCGTACACGTGGAATCTGATGCTGCGTTTTCGGATGAAATCGCAGAGGGGCAGCACGTAGATGAGAAATAGGAGAGGGCTATTCATGGGGGAATCTAGAGGTAACGGTGCGGGAGCAGGAAGAGGAGGAGATTCTCTGGCCACGACTGGACAGATAGGAATGGAACCAGGCGACGGCAGTCCCACCCAAACTTTTGCATGCTAACACAAAAAAGGGCAGTAAAGGCAGAATGGGAGAATGGTGAAAGACATGAATCAAGGTTAAAAAAAAAATTCAGTACTTTCTGCCAGTTTACATTAGCATGCATCTATGTGGACACTGGACAAAAAGCCCAGTGATGACTCCAATGCCAATTTGGACTAAGACTGGCAAAGTACATTTCACCGTTATAAACCCAATTATTACACACCAATAATTTACTGTCGCTGGAAATAAAGGACTTCCTATACAAATATTTGGGTGCCTGAAAGCAACAGTACCCCCAGGAGCATAACGAATAAAGGCAATATCTGTAGCATAGCTATTTTCAGGCAGTAACAGCAGCCTCTACAAGTGCTCTCCACAAAGACAACTGCTCAAACACATACAAACAATAATGAATCTGTATTCACTCATGATGATCAGCACAAAATTTTATTCTAAGATTTTAAAGTTGCCAAAAGGTTTAAGTATAGAAGGAGAAGACTCATCAAATGGAACTCAAACCAACTGGAACAAAAAGGAAATCTACAGCAGCTCAACTGTGTGTGGCTCTCCCAACTCTCCGACAAATTCAATTACATCAGTAGGGCTTCATTATATGAGTGGGAAATGTATGGTTTCCCACTTCAATCTCGAGCAGTAACATGGTCATACAATAATGGCTTCAAAGGGCAATATTTTGAGGCAGAGTTTGATTCTGGTCCCAAGTTGAGGAAGGCACAAACAGGATATCACACTCAAACAGAAGCAAATAAATGGCAGATCCAAATCCAAATGCAATCCACTACTTTTTGCATCTTCAAAATGTTTCAAAAATAATAAATGTCTTTCCTAGCTTAGGTATTTCCATTATGAATTGTTCTAAATATTTCCAAACTGTTCGATGTGTTTTAAGGGATTCAACCACAGCTCCTCTGGAAATAGCTGTTTTAAACATTCCTGATTCCTCATGAAAACCACTAAAATATGATAGGGTGCATCCTTGCTGCAGAATCTTGAAGCAAGTTCTCTAATTAAATCAAGTTAAGCATCTATCCTTAGCCCCTTTATCATGTACGTGCTGCCTTGGCAACAACCCACCTGAATTATATTTGGCTTCCTTCCCACATGTACACTGATGACACCGAGCTCTACCTCGCCATCAACTCGACCTCTCCACAGCTTCTGTGCTATCAAACTGCTTGTCCAACATTCAGTCTTGGATGAGCCACAATTTCTTCCAGCTGAACACTGGGAAAACCAAAACCATCATTTTCAGCCTGCACTACAAATTCTGTATCCTCTCCATCATCCTCCTTGGCAGAGCTGATCTGAATTTCCAACTCCCATACCCTCTCCATCACAAAGAATGCCTGCCTGACCCCCAACTAAGCTGAAACCCTTATTCGTGCCTTCAACACCTTGAGACACAATTGCTCCAATGCTCTTCTGGTCAGCCACCCATTATCCACTCTCTCAACTTCAGCTCATCCAAAACACAGTATCCTATGCCACAATAAGTCTGGGTCGCTCATCACTCCTGTCTTCACAATCCTACATTAGCTCCCAGGCCCCCAGTTTAAAATTCTCAAACTGGAGATGACCAGAACTAGGGATCATAAATATAAGATAGTCAGTAATAAATCCAATAGGGAATTCAGGAGAAACTTCTTTACCCAGAGTGGTTAGAATGTGGAACCCTCCCCAACACAAGTAGTTGGGGCAACTAACATGCATTTAAGGGGAAGCTAGATAAACACAAGGAATAAAGGAATAGAAGGATATGCTGATGGGGTTAGATGAAGATGGGTGGGAGGAGGCTCATGTGGAGCATAAACACAGGCATGGACATGTTGGGCCAAATTACCTGCTTCTGTGCTGTATATTCCATGTAATTATGTTTAAACCCTTCCATGACCTTGCCCCTCTCACACTCTGTCTCTCTAACCATCTCCAGCTATACAACGCTCTCTCTATTCCTCGTGACTTCAGCCTATTGTGCATCCTCCTTCCTTTAACCCCACCACTGGCAGCCGTGCTTTCAGCCACTAGAATCATAGAATCATAGAAGTTACAACATGGAAACAGGCCCTTCGGCCCAACATGTCCATGTCGCCCAGTTTATACCACTAAGCTAGTCCCAATTGCCTGCACTTGGCCCAAATCCCTCTATACCCATCTTACCCATGTAACTGTCCAAATGCTTTTTAAAAGACAAAATTGTACCCGCCTCTACTACTGCCTCTGGCAGCTCGTTCCAGACCCTCACCACCCTTTGAGTGAAAAAATTGCCCCTCTGGACCCTTTTGTATCTCTCCCCTCTCACCTTAAATCTATGCCCCCTCATTATAGACTCCCCTACCTTTGGGAAAAGATTTTGACTATCGACCTTATCTATGCCCCTCATTATTTTATAGACTTCTAGAAGATCACCCCTTAACCTCCTACTCTCAAGGGAAAAAAGTCCCAGTCTGTCTAACCTCTCCCTGTAAGTCAAACCATCAAGTCCCGGTAGCATCCTAGTAAATCTTTTCTGCACTCTTTCTAGTTTAATAATATCCTTTCTATAATAGGGTGACCAGAACTGTACACAGTACTCCAAGTGTGGCCTCACCAATGCCCTGTACAACTTCAACAAGACATCCCAACTCCTGCATTCAATGTTCTGACCAATGAAACCAAGCATGCCGAATGCCTTCTTCACCACCCTATCCACCTGTGACTCCATTTTCAAGGAGCTATGAATCTGTACTCCTAGATCTCTTTGTTCTATAACTCTCCCCAACGCCCTCCCATTAACGGAGTAGGTCCTGGCCCGATTCGATCTACCAAAATGCATCACCTCACATTTATCTAAATTAAACTCCATCTGGCATTCATCGGCCCACTGGCCCAATTGATCAAGATCCCGTTGCAATCCGAGATAACCTTCTTCACTGTCCACAATGCCACCAATCTTGGTGTCATCTGCAAACTTACTAACCATGCCTCCTAAATTCTCATCCAAATCATTCATATAAATAACAAATAACAGCGGACCCAGCACCGATCCCTGAGGCACACCGCTGGACACAGGCATCCAGTTTGAAAAACAACCCTCTACAACCACCCTCTGTCTTCTGTCGTCAAGCCAATTTTGTATCCAATTGGCTACCTCACCTTGGATCCCATGAGATTTAACCTTATGTAACAACCTACCATGCGGTACCTTGTCAAATGCTTTGCTGAAGTCCATGTAGACCACGTCTACTGCACAGCCCTCATCTATCTTCTTGGTTACCCCTTCAAAAAACTCAATCAAATTCGTGAGACATGATCTTCCTCTCACAAAACCATGCTGACTGTTCCTAATTAGTCCCTGCCTCTCCAAATGCCTGTAGATCCTGTCCCTCAGAATACCCTCTAACAACTTACCCACTACAGATGTCAGGCTCACTGGTCTGTAGTTCCCAGGCTTTTCCCTGCCGCCCTTCTTAAACAAAGGCACAACATTTGCTACCCTCCAATCTTCAGGCACCTCACCTGTAGCGGTGGATGATTCAAATATCTCTGCGAGGGGACCCGCAATTTCCTCCCTAACCTCCCATAACGTCCTGGGATACATTTCATCAGGTCCCGGAGATTTATCTACCTTGATGCGCGTTAAGACTTCCAGCACCTCCCTCTCTGTAATATGTACACTCCTCAAGACATCACTATTTATTTCCCCAAGTTCCCTAACATCCATGCCTTTCTCAACCGTAAAAACCGATGTGAAATATTCATTCAGGATCTCACCCATTTCTTGTGGTTCCGCACATAGATGACCTTGTTGATCCTTAAGAGGCCCTACTCTCTCCCTAGTTACCCTTTTGCCCTTTATGTATTTGTAGAAGCTCTTTGGATTCACCTTTGCCTGATCTGCCAAAGCAATCTCATATCCCCTTTTTGCCCTCCTGATTTCTCTCTTAACTCTACTCCGGCAATCTCTATACTCTTCAAGGGATCCACTTGATCCCAGCTGCCTATGCATGTCATATGCCTCCTTCTTCTTTTTGACTAGTGCCTCAATCTCCCGAGTCATCCAAGGTTCCCTACTTCTACCAGCCTTGCCCTTCACTTTATAAGGAATGTGCTTACCCTGAACCCTGGTTAACACACTTTTGAAAGCCTCCCACTTACCAGACGTCCCTTTGCCTGCCAACAGACTCTCCCAATCAACTTCTGAAAGTTCCTGTCTAATACCATCAAAATTGGCCTTTCCCCAATTTAGAATTTTAACTTTTGGGCCAGACCTATCCTTCTCCATAGCTATCTTAAAACTAATGGAATTATGATCACTTGTCCCAAAGTGATCCCTCACTAACACTTCTGTCACCTGCCCTTCCTTATTTCCCAAGAGGAGGTCAAGTTTTGCCCCCTCTCTAGTCGGGCCATCCACATACTGAATGAGAAATTCCTCCTGAATACACTCAACAAATTTCTCTCCATCCAAGCCCCTAATGCTATGGCTGTCCCAGTCAATGTTGGGAAAGTTAAAGTCCCCTACTATTACCACCCTATTTTTCTTGCAGGTCCCATACTCTGCAAAAGTCTCCCTAAAACTCTTCGCTTTTCCAACTCTCTCATGTCCTTTACGGCCCTCCTTAAAACTCACCTCTTTGACCAAGCTTTTGGCACCCCTCCTAATCTTTCCTTTTTTGGCTCAGCATCTCTATTTCCTTATGAGTCTGAAGTGCCTTGGGTCATGTTTCTATATTGAAGATGCTATATAAATACAAGTTGCTGTTCTAATAATTGAAGTAGAAAGCAGTTGCTGTGTTTATGTTGAAGGAAAACTGTGTGTGATGCAAGTTGAAACCTCAACCAGAACATGCTGTGAACTAACATTAGGGAGCATTGTATAGGTTCTCTTCAACTCTTCTCAGTGAGTTCAACGCTTCAGTGCATCTCCCGTAGGAAGGAAAATAAGGCCTACTTCAAGTGGACAATAAAGATCCCAAGACACTATTCGACGAAGAGGAGGATGTCGAAGAGGTGTCCAAGCCAATATCCTCCCTCAACCAACACCTCGAAAAAAGATTCAATGGTTATTCTTGCAGTTGCAATTTGTGGATCTTGCTGTGCATAAATTGACTGCCACATTTGCCTGCATAACTACAGTGACGACATTTTGAAAATAATCCATTGGTGATGAGGCATTTTGGGACGCCCTGAGGAGATTATATAAATCGGAATTCTGCACACCCAAGGCCACCAGTACTCCATATTTCTTCTCCACAAAAATCACTGTAGAATTTAGACCTGCAATGCAATTTCTCCTCTGGCATTTTTCCCTCTCGTTTGTTATCAAACAATTTTCCCCATTGGATCAATGGGCCAGAACTTGCTGTAGCAGGACATCAAATACCGTTTGCTGTTAGACGAGCTACTGCACTCTACAGCTCAAAAAAGTTTTGCCCACAAAGTTGTTGAAAGTGCGAGCTGATAATGGTTCAGCGAGGGAAACAGAGCATCTGGGACCTGTGAACAGGGCAACCAACATGATAGCTCCTTAACCAATGAGATTTAAGGATTGGGAAATAAACACAGGAAGGACAGAGAAGGAGGGCGAGTTAAAGGGGGGTGAATTCAATGTCAAGTCAAATGCAGAAAGGGAAATAAAGAGAGAAAGAAAGACAGACTGGATTAAGAGAAAGAGACAAAGGAAAAGTAAGAAAAAATTTAACATTTGACATTTTTTAAATCTTCCCAAAAAATTGAAAACCTGAAGGAATGAGACTCTACACTTGTAATAGTTAACTTTCAATGCCGGAGAGATTGACTGGCAGTAAATAACACTTATCACGTCATTAAAAGTGTACTTGTGCTTGTAATGACAATGCTTAACTTTCTGTGGTGAGTTTAATGGGCAAATACCTTAGACATCCTCCTCTTCGTTGAATAGTGTCTTGGGATCTTTGTTGTCTACTTGAAATAGGCCTTATTTTCCTTCCTTTGGGAGATCACTGCAGCGTTGAACTCACTGAGAAGAGTTGAAGAGAACCTATACAACGTTCCCTAATGTCAGTTCACAGCATGTTCTGGTTGAGGTTTCAACTTGCATCATACAAAAAATTGCCTTCATATCATTCCTATATAAAAGAGGCGAAGGGCGATATGCCGTTTTTGTGAAGCTAACAGCAGAGCGGCGCAACTCGGACAGCAACTTTTGGATATTCACATTTAACCCACACCTCTGCTCCTCGCCTGAAGTTGCTGTACCATTTATCCATAAATAATGGCGAACACCATTAGCCTCACCGTTATTCTGACAGCAAATTCTGGCCCATTTAATGTCTGTTGTATCCATTCCTAGTGGTGATTTCCAGTGACACCAGTCTTCTAATCCCCAATGATCTGCAGCTCCTCAATACCCATGTATTTGACTCCTTGCACACTCCACCTACAACTGGATATACCACGATATTGAGATAGTGAGAAACTCTAATCTTCAGATAAAATAGGCCTGGCCAGCAAACTCAAGAAATATCCAAAACACTGCAAGATAAGGGAGGATAGTGGAGGCCTGAGGAAGGGTATTGTTGGTACGAGATACAAGGACATCTGTCAGAAGATAACAGCCCACTTGTATTATATTTGGCTTCTTTTCTAGTTTAAATGAGTTCAATTTTAATACAATTAATTAGTCTTCTCAAAGGCACAATGTGGCTTTAGAGCAAGTTATGGCACTACACTAAGTTTTCATCACTCAGCAGATTCAACAGTAATGTGTTAAGCTTCATTAAAAGTTTCTGTGAAAATTGTTGCTGAAATTTGGATGACCAGAGAGATTTGTCCAGATTTTGTTCTTGCTCCAATGATGGAACATTTGGTAGAATGGGTGCTAATTTAAGTGCCAAATGATCCTCTGTTATGATCAGTGGAAGAAAACAAGAGCATGTGCTTTCACCTAGCCTCTTGGGACTCTTCTTCCTAGATACGCTTGAAGACACTAGATCCAAATACAGGTGTCCACACACATTTCCATACAGCTTTCAACAGAGTAGACTACAACCCTTAAAGATAAGAAAAGGTCATACATGAACTTTTATTTGCAGAAGATTGTGCTGTAACGGCACACACTCAGGAGGATCTGCAGCTCATTGCTGAGCAATTTGCCACAGCAGCAAATTATAGCCTTATAGCAAGTCTGAAGAAAATAGTTCATTCATAAGCCAGCACCAGAAAAGCACCTGACTTGATTTCCTGATCTTATGACCCACAATGAAACTGCATAATGTGAATACAGAATTCCAAACTTGTTTTTATACTCTGTAATTTCACAAAGCATTTCCATTCCAGAATAACTCAGCCATTACTACTTCGGATTATTAGAAATTGGATTTTGCCTGCATAAAGAGGCTGGTGGATCTCCAATTTCATTGCCAAAGGGATGTCACAGGTTGTTACTCTAAAAATTAAGTAGTTATGCTGTGGTGTACAGGAGGGGGGATTGTTTTTTGACAATGTGGGAAGTGGTGTGGGAGAAAATATTCAATGTTTCTCATACCTATCTAATGGCATTTGAACTGAACAGAATTTGGATCCTGAAGCATTTATCATGAAGCTACATACATATGTCAGCATGAAATCCTAGGTGTAACTTACACATTTAAGGTACAACACCTATAGATGCAAGGCTTTTAATGATATAGATTTTGTCAACATCTTTTTTTCTCATTTTTGCCAACTAAGATACCGTTTCCAATACAGCACATTCCCTCCTCATCCAAAATTTCAAGATTAATTTTCCAAACCAGTGAAGATCCATTTTGGGTCTCTACCCCTGCACCAGACAGCAGCAATGGAAACTTAATTGTGGGAGGGTCTGGTACTGTTTGCACAAGGAATCTTAGAAACTGGCATTCAAGATCAGTCAGGATTTTTCTAGGGAGATAGGTAGAACAGATATTCTGTTTGGCTAACAACACAATGAACTGGTAGTAGATACTGAAAGTGAATGCTCAGACGGAATCTTGTGATACCGAGAATATGAGCAGGAGGAAATATTCCCAAAAAAAGTTCATCTTCGCTCAGTTGACAGCAGTCTCACCTCTGAGTCAGAAGATTTAGTGTTCAAGCCCCACTGTGAAGTTGAACACAAAATCAATGCTGACACTCAAGTAGAATACTGAGGAAGCACTTCAATGCTGGAGGTGCCATCAAGTGAGCTGTTAAACCACATGCCTGTTCAGGTGGACATAAAAGATCCATACACAATTCGAAGGGGAGCAGGGAGTTCTCCCAGTGTCCTGGGCATTATTCCTAAACCAACACCACCAAACACAGATTATCTGGTCATTCATTCATTTGCTGTTTGGAACCTCGCCATGCATAAATTGGCTTCCACGTTTGCCTACATAACATTTCCTGTACTTCAAAAGTAATTCACTGCTTGTAATATGCTTTGGGACATCCTGAGGACATGAAAGACTCTAAACAGATGCAAGTCATTTTCAAAACAAAAATCCCAATAAAATCTGAATTTAATCTCCAATTATATTATGAAACTTAGCTTACAAAAAACTGAAAATGTAAATCTGCTGTTCATGATACCCTGCCTCAAAAAATCCATTAGTATTAAATGCTTTAATGGTAGTCTAACATTCAGTCTGTGTTTAGTGTACAAGCTGACAACAGATCAGCACTACCACACAACTAACTAGTGATTCCCATTACTTTATTGTCCTTAAAGCAAAAAAAATTCCAGGTGACCCTAAAGTCACCACAACACAACAGTAGCACTTATTTTTTGTAAATACTTAAGGCACTCATAGCAGAAATAATTTCAAATTGCTTTAAAAACATCAACTAAAACATTACAGTAACTGTTTTGCTCATAACAATGAATGAGCAGAGTAAATTCCATCTGTGATCTTTAGTATTGCAAATGGAGCAGTGGTTAGGACTGAGTAATAAATAGTAGTGCTTACCCCTCGCTACTGTGCGATACCAGAGTGATTCCTTACCAAATATATGAGCCATCAACATTGAGTGCTAAGTTCTAGATCTGTGCTTTAAAACTCAATTGGCTTATTCATATAACTAGGGAAGCACGTGTATCAGGGGACTCTTGCCTGATTTTACAACCGGGACTCCCTCATGCAAATAGAAGTGAAGTGCAAAGGCTGTATCAGGCCCACAATATTACTTGTTCAGTTGTCATGACTGCAATAAACAAAACCTCTTTTCTTCTAAAAATTCAGTACTGTAGCTTTGTTATCAAACTAATTGAAGCCATGAGATCTGTAAACAAGTAACTTTTTACACAATTTTTCACTTTTGGCTACAGAAAGATTACATCAGATACCCTCAGACAGGCAATAAAAGCTACCATTATACAATAGCTATTGATCTTAGATTGGTAGCTACATTTCCCACGTGCAACCACCTGTTTGTACTGCCTAGCTGCAAATCAGAATCTCCGAACAACCCAACCTGGAGTTCTCTCTCTTCCTCTCCTCCACCTTTCACAATTTAGATGAAAACAGTTACCATTTGATTTTTTTAACAAAAAACAGCGAAAGCAATTGAAAATTATTGCAGAGTGCCTCAGAACTATTTACAAAAAAATGCTACTATTTTGCTATTGCAGAGCATTGCTCCCAGCTGGTAAGTTTTAAATGATTGAGAGCACAGGTGGAAGTGTCCAAACATTTAAAGCAAGCTCTGCTTCAGTTTATGAAGTGCCCAGGATGTCCATTTTTATCCAGTGTAACAGGTGTTCCTGGATGCTGGCTCTAACAAATCTGGCAGGTTTATATTGAGGTTTCACCAGCTGCACAAGAAACCAACAGCACAAACATCCCACTGATTCAGAGATAAAGCATCTTTAAACTAGGCTTGGCACTGCATTGAAATTACAAGCAAAGACTGCCTCCCTCCTCACACTGCTCTAACGCCTGTCATATCACTTTGTAGTGACACAAAAGTGGCAGCATAACCTGCATCCTTAGTCTACTAATCCTGCAGACAGGTAGCTGAGCACATCATAATCATATGGCTTTGTTTACATGACTAAAATAAGGGCAGGAATGCAGGAAAGAACATCACAATTTTGCCTGCAATAACAAAAAAAACTACCAAACAATAAAATGGTATTTCAGCATCTTACAAAGTCAAAGTTACAGCACCTTTGTTTTAATAAATTTTTCTTTTTAAAAAGGGCTGTTTTCCAAAAACTGTACATTACTTAACCTAAAAAAAAACTACTATATTTACTTTGGATAGTCATATCAGTATTTATTTGTGTTGAAGGCATGAATGAAGTGTTTTATATATGGAACAATCAAACCTTTAAATACATGTACCTGAACTTGTGCTTTCCTTCATTTGGCCAAGATGGGCTGAATCAATTTACCCCAATTTTTTTTTAAATTAAATAAAATTTCATTTTTATTATAATATACATTTAGGTTATACAGGTGGTAATGTTTGATTTTACTGCAATTCAGTTGGGACCACAGTAGGTTAATGCACGTATGGAACCTAGCTTTGAATCCAGGCCAGAACCCAGGATGAAAGTCTCCTCTCCCACCTGGCGAGAAATGTCCTACATGAATGTCTCAACCCAGTCCCCAGTAGGCACAGAAGCACAAAGCAAAACTGCTCACAACTTAGTACACATTTAGAGATTCGGAGCACCCACAATAATGCTGGCAATAGAAATATTAAACTAGTGTAACAGGAAAATGCTCTTCCAAGGTTAAGATTTAATCACATTGCCAGGGCGCAGCAGTAAGCGCTTTGAACTGTCTCTGACCATAACTGACGCAAAGATGCTCAGTGAACCAAATGAATGGGAACATTATCCATTCCCCAGCATCAACGTATCTTTCACTTTAGGTTACAAAGGAAACAAATGCTTTGGTTAAAATTAACAAGTTTAAATAAACTTCCACTTGATTTTGTGCTAATTTAGGATCACTTTGCATAATCTTTCACAGCCTCCAACACCAAATAATTCAGCCAGAATCCATGAAAAAGTATTAAAATAAAATTATACTTGAAATTCATTTGTTTCTAGAGCTTGGTGGATGTGTGCCCCTCATGGTGCAGTGCAGACTAGGAAGGTCCCAAGTTCAATCCCTCAGTATGTGTTGGGGTACAATGGAGGCACTACATTTAGCCTCAGTGTTTGGAGGCTGAGAGGAGGAGGGGGTGCAAGGACAGGTAGTGGAAAAAAAAACTTCAATCTGGATTGTCACTCCGGATAGAAATGCACTGATATCCAGTTACCCCGATAAAGTATGACTATCATACAGCATGGTATATTTAACGAACTGTCAAAGTAAGTATTTTAATAAGGACACTTAAAATGAGTAACAACTAAGAAGTTAAGCTTAAAATTAAACTTGTTTTACTATGACAAAGTGGAACATTTTGAAGAAAATCAGATTTTAACATAACTATCAGAAGTTATAGGACAAGCTGCTAATTTCAACTCAAAAGACAATGCAAGCTTATATTCAGAGGCCACAATCTTTCAATTTTGAACGAATATGCAATTGATGGGCTGTGTTCTACTCAAAGTAAAACTAGCACTATGACAACAAATTCAAAGCTGTCATGTCCTATTTCTTAGACTTTTAAAACTTCACAGAAAAGCATGTTAATTTCAAACTGCACAATGAGATTGCGACACTTGAGCTAGTTGAAGCCTCCAATCTCAGACAGGTCATACAAAAAAAAGCACTGATTGTGGAGGAAAAAGATAAAATTCAACAGCAAGTTAAAATTATCTTAGTCCAGCTGCTAAGTACATGCCTTACTGAGATGCAAATATTTGAAGTCAAACAGGAGTTTTGAAAACCAGAACTCAACAATGGTGTGAATATTTTACACCATTAACTTAAACCACAGTGAACACTTCCATTCCCTCTCCAAGATAAAGATGTCAGCTGTTCAAAATGACACTGCTAAAAGGTGTTGCAGTTTCACTTCCATGAGGTACTCAAATACTACATCAATATACAGATCAAGCCTTCTCACAATTGACAAACAAGTGACAATGATCAAAAACTCAAATTTGCTCAATAAGGTTTTGGTTGTTTTAATGCAATAATCCATGGGGGAGAAGAGTAACTTTTGCCCCTTTTTTTTCTATTGATGTGCTAGTGACTGCAATGTCCTGGCGAATCGAATAACGTGGGCCATAGATAGGGCCTTAAGCTAAAAAGGGGAGGGGAAATTTATAAATCTGATGAGAAAAAGTCAAGGCCAGAGAGCAGTGTAGAGATTTGGGTAAAGATAAGCAGAGTGTGACAGGAAGGGACAGATAGTTTAATGGTAACAATGCATCAGTGAATAAGGTCCAATCAGGGAATAATAGTAAAAACTTAAAATTAAAGGCATTTTATCTGAATGCACGAAACATCCATAACAAAGACAGACGAATTAATGGCACAAAGAGATAAATGGGTTAGATGTAGTAGCCATTACTGAAATGTCGTTGCAAGGTGAACAAGGTCGGGAACTAAATATTCCAGGGTACTTGACATTTAAAAAAGATAGACAAAATGGAAAAGGATGTTGGGGGTGGGGGGGGGGGGTAGCTCTAATAAAGGATAACACAACGACAGTGGTTCGGAAAATCAGGAAGTAGAATCAGTATGGTGAGAGATAAGAAATAACAAGGGGCAGAAAACACTGTGGGAGTAGTTTATAGGCACCCTACCAGTAGTTATACTGTTGGACAGAGTATTAATCAAAAAATAAGAGGAACTTGTAACAAAGATAATGCAATCATTATGGGGGACTTTAATTTTCATATAGACTGGGTAAATCAAATTTGCAAAAGTAGTTTGGAGGAAGAATTTATGGAATGCATTCGAGACAGTTTCGTAGAACAATACGTCGTAGAACCAACCAAGGAAAAGGTTATTTTAGATCTTATATTGTGTAATGAGACAGGGTTAATTAGTAATCGCATAGTAAGGGAGCCTCTGAGTGATCATATGATAGAATTTCACATTGCATTCAAGAGTGACATACTTAAGTCCGAAACTAGAGTCTTAAACTTAAAGCCAATTATATAGGTATGGGGGGCAAGTTGGCTATGGTGGTTTGGGACATGAGATTAAAAGATATGATGGTAGATAAGCAATGGAAAACATTTAAAGAAATATTTCTTAATTCTCAACAAATATACATTCCATTGAGAAATAAAAACTTCACATCACTCCATGATCCATCCTTGGCTAACTAAAGAAGATTCTAGAACAGTCCCAGTGGGTTGGAAGGTAGCAAATGTAAACACCACTATTCAAGAAAGGAGGGAAGAGAGAAAACAGGGAACAGGCCAGTTAGCCTGACATCAGTAGTCAGGAAAATGCTGGAATCCATTAAGGACGTGGTAACAGGGCACATAGAAAATCATAATATGAGGCAGAGTCAACATAGTTTTATGAAAGGCAAATGTTTGACAAATCTATTAGTTTCCTAAGGATGCAACTAGTAGGGTAGATAAAGGGGAACCAGTGGATGTAATATATTTGGATTTTCAAAAGGCATTCGATAAGGTGCCACACAAAAGGTTGTTACACAAAATAAGGTTCATGGGGTTGGGGGTAACATATTAGCATGGCTAGAGGATTGGTTAACAAACAGAAAACAGAGAGTAGGAATAAATTAATCATTTTCAGGTTGGCAGGCTGTTACTCGTGGGGTATCGCAAGGATCAGTGATGGGGCCTCAGCTATTTATAATCTATTTTAATGACTTAGACGAATGGACCGAGTGTAATGTATCCAAGTTTGCTGACAATACAAAGCTAGGTGGGAAAGTAAGCTGTGAGGAGGACGCAAAGAGTCTGCAAAAGGATATAGACAGATGAAGTGAGCGGGCAAGTAGGTTGCAGATGGAGTATAATGTGGGGAAATGTGAGGTGATTCACTTTTGTAGTAAGAATAGAAAAAACAGAATATTTTTTAAATGGTGAGAATCTATTAAAACATTGGTGTTCAGAGGGATTTGGGTGTCTTTGTACACGAAACACAAAGTTAACATGCGGGTACAGCAAGCAATAAGGAAGGCAAATGGTATGTTGTACTCCAATCTCCTTGCAATAAAGGCCAAGAGTAAGGAAGTCTTGCTGCAATTGTACAGGGCTTTGGTGAGACCACACCTGGAGTACTGTGTACAGTTTTGGTCGTCTTACCTAAGGAAGGATATACTTGCCTTAGGGGCGGTGCAACCAAGGTTTACTAGATTGATTCCTGGGAGGGCAGATTGAGTAGAATGGGCCTTTACTCTCTCGAGTTTAGAAGAATGAGAAGTGATCTCATTGAAATATAAGATTCTGAAAGGGCTTGACAAGGTAGATGCTGAGAGAGTGTTTCCCTTGGCTGAAGAGTCTAGAACTAGGGGGCAAAGTCTCAGTGTAAGGGGTCGGCTATTTAGGACTGAGATGAGGAGACATTTCATCACACAGGAGGATCATGAATCCTTGGAATTCTCTACCTCAGAGGGCTGTGGTTATTCAGTTATTGAGTATATTAAAGGCTGAGATAGATAGATTTTTGGACTCTAGGGGAATCAAGAGAAATGGGGATCGGGCAGGAAAGTGGAATTGAGGTCGAAGATCAGCCACGATCTTGTTGAATGGCGGAGCAGGCTCGAGGGGCCGTATGGCCTACTCCTGCACTATTTCTTATGTGCAAAGCTGATGTAAATCAGCTTTCCAGTCTCACAAATGGCACCTGCAGCAGTGAACTGCATATGGTTTTTATTGCAAAATGTTGCCTGATACACAAATGCAAAAGTACAACTCCCAATGAAATAGTAAACCAATTGCATCAATTCAAAAAAACCCAATTTTTTTCAAGGTTTAAAAAATTATTTTAAAACCTTGACTTTAATAGTTGGCATTGCATCAGTATAAACTGGAAGACCTATAAATCTCAAATCAGTGTCAGAAATTGTGATTAATGTTCCATTAGAAGTCAGCATTTCCACATGAAATTTTACAGCTCCAGTCCAGTTTGTGCTGACTACTTCTTTCAGCAATTCAGATGTCCTTTTCTAATCTTACCAATGTGGAATGCTCGAGGGAGAGAACAGTGCAGTTCCTATGTTACCAGGCATGTAACTGTTAGACAGTTTCACATCATTTAAGAAACACTCACACAAAACAGCTCTTACATTGCTACCTCTTGGCTCATTAAGTCGACTGTTAAGAGCGACTGCAGCACATTGTGCAAGTACATTTTACAACGTATGCTAGCTAGCTCTGTTAGGGGTCTACAGCCATAACAAAGCTTAGCAAATACAGTGCATGCCAAGCTGAGCAATATGCCATTAGAAATGTGTTTACAAAGAATGTTTCTTATTGAGAAAAGTATCCTGTAAAAGTATTTCAGCTACCCCTATACAAATTCCCCATCAATTTCATATCGACAAGGTTGCATAAAAAGTTCACATTCAACCGTAACATTTTATTAATAACCAGTTTAACATTTTTCATTCTAGCAGTAATTACCATTACCATTAGACTATGAAAGTGTCCTTTTTGAAACTGCAAAGTAAAAAATCACACATCATTAGAAGGCATGTTAATCTATGCATATACTAAATGACACCTTGAAGCCTTGATATGAAAATCGTACTCCACTAGCTTATTCATCAACCACCATACTTCAAAAAGATGTTGTGCACTTCATGTGTTCTATTCCTTTAAAAGAAGCTCCCAAGTCCTCAAACCTACCCCAATTTTACCCCTAGGGCTGGAAGTTTATATCCCCTTGTTGTACATCTGGAATTTGATTTTTACATAGAAACAAATACATAATATCAGCAGGTTATTCAACCACAGACAGCATCAGAGCAAAGCAAAATTTTATCCTCATGTGCAGCCCACACAAAACTTCCAGCAAAGGTTACTTGATAAACATCAGGAGTAGGAACTCTACTGATTTTTTCACTCCTTAGCCCAGGTGCATCAAGACCAACTGAACTGCATTTATAATGGTCCAAGCTAAGCTTAGCTAAGAAAAGACTACGCATCGAACAGTGGACCTTCCTGGACTGCAGGTCTCCGTATCACATGACAAGGTGCTTTTATGCACCGAGCCAAATTTTGCTCAGCAGTGAAATTGTCCCAAAGTGCACTGGTATAATCATCATTCAGGACACAGTACACTACAGGTTGCCAGCACCCACAGGAAACAGTTGCCATTGTGAGTGCCATCCAACCATCTCTCCTTCCAAAGGACAGGAGCATGCTCTCCCCTGACTGGTTAGACAACCTGTTGTTCATTCAAACCTGGGAAAGAGAGAGGAGAGTGTGAAGAGGAGAGAAATTAAGTGTATACAGTACACAATAACGTTGCACAAGGCTGTAACACAAATAAGGCGTTCAGATGATTTATAAACCCCTAAACTGTGGTAGTGTTAAGGTTACAGCAGTGAAGCTGGCAGATCATATAGTGTGCATCTATGGAAAGGGTGATGGTATTTTTACATCCACTTTACTTCTGGTTCTACATTGCTTCAAAATCACTAAAAAAAGTCACGATTTCCATGAGCAGGAAGATTTCGGAAACCATGGAAGCAGCAAAATGCTAATTTAAAAGGTCTAGCAGCATTCCTATTTCACAAGAAACCCAGGAAGCTCACTGAGCTTCATTTGCTTTGGGAGTTCTTTCTTACATGGCATAATAACTTTACAAGATTGGTGAGATTAAATCAGCTGCAATCAATTGTTTCAAGAAACACACAGAAATATTGGCCCTGGACTGCACAGGTGATATAATTCAGACTACAGTCAGTGGTATCAGTGCAGCAGTTTTGCTTTCAACACAGAGGCCCAATTTTCGTTTGCAATACTTCAAATAGTTTCACTAATCCTTATGAAGTCAGCAATTTTCTTGAACCAAAACAAACAGCAACAGAAATGCAGCCAGAGTTGTGGTGTAATAAATCAATTCAGAAAAGAAATTTATAGCATAAAACCTTACACATAAAAATGATTAGATCAAGTGTCAGCCTTGGCTCAGTGGTAGCACTTTCACCTCTAAGTCAATAGGCTGTGGGTTCAACCACTACTCCAGGACTTGAGCGCATAATTTCAGCTGACATTCCAGGGCAGCACTAGGGGAGTGCTATCCTGTTGGAGGCACTGTCTTTTGGACAAGACGTTAAACTGAGGCCCTGTCTGCCCTCTCAGGTGAAAGTAAAAAGTCCCAGAGCACTATTCAAAGAGGAGCTGGAAAATTCTCCTGGAGTGCTGGCCGACGTTTATCCCTCAACCAACACCCAAAAAACAAATGATCTAGTCATTTATTTCATTGCTGTTTGTGGGATCTTGCTGTGCACAAATTGGCTGCCGTGTTTCTTACAACAGTGACCACACTTCACAAAAAGTACTTGATAAGCTGCAATGCGCTTTGGGACGTCCCAAGAATGTGAAAGGCGCCATATAAAAGCAAGTCCTTCTTTCTTTAACTATAAAAAGACATGATGCAAATTTGTTTTCATAGAATTTTACAGGATTCTAAATAAAGTTTTGTTTTAAGAGACAGGAAGAGAGTAGTGTGGCCATGCGCTGGAGCCACAAGCACATCACATGACAAATGTAACAGGGTAGGTTTGATTTTTGTATATTTTCCAAGTTGCTCTCATGTACCTCTTAGCAGATGGTTTAGAACAACACTGGCTGGAAAGATCATACGTTTATTCAGCTACAGTTTGGACAAATTCTCGGAGACCATGGCGGAAAACACAGGGGAAAATATCAGAACGTTAACTCAAAAAAGCTATCTGCTTAAAGTCCCTTTCTTAGTATTTCCAATCGTCACCATCCTATTTTTGTTCACTAAGTGTACTTAAAGGTTAGTCATGACTAATTGGATCGAACTATTGGCCAAAATGGTTAGGTCATGCTGCACAGAAATATCAAGGGAAATCACTGAAGGTTATTGTGATTCAGAGAAAACTGGCTTTTATAAAATTGGGCACAGATATTTCACAAGTAGAAAAAAAAATTTAGCTCACAGTAATTAACATTAAACTACTGTTACATGCAGTACATTATCAGGTGTATTCAATCAGCATATCTGGCTTGGGCAAAGTAAAATATTAAATCATTTCTTTGGACAGAAATGCAGACACGATTTGTCTTTAGAACCTGAACCTTGTAACTTAAATCTCAACTTGCTTGCTTCCTTCCTCCAAAGGCCACAGAAAAAATTGAACATCTGCACACTAGTTCCAAATTTAGTTTCAATGCTTACAGCATTGTCCGAACATGACACTGATCATCGCCCACAGAAATTTAAATTGACATAAGCTGCATATTCAAAAAAACTAGTACAACTGACTTAAGATAAACACAGACTTTAATCAAAAAAATATTGATGCAGGTGTTCATATTCACTTCCATTAATGCCCAATCTTATATACAAAAGTTAAAAGCTAAATTCCCAATTTAAACATTAAATGTTACCACTAACATGCATTGCATCTTAACCTGTACTAAGTCCGGCCTACTATCATCCCTGTCCTCACCAACCTCCACAGGCTCCCCGTCCCAAAGCACAGTGATTTCAAATAACTTCATTTACAAATTGTCCATGACCTCACTTCACATCATTTCTGCAACCTGCTCCACTCACTCTCTAATCTGGTCGTCTGTTCATTCCCCACTCACCCTCACAATCAGTGACAAAGCCTACAGCAATTGAAGCTCAGAATTTTAAGATTCTCTTCCTAAACCATCTGTCTTACTACATTTGTCCCAGTCTTCAAAAGCCTCCTCAAAATATACTTTCTACCACATCTTTGGTCACTTCTCGTAACTCTTTAGTACCTCCTCCTTCGTATTGGATTCTCTCCCTCTCCTCCTGTCAGAAGGAAATGCCTTGGAACGCTTTGCATCATTAAAGGCACTATACAAGTGCAAGGTGTTGTTCTTACTGTTCATTATACTATCAGCCCAACACCACTTGTTTACGTTAATTTGCATGGCAATAATAGCCGTAATGTTTGAGTAACATTCCTCTGTCAGCTATTTTAAAGGAAGCTTTAACCCATTTTAAAATGGGTTGTGGGAGAGAAAGGTTATGCAAATATGTTAAACTTTCATATAAGAATATCACCAACGGTCATTTGGAACAAGAGTGAGATTTTTGTTCCAGCCCATTTAAACTGTTTTCTTAAAATTAGTCATCTACAGAAATCCTCTTCCAAGACATTCCTTTCCAAACCAACTACAAATTTATTAGGAATCAACTATACTACCAAAGGCACTCTGTAACCTTATTGATTTTTCACAACCTGGTAAAGACATTTAACAATACAAAAACAGTACTCTGAATTTGTTACAGCTCAATTCAACCAGCCAAGTCTAAGCATGTGGCAATTTGCACATTAGTGGGGCTGTTTGAAAATTGAAGATTTTGACTCAAATTTCCACAGAGATTTTACCACAACATCGTGAGAATCTGGGGGTTGGGAAAAGTCAAGTCAAATATAGTTTTATTACAAACAAGTTATGTTCTAAATGGTGAAAAGCTCAAAATAGTGGAGGTCCAAAGAGACTTAGGGGTCCATGTACATAGATCATTAAAATGTCATGGACAGGAACAGAAAATAATCAAAAAGGCTAATGGAATGCTGGCCTTTATATCTAGAGGACTAGAATACAAGGGAGTAGAGGTTATGCAGCAGCTGTACAAAGCCCTGGTTAGACCTCAGTTCTGGGCACCGCAACTTAGGAAGGATATATTGGCCTTGGAGGAAGTGCAGCGTAGATTTACTAAAATGATACCCGGAATCCAAGGGTTAAATTACGAAGAGAGATTACATAAAATAGGGTTGTACTCTCTGGAATTTAGAAGATTATGGGGTGATTTGATCGAAGTTTTCAAGATATTTAGGAGAACTGATAGGGTAGATAGAGAAAAACTATTTCTGTTGGTTGGGGACTTTAGGACTAGGGGATGTAGCCTAAAAATTAGAGCCAGGACTTTCAGGAGTGAAGTTAGGAAACACTTCTACACACAAAGGGCGGTAGAAGTTTGGAATTGTTAATTTTAAATCTGAGATTGATAGATTTTTGTTAACCAAAGGTAATAAGGGATATGGGGCTATGACAGGTTTATGGAGTTCGGTCACAGATCAGCCACGATCTCATTGAATGGCTGAACAGGCTCAAGGGGCTAAATGGCCTACTCCTGTTGCTACGTTCCTAATACCAAATATCTTGCAGTTGCTCTATGCGTAGGATGTGACAATCTTGTGAGAGCATTCATTTTGTTTGTTTCCATAGCACTTCAACTTTGAAGAGTTAAAGGAAAATGGAACACCAAACACTGCTCAGTGCAGTCAACTGGCCAAGTTAAAATAAGGGTTGACTTTATACAACAAGCAAAATAAATCAGTTGGTTCATTCAGACCCACCTCAAAATCCTCACATTCTCCATGTTGATCAGTGCATCAACAAGGTGCTGTCATCATACCTTCATGTGACTTTATAGTGTCATGTCCCACACCCCTTATATAGAGAGATGATATATTATACAAGAAAAAGGAATATATTTAAAATCTATATTAAGAGCAAATACAAAGATAACAAATGCAGGCATTAGTTAGCCAGTGTTTCTTGTGCTGCATTGAAGAATTTAATGAAGAAAGGGAGTAACAAAATTTTGCCTAGTCACAAATGAACCAAAGCTAAGCTGAAGAGAAACATTCCCACCTATCCATTAATCAAAATGGTAGCGAGTTTCAGCCTTAAGCAATTGTTCAAAATGAAACTGATCTTTCTTTGCAAAGTCAAATTAAACAATTTTTTTTTTTTTTTTTTTTTTTAAGAACACCTGGAAAGTTATACCACTGCTAATGCAGTTTGTCAGGTTTCAATTTCTCCACCTGGCCCCCAGGCTAAAAATGCACTTCCTGTTAAATGTTAGACACAAGTGTAGTAACAACCTCAGAGAAACTTTGGCTTTTAAGAGCCAAGAGGTTGGGGGGGGGGGGGGGGGGGGGGGGGGGGGGGGGGAGGGGGAGAGGGAGACTGTTAAACTATACTACCAGTTTGAGACTGCAAAATCAATTTTCAGCCAGGAACTCCTGATTTATACTGGCTGGGTAGAATTGAAATTGCGCTCATGGGACCAGAAGATAGCGAAGGGCAAATTTTGAGCACACAGCCAGGAGTGTCCACACAAGATATTTTCAAAATACTCCACTTCAAATTACAAAAGAGCCCAGCACGTGCAACAGAACCCTGAGCACTTTTTAAACCCTGTTTCATGTTTACTGGAGTTATACTCCATGTAGTGTCAAGCACAAGTGATGTGCGACAGCCTTCCTAAAAGGGGTCTCCCACAGCTATAAGACCCAGCTCCGGAGTTATGTTGACACTTCTTTGTAGCAACACAAAAGTAATCATATAATTACAGCTGGAAGTAGAACACTCTCTTGGTACAGAGATTTGGGTGTATCAATGTACTCCTCTCCAAAACATGTTCATCAGTGCTGCAACTGTGCTTATTTAGCACAACATTGAAAAAAAAACACAAGCCATTGCACTTGATTTATCACCGCAAATTACTCCTTTATCACCGTTACTTCACCCAGTGTTACGCAGCGCAAAATTCTCTCTAGATTTTAAGGGCAAAATGTATAATTGTACTGCTGTGCGATTCAAGTGAGGATAATGCAAACATTAATGTGTCCACCATTGCATTTTACTGACGTTCTAGTGACAGAACCGTTCCCTTTCATCCTGTATCTTCAAATCTTCAATGGCCAGACACTCAAGCATCCGAACTGTTACAATCTTGCAAGATTATTTAATCCGAATTGATTCAATATTAAATCCACCAAAATTAATCTTTTTTGACCTTTGCTCAAATAAAAACTGAAAAACTGGTTGAAACAAACACGAGACACTATGAAGCCATTAACTTACATATGCACAATATATCTACTGATAGCAGTGTTTCATCAATATGAAAAATTACATTGAAATGATTTTGAAGTACATTAAATATATTTAGATGCAGGACAAAAACATCCATTTTCAATCTCTGCCAGCCCATCATATTGCAACTAAATGCTTCTGCTCTCTGATGCAAAACTCCATTTTTATTGCAGCACATGGTAAAAGGACAGGTACGACAGGCTCACTATAACATCTGCACCACCACCTAACATTTCCCATTTATATTATATTCTGTTGGATGCAGTTCTATGTTATAATCTGGTTCCTCGGCTGCTGAGCCTGCACCATTTATAGAGTGGGCCAGATTCAACAGCAACACGTAACTACAAAAGTACAACTTTCCTGTATGTATAGCTGCTCCAAAGTTGCAAACATGTCTGGGAGATTTAGGACAAAGAAAATAGAGGGGGAGAGGCGCGGAGGGGGTGGCGGGAGAAGAGAGGAGAGCAGGGAGCGAGAGAGTGTGGCCCCAAGAACAGAGAGAGGCAAACAAATACAGAAAGACACAGTGAACAAGTCGGTGAGGTGAGAGCGAGTAAGACAAGAGAATGACAGTAATACAGAAGTGAAATGCACAGTGCAACAGAGATAGACAGATACACACAAACACAGAGTGATACACTCAAAGAGACACACAGTCAGACAGGCACACAAAGACAAACAGGGGCAGTAGAAGAGAGACAGACATGTACTTATTGAAACCTTACTTTGTGTGAGACTCCAAGTCACTGATTTAAAAGTATGCTGCCAAACTAGTTCAACATCTGTATGTTTATGTTCAAATGTATAACAACTTAGTTAAACACATCAGCTCTATCATTTGGATTTTGCACTGTTCATTGGAGCTATGAGGAAACAGCCAATTCGTAGACAAACAAAATGTTAAGAACTGTTAATAAATCAAATTTACTTTCACTAAAAAGTAAACAGATATAGAATTTTAAGCAAAAGAATACAACATCCCTTCAAGACATTTAGAAAATTTGCCAGCTTTACCCAATCTGTGCACACTGAATCTTCAACCCAACAAATCCATACATTAACTGGGGTAGGAGGAGGGTTGAAAATACAGGACATATTAAAAAAAATCAAGTTTACATAAGAACCCCCTACTTTCCCATTTTTCTCAAAATAAATGCAAACTGCATTCTGAAGGTGGTTAACAAAAATCTGGGAGTGAGCTTCAAGTAATTAAAGAAGCAGGGTTCATAAACACGGAGAAAGATTTTGTAGGTAATGATCATTTGAACCTAGTGAATCAATTACAACCACACTCCATATTTTAATGAAATATACACACTATTCATAATGAGCATTTTCACAAATGACAGTTGACAGCACACATTAAGTCCTTGATGCATGAAGTCATGCAAAAAGAAGCACTAATGCCACACAATGCTGACAAGAACACACCAGTATTATCTGCCAACATTTCAATATCTGTACAGCCTCTAAAATAAATGGCCAGATTGCATTCGCTCCCTCCCCCCTTCCAAAACTTGCCATGGTTGAAAATTTAACAAGCTACTTACAATCCAACACCAATGGTATCACATGATGTCAATATAAAACAACTTTGAGTTGTCTAATAACTTAGTTTGCAGACCAAAAGACATATTAAATTCCCACCCAAGAACCCACACAACCACCAGACAACCTAGCGACGTTAGGTGCAACTGCAATTTTGGAGACAATGCTCAGTTAGGTGTACGGAAACAGAAAAGGAGGGGCAGGACAGAAGGAAGAGAAAAAAAACACACATACACAACATTAAACTAAGATCGTGACTTTTGTGCTGAATAAAGTTCTCAAAGGCTACTCTCAGTAAAAAGGTATTAATCATTGAATCCCAATGCCCTGGGCAGTATTCCCCTATCAAACTCAATTTACTTGGACTCAAATACAAACAAGATGAGTGACCTCATATGAGCTTCCCTCATTAAATGTTCATACAAACAAAACTATAGCAATATGTCAGTCACAGTTACAATAAACCAATGATACTATGGAAAGCTCTAGAGTTTTCATGAACAAATGAGAAGATTTAAATTTTTCTCATCTCAGCATGCCCTAGTAAGAACCAAAAAAGGGTTTGAAAAAAAGACAATTAGCATACTATGCATGGCAACTATACATAAAATCAGAAAATTATAATTCAGCTGTGGGTGAGCAAATTATGTAAAATCCTAATACAATTAACAAACTGCTAAACTAACTTCGCAAGTAAAAGAATTGCCACCGTTAAGGTTTGAACAAATTACTTAACAGCATTTACTTGTGTGCTTGAAATTTACCCTTATGCTCAAAACATTTTATAATTTTTTTATCCCCAAATGATTTATTAAACAATCTTTAGAATTATAATGGTTAACAGGCAGCCAGTATCAACACAAGGTTAGCTTTGTTTTGCTAGAATGGAAACAAAGTATGTTTTGTAATGCCTATGTAACCAGAGTATGTAGTGTGCCAAAACGCAACCTATTACACAAAGTTCAATTTACTCGTTATCCAAAGAATTTTGCTCTGAGTTTGGGAACACAAGTCTTTAAACAGATCTAGAACCATTTCCTGTGCATGACGAGGGTACAGTTTCAGTATGTGTACAAACCATATGATCCAATAGAATTTAATATATATCAATGGTGTCACCAAAAATGAGGAAAATATTATTAAGTCTGCAAAATGTTTCTATTCCAGCAGTCAAACAGGAACTTTACAAATATATGGGCTAAAAGGAGGGAAAACCGCCAAGATCCTTGTGTAAAAAATGCCAAAACTAAAGGATAATTATTTAAACCTGTTTTTGTCAAGAAAAGACATGCTCAATCTAAATGATGCACCAAAATTTGGGAATGAGGTAATGCATCATATACTACAATTCAGAACATGCGCCATGAGGGCTCATATATGAAAAAAAATGCTATCACCAGCTACCAATTAGGTCATTGGACTAATGATCTGCCACAATACTACAAAAAAGTTCTTGAAATGTTTATAAGAAATGCCATTAATGAAGCTATGCATTCAATTTCTATTGTTTAGATGGCAGAAAAAACATAACCTCTCTCAAGTGCTGAATGGAGCATCTAGATCTCACTCAAAGCACTATAGATAAAATTAGATACTATTTAAGACTGTACACACAAAATGCACACTTGGACCAGAAATAAATACCAAGATCTTCAATCAAATTTTCAAACAGGAAACTTTTTTTTTTGTGTTTGCAAAAACACAATACCCTCCCCCAGAAAAAGAGACACAATGAATTGCTTATTTTTCACACCTTGGCATTTTAAATGTTACAACACTGTGTTAAAAATATCATAATACTTGCGAGTTTTGAAGAAAAAACAACCGACATGATTGATACACACAGTTATGGGCCAGATGTGTTTTTTTTGGTAGCGGGTGGGAAGAAAAGCCCTCAATAATTGGACTGAAAAGTTATAACAGCTCTGCAGTCCATGACATTCCTTATTGAAATAGTTTCAACATATAATTCAGCCAACAAAAAAAACTGACAGCTCTGCAGAGAAAATAAGCAACAATCATGCGTTCCACATCACAGAAACTGACATACCCACAGAATAATCCTGACTGCATCAAAGCCGTGTGTTTCAGTCATTTGGTGTCTACAGTGAAACTCAAAAGCGCAAATGAATGCAGGTTTTTCGGCTGTACAGTAGTAATTAGATTTTAAAAACTGTTACAAAATCTACACCAAGTAACACACTGTTTCAAAGATTAGAAAAGGTTCACAACACCAAAATCAACTCTGCCATTTAGAAAACAAAGTTCATAAACTCATCTCCAAGAAACCCCTCACATGTAGTCATCCATTTCAGCTACTGGAAAAACCAAGTTCGATTGCAAATTTCTGCAGCATCTAACAGGTTAAGAACAAGAACATCAGGTATTCCATTGCGAGTGCTTTTTCATTAATGATAAAAACTCATACCTTGCCAACTATATTCCGAATACATCAGAAACAAGTATGCTAGCATTCAATAAATTTTTCAAGTTGAAATCAGTATTTTTTTTTCCAAGTGCGTTTTGGTACGAATGCAAACAATTGAGTAAGAGGGAGAATTAACTCCACAATAAATTAGCCGGCTAAGTACAGAATTAAACAATTACTGAAATATATGCATAGGAATTATTTCATATCTTCCACGCTGCCTTTTTAAAATCAATAAAGCATCGACAGGAGTGCACTACTGCAATCAACGATTAATATTTTGATTAAACCATCACTCAAAATCCACATTGTGAACAGTAAGAAAAAATTGCCAAATACTGATATGCATTTCAAAACCCAAATATACGCGTGCGTGCGTACACAATTGTTGCTAACCTGCAAATGGCAAATCAGTGATGCAGAGTAACTGCTGCAAATATAATGTATATTAAAATCAGTATGTGGGGCATGCATTTCATTGAAAACTCTTAATAAGTACCTGTTACTCCTGCAGATGGCACTGTGGAAGTTATTTTCAATGTTACCGGTGTCACGCTGTGTGACACAACAGCTGCTATCTTATTGTCAGGGTATATTATCATCAGATTGCAGAATCTGGCGACTGTGTTCCCACCAATCACAATATTCTCTGATTTTTTTTTCAGCTCTCCTGCCCTACATAACTAAAATTACAAATATCCAAAATAAGGGTTTTAAAAATTCAAAGTTACATATTTCACAACAATTAAATGTGTCCACTGAAGCATCTTTTAAAGCCTTTGTTGAAGCTTTTCCTTGAAAGCCTCAGCCTCTCCCAAAATCATGGGTTTGGGCTTCATATTTCTGCCCAGAGCTCTGACTCTGAGCCAAATTTGGATTGTACAGACTGAACATGTGCAGTGTACCTAATTTTCTAGGCTGCATTTTCAATTAACTCCACTGATGAGATATTTTTCTTCAGCTCCTAGCACTTTCTGCCCAGTAGCAATAATACTGAAAAACAAAAGAACAAATTGCGAAAGTTTTACTACAGCAAAATTTAGAATCAGTACCTTTTTAAAAAAAGGTTGCGTGTGTGGGGGGAAAAGATGACAGCTTTCCGATGACCCAACTGTTGCAGCTTTTATGTGTTCTATAAGCTTCAAAAAGTGCATTAAACTGAGGGAGAGAAATGTAACAGCTTGAGCGAAGGAGAGTGCAAGAACGAAAGTAGAGAGCGAGAGCAGAGCAACCAAGACAGACAAGAGTCAGAAAAAAAAGGTAGGCAGCACGAGAGTAAGAACAAGAGTGGAGATGATGAGAGGAAAGAGAAAAGTGTGCTTTCAATTAACGTTACTTCAATTTTCAAAAAGTTGAGTTTTGAAACCAATTAATTATCTCCATCTGATGTCAACGCTTATACCTCACACCTATGAAACAGATTCTGATTTCTAACACCTATGAGACAGAGAGAAAGGCATCTTTCCTTATTCTAATTTTTTTTTAAACCAACTAGTTGAATTTTGAAATTGAATAAAGCCTCTCAAGAGGGTCGGAGGGGGAGAGAAACTCACTGAGGGTAAGGGTGCCTTGTGGAACCAACCCTTGGGGAGAGTAAGTGGGAGTGGAGGAGAGTATATGGAGTGTTAAGGGTGAGGTCAGTGCAGCAAGGGAGATGGAAGGATAGAGGTTTAATAGGCAGTTTGAAGAGGAAGACGTAAGACTAGTGAAGGGATGGCAGTAGGAAGGAGAATGGGTAAATGAAAGGGTTGGAGACAGGAGGGGTTGAAGGGGAAGCACAAGTTATGGAGGGCAAGGCATCTGTTAATGGCTACTTTCCCCACCACACCAGCCAAGTGGAAAGAAGAAAAAGAGAAACAAAAAAAGAGGTAAAGAAAAAGAATGGGAATCAACACTAAGACGAAGAAATCAGAGACAGGTCAGAGTGACAATTTTCAATCTGGCTATATGCAATACTATGGCGGATGAACTCGTAACTTATTACAAAAACTACTTGCAATTGGTTTCCTCTGCTTGATTCACTTTAGAATAGAACTCTCCACCCCACAAAAATACACACACACAACTATCCTCAATGTAAAGACTCATTCATCAAGTAGTTTATTTACTTTTAATGAAATTCCAAAGCAAAAGCTGCACACACTTTAAACAAAGCTTGAAATTAAAGATTCATCAATGCAATTTGCATGTTCACCTACAACTGAGTCATAACTTCACTTACAATAAGAAAATGTCTTGGTCTGATACCTGCAGCTGCCCCACATTCAGGAATGTTTTTATATGATCCTTGAAATGGCTTTTGGTGTGAATGGAGCTGAAACAATCACACTGTACATTCAGACAATACACATACAGTTCTGCTTGCTTAAAGCTCCACCCACCGTGTGAGCAGCCACAACAGCCTAGGTCTCACTATGGCCTGACATTTAAATTCAGTTCCTTTAAGCAACTCCAAAGTGTTTCAAGGTTCAGGCATATTAAATATATTATTCTGCACACTATGTTACTAATAACTCTAATTGTCTCTAATGTGGGAAGCTTTGTTCTGATAAATAGCCACAAACCAGAGCTACAAGCTCTGCCATTAAACATTATTGCAGCAAGCCATCAAGTTATTTCACAACCAAAATTTTTGCTGTTTAAAGTTTACCAAGAGGCCAAAAAATCTGATACTTATTAAGTATACCTGGGTATAGTTAACTACAGGTCTCTAATGAGCTTCCAGAAAAACAACCACTTTTTCCACTGTTTGAAAAAAATGAACCAAGGAACTACCATAAGAAGCCACCCTGCAAATACAAGTAAACACAGGCTGATAAATCAAAAAATATTCAGACCACAAACTAATAAAAAGCATTCCAAAATGTTGAGTCCAACAGATTTTTTCTTTAAAAAACCGAAGCAACCAGTAAATTTTAAAAATCTGATTTCAAGATAGTATAACCCAATTTAAATCAACAAAAGGACACCAACAATTTGCTTCATTAAGTAAGGCAACAACATCCAGGCTCAATGCTCAATGTAATTAACATGATAACATTTCAACTTCTGTATTTATGCATTTGTTGTCAGTAACATCTCACTAAACTTCAGTGAAGTCAGATTTATACATACATACATAAACACACGCACCACAGGGCTGAAGATAAAGGGAGATATATAATGCAGTTACAAAATTTAGGTTGAGGGATCAAGAATTACTTCATATATTCATTTCCAAAACTTGAAGCATGAATGCTCATTTACAAAGCTTGGGAGTGAAAGTTCCAAAAAATGGGTTCACAAGTCTTTTTTTTTCCATAACCAGCACGAATATCAAATAACCACAAATATTATGTAGAAACTAGAGTACTAACAAAAACAGTGTTAAAAAGCAGTACAGTAACATTTTAAATATCCACAGACTAATGTAGCCTAGCTCAACTATAATAGAAAAAAATATTCCTCAACCACAAAATGCTTATGTCAGTGTCACTCTAGTGACAAGATTGTTTACCAGAACAGTTTTTTGTGGTTTTAGTATTTATGCTTAAATCCCATTACAGAATTCTGCAACTGTTACCATTCTTGCGAGTTTAATCTTAAAGTCTCAAAACATTTCATACATTCATCAGATTTACTACAGTAATTTCACAACAGATACCAAGTAGCCAAGAAACACAACAGATTAAAACTGTCAATGTATCAATTTTCAGGTTAATTTCAGAATTTCATTGCCAACTCACAGTTGATGTAGAAGCTAGATTGCAAGTATCAGATATTGAAGAAAACTATTTACGAAACCCTAAAAGATTTAATTGCAGACGACAATATAAGTGGAAACAGCTCAAAGGTTAAAATGGCACAAGTCAACCATTTTTATTTTGTATCAATGTGCAATCCTCTTTCAAAATCATGAAACTATGAACATACAGAAAACAAAAGTACAAGATCCTAGCACAAAGATTCAAGACAATAGAATCCAAAGGTCAAAATAAAACTCAAGATGGACACCACATTCCCAACCTATTATATAGATAACATATGTGAAGCCTTCATTCACGAACTAGTTTTCAAATTTCTTGGTTACTAACTTTGTCCCCACTAGTGTCTAAGTTTTGGCATGGGGTTATGCAACATGTGGCAGAGTACTCCTAGAAAGAAACACTCTTTTCGTAACAGGCAGAACAGTTTTACTGATTCATCATATTCAAGGATATTCATAACGACTACATTACATTGTTACTTTACATCACTTCTACTATTTTTCACCCAAGTGTACAAACAACAGATTTAAGTACCACAGCAATGACATGCCACTACACAACAAAAACTCGCAGCTGCTGTCTACCACATCATCCTGCACAAGTTTTTGCTAAGTGTTTGATCTCAGGGTAAGGGGGCTCCCCAACAGCTGAAATGTGTTTCCAGGCTGCTAAATTCACTATCCAGAAAATCTTCACAGAGCAGACTCAAGTTCCTATTCTTTCTGCAAGCATTCTTATATGTAAATAAGCAATTACTCTTTCACAGAAAGTAAGTAAAGCATCAGTTACATCTGGTGCACAAACACAACAAAACTTTTACTGTGGTAAGAGCAAACTACGTACATGAAACAAGTAAATTATAACATTTTAAACCTGAACGAGAATCTAAGCTAATAGCTAGGAATTCTAAGAATTTTCTCAGTAAATAGTATACAACTATCCTGCTGACAGAGTCAAATTACCTTGCAGTAGGCCTCTCTGGAGCTTTCCAGAGGCCAAAAGCTGTAAACCAGCAGCCATAGTTAAAACAATGCTTCACTATCTGAACTCAAAGCACCCAAAATATCCACAGCACTAGAATCAACACGAGCTTACGCAGGTGAGTGAACAAGATTTCTACAAATATTTTGATTGCATTCTTTAAATTTTTACACAGCTAGACAAGACTGTCAACAACCGGCACAGCAAAGTCAATTTCAAATGCCATGATTTACAGCTCTAGAAGAGGTATTCTATTGAAAGTCCCTGCTGGTTCTGGTAAAATGAGGTGAAAATCCAATAAGGAGCTCTTCATTTAAATTACTGAAAACATTTCCATGTATATGCAAAGTAATCTATCTGCAATCAAGTCATAAAACCATTTTTAAAGGCAACCCTGAAATAATCAAACACGAGGCAGCTTTGCAAGGAAAAAATCCTCCTAGAGATTTGATCTACCACACATGCCTCTTCAAAATATTGGACATATTGGACGCCTGAGAAACAGTAATCAATCATGAAAACTCCTCCAACTGTACAGCCATTTTATTGAATAAGAAAGAAGATGGAACTCACCTCGTAATTCATGATGAATTACATCAACTAGATTTGGCTCCTCTCCCCACCAGTAAATCCACAATTCCTTGGCTTCGGGTCTCACATCTCGTCGCCATACACATAGCAGATTGGCCTGTAGACATCTAATAAAGGTCTGCAGGATAGGATCATCTTGAGCTGGTGCTGAGATGATGGGACCACAGCCCCCTAGGCCCTGGAAACTGTACCTACGCCATTTGATGCCAGTTAGTTCAGCCTGTTGGTTGAGAAACATGTCAAATAAAAAAGTCCCCAGAAAAATTTTAAAAATCACCGGTCAAGCCTAAATCTATTAGTGGTGTTTCAAAAATATACAAGAGGATATTTTTCAAACTTTGGCAGAGGTGCTCAATATCACAATATCATACCTACTGCAAGTCAAAATAGGATTACAACTGTAATCAATTACAACATATGAATGAGGGGAAAATGTAATCATTGAAATTGTCAACCAATTCATGACAGCTACTTCTTAAACTCTTGCACTTTCTTTGAGCAGTAATTGATAATTTAAATACTGAATACAAAAAGTGTACTGTAACAAAGCATAAAATCTCCACAGGAAAGTAAATGTCAAATACATTAACATAGCCATAGTCTTTTAAAAACTAATTTAAAAGGTTTATGAAATACTGTAAATTACATATAAACATACTGTGTGCAGATTTATTTCGAGATTTTTTTTGAAGTATACCTTTTTAAATATTTACCTACTGGTGATTACTTTTATATGAATGAAACCCTCAACAACCTCATACGATTTTAAAAATGTAATCCACAATACGTAAACATGAGGGAAGAATACGTTCCTACAAAACACGCAATAAGGGAATGTAAATTGTGTGTTAACTAGAATGCATCGTGAACATTTAAAACAGCTTAAATATTAAGGAGGCAAGATTCTAAAAAGCTGTGGGTTAAACAATGCATTGAATCGAAATTGATAAGAGTGAAGAAATTTCAAAACTACACGACTACTGCAGAGAAGTATATAACATTAAAACTTCAGACAAGAGACATGATTTATTACTACAGACGGAGTATTAAGAGAATACGTGCACCGGAAAATGTAAATTGGGGGGGGGGGGGGGGGGGGAGAAAGAGATTAGAAAAAATACGAGAGAATAAATGCCATGTAAACGCAAACAGCATCAGTTACCATGTAGAGATTACGTTCAAACTCTCCCCCACCCCCCTAAAAACGGCACGCTTTAATTCGCCTTGAAATATGCAGACATTTTTCCAGTTCAAGATGGTGGATTAAAAGCTTCCAGATCTGTTAAGGTAAAATAATAATGTGCAATACGTAGTGGAGGCTTTAAGGAGAGGGGGGCGGAGGAGGAGGGACGTAAACATCAAAAATGAGGTGGGGGGGGGGGGCTAGGGAATAAACTCTAGACAGGAAAATAAGGCCATGTAAACGGTTATGCTAAACCATTAGTAGAAAATGGCTGCTCCCACACAGCCTAAGGCCCCTCTTTCTCTCTCTCTCCAGTCTCTCTCACACTCACCAGAGAGAATAAATTCGAATGGCAGTCCTCCAAGCTAGCACCGTTGGCCACCCAGTTTGCTGCAGTCATGCTCCGTGCATGACTTTCTCTCCGGAGGTCGAATTAAAGATTCCGTCTTGGTTTGCAAAAATAATAATAATATCTATACAGATCCGGGAGGGATGAAACAATCACCCCCCCGCACCGCCACTTCCAAAAAAAATAATAACGAATAAATATATATTTTAAAAATTATAACTAAAAAAAAATCCCCACAGCGAAGGAAGGAGTGACGTCCGCCGAGAGATTGTCCGCTTTAATTCAGGAGGCTCCCCCAGGTTTAATTATATATTTTTTGTGGTGTTGTTGTCTTCTTCTTCGTCGTCGCCGCCGCCGCCGTCGTCGTCGTTCACCTCCCAAGTTATAACAAAAATCAGTCCCCGCCGTCGCTGCTACTGCTGCTGCCGCCGCCAGTTATCCGCTGAAGACTGCTTTTTTTTTCTCCTCTCTCTCTCTCTCTCTGGCTGACTCTCGCTCCCTTGCTTGCTCGCCCTCCCTCTCACTCACTCACTCACATACACACACAGCGTAATGGCGACAGCGATGAGGCGGTCGGCATTTCCCCGCCAAGGATTGGCTGCACGCGCGTCACGTGGGCGACGCGCACCACCTCCTCCTCCTCCGACGGCAGCGGCAAAAGGGGGGGCGGGGTCTAGCGTCAGGCACGAGCCGCCGGACAGACCCACAAAGCTTGGCTGGATGGATGGATTGGATGGATGGGATTCGGTTGCTATGACGTCTGTGACCCGGTGGTGGCGCTAATCAGCATGAATCGTACTGTTTTATGCTATTAACCAATTAAAGAGATCACAAGGCCTGTGCTATGTATACAGTGTACTTACTCCATTATGTCAGCAGTTTAACACCTAGCACCTCTTTTTCAAATAAAAAGTAGTTTTGTTAGCAATTTAAATCTATAGACAAACATAATCTGATCAATTCATTAATAACCTCCTTACAGCCTCCTTCAAAATGTAATTAAAGCCCAAAATATTAAATGTTTTTTTTTTGCACTGTTATGGTTGCCATCCATTAAAACAATAAATTGGTTCAAAATCCCACATGTGAAGGTCAACAAAGAGGCATTCCCTTCCTCTTAACTGTACATTTATCTTGCTCTATTTCCTTTTTATAACCATTCAAAATGATCGCTGTGAGATATTCTAGCATTCATCAGAATTTCACATGTATTTTGTATCTTTAATTTTACTCTGTAAATCACATAATAAATATGACGCCCAATTTGTGGAATTTTAACAAATAACGATATCCGGGATCACAGGTAATAGTGTGGAAATTAACTGAATAAACAACCTAACTTTATAATCTGGAACAGAGCCAAAAATATCAACAGGAATAGGTTTTGGCATGGGGAAGGGGGGTTGGGGGAGATCTCTAGGATTCAAAATATTAACCAGGACACTCCCTGATATTTGATGACTCAAGGGAAAAGCCGTCTAAGTACTGTCATTTATTCCAATCAATTTAAGCCTAATGACAAATTGAATTGGCTGAAAGTAATAGGTTTAAACTTCCCAGACCTTTAAGGATAGTATCTTTTACAGAAGAAGCACCTGGCTTATGTTTAATATTATTTTCTTTCAACCCATGCTGTAACCAAATATTTAATTCCTAAAATAAGTGAATAGTATTCCAGGCAATGTTTAATTCATGATTTATATTGGGCCCAAAATATTTGTGGTTTAAAATAGGAACTTTTAAACTGTAAATATTTATTTCAAACAACAATTTTTAAACCTAGGGGGACCTACATGTTTTCCCTTTTAAATGCAACTTTTGTACGGCAAGTGCACAATCTCGGCTGGACCATAAATGAATTGCCAAAGCACAAGTAAGGCAGTTTCCCTCTAAGAGGAAAACAACATCAAAGGGCAAATCACTCCAAGCTGCTTTCATACGCCTCTTAACAGACAGTTACACAGTGGCTTTGGCAGATGCCTGGGAGCAGGTAGCCTGCCAGAATTCTCAGCAGGGGTGTAATGCATGGCAAGGGGAAAGGCATAAAAGAAAGGTGAGTTTAAAAAGAAACAGGGGATTATCAATGTTTTTAACAAAATTTTAAGTATTTTCCATAAATTATGATAATATTCAAGTTTCACAGCAGAGATTAATTTCAGAAAGGCACAGTTTATGTACTTATGACGCTGACCTACGCTTTTTGCCCTTAGGTTACTGCCAATCACTGAGCTAACATAGATTCCAACATTACAAAAACATCCATAGCCATATATTCACCCGAAAATGGATTTACAATTATTTACCCTGAAATGTTTCCTGAATAATGAAGGCAATGTGATAGCCACAGTGGTATATTTTTGTTCTTGGGAGGTGCTAGAGAGAATTGAGTATTTGTTGCAAGAAAGCTTTCAATTTGAATGCATTTACCTACTATTTTGGAGGCATCAATGTCTTGGAACAAATTCCACAAAAATGGGATGGTCAGAAAAAACAAGACTATCATCATGATGAACCAAGTATCGGTGGTCCGTAGTCACCGAATCCACTTTATTCTTATTTTCCCAAGGTACTTTCATTCACCCTGTAAAAATAAAAATATCAACATTATTTCAAATAAAGAAAAAGAATGACCAAAAATTGCTTGCAGAAAAAGTTGTGGACTGAACACCTCGATGACCATACAGTTCAACCATAACAGAGACTAACATTTCAAATCCTTGGCCATACACACAGCTTTCAAGCAGATTCTTGATCAATGTATGTAAATTCCTGGAAAATTAACTATTCATTTTTGCACTGAGACCCATCACACGCCTCCTACAAGCATATTAATATCAGCGTTGTTAATATTTTCACCATTCTATCATATTACAGCGCATTATGAAATCTTAAACCAAATCTTATAAAAGCTACCCAAAATTATTCTTACAGTTAAAAAAAATGAACACATAAGTACTTAATGTCATAGTATGGACTTAATTGGATCATAGTATCACATCTGGTTTATAGTCACAAAGAGTCTGTCAACTTATAACAATTTCTTTCAGGAAAATATTATCATGCCAATTTTCTAGTTGTGCATTTTCTTTCAGGTGCCATTTTAAACTGAAGCATGATGCTGTAACCAAGTTTTCTAAAGTGACACATATTGATAAGGCTAAATAAAAACATTTGTAACAACATACTCCAGTTCTCTCAGAATGGATTTGTGCTTGCTCATCCGGAAACATTTTCAACAAAAGCTATAATAAAACTAGTAATCAGTCATGGCATAATGCTTCGATTGTTACTGATGCTATTGCTATTTGACGATTAATCTAAAGATTGCCACCTGACAATAAATGCACAATATTAAAACTAGATTTTATTTAGTTGCATTTTCCTGCTGTAGTGTAATGCATGCTCAAATGTTTTTCTAAATCAATGTTTTTTTTATAAAATATGGTATTTCCATTCCTAGTTTCTACATTTGGATTCAGATTACATTCTTCATTAGAGTTTTCAAAGATTTTTACCCTGCACAATAAAGATTTTTATTTCAGTTATGAAACCACTGGGGTTAATCATCCATCATGCAGTAATAATAATGGCTGTTGATTAATTTCACTAAATAAAATATAACTATAAGTGAATAATTAATCTATAAAGTACAAAATAGATTCTTTTTGTATAACATATACCTAACTGCAGGATAAGATAAAATCTACTTTTTTAAATTACTTCTTTTAAAAATTGCCTACTTTAGACACATCGCATGCACGGTATTTAAGACTGCTGTATTAATATGTCTATTATACATTTCTACTGATGGCCTTGTCAGAAAGTTCTTTAGATTAATTTTGAAAATGCTGGCATTATTGATATACAGTACTTTATCACTGTCAATGGATGAAAATGGTGGTAGTTTAATAATTTGAGGAGTTCATTAGTATTTTTTCAGGAAGATAAAAAGTATAACCTGATCATTTAAAAAAAATTTAATCGGGAAAAAAATCTCTATGATCTACTGAATTCTGCCTTATAATATTTAGGATACAAAATTCATCAAACAAGTTTGCAGATGCTATATTCTAGAAAGTAAATATTATGCATATCATGAAAACTGCAAGGGACTATCTGCTCAAAGGATTATGACACATTCTCTGATTGCTTTCAAATTATTTGTACTAGAAGTCTTATGCTTCATCAATTGCATGCTTTATTATTAATTATAAATATTTATTGAAAATAAATATGCATAATGTGTCTGCTGCTTCTCTATTGATGTTTTTAAACTGTATTATAATAGGGATTCTCCGTTGCAAGGCTCTTCTCAATATGAACAAAGCCAAGTGGAGTCATGTGACAAATGGCTCGAGTGTAAACATAGATTAAGCCAGATTCATGGGTTCAGCAGCCACTGAAAATGTTTGCATAGATTCCAAAAAGTCTATGATGTGGAGCACGACTGCAGTAGAACCACAAACTTTAATAATGTTAAAGGAAAGGAGCACTGCATTAGTAACTTCATAATATGTTTCAGGGAAGGGAGAGCTGCTTCCTGTAAAAGCAACTTTATTTGTGGACGCTTACATTAGTAGTACACCAACAAAGAGGCCTCCACTGCCTCCAATTATCCTCCAATTTTTTTAAAAGGAAAGACACAAAACTTTTCTTTGGGGTAGATTGCAAAGTTGTGTTGCGTGGCTTTAGCTTGGGGTACCCTCTTTAACCCCTGAGCACAACAGTAATATTTCTGCACATGGTCAAAATATAACAATATAACTTTTTATTTATTCCAAGAATGCAGACAGTGTTATATAGATCTATAAGTTTGTTTAATTCCACTTTACAATAACATGCATAATTTACAGACATTAATCGCTGAACACTGTTTCGGTACTCAAAATCTTTGAAGAATATTTGACTGAGCGACACTTACCTGAGTTAAAATCATTCATAACAGTTGTATTTGTACCTGACAACTTGAAAACATTTGTCATTCTGATGTAGAAATGCAAAACATCTACTCCAATCTAGTTCCAGGCAATCTTTATAAACGTTACCCAGGACAGGAAAAACATTGCTGCAAAGATCTCCTACAGTTTCCTTTTTCACCTTGTTTACGACAATTTAACTTCATTACAAGCTTATGTTGATAAAAGGACATATAACAGATCAAAGAAAGACCTTGGGCTTGATTTTCGAGCGAAGTAGCGGGTGCGTTGGGAGCAGGGGGGCTCCGAAAATCGCAGAAATCCCAAGCACATTCCACAGACTTCCGGGTTCCCCATTGACGCGTCCGGGTGTGCGCGCGCTTCCCGAATGCAGAAGTCCCACCGACAATTAAAGCCAGCGAGATGATACTTTACATAGTTGTTGAGCTCGCTGAAGTACTTGAAGTACTTAATTGTCTCCACATTTTGGCTGGGGTGCAATTTTCAAGCATCCTCAGGGTCTCTCCCGTGCTGTGGGAAACACTCCCTGTTGCAACAGACGTGTTTCAGCCAGCAGCCAGTTGGAGATGCAAATGATTATTTGACAGATGGGGAGAAAACGTCATTTATTGCAGCAGGGCACTCTGTCACTTCAGTCAAAGGTTTGGCTGCAAGATCTTTGCATTTTCACTCAAATTTCTTACTTTCCACTCAAAATTCTGCTGTTCAAACATTTAACTACTTTGTGGACCCCCTCAAACACACACCGTCAGAATGGGGGGAGGCGCAATGGCTGCATTCACCATTACATCCGAGGACGAGCAACATCACCAGCCTCGCCTGGCACAGCGTCCACCTCCACCACGTCGAGCTCCACAACACAGTGCAGTGCCACAGGCACCTGCACAAGAGCACAAAGGGCAACAACAGAGGGAGCGACATCGCAGGAGGCACTATCCTCACCACAGGGTCTACAGACTGAGGCTCAGCTTCCTGGACCTCTCTGAGGAGCAGTGCATGTGGAGGCCCAGAGTTAATCGCCAGGTAGTCGCAGACATCTGCAGCCTCCTTCATGCCGAGCTGATCCCGGCTGGGCCGAGCAGCATCTCCTTACCTGTCGCTGTCAAAGTCACCACTGCCCTCAACTTCTTCGCCTCCGGATCATTCCAGGGTTCCACCGGGGACATCGCCGGGGTCTCTCGGTCATCTGCACACAAGTGCATAAGGTAGGTCAGCGACTGCTGGTTTCGCAGGCCTTCGCAGTACTTCAAATTCCCCATGGACGACCTCAGCCAGACGGAGAGGGCAGTGGGATTCCACTCTGTGGCTGGCTTCCCACGGGTACAGGGTGTAATCGATTGCACCCATATAGCAATCTGAGCACCTCCACACGAGCCAGGACTGTTTATCAACAGGAAGGGGTATCATTCCATCAGCACTCAGCTCATTTGTGACCACCGCAAAAGATTCCTTCACGTGTGCGCCAGATTCCCTGGCAGCTACCATGATTCCTTCATCCTCTGGGAATCCAACATCCTACCCCTCTTCCATGCACCAAACACCCTTAAGGGCTTGCTCCTCAGAGACAAGGGATATCGCCTGCACATGTGGCTCATGACACCTCTGAGGAATCCCATCACGGAGCAATACCGTCGATATCACGACAGCCACTTCACCACCAGGTCTACAATTGAGCATGCTATAGGGCCGCTCAAGATGGGCTTTAGGTGCCTTGATCATTCTGGGGGAGTGCTTCAATATGCACCAGACAGAACGGAACGCATTATAGTAGTGTGTTCACAACATGGCACAACAGAGAGAGGTGCCACTTGAGGAGGCCCCATCCACGTCTGCCACCCATATTGAGGAGGAGGAGGAGCAGGAGTAACTCATGGGCAGAGCAGTGGCTCACCTGGCTGCTCGTGAAGCCAGGGAGTCACTGATATGTGAACGCTTCTCCTAACATCAGACAGTGTGAACAGTCCAGTCATCACACCACCTGGATAGAGCAGCGCCCACACCAGCCCCCCCCCTCCAACCCCCCCTGCATAAAACAGTCCTGCAACTACACATACACCCACTGTAGAGTGACCCAATGGGTGGCATCAAGTGTGGGCGTTCATGATGAACCTCATGAAAGGGCCTTATTACAGAAGCCAGTCAAGAATGGCCAAGATGTGGCAGTAGTGGTGACAATAATAATATTTAATGTGTGTTTAATAAAAAGCAAATATAAATAAAAACATGACAAACTGTCAAACAAACTTGTGCATCCCCTTCGTGCTTACTAAACCTTCGTCTTTCACTTCCGACTACTTCTATGTGGTGCATCCCCTGTGGCTGCAGCAGAGCTAGTGGCAGGTTGCTCGTTTTCATGCCCTGAGCGATTAGATGCATTGGGCCTACGCCCTCTGGGTTTTGGAGCCCGTGAGGGCCCCTCCAAAGACTGCTCCACCTGCACCTGTGCAGGGGCAGACTCGGCCACCTGGAGAGGAGGCAGCATTGCGGGTACTGGTTGAGGGGGGGGCAACCGGTGAGAGGTGGGAGTGCTTTGAGTGACGTCCCCACTTCCATGTCCCCTTTCGCCATCATCCTTCCCCTGGGCCAGGCCCACACCACTCCTACCACTCTGCTGGACGACAGTTTGGAGGACATGTGTGAAGCCTTGTAAGGCCAGTGCTAGTGTATCTGCCTGCATGTTTAAAGCGGCAGAAAGTTGTTCATGATGAGTCTGAACGGCCGTTATGAGGGCCTGAAAGGACTCATCTGTGAGCAGTGCATGAAGCTCAATGGAGTCCAGCCTACTCTCTATCGCAGACATTCCTGCATTTACCTGCGACAGTATCTCAGAGATGCCCTCACATCCCTGTGACACTATCTCAGAGATGCCCTCATCTCCCTGTGACAGTATCTCAGGGAGTTGTTCATGTCCCTGTGACACTATCTCAGAGATTCCCTCCCATATCCGTGCCACCATTCCACTCATGCAGGAGTTGGACTCCTCCATCCTCTGCGCTGTTGTGGAGAATGCGCTTAGCACCTGTTCCAGCATCTCGTAAATGTATTCGATCATTCTCCTTTTAAAGGATGGCCCCCAGGTTTCAGCATCTGTGTCCAGCTGAGCAGAGCCTGGAGAGGAGTGCTCCCACCGACGCGGACTCTCCACAGTGGCTCCTGCCACCAGTGTCTGTTCGTGCTCACATGTGTTTGGTAACTCACCAGGTGTGAACCCAACTAACTGAGGACTAGGACCCACCGAGGTGTGAGTATCTGCGCTGGTGGATGGTTCGCTCAGATGTGACGGTGCACCCTCAGAGGCCGGCAGGTTCTCTGAGGAATCGGCCTCTGCCGTCACAGCAGTCACTGAAGGCCCTATAAGAGAACAGAAGGCAATATTAAGCATCATCACAGATGTGTCTTGTTGCGATGAGCATATTGAGGTGCTAAATATGGTAAGGCATGTTAACATCAATTCATATTGTGTGTGCTAAATGTTAAAGTTATGTCACCAGACTTTTGTCGGGTGCCAGTCTTGGCGTCCCCGACAGACAGGCACTCAAGGGTTCTGCTGAGCTCCAGCGCCTCCTGCTCCACGTCTGTAAGGACGACAAATTGTTGCCGCCCCCCTCCGGTCCTCACCCTCTCCCGTGCATTCTGAGCTCTCTTGTCCTATAAGGGTAGAAAGTATAGACGCGTGAGTGAGTGATGGTGACATGGCCAACCGATGAATGCATTGGTTTGGGTGCGGCTGACCATGAAAGAGATGCATCAGAGAGTGAGTATGAGACAGAGCCATGACATTGTATGAGGATTGGGTTGAGTAGTAGTGGTGGGGTGACTAATGGGGAGGTGAGGAAGTGCAGGTAAGTTGAGGATGAGCCTTAAGTGGGTGTGAGGAGTGATGTGATAGAGTAGTGTTGGCAGTGCAGAATGAGTTGGGGGGTGGGGGCGGTGATGTGGAAGATGGAATGTAGGAGAATCAGTAAGTTTACTCACTTTAACTGACCTGGTTAGGTCATTGAAGCGCTTCTTGCGCTGGACCCAGGTGCGGGCGATGTTGCTGCCGCTGGTGACCTCCTCTGCCACCTTGAGCCAGGCCTTCTTGGTAGCAGAGCACTTCCTCCCGTCCGCCGGGTAGAAGACATCCTTCCTCCTCCTCACCCCATCCAGTAGCACCTGAAGTGAGGCTTCACTAAATCTTGGAGCAGCCTTTCCCCTGGGCTGCTCCACTGTGGTGTGTGGGTGTTTGCTCCAGGAGCAGCCATTGGAGGACTGCCCCTTTAAACAGAGCTCCCCCAGCTGACAGCCTGTGATGCGGGTGCGCAGTCCGTCTGCTGCGCAGCTTTCAGACGGCAAACCCGGAAGCCACGTTAAGTGGCTCCAATTAACTCGCGATCGCGTGGAAAACGGACATTTTTTATTGGGCGGGTTACCCACGTGCTCAATCACCACCCCCCCCCCCCCCCAACCTGCTGCCATCCCGCCTTCACGCTACTATCAGGGCCCTTGTGTTCATATAGCACCTTATCACATCCTTACGCTATCCCAAGGTGCTTTACAACCAATAGATTACTTTTGAAATGCAGTCACACTTGTTTCGTAGGCAAACACTGCAACCAGTATGGGCACAGCAGGGACCAACAAACAAAAAATGAATGAATGAATAGGGAGAAATGTTGGCCAGGATGCTTGGAGAACTCCCTGCACTTCTTTGAATAATAACCTGAGCAGGTAGACAGGGCCTCCAAAATCTCATCCAAAAGATAGCACCTCAAAATAAATCACTCCTTTACTGCACTGTCCCGGAGAAATTTTGAATTTTAAAATGCAGCTACACAATCAATGTAAAAAATTGCAAAATTAACTTTGGTTTACATTAATAGTCTGTTAATATTGTAGTAACCTTAAGCATTTCTAAATTTGGAATAGGGTACTTAGCAAATTTAGTAAACCTACATCACATCCCTTCCCCCATTATATGTACGTGAAGTCAGGTCCAATTCACAGTATGAATGTGTTTTTTCCCCTACCTCTGATCTCTTTATTGGCCCTGAACATCTGACCCTTTCATCTGATGTAGTGTTCTTTCTTTCAAAATGACAATATCTGGTGATTAAAAATCAGTTAAATGCCCAGCACTTCAGAATATTAAACATAAAATGTTTGCAGTCATTTTGTAATGTTACAACACTTAAAGAAGACAATTAAAAAAAACAAAAAGTTGCTATACTTTTTCTCAGCTGAGACAAACAGAAGTGAACTTCATGCCACAGCACTAGTGAAACAACAGAGTAAAGTGCAGAAACACATTCTTTTGTGCTAATCTATTTTTATCATTCTGGCAATTGTTTCCTCAAGACCTACTTAAAAGCTGTATCTTTTAGATGAGATTGCATTTATTGAGAAGGTCCTTTGCAGTGTTTTAAGTACACATTTGCTATCGTATTAAGATCTGCCTACAGATTGTTTGCAAATTTCAATTGCCGACTATTGTAAAGTGGATTAGAAAAGCATACCTAACTTTGGAACATTTCTTGGTTTGCAATATTCTGTGGTAAACTGCACTATATTTTATTTTGGCATAGGTATTACTGCAGTTTTCAGAGCTTTGGGTACTCCTGAACTAAGTTCGGGCACCTAGCTAAAACATGTGTTACCAACATATCCATTTTAAGAGTCAATAGAGGATGTATTTTGCATCTGATTTTTAAAAAAGTAAAATTATAATTACTGTACATTGAATGATATATGAATAACATTGGAGAAACATACCAACACAGGCCTGATATTGCACTGTTGCCACAAAATGTATAAAATCCCACTATGGATACCAGAACTTATTTGTAAGCAGTTTGATCCTACCAATGTGAAAAATATAGTGGGGTTTTAAAGCGGTAAATAACATGAGAATCTAAGCACAACTTGTAGACACAAGGGGAATCACACTGGCCAAACTGAATACAAATCCTTTATTTTCCAGTTCTGATGAAGGGTACACAACTAAAATGTAGATTGTCTGCACTCTCCAGAGATGTTGACTGACATGGTGTTTGTTTCCAGCTGTTTCCGTTTCCTTTATTTTGCTTCATGTTTTATTAATTTAACTTTATTTCAAATACAATCCATATAAAAAAGTATAAAATATAAAATCATAAATTAAAAAAATACAAACATAAATTAAACAATTGCAAACAGGTAAGATAGCCTGACCCAGACAATTTGTGTATGAAAGCATCTTCTGCTTTATGATCAAAATAGATTAGCGAGTCTTTGCAATTGAAGGACTAGAATTGTTTTTAACTGAGACAAATGATTTCCACCTTAATTCACCAAAGTTTGGATTCTCCAATCTGTACTCCCTTTGAATACTTCTTCCTGCTGGGAGCACAGGATTCAGGAATTTATCCTATTGTCTTCACTTAGAGTGTTTGAAATAAATGACCAAGCAAAGTAACAGAAATATAATTATTGAGGTTATTCAAAATACGATTAGATGCTATCATGGTGGTATCAATGTACCAGATGGATGAGCTTTGATGGGCAGAATGGTCTTTTCTCATCCCTGATTTTTCTTATATTCAGGAGAGAAAATTGGGGGAAATGCCCATCGAACTATCACTCACCGACAGTCAGCTTTTTGAGTTAGATCATTTTATTATAGTCTCTGGTTTGTGAATTTTTGATTTGATGGAATTCAGATATTATGCTACAGACGTTTAATGTAAATGATGGGTTATGTGAGTAAAATATTTATATTTAAGTTACGGAAGCACAGAACTAGGTTAGATGTCAGGAGGTTCCTCTTTTCACAGAGGATCATTGACCTTCGCCAACTAGTGCAGTGAGTGCAGATTTGCTGCAAACATTCAAAAGGGAGCTGCACGAGTTCCTGCAGGTGGCTGATAGCGCTGCATACTAAGGTAGATGGGATGTTAGGTGATGTATCTTAGGGTCACTTGTTACCTCCTGGAACTTGTTTTTAATCACCTTCAGAAGTTAGTGAATTATTTGTTTTCCCTGAATTTGCTTAGCGTATTTTTTTTAACCTTTTTTTGGTCTCTCCCAGGAGATTGCATTGCTGTTGGTAGGCGGGAAGCATTGAGGGTCATGTTGCCTAGTTGCAACAAGACTTAATGGGGCAGACTCTCTGCACCAGCTGATCTTTTCCTTCCTGTCTTTCTCGTAAGTTTTGTAATATGTTCAGATAGCATTATGAATGAAGGCTGATATTGTGTTGGGTCAAATATTTGGTGCCACAGTAAATATTCATGACAATAGTGGGAAAGACAGAGTAGTTTCTTTGGCTTTTCTATTTACAGGTTTTACTCGACTCTTGTGTACCATATTGACACCTATCAGCTGTAACTAGGTATATTTTTGTTAAGATGATGTAAGTCTGCTATGAGAATTTCCAACTGAACATTGTAAAAGTAGAAATTTTAATGATTAGCTCTTTAATTACAATTATTGAGTGCCTCATCTTCGTATCATGCAATATCCTGCAACATTGACCCACTGCTCGGATTTTTTTTGTCAAGTATTAGATCAGCTCAGGAAACTGAATGGAAAAAGAGCACCAGTTTTGCTGGCTATCCCCTATGATACATTTACACTGTGACTGTAGCGTCCAAGTGAAGCAGTTTCATTTTGTGTTGACACTAAAGTTATGGACCCAGAATTTCCATAGATGTTCTCCCAATTTCATGCTGTAACTTTGACAGGTAATTGATCTCCATTCAAAACTAAGGCAGGAGATTGGGAGAAGTCCTATGGAAATTTAGGGCCGTAGTGTAAATGAAGCCTAAACCTGGAGGAAAGAGTCTCACTTCATTTTGATCCAGATCAAGCCTTAATTCTGCATTCACACTACATAAATTTAGCACTGGCACTGGAACCTGCTTTGCAATGACACGGTTACAAATTCACGTCTGCTATAGATATCTTAAGATGTTCAGTGGCATCAGTCGCTCCCATGGGTCCCAAGGTCCGATTGTCTCACTTTTATGGGCGTTGAGTCGCACTATACTATACCTACTTATACGATAGTGTAGCCCAGGGAAAATTACAACAGCATCGCCTTGTGATCTTGACCAAATATTTGTGTCTGTTGTGTGACTGCTCCTTCAATCTCTCTGAAGACGGACCGAGCAGACATTTGGTGAGACGAGGTCCAATACAAATCGACGTGCTGCTTTATTTCACAGTAAAGTGAACATACAGAATGGCAGTTATGACCGGATTCACTCAATTCAAACAGTACAACTTAGAAAAACACTAATGCACCAATGTGAAATTTTCCACTTGCCACATCAACTGTCCATGTGGCCTCTCTGAGTCAGACAGCTAATTATACGGTCAATTATTGACTTATTATGGTCAGTTTTGTTCTGTGGGATCGAATCCATAAGTAATAGGATTGATATCCAAATTTAAGGATCTTACAATTATCAGAGAGAGGAGACTATCCTCCAGTTTTCTGAAATGAACTTTAGATTGGGTCTTGAAGGACAGTGTTCCAACCCGCTTAAATTGTTCTAGGGTGGTAGTGCAAAATGGGCGATAACGAATTGACTGCCCGTTTCGCACTCCACCCAATTTTATTTTCCAAAGACTTCAATGGAAAGTAAAATCGGGCATGGTGTAAAATGGACGGTCAATCCGATCCTGTCAGTTTCCACTGAGTGGGTTAGGTCATAATTACCCCCCCTTATGTCTTCAGGTTTTAACATAAGAACACAGTAATGTACAGGGCTTGAAAAGACCATTGCAGACCATCTGGCCAATCCTAGTGCCTAGGAAATATCATATCCTATGATACCTCTCATACCCTCTATTAAAGTTTTCTCCAACCACTTATCCACCTATGTTGAATTTGCTGAGACAATCACTGCCTCCCAAGGTAGTACATTCCATACACTCACCACCCTCTGCATAAAGTAGTTAAATCGACACTGTGTGTGCACTCTCCATCCTTTAGGTTTGAGGCTCTGACCCCTTGTGAAATCTGTGACCACATCAAACTTATTGATGTTCATCTTATCTATACCCTTTAGGATCTTAAATACCTCAATGAGATCATTCTTGATACAGAATTGTACATGGTACTCCAAGTCAGGCAGGAGCAATGCATGGTACCAGTTCAGAATTACTTCTTCAGATTTGTGCTCTATTCCTCTGGCTACACAGCCCAATATCCTATTTGCTCTCTTTACTGCTGTCACACACTGCACTAATGGTTTTAGAAATCTATCCACCTGTACCCCCAAATCCCTCTCGTGTGTCATGGCCTATAGAATAATACCACTTGGTTAATGTTTCCTCAGCTTATTATTCTTCATTAAATTAACTAATTACAGAACATATGCTTAACGTTGCATGAAGTCACAAATACTTTATTTATGATTCAATTGATTATATCTGTCCAGACTGAATGCAGGAAAGCAGAACTATACTTAACAACTCAGGTTGATGATTAAGGACATTTTGGGTCATCACTAGTGCTGGAGTATATCTGATACTTTAGGAGGCTTCGTTATTGAACAAGTATATTTGAATATTTAAATCACTATTTAACCTGGATTGCTGTTGCACCAGTATGTTGAATCTGTGACCATATCAAACATACTGATGTTTATCTCATCTATACCCTTCAGGATCTTGAATACTTCAACAAGATCATCCTTGATCCTTCACTTCTCCGGTGTAAATATTCCCAATTTCTGCTGCCGCTCCTTATATCCCAGCCATCAGTTTAGTTGGTATTTTGAGTGTGAAAAATGAATGACAGGAAAGTTAGCAACCATTCTCCACATTGTTATCTGCAATTGAATTTGTTTTAACTCAAAAAACATGTGCTTTTTGTTAGCAGATAATTATTTTCTTGTAATAAACAATTTTTCTTAATAAAGATGAGGTAACGCAATGCCATCGCAGGCCCACGTGCAGCAGAATGTAAGTAACGTCTGAACATTCACCAAAACATGTCAGTGTTAATACTGCTCATAGTTGGTGCTCTTAACCGGTTCAAAATCTGCGCCCTGCTTTGAGAAATATTTTTGTTCTGTGAGCACTAAAAAAGATTTGTTTAATGTTATAAGAACAATATAACATTGGCCCCATTTATATTTTCCAGATTATATTTCCTATCTTCAATCAGCTCTCTCATCTTTGTACACATTGTGAAGTTATACCTACTTTGATTTCTCCACAAATTGGTGTGATCTGTCAATCCATAAAGTTGGCATTTCCTTCTAGCTACTCTGGTGGTGCAACAAAGTAAGTAACTCAGTGCTGTTCACACATCACCATTTAGAGGACCTCACCTTCAAATTCACAACAAATGAAAATTTCCTGCATTAATGTGTAGTAAAGGAAAATAACAGTTTTAAGAAATTCATTAGTTTTACAAGGCTGAAACCCCTCAATAGGGGGCTGATGGGCTGGCGGTCCTCACATCTAGGTCTAGCAAAAACTGAGATGAAAAAGAAAGGACATCAACCTAATTTTGTAGCGTCAGTACCTCCAGTTTTGTTAATGGTCCAGAGGCCCTGTCCAAGAACAAAGGCTCCATTATTATATACTGTATCTGGGGATATTAAAAAAAAATGATCACCTTCAAATCTCAACTCCTGCAGCACCTGAGAGGACTGAAGGATAGAATGGGCTGCTAAGTGGCAAGTAACATTCAGCCAGACAAGTGCCAGGCAATGACCATCTCCAACAAGAGAGAGTCTAACCACCTCCCCTTGATATTCAATGGCATTACCATCGCCGAATCCCCCACCATCAACATCCTGGGGGTCATTATTGACCTGAAACTTAACTGGACCAGCCACATAAATACTGTGGCTACAATAGCAGGTCAGAGGCTGGGTATTCTGTGGCGAGTGACTCACCTCCTGACTCCCCAAAGCCTTTCCATCATCTACAAGGCACAAGTCAGGAGTGTGATGGAATATTTTCCGCATGCCTGGATGAGTGCAGCTCCAACAACACTCAAGAAGCTCAACACCATCCAAGACAAAGCAGCCCGCTTGATTGACACCCCATCCACCACCCTAAACATTCACTCCCTTCACCACCGGCGCACCGTGGCTGCAGTGTGTACCATCCACAGGATGCACTGCAGCAACTCGCCAAGGCTTCTTTGACAGAACCTCCCAAACCCGCAACCTCTACCACCTAGAAGGACAAGGGCAGCAGGCACATGGGAACAACACCACCTGCACGTTCCCCTCCAAGTCACACACCATCCCGACTTGGAAATATATCGCCATTCCGTCATCGTCGCTGGGTCAAAATCCTGGAACTCCCTTCCTATCAGCACTGTGGGAGAACCTTCACCACACAGACTAGAGCAGTTCAAGAAGGCAGCACACCACCACCTTCTCAAGGGCAATTAGAGATAGGCAATAAATGCTGGACATGCCAGCGAAGCCCACATCCCATGAACGAATAAAAAAAATGGACCAAATCATTCCCAGAATATGAGTGGGCAAATGCAATGAGCAAGGATTACCTGCTGGCCAGAAGGCCAGCTCGTGTCTCAGATAAAAGAATGCAGCTATCTAAGTAACAAGGTTTTATGCAATCATTTGACCGTGTACAAAGCACCCTGAAATATCTGGCAGAGACTACCAACATTTGTACAATTGTGCCTGACCACTTAATATAATTGCAGTCCATAAAGGAGTGTGTGGCAATTTCAGCGGCATCTGCAATGGAGCACCCAGTGACAGAGGTCCTACCATTTGGATTGTCTTTCAGAAGTGTTCAGATGGTGCTATAGAAGCCTTTGGTTCCAATCCACAATAAGCTCGCTGGTCCATCTGATTGGGGAACAGATGGAGGCTGCCATTACATCCAGATCTGTCAGAGGCATAGTGAAGGAATGCCCAGCAGAAGGGGCATGGTTACAGTTGGCTGCTAACTCTAAGGGCGTCACCACATCCAGTCCATCCAGCCCCCTTCTCAAATGACAGAATATGTGCCAGGCATCAGGCAAAACCAGCCAACAATCAGAGCATCAGATATGGCAGAACCAATTGCAGGACAATCGCATGACCCAGCACAACGATGCACAACACCATGTCAATTCCAAGCGGCATCCACTGCACCCGGAAGCCAGCCACCTCAGTACTCATGGTATTGGGGAAGTTCCTAGATTAGGATTTAGAACACAAAACACCATCACCAAAATGAAGCCCCGGAGAAAAATACATTGAGTTTATTTTTTTAAGCATTTAGCCCGCCAGTGCAGAATAAGGTGCCAAAATATACTTCTTTCATCTTGTATCACTATACTGCCACTGGGGCATTTTCAAAACAACTTGCAGCATTAATTTCCCATTGACTTGCTGAACAGCACAGGAATTTATGGCTTGCAGTTACATGTGCTGGCACTCCCTGAGATGGAGTGAAAGTTGGCATTGTAGGAATCAGTTTACAGTTCTCTTCTTTGAGGATCTTCATGTTATGCTGAACTCTGGAAAATATTTCCCTTCCAGTGGATTTTATCTGGGATATTGGAAACAACGATTAATCGCTTGTCAAGTCTGATTCAAAACCTAGTAAAATGCAACAAAAAAGATTCCAAAAAACTGGTCAGAAGTCATCAAAAACCCAAACTAAAAAGCCTGTGTCGCTTTAGCAACTACCTTCCACATGCAACTTACATTTATTACCAGTTGTGAGTGAGTGGAAATAGTGCTGGGTGGTACTTCTGTCTCAAAATTGGAAATACTTAGGGGTTTCAAAAGCCTAAAAGTCCGATTAATTGAGAGAAAAATTCTGCAGACATAAAGTCCGAAAGTTGGAAAACTGTGCATTGCTTTCATCAGGATATGGACAAGATTACTGGACACACAAATCCCTAGTCCCAACATCCCTAAATTCCACCCACTGGACTCAACCTGTTAATCAAACAATTGGTCCCCACAAAGTCAAATCCCATTCTTGACCAATACTTCAACTCACCTGATCGCACTGCAAGGTGTGTGTGACACCTTCCACAAGTGCTGAGCGTGATGTAGAGGCGGAATTACTGTTGGAAAATCACGAAGCAATGTTGAAGGTGTCCCTACGATGACAGCAACTCAGACCGTCCCACTGTCCTTACTGAAGGAGGGGACATGTTGATAGAATATGTCAGTGGGAGAACTATAAATGGTAAAAAGTCCAAATTCCTTTGTTCATTTCAATGAATGTTTATGCTGTAATAATGAAGGTAATTTCCATTGAAATAAGTAGCTAGGTAGATCATACACAAAATAAGCATTTAAGTAGCAGATTAATAAAAAGGTGCAACCACTGAACTTTCAAAATATCTCTGTTATTCCATTTGTACTGCAGCCCTGAAGAGATTTTTTAAAAATTTAAATGAGGAAGATCCAAATTGAACATGATCTTGAAGTGTTTACATTTAAGACGGCCCAGATTCAGACTATGCATTGGGATTCTTAAGATGCCAGTTCAATGCAGGTGCTGAGTTTTCCTTTCCAACAACAAATGGCTGGAGATTTGCATCAGGTGTTTATATCAGTCTGATGGGAATCCCGAGTTTTGAAGCCCAGATGGACTCCAGGTGCGATTAATGGAATAACTGATGTTAGGGGACAAGATATTGCAAAAAGAGCTGCAAGATCAAATCAAGGGTTGAATAAATTTTCAGAATGCTGCTGCTTGTAAGTTAGTTATTTTATTTACATCACATCTAAAATAATTACATTTTTTTAAAGACCGGTGAGGCTCATGACCTTGAATTTTCCATTAAGCATATATCCTGTTGCTCAACAGAGCACATATGTGATTAACTTTTTCTCTAAACTAAGAAAAAAGTAGATAACTCTGCAGTGTTTATACTTGACAGTTTAGTCCCTACCCATTGCATGTTCATAAATTGGAAACAACAACTCGTGTAAATTTTCAGTTGCTGTAGAATATGGTTTCACGGCTAAATTGATGTGTAAACCCTAATGTGTCAGAGGTAATCTGTTGAGGGGGAGTCATCTGACCCAAACATTTAATCTATGGGTGTACAGACACACTAAACAGCTTTACAGAGAAAAACCAGCAGCTGCAGCTATCAGCTTGTCTTCTCCTACATTACAAAGGAGGTCAAAACAAGAATAACTCTTTAATTACTCGTAAGGTACTGTAGCAGAGACCTGGTAATTTAAGAACTGGTGCAGTTCATTTTAAAGCAGGATTTTAAAGTGCATTCTGAATTTACAAACAAAGGGGTTATTTTAAAAAAAAACTAATCTGGGCCTTACATGGAATTCAGTCGAAATCTCAACTGACAATTTCTGTGAGAGCCAAAACACTAAAAAGAATGAAAATAGATTGATCTTCATGAACATTGAAAGTGGGTTGCAGCCATTTAAGGCTAATTACTGAATGAGTTAACAATTAACAGCATAAATTGGAAAACAAAGACAATAATAAATTTTAAGGGGCAAAATATAAAACCAACCAACCAAATTAAAACGGTTCTGCCCACTGTAATGTACAAAATAGTTGTGATATATTGACTTGTTGTGCATATGTTGCATTATCCCCATGAAAATGAATGTGCACTTTTTGTCTATCCATATTTATTGCAGTATTAATCAGGTATGTAAGAGCTTTTCTCTGCAAACTTGTAATGCATCCTATGTTTTAAATCTGCACATTAACCTGTCTTGGGACTGTGCTGATCTAGGCAGACTGAATGAACCTGGAACAAAGGCTTTTGCAGTTTTGATGTGTTACTCAGCTGGTTGTAAATAGAGATATCATCCAATATGTTAGTGGAACATTTTTTTTACATATATAAATCAGACAAACAAACCTGAATATATTAGAAATTGCAATGGCAATAGGCCTCAGCAAGTGCGTAGTGGGATTACTCACTGGTTGCAAACCACTTTCTGCTTTAAATTAATGCCGCTTCAAAGCATAAATCCAGCCCAGATGCTCTCCAATCAGCCTAAATGTTTCCAGTCATTTATTTGTGGATTAGTACTTATTCTGAGCACTGACTATGTTACTGGACCATGTAGATTGCTATAGGTTGCAGTTATACTGCTATTTTTGCAACATTGCACACGAGAAGCCATTTAGCCTTGACATGAAAGTGGCAGTATAACCTGGGAATCAGCTCCCAATCTGACTGCTGAGCACACTAAAGCCAAGCTGTGTGAAGCTTCCTCTAGGATGTTGTCACACATCACTTGGGCGTCTTAATTTTGGAATATAATTCCAGTCCAGTGTGAAGCCAAGTTCAAAAAGTGCTGGGGCGGTCTGTTCGATAGCTCTTTCAAAGAGCCGACACAGGCATGATGGGCCGAATGGCCGCCTTCTGTGCTGTGTCATTCTATGATCTCCTGGGACTTCATGAATTTAGTAGGGAGAGAATTTTTAATGTTCCGAGAAAACAGATACTGGCTGCTGTGTGCTTGCTTATGTTGTAAGCATGTAGGAAATGAGCTCTCTCCTGGCAGGTAACGTGAAAACTTCAGCCATGGAGCAGCCTGCTGGCTGTGCTTTGCATCCTACAGCTGCCACTCTCAGACCTGTAGTGTAGTATAACTGCAGCTGTTAGTTCAGACCTGAGCTATTTCCAATTGTAGCCATTTCTCCCCTTCCCCTCAACCATTGGCCTGGCTAAGATCATCTACCTCAGCACAGATCAGTGTTCAATTCCAGAAAATTCCTCATCTATATGGCTCAGTACCATATCAGGTGGTGGGATTTCTCAGGAGAGCTTTGCACTATTCGTTTTTTAATACCATATTTCCAGGCCAGTACAAAACATGGGGAGGTTTGTCTTAAACTGCCATGTTAAAAATGAAACTGCCTCATAAATGCAAGATAAGATGTTAGTTTTCAGAGACTCTTGCTGCTCACACATGTCAGTATAAATTTACCTACAAAGCAGATACCATCTAAGTTATTGACAAAGCCTATATAATTTGTTCTAGAATTGCTGCATATCCTGATTTAATCTTGTTCCATAGCTGTTTCCAAATTTTGACTTATTTTTGTTTTTGAGATGTGGTGATTTTATAAGACAATGGTTTGTTACTATAATAGCAAAGTTACTGGATTATATAATCCTGTGTATTTCCAAGGTGGGAATAATGTCAATCTTCTGTTTAAAAGTGGATCTTGCAAACATTTTAATGTGTTTTATGATGCACTACTGAAAACTTATTTATGAAATCTGCCAATTAAAGTGTTTTGTCTGTGTTTGCTGATTAATTTCCTCAGTCAAGTCATAATAAATGTGCATTCAAATCTATGTATCTATTTTTGAGTGTGGTAGAGGTCCAGACCTTTGAAGCTTCGATCTTTCCACTTAGGTTCAAAGGTACAAGGCCATCTTAAAATCCCTGTTTCCGACCTACTAACATGTCCTCTGAACTTATTACAATTCAGATCCCCTGCCAACTCCTGGTCTAGTTCATGTCCAAACCTAAGAAGTTTTGGTTTAAAGTGCTGCTAAAATTCCAAATCTTGAAAAAATGCTTAGTTATAGTCCTAATATAAAGTTTAAGCCATGGCAAGTTTATTATATGTGCAGCGGAATACTCAGATAATAAGGTTGTGTAAAGCTGTCTTTAAAATCTGCAGGAAAAGTGTGCTAAATAGAAATAGTGCTCTATATGGTTTCTCTGTTTGACAGATCCATTAGCATTGTATGTTTTTTGAGTTTAGCGTATATCAGAGAATGTCACCATGGTTACTGAACTGACAAAGCCTGGACAGATAAATTATCACTTAATTGAAGCAACTGAATCAATTAACTGCAATTGCCAGCTTCATTGTATCTAGGAATGGTGAAATTGAATGTAGTGAAATACTATTAGTGAAATATTTCTAATTTCCCAAATCACTTACAATGAAACTGAATAGAACAGTGATCCTGTTATAGTGAAATTAGTATCTGCGTATAGTGAAAAAGTGAATGCTCATCAATTCTTCCATTGTTCAGGCATAAGAGCATTGGAATGTGCCTCACAGATCAATGCAAACCAGTGCCTCCAGTCACAGAGCACTTAATCCCTGTCAGCACACAGACTGTTTCTCTTAATTGCACTTTCAAAACATTCATCTGAGTTCAGCTACAGGAAACAGTCAGTCTCAAGATCCCAGACCTTTCTGAAAAGCATGCAGTCAGTTTCAGGTCAAGCTTACAGGCTCACAACCTGAAGAAACAATGAATACAACACCTTTTATGAATTAGAGCCTTTGAATCAATGTGGAGAATGGAGAAATTTCAGGTCAGGTTGTGTTCCTTTTGTACCTGAACTTGAACTTATTGCTTTCTTTATTGCGCCAAGCTGTCAGTCAGTAAAATTCAATCAACTAATTCCCACTATTTTGTTATCACAAACAAATTTTCACAATAAAAAGCTTCTGCTGTCTTCTTATAAACCAACAGACAGTAGACTGTGACTAAAAGCTGTGCTTTAATCTCTTAGTCTGACAATTCCCATAAACAACCCAAATTCTGTGGTTTATGATGTCATCTGACTCTTTCAGTTAAATTATAGCCTTATTACTTACTCCTAACCATCTCTAATTCCTTTATTGTACCCTGCTGTAAGTCACATCATATTATTATTCTGTAGTGGTGCCATCACAACAGCCTCTTACAGATTTCATTCAATCTGATTCCAGCACTGTTCTTAATTCTCATTAGCATTGTTTCCATTTTATTGGGCTCCTACAACAATATTATATATCAAAATAATACATTGTAGAAAGTAAATAAAAAGGATGAAATTTAATCTCTGGGTGCAGATGATGTCCAAAAACCATTTAATCCTTACGGTATATGACATCATCTGAGCCCCTTGACTAAATAAAGCCATCCTAAACAACCATATTTTACATATATAATACGTAGACTGTTTTTACTTTGATTGCTTGGATTGAACAAAGTGGATTATGTACATTTATATCAAGATTATATAAAATCAGTATGAACAAGTCATGTGGATTTGCACTTGTCCACCTGAGAGGCATAATAGCTCGAAAGTCATATATTTTGTGGAAAAAAATAACAGGCCAGGCCCTTCTGGGATTCAACAGTTCACTTCAAGAAAACACAGCAAAGAGCACTGTTTGTGTGGAAATAGTGCAAACTCTTGTTTGAAAAAAAAAATCAGCAAAAATAATTTGTGAGAATGCCCCACTATTACCCTTCAGGGGTGTGGATCAAATCTGAACCTTTTACTCATCCTTAGAATAAACAATTTTAATTGTGAAATGGGAGTTGATTTCCTGATGTCTGAAATGGTCTATCCTTTGTGGTATTTAAATGACTTCAACATGGTAGATTTGCACTTGCAATTTCTGATGCTGAAAGGATAGAATTGGAACTAATATGAAATGCGGTGTCTTTCATTAGACCAAGTTTTCTATATCATATGGGGTCCTTCATCAGGGGAAAAATAGCACAAAGAACTACTGCAGTTTAAATATCAGTTTAAGACATCATTCTATTCTGCAGTAAGACATCAGGCAAACAGCAGACCTATTGGTGGCATATTCAAATTAGAACAGTAACAATAGCTGAAATGACTCACCGCCTGCACAGTAACTAATCTTCTGCAGGGTAAAAATAATATAGATGGAGGCAGCAGCTATATGTAAAGCATCATAATATGAGATGACACTGAGACGAACAGAGAAACTGTTTTAAAATGAGCTTCAGTAGAATGTGCGCATGTGCGAATAATCCTTGAAATTCGAAACCCAAAAATCTCAAAATATATATTTTGATGGCCATGTTTCCAAAACTTGCTGGGGGAAAGAAATATCAGTTGTTTCTACAATAGTAGTGCAAATTGCCTATGACAATTCCAAAAACTTTAAAAGTCTGCTTCTGTAAACTTTATAGCCCAAGTTGCATAACTGTTATTTCTGAGCAAATCTATTACTTCACCTCCTTGTGCCACACAAATATGGTTTTGCCAATTTCATCATTTTATAATTTACTCAAAATCAATGCAAAAAAGTGAGCAGGGTGTTGCAAATCTACATAATTGTTCCATTTTATGTTTCTCTTTTAAAGTTGATTATATTGCCTCCAGCAATTAGCCATAATGGTTACAAAAGATTTCAAAATAAGAATTCAGTCAAAAATATGGACTGGAGGATCCAAGACAAAAATTCCACTTAAAAATAGTGGCATCTAATTTAAAAAGGTATTATTAAATCAAAGAAGGAACATTCTTTTAAGCTACTTCTGATTTACTGCCTGTAGCCACAGAAACCATTATGGGGAAGGAGTTCTCTGGCTATGATCTGTATCGACTTGATAATTGTGTTTGTGAAGATTTCTTCTGTGAGGTCTTTTTTTAAAACATATTTTCAATTTCACTATTAATACTGAACAGAGGGAGCGAGCCTTTGGCTTAGTGAAAGCATTCCCATCTCTGAGTCAGAAGTTGCTGAGGTCGAACTATCCCGGCGAGTGGAGACTCCGCGGAACCCTGGCTCTGAATTCTGGGTTGACATCCAGCGGAATACTCACATCTGGTGGGAGTGGGTGGCCCACCCCTCATCGGCTGGATTGTGGGAATCCATAAAACCTCCCGCCGTATAAGACTAACCACCATATTGTCCAGTATAAAGATGGTAACAACCACAGAAGGAGCGTTCATGTTGCGGGCTATCAGGCTGTTAATCAGCTTGCAAATCCTTTCACTACTTTGCACTGTTCTCGAAGGAAAGAGTGTGAAGATACAAAAACAACTGAACAGAGGAAATCTCTAAAAACGTACTTACAATATTGTTACTCATAGAAATCAGAGCACCTCTTAACTCCGCCAACGTCCAACCTCCCCCCCGCCATACACACCTTGAATACAAAGAACTATTTGATCAAATCACACATGTGAGAGATGTCGGAGCAAAAAATGACCAAAATGGAGCTGAGCAAGAAACGTTTCAGCAGATTAAAATCTCCCGCTTTTTTCTGTTACAATGAAATCTTTCTGGATCATGATTGTGACACCATACCACACCATTACACAGATTTGGGAGAGATAACGACGTGTTTGACCTGCATATGTCTCATATTTTTGATTAAATATGACACCTGATTGGTTGTGCCAAGGTTTTGAATTATTATGGTATCGTTTTAAAGTATATAATTTTGGGCAAATAAATATAAAATAGTGCAGTAGTCACTACATAATGTCAGCTCTTCACTAACACAGATGGATGCTGAGATAACTTTGCAAAACAATAGCATGTATAGGAACAAAGTCTCTCTATTTGTAAAACATTATACAGCTGCACCATAACCAAAATAAATATTTTAACTTTGTTTCCTTATGACTTAATTTTCATCATGATATATATTCACTGGAAAAATAATCAAAAATTTCGATTAAATGAACCTAAAATATGTATATTTGAATTCAACAGGGTGCAAAGTGGTTTATAACTTGTGGATTTTGACAATACATATTATTACTATTTGTTTGAAATGTATATAGACTTCTACCACCCATCCTTGACAAAAAATATCTCTTAAGATTATCTGTGAGGGCTATTTTGCATTAAATATTGTGGCCTACAAATTGGATTGCCCTTGAATTGGGGAGTGATTTCAGTGCTGCGCATGCTGCACGTGCCGAAAGAGGGTGGTAACAGGGCCACAGGAAATTGGTCCGCCGGTCTCATTTGTTTATTACCAGTGAGCTGCAGGCACCAGTGGCGGCCTCAGAGGCAGCTCTCCGGTCCTGGGAGGCACCAAGATTGGCTGGCTCAGAGGCCGGCTGAAGTGGTGAGGAGGGTCCAGGAAGATGGAGGAAATTGGGAGATGGATGAGCAGTGGCCAGCAGCAGCCAGCAAATTTAGCTCCTCCTGGCTCCACAATAAGCTAAATAAAATGATTAAAACTTACCTTTCGGGTGGGAGTCTCGAGCAGGCCCTTTGAGGACCGTTGGTTTGGCTGCCAAGTGCCTGACAATACTGACCGCAGCGTGCACAGCGCATGCTGCGGTCAGTCGCAAACACATTTTGCAAAGGGGGCCTCAAACAGTCATCTGGCCCCCTCTTTGCATATGCAAAGGGCCCAATGCTGTTTCAGGCACACACCCTGGACACCTATGTAGGCGCCTTTACCAATATTGCGTGCGGCGCACTTCCAGCATGGAATGAGTGCACACACGCCACCGGCCATATTGGACATAAAGTGAATGCGACACGATCCAATTTCCAGGCCTGTATTTCAACCAAAATGTGTTGGTGAAAGTGATATCACAAAGGTGACCCTGCGATTGATCATTTTCAAAGAAGCACAGTAATATAACGTATGGATCTTAAGAACATAAGAAATAGGAGCTGGAGTAGGCCATACGGCCCCTCGAGCCTGCTCCACCATTCAATCAGATCATGGCTGATCTTCAACCTCAATTCCACTTTCCCGCCCAATCTCCATATCCCTTGATTCCCTTAGAGTCCCAATAGCGATCATACTCAATATACTCAACAACTGAGCATCCACAGCCCTTTGAGGTAGAGAATTCCAAAGATTGAGTGAAGAAATTTCTCTTCGTCTCAGTCCTAAATGGCCGACCCCTTATCCTGAGACTATGCCTCCTAGTTCGAGACTCTCCAGCCAGGAGAAACAGCCTCTCAGCATCTACCATGTCAAACCCTCTCAGAATCTTATATGTTTCAATGAGATCACCCCTCATTCTTCTAAACTCCAGAGAGTATAGGCCCATTCTACTCAATCTCTCAAAATGTATCACTGCTCGACTATTTATTTTATTTTTCTTTCTTTTTACACAGTTAACACCGTACTCCAACTGCTACATGATTAACAGGGTCAACTTCATGACTGTGTGATTAATTACAGCATGTGATTTGGTATCTCCCACAAGCAAGAGTCTTTACAGCAGTTCACGTTACTGCTATTCTGGAATGCTATGCTGGAATGTTGTGCAGGTTGATCCCATGTTTACAACCAAACTGTCAACTTCAAAATAAAACGTATTTTTCTACTTATCTGTCTCAGAAAAGACTGCTGATACGCGCTCCAGTGTTTTGTTTTCTCCCTATTATATAACAGAACAATCATTGGAAAATATGTTCTGCAATTTTTTTATGTGCGTGATGAGTTGTGTGAAAAAATTGAACACTTTTATGTTATTTGCATTTATAGTTTCTGATGTGGTGTTGATTTCTTTCATCAAGCAAAACACAGACGTTTAAAAAGGCAATCAATAGAAAAGCTGTCTTTGGGCAATGGTTTATCAGGTCTATTGTGGCTGCAAGCACTTCTTTGACAGGTGCTATCAAATCTCCGGTGAAATTTTATCTCAAGTTTTATTTCGCTAATCTTCAATCAAAGAAAGGGTGATTGTTCTGTCTTGTGGAGGAGCCAATTATTGAACAAGGTCTCACTATGCCCATAGCTCAAGTTCCACCTCTCCTTAGACAAGAGAGCAAATTTCTGTTTTCCTTTGGGAAGATTGCCTCTGCACGCTAGGTGTAGCAAAACCATAGACCCGTTTATGGAGAACGCATTCTCATGATTTCAATACACATGGTTCACAGAGGGAATCTTTGCACAGCGAGAAACATATACGCGCAAACATACATGTACAGAAATGTTTCAAAACACAGTAAAATTTATTCTACCCCATTAAAATTACAACGCTGTAAAAAATGAGTGCATTATATTGATGTTTTGTGAGTGCCAAAAGAAATATAATTATTATCAAATCAAAAGACAGTTTTGAATTCCACGTGAATTCTTCTTCATTGATGTTTGGCTGTCATCCAACTGCTACCGATATGCTAACCACACTGCTGATGAGGAAAGCACTGTGTAGTATGCAACAGCCATTGTTCAAAAATGATTTTTTACATCCTGCAGCTATAAATGCACAGATGGGGAGCCAGTTATTGTGGGCAGTTTGCCCTGCCTCACTACATACTGTTTGCTACAGATTTAAGGCATGCCCCAGTCCCCAGAAAGTTAATCGTGTCTTTGCCCCTGAAGCAAGTGCCTTCCTCTGCTGCTGCATTCGTGTTTCGTCTTGTCTCCGGTAATAATAACGCGATCCGCTCGAAGTATGAGGTCTGAGGCAAAAGGGTTTCTGCGATGCACAGGGAATGAAGGATTGCAATCAGTCATCTAAAGGAATTCTCGCTCTCCAAATGAATTTAAACAAAGCTTATTTAGTGACTGAAATAAAGCAGCAAACTAAAGTGTCAAATTACATTTTGCTCAACAATGAAAATGACTCCGAGTAGGTTCCAAAGTTAGATTCCCAACATCACAATCAGAATAGTCAAACATTTCACAAAGCATTTCAATCAAAGTTTGTTAATATATATTCATTACTTAATACAACAAGACTTTACAACTACACTTTTTGTTCCATTAAGTACCAACAAACCGGTTGATAATAGTCCATTCTATACACCATAGTTATTAAGTCACTGGTTAAAAGCTGTGCTTAAACTAAGAGTTACTTATATTGGTAGTAAAAAGAATTACATATCTGTGGTGCTACTAAACATTAGAGTGTCAATTGCCTTATTGTTGATTATCTGAAGCTATCACAAGTGGTAATAAAAAGAGTTTGCATATTTATAAATATTCTCAGTCCCTTCTAAATATTTATATGAGTCGAGCTAACAACCACTGTTAAACTTGTTCTAGGAATGGAAACAGAACAAATGGCAAGGCAAATGCTTGGAATTTCCTGTTGGATTCAGGATTCCCAAATGGTTTGCTCTACTGGCCTGAGACCAGTACACTTGGCAGGAGTACAGTAATAATTTGCAATATATACTTTCCTCATGGTCTAGTTGTAGTAAAGGACATTTAACGTGTTGTAACACTTGGATGAATAAATAATACAGTTCCTTAGAGACTAGTACTATCTTATCTCACTTGAAGTGAACAAGAATTACAATATTAATTTTCCTTTGTGCAGCATATAAACTCTTTTCACTGTATATGTAAAACGAGATGACATTAAATTCAATATCAGGCTAAGAATAAAGTTCCCCATATATACAATTTCTTTACAGTAGGTTCTTTCAGTGAAGCCTGAAGAGACTGTGCGGAGCTGTCTGTCTATCACTGGGAATTAACTTGAAACGTTACCTCATTGTAAGGAATGCAAAACAGAAGTCTGGTATTTATTTTGGCAATTCTTAGTCATTCTAAGCATAGTTAAAATAAGCAAAGTTTGAATTGTATATAAAATGGCATTGAATTAGTATTGCAGGAATCAGCAGCTGCTGTCACAATAGCGACAGTGAGTAATTAAAAGACGCACACATCTGTGTTAGTGATCAGATTGTGTATAAGTTGGATGGTACATTTTTGGCAGCTAGTGGCATGAGATGTGATTGAAGTCATGTGCAAGGATGTGAGAGTACAGGAACTGTGGTTGTATGGAGTTACAGAGAGACAGTTTGTGAGCGACAGAGACAACATGAGACATGTAAAAGCAGTCCTTACTATGGGACTGGCATCAATCCATCTTGTTTTCATTTAACAGTGTTTTCGAAGTACGGTATCTATTTCAGGTTTTTGCTATCAAATTTTCCACTTCTTACTTTCAGTTTCAGCAGTGTTCCACCCTATCTTAACTGACCAAATTCACCAGACTGTTATCAGTATTGACAAGCTGTTATGGTGGTGTATGGCTATATAGTACATACATGGTTTAAATGTTCTTTTCTGTAATAATTTTTGTTCGGGATTGCAAGCCAGATGTTCTTCCCGACAAACAGCATCCATGTCTCATCAAAGTACATGTCAGAAATCCAATCCAGCCAGGAGAGTTTAACTAATGTTTTCAAAGTGTTTGCCAGTTATTATATGTCACATGATGATGAGCTCATTGAGTGAATGTAATTCGATCACCTCGATGTATCCTTCCTAACATCGCATCAATTTGGATCAATCTTGTTTCTAAATACGTTTTTTTGACAAATTCCAATGTTTAATGCTTAAAAGAGGCATTGTCATCAGATCAGCGAGTGCTCAGGCAAGCTTAGCTTAGGAACAGCCAAAGGGGACCTGCTCATAAAACCTTAGGGTTGCCACATAGAGTAAATATGTAGAAACGGTTGCCACTGGCAGCAGGGTCGGTTACCAGAGGATACAGATTTAAGGTAATTGGCAAAAGAACCAGAGGCAAGATGAAGAGAGATTTTTTTAATGCAGCGAGTTGTTATGATCTGGAATGCACCGCCTGAAAGGGTGATGGAAGTAGATTCAATAGTAACTTTCAAAAGGGAATAGGATAAATACTTGAAAAGGAAAAATTTGCAGGGCTATGGGGAAAGAGCAGGGGAGTGGGATTAATTGGATAGCTCTTTCAAAGAGCTGGCACAGGCACAATGGACCGAATGGCTTTCTTCTTGCTGTATGATAGATACTATGTTTCTACATCAGATATCATGGCAAGTTCAGGCTGCACCAGGCTTTATATCTGCTACAATACAATTCATTTTCACGACAGTTTTTGTATTTTAGTTTTAGATAATAAGTTTGTTCAAGAGACGCACACTCCTTGTGGTGGTTGTACACCATTTGCTGTCAGATCAATGAATTCACTGATTGTATCATTACTTGCAGTGTTCATGTCAATGCAAAACAACTAAAGAACAAAGTTAAAACAGCGTTACATAAATATAGATTTATTCCATGCTGTTTGCATTTTAGTTAATCTTGAATAAGGGTTTCTGCCAATGATTAAGATGTGATTATACATATGGCAGATATACTTGGGAGACCAGAGTAAGTTGCTGTAAATTTTTGTTACTATTTTTAATATATTTAATGTTTTAAATGCTCCTTCCAGGGTGGCAAGCAGGTGATCTGATGCCAGGCCACTGCTGACGTTGCTTTAGAAGCAATCCCTGGGAATATGGCCTTGGTGTCTTATCCTCTGATTATCCCTCATTTGAGGATTAGGGTAAACACCTTCCAATTTGGCTCAGCAGTAGCACTCTTGTCAGAAGGTTGTGGGTTAAAGGCCCACTTCTGCACTCGAGCATATAATTCAACCACCTATCTGCTTGTTCGGTTGGATGTAAAAGATCCCATAGCACTTTTTTGAGAAACAGCGGGGAGCTCTCCCAATGTCCTGCCCAACATTCATCGCTCAACCGAAACAGATGAACCAATATTCATCTCATTGCTGTTTGTGGGACCCTGTTGTGTGCAAATTGGCTGCTGTGTTTTTTTTTATTCATTCATGGGATGTGGGCGTCGCTGGTGAGGCCGGCATTTATTGCCCATCCCTAATTGCCCTTGAGAAGGTGGTGGTGAGCCGCCTTCTTGAACCGCTGCAGTCTGTGTGGTGACGGTTCTCCCACAATGCTGTTAGGAAGGGAGTTCCAGGATTTTGACCCAGCGATGATGAAGGAACGGCGATATATTTCCAAGTTGGGATGGTGTGTGACTTAGAGGGGGACGTGCAGGTGGTGTTGTTCCCATGTGCCTGCTGCTCTTGTCCTTCTAGGTGGTAGAGGTCGCGGGTTTGGGAGGTGCTGTCGAAGAAGCCTTGGCGAGTTGCTGCAGTGCATCCTGTGGATGGTACACACTGCAGCCACAGTGCGCTGGTGGTGAAGGGAGTGAATGTTTAGGGTGGTGGATGGGGTGCCAATCAAGCGGGCTGCTTTGTCCTGGATGGTGTTGAGCTTCTTGAGTGTTGTTGGAGCTGCACTCATCCAAGCAAGTGGAGAGTATTCCATCACATTCCTGACTTTGCTTACATAACAACAGTGATTACATTTCAAAAAGTAATTAATTGACTGTGAAGTGCTTTGAGAGGCCCTGAGGACGTGAAAGGCACTACATAAATTCTTTCTTTCTTCAACCAATAGCACCAAAACAAATTAACTGGTCATTTATCTCATTGGTGTTTTGGGGATCTTGCTGTGCCCAAATTGTACCTGTAAAGCAATAATAACTACAATTCAAAAGTAATTCAATGACTATGAAGCACTGTGGGAAAAGGCACGACAGAAATGTACTTTTTTCCCCCTATTTGGCAAATTCCGCTGATGGTCTCTTTGGGGCCGGCAGCTTTGCTTGCATGGGTAGGGAGGACGTCACAAATCTCTGTCCTACCATTCTATAGTAAAGACCACCAGGTGCATACTTCCACATATTTTTTTAAAAAGTCCCCAATACGGGTGGAAGTTCATGCAATTGTGTTTGGTAGCAGATTATGCACCTGCACTGCTGACACTAAACACAATACCACCAACTAAAAGGGAATATCACAGCTGGTGTACTGTAGTGAGTTATTGGTTCCATTTTCAATGCAGGGAATTGTCATTCTGCTGGAGAGTGAAAATAACAACACCTCCTCAATACACAAGTATATTTGATATGTTGCAGTACGAAAATATACAATGGGATATTAATTAACAGAATATTGGTGACCTGAACTGAACTAGAATAAATAAACTTATATATTAGATATACTTTATTTCTTAGGGATTCAATTTTTGGGGTGTTTCTCCTTCCTTGTACGATGTTGAATGGAAATCATGCCACATCAGCTGAAAATATCCACTGTGGAAATGACCAAAAAAACACAAAAACAGCAAAATGAACTCCCCAGTGAAATGAATCAGTTACACTCTGCACTGCTGCATAAAACAGTGAAGGCTAATGTCTCATGTATATGTTTTCCTAATTGGTGTTTGATTATCTAAGCTAATCAATTATCCAAACATCCCATGGTCCTAATTAGTTTGGATAAGCTGTCATTCTACTGAAAGGGACGTCAAAAATGTTTTAATGCCAACATTGAGCTAAATATCAAGTCCGACTAGTTTGAAGTGTACACAGGCACAATGATGAGCAAATCAAGGAATTTAAGACTAACACCACATTTCTGAATACCACTTGTGTGCGCACGCACACACACACACACACACACACACACACACACAAAAATCACCAATCAAGAGCATCTGCATTTCAAACAAAGTCGATAATATGTGGCAGGTATGGTAAACTAAATTTAAACAAGCAAGAAAGCAACTAGTTTAAAAATACCCATAACTTGGATAAAGAGATAAATTTTCTTCTCCCATGTATTGTTTACATATTTATTGCATGGGAGGAATTTGTTTTTGATTTCAGAAATGTAATTACGTCTAATCTGTTGCTCAATTCTGTCGTGTTGCCAGCTGACAGGTTTCCACAGCACGAAACGAATGATTGATACTTTAATTAAGTATATGCTTGTCAGAAACCTCTCTTTCTGTTTTAAAAAAGTAACCTTTTAACTGCAGGAAACTCAGGCAGGACTATTACTTCAGTAAGCTAATAAATTTTTGTTGTATTATTTAGGTGTCTGGCACCACTCCAGCATCTGACATTTAGGTGGCTTATCAATATGAACTATCAGCACAAACCCAGTAATTACTTCTGAGATGCAAAAAACCACCATACTGCTGTCAGTTTTAAACAGCTAAATTCTCCCAATATCACTAAATTCAGCTCTGCATCGGTAACAAAAAGATGCAATACCCAGTCTCTTTATGTATTCAGAACAGTAATTGTGCAGTTTGAGTTTCCTTGATATGTTCAGTGACAGGCTGGCCTCCTGGTAAACTACGGCTAACAAAATTAATCCTGGATGTTATGCTTCACTTAGTCATTAAAAGTAGTCATTCAGATTCATTGTGCAGGCATGGATAATGTTTGCATACTTTTAACTGCATCTCTTCATTTAACTTCAAAATCCAAAGTTAAACTGATGGAAGTTGCTAATGTGAATCTTGGCCTTAGGGTTGCCAACCCTCCAGGAATGTCCTGGAGTCTCCAGGAGTTGAAGGTTAATCTCCGAGACACTGTGGCACACAAGCCAGGAAAAAAAAATCAAAGTGGCATTAAACAAAGTTGTATTATTTTCATTTTCTTTGAATGCTTTCATTTATTAGGCATCAAAATATTGGAGTTGGAGAAAGAAAGCTGTTTCACTAACAGTCAAGATTAATCCAATTGCGTAACAAAGAGTCTGTTCTCTTTCCAATTGTAAACAATTTTACAACACCAAGTTATGGTCCAACAATTTTATTTTAAAATCCACAAGCTTTCGGAGGCTTCCTCCTTCCTCAGGTGAATGTCTGAGGAAGGAGGATGCCTCCGAAAGCTTGTGGATTTTAAAATAAAATTGTTGGACTATAACTTGGTGTTGTAAAATTGTTTACAATTGTCAACCCCAGTCCATCACCGGCATCTCCACATCATCACTCTTTCCAATTGGCATGGGAAGCCAGTGTGCTTGGAGGATGGACCCATGACAAGAATGTGAGGGTGGGGTGGTTCGTGGTGGGAAGTCATGTGATGAAACCTCCAGGAATATACCCAACCAGAGTTGGCAACCCAACTTGGCCTGGTCTTTGGACCACGGAGGTCCCTGACATGTCAGCCATGTTCCAAATGTTTCTTTCTTATTTTGATGTGCAGGTTCAGTAAGATAAAGGGTATTGATTTTCTTGCCCCACCCCAACTTTTTAACCTACTTTTCGATATCCCTCTTTCAGGTGCTCCAGTGCCATGTAGTTTTCTATGACAAGGGGCAGACAAGGAAAGTGTTCCCAGGTATCTGCCAATCCACTCTAGCTGGTCACTTGAATATGAACTGGAGTGATGAGAGCTGATTTTCTCTCCAATTTTCCCTCATTTTCTTTGGGGAAGCAGGCAACACTGCATGGTGCAGCTTCTAAGTGATGCAGCTTCTAAGTGACGGTACTATCGCCAACCGACATAACCAAAAGTTTATGTATACACAGATGAGTTTAAAGGGACAAGTATAATCTCTTGAATTGTCATATTATTTTAAATGTTATAAAAGGAGATATATATGCAGTGATTCTCAGACATTCTTTGCTATCCTGTTTTATGCTTATGAATTGTTAACTGACGATAATCTCGGAGTAGACACTTTGCACAGAACTCCCCAATTCTACTCTAGTAAAATCATGAATGGAGGCAGTGGGTTGTGGATAGCATTCCTCAGTCATGATGTCACTGGAGTAGAAGTTGATGATGTCACAGCCCGGGGAAAGATACCCAAAAAGGATAATTCCATGATTCTGCACTTCCATCTGGGAGTCAGATTGATAGGGTGCATGAGTTGGAGATGGCCCCAATTCTCTGACTTGGAATTCTTCTGAGTGCTATTCCCTGTTGGGAGAGCGGGTTTGCAGAACCACTCCTAAAATGTCTGGTCCCAGACTACAGTTATTAAATATAAAACTGGAGGCGATAGAGATTTACTTAGAAGTATTAGGATATCCCTCATTAACACATCCAGATTATGGGACAGTGCATTATACTTCCTCTCCAGTGATTATTGTCCAGTGGAAATTAGAGCGCATCATGGAATTAATTGCAACTTGATTTTCATGTTCGTGTTCATGTCACAATATGTTTCATTTTCATCTTTAAAGACTGGGGTTCACAAAATTACAATGCCTGATGCTGCTATAGGTCCCTAAAACTACTCTGTGCAAAACTGTCCATAATATAAAATCACCATGAAAAAAGCTCCTGAAAACTGGGCCACAAAAACATCTTCACACCAATTTTGTATAATTGCGTGCACTGATTTGCACTACTCATGAATCATCCTTCGTTTGATATCAGTTTCATGATCAGTGAACGGTGGGGGCGACTTTCCTTTTGGGCGTGCGTCAGGCCCATGGCCCGTAGGGCACCTGCTCCGCCTGCCCGCTGCAGTCAGTCAGAGACCCGATCAATTTTCATGCTCAGGCCTCGTTAACATTCAATCGGGGAGCTGCCAGCAGAGTATGCTGCTTATAGGCAACTCGCCGATTGGGAGCGTGGGAGATCCAGCAGGGCAGACAGTCTTGATGGGTCCACACCAGAATCTTAATGGGGAGGATGTGGAAGCGTCAGGAGTATAGGGGGACAGTGGTTTATAGTGGCAGTGAAATTTTTGCAGCACCTAAAGCAGCAAGGAGAGCAAATACTGGAAGCCCTTAAGGTTCAAAAATACACAAACGACTGCAGTAAAAATGAATGCTTTCAGTTTCCCTACACTGCAATTAAGGATCCCTTTAAATACTGCTGGAAATGGCTGCTTCCCAACTTGTACCTCGCACAGCTTGTGGGCGGGTTGAGGAACTGCAGTAACAATGCGAGTCGAGACGAAAATGGCATCGGGTTCTTACCTGGGTCATTTAATCCTAATTTGCATATATTAATGAGGCCACCACCTGCTTCCTATAGGAGCTCTGGCCACCTTAATCCAGGCCCACTCGAAAATTGGAAAGGGTGGACAACCAGCAGTAAATTGGCATGTCAATCCTCCTCTACTGCCCTGTTTTTAGGCGTAGATGAGGCAGTACCAGGACAAAAATTGCCCCCAGACCATTTCGTCCGAATTATATGTTGCATGGGACTCACAAACAAAATGGGAAAACAGAGCTTGTATGTGGTAAACAGCTGAGCTCCCCCCATTGTCATTTTGCAGCAAAAGTGGGACAGCTGAACTACCTAAGTTGAAAGTGATTGAGCTTAATACGTTAGTTTAAGTGGGCCATTTAAGCAGATCACAAACATATTTTCTTTGATTGTGACATGTGTACAGGAAGATGTTTAACAAAATAATGATGACATAATATTATGACAGGAATGAGAATAACGGATGCAATATTAAGAAATTTAAGTGCCTCCCCTATTTAGAAATTTCAGTCAGGTATGCGGTGTTCTGCACTGTTAAAATATCTTTTATACTGCAAGCCTAATAAACTGACTTTAATAAAAGATGAGTGTGAGTGTTAAGACTTTCATTGAGGAGAAAATGACTACAATCAGATTTAGGTATGATGGGGGAATGGACCCACATCTGACAGATGACATGACACTTAATATAGATAAATATAGTGGTATCCACATGTATACCATGCAGTTTTCTGACCTAAAAACTGTTGAGCAAGAAAACAATCTCGGTGTAATTGTATATGAATCTCTAAAGGTTCACATCCAGTGCTGCGAGGCTATAGCAAAAGCAAACAGAGTATTAGAATGTATTGCTAGGACAATCCAATATGAAACTAAAAGAACGATAGTGTCCTTGTACAAGACCTTGGTTAGGCTTGATCTAAAATACAGTGTCCAGTTTTGGTCTCCTCATATGACAGTTGATATAGACATTAAGGCCCTGGAAAAGGTTCAGACGAGGGCCACTAGATTGGTACTTAGCTTAAAGGTCCTTATTTACCATGATTGGCTCATAGAGCTGGGTCTTCTTACTCTAGGAAAGCATAGACTTTAAGGTGACTTGATTGAGGTATCTAACATAATGATGGGACTAGACTCTGTATCCATGTGGATAGACCATTTCAGTTAGATAAGTTAGGAAGAATCAGAGGACATGCACATAACCACAGAACTAAGTTAGATGTCAGGAGGTTTTTCTTTCTTCGGAGGGTCATAGACCTTTGAAACAAATTGCTGGCTAGTGCACTGAGTGCAGATTCTCTGCAAGCGTTCAAAAAGGGACAAGTTTTAGGCTGGTATCACAGCTACAAAAAGTAGGTGGGGTATTGGGTGACCTGCTTCATAGTCATTATGATCTTCTGGATCTTATTTTGATTGCCTTAGAGGGTTGGACAGGAATTTCCCAGATGTCCCCACTCCCCCACCCCACCAAATTGGCCTAGGTTTTTTTCTCTTTATTTTCAGCCTCTCCCTGAAGATGATGTGGCTGCTGGTGGATGGGATCATTGGGGCCATGATACCTAATTGCAATGTGGAACAATATGGGACAAGCTCGATGGACCAGCTGGTCTTTTCCAGTCCATCCTTTTTGTATGTTTGTATGTGTAGTTTGCTAGTTTGAGGCATCATTTTATCCAGCGCTCAGAGTAAGCCAACACCTTAAATTAAATGGGATCAAAAATCCACAGCTCTTCCAGTGCATTCCCATCATACCTGCGACAGGAATGTGGTGGAAGGGTCATAAATTAGGCTAGGACCCAAAGACGCCAAATCCTGGCTTTGGACAAGAGTTTCAACTCTGCCTTGTCAGATCGAAGCCTCTGTGTGCCCCAAACAAAGCCAGTGGCATAGAAGGGGGCATGACTAGGGGCGGAGACTCCCAGGCCTGGATTTCCCATGTCCCTGGAATTGTGATATAATGGTAGGCTGGTATGCCAAGTGGGACCAGGTGTACCAGCTCGTCCACTGGTGGATGTGGGGTCCACCTTGGGTAATAAAGGAGGCCAATGGGGACATTAATGGTCCCAGGCAGGTGCATCCTGAACACCAGCATGTTGGCCCTGTGGGTTTTTAGCCCAAATATTTTTCTTTCCCTCCTCCAATATTTCCCTTTCTCTCATGAGGGTGCTGACTCTTGCTGGGCTTTGGTTCCAAGGTGCCAGATACTCTCCAATACCTCAACCAAGTCACCCTTCTTGGGATTATGCCATGGGATGCTAATGCATTAAAGTGTAAGGCATTGGTTTGCAAGTTCTCTCTCTGCGATTATAGCGGAGGTGTGGATCCACTTATTTTAAATCTATTATGCACTTGCACACTATAATCACACAGGTGTACATTCAAAGCCTGAGCACTGGCAGGAGGTTTGAGTGTGGGGGAGGGGAGGCATCACAATCCAACCCAATCCTGTCCTCACTCAATGTTGCAATTTCCAGCAGGGATCACTGGATAGCACTGGTTGATTTTTTTCCTTCTGCATCTATTGCCATTCATCAGCAGCCTGAGCAGTTCCTGGTAGCTCATTCTCCTGAGCATGTCACAAGCACTAACTATTTGATGGGATATTCTTATTGTTTGAAGCTGTTCAGGTTCAGGCTCAATCTTAAGAATAATCGTGAACAGACCAGTCCCAAAACTTTGCTAAAATGCCATCAAGTTGGCCAAAATGAAAGATTGCATTGCAGCACAAGCTCTTTCAATGTGCTTTCAACATTTTGATCTTCTACTAAAAGTACAATTTTTAAAAATTAAGCAATTTGTTCTTCCAGACACCAGTTTTAAACTGTCTACAGGCTATTCAGTGTAAAACAAACAAGTTAAACAAAAGCAATTTCCATTTAAAAGCAAGTTTGGCCTAGGTGCTTATTTTACTCCTATTCATTTCTATGGCCTGACTGACATTTTTGCCTTCGAGTGAGCTCTTTCACCTCTAAATGATTTGCATTGCCAGATAGGCTTGGGAAAAGGTTTTCTCTCTGTCCTGTCAGTCAGAGAATGGTGTGTGACACTGGAGAACCTACAAAGGAAGGACAAAAATAACTTACAAAATGGGGAAGGGGTGAAGAAGCTGAGACAAATAAATATAAAGCTAACACATTTTTACAGCCCCAATGTATCCTAATGATCTAAAATGACCCTGCATCTTTTTGTCCTGCAGCGTACATACACCATTAATTACCCACTAACAGCTACCAGTCATGTAACAAAAGCTTCAGAATGTGTTAATAGCCTATTCTTACAGGGTGAAAGCAAGTGGATGTGTCTGTTCTCTTACTTCAGTGACCCAGGGTTTTTCCCACTGAGGCATCCAACTATTAGACGTCAAGTAAAATTCGCCTCTGCTTTTCTTTTAGGTTCAACAGTATGTTCCATTTAAAAGCAACTGATTTAACAGCAAAGATATAAAGAAAAATAAACTGCAAAGACTGAAAATCTGGTTTAACAGCAATTTGCCCGTATACCACTATCAAGTCAATTATTAATGAGGGGAATGTGTGCTCCTGGTAAGAGTGATTTCAGTTAAGGCAATATTTTGTTGAAAAATTCTACTTGCTCTTGAAGGAATTTTAAAATATTAATCCAGTTTTATGCATGAGACTTAAAATATTTTTTTAATAAATCCCCAAGCTGGTAAACCACCTTTCTCTAAGGATATAATGTTGAAGCTTCATTTAAATATGGTAGGTTAGATTTGGAACATAGTGCAATATATGATGTGAGGCTAACTTCCTCAAAATAAATTGTTTCTTTTTGTAAGACTGGCTTGAGAGAACACACTCAGTGCAACGCAGCTAATATTTGCAGGAGCCCAAATTAAAAACAAGTCTTTCAAAAACTGAAGTTGTTTTTAACATTTATTATTTATTTTCTTTTTAGAAAAGAGAATACATGTACAGTTACGTTAAACTTGTATACAACCTTGGTTAGACCACATTTGGAGTAATGTGAACAGTTCTGGTCTCCATATTATAAAAAGCATATAGAGGCACTGGAGAAGGTGCAAAAAAGATTTGCTAGGATGATACCAGAACTGAGAGGTTACACCTATCAGGAAAGATTGAACAGGCTGGGGCTCTTTTCTCTCGAAAAGAGAAGACTGAGGACCTGATTGAGGGTCTTTATGAAAGGGTTTGATAGGGTAGACGTAGAGAAGATGTTTCCACTTGCGGTGGAGACCAAAACGAGGGGCCATATATATAAGATAGTCACTAATAAATTCAGTGGGGAATTCAGGAGAAACGTCTTTACCCAGAGAGTGGTGGGCTGACAGAAAAGGGTTCCAGATTTCCTGCTACCTCGAGTTCCGTATGTTACTCACTGATAAAAATCTGGAACGCATCATGAATTTGCGCATCATCGTGGTGCTAATCTTCTCTGCATTGGTCCAATTTTTAGCACGTGTACTGCTGAAACAAGCACAAAACTGTGTTTAAAAAACAAATACATGCGATACAAAATCTCTGATTTGTGGTTTTCATGGAAAGTGGACAGAATTATCCAATGTGATCCCCAAAATACTGGTGAAAAATCCTGGAAAATCACGCATTAATGACAGAATTTGACTTTTCTGTCATGATGAACCAGTAGTCTTATTTACAAACTACAAGAACAACTTGCATTTATACAGTGGCTTTAACATTGAAAACCATCCCAAGGCACTTCTCAGAAGCATAATCTGATAAAAATGGAAATAAACGGATGTAATCACAGAATTGGATTCCAAAAATATCAGTAAGAATTCCAGAATCTCATGTAACAAAAAATATAATTTGAAAATAAAAGGCATGGCATTGACATAACTGTGACGTCTTTCAGAAATATATCAAAGTACTTCACATAATGTACCACTTAGAAGTGTAATGACCTCTTAAGTGCACAAATGTGGCATCCATTTTGTACACAGCAACATCTCACAAAGAATCAAATAACCAGTTAGATGACTAGTTTGTCTGATGTGGAGATGCCGGTGATGGACTGGGGTTGACAATTGTAAACAATTTTACAACACCAAGTTATAGTCCAGCAATTTTATTTTAAATTCACAAGCTTTCGGAGATTTTCTCCTTCCTCAGGCAAATGTTTGTTTTTTGGTTGTGTTGGTTGGGGGAAAAGTGTAGCCGAAACAAGAAGGGTTCCCCTTTTCTTCAAGCGGTGCTTTTAGATTGACTATTTTTGTTGTTCCTGTCTATGGAAATTGATCTTCATGTGTTGCTTTTTCCCTTTTACTTTTGCAGTCATGCCTGTAACAATGGGCTCCATGATTACCAGTTAAGAGACCCAATTGCTCAGTGCAAACATGAAGGCCCAGCTCCCATATTTACTTTCTTGAAACTGGTTTCTTTAATCTGACAGCACATCTGTAGACCTAGGATGCCATCAGTTCCCCAAGCAGAGGGGCATTTATACCATGGACTGCAGCCAGTTGAATATGCACTCCTTTTAAATAAAAGTGCAAATAGGTCATTTCTGCCAGCTGGCAAACAAAGCTTCAGTCCTCCATGACTAAACAGATTTAGGCTTTGTAGTTGGAATGCAGCCATAAACATTTGGAGGCTTTAACTGCCAATGGTGAAACCATTCAACTTATAAAATGGGCGGTTTCCCAACTAGAGGAAAGATTTTTGCCGTCACAGTGAGAAAACATGTCTGCCACCAGCTGGCAACAGTCCTGCCCTTCTCGAGGGGTTTTATTCACTTCTACTTGAAAGTAGCCTTCTCGTCTGGCACACACCAATGTGTGATCCAGAAAATAATCATTTAAACTGCCGCACAGGAAGGCAAGACCTTTGCAGGAGGGCAGGGATCAGGCAGGTTGACAGGGGCATACTTTGTCTCCTACACATTTGCTATTTGGATGTTATCCTGGCTTGAAATTTACAGTAAGTCCATTCAGAGTAAATGAGACCCACTAAAATATGGGCGTTATTCCACAAATGGTCAAAGTTCACAGTTCTATTGTCATAAACAGAGGTAAATTACCTATTTCTTTATGTTGATTTGAACTCCTTCGTGATTTTTAAATTTTAATTGAGGAACCTCAGCGAAGACCCCAAGGCCCTTAGTGCAGTACACCTCTAAGAGTAGGGAGAAGAGTAGATAAATCAAGAAGCGAAAGCTTGGCTGATGCCAAACTTAGATTTGAAAAAACCTAAGAAAGCCTAAAACCGACATTGTGGATGGAAGGAAAGACTGAGGGAGGTAAGAAGTTCCACATTAGGGCCGATTTTAACCCTTCCCATTGGGTGGAAACGGGCAATTAAGATCGCCCATGCGACTCACCCACCAACGCCCCACATTGAACCCACAGGTTGCAATTTTAACCTGTTTTTCTGAGCAGACGAGAGGGATACCTGCTGGAAACTGTTGTGACCCTTTAAATATGCAGATCAGACTCTGATGATGTCATCAGGATCCGACAGCTGCTTTACCAAAGGGTGAGGAGAGGAAGCCATTGTGGCTTTCCCGCCGGGCCAATCTAGCGAGTAGAGGAGTCAGGGCCAGAAGAAGACCAAAAAGGTAAATCTTTTGACCTTTTTTGACTTTCCTTGTGGGGCCAGGAGGAGCAGGAGTGCTTCTCTGGATCACACAAGGAAAGTTTAGGCCTTCCCTGGGGACTGTTCCATTGGTCTCTGGTGGCGGTCTCCTGATGTCCGACATGCTTACCTGCCACTTTCTGCCGGTTTCGGGTGGGAAACTGGCCGGGGGCAAGCAGTTGAGACCTGGGAGTTAAACTCTCCCTGGCCTCAAGTTGTCGAGGTTGGGATGGTTTGTTGTCCTACCCCGCCCCAGCCCCAGCCCCAATAAAATTGGGCCTATAATTTCTGCACACGAGTGCATCATAGGGGATTTCAATCAGAACCAAATCAGATTGGAAACTAATGGTCAATCCAGAACATTTTGAAACCTCTGTTGAGGAGACCCACAACAATAGGAAAAGTCGAATTGCTCTATAACAAGTACACCTCGTACAGAGTGCAGTTAGTAACATGTGGGCCAATTCCACTCTTCAGGCTGCAGAAGGACAAGTAGCACCTCTGGGAACAATTTTTGGAAAAACGTGAATGTTAATTTTAAATAATTAAGTCTATAATGCATGTCACAAAGTCCTTTAAGTACAGAGAAATGACTTACACAGTCGTGTAAACGTACAGCAATGTGATTTATACAACGTGCTTAAAAGCTGGGGCACAACTTCCTGTGTATTGTCAATACTTCATTACACAGTAACTGTCTGATTGTCAAGAACAGAAATGCCGTTTAAGGACAAAAAAAACTTACATTTGCATTTATATTTGAGTTAACCTGATTAAAGAATGCTGAAATTGCATCTGTTCCTATAAATGACTGCGTATCAAATATTATATTACCACAAATAATGTACAACACTCCTTTTTTGATGCAGTAGTTAATGTATTTTTATTATAAAACCCACTAGCGATGCCAACAGAGCAGAAATACAACATCATTTTCTTACAGCTTCATTGTTTTTATTCCAACTCCACTGAACACAGTAAATGGTTGAATATCAAAAGTACTCATTCATTAAAATTGTGTTCAACAGATTATGAAAGGTGACCCTTCACTAAGTTTAAAATTTACGTATAGACAGAATTTAGTTCTTCTTCATTTGTTGACATTTTTGGCTTCGTAACCTCCTTTGGCCTCAAGTGGAACATCTCCTCAATTACTATAGCCACCTCCAACTAGCTTGGTTTCCTCTTTCGTGCCAAAGAAATTCTTTTCCAATCCACAACTTTCCAATTCTCTTTATAAATCCCAATTCAGTCCAAGACCTGAACACTGCTGCCATATTTGGGAAGGGTCTTTTAACACTTCTTGCTAGAATAGAATACAGGAAAAGCTTGTCGTCTGATAGATGACTCCGTTACTTGCTTCTAGACGCCAACCCCTCTCTCATACAGTCTTTCTTGCCTTTCTCTATTTTGTCGACACTACTGTGGTCAGCACTCCTCTGAACTTTCCACTGTTGTTACTTCTAAACTCCCAAAACACCATCCTATATGCTCTTCCTCCTCCTTACATCATCATTATGTTCAAATTTGCACAATGTCCCTGGAGAGTAGGAGGTTAAGGGGTGATCTTATAGAAGTCTATAAAATAATGAGGGGCATAGATAAGGTCGATAGTCAAAATCTTTTCCCAAAGGTAGGGGAGTCTATAACGAGGGGGCATAGATTTAAGGTGAGAGGGGAGAGATACAAAAGGGTCCAAGAGGAGGGGCAATTTTTTCACTCAAAGGGTGGTGAGTGTCTGGAACGAGCTGCCAGAGGCAGTAGTAGAGGCGGGTACAATTTTGTCTTTTAAAAAGCATTTGGACAGTTACATGGGTAAGATGGGTATAGAGGGATATGGGCCAAGTGCAGGCAATTGGGACTAGCTTAGTGGTATAAACTGGGCGACATGGACATGTTGGGCCGAAGGGCCTGTTTCCATGTTGTAAACTTCTATGATTCTATTATTCTAATGTCCATTTTTTCCCAGGACTTCAAAACTGTGGAAATCCTTCCCTCCCTCACTTTGCAAGCTTTTAAAACCAAAACTTGGCATTAGTTAACCATTATTTCCTCATATATCTTGTTTTCTCTTTCACCTTGTTCAAGCTTGACAGTGTCCTGCACCACGGGTCTTGATCCTTCAACTGGGTTTCTCAATTCTCAAGAAGTATAAGTCTCCCTTGATTCATAAAATGCAATCGAGGAACATACATGGAAAAGAATGTCGGGATCAAGTGTCAATTAATCCTGTATTGAGAATGTGTAATTCCAACCACTGTCTTCTGATTAACATACTCCACACCACTCAGTGCTTCAGTCTTGGAACTGATCTGCATTCAGAGAGGAAGATGCTCATTGCTTACCATGATTTTCGTCTTTATAACAACAGAGTATTTCAGGCCAAATTTCCCCTTTCCAACACCCCTTACCATGACTATGGGCTACACACAGTACCCTTAGGCAACTCCACTGGTTCATCCTGCCCCATTCTACATTCTGTTCACCTATTACCACTATCCTTGCTGACCTCCACTGGTTCCCTGACCCGACCCACTGATTTCAAAATCATAACCCTTATTTACAAATCCCTCCATGGCCTCACTCCTCCAGTCCAAATCCACAGCTTGCATCCTCTTGCCTCTAGCCCATCTACCTTTTAGAGTTTCATCTTGTTGACCCTGCCTTCGGTTATCTCCCCCTAAGTCTTCCACCTTCTACATGGTGCCTGTCCCATCCAATCCCACCTTCCCCAGCCCTTCTGTAATGCCTTGGGATGGTTTACTATGTTAATGGAATTATATAAATGGAAATTGTGTTGTAGCTGTCATAACGTAAGCAAGATTTTGTCAAATATTTATATATTTAGGTAGTTTTGCCAACTTTTTATAAAACAGAAACAAGGAAGTAAAAGTCTTATACACTACGACATTTAAGTTATGTAGAGACAGAAAGAGGAAGTTCTTTGCAAAGCATGGGTTATCTAAAGATGCAAGGATCACAGTTTCATACCTCAGAACATATTACTAACTTGTGGGGCCTGCAAAAGTAAATACATTTTCATTTATTTTTGACCACTCTCTGTAGGTTCCCCTGAATGCACACCATTCCCTGACAGAGATGTGAGCAGGCGATCTACTCCAAGGTCAGTGTAGATACTATTTGGAACCTGCTTCTCTCTGATTTTCCCTGTTCCCTGTGGGATGAAGCACCACCTCATCACCGCCCAATGATGAATTGCATTTGTGAACCCAAATCCTGCCACTTGGAAATGTAACACGTCAGAGTGTCAGTTCACTGATCCACCATGGCATCGAGCTCTTGTAATTAAGGTCTGCTTTTGTTGTACCTAATGGTCCTGCATCATTTTTGTGGAATTTTGCAGATTTGCCACAAGGAACTTTTGTGACTATTCCTCAGTGGATCTTGAGTTTGTGCTTGTAACTATGTTTACACTGAACTTCACTTCAGTCTGTAGAGTTTGCATCACTGTAAGCAATGACGACCATGTCTCATTGAAATCTATTTAATCACTAACAATGACCCTTATTGTGCTGCATATTCACTTCTCCCCAACAAAACCAGTGCAAATCAGTGACCTTATCAAAATTATTTCTGAGTTGTTCTAATCTAAATGGCATATTCAGATAATATAATGTCAACCGGATGTTCATAAACTACCCATGCCCAGATTAGCCCAAAAGCAGAGGATAAGCTTGAAAATGAAAATAAGCCCCCATCATCCAATATGTCAATGATGTTATTTTCTTAGAATATGCAGAAACATAGTTACATTCTGACAGATTGTACACACAGATTCCCATATTGATGCTTGATGGCTAATGTAATTGAAAATCAGCATTAAAAAATCAATTGTAAGTGTCTCAGATTCCAGCAATGTTCAGTAAAATCAATGGGCTCAATTTTCCTACATTGCTGGTGCATTGGGGGCGGGGGGGAGCTCCGAAAATCGGGGAAATCCCGTTCGGGTTCGAAACCCGGCTCCAACCCGCAGACTTCCAGGTTCCCCACTGACGCGCCTCCCGAATGCAGAAGTCCCACCGGCAATTAAAGCCGGCTGGATGATACTTGACACAGTTGTTTAGATAGTTTAAGCAGTTGAACTACTTAATTTTCTCCACATTGAGGTCGGGGTGCGATTTTGAAGCATCCTCAGCATGTTTCCCGTGCTGTGGGAAACACTCCATCTTGCAACAGACATGTTTCAGCCAGCAGCCAGTTGCACATTCAAATGCTTACTTGACAGATGGGGAGAAAAGGTCACTTATTGCAGCAGGGCACTCAGTTCTTTCAGACAAAGTTTTGGCTGCGAGATCTTTGTGTTTTCACTAAAAATTCTTTTGTTCACACATGTTAAATTACTTTGCGGACCCCCGCAAACTCACACTGTCAGGATGGGGGTGGGGGGCGCCATGGCTGCATTCACCACTACATCCGAGGATGAACAACATCACCAGCCTCGCCAGGCAAGGCGTCCACCTCCGTCACTTGGAGCTCCACAACACAGTGTTGTGCCACAGGCACCTACACAAGAGCACAGAGGGCAACAACAGGGAGAGCGACGTCGCAGGAGGCACTGCCCTCGCCATAGGGTCTACAGTCCGAGGCTCAGCTTCCTGAAACTCTCTGAGGAGCCGTGCACACGGAGGCTCAGAGTCAGTCGCCAGGTAGTTGCAGACATCTGGATCCTCCTTCATGCTGAGTTGCTCCCAGCTGGGGTGAGCAGCATCTCCTTACCTCTCGCTGTCAAAGTCACCACTGAGGAACCCCATCACCGAGCAACAGTGTCGATATAATGATAGCCACATCGCCACCAGGTCTACAATTGAGCGTGCTATAGGGCTGCTCAAGATGCGATTTAGGTGCCTTGATCATTCTGGGGGAGCGCTTCAATACGCATCAGACAGAGTGGGACACTTTATAGTCGTGTGTTGTGCCCTGCAGAACATGGCACAACAGAGAGGGGTGCTGCTTGAGGAGGCCCCATCAACATCTGCCATCCACAATGAGGAGGAGGAGGAGGAGGAAGCCATGGACAACAGTTTGGAGGACATGTGTGATGCCTTGTAAGGCCAATGCTAGTGGTAGTATCTGTCTGCCTGTTTAAGGCGGCAGAATGTTGTTCACTGTGAGTCCGAACGGCCATTGTCAGGGCCTGAATGGACTCATTTGTGAGCTGTGCTGGAAGTTCAATGGAGGCTAGAACTTCTCTCCATCGTAGACATTTCCGCACTTACCTGTGACAGTATCTCAGAGAGTTGCTCACGTCCCTGTGACAGTATCTCAGAGATTACCTCCTGTACCTGTGCCACCATTCCATTCATGCAGGAATTGGACTCCTCCATCCTCTACGCTATTGTGGAGAGTGCGCGTGGCACCTGTTCCAGTACCTCGCAAATGTGCTGCTGTCCCTCGATCATTCTCCTTTTAAAGGATGGCCCCACGGTTCAGCCTCTGCGTCCAGCTGAGCAGAGCCTGGAGGGGAATGCTCCCACCGACGCGGACTCTCCGCAGCTGCCCCTGCCACCAGTGGCTGCTTGTGCTCACATGTGTGTGGTAACTCACCAGGTGCTAACCCAACTAACAGAGGCTTAGGACCCACCGAGGTGTGAGTATCTGCACTGGTGGATGGCTCGCTAAGATGTGATGGTGCACCCTCAGAGGCCGGCAGGTCCTCTGAGGAATTGCCCTCTGCCGTCACTGCGATCGCTGAAGGCCCTATAAGAGAACAGAAGGCAATATTAAGCATCATCACAGATGTGTCTTGTTGCGATGAGCATAAGGAGGTGTTGAAGATGGCAAGGCATGTTAACATCAATTCATATTGTGTGTGCTGAATGTTAAAGTTGTGTCACCAGACGTTTGTCGGGTGCCAGTCTCGGCGTCCCCGATGGGACAGGCACTCGAGGGTTCAGCTGAGATCCAGCGCCTCCTGCTCCGCCTCTGTAAGGACGACGATTTGTTGAGGCCTTAAGGATGAGCCTTAAGTGGGTGTGAGGAGTGATGTAATAGAGTAGTGTTGGCAGTGCAGAATGAGTTTTGGGGGGTGGGGGCGGTGATGTGGAAGATGGAACGTAGGAGAATGAATAAGTGTACTCACTTTGGCTGACCTAGTTAGGTCATTGAAACGCTTCCTGCATTGGACCCAGGTGAGGCAGATGTTGCTGCCTCTGGTGATCTCCTCTGCCATCTGGTGACAGAGGCAGGCCACTTCCTCCCGTCCGCCGGGTAAAACAGATCCCTCCTCCTCCACACCCCATCCAGTAGCACCTGGAGTGAGGCATCGTTGAACCTTGGAGCAGCCTTGCGCTGTGCTGCTCCATTGTGTGTGTGGGTGTTTGCTCCAGGAGCAGCCATTGGAGGACTGCCCCTTTAAATAGAGCTCCTCCAGCTGACAGCCTGTGATGCGGGTGCGCAGTCCGCCCACTGCGCAGCTTTCGGACGGCAAACCCGGAAGTCACGTTAAGTGGCACCAATTGAATCGCAATCACATGGAAAACAGACATTTTTTATTGGGCGGGTTACCCAAGTGCCCAATCACTCCCCTGCCTCCACTCTAATATCGGGCCCTTTGTGTCTGTTCTTTCATGTTGGCACCATCTCTCATTTTTTTCCCTTTGCTTTTCATTTACTTGACAATTTATTTCTCTTCTGAAGGTGCTGACTCCTTGATGGGGTTTTGTTCCACAGTCAACTTGTGCTCTCTGGTATCCTGCTGAAATGGTTATTACTCCTTGTGCATCTGGCCGTTATTAATGTATGAGCCTTGGTAGTATAACAACAACAACTTGCATTTATATAGCTTCACAGGGGCATAATCAGACAAAAATGGAGTGTTTGTTGGTGATTCAACTGTAGGGATCATTGCAGTAGAGTCCAATCACGTCTGCACCCAACGTCCACATACCTTCACTTTCAGCGGAAAACCCATGCCTATTTTCTCTCCTCTAACCCAGCGGCTGCAGTCAATTGTGGCACTTCCTACCACCACCTTGCTGAGATCAGATAACTCAGTGGAGACTGGGGATTGAATGTCCAACCTTCATGGTCTGTATAATTCAGTTACTCACTAGATAATCTCACTGAGCTATGTTGGGAGCCCATGACCCTTAGACTTTACTCGGACTACATTAGCGTTTATTGTTGCCATGGAATTTATAGGTGAACTGTTTATAAAGTAAACACATGGCCATCCCAATGATGATAAATCAGCTGCATTTATTTATTATCTTCACATCTAAACCAGGCCACCAGCTACATTTTTTTCATTTACAACAACAGAGGTGTCAGTATTCATGTCTTGGCCGAATGCCCAGACCCACCATTTGGCTGCAGCTCTTCAACAACTGGGGTTGTGATTGTGAACTTACCAAAAGAAGCAGTGTTAGTGGAGCCCTCGGAGAAAATGACAGTTTATGGATGCGATATAACTACTTCAGCAGCCGCAGTGACTCTGTCCTCCCACACTGGAGATTCTGAAGGACAGCAGAAAAGGACTGGCAGTTCACATCAGCAGAAAAGGATAAGGATGGAGTTCAGGTGGTCATCGATTCTGTCAGCATATTCAATTGAGTGGTGAGATGTTTGCTCAATCCTGATTCCTCAGTGCTCACTTCAGCCACAGAGAACTGAAATTCTAATCCATGCCAGCTGTAATCTTCCTCAAATCTGTGCAGACACTCTATTTAAGCCATCATAAATTAGATAGAGATGTTTAAATCAACTGTAGATCTGTGATGGTAAGATGGTATTCTCTTCGCGCCAATAGCAATCATTGTTATCTGTGAAGAGGACTGTCATACCCAATATCTCTTAGACATACCTGAAAGGCATCTTCTTTGCCCTGCACAAGTGGAGGAGGTCAGGACATATCAGACCGCACCTGTGTAGCTTGGGCTATTAGTTCTCGTTGAATAAAAACTGCTTTGTATTTTCACCAATACCAAGAAGATGCTGGCTGGTTAGAAGTAAATCTGGCTACTTCAGCCACAGAAAATCATTGAATAGTACAGCACAGAAAGAGGCCATTTGGCCCATCGTGCCTGTGCCAGCTCTCTGAAAGAGCTATCCAATTAGTTCCACACCCCTACTCTTTCCCCATAGCCCTGCAAATTTTTTAATTCCAAAGATATAAAGGTACACCAAAAAAAAAAATCATTCTAGGCATAGTCTGATAAAGAAAACAAGACAACTATCAGGTCATTTTCAAAGCTATTTTGAACATATGGGGGTGAATTTTCACTTTTACTGACGGGCGGAAAACATGAAAATTCACCCTACGAAGGCAAAATTTTATTCATTTACTACGGCCCTGAAAATCCATTTACGCTGGTGTTGTGCCCCACAGGTGGCACTTCCACTGAACTACCCTCACCAGCGCTGACCCAGCCTGAAATCGAGGGGTCAGCTCATTTTAATATGCACTGTCATTGGCTGAGCACATCTCCTGTGTAACACTGGAGTACTATGCTGGGGGGAATGGAAATTGCAGCTGCTGGCCTTGAAAGAGCCTAAAATGGCTGAAGCTTGCAGTAGCAGGCCAGGGGGAGCAGCAGCTAAGGAGTGAACATTTTGCTGGACTGGGGTAACTATCAAGTATGTGTAGTAGGTGGCTCATGTCAGTTTTGGTGGCACTTTTAAAGCATGCTTTCATGTGGAGGACCTGGCAGAAGAGAGCGGGGCATTGGAAGGAAGCAGAAAAGAAGGGCACAAAGTTTCAATGAGGCTGACCTACAAACCCTCCTGGTTGGCATAGTTGTGCAGGGCACAGCTAGATCCAACTATGTGAGAGATGCACTCTGGAGCATATTGCAGACCATCTCCTTTATCAAAGCAACAAAAGAATTCTTTGAGTACCCCTACTGTCCTCTCAATGACTATTCTTGTCAAGGGACATGCCTTATCATAGTGCTCCTCAATTGCTGTTCTTGCAACTTTTAGTGGGACCATTATCCGTGGCAGCAAGGGGATGCCTTGTCACCCACAAGCCATTCATTCACTTGACTAACTTCCTGGAAGACTTCAGGAATGGTGGAATTCCTGAGAATTAACGCATCATGGAAACTTCCATTAAATCTGGTATTCAAATAAAGAATTCTTTGAACATGGCTACACACAATCTGGATATTCAGCAAGTGGCACCCCTTTCTATTAAGAAAGTTGAGGGGATGCTACGTATTGTCATTTATTGAACCCTGCACTTTGGGGAACCTTGCAACATGATATAACTGGATAGACCTCATGTCATGATCTCATGTCAACCTGGATGAATTCCCCACTTTTCCTAAAAAGTGTGTCAGTAACCTGATGGCACCCTGGGTGATATTTATATAGGTCCTCCATGGCTGCTTGAAATGAGCTTGTGGCATAAGAATTGAGTGTGGTCATCACTTTCACAGCCACAGGCAGAGCTATCTGGGCAGATACTCTTGGCTGCAGGTGTTGATGTAGTAGTTGCCTCTTTAGTGAATTGCAGCCTTTACATGTACAGCTCCTTAATGAGATCTTCACATAATCTGCATGGGCTTGTAATTTCTTTTGGGGGTGAAGCAGGGCACATCCTCCTCAAATGCTGCCTCACTCTCCTTTTCTCCATCCTGTATAGCTCCTCCTCATCCTCCTCTCAAGCTGCTCGAGGCAAGTTCAGCTCTAGCCACGTGCAGGGCAAAAACTTCTTTAAAAGTTCTTTGGTAACTCCAGCAATCTCTCTTGAACGTTCCTTTAGGCTGCAGGCTCCAAACTAAGCCACTGTCTGCCAGTCTCAGCTGATGTTGGCAACAGGTATTCCTCTCTTATTTCCCTTGGTGCATTGGGGGCTCAAGTCAGGGGTTTTGAGAACCTCAATGCTGGTCATCCTCATTAACATATATTTAAATGATCCTCCAGCAACATCTGTAGCACGTGGCAGGAAGGACCCAGATGGTAATGGAAACAGGAACGCCACCATTATGGGATAGGAAGCAGGTGGAAACGGGATTTGCAAGCCTCAAAAATGAAAAGTATCACCACAGTGCCAAATAAGTACTGGAAAAGCTGTAAAATTTTGACACCAACATCTTTTAAAGGATATACCTATTTTCAGTACCAGCCTATTTATTCTGTGGAGTGCCAAAGTTTGGATGGTGTGATCATAGCAATATGGGCAAAATATAGGTAAAAGCTTCACATAACAGAAGTGTGAACTGATGCACTTTGGTAGGAAGAATGAGGAGAGGCAATATAAACTAAATGGTACAATTTAAAGGCGGTGCAGGAACAGAGAGACCTGGGGGTGCATGTACACAAATCTTTGAAGGTGGCAGGACAAGTTGAGAAGGCTGGAGTATTGGGGTCGATTTTAGGATGGCCAAGCAAGTGCGTTGGGGGCGGGCAGGCTCGTAAAATTGGGGAATTCCGGAGCCCGGCTCCAACCCGCCCACTTCCGGGTTCCCCAGTGACGCTTTCGGGTGCACGCGCAGCTCCCATATGCGGGACTCCCACCGGCAATTTAAAGCCGGTGGGATGACAATTTAAATACTTACTTACCTAGTTGAGGTACTTTACAGACCTCATTGACAGGAGATTTTGGCAGGGGTGCAATTTTCAAGTCTTCTCAGCGTGTTTCCCGTGCTGTGGGAAACACTCCCTGTTGGAGCAGACGTGTTTCAGCCGGCAGCCAGTGGGAGATGCAAAGGATTTTTTGACAGTTGGGGGGAAAACCTCATTTATTGCAGCAGGGCACTCTGTCACTTCAGACAAAGTTTTGGCTGTAACACCTTTGTCTTTCCACTCAAAATTATTAATTTATACCCAAAACTCTGCTGTGCAAACACACTTACCTACTTTGCGGACCCCCTCAAACTCACACCGTCAGGATGGGGGGACGCCATCGCTGCATTCATCACTTCATCCGAGGACGAGCAACATCACCAGCCTCGCCAGGCACGCCGTCCACCTCCGCCACATGGAGCTCCACAACACAGTGCTGCACCACAGGCACCTGCACAAAATAGTCGTGCAACTACACATACACCCACTGTAGGGTGACCCAATGGGTGGCATCAAGTGTGGGTGTTCATGGAGAACCTCATGAAAGGGACTTATTACACAAGCCAGTCAAGAATGGGCAAGACGTGGCAGTAGTGGTGATAATAATAAGATTTATTGTGAATGGAAAACAAATATAAATAAAAAACATAACAAAGCGTCAAACACCCTTGTGCATCCCCTTTGTGCTCACAAAACCTTTGCCTTACGCTTCCTACTACTCCCACGTGGTGCTTCCCCTGTGGCTGCAGCAGAGGTAGTGGCAGGTTGTTCCTGTTCATGCCCTGACCAATGAGATGCTTTGGGCTTCTGCCCTCTGGGTTTTGGTGCCCGTGAGGGCCCCTCCAAAGACTGCTTCACCCGCACCTGTGCAAGGGCAGACTCGACCACCTGGAGAGGAGGCAGCATTGTGGGTACTGGTTGAGAGGGGGGCAACGGGTGAGACGTGGAAGCGCTTTGAGTGGTGTCCCCACTTCCATGTCCCCTTTCGCCATCAACCCTCTCCTGGGCAAAGCCAACATCACTCCTACCACTCTGCTGGACGACAGTTTGGAGGACATGTATGACGCCTTGTAAGGCCAGTGCTTGTGTATCTACCTGCCTATTTAAGATTCAACCTGAGTCCGAAGGGCCGTTGTCAGGGCCTCAATGGTCTCATTGTTGAGCCGTGCTTGAAGCTTGATGGAGGCTAGCCTTCCCTCCATCGCAGACATTCCCGCACTTACCCACGGGACTATCTCAGCGATGCCTTCACGTCCCTGTGACGGTATCTCAGAGATTCCCTCCTGTACCTGTGCCACCATTCCACTCAGGCAGGATTTGGACTCCTCCATCCTCTGCGCGATTGTGGAGAGTGCACGTGGCACCTGTTCCAGCACCTCGCAAATGTGCTGCTGCCCCTCGATCATTCTCCTTTTCATGGATGGCCCCCAGGGTTCAGCACCTGTGTCCAGCTGAGCAGAGCCTGGAGAAGAATGCTCCCACTGACGCGGACTCTCCACAGCTGCCCCTGCCACCAGTGTCTTGTGCTCGCTTGTGTGTGGTGACTCATCATGTGCAACCCCAACTAAGTGACGACGGGGACCCACCGAGGTGTGTGTATCTGCTCTGGTGGATGGCTCGTTCAGATGTGACAGTGTCCCCTCAGAGAGCGGCAGGTCCTCTGAGGAATCGCCCTCCGCCGTCACGGCAGTCACTGAAGGCCCTGTAAGAGAACAGAAGGCAATATTAAGCATGATGACAGATGTTGAGGTGCTGAAGATGGCAAAGCGTGTTAACATCATTTGCTATTGTGAGTGCTGAATGCTAAAGTTCTGTCACCAGCCGTTTGTCGGGTGGCAGTCTCAGCGTCCCCGATGGACAGGCACTTGAGGGTGCGGCTCAATTCGAGAGCCCCCTGCTCTGCGTCCGTGAGGACAACCTGATGTTGTGGCCCCCCTCCGGTCTTCACCCTCTCCCGTGCATTCTGGGCTCTCTTCTCCTATAAGAGGAGAAAGTAGAGAGGCGTGAGTGAGGAATGGTGACGTGACCAACCGCTGAATGCATTGGTTTGGGTGAGGGTGACCGTGAAAGAGATGCATCAGAGGGTGAGTATGGGACAGGGCCATGAGATTGTATGAGGATTGGGTTGAGTGGTAGTGGTGGGATGAGTACTGGGGAGGTGAGTAAGTGCAGGTAAGTCGATGATGAGGTTTGAGTGGGTGTGAGGAGTGATGTGATAGAGTAGTGTTGGCAGCGCAGAAAATGTTGTGGGGTGGGGGTGGTGATGTGGAAGACGGAGTGTAGGAGAATGAGTAAGTGTACTCACTTTGGCTGACCTAGTTAGGTCATTCAAGTGCTTCCTGCACTGGATCCAGGTGCACAAGATGTTGCTGCTGCTGCTGACCTCCTCTGCCACCTCGAGCCAGGCTTTCTTGGTGGGAGAGGGAGGCCAATTCCTCCCGTCGGCCGGATAGAAGATATCCCTCCTCCTCCTCACCCCATCCAGTAAGACTTGGAATGAGGCATCACTAAACCTGGAAGCAGCCTTTCCCCTGGACTGCTTCATGCTGCTGTTTTGGTTCTTTGCTGCAGGAGCAGCATTGGAGGACTGCCCCATTAAGTAGGGCTCCTCCAGCTGACAGCCTGTGATGCGGATGCGCAGTCCACCCAACAGGAAACCCGGAAGCCAAGGTAAGTGGCTTCAATTTACTTGTGATCGTGTGGGGAACCCACCGATTTTACTGGGGAACCCACCGATTTTACGCGCCCAGTCGACCCCCCTCTGCCAACCTGCCTCCCTGGTAATATCGGGGCCATTGCGTCCAATTTTGGACATCACACTTTAGGAATGATGTCAAGGCCTTAGAGAGGGTGCAGAGGAGATTTACTAGAATGGTATCAGGTATCAGGGTTGCGGGAATTCTGTTATGTGGAGAGAATGAAGAAGCTGGGGTTGTTCTCCTTAAAGCAGAGAAGATTAAGCGGAGATTTAATAGAAGTGTTCAAAGTCATGAAGGGTTTTGATAGAGTAAATAAGGAGAAACTGTTTCCAGTGGCAGAAGGGTCAGTAACCAAAGGACGCAGATTTAAGGTAATTGGCAAAAGAACCAAAGGTGCGATGAGGAGACACTTTTTACACAGTACGTTGTTATGATCTGGAATGCACTGCCTGAAAGGGTGGTGGAAGCAGATTTAATAATAACTTTCAAAAGGGAATTGGTTAAAGTTGAAGGGGAAAAAATTGAAGGGCAAGGGGAAAGAGGAGGGGAGTGGGACTAATTAGATAGCTCTTTCAAAGAGCCGGCACAAGCATGATGGGCCGAATGGTCACCTTCTGTGCTGTATCATTCTATGATTCCAAGAACACATCATAACAGTTTACTTGATCATTTTTTGCCAACGTGCTCGGGCAGGCATCTGCTGCCTTTCTCTCGTGACGAGCATAAAGCTTTTTAGGCACCTGAAGAAGGTGTTATGTTGATTGCAGCATGTATCATTGTGTGTGAAGGCTCTGCCAGTCCTGTTTCTCCCAGTAGATCTATTACCCTTCCATCCTTTCTGGTCACCTGACTGACTCTGTACTGGAGGCAAATCTGCATTCGATCCACCCCCGAGACGGATTTTGATGAAATCACAGTAAGGGGCAAGTCACTGTGGAACTGCTGGTCCTTCCCCAGTGACTTTGATGGACTTCTTAATGATGACTAGATACTCTTTATTCTGTATGCAGACATCATTAAATCCTTTCAAAGAGTACTTTCCAATCCTCTTCACTTTGGAAACTGCACTAGTTTGATGGTTATTGCATGTCACACTTTTTATCTTTCTTCCTTCCTGGCTGGCTGCCTTCTGAGGCCAAAAGTTATGTCTCCACATTCTAAATGGCAAGGCGTACCTCTGTGTCTCTGAAGTACTGTCTATACTTTGTTGTTCAATTCCACACACCCCACCCCAAACATTTTGTTTGTTTCATATGCAGTGCGACCTAATTCTTAAATCATTTGAATTATTAGCATATTGTCAATCCCTCAATGATCTCCTTTCTCATTAACACCACTTTGCACAAAACAACTTATGGTGCATATTTGCTCAAAACACGAGAGGGCATTGGGCATGGGCATCAAAACAATAAATCAGAAGACTATAAGGCAGCGAACAGTATAGGAAAATCTGCAACACTGCCTCAAAGTAAATCATGACAGTAGGACAAGGTGGCTTAGGTTTAAGCTACTGAATGGCAAATTTAGAACTGATGTCAGGATAGTGTTGTCAAGTTTGGTTGGATGTATTCCAGGAGGTTTTATCACATGACCTCCCGCCTCCGACCATCCTGCCCTACGATCCTGCCATTGGTCACCCAACACGTCCATCCTGGAGGCACACCGCCTTCCCACACCAATTGGAAAGCAAACAGACTCTTCATTACCCGATTGGATCATTCTTGACTGTTCGTCAAACAGCCTTTTTTCCCATCTCTGATATTATTATAACCAATAAACAAAAGAGTTAAAAGAAAATTTAAAAATACCCATTTTTTAATGCCCCGATGATTTTTCTCCTGGGTTGCTCGCAGCAGTGTCCGGGAGATTAATCTTTAATTCTTAGCACCTCCAGGACAATCCTCGAGGGTTGGCAACCCTAAGGCAGGAAATTGTTCACACAAATTGTGATCTCAGTACCGAATGGACTTCCAGGTCAGGTAGTTTAGGCAAAATTCCTGGAATCATTTGAGAAACAGCTGGTTAATGTTTAAGGGGCCTGATAATGCATTCAGAGCAGAGCAGCGCCCAGACCGCTGACCTTTGGGCTCGACACTTATGTAAGGGACAAGAGATTGACTTGCTCCATAGTGCAATGGCAGCTCATTTTTTAGGTGCTCCTGACTCACTGATGGGGTGGGAGCACCCAGAAGTCAAGACAGATTCAGAGCTGCTGGTTGTCCTTAACGTCAACCTGGAGGAGGTGATATTTAAATGGCTTTTAGCTGAAACAGCCCACTCAGTGATAGTGCTTCTGCCGCAGCAGGTCCTGCAGCAGTTAGGCTCTATTTGGAGAAGAGAACAACCCTGCAGTCAAGAGTCACTCCAAAGCAGCTTGGCGGGAGATCATACAGCACACAAATGCAGTCTCACTGCAGCCTGAACCTGGAAGCAAGTGAGGAAGACATTTGCTGTTTTGCGCAATGTTTCCAAGAGTGTAAACATGTGACTACATTGCTTTGTAAAGCACCTTTATTGATCATTATTGTAAATTTAGTGCGCCATCACACAGGGAGAATATGGTGCACTTTGTCAACTGTTTCTAAATGCACAGGCATACGCATGTTCTTTCATGACACTGTATAATGTTATTTTATCCAAGTTTTGACTGTGCCACGCTTACATGTGACAAGTAACAAGCACCAAGTGCAATGCCAGCATCTGGCTCTTTAACTCTACACGTTCACACACTCACATAAGGAGGTTAATATCCTGGGCATTTGGATGTCACACATCTTCTCCCAAATTCCTATTTGCAAGCTGTGTCCCTTTTATATTTGTTTGTAGGAGAAGGCAACATATAATAAGTAAACAAGTACAAGTGGAATTGAAGACATCATAACCATTTAGCACAAAGAGTTGATCAACTGCTAATTTCAGAGAGTCAGACCATGTGGTGTCTGCCTGGACATCAATACTTCATGGAGCCAAGTAGCCTATGCAGCAGGGGTCACCTATGGATGAGTCCACAACCCACATCTGTATAGAGTTGCATGACAATGTTGATTAAGGAGAATATTGCAGTGCTGGAGAGAGAGGATGTCCTTGAGGGGTCAAGGACAGAAACTACTTGGTTAGTGTTAAGAAACAATAAAGGTGCCATTACACTACTGGGTGTATTCTATAGGCCACCAACTGGTGGGATGGATATAGAGGAGCAAATTTGCAGGGAAATTACAGAGAGGTGCAAGAACTATAGAGTAGTGATAATGGGGAACTTCAACTATCTTAATATAGACTGGAATAGTAACAGTGTAAAGGGCAAAGAGGGGGAGGAATTTCTGAAGCGTGTTCAAGAGAACATTCTTGATCAGTGTGTTTCTGGCCCAATGAGGCAGAAGGCATAGCTGGATTTGGTTCTAGGGAATGAAGTGGGTCAAATGGAGCAAGTTTCAGTGGGGGAACATTTAGGGAACAGTGATCATAGTATCATAAGATTTAGATTAGTTATGTGAAAGGACAAGGAGCAATCTAGAACAAAAATACTTAATTGGAGGAAGGACAATTTCAGTGGGTTGAGAACGGGTCTGGCCCGGGTAAATTGGAATCAAAGATTGGCAGGCAAAACTATAATCAAACAATGGGCAGCTTTAAAGAGGAGATGGTTTGGGTACAGTCCAGGTACTTTCCCACGAGGGGGAAAGGTAGGGCAACCAAAGCCAGAGCTCCTTGGATGACGAAAGAGATAGAGAGTAAGATGAAGTAGAAAAAGGGGGCGTATAACAGATGTCAGGTTGATAATACAAGTGAGAACCAGGCTGAATATTCCGAAAGTTCAGAGGGGAAGTGAAAAATGAAATAAGAGGGGCAAAGAGAGATTATGAGAATAGACTGGCAACTAACATAAAAGGGAATCCAAAAAGGAGACCTACACATGGAGGCAGAGGGCATGGCTGAGGTACTAAATGAGTACTTTGCATCTGTCTTCACCAAGGAAGAAGATGCTGCCACAGTCACAGTAAAAGAGGAGATAGTTGAGATACTGGATGGGCAAAAAATTAAAAAGAGAAGGTACTAGAAAGGCTAGCTGCACTTAAAATAGGTAAGTCACCCGGTCCGGATAGGATGCATCCTTGGTTGCTGAGGGAAGTAAGGGTGGAAATTATGGAGGAGCTGGCCATAATCTTTCAATCATCCTTAGATACTGGTGCCAGAGGAATGGAGAATTGCAAATGTTACAACCTTGTTCAAAGAAGGGTGTAAGGATAAACCCGGCAACTACAGGCCAGTCAGTTTAACCTCGGTGGTGGGGGAATTTTTAGAAATGATAATCCAGGACAAAATTAACTGTCACTTGGACAGGTGTGAATTAATTAAGGAAAGCCAGCACGGATATGCTCAAGACAAATTGTATTTAACTAACTTGATAGAGTTTTTTGATGAGGTAACAGAGAGGGTTGATGAGGGCAATGCAGTTGATGTGGTGGATAGGGACTTCCAAAATGCATTTGATAAAGTGCCACTAATTTGATAAAGTGCCACGAGGCTTGTCAGCAAAGTTGAAGCCCATGGAATAAAAGGGGCAGTGGAAGCAGGGATACGAAATTGGCTAAGTGATGGGAAACAGAGAGCAATGGTGAATGGTTGTTTTTCGGACTGGAGGAAGATATACAGTGGTGTTCCCCATGGGTCAATACTAGGACGACTGCTTTTCTTGATATATATTAATGACTTGGATTTGGGTGTACAGGGCACAATTTCAAAATTTGCAGATGGCACAAAACTTGGAAGCATAGTAAACAGTGCAAAGGATGGTCATAGACTTCAAAAGGATATAGACAGGCTGGTGGAATGGGCGGACACACGGTGAATGAAATTTAATGCCGAGAAGTGCGAAGGGATACATTCTGGCAGGAAGAATGAGGAGAGGCAATATAAAGTAAATGGTACATTTCTAAAGTGGGTGCAAGAACAGAGAGACCTGGGGGTATATGTGCACAAATCTATGAAGGTGGCAAGTATAGGTTGAGAAAGCACTTAAAAAAGCACACAGGATCCTGGGCTTTATAAATAGTGGCATAGAGTACAAAAGCAAGGAAGTTATGTTGAACCTTTATAAAACACTGGTTCGGCCACAACTGGAGTATTGTGTCCAATTCTGGGCATCACACTTTAGGAAGGAAGTGAAGGCCTTAGAGAGGGTGCAGAAAAGATCTATTAGAATGGTTCCAGGGATGAAGGGCTTCAGTAATGTGGATAGATTGGAGAAGCTGGGCTTGTTCTCCTTAGAGCAGAGAAGGTTAAGAGGAGATTTGATAGAAGTGTTCAAAATCATGAAGGGTTTAGATAAAGTAAATAAAGAGAAATTGGCAGAAGGGTCGAGAACCAGAGGACACAGATTTAAGGTGATTGGCAAAAGAACCAAAGGTGACATGAGGGAAAACTTTTTTAAGCAGCGAGTAGTTATGATCTGGAATGCGCTGCCTGAAAGGGCGGTGGAAGCAGATTCAATCATGGCTTTCAAAAAGGAATTGGATATAAATACTTGAAGGGAAAAAATTTGCAGGGCTACGGGGAAAGAGCGGGGGAATGGGACTAACTGTATTGCTCTTACAAACAACCGGCATGGGCTCGATGGGCCAGATGGCCTCCTTCTGCGCTGTAACCATTCTGTGACTCTATTACTATCTGACTGAGCTGTAGATCACCACAAAAGCTATGGCTACTCCAAGAAATTGGTAGGAGCCGACACAGATGAAGGAGGTATCTCTCAGGGTGATGCCACATCTGTAACAGCTATCTGCCCTGCTCAAATGACAACAAATGTGTTTGAGTGCTTATAGGCCCAGGTATCCACTGCCTCAAAATTCATGGTACCTGCAGTTGCAGTGCCGTCTCCTGCCCCTTCTCAAGGAGGCAGGAGATGGCACTGGCAGGAGGATTACTTCCATTCCTCGGCCTTGCATTGACATGCAGCAGCCATCTTTCTCCTCCCACTGCAAAGACACTCAGTAGAAGCAAATAGTTTCCTGATGTAAGGCAGGGTGCGGGGCAAATGTGGAGATGACTTTTGTGCATTGGATGTTTCAGGTACTTAAATGAATATGTTATATATTGTAGCTTACCTTTACACTCCAGCTGAGTGTTGGGGTTGATTGGGCAGACATATCTTCTGGCTCTTAGTCAGTGGCTGTTCGTGTGATTAATGTGGCTTGTCTTCTTTTGCTGCCCCATGGCAAGTCCCCATTGTCGAGTGAAATTTGTGCTGCTGCATGTTTCCCTTGGGGAAATAGAACAACTGAGTAGTTCATGAAAGTAAGTCAGCTGTGTCATGCAGGTTGGGAGATTTGGCTTATAATGGATATGGTATGGAAGAACTCTTGTGGAGTCGAAGTTCAAGGTAGGAGTTACCTTGACAGCCTCCGACAGAAGCAACCCCCATCATGGAAATGGTTTGCAGGACTGTACCCAGTTCGGGGGAAGCTTCCTTGGGGAATTGCTATCACTGTCTGCAGGTAGCTTCCGATCTGTCCAGATACAAATGTCCGGTGCTGTACAAACAGATGACAACATAAAGGGGGTTTCTAAATAAGCACAGTAGGTGGCAATGTACATATCTGGCACATATCCTCTGACTCTCCTTCCCTTCCAAAATCTTTCAAAAATAGAGCCATGTCCAGCCACATAGGGAGTAATTTTAACCTAACCCGTCTGGCGGGAAAACTGTTGGGATCAGATCAGCTGCCCGTTTTACACCCTGCTCGATTTTGCTTTCGGGCGGGGGTGTAAAATTGGTGACTGATCCGATCCTACCAGATTCTCGTTGGGTGGGTTAGGTTAAAATCACCGAAATGGACAGCAGAGTCTGAAATATCCTGGCCTGCGGAACCGTGTGGTGCACTGGGTTGGACATTGGCTTTTCACTTCTGATGCCAGAGCTCAAATCCAACACTTACTAATGGGATGAAAGTCTCTTCTGTCGGTTGTAAGATCCTATGTGAAACAAGTTTGGGCAGTCTCAATCCAGTTTCCTCGTGGGCTTGGGCAGACACACAAAACTGTCCCTAACTGCACTAATTGGCAATCATACTCAGACAGGCCAAGTGCTGGTGGTGCAGGAAATGGGAAAAAAAATTCACACTGGTGCAGCAGAAATTGCTTGTCTGCAACCGAAGTACATCGTTGGAGCAGAGTCGGTGGAGCTTTACTCTGTAACTGGCTGTGTAATATATTATCTGAGAATTTTTCATGCTGACCCTAGGCACCTGAAATGGGAAGAGTTCCACTCCCATCATAAACATCCCACACTTTCACAAGCGCAAAAACTAAAAAAATTAGGAAAAAAATCCCTGTGCTAAGCGGCTGAGGCAGCAGGCAGAGTTCAGTTTTAAGGAGTTGACTGTCCAGATTAAAAACCCTTTGGGACTAAGCAGCAAAATTGAAAAGCTGATAAATAAATACCCAGCTCTGCAGTGAAGAACCATTATTAAATAAGAATTACATAGAATGTACAGCATAGAAACAGGCCATTCGACCCAACAGGTCCATGCTGGTATTTATGCTCCACAGGAGCCTCTTCCCACCCTATTTCATCTAATCCTATCAGGATAACCTCCTATTCCTTTCTCCCTCATGTGCTTATCTAGCTCCCCTTTAAATGCATCTATGTTATTCGCCTCAACTACACCTTGTGGTAGAGTGTATCACATTCCAACCACTCTCTGGGTAAAGAAAGTTTCTCCTGAATTCCCTATTGGATTTATCAGTGATTATCTTATATTTATGGCCCCTCGTTTTAGTCTCCCCCACGTGGAAACATCGGGCGCTACATTGGGACGTGACGGCAATCGTGACTGCGCACACATGTTTCCAGTGTGACATGAAAATACCGAACGCCAGAAGCATGTAAAGTAGGGAGAAAATGTGTGCAAGCAGTGTGCAACGCTGGTTTAAAGTGATAGACACCATTTTGTCCCTTAACGGTCAACTCAACGCACAGTCTTAACCCCAACCACCTGAAAGTGTCTTAGAGTGCCTGGAGGGCCCCCCACCAGCGCTATTTAAAGGGACCATGCAGGTGTTGCAGGTTAGTTGCTGGATTATTGCTTCTGGCTGCTGGTGGAATGGTAAATGTTTTTTGAAGCTCCCTACACTTACTGAGAGTTCCGAGAGTATATTTGAGGGTAGTTTGGCAGGTACTTCCTTACGGTTTGGAAAGGTACAACCGTGGTTGAACAACATTCCTGGCAACCATGGGCAGACTGCTAGGGCTTCCGCTGGGCATTGAGCACGACTGGGAGCATGCAGAGAAACCACGCACATCAGCTCAATCTGCAAGGAGAGGGAGGACGAGGAGGCGCAAGGCACTTCCAGAACCAATTCTCTTACCTCAACATGAGGACATGAGGAGGATTGCATCTGACGCCTGAGGTTCACCAAGGAAGCCATGACCGAGATCTGTCAACTGGTGTAGCTAGAACTGCAGCCTCAGAGCAGGGCAAGGACAGCATTGCCTGTGGCTGTGGAGGTCACCGTGGTGCTGAATTTCTACGGCTCAGGATCATTTCAGGCCTCTACTGGCAATTTGTGCAACATCTCGCAGTGTGCAGTGCACTGCTGCATAAGGGAGGTCACAGACGCACTGAACCAGATGAGGGACAGGTTCATCGCCTTCCCTCTTGACAGAGACAAGCAGAACGAGCGAGCACAGGGGTTCGCTCGCATTGCTGGCTTCCCCTTGGTGCAGGGTGCTATTGACTGCACGCACATTGCCCTGGGTGCCCCCCATATCAACTTGGCTGTCTTCGTCAACCAAAAGGGCTTCCTCTCCCTCAACGTGCAGCTGGTGTGCAACCACACGCATCGAATCATGGAGGTCGATGCCCACTACCCTGGGAGCAGTTACAATGCCTTCATCATGCGGCAGTCCAATTTGCCAGCTATCTTTCACCCGCCTCGGCAAGTCAAAGGCTGGTTACTGGGCGACAAGGGCTATCCCCTCATGCTGTGGCTCATGACTCTGGTCAGGAACCCACGCACACGTGCACAGCAAGCCTATAATGAGAGCCATGCTGCCACACGCATTGTCGTGGAGCACACCACAGGCCTCCTCAAACAACGTTTCCGCTGCATGGAGCGTTCTGGAGGAGTCCTGCAGTTTTCCGCTGAGTGAGTGGGCAGATTTGTGGTGATATACTGCGTGCTGCACAACCTCGCCATCATGCGAGACCAGCCTTTGCCACCAATGATCGGAGAAGACCGGGAGCCAGAGGTGGAGGAGGCAGAGGCTGATGAGGGGGAGGGGGAGGAGCCAGAAGAGGAAGTGGAGGAAGACGCAAGGGTACAACAGGGACCACACGCCTTGTCTGCAAGGGCTCTGCGTGCTTGCCTGATCCGTGCCCCCTATCAATAATGTGAACTACATCCCCCAACTCACCAACAGTCTTACACTCCCCACCTTTCCGCTCCCACAAGACAATCAAATCACCCTCCATCTGATTCCACATTGGTTTCCCCCTCAACTCATCGCACAAATAAAAACCACCACCAAATGCAAATTCAAAGTCACATTTATCAATGAATAAATGAAATTATGGAAACAGAACAGAACTATTCACCCTTGTGCATTGCCTTAGTGCCTTTTGTTCGTGTGCCTTTACCTATCCTAGTGCTCCTACGAGGTGCTTCCACCATGGCTGGAGCATGGGTGGTGGGAGGCTGCTGGCCTTCAATGGAGGAGCGTGCAGATGGCCTTGGAGGATGATCTCGAGCAGCTCTGAGCTGGGAGGGCCCGGCTTCAGACTGCACCATCTCAGCATGGGCTGCAGCAGTGTGGTCTGGCTGGCTGATAGGCAACAACAGGGGCACTGGCGGAGTGGCAGGGGTGGGAGCAGGAATGCTCTCGTCCTGAGAGAGGGCAGCAGGTCCGACTGCCATGGCGCCATTGCCACTCTCCCAGGGTGGCACCTCAGCAATCCTGGAGAATGGATTGATGGAGTGCTGTGATGCCCTGGAGGCTCTGTTCTAAAGAGCCATGATAGCAGTAGTCTGAGCTTCCATTGCCGCAGTCTGAGCAGCAACCATAGCTTGCAGACCTTTGATGACATTGGTTTGGCTGTAATGGAAGCCGTGACATCGGCCATCAGACGCTGCATCATGGTGGATTCCACAGGTGTGCTGATGGAGGTGACCACCCGTTCCATGTTGGAAAGAATCGGTTCCAAGCTCTGCGCAAAGCCCTATGCCAAGTTGGAGCTGGACTCCTCCATTCCCCTTCTCATTGAGCACAGGCTTTCTGGCAGGCTTTGCAGTGCACCAAGCATTTGGTGGTGTACGCCCATCAGTCGTCTTCTGTAGCCTGGCCCATCGATGTCCTCATCTGACTCCTCTGGAGCAGAACTAGTGAGCGACCTCGACTTCCGGCGAGCTGGCACCTGTGGTATCCATTCCCTCCGCCCTGGCTCCTGCGCACTTGTGCTCATTGTCTCACCACGTGCAGATCCCTCCTCTAACCTAGCCTCTAAAGAAGCGCAGTGTCAGTCTCTGAGCTGGTGGAAGCAAGTGTCAGATTGAGTGACGGTGTGGCTTCAGTGTCCTCTTCCCCCTCCTCCTCCTTCTCCTCGGATGGTGCCACCACGTGTTCTTGGGTATCTGCAATGACAAAGGGAAACAGGTTGGATTGTGAAGTGCTGACAGCATCTGCAGCACGTGAGTCAGTAAAGATTATGGGAGGAGGGAGATGTGGGAAAGGAGAAGGAGCATTAGATATGCAGTGCCCCCTTCATCGGGACCTCCAGCGTGGCATGTTGTCATGGCTGCAGCGACGGCCCGCTCAATGATCCGAAGCACTGTCTCCTCTAGGAGGGGTGAGGATGTGCAAGCATCCCCGTCCACCCTCAGGTCTCTCCTGCTGCCGACTGTTATACGCCACCTTCTCCTGCAAGACAGAGGACAGTGTGTCAGTGAGCATCCTGCAAGGTGTGTGGGTGATGTGCCGCTCGTGGTCAAATAGCTGCCAGTGTGTGTGACCTGTGAGTGGTGGTTATGTGGCCTGCAAGAGTGGTACTATGTGTGGGTGAGATGCAGCATGCTGAGTGCAGCATTGCGTATGGGTGGGCAGTGTTTGTTGGTGGTTGAGTGACGGGGAGTGTGATGCATGGAGCAGTGGGTAGGATGTGCCACTTGACACTTGCATTCACTCACCTTGATCACTCGTGCCAAATCATTTTACTTCTTTCGGCACTGCACCCATGTGCGCGGTGCCATGCTCCTGGCATTCACTTCCTGTACCACAGCCTGCCAATGCCTGTGGAGCTGCAGTCTGGAGGGTCTCCTGCCACCTTGCAGGTACATGTTGACCCTCCTCTCGTCCACCCCTTCCACCAGGGCCTCCAGTGCATCATTGGAGAAGCAGTGCGGGCTGCTGATGATGTGCACTGAGCACGCACCATATCCGACTTCCTCATTCTCCACGCAGCCTCTCAGCAGCACGGGTAGCGCTAGCTACACAGAGATATCATGGTAAGTAGCAGGCATGAATTCACGTGCTGCCTGCGCAGGGGCCGTTGGGCACAGGGTAATAGCGCATCATGCTACCCGCGCCCCAAAATGTTCCTAGTCGAATATTTCCCACATCTTCTCTATGTCGACCCTATCAAACCCTTTCATAATCTTGAAAACCTCTATCAGATCACACCTCCTCCTTCTCTTTTCTACAGAAGAGCCCTAGCCTGTTCAATCTTTCCTGATAAGTATTTCCTCTCAGTTCTCGTATCATCCTTGCAAATCTTTTTTTCACCTTCTCCAGTGCCTCTATATCCTTTTTATAATATAGAGACCAGAACTGTGCACAGTACTCTAGGAAAATAATAAGGATGAGGTAATGGCCACTTTAGGAAGCATTGCATAAAACACTGGTAAAGGCACCTCCCTTGAAGCCCTTGTTTCAAACAGCAGCTGAGCAATTGGACTGCCTTTGAGGTGCGTCAGGTGTATTATTGGGCTTTTCCCTAATTTCGTTTAATTTAAAAGTGGGGCCTCAATGAGCCTTGCACTCAGTGCATGCACAGACTCAAAGCTCTTCCAGGTTGCACTTCCATGGAATACGCCTCAGGCCTCCATGCACAATAGGGAACCAGCATCCTAAAACATAGGAAGCACAGCAGTACCACAGGTGCTATAGAGCACATTATTGACCCCTAGGCTCTTTTTGGTTTGCTGAGCCAGAATAGGCCAACTGATATGAATCCTGGCATTCATCTTGTGATCTTATTAACTGCCACCAAACAAGAATATCATTCTAATCTGCATTGCAGCTAAAATAGCACGGGGTGGGGGGCAGCGTAGAATGACTCTGGACACCATGGGGTAGATTTTCAACTTGCTGCCTGGGCATTAAACTGGCATCACGCATCCGTTGCCCGTTATAGACAGCGCCTGATTTTCATTTCCATAACGCCCAGGTGGCAAGTTGAAAATCTACCTCCACGTATTGCAACAGTGCAAATGTATTCAAAAGAGAAGGTGCTTCCAATGCGGCCACATATCGTGACCAAAGCAATTCTTGCCCCATGATTAGAGCTAGAATTTGTGACTCTCCTTTTTAAATTCGAGTGCAAGCCATACCCAACTGATGTGCATCTTTCTTTAAGAGGAGACATGTGAAACACGGCTCACAAAATGGAGTGCTGATTTATTGAACACAACCAGAAGTTCTTTTTCCTACTATCATTTCTATTAATAGAATACTAACGAGGAATGAAGCTGCAACCTTCTCTTCAAAAATGTCAATAGGTAATAACAGTCTTCAGAGCTTTTGCAGTTAATATACCAGTTGTAAAGCTGTATTCTAATTTTCCTTTTTTTAAAAAACATCTAATTTCTAATAATGACAACCAAAAAAGATCAGATGTCAAGAAATATCTGTAAGAATTTAAATAGAATGTCATAATTGGAGAAAGGAAATAAATAGAACACACATAATTTCTGTTAATAGTGCAGTCAGATACACAAGCAATTACAGTAATGAATCTTTGAAAATTTATACTGGATTATTAAACAAGCTGGCTTCAAAAATGTGCTTCATAATGCAAAGATTAAAGAACAAAGAAAATAATTTCAAATAAATGTAGCATAAAATAATGAAGTAATGAGCGGAGGTTGTAAACATGATGCCTGTTTGGTATAAAATTCATTAACAGGCCAGTTTTTGTGTGCTTGTTTGGTCCCTGTTGTAATATTGTGCAAGTATTTGGAATGGATCAACTTCGTAATGTGCATAGGCACACTTCAGGCACAAAACAGGGGAAACAAAGCGTGCACATGCAATTTTAATGTATATGAACCAAGGTCTGCAAGAATTCCCTTGGTTGTGGGCAGAGAGTCATGCAACCACAGCGATGTCAGAGGTTACTGACCTACAGATTAAGATATCCAGTAAAGCAAGATAGCAACCAGAGAGACTCCATGTTAAACAAATTATCAAAGCAGTGTGATTGACTTTAGTTAAGACTCTGTAACCAGACCTTGCTCATCAGAAACGTTCGTTAAAAATATAGAATTTGGTTGAAATAACAGGTAGGAAAGTTAGACCAAAAAACACTGAATGGTTGTGTTAAAGATTTTTACTTATTTCAGGACAATTCATTTTTAAGAACATAAAAACACAAGGAAGTATGGAGCAAGAAAAAGCAATGGAATCGCCAAGCTTTCTAAGTACAAAAATAGAGTTCTGCTCTGTGGGTTTCCATAAATTATGGGCATTTTTCTTGACTTTGAACACATTGCTAATGTTATGCATATGTTCGTTTGCCTTGCCCTGAAAGGTCACATTGCAGTTCTGAGAGTTCAGACGACTATTTATTGATTTCTCCCTCCCCGTTATACCTCAAAAATAGCAATTTAAAAAAAATCTATACTGTAACGTTTCGCTTTCTGCAGTCTTATTCATTGCTTATTATTTTTTTAATGCAATTTGTACTGTGAACTTTTTACAAGTCAAAAACAAAATTGACCAATGTGAAAAGTAAAACTTGCCTCTAAGTGGGAACTGATTGTGGTAGCGATTGCCTTCAAACACACATGATCTTGGCTCACGCTGTATTTTATAGAATGACACAGAGGGGTCACTGTAAATGTCCTTGTATCCATAGTATACACATACTAGCAAAATGAATATGTACATGTCTGGTATATGGAGTGGTAGTGCCTCCATCAAACTACGAGCTAAGAATATCATGCCAGGATAGCACCCCCAACGCCCACTCATCCAACCTGGCTCGTGATGGCTCAGTTGTAAAATGCACTACTTGGTGTGGAGCTGAGCTTTACAGTCCCACATTCAATCCTTGGCGTGTACTGTGTGAGCTGTTCTGAGCTGGGATGGCAATAGGGGTCTACAATTAGCACTGCATCCCTGGGCTGTGGGGGGTTGGTGGGGGAGGGAGGGAGGAGAGGTGAGAGGGGCAGCGGGGGGAGCGGAGGTGGAGGGGGATATCAGCCAGTGACCACTGCTGAAAGTTTTCAGGCTCAGCAGTAATGCTGCTTCCCATGGTTCAACAGCCCACATTAACTTGCTGTGTCGGTTCACATACGACAAATGGCGACTTGGGTGAAGTACCAGAAGTAGACAGGTGCTGGTAGAACCATGCCCCAGCTCAGCTCAGTCCCTTCAGAGGAGAGCAGGGGGAAACTTGGAGGGGAATTCACTCCCAACAAGTGCATTTAACATGTTTATTGTTTTTAAAAAAAAGTCTAAACAAATTGCTTCATTATATTTTGTGGATCTTGAGCTGTTCCAAAAGGTATCAACACATGTGTCACTCTGAAGCCTTTTACGGAACGTAATCTGGTAAATCTGAAATTGAGAGAAAAGAAAAAAAAAATAAACTCAAGACTTTTAAAAAAAAACGAATGTTATATAAATAGAGTGTACACCAGGGACTGGTGTTTATGGATAATAAACCACTCAAACTCACGGCCCAACACTGATTTCTGCATGGCTGATAAAAGCATGTTTTGTGCCAGCATAATGTGCGTATCAGTGCTCCGAGGGGTAATTCAACCCCTGTGTATTTAACGGTGCCCCTGTGTTCAGTCATTTCATCTGATGCATTTGCATCACTATATCTCACTATTATTAATGGTAGGATGGTAACTACCTGTGCCCTTCATGTTACTGGCAATATAACTTATAATTTTCTTCACAGATGGGAGATTCTTAGTACACACATAGATCATAAGTTAACCAGCGCACCGAATACTAAACATTTGCAAGATTTAATCAGCATAATCTTGCCTCTAAGAGTGATGAAGCATCATCAATGTTTCTGATATTATACTGTGTGCATCTTGTGCTTTATTAAGCTTTTCACGCATATCAGTTAGTCAAAGCTTTAGAAAAAGGTTCCATTGCCAAAAAGAAGCTGAGATACTTTCAACAACAAATTCAACTATATGTACACACATACATAAACTCCATGTGCACATAGTGTGTAACTGAGGCCTTTTCAAACCGTGTGATTGGGAACAAATGAACACTCTCTCACATGCTTAATAAATCCCAGCATGAAACTGGGTCATTGTTCCTTGACTACAGTCTCCTGTGTGCATTGCTTGCTGCTGGACACTGTTTTATCCATTTTGCAGGATGCTCAGTGTTCAGTGTTTCACTGGGGAATATGGGATTTCAATTCATACATTATTGATAGCAAATTAATGGACATGGACAGGATTAGCACTGGCAGCGTTCACTCACTGGAGTTTGCATAGCAATTGCATTTCATCCTTTTTCAGTCTTCTTCTGTTGCCTCCCCTCCCCTCCCCCCACCACTGAAAATAAACCTGCTTATTTTAACTCTGTTTTAATTCGTATCAGGAAATAAGCAATGTTTTCTAACCTTTGACTTCTGAAGGACTTGATCAACTTTTCTGAATGAATTAATAAATGACAGGAATAAAATGGAATAAGAACAAATACACATCAATGAACAATAACGCATTATGGCCCCGATATTAGCGGGGAGGCAGGATGGCAGTGGGGGAGGGGGGGGTGGTGATTGGGCGTGTGGCAAACCCACACGAACCAAACTTACCGTTTCCGACGCGATCGCACATTGATTGATAATGGTTAACGTCCTCTCCGGGTTTCGCGCTTGGCAGCTAGCCTGATTGACAGGCTGGCTGCCATCAGGAGCTGCAACACGAGGGTGGGGGGCGAGAAAGAGAGAGAGCCAGACGTCATCCGTTGCTGGAATGGAAAACCGGGGTGGAGGGGTGGGGAGAGGGGAAGATCTGGCACTGGACTGGAAGACCCGGGGGGAGAGAGGGGAAGATCTGGCGCTGGAAGCGGTGGGTAAGCCACCCAGGTAAGTTAAAAATCTTTCTAATCCCTTCATCTGTCACAGGTAAAGTGCCTTAAGTACCTCACTGAGGTACATTTTGCTCTTTAACTGTCATCCCACTGGCTTTAATTGCCGGCTGGACTTCCGTTTTCAGGTCGCCCGCGCGCACATAAGTGGGTCCCTGGGAAACACGGAAGCCGGTGGTTGGAGCCGGCTTCTGAACCCGAACGGGATTTGCGTGATTTTCTGAGCCCCCCCGACCCCAACGCACCTGCATTTGCTTCCTAAAATCACCCTCTATGTGTCTGCCAACTACGATTTTCGTGGATAATGCCTCCCCATGTATTGATCGATGGCAGGGAACAGTTGTAAAAACAAAAAACTCAGCTCAAATCAACTCAGGACATCACTAACATAATGACAAGCACCTTGCACCCCTTATCACCTTTTACACTTTGCACGTTGGAATGCGGAATGCATTTGATTCAGCTTAGGTCAGAAAAGGGTGAGAAGACAACATCAACAATTTTCCACATCTTTTCAAGAAGGATGAAAGTTTTTGCAGTGGATCATTTTTAACACAATAAGGATTTCTTGGTTCTTACAGAATTTTTCATTTACTCTCAATGACACAGAGGAGAACAATTTAGTTCTCGAAGAAGCAGACCAGATCAAATACTGACATTTTTTTCCTAGACTTTTTATGATTATATATGAAAACCATTAATATGCTGCCAGCAATACCTCAGTAATAATCAGCAAGGAAGCAAGCCACAATGTATTTGTGAATCTCAGCTCTTTTCTTCCAATCAGTAATATTTCTGGCAAGTAAAGCTAATATCACAAGGATTATTTTACCTCTTTGTAGATAAAAATCCATCTCCATTTATTCTCAAATATGCAGCTTTATTTTAATGTCACGAACAATTACAAACATTGAAGCTGAAAATGAGAGACAGTCTGAGCTTTTATGGGAATCTATTTTGTCTTCATGTAGCTGATCGGTAGAGAATTGAGAAGGTCCTGACTAAAAAAGGTTGGCGAAACATAATAGCTGCTAAGATTAGGAACTGATACTGAATATCATGCTATAGGTAGACTAATGGAAAAGTGCTGTCCTATGCGATAACCCTCTTGACATGTTGCTGCATTGAATGACTTCCAAGACAACCAGCCGATCGACACAAAGAAAGTTTTAATCTTCAAGTGCTTAAAAAAAACATTACTGTGTGTGAAAGATAAGCATGAGAAGGTCGAAGTTATTTTGGAATAAAGGTTTTGCAAAATAAAAATACAATAGTGATAACATCTTTGTCCTACTTTTTCTTTGTGATTTCCACTACAATTTTGCGTAGCATGATTACGCAAAGGAAAAACATGCTGATACAACATTCAGTTCTTGAGTGGTTAAAGAGCATATCTGATAATAGAGACAGAACCCAGGAACATCATTATATAAAGATACCCATAGTATCCATGAATTTTAAACCAAATTTAATAAACATAAATTGTGACTAAAACAAACTGCATGCAAATTACATTTATGTTAATATTGTGATGATATTGTGTGTGGAGACACATGCACATCTGTGACTAATAATAATTTCAGGATTTATTTTTCAAGGTTCAGCCATTGTATTTTTCCGTTTCTTTATTTTTCATTGAAAATGGGATATTTACAGTTAAGAAGGAAAGAACTTGCATTTACAAGGCACACTTCATGCATCTCAAAGCACTTCACAGCCAATGAAGTACTTCTGAGGTGTAGTCACTGTTGAAATGTAGGCAAATGTGGCAGCCAATTTGTACACAGCAAGGGTTCACAAACAGCAAATGAGATAAATGACCAGTTAGAAAATAAAACAGATTTCAACATTTAAACTTGGACGTTATTTATCTTTAAAATGTCAATTTGTCCTAAAAGCAGAAAAACAACATAGTCACAAAAAATCTGCAAGAGACACACAATCAATATGATGGCCACAGTATATATGTTTCAGAATCATATTTGTTATGGTAAATACGAACATATGAAAATGTTGGACAAGAAAAGCCAACTGGTCCACCTAACCTGTCCCATACAGTCATGATGACTTAAGCATCATGATTAACACTCCCTACCCAACTGGAGCTATGTAATCTCCTGGGAGAGGCTAAAAACCAGATAAAAACCCAGGTAATAAAAAAATCTGGAAAATTCTCTCCAACTGCATTAGGCAATCGAAACTAGTCGAGGAGATCACATTGACCCTGACATATACTACAGGACAACTTACCTTTTGTACGAGGTGATCTCAGCCCAAGCCAGAAACAGGTCCACCTCTCTCTTGAAGATATACAATGAATTAGTGTTCACTGCATGAGCCGGCAATCTATCCCACAGGTCTACTATTCTCTGGGAAGTGAAGAATCACCTAACATCCAATCTAGTTCAACCCTTATGTAAATTGTAAGTGCGACACCTGGTCCTCCCTAACCTATCCAGTTGAAATAATTTGTCCACATAAACATAATCGAGTCCCTTCATTAAATTCGCTCGATAAAACCCTCGTCCCCAAGTCCACACTTTTTCAAAGTAAACAGACTCGGCTCTAAGCCTATCTGGGTGGCTAAGGTGTTATAAACTGGGAATCAGTCTTTTGGCAATCTGCCACTTTTCCAAAGCTTCAATATCCCAACATGTGAGGGGACAAACATAATGGGTTTGATTTTCAGAGAGCTTCCAGGCGTTGATAGTTCATTACCTGCTTTTATACTGGAGCTTGTTTAGGTTGGATCCATGAAATGCAGCATCCACGAGCTACCTCCAAGTGTTTACACTCTTAAATCCAGCTCCATAAAAAACTCGGTCTATAATTCTGCCTTCAGGATAAGGGAGATGAATTTGGTAATAGAAATGCTGGGAGCTGCCTCACAGACAGTCCAACCTAAATGTATAAAAGTAGCTTTAGAGAAAGAAGGTCCACATTGTCCGTCAGTTGCACTAAATCAGCTTTGGTTGACTCTGGCCAGTGAGTGCATTGCCGTCTCTGGTAAGCAAGTGCACTCGCCTTCTCATTTTCGAGGGTTTAATTTCCTCTGGTAGCACACTGGTTAATGCATTTATGTAAAATTCCTTTGTGTGCTATTTTAGAATGGTTGTTAACACGTTTAAAATCAATGGATTCATGATTGTGCTAAAATTGTGCACAAATAAATTGAACATGAGCATGTTAACCAATGTGTTATCAAAGGAAATTAAACTCCCTAAGTATTCGAGAAATTTTAGTGATCTTTGGCTGAAGCAAAATGTTCACAGATAAACTTGTAATCTTCATAAGCTCCTGAAAATTGTTCCCTTCCAATAGCATCAATAACTTGCCCACAAAACCAAAAGAATCGCATGTTCTGTACTGCCATTCGTCACTCGCCAAACTTAGCTCAGCAAGAAAGATTCCTTCAGCTTTGCCCAGATATGATTTGACTAGGTGTTCAGCAAAGCAACAGTTCCAGCCTCAGTCACAAAAGTTCTAACCACATTTTCCTTCCAAGTAAGCTCTTCATCCTGTCACCAAGCACACCTGCTGCAAGAAGGTTGATTCATTCTCCAGAAGCTTCAATGCATTGATCAAAGGGGTCACATTCATAGTTAAATATTTCAGCTGGCATATTTCAGCTGGCATCAAAGGGGTAACATTCATAGTTAAATATTTCAGCTGGCATATTTCAGCTGGCATCAAAGGGGTAACATTCATAGTTAAATATTTCAGCTTGATTTAATGAAATCTGATTGAACCACGGCTCTCAGAATTATACGAGCATCTACCTCCCACTCAAGGTGTCTTTTCAAACATGAAACAGCCTCAACTATTGTGGTTGAGGCAGAAACTATGTCAACATTCAAGATTAGATTGGGTAGGTGGATGAAGGACAAGGGATATGGTGACAGGATAAGTAAATGTAATTACAACTATTTGCTAACATGGAGAGTAAACGCCAACACGGACTGGTTGGCCTGAATGGCCTGTTTCTGTGTTGTAACTTCGATGTATCTCTCAGTATGTGATGTAGTGTAGACGAGGATGAAGCTGGTGGGTTTTTGATTTTGTGGGCCATTGTTTACATGCTCATTAATTCCGTAAATGGGTTTGCCAGACATTGAATCAGCATTTACACGTCAATTCTTGCTTGGCTTTTGATAGTTTCAACCACAAGATCATCAATTTTTTTTAAGTGCAATCACCTGCTGATTTAGTTACATGCCCCATTGCTCGACATTATGGCAGCACAGAGGAGCACCTGCTCTGCCCACTTGCCAACCGGTGCGCTCATTCAGCATTATCCCGGCATCTCACTTCTTTAAAAAGAGGCCCACGCAGCCAAAAGGGCCAATTCCTCAACTGGGTGGTCCTTGTGATGAATGACGCTCACAAGAAGCGCCAGTCGGGAAATCGCAGGCCTGCAGGCCCAAACTTTCCCTCTCGGTGGGAGTGTCCAATCAAGGAATCGCCCCAAGAGCAAAAAAAACTGCAGATGCTGAAAATCCGACATAAAAACACAAAGGAGTGAAACTGGACACAGGCGGGAACACAAAATGGGCAGGATCACATCGGCCGCCCAATATACTCCCCCCGCCCGATATACACCCCCCGCCCGTTATTCCATCCCATTGACTTCAATACAACTGAACATCAAGTGGGGAGTATAACAGGTGGTCAATGCGATACCGCTCATTTTACAGAGATAGGGAGGTGGCGAGGCCATGGAGGGATTTGAAAACAAGGACGAGGCGTTCCCAGACTGGGAGCCAACGTAGGTCAGTGAGCACAGGGGTAATGGGAGAACGGGACTTGGTGCGAGTTAGGATACGGGCAGCAGAGTTTTGGATGAGCTCAAGTTTATGGAGGGTGGAAAATGGGAGGCCAGCCAGCAGAGCATTGGATTAGTCCAGTCTGGAGATAACAAAGGCATGGATGAGGGTTTTAGCAACAGATGAGCTGAGACAGGGACGGAGACGGGCAATGTTACGGAGGTGGAGGTAGGTGGTTTTGGTGATGGAGCGGATATGTGGTTGGAGTCAATGGAGACATGTTTCAGGTGTAGATTTCTGGTGAATTGTTTACACTGGAACTGGAACTCATCTGTTCTCTCCACAGATGCTGAGTGTTTCTAGCATTTTCTGTTTTTGTTTCAGGGAATCACCCTAGTGTTTCCTCAGTCAAAAAAAACCCAAAAAAGCCATCTGGCTGTCAAAGTCATTCGTGAATGAGGTTATGTCCGATTAAAAACAGTTTGAACCAATCCTGCAAGCCTTACTAATAACATTGAGTCTCTACGTTGTCATATTTCCTATAGATGCAATAATAAAGCAATAAATAAAAGACAGGGATACAGTAATTATTTCTTAATGTGACAGTGTTGCAGGAAATGATTGCTATCATTTCTGAGTTACAATCTCATAAGATGGCCCTTTGATTGTATTTATTGAGGTACATTTGGTTTGAGGGGAAGCACTAGACTGATACACTAGGATATCACATTTACTTAGGATCATGTTGATCTGAACTGAATGTGATCTTGCAGTGTTTACACTCACCTCTGCCATGAGTCAGTTCATGTGTCAGAGAGGATCAAATTACTGTCCAGTGCATGTACTGTGATTTTCCTCTGGGTAGAAAGTGACTGAGGGATTTAAATCAGAATGTTTACACCGGCCTGAACTGAATCACATTTACCTTGTTTGTACTGAGCCACGGTGTCATAATCTGAGATCAGCAACGAAAAATTCAATGGAGTCACCTCATTTCTTCAATAGGGCAGCTCCAAGATGTCTTTAATTATCTTGATCAGCGCTGTTTTGTGCACATATGTACAATGTGTATAAGATGTAAGATGTTCCCTGAATGTGTGATGAATTAAGCCAGTCAGTTCAGGGCAATTAGGGATGGGCAATAAATGCGGCCTTGCCAGCAATGCCCATATCCTAAGAATGAATTTTTAAAATGTCCTATGCATATGTGGGTAATTTTTAACTTAAAAAGAAAGTTTTATAAATGATTACCCGCAATGAAAGGCGATGGTGTACAGCACAGATTGGATAATGCAGATGGTACCGGGTTGGGCGGGGGGTGCGCAGGGGCACGGATTATGTCAACTGAAAGACGAGAAGCTTGTGCCTTCCAGTGAGGAGGACGTCTTCTGTCAGTTTAAACTGGCATGTGTCAAAATGGGCACTGGATTGAACTTACCCTGTGGTAAGTTTAGCTTATGTTAGTACTGATTTGAGATGTACGATTTGGATGATTTATAGTGGCGAACAGAGAATGGATTTTGACTGTTACTATGGATGAATCTAACCTCTCTTTGCAGGTGTAAATATGGCTGTTGAATCCTTGACTTCAAAATGCTTTAAGCTTTTATTTAGAACTAAGGACTGTGTAAATAACTGCACACTGTTTACACTTGCAAGGTGACCGTAACTCAACATGAACATTTACAACTGTATTGTAAATAATGAAAAAGATTCTGAGGGACATTTTGCTTTACTCCTGGGGCCAAGTTCAAATCCATCTTCAGGACTAAGAATTTAAAGGGGCTGACATCTCACCGATGGTCGTGAAAGATCACTGGTAAAAAGCCTTCAGGTAGGTTTAAACTGAATGCAGAAATTGCAAATATTCTACCATGCACCAGCTCTGAGGCTGAGGTTATTGCTGCAATAACTATATCCTAAGAATTCAAATAGGCCACACTTTATACAACTGCCCCCTTTACACTGGGAGCCCAATCCAATGATCTGGAACTGTTTCAGATGCATCTTGGATTGGTTTCAAATGATTGCATCATTTGTGGCCATTTTGCTGACTGTGATTTTCAAATGTAGAGTTCTGACCCCTCCCCCTCACCAAGTCTTCATGAACGAGTGAGTAGTGCTACAGTAACATTTAAATGGCTCTATAATTATGTCATTACTCCAATACTTCAATGACTGCGAAACTGGACGAGAGAAATTGGTTACAGTTTCTCCAAAACTATATAGAATTACATAGAATTTATAGCACATAAACAGGCCATTTGGCCCAACTGGTCTCTGCTAATGGTTATGCTCCACATGAGCCTCCTCCCACCCCACTTCATCTAACTTGACCAGCATACCCTTCTATTCCTTTTTCCCTCATTTACTTATCTTGCTTCCCCTTAAATAAAGCAGTCCACCTGCCAATAGGTCTGCCAGAATCTGGAATCTGTCACAATCTGTCAGCCGTGGCTCAGTTGGTAGCACTCTCGCGTCTGAGTGGAAAGTCCCACTCCAGAGACTTGAGCACAAAATCTCGGCTGACACTCCAGTGCAGTACTGACGGTGTGCTACACTGTCAGAGATGCCATCTTACAGAATGAAATGCTCGACCTGCCCTCTCAGGTGGACGTAATAGATCCCATGGAACTGTTTCCAAGAAGAGCAGGGGAGTTCTCCCCAGTGTCCTGGCCAACATTTATCCCTCAGCCAACATCACTGGAACAGATTATCTGGTCATTATCACATTGCCGTTCGTGGGACCCTGCTGTGTGCAAACTGCCTGCCTCATTTCCAACATTACAACAGCGACTACACTTCAAAAGTACTTAACAGGCTGTAAAGTGCTTCGGGATGTCCTGAGGTTGTGAAAAGCGCTATATAAATGCAAGTGCTTTCTTTATTTCTTTGGTTGGCAATCAAGGTCTTTCAGAAGTTAGGACAGCAGCGGGGGAGGAGGTAGTCTTCGGGAGTACATCAATATTTGCAGAGGGTCCCCACACAGAGAAGTTTGAAGATGACTACAGTAAAGTGCTGCAGTCCCAGAGCGGTAGCTCACTGAATCTTCATACACTGCACTTCAAACAAACTCATTGTCTAAAGCACCTCGAGACATCACTTTGACGTGAGAAACATTACATAAATGCATGTATTATTAATTAGAAATATAATTTGAGCATTTTATTTCAACAAATAGCAACAGGGATTACAGGATTATCGAAAGAAAGACCCAATAAGTCTCAAATGCTCTATTAGCAACGTGATCTCATTTCTTCTCTCCGAGGAATACACTTAACCACTGTCAGGCCTCACTGCACTAATAATGTCATGCAATGTCATCCTGCTGAATGTGACTGAATCCGATTTTCATCAGTGGTGAAAGAATCAGGTAGCAGTGCAGGCGGAATAGTAATTGTTTTAGGTGGTGTGTACATGACAGCTTGACTTGCTTGCTCCATGTACTACAGAATACACAATAGTACAGTACAGTGCTAACATCACTCTTACATGACTAACAAGCAATTTCTGAAACTCCTAAAAAGAGCTTATAACCGTACCCTCTATACTGTCTTCTAATGCACCTTAAAGGTGGAGTAACTATAAGCAATAAAGGCAGCTGGAAATCAGCTGGGTTTCATTTATGGGTCTGTAAAATAATGTTGGATTGTATAAACTGGGAAACATAAAGCTGATTAAAGTTTTTCACAACTGGAAGCGGGTTATTTATTGTGTATTTTAATCCATTTCCTTAACTTCCCTCTGCATCTAACTTCTCAGGCCGAAAGCTGAGTGTGCAGATTAGTGAAAAAGCAGTCTGTTCATTGCTCCACAGTACAGCAGGTCGGTGCTATATGGTGAAGCAGAGTTGTCAGTTTTTTACTACAGCAGAAAACCTGCAACATTTCACTGAACACGGAGGTGTCTCAAATGTTTGGTACATTTAGGGGTCATAAATATAACATAGTCACTAATAAATCCAATAAAGAATTCAGGAGAAACTTCTTTACCCAGAGAGTGGTTAGAATAGAATGGAACTCACGACCACAAGGAGCAGTTGAGGTGATTAGAATAGATGCCATTAAGGGGAAGCTAGTTAAGTACATGAGGGAGAAAGGAATAGAAGGTTATGCAGATAGGGTTAGATGAAGCAGGGTGGGAGGACATAAACACCGGCACAGACCAGTTGGGCCGAATGGCCTGTTTCCGTGCTGTAAATTCTATGTAATTTACTATTGTCCCCTCTTCTTCTTATAGTGCTGGCAAAAAAGAACATAAGAACTAGGAGCAGGAGTAGGCCATATGGCCCCTCGAGCCTACTCCGCCACGCAGTAAGATCATGGTTGATTTTCTAACTCAACTCCACTTTCCCGCCCTATCCCCATATCCCTTGATTCCCTTAGTGTCCAAATATCCATCAATCTCAGTCTTGTATATACTCAATGACTGAGCATCCACAGCCCTTTGGGGTAGAGAATTCCAAAGATTCACAACCCTCTGAGTGAAGAAATTTTTCCTCATCTCAGTCCTAAATGTACACCGCCTTATCTTGAGGCTATGACCCCTAGTTCGAGACTCTCAAGCCAGGGGGCTTGTTGGGATGCAGTTCCATAGCCAGGAGGTATCCTCCAGTATCTTATCTCCGTGGCCATTGTTCATGTGCAAGATGAGACAGTGAATGTCAGAAAGGTATTTGACTGTGTGAGGCATCACAGCTCAGCCCTGTCCTCAAATCAATGGCCACGCCTGCGTGGAGGAGGTCAGTGGGTGGCAATCACTGGGTGATTTTCTCATTCCTCGGAACGAGGTGCTGAGGACAATTGTAACATCCCCACTGCCACCCTAATTATTCTGTTTCAATCACCATTTTGTTACATACGTAATAAATACAAAATCTGACACAGCAGAGCAACAAAAAGAGTTATCAAACACAAAGGTATGTAACTATCACAGACAGGTACATAACAGGTAAGGTGCAGAATGAAACTCCTTCCACTCTAACCCTACATTATATCGTTGAGAATCTCTCTATTTCTAACACGAGCCACAATAATAACCTTTTTTGAGTGACATTGACATTTTCTGTCAACTTGAATTGAACTAGGGACAGTTTGAGGGTCATTTTGACTTTGTGTGAGAGTGTAAAACGGGCGGTAGTAAATCGGCAGCCCGTTTTACATCTCTCCTGATGGAAATAAAATTAGGGAGAGATGTAAAACGGGCTGCCGATTCTCTATCACTTGTTTTACACTATCGCACAAAGTCAAAATTACCCCCTTTGTGTTGTAGAATTGTGCCCACTAGGCATCGGGTTGACACACCTAAAAGTCATTTCATGCAAGAACTCTACAGTCAGCAATGAGAGGGGATTTCCATCCCATTAATCACAGGTGCCAAAGATAAATTAATAGCATGTTCATTTAGCAAGACTCTGCAATCTAGTTCTCTCTCATTCTTTCAGCTATATCCATATCACCTTCTGGAGCTAAGCGGCATTTGTTCTCAAACAACTTGGGCCTGCCCCCGACACTTCTATCTTGCATTCACACCTCTGAGCAGACGGAGAGACGGAAGTCCAAGTTCTGTGGGGGGCGTAAAATGGGTGGGAGCAGATCGGCTGCCCGTTATACAATGGAAAGGAAAATCGGATAGGTTGTATAGCGGGCAGTCTGATCCGCTACTGTCTGTGCCCCTGCTGATGTTGAATTTCACCCGCCAGAGCCTCTTACGAACCTAAACCCTCACCTTACAGGCACCATGTACAAGTAAACATAACCAGGTTTAACAATCAAACTCCTAATTGCAGCGTATAGTTCACTGTAGGTCATGGGAGATACCTCTACCAAAAGGTAGAAAATACCATACTGTCAGACCAACGTGTACAAGACAAAAATATTAGTCAGATTTATTTATCAGCTAATTAATGCATAGAAGCTAAATTATGCAGCAAGTACAATACTTGAAAACAATGGCATCAGAATCAGTCCATAAGAGATTAAAATACGTTCTAAAAATTGTATGCCTTACAGAGTCCAATAAGCAACAAGATTTTTGGGTGAAACAGTCAGGTTTGTCTCTTGGTAGGTCTTCCAAATGAAATGTTAGACATGGATGATGCAAATTTCAATTCATCCACAAAGTTCAGATTTCCTACCAGAACTATGAAAGAGTTCCCCAGTACTTATTCAGCCCAAAGGCCTCTGAAGTCAGAGCTGTCAATCATTTATGATTGAAACGTAATTGTAAGATTTATTACATAGAATGATAACGAGCAGGTTCTCACATGTCATCTGGTTTCCAAGTACAGGTTAATGCCTTCATCATGTACAATTCAAATAGCATTCAGAATAAAGCCCCTAAATCCTGACTAATTTGCAGACCAATCAACCCAGCCTGGTCTTGTGGAAAATACATCACCCAATCTTAATTTTGAAATTCTGGAAGGAGAAATGGCTTCCTAATTCTAACTATCAAAATTATATCAAATGAAATTTTAAAAATCCTATTTTGTCACATGCTGTTGCTTGACATTATCCTCTACAAGCCGATCAATTCTTTCAGATTCAGTTTATATGTTCTGCTCACAATTTGGAATCCCCATTCACGGTGCCATGAGAGGAAAGCTCTGTACAAATCTCTGTTTCCAAGCAGCAGGTCAAAAGCATAAAACAGGATAGCCAGGGCTGATATAAAGACACCAATACATCTGCAGGTACAGTAAGGATCACCCATTGTAACATTTAGATTGCAGAGCAATTCAACAACTGTACTTCATCTTTATCCAATTCTTGTCATATTTATTTGTGCTGAAAGTCAAAAAGTAGAATATTAAGTTCTTACCTGTCCATAGGTCCTGAAGAAAGGTCATTGACCTGAAATGTTAACTCTGCTTCTCTCTCCGCAGATGCTGCCTGACCAGCATTTTCTGTTTTTATTTTAGTGTAATGTTAAGGTCACACTCCCAATCAGCTTCTTTACAAAAACAAATCCCTTTTCTCAGCACTCATTTTACACAGGATCTATTCACCTTTATGCAGGCTCCTGATGTACTTCACTCCAAAAACCATTACTACTCCATGATCAGCTAATACGAGGTGTGTTCACTATGGACTGAGAAGAATTTGCCTGCTTTATTTTTCTCTTGCATCCTGAGGACTGGTTTAACCTGCTTTCAAGAAGTTACAGGTGTACTCAGTGTAGTCACCTGGTTGGGTGGCTGCACATGCTGTTGGGATGTCTCATTCTCGGCCAACTCAGTAATTAGAATGAGCAGATATTGGAAACATGCACAAGCTTGATGAAAAATGCTTTGAACTGCAATCACCTTTAATATATATTTCCAGTGACATGATTTTAAGAGATAAGTGGATTTGAAAACTACAGTTGTAATTGGCCTTAAATGTAATCAGTGATAAAAAGAACTTTTTGCTGCCCCCTCCCACTAGCCCAGTGGGTAAATACATCTACTGTTTGTGCTACCGAAAACATTCAGACCAGGAAGGCTTCAGGTTTGACCCCTGGTCTGTGCTGAGTCAGCTAATCTCAGCTGACAAAATAGTGGGCAACAACAACTTGCATTTATATAGCGCCTTTAATGTCGTAAAATGTCCCAAGCTGCTTCACAGGAGCGTTGTCAAACAAAATTTGACACCGAGCCACATAAGTAGGTATTAGGATAAGTGACCAAAAGCTTGGTTGAAGAGATATGTTTTAAGGAGCGTCTTAAAGGAGGAGATGATGTGGAGATGCCGGTGATGGACTGGGGTTAACAATTGTAAACAATTTTACAACACCAAGTTATAGTCCAACGATTTTATTTTTAATCCCACAAGCTTTCGGGGGCTTTCCCCTTCCTCAGGCGGTGTGGAAATGACAATTTCGAATCCTTCGCATTTTAAGATCACATAACAAAGCCTGGTGATTACTGCCCGTTGCCAAGGCAATCACAGTGAGCAGACAGAAAGGTGTCATCTAAAAGGCCACTGAATATACAACCCCCCCAAAAAAAAGAGAGAGAGACAGAACGAAGACAGTCAATGACCCGTTATATTAAAAACAGATAACATTTGTTCGCTGGTGGGGTTACGTGTAGTGTGACATGAACCCAAGATCCCGGTTGAGGCCGTCCTCATGGGTGCGGAACTTGGCTATTAATTTCTGCTCGACGATTTTGCGTTGTCGTGTGTCTCGAAGGCCGCCTTGGAGTATGTTTACCCGAAGGTCGGTGGCTGAATGTCCATGACTGCTGAAGTGTTCCCCGACAGGGAGAGAACCCTCCTGTTTGGCGATTGTTGCGCGGTGTCCGTTCATCCGTTGTCGCAGCGTCTGCATGGTCTCGCCAATGTACCATGCTCTGGGGCATCCTTTCCTGCAACGTATGAGGTAGACAACGTTGGCCGAGTCACAGGAGTATGAACCGTGCACCTGGTGGGTGGTGTCCTCTCGTGTGATGGTGGTATCTGTGTCGATGATCTGGCATATCTTGCAGAGGTTACCGTGGCAGGGTTGTGTGGTGTCGTGGACGCTGTTCTCCTGAAGGCTGGGTAATTTGCTGCGAACGATGGTTTGTTTGAGGTTGGGTGGCTGTTTAAAGGCGAGTAGTGGAGGTGTGGGGATGGCCATAGCGAGGTGTTCATCCTCATTGATGACATGTTGAAGGCTGCGGAGAACATGGCGTAGTTTCTACGCTCCGGGGAAGTACTGGACGACGAAGGGTACTCTGTTGGTTGCGTCCCGTGTTAGTCTTCTGAGGAGGTCTATGCGATTTTTCGCTGTGGCCCGTCGGAACTGTCGATCGATGAGTCGAGCATCATATCCCGTTCTTACTAGGGCGTCTTTCAGCGTCTGTAGGTGTCCATCGCGTTCCTCCTCGTCTGAGCAGACCCTGTGTATTCGCAGGGCCTGTCCATAGGGGATGGCCTCTTTGACGTGGTTAGGGTGGAAGCTGGAAAAGTGGAGCATTGTGAGATTGTCCATGGGCTTGCGGTAGAGTGAGGTGCTGAGGTGCCCGTCTTTGATGGAGATTCGTGTGTCCAAGAAAGAAACTGATTCTGAGGAGTAGTCCATGGTGAGCTTGATGGTGGGATGGAACTTGTTGATGTTATCGTGTAGTCTCTTTAGTGATTCCTCACCGTGGGTCCATAGAAAGAAAATGTCGTCGATGTATCTGGTGTATAGTGTTGGTTGGAGGTCCTGTGCAGTGAAGAAGTCCTGCTCGAACTTGTGCATGAAAATGTTGGCGTATTGGGGTGCGAATTTGGTCCCCATGGCTGTTCCGTGTGTTTGGGTAAAGAACTGGTTATTGAAGGTGAAGACATTGTGATCCAGGATGAAGCGGATGAGTTGTAGGATGGCGTCTGGAGATTGGCTGTTGTTGGTGTTGAGTATTGATGCTGTCGCAGCGATGCCGTCATCGTGGGGGATACTGGTGTATAGTGCCGATTAAAATCGGGGATGCGCAAGAGGCAAGAATTGGAGGAGCACAGAGATCTCGGAGGGTTGTAGGGCTGGAGGAGGTTACAGAGATAGGGAGGGGTGAGGCCATGGGGGGATTTGAAAACAAGGATGAGAATTTTAAAATTGAGGCATTCCTGGACCAGGAGCCAATGAAGGTCAGTAAGCACAGGGGTGTTGGGAGAATGGGACTTGGTGTGAGTTAGGATACAGGCACCAATTGTCCTCATTGTCCTCTGTGTGCTTGAGTGAGAGAGTGGGGAACAAAATCAACGAGGATTTCCCTCCTGGTCATAGTCCAGTGAACCCTGCTGGAAAGTGCACGTACGTGGCTATTTAGTGAGGGCCAGAATGGATTGGATTGGATTGGACGCCCCCCCTCCCCAACACCACCCACCCGCCCAATGATCAAATCACTCACTGTCTGGACTCACTCAAGAAGAATGGTCAGTTAAAGGTTTGTGGAACTGTGTCTCAACATGAACCAATTCCTTTGAAAGAGGAGAGCGTTTAGCTAAAAAACAGTAAGATCTCCACATGCTGACCTCGGCTGTGCCATTGTGCTGATGCCCCGAGCAGATGCCTGCTGTCCCCTAGTAGAGGGAAGGGAAAATCAGACGGACTGTAGAGTACATTGTCCACCTCCTAGTAACCACTTTCAGAGCGTCACTGGTAAAATCCAGGGAGCACACTGCTTAACTGCCCTAACAGAATGGGACATGTGTGGAGTATGGTGACCCAAGAAAATACCTTCATAAGAATATGAACCATCAACCAAAATATTCTTTATGATATTGGTATTTTTGATTCAGCAGCAAAAGCAGGGCAATATCTTTATGGAGACTCTTTATTATATACATTGCTTTCTTTTTATTCTTGGAAGCATACCATTGGTTTCATGGAATATTTGATGTTTAATATATTTAGATATCTGATCCAGGCCCTTTGAAAAGTGAATACATATGAATAATGCCCTGAGTATTCTATAAATTTGGTTGCTTAATTTTTGACAAATTTGTCTTTTTCTTGTATTTTCAAGACATTACATTCACATTAGTATTTTATGAAGCAACTGAACACTTTGATTACATGGTGCTTGCAAGAGAAGCACATTGGTACATTAAGGTTTCTTGGCATGAATGTTTTACGGTGGAGAATTTAAATTATATATAGAATAATACATGGTCAGGATGATCTAAAGAGGTGTACGTGGTTCTGCATTCGTTTTGGCCCAGGGTGTGCGTGAGTGGGGAAGCCACAAGAAACAACTAAGAAGCCATATATGTCTGCGATACATCCTCTGACAGCTTGTTCTTATAAAATACTCAGGGCTGCTACTTTTTTTTCCTCTTGTGAAAAAATGGCCACAGTTACCTTCGGCTGCGGTGATTGCACGGGAGGCTGCTGGCACTGAAGAACAGCTGGTGCATGATGTGGAGAAAGTCATGAAAAACAATCTGCGCATTTGGATATGCAAAGGTACACTTTACTGGGATATAAGCACAGGACAACATAATACTATTATAGTTTAATCTTTACACTTCCTGAAATACCGACTGTTTAATTTATGCTTCCCCTTCTTTGCCTTGTTCCTTCATTGCTGCCTCACACCATCAGACCTTCTCCTTCATCGGGTGAGTGGCAGACTTTGGACAGCAGGTTTCTCAGTGCTGGTCTGTTATTTACTCACAGCATGATATTATCCTGCAGGGTGTGACTGGTCCAGCAGTCTTTCCTCTCCTCTGAGGCTGAATGCTTTCCCACAACCATGCAACACTGCTACATAGCAGCAAATCGTGGGAGCTGATGAAAGTCAGCCAAAGCAGATTGACAATCAAGTGCTCCATTGCTGGAGATATTGGGCTTCCTTATAGTGTAAATTTGTCTTAAAAGGAACAATTACCATCAGAATAGTCCTTCACAGTATAACAGTTGCACTAATGAAGTCTGCTCCTAACATAGTTGGTATTATGCGCAGTTCTGACGTGGTTGGTGATTAATCAATAAGTTAAGCAGAACAATTTAAAAGACCAACAGTTGTGGATGCACGTCAACAGTGTAAATTTATTGAAGAATGTTTTGCTAATAAAGCAACCTGTTTTAAAATATTTGTAGCTGCAAGTATTCATTGAGCAACTATTTATCTATCCAGTAATTTAAGGAGTTCACTTCTGATGTGATATTATCAAGTGAATGGGATTTTGGTGAACCCCCCCACAACCGTGTGAAAGTGCGAAAGTGTGAGATGCAAGAGTGTGAAAGCACTAGAGTGTGAAAGCATGAGTGAAAGACTGTGTGTGTGTGTGTGTGTGTGTGCGTGCGCGTGTAATACAAATAAAGTTGACATAAATACAATCAGGAAAAATTTATATTTTGGAAATATTAATTCATATTTACATTCTAAGGAGCTATCAGCTTAATTTTCTCTGCTGTGTTAATGTGTCAAAAATTATAAAATATGTGGATTGCAATCATTGATAGTGAACATTCATAACATTGTTTTATTGTATTTATGGCTCACATGTATGATCCTGTATTGAGTAATATTTCATTTTATTAACAAGTTTTAATGGATAGCCTCCATTTCATGACAATGAATGTGTATTTTTTTGTTTTTATTTGTAATATATCCCCTTTGACATCCTTTCTGAAGCTTTGCTTTCTCCACACTTAACTAGTTGTGAGCACTGTCAATGTGACTTAGTACTGAACAATGGAAGCCCTGCTTTGTGGGTCTGATTGGCCAACCTTCCCTCACCCCCCCATTAAGAACATAAATCTCAAGGGAAGGCTTTTACCTCATCTGTTGAATAAGAAAGAAATATAGTCATACTTGAAGGTAGATAAATGACTAACCGCATCTATTAAAGGGAAAATTGGAGGCTAGTTTCAGAAAATGTGTGACTCTGCCAAGATATTTGCTGTTTTTCAACTGTCCCATTGTTGAGATTTTGCAACTCATTTTCAGTTAGGAACTTTTCATTTTTTTCAACTCTTAGAAGTTTAGACGGTGGTAACAAAACTGGGGTAATGGTGGGAAAAAGTCAAAAGAACGCAAAAAAACAACCAACCCCTGTATATTGCACCAGAGTATCTTTACATCATGACTTCAGTTAAGGTAACAAAACACAAAAAAATGGATAACAACAAGCACTGCGAAATTACCAGTTGAAGTGAGTCATTACAATCCCTTTTTGTTTTAGTGCCTTGATTCAAATCCACTACTAGCTCCATTAGGGGCCATTTAATCAGCTACGCCAAGCTTTTGTCGTCAAAACAAGAACTTTAATCTATATAGCGCCTTTAAAGTAGAAAAACCTCACAGGCCACACATGTACCAAGGAGCCTTGGGGGCCTCATATAAAGTTTAAATCCACTTTTCCATTAAGTTGCATATATCACAAGCTGCTGACACGAACAGACATCAGATGATAAATCTTAAATTAAAATACCAATTAGGCAACAGCACTAAAAACATCCGATTCCAAATTTCCAGCTCCATGACATTCAAACAGGATAAAGCAGCGAATAAGAATGAGAAGCACAAATAGCACAGAGTTGCCTGGGTTTCGTAGGCCAGATTGCCAGGGCTTGGCAACACACGTGGCCCTGGGGCTGTTAGTTGACACCATTGGTCAAGGCCGACACTATTGGGCAAGGCCAACTATTGAGCCAGGCCATTTTCTTTATTAAAACACTTGATGGTAACCTCCCTCGTCCAAAATCAGTAAGGCATCAGCTGTACAGTACAGCTAGCTAAACACATTACAGGAAAGATTCAGATTTATTATCTGATATACCTATTTTTAAAATAGGTTAAGTTCAATTGGGGATACCAATCCCCACCGAAGGGAAACTGGAAGTAATAAAGTCTATGCAGCCTGGCAAGGATTGAAGTTCTGATGACTTCCTTTGCTTCTTTCAGAGAAAACTCTTGCTATAATTGGGTCCCTTTTTCCTCGATCTAAGTTACATGCAGAGTTGCCAAATTGTTTGAAAAGAGAACTTTGCTAAGATTAAGCCCAAATGTTACAGAGACATTTTGGAGAAACTTTCAAGCAACGTGGTTCAGAGCGTGAGAACAAAACACAACCACATCCACACAACATTAACCTTTGTATCGCTTTTAGTTTCCGGTGTACTGCGGTTAATTTAAACGGTTGGTGTTCCTGCAGTAGTGGTTGTTTAGTGGCGGAAAAAATATAAATTAAAGCTCAAAACATCCTCCTACATACAAGATAATAGACTTTTCTCCTAATTTTGGGAACTCTATCAAAACTCATAAAAATCTCATTAGACTTTGCACATCTGTATATCATGATTGGCAGTTCTTCTCTTGGAGTTGTGGAGTGACATTATAATGTTCCTAATAAATAGCTATTTGTCTCAGATAGACCCATATTCTTTATACAATGGTCACTGCAACATTCCAGCCTATTGTTTGGACACAAGACAGTATTCATAGAATCAAAGAATGATACAGCACAGGAGGCCATTCGGCCCATCGTGACTGTGTCGGCTCTTTGAAAGAGCTATCCAATTACTCCCATTCCCCTGCTCTTTCCCCATTAGCCCTGCAAATTTTTCTCCTTCAAGTATTTATCCAATTCCCTTTTGAAAGTTATTATGGAATCTGCACCCACCACCCTTTCAGGCAGTGCATTCCAGATCATAACTCGCTGCGTAAAAAACATTCTCCTTGTCTCGCCTCTGATTCTTTTGCCAATTACTATAAAACAGTGTCCTCTGGTTACTGACCCTTCTCCCACTGGAAACAGTTTCTCCTCATTTACTCTATCAAAACCCGTCATGATTTTGAACATCTCTATTAAATCTCCTCTTAATTTGCTCTGCATTAAGGAGAACAACCCCAACTTCTCTAGTCTTTCCACATAACTGAATTCCCTCATCCCCGGTGCCATCCTAGTAAATCTCCTCTGCACCCTTGCTAATGCCTTGGCATCCTTCCCAAAGTGTGGTGCCCAGAATTAGACACAATACTCCAGCTGGGGTCTAACCAGTGTTTTATGAAGGTTTGGCATAACTTCCTTGCTTTTGTATTCTATGCCTTGGTTTATAAAGCTAAGGAGACCGTATGCTTTTTTTAACAGCCTTCTCAACTTGTCCTGTGACCTTCAAAGACTTGCATACGTACACCCCTGGTCTGTCTGTTCCTATATGTCCTTTAAAATTGTACCATTTAATTTAAATACCTCTCCTCATTCTTCCTACCAAAATGCATCATTTCACATTTCTCTGTGTTAAATTGCATCTGCCATGTGTCTGCCCGTTTCATCAGTCTATGTCGTCCTGAAGTCTGTTACTATCCTTCTTACTGTTTATTATATTTCTGAGTTTCGTGTCATCTGCAAACTTTCTGCTCTGTATGCTTAGTATTGTCTCAGTCAATTCAACCATTCCAGATGGACAAATAATCTGACAATAACTTTTGAGGATTCTTTAATATTATCCATCCTTGTTCAATAAATCTGTCTCTGACCTTCGTTATCCGCCCCCCCACCCTCCCTTGAAGGCGCAAAATACCCTTAAGGATTGAATGGAACTTCTTGTTAAAGAACCTGCAGAGAGCAGGATTTAACCAAGTTTTTATTAGCTGAACCAAGATTCCGTTCTCCAACCTAATGCCATCCCTAAATAGAGATTTCATTTCTCTTTCACTGAGGAATTGAGCAGAGGGGACTCCTCACAATCTTTTAGTTAGAAAGAACTTGCATTTATATAGCACCTTATCACATCCCCAGTTCTTCACATCCAATCAATCACTTTTTTAAATGTGTAGTCACTGTTGTTATGTAGGCAAACGTGGCAACCACTATACACACAAGATCCCACAAACAGCAACTTGCATTTATATAGCGCCTTTAACATAGTAAAACATCCCAAGGTGCTTCACAGGATTGTTATCAAACAAAATTTGATACTGAGCCACATAAGAAGATATTAGGACAGGTGACCAAAAGCTTGGTCAAAAAGGTTGGTTTTAAGGAGCACCTTAAATGAGGAGAGAGAGGTAGAGAGGTTTAGGGAGGGAATTCATTATTGAAATGAGGGCTGTGCTTGATCCAGGCAGCCGCCTAAAAAAAAGGTGCTGCTGAATTTAGCAATAGCCCGAGTGTCTATGCAAATCGGGTGTGGGCCTTCCCACTGCTAAATTTGTCATCACTCTGTCCGATTTACACCCATAAAATAGGCACAAGAATGTTGAATTTAGGCCCAAAGTCTTTGAAAATCTATCCTTTAGTATTTAATTTTACTTGGAATAAGCATAGGAAAATCCCAAATGACAAACATCTTGAGACACTATTTGTAATTCTCTGTTGGTAATAATGGCTGAAACATTCGCCACAGATTTATTACTAAACTGGTTGGTGGTTTGAGTAACTTCGCACAACACACTTCGTAGCTACGTAGGAGCTACTGAAGGGTGGACGCCTTAAACTGAGTCAGTGCGTGATCAGTAAATCCGATTCATGATAGACGTTTTGAGTAATCTGTCCCAGAGCTCACTAAATTCTCTGCTCATTTACAACAGAGTCAGATATTACAACATTTTCTTCCATCCACATTAGGTCATTGTCTTCTGGCATATGTGTCAGATTGTAGCTTTTTTTTTGTTAACAGTGATTTTTTTTGTCCAGTGCCACATCATAAATCATTGGTGCATTTTAGACAAGCCACAGGCACTTGAATCATTTTTGTGGTTGACTTTTGTGCCAGTAATGTTCAAACCGTGTTGCTGGCTCTCAATAGTGGGTATTTGTGTCTTGGTGTAGAGGAATGTTCGTTGTAAACTTGTGTACTGTTTCACAACCAATGAGGAGAATACAGAGTTCACCATATGTAGATGTAGTTTCCCTGCATACCATCTGTGCAAAGTGGGAAAAAAAAGTCATTTGCATAGATCAGGTTGCTCTGTGCTGGTATTAAGGCAGCAACTGTCAATTATTGCTGCTGAATTCTAATTTTTTTATGCTCCTTTGCAAAAACCTTTCCTCCAGTAGAGGTTTGTGTTTTCTGGTGGCAGAGAATTTTAGTTGGATTTTTGTTCCCCTCAAAGCTGGTGGAAAATCCACAATATGCCCTTCACCCACAATCTGGACAACTCCCCATGATATTTCGATTGAGGATCAATCAAAAGTTGGTGGTCACCTTCATCTGGTGTAAAGATTGAGGTTTTTTTTTGTTTTGCAGCAGTTTTTCCTTTCTCTTCTGATAGCAAAGATGCACTGTGTCCTCCAGTACCTCATCCATGCTGGACATTTGACTATGGAGCGCATTACAAATGAGCCTAATTCTGACACACACACACCCCCATAATGTTCCAACAGAGGTCACTGAATTGCAAGCAAGAGTGGGAACCCTGGATAATCTCTGCCCCCCTCAAACCCCTAACTCAGTGGCACTGAGGCTGAGGTCAGCTAAACTCAGTACAGACTGGGAAATGAACAGGATTTGACACTTTTAATCGTGCTGGAAGTTTATTGTGCAATCAAAGTGGCAGTGACAGCTTCACAATATATCATATTTTTTGTGGTTTGATGCAAATCAGCATTATTTGTGTAAACTGTTAGCTTCAGATATAGGACTGTAGAATGTACAGGAATAAATAGAACAACTGTTGAGACATCTGTCTTCAATGTGGCTAACCATAAACTCTGATGGTGCTCGCACAGCATACGTGATAAAGCCCAGTGCTCACATCTGGGAGATGACACATTGAGTGTGTAGCCGGCTCCAGATGTCCAAAGTCTCCTTATTCAGCACAGTCATTACTAAAGACTCAACTATGTAATTATCTTCAGCGAGACGTCTGCATTTTTATGTGTATTTTGTTTTCACAAATATCAAGAGAAACAGTTACAAGATTCATTTTTCTTTAAATTTCAAAGGGAAATTAGGTGGCCTGTGTTAAAATTGCAAATAGAATCAGACCGAAGAATAGAGAAACTATCCTTTCATTGACAATGTACTCCAGATGGTGTAACAGGTTATGAATTTATCTGAATTCTGGATCGCCAGCAATGATGCAGGTTTTACTCTGGCATTATGCGAGGCCACTGTAGGGTTAAAAATTGGATAAAAATAGCTTCTGGATTGAAACACTGGACTCCTCCATTTTTCCAGTAAGTTTTCAGTACTTGCTGACATTGTTCCTGACGTGGCACACCCACCAGGGAGCCTCATCGCCTGGAGTGCACATCCAAAATTTGGGCTCATGATTTTCAGACCACTCATTAAAAATCCATGCCCTACCCACACCCGAGTTTCTGATATGCACTGCTCGCAAGTGAGACTGCTCATCGAAAGCGTAGAGTTGGATAAATTACTTTGAATGCTCCTTCTTGTTCAATTTTTTTTGCTGTAAAACAGAGAAGCAGAGTTGGTTCGAAGGCTACAGCTCGGAGCGATAGGAAACAGCTTCAAATCCGAGTTTCTGGGCTCAGCTGGAAACGGCTGAGGAAGGTGAGAGTGCATCGCGGTGCGCAATTAGCCCACGGCCAGTGTTTCTGATGCAGGCAGCACATGAGATTCGTGCTGGCACATTTGCCTGATTGTAGCGCAGCAGCCAGGCCGAGCTGCAATGTTCTCACCAGCTTCGTACTTCTCACCAGCAGGGGGGCCCAGATAGCGCATGAGTTGCTCACACCTCTTAAAGGCAGCTTGGACCTCTTACGTGCAAAATATAAGATATGGGTCTGCACGGAGTCTGAACGGAGATCAGGCATTGCACACGTAAAACGCAGATGCAGGTCCTGTCCCTATGTTTACAAACTGATGAGTTATGTTAAAACATTGAATAAAGGTTGCACACTACTAAATCCTACATCCTCCAATCTGCACACCAGACCTCACCAATCTGCCGATCCGAGTTTGTACCAGGCCTGCGAGAGAGCGTGTACCAAGGTTCTCTGATGATGCATTAGAGGCCTTGGTGCAAGAGGTGGACAGAAGGAGGGGCGTCCTATATCCGCAGAGGGGCAAGAGGCCCTCCAGACATATGCTCAAGAGGCAGTGGGAGGCAGAAGGGCACGAAGTCAATGCCAGGCGTATAGCACCATGAACATGGGTGCAGTGCAGGAAGAAGTTCAATGCTTTGATGTGAGTGGTCAAGGTGAGTGAGGTCAACTGTCAAGTGACATCTCCTACCAACTGCACCACGAGCCGCATCCACTGCTCCACGCAATACACCCCCCATCACCCACATACCAATAAACTCTTTCAATCAGTACTCAACCCTTCCAATCAGATGCTTCCTCTCACCCTCACACATTACCACTGTTGCAAGCTGCACACCCACAACTCACAGGTCACACAAACTGGCAGCTATTCAACCATGACAGGCACATCACCCAAACATCCTGAAGGACATTCACCGACACACATCCCGCTTTCTTGCAGGAGAAAGTGGCGCATAACTGGAGGCAGCAAGTGGCAGTGGTATTTAGCCCCTCAAGCCTGTTCCGCCATTCAATAAGATCGTGGCTGATCTGTGACCTAACTCCATATACCTGCCTTAGTCCCATATCCCTTAATGCCTTTGGTTAACAAAAATCTATCAATCTTAGATTTCAAATTAACAATTGAGCTAGCATCAACTGCCGTTTGCAGAAAAGCGTTCCAAACTCTACCACTCTTTGTATGTAGAAGCATTTCCTAACTTTGCTCCTGCAAGTCCTGGCTCTAAATGTTAGGCTATGTCCCCTCGTCCTAGTATTCAAGTATAGGAGACCTCCAAAAACAGGTACAGATGCAGCCAGAAGCAATAATCCAGCAACTAACCTGTAAATCCTGCACGGTCCTTTTAAATAGCACTGGTGGGGGGAATCCTCCAGGCCGTCTACGACATGTTCAGCTGGTCGTGGTTAAGACTGGAGCATTGAGTGCCAAAATGGTATCTATCCCTTTAATTCAGCGTTGCACACTGATCTAATGATATCCTCCTTACTTTACGCGCTGCCGGTGTTCGTTATCTGCGCCTGTGCGAACCCCTTTACCAAGATGGCGTCCAGCACGCCACACACTCGAAGCGTGCGCCTGCATTCCGGACACCATTATGGGATCTCAGGAGGCTGCGTTGCACCTGAAAAATGGGCGCTACAGGGCCAAATTTCTAGCCCAAGGTCTTTAACCTGAGAGAGGGGGACGAAATGTAGGAGGAAACAGTGGATTTGTGCCATTGATGCTTACCATCTACTAGTTGGTCACAAGATTGGTATTGGGTGGGGTAGAGGGGAGATCTGGAAGCAGGTTGCTGCCTCCCCTGAGAGACCTAAAACAGGCCAGAAAATAAAAATGCTTTGGGGACCAAAGAAAAGTTGTAGCCTTTGACTGACTTATTTCTGTGTAGATTCCACTCTTACTAATAACACGCTGTCTGGGAGCCAAGAATTTTAAGTCTCAGAGCAAGGGGCCCCACATAACTGAGATATGCACATTTTATGTCTCCCATCAGCGAAGACATTTATTGGTCACGATCCATTCATACTGCGATTAGCAGGGTGAACTTCATCTGCTTTTAGAGTTAAATTCATAACTTGAACAACATTTTAAGATTAAAGGCAGAATTGTTAATGTGCAGGAGTGGGATTTGTAGATTGGGAATAACCAAGTGGTTAAAAGACCCCACAGAATTCTAACTCGATATCCATTGGTTTCTGAGTGGGTGAGAAGAGTCTGTTTGAATTCCCAATCCACATGCAGGTAATTGTAACGTTACAAAGAGTTCTTTGCTGCTATTAAAAGAAAGTCTTTGCTCTGTTCACAACACTCACTTTCAAGCTTCTGAACACAAAGTTTTATAAAACTGCAACCAGCTTCAAAACCACAAGACTTATCACTGTCGTTAATAAATATCCATGCGATTTTTGAATCACAACACTTTATTTTGTGGAACAGAATATTGTTCAGTGCACATTAACATTTATTGGGACCAAGGAAATGTGCACAAATTCTAACTGGGGCCTAATTTCTATGGACTAGGGGCTCAAATTGGGGGCTAAATTCTTCACCAAAGTGCAGTGATGCATTATGCATTCTCTGGGTCTATGAGTCTGCCCCTGTGAAGAGAGCCAGATTTAATAGTATAAATGCTCACAGAAGCCAGTCTCCCATAACTTGAATTAAAACAAAGCCCAAATATAAAAGGCAGCTTTACAAGTGCCTTAATTTACATCGACATCTTGGGGCAGATTTTCTGACTTCACACTGCTGGTGAGGAGCCTCGCTCTCCTGCAGCACATATCAGGAAATAGTGTGCGCGCGCCCCATGATTTTCTGTCTATTCATTTTAACGTGTGAAAAACCGTGGGCACTGATATGTGCGACCGGAGGCGAGGCTCCCAGCAGTAGCCTGAACTTAGAAAACTAACCCCTTGTGAATAAGACATTTTTATTCACCAGCACATTTTACGTCTACGTAAATCAGTCACTTCAGAACTCCAATTACGTTCCTCAAAATAAATAGGGTTGAAGGTGTCAGTATTCCATGACTCTGAACAGCACTCACAACAGCTCAGGTTATGAATCACTGGCATTTGTGAGTAGTTTTGCCAACTGCATAATGGCATTATTGTTGGTATAAGTATACTCACATTGAGGAAAGAGAGGTACCCATCAGCATTTGCCAATGTCTCATTAGTTTTATAGATTTTTCACGAATGCATTGTGTTCGAAGAGTTAGGTTTAATAAACTAGTATTTTATAACCAGGTCAAGGAGTTAAGAGAATGTTGAACAGGACAGGCTCATAAGAATGATGCGTTTGTGGGACCAGAGAAAGTAACTGCTGTGCTCAACTTCTGTGCTACCAGCAAGTTTTAGACCATTGCCAGAGCAACCATGGGCATCAATCAGTCAACAATGCCCAGCCATTTCTTAAACCTTTCATCGGGGGGATACCTCACTCAATTAGTTTCTCAATATCCCTGCAGCAGAGAACCAACTGAGCATTCTTTAGCATTGTTGCATATTTAATAGGTGGTAGATTGTCTCGGATCATCTGCGACAGCAACACTGCCACCGGTCTTGAGCTGCTTTTACACTGTTCTTTGAATTTGGATTCCAGGAGGCTAGCATTTATGAGCACTGTTAAATCTATTTTCTGTAACCCGGTTACAGACTGGGTTTACTTGCTGGGCCTTGATGGGCTCTCCAGAGAATGCTGAGAGGCACAAAGGGAAGCAGTGGGTTTATCCATTAGGGAGTCAGGCTTAGGACGGTGGCAGGAGATTAAGAAACTGGAAGAATAGTGATGGTTTGGGGGCAGGAATTTGGTGGGGCAAGTACCCGAGAGGGGAGAAACGAAAGGAGGCATGACTTGGTAACAAGGAAGGGGAGGAGAAATACTACGAACTCCTACATGGATGGACCGAGGAGGGTTGCTCGGCCTTTTATAAGCAGCTTTTATATTGCTGTAGGGCCATGCTAATGATGCCAGTCCATCTCATGAGTCTTGCACAGACGGCATAAAACACCAAAGTAAACTCACCAAATGTGCCACAGTTGGAGTTGGCAAGACCCACCTTTAACTGGGTCCTCGATGCTCTCAGCAAATCTGGCTGTGCAAGGTGTTGGGAGCTGTCAAAATTCGCACAACCCTAAAACAGTTTAAAAGTTGCTTTATTGTCTCCCCTTCCCCATCCACGCCCTTCTGTCATCTTCTTATAATTACTCGATCTTCATCTTTTTATCACTTAACCACACCTTCTACATTTATGCCTTTTCAATGTTGACATGCCCTGCACTGTGAGCTTTGGCCTGTCATCTGGGTTTTGCTAATTAAAAAACAAGTGGCATGTGATGTCAGTAATGTCATATCAGAGGTGTGGTGTGTGCCAATTTCCTTGGGAGTGCCCATGACTAATTTATAATGACCAAATCTGAACTAGATTAAAACCAGGATAAATGGTCAGCTAGCTGGTTACCAGGTAAGACCTTTGTCTATGTTTCACGCCTATGTTCTTTTATATTATGCCATTTTCTCTTTTATAAATAACTGAGCCTGTGGTTTTAAACTGTGGCTCACGATTCCAGTATGAAATCCTCTTTTAGTATGAGTATAATGGGACACAAGCCACCAGTAAGATAATTACAGAGCACACAATTGGCAAAATAAAAATGACTCTGCTGTTTCGATTTCACAGAAAAATCAAAATGTCTCCACCCAAAACCTTAACTTGTCTTTTTTGTTTTCAGATGCTGTCTGATCTGGTGTATACTTGCAGTGTTTTCTGTTTTTATTTTAGCCTAAAAAAGTTCTGCCTTTTGCATCCTGCACAACATGGCAACATTGTATGCATTGGCTGCTGGCCCTATAGAGGACAGATGGGTGATACAGCTGGACCGTCAAGCTGATGTGATACAAGACGACTGTGCAGCTGCAAGGAACATTCACTTTGTCATTATCTGTAATCACATTTTCATATAATGATTGGGCACAATGCTCACATGCTTGCATGTGGTGCACTGTAGCCGGCAAGACTGATGGGTAACTGTGTGCAGAATCCTTTTGACTCCAGCTCCTGAGGGAGCAAGTGCTACCTATAGACACATGTTCCTTTGAAGAACTTTGGCTAGCCACAGGACAAAGTGTGTTGGAAGACATCAATTTATTTCGAAAGAGTTAAAGCAAAAATACTGTAATAAACAGATGTTCTACTACACAGAAGATTGTATTAAAAATGAAAAGGACTTTGTCATATACTGATAATTACAGGTACAGGAACCCACAAAAATCAGTAACTCACCTGCCCACACAAAATAAGGCTCTTCCAAAATTCCATTTGCAGAGCTTTGCATAGACCCCTGCTCTCCTTTCTATGCTCTGGGCTGCCAGATTGGGAGTTCCTGAACCAGCAAGATCCTCTGTAAAGTGAATATTAATGTATGACTGGAAAATACTAAGGTTCTGGCTGCTGCTTTATTGCATCAACCTAACTTTCATGCTGCTACCTACATACCTTACCCCCTCTGCAAAAATCTTGAGTAACCTCTCTCATATTATCTCCAATGTCCTTCATGCCCACCCCCTGCTATTCCATCTCACACCCTGCTCTAGTCTTTTACTATTCTTCCTCACACTTGTCCCTAACTGACTTCTTGCTGCTTTCAACTGATCTAATTACCTCCACTGGGGACTGCTTCCTCAAAAACATTTGTGAAGAACACACATCATCAAAAACTCAGCAAGAAATTATTTATGCACAACCAGATTTTTACAGCTCTACCAAAGCTTGTTGCAGAGGGCCAAAGTTACAATCCAATATTTTAAAAATAATAACAAGGCTCATTAAAAACAATTGCCAGGCTAACTTGTACACGAGTCTGGAATGTATATTAAATCATGGTGCGATCAACACAAAATCATTTTCTCTTTGAAGTTAGTTAAATACATATCCTACTCTATTTTTTCCAACAGACGCATGAAGATTGCATATTGATTTCCATGAAACAAGTGCTGTGAGAAAAGTTGCATTATTAAAGGGGCACGTCTCAGTAACGATGCAGCAAACCTTAGTTTGTTGGTGACAATCACATGGTGCAATGACATAGATCACACTGAAACATATGGTCACAACAGATATGACACATAGCTCTACAGGATTTTCTTCCCTCCTTAAATACTAAAGGCTTTCATTTGCCTTAACACACTGCCACACACCAGTGTATTAATGGGTAGTAATTCTGAGAATTCACATTGATGAGTGGGTTTTAACTATTGTGCATATTCCAAAAATTGCTGCTAGAAATAAATCTTTCTAACATATCCCCAGCTTATTTTGCTTGTTAACTGCTCGCTAAGCAGCAATTAATAGGGAACGTGTAAATTTACTAAGGAAACTCTGCAGTGTAGGTGTAACATCAAGTCTCCCAAAGACAGATATTTTGGAGGAGGGGGAGACAGAGCAATGGGAAGCCAGAACAGCTGGAAGCCAATGCCTGAGATGTTCAGGCTTATAAGAAGTGGATTTTCCAGACTTGTTACTATCCAATGCACCAGTGATGTGTTACCCATCTGGAATAGTGTGGAAAAAGACTACATCTCAACAAGAACGCAATCTCAAACCTGTCAGCACCTTGGATCAGACCTGGAATCAAAGAGCAAAATCCAGATTAGCTCACTGGAAGTGGAAGTGACCACTGGATTAAATTTGTATGACACTGGGTGCTTCCAGGCACCAACAGAAAACATCACTTGGATCAGCCCTGATACATCACTGAGGAAAAAGATACTCTTTTCTACCACATGTCAGCATACATCAACCTCAAAAGCAGAATGCAGCACCAGTTGGACAGGCAAACAGATTTTATCAGTCGGGTGGTATTCCCATAGTATAAAGCACCATTGGTTGCATTCACAATTTCATTCATGCATCAGTAAGGAGTTCCCTTCCTTTTAGCAACAGAAAGGGTCGCTGCTCCCTGAATCTTCAGATGACATTAGAGTATGGACAAAAACTTTACACGTTAATACGCATTTTTCAGGGATTGCTATCAACATGCACATCTTGAGGGAATCAAATGTTCGTTACTCGTTTGCATGGCAATGCAAGGTTGGCTACAAAATATGGAACCCCAGACTTCCGAGATAGGATCTATAAGGACACATGTTCACAAGGCAGAATAAAATCGAGAGCACACCTCTGGCCTCGTCAAACAACATTTCCGATGCTTGGACTGCTTTGCTGACACCTTGTTGAATGAGTTGGCAGAATAATTATAGTATGCTGGACACTGCTTGTCAAAGAGAGGTGAGGCAAGGCAATCTTAGGAAGAGGATGAAAAGAATTATGAACTATCTAGAGCATACAAGCCAGTGGCCAAAACAACATAAATGCAACAGCATTCATTGATCTTTTCCCTGCCCTGAGGTTAGGACATAGTCCTTTCTGCAAACAGAAAGGTAGACCGTGGATCTTTACTGGTTCCCCATTTTGGATACATGACGGAGTGCTTCTATTTTTTTTCAATCATCCAATGCATAATTCTTTGCTTTAATTGTACATAAAAAGGAATGATTGCAATCTTTGTAGTGTTCAGCACTTGCTTTCCTTAATTTAACAGTGCGTTAGTGAAATATATTTAATGTGATGTGCCACTCTGTGCCATGTTCTACCTTTATATGGTACAGATGAGACAGATTTCCGAGGAGGTCTCCTGAAGACCTGCTTGTGATGCCACTGGCAGCCCACCTTTATGTATTACAGATTCAGACAGTCCTGCTTGTATGCCATGAATATATTGTGCTACTCCACTGTGAGTCTACATGCTTTGTGGGGGTTCTCCTACCACTTGATAAGAGGTAATGGCTGTCAAAGCACTAATGGCACCTTGAGAGCTACCCAACCTGTTCCTCTGCTTCTACATGTATACTTCTACTAGAGGATGAGTACTGAGATAAGGGTTGATAAGGGAATACGAAAAGGTTAGGAAAGAAGTCAAAAAAACAATTAGGAAGGCAAAGAGCAACTACGAAATTAAATAATCAGGGAATGTAAAAAGAAATAGTACAGTATTCTACAGACACATAAGTAACAAAAGAAAAATCAGGATAGTGATTGGGCCACTCAGGGATATACATGATAAACTCACGGGGTCTAAATGGGGTACAGGAGCAGAGGGATCTGGGGGTGCAGATGTACAAATCACTAAAAGTAGAGATGCAGGTTGATAAGGCCATAAAAAAGCAAAGAAAGCACTTGGGTTCTTTTCTAGAGGGACAGAATTGAAAAGCAGAGACATTATGTTAAACTTGCACAGAACCTTGGTTAGACCACACTTGGAGTACTGTGTACAGTTCTGGTCACGATATCATAAAAGGGATATAGAGGCACTGGAGAAGGTGCAAAAAAGATTTACTAGGATGATACCAGAACTGAGAGGTTATTCCTATCAGGAAAGATTGAACAGGCTGGGGCTCTTTTCTCTAGAAAAGAGAAGAACGAGGGGTGACCTGATAAGGGATCTTTAAGATTATGAAAGGGTTTGATAGGATAGACGTTTTCCACTTGCGGGGGAGACCAGAACTAGGGGCCATAAATATATGATAGTCACTAATAAATCCAATAAGGAATTCAGGAGAAACTTCTTTACCCAGAGAGTGGTTAGAATGTGGAACTCGCTACCACAAGGAATAGTTGAGGTGACTAGCATAGATACATTTAAGGAGAAGCTAGTTAAACACATGAGGGAGAAAGGAATAGGATATGCTGATGGGGTGAGATGAAGTAGGGAGGGAGGAGGCTTGTATGGAGCATAATCACTGACATGGACCTATTGGGCCAAATGGCCTGTTTCTGTGCTGCACATTCTCTGTACTCTCTTGCCCTTTCCTGAGCATCTCGCTAAAGTAATATTTGTGAGGCATTAAAAGGGAGATGATGACTATTTGGAAGGTCTTGTTGATTAGAAACAGGTTAACATGATGTCTATTTTGAAAAAAGATGAAAAGATCCAGGCAACAGACCATTAATTTTATATTAATACAGGATTGAAAAATTTAATCAATTTTTAGGAGTAACCCTGATTATCTTAATGACAATAATCTAGTAAACCGCAGCCAATATAGATTCAGAAGAGAAGGATTCGGCCTAACCAACCAACCTGTTTGTGGAAATAGCTTCCCAAATGGACGGTGGGAAGTTCTACAACATGATATACTTCAACTTTTGACAAAGTTCTGCACGAAAGGCTACTATTTAAACTTAAACTTAAACCAGTGGGGTTCAGGATAATACCTGGGAATGGATTAAATGTCAACTGAAAGCAAGGAAGCAGCAGGTATTTAGAGCAGTTTAGTCAGAGCAGTGGGAAGTGCTGAGTGGGATGCCCCCCGGGATCAGTACTAGGACCCCTACTGTTTCTAATTTATATTAATGACTTGGATTCAGAAGATCAATGCAAATTGGGCAAATATGCAGGCAATACCAAACTCGGAGTGACAGCTAAAGCTGTGGAGGTAGCTTGGGAACTATCAAATGTTAGGTTAAACATGCAAGGGGGTGGAACAATGGCAGATGAAATTTGATACAGACAAGTGGGAAGTGCTGCACATGGGAAGATATAAAATAAGCAGCATAAGAACTTCATGAATGGTTTTGAAGAAACTAAGGATGAAGTTGAAAAAGATCTAAGTATTTTAGACTTTTTGGATGTCAAGGAACAGCTTTTTATAGAGGTTGCCACAGTCCTCTTGGGATGCCGTTTCCTCAAAAAAATCAAGGAGGTTGGTTGGGCAGAATCTTCCTTTTCTGAATCCATGTTGGCTGTAGGTTACTAAGTTAATATCATGCAGGTGATCCTCAACACATCCAATCACCGCAGAGCAGCAATCAACAAAGCAAACAGAATCCTCAATAGCCAATACAATAGATTACAAGTCGGAGGACGTCATCCTAAAGCTGTATCGTAGTTTTTTCAGACAACACCAGACACAAGGGAGACACACAAGCCTCGAAGGCAGCTCAGAGAATAGATGTAACACCGTTTCCCTATTGTCAGAGGACTAAGTTATGAGGAAAAACTGGAGAAGCTTGGGCCTTTCAGTTTAAAAGGAGGTGATTGAGAAGTGACCTTATAGAGCTACACATGATAGTAAATCGTACGGAAAACTTAATTAAACAATGAGAGTAGGACAAGAGGATACAGATTCAAACTAGTAAAAGGCAAATTTGGGACAGATGTCAGAAAGTTTCTCTTCAGAAAAAACAAAGTGGTCAAGACATGGAATGGTCTTCGAGGTAGAGCAATGGAGGCAAACATCCTGGAATAATTTAAGAGATATTTGAATGCCTTAGGGGGCAGAGGCGGTGGGGGAAAACGGTAGGATATTTCTGGAAGGACTAACTCATCTGTATCTATCACTAGATCTTGTTAGTCTTGGGGATCTCATTCAGCAATTCTGTCCATTGATCGGGCTTCAGCATAGTGCAAAAACATGCGTCAGTGAATTGGCAGCCCCTTTCACATCCCGCTCAACTTTCTTTTCTAAAATCCAGCCGGGCTGTAAAACAGGCTGTTGAATGGTTATCGCCTGTTTTGCGTTACCGCCGAACACCAATTTCACCCCCAATAAGTCACATTGTGTCTTTAATAGATGGGTAATGAGTGTTTCTCGGATTGTTGCAGGTGTTTTGTGGATCATATTTCTTGATTCCATTTTTTGGTGAAAACCACAAATTATTGCCCTTGGTTATATTGCATCCTACTTCCCAGAATGCCCAATATGTAAATCTATGCATTCCTGTGAGGGGCAAAAAAGGGAGTAGATTTACTCTCACTTAACCCATAATCATTGCACTAAGAGCAGACAAAACCTTTCAAAGGCTTTCATAAAGACAGTGCCCCTTTAACAAGGTCAATGTTCCACAACAGTTACACATAGTTATAATTGTTCCTTTTTGCCTCAACATTCAAGAAACATGGTATAAACAGAGGATATGTAATGATGATCAGTGAAGTTTTGTTCGATAACGCTCCTGTGAAGTACCTTGGGATGTTTTACTATGTTAAAGGCATTATATAAATGCAAATTGTTGTTGTTGTTTTTGTTATCCCACAAGTCTGATTCATTCTGGTTGCCTCCAGTCCTGCCTTTCCCATTATCTAATTTGTTGATGCTGACAACAGCAACAACAACTTGCATTTATATAGCACCTTTAACTTAATAAAATGTCTCAAGGCGCTTCACAGGAGTGTCAGCAAACAAAATTTGACACCGAGCCACCTAAGGATATATTAGGACAGGTGACTAAAAGCTTGGTCAAAGAGGTCAGTTTGAAGGAGCATCTTAAAGGAGGAGAGAGAGGTAGTGAGGTAGAGAGGTTTAGGGAGGGAATTCCAGAGCTTAGGGCCTAGGCGGCTGAAGGCATGGCCACCAATGGTACAGCAATTAAAATTGGGGCTGCGCAAGTGCCAAGTATTTGAGGAGCTCAGGAATCTCGGAGGGTTGTAGGGCTGGAGGAGGTTACAGAGATAGGGAGGGGTGATGCTATGGAGGGATTTGAAAACAAGGATGAGAATTTTAAAATCGAGATATTCCCGGAACGGGAGCCAATGTAGGTCAGTGAACACAGGGGTGATGGGAGAACGGGACTTGGTGCGAGTTAGGAATTGGGCAGCAGAGTTTTGGATGAGTTGAAGTTTATGGAGGGTGGAAGATGGGGGGCCGACCAGGAGAGCATTGGAATAGTCAAGTCTAGAAGTAACAAAGACATGGATGAGGGTTTCAACAGCAGATGAGCTGAGGCAGGGGTGGAGACCGGCGTTACGGAGGTGGAAGTAGGCAGTCTTGCTGATAGAGCGGATATGTGGTCAGAAGCTCATCTCAGGGTCAAATAGTACACCAAGGTTGCGGACGGTCTCGTTCAACCTTAGACAGTAGCCAGGGAGAGGGATGGAGTCGGTAGCTAGGGAACGGAATTTGTGACGGGAACCGAAGACAATGGGTTCGGTCTTCCCAATATTTAGTCGGAGGAAATTTTTGCTCATAGCAGTGTGACAAATCAGAGATAGTGAAGGGGTCGAGGGAAGTGGTTGTGAGGTAGAGCTGGATGTCGTCAGCGTACACGTGGAACCTGACGTATTTTTGGATGACGTTGCTGAGAGGCAGCATGTAGATGAAAGATAGGAGGGGGCTGAGGATAGATCCTTGGGCAACTCCAGAGGTAACGGTGTGGGAACGGGAAGAGAAGCCATTGCGGGTGATTCTCTGGCTACAACTGGATAGATAAGAATGGAACCAGGTGAGCGCAGTCCCAACCAGCTGGACGATGGAGGGGAGGTGTTGGAGGAGGATGGTGTGGTCAACCGTGTCAATGGCTGCAGGCAGGTCGAGAAGGATGAGGAGGGATAGTTTACCACAGTCACAGTCACTTTGGATGTCATTTGTGACTTTGATAAGGGCCGTCTCAGTACTGTGGCAGGAGCGGAAACCATTTGAAGGGATTCAAATGTGGAGTTGTGGGAAAGATGGGCATGGATTTGGGTGGCAACAACACGTTCAAGGATTTTGGAGAGGAAAGGGAGGTTGGAGATGGGATGGTAGTTTGCAAGGACAGAGAGGTCAATGGTGGGTTTTTTTGAGGGGGGTGATGATGGCAGATTTGAATGGGAGGGAGTCAGTGCCTGAGGAGAGGGAACTGTTAACAGTATCAGCTAACATGGGGGGCCAGGAAGGGAAGTTGGGTGGTCAGCAGTTTGGTGGCAATAGGGTTGAGGGAGCAGGAGGTGGGTCTCCTGGTCAAGATGAGCTCGGAGAAGGCATGAGGGGAGATAGGAGAAAAACTAGAGAAAGATGCGAGTTCAGGGCTAGGGCAGTGGGGAACCTTAGGGGAAGTTTGGCTTGATGGGCTAGAGAAAGGGAGAGAAGCAGCAGAGACAGCTGAACGAATGGTCTCAATCTTAGTGACAAAGTAGTCCATGAGCTCCTTGCACTTGTTGGAGGTAAGGCTGGAGGAGGCAGGAGAGAGGGGTTTAAGAAGACGGTTTGTAGTGGAGAAGAGAAGCTGGGGATTATCTTTGCATTCCAGGATGATCCTGGAATAGTGAACAATTTTGGCAGAGGAGAGCTGGACCCAACAGTGTTTTATGTGGTCCAGCCAAATCTGGCGATGAATGGCTCAACCAGTTGTCCGCCATAATCTTTCAAGTCTGCATCCCTTGGACTTAAGGGAGCGAAGATGAGGGCTGTACCAGGGAGAACAACTAGGGTGAGCAAAAGTAATGGTTTTAATGGGGACAACCTCCAATTCCAGTGAAAAAAGCTAATTTATCTTGTGAAATTCTGACGAGCTGACACATGGATTAAAATGTTCTCAGCTTGAAATGCTGATGGTTGGCATGTAAGCAATTGGCATCAGTGCCCAGTCAGGGGGGAGAGGAAATCAATCAGAGCTCCTGCACCCAATCGTTATCCAATGAACCCTTGATGGAAAGTTAACATGCACAGATTTTGACAGGACGGTCTTGTCTGTGATGCCCCAATGGCAGAATAGTCTACTGACATCCACTATCGGTGCTCAAACAAGAAGAATATCCATTTGGGTGAGGTACCAGAGGATGACTAACATACGCCAGCAGGAGTCAACACCAGGGGAGGAGAACGGGATAAAATTTGCTCCAAAAAATGAAAGATTAATTTTGAACATGAGCTATATTGGTATATACATTGCGAACTGGTTCTGTCACTGAGAAATGCTTTTAGCTAATGATAGTACTACCAGACAATATGAAGAATATTTAATGGGAGTAAAATCATACTGTTCACATCAGGTGTCAGCTGTGGCTCAGTAGGTAGCACTTTCGCCTCTGAGTCAGAAGGTTGTGGGTTCAAGTACCACTCCAGAGACTTGAGCACATAATCTAGGCAGGCACTTGAGGGAGTGCTGCACTCTCAGAGGTACCGTCTTTCAGAAGAGATGTCAAATAGAGCCTCCTCTGCCCTCTCAGGTAAACGTAAAAGATCCCATAGCGTTATCTCAAAGACGAGCAGGGGGAGTACTTGCGGTTTCCTGGACAATATTTATCCCGCAACCAACATCACTGAAAAACAGACTATCTGATCATTATCTCATTGCTGTTTGTGGGACCTTGCTGAGCACAGATTGGCTGTCACATAAGAAATAGGAGCAGGATTTAGCCCCTTGAGCCTGCTCCACCATTCAATAAGATCATGGCTAATTGTTAACCTCAACTACACTTTCCCACCTGATTCCCTTAGAGACTGAGCATCCACAACCCTCTGGGGTGGAAAATTCCAAATATTCATGATCCTCTGAGTAAAGAAATTCCCCCTCATCTCAGTCCTAAATGTCTGACTCCTTATCCTGAGACTATGTCCCCTAGTTCTACACTCTCAAGCCAGAGGAAACATCTTCTTAGAATCTTATATGTTTCAATGAGGTCATCTCTCATTCTTCTAAACTCCAGAGAGTATAGGCACATTCTACTTAATCTTTCCTCCTAGGACATCCCAGGAATCAATCTGGTCAATCTTTGTTGCACTGCCTCTGAGGCAACTATATCCTTCCTTAGGTAAGGAGACCAAAACTGTATACAGAACTCCAGGTGTGGTCTCACCAAAGCCCTATATAATTGCAGCAAGACTTCCTTACTCTGTACTCCAACCCCCTTGCAATAAAGGCCAACAAACCATTTGTTTGCTGCACCTGCATGTTAACTTTCTGTGTTTCGTGTACAAGGACACCCAAATCCCTAAGAACACCAACATTTAATAGTTTCTCACCATTTAAAAAATATTCTGTTTTTCTATTCTTCCGATCAAAGTGAATAACCTCACATTTCCCCACATTATACTCCAACTGCCACCTTCTTGCCCACCCACTTAACCTGTTGCTTTGCAGACTCTTTGCATCCTCCTCACAACTTACTTTCCCACCTAGCTTTGTATTGTCGACAAACTTGGATATATTACACTCGGTCCTTTCGTCTAAGTCATTGGTAAAGATTGTAAATAGCTGAGGCCCAAGCATCGATCCCTGCGGGCACCCCACTAGCTACAACCTGCCAACCCGAAAATAACCCGTTTATTCCTACTCTCTGTTTTCTGTCCTTTAACCAATCCTCTATCCATGCTCATATATTACCCCCAACCCCATGAGCCCTTATCTTGTGTCACAATCTCTTGTATGACACCTTATCGAATGCCTTTTGAAAATCCAATTTTACTACATACACTGGTTCCCCCTTATCTACCCTGTTCATTACACACTCAAAAAACTCTAGATTTGTCAAATACGATTTCCCTTTCGTAAAACCATGTTGACTCTGCCTAATCATATTATGATTTTCTAAGTGCCTTGTTACTACATCCTTAATATTAGATTCTAGCATTTTCCATACTACTGATGTTAGGTTAACTGGCCTATAGTTCCCTGTTTTCTCTCTCCCTCCTTTCTTGAATAGCAGGGTTACATTTGCTACCTTCTAATCCACGGGTACCGTTCTAGAATCTAGGGAATTTTGGAAGATCAAAACCAATGCATTCACTATCTCTGCAGCCACCTCTTTTAAAATCCTAGCATGGAGGCCATCAGGTCCAGGGAATTTGTTGGCTTTTTGTCCCATAAATTTTTCTGAAACTTTTTCTTTACTAATCTTAATTAATTTAAGTTCCTCCCTCTCATTGGACCCTTGGGGCGCTAACTTGGGCCGTGTAGCACTCGTTGTTTCGGCACTACGCGGCTTCTCGAAGTGCCAAGATGGCGCCTTGGCTGCGCATGCACATTGCCAGTGTAACGTGCGCCGGATGCCATCTTGGTATAGGAGTTAGCCCAGGCGCAGATAACGAACGCTGGAAGCATGTAAAGGAAGGAGAAAATGGATACAATCAGTGTGCGACCCTGATTTAAAGTGATAGACACCATTTTGGCACTTAACGCTCAATTCAACGTACAGTCTTAACCCCGACCATCTGAATGTGTCTTAGAGTGCCTGGAGGACCCACACCAGCGTTATTTAAAGGGACCATGCAGGATTTACAGGTTAGTGGCTGGATTATTGCTTCTGGCTGCCGAGACATTTGTAACTGTTTTTGGAGGTCTCCTACACTTGAATACTAGGACGAGGGGACATAGCCTAACATTTAGAGCCAGGACGTGCAGCAGTGAAGTTAGGAAACACTGCTACATGCAAAGGGTGGGAGAAGTTTGGAACGCTCTTCTGCAAACGGCAGTTGTGCTAGCTCAGTTGTGAATTCTAAATCTGAGATTGATAGATTTCTGTGAACCAAGGGTATGAAGGGATGTGGGGCTAAGGCGGGTAAATGGAGTTAGGTCACAGGTCCACCATGATTTCACTGAATGGTGGAACAGGCTCGAGGGGCTAAATGCCACTTGCTGCCTCCTGATATGCGCCACCTTCTCCTGCAAGAAAGCAGGACGTGTGTCTGGGTAATGTGCCTGTCATGGTTGAATAGCTGCCAGTGTGTGTGGCCTGTGATTTGGGTGGCTTGCAACAGTTGTAAGGCATAAGGGTGAGAGGAAGCATCTGATTAGAAGAGTTGAGTACTGATGGAAAGAGTGAGTTTGTTGGTATGTGGGTGATGGGGGGTGTAGTGCGTGGTGCATTTGGTAGGAGATGCCACTTGACAGTTGACCTCACTCATCTTGATCACTCATGTCAAAGCATTGAACATCTTCCTGTTCATGATGCTGTGTGCCTGGCATTGATTTTATCCCCTAATGCCTCCCACTGCCTTTTGGGTACATGCCTGCAGGGCTTCTTGACCCCCTCTCCCTCGCAGATATACGATGTCCCTCCTTCTGTCCAACTCTTGCACCAAGGGCTCTAGTGCATCAGCAGAGAACCTTGGTGCACACACTCTTGTAGGCATGGCACCAACTCAGATCAGCAGATTGGTGAGGTCTGCCATGCAGGTTAGAGGATGTGGAATTTAGTAGTGCGCAACCTTAATTTAATGTTTTAACATAACTCATCAGTTTGTAAACATAGGGATGGGAGCTGCATCTGTGTTTTGCATGTGTGATGTCTGATCTCTGTTCAGACTCCGTTCAGACAGCAGACTGTTATTTTCACAAATAACAGGTACCAGCTACCTTTAAGACAGTTCTAACAGACAGCCTGCCTTTAAGAGATTGGACCTTCCCCTGCTGGTGGAAAATACGAATTGCATGCTACCCCCGCCCAATAATAGGCCGTATCCAATTTTTCGCCCTTGGTTACCCACTATTTTTTTTGTGTCTTCAAATTGACTGCCACGTTTCCTATATTACAACAGTGACTACACTTTAACATTAGTTGTATAGTGCTTTGTGATGTTGTGAAAGGAACTATATACATGCAAGTCTTTCTTTCTACATTGAGTTGAAATACGTTTTGTAATATACAACAATAATAATAACTTGCATTTAAATAGCACCTTTAACATAGCAAAATGTCCCAAGTCACTTCACAGGAGCGTTATCAAACAAAATTTGACACTGAGCCTCATAAGGAGAAAGAGGTAGGTTTTAAGGAGCATCTTAAAAGAGGAGAGAGAGGTAGAGAAGCAGAGAGGTTTAGGGAGAGAATTCCAGAGCTTAGGACCTAGGCAGCTGAAGGCAAAATGACTAGTTTCCTGTGGCTTGTTTCAGGTTTGAAGCATTGAGATTCTCAATTGTACAATAGCCTCCGCTTCACAGATAAACAAAAGTATAGAGGCTGACTTTGAAAACAGAACTGACAGTTTTGCTTCTTTCTTAAACATGATGAATGTTCCACAAAATAATAATTTTCTATACCTGGCTGATGCAGCACTCTGATGCAAATTCTATTTATTTTCAAAGCAACAAAACGTGTGGGTTGTTTTTGCTAAAATTAAATTGGAGAAACATCTCATGTTACGTGGTTGGGATCATGGGGTTCAAATTTCTCTCTATGCCTCCTGAGAAACAGGTTACTGGGGAAATATTATACAATACAAATCACTTGCATTATACAAGAAATTAAAATCATGGTTTACATATGCTATTATAAAATAATGCAGAAAGCATGTTTAAGGTACATTATCCACCATACAGGAGCTCCCCTCCTTCTCTGATGTATAGAGTGTCTCAGATTTTGATTTATAATAACGCTATTTATATGTCATCTTTAACGTAGTAAAAAATGTCCCAAGGCGTTTAAACTTATTTTACTTATTTTGTGCAGCAGCACTCTAGCAAAAGGCAGTGAAGAGAAGTATAATACAAAATATAAGATAAATATTATTTTGTTTTATTCATTAAGAAGAGGAGATGAAATACAAATAACACAACAAAGCTACGCAATGCTTCACTCATGCCGTTGTCCTGTGAAAATTCTGGCAGCTAATTGTGATGGTGGATAATCAGAGTGCAAATAATGGAGGCTGCACTGCTAATTATCAGATTACATTGTTTTGTAAATTGGTACATAGCGTATTGGGAAGAAGTAAACAAAAGGCCAACAAACTACTGAACTGCATAGTATATTATATTGATCTGAAAGTCAAGCGCATCAAGTAAGCAGTCATATCGAACCTCTAACATAAACACAGACATCTAATCATAGTCCACATTTCTCTTCGTCTGAAAGCATTACCGTTCCATAACAGGTTCCTGAGGAAGGAGAAAATCTCCGAAAGCTTGTGAATTTAAAATAAAATTGCTGGACTATAACTTGGTGTTGTAAAATTGTTTACAATTGTCAACCCCAGTCCATCACCGGCATCTCCACATCATGACTACCATCGACACCACAAACTGCCGGCTCACAGTGGAAAGGATATCCAAGAAGATCGCGCATTTAGACACAGACATCAAGTTTTTACAGAGCTGCAAGAAAGCAGACAAGATCCCGAAAGGACTCCAGATCACGAACCCACTCAAGTCCACATACAACTCGGATTACGCTGAGAGACTCTGCCGCCGTACCTCTCGCACACTCCGCAACCATCTCATACACCAACTCTACAGCAGACGCCACAACCTCGAAACCAAGATAGAGTCCATACTCTCAACCTGTACTCAGGACACAGCAGACCAGCTACGTTATACCGCCAAACAGACGAGGCAACGGAACTACGCTGCCTACATGAAAACCAAGAGCAGGAAGCTTGAGAAACTCGGCATCACCACCAGCAACGACCAAGCTTCCCCTGGTACCACGGTTGCAACCACAGGGAAGTCTATTGTCAATTTATCCGACCACACCCTTCAACCAGACGAAATCGAAGTTCTCAGCCGAGGGCTCAATTTCTGCCCCACTACCAAAATGGACCCCACTAGTCTCGCGGCGGACACAGAGGAATTCATCAGGAGAATGAGGCTCCGGGAATTCTACCACAAACCCCAAGATTTCAGCAGCGAACCCAATGAGACAATCGACGATCCGGAACAGCAGACAGAGGGATCCGCGGTACAGCAACCGAAGAGGAAAGAGTCAAACTGGACTCCTCCGGAGGGTCGCTGCCCTCAGCTGGACATGTATGCTCAAGCTGTCAGGAAATGCGTCAATGCCAGATTCATCAGCCGCACTCAGAAGACAGTCCAGAATGTCACCCGAGCACAACGCAACGCCATCAACGCTCTCAAGACCAACCGCAACATCGTCATCAAACCAGCGGACAAAGGAGGAGCCATAGTCATACAGAACAGAACAGACTATTGCAAAGAAGCATACCGACAACTGGACAACCAGGAACACTACAGACGGTTACCCGCAGATCCGACCAAAGAACACACCCACCAGCTCAACAAACTGATCAAGACCTTCGATCCAGACCTTCAAAGCATCCTACGCATTCTCATCCCACGTAATCCCCGCGTGGGAGACTTCTACTGCCTCCCAAAGATACACAAAGCCAACACACCCGGACGTCCCATCGTATCAGGCAACGGAACCCTGTGTGAGAACCTCTCTGGATACATCGAGGGCATCCTGAAACCCATCGTACAGGGAACCCCCAGCTTCTGTCGTGACACTACAGACTTCCTACAAAAACTCAGTACCCACGGACCAGTTGAACCAGGAACACTTCTCACCACGATGGACGTCTCGGCACTATACACCAGTATCCCCCACGATGACGGCATCGCTGCGACAGCATCAATACTCAACACCAACAACAGCCAATCTCCGGAAGCCATCCTACAACTCATCCGCTTCATCCTGGATCACAATGTCTTCACCTTCGATAACCAGTTCTTTACCCAAACACACGGAACAGCCATGGGGACCAAATTCGCACCCCAATACGCCAACATTTTCATGCACAAGTTCGAGCAGGACTTCTTCACTGCACAAGACCTCCAACCAACACTATACACCAGATACATCGACGACATTTTCTTTCTATGGACCCACGGCAAGGAATCACTAAAGAGACTACACGATAACATCAACAAGTTCCATCCCACCATCAAGCTCACCATGGACTACTCCTCAGAATCAGTTTCTTTCTTGGACACACGAATCTCCATCAAAGACGGGCACCTCAGCACCTCACTCTACCGCAAGCCCACGGACAACCTCACGATGCTCCACTTTTCCAGCTTCCACCCTAACCACGTCAAAGAGGCCATCCCCTATGGACAGGCCCTGCGAATACACAGGGTCTGCTCAGACGAGGAGGAACGCGATGGACACCTACAGACGCTGAAAGACGCCCTAGTAAGAACGGGATATGACGCTCGACTCATCGATCGACAGTTCCGACGGGCCACAGCAAAAAATTGCATAGACCTCCTCAGGAGACTAACACGGGACGCAACCAACAGAGTACCCTTTGTCGTCCAGTACTTCCCCGGAGCGGAGAAACTACGCCATGTTCTCCGCAGCCTTCAACATGTCATCAATGAGGACAAACACCTCGCTATGGCCATCCCCACACCTCCACTACTCGCCTTTAAACAGCCACCCAACCTCAAACAGACCATCGTTCGCAGCAAACTACCTAGCTTTCAAGAGAACAGCGTCCACGATGCCACACAACCCTGCCACGGTAACCTCTGCAAGACATGCCAGATCATCGACACAGATACCACCATCACACGAGATGACACCACCCACCAGGTGCATGGTTCATACTCCTGTGACTCAGCCAACGTTGTCTACCTCATACGTTGCAGGAAAGGATGCCCCAGAGCATGGTACATTGGCGAGACCATGCAGACGCTGCGACAACGGATGAACGGACACCGCGCAACAATCGCCAAACAGGAGGGTTCCCTCCCAGTCGGGGAACACTTCAGCAGTCATGGACATTCATCCACCGACCTTCGGGTAAGCGTACTCCAAGGCGGCCTTCGAGACACACGACAACGCAAAATCGTCGAGCAGAAATTGATAGCCAAGTTCCGCACCCATGAGGACGGCCTCAACCGGGATCTTGGGTTCATGTCACGCTACACGTTACCCCACCAGCGAACAAATGTTATCTGTTTTTAATATAATGGGTCATTTGCTGGCTCTCTCTGCCTTCCGGATGTTTCTGCCTCTCTCTGTGTTTTTTTTTCTCTGTTTTTTTTCCCTGTTTGTTTTTTTGTTGAATGTGTATTCGGAGGTTCTGCAGGTAACACCTCTCTGTCTGAACACGGTGATTGCCTTGGCAACGGGCAGTTGCAGGGGCAGTCTGTAAACACCATGTATTATTGTTCAATATGTATAAATGCGTAGGCTTCAAGGAGATCTTGAAACATTTGCCTGAGGAAGGAGAAAATCTCCGAAAGCTTGTGAATTTAAAATAAAATTGCTGGACTATAACTTGGTGTTGTAAAATTGTTTACAATCCTTAATGTATGTTATAGTGCATCTTATCAAAGTAACCAGAGATATTGCTCAACAGTTTCGAGTCTGTTATCTGCAGCACCAGTAGCAGATGTATATGTGTTCGGCCCTGGTTTCAAACTTTTCAAATACAGAGAATATTAGTTGATCCCTGTCAGGATCCACTGGTAAAATCTTGAGCTCCTAGGTGAGCCAGAAGAGGGATTTTAGCATTTAAGATAACTTTTTATTACCAAGATTCATCTTGTGCCAACATGTAGGATACAGCAAAAGCATCAATCGTCCAAACCCTGAAAATGCTAATCATTATCCCTGTTGTTTGTAGTTGTGGCCCTACGATAAATGAACAGAGCTTAAATTACTAAAGCTATTTAGTAGGCAGAGTTTAATCCAATTCAAGTTTAATCACTGCAATAATTGAATGTGGTGAATGGCCCAGAATCCAATAGATATGCAACCTAATCAAAGTGAAGTTAATGAAAATGTTATCCTGTGTTAAGAACGAGTATTAAACAATAAGTTTATTGAAGACAAGCATTCAGATAAATACAAATTTGGGAAGTTAGTTTTGGACGTGGAGTTTTAAATATTTGGAGGGTGATTTTAAACCCCAAGAACGGGTGGGTTGGGGGCAGGTGGGAGTTGAAAATAGTTGTTTTTTTGGGTCGCAACTACAAAATTTTCCAACTTTGCATTCCCAGTGGGAAGGCTGTACTTTTACGCGTCAAAATTAAACCCGGAAATACAGTCGGGTTGTGGTCACGACCCAAAAAACAACTATTTTCAACTCCCATCTGCCCCCAACCCACCCATTCTTGGGGTTTAAAATCACCCTCTTGGACTTTTTGAACCTAAGTCTAAAGGCTGCACTTCAAAAATACTACTGCATGAACCGGAGAGACAACTAGGGAGTTGGATGCATATCACCATTAAAGTGCCTCAGAGCCAGACACTCACTCACAAGATCGACCAGGAAAAATGGATGCAATCCCACCACGAGTCAGACAAAACATTTGGATACCCAATTAATTACCACAAACAATGCGTACCATTAAATAATTTAAAAAATAAATGTAAACACATTAGACCATGAAGATAATAGAAAAAAACACAGCATTCCTTTCCAAGAGATATTCTTCTTCAGTTGTTGCCTTAACTTGACAAGCAAATCCATGTTCATATGCATGTGCAGAGAATGGTGAAATGTTGATATTTTTCTTGGTGATCTCCATCACTCTTTTCGGCCTCCCCTTAACCCAATACGTCCTTCCCAGCTGATCGACATTCTACTCCCAAACCTCTGCTCATACTATTCTATTAGGAATACTGAGAGTAACAAGCAACAAAATAAAACTGCATTTCACATCACGTGGTCCAACAGTACTTCAGTCAAATTATGCATTTGTTTTAGTTCAAATCATATGATTTGATCCCAGGAGGCAGCTGCTTCGGTCTGTGACAACACCTGCCAAGGAAAAAAACCCAGAATAAGCCTGCCTCCAATATGCTCCACATGATTTTACAAATGGAGAGAAAACTGTATAGGGTGTGCTGAGCTCTACTTCGAAATTCCTGATATGCGTTCCTGTTGCATGAAGCCCTGTGCCAGGAGCACTAATTTATACATTTCCACCCCATATTCTATGGAATAACACAAGTTGGAGTGTGTTTCAAGGTTATAACATATATGGGGGTGACAGGACATTAATCAGCTATTTGGGTGTTGCTCTCATGGTTTACAATGGCGTGTTATTGCTCAAACCCACTCCAGCCTATGTATTATCCAACAAGCAGGTGACCACCATTTGGTGCACAAAAGTACTGCCACCGGGACTCATTTCTCATTGCTCCTGCTCGGAAAGTGTCCAACCTCAGCTCTGCATGTTTCTGTGATGTACAGGAAGAGATCAGGGCCACATCTTATTGGGAGTCATCCTGTCACGGCCACATTTATTGTAAAAGGACAGGCACATCCGAACCCAAACCGAATGAAGAAGAACTGATTCTCCACCCCTCCCAAAAACATCCATATTTGTCCGACTTGGATGAGTTTGGATGCCCACCATATATATTTTTATGTTTAATTTTTACAATTGATGCACATCATTATTTGCACAGGTTTTTCTTTAGCCAAAGGTAAGTGCTGGTGGTGGGCAAGGTTCCTTGCACACAACACATCCTTGGAAAATGACCCTTGTAGACTGCAAAGATCCATTCTCAACCCAGTTCCCAATGGGCATGCATCCACAATCTAACTCTGTCCAGCACAGTGCCTAAATTGGCAATTTCAGTTAGGCTATAGGATGTCTAGTGTGGGAAGCAGAAAAATGAATATGGATGTAGTAGGAATCTTCTTTTGAACTTCAGCAAAGGCACAGCGAAGTATAAAACAGTGACACTGTCAATGTATTTCTGAAGATTTCCTATGATAAGTCTGTCTGACTTATCATAGGAAATCTATGTGGCTTTGATAACATGAGAACTACCAGAAGCATTTATGATGTTGCCACACATGGCATACAGAGAGATTCTTTCTCCATCGTTGAGCAGAATAGAGGTAGTTTTAGTCCTCATCTGGCTGTATTATACTTAAGGCGCAAGTGTCTCATATTGACACTGGGTTCCCAAGTGGAAAAGTGATCCATTCCTTCATTTTGACGAGCACAAAAAAAAATCACCAAAAATTCTAAAGATTGTCCCTTCATCTGGGTTCAAATGTAGCCTGGAACTATGGCGTGATAGTTTGCTTTAAGTAGTCTCAACTCAGTTGTTGGCAGATGTTACCTAATTTGGCATTCTCACACAGAAACGCCCTGAGGTTGGCATGGGAATGTCACATTGGTACAGTTGGAAGTGTTCCTTGATATACCTGACCTAGGAATGCTCGATGGTGCCCAAGCTGCAAATACCTTCGAACATTTATCTTGTTCAAAGACATTTTAATACAGCAGTATTATATTTTTAACAACCAGTACTTAATTAATGTTCCATTTATTGCATCATAATTGTAATAGAGAGCAATTGTTTTATTTACTTTTTGCTCTAAAAGTAGTGGAACGTATTGTCTTTGTACAAACCCTCTTTCTTGGCAAAACAGATCAGGCTAAAAATATGCAAATTTTATGACAGAATTAGGACAACAGAGAGTGAATGTTCCCAAATTGTCAGTCACTAGTGAATTCATAATTGTTATACAGTGCCTACCAGGAAATCTTAGACTGTCAAATAAAGTATTAGATTGTCACAGCAAGAATGAGATTACCACAAAAAACAACGCATTTTAATTTTAACCCAACAGTTTGATATTTCGACAGTCATGTGCCTACGTAACGGCAGTCACTGCACTTCAAAAGTAATTCATGCATGGAATGCTTCGAGACATTTTGAAGTGATAAGGTGCTACTAAATGCAAGTATTATGTTATTACATGTGTAAGAATGCATATAATCTAACTAACATATTCATGAGGTGTGCTGACTGTCAGTGTTCTACAGCTCATGGAATCTGATTACACTATACAACTCTCTTATCTTTTTTCCTCACCTTTCTTTCCAACTCATCTGAATCAATGGAATTGATTTGAACATCCCAATCGTGTTGGGTGATGACAGTTTTGTTTCAACTTGCTGTAAAGCTTTGTTGCATGGTGGGGTGCCTTGTCAACTGGAGCCACTGTCACTTAAATATTTATATTCCTGTACCTTTGCCATTTTTATTTTTTTTTGTGGACTGGGATTTCTTCACAAAAGAATAAATGTATGAGCTCAAAATATCAAAAGTAATTTTTCTTTCACAAGTTTTGTATCCAGTGCAAACAAAGACAGACAATAACAGTGAGGCACCTGATGGAACTTGGAAGGGGGCAGGTCGAAGTATATGTGTACATCTATCCCATCCATGTGGGGCTGCTGCTGCGTATTAACTCATAATAAACAGCAAAGAAAGTAACAATTCAAAAGAGTCCATATTGAATTGTTTCAGCACATTTCATGAATAGCCCAATTTGGTTCACATTTAGTCCAAAAACAACCCTAGATTTTACCTGGTGCTCTGTGCCTATACTGTATTCCTCTTTGGGGACCACATCTGTAACCAATTTTAATTGTTTGGTTCTGACTTAAACCAAACATAATTGTGCCCAAAGTAGTTCGCAATTGGATCATAAAGCATTACATTTCATCCATGATTCTTTGCTTTACAGCTCATGAGAATTTTTGTTATCCTTTTTTATTTCATGCTGTATATTTGCTAATATTTCTACATGTTTGTACATTTTACCTTGTACTGTAATAACTAGGAATTCGTTCACAGCGTCAGTAACTACTTGATTCAGCCATTTATATTGGGTTACTTGGTCCTCATCACTACAGAAAGGAAACATTGGATTAAATACAAATCTCCAATTTGTATTTCAGGTCTATCTTCATAGCAAATGCATTGGAAATAGGTTCCAGTTGTTGTTGCTGGATCCCAAAACATACTTTTCTTGATGCTAGCACAGTTTCAAATAAGTTACTGGATCCTGGGGTAACATAATTAACTGCATCAGTAAGAACGACAGCATGAGTGTGTAAGGGAAGAAAAACTGTAACGGAGTAATCAAGTGTCAGGGAGGAAGTGTGTGAAGAAGACACTCAGCCAGTTTGTAATGGGAGAGAGTGAAGAGTGCGCATGGACACAGTGAGTAAGGAAGGATTGTGTGAAAAAGAGTCAGCAGGAGAGTACTTTCTTCTCTCTCTACCATGTGTCCCCTTTGGATTGCAAGAAATAGGTAGGAAAGCTAATAATCAACCTGCAAATAAAATGCATTGTGGTTGAAATAAAATCATGATCTGCGTACTGAGGTGGAGACTAATGTTATAAAATCAGTTGTCTCTACCCTAATCTAGCAAAAAACATGCTGAAACACTCATTATAACCATTAGAAGTTAAATGGAATACATTTCAATTAGTTTTCAGGATGTGGCAATTCAGAGGCTCATTAAGAACACGGGTGGTATACCTTTCAATCTGCTAAGTTTGTTACAGCTATTGCTCCAGCCATATTTCAGAAAACCATGGAAACAATTTTAGCTAGACTCCAAGGAACTCAATGCATCTTGGATCATCTCCTGGTTACTGGAAGATCTGAGGAAGTAATCTGCGAAATCTCAAAGCGGTTTTCACATTTTAACACGAATACGGTCTCCGACAAAAGAAGTCCCAATACTTGCTTTTACAAGACTCCGGAGAGTAATTTTCTTTGATTGCTAACAAGTTTGGTATCCAACCATCAAAGATGGTTCAAGCAATGACTTCTGCACCTGCTCCAACGAATGTAGAAGAATTGTTGTCATTTCTGGATCTAGTCAATTGTTACCAGAACTTTGTTCCAAACATGTCAATGATCACGTGCCCGTTGAGTAGACTCCTTTGTCAGAATGTAAAGTAGGAAAGGTCGAAAGATTGTCATAAGTGGCTTTGAATGGCTGCAGGCTTTAATAGCAAGTCCACCATTATTGGAACATTATGACCCTAATTTGCCATTGATTTGATCAGCTGATCCATCTCAAGCGGGTGTAGGAGCTGTGATTTCTCAGCGATATCCTGATGGCTCCGAACAACCGATGGGAATTTTACCTCCCGTACCCAAACTTCCTCTGAGACCAATTATTGATCGAATGTGAAGCCCCTGCAATCATATTTGGAATGAAAAAATTTCACGCATACCTATTCAGATGTTGTTTCCTTCTGTATACTGATCACAATCCTTTAGCTTTTCTGTGAGAACCGAGGAATACTTTTTCAGCTACGATGAGAATTCAAAGTGGGTTATTCAATTGTCAGCTTATCAGTATGATATCAAGTTTAAATCGTCTAAATTAATTTCTAACCCTTATTTTTGTGACCCGTTTACCTATACCAGGTTTATGTATTGCTGTAGACACAGAAATGTTTATTTATTTTGGATTCTCATTCTAAATGGCTCAAAGTGGTTCCAATGTCATCAATAGATATGACGATGATGATTGATGTTGTTACGGTATTTGTTTGCCTGACATGGACTTCCTGTAGAGCTGGTCTCTAACAATGGACCACCTTTTCAACCGTATGATTTTTCTCAACGTTTGAATAAGAATAGTGTGTCTCATATTACTTTCCCACCCGGTCACCTGCAGTCAAATGGGGAAGTTGAGAAGGTTGGACGTACATTCAAAACTTCTCCAAAGCAGATCCTGGCACTATGTATCAAAAATTAGCTGCATTTCCTTTGAGTTATTGTGTGACACCTCATACCATTACCAGTATGCCACCTGCTGAGTTATTCATTGGAAGGAAGTTACAAACTTGTTTTGATATTTTTAAACCTGACAGTGTTGAGAAGGAAACTTTTTAATGCTAGATCCCAATATCGCAATGGAATAAGAGTATTGTGTTTTGATATCCGTAGCAATGTGAAAATGTGGAGTGTTGGTGTTGTTGAAAAGAGGATTGGAGCGGATGTGTTTTTGCTTTCGGTGGATGGTTTGCTGTGGGGGGCGTCGGAGGGATTGATTGAGAGAACTGCAACGGTCTACTGCCTTTGGTACGCCGGGGGATGGCATTGTTTGTGACCTACCTCCGGTGCCTATTCTATCTGGAAAGTAGCCGCTGCGGCTCTTCAGAAAGCTGTTTCGCTTATCTCCATGCAACATGAAACAGCACCTTCCAGGACGTTGTTCGTGATCCTGATTCTAGCGTGAACTCTCCAGGACAGTCTCCGATGAATGTTGTGAACACTGACAGGGCTGAAACCAAACCTGAGAAGACCCGTCTACTACTTCTGTTGTTGGTCCCAGCTTACCCATTGTCAATCCTGCTTGAGGGTATCCTAAGGGGTCGGGGAAACCTCTAAATCATTTGGTTTCCGTTGTGGTTCTAGTGTTGGCAGAACCCATCTTTCCTGCATACTACTGAGAGATTAGGTTACTAGGATTTCCATAGCTAAAGTGGGCCTGCACCTGGAAAAGGTGCAGATTCCAGTGTTAGTAATTTAATGAGGCAGGAGAGGTGTTCCTGGCCTCTTGCTTCACTTTCCTCTGCCCACAAATGTTGGGCATACCAGTAGAGGGGTGCCTGAGGAAACCTGGCACTGGAACCTGCGTTGGGGCCCCATGCAGACCACAGGCTGAAGATCGGAGGTAAAAAACAGTACTCTTCAGGTTTTTTTTGAGCCTTGGGGTATTTTGGCTGCTGCTGGCTCCGATATAGGCGGTAAGAATCCCAGCTGCAGGCCTAACAAGCCTGTTCCCCCAATGCCCTGGCCAACATTCCTCTCTCAGCCAGCACTAACAAAGAAGCAAATTAATTGCTCATTCTCATTTACTGTTTGTGGGACCTTGCTTTGTGCAAATGAGGCCGCCATGTTTGCCTACAAAACAGTGACTTCAGTTCAAAAATAATTAATTGGTTGTGAAGTGCTTTGGGCTATCTTGAGGATGTGATAAGGTGCTATATCATTGCAAGTTTGTTCTTTCTTCCATTTACTTTATGGCTGTACTGGAAATATAACAATCGTGCATTTTCCAGGGTCTCAGTTCTTGACATGCCTAATTTAGCAAAAAGATGAATTTTTACTATCTTAATTGAATCATTTTGTAGCTCACTAAGAACGAGCAGATATTTAATAAACATTGTTATCCATAATTAATATAAACAACCTTCAGTTTTACAAAAACATTACATTAATTACAATGGCATAACAAATATTTTTTTAGTTCAGACCTGTTTCTAATAGTTTAGAAACTATTGGAAAAGAAATTACAGTCTCTAGTCCTATTTACATTTTTTTTAACCAACAGCACAAATGTTAAAATGAGAATAGCGTTGAGAGGGATCTTAATGTATACCTGGTGTTCATCTCATCTCAAGCTGCAAAGCTATTCAGTATAGCCCTCCGAATAAAAGGCTGGCCTTTGTATTAACACTTAAATACCTGTGATTCACAAATACAGTTACCATCATATTCATATTGCTTCTGCATGGAATGCGATATAAAAAAAAAGCTAAGTGAAAGTGAAGTACCCCCATAGCTGTTCTTGCCAGACACGTAATGAGACATTTAGAGCAAGCGTGTGCAAAGAAAATTGGAGTTCAGAGAAAAATATGAATATAAGAAAGCACGGAATGAGAAAGGCCCAAAAGAAACGGGAAGTGATTTGTCAATGACAGATTTTTGGGGCAGAGATGCTTGTTCACAAATGCAAAGACATCATCTGTCATGAGTGTCTAGGTGTCTGAAAAACCATGAGCAAGATTTATCTGGTACTAATCATTCTTGTATAGGTTAGAAGGGCTGGTAGCCTCTTCACTGAAGGTTAAGGGGTTTAAAAAGTTGGAGGATATAATAGTTGAATTAAGCCTAAGGTTTGGAATGTGGGAAATGATTCAGCTTAAGGCGGGTTTTGTTGAAAGACATAAGTTTTGACTGGAACATGCTGATACTTCTCTTGCTTTTTTTGTTGAAAAGTACAATGTGGGAAAAGGTTCCACGAGTAAAATGATTTGGATGAAGAAAACAGATGATGGAAACGTTTTTATGTGATGATTTTACCGTAACGTGCTGCAGGATTTACCGGACTTTACTTAGTTTTAGCTGTATTAGCACAAATGGAACTGCAGGGGGTAATTTTCAAATTTCGCCGCCTGGGCATATCCCACTGGAGCGGATCACCCGTCCGTTGTAGAACTCGCCCGATCTTCATTCCAATGTCATCAATGGATTGAGGATAAGGTGGGTTCTATCAAGGGTGGGTGATCCGCTCTGCTAGATTACCACCCCAGCTGAGAAGTTGAAGATTACCCCCAAGTGCCAAGCCTTGCTTCCCAATTACTTGTGTGACTAGAAGAGGCTTCTACTCAGAATACATTTGAAAGAACCTAACTGTTGTCCATTCACAATGAAAATATGTGGACATTATTGACGCAGCGTTACATTTCAACATTTTGCTTCTTTTTTTGAATATAATGAATCTTGTTTTAGTGCTCACTCATTGTTGAGTTTTTTTGGTTGAACGTGGGCTACACTATCGATTATAGAATCATGTTTTAAAGGTCAGAATTTGGGCAATTAAGGATGGGCAATAAATGCCGGCCTTGCCAGCGACGCCCACATCCCATGAACGAATAAAAAAAAATTGGAGCACATGATTTGAAATGAGCAGTATTGCACCATCATTTTACATATTTCAGATCAATACATAAGGAGGAAGAAATCAAGCAAACGATTAATATCCAGACAACAGTAGCTCAAATAGAAAACATAACTGTACATCTACATACCGTTTAATAAATAAGCACTGCTCAGGAAAAAGTCAATATAATCTTTTCTAGCAGGAGACAACAACAGCATATCACCTCATCATCGGGAATATGACCTCTGTGGCTATTGCATGTAACTAAAGGAAGTCTCTTCTCGACCCTATCCAGAAAGCTACTCCAGATTTCATAAAGTTGATTCGCTTTACCCTGTGATCAGAAGGTTATGTATCCAGTGTGGCTACATTGAGTTGAGCATTCCTTTCTCCCTGCCATCTAATTTAATGCCAAACTCAGGTTCTTCCAGCTGTGAAAAATTCTTTGACTAACATTCCAACTCGGACCAGATCGGCCTCATTGGCTGGTGCATAAATTGAATCCAGCACATCTGGAGCTGTGTATTCTCAGCACCTACTCCCAGTTAAATACTTCTCCGCAAAAACACGCCACTGTGGAACATTACCGGGAGTGTGTGTTAAGGTTCCTTCAGCACTCCCTAGGCTGATGAAACTAATAAGGGCAACAGTTAAAAACCACTGGATCAAATTGAACATGGATTTAGGGGACTGTTCTTTAGAGCTTACCATCTTCCTATTGGGATGTCCCAATTTATTTTATACAATAATGTTTTGCCCCCCTCCCCAATTCATCCAGCAAGGCAGAGAAGAAGTGTATTGGGCTGGGGCATGCAAAATGAGGAAAATATATCAATACTTAAGGAGATTTGATGCTAACTCTGACACGCATCAGTATTTTTCAAAGTGCCACTGAAGTCACGTTTTAAGCTACCAATATTTCCGAAGCCAACTGAGAAACAACAGTGAGTGAAGGCACCCCTCCCAAATCTAAACAGAGTAAAATTGGACCAGTCCATCATCACTTTGGCTTGAGTATTATTGTGTGGCTGTGCTTGCTGATCACGGCATTTTGACTAGTGAAGAACCGCACTGAATTATTGTATTTAGTTTATTACAGTTTCTGGGTAATCTGCTCCATAATACTGTTGCAGGTTGGGGAGAGCTCGCTGCTAAAGAACCATTATCCCGAGTGTGATCACTTCCAGTTGCCATTTCATGCTACATTACAATGGAACGGTGCTGCCAGAGTCTGATTTCACATTGTTATTTGTGCCATTCCAGGGCTCGAGATTTCTACTAGAATACAAATGTGAATGTGCAAATCTACAAATCAGATGGAGCAGGAACTCCATGGTTAAGTGGACATAAAGACCAGCAAGGGCTCTGATTTGATCCGTATACTGTCTTGAGTTAGCTGATCTTATTGGATGGCAATGAGGGTACAAGAATTGATTTTAGTGTCCCCAGGAAAAGGAGGGGGAAATTTGACCAAGATTCTCATTCCTGATGACTCCCCAGTCTTTCCTGCTGGAAGTAGATGTTGGATGAAGACAGTATTGAGTTTGGAGGTGATGCATCTCAGAGTTGAATAGTCCACTATCTCACATATGAAGAATGGCTACTTGGGTGAGGGGAGCAGAGGGGCTGCCAAAGAAAAATGAAAATTGGACAAAGCTAGTTGAACTCTCAGACATGACGTTACAAGCAAAACATGGCTCCAGTCCTGTCAACCACTGTAATTATTCATTTTTTAAAAAAAAGCCATTTACCTATTTAAGAACATAAGAATATAAGAAATAGGATAAGTAGTAGGCCTTACGACCCCTCGAGCCTGCTTCGCCATTCAATAAGATCATGGCTGATCTTGTACCTCAACTCCACTTTCCCGCCCGATCCCCATTTCCCTTGATTCCTTTAGAGTCCAAAAATCTATTGCTCTCAGTCTTGAATATACTCAATGACTGAGCATCCACAGCCCTCTGGGGTAGAGAATTCCAAAGATTCACAACGCTCAGTGAAGAATTTCCTCTTCATCTCAGTCCTAAATGTCCAACCCCTTACCCTGAGACTACATCCCCTAGTTCTAGACTCTCCAGCCAGTCAGCAACTACCCCATCAAGCCCTCTTAGAATCTTATATGTTTCAATCATATCACCTCTCATTCTTCTAAACTCCAGAGAGTACAGGTCCATTCTACTCAATCTTTCCTCGGAGGACAACCTTCTTATCCCAGGAATCAATCTAGCGAACCTTCATTGCACTGCCTCCAAGGCAACTATATACTTCCTTAGGTAAGGAGACCAAAATTCTACACAGTACTCCAGGTGTGATCTCACCAAAGTCCTGTACAATTGCAGCAAGACTTCCTTACTCTTGTACTCCAACCCCCTTCCAATAAAGGCCATACCATTTGCTTTCCTAATTGCTCGCTGTACCTGCATGTTAACTTTCTGTGCTTCGTGTACAACATCTTTAAAAGTTTCTCACCATTTAAAAAATATTCAATTTTTCTATTCTTCCTACCAAAGTGAATAACCTCACATTTCCACATGTTATACTCCATCTGCCACCTTCTTGCACACTCACTTAATATGTCTATATCCCTTTGCAGACTCTGTGTCCTCTTCACAGCTTACTTTCCCACCTAGTTCTGTATCATCAGCAAACTTGGATACATTACACTCGGTCCCTTCACCTAAGTCATTAATATAGATTGTAAATAGCTGAGGCCCAAGCACCAATCCCTGAGGCACCCCACTAGTTACAGCCTCAACCTGAGAATGACCCGTTTATTCCTACTCTCTGTTTTCTGTCCGTTAACCAATCCTCAATCCATGAGCCCTAATCTTGTGTAATAACCTCTTGTGTGGCACCATATCGAATGTCTTTTAAAAATCTAAAAGGCATTTGTAAAGTAATCCTGCCACAGCATAGTGGGTTGGACAATATGCATCAGGCGTCGGAAAGGTCTGTGTTTTCTTTCTCTCTGCTGTTGTTAGAGTATGAACCATATTCGAAGCGAGCAAGACTAAAAGGCTGGAGGCTACAAAAGTAAGCTGCTCATCTTGCTTACCTGTGGGAACCTGATTGCCTGCAGGCTGTTATGGGCACCTAGAGGCAAGAGTTTCATTTCTGGCAATATGTTTCTCTCCTCCCTGGAAATGAATTAGCAGACACTAATGAAACAGCTTTTCAGTAGATGACTACCATCTGGCCACCACATTTAACACTTCAGCCTAAAGGTGTATTATTATTAATAAGAATAATTATTATTATTTGGCATAAGACTAACCCTCATATATATTAAGCCTTTTGTATATTAAATTTAATACAGATAATGCAATGAGAGATCCTTGTGAGTGCACTTCAAAGTTTGATATACCAGAAGCTAGCCTGATCATTGTGTGTCCATTGAGACAGCAAATCACTCGGGAGTGCAGTTAGCAAACTGCAGGAGGCTCCCTGTGCCACATCAACAATTCAGTCCGCAGTTTTTATCAGTGGAGAGAACACATAACTAGCCAGACGGGCATGGGTAAACAGGCTCCATGTCCCTCAAGCAGCCATTCCTTGGTGTCCCTCAGTAAACGTTCACGAACTGACAAACTCATCATGTAAAATGATCACAGTCAGACACTGCATGACTGGATTCTCAGCAACTAACGTGCGAGAGAAGGATTTTGCAACACAACCTTAATTCTTCCTTAAATGTAACTTGAAAAGAAAAAGAAATGCTGACGTTCAATAGAATTATATAAAGGATTCATGTGAAAACTACAAAAGCTAAGGGGGCACTGCTTTTTCCTTTATTGGAACATTACATGGAGTATGATGGATGAGTTGCTGTCATTGGCTGTTTATTATAATGCAACCAATCAATTACAGTTTTATAATACATGTTGTCCCAGAGGAAATTTTCAGTCTTCTTGCAAACTAATGCTAAAATGGGACATAATTTACCAAATGTCTTTGTCTCGTTGCAGTCTGATTATCGAGGCTTGCATTTTTTTCCATGTTCCTTTTTATGTATAACAATATTGTCACTTACTTAGCCTCAACAGACAAATTTTGCCATTGCATTATTTATTTCAGTTTTTGTGCTGTCACTATAAACCATGAAGTGCAGATTAAGAGGTATATTGTCATTAAGTTCCAACATTTGCAGGTGATTATTATCCATTTAGAAGTGAACTGCATTTCATATGCATCTGTTATGATTTACTTATGGTAAAATTTTTTTGATCAGGCTGCCCTATCAGGCTTATGAACCAACCATGCAATATGATAAATAACGTGCCATAAGGTTACAGTGTGAAATGACCTAAGAAGCCGCTGTGAAATTTGACAGATTATTCTCCTGTTTAATAGCTCATGGCGTATCAGGATAAAAAAAAGAGGCACAAAACAATCTAGAGGGCATAGCAGGAGCAGCACATCCCTTGCTTTCAAACAATTCATCACAAGCTTGACCATAGACAGCACAACTATTTGCTCTGTTAATCATAGCAGCTGCACAGCAGGGATACTGACTTCAGCATGCCAGGGAGGCTCTGCTGACACTGTTGCAATATATTCACAAAGAAAACATAAGCAGTACCAGAGCAACAAATGTAATATTTAATCAACCAGAAGGAAGCAGTATGTAGAAACTATTAGAAATCAAAATGGAGTGCTATCTTTTTAAAAAAAATATACGAATTAAGCTGCACAAAAATAAAATCAAACACTGGAACAAATATTGACTTAATCTTATGAGAAAGCTTATTGTGAGTAAATTATCGTGGCACGGTCTGCAAAGTGACTACAAGTTCTTAATAAGATATACAAACATATATTCAGAGCCTGATTTGACCCTTTCTCAAGCATTAATTTTGACACGCTAAGTGGTGCAAGTGAGTTTCTGCTCCGGCAGTATTTTGCATGGGCCAATCAATACACACATGCAGCTCTTAAGGAAGTGTAGACGTACAAGAGGCTGACGCATTGGCCTCATTTTCATGCTCCAGCACCCTACGCCAACAGAAAGTTTTGCAGAATGACAGAATCTGCCACGACAGCAAGCGTCGAGCAGGTCAAATCCAGGTGCGGATTTGTTCGTTGAGATAGTCCTTCCGAAGAGAAGGGTTGCTGGCCAACTCTCAGGCCTCAGAGAAAGGAAAAAAACTTCGGCAAAATTGCCAAGAAAATAATTCAATTAATTTCTAGGCCCAGTGAGATTTACTGAAGTCCTTATCCAAGTCAAAGAAAATGAGACACTATAAAGTGCTCCACAGCCAGCCTATCCTGATGGAAGAGAGAACATCTTAAATAATTAGTACAGACAGTGTGGAAGGAGACAAGTTGGGATCGCAGGGCTTAAAACAAGAACAAGTTGGTGGTAATTAATTGATAAACCATTTAATACCATTGAAACTTGCAATTATGGTCATATGTTTGACTGTAATTTTGAATTTTGGATGTGCAGTCAAAAATCCATAATCTGTTTCAAAGAACTATATGACCACCATCTTTTGCAAGGCTCCATCCGGACTGGAATCGAAAGTTTTCAAGGCACGGATCAATCCACTCAGCATTGCCAGGACTGACCAAGCAGAAGACCAGACTGAATTACAAACCAACACATATTCTGCTACTTCTGTCACCGTCATCAATGTTACATGCCAATCCTTGCCTGAGGAGAATCAGGTAACTGCTGAAAAAAAGGGACTGTACACTCAGTCTGGAGATATTCTACAGCTGCCTGTTATACAAAACTGCCAGTCAAAGAACGCCATCAAGTTTGTATTTAAGTTGGTGTAGAGTACCACCTCCAAGCTTGGAAACTAAGCACAGGCCAGAGCTGGGTCTTGGAGACCTTACAACAGATACACTCAAACAAAGATTAAAGTGCATGAGGAAGATACAGTTGAACAAAAAAATCAAAATACAATTAAATGGCTTTACTTTCATTTTTCTGTCTTGTGTGAGTCAGTGCATTACAAAGTTGTCTTACCGATCTAGAAAGAGCAAATATTTTCAAAGTCCCAATAGGCAAAGACAGACGGCAAAAGTCAGCATTTTTCAAATCTCCAGTGAAACTTGACAAGGTGAGCAGCATTCAAATGAACAGATTCCTAAAATCCAATTAAGCCAAAGTTATTGATTGAATTATATTAAAATATTTTTATTTGAAGCAGTTTTGCACATAATGCAAGCTTATATTAAATCACATCTAAAGTCATTAGCATATATTTGCATTCCCTACTAGCTTCATTGGAATGTTAGTACAGCCATCATGTTATCTTCCACTTCTCTTGGGGGTATGTGCTATTGTTGTAATTAGTGTGGCATAGTTTTTTAAACCTTAAATTCATTACTATTATCCACTTGCAAGAGACTGAATCAGTGCCTGTCTAAGCCAGGGAGATTGATCATTAGTTCATACATTCATTTTGTTTCTGCTTCACCTCACACTGCTGCCTTTGTCTGTCCATTTGCAGTGGTTCTGATTGCTTTGGTGTGTAGGTAGTCAATCAAGAATCTCCGCACTTTATAATAGGTCTTGTCATAGTCAGAATGCGTGAGTGGGACTTTCCATTGTGACCTTTTCACACAATATATTTTGAGCTGGGTGCTCTGTGTAGGTGATTCCTTTTACAACCAGGAGAAAGCTCTACAATTTCAGACTGTGAATAGTATTGTGTTTGCTTATTTATTTTTGGAAGGGGTTCTAAACTCCATCTGCAGGATTCCTACTAATCAGTACAGCAGCTAATACTGATATGTAGACACTCAATAGTCATAGCCTGTAACTTTCTCCAGAATTCACTCATTATTGAGCAGGACCAGAAAGCATAACACATCAAATGTAGAGTCAACTGAAGTCTGCTCTATAGAATATGCAGTAACATTGACATAAGATGCTTATTTCACTTCACTGCAAATGGAGATTGTATGATCTGACGTCCAGATCTCTTCCCAAGACCTGTCCCATGCTGAGTAATCTGCATTGCATTATAAAATACTTATGACTCAGTAGACATAATATTAATGTCTGTGTTGCAACTTAGAATAAATTTCTCTGTTGTACTGGAATGTGTAGGTAGTAATGCTTTATGTAGTTCATCCAAATCTGGCGACGGATACCAAGACTGCAATGTATGACACATGCGTTCAAGTTTGTGGCCCTTTGCCTTGAGGGTACAAGATGGGGACTGTACCAGAGGGAACGGGTGATTTGATGGGAACAAGGACATCTAAGACAAAATTAATGGAACAATTTTGCAGGTGCACAACACAGCGTAGAGAGCCAGGGAAGGAGGAGATGCAAGTTTGAGGGTGAATTTGTGAGAGAGGTAGGGGAGATTTTTTTCTACAGGTGGATGGTGAAGGCGGTGGGTTTGGGGAAGGTGGGGGAATGTGGGCGTTAAGGGAGCAAAAAAGTGGTCAGAGATAGCCTTGCCCATGATTGAGACCTCGGGACCAGAGAAACCACGAGGGATAGTAAGGTTGATGGGAGGCCGTGGGCGTGAGTGTTTTGTGAATGGTGAGACTGAGTGAAGATAGGAGGGCAGAAAATTAGAAGATAGCAGGATAGGGTGGTTTAGGTGTAGGTTGAAATTACCTAGGAAAAGGAGTCACTTGGTCCAGAAGTTAAGGGAGGATATCTTAGGTAAAGGAGTTGATGTGCGGCTTTGGGAGGGGGGCGGGTGCAGTATACGACAAGGGTTTGTATGAAGGAACAATTAGGCTGAGGTGTTCGAAGGAGGAAAAAGGTGCCAGTGGAATGGGAAGAAGGGCCAATGAGTGACTTGGAAATAAGGGCTATCTTACTGCAACACCAGTGCCAGACAACTCAATGCTCCCAGGATTTGATGTCCAATACTTTCAGTACATGCTATATCATAGAGTTATGTTATCTGTAGGTACCCAGTATTAGTTGATAAAGGGGAGGGAGCTGGAGAACATATCAGTTTGAACCAGTTGTGCTCTTCAGGGTTTCAGAGTTCACTAGTGGGTCTTGTTGTGTAACCCAGTAATATAGCTCGAACTTACCTTTTTCTGAAAGGTAGCCTTACCTGATATCTTTTGTTTCTTAACAATAATTGAATCATGTCCTTATTGAGTAGGACAAATGTGCTTGTTAAATAGGCATATTAACTGGAAACATGATATAAGTGTGCCAATCCAGGCAGTACATTTATTTTTTATGTTTTAATCCATGACAGTGGCAGATTAGTCCAGAACATTAAAAGATGAATTAAATGCTAAATTTGATATGTGGTTGGGGGAGGCAGGGAGTAGTTGGCCCGATAATGTCATCTCTTGATTTCTTTTATCTTCTCTTCAACTTTGGTTGGCCTAGGCCCTTGGCTTATATTTTTCAATTTCTGTGCCCAACAAATAAGAAGATGAAGCAAATGCTATCCAACAAGGCTCCCTGTACAGGCATTACCACGCACTTATTTTGCATCAGAGCTATATTCCTGAAACATGCAGCAAGTTGGACAGTGCAACCAACAGTATAGAATTATGCAAGAGGATTCCAACGGCATGTTCAGTTTTCCAAAAAGTCTTGTCTTCTGTCACTGGTAGCAGCTGTTACGTGGTTTGCGTGAACATGCATTGTACAGCCATTTCTAGGAATCAGTTACGAGTTCTCAATTACCTGCCTCTATACAGTATGCACGTATTAAGAGCAGGTGAAACTGGATTTCTATTAATGCCAGGGATTAGTGCTATGAATCTGTGGGGGGAATACCTCATGCAGTGTTGTTGACAAGAACACATACCCTAATTGATGTATTACTGGGCTTGAGTAACGTTAGGCATCATTGAACGCATTGGCACAAAATTTGGGGAGTGGGACAATTTGGCACTGTGCCAACCATTGTACAAATGCAGTGGTGCCAAAGACTGGGATGAAACTAACACTGCATTGGCACAAATAGCACTTGTACTGTTGTGCCAAGTGGAAATTTGAACATGAGGTATCGTTCTTTAAACTCTCAAAAGGTTAGAGATAGAACCGTCTGACTGGTCCTCGCAAGGAATATAATAATTTTTAAAATACCTATTCTCAAGGAAGGTCCATCAAGTTGCTTGTAAGGGCTACAGCATGCAAAATTGTGCAACACACATTTGATCTGACCTGCGTAGGTTGATGAAAAGAGGTATATGAATTCTTTAACAGCATTTGGGTGAGGTCTTCTTTGTGCGTTTAAACTGAGTAAAATGTAACAGAAAAAAAAAGGAGTCTCCAGTGACAACTTGTATGAAAGAACAAGGTAGCATATGGAATTCAGCTTCACTGGCTGACTGATGTCATGTACTAGTCATACACAGTCTGCATGACAAGCTCTCCAGGAGTCTGCCAATTCAACTCAGTGAAGCATTCCGATACAAGATGAAGACAAGCAGCCTGCCTCCCCTTCCTGTTTTCTGAAGCATGTCATTTCTCCTGTGCAACAGGCCCTGGGCAAACATGTGGGTCTGCAAAAAGTTATCAAAGCACTCCATCTCCCTTTTGTGTACTTTGGCCTGTTCAAAACAAAACAACACAGAGCTGAGGGACGACGTCGTGGCACAATGCCAGTGTGCATAATCGGAGTGCAGAAGACAGTGTTTACCCTAGCAGCAGTTTATTTATTAGCCAGTCCTCACAAAAGGCGACGATTGCAAACCAGCAGAAAGTATTCTATTTTCTGAAAAGGTCATGATCTTGTTTTTGCACTTAATGCTTGCACAATTGTTCACCTGCAAACTAATAGAGTGTCACATTCCAGTATAATTTCATGTTCCTTTAAAAAAAATGACAGAAAGCTGTAAGAGAATTGTGCAGAATTTGAAAGAGCTATTAGCTATTTTGATACTAATGCATTCAAATGCTGAGTCAGATGAAGACTGCGAGATCATGAATGAGGGCTGATTAATAAGTTTGCAAAAACCACAGAACCGCACACTGTACAACGAGATAAGAGGAGTATTGAGTTGTTTTTCTATGTTGGACTTTGGAAACAGCCGTCTTGATGCTGTAAAACACTAAGCCAATCACTTGAAGGACATTCCTTATGGAAAAGGTCTAAGTATAATGAGGCAAACCTAACTTCTGGCTCCTCAGGGCTTTCCTATGCAAGAATCCAACATTTTTCTTCTGCTCACTAATGTTTGGTTAATGTAGCAAAATGCCATAGTTCTCAAGGGATGATCTCATGTATGGTAATCCCTCATGAAAAAGGAAAATGTTACATATCTTTTTATTACAAAAATAGACTTCAGTCTATACCATAAACCAATAAAGTTGCTCAGTCTAAATGTTTTCTTATCATTTATGATTGTGATTGACCAACACCAATTTTAGATTGTGATTTGTTTTTCTGATGTAGGTCTTTCTAAGTTCTGTGCTGTTACTTTTATAAGATACAAATTACATAAAAGTCCGAATGTGTGGGAGTGGAACATGTTTTGTATTTCACAGTTCCTCAATGAGTAGTCTGCTTACAGCACAAGTAGAGATGCAGCTGCCTCTCATATACGAATTACTCATATACAATGTCAAGTTAGCTACTTTGCGTTTTATGTTATCTACTATAATAAGCACAATTGAAGTGTGTAGGATGCTTTAGTGCTTCTTAACCGATCACATCAGCTTTCTTTCATCTCTTGCAATTGTGAGGAGAGAACCTTGAAAAATCTCTTTACAATGGTGACTAATTGAATTCATGGCGACATCTCAAGATTATGGAGCCCTGAGTCACACAGCTGCAATGAGGCTGACTTGATAAACAAAAAATATAAAATACTTGTTCAAAATTGAAGTTCATTTGCTGTGCAGAATTGAGCAGTGACATTTTTTTAAAACTATGGACGGTTACCAGAGTCTGACAATTCCTTATCGTGCTATTGTGCCATCAAGCTAAAAGCTCAGCCTAGTTTTGTAACTTCCAAAACCTCACCCCGCCTATTCCATCAGTCTGCCCCAAAGCATTACATTTAAAATAAATTAACCTTAATTTGTGCTTAACTTCATGGCCATTTCTTCGATACTTTTAATGAAAAGGAAACTCCCTGCAGATTGTAAATATTCCAAGTTATGTTAACAAAAATAATTAAAGCAGCTTTAAATAAATTATGATGTGGAGATGCCGGTGATGGACTGGGGTTGACAATTGTAAACAATTTTACAACACCAAGTTATAGTCCAGCAATTTTATTTTAAATTCACAAGCTTTCGGAGACTTCCTCCTTCCTCAGGTAAATGAGGAAGGAGGAAGTCTCCGAAAGCTTGTGAATTTAAAATAAAATTGCTGGACTATAACTTGGTGTTGTAAAATTGTTTACAATTAAATAAATTATTTCTATGTGCAGTACTGTTTTGCTACAACTAGATGTCCCTAGTGTACTTTATAAATGAACAACAATGACATCTATTGGTGGAAAAGGGGAATGAGGAATACATCTAATTCCACTAAAGCTGAATTTAATTTATGCTATATTGTTTAATTCTACATTTAAAGAGCACTTAGTTTACTTTTACAAAAGATTTCTAATCTTGCTATCAGGGACATTATTTACTTAAGTATATTATTTAATCTCCCTTTGCCATTTTACCTGTAAGAACATCATAATCTAAAGTCTTGCATTGTAGTTAACTGATGATCAATCTGTAATACATTTGTTGTAGTTTACTACAGTAATAAATATTTAGCAGCCTTAAGAGTGTCAGTGTTGTGATTGGACCCAAATAACATAATATTGCTTAAAAAAACAACATTTTTCATTCATCTTGATTTTCCAAACTTTGACTTTGAAGAATCAAACTAGAGACCTGAAGCACATTGGTTTTCACCATTCAAAATGATGGACCTAATAATAATCCTTTGTAAAATAATATGAATGTAATTTTTTTTTAAATCGCTGAAGAGCCTGCTTGGTTCAGTAGCACCACTCTCATTTCTGAGGCAGAAGATTGTAGGTTCAAACCCCATTGCAGAAATTTGAGAATATAATCCTGACTGACATTTCAGTACAATACTGAGGGAATGCTGCAATGTTGGAGGTGCCTTCTTTCAGATGAGATCTTAAACAGAGGCCCCATCCGCCTGCTCAAGCGAAAGGTCCACTATTCGAAGAAAAGCAGTGAGGTCTCTGTATCCTAGCCAACATTTATCCATCAACCAACACTACCAAAAACAGATTATCTGGTCATTGATCTCATTTGGTGTTTGTAGGGGCCTTCCTGTGCACAAATTGGCTGCCATAGTTGCCTATATAACAACAGTGACTACACTTCAAAATTCATTGGCTGTGAAGTACTTTTGGATGCACTAAGGATGTGAAAGGTGCAATATTAAAATACATATTCTTAAGGAAGGTACATCAAGTTGCTTGTAAGGGCTGTAGCATGCAAAATTATGCAACACACATTTGATCTCATCTGCGTAGGTTGATGAAAAGACAACTCAATATTCTTTTTTTCCCAATTTTTTCCCCCTTATCCCTCTTTTCCTAAAGTTGGAAGTTCATTCTGGGCTATGATTATACAGGCAACAGTAGTTCTCCCCCAAATCAACATTCTTTGTGTGTGAGCATAGTAAATGTAAGTGGGCAATTCAACTGTGGGGTCATCAGAACTGAGCCAGCTCCTATCCACAGTTGGGATTCACACACAGCACTTCCAGCAGTGTTTGCTGGATATTAATCAGGAGCATGTCCCTGGGGCCCAGGGGGTAATGGTAGTTGGTCTTCTGCCTAAGATTTAGTTAATTTAGCACAGACTGCGATTTGAACCTGAAACCTTCCTGGTTCATAAGGCTGACTGCTATACCTCCCAGTTTGTTTGTCCACAAAGCCCTTAAAATGACCTTGCTTGTAAATATAGTGGATACAGCATGGACAGTGGATCACTAGATTTAGTGAGTATGAAAGATCTGTAATTTACAATCACTTGAACTTTAAGGGCTTTCTTATGAGTAAAAGAAACCCAGTGGTGCCAGTCTACTGGATCATTATTCCATTTATTATAGATTTGATTAGTGTAAGACATGAAAAAAATGATTAAAAAGGCCAAAAAACTAGAAGTTATTGTTGTAGTTATTATCAAGTGAACGTTTAGCGAATTCATATGCTGTTTCCATCTGCCATTTTAACGGTGGTTTTACATTATTTAAAATACCTAATTTAAATTAGTGAACAGAGGAATGTCATATAACTACGTTAAAAACTCATCTGCTAATATTGCTAATAGTAATTTCTAGTCTATAAGGTTTAAGGTGGCATTCTTAACACCAATACTTCTTTTAAATATCAAATAATTATATTTAACCTAGACATCCTTCATTTCAGGCTATGCAGACAGCGGTTAGAGCCTGGAATGCTTCGTCACTGGGAATAGTTGAGGCACAGATCATTGCATCTTGTAAAGGAGAAATAGATAAACATTTGAAACAGAGGAAGATACAGTGTTAGGGAGAGAGAGCAGGACAATGGAGTAGTTTTGGATTGTCTTAACAAACAGCCAACACATATACAATGCGATGAATGGCCTTCTTCTGAGCTGTAAACTTCTATGATTTTGTTGCACATTGGTACAATGGCTTGGATCACCAACATGGGGAACCATCTGATGATGGGATATTGGCTTCTGTCTCACTCCAGAGACTTGAGCACAAAATTTAGGCTGATAGTTCAGTGCAGTACTGATGGAGTGCTGCACTGTCGGAGATGCCGCCTTTCGGATGAAACATTTCAATGAGGCACCGTCTGCCCTTTCAGGTGGACGTAAAAGATTCCATGGCACTGTTTCGAAGAAGAGCAGTGGAGTTCTCCTCTGTGTCCTGGGCAACATTTATCTCTCAACCAACACCACAAAAAACAGATTATCTGGTCATTATCACGTTGCTATTTGTGGGACCATGCTGTGCGCAAATTGCCTGCCGTGTTTCCTACATTACAACAGTGACTACACTTCAAAAAGTACTTCATTGGCTGTAAAGTGCTTTGAGACATTCTGAGGTCGTGAAAGGCGCTGTATAAATGCAAGTTCTTCCTTTCGCCTATAGTCCTCCACACGACAAGCTCCCAATCTCAGTAAGGTCTGCTGGCACTACTCCACAGGGGAAGCAGAGAATATTGAAGGCTAGGGGTGGGAAGAGTCCCTGCCAGCTGTTCTTGTTTGCCTCCTAGAGGCTGGTTTCAGAGTGCCATTCTTATGGGGCCCATGAGCAAATTAACTGGCTGCAGTCTGGGAGCAAAATTAACCGATTTATAGATTGAGTCGAGGAATATCTAGCAATAATATACCTTTAACCATTGAGCTTAGTCAATTGATTGCATTATGTCATCAAAACAGAAAAATTAAAAATGTTAAAAATCGTCATTTTTTGTCACTGAATTATTTTAAAATTAAATTCCCCCATTTATATTAAATAATGCTGTTGAACACGTTTTTGTAAACACAGGTTTTTTGAATAATAATGACGTTTAAGTGCCTGCTCTGCAGCTACTTAGCGGATGTTCCTTTTTCTGTTTCAGATCAATCATACTGCGTAGCTGGGACTATGAGTGCTTTTTCCATGTATAGGTATTGTAATTGTCAATTTTAACCTGTGTGAATTGAGTGTCAAGAACTGCAGAAATAATGTATAATTAATGCAAGTATATTTGTTAAATATGTGTGAGTGCTTGTGAATACATGTGCATCAAAATGTTCTCTTTCTATCATTGTTGAGTTGTGATTACTTCAGAATGTTGTTTAGTACCTTGATTGTTGACCAGCTATGGGGAAATTCTAAATGCCAGTCTTCGTTCTTATACCCTTCTTGTTGTGTAACTGAATTCACATGAAGTGTGAGCTAAACCCTTGACTGAGAGGTACAGGTACCAAACTGTCTGTGATGACATGCCCTTGTAGTGGGGGTGTATGACATATCTGAACATTCTTGGTTATAATCTTCTCACTGTCACAATTTTACTTTGTAGTTGCTTCTTTTGTGGACTCACTTTGATCAGTGTTTCTCTTTGTAGGTTCTTCTTTTGATACGGCAGTAGCTGATGTCTTGACTTTTATGTTGCTTAATTTTCCAAAACCAATCCCTGGGCCTTAGCATTAATAAAGCTAAAATTGATCTTTTTTTTTAAATACACCGGGGCTGCATTATACCTTGCTTGTGATGAAATATGGAGGTGTAGTCAGGCACTAGCTATTGAATCCTTACAGGTAGACTGAATGGAGCTGCCTCATTTACACTGCCAAGCAGTTTCAAAGTCATGTTTTTAATTTAAAAAGTACATTGCAATGTAATATAACAAATAAGAGTCTGGTTTTGGGATGCCTCTTCAGTTTTTTTCCCCCTATAAACAGGCTTGAAATGTAGGCAAGACAAACCCACTACTGATTCCTTAGGATAGTCAAGGTTGTGCACAATTCAATGTGAAACAGTTGTTCCTAGGGAAAGGACACAAGACTTTATGCAAGTCAGCATGGGTATTATTTTCAGTCAATTAGAGTTATTTATTGACTGGATTGAAACTGGATGCTGATTACATTCTTGATTCTTTCATTTCCCACCTATTCTGCATCGATATGAATATTATAAAAATCCAAAATGTTGTAATGTCATAATTGAGTCATACAAAGTACAGCCATGTAATGAAATCTACTTTCCTTCACCATATAGCAACATATTCCTTTCATAACTTAATAGGAAGAGACAGAAGTAGAAGTGCAATTCTTTCAATTATGGGGTACTGAGCCTTCCAAATCAATTCCATGTTCACTCTGTAATTTGACTTTGTGCTGTGGACTGGTTTGAAGGTGATGAATTGGTGGCACTCCCTAAGACAGCTTGATTTGGTAGACAGTGAGAATATTTCCAATGCTGAATGGATGGCTCCTCCCTGCCTGTAATTATCTGAACATCCTTGGGTAGGAATAGTTACAATAAGAGCAGAGACAGAATGAACATGTGATCTAGAACTGAGATAGCATATTAATAAGAATTTCAATACTTGGGTCCAATTTGTTAGAGATGCACATCTGAATAAATTCCAGATTAACAATATCCAAAACCTGTCGTCTCCAATCCAGGATGGAGGTTTGAATTTGAGAAAGGCGATGCATGAACAGGGAAGTATTCTCCACGAGACGACCATGGACTTTGACACATAGTAGACTTCAGCACTAGAGACTTACATATTTACCCGTTACCAGGCCATTAGGGATCAAATGTGCAACCCATTCATTGTAGCACCAGAGACTTAGATAGAAAGATGGGTATCTTAGATAGAAAGCCATCACTGGGCCATCAGAGATTTAGACGTGTATCCCTCTTCCTCAAGCTGACCAAAGAAATGGAAGCAAACAATTAAAGCCTCTATGGATAATTATTAATAGATACTAATTACCACTTTTGTCCAGAGCAGTCCAATGTTATTCAGGGATTTAAAACTGCTCATGTGACAGAAAAAGGGGTTTTGGAATTACAGATGGACCTCTGCTTGTGTGCAATATTATTTTCTTATTAAGTTATAAATAAACTTATATTAATGGCCGATTTTAATAGTCAAAGCCGTAAACAGCAAATGTAGAACTGCCCGCACTCCTTCCAAATGCTGTCCCTAGGGTGATAAGGTTCCCTGAAAAAATGTGACCGTTCCACTAACATGTATTTTCTTGATAATCTTTGATTTTTTTGCCTCAGAATTCATAGATTCTAATAGGAAAAATAAATGACATTTGATTTTACCGACAACTCAACTGACCAATCTGGTGATCACTTTCCCCTAAAATGTATGTGATCAGTCGCTCTTCATCCTCCAACCTTAACATAAACCATATCCCCTCTCCACTGTTCACAAATGGACAGTCTCTCCCCGATGCGCTCCTCCTGGCTGCAGCTGCTATCTTACACTGTTGCTTTGCACCAATTACAGGAATTCTCACCCACAGCACACAGCAGAAAATCCCTTGCCAAACATCATCAGGTCGCAGCCCAGCAAAATACAACAGGGCCTCAAATCAACTGTAACAGAATGAGGTGACAATATAACAACTGATCTGACACCCCAAGGGGGAAAAATTGTACATATTTGCATGTGTGCGTATGCTTTCCCACATTTGTGTTAGTGGCTAGTGATAATCTCAGTTTAGATTTCACCTTGATGATCTAGTTGAGATAGAGAATGCACCATCAGCTTCTGCTTGGTGTTTCAAAGTGGTAAACTGCTGGATCACACCACCATTTTGTAATTTACCCATTGGGTAAATGGGTAAATTACCCATTGGCATAAGGAGCACTGGATTATGAAAGTGATGCTCGTAACATTAACATTTAATTCACATGAGATTTTAGTGTGCCAGTGCTGACTGGGTGGTGGGCAGTACCAAAGGGAAAATTAGATCTGAAGAAAGAACTTGCATTTATTTAGCACCTTTCATGACCTCGAAGTTCCCAAGCACTTCATAGTCAATGATGTACTTTTGAAGTGTAGTCATTGTTGAAATGGAAGGAAACACAGTAGCCAATTTCACACAGGAAGGCACCACATACAGTAATGAGTTAAATTAGTAGATAATCTGTTTTAGTAATGTTGGTTGAGGGGTAAATGCTGGCCAGGACACCAGGAGAATTCCCCCGCTCTTCTTCAAACAGTGTCATCCCCCCAAAAAGGGACAGGACCTTGGTTTAACATCTCCAACAGTGCAGCACTTGCTCAATAAACTGCATTGAAGTGGCAGGATAGATTATGTGCTCAAGTCTGGAGTGGGGACTTGAACTCACATCCTTCTGACTCAGAACTAACAGTGCTACCACTAAGCCAAGGCTGACACCTTCGCACCACACCACAGCAGAGACATAATTGTAAAGCTAATGAGTTGGACCAAGGTTAGCATCAGCTTAGTTTTGGGCCGTTTACTCATTGAGGCTTTTTCTTGGTGATTATGGTTTTTAATGCATGATTAACATGGACTCAAAAATACAAGGTCACCTTAGATTAGTAGGCTGCACTGCAGCTGAAAAAAATGTTTTCTAAGTGAAATAGATTGCACTTGTCAGGAATGCAGTGCTGTAGCAAGGAATGAGTGAATCAATACATGGATCAAACTTGCTTTTAAACAGAACCAGATCTTATGTGACTTGCTCTTAAATGGAGTATCCAGGATGCATGATGGGGAGTAGTAGTTCACTGAAATGTATATAATCAAGTGGCATTGAACCACATAATTCATCAGGAGTCTCAAGGGCGAACGGGTTATGTAATCTGATGCCACTGTGATTTATTTGAAGCAAACCACTGCTGCTATTGTGTATCTTATTTGTACCACACACATTTATTTTTCACTATATTTTGTACCGAATAAAGACATTTTGAATTAAATGTTCTTTTGTGTAGAGCACATGGTTTTGCAGATAGTTGCCAAAGCCATACTCCACCAGGAATGTGTGAGTCAATCTGTCCAAACCCAGGGGAGTTCTGGGCATCAGACTTTTTTTTCCCCACAGATTAATGTTTGCATCTGAGAGTGTTGGTTTGAACTGAGATGTGCCTGTGAAGCTGAGACTTGAACAGAGTTACGGGTCTGATATTATGGAATACTGCAAAAATAAATTACAACGGCCAGAGAATATACGTTTGAGAGAGAGAAGGGTGGGAAGGGGAATGAGAGAGAGAGAGTCAGAGAGAGAGAGAGAGAGAGAGAGAGAACAGATGAGAGAGAGAGGCAAAAAGCAGAGAACCCAGTGTAAAATGAGAGAGGAGAGTCAGGTGAGAGAGACAATTGAATGGTGTGAAGGACAGGGACAGATAGGAGAGAGTTTGAGCTAGAACCACATTGAGTAGAAAGAATCCTGTGGTTCTCCAAAACCACATGTAGTATTTAAGCAATAGCAAAACAACAACAACAGTCCAGATGAAGAAACAACAGCTTCAATAATCTTCTGCTTTTAGACCATGTGTGTAGAATAAAGCTCCATTCTTTAGTCAATATATTTAGGTAAATTTTGTGCTCTTGAAGATGGAGCATGTTTGTATCGGGGAATGGAAAACATTTCTCAGTTCTTGCACCCAGGCTCAGCATCCAGCACTCCCTGGTCAGCATCTTTGATATTGCTCAAACAATGATCCGTAACCCCAACCTCAGACAATTGCACCAGCGTGTCATTCCCACATCCTACAGCAACCATTACTTGCAGGTTTCCAGAGTGAAATTGACAATTTAGTGTCAGTTAGTCCTGAATTATGGGCAGTGTAATGCTGTGGATTCATGTTCACTGGGAACTGGATTAAGATTTATGAACATACAGAATTGACGCAGCAGGAAAAGACCAGCTGGTCCATCAAGCCTGCCCCACACCAATGATTGCCGGACCATCATGGTTAAACTCTTCTTCCCTCCCACATCCCCTCACCCCCATAGCCATGTAATCTCCTGGGAGAGGCAAAAAAGAGAGAAAAAACCCAGGGCCAATAAAGAAAAAAAAGCTCTAAAATTCCTCTCCAACCCCCTCAGGCGATCAAAACCAGTCCAGGAGATCACATAGAGCAAGTGTTACCTATAAAGACACTTACCTTCCATATGATGCGATCTCTGCCCCAGTCAGGAACCAGACCAGCTCCCTCTTGAAGGCGCAGAGAGAGTCAGAACCCACCACAACAGCCGGCAATGTATTCCAGAGGCTCACAATTCTCTGGGACAAGAACAACCGCCTAACATCCAGTCTATGCCTACTCTTCTATAGCTTAAACTCATGTCCTCTGGTCCTTCCCAATCTGTTAAACTGGAATAATCTATCAATAGGGAAGCTATCCAGCCCATTAATTTTATAGACCTCTATCAGGTCACTTCTAAATCTACACTGCTCTCAATTAAATATACCAAGCTTTTGAGCCTACTTGAGTTGCTGAGGTTCTTTAAACTAGGAATCATTCTTGTAAGTCTCCTCTGGACCTTTTCCAAGGCCACTATATCACCCACCATGTGGGGGGACCAAAACTGGGCACAGGGCCCACTATGACCAGCGACCTGTATAGTGTCAAAATGGTGTCCTTTGATTTCTACTGAAGGGTTGTATTAATAGAACCCAACACCTTGTTGGCGTTAGCTACAGTTTCTCTACATTGGTCATGAACCTTTAGTGATCTGTGCACAATAACACCAAGATCTTTTTATCATTCAACCTCTTTCAGTATTGTTCCCTGCAAATGATACGTGTATTCTGTGTTGGCCCTACCAACATGCATGACACTACATTCATCTAAATTAAACGCCATTTGCCAACGTGTGGCCCACTCCCCTAGCACATCTAAATCTTTTTAGATTTGATTGCACTCCACTCACATCTTAACCCTTGCACAGATTTTGGTGTCATCTGCAAACTTACTTACCATACTCCCAACACCGCTGTCCAGATCATTAATAACGACCGTGAAGAGTACGTCACAATGGATTGATTGCACAGGGGTTATAGCTCAGCTGTGTAATTCACTGCAGAGCTGTGCCTCAAAGACAAAGCAAAATATTATAAACAAAGAATGGATACTATATTCATACGTGTTGAAATGTATGCAGCTTCCTATACAATCTATTTTGACAATTAGAAAGGTCTGTTTTCTGTGAAGGTGTTGATCATCAGCAAGGCGTCTATCATCCCTGTTCTGTTTGTCATTTTACTGGGGCCTCACCAGGGCAGGTCTGTTCTGATCCAATTCTTCATCTGATTTGCAACATACAACAATGTTTTTTTCCAATCTTACCACCAATAATGAAGTTTTGTGTCATTTGTCACACATCCCAACTAAAGTCTACACAACTGCAAGAATGATATGCAAGGCAGCGCATGGACACCATTGGTACATCAATTTGCTAAGTGTTGGTTATTAATTGGCTAAGTGGTGGCTTACAGTAATGAATCTTGATCACATGGCATAGAAAATGTAGACGTAGGGGTTCACACTAAAAAAAACACAACTGAGGCATAAAGCAATTTCATGCTTTCATTTGGACTTTTTCGGGATGCATTCACTTTTCCATATGGTGAACAAGGTGTTGCCCAACTACAGGATATCATGCTGGATGACCCTTACTCCCAGCCGAAGCCTGATCAACTGCATGTGTAAGATCCTTCCTCGATGAGAGGATAATCCATGTTCCAAAAAGTTCCTGAGATGATACTCAGAGAAATTGGAAAGGCTCCACTGACTTGCTCTGGCAACTTGATTCATTGGGGAGATGGTAGGTCAAATAGTACACCCACTAGAATGATAGCAAGCTGCAAGTGGTTGTCTACCCTCCTTAATCAAAAGGAACCTCTTGATGGCTAGTCATATTTTTAAAATTAGTGTCCATGTGGTCAACCTACTGAGGAAAGTTACTAGAGGCTAAGACAGCCATCCTTGTTATTCCATGAATATCTGGCTTGATATTTTGTCTTCAGTAGTTGAACAGCACCTGACCCTGCATGCTAGAATCCTGGCTCCTTGTTGTAAAGATAAAACTTCCCTTGATGGAGAGCTCGAATTACTTATTTAGTGCTCTATGGTTAAATTTTCATCTTAAGACTCCTTTCTCAGCTTCATCCTCACCCTACTATTACATTTATGTCCACCTCTTCCTCATCAGAGCTGTTTTCACTCATGGCCAGAGGAATTTGTTACAGCTTTGAAACGACTATAACTGCTTCTACAACTAAGTCACCGGGATGAGTTGCTGCACCCTTTCTCACAAGGTGACTCATTTTCTAAGGTGGAGAAAACAAAACATTTTTAGATACGGTCAAATGATTTACCAAATTTTCTTGTTGCCCATTTCATAAATGTGTAATGACAATTAGGCAACAATATTTGGACATATTATGGCTTCTGGAAACTACCCAAATTTAAAAGACAGAAAAATTTGTGATGTGTCTTCGCATAATCCCATTGATCACATGCATATGTTGTCCATATCTTTCTAGGAGAGGGCAACAAGCTCTCTTTAAAATAAAAAGGAGAGAATGCTGGAAGTACGGAAAGGGTCATTCAGCATCTATAAGTAGATAGTTACAAGTTCAGCTGTGACGAAGAGTCTACATACAAAACATCAACTGCCTTTTCTCCTTATAAATTGCGATTGACCTGTTGTGTGTTTGAAGCACATCCTGCTTTTAGTTCAGATTTCCAGCACTTGCAGTTTTTTTCTTTCTATTTCAAATGATTTCCTCCCTATCTAAGTCTCCCCATGCCATGTTGAATAATGGGCTGACATGGTGGGTGTGCAAATAGTCTGCCTCTGGCTCCCTGGAACTAGGAGATGACTGCAACTGACCCAAGAATACCTGGGAAAACTCCTGTCCTTCAGTCAATGGTTCCTCATAGTGACATGACTGAGACTGGGAGCTCAGTGAGGGTAATTTTAACTTTGGGTGACGATATTGAATCGGCTGTCCATTATTTACCCTGCCCGGCTTTCCCTTCCAGTGACTTCAATCGAACGGAAAATCGGGCGTGTTGTATAACGGGCATCTAATTCAATCTCGCCTGTTTTGTCCAAAGTTAAAATTACTCCCAGTAAGTGGAGTGTCACAGGTTGAACCCACACTCTGTGAACCTGCACCATCTGCCACCTGGAAGCTGCATGGTTTTCATTATTTGTGTAAGTAATAACAATTTTGGGTTACTTTCTACCAGATAACAGATCAAGCATTTGGAAAAAATGCATATGGAATATACTTTTAAACTACAGTGGAGTTTGGAATAGCTCAGACCCGAGAACCTTGGCTATATATTAGCTACTGTGGCTACAAGAGCAGGTCAGAGGCTGGGTATTCTGCGGTGAGTGACTCACCTCCTAACTCCCCAAGGCCTTTCCACCATCGACAATGCACAAGTCAGGAGTGTGATGGAATACTCTCCACTTGCCTGGATGACTGCAGCTCCAACAACACTCAAGAAGCTCGACAACATCCAGGACAAAGCAGCCTGCTTGATTGGCACCCCATCCACCACCCTAAACATTCACTCCCTTCACCACCGGCGCACTGTAGCTGCAGTGTGTACCATCCACAGGACGCACTGCATCAACTCGCCAAGGCTTCTTCGTCAGCACCTCCCAAACCCGCGACCTCTACCACCTAGAAGGACAAGAGCAGCAGGCGCATGGGAACAACACCATCTGCACGTTCCCCTCCAAGTCACACACTATCCCGACTTGGAAATACATCGCTGTTCCTTCATTGTCGCTGGGTCAAAATCCTGGAACTCCCTTCCTAACAGCACTGTGGGAGAACCTTCACCACACGGACTGCAGCGGTTCAAGAAGGTGGCTCACCACCACCTTCTCAAGGGCAATTGGGGATGGGCAATAAATGCCGGCCTTGCCAGCGACGCCCACATCCCATGAACGAATAAAAAAAAACAGTAGAATTTAGCCAGGCACCAATGCAGAGAGCAGGCTGAACACACTGACTTCCCTTGTTCTAGTAGGTGTTTCTGTCAAAGTCCTGATTCTCATGCATTCCACTGACAGAAACAACAGAATGTGGTTTCATGAAGAATTATATCTCCTTTTCCACTGCTGAAAGCAACATTTATATAATCAACAACATTGTTTCATGTTTGACAATCAGGATAGAGTTTTAAATAATTATAGGATATAATAGTAAACTACACTCAGCCTATCATACAGAACTGCCAGACCTCATTCTAAAACTTGAGTCTAGCCTTTTATTTTTGTTGTATTTTTTGGGTTGGGGATCATCTGCCAGATCAAACAAGATTTTAACTGTGGACATTTGTATAAAATGTTATGCAAAAAAGGTTGATGAGTCACAGACACAGGATCACAGCTGGGAAATAGGGTGCTCCAACATAAGTCCATCATGATTTCCTAGTTGGACTAAATAGTTAAGGAATTTACATTTCCTTTGGAAATGTGTGCAAAGGACCTTTCTTCAGATTACTTGACTACATCAACAATAAAGCAATCCCCGATAGCTCAGACAATCAGTTGCCCATCTCTGTGGCATCCTTCCCCCAGACCCCAGTGCACACATTTCCTTTGAAGTCAATCAGTGTGACAAATTGTTCCTCAGAATCCTGGAAGTTCTTAATGAGATCAAAGTCTTGATTCCAATTACAGTATATGAGCCAAACAGATAGCCAATATCAATCAAGTTGTTTTCTACATTTTCATTTATGGAACAATCTCCTATGAACATTTCTTTTGTGCTTCGAATACACACTTGAAAGAGATTGAGAAATGACCTGAAGCATCTTTATTTCACTTAGTTGCAAGTCTGTTAAATAGAGATGCATCCTTAGGTGTTAGAATTAAAGGTTGGATTTTTCACCCTTTAAATAGAATAACCTTTAGACATTAGTACTTTTTCAGCTTTTAAAGGCTACATTTCCAAACTTGATGATAAAAACATCAAGCCTTCCTAACACAATTTGGATTTGTTTTGCTGTTTAACGTTTGATCCATCAGGAAACAAACATAAGGGGGCCGATTTTCGGATGGCCGAGTGGGTGTGTTGGGGGCAGGGGGGCTCCTAAAATCGCGGAATCCCGGAGCGGGTTCGGAGCCCGGCTCCAACTCGCTGACTTCCGGGTTCCCCAGTGATGCGTTCGGGTGCGCGCGCAGCTCCCGCATGCGGGACTCTCACAGGCAATTAAAGCCGGCGGGATGACAATTTACATAATACTTGAGGTACTTGACAGACCTCACTGACAGGAGATTTTGGCAGGGGTGCAATTTTCATGGATCCTCAGCGTGTTTCCCTTGCTGTGGGAAACACTCCCTGTTGAAGCAGACGTGTTTCAGTCAGCAGCCAGTGGGAGATGCAAAGGATTATTTGACAGTTGGGGGGAAAACCTCATTTATTGCAGCAGGGCACTCTGTCACTTCAGACAAAGTTTTGGCTGCAAGACCTTTGTCTTTCCACTCAAAATTATTAATTTATACCCAAAACTCTGCTGTGCAAACACATTTACCTACTTTGCGGACCCCCTCAAACTCACACTGTCAGGATGGCGGGGGTGGGTGCCATAGCTGCATTCATCACTTCATTCGAGGACGAGCAACATCACCAGCCTCGCCAGGCACGCCGTCCACCTCCGCCACGTGGAGCTCCACAACACAGTGCTGCACCACAGGCACCTGCACAAAATAGTCGTGCAACTACACATACACCCACTGTAGGGTGACACAATGGGTGACATCAAGTGTGGGTGTTCATGGTGAACCTCATGAAAGGGACTTATTACACAAGCCAGTCAAGAATGGCCAAGACGTGGCAGTAGTGGTGACAACAATAATATTTAATGTGCTATTAACAAAAACCAAATATAAATTAAAAAACATGACAAACCGTCAAACACCCTTGTGCATCCCCTTTGTGCTCACAAAACCTTTGCCTTACGCTTACGAGTACTCCTACGTGGTGCATCCCCTGTGGCTGCAGCAGAGGTAGTGGTAAGTTGCTCTTGTTCATGCCCTGACCGATTAGATGCTTTGGGCCTACGGCCTCTGGGTTTCGGTGCCCGTGATCGAGTCTGCCCCACCTGTGCAGGGGCAGACTCGATCACCTGGAGAGGAGGCAGCATTGCAGGTACTGGTTGAGAGGGGGCAACGGGTGAGATGTGGAAGTGCTTTGAGTGGCGTCCCCACTTCCATGTCCCCTTTCTCCATCATCCCTCTCCTGGGCCAAGCCCACATCATTCCTACCACCCTGCTGGATGACAGTTTGGTGGGCATGTGTGAAGCCTTGTAAGGCCAGTGCTAGTGCATCTGCCTGCCCGTTTAAGGCGGCAGAAAGTTGCTCACCCTGAGTCCGAAAGGCCGTTATCAGGGCCTCAATGGACTCATTGGTGAGCCATGCTTGAAGCTCGATGGAGGCTAGCCTTCCCTTCATCACAGTCATTCCTGCACTTAACCGCGACACTATCTCAGAGATGCCCGTATGTCCCTGTTACAGTATCTCAGAGATTCCTTCCTGTACCTGTGCCACCATTACACTCATGCAGGAGTTGGACTCCTCCATCCTCTGCGCGATTGTGGAGAGTGAGTGTGGCACCTGTTCCAGCGCCTCGCAAATGTGCTGCTGCCCCTCGATCATTCTCCTTTTAAAGGATGGCCCCCAGGGTTCAGCATCTGTGTCTAGCTGAGCAGAGCCTGGAGAGGAATGCTCCCACTGATGCGGACTCTCCACAGCTGCCTCTGCCACCAGTGTCTGCTCATGCTCACATGTGTGTGGTGACTCATCATGTGCAACCCCAACTAACTGAGGACGGGGACACACCGAGGTGTGAGTATCTGCGCTGATGGATGGCTCGCTCCAATGTGACGATGCCCCCTCAGAGGGCGGCAGGTCCTCTGAGGAATCTTCCTCCATCGTCACGGCAGTCGCTGAAGGCCCTGTAAGAGAACAGAAGGCAATATTAAGCATGATGACAGATGTTGAGGTGCTGAAGATGGCAAGGCATCATTTGCTATTGTGAGTTCTGTCACCAGCCATTTGTCGGGTGGCAGTCTTGGCGTCCCCGACGGACAGGCACTCGAGGGTGCGGCTGAGTTCAAGAGCCTCCTGCTCCGCATCCGTGAGGATGACCTGATGTTGTGGCCCCACTCTGGTCTTCGCTCTCTCCCGTGCATTCTGGGTTCTCTTCTCCGAAAAGGGGAGAAAGTAGAGAGGCGTGAGTGAGGGATGGTGACGTGGCCAACCGCTGAATGCATTGGTTTGGGTGAGGCTGACCGTGAAAGAGATGCATCAGAGGGTGAGTATGAGACAGAGCCATGACATTGTATGAGGATTGGGTTGAGTGGTAGTGGTGGGGTGAGTACTGGGGAGGTGAGTAAGTGCAGGTAAGTCGATGATAAGGTTTGAGTGGGTGTGAGGAGTGATGTGATACAGTCGTGTTGGCAGTGCAGAAGGAGTTGTGGGGTGGGATGGTGATGTGTAAGACGGAGTGTAGGAGAATGAGTAAGTTACTCACTTTGGCTGACCTAGTTAGGTCATTGAAGAGCTTCCTGCACTGGATCAATGTGTGGGAGACGTTGCTGCTGCTGCTGACCTCCTCTGACACCTCTAGCCAGGCCTTCTTGATGGCAGAGACAGTCCACTCCCTCCCATCCGCCGGGTAGAAAATATACCTCCCTTCTCCTCACCCCAACCAGTAGAACCTGGAGTGAGGCATCGGTAAATCTGGGAGCAGCCTTTCCCCTGGTCTACTCCATTCTGTACTTTTGGTTGTTTGCTGCAGGAGCAGCATTGGAGGACTGCCCCTTTAAATAGGGCTCCTCCAGCTGACAGCCTGTGATGCAGGTGCATCGGCCCACCATTGGCGGCTGTGCCTTCGGCCGCCTAGGCCCTAAGCTATGGAATTTCCTCCCTAAATCTCTTTGCCTTTCTACCTCTCTCTCCTCCTTTAAATCTAAGTCTTTGACCAAGCTTTTGGTCACCTGTCCCAATATCTCCTTATGTGGCTCGATGTCAAATTTTGTTTGATAACGCTCTTGTGAAGCACCATGGGAAGTTTTACTACATTAAAGGCGCTATATAAATGCAAGTTGTTGTAGTTGTTATTGTTTGTTGTTCATTGCCGTAGAGTTAAAGTGTGGGGATGGCATAACCAGAGTATCCACTCCTGATCGTTATCTAACAATGCCAGCTGAAAGTGTGTGTGTGTGTGTGTGTGTGTGTGGATGCCAGATGAGGACAGTATCAGCTAAGCTGTGATGACCCCACTCTGGCCAAGTGGCTTGTTGATGCTTATTTTCATTGTTCACATGGCCAAGGTACTGAGTGGGCATCTGGCCCCTGTGGAACCACATCAAAGTAAGGAGTCAGCACTTCAGGATAGGAAGGGAAGAGAGAATCATTTATAAGAAATAAGCAGGAGATGGCCAGTAACTATAATGCTAGCAAGTTGGAAACTTCACTTGGAGACCCATAATTTGAATTACATGGGAGCACCAGTGATCTTTACAAGATTAAAATGCTGTCAAAATCTATCTTAATGTATCGTTAGTTTTGTTGACTGAAATTTTTCAACAACACCCAAATCCCTCTCATAGGAAGACAGGAACAGGAGTAGGCCATTTAGCCCCTCGAGCCTGTTCTACCATTCAATGAGATCATGGCTGATCAGTGACCGAACTCCATATACCCGCCTTAGCCCCACATCCCTTAATACCTTTGGTTAATAAAAATCTATCAATTTCAGATTTAAAATTAACAATTCAGCCAGCATCAACTGCCATTTGCGGAAGAGAGTTCCAAACTTCTACCACCCTTTGCGTGTAGAAGCGTTTCCTAACTTCACTCCTGAAAGTCCTGGCTCTAATTTTTAGGCTACATCCCCTAGTCCTAGACTCTCCAACCAGCGGAAATAGTTTCTCTCTATCTACCCTATCAGTTCCCCTTAATATCTTAAAAACTTCGATCAAATCACCCCTTAATGTTCTAAATTCCAGGGAATAGAACCCTAGTTTGTATAATCTCTCCTCGTAATTTAACCCTTGGAGTCCAGGTATCGTTCTAGTAAATCTACGCTGCACTCCCTCCAAGGCCAATATATCCTTTCTACGTTGCGGTGTCCGGAACTGAATACAGTACTCCAGGTGTAGTCTAACCTGAGCTTTGTATAGCTGCAGCATAACTTCTACCCCCTTGTATTCTAGTCCTCTAGATATAAAAGCCAGCATTTCATTAGCCTTTTTGATTATTATCTGGACCTGTCCGTGACATTTTAATGATCTATGTACGTGGACCCCTAATTCTCTTTGGACCTCGATGGTTTCAAGCTTTCCACCATTTAGAAAGTACTCTGATCTATCCTTTTTTGGTCCCAAGTGGATGACCTCACACTTGCCTACAATGAAATCAATTTGCCACAGTTTTGCTCATTCACTTAATCTATTAATATATCTCTAATTTTATGCTTCCATCTACATTTCTTACAATGCTGCCTATCTTTGCGTTGTTGGCAAACTGAGGATAGAAAGCCACATATCCATCATCTAAGTCGTTAATAAATAGAGTGAATAGTTGAAGCCCCAACACAGATCCCTGTGGGACACCACTAGTCACATCCTGCGAATTTGAGTACCTGCCCATTATCCCTACTCTCTGTCTCCTGCCGCTCAGCCAATTAACTAACCCGGTCAATAATTTTCCCTCAATTCCATGAGTTTCGACTATAGCTAACAGTCTCTCACAAGGAATGTCTTCTGGAAGTCCATATAAACATCCATAGACATTCCCCTGTCCACCACTTAAGTCACCACTTCAAAAAATTCAATCAGGTTCATGAGGCATGACCTGAAAATTTTCAGAGTGTTCAGTCACTCTATCCTTAATTATAGACTCTAGTAATTTCCTGACAACAGATGTTAGGCTAACTGGTCTATAATTCCCTGGTTTCCCTCTCACACCTTCTTTAAATAGCGGAGTGACAGGTGCAATTTTCCAATCTAAAGGAACGGTTCCTGAATCAAGAGAACTTTGGAAGATTATAGTTAGGGCTTCTGCAATGCTCTCACCTACTTCCTTTAAAACCCTGGGATGGAAACCATCTGGTCCTGGGGATTTGTCACTCTTTAGTGCTATTATTTTCTTCATTACTGTTAATTTGCTTACGCTAATTATGGTGAGTCCCCGTCCCTGATTCAAAATTAGTTTTCTTTGGCTCAACAAGTGGATATGGTCAGATTCAATCATTGGTCTGTGCTGAGTTAGTTAATGTCAGCTGGTCCAGCAGGAGGAGTGCTGCAATCCACCCTCCATAAATTTCAGCTCATTGAAAACTCTGCTATCTGTATTCTAACTCGCACCAGGTCCCATTCACCCATCACCCCAGGATCGCTGACCTACATTGGCTCCCGGTCCTGGAACACCTCAAATTTAAAATTCTCGTCCGTGTTCAGCTCCCTCAATGGCCTCGCCCCTCCCTATCTCTGTAACCTCCTCCAGCCCTACAATCCACCGAGATCTCTACGCTCCTCTAATTCAGGCCTCTTGTGCATCCCTGATTTCCGTTGCCCCACCATCGATGGCCGTGCCTTTGGCTGCCTAGGCCCTAAGCTCTGGAATTTCCTCCCTAAACCCTGGAATTTCCTCCCTAAACCTGGGCTGTCCAACATGCAATCCTCTTCCTCTACTGTAACTACTGACGCTAAGTAATTATTTAACATGTCCGCCATTTCTTTATTTTCATTTACAATATCACCATTATCAGTTTTTAAGGGTCCCACATTGCTCTTGACCACCCGCTTTTTCCGAATATAATTGTAAACATTTTTTGTGTTGATTTTGATATCCTTTACAAGTTTCTTTTCATACTCCCTTTTTGTAGCTTACTATCTATTTTGTCACTCTTTGTATCTCTCCCAATCGCCAGGATCTATGCTATTTTTTGCATTTTTGTATGCATTTTCTTTTAGTTTTATGTTGTCCTTTACCTCTTTTGTCGTCCATGGCTATTTTTCTTGGCAAGTAGAGCTCTTGGGCCTTAGGGGTATAAACTGGTTCTGTATCGCGTCAAATTCTTTTTTGAACACCTCCCACTGAACATCTGTCATTTTACTCATTAAAAGATTTGCCCAGTTTACTGTGGACAGTCTCTGTCTCATCCCATTGAAGTCAGCCTTACCTAAATTTAGAATCTTAGTAGCTGATATGGGTTTCTCCCTTTCAAACACAACATTGAACTTGATCATATTATGATCGCTATGAGATAAACGTTCACACAACGTTAGACTGTTAACTAAATCTGGCTCATTACTCATTATTAAATCTAACATGGCCTGCCCCCTTGTTGGTTCTAGGACATATTGTTGCAGAAAGCTGTCCTGAACACATTCAAGAAATTCGCTACTTATCTGACATGAGTTCGTCTGCTTACCCCAATCTATATGAAAGTTAAAATCCCCCAATTGAACCACTCTGCTTTTGCTACATGTTTGTGTAATCTCTGCTTTTATACATTCTGCCAGTTCAGAGCTGCTAGGGGGCCTATACACAACTCCCACTACAGTTCTAATTCCTTTTCTATTTCTTAATTCGACCCACTGCCTCCTTACCTCTCGTTATATCCTCTCTTATCATTGAAGTAATTTCATCCTTAATCACTAAAGCTATTCTTCCCCCTCCATCAGTTTCCCTATCCTTTCTATAGATCTTATAACCTGGTATATTCAGTTCCCAGTTCTGACTGTCTTGCAGCCATGTCTCGGTAATGACTAACATGTCATACCTTTTAAGTTGAATTTGCGCCTGCAATTCATTCAATTTGTTCCTTATACTCTGGGCGTTTGTATAAAGAATGCTTATTCAGGCCACACCTTAATCAGTCCTTCTGCTCTAATGTTATTTTTCTCACACATTTCTTATTTCTCTCTCCTGATTTAATTACCTTACATCTTTTAGTTTTCCCTCTCCTTTTATACTTTTGCCAAAAGACACCTCTTCATTATGTGCTCATGTTACAAAACTATGACATTTGTTTTTGGACATCTCTACAGGGTAAAGCTTGCCAAGCCTGTCTGAGGGATTATGAGTGAATTAATTGGATGGATCCCTTCCCACTCCACTTCTGTTGGCATTCTTGAGCATTGTCCAGCAAGTGGAATTTACAATGTCTGTGGGCTGGATCACTTCATTAAATAAGGTGCTGTCAATGTAAGGGCCTGATAGGGAGATGAAAAAAAAACTAGGAAACTACCAAATGAAGACATATAGATGGCATTCAAACAATGCAAACCTACCTTTTTTAATTCACACCATCATTTTTTTGTGTGTAAAGGTAACACTTTACGGGTGATTTTCACTTTCGGTGTTGGTGGAAAACTAGTGTCAGCAGATCTGCCGCCCATTATACATCCTGCCTGATTTTCCTTTCCGTCGACTTCAAAGGGAAGGAAAATCGGGCTGGAGTGTAAAACGAGCGGCCGATCCGCTACTGCTCGATTCCCACCCCCTGCCGAAAGTGAAAATCTACACTCAGGAACCTACCATCACTTTAAAACAAAAATGACAAAACTGTATGGAACTCTATCGAAATGCTACAGTGTATTGAAGAGGTACAATTGTAAACAATTTTACAACACCAAGTTATAGTCCAACAATTTTATTTGAAATTCACAAGCTTTTGGAGGCTTCCTCCTTCCTCAGGTACAACATTCACCTGAGGAAGGAGGAAGCCTCCGAAAGCTTGTGAATTTCAAATAAAATTGTTGGACTATAACTTGGTGTTGTAAAATTGTTTACAATTGTCAACCCCAGTCCATCACCGGCATCTCCACATCTTGAAGAGGTACAGGAAGAGCTTTCACCTCACATATCACGAATATATTGCAAACACATACAATCTAGATTGCACTGGGTCATAAGAGCACTATATTTACCTTGCCAGTGCAAGCTAACATTTTCAAAATATACAACTACAATGACTGACTAGAAAGAGCACTTATTTACTTTGCTCAGGGGGCAAATTACAGTCGTGTTTGGTAGATGATAAGATGTTAAGGCACAGTGCAAGTACTAAGCAGAGGCCAGGCACAAACATTTGTTGATTTTTTTTCTACAGAAAAAGAAATATCATTTGGACTCCTGTAGCACTGAGGACAGGCGTACATGCAGGTTTAAAAACTGTATCTGTTGCATTGCTCAAACACTTCAAACAAAGATAATATTTTTTAAGACGTTCACTTTTTCAAATTGAGTTCTAATCCCATTTGCACTGATTTTGTTTGCTCCACTGCTCCCCATTAAATTCCAGAAAAGAAAGAATTTTGTCATGCAATGGGTCCAAAAATCCAAATAATCCTAAAGTTAAATAAAGAATTTATTGTGTTGCACTCAGGAAGTCCAAACCAAGTGCAGTTTTCAAGTATAGTATCATAGTAGGCACAGCACAGAATGAGGCCCTTCGGCCCATTGTGCCATTGCCAGCTCTTTGAAAGGTCTATCCAATTTGTCCTAATCCCCTGCTCTTTCCCTGTAGCCCTGTACATTTTTCTCTTCAAGTATTTATCCAATTCCCTTTTGAAAATTACTATTGAATCTGCTTCCACCACACTTTCAGGCAGTGCATTCCAGATCATAACAACTCGCTGCGTAAAAAAATGCTTCCTCATGTCGCCTCCAGCTCTTTTGCCGATCACCTCAAATCTGTGTCCTCTGGTTACCGACCCTTCTGACACTGGAAACAGTTTCTCCTTATTTATTCTATCAAAATCATTCATGATTTTGAACACCTCTACCAAATCTCCCCTTAACCTTCTCTGTTCTAAGGCGAACAATCCCAGCTTCTCCAGTCTCTCCACATAACTGGTACCGTTCTCGTAAATCTCTCCTGCACCCCTCTCTAAGGCCTTGCCATCCTTCCTAAAGTGTGGTACCCAGAATCGAACACAATACTCTAGCTGAAGCCTAGCCAATGTTTTATAAAGGGTTAGCATAACTTCCTTGCTTTTGTACTCTATGGTGCCGATTTTCGGATGACTCAGCAGATGCGTTGGGGGCAGGGGGGCTCCTAAAATGGCAGACTCCCGGAGCGGGTTCGGAGACTGGCTCCAACCCGCTGACTTCCCGGTTCCCCAGTGACACGTTCGGGTGCGCGCGCAGCTCCCAAATGCGGGACGCCCACCGGCAATTAAAGCCGGCGGGATGCTACTTCACATAGTTAGTTAGCTACTTGACAGACCTCATTGACAGGAGATTTTGGCAGGGGTGCAATTTTGAAGGATCCTCATCGTGTTTCCCGTGCTGTGGGAAACACTCCCTGTTGGAGCAGACGTGTTTGAGTCAGCAGCCAGTGGGAGATGCAAAGGATTATTTGACAGTTGGGGGGAAAACCTCATTTATTGCAGCAGGGCACTCTGTCACTTCAGACAAAGTTTTGGCTGCAGCATCTTTGTCTTTCCACTCAAAATTATTAATTTATACCCAAAACTCTGCTGTTCAAACACATTTACCTACTTTGCAGACCCCCTCAAACTCACACCATCAGGATTGGGGGCACCATGGCTGCATTCATCACTTCATCCAAGGACGAGCAACATCACCAGCCTCACCAGGCACGCCGTCCATCTCCGCCACGTGGAGCTCCACAACACAGTGCTGCACCACAGGCACCTGCACAAAACAGTTGTGCAACTACACATACACCCACTGTAGAGTGACCCAATGGGTGGCATCAAGTGTGGGTGTTCATGGTGAACCTCATGAAAGGGACTTATTACAAAAGCCAGTCAAGAATGGCCAAGACGTGGCAGTAATGGTGACAATAATAATATTTAATGTACCATTAACAAAAATCAAATATAAATAAAAAACACGACAAACCATCAAACATCCTTGTGCATCCCCTTTGTGCTCACAAAACTTTGGCTTACGCTTCCGACTACTCCCACGTGGTGCTTCCCCTCTGGCTGCAGCAGAGGTAGTGGCAGGTTGCTCTTGTTCATGCCCTGGCCGATTAGATGCTTTGAGCCTAAGCCCTCTGGGTTTTGGTGCCCGTGAGGGCCCATCCAAAGTTTGCTCCACCTGCACCTGTGCAGGGGCAGACTCGGCCACCTGGAGAGGAGGCAGCATTGCGGGTACTGGTTGAGAGGGGGGGCAACGGGTGAGACGTGGAAGCGCTTTGAGTGGTGTCCCCACTTCCATGTCCTATTTCGCCATCATCCCTCCCCTGGGCCAGGCCCACATCACTCCTACCACCCTGCTGGACGACAGTTTGGAGGACACGTGTGAAGCCTTTTAAGGCCAGTGCCAGAGTATCTGCCTGCCTGTTTAAGGCAGCAGAAAGTTACTCACCCTGAGTGGAAGGGCTGTTGTGAGGGCCTCAATGGACTCATTGGTGAGCCGTGCTTGAAGCTCGATGGAGGCTAGCCTTCCCTCCATCGCAGATATTCCCGCACTTACCTATCTCAGAGATGCCCTTACATCCCTGTGACAGTATCTCAGAGATTACCTCCCGTACCTGTGCCACCATTCCACTCATGCAGGAGTTGGACTCCTCCATCCTCTGCGCGATTGTGGAGAGTGCGCGTGGCACCTGTTCCAGCACCTCGCAAATGTGCTGCTGCCCCTCGATCATTCTCCTTTTAAAGAATGGACCCCAGGGTTCAGCATCTGTGTCCAGCTGAGCAGAGCCTGGAGAAGAGTGCTCCCACTGACACGGATCACCACAGCTGCCCCTGCCACCAGCGTCTGCTTGTGCTCACGTGTGTGGTGACTCACCATGTGCGACCCCAACTAACTGAGGACGGGGACCCACCAAGGTGTGTGTATCGGTGCTGGTGGATGGCTCGCTCAGATGTGACGGTGCCCCCTCAGAGGCCAGCAGGTCCTCTGAGGAATCGCCCTCTGCCATCACAGCGGTCGCTGAATGCCCTGTAAGAGAACAGAAGGCAATATTAAGCATGATGTCAGATGTTGAGGTGTTGAAGATGTTAACATCATTTGCTATTGTGAGTACTGAATGTTAAAGTTCTGACACCAGCCGTTTGTCGGGTGGCAGTCTCGGCACCCCCAATGAACAGGCACCCGAGGGTGCGGCTGAGTTCAAGAGCCTCCTGCTCCGCATTCGTGAGGATGTCCTGATGTTGTGGCCCCGCTCTGGTCTTCGCCCTCTCCCGTGCATTCTGGGCTCTCTTCTCCGAAAAGGGGAGAAAGTAGAGAGGCGAGTGAGGGATCGTGACGTGGCCAACCGCTGAATGCATTGGTTTGGGTGAGGCTGACCGTGAAAGAGATGCATCAGTGGGTGAGTATGAGACAGAACCATGACATTGTATGAGGATTGGGTTGAGTGGTAGTGGTGGGATGAGTACTGGGGAGGTGAGTAAGTGCAGGTAAGTCGATGATGAGGTTTGAGTGGGTGTGAGGAGTGATGTGATAGAGTAGTGTTTGCAATGCAGAAGGAGTTGTGGGGTGGGGGCGGTGATGTGGAAGACGGAGTGTAGGAGAATGAGTAAGTGGACTCACTTTGGCTGACCTAGTTAGGTCATTGAAGCGCTTCCTGCACTGGATCCAAGTGTGGGAGACGTTGCTGCTGCTGCTGACCTCCTCTGCCACCTCTAGCCAGGCCTTCTTGATGGCAGAGACAGGCCACTTCCTCCCGTCCGCCGGGTAGAAAATATACCTCCCTCCTCCTCACCCCATCCAGTAGGACCTGGAGTGAGGCATCGGTAAATCTGGGAGCAGCCTTTCCCCTGGTCTGCTCCATTCTGTACTTTTGGTTGTTTGCTGCAGGAGGAGCATTGAAGGACTGCCCCTTTAAGTGGGGCTCCTCCAGCTGACAGCCTGTGATGCAGGTTCGCAGTCTGCCCGCTGCGCAGGTTGACAACGGGAAACCCAGAAGCCACGGTAAGTGGCTTCAATTCACCCGCGATCGCGTGGGGAATGAATGGATTTTATTGGGCGGGGTTGCCCAGTCACACCCCCCCCCCACAGCTGCCATCCCGCCTCCCTGGTCATATCGGGGCCTGTGTCTCTATTAATTAAGCCCAGGATCTCATATGCCTTTTTAACAGCCTTCTCAACTTGTCCTGCCACCTTCAAAGATTTGTGTACATACACCTGTTCCTGCACTCCCTTTAGAATGGTACCTTTTAGAAAGTATTGCCCCTCCTCATTCTTCCTACCAAAATGTATCACTTCACACTTCTCTGCATTAAATTTCATCTGCCATGTGTCTGCCCATTTCACCCAGTCTATCTATGTCCTCCTCAAGTCTGTTATGATCCTCCACATTGTTTACTACATTTCCGAGTTTTGTGTCATCTGCAAACTTTGAAATTATACCCTCTATGCCCAAGTCCAAGTCATTAGTATATATCAAAAACAGCAGTGATCCTAATACTGACCCCTGGGGAACACCACTGTATATTTCCCTTCAGTCTGAAAAACAACCATACACACTACACTCTGCTTTCTGTCCCTTGGCCAATATTGTATCCATGCTGCCACTGCCCCTTAAATCCCATGGGCTTTAATTTTGTTAACAAGTCTATGATGTGGTACTTTATCAAATGCCTTTTGAAAGTCCATATACACAATATCAACCGCACTACCCTCATCAATCCTCTCCGTTACTTCAGCAAAGAATTCAATCAAGTTAGTCAAACACAATTTTCCTTTAAATCCATGCTGATTTTCATTTATTCGCCCATACTTTTCCAAGTGCCAATTAACTTTGTCCCGGATTATTGTCTCTCGAAGTTTCCCCACCACCGACGTTAGGCTGACTGACCTGTAATTGTCAGGTTTATCCCGCTCCCCTTTTTTGAATATATATTAATGACCTGGGTTTGGGTATAGAGGGTATAATTTCAAGAGAAGTGGGGTGAGAGGGCAGTGGATGGGACATTCGGATGCAAGATTTTTCATAAGATATTGATACATAACATAAAATATAGACACCTATCATTTTAGAATCATAAATACTGACCTTTTTATAGTTAAACAGCAAAATTTATGGCAATTGGAGAAGCAGAGAAGTTGAGTTGGAGCACAGGAGTTCTGTGTTGTCGAGTTTGAGGAGCTGGGAGTGCTACAGCACCACCACTGGTTGGAGGATATAATTACAGTGCAAGTTTATTGGGCAGTTTCCATTATAAATGTGGACATGGAAATTTATAATAGAAAAAGTGAACAAGAGTAGGAAAGTATTGTAGACATGAAATACATGCAGTTGTAAGATTTTTTAAAAATACATTATATGTATAAATTTCCCATGGGGGGACAAGTGAAGTCAAAACCAGGTGTAGTCTTTAGGTGAAGTGCGGTTATAGGGCAGAGGATAAATGGACCAGGCCATTCAGTAGCAATTCAGTCACCATTATAAAGTCATATATTTTCCCTTATTTTTATGTAATATTCTTTTATTTTTTCTTCTTATTTATAGTTCACCAGCAAAATGTACAGCAATTTGGGAAGCAGAGAAGTAGAGCTAGTTGATGGATAGGAGTTTCGATGTAGTACAAGCTGAGGAGCTGGTAGAAACAAAACTGAGGTGCTAGAGTGCCAACATTAGTGGGAGGGTGTAATTACAGAATGACAAGTTTACTTACACAGGTTGCATTATTAATGTGGACATAGGGACTTATCATGGAAAAAGGGGGCATAAAAGTGTGACAAAAATGTAACAACAGGAAGTAGGATTTTGTAGTCAGGAAGTGCATGCAGGCATAACATTTTTAAAATTATATATGCAGCTGACACATTTGCCACACTTCAGAAACATCGACAAATCTATCTGCTTTTCCTGATCATCAGATAACCTTACCTCTCCCCGTAGCGAGGTGCCAAAGAGCTGCAAATTTAGAAAAAACTTCCAACAGCAAGATCAATTAGCCTCTAATTGACTTCATGATATCCGTATTTAGACCACTTCCCTGAAGGGAATACTTGACCGTTGGCTTTAAAGTGAAAGACCAGGTTAACAACTGAACATCACAACTGTGTTCCAGATCCCAGACTATCATGAGCAAGATCATGGAAGAACAACTAGTTTTAATACAAAATCTCTGGGTGCTTTTGGACATTTTTTGTTTGTCTATTTAGTCTATGCACTTTATCAAGCCGAATTTGGCTTTGACTAAATTATTCTAATTACTGCCGCAGTAATAGATAATCTTCAGATTCTGTTCACACTGAGTAGAATACCCATTTTTGTTTGGAGGATGTTTCATAAAGAGCTGCTGTTGATTTTAATATATTAATTGATTAACTGTTGTTCAGACACTGCAAATGTTAACAAGTTTAAATTACACACAAAAGGGACTTGGCTTCTTTCCACTTTGTTTTCGGGTCGAGTGGAGGTGGCACTGTTTCTATAATGTAATACATGTACAATATACAGTCTTTACCCAATCGTTCTATATCACACAAAAAGAACATAACTCATTTGCACCAAGTTTTTGTTATCAATTCATGCTAAGGTAACCTGACCACACAGCTCAGCATGACAGTTATTCAGAATCTTTGGTGCAATTTGAAATTAAACCATACTTAAATAAGTCTGTTCCTATTATTTTTGTTATTTAACAGTGAGATCCAGCTCCATTGACACTTTACTTCCATCACCATTGCAAAATATGCCATTTGACATTAGCCTGCCACCATGTGGAAAGATCAACAGCATATTTCACAGGTCATTGTCCACAACAGTCCACATTTACCTGGGCACCACAGTCTTAAGTTATAACCTTTTGTTGCTCCCACAGTAAAACCAATAATATGCAAATTCTGCATCAAGTTTATTTAAGTGTCTGTTATGTAATAATTGGCGTTTAATATTTACTTCAAATTAATTCCTTTAAGTATGTTACCAGAAATAAGCATCACACATGTACAAATGGATTTTTGACTTTTGTGTGTACATATGCATCTAATACAATATTGTCCAACACATTAACCACTAGCCAAATGTGATTAATTGGGAATCCAGATGTGGCTGATTGCATTTATGCTTAGTAAATAAAAAGTGAGTAATAGACGCCGTCGTTGGGCATATGATCTTCATACCCGTATTCGCATGGTGTGTGCATGTGTACTTTAACCTTTTTGTGTGTTTGTTGGTAAAACGGTAAGCCAAAAAGCAGAGTGTGTGAGTGTTTTTTGATTGTTTGAGTGCTTAATTCCTATGTTACTAAATGGTGGCAGGTGTTTGTTAAGTAAATATACATGTGAAGTACATTTACCTGTTGTTTTCTATTAAAATTAATGCATGTGGCTGAACCGAGGTCGTTGTAGCCGCACTTGTAGCTCGTCAGCATTTTCTACTGAACAATGGTAGTCGAATATATAGAGAATACGTGTGATAGAGTTACACCTTGTTGTGCTAACCATATGGAGTTCCTATTCAGGAAGGTACAGCTTGGAGATATCAATGAACTTGTTTACAAACTTATTTTGAGAGGGAGACATGTGATAATTCTGTATTTGACATTGTGCAGGCGTAGATTTTTTTTTCTTGGCAGAATCAAAGACAAATTCTGGTTACAGGGTGACAACCAGTCCTTCACAAGGTGTGAAATTTGTACCATGCACGATAACTCCTTCATAAGCCTTCCTGATTACCGTGACCAATTATATAACAAACATTAGTCATTGACTCCTTATTTAAGGCAGAACCATTTTAATCATCCCCTTTCACAACATAACTTTTCTACACTTTTCAAGGACAGCATTGTGAAAAGGGGGGTGGGATTAACTCAATTACAAAAATTATATTCCATTTTCTTGCAGCGTGGAGTCTGTCAGATTTTAACAATTAAGTTTGATGCATTTCCCATGTAACTCCACTTGCATTGGCTCATTGCTCCATTCACATTTCACTTTCATCACACATTCTTGGTTCCATTCATTTACCCTCCAAAGTTCATTCACACAGGAATTAAAACACCAGCTTTCTGGAGTCATTCACCAATTCTCATGCCAAGATGGTGATAAAACAATTCAATGATCTGAACCCAAATAATGCAATCTGGGTGGTTGGTAGCAAGTCAGTAAATTTTACTGAGGTCAAAAGACTTAAAAACCTTCACACAATTTCCTCCCAGTTAAAAAAAAAAGCTAGTCTTCAAGCACAGAAGTCATGGATCCTTAGTAATTTTTTTTTTAATGTGGATATAAATTGCTGCATTTCTGCTCAAAATGTTTTTATTGCTTTGGGAATGCAGCTACACTGTTTTTATTCTGCTCACATTTCCACTACACTTTGCTCTTATTGCCCTCGTATACAATTTAGATTTCCAATTGAATCTGACTGCTGTCTCTATGTCACAGTGTACTAAATGTATATGGAATTCAGAGCATGTTTGAAACAGTATAGAAGCGCCACACGTATAGAGGGAACGAGTGAAACTTTAGCCGGAGTATTGGAAACATATTTTACAATGACTCACTGTTTGGCAAGTAGCACTTTCTTCCCCCCCCCCACCCCTTCACGTGCTTAAGTTGACTTTTTGCTGAAAACTGTTCGCTGAACTTAAACCAGATGAACTGAATTCAAACACTGAATAAAATCCACCGTTGGTACAAGGTATCCAGGGAGGTAGGAAAGACAACAGCAGGCCACAAAGGACCAGATGTGGCAGAGAAAAAGAAACTATGATGGAAATGCAGGGGATATACATTCTGATGTTATTTCCAAGCAGGCGAGGCAATGCTGAGAAATTACTCACCCTGGGCTAGTTGGCAAGTGGAATTTTCCAGCCTTTTAATCTAATATCTGGGAATTACATCATAACTCATGGATGACATGGATTTCTACCGAACTAATAAGTCAGCCCCAGATGTCAGGTAAAAGATGAATCTCATATTTCCCAGTGTAGGATTATTTATCAATAGCTAGGTTTTTTTCCCTCCCAAAACAAAGGGAACAATTTTCTAAAATGCATATTTAAGCTTATTTGGCAAACAGAGACTCGTGTGGCCTGAACTACAGCCACACAAGTCTCCATTTGCCAAAGAAGCATTGTTAACTTGAATAATATCCCTACTTGGAGTTTAGTGAGATTTAAAAGTCAAATTACAGTCCACTTGTATAAATGTGTTTTCTCTGCAGGTTCATATTCAATCTCACAGGGCCAGAGGAATGAGATGCAAAGCCAAACATTATGAGGCATCATTTTTTACTGATACAGCTAACTTGGCACTTTGTCAAACTTAAGGGAAATTGTTTAACACATATTGTGTGATACAACAGCCCTCAGGATGCTTGAAGTTTCTTCTGTTATTCTTTAATTAAAAGAACATTTCCAAATTCAGCAGAGTTTAACAGGTTAGTTTCTGGAACATTTTCCAAGTGCCTCAGAGACCATTTTGTAGACTTTTGTTGTGTGACCTTTTGAGGTCCAGTATTGAATTATCATGCACTCTTAATAAACTTGATAATTCACATGATCACATGGAAAAGTGTTTGGTTTCTTTATCTAGCGTTTAATTGCTGCAGTTAAAAAACAACCCACTGGGAAAAGAAAACTCAACAATGAAGATTCGTTGGGGGATGTGAAGAAAAAGTAGATAGTGGCATTCCCTGTGATATCGTTAACTTCGACTTTCAGAAAGGTTTTGACGAAGTTCCACATGAAATACTTCACAGGAATCCTGACTTGTACACTGGACTGGGTAAGAAGCTAAGTATAAAGTAGAGACCACTTAGAGTATTGTGTCCCCATGCCACAAAACAAATATACATGCAACGGGAAGAGTTCATAGGAGAAGAGTGATCCTATATGTACAGAGAAAGAGCTATGAAGAAAAGCTTGAGTTTTACAAGACAGAAGGCAGTTCAGGGGGGAGACTTAAAGTCTACAAAATATGAAATAGTACAGATAAGGCAATCTCAATGATTATTTCAACACAAGCTAAGGGAATGGGACCAGAGCATATATACATTTACAATACTAAAAAGTAAACTTCAAAAAGACATCAGAAAGAACTTTTTTACTCGAAGAGTTATAAATATTTGGGAATAATTTTTCAGACAAGGTAATAGAGGCAAAAACATCAGATTTGTTCAAAATACATTTGGATGCTGTGATGGGAGAGGTAGAGTACTGGAGGGATGAGCTTCCATGATTAAGTGGCTTTTTGTTGTACATGACATTCCTTATGTTCCTATAAAATTGGACAATATCTATTTCACTCTTATTTTCTTCTACATACCATGCAAAATGATTGGATGGTCCTTGCTTCCAAAATGAAAGAGGGAGAAAATTAAAAAAAAATTAAAATTCCCTTTGATCATAAAAGAGTAGCATTCAAAGGATATAAAGAAGAAAGTTCGGCGTACTGCACACTCGCCTCCCCCTTTGGGACCTATGTTGAAAATCCAGACCAGATTGATGGATTAAAAAGCTCCTCTTGCCTACAAAGTAAAACCCTTGTGGAAACTCATTTTTGAAAGAAATATCAGCTCAGTGAAGACTGTGATGATTCAAACGTATTGTCCTGTAGCTTTGATTTGATGTAGTTGTGAACTACACTCTGTACCTAAGTGGAATGTAAAGACACTGCCCCAGTGGCTGCACCGTCTGCTATCATGCTGCACATTGCAAAACCAAATGACATCAGTGCTTTCTGGAGATTTGCCACAACCAATGCAGTCCTAATCCCTGCTTGTTTTTTTTCTCCACAACATGCAATGCCAAGCAGTAATACCACTGGGAACAGTAATCATCATTGCGCATTTTATAAGACCATTAGCAGAGTGAGTATACTCGTTGTAGTTATACTTCAAATACTCTCCAGTGCAGGGAATGTGTTCATATAAAACAATTCCGCATTTTCAGTGTCATCATCTGCACTGAGCAATGTTTACGTTGAGATGCGGTAGTGATCTGAGCTGCACTGTATTTTGCTTTTGGTGTCTGGGCACTTCAATTAGTGCAAGTGGTTTTTGGCAATCTGGAGGCACCTAGTTATCTTCACTAATCTCAGCTGTTGGATGTCATATAAACATTTGTGTAATAGGTCAACTCACTGGAGTAGGCACAAGGGTTCAGTAAATTTAAAATTATATAAAAACAGCTGCTGGTCAAAGTACCATTAGACTTTGATAGCATAATTAACAATCTGGCATCCTGTCTGCCTGTGTTGGTCATCCCTTTTCATTTTAATAGCTATAAACATTTTTGATATAAATTGATGGACAATTCATTGCGCAATATCAAGCTAATAAAAAGAGGTACTCCAACCACACTTATTCGAACCACTTAATTATTTTATGTTTCTAATTGTGTTTGCATGCATGAAAGGGAGTGAATTTTCTTATAATCTATTTAAAAGTATCTTATGCGGCCATATAGCTGAATGTACCTCACAATATGAAACCATTAAAACAGTAGGGCTACTTTAGCAGAGTGGTTTGCTAACTACACTATCTTCAGATGGTTGTGCCAGGCTTCTGCCCGGGATGCCATTTTCTAGTGTGTGCCAGTAATTGCTTTCTGGTCCTGTGGGTGGTGCGTGTAAATCAGGGCGGGTTAGCAGTTAAGTGTCATTCACCCACCTTCCCCGGTTCCCCTCACCACCACTCAGAATTTTTTACGATTTAAAAAAGAAAATCATCTCCCTGTTGTTAATGTCTGGAGTCTGGTCCTCAGCAAACAGGAGTTCAGCCGCTACAAGAAACTATAGTAATCTGCAGCGGACATTTTTTTTGTCAAATGTGCTTCTGGCCCATACGTTATCGCTTGGCTTGATATTCATGTTCAGCTGCCAGTATTCAGAACAGGTGTAAATTGCCTGAATACCGCTGGCATCAAAATTAAAAATTTAAGTAAAGGTCTTACTACCCTGAGGGGGAAATAGCTATGGCAGAGACCCCGAGTTACTTTGGCAAACAGAAAGGCCCCACACGTCTCCCAAGTCCTACAAAATATATAGCCTTTAATACTCTGTAGCGCAACTTCAACTGATGCTACTTTCAACTTCAAACAGCATCAGAGAACCTTATTGTGAAACTATTTGGACCGCAAGACTGCAGCGCAACAGTTAAAAAAAATGAAAAAGAAAACTACATTGTATATATACATATGTATTACAAAAAATAATAGATACGTCAGTGAATTGAACCCAATAATCGAATCTCAGGGTTCAGTTAAATCCATAGAGTTACATACAGTCTACAGCACAGAAACAGGCCATTCAGCCCAACTAGTCTATGCCGGTATTGATGCTCCACACAAGCCTCCTCTTCAGCTAACCCTATCCTTCCATTCCTCTCTCCCTCATGTGCTTATCTAGCTTCCCCTTAAATGCATCGATGCTATTCGCCTCAATTTCAAGTCTGTCAGGCTTTATATTCGTAAGACAGGAGTACAAAGACATTTTCTGTAAAAGAGTAACTCATGAATGTGATTTGAAGGTTGTGTTAATCATACAGCAGCATTTAATATCACCTTGATAACAATGTCAAGCATTAAATATAACTGGAAAATTGAAAAACCTGTCCTATCCCTAGTTTCAATTTGGAATAATAGAGATCAGCATGTTGTTTTCTTCTTTCATTAGAGGGTGAGTTCTTATTCCAATGAACAGAATAATACATATTTTTCTCTGTAATTAATGACACACTAATTAAATCATAGCAAGAAATTGCCTGAAAATGTGATTTCTGAGAATATGATTTTGAGTTGTAAAGAACAGACATTCTTCTGTGGTCTATTAAGAAGAATTCTTTCTTTGGGACATCCACCTTATTCAAAAATATTACTCTATGTGGTAACTTACAGCAAGTGACTATTTTGCTGCAAAGGGCAATTTGTGACATGCATTATGGCACCGTGACTGTATCTTCTAATATTCAAACATTTGTATTACTTCTGGTGACTTAGACTGGAATGTTAAAGTGATAGCTGCAGTTAAAATACCTAATCCCCACTGAACTCATTAATACTGGTTGCTTAAGTGTTATGGATTCTTTGCAAAATCACCCCAGGCCAGTTCTAGTTAAGAACCTCTCCAGTGACCTGGGTCTGTCTGTGATATAAGAACACTTCTGTTTGTGGCCTGAGCCTACCACTGCAGCAAGTGATAGATTTAATGACTATGACTATATCACACTGCCTCCAGAGTGAGGTCATCAAACGACTGTCAGACTGATAATGCATGACTGATAATGTATTTTGAACATCTCCTTTGCATATGTTCAAATTCTAAAACGTTAATTTTGAATTATGCAGACGTTTCTGGAGTCTTTCTCCTCACCTCCCCACCCCCCCACCCCACCCCACCATCTCCCCGGCATAGCCTGTGAGTTGTGCTGCGTTACAAGTCTGCACATTTTGAATGGGGAAAACATCTTGATTTCATTGTTCAACAGGCTAAGGAACTTAATTCATTTGAATGTGATGAAATCAGTGTGTCCCCTTCTTACTCAGAAATCTGTGCAAATTACAGCTGTGTCCCCTTCTCAGTCTATTTGCAGAAAGTATCAAAACCTAAATCAATGCCCGTGTGTCAATAATTACAGAGCAAAATACCAACAGTCACGCGAGCTGCTCTGAAAGGGTAACTTTTATTGTCAAGCTTGGGTTGCCTTCTCAGCAACAGGAGTGAAATTTGGCTGGGGAAAGAAAGGATGCTCCTGCTGCCTCAGTCATAAATCTTGACTGGTCAACCAAAGTGCAGTAAAATGAAGTACAGACTTGCATTTATATAGCACCTTTCACCACCTCAGGACATCCCAAAGTGGTTCACAGAAAATGAAGTACTTTTTGAAGTGTAGTTACTGTTGTAATATAGGTAACACAGCAGCCAATTTGTGCACAGCAAGGTCCCACAATGAGATAATGACTAGACAATTTATTTTCGTGATGTTGGTTGAGGGATAAATATTGGCCAGGACACATGGAAAACTCCCCTGCTCTTCTTCAAAATAGTGCCACCTGAGAGGGTAGACAGGGCCTCGGTTTAAAGTCTCATACCGAAAGACGGCATCTCCGACAGTTCAGCACCCGCTCAGTACTGCACTGGGGTGTCAGCTGAGATTTTGTGCTCAGGTCTCTGGACTGGGTCTTGAACCCACAACCTTCTGACTCAGAAGCAGGAGTGCTACCAACCGAGCGGCGGCTTTAAGGGGTCCATGGATGAACTAATGGGTTGCATAATCTCACTCCTCCTGACCGAGGCAAATAGCCAGAAGCCAATTTAAGGTTTGAAATGTGAGGCATTAAACATACGAGCACCAGCTCCACCAATAGATTAGTGGATAACTTCAGCAAGTGGCATTGTACCTTACCAAACAGATCACAAGGTTACAGTTATGTATGTTGAGTTAACTATTTTCAGCTAGAGAAGTGGGGGTGCCTCAGTTGGCCTCAGTGCCCCAGGCAATGGAGGGGAACAGGTAGACAGGGTTCCTACTCGTATTTGCTACCCAATGACTCCTGCTAGAAAGTGCACCTGTTTGGATATTGGGTGACGTAGCAGTCCAACATTCATTGTCTAGGCTCCTACATTACTGCTCACTGGTGGAATTATATCTCAGCAAGAACATGTGGGTTGGGGGCGGGTGGGAGTTGAAAATAGTTGTTTTTTTGGGTCGCAACCGCAAAATTTTCGGACTTTGCGTTGTGAGTGGGAAGCCTGTACTTTTATGCACCGATGTTAAACCCGGAAATAAAGCCGGGTTGCAGTCGCGACCCGAAAAACAACTATTTTCAACTCCCACCTGCCCCCAACCCACCTATTATTGGGGTTTAAAATCACCCCCAATGTATCCAGGAGAGGTTGGGTTAAAATTTGGTGGGAAAAAAAAATCATTTTGTAAAAATTATCTGTAATCATTACAGGCGAAGGATAGGAAGGGAAAAAAAATGATAAGATTGTGACAGAATCCAATTTAGGCCAGTTTAAAAATGGGAAACATCCCTTTCATAGAATCATCGAATGGTTACAGCACAGAAGGAAGCCATTCGGCCCATCAAGCCCATGCAAGCTCTTTGTAAGAGCAATCCAGTTAGTCCCATACCCCCGCTCTTTCCCCGTAGCCCTGCAAATTTTTTCTCAAGTATTTATCCAATTCCTTTTTGAAAGCTACGATTGAATCTACTTCTACCACTCTTTCAGGCAGCGGCCTTCCCTTTCCCCTCCTCTCCTCTCTCTCCAGAAGAGCTCTTGCTGCCTCAGGCGGAGGTCGCCCTCCGATACCTTGCCGGACTGGGGTTCACGTGAGTCTCGACATTCACCTGACATCTACTTTCTGCAGGGGTCACTGGATAACAACCAGGAGCATGAACCTTGGCGAATTGTTTCCTCTCTAACCCCATCCTAGCACCAACGAGGCACTTGAACCTATGATTTTTCCTGGTCTGTACAGCTTAGCTGCTCACTGGATATAAATTCACTGTCAGGGGAGAGCCCGGCTGTTGTGCCTTTAATGGAATTAAATTATTTGGAAGCATTGCTGTGTCTGATTGCTTTCATTACCCATGGGGTCATAAAGTGATATTTAAATAAATTTTAATGGAGACATTAAAAAAGTTCAAGGACATTTTATTTACAATTTTAATTTAGATGTTCTAGCAATGCAGCTCTAGTAGGCCGACGGAAATGGGATTATGAATCTTTCATAACTGCAATTGAATGGTAACTAAATAATTAAGAGAAAAAAAATGGCGAACCTTTCCTATTTATCGTTCTGGCTGACTTCTTTCAATTTCTGTTGATCCTGCCAAGATTTTCAGGCTGCATTGCATAACCACGGCCGATGCCATCCATGTGTTGATGCCAGTGATGCAATCTATGGAATTCTCAGTGTACCTGACATAACTGATCTAATCTTGAAAGAATAGTTCAATTTATACTGTGAACTTGACATATATCAACAGAGATAGGAGCTACAGATCAGTGGGAGTAAAGGCAAGAGGAGAGAAAACATTTATTAAATGATAAAGGTCAAGATTTTAGCATTCAATTATTTCCTCCCCCCTCCAAATAAATATTTCTACTGCTTCATTAAACACATTATCCATGTTAGAATGTTTGCTTTCAGTTGCAAAAGCAGCTTGGGCGTTTAAGTGTGTGAAGGGCGCTCTCTGACTGCTACCAATAATGTCCAGAGCTACTGTGGCAGGTAAACATCTGTTTTTAGAGAGAAAAAAATATATTTTATTGTGCACTTGGTCAGTTGTGTGAATACAAGGATTTACATGTTTAAATGAAAATGCAGAAAATTATAGTCCTGCTCCTTTACCCGAGTCTAAAACGTGCATCAGTGCTCAGTTCATGTCAGGATGGTTGTGGTGCTATTTGCTTACATTGTAATAAGCTTGTTTTGTCATGCCCACTTTGGCATTAGATTTTGGAATGTATTCTGGCATTATCTTTTAGTATAACATTGCACAGTCTGCAAAATACCAAAGCAGCTGTAAATATATTTGGGTGGATGGCCTTGAAACGATGGGCCCTTTACTCAACAAGTTAGGTATTTTAAGAGGCAAAGCCCAGTAAAGTGGCAACGCTTTGGTGTGGTATTCAGAAATGGACCATCACTGTTGCAGTAACAATTTTAAGACATAAAAGGCGAGCTGCATCACTGAAAGATCTAATCCACAGAAGACACTAGAGGTCATTCTCAAAGCTAAATATATAAATTTTAACTAATATATATCGCCTTTAATGTAGAAAAACATCCCGAGGCGCATCACAGAGCCATAATTAAAAAAACAAAATGGATGATAAGCCAAAGGAGGATATATTAGGAGGGGTGACCAAAAACTTAGTCAAAGAATTGGATTTTAAGGAGGGTATTAAAGGAGGAGAGAAAGACAGAGGTGCAGAGGGGTTTAAGGAGGAAATTCCAGAGTATGGATCTTGGATGGCTGAAGACATGGCCGATGATGGGACGAAGGTGGGGAATGCATAAGGGGCCAGAGTTGAAGGGTTTAGTGAACTTTATAGGACAGAGATTGCGGGCGGGAGGGTGGGGGTCAAGGCCAGGAAGGGAATTAAACATAAGGATGAGAATTTTAAACTTGAGGTATTGGGGGATTGGGAGCCAATGTAGGTCAGCGAGGAAGAGGTATGCGGATTAGGATACAGGATGCCGAGCTTTGGATGACATGAAGTTTATGGAGGATGGAGAATGGGAAGCCGGCCATGAGAGTACTGGAATAGTCAAGTCTAGAGGTGACAAAGACATGAATGAGGGTTACAGCAGCAGATGGGCTGAGGTGGGGGTGGGGTGAGGCGGGCAATGTTAGAGAGATGGAAGTAGGTGGTGTTTGTGATGGAGAGGATGTGGGGATGGAAGTTCAGATGTTGAGAACAGGACAGACCAGGGAACGGTGCCTTTACTCAATAAACCCGCAGAGGGAGACTCACTAAAAAAAATCTGTTTAATTTGGTTTCATTTTGTGTTTGGCGAGGTTGTTGATCAAGCGAAGTTTGCACCTGTGATCTCACAATTGGTTAATTAGATATTGTAACATTTGATTGTAACATTAAAGCACCAAGTGTACCAACTGGAACAAGTTTTGATCCATTTCATACAAGGCACCTGGAGTAAGGGGGAAGGTCCACTGTTTACAACCAGGACATGTCACTTCTAATCTCGGCTATCCAAATTCCCTCTGTGTCCATTCACTTGCGCGTTTTGGCTGCCACTCTGGAATGGAGCATTACTTCTATTCCCCCGAGTTTCTGACCCAGATATCCTCCCTCAGCTTCTGCACTGAGCGACTCCTCATCCTCAGTGATTTGAATCTTCATTTAGTTCTCTTTGCCCTCTCTCCTCTGAATTCATGATCCTTCTGTCCTCCCATAACCTCTCCCTCTATATAAACTCTCCTACCCATATCCATGCCTATCCCCTTGTCCTTGTCATCTTCCATGGCCTCTCTACTTCCATGGTCTCAATCATTAACAAGGCCATCTCCTTGTATTTCTCACTAATCATATGCCATATCCACTTCTTTCTATATTCAACCTTGGAAAAAATTCTCCCCCAAGTCATTTACAACTGCACTTTCAAACTCCCAATAGCCTAGTCCTTGGCATTCCATTTGTCACAATACTTCTGCACCTATTATTTCCACCTTTGATGCCCTTGTCCTCAGCAAAACCTTCACTCTCTCCCATCCCGGTCGTTCCCCCAGGTATGGCCCCGATCTTTGCTCCCTCAAGTACCTGGTGCACAACTGGTTTACATTCATCACCAGATCTGGCTGGACCAAGATCAGGCCAGACTCTTCCCTGCCAAAATCACCCACTACTAGATAATCCTGGAGAGCAAATATTAAACATTACCAGTTCTATTACGGCCTTATCTACTCTGGATTCCACCACATTTGATCCATTTCATACAAGGCACCTGGAGTAAGGGGGAAGGTCTTCTGTTTACAACCAGGACATGTCACTTCTAATCTCGGCTATCCAAATTCTCTCTGTGTCCATTCACTTGCGCGTTTTGGCTGCCACTCTGGACTGGAGCATTACTTCTATTTCCCTGAGTTTCTGACCCAGATCAGTTAAAATTCTAAATTGGGGAAAGGCCAATTTTGATGGTATTAGACAGGAACTTTCAGAAGTTGATTGGGAGAGTCTGTTGGCAGGCAAAGGGACGTCTGGGAAGTGGGAGGCTTTCAAAAGTGTGTTAACCAGGGTTCAGGGTAAGCACATTCCTTATAAAGTGAAGGGCAAGGCTGGTAGAAGTAGGGAACCTTGGATGACTCGGGAGATTGAGGCCCTAGTCAAAAAGAAGAAGGAGGCATATGACATGCATAGGCAGCTAGGAACAAGTGGATCCCTTGAAGAGTATAGAGATTGCCGGAATAGAGTTAAGAGAGAAATCAGGAGGGCAAAAGGGGGACATGAGATTGCTTTGGCAGATAACGCAAAGGAGAATCCAAAGAGCTTCTACAAATACATAAAGGGCAAAAGAGTAACTAGGGAGAGAGCAGGGCCTCTTAAGGATCAACAAGGTCATCTATGTGCGGAACCACAAGAGATGGGTGAGATCCTGAATGAATATTTCGCATTGGTATTTACGGTTGAGAAAGGCATGGATGTTAGGGAACTTGGGGAAATAAATAGTGATGTCTTGAGGAGTGTACATATTACAGAGAGGGAGGTGCTGAAAGTCTTAACGCGCATCAAGGTAGATAAATCTCCGGGACCTGATGAAATGTATCCCAGGACGTTATGGGAGGTTAGGGAGGAAATTGCGGGTCCCCTAGCAGAGATATTTGAATCATCGACAGCTACAGGTGAGGTGCCTGAAGATTGGAGGGTAGCAAATGTTGTGCCTTTGTTTAAGAAGGGCGGCAGGGAACTACAGACCGGTGAGCCTGACATCTGTAGTGGGTAAGTTGTTAGAGGGTATTCTGAGAGACAGGATCTACAGGCATTTGGAGAGGCAGGGACTGATTAGGAACAGTCAGCATGGTTTTGTGAGAGGAAAATCATGTCTCACAAATTTGATTGAGTTTTTTGAAGGGGTAACCAAGAAGATAGATGAGGGCTGTGCAGTAGACGTGGTCTGCATGGACTTTAGCAAAGCCTTTGACAAGGTACCGCATGGTAGGTTGTTACATAAGGTTAAATCTCACGGGATCCAAGGTGAGGTAGCCAATTGGATACAAAATTGGATTGACGAGGGTTGTTTTTCAAACTGGAGGCCTGTGACCAGCGGTGCGCCTCAGGGATCGGTACTGGGTCCGCTGTTATTTGTTATTTATATTAATGATTTGGATGAGAATTTAGGAGGCATGGTTAGTAAGTTTGCAGATGACACCAAGATTGGTGGCATTGTGGACAGTGAAGAAGGTTATCTAGGATTGCAACGGGATCTTGATAAATTGGGCCAGTGGGCCGATGAATGGCAGATGGAGTTTAATTTAGATAAATGTGAGGTGATGCATTTTGGTAGATCGAATCGGGCCAGGACCTACTCCGTTAATGGTAGGGCGTTGGGGAGAGTTATAGAACAAAGAGATCTAGGAGTACTGGTTCATAGCTCCTTGAAAGTGGAGTCACAGGTGGATAGGGTGGTGAAGAAGGCATTCAGCATGCTTGGTTTCATTGGTCAGAACATTGAATACAGGAGTTGGGATGTCTTGTTGAAGTTGTACAAGACATTAGTAAGGCCACACTTGGAATACTGTGTACAGTTCTGGTCACCCTATTATAGAAAGGATATTATTAAACTAGAAAGAGTGCAGAAAAGACTTACTAGGATGCTACCGGGACTTGATGGTTTGACTTATAGGGAGAGGTTGGATAGACTGAGACTTTTTTCCCTGGAGAGTAGGAGGTTAAGGGGTGATCTTATAGAAGTCTATAAAATAATGAGGGGCATAGATAAGGTCGATAGTCAAAATCTTTTCCCAAAGGTAGGGGAGTCTATAACGAGGGGGCATAGATTTAAGGTGAGAGGGCAGAGATACAAAAGGGTCCAGAGGGGCAATTTTTTCACTCAAAGGGTGGTGAGTGTCTGGAACGAGCTGCCAGAGGCAGTAGTAGAGGCGGGTACAATTTTGTCTTTTAAAAAGCATTTGGACAGTTACATGGGTAAGATGGGTATAGAGGGATATGGGCCAAGTGCAGGCAATTGGGACTAGCTTAGTGGTATAAACTGGGCGACATGGACATGTTGGGCCGAAGGGCCTGTTTCCATGTTGTAAACTTCTATGATTCTATGATTCTACATTGATGTATCCTTTCTTTTATCGGCCCATGTTTGAGGTTGTAGCTCAACTTCTTTTCTCCGCTACCAACCATCTCCTTAAACCCTTCCCCTCTGCCCTCCTCCACCCTCACCTCCAACAACAGGTACAAGGAACTCATGGATTTCTTTGTAACTAAGATTAAGATCCGCTCACCTGCCTCTGCTGCTTCGAATACCTACAATTAACCTTTGCAGTCTATAGTGGTGTCTTTTAAGCTAAAATAAAAAGATTAGTTTCTAAAGGAACTATTTAGATCATTGTAAACAAAGGAAATGTCCCGCGCTGCGTAACATTCCATTTCTGCATATTAGTTACATTTCAAGAAAATAATATGCACTAATGATGTCCAGTAGGGAGTGCTGCACTGTTGGAGGTGCCATCTTTCGGATGAGACGTTAAACCGAGGCTGCATCTGCCCACTTAGCTGCATGTAAACGATCCCAGGGCACTATTTTGAAGAAGAGCAGGGGATTTCTTCCCGGTGTCCTGACCAATATTTATCCCTCAACCAACACCTAAAAACATATTGTCTGGTCATCATTATATTGCTGTTTGTGGGACTTTGCCATGTGGAAATTGGCTGCCACGTTTGCTACATTATAAAAGTGTCCACACTTCAAAAGTACTTCATTTGCTGTAAAGCACTCTTGGACACCCCGAGGACACGAAAGCCACTATATGAATGCAAGTATTTCTTTCTTTATAATTTAAAATGGAACCACAAGGAGAAATATTCAAACATATATACCAAGGCAGATATGCAGTTCAACATGTAGAACATCAGTTTCAGAACGAATAGTGGAAATGTTCCAATTAATTCCAACTATATCCCTACATCCCCTTCCAACAGAAACAAAAAAAGATAGATGATTAACTTAAGATTTTATCTTCACAGATTTCCTTTGCAACAGTATTAAAAGGGGTTTATCTGTAATCCATGTAAACTACATCATCTGTTATATGCTCTCAAATTTACTTCATGAACAATAACTAGTGTGCACTGATTTTGTCAGCAAGCTGCAGAGGTCTTAATCTAATTAGATGGAACTGGATTGGACCAATTGTTATGGCTGGTGCCGTTCACTCTATGCCGTTATAGAATTAGTGAAATCAAAATGTCAACGCAAGCCAGAAAGATTTCATTAAGATAACCGAAGAATTCTGGTATGGATCCTTATGCTTTAATTGCTCTCAGGAGTGCGGTGGTAAGTGGCAGTGGGTGTCAAAACTGTATATAGAATAAAGAATGTATTTTGTGTGATAACTACCATTTATACATAAAAGTAAACCCAACAGACTATGACCTGGTCTCCCCAGGCTGTTACTGGGTGATTGGTGCTGCTCGGTGAAACAGGCATTCAACAGCACAGCTGGTCTACTCCGTCCAGTCAATGGCAGAAAGCTTTGTGGCAGATGATATTTGTTATGTGACCCTTGACACTGTCTGCTGTTCCTCCTAGTCCATGGCCAAGATCCGTGGTGACTTTGTATCAGAATTGCAAATAGAACCCTCTTTAGCTGCTATTCCCTTCTTTAAAAAAAAACACTCTCGGGCATTTGATTTAGAGATAAAAGGAAAAAGCCGTGAATTCTGGAAATCTGAAATAAAATCAGAAAATACCATGACCTGAAGGGTCTTTTTTCTTTCAGGTTCTGATTTGACTGCTACCTGTTTCCAGCATTTTCTCCTTTTATCTTGGGCAATTCATTTGATGCTTTTAAAAAATATTTTAAATTGTTTAAGATAATCAAGTGATTAATGTTATTTTGAAGCCTGTTTCATCATTTCAACACCAAATGATTACATTTACAGCAATTAACTTTATTACAAATACATTTTTTCCATTTGTGAACATTTATTATTAACAACCATACAACATCCATTTTTTATTTGACAACATTCTCCTCATTCAATATAGTCTGAAATGCTTCATAAATAACCACAGATTATATCAGCAGTACAAGTGAGAATTGTAGTGAGAAACCATCAGCTTTATTTTTTTTTGGTGAGGTATAATTTATGGTAGTGATTTCAAAATTTTTTAAAAAGTACACAAGTTTATGTCAGTATTAAAAACCTTCTATGCAGTGCACTAAAAGTATTCGGTGTAGTAAATGGAAGATTTTAGAAGTAATTTGCGATAACTACTAACCCATTTTTTTTTCAATGGATTTGGAGAAGGAGTAAAACAAAATCTCAATAGCTTCCACAGATTGATTTATCTGATTGAGGTTGGATAATTCCAATAGGAAAGCAAACCAACAATCTCTAATCTGACTAATTTAGAAATGCGGTAACCGGCAAATAAATATCTGCGAAAACTGTTTTTCAAAATAAAAATAAAACGCACTCCATCCTTATTAAAGCACAGTCATTGGGAAATCAAGCGTTTAGGATATTATGGATTGGTCGGTGATACAATGAATGTTTCACAACAGAACATACAATGCAATGTCGAAAGTGGGGAGCCAAGGTCAAGTAGCCTTGTAATAGAACGAGCCCTGTTAGTGACAGCATTGTTCTGCAGCTGTGGTATTATAGAAAATTAAAAATACACACATTTATATGTATGTTATATGTTGATGTATTAACATACACATCTACACAATCATATATGTACATTCATGTAGTCACATACATATACATTGACACAAATATATATATATATATATATATATATACACACACACAAATATACATTCAACTCTAAAATGTAGTGACGGAAGTTTGTATGCTTTTTATGTTTCATTTCTAACATAACATAGCATCAGGTTACTTTTCAAAAGAAGATAAATTAAAATGACTATTTATTCTGACGAAACTCATCAACTAACTTGAGATTCGTCATGAATGGAAGCAATTTTTAAGTTAAAGGCTTTCAGCTTCCCAGCTCTGATACTCAGCGGTAATGTCTCAAAAGCAGGAAACAAAGTTTGTAAATACCAACAATTTAGCAACTTCCACTCACAAAGTGAGATGTTTTAGGGTAAAAGTGACAATGGTTTTTGAAAAAGAGGAATGGCTGCGAACAAAACCATTGATTTGTTTTCTTATTTCTTATTCATTAGCACAACACTGGCAACATTATAGAAAAGTGCAGGCCCACGGAAGATATCGTGTGGACTAGCAACAATGCTAGATGCCCCAGGCATTGTCCTGATGCAGGTCAGTGCAGGAGCAGAGATTATCAAATTGAGGGCAGTTTTCTGTGGAGGGGACTTATGGCTGCTTTATAATAGATCGATGCTGCCAATTCATCTTATCAGTGATTTTGAACAACCATCCCTCACGGTACAGTCTATAAGTCTTTATTGCCTGCTGACAAATGGGGTTTGAACGTCAAAGAACCAAAAGGTATCTACTTGGATCCTTTCCTCAGGGGAATCAATACATTTTCTATTTAAAGATCAGAATACAAAGCACTTTTGTGAATGATCAAAAACACCACAGTGATTCACATATGAACAAGCAATATTCTTTGAAGAATTTGCTCCCTGCCCTATGGCTTTATGAATCTAAAGAATCCAAATAGCGTATTGCCAACAAAGTAAGGATTATATTTATTGAAATGCATTAAAGATGAAAAGTTCAAGCAAAAACATGTCATTTCTTTTTAAAGAGAAAATGTTTATTTCAATAGGTCAGGGGCCTGGGCCATAACTTAAGTTAAAAAGCTGTTGCTAGAAATTAACATACTTTGACTCAAGGGAGCCACAGTAAGTGTTTTGTGCAAGTGTTCCCGGCAGCCTGCCAAGAGACTGCGTTGCTATGCGAGAAAATTTCTAACAATTTGCCTGATCCTTATGCAAAGCAGCAGCATTTTTTCAATATGGTGGAGAAAAAAAAAGTACCAGAATCCTTTGAAGGGAGAATTTATAGCTGATATTTGGGGAACAGCATGCCTGACAGGGGAGGAAGGAAAGCTTTCACTGTTCATTAATAACGTGTGTGATTTTTCACTTCATGTGTAGCTCCTTTAAAAACCTAATCAAGTGTTAAAATCAGATTTCTCAGTATTGAACTTATGATGAAAAAGTCACACATTTTCATTTGGCGGGATTGGCTATTGGTGCTTATTGAACAAAACTGAATCAAATTCCATTAAAATGAGCAGCTAACTCTCTACACTCATCTTCCCAGACGGAGCAGCTTTCTGCTCAGTTTTGAAGCATTGTACTGCCCAGGGGCCATTAAAGAACTATTGACAGAAAGCAGTCTCTGTCTTTATTTTATCATATATAAAACAAAACGACCCATTGTTTCCTCATAAAAAGTCAAGGGTTGCACTCAGTAGCACAGAGACAATGGAAACTTCAATTGAATGTTTACCTTTAAAGTTTGTTTCTTTTTGTTCATACTTCTAATGGTCTAAAAGGTACACATTAATTGTTTTGCTGAGCATAAATTATTGTGTGCTTTATATTTTTGAAATATCCCATTTCAAATATAAACAAGTTATGTATTCCTCAGGGTCAGTGAAGTAACCAAATCCTGCTATCACTGCATTTCAAACTATGCGGTACACTATCACCTCTTGTTGTGTAATTCAGCCGTGCGACCCTGTTGCCATTCACTATTCTAACCCCAACTTGCAGAAAAAAAACAGGTTGTAAGACAGTAAATGGAAAAAGATAAATCATGAGTTTCGTACACACTTTGGAGCATATTCCAAACCAACAGCACGTTTCAAGGGTGAGATGACATTGATAAACTGTTCCAACTTTGCTCTTGTGGTTTACGACATCCTCTCAACCCCTCACTGTTGCATCCTTGCATGTAGCATGCTGCAAAGTGTGTTACCGCAGCACCCCCACCAAGTACGTAGATTTCTTAATAAGGACAAATAACTCCAAATCCAACACAAAAAATTGTAACTATTTAACAAAATATGTGACAATGAATTTCAGACCGGAGTCAAATCCATTGCATTTCACTAATTGATAAAACAAGTTCCACCCCCCAGGACTAAGTAATGTTAACATGTTCTGTTATCTGACTGATCACCACTCATTAATCAACATATCTGTTATGATGGCTGTGAACGGAGATAGAAAAAACACAACAAATATTTCAAAACTATGTTGGGGAACATTAGCATCTTTTATTTACCAGCAAACTTAACAGGTTGGTGATGTGACTGAGCTGCTACTTATGTGTGTGGAGGAAGGGGAGAGGGAAAGAGACAGACTCTTGTTTGGCTTAATGGTGTGATGTCATCACTAATTAAATGGAAATCTAATTAATCACAAAATGGTTGCTTCCAGCGTGAAGCAGAGGACTGCTTGTGAGAAAGAACAAAGATCAGGAGGTGGATCGACAATATTTTGTGCATTTTTAATTTTCCACCCAGAACTATGAAGTATTTTTGGTGAGCTTCAGTAATATCTCTTGCATTACTCGAGTTTCTCAGCAAGATATATCTGATTTCTTTGTTAATCTTGCTGTTAAATCAAGTGTTTCCTTTGCTCTATGACAAGAGATAAAACAAGAAGGCTTGATGGTGTTTAATATCCCCTATGCAGTATGTGGCAAATTGCAGGAAGCACTGTGTGGAAGGAAGCGTCTGATGCAAGTGTTTAAATTTGTACACAAGTCATGGATTTCTAAATCATTTCAAAACACTTGGTTCCCAGGTGTGTTGATAAGCAACTTAAAAAAACTGAAATGTTATAAATGCTGATCTCTTCACAGATAAAATTCCTCACTGGACACTTTCCCCAGTTTTCCAGCATCCTTGAATCCTCTTCGTTGACCCCACTAATCCCTGACATTGAATCTCTAACCCCACACCACCCCCCGCCCAGTCCCGTGGCTTGTTTGATTCCACTCTGTGCCTGTCTCAGTTTTCTTCAATGACCAGGTCTGTTCAGGGAACCACCTTAACTTCTCTGTGTAAACCACCAAGCCTAATTGGGTAAAAATATTTTAGTACTTTCTGTCTTTGTAGCCTATTTTGCATCAGCTTCTTCACTGTCAATCTGTTATGCTACATTGTGCTAATCCCATGCACACAAACCAATTGCTCTACATTGCCAGTTTTTAAATAGGGCTTATTGCAGTGTCTGCGAATGAGAGCAGTTGGCATTTTTCCCCGTTACAAATTAAGGCAAAACTTCTCATGGCATCTTGAGGAAGAGCCAAAGGTCATTGCTCATTCCTTTTGAAACAGAATCAGAATCTTCAGACGAAGTTCTGACACATTTGCCTGTCCTTCTATGATTTGTTTTCACCGATTTATAAATAACTACAATGTTAGTGATCGCCTAATGTGATCCAATGTTTTTATTTTAAACCACGGTCTAATTTTCTAATTTTAATCACTTCCCAATCACTTTTAATGCAGATGAGAAAGGAAATTATGGGCTAAATTTCCAAGATATTAAAAGTAGGTTAGTTAGCAGGCAGCCCAGTGGCACAGCAGGTTGTGTACTAATATGCTCAGTAAAAAGACATGGGTTCAAAACTGAGATTCCCCATGTGCCTCATGAGTTGTTGGATTACGGCCAAGCCATCAGGCAGCGTGAGCACCAGGAGGCAAGTCCATTTCCCAATAATGGGACTGGGACGGGGACAGGGACAGGGAGGGGAAGAAATAAAAAATCAGATGATGAGCAGCGCCGCCATTGTTGTGTGTCTCACTGCACTGGTTACAGGACTTCATTGACAGATGTCTAGGAGCAAATCATGTAAACACCTGCTCATCCAACCTCCATTACTGGGGAATAATGAGCAGCACAAGTAAGCGAGGGGGGGGGGGAAGAAAATAAAAGTTTAAGGCGCAAAGTTAATAAAGATGCAATGGCTAAATGCTGTTATAAGTGATATTGTTGATTTTAACTCAATTCCTTAAAGGATGGTAACAAATCTTCTTGTTACATTTTGTTTTTAGTTAACTTAAATTGTATCGTTTTTCATGTATTTTTAATCCCATTTAGGGAGACATTCCCCATGGTTTTTAGTGAGTGATGGGTTATATAGTGATCTGATAATACAGGAAATGTGTAATATATTTTAATTGATGAAGAACACTTGCTAGCCACACACTGACAAGTTGCATCACTAAAATCGTGATTTTCTAATCTCTGTGATCCATATATCCTCATCTTCAGAGTGTTTCTTTCATCAAAGGAAATAAACTACACAATTTTTTTTTATACTTGGATTTTTTAAACTTCGTATTGACTAAATGCTTCGGGGAATGATTCAATTAATTGGGTTAAGCTTTACAGTGAAAAGCCGGTGCTGACACGATGGGCCGAATGGCCCTCTCCTGTGCTGTATCGTTTTTATGATTCTAAACAATGTAATTTGATTTTGTGGGAAAAATAGTATTTGTCTCTGGCCTTTCACCGTCTTACTGACACAAACCTATCTTTAGAATTAAATGATCTGCACACAGAAGGCACTTTCTTAGATTTCTGTTTGATTACTATCTTGTTACTTTTTTTTAAAACAACATTTCACAACCAGGACGCACTTTATGAATGGAATGATTGGAATTCAGTAAGAATTGCAATAATTCATGTGCAAAATCAATAATTAAGGGACTATACGTAACTAAACAATTGAAAGTCAATGCTCTTCTAAGACCATCTGCATGATCAGAACTAACTGGTGAAGGGTTAAGGAGTTAATGAAAAGCAAACACAAGTCACATTTGCTGGTTGGGTACTTTTCCCACCTTTTTAAAAGCTGAAACGATTTCAAATGGAAAATTGGTCACAGAAGAATCAAAAAATTTTGAATGTCCAGCAATCAAACTGAATTTTGAAAGCAATTGCATTAAATTTTGGAGAATTGCAAGAATATTTGAAAAATACTATAGGTTAGAAATCACTTATCAATAACAACTCATAGGAAATTCCTCTATTTCCTATTTTAAAAGGAGGTAATAACCCATTTAAAATAAAATAAATGGGTTAGCGCTACCATTAAAACAATGTTAAACGTTGACCACTCATCCACTATTATTGGCAATAGTAATTTCTGGAATGTTCAAGATGAGGACATTTATTTTCTAAAAAAACAAAGAGAGACTCTTAGATTCATGAAAAACAAAATGCTGAAGATTCCTTGAATTTATTCTTGAATACTGTGCAGTTATTTAAAAGCAGCTTGTATTTGATTTCCCAGTAATATAACACTATTTGTTCTCGTGTTATTTTGGGTCGTGTGTTTAATATTCTGACAATAATCCCTTGTGTTCCATTGCTTCCTTAGCGCTATTTCTTACAAGATTTCATGTTTTTATATATCAGCCATGGATTAGCTGCAGGAAGGAAGACGTCTTTTCATGGCAAACAGTTTCTGACTGACAATTCTTCTCATTACCATTTATCCTCGCTGAGAAGTTTATAGGTTCAGAGTTGCAGAAAGGTAACGCTAATGCAATCTTTCACAGCCTACGCCGCAGCCAATCAGGGAGCTCCCTGCAGGCTGCCCTATTCAAGTCTGTTATGTCTGGATCCTGTCCAGTCAAATGAAAAACGATGTGATAGGTCATGTGAGTTTGCAGTGCTGGTTGCAGGTCAGACGCATTCAGCATCTAATTTTGCCCACTGCAAAAACAATCATCAGTCGCTTAGAGGTAGTAGTAACTGGTAACAGCTACCAGCACTGCACATGTTACCATCTCTCAGTGTTAATCAACACATCCATCAGAAGCAACAGACTTAAACACACTGTCCTTAATTTCATGCCAAACAGGGATACGGTGAGGTTATCCTTTACAGAGCGAGGTAACTCATTTTGTCAGATTATATATTTTTTTGGGGTAACCAAACGGTGCCATGAAACACTTCGATTAGCACTGCCTGCTGATCTTTCATTTACATTTTCGAGATGCGTTCCTTCAACTTGCTTTCAGTGTGATTTCCTTCCATTTTATAAAGTCAGATGTTATTCTAAAATATTCCAAAAACTGTCAAATTATCCGGTGCTGTCAACCCTGCGTTTCTGGAGCTTGTTCTTTCCAGTTCATTGCACGCTCCTCAGTGTGACACATCCCCTGTATGGTTCAGTGGTCACATAAGGATGAACTAAATCCTATTCAGGGCTGATTAATAACAATTTTTAAAAAGTACTGCTTGCTTTTATTGTTTTGATAATGATTTCCGTCTTTTGTTAAAGATGTGTTTTAAATCACAGCTGCTTGCTCCAGTCCATGAAATCTCTGAATTGCTATGGTTGCCAAAGTGGGGTTTATGTGACGATATTTACCTCAGACCAAGTATTATGATACATATTAAACATTTATTCTGAGATTTACCCATTTGTTCAAACCATGCTGCTGAGCTCTGGTATCCACACAGCAATTGAGCTGCACAGGCACTTAAAACAATCCTCAGAACATTGCTTTTGCAGGAGCAACCTGATCAAAGTGACAATATATTATCCATAAGCTACCACTGAATAAACACACCTACCTTGCTTTTTGAATGTAGCTTAAAAATAATATTCCCTGAAAAAAACATTGTTTTTTTTCCCAGGAGACACATTCCTCAATGACATTCACCAAATTAACAGAACATTTGAGGTGAAATGTTTTACACCTTCAGTCTGCAACATAAATACTGAGCAACGACTACAAAATATGAATTTTTAAACAAAGAATAAAAATGCCTAACTGGGAGACGGGAATGTCACATATACAAATATTTTTCAAGCAGTTCAAACAGAGTGCCTTTTTAAGGCTTGACATTCAAAACTGCCCAGCTCTGCATTTGAATATCCAGTCTTGCAAAAAAATGGATAAATATTAGCTTTACAGCTCCAAAGTATTTTTTCATTGATCCTAAAAAAATGGTAGCTAGAGTAACAGTGTTTAAGACTCCTAATTACCTTCTGAATTATATTTTTTAAAAAACTTTTGGAGTTTTACTTGTTAAACGTCCGCGTATAAACCTATGTGTGAAGTGTTAATTATTTGAACTAAATTTAATCAAGGACAATTAACTACATCAATCTTTGCTAATGGCCTTAAAACAATTAATGTGCAGCAGTTTAATTGAGAAAGTACAGGGAACTTTCTGTAGAGTCTGGAAGATAAAGTGCAGAGTGAATATTGAGAGCATAGGGAGATAGATCAACAAAAAAAGAAATTGCATCTCAGAGCAGTGTGAGTTCAAGCCTTAATGAGGCAATGGTGCTGCACCTCCCGCCCACCATTGTTAGGCTTGAGTCGGACTGAAGCATGTGTTGACAAAACAGTGTCCTGCTACATATGAAAGGCCAGAGATGGGCTGAGAATGCCTTCAGTCAGCACAATTATGAAGATGGAGGCTTGAGGCCGAAAAGTGTTTTCGACTAACTGTTTGACACCAGTGTTTTCAGCACTATTTCAAGGAAGAGAAGGGAGTTTTCCCCAGTGTCCTGCCAATATTTATCTCTCCACGTAGCACTCTCGCTTCTGAGTCAGAAGATTCTGGGTTCAAGTCCCACTCCAGAGACTTAAGCACAAAAAATCGAGGCCGACACTCTCGTGGAGTACAGAGTGGGTGCTGCACTGTCAGAGGCGCAGTCTTTCAGATGAGATGTTAAACCGAGGCCCCGTCAATAACACCTTATTGTACCTTATTAAAATCCGAGCAATAAATCAGAAATAGCTCTGGGATTACAGACTGCTTGAGCAACTGAAAACTAAAAGCCTCTGGTTTCTGTGTTGTTCATACAACCTCAATAGGATGGCGATGGACACTGATCCATTTAAATGAACGAACCAGACAGATATAAAAAACAGTCCTTAAGGTAAATCAGCTCTCTGTAATTTGAAATAAAAACAGAAAATGCTGGAAAACACTCAGCAGGTCGGGCAACATCTGTGGAGAAAGGTCATCGACCTGAAATGTTAACTTTGTTTCTCTCTTGACAGGTGCTGCCTGACCTGCTGAGTGTTTTCCAACATTTACTGTTTTTATTTCAGATTTCCAGCTTCCGCAGTATTTTTTTGTATTTGTTCATGGGATGTGGGCGCCGCTGGCGAGGCCAGCATTTATTGCCCATACTTAATTGCCCTTGAGAAGGTGGTGGTGAGCCGCCTTCTTGAACCCTGCAGTCCGTGTGGTGAAGGTTCTCCCACAGTGCTGTTAGGAAGGGAGTTCCAGGATTTTGACCTAGCGACGATGAAGGAACGGCGATATATTTCCAAGTTGGGATGGTGTGTGACTTGGAGGGGAATGTGCAGGTGGTGGTGTTCCCATGTGCTTGCTGCTCGTCCTTCTAGGTGGTAGAGGTCGCGGGTTTGGGGGGTGCTGTCGAAGAAGCCTTGGTGAGATGCTGCAGTGCATCCTGTAGATGGTACACACTGCAGCCACTGTGCGCCAGTGGTGAAGGGACTGAATGTTTACGGTGGTGGATGGGGTGCCAATCAAGCGGGCTACTTTGTCCTGGATGGTGTCGAGCTTCTTGAGTGTTGTTGGAGCTGCACTCATCCAGGCAAGTGGAGAGTATTCCATCACACTCCTGACTTGTGTCTTGTAGATGGTGGAAAGGCTTTGGGGAGTGACTCACCGCAGAATACCCAGCCTCTGACCTGCTCTTGTAGCCACAGTATTTATGTGGCTGGTCCAGTTAAGTTTCTGGTCAATGGTGAACCCCAGGATGTTGATGGTGGGGGATTTGGCGATGGTAATTCCATTGAATGTCAAGGGGAGGTGGTTAGACTCTCTCTTATTGGAGATGGTCACTGCCTGGCACTTGTCTGGCGCAAATGTTACTTGCCACTTATGAGCCCAAGCCTGGATCTTGTCCAGGTCTTGCTGCATGTGGGCTCGGACTGCTTCATTATTTGAGGGGTTGCGAATGGAACTGAACACTGTGCAATCATCAGCGAACATCCCCATTTCTGACCTTATGATGGAGGGAAGGTCATTGATGAAGCAGCTGAAGATGGTTGGGCCTAGGACACTGCCCTGAGGAACTCCTGCAGCAATGCCCTGGGGCTGAGATGATTGGCCTCCAACAACCACTACCATCTTCCTTTGTGCTAGGTATGACTCCAGCCACTGGAGAGTTTTCCCCCTGATTCCCATTGACTTCAATTTTACCAGGGCTCCTTGGTGCCACACTCGGTCAAATGCTGCCTGATGTCAAGGGCAGTCACTCTCACCTCCCCTCTGGAATTCAGCTCTTTTGTCCATGTTTGGACCAAGGCTGTGACAAGGTCTGGAGCCGAGTGGTCCTGGCGGAACCCAAACTGAGCATCGGTAAGCAGGTTATTGGTGAGTATGTGCCGCTTGATAGCACTGTCGATGACACCTTCCATCATTTTGCTGATGATTGAGAGTCGACTGATGGGGCGGTAATTGGCCGGATTGGATTTGTCCTGCTTTTTGTGGACAGGACATACCTGGGCAATTTTCCACATTGTCGGGTAGATGCCAGTGTTGTAGCTGTACTGGAACAGCTTGGCTAGAGGCGCAGCTAGTTCTGGAGCACAAGTCTTCAGCACTACAGCCGGGATGTTGTCGGGGCCCATAGCCTTTGCTGTATCCAGTGCACTCAGCTGTTTCTTGATATCACGTGGAGTGAATCGAATCGGCTGAAGACTGGCTTCTGTGATGGTGGGGATAGTGGGAGGAGGCCGAGATGGATCATCCACTCGGCACTTCTGGCTGAAGATGGTTCAGCCTTGTCTTTTGCACTCACGTGCTGGACTCCGCCATCATTGAGGATGGGGATGTTTACAGACCCTCCTCCTACCGTTAGTTGTTTAACTGCCCACCACCATTCACGACTGGATGCGGCAGGACTGCAGAGCTTTGCTTTTGCTCTATCATTTGAATTTATGCTGGTTTCTGCCCATCAGTTCAACCTTCAAACATCTATTCTATACACTTCCAGGACCGAGTAGCATCATGTTGCAGTAGTTGTTCATTTGCCCATTGGTCGCGCCCCTCGCGATCCATCGCTACGCGCGCTGCAGTGTATTCTAATTATTTCCCCAGCAAATTAAGGCGTAAATTCGCCACTGGAGGATCGGGGAGCCCAATGTTCCAATTTATTAACGCTCATCGCCAATATTGCTTTTGCAGTCAATTCCGAGCCAATATTTCACCCTCATATTTTGTATGTTTTATATTGATTAATTTTAAAATACATCTCACCATAATTTATTTACTTATTTTACCCCTGGATGCCCTAGGCTACACACCATCTCCCAGGTGAGAGGGCATAGAGATGACATGTTCTCAGCCCCTGATAATGCTGCTCTCCATCTGACCAGCAGGTGACACATGGCCTGCAATTACTTTTTAGGCGCTGTGGGAAAACACCAGACTTCAACAACAACTTGCATTTATATAGCACCTATAATGTAGTACAATGTCCCAAGGCGCTTCCCAGGAGCTTTATCAAACAAAATTTGACACTGAACCACATAAGGGCTCTGATATTAGAGTGGAGGCTGGATGGCAGGGGGGGGGGGGGGGGGGTGGGGGGGGGAGGCAGGGGGTGATTGGGCACGTGGGTAATCCGCCGAATAAAAAATGTCCATTTTCCACGCGATTGCAAGTCAATTGGAGCCACATAACGCGGCTTCCGTGTTTGCTGTCCGAAAGCTGCGCAGCTGGCGGACTGTGCACCCACATCACAGGCTGTCAGTTGGAGGAGCTCTATTTAAAGGGGCGGTCCTCTAATGGCTGTTTCTGGAGCAAACACCCACACACCACAATGGAGCAGCACAGGGGCAAGGCTGCTCCAAGATTCAATGCTGCCTCACTCCAGGTGCTGCTGGATGGGGTGAGGAGGAGGTGGGATGTGTTTTACCCGGCGGACGGGAGGAAGTGGCCTGCCTCTGTCACCAAGGCGGCCTGACTCGAAGTGGCAGAGGAGGTCACCAGAAGCAGCAACATATCCTGCACCTGGATCCAGTGCAGGAAGCACTTCAATGACCTAACGAGGTCAGCGAAAGTAAGTACACTTATTGATTTTCCTACATTCCGTCTTCCACATTACTGCCCCCACCCCCCAAGTCATTCTGCACAGCCAACACTACTCTATCACATCACTCCTCACACCCACTTAAGGCTCATCCTCAACTTACCTGCACTTCCTCACCTCCCCATTAGTCACCCCAACAATAGCACTCAACCCAATCCTCATACAATGTCATGGCTCTGTCTCATACTCACCCTCTGATACATCTCTTTCACGGTCAGCCGCTCCCAAACCAATGCATTCATCGGTGGGCCACGTCACCATCACTCACTCACAGGTCTGTACTTTCTCCCCTTAATCGGAGAAGAGAGCACAGAATGCATGCGAGAGGGTGAGTACCGGAGTAGGATCACAACAGATCATCATCCTCACAGACGCAGAGTAGGAGGCGCTGGAGCTCAGCCGAATCCTCGAGTGTCTGTCCCGTCGGAGATGCCGAGACTGGCACCCAACAAACGTCTGGTGACACAACTTTAACATTCATGGTACACAATATGAATTTATGTTAACATGCCTTGCCATCTTCAGAACCTTCGTATGTTCATCGCAACATGATACATCTGTGATGATGCTTAATATTGCCTTCTGTTCTCTTACAGGGCCTTCAGTGACCGATGTGACGGCAGAGGGTAATTTCTCAGAGGTCCTGCCAGCCTCTGACAGTACACCGTCACATCTCAGCAAGCCATCCACCAGCGCAGATACTCAACTCGGTGGGTCCTAGTCCTCAGTTAGCTGGGGCGGCATCTGATGAGTTAAGAACATAAGAACATAAGAAATAGGAGCAGGAGTAGGCCAATCGGCCCCTCGAGCCTGCTCCGCCATTCAATAAGATCATGGCTGATCTGATCCGAACCTCAAATTTAAATTCATGTCCAATTTCCTGCCCGCTCCCCGTAACCCCTAATTCCCTTTACTTCTAGGAAACTGTCTATTTCTGTTTTGAATTTATACGTGAGTTACCATACACGTGAGCACGAGCAGACACTGGTGGCAGGGACAGCTGCGGAGAGTCTGCATCGGTGGGAGCACTCCTCTCCAGGCTCTGCTCAGCTGGACGCAGATGCTGAACCCCGGCGGCCATCTTTTAAAAGGAGAATGATCGAGGGACAGCAGCACATTTGCGAGGTGCTGGAACAGGTGCCATGTGCACTCTCCACGATAGCGCAGAAGATGGAGGAGTCCAACGCCTGCATGAGTGGAATGGTGGCACAGGTATGGAAGGGAATCGCAGTTAGTGTCATGGTTAAGTGTGGGAATGTCTGCGATGGAGAGAAGGCTAGCCTCCATTGAGCTTCAAGCACGGCTCACAAATGAGTCCATTCAGACCCTGACAACAGCCGTTCGGATTCACAGTGAACAATATTCTGCCGCCTTAAACAGGCAGACAGATACACTAGCACCGGCCTTACAAGACTTCACACATGTCCTCCAAACTGTTGTCCAGCAGAGAGGTAGGAGTGATGTGGGCCTGGCCCAGGGGAGGGGGTAATGGCGAAAGGGGAAATGGAAGTGGGGACATCACTCAAAGCGCTCCACGTCTCACCTGTTGCCCCCCCTCTCAACCAGTACCCGCAATGCTGCCTCCTCTCCAGGTGGCCGAGAATGCCCCTGCATAGGTGCAGATGGAGCAGTCGTTGGAGGGACCCTCATGGCCTCCAAAACCCAGAGGGCATAGACCCAAAGCATCTAAGCAGTCAGGGCATGAACAAGAGCAACCTGCCACTACCTCTGCTGCAGCCACAGGGGATGCACCACGTAGAAGCAGTCAGAAGAGAAAGGCGAAGGTTTTGTAAGTACGAAGGTTGTGCACTAGGGTGTTTGACGGTTGGTCATTTTTTAAATTTATATTTGCTTTTTGTTCAACTCACATTAAATATTACGATTGTCACCACTACTGCCACATCTTGCCCATTCTTGACTGGCTTTTGTGATAGGGCCCTTTCATGTGGTTTACCATGAGCGGTGACACTTGATGCCACCCAGTGGGTCACTTTACAGTGGGTGTATGTGTAGTTGCAGGACTGTTTTGTGCAGGGAGGAGTGGGGGGGGGGGCTGGTGTGGGCGCTGCTCTTTCAGGTGGTGTGACGACTGGACTGTTCACACTTTCTGATGTTAGGAGAGCCTTTCACATATCAGTGACTCCCTGGTCTCACAAGCAGCCAGGTGAGCCGCTGCTCTGCCCATGGGTTCCTCCTCCTCCTCCTCTTCCTCCTCAATGTGGATGGGGCCTCCTCAAGCAGCACCCCTCTCTGTTGTTGCCCTCTGTGCTCATGTGCAGGTGCCTGTGGCACAGCACTGTGTTGTGGAGCTCCACGTGGCGGAGGTGGACGCCATGCCTGGCGAGGCTGGTGACGTTGCTCATCCTCGGATGTAGTGGTGAATGCAGCCATGGCGCCCCCCCATCCTGAAGGTGTGAGTTTGAGGGGGTCCGCAAAGTAGTTAAATAAGTTAGAACAGAAGAATTTTGAGAGGAAAGTAAGAATTTCAGTGAAAACACAAAGATCTTGCAGCCAAAACTTTGTCTGAAAGAACAGAGTGCCCTGCTGCAGTAAGTGACCTTTTCTCCCCATCTGTCAAATAAGCATTTGAATGTCTCACTGGCTGCTGGCTGAAACATGTCTGTTGCAAGATGGAGTGTTTCCCACAGCAGGGGAAACATGCTGAGGATGCTTCAAAATCGCACCCCTGCCTCAAAGTGGAGAAAATTAAATAGTTCAACTGCTTAAACTATCTAAACAACTGTCTTAACTGTCATCCCACAGACTTTATTTGCCGGTGGGTCTTCGGCATTCGGGAGGCGTGCACACACACCCAGACGTGTCAGTGGGGAACCCAGAAGTCTGCGGGTTGGATCCGGGTTCCGAACCTGAATGGGATTTCCCCGCTTTTCGGAGCCCCCCCACCCCGGCCCCTAACGCACCTGCAATTTCCCGGGAAAATTGAGCCCAAGGAGATATTAGGACAGGTGACCAGAAGCTTGGTCCAAGAGATAGGTTTTAAGGAGCATCTTAAAGGCAGAGAGAGAGGTGGAGAGGTTTAGGAAGGGAATTCCAGAGCTTCGGGCCTCGGCAGCTGAACGCTCGGCCACAAATGGTGATGAAAATCAGGAACGTCCAAGTAATCACAGGTGAGAGCCTGAGTTCTATCCCTTTGTGCACATAGTTACACTTAAGCACCAATGCTGTGATTCATCACATCACCTCACAATACTTTTTAAATCCTCAAAGTTGCCTCTTTTAATCCCCCCCAACACATGGTGGCTGATCGTCTCTTCCAAATAGCAGGCAAGCCAGCCGCTGTCTGGCGGTGTATGAAAATTGGAGCAGCAACAATTCATCATAAGTACAATCAATAAATCAATATAATCTGCTATTGACAGAAAATTAAACAATCATCTACTCAACCTGTCTTCAATGGAGACAGCACACACTTGGCACAGTGCCACAGAAGGCACATCTCATCCAGTTGTTCACCTCCTGCTCAACGGAAGACTATTGACATAGCTGAGACAACAAAAGAAACCCTGAAATGCATTTGTGTTCAATTTATTAGCTGGACACTTGGGATATGTACCGTCTGAAACAAATTGTAAATTGAATAAGCTTTTCAACACGATGTCAACACGTTAGTGTGTAAAAGACTGAATGCATTCAAACCAGGAAGCTGTGTCATTTTTATGAGGGATTAAATGTATTTGATTAATCATTTCAACAACGGTCAGGGAATTTAATTACCAAATCTCCTGGCCAACACAAGCCTGGTTAAAATGCACTGAGATAGTAGTCGGTTTTCTTTATGAGGATGCCCCACAAAGTAGCTCGGTTACAAATTGTTAGAAGTCGTCATTGGTAACAATGAGGCAGTGTGTCAGTCAGCTATTGAACTTCAGAAAACAAAAATGAAGAGATTCATAGCACCTCTCCAGACCCACTGAATCAATGAGGATTGCATGTGTTTGTCGGAACACTTGCTTATCCTTGCTTAGGTGTCAGCTGTGGCTCAGTTGGTAGCATTCCGACCTCTGAGTCAGAAGGTTGTGGGTTCATTTCCCACCCAAGAGACTTGAGCACAAAATCTAGGCTGACCCTTCAGTGCAGTACTGAGGGAGTGTTACACTGTTGGAGGTGCCGTCTTTCGGATGAGACGTTAAATCAATGCTCCATCTCTGCCCTCTCAGGTGGACGTAAAAGATCCCATGGCACTATATTGAAAAGGAGCAGGGAGTTCTCTTTGGTGTCCTGGCCAATATTTATCCCTCTTCCAACACCACTGAAACAGATTATCTGCTCATTTATCACATTGCTGTTTGTGGGACCTTGCTGCGTGCAAATTGGCTGCTGCGTTTCCTACATTACAACAGTGACTATGCTTCAAAAGTACTTCAAAGCGCTTTGGGATGTCTTATGGTCATGAAAGATGCTATTTAAATGCAAGCCTCTCTTTTAAAACAACATTGCTTGGTTTAGTTATGTTGCCGGCCACTTATCTAACTATTGGTCACAAGATTCACTGAGGACAGTTTTTCAATGTAATGGCCTTTCCCCGTGGTCAGCTGCTTCTCGTTTGTTCCACTCGACTCGGAGCCTTTTTATGTCACATTCAAGGATTCACTAGATCTCACTCTAACCACCTGTCTCTCTGGTGCCCAGTGCTTTAACTGTTTGGTTCAACTTCACATACTTTCAGTTCTGGTTGCCTCTGTTCTGACCGTCACACATCATTTATTTTAATGTTCTGGACTGACATGCTCGCAATCAATCTTTATCATTTGAAAAAGCACCATTATAAGTTATTACCGTATCACAATTTATTGTCCACTGTTCAACCACACTTGGGCTTTTGGATGCTTTGACATGATATTGCAAGGTGAGACAACAAATTATGCTTCATATATTGTCATTTTAAACAAATTTAAAATAGTAACAGTGAAGACTTTAAAGGATCGCAGGTTAATGTGAGCTCGTAGTTCCAAAGAAACAAAGTTTTGGGTGACTGCTGTCTGCACAATGAAACCCACTTACACCAATGTACTTCGCAATGAAACTGCGGGATATGTGAAAAGCCTTTTTCGATTGTACAATTTGAAAAACACTGGTTTCTGTTCCTCTTCACAGGCAGGTCATGAAGACAAGAGAAGGGGTCAAAGCAGCAGAGCCTAGGAGAGGCGAAAACTGTAAGCACAGTCAACCTGCACAGCGCTTATGCGTCACTTAGTGTCTCCTTATAGAGAAGAGTTGGCCGAGGGCAGGAAGATGATCATCTGCCCGTCTCTCTTTTTGTTGGGAAATGACATCGACGTGCAGGATATAGAGCGGAAGAAAAACAAATTACATGGGAAAAATTAAATGCAGTGCTAAAGCATTTAATAGTATTTATATCATCACAACCCTGTGATGTGAAGCTCAAAGAAGATACAAAACCAGCACAATCAAAAGAATAAACCCCTATTGCATCGATTTCAATTCCAACAGCCTCGTAGTTAAGCTGCAGAATCAAACTGTGTTCCCTCTAAGGACTGTTGGTTTGCGATCCACCCCTTAATAAATATTCAGTCTCCTACAATTCCCGATAGGGAACACTGATCACCATACCTTCACGTCAGGGTGTTGTGTATTCAACATAACTATAGACAGAAATGATAAATTCTAAAGGCGGCTATTTGTAAGAAGGCTACCATAATTATGCCGTAGCAAGGGATTTAACTCAATGCCTTTATGCTGCAAGAAATATGCAAAATTATACAAATTACCTGATTCCCTTAAAGCTTTAAACTGTGAATCAAAGGTGATCAGTATTTGAAACAGTCTCTAAAATACAGATTGCTAAACATGTGTGACAGTACACTCTGGCTGATTTCAAGTCATAATTTAAATCATTTCACATCTTTTTGTTACATCCGGTCACAGACCTCAACAAACCCACAACTGAAGTGGAATAACATTCTCTCCAAGTCAAGCTTGGAATTCCTTGACCTTTGAGTTAATGTTTTGATATGCTCTTTGACCAGCACAAATGTAAACACGATTCACACATTGTTCTACACTAATACCTCTACTATCCCCTGCTTTTCAACCCTTTCCTGCTCAGTAACTTGTCTCTGTATTGTACTCCTTGTTATATTTTCATTTTCTCTAGTAAAAAACACAGTTTTGGTTCCTCATTTACCTCGATTTAAAAAAAAACACTTATTTTGGTTCCTCATTCATCTTGATTTCTTTTAATAAAACTCACTTCGTGGTGCAAGTTCAGCAGGAGGCCAGCTAATAATAAAAGGCTTTCCTGCTTTAGATTGGAAACCGTACACGCCCCTGATGGCTTAGTAGCTAAGTGTACCACCTGGTGTGTTACTGAGCTGTACAGATCAGAAGGTCTTGAGTTCTGTGTTGGAGTTGGTTAATGTCAGCTGGGGTGCTCCGATTGCTCACAGTGCCTCAGGGTTAGGGAGGTGAAATTTCATTTGGGATTCCTGCTTCCTGATTGCTATCCAGTGACCCCCCGCTGGATAGTGAGCACGTGTGAAAATCAGAATCTGGTTCAGCTTCTATGCGCCCAACCCCCCCCCCCCGCCTTGATTGAATAGCCTGAAAACACTCGCCTTTAAGGCTCACTGATGAGGAGTGGTCACTTGGGTGAGGTACGATAGGGTTTGCTGGTATTCATGGAACCATACCCCAGCATGTGTCAACACCAGCGGAACGGGAGCAGGAGAGAAACATTGAAATAAAACACTCTACATCATGGGGGAGGAGGAATGAACAAATTGGACAACTATGCCCAAGCATTGATTTTAAAATTCTCATTGTTGTTTTCAAATCCCTCCATGGCGACACCCCTCCCGATCACTGTAACCTCCTCCAGCCCTACAATCCTCCGAGATCTCTGCGCTCCTCCAATTCTGGCCTCTTGTGCATCCCCAATTTTCATTGCTCCACCATCGGCAGCCATGCCTTCAGCTGCCCAGGTTCTAAGCTCTGGAATTCACTCCCTAAATCTCTCCACCTCTCCTCTTTTAAGATGCTCCTTAAAACCTACCTCTTTGACCAAGCTTTTGGTCACCTGTCCTAATATCTCATGTGGCTCAGTGTCAAATTTTGTCTAATAACGCTCCAATGAAGCGCCTTGGGACATTTTACTATGTTAAAGGCGCTATATAAATACAAGTTGTTGTTCTTGCTCCTCAACATATTTTAGCTATGGTCAAATTTTCATCAGTATTTCAAAGTCACGGGGAATGGCACAATTCTTGCTGTCAGGGATTAAGTCTTATTAAGGATCAATGAGCTTTTCTGTTAACTGTAATGGAGCCTTAAACAGAAACTGGGAAAAATTTGTTGCAACAGAGTTGGAAATTGTTTGTATGCAAGTCTTCACTGCACTGGCAACATTTTGTATGTGTATAATATATATTAAAAAAATACCTCTTGCAACTCAGGAGTGTACGATTATACCTTGTACTTTGTCTCCATTGAGCTGAAACCAAGTACTGAGGTGAGTTTGGAGGAAGGCAAAGTCTATGAAGGTGGGTCAATTACAGAACCAAATGGGCATCAGATTCAGCCAAATGTATTATGTAAATCTGCCATCTGCTTGAAATATTAAATAGCTCAGCGAATCAAAACATAAGCTGTACTCTGTACACTTTCAGCCTCCCATTGCTGAGTCTAAAGCTATGATGTCAGTGATGGCTTAACTTGGGGGATTAGGAAAATAGGAACAGGAGTAAGGCCATTCAGCCCTTCGAGCCTGTTCTGCCATAATATTAGATCATGGATGATCTGTACCTCAATTCCATTTATCCACCTTTTCTCCATATCCTTTGATGCCTTTACCTAACAACAATCTATCACGGTTTTGGAAATTTCAATTGACCCAACATCCATTGCCTTTTGGGGGGGAAGAGAGTTCCACATTTCCAATACCTTTTATGTGATAGAATACTTCCTGATTTCACTCCCAACTTATCGAGTTCTATCTTTAAGATTCTGCCCTCTTGTTCTTGATACTTCTACCAGAGAAAATAATTTCTCTTTACCTACCCTATAGAATCCCTTTATCATTTTAAACACCTTCATTAGATCACTCCTCAACCTTTTAAATTCAAGGAACTACAAACCAAGTGTATGCAACTTGCCCTCATCATTTAACCCTTTAAGCCCTGGTATAAAGCAAGGTCCCACAAACTGCATTGTGATAATGACCAGATCATCTGTTTTTTTAGTGATGATGGTTGAGAGATAAATATTGGCCAGGACACCCCTGCTCTTCTTCAAAATAGTGCCATGGGATATTTTACATCCACCTGAAAGGACAGACCTCTGACAATTAGCTTCTAATGGATCTCAGGATCCTATTTGCGGCACTTAGACTTTATGGCCTTAAAGGGATACACCACCACCTTAGAAGCAGGATACTATATTGTGTGTCATTTGGTACATAATTTGTAATAAAACAGCATATTCAGTGGCTTACGGTGAGTGATGCCAAGGGAGATCTGCTAGTTTAATAAATGTCTTTGAAATACATGATTATCAATTCTCTGATCACCATAGATGTGTTTTAGTTATATGTTCTCACACTGACCTGGCTTCATAGAAAAATGATGTTTGTTATTTGATACCATTACAGCTCTCCTGACTAGAAAATTCACCATGAAGGAAAACCTTATGATAAAGTGGAACCTGACGTTCGATATTAATCAAAACCTGTCAGCTCTTTGTTTTTAAAAAAATGTATAGCTTCTCCAATTTTTTCTTACCTTCTCATCAGTCAATCCCTAAAGACTGGACTGCCGCATAGCTTCTGCCTACAGAGCGTACCCATGGCTTGGTGAATTTATCCAGTGAGCAGCTGATCCATACAGAAGGTTCCTAGGTTTGATGCCCAATTTTTGCGATCTAGCTGATTTCGGCCAGGGCAATGGTTAAGGTGGTACAATTAGCCCCAGCATCCCTGGTGCTGATAACACCAAGGTCGAGGATTCGTTCCCTGTACGGGCCATTAGGTGTTTGCGGAACAAGCTCGAGGGGCTGAATGGCCTACTCCTGTTCCTATGTTTCTTGGTGAAGGGGGCAAAAAACCCAGCCCAGATTCCCACTCCAGATCGCCATCCAGTGGCTCCCGCTGGAAATGTGGTTTCACGGACATCTGGTAAGGATAGATTTAGAGTAAGACGCGATGCTCCTCATGGTAAAATAGTCTGGTAGCATTAACTGTCATCCCTATCACATGAATAATGGCCAAATGGGCAAAGCACCAGGGAGTGACTGTCATCTGTAGAGCCACACCCCAGGAAGGCATCAACATTTCCAAAAGAGATGGGGAAGGAAGATAATTGCTCAGAAATACGGGGCGGGGGGGGTGCATCAGCTTAAGAGGCAAATAAAAAGGTGGAGGATATTATATTACACAATATGAAGAGCATACTATGGAAAATAAAGATGCAGCTCTGACATTGCTTCAATAACTCTGAAGATTAAGAAAACTAGTCTACAGCAAAGGAAAAATAGCACACAGCTGCTGTAGTCTCTAATTGTGTTTTAACAATTTCAACTCATTGAAAGTTGCTTATCCTACCCAACTGATTTTCAATTAAAAATGCACATGCAGATATATTTGGCATTCTCCCCGAGCCTATAATTCTTCTTGATTGGCAACACCTTGCATTGAGGTCAACCCAAAGATCTGCAATTAAAAATTCACGTGGGAGATATATGTGCTATCTTCCACAGAAAGTTGTCCAATTACCCTTTCCGTGTTATTTTTCATTCTCATATATTTAAGGTTTTAATCTCAATAAAGTATCAAACTAGCTGACTGCATTGATATATTTCACATATGTAGGGATTAAACTCCCTCTATATTTTTCCTTATGGTTTTCCCAGGCAAAGCAACAATTGGGGGTGAGAGGGACAAGTGGATGGCCTGCTCCAAAGCCTTTGTCAGTGGTGTTCTGAATCAGGTGCTAGGAGGTGTCTGTGACTGACTCATCACAACTCTCCTGATTTTCCCCTCCATCTCTATAGGGTGGCCACTGGCCTCTAATAAGCTCCTCTCTATAGGATATGACTGAGACTGCAAACTCAGCAGAGTAAAGGGTATTGGAACTGTTTATTAGCCCCTTTACGCATCAGTATGCCAACATTGGATTACCTGTAAGAATTCTGTATTTTCCTCATAACCATTGCCTAACATGTATTTTTAACACAAAAAAACAAGCGAGGATCTTGGATGTTTTGAAAAAGAAAATGCCTACTTTAATAGAAGTTCAACTTTATTCTCCTTTGGTTAAAGACTATAATTAGGCTGTTAAAAATGACCTGCTTAAATGCAGTTTCTACTTTAGTAAATGCAAATTTCTTATTAATTGACATAAATTAACAATGATTAATTAGCCAATTACTATTTTAAATATAGATTAATAAACATGTCAAATCTTCAGACAGATGAAACATTTCTGAACCACATTATTTGTAATGCACTATCTCCAAGCATAGTTTAAACAAGGGAAGCAAAATTAATTTGAAATCCCACATACGTTGTGTGTTTATTAATCTATCGTTAAAATAATGTCTACGGGAGCAGTAAGTTCCCAAATGCTTAAATTAAAAGCCGTTTTAGGTACGTATTAATTCCATGCTGACACACAGCGGTTTATTTGGTGATGGGATTGTCTCCTTCCTCCCCCAATTTTTGTTCTTTTCTCTGGGTCACTCTACACCAGAGGGAGATCAGCAGATGATCTCCTTTCAAGACCCTACTGATGCCACCCTTGAGCTGACTGCTCACTAAGGTGCCATGGTAACCCAGGTGATTCAGCTGCTGGTCCCTTCCTCCCCCATTGAGGTGATTGGCATCTGCTTAGCACCTTCCCCTGACGTAACTGCCAAGATCACAAGACAGAGGCATAAGGAAGTCCATTCGATCCTTCTATCTCATTCATTCATCCATCCATCCATCCATCCAGAAAGATGTTATAGCTCCCCCATTACAGTATAGAACTGTTTTAAATGATTCTAGTTTTTCCCTCCTCTTTCCCCCCACCCCCACCACTCCAAACCCTGAAATACATTCTATGTGATCGCTCTGTGTGCAGAACATCCTGACATCAGTCCTAAATTTCATTACTTTTAACCTGTACCTCTTGTCCTACTATCACATTCCACTTTGAGGTAAAGTTCCAGATTTACTTTTTCCTCACCATTTACTATCCCTATAAGATCATCTCTCAATTGCCTCTTTTCAAGTTTCTCCAGTCTTTCCTTATAACTCACTCCTCTGATGCTGGGAACAGTCTCAAGACTCTTCTCTGCTCCACGTCCAAGGCTTAAATTTCTCCTTTGGGCCATAGCTCTTCTGTCTCAATGACCAGAACTAGACACAATACTCAAGGTGTTATCTGACCAGAGCACTCTACCGTTTAAGCACGACTTCCTCGAATTTGTTCTGGGTATATAGTTCAGCATTCTATTTGCTTTATTGATTGCTGTTCCACAGTGATTAACCACATTAAGTGCCGAGTCTCCTAAAACTCTTGGACCTCTTTCAACTTCTCAGTTAGTTATTTCAACACCATTCATGGAATACTTAGCTGCCCAATTTTTCTTCCTTTGTGCAGAATTTTACACTTGTCCGAATCAAATTTAATTTCCACTTGTTCCACATGCTTACATATTTTGTCCAACTCATTTTGTAGTTTCTGTGCTGCTTCCTTAGATTAAACTGCCCCTAACAGTTTGGTCTAGCCTGAGATCAAAACTCACCACACACACAACTGCAGGCATGAATCATATCCTATGTTGATGCAGTAATGCCTGACACTTTCGCATTGCCAATATTAAACCGCATTTCTAAAACAATGACCTAGTATTAATGGCTGTCTTTTCTGCACAGTCAGAAGCAAATCCCTTCCCCCTTCTTGTATCTCTGTTCTGCCAGATTAATTACACTGAAGCAGACAGGTAGTGGTAGTGAATAAATTGTTATTAACAGTGCACCACAGGATATTATAGAAAGCAAAAAAGTATCATTAAATTTCATCAATTTTCTTTCAAATATATCCATTCTCAGAAAAACACAATCTAATGAAACAATTGTGACAAAAGTGTGAAAAGCATTGAATGTAAGTTTTTTCCCCAAATGCCCAAGGGAGAATCTGAGCTCGACTTACCGATATGATCAGACATGTCTCATTATAACTAATGCAGCAAACTTGTGTGCTGCCTGTCTGAAAGCCAGCTACTCTGGCATCTATAGATGCCAAGCACAATATCTCTCCTCAGTTACAACCTTTTTAATTCCTAAAGTCCTGCTCTTTTTCCATTATTTTGTCTATGGACATAGTCTACTTAACTTAATACATATATATGCTTAACCACTTATTATTTGCTTAATATGTTGGCCATCAAATTGATTCTGATCTGTTTATTAGTAGGCATTAAAAATCTCTATTCGTCTAATTGGCAAGATAACAGAACACACTAATACGTGAGCCAAAATATCATAACATACAGTCTTTCTTGTTTTCTTTCGAAGTCATGTTCAAGGTTCCCACTTCTGCCTCTAAACGTGTTTGCTCCAATTATGATTGGCTGGTTGCCTGGTTCAAGCTAGTTTACAGCACACTGAAGTGACTGCCCAATTCTGCCTCTATCAGTTGTTTGGTGCATCTGCTGACAGCTGACTAACTGACTTGACATATGTCATTGGTGGAGGCTTGGAAGGATCAGGCGTAAGAATTGCTTGGGAAGAGCCATCCCTGTGATACGGATTGTCTGCAGGTTGGTCCTCAAAAGATGGCATAGACTTTTAGTGAAGTAGATAGGTCAAAATCAGGTCTCCTATGAATGCGGATCCTGGGGTAAAGGTGAGTGTGTACATAATGGCGAGGTACAGTCTCACCTGCCTTTTTTTGTTCCCTCAGGAGCTTCCTCCTCCAAGTCTAAGAGCACCACTGGAACCCCCAAAAGAATTCACACTCTGCCCACTTTGGTTGCTGTGAGCAAAGTAGATTATAAGAAATGGGTTGGGAAATAAAATTCTTGCAAAGCAAAAAATCAGAACCATCCTCAAAAATACCAGCTTCTTATTTTGCTGCAAAATGTGTCCAGCATGTCTGATCTATATTCTGTACTCCTGGCCAGCAAGCCAGTTCTTGGAATTCATCTTCCTTAGATGATATATTTTTGGCTGTGCAAATTGTTTATGTCCTCCTGCTTTAATTTGTATGACTGCTTTCCTTACACATTGAGATTATAAAACTATTTTCACACAACAACTGCAAAATGTGGGGAGGGGAGAAAGCGAGGAGGAAGGAGGGTGAAGGAGAGAGAGTGGAGACAATCTCGAAATGAGAAAGAAAACCAGCAATAGTCAGATGGGTAAGCAGGGCCAAGAAGCTAGAGCTTTGAATTCAAAACATTAGTCCATCAAGTCTCCCACTGTTCTAGGATTATTAGTCCAGTATCATAGCTACTACACTAATTGTACTGTCTGGTGGTCCAGCTCTCAGGCTTCCATAAGCACTGCTGTGAACCAGCTGACTTGTGAAAGAGTAGCCAGGTGATAACTGTTCTGCCATGACCCCAAAGCCTCCCTCAATCTACCCTTCTCCTACAGATCTACAGGCTTTTAGAACACATGTATGATGCTGCCTAGCCTCTACTTCTCAATTTATCTCGTCTTCGTTCCTACACGTATTCTACTGTCAGGGTGTCCTGCACTAAAGCTTCTTTTACATTGTTCTTTTAATTTGGACTTCTGGGGGGTAATTTTAACCCCAAAGAACGGGCAGGTTGGGGGCGAGTGGGAGGTTAGAGTAGCAGCTTTTTGAAGCGCGGCTGCAACCCGGCTCCAACGCGTCCATTCCGGGTTTAACCCGGGTGTGTTTGGATACACGCGCACATTCAAAACCTGGAAGTCCCGTCCCCCCTTAATGCCGGCAGGTGGATTGTTAAAGGGGTAATTTACCGAGTTGAAATACTTGAGGTGGGTAATTTTTTGTAGATTCTGAAACTGAAACGAATTTTATAACCTGCATGGGTTTCCCAAGGCCTCTCAATCTTGCCAGTAAAAAAGAGGCGGATCATGAGGTAAGTGCCTTTATTGCACTGCTTGTGGGCCCGGGGGAGCAGGAGTGCTTCAACCAGGCCCAACAAGCTTACCTGCCACGATCGGACCCCCACGATCGGCCGAGGGCTCCTGATGTCAGACCACTCCCCACCGATGGCCAAGACCGGCCCAGATGGGAGAACCCCCCTCCCTACCTCCAACTCTTCTGGTGACTCGATTATCTCCTGGCCCGTGATCTTCTCCACAGCCACCTACTACCCACCTCCCACCACGCCGTTCTCCACCTCCGGCATCAGACACCGCCCGCCCCCGCCCCCCAGATGTCCTCCAGGGCCCATGATCTCTCCCTCCCTCCCTCGTCTCCGATTCCCAGCTGCTTTCCCTCCCAACAGCCAGCCAGCCGTCAATCTGGCTGCATGTCGCGTGGGAAACCCGGAAGCAAAAATAATTGCTTTCAATTGAATTGTGATCACAGATTCCTTCGCACTTAACTCACTTCTGGGTTTCTCACACAAATATCTACCCACCCGCTTAGTTCCCGGCTCCAGGTCCAAATCAAGCCCCTGGGAGTCCAATATCCGTAAGCCAGCTCCCAACGTTTATGCTGTTTAATCTGCTTGCTGTAACAGGGTCTACAAATCCTCTGCTGGGCTCTGGGGGGAAAATGGATTAACACCATTAATGATGGGAGCTGGCTCACAGATGCTAGGCTCCTAGGCCTGGATTTTTATTCGGAGCCGTGGAGAGAGTGGGGGGAGGATTTATGGACAGTAAACCCGGAAGTATGGGTTTCCCGGGCGTCCTGAAAGCGGATGCCAGATAAGTCTGACATCGGGGGTCTTGGTATGGGGCGGTGGGGGGGGGGGGCGGTGTTTGAGACATTGGTGGGGGGGGGGGGTGTCGGCTGATTGTTGGGGGTCAGATCACAGCAGGTGAGCTTCTTGGGCCTGGAGGAAAGATTCCTGCTCCCCCTGGCCCACAAGCAGTGCAATAAAGGCACTTACCTGTTGATCTGGGCCTTCCTGCCTCCTCTTACATGGAGAGAATCACAAGGCCCGGGAATCCCGGCCCCCAGAGATTTAAAATAATAAAGCTATAAAATGGATGCCTGCAGCCTCCTTAAAAGATTTTACTGACCGACCCACCTCCTGAGAGCGGGTTGGTTGCTGGCCCCCCCAACCCGCCTCCATTAAAACCGGAAGTGGGCGGGTTGGAGGCGGGTCTTAGATTTTAACAATTTTTACCTCCCCACCAGCCCCCAACCCACCCGCCCTTGGGGATTAAAATTACTCCTCTAGAATCCCAATTTAAAAAAAAATAAAAGCAGGTAAAGGGCCTTGGTCCTTCAGCTAGATTTCTCAATAATAAAAAAAAGACACATTCGCTCCCTTCTGTGGAGAAGTACCGTTTCTCCATTCAGTACTTTCCCATCCACAATGACAAAAGCTGGGAACTCAGTGAAGTAGGAGAATCAAGCCATGGTCTCCTTCTCCAGGATAGGAGCATGGGGATCCGCAATCCACAGCAACACCCACGGTTGCCCCCTTGCCCCTGCACTTTCTTATTAATATTCCCAAGGGACCATTGAAACAAAAGACTAACCCCAAGAGATTTTCTCATTTTTTGATGTGACACTACAACCTGATGATGACCACCCTGTGAAAGGCACTTCCATTGAAGATGCTAACTTGGGCCCCACTGACAGTTTGGTCTAGAAACTGCAAATTTACACAATGTAAACAGACTCAGAGCAATTCAAAAGGGGCCTGACATCTGGCAGTTTTTGGGATGGGATCTCAGGGTCCAGTGGTACTTTGAGAGGAATCTAGGGGGATAAGGAGGGAATTCTGGGGTCTAGCATCTCTGTGGTGATGGATTCTGGGGGCATTGGAGTAGCTCCCATGATCTAGGATTGCTGCGAGTGGAGTCCAAGGGTCTGGAAGCACTGGAGAAGTAGGTTCCAGAGTCTTGGGAGCTTTGGCAGTATTTGTGGGCAGGATCTCAAAGTCTCGAGGGGAAGGGGAAGGTCCACAAAAATGGACATGATTTGTTGTTGGCTGCTTTCAGACCATCAGGCACCCCACTGCATATCCTGACTCATCCATGACCCCTTATGGACTGGCAGGGACTCCTCCCCCCTCCAACACACCACAGCTTTGTCCATTGTTAGCTAGTTTCTGCCCTAAAGCAGTAAGTCCACTATTAGCGTGTTTACTAACTTGCACAATATTTAATTTGTTTATAAGATGTTAAGGGGAACAGATAGGGTGTCATAGAGTTATAGAGTTATACAGCACGGATAGAGGCCCTTCGGCCCATCGTGTCCGCGCCGGCCATCAGCCCTGTCTACTCTAATCCCATATTCCAGCATTTGGTCCGTAGCCTTGTATGCTATGGCATTTCAAGTGCTCATCCAAATGCTTCTTGAATGTTGTGAGGGTTCCTGCCTCCACAACCCTTTCAGGCAGTGAGTTCCAGACTCCAACCACCCTCTGGGTGAAAAAGTTCTTTCTCAAATCCCCTCTAAACCTCCCGCCTTTTACCTTGAATCTATGTCCCCTTGTTATAGAACCCTCAACGAAGGGAAAAAGCTCTTTAGTATCCATCCTATCTGTGCCCCTCATAATTTTGTACACCTCAATCATGTCCCCCCTCAGCCTCCTCTGCTCCAAGGAAAACAAACCCAATCTTCCCAGTCTCTCTTCATAGCTGAAGCGCTCCAGCCCTGGTAACATCCTGGTGAATCTCCTCTGCACCCTCTCCAAAGCGATCACATCCTTCCTGTAGTGTGGCGACCAGAACTGCACACAGTACTCCAGCTGTGGCCTAACCAGTGTTTTATACAGCTCCATCATAACCTCCTTGCTCTTATATTCTATGCCTCGGCTAATAAAGGCAAGTATCCCATATGCCTTCTTTACCACCTTATCTACCTGTTCCGCCGCCTTCAGGGATCTGTGAACTTGCACACCAAGATCCCTCTGACCCTCTGTCTTGCCTAGGGTCCTCCCATTCATTGTGTATTCCCTTGCCTTGTTAGTCCCTCCAAAGTGCATCACCTCGCATTTTTCCGGGTTAAATTCCATTTGCCACTGTTCCGCCCATCTGACCAACCCATCTATATCGTCCTGCAGACTGAGGCTATCCTCCTCGCTATTTACCACCCTACCAATTTTTGTATCATCAGCGAACTTACTGATCATACCTTTTACATTCATATCCAAGTCATTAATGTAGACCACAAACAGCAAGGGACCCAGCACCGATCCCTGTGGTACCCCACTGGCCACAGGCTTCCAGTCACAAAAACAACCTTCGACCATCACCCTCTGCCTTCTGCCACTAAGCCAGTTTTGTATCCAAAGTGCCAAGGCACCCTGGATTCCATGGGCTCGTACCTTCTTGACCAGTCTCCTGTGGGGGACTTTATCGAAGGCCTTACTGAAATCCATGTATACCACATCCACTGCGTTACCCTCATCCACACGCCGAGTCACCCCCTCAAAAAATTCAATCAAATTAGTCAGACATGATCTTCCCTTGACAAAGCCATGTTGACTATCCCTGATTAATCCTTGTCTAATTTTGTCCTTCAGAATTTTTTCCAATAATTTTCCTACCACTGATGTTAGGCTCACTGGCCTGTAGTTCCCCGGTTTTTCCCGACTCCCCTTCTTGAATAATGGTATTACATTAGCGGTTCTCCAGTCCTCTGGCACATCCCCTGTGGCCAGAGAGGTTCTGAATATATGTGTCAGAGCCCCCGCAATCTCCTCCTTTGCCTCACACAGAAGCCTGGGATACATTTCGTCCGGGCCTGGGGATTTATCCATTTTTAGGCCTGCTAAAACCGCCAATACCTCCTCCCTCTCGATGTTAATATGTTCGAGTATATCACAGTCCCCCTGCCGTATTTCTATGTCTACATCGTCCTTCTCCATAGTGAAAACAGATGCAAAAAATTCATTTAGAACCCCTCCTACATCTGCCGGCTCCACACACAGATTGCCATTTTTGTCCCTAATGGGCCCTATTTTTCCCCTAGTCATCCTCTTACCCTTAATATACTTATAAAACATCTTAGGATTTTCCTTTATTTTGCTCGCCAGTGTTATTTCATGGCCCCTCCTTGATCTCCTAATTTCTTTTTTAAGTATCCCCCTGCACTTTTTGTACTCCTCTAGGGCTTCCTCCGTCTTTAGCCTTTTGTATCTGCCAAAAGTGGATAGAGAGAAACTATTTCCGCTGGTTGGGGATTCTAGGAGTAGGGGGCACAGTCTAAAAATTAGAGCCAGACCTTTCAGGAGTGAGATCAGAAAACATTTCTACACACAAAGGGTGGTCGAAGTTTGGAACTCTCTTCCGCAAACGGCAATTGATACTAGCTCAATTGCTAAATTTAAATCTTAGATAGATAGCTTTTTGGCAACCAAAGGTATTAAAGGATATGGGCCAAAGGCAGGTATATGGAGTTAGATCACAGATGAGCCATGATCTTATCAAATGGCGGAGCAGGCACGAGGGGCTGAATGGCCTACTCCTGTTCCTAAACAATTTTCCATAAAAAGAACCTCAAAACAACCATTCACCATTAATGCAATTTCCTATTTAAAATAAAAACTTTTCTTTATCTTTAAGCCTTTCTCTGAAAATGAATAGTTTTAATTGAATTTAGAGCCAAAATGAAGTGGGAGGAGCTTGATGTGATTAACGTTGCCCTCAGCCAATCAGGAAAAACTTGATAATTGAAATTCATTTCCCGGCCAAGTTTAAATCATTTTTTTTCGAACAAAAAAAAAATTCCTCTACATTTTTTTCCACATTTCAATAAATAGTCTTTGATTTGCTTTCCAGATGCCAACACAAGAAAGTACATGGGCCGCTAAACTGTCTTGCAGGTAATAATTGCACAGTTCCTCATGGAAAAACAGCGATTTTATTATTTTAAATGGGGAAACTTGCCTGAAGTAAAGCTATTAGAATTCAGTCTCCAGTTAGTTTTGAAATCTTTTTGGTAACGAGCAAAAAAAAAATTACATAAATCCTCTCAGAATGAGGGAAACACTTCCACCAACTCAGAGAAAGCAACTGATGCATGCTAGGAAATTTGACAAGTACATGCTCAGAATATACAATTGTCATTGGTAAGTGACTTCAATTCATGTAGAGGAAAAAAAATGTCCAACTGAACATTTTCCTCTCGACTAAACATAGTGAACACATTACAGAAACAAAAAATTGATTTCTGCCCCTAGGTGATAATTGGGCAGAAAATTTATTACAATTGTCCCCGAGTAACAGAGAACTTTTGATGTGAGTTCTTTGAAAGAATAGTATAGAAATTTAAAAGAATTATAATAGGACTTTGATCCTCCATTCGCTTTAATAGACACAGCTCAATTGTAGGCCCATTCGATTGTATGAAAGCACCCAAGTCCTAGATTACTCAACTCAAAAGAAGTTACTAAAAAAATAACTTATTGAACACATGAGCAGTAGCTCCTGCAGACTATTAGCCTGTCTCTGAAAAGACTGGGTTTAACTGACACCGAAAAGCAGAGTCTTCTGATGTGACAATGCAAGGGACAATTCAAAAAACAGCAATCGTTATTGTAGGTCTGCATCATTACAAATCCAAAACTATGCTGTGTCCCAGAGCCGGATTACTAATTCTTGAGGTCTTAGGCACCAAGAACATTCGCCCTGTCTCCGTCCCCTCCTCCATCCTGCACCCCGTCCCCTCCCCTCCCCTCCCTCCGCACAATCCTCCCCGATCCATTAAATCACAAACCTGTCGTGAAGTGCATGAAGAAATAGGTCTGTAGAATGTTTACGCACTGCACTAATAACAAAGCAAATCATCTCACAATATACCACCCTTAAATTAAATTGATCCAGCAGTTGTGTGCAGCTTTTCTGCATTATGGTGAGTTTTATCAGGGGCCCGCATTTGACTTGAGCCCCTGGGCACCGGCCTCATATTTGACCGGGGCCCCTGGGCACGGGCCCTGTCTGTTAAGCTGCCCCTGCTGTTTCCAGCTACGTGAATGATTGGTGAGAGAGACTGATAAAATAATTGCTTTGAATAAGGAGTTTAAAAGTAAACGGAGAAAGCTGTCTTGTCAAGTGATGGGCCCATCTTCAGATTTGAAGGGGAACCAAAATGAAGAAAACCCAATCAAAAACAAATTAAAATTAATTTTTAAAAATGTTAAAAAGACAGAATTAAACACAATTAAATGTTAAACATTCTGATGAAGGGTGCCATCTGGAAAATTAATCTATGTTTTTCCTTCAGATGCCAACTTGCCTGCTGTGCTTTTACTGTTTTTATTTTAGAATTAAAAACATTTTAGAAATACAATAATCCCTTTAATAAGCACTGCGACCAGTTGAAGAGGCAATGTTATTATGGTGACGGACTTTGCAAGAACAGTTTAACCTTCTTCAGCACAGACAGAGGCTTAGTGACATGAGGGGCAACAAAGTGCAATTGTTACATTGTCAATCGCACCTGGCACTATTTTCATCCTAGTTTTAATAAGAAATCAGATAAAATCTGAAAAATAGAAAGTAAAAGTTTGCATTGTATCCTAACTCGCACCAAGTCCAGTTTACTCATCACCCCTGTGCTTCCAATCCACCAATGCTTTGAATTTAAAATTCTCATCCATGTGTTCAAATCCCTCAATGGCCAATGCTTATTAAAGGGATTATTGTATTTCTAAGATAATTTGTGCTCAGAATTCTACCCCTCCCTACCTCTGTAACCTCCCCTCGCCCCCTCAACCCTCTGAGAACTCTACATTCCTCCAATTCTGGCCTCTTTTGCATCACCAATTTCCTTTACTCCACCATTGGCGGCCACGCCTTCAGTTGTCCAGGCTCCCAGCTCCGCAATTCCCTCACTAAACCTCTCCACCTCTCTCTCTTCCTTTAAGACGCTCCTTAAAAGCTACCTCTTCCTGTCCTAATGTTTCATTCTTTGGCTCGGTGTCAAATTCTGTTTGATAACGCTCCTGTGAGGCGCATTGGGATGATTACGTTAAAGGCGCTATATAAACGTACATTGTTGTTGTTGTAGCAGGTGTGCACTGTTTGCTTAGGTGCAAATTTACTGACAATCCAGATCAATTCCTACAGCAGAGTGTCCCTACCTGTTTTAATCAACTGAACGTACCTGAAAACTCCCTGACATGACAGCCTTTTAAAGTTGCAATCTAAAATCGCAACATCTGTTTCAGTTGTGTTATACAGAGCCCTACCAGGAAATTAGTAATGCTAATTAACTTCAGATGAGAGTCTATCCAATTTATGCAGGAAGAAAGAGATGGATCTTTCTGTACCTACAAAGTTGTAGTCCCTATGAAGGTAATAGGAAAGAACTTTAATGTGCTGGAGTATTAACTTTGCTCATTGGGGTAGAAACTAGTTTCAGCTGTAATGTTTTTTAAAAATATGCAAGTAAACATACTGGGCTAGATGTTCTCCTCGCTGGTCCTGGGCTAGCAATGATATTTTTGGCACTGCCATCAGAATGAGCCCTTCACCCTCCAGCCATTGGTAGGAACCTAATACTATGAATCAGGCTGTGGATGGGTTTGAACAAACAACCTGATACCAATTAAATAGAACCAGGAATCCAGCTGAAAGGTAAAGTCTTTGTTGCCAGTTCAGGTCCTTGCGGGATGTTGTCTCCAATGCAATCACTTTTTTCTCTCTCTGCGACAATAAAATTCCTTCTCTTTTTATTTCTGTTGCTAAGGGTGAAAAGTATAAAAGGGCTAATGGTTGGGAGGGCACTTGATTTAACAGTGAGGTTAGAGCGTGCTCCCCTCACTGTCCAGCATTCCACTGTCGTCTCACTTCATTCCCCATGCAGTGTAGCACTCCAAAAATGAACGTGGGACATACTGATTACTGCATTTAACCTACAACTCCTTTTCCCTCAATTCTTTTTCTGTTCTCCAGCCTCTCCTGAAGGTTGGGAAAAGGTTCTATTAATGGCACCAGTTCTCTGGTACCTTACTAAATGGCTACAGGTTATTTGACTGATGGTGGGGGTAGGGAGTTGCTGCTGGAAGGTAAATAGACATCAAAGCTAATTCTGATCCTATTCTCATCTGCAATGAATAAATATGCACACTTTCCAACAGGAGTCACTAGATGATGGTCAGGAGTAGGAACTGTGACTGACTTTCTCCCATTCCCAGCCCAGGAGTACAGAGACCAATTGCTGCATCAAAATTCCCATCCCGACTGAGTTCAGCTAACTCAGCACAGAGGTTGGGATCTTTCTGGTCTATTATGCTTGTGTCACATCACATAGTTCATTTAGCCACTGGGATGTCAAGTTGACTACATCCATTAGTTTGGTGGCTATTTAAAAATATGAAATATCTTCTACGGGTAAGTGTAACATTTTGTGAGCATTCCTGAAGCATTTCTTGAACATTGTTGTCGATCTTCCCAAACAAGTAGCAACAAGGGAGTTCTCCCCATGTTGTCACTATGGCTCTGCCTTGTGAGTTATATATTCTTATTCCCAGTGCCATAATTAGGTGACTGAAATGACTATTCCAAACGACACATTTGAGAGTGGTGTGTAGCAGATGTACAGCATAAAAATTGCCACTACTGTCCACTACAGAACCCTACCTGTGAAAATTAATCTTGTTGCAACTAAAATTGTTTCCATTAAAATCTCAAAAGCTGTCCATACCAGTGTAAATATTCTCCTCTTTTCTTTAATAACTCAAAACTGACTGCAACTTGGATAAAAGATGCCGAATATATTCATTATGCTGGTAGCTATCTGGGGATGACTAAAAGGCAGTAATGTCATAGAAGGGTTTAGGGGCCATCATAAACCACCAAAGAGAAGCTAAGTTTGAGCAATTTGTATCTGATATGAGATTATCAACTTGACATCACTGCATCAGATGTAATGCTTTTAAAATCTTTTTTTTTTTGAGGACAGCACTTTCTTTTGAGTTTTTCGGGTATTTTCTCCATTTCCCTTTCTTCAATCTCTCATTGGCTGTGCATCATCACTGACCGAACAGTTGAACTGCTTTCCAAGGATCTACCGATGTCACTAAGCTGATGCAGCAGCAGCCCAGGGTGACTAGGCCTCAGGTTACTTCACGAAAAAAAGAGCTTTGTTTCTTGATTGTGTCTGTGCATAATGAGACAGTTTAGATCAGTACATCAGTGTGTTAAATTATACGATTCCATCATGACACCCAAAAAGACAAAATGGAAGCTGGTAAGAGATCGCCATGTTTCCACACATAATACAGATTAACACACTCTGGAATGCGTATTCAAGGGCAGTAACACACTTTGAGGTTGAGACAACATTAACAAGCTGCTCAAGCTTCCTTCTTGTGATTTATGATGCAACATCACCCCCTCCATGTGTTACTGCCTTGTAGTGCACTGCGGACTGTGGTTTATCCGATATTTAACTCTCTTGATTCAATAGATTTTAATTATGAAAATTATGTTTATTAATGAATAGACATTCCCTTATTTAGTAAGTGAAAAAAAACAGTAGATTTTGTCATGCCAAAACTTATAGGGAATGTTTTGTTTTGCCATATGGGGTAGAAATTGGTCACCAAAGGGGGGCAAAAATTAACAATTTCATACGGCTATGTCTTATGCTCCTTGGACGCCTCAAAAATTTCCAACACTACATTGGCCTCGGACGATTTTCAGGCATCTGAGGTGGCCACCTAAAACAGGTGTTCAGCCCCTTGCAAATGCTAGCGAGGGGCACAACGCCTTTGAGAAATTGGGCTGAACGGGCCTGCTCTGTTCAGGTTTTCCTGGCATGAATGCGGCTTAGAAGCTGGCCGTACACTAAAATGGCAAGTTTTAATGTGTTAAAAAAAATTTGTGGGGCTCCTCCCGACTTCATACAGCACTCATACTGGCCGCTGCCCGCCACGATCAGCCTCCGAACCCCCCCTCCTGAAGTGGGGGCTACTGCCGTCATTTTGTTTCTGCACGAGGGCGAGCTGCCTGTGGTGGCACGACAGGTGCCGGAAGCTTGCCCAGATTATTTAGACGAGTCCCCAAGGCCCAGTTTTGGACGTGGGTTGCAACCTCATCGCTGCTTTCACGCCCGAAACCGGACGGCAACATATTTCTACCTCCTACGTGTACGTATCACTTGATAATGAGACCTAATTTATACTAATTTACAAATGTAAATGAACTAATAAGTCAGAAACCACAGCCTCGCCTGTGGGAAATCTGACGGTGTATTGTTTATGCTGAAAGGGAGAAAGTTGTACACTGTATGGAAATCAGCCCAATTTGTCTATTCAAATTAAATTGATTATAAAACAGATTTTCACTTGTAACTATATCACCATAAACAGCTACCCGATCAGTAAATTCATTGTTGGTCGAGGTACTGAGCCTTGCAGACCAGAAAGGAGAAAGGTCCAATCCCCCATCATCTCAGCCAGAGCCATTGCCTGGGCCAGGGTTCCTGTTCCTGAGTGCTCTCCGGCGCCCCCAGCTGGAAACTGCAAGCATGAGGACAAGATTGGGCAGAGATGCACTGCCCTCCCTAGTCAAATAGTCCACTGAGACTCATGTACACAGGCTCCCATGTAAACAATAGCAGTTTAGATGAGAGGGCTGCCAGTACCTGTGGGGCCATACATCAGCGAAAGGCAAGCAGCTTGAGGAGAGCAGTGGAGCAAATTGGGGGAGGGGAAGAAATGGCATAAATAGCTGTCAGCGGGAACTGCAGCACAGTATTGCTGTACTTTACCTGATGTCACTCTTATACCAGTAATTCCTGCCTATCTTTGGCATGTATGTACACTTCACAGTGTCAGGGATGCATCAGTTAAATGCAAATATCGACAGCTCTCCCAAGAGTGCACGGTGTGTTCAGAATCTCCCTTAAACTGCAGCCAGTGTAGAAGTAGCAGACTTATTTAATTGGGATTGTGTTAGAAAATGGCTTATGTTGAATGTTTCTCTGAGGGAAAGCTACATCACACAGGAGTGAAACCCTGTTCTTGTAACTTTACACTTGGCCGGTAAACTGGAAGTGACAATAACAGAAAACCACTCAACAAGCCAACTGTTTAAAAACATTTTTCCCAAGTCTGTTAACAGCATCACATCTGTTCTGTGGTTTTTCACTGAACGTAATTCCTTTGCTTAAAAAAATGCTTGAGGAGATTAGCATTGCAAGTATTATTTAATAAGGAGTGTTTTTTTGCAACTTATGTGGACTGGCAAGATGGATACTGTCTGCAAAAATCTCATCACAAAATCAGTTTGTAAATGGCAATATCGCCTCCCGTGACCTCCCCCTATCAGCACAGGCTTCAGTCAAAGCCTCGCTGCTGTCAACTTGATTTGAATTGTTTCTCTCTGCCAGCGTCCCTAGTGGTTTGCTAAAACCTGCTTTCTCTCAGCCGCAGTGGGCTTTTCCTCTCTCAACAGTCTGCTCTATTGTAATTGTTATTAGCTGCAAACCATTTAAAAGCGGAAAGAGGCACTCAAGCAGCGAGAGGCAGTGTGGAGAGTGCAGGGTGTCTCCTGTAAATGCTGTACCACATGCTTAGGGGATGTAGCACCACTGTCGCTGGCCACATCGGCAGCAAGGGGACTTTATTCTGTACTTAAATGCACTTCCGCAAATATGATTTACTTGTTTATGTGAATGCTCAGAAGATGGCTGACAACATAGTGAGTACAACTGCTCACTATGCTATTTGCATCTTTTAATAAGATATCATGGTGGCTGCAGTATTTGAAGAGGGTGATAATGGGTGTTAAGTCCAATTATCTACAAGCCTTAATAATACACCTAGATTTGATTGAACCGTCTATAATAGCCAAATAATTCAAGCCTTTTTTCCCCCCAAACACATATTTATCATGATAATTTCTTGTTATGAATGATCTACATTGGTTCCTCTGTGCAGCATGGATACGATTCAGATGTGTGGTTGGATTTTTATTACCTGCTCTGTGCCAGCTCTGTACATGCGCTACTTGCTCATTTTCAGCCAAGTCTTAATGTGCGTGAGCCAGTGGACATTTGGCGTTGTGGTTCAGTTTAACACATCATAAGTAAAAACACATTGCCATGCCTCCCCCCACCCCTCCTCATGAACATAAGAACTAGGAGCAGGAGTAGGCCATACAGCCCCTCGAGCCTTCAATAAGATCATGGCTGATCTTCGACCTCAACATGTCAAGAAAACACATCAAGTTGATGCTTTATGTGTTGCTGATAAAAAGAAAGAAAGACTTGCATTTCTATAATGCCTTTCACAAGCTCAAGACGTCCCAAAGAGCTTTACAGCCAATTAAGTAATTTTGAAGTGTAGTCACTGTTGTAATGTAGGAAACGTGGCAGCCAATTTGCGCACAGCAAGGTCCTACAAACAGCAATGTGATAATGACCAGATAATTTTTTTTTAAAGTGATGTTGGTTGAGGAATAAATATCGGCCAGGACTCCCCCCATGTCTGTGATGCACATATTCATGTATGGTCACCTCACATTAATAGTAGCCTCCTCATTTAGGGATCATTAGACTGTCTGGCATCTTGCTTTCCGAATCTTGGTTCATTTCGGAGTCTACCCATATCATTAACCTCTCTTTCAGATCACGACTGACCGACGCTGCACTTACTTTTTATTTTGGATTTTCAGCACTCAATTCTTATTTTATCTTCCCTGTTAACTCCTGATGAGCTGGAACTAGGAGGGAATTTTTGAACAAAAAAAAATATACATGTATAAAAAAGTTAGCCCAGTTTGATGATGACAATGAACATTCCTCAGAGTAGCTCCACTCTGGAAAGTAATAAGTGTCGCTGCAGTCATGGATTTATTGTCTGATTAATAGAAATCATACAAACGGAGCTATTAAACTTTTTTTGCGAGAGGAAGAAATACTTTATCAGAATATTGCATGCTTTAGAGAAGGACCATGCTCCCCTAGATTCCTCGGGCAGAATGAATCCTTGACCCCCAAAATTCTGAACAAGCATCTAATACTATGTTATGAAGTGAAGTGAATTGATTCATAGCATCTTACAAGAGGCCGCCATTCAGCCCATCTTGCCTGTGGCAGCTCTTTGAAAGAACTATCCAATTAGTCTCGCTCCCTTGCTCTTTCCCCATAGCCCTGCAATTTATCCCCTTCAAGTATTTATCCAATTCCCTTTTGAAAATTACTACTGAATCTGATTCCACCACCCTTTCAGGCAGTATATTCCAGATCATAATAACTTACTGTGTAAAAAAAATTTCTCCTGAACTCACCTCTGGCTCTTTTGCCAATTACCTTAAATTAAATTCCTACCCTAAAAAAGGTATTAAAGTGCAACCAGTTCAAATCTGAATTGGTTCAAAAGTCCCTTGAGTGCCAGAGATAAATAATCCTAAAAATGCACCTCATCAGTCCCACTGCTAAAAGGTCTCATTTTGCAAAAAAAAAGCGAGGCACTGCTGATATACTTACAGAAAGAAACACAAGACAAATGACAATTATACACACAAATTACATCCTGGGTAATTGCAAGTTATCAAAGGCTGGCCGTGTTCTGTTCCTTCATGTCTGTTGCAGGATTGTAAATGATGCTGCTTTAGAAAGGTTATTAAATGTGAAGGAAGGATGAACATGTCTTCATTGATCAGTCACATCTATTCTTGTTCTAATTTTATGAACCATGAACCAAGAAGTCAATAATTCAAATTACTCATTTCAAAAAGGTTATAGCTAGCTGTGTGGTCAGCTTTGGCAGCACAGTATCGCACTCTCAGTCCCAAGGGTTGCGAGTTCAAATGCCAGCCTTGGCTGACGCTCACACTCACCTGATCTAACGAGATGTCCGTTGTCAGAGCTGCATCTCATAGGGGAGGAGAAGCTAAGAACCAGCCCACAATACAGAGGCTGACCAATCATGGCCGCAATGGGGAAGACAACGGCACAGAGGATCCCGTGATGTTGGCAGGAGGAAGAAACATGGTGAAGGAGAAATTAACACATAAGCAAGCACAAAGAAAGAAACTGGTTCCATTATTTGCATCACTGTGGCATTTGTGATCATCTTCCCCCATTTTCTCCCTTCCTCCTCTCTGCACAATGATTCTTGTTGGAATGCAGTTCCGCAGGTGCCAGTGGCCCTCCCGTACACCACCCAAGAGGCCATTCTTCATCTGTCAAGCTGAACAGTGATCGTGAGGGGGCTATTCAACTATGCAGGCATCACAGGCAAGAGTGATCTTGTTCGCACTTGATTTCCGCCACCCACATTGCACCTGTCATTTATAAACTGATTGCATTTAAACAAAATTTTAAACTATATCACTGTCACACATCAAGAAAGGCCTGGTATTTATGCAACAACAAAAACAACTTTATGCTTTAATGTAGAACAACAGCTCAAGGCCCTTCACAGATGCATCAAGAAAGACGGGCACCGAGCCAAAGGAGGAGTGTTTAGGAAGTGTGGCCAAAATCTTGGTGGGTGAGTTTTAAGGCAGGGCCTTAAAGGAAAAGAGGGAGATGGAGAGACGGAGCTGATTAGGGAGGGAATTCCAGAACATGAAGCTTAGGCAGCTGAATGCTAAATGGCCATCAATGGTGAGGTGAAGGGAGGAGGAAATGTACAAGAGGCCAGAATCAGAGGAAAGGAGGGGGGTGGGGGGAGAGCAGGGTATAAGGATGATCATTTTAAATTTGAGGTGTTGGGGCACCAGGAGCCAATGTAGGTCAACAAGGATAGGGATGATGGGTGAGCAGGACTTGGTGCAGGATGGGATAATGGCAGCAAAGTTCTAAATGAGCTAAAGTTTATGGAGGTTGGAAGGCCAGCCACAAGAGCATTGGAGTAATCAGGTCTGGAGTTGATAAAGGCATGAAGGAGAATTTCACCACCTTATCACACCCTCTAGATGTCCCAGAGTGCTGGGTCACCAATGGATTAATTTTGAAGTGCAGTCACTGTTGTGATGTTGGCAAACACTGCGGCAATTTGCGCAAATGTGGTCCCACAAACAGTAATTGAATCAATGACCAGAATATCTGTTTTTGGTAGCGTTGGCCAGGACACAGAGAGAGAAACCTTGTTCTTTGAATAGTGCCATGGGATCTCTTATGTCCACCTGAGCAACCAGACAGGGCTTGTGTTTAACATCTAATATGAAAGGTGGCACCTCCAACAACGCAGCACTGAGTGTCACCAAATAAAAAGCCAAGGACACAAAGTAGAATAAAACTACCTCCACATATATACAACATTAAAAAATAGTAGCTACATGGGATTGATCACAAGGTAATAATCTTACCTTGCTCTTCTGGTGATGGTTATAAACTACTTGACCTTTGTTCTTGTGGTTTATGATATTAGCTCGACCCACCGTCAAGTTTATTGCCTTCAAATCACTACTGGATGCCTATCATTCTCCGCATATAAATAAATAAACCTGAGAAATTCATTCCAAAGCCTGTAAATCACATGTATTTCAGCTACAATCAAATTTTAGATATAAACATTATATAAGGCATAAGATGGAAGCCCAAAATAAAAGGTGAAATTTGAAGTTTTCTTAATTTGTAACTCATATAATAAATAGATCCCCACACTAGACGGTAATTTTTTTCAAGGTGAAGCTCCTGGTGTGGAGCATGGCTCGACAGGAGCACAGACCAAATAACTGGGAGCAGTGATCAGCACCCCCAACTCCTTGAATGCTTCCGTATTTTGGATTAGCTGTTAAACTGAGGTCCTGTCTGCTATCTCAGGTAGACGTAAAATATCCCATGGCACTATTTCGAAGAAGAGCAGGTGAGTTATCCCTGGTGTCCTGGCCAATATTTATCCCTCAATCAACATCACTAAAGCAGATTATCTGGTCATTATCTCATTACTGTTTGTGGAACCTTGCTGTGTGCATATCAGCTGCCGCGTTTCCCACATTACAACAGTGACTACACTTCAAAAAAGCACTTCATTGGCTGTAAAGCGCTTGGGATGTCTTGAGGTCGTGAAAAATGCTGTATAAATTCAAGTCATTCTTTCTTTCCAATTTTCTGTTCATTAAAATGAATCACTGGAAAGGCAGGAGCTCTGTGAATCAGACATACTGATGTCCACACCTGAATCTTTAGTTTGTGTTCCCTTTGAGCAAGACTCTCCACTAAGATTGAAGCCTCACAAAACTTATCCATCAAATTCAATATCAATAAAACCAGTATTTTCCACACCATGAAAGACATTCAGATTGCAATCATTAAACATATTTGCATTTTTCCATAAAGCTCTACTCGCTAGTAAAGGATCTGTTACTTATAAGAGTTACATTCACATTAAGCTCTTTATGGAAATTAAGTTGTAGTAGATAAGGCTTGTACCTCCACAGACAGTGCAGTAATTATAACTGAGGTGGTGTACACACCTCTGGAGGAAGGGATACTACTTTATGAGGAAGTTTAATTTCTTATCTCTACAGGCAATGATAGTGCTGCTTGCTGTCGGGAATGCCATTTCACTTTGGAGTTCTGAGAACAACTAGGTGGTTCTGACATTACCGCTTTATGTGGACCTTTCCCCGACAATGGGAAAGACCCACGGCCAGAATAGTAACGTTAAGTGCAGTCCTGCAATATAAATAGGGTAATTATCTCATATAGTGTATATTTCATGCTATTTTCTTGTGAAAGGGAGTGTGTTATTTCCCAGTAAATTCCCCTGTATGGCTCAGAGTGTAACTTTAGCATGTGGTGTGGTAATGAGCTGTACAAAACCAGAAGGTCTCTCATTCAATATCAGCAGGTTTATTAGAACGGATGTTATAAGTGGCTACAGCATTACCTGGGATAGAAAGTGAGGAGAACTGGCCAGTGTTTTCACTTCTGTTTATTGTGTACATTTTGATGTGTTATAGCAGTACGGGCCTTGATTTCTGGTGTCATCTGTCATAATATCCATTGCCGTACATATCTCAAATGAGCCGAGGTGGCACCTACTATTAAAACTGACGGAGACTGGGGTCATTTAGAAAGAAATAGTAATAAATGTGAATTGCCTACATTGTAATTAATTAAGCAGGGCATGACAGAAACAGAGCTGCATCATGCCTCAAATAAAAACAGTTTAGTATTTTTTATTGATTTGATATATGTGTTACATGCCTGGAATTTCCGTGGGGGTTCTCCCCATCACCCGCCCTAATGTCAGCGGAAGATTGGCAGAAACCTGGAGACTACATGGGAGATGAGAAGCAGATTCAACAGTAACTTTCAAAAGGGAATTGGATAAATACTTGAAAGGGGAAACAATGTAGGGCTATGGGGATGAAGGAGGGGAGTGGGACAAATTGGATAGCTTTTTCAAAGATCTGGCACAGGCCCGATGGGTCGAATAGCCTCCTTCTGTGCTGTATGATTCTATGAAATGGCTGTTTACCTAGTTTCTCAGTGGTTTTGTGTGAACTTCTGATGAAGATCAGGAGAACCCCTATTTAAATTCTATGCCATAACAAATAGATGGCAACATGGTTGTTTTTGAGCTTAACTAGAGTTAAGATGGCAGCTGCTTTTTCCTGCCAAGATAGAAAATGGAGGCTCAGTGCCAAAGCGTCCACAAGATGCAGGTGAGGATCTTTGATCTGCAGATTAAGGAGCTAATCAGATTTAACATAGCCTATACGTTAATTAGATATCCAAGGTGTGAATGGCACATCATCATGTAATTCTATTTACCAAATGTACCAAAATGTTTTTGAACTGACTTGATTCCCAGTGCTCTATTTATAGGCCTATTGATGGAAAATATATACTGCAATTACTACTGTCATTTTTAGTTTAGTTTTCAATGGTGTCTAAGGAGACAGCTGGCAGGAATATTGCCTCACCCAGATATAAGCAATGCATCAGAAAGTCTTTGAAAGTCAGTGTCCTCCAAAAGTCTTGCAAACTACCCGACTATACAAGAAATAAGCTCCAGTGAACTGTTTGAAAGTTTGTTTTAAAAGAATTCTACCATTAATTTCCTGGCGTGTGTTTCTGCTTCTGTATAATTATATTATTTTAAATAAATTTGTCTGTTAGTTTAAGTATGAACACAAAGGTCTGATAGTGTGTTCCACCTTTCAGAGCAAACAGGAGAGGGTGGTGGGTAGCCCACATAGATCTCTGGTGTCACATACCTGGAAAAATGGCAATTTTAAGTCCTGCGGCAAGGTATTCCATTTAGTTCATGCATAACATTGCAAGTTTTATTCAGAGGAGAAGTGGGGCTGATTACAGAAACTGCTAGTTTCCTGTGAACACGAGTGAAGAAATTTTGAGAGAGCACCTGAATTGTAACACAGGGCGTCTGTAAACGTATTGGCAACTTGATATTGTGAATTACTAGATGATGAGCAGCTGAAAACAACCATCAAACTAGAAAATCCTTCAACTGTGTACATTACTGTCAATGAAAGAGATTCACAAAGGCAGACAGGGAATCAGGGTATCGCTAAACTGACATATATCCCACTGACTAATTGCACTAAATCAGTTCTACATTATCCAAAAACTGTACACACCATAACTTGGTGCTGCAATGTAGCATGTGAGTATATAACCAGCACTGAACATTGATCTGAAAAGAATTTGAATCTTTGCAAACAAGAGCTCAACCAATGTGTAAATAATGTTGAGCCCTGTAATCATCATTTAATTCAGATCACATTGAATGAAAATAACTTATCCGTGTAAAGAGGGGTTTAGATTGATTTTATTCCTCTTTATTTGCTTTAATATAGCTGCACTACTAAAGTATGTGCTTAGATTTTCCAATAAACGCACATAGCTGAACTTATTGAATTTATTAAGAATGGTATCTTGCTGCTAAATAAAACATTTTGAATAAGGCCTGATGGTCATTGGTTAGAATTCCACAAACAGGGGTATTCAAATTCATGAGTTACAGAGAACCTGACAACTGATCAGGCAGAGGGGTGACTTTATAGAGGGTCTTTAAAATTATGAAGTAGTTTGATAGAATAGACGTAGAGAAGATGTTTCCATTTGTGGGGAAGACCAGAACTGGGGGCTATAAATATAAGATAGTCACTAATAAATCCAATAAGGAATTCAGGAGAAACTTCTTTACCAGAGAGTGGTTCGAATGTGGAACTTGCTACCACATGGAGTAGTTGAGGCGCATAGCGTAGATGTATTGAAGGGGAAGCTAAATAAGCACATGATGGAGAAAGGAATAGAAGGGTATGCTGATAGGGTTAGATGAAGTAGGGTGGGAGGATGTTCGTGTGGAGCATAAACCAGTTGGACCGAATGGCCTGTTTCTGTGCTGTAAATTCTATGTAGTTTGCAGGGTGGAGGAAGGAATGCCATGCTAAGGGTGGATAACTTTTTTGGGTGGCACAGGGAAAGAAGAATTGACATAGTCATCTTTTCCCCCTGCAGACATTCTTCCTGTAGATGAATCACCAAGTTACAATGATGATAGTAATGTACATGTCTGCAATATATGTCATAAGAATATAAGAGCATAAGAAATAGGAGCAGCAGTAGGCCTTACAACCCCTCGAGCCTGCTCCACCATTCAATCAGATCATGGCTGATCTTCGACCTCAACACCACTTTCCTTGCTGATCCCCATATCCCTTGATTCCCTTAGAGTCAAAAAATCTATCAAATTCAGCCTTGAATATACTCAACAACTGAGCATCCGCAGCCCTCTGAGGTAGAGAATTCCAAAGGTTCACCACCCTCTGAGTGAAGAAATTCCTCTTCATCTCAGTCCTAAATAGCCGACCCCTTACCCTGAGACTATGCCCCCTAGTTCTCGACTCTCCAGCCAGGGGAAACAGCCTGTCAGCATTTACCCTGTCAAGCCCGCTAAGCATTTTGTACGTTTCAATGAGATCACCTCTCATTCTTGTAAACTCCACAGAATATAGGCTCATTCTACTCAAAGGATGCAGTGAGGCTGAAATTCTTCAGAGTTCTGCTTACTGGCCACCTCCCGCCATAACTCCGTTGGGAGACTGGTGGAACCCCCTGGAAAATGACGGCGGTTCTGTCGGCTGAATGTCTGCGGTTTCTGGGAGTTTCCAATTTGTCCTATGAGATGCAGAACCTCTATCCACCCTTGCAAGGCAAACGAGGCCAAGGGATTGGAGCAAGAGTTGAGGACTCCCTACTCCGGAGTTCCTGTTCACCAAGCTTAGTCGGGACATGGTGTATCTGTGGAGGGCAGCACGCCTGGTGAGGTGAGGCATACCATTCTCCATGTGGATGGATGTGGGCTCCATTGGTAGGGTCCAGGCCAGGAGCTCTGCAGGAGCCTTAGGGGGCTAGGTATGGGCAGGGAGAGGCTGGGCAACACTTCCCTCACTGGCGGGTGGGCATTGGACTTCCCATCCACATGGGACAGGCACACTCCAGTGATGCCTGCACTGGGCTTGTGCCCAGTTGCCTCGTGGTAATTAGGTGCCCTTCAGCAGTGAAGGACACTGGCAGACTTGATCCCGGAGTGAACTGGAATAGTGTCCCAAGGAATTTCAGCCCCTCTATGAGGAACAAGTCAGGTGAAAGTTAAAGCAGGAAACACAGGGAGGAGAATAAAATATTTTGAGTATTTTTTTTTAAAAGAACATGATTTGCTCTCTCTCTGTCTCCCAATTCCTGCATTGGCTCCAGCCCCCACTTCTATCAACATGCCATTCCCTGGTCAAGCAGGTGGCAAGTTACTTGTAACCAGGCCCCTTGTCTACAACATTCTTCAGCTGGCACCTTTGTTAGTGAACACAAGTAGCTTAGAGTGACTTCACCTCCAATGTTCATTCTCTCCCTGTAAGGAAGCACATAGCCTCCAGATGCTATCTTCCCCAATAACATGGCCAAGTTCAGAAGCCTAGCGTGTGGGGAATTGCGGGTGTGAACCTCATTCCACGGTATCATGTTTTGATCACCAAAAGGCTGCACCACTGCATTCTTAATAATCATAGGCTTCCTCTCATTGAGTTCATCAGATGTTATCAGTAGAACATTTTGATCAACAAGAAGTAACCTCTACGGCACGCAATAGGTCTCTTCACTGACTTTTCTCTGCACTTTGAGATGGTGTTCTGAGCTACCACCAGGTGCTCTATATAGCAGCCAAGTTAAGAAACACTGGGACTTGCTCTTGCATGGTCAGACATAATTTGAGGGAGGGATCAAATCTCAGACTTCTGAATGGAGTTTTAACACTTTATTTGGTCAACCTCTGTCTTGTATGATCTCAAAAAAATACTGAGTTTGAATACAGCTGAAAGGCTACAGTTTAGTTCTTTCATTAATGTCACAGAGACCTTATGAAGATGCTGATCTCTTCTCTCCCAAAAAAGAATCAAAGTAAATTTTTCCAGATTGGATAAGGTACTACATCATTCTCACTCCATGGGACCCACTCCTGAAATGAAACCCATCACAATTTGTTGCCTTCGTACATATCTATTGTGACGTCAGCATGCCACCTACATTCTGTAATTGGTGAGACTACTTGTTCATAAGAATGGAGTCATGGGTTTTTACAAATCTTTTCAAATTGGTAATTGCTACTTAGACTCTATGGAATTTATGCAAATAAGTCCAGCAGTTATAAACGCCTGTGAGTATATTTTTTAATCAAGTCTGGTTCCTGTGGAAATTAATAGGAAATTGAGTCTCATCAATTTATGCTTGTAGCATAATGACATCAGTACATACTGTAAACCTCGCTCTCTTTCCCCTCCCCTTGCCAAAAAAACTCCTATTGGATTTAGAAATTATCCTACAGCAGAAAAGAAAGATCAAGAAGGAATGGTTATTTATTCCACAAGATCCTATGGCATTTCTTGCAAAATAATTTCTTATAAGTATTGTACAAGAACAGGATAACCTATATATTCTTCTATCATAAGCATTGTAGCTATTACCTCCTCTGTTGGCACATGCCTGTTATTAATTGCTTTTAAATCAAGCCTATGTAGGCCAACAAAGGAGATTCCGTTAATGGATTCCATAACAAATCCTGACTAGTTAAAAAAACCACAAACCTTGTCATTTATAATTGCTTAAAGATGGCTTATGGCATCATGGAGTCAAAATTTGTCTTCAGTATTTTAATGGTCTGATGCAGGGACAAGAAATTACATGTTTTCATAAAAGCACACAAAAAAGATAGATAAAGTTAAGCACCAATATCTGTGAAAATTTGTGTTTGAGTTACACATTTTTTTTTTAAGTCTTCAGTGAACATAATAACAGAATACAGTAGGAATAAGAAAAGGTCATTCTCACTCATCTTGTAGTTTAAGGCCATGTTCAGAGTTAATAGAGACTGTATTCATCTCCATCCTACTTTGGCATAGTCTTGGAAAGAACCATTAAAGAAAGCCATATATATATCACAGTTTACGGTACTACTAATCAATCTCCGTACATAGTAAGTCGGATAAAATGATCACTCTCTTACCTGTCTCTAATGTCTTTGTGTTGTTTCTCTCTGTCTCTCCTCTACTGCTACTTTGTCTCCCTTTCTCTTCTCTGCTGCTTGTCGCGCTTTAACTCTTTTTATTCCTTTCTCTGTCATTTTCTTTTTTCCTTTTGGGTGGGAGTTGATGGGTAGTATGGCATGTTCTGGTGGAGATAAGAGCCTCCAATAGCAACTGGTTGCATTTGGGCCGGGAATTGCAGGGAAAATGTATCTCTCAGCGGCTCTCTTCCCATTCTCTCTCATCCCCAAACACTCATACTTCCCCCACCCCCTTGCATCCTCAACCCTTCACCTTCCTACTACCTAGTCCCATCACTATTCCTACCTCTTCCCCTTTAAACTCCTCCATTCAAGCATTTAATCTTCCCCTCCCCTTTGCTCTGTTGTCACTCATCTCACCCTTAACCCTCCATTCATTCCCCCCACACTCCAACTCACTCTTCCCAAGGATGGGTTTATAGAACACAAAACAAAAGCTACAACAAGTTTGTGATCAGAACACTGACCGTTCTCTTTCTCACACACACACTGTTTCAAAAAAAGTCGAAATAAATTTTACTTCAATGAAGCTTTTGAAATTTGGCCTTTTCAAAAAAAAATGATTTGACAAAAAACGAGTGGGCTGTAAGTGCTCGGCACTAAATAATAATATCCCACTGGTAGAACTGACTGAATGGTCCTGATGCATCCTGGGAAATTAGGTACACTGCACATGCTCAGACTGCACAATCCATATTCAGCTCAGAGTCCCAGCTCTGGCCAAAAATATCAAGTCACTGAATGGTTACAGCACAGAAGGAGGCCCTTCAGCCCATCGAGCCCATGCCGACTCTTTGGAAGAGCAATCCAGCTCGATCCATTCCCTGCTCTTTCCCTATAGCCCTGCCTATGCCCAAACCTTTGGAAGAGGTTGAGACTTTCAAGTAAAAACTTTAATGAAAACATTAAAAGATATAAAGTCAAGTAATTGGATAAATAATTACCACATGTTATTGTGTGAAAAGTGTCATTTTTTTATAGTTTAAATCCTTTGTTTGGACTAAATTATCCCTCATCCCTGGTACTATTCTAGTGAATCTCTTTTGCACCCTCTCTAAGGCCCTGACATCCTTCCTAAAGTGTTTTGCCCAGAATTGAACACAATTCTCCAGCTGAGGTCCAACCAGTGTTTTATAAAGGTTTAGCATAACTTCCTTCCTTTTGTACTCTATGCCTCTGTGCCGGTGTCAGCTGCGGCTCAGTTAGTAGCACTCTCAGCTCTGAGTCAGAAGGTTGTGGGCACGAGCCCCACTCCAGAGACTTGAGCACAAAATCTAGGCTAACACTCCAATGCAGTACTGAGGGGGTACTGCACTGTCGGAGGTACCGTCTTTCGGATGAGACGTTAAACCAAGACCGGGTCTGCCCTCTCAGGGACGATGTAAAAGATCTCATGGCATTATTTCGAGTTCTCTCCAGTGTCCTGGCCAATCTTTATCCCTCAACCAACATCACTAAAACAGATTATCTGGTCATTTTCACACTGCTGTTTGTGGGAGCTTGCTGTGCGCAAACTGGCTGCCGCATTTCCTGAATACAACTGTGACTACACTTCAAAGGTACTTCATTGATTGTAAAGCATTTTGGGACATCCAGAGGTCGTGAAAGGCGCTATATAAATGCAAGTCTTTCTTTTCTTTAAATTCAGATACTGAGTTAAAAAAATGATGGAATAAAAAAAATTAGAAAGTGTTTTGAGCGATTTGTAGGAACCTGGTGGCTAGATTGCATAATCACAGGACGATAGAACTCTCACTTTAAAATACAGCTATTGTATGTCACATAGGATGATACCATTAACATTTAAAATACCTATCACAGCGCCACCTATAGCAGCAACAGGTACTGTAGGTACTTATTATAAGTGTTCAATGAAATGTGCGCCCCACATACCAAAGTTAATATATAATAGATAGATAACATCTGCTATAATAAAAAGGCTGAAAATGTCAAAGGCTTCCAAACCAGCACTCACACTTGAAAAGCTGTTGTATATATTAAGATGAGTATGTGGCAAGTAAAGCTGACTTCCTGTGAGCCATGTCTGTGAATTCACAGATGTTATCATAACTGTATAATTCATAAACAATAGGCATAATAACAGCAAGCTATTCAGGTAATTGGAATCTTTTTTTTTATACCATACCGCAATTTGCCACATACAATACAAGCACAGTTTGTGATCTTGTTTCCTCTGCCTTGAATTTAATAGCAAACAACATTATTGAAAGCTAGAGAACGACTGTTTTTGATCACGATTGTTAATGGGCTGTGCAGCTTCAGATTTATTTGCTGTACTAAATCTTACTGTGGCAAAAAATATTTTCACACAATCTCAATGACTTCTGTACTTTTGTATTTTACATTCACAACCGTGCCTTGTAGATGTGCATGTATTTTACAAACACTGTTATCAAAGTGCAATGTTTGGGCTGTGTATGAGATGAATACAGTTGTACACACTGCTGTATTGGAAAGTGGGTCATTTTTTGCTTTGATTTTGTCAAGTTGAGGAATGTCAGTACCGGGGAGTAAAATAATTTCCATTTTTGCATCCAGTGTCAGCATCAAATACTCCCAGGTTAGCATAAAACATGTTTTATATAAAGCTCCCTCTCTACTGCCTCCCAAATGTGTTTTAAATGTGTTCAGTTTTAGAACAGTACTCCTATTGGATTAGTGCAACATCCCATGCAAGCCACAATCTTTAGTTGGCCTCTCTAGTAGAACTCCAAATCAGTGCCAAGTTATGGGCAGTTTTGTGCTGTGAACTTGCATTTACTGAGGCTGGGTGACACTAATCCCCACAGATTAATTTCACTTGTTACCCCCTTAAAATCAACAAACAAAGACAGGTTGAAGACTTTTATTTTATTAGACTGGACTAAATTCAAGCCCAGGCCTTGGAGGTTGTACGGCTATGTTCTAACTCAACAACAACAACTTGCGCCTTTAACATAATAAAACATCCCAAGGCGCTTCACAGGAGCGTTATCAAACAGCATTTGATACTGAGCCACATAAGCAAGTATTAGGACAGGTCAAAAGCTTGGTCAAAAAGGTAGGTTTTAAGGAGCGTCTTGAAGGAGGAGAGAGAGGTAGAGAGGCAAGGAGGCTTAGGGAGGAAATTCCAGAGCTTAGACCCCAGGCAGCTGAAGGCACGGCCACCAATGGTTGCCACCCATTGTGCTTACCTGTCACTATGAGACAAAGTGTGCTTATCTGGGGTTTTCGGTCATGATTTTCACATTTTTACTTATTTATAACCCCACCTCTTCCAATATATAATGGCATGGGGAAGGCAGCAGCAAGCATAATAGGGTAACTGCTTTATTTATTATGTGTATAAACTAGATTACATGCATAGTCAGTGAGTCACACATTGCATTACATTTGCTTATGCTGCTCTGATTAGCTGGTATGTAACTTCGGTGACAGCCTTGTGGACAATTAGAACCGGATGTAGGTGTAACGTTTCACACTGGGAGTTGTTCCAGAGTGTATACTATCAAACATTTATGTACTAATAGCTGAATAAATTCAAAGATACATGAATAGAAAAACAATTACATTGAATAAACATTGCCAATAATGGACTGTGTCTGCATGGAACATCTCCAATTGCTCAGTGTCACAGTTTTACTGGAAGTGTTTTCAGGAATTAAGACAAAAGGGTATCTGCTACCGCTTGTCAGCTAATCATGGAGCATCGTTGTCAGCCACAACAGTTGTATTTCAAGTCTGCAGTCTGGCCCACATTCCTGACTTAAAGAGATATGCAGCTCCTTGCAGGCAAAACAAGAGAATAATTGACAGGAGAAAATTTTAATTAAAAAAAAAACACATTTTGTGGATAGGGAGAAACAAAATTCCTTTTGTTGGAACAAACTGATATTCACTGACCTAGCGCACTAAATTGGTTTGAAAATTAGCTCCAGCTGATGTTTGAGTGTTGATTGACAATAGCTTTTTCACTATCTTTCCTCTCTGCAAGATGTTTGGTTTTTATCAGAGTTTAAAATCCGGTTGTGGTTTTCCTACCAACTGCCAGTTACTTCCTGTGGCTTGCGACGCAGTTTGATTTGGGCTCATTACTCAGGGAAGGGCAAGCAAGACAGTGTTTGTGACATTTGCTGACTACAGACATGAGGGGAGAATTAATTATACCATTTAATAACATTAAATCATAATCAGCTTTCTAACATTACTTAAGTAATGAAAATCAAAAATTAGATTTACTGTTTTGAATGATTCTGAAAGAAAAATCGTTGGGTTAGATGATAGTCAAATAAAAATAACGAAACAAAAGCAGAAACTGTAAATAAATATCTGACACTTTATTATTCTCTGCTACATGAAGGATTCATCCTTCTTTCTATGAAGAACATAAGGAACATTTCTACGCCTAGAAAGCTATTTGTAAAGAGACATAATCCTTCTTATGTAGAGCATAATTCCTTCGAGCTCCTGTCAGATAACCAATAGCATGGAAAATATTTGAGACTTTTTGCCAAAAAAACAAACAGGAGCTTTAATTAAGTACCCATCTCTGGTTATCCCTTTACCCTTTCACATACCAATCCAGGTTCCCTAGCGACTCCTCATTTAATGTCAAATTCTGCCCCCCGCTAAAAAAAAGGATTTATTTGTTTCAGTAGAAAGTCAGTTAAGCACACAGTTCCGCCTTCTATACATTTATATATAGACACAATTTATATATTCAGGCTCTAATCTGGTTTTCCATTTACTTTTAGAATGCCTTATTTTCTGCTGCGTAAGTGAAATTATAATGTTATACCTAAAAAAAAAATAATCCAATCACCAAGTCTTTCTCAATAGATGTGCCACCTGCAGCATTCTCCAAGGACTTACGGCTGTGGTGTCAATATGTTGTGCATTCCCCTACTTTTTTGGCATTCATTGTAAAATGGCTTACAACCTCAATCCTCAAGAGTTTACTATCTTTGTGGAGTAAAAAAAATGTACCCAGTGTTTGTGAATTAAAATGACAAGAGTTGGATCTAGGATAATTAATATCCAGTCTATTTAATACAAAAAAATCTTCACTTTCCTAATTTGTTCCCATTTCACGTGTAACTCTCTTTTGTACAGGAGGTCACTTTGCTGAAGATATAAGTGAGACAAGACACCAGCAGTCAACTCCTCTGGTGATACATGACTATCTTTAAGGCTTCCCTGATGATTAAGTAGGTAAATGCACTACATAGTATAGTGCTGGGCACACAATTGGTTTCAATTTCTCTGTGCTATGCAGGGGAGGGGCCATGGTGAGAAAAACATCCAGGATTCTTGCATCTGATCATTATGCAGTGACCCTTTGCTGGACAATAGATTCAGTTGTAATACACCCCTACAGGTTGAATGGGGAGTCTGCACACACTGTCCAGGCTCATGTGGAGAATTGCCAATTGGTCGAGGTACTGCAGAGCTGTTGATGCTTCCGGAACCATACCATAACAAGAGTCACCGGTCTTCAAGAAGTGAGAGAGGATGGGAGCAATGGTAATAAAATTGAAACAACAACAATTTGCACCTTTAGCATAGTAAAACATCCCAAGGCGCTTCACAGAAGCGATTTTCAAACAAAATTTGATGCCAAGCCACATAATGAGATACTAAGCCAGGTGACCAAAAGTCTGGTCAAAGAGGCAGGTTTTAAGGAGCATCTTAAAGGAGGAGAGAGAGGTAGAGAGGTGGAGAGGTTTAGGGAGGAAATTCCAGAGCCTGGGGTTTAAGCAGTTGAAGGCACGGCTGCCAATGGTGGAGTGATTAAAATTGGGGATGTGCAAATGGCAAGAATTGGAGGAGCGCAGAGATCTCAGATGATTATAGGACTGGAGGAGGTTACAGAGATAGGGAGGGGCGAGGCCATGGAGGGATTTGAAAATAAGAATGAGAATTTTAAAATCGAGGCATTCCTGGACCGGGAGCCAACATAGATCAGTGATCTCACGGGTGATGGGTGAATGGGATTTGGTGCGAGTTAGGATATAGGCAGCAGAGTTTTGGATGAGCTCAGGTTTATGGAGGGTGGAAGATGGGAGGCCGGCCAGGAGAACATTGGAGTAGTCCAGTCTGGAGGTAACAAAAGCATGGACGAGGGTTTCGGCAGCAGATGAGCTGAAGCAGGGGCGGAGACGGGCAATGCTATGGAGGTGGAAGTAGGCGGTCTTGGTGATGGAGTGGATATACGGAAAGGGCCTGTACATAGTAGGGATGCAAGAACAAACATTCACAGTCAGCCGGATATGGCCTCACCCCCTCAGTGGGTCACACATCAGCATTTAGCATTTCTTGTGAGAGTGGGTGACTGACAGTTAAGTGGCTGGTGCCATTCAGAGTTTAAGCTTGGTTTGCAAACCACATTGCATTGCTGGAAAGCAATAGTTGGTTTCAGAACTACCACCGCTACTGGACAGCTTATTCCATTTCCTTTACTGATTTGTTATTGTGGCAATGTGGAATGAATGTATTACTCAATGGGATGTACTGATGTACTGTATTTCTGAAGATGGTAATCTCAGATGAATATCACCGCAATTTTGCTGTTGCGCCGTAGGCCAATCATTAATCCTCAATTGCTATCACCAGGAATATGTGTTTGTGACCTGTTGAATAGAGGATACCTACAGGGAAGCAATTAATTCTAAAAAATAAAGCCTTAAAGAGACGCTGGGTGTAATTTATTGCTTCCTGTTGTATCCTATCAATATTGGGACACATATTTGCAAGAAAAAGTTTTTCTGCACTTTAAAGCTATGCTTTTTAAACCTGAAGTGACCACTGGCTAAGTGATAGTATTCCCGCCTCTGAGTCAGATGGGCTGGGTTCGGACTCCAATCCTGACTGCCCTGGCATGCAGAGACCGGAGCACTAGCTCTGAATACTGAATTGACATCCAGTGGGAGTAGTTGCGTCCGATGGATGCAGGTGCCCCCAAACCCCGACTCCCTCACCCTAAAGGATAGGTGCAACTCTTTTGCCTTGGTTACAGCCCACCTAGGAGAAGGTGCTCCGAAGATAAAAACCGTGAGGAAGGCAACGGGAAACCATCTCAGCTACTCTTCCCAAGGGAATGGCTCAAGAATCTCATGTTTGAGACTTCAGTTAGGACCCACCCTAGGGCAGAACACAGACATTAATCTGTTTATTTTATATGGGTTAACTCCACTGCTAAAACTGTACAAAGCAATATTATCTGAACCATTAAGCATTGAGTCACTTATATTGGCAACAGTAATTTTGAAGCTTAATTATTCTATGTGGGTCACTGACTTATGCAAACTGAAAGGAAGGGAAGCACAGAGGTATTTGAGACCTATAAACCAACGCTCATACTCCATTGTTAGAAACACAAATAGGGCAAATAGAGGATCCTGAATTCTTCATCATAAATACTGTGGTAGATTTTCCAGTCGGCATCTTGGGTTTACTGGTATGGAATGGGCATGCAAGGACCAAACAATTATGTATAACACAAGGCACTTAATTGACAGTCGACCAACCTCACAAATATTGCTAAATTTTGACCTGTGACCCCATTGAGGCTATGAGGCCTGAGTCAGAGGAACGGGAAGTTCAAGGGGTTGTAGGGCTGGAGGAGGTTACAGAGACAGGGAGGGGCTAGGCAATGGAAGGATTTAAGCACAAGATGAGAATTTTAATTTTGAGGTGTTGGGGGACTGGAAGTCAAGGTAGGTCAGTGAACACAGGAGTGATGGGAAAGTGGGCCTTGGTGTGGGATAGGATATGGGCAATAGAATTTAGGATGAGCTGAAGTTTACAGAAAATTGAAGAATGGAGGCCAGCTAGGATGGTATTGGAATAATCGAGTCTGGAGGTGACATAAGGGGTTCAACAGCAGATGGACTGAGGTAGTGTTGAGATATTAGAACTGTTATGGGGCACATAAATGACACTCCTATAGCCTATCGTCATTGTGAGGACATGAACATGAATCATGCAGCAAGAATTTGTTGGGTGAAGTCCTTTTAAGGTGTCAGTGTGCCAAGAGTTTCAATGATAAGTTGCAACTGGAATTTGTGTACTGTTGCAGTATGGGCATGTACGGTAATCATTCAAAGAGCTGAAAGGTTTTCTACGTGCTTTGCATGGGATATCAGTTAATATGTAACAGGGTGTGAGGAAACACTTTGCGATATGTGCACTTTGATCATCTACTTGGTTTAAGGTACTGGCGGATAGCCTTACCATACATGATTTCTTTACGTCAGAGAACTTCCTAATTTTGTGTGACTGCTTCTGGGTGCTTGAGACCATTGAAACCACTGTCTTGTGGAAAGGCTGCCCTGAACTACCAAAAGTGCAATCCTCCTTTACCCTACTTCTTGCAACAGTACCTCGGCTGCTGCATCCACAAACCTGGATGTTTTTCCTAAGTGCAGTTCTATGATATCAGTAGACAAAATGACAACAACTTTTGGCCACCAAAAATCTCTTCCCATTTTAAAGACTGCTGCAGCCCTTAAATTAGCTTCAACATGTCTAAATATCCTACCTCAAATCTGCAAACTCCTAGTAACTGGCGGAGCTTGAAGCTTGATTGAAGACCCTATCCCAGAAGATTCATAGGGGTTGTCTGTGCAGAGCCTGGGCAGGTGCAGATCCACACCATAAAGTTTCAGTCGTATCTGTGCAAATTAAAGGAAATCTGTACCATGGTCTCATGAGGGAAGACAAAAATAAGTACTACACGGTGCAAATAATCGTGTTATCTATAATACTATTTTACAATTCTGAGCTGGAAGTATGATTTTGATCTTTAAACATGAGTCAATTAAAAATTGTCATAATAGCTTACAGGGTCAATGTATCTCCTGCTGTATTATTATAGCATGCAAACCAAGAGGGTCTCTGTTTTGGACTGCGTTGAGATATTTAATCTCAGCCAATGTGCATTAGCAGCACTACATTTGGCCACAGTGGTCCTGGGCTAGGTGCAAGAAAATTCAGGCCGGTTTTCCATTGCTGATTGCCATCTAGTGACCTCCGCTGGGAAGTGCACGTGTGGACATTTGGTGGGAACAGGTTTGGGTTTGACTGTGATGCATTGCCCACTCAATTTCTAGGCTCATGCATGAAGAGTGGCCATTTGGGTGAGGTGCCAGAGGACTGTTGGCATCTGTGGAACTGTACCCCATTATGAGTCAGTGCCTTCAGGTGAGGAGGGGAGAAAGCTTAAAATTTTAAAACAAGAGTCTCCTGGTAAAGAAAAAGCTCACTTTTCCCTTTTCTTTTGACATAGGTTCTGCCAAAAGAAGGCCCAACAGCCAAAACACTGTGTAATTAGCAGCCACCTTGTTGACATTGCTCCCTGTTTTCAATTTTCAATTCCATCCTGCCTCCAACTCTCAGACTGACTCCTCCACTTCCATCTCTTAAATCCTTAATCTGTTTCTTTTACAACTTCTTCATCTGGCTGGAAACTGTCTCTAAGATATTTTTCTTCAGCATGTCTTGCCACAAGTAGTTGAGACCATATAAACAGGCCTCTGTCTAACAATCAAACTGAACACTGAAAAATAGTAGATGCAAATTGTAAAAACCTTTAAGGCATGTTAAATCTACTTTCCTGCCAAACCAAATATAGATGAAAGGACTGATAAGGTTCAACCTTTGGTCTTGCTAACCTACTCTCATTTGGCAAGACAGCAGTCCTGAATGTCAATTATTACTTAATTAAACAGGTAGTGCAGAACACTGTGTGCCAGTTGATCAGTTTTGAAAAATTTTGGTAAATTTTGAATTATGTCATGTTATAGTCTATAATTGTACAGTCACATCCAGCCTTTATGCCTTGCTGCATGATAAACTAAAGGAGCATATGTGGCAAAAAAATATAGAGAACTCTTTAAAAATATCTTGGCAGTGTGAGATTGCAATAAACAAGCGAAATGGAATGTTAGATTGCATTTCTAGGATGATCAAGTCCAGGGATACTAATTTAACTGTGCGTAAGAGGAAGACACCACCAACAATATTCCATTCAGACGTGACCAACATATCGCCAAAGAGACAGTGAAGGCAGCAGAAAGCGTACAGGGAAGAACAAAGATGATTCCTGGATTCTGAAAGCAGGCTAGAGGAATAAAGATTATTTTCTTGAGCGAAATGAACAATGAAAAGAGATGTGATTGAAGTTATGTAAAGGAATAAATAGATTGGCAGTCAAAGCTACTAAGTGACTTGAAATAATTTAATATTGTAGGGCAAAATTTTTTTTAAAATTAAGCAGCCACAAGGCAAGTAAATCAGTTGATTAGAGAGAAATTCATCTCATGAGATTGCTTGCTTATGCAATACACGACCACTTATTGCAGTGAATGCACAAAGTCAATCCAGATTCAGTAACTTAAAGATAACTTATCAAAATAGGAGAATATTTAAGATGACTAAAAATAACATACAAGGCTTGAAATCCGTTTGAAAACAATATCCACTATTAAACTGCAGTTTCTCTTTCTAGCAATTCATTTGCTAATTAAACAAATTCAGCATTGGCTGCTCAGCAAACACAGTCATCCATTGAAAAGTTATTGGCACAGCTTTACGACAGCATTTCTCAACATGCGATGCAAGTATAGAATTTATAAATCAGAAAATACCATTACACCCTATGAAACCGCATCATTTATATGTGAAGCCATCATGACTAAAATGTCACCTATCTCTTCTAACCTCATTCCTCTTCAAAGTGATGACAGTCCCTTTCAAATAATTTTGACAATTAATCTCCATAAAACATTTTACTTGACTTTACCTCAGGTCTAGAAAAGGAATGTTCTACTTAAAACTGTCTTTTCCCATCATGCAGCAACTGAAACTAAATTATAAAATATATTTACGGCAATATTGTCATTACACTGAGTTAAAGAAAGAATTTGCATTTATATAGCACCTTTCACATCCTCAGCACATCCCAAAGCGCATTACAGCCAATGAATTAATGTGTAGTCACTGTTTTGTAGACAAATGTGGCCGGTAATTTGTGCACAATAAGGCCCCACAAAACAACAAGCTACATGACCAGTTAATCTTTTTGCTGGGGTTGGCTGAGGAGGATAAATGTTGTCTAGGACATCAAAAGAACTTCCTGTTCTGCTTCAAATCATACCATAGGATCTTTTACATCCACCTAAACAGATAGGCAAGTTTAAAAATGGCACCTCCGACAGTGCAGCACTCCCTCAGTACAGCACTGATGTATCAGCCTAGATTATGTGCTCGGTCCTGCAGGGACTTGACTGCGTGACTTGCCTCAGCAGTGAGAGTACTACCACTGAGCCAAGAGCACACAGTTATATTCATACTAAATCCTGGAGTCATGGGCGACAGAAGTATTATTTGGCATTGGGACCAGGAAGGCCTTATGAATTTGAGGGATTATTAGATCTGGAGAGATAAAGGCCCTTCATGTTAGTAATGATTCTTAATACAGGGACTAAAAGCATGTTATTCAGTTTCATAAAATTATCTTCACAAAATATACAATAGAAAACAATGAAATGCTTTATCAATTGAGAGCTATGAAAGTGGTTTTACAAGGTACATTAGTGTTTCCATTGTTCTCTTTTGCAGTTCCCTATACCTTCCTCATCTCACAGCCACCTTCTACACAGTGAAGTAAAATAATTCATAATAATAGCACACTTTTTATATTAATGATTGCTGCAGTTAAAGCAAAACACTAGTGCAGCTGCAGATCATGGAAGTATTAAGTGGGAGCTTCTGAAAATTGACTATATTCCTGGTACAATTTTGTGACCTACAGGCAATGCACTCAACAGGAGTCAATTGCAGTGGTAAACCACAATCCTTGGAGCAATGCCACTGTCTGAAATATTATGTGTGCACCCTCTGAATGGTTTCTGTGTTTAAATATATTATAATACGTTATCCCTTCTCGTTACCAATAACATTGCATTCAAAGATCACGTGACAGCACTTCAATTATATGAGGGGATGGAGCCCCCTGTGGCCACAGATGTAAACTGCATCTCTTAGCACCTCATATTCACAATGCAGGTTAACCCTTTTGTCAGCCTGCATTTGGGAAGAGGCCAATCTCCTGTACTTGGGAAGAGGCCAATCTCCTGTACTTGGGAATGGGCCAATCTCCCAAACTTGGGAATGGACGCATCTAATTTTGTTGGAGAGAAATCCTGAAGCTTTGGACCATAAATACTTTTTATTTTTAAAATGGGCCTTCACTTTGGCTCACTCATGTGACATTTGCATTCGCAGTTTTAAACATTTATCATAATCAAGCATCATAAAAGGCCCATCAAAGAAATAATAACCTACAAATTGCTGCATGTGTGCTAATCAGGGGTTAATTGAGGGTTGCTGAAGCTTTGTGGGAGTTAGCATGTAACACATATTTTTGCTGGTTTCAGTGCGTGGGTTAAAGTGTGGGTTTTCGTTCCCAAACAGCAGGTTGGCCAATCAAAGGGAAGAAGCATAAATCCTCTTAATCAGAGGCAAACTGCAATTAGGAGATGGTTAAGCACCTGAAATAACAACGGGCAGGCAAATATAAATGTTTACTGAGCAAAACTGGTGCAGAATTGGACATTACAAAGTGAGGGGAATCATTTTTATCGGCCAGGTGCTGCAAGCAGTCAATGCAAGAAGCCTGTGGCATCAGCCATGGGAGGAGATGGTTGAAAGCAGGCAGCATCTGTCTGCACTGCTGGTCACATACCATGTCCGCACTGAGATTTTTTAAAAATCCCTTTTGGTTCATATGGGGCATGGCATTCTGCAAAGGAGTCTGAATGGCAACAGGGGTGTAACCTGGATTCTAGAAGAGCCAGCAGACCTGTAGAATTATGTTGCCCTGTCATGCTGCTGGCCAGTGGCAAAAGTGATTAAGTCTTTGGCCCTGTGACCTACTTGATACACTTGTGGACAACAAACATGTTGACACTGCAGATATCCCCAGCTGCTAGCCTGGAAGGAGCCTGACAGATAAAAAATCTTCAATGGCCAATGGTAGTTCTAATACATATTGGCCCAGAGTTCCCGCTCGATTGCGCTGGCTTTTTTAGCGCAATCAAGCTAGATCAGCGCAAACCATTGAGGAATTTTGAATTACGTAAGGTGTAATTTGCGCTGAGTGTAAGTCGAGTTTCCACGATGTTTTCCACCAGCTAAAAAACATTGGCCCAGATTTTACCAGGGAGGCGGGTTGGCAGCAGGGGGTCGACTGGGTGCCTCGGTAACCCGCCCAGTGAAATCCGTTCGTTCCCCATGTGATTGCGAGTAAATTGAGGCCACTTACCTTGGCTTCCGGGTTTCCCGTTGGAAATCTGCACAGTGGGCGGACTGCGGACCCGCATCACAGGTTGTCAGCTGGAGGAGCCCTATTTAAAGGGGCAGTCCTCCAATGCTGCTTCTGCAGCAAACAGCCAAAATTACAGCATGGAGCAGCCTAGGGGAAAGGCTGCTCCCAGATTTGATGATGCCTCACTCCAGGTTTTACTGGATGGGGTGAGGAGGAGGGAGATCTTCTACCCAGTGGACGGAAGGAAGTGGCCTCCCTCTGCCACCAAGAGGCCTGGCTCGAGGTGGCAGAGGAGGTCAGCAGCACCAGCAACATATCACGCACCTGGATACAGTGCAGGAAGCGCTTCAATGACCTAACTAGGTCAGCCAAAGTGAGCACACTTACTCATTCTCCTACACTCTGTCTTCCACATCACCGCCCCCACCCCACAACTCCTTCTGCACTGCCAACACTACTCTATCACATCACTCCTCACACCCACTCAAACCTCATCCTCAACTTACCTGCACTTACTCACCTCCCCAGTACTCATCCCACCACTACCACTCAACCCAATCCTCATACAATCTCATGGCTCTGCCTCATACTCACCCTCTGATGCATCTCTTTCACGGTCACCCTCACCCAACCTGCCACTACCTCTGCTGCAGCCACAGGGGATGCATCACGTATGAGTAGTAGGAAGCGTAAGGCAAAGGTTTCATGAGCACAAAGGGGATGCACAAGGGTGTTTGACGCTTTGTCATGTTTTTTGTTTATATTTGTTTTGTTTTCCATTCACAATAAATCTTATTATTATCACCACTATTGCCACGTCTTGCCCATTCTTGACTGGCTTGTGCAATAAGTCCCTTTCATGAGGTTCACCACGAACACCCACACGTGATGCCACCCATTGGGTCAGTCAACAGTGGGTGTAGGTATAGTTGCACGACTATTTTGTGCAGGGGGTGGGGGAGGGGTCTGGTGTGGCCGCTGCTCTGTCCAGGTGGTGAGGACTGGACTCTTCACACTGTCTGATGTTAGGAGAGCCGTTCACGTATCAGTGACTCCCTGGCCTCACGAGCAGCCAGGTGAGCCGCATTCTGCCCATGGGTTGCTCCTCTTCCTCGGCCTCCTCCTCCTCTGCCTCCTCGTCCTCCTCCTCCTCCTCCTCCTCCTCAATACGGGTGGCAGATGTGGATGGGGCCTCCTCCAGCGCCACCCCCACTCTGTTGTGGCGCATTGTGCAGGGCACCACAGACGACTATAATGCATCCCACTCTGTCTGGCGCATATTGAAGCGCTCCCCCAGAACGATCAAGGCACCTGAAGCGCATCTTGAGCAGCCCTATAGCATGCTCAATTGTCCACCTGGTAACGATGTGGCTGTCGTTATATCGACGCTGTTGCTCGGTGGTGGGGTTCCTCAGAGGTGTCATGAGCCACGTGTGCAGAGGGTATCCCTTGTCCCCGAGGAGCCAGCCCTTGCGGGTGTTGGGTGTGTGGAAGTTGGACTCCCGGAGGATGAAGGAATCGTGGCAGCTGCCAGCGTATCTGGCGCACACGTGAAGGAATCTCTTGCGGTGGTCACAGATGAGCTGAGTGTTGATGGAGTGATAGCCCTACCTGTTGATGAACAGTCCTGGCTCGTGTGGAGGTGCTCGAGCCCGCTCCGGGCCCGCCCCGATTTTACGAGCCCCCCCACCCCCAATGCACCCGCTCGGCCATCCTAAAATCGACCCCAATATCACTGAAACTAGCCCCGCCCACAAAACTGGCCACGCCCCCCCCACTTGAAACAACGAGGATGGTGAGTTTCTGACGATGGCGCCTGCCTGCGGCCTTCGAGGAGGGTTTTAAAATTAAACCAGCTTTCTTAGGCACTGGTTGGCTCGATTTAAATGTTTAATTTACTAAGAAACTGACCAGTGTACACCAATAAAAGCAGTAAATGCTTCAGTAAAGTTTTTTTGAGTCATTTTCAGTCATTTTAAAATCAGGTTACTCACAGGCAGAGGACTGGAGACCTTTGTTAAAAATGATTATTTTTAAGTGAGAAACCCATTTTTAGCTGTTTTAATAAAACTTACCACTCTTAAATACATCAATCAATTTTTTTATTGCAAAAAAAAATGATTACGCTATGTTAAGCTGCCGAATTGCACTGATTCATGGCAGATTTTATGTTTGCGATTAAGTTAATGCGGAAACTCAGCGATTCATGGCCTAATTTGCGCTAGCGCAATTTTTGGGCGCAATCTGATTGCACTCAAAGCGGAAACTCCAGGCCATTGTCTTGTGGTCTTCCTGAAGAAGATGGCAGTGTTGTCACTGAGTCCCTGCTGAACCTTAGCCTTTCTGGCTAACTCTTGAATCATTACCAGGTAGCTGTGCCTGATATGGCGGACCCACCGTGTAGCAGGGTGGTAGGACCTGATGGTCTGTCTGCCTTGCATGTCACCTGATATTTCATGCAGCCCTTTCCAACTCTTGTCGGTCCTACTCTGCAAAGTCCAGAGCTAGTGGAAAATTGAATCCAATTCCCATGGAAACTTCAAGTGTTTGGCATCCTATTAAAATAGAGGGCAGCTCACCTTCAACTGAAGAATCCAGGTGACAGAATGCAGTCTCTGCAGTAACGCCACTTCTGTATGAGGACTGGTAACCTATCAGCTTTGGAATATGGAGCTGCCCCAGTTAAAGGACTCTGCTTCCGGCAAGAGCTACTTGAATTATTTTTACCGATGTCTGAAACATTGCAGTGCTCAGAACCAAACTGCAGTCACGAGAATTCCCTTTGACACAAAAAAACGGGCGGGAAGTGTACGTTAATTGGCACTCCCAATCATATCATAATTAACCACACACCATTATTGCCAGTATTAAACTCAACACTGACAGTAATTTCTAAACTCATCTCTCTTTTAATTAATTTAAAAGATAGAATTTTAAAGCCGTTAAAAACAGTGTTTGTTCACAGCGTTCTGCTTAAGTAATTCCAAGTATATTTTAAAACTAATTTTAGCAACAAGGAGAACGAAGCCAATCAAAAATGCAGCACAGACTGAGCAGCAGTTTAAAGGCTCTGTGGAAAGTGCCTGAGCACATTTCACATGTTCAAAGAAAGTTCGATAGGCCTTGTAGGGAAGGCCTATTCCACCAGACAATACTGCTGGATCTACCAACATGGATGGCCGATCGGATATATCCTTTGCAGCACAGTAAAAACCTCTTCAGTCAAAAGTCCAAGAATTATCCAGTTCAAGATAACTAGATACCAAGCAATATCTGTGCCTCTGACTGAACAAAACGCAACCTTACTGTCTGGTATTGACATCCATAATCAAGCATTTTCCTCAGGGTGTGTCATGTAAGGGAGCACAAAGCCTGCATAGACAACGAACAGAGGAAGCACCATCTTTCCTCTATGGGACGCAGACTGAGAAACAGCTCAAAATTAAGGATACTGTCAAGAATTTGAAATTTGCATTTAAAGTAATCAAATTCACAAAAAAAAATGAATTTGCAAAGGAAAGCCCATTCCAGACACAGACGGTGAGCTTTTAAAATCCTCCAAATTCAATCCTACACAACAGCTTGACTTGAATTTGACCCTGACATTTTCATAGCATTACAACAGTGTCAACACGACAAATGCAAAAGCCATCTTAACTTATCAAATTGACCCCAAAGGGTTGTCTGGTGATTCAGTAAGTTGGAGGACTAAAGCATTGTGCCCCAAAGGAGCATTCTATGGGCTGGAACTCCTGGCCTTGCTCCCTTGAAACAATAACCTTCTAAAGGATGGGGGAGGCTCCGCCCCAACACGGCCATCCCAGAAAGTCTGTTGTTAGGTTGGGATCCAGTGCAGATTCCAGCTGTTCCGGCATACTCCTGCTGAAGTTCCGATGGGGGTACGCTGGGACAGACGAGGATTTTTGTGGCCTGTCCCTTTAAATCATTTTGCTATGTGCTTTAAGTTGCCCCTTTATGCCAGCTTATGCAACTGGCATGGACATATTTTCAGTCAGATATTGCGAGACTGCAGTGAGACACAGAACTGTACCTTTGTACAGCTGGGACAAGAGGTAAAAAAAAGGCAACAGCTGGCAATCCCTAGCACTTACACACAGTGCTGTGTTTAAGCATGCGGAACGTAAGCTGCAGCTGAACATCCATGTGTCACATGATGGCATAAAAAGAACATTATCTTTTGAAGGAGGCCCCAAATTAGTTGGCAAGCCTGGAGCCTCACCCACTGTAAATCCAGTCCTGCTTCCGGTCTCTTCTCCTGTGCCTTACTTTTGAATCAAATCCACAATAAACCAAAACAGAGCACAAGAGACCCTGAAGAACTCTAACAGAATCTGAAAGTAAACATCAAGGGCTCGATTTTCGCACCCCCGAGCGGGTGCGTTCATGGCGGGGGGCTGCGAAAATCGGGGATTCCCGGGGCGGGTCGGGAGCCCGGCTCCAACCCGCTCACTTCCAGGTTCCCCAGTGACGCGCTGACATGCGCGCGCAGCCCCCGCATGTGGGACTCCCGCTGGCAATTAAAGCCGGCGGGGTGCCACTTAAGGAAATCATTTCGGTACATAGAGACCTGATTAACATGATATTTTAGGAGGGGTGGGATTTTCCAAACAACTGGGACTGTTTCCCGTACTGGGGGAAACACTCCCAGTTCAAATGGACGTGTTGCAGCCATCAGCCTGTGGCAGCTGCAAAGGTCCATTTGACAGGTTGGGGGGGGGGAGACCCTCACTCATTGCAGGAGGCCACTCTGTCTCTTTGGACAAAGTTTGGCCTCCACCACCCTCCTCCTAACAACAAAATTCACCAACTTGCACACTTACCCCGGTGTCCAGACACATTTACCTACCTTGCGGACCCCCTCAAATGTACATCTTCCGGATGGGGGCCGCTGTAGCTGCAGTCATGACCTGCTCGGAGGACGAACAGCATCACCAGCCTCGCCAGCCATGCCGTCCACCTCTGACACGTGGAGCCCCACAACACAGTGCTGTGACACATCCACCTGCACAGCAGGAGGGAGGGCAACGGTAGAGAGAGATGCGTCGCAGAAGGCACTACCCTCGCCACAGGGTCTACAGACTGGGGCTCAGCTTCCTGGACCTCTCTGAGCAGCAGTGCACACGGAGGCTCAGAGTCACTCGACATGTAGTCGTGGACATCTGCAGCCTCCTTCATGCCGAGCTGCTCCCGGCTGGCCCGAGCACCGTCTTCTTACCTGTCACTGTCAAAGTCACCACTGCCCTCAACAACTTCTCCTCCGCATCCTTCCAGGGTGCCACCGGGGACATCGCCGACGTCTCTCAGTCGTCTGCACAAAAGAGCCCTGCAAATACACCTACACCCACTCTGCAGTGACACAATGGGTGGCATCAGTTGTGGGTCTTCATTGTGATCCTCAGGAAAGGGCATTATTGCACAAACCAGACAAGATTCACAAAGACGTGGCAGTAGTGGTGACAATATAATATGTGATGTGAGTTGATCAGAAATTAAATATAGGTAAAAACCATGACAAACCCTTAAACACCCTTGTGCATCCCCTTCATGCTCACGACACGTTTGCCTTACGCTTCCTACTGCACATATGTGATGCATGCCCTGTGGCTGCAGCACAGGTAGTGGCAGGTTGAGTGAGGCTGACCGTGAAAGAGATGCATGAGAGGGTGAGTATGAGATAGAGCCATGAGATTGTATGAGGATTGGGTTGAGTGGCAGTGGCGGGATGAGTACTGGCGAGGTGAGTAAGTGCAGGTAAGATGAGGATGAGGTTTGAGTGAGTGTGAGGAGTGATGTGATAGAGTAGTGTTGGCAGTGCAGAAGGAGATGTGGGGTGGGGGCAGTGATGTGGCAGACGGAGTGTAGGGGAATGGGTAAGTGTACTCACTTCGGCTGACCTGCTTAGGTCATTGAAGCGCCTCCTGCACTGTGTGCAGGTGGGCGATATGTTGGTGGTGCAGGTGACCTCCTCTGCCACCTCGAGCTAGGCCTTCTTGGTGGCTGAGGCAGGCCGCTTCCTCCCACCCGCCGGAGAGAAGATCTCTGTCCGCCCCCTCCTCCTCACCCCATCCAATAATACCTGGAGTGAGGCATCATTGAACCTGGGAGCAGCCTTCCCCCTGGGCTGCTCCATGCTGTAATTTTTCCTATTTTCTGCAGCATCAGTCAGTGGAGGACTGCCCCTTTAAATAGGGCTCCTCCAGCTGACAGCCTATGCTGCGCATGTGCAGTCTGCCCGCTGCGCAGCTTTCCAGCGTGAAACCCGGAAGCACAGGTTAGTGGATCCAATTAGCCTGCGATTCCGTGCAGAGCACCCCGATTTCACTGGGCGCGTTACCCACGCGCCCAGTCGACCCCCCGCTGCAAACCCACTGCCCTCCTAATATCAGGCCCCAACTCTTTCTTAAAAGGGTATTGTAATTCTGTGGTTAGATTATCTTGTGTGTTTTGATTATAAACGTGCAACATGATGATATCCTCTGTGGTGATATCACTTGTGTTATCGTCACTGTGATGCTCAAACTCATTGCGCTACTTTCTCATCATGTCGTATTAAGGTGGCAAAACTAAAATGGCGGTCATCTCCTCCAGAACCAAAAATACTCGACTGCAAGCTCACCTCATGACTTTGCTGCCGTCGTAACCAATACACTCCTCATTCATTCTGCTTCATACGCCACACAAAAGAATCCCTGAAAAAAACAACAGAAGAGGTTCCTTGTGAACAAAAAATATTGGAGATCAGAAAAAGTTACCCAAAATATCAAAGTAATTGATAGAAGCAGGAAAAATAACAGCATTTATCAGACTTGTAAGATAGGCCTGCATAACTCTCTTCTAAATTTACTACTTGTGAGGTATAAGGGCAGCCATACACCTTCGATAAGCAGAACATCCCATTCCCAAGAAGATTCCAGGATTTAAATTGATTCTATGCTTTTCTTTTTGCATTCTCTGTATTTACCATATGTGAATTATTGGTGAAAACATTGACCATACCTTGGTTAAAAATTCTCTATTTATTAAGTTGAAGATTGCAACATGATCCCCCATCCCTTCTACACACTCACGGTGAAAAGGTGCTTCCGTGCTAAAAGGCTTCTTCTCAGGACTTTCTCCCTCATTCTTGACTTACAAGACATTAGCTGATAAACAACAACAATAACTTGTATTTATATAGTGCCTTTAATGTAGTAAAACGTCCCAAGGCGCTTCACAGGAGCGATTTTCAAACAAAATTTGACACCGAGCCACATAAGGGGATATAAGGACATGTGACCAAAAGCTTGATCAAAGAGGTAGGTTTTAAGGAGAATCTTAAAGGAGGAGAGAAAGGTAGGGGGCGGAGAGGTTTAGTGGTGCACAGGAGGGTGTCGAGAGATGGAGCTCTCATTATAGAGATTACCAATACAATGTTTTTCTGAAGTCTTCAGCCAAAATGAATTAAGATTTGAAAAAAAAATTCCGAAATGCTGGAATCTAGTGTAGCATACTTGGGGTCTAAGAGTTCCCATGGTAACAGAATGCTATGTGCTTGAGAGTGGACACCCTCTCAGCCTGTTAAATGTAACCTCAAACTTCATTCGAAAGCATTGCTGCTTGGTCAGCAGCAATGTGATTATTGATAACCGTGCATAACCTCTGATATAACAGATTGTGAATGGCTTCCTCAAAAACAGAGAGACCACATCAACTCGTGACTCTGTAAGATGCCCATCATTGTTAAATGCTGTTTTATGGTTCTCGTCAACAGCTTTATAAAAAGACTCTACTGTATTCAGCAGAATATTTGCCATTGAAAGGGAAAAAAGTAGAAAATAAACTCCTGTCATTTTTAGAAGTGAGTTGTGACCATTGCGTTGTGCTCATGCACTTTGCTAATAAAAGGTTTGTGCAACAATTGTTGTGAAACAATAATTATGCAAGCCTTGACATTTTTTTTTATATAGAGGTCATCTTCACATAATGGTACTTGAGAGATTGGTTTGAATCAAGTGCATGAAGTAAAATGCTCAACAAGACCATGATATAAGTATGAAATCCCCTCAATGTAGCACAGGAGATCAACCCTGGTTCAATGAGGAGTGTGGAAGAGCATGCCAGGAGCAGCACCAGGCATACCTAAAAAAGAGGTGCCAACCTGGTGAAGCTACAACAGAGGACTACATGCATACTAAACAGCGGAAGCAACATGCTATAGACAAAGCGAAGCGATTCCACAACCAACGAATCAGATCAAAGCTCTGCAGTCCTGCCACATCAGGTCGTGAATGGTGGTGGACAATTAAATAACTAATGGGAGGAGGCTTCGTGAACATCCCCATCCTCAATGATGGCAGAGTCCAGCACGTGAGTGCAAAAGACAAGGCTGAAGCGTTTGCAACCATCTTCAGCCAGAAGTGCCGAGTGGATGATCCACCTCGGCCTCCTCCCGATATCCCCACCATCACAGAAGCCAGTCTTCAGCCAATTCGATTCACTCCACGTGATATCAAGAAACGACTGAGTGCAATGGATACAGCAAAGGCTATGGGCCCCAACAACATCCCAGCTGTAGTGCTGAAGCCTTGTGCTCCAGAACTAGCCGCGCCTCTAGCCAAGCTGTTCCAGTACAGCTACAACACTGGCATCTACCTGACAATGTGGAAAATTGCCCAGGTATGTCCTGTCCACAAAAAGCAGGACAAATCTAATCCGGCCAATTACCGCCCCATCAGTCTACTCTCAATCATCAGCAAAGTGATGGAAGGTGTCATCGACAGTGCTATCAAGCGGCACTTACTCACCAATAACCTGCTCACCGATGCTCAGTTTGGGTTCCGCCAGGAACACTCGGCTCCAGACCTCATTACAGCCTTGGTCCAAACATGGACAAAAGAGCTGAATTCCAGAGGTGAGGTGAGAGTGACTGCCCTTAACATCAAGGCAGTCACTCTCACCTCACCTCTGGAATTCAGGGGGAAAACTCTCCAGTGGCTGGAGTCATACCAAGCACAAAGGAAGATGGTAGTGGTTGTTGGAGGCCAATCATCTCAGCCCCAGGACATTGCTGCAGGAGTTCCTCAGGGCAGTATCCTAGGCCCAACCATCTTCAGCTGCTTCATCAATGACCTTCCCTCCATCATAAGGTCAGAAATGGGGTCGTTCGCTGATGATTGCACAATGTTCAGTTCCATTCGCAACCCCTCAGATAATGAAGCAGTCTGTGCCCGCATGCAGCAAGACCTGGACAACATTCAGGTTTGGGCTCATAAGTGGCAAGTAACATTCGGGCCAGACGAGTGCCAGGGAATGACCATCTCCAACAAGAGAAAGTCTAACCACCCCCCCGCCTTGACATTCAACAGCATTACCATCGCTGAATCCCCCACCATCAACATCCTGGGGGTCACCATTGACCAGAAACTTAACTGGACCAGCCACATAAATACTGTGGCTACAAGAGCAGGTCAGAGGCTGGGCATTCTGCGGCAAGTGACTCACCTCCTGACTCCCCAAAGCCTTTCCACCATCTACAAGGCACAAGTCAGGAGTGTGATGGAATACTCTCCACTTGCCTGGATGAGTGCAGCTCCAACAACACTCAAGAAGCTTGACACCATCCAGGACAAAGAAGCCTGCTTGATTGGTACCCCATCCACCACCCTAAACATTCACTCCCTTCACCACCGGCGCACAGTGGCTGCAGTGTGTACCATCCACAGGATGCACCGCAGCAACTCGCCAAGGCTTCTTCGACAGCACCTCCCAAACCCGTGACATCTACCACCTAGAAACACAAGGGAGCAGGCACATGGGAACAACACCACCTGCATGTTCGCCTCCAAGTCACACATCATTTCTGACTTGGAAATATATCGCCATTCCTTCATCGTCGCTGGGTCAAAATCCTGGAACTCCCTCCCTAACAGCACTGTGGGAGAACCTTCACCACACGGACTGCAGCGGTTCAAGATGGCGGCTCACTACCACCTTCTCAAGGGAAATTATGGATGGGCAATAAATGCTGGCCTTGTGAGCAATGCACACATCCCATGAACGAATAAAAAAAACTTTTAAGAATGTTTCTCTGCAGTGGAGGTTTAGTGTGCAATATTGTTGTTTTATCATCTCTGTTGTGTAATAGTAACAACCTGCTGAAAATACATGGCCTGGTGCCATGTGTATCAACACCAAATCTAAAGGCAGCCCCAGGAATACCAGTATGTGCCTGTTATAACCATGCTATTGTGGAAGATGAGAATATATCATTTTTTTAAACATTCAAGAGTGTTCCTTTCAATGACGTACCGGTAATATCATGTACTGTACCTTGCTTTAGGTTATTCTGTGGTGTTTGAGGAATTATTAATAATAACACTAATAGCTGACCTTCACTGACAACTACAGCTCATGTAAAATGTGGCTTCAAGATCAGGGACTTTGTGACTTACTGGTGAATTGGGCACTCTATCTAGTTGTAGGTCTTGTTGAATGTCGAATGAGCAGCTAATCTCGCCTGATCAGAAATAATTATGTCAAGTTACATCAAGTCCACAACACAGAAACAGGTCATTTGGCCCAACTAGTCTATGCCGGTGTTTATGGTCCACATGAGCCGCCTCCCTCCCTACTTCATCGAAACCTATCAGCATAAAAATATCAGGCCTAGCCAGTCACATGGATAATACCACTGCACACTGCAGCATCAAACTTTGGTACAAAGGTTAACATTCAGGCTCTCAGATTAATAGGGTTTGGTTTAGTCGATTGGTTACTTCAATATTCATACATGTTTGTTAATACTATTGCAATTATTTTTAGTGCTTCATTCATGGCTGACAAGAAAGGTTTTGCTTGGCTAAAGTTTAGCATGGCAGCATCACCCGACACCATTGGGACATGGAGATGTACTTTGATGGCAAAAAAATACAACGTACAGATTCAGAAAGTGAAATGGATGGTTCAAATTCTGGTCAGCTGTAATTAAGTGAGAGCTTCCATTAGTCTGCAGTGTACAAGCCAATAAGCAACTCCCATTCTGATTAAATGCTAAGCACACAGGCTGAGGTGTTTATTAAAGCATGGAAATTGCTTACTGATAAGGACACCCTGAAAGAATGTAAAGTGTTCTAGTTGCGATTGTGCTTTATTTTAGTAAGCATCAGTAAGGCAAAGTAGACAAATATATTTGCGTTGGAATATTTTTTTAAATTATGGAGCAGGTTCTCTTGTTCTTGCTACTGGTTAATGTATATGTATGCCATGAGTGGCTGCCCAAAAATCAACTAAGAACTCTGTGCTTATGTCAGAGATACCCCAATCATCTCTCATTCTCTCGATGATTTTTACTGGAGGTAGTAACTATCTGTAATATGGTATTCCAAAAGTAACAGAACCTCCTTATTACAAACATCTCATCCATAAACCTTGACCCTGCGGCATTTCCAGTTTAGTCAGCAGAGGAACACAAACTAGATAAGATCAGTCCTTGATAAAAAAGAACTACAGTACTTTGTTATTTCCGGTGAGTTGTTAACAATGAGATTTGACCGTAACTGCTTTATATCTACATAGAAAGATGACATTTGTTTAGTGATAGATAAGAGGATAGAAAGGGAAACTGTTCCTGTTAGTTTTCAGCATAGTCCGACTTCAAGAAAAATATAAACAAATGAAGAAAAATGTGCCATTTATAGTCATGGCCATGTATATGCAATCAATATAAGCAATTTCTTGGCAATGTTCTGTAAAGTAAAATTGTTTCAAGTTCCAAGTTGTGCTCCTTATATAGTGAGCAACAATAAAACCATCCTGTTATTTTCAAATCTGGTTAGACATTTTCTTTTCCTTTCTGATTTTCAGGGAGTAAGGTTCATTGACAATTACCAAACAGAGAACTGTAATTGGTGGATAAAGTAGCCAATAGTGAGACATAACACACTAGCAAACAACCCAATTTATTGATCTGACAATATTTTCCTGTCTTTAAAGTAGCTTCCTTTTCCTTTCTGAGCTGATAATGTTGCTTGTTTTTGAGCCTTTAATTCCTTATTTTAGCGAGAATTGAGTTTATCTGAGAAATTAGCATAAGAACATAAGAAATAGGAGCAAGAGTAGGCCGTATGGCCCCTCAAGCCTGCTCCACCATTTAATCATATCATGGCTGATCTTCAAACTCAACTCCACTTTCCTGCCCGATCCCCATATCCCTTGATTTCCCTAGAGTACAAAAATCTATCTATCTCAGCCTTGAATATACTCAACGACTGAGCATCCACAGCCCTCTGGGGTAGAGAATTCCAAAGATTCACAACCCGCCGAGTGAAGAAATTCCTCCTCATCTCAGCCTTAAATGGCCGACCCCTTATCCTGCGACGATGCCATCTAGTTCTCGACTCTCCAGCTAGGGGAAACAACCTCTCAGCATCTACCCTGTCAAGCCCCCTCAGAATCTTAAATGTTTCAATGAGACCACCTCTCATTCTTCTAAACTCCAGAGAGCATCGGCCCATTCTACTCAATTGGTTGCTGACTCTACCATTTGGCCATGTGACTCAATTCCCATTATGTGATTGGCTTATAAGTGTGCAACATACTTTTGCTGGTCATCCATCAAAAATCTAACATCAGTTGGATGAGATATCCATCGTAACGAGCAATTTGTTGAAAGGGTGAAGATTTCCATCCGTGCTCAGGATGGAGTCCCAGTTTTACATTGATCCAGCAAATCAGTTGATTTTACCAGCTTGGGAATCCCATGCTGCTTTCACAGGAGCACTTTTGAATGTGGCAAGGATGTCCCAATCAAAATGGAACACTTGTGAGGTACTGGGTCTGGTACCGCGCGCCGTGACTGGGTTATAGTTACATTTGCTCATTTAATTAAAAAGGTGAGAGTGAACTATTGCATTTTGTTCCCACATTACTGGGGCAACCTCTCAGCATCTACCCTGTCAAGCCCCCTCAGAATCTTAAATGTTTCAATGAGACCACCTCTCATTCTTCTAAACTCCTGAGAGCATCGGCCCATTCGTTTTTAACGGAAGCGAGAAGGATTCCCTTGCTACTTGAAGGGGTCACTACATCAGATTAATCTGAGCCCCTGAGTATGAACATAAGAACATAAGAAATAGGAGCAGGAGTAAGCCATACAGCCCCTCGAGCCTGCTCCGCCATTCAATCAGATCATGGCTGATCTTCTACCTAACTCCACTTTCCTGCCTGGTCCCCATATCCCTTGATTCCCTTAGAATCCAAAAATTTATCGATCTCAGTCTTGAAAATGCTCAACCACTGAGCATCTACAGCCTTCTGGGGTAGAGAATTCCGAATATTCACGACTCTCTGAGTGAAGAAATTCCTCCTCATCTCAGTCCTAAATGTCCGACCCCTTATCCTGAGACTATGTCCCCTAGTTCTACACTCTCCAGCCAGGGAAAACAGCCTCTCAGCATCTACCGGTGTCAAGCCCTCTTAGAATCTTACATGTTTCAATGAGATCAGCTCTGATTCTTCTAAACCCCAGAGAGGATAGGCCCATTCTACTTAATCTTTTCCAAGAGGACAACCCTCTCATCCCAGGAATCAATCTATTGAACCTTCATTGCACCGCCTCTAAGGCAAGTTTATCTTTCCTTAGATAAGGAGACCAAAACTTCACACAGTATTCCAGGTATGGTCTCACCAAAGCCCTGTACAGTTGCAGCAAGACTTCCTTACTCTTGTACTTCAACCCTCTTGCAATAAAGGCCAACGTACCATTTGCCTTCCTAATTGCTTGCTGTACCTGCATGTTAACTTTCTGTATTTCATGTACAAGGACACCCAAATTCCTCTGAAAACCAACATTTAATAGTTTCTCACCATTTAAAAAATATTCTGTTTTCCATTTTTCCCACCAAAGTGAATAATCTCACATTATACACCATCTTCTTGCCCACTCACTTAACCTGTCGCTATCCCTTTGCAGACTCTTTACGTCCTCCTCACTGCTTACTTTCCCACCTAGCTTTGTATCTTCAGCAAACTTGGATACATTACAGTCCCTTCATCTGAGTCATTAATACAGATTGTAAATAGTTGAGGCCCAAGCACCGATCCCTGCAGCACCCCACTAGTAACAGCCTGCCAACCTGAGAATGACCTGTTTATTCCTACTCTGTTTTTTGTACGTTAACCAATCCTCAATCGATGCTAATATATTATCCCCAATCTTATCAGCCCTAATCTTGTGTGACAACATTTTGTGTGACACCTTATCGAATGCCTTTTGAAGATCCAACTCTACTACATCCACTGGTTCCCCCTTATCTACCCTGCTAGTTACATCCTCAAAAAACTCTAATAGAATCATAGAATCATAGAATCATAGAAGTTACAACATGGAAACAAGCCCTTCGGCCCAACATGTCCATGTCGCCCAGTTTATACCACTAAGCTAGTCCCAATTGCCTGCACTTGGCCCATATCCCTCGATACCCATCTTCCCCATGTAACTGTCCAAATGCTTTTTAAAAGACAAAATTGTACCCGCCTCTACTACTGCCTCTGGCAGCTCGTTCCAGACACTCACCACCCTTTGAGTGAAAAAATTACCCCTCTGGATCCTTTTGTATCTCTCCCCTCTCACCTTAAATCTGTGCCCCCTCGTTATAGACTCCCCTACCTTTGGGAAAAGATTTTGACTATCGACCTTATCTATGCCCCTCATTATTTTATAGACTTCTATCAGATCACCCCTTAACCTCCTAATCTCCAGGGAATAAAGTCCCAGTCTGTCTAACCTCTCCCTGTAAGTCAAACCATCAAGTCCCGGTAGCATCCTAGTAAATCTTTTCTGCACGCTTTCTAGTTTAATAATATCCTTTCTATAATAGGGTGACCAGAACTGTACACAGTACTCCAAGTGTGGCCTCACCAATGCCCTGTACAACTTCAACAAGACATCCCAACTCCTGCATTCAATGTTCTGACCAATGAAACCAAGCATGCTGAATGCCTTCTTCACCACCCTATCCACCTGTGACTCCACTTTCAAGGAGCTATGAATCTGTACTCCTAGATCTCTTTGTTCTATAACTCTCCCCAACGCCCTACCATTAACGGAGTAGGTCCTGGCCCGATTTGATCTACCAAAATGCATCACCTCACATTTATCTAAATTAAACTCCATCTGCCATTCATCGGCCCACTGGCCCAATTTATCAAGATCCCGTTGCAATCCTAGATAACCTTCTTCACTGTCCACAATGCCACCAATCTTGGTGTCATCTGCAAACTTACTAACCATGCCTCCTAAATTCTCATCCAAATCATTAATATAAATAACAAATAACAGCGGACCCAGCACCGATCCCTGAGGCACACCGCTGGACACAGGCATCCAGTTTGAAAAACAACCCTCGACAACCACCCTCTGTCTTCTGTCGTCAAGCCAATTTTGTATCCAATTGGCTACCTCACCTTGGATCCCATGAGATTTAACCTTATGTAACAACCTACCATGCGGTACCTTGTCAAATGCTTTGCTGAAGTCCATGTAGACCACGTCTACTGCACAGCCCTCATCTATCTTCTTGGTTACCCCTTCAAAAAACTCAATCAAATTCGTGAGACATGATTTTCCTCTCACAAAACCATGCTGACTGTTCCTAATTGGTCCCTGCCTCTCCAAATGCCTGTAGATTCTGTCCCTCAGAATACCCTCTAACAACTTACCCACTACAGATGTCAGGCTCACTGGTCTGTAGTTCCCAGGCTTTTCCCTGCCGCCCTTCTTAAACAAAGGCACAACATTTGCTACCCTCCAATCTTCAGGCACCTCACCTGTAGCGGTGGATGATTCAAATATCTCTGCTAGGGGACCCGCAATTTCCTCCCTAACCTCCCATAACGTCCTGGGATACATTTCATCAGGTCCCGGAGATTTATCTACCTTGATGCGCGTTAAGACTTCCAGCACCTCCCTCTCTGTAATATGTACACTCCTCAAGACATCACTATTTATTTCCCCAAGTTTTGTTAAACACGATTTCCCTTTCATAAAACCATGTTGACTCTGCCTAATCATATGATGATTTTCTAAGTGCCTTGCTACGACATCCTTAATAATAGATTCTAGCATTTTCCCTTCTATTGATGTCAGCCTAACTGGCCTATAGTTCCCTGTTTTCTCTGTCCCTTCTTTCTTGAATAGTAGGGTTACATTTGCTACCTTCCAATCCACTGGGACCATTCTAGAATCTAGGGAATTCTCGAAGATCAAAACAAATGCTTCCACTATCTCTGCAGCCATCTCTTTTAAAACCCCAGGATGTCGGGCATCGGGTCCAGGGGATTTGTTGGCTTTTAGACCCATTAATTTTTCTAAAACTTTTTCTTTCCTAATCTTAATTACTTTAAGTTCCTCCCTCTCATTATTCTCATCCACCATATAGTGATGGAACTCAGTCACTCAGATTTTGCTGCATCAAATCATTGGCTACCCCGTAGCATTTTAAATATTAGAACAATTTGTTGAATTCTGGTGAGGAATGTCATTATAAGCAGCTCAGCTGTCATTTCCTTAATGGGCTTATGCAAAGCACTTCCTGTTGGGAGCTATATTTATCCAATGCACCAAAATGTACTGGAACAGCAGCACAATGATTAAATGGTAAAAGGAGTTTAATATTTGGATAATTTCATAATTACATGTCAAAGAACAAATCAAAACAAGGTAACGGTGAATTATAAAATATCCCTATATATTATTGAGCACTTAGGCACACTGAGTAATCCCCATCATATCTGTATTGCTGATTACAGGATAATCTTATAAGGCCTTCGGGGCATAGTTCATTGACTCGTGTGAATTCTGCTCTAACGTAAGTGGATGCTGTATTTTATCCCAGCTTCATACGTTTGAAAATGAATGAGCCTCAATGCAGAACTGGTTAACATCGAGTGATCAGAAGGTTAATGCTTAATGTGTCCATTCTCATTCCTCAGTAAAAATGCTCATTCAGTATTTAAGAGGTCTGTAAGACACAGGTCACTGAGGCAGAGCCTCCTGCTGCAGCTAAGAAATATAATCAATTAAGTCGTGGTTTTAGTGGAAAGCAGCTACTTGATGCAAGTCTAAATCCATTCCTTTTGATTACATTGATAAATTAGGAAATGCTAATTTTTCCCCATCTTTCCTCAAATCATATTGCACATTGAATGACACGCATAAAAGGAAGGGAAAGATTGCAGATGTTCATTTCTGAACTGTTAGCCTGGTCATATTAGATAAAACCATCAGAGAGAAGCATCATCAGTGGGGCAGGGCCTAGACTGTGTTGTGTGACGGCGACGGCTTTAATGCAATAAATCCTTTTAAATGTTTTGTAATAATGTTAATCGATGGATCACATTAATTACAGTAGCTGGTTTTGATTGCGCGTGCAAGTGTTATTCAGTTAGTGGTCGTTTATCATGGAAGTGGAAAGATTAGGTGGGCATTTCTCTGTGTGGGCAATTGCACTGAAGGTATCTCCTTGCAGCAAGTCATTCCTAAATATAATGTAAAAATTAAGGGGAGCAGTTAAACTCTGCATCCCCCTCCCCAATTCAAAGCTAATAAACCTTGGAAGAGAAAGAATTACGGGGCAGTTTTTGGTGTATCGCACATGGCAGCAGTCAGTATGGTCGTTTTCAGAATTATGTTTCAACTATTAATTTAAATCACACCATTCCAAATATTTCAAAGGAGAATTAATGGCAGATCTACATTAGTGGAGGATCACAGGTTTGATTTTTTTTACATTCAGTGGCCTTTTGAATTCTTCTTAGTGAAGTTTTTAGTGTCGGGATCATTCTGTTGTTCTTGCCTGCCACAATTCATTGTTAAATGTGTCATAAACATCGTACTGGGCTAAATTTTCAAATCATTGACTACAAATGGGTGGAAAGAAAGACTTGCATTTATATAGCGCCTTTCATGACCACAGGACACCCCAAAATGCTTTACAGCCAATGAAGTACTTTTGAAGTGTAGTCACTGTTGTAATGTAGGAAACGCGGCAGCCAATTTGCACACAGCAAGGTCCCACAATCAGCAATGAAATAAATGACCAGATCATCTATATCCAGGCAATATGTTACAAATCATATAATTTAATCAGGATTATTAATTCAGTTCAAATATGATCCAATTATTTTGACCAGTATCCCACTTTGGAAGTGCCGATCCCAACTATAACTGCACAGAGCTTTGTGACCTAAGGTTCAAGGCCCAGCAGACACTATCACTCCAAATTGCTGAACAGTACTGCTGAGTTTTGTCAGTTTTCAGACAGGTTGCACCCCCCACCATGGGAGAAAACTGGCTACCTCTGTATTGATGCAAACTGATGTGTCCAGTTCTAATCTACTTGTTAAATATGCCTGCTTCTGACATCAGAAGCTACATGACAGAAAAAAAGAAATATGTTGCATTTATGTAACGCCTTTAAAAACCTCAGGATGTCCCAAAGCGCTTTACAGTCAATTAAGTAGTTTTTAAAGTGTAGTCACTTTTGAAATGTAGGAAACACAATTTGCGCACAGCAAGGTCTCACAAACAGCAATGAGATAAAAGACCAGATAATCTGTTTTCGTTGAAGAAGTCAAAAAAACAATTAGAAGGGCAAAGAGAAACTACGAAATTAAATTATCAAGGAATATAAAAAGAAATAGTAAAGTATTCTGCAGACTCAAACAACAAAAGAAAAATCAGGATAGGGATACGGCCACTAAGGGATGCAAAAAATAAATTCACAGGGGTAACGACAGTGAAATGGCAGAAATATTGAATAGTTACTTTGCCTCAGTATTTACCACGGAGACTAACGTAGTGAGCGTTAGAAGAAGAGATCAAAAAAGTCATAAAGACAGTTAAGATACAAAGGGGGGAGATAATTGATAAACTAATCAGACTTAGAGAGGATAAAACCCCTGGTCTGGATGGATTGCATCCGTGCATATTAAAAGGAGTTAGGGAAGAGATAGCAGAGGCACTATTACCTATATATATAAATTCATTAGAAAAGAGAATAGTGCCAGAGAACTGGCAGACAGCTAATGTGATTCCTATATTTAAAAGGAGAGATAGAACAAGTCCAGGGAGCTATGGACCAGTTAGTTTAATGTCGGTGGTAGGAAAGATAATGGAATCCTTACTCAAAGATGTAATAGAAAAACACCTAGAACCTGAAAATATAATAAAGAATAGTCAGCATGGATTTCAAAAGGGAAGGTCATGCTTGACCAACCTTATTGAATTCTTTGAAGAAGTAACAGAAAGAGTAGTCAAGGGCAATGTAGTAAATGTAATATATTTGGATTTTCAAAAGGCCTTCGATAAGGTTCCACATAGTAGACTCATGACTCGGGTCAGAGCATGTGGAGTCAGGGGACAAGTCACAGAATGGATAACAAGTTGGCTACAAAACAGAAAACAGAGAGTAGGGTTAAAGGTAGTTACTCAGGCTGGCAAAAGGTGGGAAGTGGTGTTCCACAAGGATTGGGGCTGGGACCGCTGTTGTTCACCATTTACATAAACGATTTGGACTCAGGAATCAGAAATGCAATTTCAAAATTTGCTGACGACACCAAATTGGGGTTTTAGTTGATACCGAGGAGGACTGTGACAAAATATAGGAAGACATTAATAAACTGCAGAATGGGCGTGTAATTGGCAAATGAATTTCAATATAGATAAGTGGTACATTTTGATAGGTAGAATAAGGAGGCCATGTACTTCTTGGAAAATAAGATTCTAAATGGGGGTAGAGGTGCAGAGGTATCTAGGGGTACAGATACACAAATCACTAAAAGTAACGATGCAGGTTAATAAGGCCATTAAAAAAAAGCAAACCAAGTACTGGGGTTCATTTATAGGGGGATAGAATTGAAAAGCAGGACAGTTATGTTAAACTTGTATAGAACCTTGGTTAGACCACACTTGGAGTACTGTGAACAGTTTTGGTCTCCATATTATGAAAAGGATATAGAGGCACTGGAGAAGGTGCAAAAACGGTTGACTAGGATGATACCAGAACTGAGAGGTTATACCTGTCAGGAAAGAGTGAACAGTCTGGGGCTCCTTTCTCTAGAAAAGAGAAGACTGAAGGGTGACCTGATAGAGGGTCTTTAAGATTATGAAAGGATTTGATAGGGTAGATGTAGAGAAGGTGTTTTCACTTGCAGGGGAGACCAGAACCAGGGGTCATAAATATAAGATAGTCACTAATAAATCCAATAGGGAATTCAGGAGAAACTTCTTTATCCAGAGAGTGGTTAGAATATGGAACTCGCTACCACAAGGAGTAGTTGGGACGACCAGCATAGATGCATTTAAGGGGAAGCTAGATAGACACATGAGGGAGAAAGGAATAGAAGGATATATTGATAGTGTTAGGTGAAGATGGAGGGAGGAGGCTCATGTGGAGCATTAAAGCTGGCAAGGACCTGTTGGGCCGAATGGCCTGTTTCTGTGCTGTACATTCTATGTAATTCTATGTGGTGATGTTGGTTGAAGTTGGCCAAGGCAGACGGCACCTCCAACGGTGCAGCACTCTCTCATACTGCGCTGGAGCGTCAGCCTAGATTATGTACTCAAGTCTCTGAGGCGAGAGTGCTACCAACTGAGCCACAGCTGGCGTGATCAAATGAAACTTGATTTCACAGCAGAAGTGGAGAAGCTTGTTACAAAATTAATACCTCCAGGCAGCCAGCTTCAACAAATTGTTGCCTTCAGAACAGGAGAAATTTGGAAGAAAAAATAGCAGGGAAGGAAAATAAAACTAAAGTTGCAAGGAGCTGCGAAAGTTCCAGGCTTGGATATCCAATACAAAATCATCTTTCTAAGCAATTGTATAATTTCTTAGTTGCAAATGGAAAGTATACACAGTGGGGAAAAGCAACGCAATTAAACATATGCATCTAATCACACCTGTGAGGTGGAACATCTTCTGTCATGAGATGACGCACTTGCTTCTAAAGGCATGGAAACATCCAAGTAATAAGTTAGTTAATCAGTATGTGGAAACAAGATGGCTGAGGTATCCTTCCGGTCTCCGTGGGAGCTTAACACAACACATTGTAACAGAATGCTAACACACAGTCATAATTAAAGTCTAAATGTGTTTGGAGAAAAAAAACACAGCTTCTTGTAAAGTGCTTTTAAAACCATATGTTATAATTACAAAATTGTCCTTAAACCGACAATTGGCTATGAGCTGAATGTGATAATGTGACCGTGACATGCATTTGTTTCAGGTAATTTTATTTTGTATATTTAACGCATGGTGCTGAATGATTGCCAAATTGAGTCATCAAAGAAACTTTACAGTAAAAAGCTCTATTTTAACGCTAAGAACTGTGATAAGATTACACTCACGTATGAGGGGAAGACAGAAACTGACAAAATATTTAATGTTTTTGAAATAACCCAGTCTCCCTGTCAGAGAGTAATATAATTAAACAAAACTTCAGTTTGCAAAAATATTCTAAATTGGTTTTAACAAAGCATGTACATGGAGCACAAAATGCAAGGAAAAAGACAAGAAGAAAACAACTTGTATTTATATGGCATCTTATCATTGTTCTCAGGACATCCCAAATTACTTTACAACCAATGCATTGCTTCTGAAGGGCAGGCGTTGTTGCGATGTAGACAAATACAGCAGTCATTTTGCACACAACAAGGTCCCACAAACAACAGATCAGATAAATGACCCGATAATCTGTTTTAGGTAGCATTGGTTGTGGTTGAATTTTGGCCTGGCTCCCAGGGGACCTCTCTGTTCCTCTTCTATGTCCACCTGAACGGGCAGACAGGGCCTCAGTTTAAAATGGACTCTGAAGCTCAATGCAAAGTGATTGATACCAAACTGGAAGGGGCAGTAGAATCAAAGGAAGCAGCTCAGAAATTACAGTATGTTGGACAAAATAAGGAAAGAGGTTTAGAGAGGGATAAAGAAAGCAAGGAGACAGAATGAGGAGAGAATCTCAAAATATTAAAGAAACATTATTCGACAATTATATCAGTAAAAGAAGAACTGTTAAATGTGAGATGGAACCCCTGAGAGAAGGGAACAGGGGAATAGTGAGTTTGTAGAGGACGCACAGATATTGGCAGGAATACTTAATAAGTACTTCAATGTTTACAGAAGAGAAGGATATTGGGGAGGATGTAAATCCTGAATTGGTTAAAAGTGAGACGAGAGATAGTATAACAAATAAAAGGAAATGTATTAGAGAAGTTAGTTAAGCTAAAGGAGGACGAAGTGGCGATAGGATGCACCCATGAATCCTAAGGAAAACGGTGGAAGATATAATGGATGCCCTAGAAATTGTATTTCAGGGTTCTATGAAAGTGGGACAGGGGTCTGGAGAGTTGCCAATGTTATACCCATTGTAAGGTGTTCCGTTCCCTTCCACCTTACACAGATTCTTGGACCTCGGAATTACAAGATCAAAATTGCACATGACAAACAGGCTTTGGCTCAACCCAAACTTGTTAGTTTATTAGACCAACAAAACCCCAGTACAAACCCTTCTATGATTTGACTGAAACTTACAATCACCCATGCGGCTAGTCGTTACCCCTTGGTGGTTTGCCTGGAACTTACAATCAGCCATGTGGCTGGTCATTACCGACGTTGATTGTTGGCCTGGAACTGAAGATGACTGGTCTCCGTCTGTCTTCACCTGACTGCTGCCTCCATGTGCTGCTGTTGTACCTTCTTATAGTGTTCCAGTCATGCAAACCCCCACCTGGTCCTCATCTGTGGTTTCAGCTATCAATCTGTTGGATTGCATGACATTCACACCTCTTCATCTGGGCATCTCGGTGATTCAAAACTCCTTAGTTGTGCAGATAGGATGCACCCATGAATCCTAAGGAAAACGGTGGAAGATATAATGGATGCCCTAGAAATTGTATTTCAGGACAGTGCGGTATTCCTCACTGTGATGGGCCTTTAGCTCACAACATTGTTTAGGTGTGATAGGCCTTCTGTTCTTGTCCGAGAGGCTCAGTTTGATTATACATTGTCTCGATGTTAATGTGTCTTCGCCAGGGCTTCATTGTTTGATGTAAATGAGTCTCCAAAACTGACCATGGGCTGGAGTCTCTTTCACTGGCACCTGGGGTTAACTGTTTCATATCTCGCAGCCTGTTTCATGTCTTTGCAGTTTTACAGTGTTTTTACAGTATTTTCCACATTTGTAGTCTTACACCATTTTCAAAAAAGGAGAAAGAGCTAACCAACTAAGTACAAGCCAGTTAGTTTATCATCTGTGGTTGAAACGTTTTTGGAATCTTTTATTAAAAATGAAATTATTAACTATCTAGATGAGAGAAAATAAGTAAAAGTAGCCAACAAGGATTTCAGAAAGGAAGATCAATGCTCGACAAACCTTTGAGGTGACAAAATATGGTGGATGAGGGAAATGCAGTGAATGTGGTGTAGATGGAACTTTCAGAAAGCCTTTGACAAGGTACCAAACAGAAGATTACTAGAGAAGATTAAGGGGTATGGAATTAGGTGACGGGGTAGCAAATTGGATTAAAACTAGTTAGAATGGAGGAAAGAGAGAGTTGGAGTTGAGGGCAGTTTCTCAGAGTGATTGGACGTGTCCCACAATGTTCTTGATCTGGGAACGCTTCAGTTCACTAAATACACATCAATGATCTGGAGATAGGGCTAGAGGGAATATTTTTCAAATTTGTAGACAACATTAAAATAGGAGGCATAGTTCTGAGGACCAAAGGAAGCTGCAAGGGAATATTGATAAGACAGTGGAATGGGCAAAAGGTGGCAGATGGAATTCTATGTCAGTAAATGTAATGTGATAGATCTTGGAACAATAAATAAAAGCTGTAATTCTACATTGAATGGCGGAAAGCTGGGTGATGTGGAAGAGCAGAGGGATTTGGGGATTCAAGTTCACAATACATTAAAAGAAGCACCTCAGGTAGATAAGGCCATAAAAATGCTATTGAAATATTCAGTTTTATGGCAAGAGCTATTAAAGTTAAGATGTAATAGTGACTGTATATAAAACCTTATTAAGACTGCAGTCGGAGTGCTGTCTGCATTTTGTGCTCCACACCATATGAAGATGATTGTGGCAATAGAAGGGGACAGCACAGACTCACTAGGATGCTACCTGGTATGAGAAAATACAAATACAAAGTATTACCTGAAAAATTAGGGATATTTTCATTAGAACAGAGGAGACGAAGGGTAATTGATAGAGGTGTTTAAAATTATGAAGGGGTGGAACAGAGTCGATAGGAAAAGACTACTTCCAGTGATTTAGGGATCCAGAACAAGAGGACATAGATGTAAGATCAAATATGGGATTTAGGACAGAGAGCAAGAGAAACTTTTTATTTTACACAGATGGTTGTGAGGCTGTGGAATGCAGTTAATGATTGAAGCAGAAACCATGCCAACATTTAACAGGTTAAATTGAAGGATTGGTGGTTGAAGGAAAGGGGAATAAAGGGATACAGGAATACTCAGGCTTTACAGACATGGATGCGGCCTAGCCAGTGCTGGCACTGCAAAGGTAAGTCATTTTTTCTTTAGCTCATGTGGAGCAGGAATGCCCACCATTGGCGGCCATGCCTTCAGCTGTCTCGGCTCTGTGCTCCACAATTATCTAACTAAATCCCTTCGCCTCTCCAACCTTCTGCTGCTCCTTAAAATCCAACTCATTGACCAAGGTTTCGGTTACCCCTCCTAATATCTTCTTATTTAGCTCGCTGTCCTTTTTTGTTTTGAATTCGTCTCTGTGAAGTGCTTTGGGACGTTTCTCTACATTAATGCGCTATGTAAATGTAAGTTGTTGTTGCTGCTGTACCTGGCACACAGTCCAGCCTACTTTATTCATTATAATACGTAGAATGGTGTGTACTGGGTCATTCTACTCTCTTTTCAGCGTAGTTTTTTATCTCCTTAACATTAGATGTCATGATGGACAATGGCACACAGCAGACCCCTGTGCTCAAATCACATGATTTGAACTGAAGTGCTATTGTGGCACTTGCTTTGAACCACAGTAATATCAGGATTTATTTCACTTTAAGGAAATATCATACCCTTTATATATTGAATACAGAATAAGCAACAACTGAGAATGAGTTAGACTTTAATCTAATGAAGGGGTACAAATGACATCAGAATTCACAGGGCAAAACTTCATCAGTTTTAAAAATATTACTTGAGCCCCGAGATTAATTTTTAACAGACTGTTACGGAATACAATTTGTAAAGTTATGGAATTTTGAGAGATTATAATTTGCAGTTTTTGTGACAATATCAGGATTCACTCTTGTTTTTGGGAGAGTTCATAGGACTCTCTACACTGTTGAATTATCTTCACAGAAGGGTGTTATATTCCTTTATGACACCATAACTGCTTCATCAAAAAACTGTAATGTGTTAAACCAATAAATATAAATTGCAATAGATTACAGAAAAAAAATCTAGTAATATATTAAACTGAATAACATTCAAACAGCAATGCATTAGCACTGATGGGGTGCTCTCATTTGAATTAAAGCCTGTCTTTGTCTTATTTCTTCTTTAAAATTCAGAAAACGTAGTACAGAACACCACCAAGATTGAAGTAAATCAGGATGTAATGATTAGGTAATACCAAGCTTGGTTTTTAAAAGGTGGTGGATTGCAAGAGGATGGGAAGATTGAGGGAACTGAAGAGTTCCAGTACGAGAGGCTTCACTTTCAACACAGTGCGGATGCAGGGAGGAGGAAAAGCATATCAGATAAAATAAGAGGAGACAGTTAAGGATCATGTTTGGGAAGAGCAAAAAAAAGTTGCACCAAATCACATCATGTTGTATTCCATTAAGTCAGGGCTGCATCCAATACTGAAGATGTAAAGAAATATTGTATATTTATTAGGTTGAATGCAAACACAATTCAGATTTATATCAATTTTTAAAAAATATGTCGATGTTCTCATGAAGGATTAAATATTTTAAATTTGTCTGATCAAAATTCTAGACTAGTTAGTTTCCTATGTTACTGTTCCAAGAATTTTAAAGAAATGACCTGGTTTGGGCAAAACCTTGAATCGACAATTTAATATTTTTAAGAATGCATTAAAACATTTCCGAGTTATTTGGTTAACCAGCACTTGTGTCAAGAAGCAAAAGTTAAGTGAGTAATGGAAGTGAAGAAGCAGATCTTCGCCAAAGTAACAAATATTAGGACAAGATATAATATTCAATCTCGATTAGAAATTGTGGGGAAGAGATTTCACTTGATTGCATTGGTTTTGTCAGTGCAATCCGGCCCAAAAGATCGAGGAATTTCTATTTATGCTGGGTGTAAATTACGTCTGGTGCGATTTTTTGCACTGGTTCAAAAATCATTGCACTTAAGCCAGCCCCGTCCACAAAACTAGCCACACACCCCCACCAAACAAAATAATAAGGATGGCGAGTTTCTGCCGATTATGCCCGTTCGAGGAGGGTCTTCAAATTAAGCTCATTTTCTTAGGCACTCAGGCACTAGTAGGCACATTTTAAATGTTTTTACATATTAAAAAATATTTAATTTACTAAGAAACTGACTAGTGTACACCAATGAATGTAGTAAATGGTTCAGTATAGTTTTTTTTAAATCATTTTCAGTGATTTAAGATCAGGTTACTCACAGGTGGAGGACTGGACACTTATTAAAAATGCTTATTTTTTCATGAAAAACCCATTTTCTGTATTAGTTAAACGGCACCAGATTCCAACTCTTAAATACATCAATGAATATTTCATATTGCAAAAAAAACGATTACACTCTTATGAAGCTGCCAGCTTGCGCTGATTCATGGAAGATTTTACATTTGTGATTATGCAAATGCATTTTAGCAGAAACTCGAACTGTAACCTAGCCTGGCACAATTTGTGCCCAATGCGGAATTTCTATCCCGATGTTTACAGGAATGCACAATGACGATGGAGTTTTGAGAGCTGAAAACTGGGCAACTTTTGGCCTCATTTACTGCTGGTTTTTTACCCCATTCCAGCTTTGTGTTAGTAGACTCATTTTTATTTTCTTTGACAATTTGCTCCCTCTCCTGAAAGTATTGGGTCTCACTGGGCTTATAGTCTCGTGGGCACTGGTACCTCTCTCTCTCTTTCTCCCTTGAGTGACCATTGTGTGCAATTAGATAACGATGCCTGGAATGTCTGCGCAAGTTCTCCAAAATTCCCGCAGTAAACTTTGGTGGGAGATTGGCGGAAGCCTCGGAGATACGGCATAAATGAAAAGTTCCACATGGTGAGGGTACATACAGTCAAAATGATAGATTGTATATCAAGTCTTACATGACTGCTCAGATAAACACAGTACTCTCTACTATTTTAATACAAAATTCTGGCACGGTAACACTACAGAAATGTGAACAAATATATACATTTAATATTCAATCTCAGGATATGGGCATTGCTAACAAGGCCGGCATTTTATGGCCCATCCCTAGTTGCCCATGAGAAAGTAATAGCGGTTTGATTTAACCGAGAGGCTTGCTGGACCACTTCAAGAGTCATCCAAGTTGGTGTGAGATTGGAGTCATGTATAGGCCAGACCACGTAAGGACAGCAGGCTTCCTTCCCTAAAGGACATTAGTGAACCAGTTGGGTTTTTACAATAATCTGACTGCTTCATGGTCACTTTACTGATACCAGCTTTATTTCCAGATTTATTTTAACTGAATTCAAATTCTCAAACTGTCTTGGTGGGATTTGAACTCATGGGGCCCGATATTACCAGGGCGGCGGGTTCGCGGCGGGGGGTAGATTGGGCGCGTGGGTAACGCGCCCGGTGAAATCAGTCTGCCCCGCGCGCAATCGCAGGCTAATTGGATGCACTTACCTGGTCTTCCGGGTTCCCCGCTGCGCGTCGGGCGGACTGCGCATGCGCAGTAAGGTCTGTCAGCTGGAGGAGCTCTATTTAAAGGGGCAGTCCTCCACTGGCTGATGCTGCAAGAAATAGGAAAAATGACAGCATGGAGCAGCCCAGGGGGAAGGCTGCTCCCAGGTTAATGATGCCTCACTCCAGCTCTTATTGGATGGGGTGAGGAGGAGGGGGAGGACAGAGATCTTCCCCCCGGCGGGCGGGAGGAAGCGGCCTGCCTCTGCCACCAAGAAGGCCTGGCTCGAGGTGGCAGAGGAGGTCACCTGCACCACCAACATATCGCCCACCTGCATACAGTGCAGGAGGCGCTCCAATGACCTAAGTAGGTCAGCCAAAGTGAGTACACTTACTCATTCCCCTACACTCCGTCTGCCACATCACCACCCCCACCCCACATCTCCTTATGCACAGTCGACACTACTCTGTCACATCACCCCTCACACCCACTCAAACCTCATCCTCATCTTACCTGCACTTACTCACCTCGCCAGTACTCATCCCACCACTACCACTCAACCCAATCCTCATACAATCTCATGGATCTATCTCATACTCACCCTCTCATGCATCTCTTTCACAGTCAGCCTCACTCAACCTGCCACTACCTCTGCTGCAACCACAGGGCATGCATCACATATGTGCAGTAGGAAGCATAAGGCAAACGTGTCGTGAGCATGAAGGGGATGCACAAGGGTGTTTGAGGGTTTGTCATGGTTTTTACTTATATTCAATTTCTGATCAACTCACATTACATATTACATTGGCACCACTACTGCCATGTCTTTGCGAATCTTGTCTGGTTTGTGCAATAATGCCCTTTCCTGAGGATCACAATGAAGACCCACAACTGATGCCACCCATTGTGTCACTGCAGAGTGGGTGTAGGTGTATTTGCAGGGCTCTTTTGTGCAGACGACTGAGAGACGTCGGCGATGTCCCCGGTGGCACCCTGGAAGGATGCGGAGGAGAGGTTGTTGAGGGCAGTGGTGACTTTGACAGCGACAGGTAAGAAGATGGTGCTCGGGCCAGCCGGGAGCAGCTCGGCATGAAGGAGGCTGCAGATGTCCACGACTACATGTCGAGTGACTCTGAGCCTCTATGTGCACTGCTGCTCAGAGAGGTCCAGGAAGCTGAGCCTCGGTCTGTGGACCCTGTGGCAAGGGGAGAGCCCTGTGCGACGCATCTCTCTCTCTGCAGTTGCCCTCCCTCCTGCTGTGCAGGTGGATGTGTCACAGCACTGTGTTGTGGGGCTCCACGTGTCAGAGGTGGACGGCGTGGCCGGCGAGGCTGGTGATGCTGTTCGCCCTCCGAGGAGGTCATGACTGCAGCTACGGCGGCCCCCATCCGGAAGATGTACATCTGAGGGGGTCCGTAAGGTAGGTAAATGTGTCTGGACACCAGGGTAAGTGTGCAAGTTGGTGAATTTTGTTGTTAGGAGGAGGGCGGTGGAGGCCAAACTTTGTCCAAAGTGACAGGGTCTCCCCCCCCACCCCCGCCACCACCTGTCAAATGGACCTTTGCAGCTGCCACAGGCTGATGGCTGCAACACGTCCATTTGAACTGGGAGTGTTTCCCCCAGTACAGGAAACGGTCTCAGTCAGTTGCAAAATCCCATCCCTGCTAAAATAACAGGTCAATCAGGTCTGTAAACAACCTGAAGTACCTGTTCAACTACTTTCAGTGGCACCCCACCGGCTTTAATTGCCGGCGGGAGTCCCACATGCGGGGGCTGCGCGCGCATCAGTGGAGAACCCGGGAACCCGGAAATGGGGCGGGTTGGAGCCGGGCTCCTGACCCGCCCCGGGAATCCCCGATTTTCGCAGGCCCCCCCACCACGAATGCACCCGATCGCGGGTGCGAAAATCGAGCCCATGTTCTCTGGAATTTTAGTACAGGCCTCTAGGTTACCAGTCCAGTAACATAACAATTATGCTACATAACACTTTTACGGCTCACTTACATCGTCTTGAATTTATTTGCATGGATCAAATAAACACCGTTTTATTGCAAGAACTATTTTGGCCAGGCACTGTGTGTTGTAATGCTTTGTCGCCATTTAGTAACATGAACTGAGACATTTGTGCAGTGTAATAGGTAATGAAATTCAATTTGGATCCATTGTGAAAGTAGCTTCAAGATTTAGTGGCACAATATATTGAGTAACAGTAGACGATGCTCGTGCTGATATATGGAACTATAACTTCTACATAATTAAACACATTAACATTTTCTAGCAGATGATTTAAGAAATGAGAGAGATGTCCAGAGGAAGTGCTAATTGAACTAGGCAACAGCATTGTTCAGGCAAGTTTTATGCTCCCTTCAGGGAGAAAATATACTTTTAACATCTAGCAAACCTGTCCAATACACAACAGGTAATTGTTTGCAGCTGACATAGAAACTGCCTTTGTTTCCCAGGTGACCTTGGTGGTTTTTGTTGGTCTTCTTATCACCCTCACTAAAAGATGTACTGATGGGTGGAAGAAGTCCAACAATTTCTTCATTTTACATTAACCCTGCTCTTTCCACCCCCCTCATATTTAAGTGATTTTAAACGCGATAAGCCTCGGAGAATATAGCCCAGCCTAAAGAATTCTGAAGGCAAGATGGGAGAGAGGAAGACCAAGAAAATAATGGGTGTAGCACACCAGATTAAGCAGTAATGCCAAAGGCTTGAAATGTTGCCGCATGTTCAATTTTGCAGCGTGTGGAGAGCAGTCTTTGTCAGCTCAAGTCCCGAGTGAAAAGAAAGGATAAGCAGAATGAGGGAAGTCTTTATAAATGCAAGAGAATGTAATACGACCTCACATTGTCTCCAACGAATGCCTTATCACCTACCTCACAAGAGCATAACTGTCACAACACGGTAACATTTCCATTCCCAATGCTCTCTTTCCTCACGTCCGCTAAAATAAAAAATTGCTGAAGCTGAAATTATGCCAATTACTGATACTTTAGGGAGAGTTTTGTGCTGAACTTGTATCTACTGGGAACCAGTATATAACTGTTAGAATCCAATTCACTTGCAATGTTTCAGAGGCTTCAGAAAGAGGAACATTTAATCAGATCGGATGGCAGACTCTAAAAGTATGCACCTGTATTGAATCCCATATTTAGTTCAATATTTTGTAGTGTGCAGATGGTTTATAATTTTAAAAATTTATCGGAGGAACTTGATGGCTTGAGGAGTTAGAGACTGGTTTTTCACCTTTGAAATGTCGCTTTAAATCCAACCCAGGTTGATGGGATTAAAGTTTTCTCTGTCTGCTGGCTGTAAAGATCCTCTGTGAAATGTGTCTGGGCAATCTCATTCATTTTCTACTGAACATGAGCCCACAGTGCAGAACTGTCCCGAACGGGGCACGAATTTGCAATCTCACTCAGACAAGTCACAAGGTGGCTGCTGTGGGAATTGGAAAAAAAGTCATACTGGGGGTGCTGTTCTGAAGTTGGGGTGGAGACATGCTGTTAGAACTTTATTGTACACATGGCTTTGCTTTGGTTGACCTGGAAGTGCTTGATGCGGACACTGGATATCTGAATTAAGAACAAACGAACCTGCACTTACATAGCACTTTTACAATTCTCAGGATGCTCCAAAGCACTTCACAGTCAATGAATTTATTTTTGAAGGGTAGTCACTGTTGTCATGGAGATAAACATGGCAGCCAACTTGTGTATAGAAAGGTTCCACAAACAGCAGTGCTACAAAATGACCAGCTAATTTGCTTTGCTTTTTATGCTTGAAGGTGTCAATGTTCGAATATTCTCATGGGATCTTTTACATCCACCTGAATAAGACCTTGGTTGAGCATCTCATCAGAAAGACAGCACCTCCAACACTCCCTCAGTACTGCACGGAAGTGTCAGCCTAGATTATATGCTTAAGATCAAGCTCTGGAGTTCCATTCCCCAGCACTAATTTCCCTCACTTTCATGAGCAGAATTTTAAAAAAAATATTATTGCGCAGGATTGCCCAGTACGCAAGTGAGAAGAGCATTTGGACCATGAACTTTTAATATTATTGGTCTTTTACAAGCAAAACACTAGACTAACACATAATTTACAGTCCTCACGAGTGGGGTGATACCCCTGCTGTTAAGTTAAGACACCCGATCAAACCTAAAATGAATTCATTAAATCATCCAGCTCAACAATTAGAAGTTAGTCATTTGACTTAATAGATCACTGCTGATGGTAAAGAAAATAGAACGGAACCATGGCTTAGGGAAACAGAATTTGACATTTTAATGAAACAATTTATAAAGGGATGGAGCCAACTATGGAGCCAATGTGCCAATGTGATGGACTGAAGCCGAAGCAAACATTGTCCAAAATTCAACATTTCGACCACCACCCGAGGATGCTGAGGACTGTAGGAAATGATTCAATAACTTAAACAAGCTGCAAGAAAAGAAAAAGTCCAATTACAAAGCCTAAGATCAGGAGCAAGGTGGAACAACTGCACTAAAAAATTTAGGCCCAGATTTTAGTTCCCGGTGGGATTTGGGCAAGTGAGTTGGAAACTCACTGACTGCTCCAGAAATGAGGGCAAGACTATTTTAACTAACGAGCCTCAAACTCCTTTCTGCCTACCGAACGGGCAGGAAATAGGTGGGCAGTGATGGAAAAATCGCGAGGGGCAGTGGCCGTCTGCCAACACAATGTAGGTGGCGGGGTTGGCTCACTGAACAGTTTTGCAGAGGTATTGCATTTGGAAAGGAGGGGGTGGATTTTGCAGCAGGAGGCCTAAACTTCCCTTCTGGGGCCTTCAGAGCACTCCTACTCCTCCTGGCTCCACAAGGAATGCAAAAAAAACATACTTTTTTGGGTCTCTTCTGGCCCCGGCTCCTCCAGCCAGCTGTCTTCACCTGGTAACAATTATATAGGGCTTTGGTGAGACCACACCTGGAGCACTGTATACAATTTTGATCTCCTTACCTAAGGAAGGATATACTTGCCTTAAAAGGGGTCCAACGAAGCTTAACTAGATTGATTCCTGGGCTGAGAGGGTTGTCCTATGAGGAGAGATTGAGTAGAATGGGCCTATATTCCCTGGAGTTTAGAAGAATGAGAGGTGATCTCATTGAAGCAAGTAAAATTCTTAGAGGGCTTGACAGGACCCCATGAAGTCTCAGGGCATCAGGTCAAACATGGACAGGGAAACCTCCTGCTGATTACTACCTACCACCCTCCCTCAGCTGTTCCAGTACAGCTACAACACTGGCATCTACCTGACAATGTGGAAAATTGCCCAGGTATGTCCTGTCCACAAAAAGCAGGACAAATCCAATCTGGCCAATTACCGCCCCATCAGTCTACTCTCAATCATCAGCAAAGTGATGGAAGGTGTCGTCGACAGTGCTATCAAGCAGCACTTACTCACCAATAACCTGCTCACCGATGCTCAGTTTGGGTTCCGCCAGGAACACTCGGCTCCAGACCTCATTACAGCCTTGGTCCAAACATGGACAAAAGAGCTGAATTCCAAAGGTGAGGTGACAGTGACTGCCCTTGACATTGAGGCAGCATTTGACCGAGTGTGGCACCAAGGAGCCCTAGTAAAATTGAAATCAATGGGAATCAGGGGTAAAACTCTCCAGTGGCTGCAATCATACCTAGCACAAAGGAAGATGGTAGTGGTTGTTGGAGGTCAATCATCTCAGCCCCAGGGCATTGCTGCAGGAGTTCCTCAGGGCAGTGTCCTAGGCCCAACCATCTTCAACTGCTTCATCAATGACCTTCCCTCCATCATAAGGTCAGAAGTGGGGATGTTCGCTGATGATTGCACAGTGTTCAGTTCCATTCGCAACCCCTCAGATAATGAAGCAGTACATGCCCACATGCAGCAAGACCTGGACAACATCCAGGCTTGGGCCGATAAGCGACACGTAACATTTGTGCCACACAAGTGCCAGGCAATGACCATCTCCAACATGAGAGAATCTAACCACCTCCCCATGACATTCAATGGCATTACCATCACCGAACCCCTCACCATTAACATCCGAGGGATCATCATTGACCAGAAACTTAACTGGACCAGCCATATAAATACAGAGTAGGTCAGAGGCTGGGTATTCTGTGGCTTTTGACTCATTCCTCCTGACTCCCCAAAGCCTTTCCACAAGTCAGGAGTGTGATGGAATATGCTCCATTTCCCTGGATGAGTGCAGGGAGCTTGACACCATCCAGGACAAAGCAGCCCGCTTGATTGGCACCCCATCCATCCACCACCATAAACGTTCATTACCTCCACCACCGGCACACCGTGGCTGCAGTGTGTACCATCTACATGCTGCACTGCAGCAACTCACCTTGGCTTCTTCGACAGCACCTCCCAAATCTGCGACCTCTACCACCTAGAAGGCTGCAGGAGAATGGGAACAACACCACTTGCACGTTCCCCTCCAAGTCACACACCATCCTGACTTTGAAATATATCGCCGTTCCTTCATCGTGGCTGGGTCAAAATCCTGGAACTCCCTTCCTAACAGCACTGTGGGAGAACCTTCACCACATGGACTGCGGCGGTTCAAGAAGGCGGCTCACCACCACCTTCTCAAGGGCAATTAGGGATGGGCAATAAATGCTGGCCTCGCCAGTGATGTCCACGTCCCATGAATGAAGTAAAAAAGTGCTGAGAGGGCATTTCCCCTGGCTGCAGAGTCCAGAACTAGAGGTTATACTCTCAAGATAAGGGGTCGGCCATTTAGGACTGAGATGAGGAGGAATTTCTTCACTCAGACAGTTGTGGATCTTTGGAATTCTCTACCCCAGTGGATGCTCAGTCGTTGAGTATATTCAAGACTGAGATCAATAGATTTTTGGACACTTAAGGGAATCAGGGGATAGGGGGATAGCGCGAGTAAGTGGTGTTGAGGTAGAAGATCAGCCATGATCTTATTAAATGGTGGAGCAGGCTTGAGGGGCCATATGGCCTACTCCTGTTCCTATTTCTTATGTTCTTATGCGGTCAGTCTTCAGTATCTATACATTATCAATCAACACAGACATCAGTCATGTTCACATTGTGGACTTTGGCCTGTGAAGGTGCCCTGTGATCAGTACGGGGGAGATCTGACATATATACCAGGCTTTTAACTTTGGGGTCCTTCCTATATATTTGTAAAATGCAGCCTAACTTGTACCACATAATTCATCCATGTTATATGGCATTGTACAATTTGCTTCCATCAAATATTGATCACTGTTCCTTCACAGAAATTGAAGGATATATTTTAGCACTAAAGCAATTTTTTTCAAATTGGGGAGTGGTTAAAAATCCAAAATTTTCTTAGGTGCCAAACGGTCACTAGAAGTAATTCGAAAAGGAAAATAAAGTTCCGTGGATATAAGAGATGATTCTTCAATCGAGTGCCCCCAGCAGGGAACTGCCCTCACTGGGAGCGCTGGCCAGAGAATCGGGCTACAATATTGTAGCTCTCTCTCGGACCAGTGCTCCCTTGTGAGTGCAGCCTCCATGCTGGGAGCAGAGGATCACAGAATTATCCCTAATTTTGCCCCATTCCCAATTTATATCCACACCAACGTTTTCAATTGCATTATTAGCCAAAAGAAAATATATTCAGTGCACTGTTTTATATACTGAGAATGATAAAGGGAATCGACAAGTTAAACATGGATAGATTATTTCCATTGGCAAGTACATCGAAGACACAAGGCCAAGATCTCAAGATAAGCCCTAGGTATATAAAGGGAGAGATAAGAAGAAACTTGTTTATGCAAAGAGTTCACAGAGCGTGGGATGATTTGCCACTAGTGGCGATCGATACTAAGTTAATTATCACATTCTAAAAACGTACAGGATAATTACTTGACAAAGTCGAATATAAAGCTGGAAACATAGGTAAGGGAAGAAAGTGGGAAAATGGGATTGTGTAAAATCTGCCTCTGAGAGGGGCCTAAATTCAGTACAAGCAAGAAGGATTGAATGGCCTCATCCTGTGCGAACATTTCTGTTCCAATGAACAACAGAAAAGTTTTCTCTGAGTACTTTTCTGATGAACGGGAGGTACTAAAGTCCACTTCAAATAGACTTTTATAGAAATTGGGACTGATTTCTCTGTCGAGCACTCTGCACACATTATTTCCTGGACATGAGGGAGAGGATCAAACAGCAGTCTCGTTGCACCCAGTCTCTGCCCTGCTTGCACTTGATGTGTATTCACAGGTCAGCTGGGGTAGGGAGATCACACCTGAAACAGACACTGGGATTTAAATTTTATTTAAAGTGTAAGTGACACCAAAATGGCCTCCACATTAATTATCTCCCCATACCATGTTTGCATACCACCCATCAAAACTGGATGTTCTCAATTGCTAGGCTGCATCTAAAATCCACAGGAAGGAACTTAGGTTTCGAGGGACAGTGACTTTTGGGCAGTTACGAGACAAATATATGACCATTTTTGTTGCAGTAGGGCTGCACTGCATCCAGGAGCTTTTCAGGAGGGCTAGAGAGTTGCATCATCTTCCTTAGCACAGTATATGTCCCCTTCGGAAGCCCGTTGGATATGTGCTAGTTGGAAGAAGAGGAGGAGGAAGCACTTTTAGATGCTAGGGAAGTGCAGCATCACAGGAGGAGGGCTCGTACCCACCATTGCACTGCCAACCAAATATATCGGCTACAAAAGGAATTAACTGGAACTGACCAGAGGAATAATGCATTCAGAGGCTCCAATTCACCAGGGTGGCAGTGACAGGGTTGTGCAGTGTATCGCAGAAGCCACCTTAAATTTCTTTACCTTAGGTCTTTTCCAGTGGGCACATTTGTTGCAGTCAGTCAGTCTGCAATGCATTGCTGCAAAAAACAGGTGACTGATGCATTGCTTGCCAGAGCATGCAGGTACAGTTCTTTCCACATGGTCATCAGCGAGCAACAAGACAGGGCTCAAATTTTCTTTTTCCCTTAAGTCCAGGGTGTCACTGATGGCACCATTATAGCTCCACCTGCTCCTGCACACAGAAGTGTCCAATAGATGAATGACAAGGACTTTGATTCCATCAATATGCAGCTTGTGTGTGAACCATCTTCACCAGATACTGCAGGTTAAGTGCCAGATTCCAAGGCAGCAGTCATGAGGCATTCATTTTACTGCAGTCCAATGTCACCATCATTTGCAGATATCCAGCAAATCTTGGGTTGGATTCTGGGAGCACAAGAATACCCGCTGCTGTTTTGGATTCTGACCTCTCTGCAGTACCTCTGCAAATCAACGGAGCATAGATACAATGAGACACAAACCTCCACCAGATCCATTATCAAGCATACCATAGGCATGCTGAAGCAGTGCTTCCAATACCTTGATAGGTCTTTTAGATCGTCGTGGTCTGCTATGTTCTCCACAACCTTGTTATTCATGACATGATGTTGTGGCCCCTTATCTTGTCTCTCCTGGTGAAGTCATTGAACTTCTTATATCCTGTGCACAGTGCTGTTTGTATTGAAGAAATCTTTCACTCCTATCCAGCTTATTACTCGATCGTCTTTCTCACCCAGCACCCAATTCGGGGTAAGAGGAGGATCCCTCCTGAGTTGCTTGTGCTGATGGAATCTCCTACCAAGCTCATTGCCCCACCATCTTGTTCACCCAATGCCTATCTCATGGTAAGAGGAGGCCCCTCCTGAGCGCACGGTCCGGCTGATGCTGGGACCGGTGGGGGAGAAAACTCGACTACCTCATTCTTAGACCTAAAAAAATTCTGCTGTACAATAGTAATTGGGCACACTCGAGACTCTGTCCATCCCCTTGTGGGTTAATTGTGTTTAAGCTACTTGGACAATTAACATCATTGCCCATGGATAACTCCAAGTTCCCACTGAGAACTAGGAACAGCACTAATGTAATTATTGCTTACCTTTCAAGTCTCTGTCACGTACAATACAATACAAAATAGAAGTGATGCTTAAATATGGTATGTCAATTGGATCATGTTTACATGCCTTAAAGCTTGGCATTAGGCAGCAGATAAATCTGTGGCATCATAAAGTTCTCAGCACAAGGAATCCACTGAGATTAATTATCTCATCTGTGCATTTCCAGTTAACAAACACAATTTTTAATTCCATTGCTGTCACATGCATTCTGCCATAAAGAGTAACGCCTTAGGGATCAAACATTTGCAAATTGTAACATGCTGTACACTATAGTGTACCACATCATAGCATCAAATGCCAACAAAAGGATCCGAAGCCCCCTTACCATTTAATGTCTCAAGCTGAACCAGGCTGTTCACAATCATGGCATCTTATTCAATCTTGAGTTTCCGTCCCCATATCTTCTCCATTACAAAGACCATCCATCCTCCACCTCTATAATGTCACCCGCCTTCACCCCACCTCTGCCCATCTGCTGCTGAAACCCTCATTCACGCTTTTGTCACCTGAAACATGACAATTCCAATGCTCTCCTGGCCAGCCATATCCTATCCTGCACCAAGTTGTGCTCACCCATCACCCCTGACCAATACTGGTCCCAGTTCCCCCAATGCCTTAAATTTAAAATTCTCATCCTTGGATTTGAATCCCTTCATGGCCTTGCCCCTCCCTATTTCTGTATCCTCCTCCAGCCCTGAAACTCCCCCCTAACTCTCCATTCCTCTGACTCGAGCCTCTTATGCATCCCCCTGCCCCCTTCCTTCAGCCCAGCATTGGCACCTGTGCATTCAGCCATCTAGGCCCCATGCTTTTTCCTTAAACTCCTCCACCTCCCTCTTCTTTAAGAACCTTCTTAAAACCCACCTCTTCGACAAAGTGTTTGGTCACCCGCCACAACATCTCCTCCTTTGGCTCACAGTTTATCCTAAATGTCTCTGTGAAACACCTTGGGAACTTTTTTCTGCATTAAAGACACTATATGAATGCAAGTTGTACTTTTAGTAGCTGGATTCAATAGCCTGGAGATAGAGCTACGGACCAAATTTCTCCTCTATAGTTGACCACAAACTCTTGGATCAGGTAGGTTGCAATATTTATTCTATTTGGCTGTGAAATACTGACCCTATTAATAGATTATAGGACAGTATTTTTTTTAATGAAGTACTCAGAATAATGTATCTTAAGTGAGATTGATAGGGAGCCTGGCGTACAATAAAATCATCAAACGAGTGGAGGAGGAGAAAGTGTCGTCACCTTTGTGGAAAAAAAATGCAACTTGTAGCAATGTATGATTCAGAATACTTATTGGATAATTCTGTTCACGAGTGAACTTTGACATGTTTATTTTACATATATGGGGAGGTCGAAAATAGAAGAAAATAACACAGCAGAAAAAAATAAGGCAATCGACAAAAAAAATAATCATCTATAAAGGATAATGAATTTCTGTATATCTTTTAACCTGGTCTCCTGTGAAATCCCACACCATGGAACTCATGTCCCGAGGTCCTAAGTTACTTTAATTTAGATGCTGCTGACAAAGAAAGCAAACCGCCAACACTATTTATTCAACATATCAAAAATTAATTGTCCTCCAAATATATTCCAAATAATGTTGGATGGCTGTTAGTGATTTAAGACAATAATTCAAACTTGAGATTCAGATGATGAATATCCAATCGTTATAATAATTCACTGACAATGACCCATTAATCTCTATGCAATCACGTGAACAAAGCATTTTAAAATCACCTTTTTTGTGCACTCTTGTTTTAAGTTGTTAGATTTGGCTTTGGGTCCAGCAGATTGAATTATTTCAAAAACTGTCCAAGACTCGAGAGGAAAATTTTTCCGATTATTCCAGGCCTCAAACAGAACTGAAACTCTCGCTGTATCTGTACAATTTTTTTTCTTGTTTGAATATAAATAATGTTTGGCAACAGTCACTGGCCTTCAAAAAAAAGTATTTCTCTGTGTGAGACATTTTGAAAGTGAAAGATGTTACATAAAGGCACATATTATTTATTGCATTATTACCGTTATATAAATATTTATTACCGTTATATAAATATTTCATTTTACTGCTATTATATAAATATTTATCCAAAGTATAACTTTCTCTTTTTTGAGGTATTTTCTTCTCTTTCCTCAGCTCCCGTTTCATCACTTGCCGTCCACAGTTAAAAGGGCAGCTAGGTAAGCTGCTCCCAGGCCAATTCCCCTTTGATACTGACCAGTAGAAGTTGCACAAGATTCCCTTCGGGAATAACTTCTTCTTGTCCTCCAATGGGGAGCTGTCTGGCCTCTGCTCAGCAGCCCCTCACAGCTGTACAGTTGAGATGGGAAGTGTTGAGATGTGAAGTTGGAGAGTGAGAGGGTGGGTATATTATATCACCCCCATGGCATACTCTATGAAAGCGTTAACATCCTGCACTACCAGTTTAAAAACTACCAGTAAAAAAAAATGAACTAAATATATCTTTGCATTTTAAGTGCTGGAGAGCTCAAATGTACTACTTTTAAAAAACAGTCTCACCCACAGAATCAGACAACAGAGGAAGGGCTGTGCAGACTGCCAAAATATATCAATAGTGTTGCTGTGCTTCTGACCACAGAACATACCACCACTTTTTCCCCCACTTTGAGTCCTTTGGTGTCACTTTACATATAGCAGAGAATTAAATGTTGCTATATGTAAGAATTATAAGTACTGTGGAATCTCAGTAAGTTCTTAATGGCACAGCATATTTTCATTTATTTTATGTATGACAATGACGACAAAAGCTGGTACTGAGTATCACTTTGTGTAGGTATTGGAGATATCTTATTACCTCTCTAGGATAATGAATAGCCAGGCATGAGTTAAGTAGAGGTGAATATATGGCCATCCCTGGGTATGTCCTGTTCCACCTGCAGGATAGGCCCACCAGAGATTGGAGCACAGTGATATACACATGGGAGTAGCCCTGGGAGTCCTCATCATTGACATCAGATCACATGAAGTCTCATGGCTTCAGGACAAAAAAAGTCAGGGGAACCTCCTGCTGATCACCATCTACCGCGCCCCCTCAACTGAATCAGTACTATCCCATGTTATACATCACTTGGAGGAAGCTTTGAGGGAAGCACAAGCACAGAATGTACTCTGGGTGGGGGACTTCAACATCCATCACCAAAAGTGGCTTGTTAGTACTACCACTGACAAAGCTGGCCGAATTCTGAAGGACATAGTTCCCAGACTGGGCCTGCTTCAGGTACCAAAAGAACCAACATGAGAAAGTAATTTACCTGACCTCATTCTCACCAACCTACCTGCCACAGATGTGTCTGTCCATGATTGCATTGGCAGAAGTGACCACCGCACAGACCTCGTAAAGATGAAGTCTTGTCGCCACAGAGAGTACTTCCTCCACTCCTCTGTAAAGTATAGAAGACGTCCATGTCCTCAGGATGTCCCAAAGCATTTATCAGCTGATGAAGTATCTTTGAAGTACGTTCATTGTTGTAATGTAGGGAAATTGTGACACTACCAGAATGTTAAATGGGACAGGCTAAGGACAGATTTAGCAGACCAAAATTGGGCATCCACAAGGTGCTTTGGGTCATTAGCAGCAGCATAATTGTATACCACCATTACCATCAATGGTGAAACCAACCCTGGTTCAATGCAGAGTGTAGAAGGGAATGCAAGGAGTAGTCTCAGGCATACCTTAGAACGAGGTGCAAACCCAATGAAGCTACAACACAGGACTATGTGTATGCGAAACATTAAAAGAAGCAGGCTTCGGATGGAGCTGAGCAGTTCCACAGTCAATGGATTAGAGCAATGCACTCTAGCCCTGCTACATCCAGTCGAGAATGGTGGTGGACAGTCAGGTAACTAACAGGGGGAGGAGGCTCCATGAACTTCCCCATCTTCAACCAGCACGTTATTGCAAGAGACAAGCTGAAGTGTTTGCAAATGCCTTCAGTCAAAAGTGCCTGGTGCATGATCCAACTCAACCTCCTGCCAAAGTACTACCATCATGGACACCAGTGTAAGGCAAATTTGGTTCACTCCATATGATATTAAGAAGCGGCTGAGTGCACTGAACACAGCAAAGGCTATGGACCTGACAACCTCCTGGCTATAGTGCTGAAGACCTGTGCATCAGATATATAAGTACCCATAGTCAAGCTATTCCAGTACAGCTATTACACTGGCATCTACTTGACAATGTGGAAGACTACCCGGTATGTTCTTTAACAAAACACAGTATGAAGGCTATTTTCAACTCACCCAGGCAGGTAGGCATGTAAAATCGGCCAGGTCACTTACTGGAGCTGACTTTCTGTGATTTTAACCTGCTCAACTGAGCAGGCAGCAAGGACACCTGCCCAAAGTTGACAGGGTCCTTCTTAACATATGCATTTTAGGTCCTGATGATGTCATTAGGATCCCACTGCAATTTTTACTCGCCACCATGAGCGGGAAACAACAGGGAGTTTCCCGCAAGGCTAACCCAGCGAGGAAGCCAATCAAGGTCAGAAGAGGTCCGATAAGGTAGGTTTTTAATTTAAAACAAAAACTTTTCTTGTGGGGCCAGGAAGGGCTGAAATATTCCGCTGGACCTCACAAGGAAAGCCTTTTGCAATCCTGCAGGATGGCCTGGCAGCCAATCCCCCGCACACTAACCTGCTGTCAGCGAACGGCCTCCAGGCCACCATTTCCCGCCGACTGCCCACCTGGAATGGATTTAAACGTGACCTGGGAGTTAAAACACCCCGAGCTTCATTTTGGAACAGCAGGTGAGTTAACTCACGTTGCTGCTCACCCGCCAAAAACTGGCCCACGGTTAAAATAGAGGTCTAGAAATCTTACCCAACCAATTTTTGCCCAATCAGCCTCCTCTCCATCATCAATAAAGTAATGGAAGGAGTCATCCATAACGTTATCAATAACGACACCTACTCCTGCAGACCAATGCTCAGTTTAGGTGCTTCCAGAATCACTCAGCTCCAGGCCAGTCATAGCCATGATTCAGATATAAATGCACAAGCTGAATGCCAGAGGATAGTTGAGTAGTTGCCATTGACATTAAGGCAGCATTCGAAAAAATACAGCACCAAGGAGCTCGAGGGGTCAAGGGAAAACCCTCCAGTGGCTGGAGTCAAACCTGACGTAAAGGAAGATGATTGTGGTTGTCAGAGGTCAGTCATCACAGCCCAAGGACATCACTGCAGGAGTTCCTCAGGGAAGCATCCTTAGCTCAACCATCTTTGGCTTGCTTCATCAATGACCTTTCCTCATTTGTAAGGTTAGGAGTGAGGCTATTTGCTGATGATTCCACACTGTTCAGCTCCATACACAACTCTTCAATAATGAAGCATCCATGCCAGCCTACACCACGACCTGGATAACAACCAGACTTGGGTTGACAAGTGCCAGGTAGAATTCGCTCCACACAGGTGGAAGGTAATGACTACTTTGTACAAGGTAATGCCCTTCGGTCACCCTTTCCCCTTCAAAGGCACCACTGTCACCGATTCCCCTACCATCAACATATTTGCAAGGGGGTGTCACCATTGACCGGAAGCTGAACTGGACCAGCCATATGAATACTGTAGATGCAAGAGCAGGGTAGAATCTGAGTAATCTGTGACAAATGGCTTGCCTCATGATCCCTCAAAGCCTATCCATTGTCTACAAGGCTCAAGTCAGGAGTGTGATAAAATATTCACCACTCACCTGGGTGGGTATAACAACGCTCAAGAATATGGAAAGATAGGAAGAGGAGCAGGCCATTCAGCCCCTCGAGCTTGTTCAGCCATTCAATTAAATTATGGCTGATCTGTACCTCAACTCCATTTATGCACCTTTGCTCCATATCCCTTGATGCAGTGAGTTTGATGTTGCACTGTTGGAAGGTGGAGGGTCCGGGGGGTGGAGGGGGGTGGGGTTTGGGGGGGGCAGTGGACAACTCCATTGAAAGAATTTGGAGAGAAATGTCTAAGGCTTCATTGCCCAGAGACAACGAAACATGTATTTTTTGATTAGTTCCTGGAAAGCAAATTAATATTTCCCTGAACCACTGTAGCTGCATAAAATAAGTAACGACAGCACCTGCATCATTTTTTCCCCTGTAAACTCTCAGCATACACAAAATAAACCACAGGTGCTTTACTCACTCTCCTGTCTATCTGCGTGTCGGCCAATCTCTCTCGCTCTGAAGTAAAAAAAAGAAGAGGCACTTGGTCACATATTGAGCCATTTCATTGATTCAGTTCCTGTTTATTTTACTTGATTGGTTGATTCTCCTGATTTGGTCATAGTTACAGAATTCTGACTTGTTCCTTTTATTTGAGGCAATCAAAAAGTGTGACAGCAGAACTGACATAGGAATTGTGGCACCAGAAGGATAGGAAGTACATGCTATTAGGTCAATAGTGCTTATCTTCCATTGCAAATGAAAAGCATGATATAAAGAAACATTAAGCATCCTTCATTTCTCTCTCATTCCTGGCAGGTTTATGACTTTTAAGGTCTTTCTAACAACGCTCATCTATTGTCATAAGTACAGCCATCTCACAGTGTCAGAGTAATAGATATTATTTAAATATATGCAAGAAATACGTCTCATATCTTTTAACTCCACACACGGATTGTGCCAAAGAAATACATTGAATATACCAGTTTTGTCTATATTTTTAACTGTGTAGGAGATACTGCTATTATAATAAAGCAATTCAATTAACATTCGTGTAGAAATTAGACTTAACTCCCGAATTTCGACCGAAGGTAATTGGCAAAAGAACCAAAGGCAATATGAGGGAAAAAAATTTACGCAGCAAGTTATGGATGACCTGGAACGCACTGCCTGAAAGGGTGGCGGAAGCAGATTCAATAATAACTTTCAAAAGGGAATTGGATCAATACTTGAAGGGGAAAAAATTGCAGGGCTATGTGGAAAGAGCAGGGCAGTGAGGCTAATTGGATAGCTCTTTCACAGAGCCTGCACAAGCTCGATGGGCTGAATGGCCTCCTTCCGCGCTGTAGAATTCTATGATTCTATGAATGGAAAATCTTTGGGTGCAAGAGAAGTTGTTGTCAATGATTTAGCTCTTTGCAGTACAATTTCAGATGCGTCCTCATGCCAAAACAAATCTTGGCTTGCTGAAGCATTTAATACCCCACACCATCAAACTCATATTTTCCTAATTGGACGTGAATGCGTTAAATATCTTCAACATGTGGACTGTACACACAAAACCCTCTTCAGCTTGTAAGCCATTTTTATGTGGTTTAAACTAGTTCAATCCTTTCTTTGTTGCGGGTGTATAAAACAGTTTAAGCAGGATTTTACCCACCTCATGGTTTCTTCCTTTTAACTGTGAGCATATTTACTGAGGTATGAATTTGTTTCCATAATTGATGTGATAAAAGGAAATTACTGACAGAAGTGTTGGTCCAGTGAAAGAGATGTCAATAAATTTGTTCGAAAGCCACCTCTCTGGATCAACGTAATCTGGCTGCTCAAGATTTCACGCTGGAGTAAACTTAAAACAACAGTTCTTTTTGCTTGGACCAAGTCAACTGCACTTTAAAAGGGTTTGAAACATTTGCTTAATTCACATGTTCTTTCCTCTGTATGACTTTATTCACTTTGAAGCAATTTTTTGCATATCAAAATGAAACATTAATTTGATTTGTGTGAAGATTCACTCATTGAAAATGCATTCATCTTTAGGATATAATTAATTTAAACCCTTTTTCACAAAGGACCGACAAACTGAAGACCCTTCAATTGAGCTGTTGGAACAACCCAAGAATTTGTTCAGCTTCTCTTCAAAAACATTCAAGAATTTACATAAAGATACATACTTGTGAAGGCTTTATGTGTTTTTGTTGCATGGTGTTTGAGGAGGGAGTATTTTAGTACATTAGGTTTATTGGTGTGGCTATGCGTATGCTGGATTAATGTGTGTTTAAGGGCTGAAGAAATTTATTTAATCTTGATCCCTGAGATTCACTTGGGTTTAGTGGGTGAAGGTGGGGGAAGAGAGAGAGAAGTGGGAGAAAGTGGTCCCACACAACTTGACGTCCTGTTGTTTGGGGTCGTTCTCCTTGATTAACTTCCTTTCCTATGTTGGTCTATTTTGTGAGTGTGCGTGCAAGAGTCTGTTTGCGAGTGTGCATTCGAGTGTGAGAGCGAGAGCAAGGGGTGTTCTGGGCATGGACCCATTAACTTCAAGAAGAAAATTCTCATTAGTTGACAGCTGAGCTGGGATTTTTGCAGTGGGCTAACAAGCCCCTGCATAGGACATCCCACAGTGGAGAATGAGCTTCTGTCAGCTTTGCACATTTTATAGTTACCTATTTCATACGGCATTATGTTGTGTGGAGTGAGAAATAATAAGTGTGTTGGAGGAGAACATCAGGAAGAACGTTTATGTTTTAAAATTACAGGAAAATATGCAAGACGATTGTTGTAAAATGTTTGTAAACGGGAAGGAATAAGGTTTAAACTTTTCGTAGCCTGTCAAACATTTTGTATGCAGGCAGCTGGAAGCTGATTCACATCTTCCATCCAGATCCTGTAGTATTCTGGATAATTTCCCACATTCCCTCAGGTATCATGTTTCACAGATATGCATCGAACCGAGTGGAGGGAGCGGGTGGTCAGCAGGGAACTGTAATTACAAAGTTAGGAAAAGAGAGTGAAAAAAGACAATTGAAGGGGATAGTGATTTAGTTCAAGAAAGCCTGAAGATAGGAAAGAAAAAAGCCTTGTTCTCAGCCCTAATGCAATGTTTTTACTAGTCAGAAAAAAAATCATCCTGTACAAGCCAACAAAAAGAAATACTACAGAATCTCTGCCTCATGCTGATAGATTGGGAAATGATGTGGATGCTTTTGTCATGATGTGGAATTTGCTTTTCTCAAGTCTTACTCGTCATCCTAGATCAACAAGAATTACTGGCAAAGCAAATGGCCTTTTAAAATAAGGCATCATTTTACAATTATTAAAACTTCCTCAGAAGTCAATTTCATGACCAGTTTTCCTTTCTGGGGAGTACATGACAGAATTCCAACGCAGTTCACTGCTGTTAAACATCATCTTTTGCTTTTCAGCTGTACACAGTTGTTTTTGAAGCTGCATGCCCTCTTCAGTTAATATTTTCCTTGGCCTCCTTCCTAACCCTAATAGTGTGTGCGTGTGTTTTAGTGTTTGTGCTAGTGTGCGCGAGTGTGTTTCAGTGTGTGCGTTTGTGTGTCTCTCTCTCTCACTCACTGGCAATACACATCTGGTGTCGGATTCTCAAACACATCACATCATCACATTAGCTTTGCATTAACCCAGCCAATACTCAGGTTTACTTATAGATCAATCTTCCCTTATCAATTAATTAGACTAATAAATCACATTAACAAAAAGGTCTTTCATGCTAATAAGCGAGTCCCTTGTGTGTTCTATGTGCTGAGACCCCTGATACTCCCATGAGTTGAGTCCGTAGTTCTAAATCGGCTGCAAAAAAGAACATTCACTTTTGAGCTTCTGAGTGCCTTGGTGTGAATTAGGCCTTGTCACCAATTGCCAGAATTTTTTTTTACTGCTTATATATCACTTAAAATTTGTTTCATTTTATTTCCTTAGCTTATAGCTCCAGTATCTCTCCTGACCGTACGTAGGAAACACTTTGAAAATAAGTTTTCACTGAGAAAAGAAATTGTGTAATGGCCACAAATATTCCAGTCCGCAACAGAATTTTAAAAAAATGCTGAAAAAAATCCATTTGCAACCAAATGAGGAAAATAAACAATGTAACAGTTTTGTTTTCTAATATTTATTTTATGACCATAGGTTTAGGTATGAAGGGCTACAATAACTCCCCGAAGTCTCCATTACCATTTCTGAACCCCATCCAAAATGTTTTGAATTTTTCTATAGTTTATTCAAGTGGTCCTATTAACCAAAGAATGTCACATGCATTAAAATTTGTCCTCCTTCTCTGTGAGCTCTGTAGTGTTTACTGCGATGACTAATGGCTTGAAAGAACATCTGAAGTAAACATGTTGAGTAACAAGCCATTTGAGAAATTCACGAGGGATAATTTATTTATAAAGATCTGGAACCATAGGCCAGTATTTCAATGGAGCTGGTAATGAATTAAGGTTAATGATCTGCAACCCATTACTTTTTCGGGGTGCCATTTTGATCATTCCCCGCCCCCCCACCCTGACCTTTTTAGGTTCTGTCTTCCCGATATTTTTTCCCATTGCGATAAAGTACATTGCCTCTGCCTGGCACTGCTTCCTGCCAATCTGACCCAATCTCATGAACTTTCTGCATTAGAAGACACAGTGCTCCAATGTGGGGTGACCTCAAGGTCACCATTCTCTATGCAGTTGGTTCATAACATCACCAATACCATCAGCGGGTGCAACAAGATTGCACCAGGCACTGGTAGAAGAAAGACTTGCCTTTATATGGCATCTTTCATGACCTCAGGACGTCCTAAAGCACTTTACAGCCAACGTAGTACTTTTGAAGTATAGTCACTGTTGTAATGTAGGAAACGCGACAGCCAATTTACACACAGCAAGGTCCCACAAACAGCAATGAAATAAATGGCCAGATAATCTTTTCTTTAGGTGTGGGTTGGAGAATAAATATTGGCCAGGACACCCAGAGAAGTACCCTGCTCTTCTTTGAATAATGCCATGGAATCTTTTACATCCACTTCTGTTTTACATCTCATCTGAAAGATGGCACCTCCAACAGTGCAGCACTCCCTCAGTACAGCATTGAAGTGCCAGCCTAGATTATGTGCTCAAGTCCCCAGGACCTTCTGACTCGGAGGCAAGAGTACTATCACTAAGCCAAGGCTGACTCTATAGTGAATGGTGTTAAAATTAAGAGCCAATTAATAGTGACCTGCAAAAGCCAGGGGACTGCAGGCTGTTTTCATGTGGCTAGTTACACAGCCAGATTTGTGAGCAAGTTACTTGTCTGCCCTCTCGTGAATCAGGAAATGATGCACAGCTCAGTGAGGCCTTAGAGAAGGGAAGAAAATCAAATGTAAAAGAAAAAGTGGAAGCATTGGTGTACTTTTTAAAAATTGTGTTGACTCCCACTTGAAGCACTTTGGAAAGTCCTCATGTGAAAGGTGCTATATAAATGCAAGTTCAAAAATGAAACACAATCTGTAAACACCAAACAAGGACTGGCCACCTTCTACTGGTAATTTAGAGTTTAACAGAGTTCTTGTTGCGGTGGCTAACTAGCAAAGGCGTGACTTTTATCTGGCACCATAAAAGCAAAAGTGGATGAGCGATTTTAACCCTAATCGCCGGCAGCAACCGGGAGAGGGGGAGGGTGTAGTTAAAACCTGGGGACACTTATCCACTGATGTCTCGTGGGGATCCCGCTATCTGCAATTTTAATCTGCTGTTTGGAGCATGTGGCAATGGCACCTGTCTGATGTCTGTGGGGTCCTTCTTTAAATATATAGATCAGGGTCCAATGCCATCATCGGGCCCAATTGCAATTTTAACTCTGGCCTGATCAGTTGTGGCTTTCCCACTAGATGAAGACAACAGGAAGAGGACCCGGAGCCAGAACAGGCAAGTTTTTTTAAATTCATTCATGGGATGTGGGTGTTGCTGGTGAGGCCGGCATTTATTGCCCATCCCTAATTGCCCTTGAGAAGGTGGTGGTGAGCCACCTTCTTGAATCACTGCAGTCCGTGTGATGAAGTTTCTCCCACAGTGCCGTTAGGAAGGGAGTTCCAGGATTTTGACCCAGCGACGATGAAGGAACGGCGATATATTTCCAAGTCGGGATGGTGTGTGACTTGGAGGGGAACGTGCAGGTGGTGTTGTTCCCATGTGCCTGCTGCCCTTGTCCTTCTAGGTGGTAGAGGTTGCAGGTATGGGAGGTGCTGTCGAAGAAGCCTTGGCAAGTTGCTGCAGTGCATCCAGTGGGTGGTACACACTGCAGCCACGGTGCGCCAGTGATGAAGGGAATGAATGTTTAGGGTGGTGGATGGGGTGCCAATCAAGCGGGCTGCTTTGTCCTGGATGACGTCAAGCTTCTTGAGTGTTGTTGGAGCTGCACTCATCCAGGCAAGTGGAGAGTATTCCATCACATTCCAGACTTGTGCCTTTTAGATGGTGGAAAGGCTTTGGGGAGTCAGGAGGTGAGTCACTCGCCACAGAATACCCAGCCTCTGACCTGCTCTTGTAGCCACAGTATTTATGTGGCTGGTCCAGTTAAGTTTCTGGTCAATAGTGACTCCCAGGATGTTGATGGTGGGGGATTCGGCGATGGTAATGCCTTTGAATGTCAAGGGGAGGTGGTTAGACTCTCTTTTGTTGGAGATAGTCATTGCCTGGCACGAATGTTACTTGCCACTTATCACCCCAAGCCTGGATGTTGTCCAGGTCTTGCTGCATGCGGGCACGGACTGCTTCATTATCTGAGGCGTTGTGAATGGAACTGAACACTGTGCAATCATCAGCGAACATCCCCAGTTCTGACCTTATGATGGAGGGAAGGTCATTGATGAAGCAGCTTTCGTGGTGGGGGCAGGAGGAACAAGGGTGCTCCTCTGGGCTTCACAAGGAAGGTTTAGGCATCCCCTGCCCTTAGATCCTACTTCCCTCCTGCAAGACACTCCCAAAGCTCCCTTCTCGTGACTTACCCGAGAGCCACAAGCCTTCCTTCAATGCCGATTAGTGACCTTGGGCCGCCCAACTCCGCTCCCTCCTGCTGGCCAACAGCCACTTCCCATCCATTTTGTTCAGGCAGCTGACCTGCAGCATGGAGATGAGGCCCGAGAGTTAAAATAACCCAGGCCTCATACTGCTGAGGTCAGGCACGGGTTGACATTTGTCCTGCCCCACCATCTGTCTAAATCCCATTCCAGGTTCAAATGGGAGCTTGTTTATCACTTTTTATACATTTTTTTGAATTCCTGACAGCCTGTTGTGGAAACTACAATTCCTGCCAGTCTAGCAGCATAATATACTCCAGTTTTTCCTGGCAGTCCAAATGGAGCAAATAGCTGGGCTGAGGGGTGGGGGGAGGGGAGGATGGGACGGATGGGGACGTGGAAAGAGGGTGAAGAATCATTCCTTTTTGCCTGATGGTGTTGATGGGTTCATCAGTCGAAGAGGAGAGTGGAGTGGGGGAGAAATCTACAATAGCCTGTTGGTACTTTGAATGACAGGGGACCAGCATGGACCTGTTGGGCCGAATGGCCTGTTTCTGTGCTGTAAATTCTATATAATTCTATGTAATATTGGGTCCGATCCCAGATAGTGTGGAAATAAATATGCGTTAATGTTCCCAAGTGGGGCGGGGGAGAAGACTGTATCCATATTCCCTTATGGCTTAGCAATAGGGAGGTTTGACGCACTGCTAATGTCAAGCAAAAGAGTAACTGGCCACTGAAAAATTCACTTGTGCTGACTTTGCCTGCATTGAAAGTAGTTGGTTAAAGGAAACTGTTTACAATTACCATGCACGTAACAGTGCTAAAGATTTCCTTTGTTCTCAGGGATATTATATTTAAAATAAAAATTTGGGTGACAGGCAGTCTCAATTTAAAAGGGATCTTGGCACATGTGCAACTTCTTAAATAACAGCTGTAACAACCACAGAAACATGCTGCCGAACACAGGGTACTTTTAACTTTAGCACAGCTTTGAGCAGCTCCAGAAGATGCCAGGCCTGCAGATATGTCAAGATCCCTGGGGTTTTTTTTATTGCAAGTCTCACGACCCTTGATCTGTACTCACAATCTCACTGATTTGTTTTTAAAATCAGTAAATTACACAGACTTCCTTTTGGAAGTTTAGAGTTTAGAACTTTCCATTTTCACACGAAATTAATAACTTTTGCATCAAAAATATTCCGAGCTAAAATCACTTATTAAAAGCGTGCAAACCATTATCTCAGCACCTAGTTTACATTACAACAGTGACTTCACTTCAAAAGTACTTCTTTGACTGTGAAGTGCTTTGGGAAGTCCTGACTTCATGAAAGGCACGATATTAAGGCAAGTTCTTTCTTTCTAATCTTGCAAATTATTTTTTTGTCCGTTTTTGCACGGGCCTGTGAATCTGTGCGCTTTGAATGGGTTTGAAAATGCAGGTGTGCAGGTGGGATGGGTGGGGAGAGCTAGTTGGCCCACCTCCCCCCCCCCCCCCCCCCCCGATTGAAAAGCGCATTCAAATTTATTCCTGGAAAAAGGGCAGCTCCAGGTTGGTTCTGTGTTTGTTTGTAAAGCTTAAGGAGCTGTTGTATTAATATTTACTGCTATTTCAGGCCCAAACATGTTGTTCCAAACTAACTAATGTAGCAACTCAAAATAAACTTGTCCGAGTATCTTAAAATAACTTCACAAATGACATCAGTTTGCCTGTCACTTCTATTCTTGGGTGATCTTGCTGGTAAAGCATTACAAATTGTTTTAGTTCTGTTGATGCTATAGCCAGATAACCTGTTGCCCATTGCTGTTACTGCTCTGGTTGAAGTGTAATTTTATTTTATTTATTATGAAACTTATTTTGTGTGTTGTTTTGCAAGATTGCTACTGAAGGGAGTTTTGTGGGGTTTTTATTTAATTTTTTATATTTAATTCAACTAAGTTTACATAAGATGAATTCCTGGTTACTTCACAGAGTACTTGCAGATACATACAAATAAGGGGTCGTACAGATTTCTGCATATTTCATTCACACTACATAAAGGGTTAACAGGTCTGTCGTCCTTCCTGGATTAAATGGGGCTCGGTAATATGAGGAACCAGCACAATGTGCAGGTTCTGATCTGCAGGGCCACCCCACCCTGACCACCACATAGCCCCCTCCTGACTAAAGGTGGCATGGGAGATTCCAGTTTCCTGCAGCCCATATCAGCATCCTTCGGATTTATCTTTTGAAATATAATCGAGCAGGGAGAAGTATGTAACCTCGGACACAATTCTTAGTTCTACAGCATTCTCTCTAAAATTTGCAAAAACTCTCCAGATTCCGGAAAGAGTCGAATGTACTTAATGTACCAACCATCCTCCCTCTCTTCCAGTTGCATGTCCCTGGTTATACCGCTCATACATTCAACATTTGTCTTGCGTGGTGAAGGAGCCCATGGTCAGACTGTTTTGATTTGGAATAATTATGAGGTATGTGCAATTTATACAGGCAGGAAGGAGCTTTGACTCAAGGTTACATGAGGAACATGAAGAAAAGTAAAAACAGTAAGTGCTTCAGTGATGTAAAATTATTCCAGTGCCATCTGTGATTTTAACTTTGAATAGATATTTGTTATTCTATGGAAATCTGTTTCTAGATAATTATTTGGTTGCAGGAATGAAAATCAGCTATTATCAACAAAATGGAATGCAAAATATATATGAATGGTAATCAAGAACAAGTACTCAGAAAAAGAAAATACTAGAGAAAATAATAAACCAATTTATTACAGTGCAAATACTGATGCTCATATAAAAATATACAGGAGCAGTGATTAATAGCCATCTAAAATAATAATCACAGTGATAAAATATTAGTTGATTCATCACATTTGTATCTATGCTGTTTCAAGATATAATGAGCATGCCCAGGAGGCTCCATTGAATAATATAAATTTGCTTCTTTGCCATGGGCAACTATTGGTCAGCAGATAGAATATTCCCAAGGTGAATCACCTCAGCCACCAACTCAAGTAACCAGACTCAATGGGCTCAATTTTCAAATGGCGATGGGATGGCAGCAGGGGGTGGGGTCAATGGGCGCGTGGCAAACCTGGATAATAACATGTTACTTTTCCCCATGCGATCGCGAGGTAATTGATGCTCATTCATCTTGTTTCCAGGTTTCACGCCCGACAGCCAGCCTGATTGACAGGCTGGCTGCCAACAGGGGCTGCAACGCTGGGGGGGGTGGGTGGTGGGGGACGGTGGAGAAAGAGAGAGAGACGTCATCCAGTGCTGGAACAGAGATTGGGGGGGGACAAAGATCGGGGGGGGGGGGTAGGGGGAGACAAAGATCGGAAGGGGGGGACAAAGATCGGAGGAGACATCGGACATCGTCGGAGGACGGGGGAGACAATGGGGGGTGAGACATCGGGGGAGGTGAGACATCGGACATCGGAGCAGGGGGATGCAGGTGAGATCGTTTGAAAGGTAGGTTTATTTTTTTTTAAACTTTGTGAAGTGTTATTTTATTAAATTTACTTTGTTTATTTTTCCCTGATCCGGCCCTTGACCAGGCGTGAATCGGAAGCCCTGGGGAAGCCGTCCAGGTAAATAGTTTTAACTACCTATTGTGTAACAAATAAAGTACCTTAAATACCTCAATGAGGTACATTTGCTCCTTTAAATATCGTCCCGTCAGCTTTAATTGCCGGCGGGATTTCCGGATTCCAGAACACAGATGTGAGAAGCGGAAGTCGGCGAGTCGGAGCCGGGTTCCTTACCTGCTTGAGATTTTCCTGATTTTCCCAGCAGCAGCCCCCCCCCCCCCACCCCGCCCCTCCCCGGCCCCCAGACTTCAATTTGAAAATAGAGCCCAATGTATTCATAAAGTTCTCTCAGCTCCACCAGTGTGTAACTGAGACTTACAGAGTAAAAGATATCATGTTTGATTCCTGGTCTGTGCTGAGTTAACCAAGCTACATGGAGAAAATGAGCCAGTGTTCCTGCTCCTAATTGCTACCCAGTGACTGCCGCCCAGGCAGCAACAAGGGAACTTCAATTGGAGTAGGGGTTGGGAAATCAGACAGGGTTTCCACTCCTAATGGTTCTCCAGTGACCTGCTACAAAATGTGGGAATTGGGTAAGGGCAGAATTGGACTTGGTCGTAACACTCCTCCCCCTTTCCCCACCTCCCCATTCCCTGGGTTGAGAAGACCACTGACTGACAAGAACCAACTGCTTCTATGTAGTGCAGACATTGTCAGCTCTCCAGTGCCTGGTCTCGCCTGGTCGACGGCTACACCAAAGTTAGCTTACCAGATTTGCTAAGGTTGGCAGCAAGCAAGACCAGGTGAGAAAAAAGAAAATGGATTTTCTGGGCCTCAACAAATCTGGATTGTTTACTTTGGTGTTGTTGCTGGTTGCATGGGAACCTGCATATTCAGGAGCCAATGGCACTAGCACAATATTAAAGTGGCTGCTTTCTAGGCACATATTAGGAAGAAACCTGGCCAGCTGGGTGAGATACTGGAATGTAGGCTAGCATCCCTGGAACTGCATCCCGGCTTGCGTCAATGCCTTAAAGAAAGGAAGGGAGGAGATTGGAGGGAGGGGGTGAGAATGTAATCACATTTATGTGCGACATTATTATTTTTGTTTCCACTGGTTTTCTTCAGAGTGAATTGTTGAATGAACTGCAAATATTGGAAATTACAAGATATGTATGGTTGAGGAAAGCCATTTATCTGGAAAGACCTTAAGCACGCCCTCCCCCCTCAAAATGACAGGAGCCTCTTCACCGCCCAAATGTCCGGTGGGACTCTTGAAGGAGCTACATCCATGGTGGAAATATAGAAACAAAAAGTAGGAGAGCGATAACATTTTAAAATCCCTAATTCAAATTCTGCAAACATTATAAAAATTATCTTTTGAAGACAATTACTCTTAAATTATTGACTGCTTTCCTGACTTCCATGAAGGCAGAGTAGGTTTATTCAGTGAGTAGCGGAACCATAAAGACCAGAAAGGTCCCAGGTTTGATCTCCAGTCTGAGTTTAGCTGATCCCAGCCAGGGGAGATATTAGGTGGTGCCTCAGCACCTTCAGTTTAGGAAGCTTGGGGGGCGGGGATATCAGACAGGGTTCCTGCTCCTCATCATTATCATGAGTCCTGCTGGAATTGCTTGAGTGGACAGTCTCAGCTGTGGTGTCCCCCACAGTCAAACAGCCTTACCCCTCAATGTTAACACTCATCGTTCATGGCCACTTGACCAGAGAGTGCATGGTACCCATGAAATCCAACCAAGGAGTCAGCATCTTTGGGAGGAGAGGAAAGAATTGGTGCAAATAAAGTTGACCAATTTTCTGCTATATTTTATGACTATATATTTTTATATCATTTTTGCTTTGACTTTCCCAAAGCTCAGTTTTCTACGTATAACTCTCAGAAATACCAATATAATTTCAGGATTTCTGGAATCAACTGTTAGAGGGACTGTTCAGAGAAGGCCTGAAGCCTAAAAATTTCCTCTCCAGCCTGGAGTGGCAGAATCTCTGGTCTTATTTGATCATCAAAATACATGTGCAGCATTCCATTTCCACAAACAGAAGCAAGATCTTAATTACAAGCGCATACATAGTGATTATAGGGGCTACGGGAACAATGAAAGCAGCCTGGAGGTTGTAGGTCAAACTCAATTCAAGTCACTGCTATTTACCTCTGCCACTTCAACCCTTGCTTCACCTTTGGGTTTTTAGCTCTGACCCACTACATTCATCTTAGTGAATGCATTTTTCTTTCTTTGTGTTTCCTTTTTTTGTTATCTCAAGTACTGTTTTGTTTCCCCCCCCACCCCTTCCCTGGCTCTCTTTCTCCCTCCCCCTGCCCCTCCTTTCCTCCTCCCATCGTAACCATTGCCTTCATTTTTGTGTAGCTGGAAATAGCAGGGTCTTTTGATTACAATTGGGTTAACTGGATGGTATAGGGAGGGGAAGAAAGTATTACCACCTGTTTAAACTTATAATGATAGAAAGGTTGTGTTTACCCTGGCTAGCTTCTTCCTCTGGTTTCATATATTGAAAGAAAAACTCTTCATTTAAGGCAGTTTCTTCTTTATTAAAAGTTACTATTAAGAGATAACAGATGTCTCTGTTTTTCTCCCCCAAGGTATTTGTGGGTTTTTTTTGCTCGGAGTGAACTGTACCCACACCAGTAGCTCCCGCCAGACTCCCTGCTCTCCGAAACCTCTGGGCAATCAGGATCTTAATCACAACTATTTGGCAGACAAAACATGGACCTTTCACACTTAAAGGGGCTGTGCCAACTAATGAGAAGCATTTTCAGACAGATTCAGTTCGTACTCTGAAAACTCCACCTCAACACTCCCGTGATGACCCTAGCAACAAGTTTGGACAACTTGCATTCATACAGCGCCTTTAACATAGTAAAATGTCCCAAGACGTTTCACAGGAGCGTTATCAATCAAAATTTGACACTGAGCCACATGAGATATTAGGACAGGTGACCAAAAGCTTGGTCAAAGAGGTATGTTTTAAGGAGCGTCTTAAAGTGGAGAGAGGAAGAAATCCTCTTGCCACGCATTTCTATTGTGTGGTTTCACACATATGTTAAAATTAAAACGGAGATGAAAAAATAACAGATTTAAAACCTGAAATGCGATCAGTGGTATAATGACAACACCATTCATCCTGTCATATTCTGTATACAAAACGTGGGAAATGTCTTGCAAGGCACTTTATCAGGGAGTACTGACCCTTTAAAAGGACCTTTGCAGACTATTCAACTGGGACTGTAAAATTCCAGATTACATTAATAATGCAGAAGAAAATGAGAGGCCAGCAGAATAAATGGTTGCATACAGATAATTTCCTTTGTAGCTTTTAAACATGTGTTTTCCATCATATAAATATCCTGTAAAATTGTAATGGGGAATAATAAGAACTGGAATTAAAAAACATGGAGAGGCTCATTGGGTATTTTTCATACAGTAACTATAAAGTAAAACTTAACACACTTGGTATAATTTTAGTTTTTTTTGTATTGCAAAGATGTTGTCTTTGTTCCTGAAGGATTTATATACCACTGCTTATTGAATAGTTTATTTTTTAAACTAAGAAACTACAGGTGAAGGGACAAGCCTTCAATTACTGGATCATTATCATAGCTCTTTCCCTTCACATAATATCTAGAAACTTAAAGAAAATAATTTTTGAAAAGATTAATATTCAAAGATAATTATTTTGAAGCAGCATTTTCACTGCCAATATTTTTCTACCTCAGCACTGTCCTTCACAGCCAGGAGGGCCCCAGGATCTGGCCATAGACTTCTGCACGATTCCTGCTGAATTAACTTCCCTCCTCCCAACATGGACTACCCGGCCACTGCAGGATGTTCTAGCTAGCAACCTAGTCAGAAACACACCCAGAAGGAGGAGCCAAGTTAGAACAATGCTTATCATTGGGATTCAAACACCGGCCCTTTGAAAGGCAGACAATCTTATTAAATAAAGACTTTTATTGGACTTTAAACAGAGCAAAATACATCCATTAGAAAGAACGAAAGAGAATATTGCGCCTTTCACAACCTCAGATCGTCCCAAAGTGCTTTACAGCCAGTGAGGTAGTGACTGTTGTAATGTAAAATATTACATGTCAAATGACTTCAAAAGCAGAAAATGTTTCCGAAGGTATAAGGGAAATATGGATATGTTTATCAAATTAGAAGTTGGTGGGAAGGAAGTGAGCGAAATGAAAAGGCCCACCCCTTGTTAAGCCTCAGTCACTGGAATGTCTCATATTTTTGTGGTCATGGCTTTGAGATGTCAAATCAGACTTTAAAATTAGCCAGAACAGCAGAGATGAAACGGCACTTTACAATTCAGAAATGGCCTGTCTTGAGGTTCCTAATGATGTGGTTTTATTGACGCTGTCTTTCCAGCTGAAGTACCTGCTGTCTCTAATCTCTCTTTGGTCATTAGGGCACCAATGTCAAGGTACTGAATATATTTTACAAAAAGGTCAAATCTTAGAAAAACACCTTAGCGCATAGGCAGAAATCCATCCTTTCAAGAGATATAACTCTTCAGATATCTGGCCATCGTCGAGCTACAGGAATAGGGACGCAATCGTTCCAAATCTGTTGCATCAGTCTTTTTGCACTCAGTAGAATTAAGCTCATAAACATTCTCCTTTGTGAAGAAATCATGAATAAAGCAGAAATCCCTCAACACTGGAGTTAGGGATTTGCCTTTTAGTATCAGTAATACAGGGCCCTATTTTCAAAATGTTTGAAATGTTGCTATTTTCTTAAAGCTATTTTTAAATTAATTTTTAAAACCTGGAACTGAATGGCAAAAGAGGTACACAAGTTTTTCATTGTAATGTAATTTTAAATACCAAAAGATTTCAGCTGAATTCTCCTCCTCCCCCACTCCCCACCAACCCCTCCACATACCTGAAAAATTGTTTCCCCATCGGGCTATATGGCCGCAGCCCTATTTTAAGAGGGAAATGTTATAGACCCCAATCCTAAGGAAACTAACATGCTTTTCTGACTGAGTTAATCTCTTCAGTGCCAATGCAATATAAACATATTGCATTTTTGCTGGGAAGCACAAATTCTTCTGTCTCTCCCTGCCCATTGCCAACCATCATTCCCCTCCCCCCATTTAATTTATTCTGGTCGACTTTTTTTGAGTTGGCGTCCAAGGAGAATTTAACAATGGTGAACACCTGAATATCCATAAAATTCCCTTGGAACCCTTTCCCAAAGGCAGAGACAAGTCCATTTCATGACTGGATCACCCTCTATCCTTTCATAGCACAAATGTCAAAACCCCAGTATCCCTGATTCCAAAGAGACAACAATACTATTCCTGCAGGAAACTCTTTTTGCACTTGTATTATTTATAATCTTGTGCTCCATGAAATACTAAAAAAATTCAGCTTTAAGTATAATACAGTAATCTATTAAATGTTAAATTCAGTATGTGTGGCACACGATTCATCAAAAACGGTCAGGTGAATCTCTCTCAGATGAGTAAAATCCATGATAGAACCTGTGTCAGCTATGGCTCAGTGCTAACACTTACCAACAATGACGGACAGGGAAAGACCCTATAGTCCATCCAGTCTGTCCCACATAATCACGATACCTTGTGCATCACCATATCTGGCTACATGCATGCTAAACAGCAGAAGCAACATGCTATAGACAGAGCTAAGCGATTCCACAACCAGATCGAAGCTCTGCAGTCCTGCCACATCCAGTCGTGAATGGTGGTGGACAATTAAACAACTAACGGGAGGAGGAGGCTCTGTAAACATTCCCATCCTCAACAATGGCGGAGTCCAGCACGTGAGTGCAAAAGACAAGGCTGAAGCGTTTGCAACCATCTTCAGCCAGAAGTGCCGAGTGGATGATCCATCTCAGCCGCCTCCCAATATCCCCACCATCACAGAAGCCAGCCTTCAGCCAATTCGATTCACTCCACGTGATGTCAAGAAAGGACTGAATGCACTGGATACAACAAAGGCTATGGGCCCCGACAACATCCCGGCTGTAGTGCTGAAGACTTGTGCTCCAGAACTAGATGCGCCTCTAGCCAATCTGTTCCAGTACAGCTACAACACTGGCATCTACCAGACAATGTGGAAAATTGCCCAGGTATGTCCTGTCCACAAAAAGCAGGACAAATCCAATCCAGCCAATTACCACCCCATCAGTCTACTCTCAATCATCAGCAAAGTGATGGAAGGAGTCGTCGACAGTGCCATCAAGAGGCACTTACTCACCAATAACCTGCTCACCGATGCTCAGTTTGGGTTCCACCAGGACCACTCAGCTCCAGACCTCATTCCAGCCTTGGTCCAAACATGGACAAAAGAGCTGAAATCCAGAGGTGAGAGTGTCTGCCCTTGACATCAAGGCAAATTTTAACCAAGTGTGGCACCAAGGAGCCCTGGTAAAATTGAAATCAATGGGAATCAGGGGGAAAACTCTCCAGTAGCTGGAGTCATAGCTAGTACAAAGGAAGATGGTAGTGGTTGTTGGTGGCCAATCATCTCAGCCCCAGGACATTGCTGCAGGAGTTCCTCAAGGCCCAACCATCTTCAGCTGCTTCATCAATGACCTTCCATCCATCATAAGGTCAGAAATGGGGATGTTCGCTGATGATTGCACAGTATTCAGTTCCATTCGTAACCCCTCAGATAATGAAGCAGTCCGAGCCCACATGCAGCAAGACCTGGACAACATCCAGACTTGGACTGATAAGCGGCAAGTAACATTAGCGCCAGACAAGTGCCAGGCAATGACCATCTCCAACAAGAGAGAGTCTAACCACCTCCCCTTGACATTCAACAGCATTATATCGCCGAATCCCCCACCATCAACATACTGGGGGTCACCATTGACCAGAAACTTAACTGGATCAGCCACATAAATACTGTGGCTACAAGAGCAGGTCAGAGGCTGGGTATTCTGCGACGAGTGACTCACCTCCTGACTCCCCAAAGACTTTCCACCATCTACAAGGCACAAGTCAGGAGTGTGATGGAATACTCTCCACTTGCCTGGATGAGTGCAGCTCCAACAACACTCAAGAAGCTCGACACCATCCAGGACAAAGCAGCCCACTTGATTGGCACCCCATCCACCACCCTAAACATTCACTCCCTTCACAACCGGCGCACTGTGGCTGCAGTGTGTACCATCCACAGGATGCACTGCAGCAACTCGCCAAGGCTTCTTCGACAGCACCTCCCAAACCCACGACCTCCACCACCTAGAAGGACAAGAGCAGCAGGCCCATGGGGACAACACCACCTGCACATTCCCCTCCAAGTCACACACCATCCCGACTTGGAAATATATCGCCATTCTTTCATCGTCGTTGGGTCAAAATCCTGGAACTCCCTTCCTAACAGCACTGTGGGAGAACCGTCACCACACGGACTGCAGCGTTTCAAGAAGGCGGCTCACCACCACCTTCTCAAGGGCAATTAGGGATGGGCAATAAATGCCGGCCTCACCAGCGACGCCCACATCCCACGAACGAATGAAAAAAAAAACATATATACACTCAAGACTTCACCCAAGTCAGAAAGTCATGGGTTCAAGTCCCACTCCAGGACTTAAGCACATAATCCAAGCCGACACTTCAGTTCAGTACTTGGGTAGTGCTGTACTATCAGTGGTATCATCTTTTGGATGAGACAGTGGACTAGAAATTGGGCTGTACAGCAGCTGTTATTTCAGTGTTACGCGGCCTCTTGAAGTGCCAAGATGGCGTCTTGGCTGTGCACACACATTTCTAGCGTGACATGCACCGGACGCCATCTTGGTATAGGTATTAGCGCATGCGTAAATAACGAACGCCGGCTGCATGTAAAGTAAGGAAAAAATGGAAACAGTGTGCAACGCTAATTTAAAGTGATAGACACCATTTTGGAACTTAACGCTCAACTCAACACACAGTCTTAACCACAACCATCTGAACATATCTTAGAGTGCCTGGAGGACCCCCCCCCCCCATCAGCGCTATTTAAAGGGACCATGCAGGATTTCCAGGTTCGTTGCTGAATTATTGCTTTTGGCTGCCGAGACATTTGTAACTGTTTTTGGAGGTCTCCTAGACTTGAATACTAGGACGTGGGGACATAGCCTAACATTTAAAGCCAGGACGTGCAGAAGTGAAGTTAGGAAACTCATCTACACGCAAAGGGTAGAAGAAGTTTGGAACGTTCTTCTGCAAACGGCAGCTGATGCTAGCTCAATTGTGAATTCGAAATCTGAAATTGATAGATTTCTGTGAACCAAGGGTATTAAGAGATATGCAGCTAAGGCTCAAGAGGCTAAATGCCACTGCCACTTGCTGCCTCCTGATATGTGCCACCTTCTCCTGCAAGCAAGCGGGTGTGTCTGGGTGATGTGCCTGTCATGGTTGAATAGCTGCCAGTGTGTGTGGCCTGTGAATTGTGGGTGGACAACAGTAGTAATGTATACTGGTGAGAGGAAGCATCTGATTGGCAGAGTTGAGCACTGATGGAAAGAGTTTGTTGATATGTGGGTGATGGGGGGTGTATTGCGTGGAGCAGTGGATGCGGCTCGTGGTGCAGTTGGTAGGAGATGTCACTTGACAGTTGACCTCACTCACCTTGTCCACTCGTGTCAAAGCATTAAACTTCTTCCTGCACTGCATCCATGGTCGTGGTGCTGTGCGCCTGGCATTGACTTCATCCCCCGTTGCCTCCCACTGTCTTTTGGGCATATGTCTGAATGGCCTCTTGCCCCCACCCCCCACCCCACACTGCGGATATAGGATGTCTCTCCTTCTGTCCACCTCTTGTACCCAAGGCCTCTAGTGCATCAGCAGAGAAGCTTGGTGCATGCACTCTCGCAAGCCTGGTACCAACTCAGATCGGCAGATTGGTGACGTCTGGCATGCAGATTGGAGGATGTGGGATTTAGTAGTACACAACCTTTATTCAATGTTTCAACATAACTCATCAGTTTGTAAACTTAGGGACGGGATCTGCATCTGTGTTTTACGTGTGCAATGTCTGATCTCCGTTCAGATTCCGTGCAGACAACAGACTGTTAATTTAAGCAAATAACAGGTACCGGCTACCTTTAAGAGATTTTAAGAGATATCCTTCCTTTAAGAGATTGGGGCTCTCCCCGTTCGTGGAAAATGCACATTCCCTTGAATCGTCATGTTAGGACTAATTTTTAATGCTGCTGTCAGGTGAGTCCTCAATATCTCATTCTGACTGCGCAGGAAGCATCGGGCGTGGGTTAATTGTAGATCACGATACCTGCGCCTGGTTTTGGGGGTTAACCAATTTAACCCCCATTAAACCTGGACTCCGTCTGCCCTCTCAAGTGCACAGAAAAGCTCTGGTGGCAGTATTTGAAGAAGAGCAGGGGTGTTCTCCCAGTGTCCTGGCCAATGTTTATCACTCAACCATGATTAAACAGATTATCTGGTTATTTCATTGTTGTTGCTGGGACCTTGCTGTGAGCAAACCGGCTGTCACATTTCCCTACATTACTACAATGCCTGCACTTCAAAAATATTCCATTGGCTGTGAAACGGTTTGATATATCTGGAGGTTGTGAAAGGTGCTATATAAATGTAAGTTTGTTCCTTCTTTCTGTAGTACCAGTTATACCTGTAGGCAGCACTGTGACAGCCGTTTATAGTGCCAAGGATGACACAGCTTGCCTGTCACGCATTTGCCCACCTGGTGTCCCACAGAGCTATTTTATACTGAAGCTATAACTGTTTATTTTAATTTCTTAATAACTTCTTCAACATGATTTTTAAAATCATTTTAAAATATTTTATCTGATATTTTTTTACACCCTTCTCACTTCCAAGTCCCGTTTTTCATCATCCATCCACCTCCCTCCCTGCCTCTGGAGATCAAGAATATATAACAGATAATAATAATAATTTAAAATATCACATTTGTTTCAGGTAACCTTTGGGTAATGCTCCTCCCTCTCCCCATGGTCCCTGCATCGTCTCCCCCTCCCATGCCCGCAGGTGGTATTAAAAAATCTCTCAATTACTCATACTTATTTGAAAAAAGCATTGTTTCATTAATCAAAACCGAGAACACTTCTAACAAACGGCAAATATAAAATAGTTAATCCAAGCAACAGCACGGAGGTGTCTTGTTGTGTTGACCTGCACGCTGGTATCCCAGGCCCCCCACTATTTTAAACAGGGATGATAGTGCCACAATTAAAATACTGGAAAAGCAATTTTATATGAATGTGTTTAACTTGTACCCTAACACACAGCGCAATTTCACTCCTAATTTGCCTTTTTTCATCATCCATTTGAACTGCAGAACATGCGACATGTCTAAAGCCTCTGACTCTGCAGAAACTCCAGACAGTCTGTGCCATAGGCATCAACACATTTTCATCTAACTCAAGGACATCTGGGGCACACACACACAAAAAAAAAGCACAAGGAAGTTATCCACTACATGCAATGGACTTGCAGATTCATTAGCTGCCACAGTGCTCGCAGAATGCAGAGTTACAAGTAGCTGACTGTGACCAGGCTTAGTCTGAAACTCGATAAATAGCCCATTCATCATATATAAAGACAATAATGTCCTTTCGGAATTAATAGCTCTCTAAGGTTGATACGCGGATGGCATTGTACTCGGAGAATTATCAGGTTCACAATCAGAGTCGAGTCAACCCTTTGCGAGATCTGGCTCTGAAAAAGAAAATCAAACAAAGCTGCTGACCCACGGAGGGCCTGAACAGCATGAGGCAGAGTTTTCGGGTGACTTTGGATTCTTCCCCTTCACTTCAGTCGTTTCCTATCTGAGGAAATTGTTGCTTTCATCTCGGACATGATTTTGAACAAAATGACAGAAAAATCTGTCAAAGACACTGCTCCCCTTACTGAATGATAGCAAATAAATATATAGATTATGGGAATTGATCTAATCCTCTGCTCTTTTTTTAAAATATAATCTTAATGAGAATGACAGTTGAGTTACAATGGGCACCAATGGAAGAGGAAGACAAATCACGCTGTTAAATTTGAAAGGTAATTCATCACACCGTTTCAAAGCCGCATTATAATGATGAGAATATTTAGTTGCACAATGAAAAATGAATCTATGCTGCATATAACATAGGGACATTGGAACTGGAGTAGGCCATTTAGCCCCTAAAGCCTGTTCTACCATTCATTGAGATCATGGCTGATCTGTGACCGAACTCCATATACCCGCCTTAGCCCCATATCTCTTAATACCTTTGTTAACAAAAATTTATCAATCTCAGATTTAAAATTAACAATTGAGCTGGCATCAACTGCTGTTTGCGGAAGAGAGTTCCAAACTTGTACCACTCTTTGCGTGTAGAAGTGTTTCCTAACTTCACTCCTGAAAGTCCTGGCTCTAATTTTTAGGCTATGTTCCCTTGTCCGAGACTCCCCAACCAGCGGAAATAGTTTCTCTCCCTATCAGTTCCCCTTAATATCTTGAAAACTTTGATCAAATCACCCCTTAATCTTCTAAATTCCAGGGAATACAACCCTAGTTTGTGTAATCTCTCCTCGTAATTTAGCCCTTGGAGTCCAGGTATCATTCTAATAAATCTACGCTGCACTCCCTCCAAGGCCAATATATCCATCCTAAGATGCAGTACCCAGAACTGAACACAGTACTCCAGGGCTTTGTGGATGTTTCTTGAAGGACAACATTTATATGTTTCTTTAAGGACAACATTTGAAGCACATGGCTTACAAGTTGAATTATGAAAAACAAAAGGTCAACGTGTAAGTTGACAGAGGACCATGAATACAAATAGAAATAAACACGAATAATGATTTTCTACTTTAGGATAGGCCACAAAGTAATAAAAGGGAAGTGACACAGTAGAGTGACATTCCTTGGGTTTTCGGACCGACAACAGGGAGGGGAACAGATGAGGCACACTGGTCAGGATTTTCACATCAATACTCACATTCCCAGAAGCAGCAGGAGGCAAAGCTTGCCGAGACCACACTGTGTTAAAGATTCTAACCGGGCCGGATAATACACTGATCCCTCTGCTCTTTGATCAACCCATTGTCACATCTTGTCCATCATCAGCTATAATGCTCCAAGCACCTCAGACATGTAGCCTATTAGATTGTCCCTGAGAAATCAGATGCTTGAGGCACAGGGTTAGTGAAGCAGTCTCCAGTGCCAATGTGACTGCTGTGCTACTCTGGCTCTGTCACTGTGCATGTTCCGAGCACCAATCTCTGCTCCCACACTCGAATCCAAAGCAGTAGATGCTAAAAACAATTCACCTTTAATTTCCTTTTTTCTTCAAATATTTATCTTGGCATAAGATTGTTTTGACAAATTACGTTTTTCTGAAGTGTATTTCAGAATCATTTGTATATTGTTCAAAAAACCATGATTTGGGAATTAAAATTTTCTCTATTCTGGAGTAACACTGTGAAGTGTTTGCACATGTTTGCTGTATTTTTGCTTCCATTTGAGCTGCAGAACATGCGACATGGCTTTTTATTAAAGATCCTCATTTTAATAATTATATGCCCATGGATATGTTGGAATCCCTGCTCCCTAATTAATTAGAAGGTTGTGTTTTGGCAGTGCCTAATGACAGTTGTTAAATTTTATACCTTATCCTGAAGGCACTGATATTTGCTGGGTTACAGTTCCACAGGTGCTGGGTGTCACCAGAGGGAAAAGACACGTCTACTTTTCAGTACAAAGCTGGCTGTTTCCACATAGATATTCTGTGTGTATTCCTACAGCTGTCTTTATAACCTGTTTTCTTTTTAGTGCACAGGCACACATCTCTCTGTCATAATTAGGAATAGAAGAAAGTCTGATGTGATTAAAACAACTACGTTTAAATCAGCCACAAAAGCAGACGGTTTAGAAAATAGGCTTTTCTCAGAAAACCAAGTCCCAGATATCTATTATAATATGAAAATCTGCATTTACCTACTCTGTATTAAGTAAACAAAAGCCCATGAAACAGGTTACGGCTCGTTGTTCCAACCAAATTGTTATTGCAATTCTAGACACAACCTAAAGAACAAATGAACTTGCATTTACATAGCATTTTTCATATTCTCCGGATGTACCAAATCGCTTCACAGGCAATGAATTATTTTTGAAGTGTAGTCACTGTTACATCGGAAAATGCAGCACCATTTTGCACAAAACAACGTCGTACAAACAGCAAGGAAATAAAAGACAAGTTAATTTGTTTTTGGTGGTGTTGGTTGAATGTTGTCCAGGCTACCAGGAAAATTCCCGACTCTACTTCAAATGGTGGCATTTTAATGTTTATTTTCACACTTAAGAAATTAAAATAAAATTCTTCAGTGTCTGAGGGGCCTTGGTTTAACATCTCATCTAAAATGATGCACCTCCAGCAATGCAGCACTCCCTTACAACTGCACCGAAGTGTAGCCTAGATTATGTCCTCACCTCCTTAGTGAAGCTTAAACCCACAATCTTCTCAGAGGCAAGGTTGCTATCGGCTGAGCCAAGCTGACGCCTTCGTGATTAATATTTTCTGCAGTTCTTTCTAGGTTTCCTTCATATTTAGAAATATAAAATACAATATTTTGAGTAAAAATAATACAAATTAGAATTCTTTTCAAAGTGGAACAGAAAGGAAAATTAAATTCAGCAGCTCTCATCCAGAATATCGAATAAGCAAACTTTTCCATTCAGTTTGGGTTGGGTTGGTTTTTATATCATAAAATTATAAAACTTAAAATATTAAATGAACCAACCAAAAATCTATGCAACAGTAATTAGATTCTGCTTATAAATCACATTTAAATTCAGGATTTTATTCAAAGCTCCTCTTCCAAACAAAAGTAGGATGCTCCAAGGATCAATATTGAGACCACGACAATTTCTAATTTACGTCAATGGCTTGAATTCAGAAAGTCAATGCAGGTTGGTCAAATTTGCAGGTGAAATCAAACTAGAAGAGGCAGTGGAATTGAAGGAGATAACTCAAAAACTACAGGATAATGTATAAAAAATATGGAAGTGGGTCGGACAATGGCAGATAAGAGTTAGTGCATGCAAGTGTAAATTATTGTAAATGAGAAGGAAAATGGGCAACACAGCTACTCCATGAATGGTGTTGAAATAGCTTTGGATGGACTTGAAAGAGATCTAGGACTCTTAGTAGACTCAACACTCAACATGTCCAATCACTGTAGAACAGCAATCAACAAAGCCAATGGAATGTTGAACTACATCACAAACAGATAATCTGGTCATTTTCTCATTGCTGTTTGTGGACCTTGCTGTGCACAAATTGGCTGCCACATTTCCTACATTATAACAGTGACTACACTTCAAAAGTACTTAGTTGGCTGTAAAGCGCTTTGGGACGTCGTGAGATCGTGAAAGGCGCTACATAAATGTAAGTTCTTTCTTTGCATTGGCAAAACAGTAGGCTACAAGTTTGAGGAAGTTACAATTAAACTACACAATGTTCTAGTCAGATCACACCTCATGTACTGTTATCCAGTTCTGGTCACAAAGAAACAAAGGAGACAGCTCAGAGACAAGCCATAGGCTGATTTCTAGTATCAAAAATCTGAGTTATAAGGAAATGCTGGAGAAACTAGGATTTTCTGGTTGGACAGGGGGTGTCTGAGTGGTGGTTTTATAGAGGTCTATAAGATAATTGGAAAAAATAAATATGGAATACTAATTTAAAACTAAATTGAGAGAGTGGGAGAAGGGGACACTGGATGAAACTAGTTAAAGATATATTTAGGACCAATATCAGGAAATTTTTCTTCACACAGAGAGTGAACTGGACATTCAGAAAGAGAAATGGAACTGAAAAACCTGGAATCAGTTAAGAAACAATTGGATGCTACAATCGAGGACTGCAGGAATTTTCTGGGTGGACGAATCAAGATGGGCCATAAATGCCCTTCCTCATCCATAATTATTTTGTGAACATAAGAACATAAGAAATTGGAGCAGGAGTAGGCCAATCGGCCCCTCGAGCCTGCTCCGCCATTCAATAAGATCATGGCTGATCTGATCCCAACCACAAATCTAAAGAACACAAGAAGTCGGAGCAGGACCCGGCCACACAGCCCCTGGGCCCTCTCCGCCACCCACAGGGCATTGACCGATCCGAACTCAGCTTCATGTCCAATTTCCTGCCCGCTCCCCATAACCCCTAATTCCCTTTACTTCTAGGAAACTGTCTATTTCTGTTTTAAATTTATCTAATGATGTAGCTTCCACAGCTTCCTGGGGCAGCAAATTCCACAGACCTACCACCCTCTGAGTGAAGAAGTTTCTCCTCATCTCAGTTTTGAAAGAGCAGCCCCTTATTCTAAGATTATGCCCCCTAGTTCTAGTTTCACCCATCTTTGGGAACATCCTTCCTGCATCCACCCGATCAAGACCCTTCACAATCTTATATGTTTCAATAAGATCGCCTCTCATTCTTCTGAACTCCAATGAGTAGAGTCCCAATCTACTCAACCTCTCCTCATATGTCCGCCCCCTCATCCCCGGGATTAACCGAGTGAACCTTCTTTGTACTGCCTCGAGAGCAAGTATGTCTTTTCTTAAGTATGGAGACCAAAACTGTATGCAGTATTCCAGGTGCGGTCTCACCAATACCTTATATAACTGCAGCAATACCTCCTTGTTTTTATATTCTATTCCCCTAGCAATAAAAGCCAACATTCCGTTGGCTTTCTTGATCACCTGCTGCACCTGCATACTAACTTTTTGATTTTCTTGCACTAGGACCCCCAGATCCCTTTGTACTGCAGTACTTTCCAGTCTCTCGCCATTAAGAAAATAACTTGCTCTCTGATTTTTCCTGCCAAAGTGCATAACCTCACATTTTCCAACATTGTATTGCATCTGCCAAATCTCCGCCCACTCACCCAGCCTGTCTATATCCCCTTGCAGGTTTTTTATGTCCTCCTCACTCTCTACTTTCCCTCCCATCTTTGTATCATCTGCAAATTTTGATATGTTGCACTCGGTCCCCTCCTCCAAATCGTTAATATAGATTGTAAAGAGTTGGGGACCCAACACCGACCCCTGTGGAACACCACTGGTTACTGGTTGCCAGTCCGAAAATGAACCATTTATCCCAACTCTCTGCTTCCTGTTCGATAACCAATCCTCCACCCATGCCAGAATATTACCCCCAATCCCGTGATTTTTTATCTTAAGTAATAATCTTTTATGTGGCACCTTGTCGAATGCCTTCTGGAAGTCTAAATACACTATGTCCACTGGTTCCCCTTTATCCACCCTATACGTTATATCCTCGAAGAACTCAAGCAAATTTGTCAGACATGACTTCCCCTTCACAAAGCCATGCTGACTTTGTCCTATTAAATTATGCTTATCTAAATGTTCCGTTACTGTCTCCTTAATAATAGACTCCAAAATTTTACCCACCACAGATGTTAAGCTAACTGGCCTATAATTTCCAGCCTTCTGCCTACTACCCTTTTTAAATAACGGTGTTACATTAGCAGTTTTCCAATCTGCCGGGACCTCTCCTGAGTCCAGGGAATTTTGGAAAACTATCACCAAAGCATCCACAATCCCTACTGCCACTTCCCTCAAGACCCTAGGATGGAAGCCATCAGGTCCAGGGGATTTATCCGCCTTGAGTCCCATTATTTTACTGAGTACCATCTCCTGAGTGATTTTAATCGTATTTAGCTCCTCCCCCCCGAGAGTCCCCTGTTTGTCCAGTGTTGGGATATTCTTAGTGTCCTCTACTGTAAAGACTGAAACAAAATATTTGTTCAGCATTTTTGCCATCTCCATGTTTCCCACCATTAATTTCCCGGTCTCATCCTCTAAGGGACCAATGTTTGCCTTAGCCACCCTTTTTCTTTTTATATAACTATAGAAACTCTTGCTATCTGTTTTTATATTTTTTGCTAATTTCTTTTCATAATCTAACTTCCCTTTCTTAATCAATCCTTTAGTTACTTTTTGCTGTCTTTTGAAGAATTCCCAATCTTCTATCCTCCCACTAAGTTTGGCTACCTTATATGTCCTTGTTTTTAGTCGGATACTATCCTTGATTTCTTTACTTAGCCACGGATGGCTGTCATTTCTTTTACACCCTTTTTTCCTCAGTGGAATATATTTATTTTGAAAGTTGTAAAATAACTCCCTAAATGAACACCACTGCTCATGTACCGTCTTACCCTTTAATCTATTTTCCCAGTCCACTTTAATCAATTCCGCTCTCATACCATCATAGTCTCCTTTATTCAAGCTCAGTACGCTTGTTTGAGAATCAACCTTCTCACCCTCTAATTGGATATGGAATTCAACCATGTTGTGGTCGCTCGTTCCAAGGGGATCCTTAACTAGGACATTATTAATTAATCCTGACTCATTACACAGGACCAGGTCCAAGGTTGCCTGCCCCCTTGTAGGATCAGTTACATACTGCTCAAGAAATCCATCCCTGATGCACTCAATGAACTCGTCCTCAAGGCTGCTCTGCCCAATTTGATTTGTCCAGTTAATATGATAATTAAAATCCCCCATAATTATGGCTGTTCCCTTATTACATGCCCCGACTATTTCCTGATTAATACTTCTTCCAGCAGAGTTGCAACTATTAGGAGGCCTATATACTACGCCCACTAATGTTTTTTTTCCCTTATTATTCCTTATCTCCACCCAAACTGTTTCATTATCTTGATGCTTTGTCCCAATATCATTTCTCTGTATTACAGTGATTCCTTCCTTTATTAACATAGCCACCCCACCTCCCCTTCCTTCCTGCCTGTCCTTCCTGATTGTTAAATACCCTGGCATATTTAATTCCCTGTCGTTGTCACCCTGCAGCCATGTTTCTGTAATGGCCACAAGATCATACCCATACGTAGTTATTTGTGCCGTTAACTCGTCCATTTTATTACGAATGCTACGTGCATTCAGATAAAGAACTTTCAAATCTGTTTTGTGATGCTTAGTTCCTGCTTTTTCCTTTTTTAACACTTTACCTATTACTCCATACCTTCTGTCCCTTCCTGTTACGCTTTCCTCTCTCTCCCTGCTCAGGTTCCCAACCCCCTGCCACTTTCGTTTAAACCCTCCCCAACAGCACTAGCAAACACTCCTCCTAGGACAGCGGTCCCGGCCCTGCCCAGGTGCAGACCATCCGGTTTGTACTGGTCCCACCTCCCCCAGAACCGTTTCCAGTGTCCCAGGAATTTGAATCCCTCCCCCTTGCACCATTCCTCTAGCCACGTATTCATTTGAAATATCCTCCTATTTCTACTCTGACTAGCACGTGGCACTGGCAGCAATCCTGAGATTACTACCTTTGAGGTCCTATTTTTTAATTTACCTCCTAACTCCCTATATTCTGCTTTTAGGACCTCATCCCCTTTTTTACCTATATCGTTGGTGCCTATGTGCACCACGACAGCTGGCTGTTCGCCCTCCCCCTCCAAAATGTTCTGTAGCCGCTCCGAGACATCCTTGATCCTTGCACCAGGGAGGCAACACACCATCCTGGAGTCTCGGTTGCGGCCGCAGAAACGCCTGTCTATTCCCCTTACAATTGAGTCCCCTATCACTATAGCTCTGCCACTCTTTTTCCTCCCAGCCTGTGCAGCAGAGCTACCCGTGGTGCCAGGAAGTTGGCTGCTGCTGCCTTCCCCTGATAAGTCATCCCTCCCAACAGCATCCAAAGTGGCATATCTGTTTGAGAGGGGGATGGCCACAGGGGACCCCTGCACTACCTGCCTGCATCTCTTACTCTTCCTGGTGGTCACCCATTCACTTCCTGCCTGTATACCCTTTACCTGCGGTGTGACCAACTCGCTAAACGTGCTATCCACGAGTTTCTCTGCATCGCGGATGCTCCACAGTGAGTCCACCCGCAGCTCCAGCTCCGAGATACGATCGGTCAGTAGCTGCAGGTGGACACACTTCCCGCACACATGGTCGGCAGGGACACTGGTAGTGTCCATGACTTCCCACATCTTGCAGGAGGAGCATATCACGGGTGCGAGGTCTGCTGCCATGACTTGCCTTAGCTTAGTTACCCCTTTTAAATTACGTTGAAATTAGAAAATGTTAACTATACTAGGGACCTAGGTTCACTATAAAAAAAAACACTATCTGCTATAAAACCTGCAGATCTTCCCTTTCTTATTACTTTACTTACAGTAAAATGGTAGAAATACTCACCTGAACCTACTCACCAATCAGCTGCCTCCCCTGTGCGGCGTCACTTTCTGACTGGTGACGTCACCCCGAACTGCCGCTGGTCTCAGAGTCTCGCTCTCAGAGTAAGCTCTGGTCTTGCTCTCTCCGTGCTGTTTATATCCCCGCTCTGGTCTCGCTCTCTCCCGCCGCTCACCGACTGAACTCTCGCTCTCTCCGCGCTGTTTATATCCCCGCTCTGGTCTCGCTCTCTCCCGCCGCTCACCGACTCTAATGGTACATTACATCCCGGATTTCCATCCTTTAAGTTGATCTGTTTTTCTAATGTTCTTGTTTTCATTATATTCGCCCTCAGATACACAAACAAAAGATGCATCCACCCCAGCCACTCAGATCACATTACAAAATGAGTAAAAGTGGCAACATTTCAAGCGCAAGATTCACTTGTCACACAAGCGCCTTTCAGTACCTCACCAAAGTAGTCGTCGTTCTTCATGTGTGAGCCCACACAGTGAGCGTGAGCAGGTTATTTGACCATGACTACATCACAACTGAACCTGGTCATCCACACGTGCACTTTCCAGCAGGAATTACTGGATCGCAATCGGGAGTGGAAATACAGATCGATTTTTGTTTGCTCTCTAACCCAGGAGGTCTGAAGCCAATTATAGTGCACCTATCACATGTTGGTTGAGATCGGCTAACTCAGTACAGATGGGCCATTGAACATTCTTGATCTGCGTACATACCAGCTGAGCAATCAGGGAAGCCTGGACACTCACTTTAAGGACACTGAGGAATATATGAGAAATGACTAAGATATGTTCATACATATTATGCTTAAGAAACTATTTATTTCTGGAGCACTCATTAACTAAACCTACTGATGCATTTCCTGTGAACTATGAAGGCACAGGCCTTGAAATTAATAAAGCGGTGTCGAAGTTTTCCCTCAGACACTTCAAAAAAATGACACTTTTTCTTATCATGGAATGATGCCTTACCCTGATCAGGTGGAGCTCCATGAGAAATGTAAGTGGGATATTCTGAGTGCAGAGTAAGTCTTGGTGGATTTAAGACCAATGCGACCAACGATTAAAACTGTTCATTTTTTGAAAGTTGCTAATGGGTGTTTTTTTCCAGCATCCTGCCTATAATTATTGGTTTAATTGCTTATTAGTGACTCTGATGGTAATTGCCCCGTCACTGGTTCATTGAAGAATGTAGAAGAGCATGCCAGGAGCAGCACCAGGTGTACCTAAAAATGAGGTGCCAACCTGGTGAAGCAACAACACAGGACGACATGCATGCTAAACAGCGGAAGCAACATGCTATAGACAGAGCTAAGTGATTCCACAACCAACGGATCAGATCAAAGCTCTGCAGTCCTGCCACATCCAGTCGTGAATGGTGGTGGACAATTAAACAACTAACGGGAGGAGGAGGCTCTGCAAACATCCCCATCCTCAATGATGCCGGAGTCCAGCACGCGAGTGCAAAAGACAAGGCTGAAGCGTTTGCAACCATCTTCAGCCAGAAGTGCCGAGTGGATGATCCATCTCGGCCTCCTCCCGATATCCCCACCATCACAGAAGCCGGTTCAGCTAATTCGATTCACTCCACGTGATATCAAGAAATGGCTGAGTGCAATGGATACAGCAAAGGCTATGAGCCCTGACAACATCCCGGCTGTAGTGCTGAAGACTTGTGCTCCAGAACTAGCTGCGCCTCGAGCCGAACTGTTCCAGTACAGCTACAACACTGGCATCTACCCGACAATGTGGAAAATTGCCCAGGTATGTCCTGTCCACAAAAAGCAGGACAAATCCAATCCGGCCAATTACCGCCCCATCAGTCTACTCTCAATCATTAGCAAAGTGACGGATGGTGTCGTCGACAGTGCTATCAAGCGGCACTTACTCACCAATAACCTGCTCACCGATGCTCAGTTTGGGTTCCGCCAGGACCACTCGGCTCCAGACCTCAGCACAGCCTTGGTCCAAACATGGATAAAAGAGCTGAATTCCAGAGGTGAGGTGAGAGTGACTGCCCTTGACATCAAGGCAGCATTTGACCGAGTGTGGCACCAAGGAGCCCGAGTAAAATTGAAATCAATGGGAATCAGGGGGAAAACTCTCCAGTGGCTGGAGTCATACCTAGCACAAAGGAAGATGGTAGTGGTTGTTGGAGGCCAATCATCTCAGCCCCAGGACATTGCTGCAGGGATTCCTCAGGGCAGTATCCTAGGCCCAACCATCTTCAGCTGCTTCATCAATGACCTTCCCTCCATCATAGGATCAGAAGTTGGGATGTTCGCTGATGATTGCACAGTGTTCAGTTCCATTCGCAACCCCTCAAATAATGAAGCAGTCCGAGCCCGCATGCAGCAAGACTTGGACAACATCCAGGCTTGGGCTCATAAGTGGCAAGTAACATTCACGCCAGACAAGTGCCAGGCAATGACCATCTCCAACAAGAGAGTGTCTAACCACCTCCCCTTGACATTCAACGGCATTATCATCGCCGAATCCCCCACCATCAACATCCTGGGGGTCACCATTGACCAGAAACTTAACTGGACCAGCCATATAAATACTGTGGCTACAAGAGCAGGTCAGAGGCAGGGTATTCTGCGGCGAGTGACTCACCTCCTGACTCCCCAAAGCCTTTCCACCATCTACAAGGCACGAGTCAGGAGTGTGATGGAATACTCTCCACTTGTCTGGATGAGTGCAGCTCCAACAACACTCCAGAAGCTCGACACCATCCAGGACAAAGCAGCCCGCTTGATTGGCACCCCATCCACCACCCTAAACATTCACTCATTTCACCACCGGTGCACTGTGGCTGCAGTGTGTACCATCTACAGGATGCACTGCAGCAACTCACCAAGGTTACTTCGACAGCACTTCCCAAACCTGCGACCTCTACCACCTAGAAGGACAAGAGCAGCAGGTACATGGGAACAACACCACCTGCACGTTCCCCTCCAAGTCACACACCATCCCGACTTGGAAATATATCGCCGTTCCTTCATCGTTGCTGGGTCAAAATCCTGGAACTCCCTTCCTAACAGCACTGTGGGAGAACCTTCACCACACGGACTGCAGCGGTTCAGGAAGGCGGCTCACCACCACCTTCTCAAGGGCAATTAGGGATGGGCAATAAATGCCGGCCTCGCCAGCGACGCCCACATCCCATGAACGAATAAAAAAAAACTCAAGTTCAGAGAAAGATTCAAAATGGTGATAATCCATTCGCCATCCTCATTTAGTTTAATTATGTCCAAAAACTAACACTAAAAGAATAAATCAATGTGTTTTTCTTCTAAAACAGTTCTTTAAAAAATGTTTCTTCCTCTTAGGTTAGCCTATGCCACATACCACACCTTAGCCAAAAGGGCAAGCAGCCATTGCTAGGCTTCAATCAATCACGTTCAAGGACACAAGGACGTAGATAAGAGTAACACGAGTTGACTCATCACAAGAGAAATATTGGGGAAGACTATTTGGCTCATCTTAGCTTATCCATTCAGACACTATGGTAAACCCCATTACTCCATCTAATTATTCTTTAAATAATTCCAGGGTTTTTGCCTCCATTACTCTACCTGGAAGTCTATTCGATGTATTAATCACTCTTTGTGTGCAAAGGAACCTTTTGATATCAGTCTTAAATTTACCTTTTTACTAGTTTGAACCCATGTCCCCTTAACCTACTCTCGCAATTTATGGATTTACCTTTTCCATTCTGTTTACTAGCTTATATATCCTCTGCAAGACTAGATCTCAGTTATTTCTCTTCAAGGCTGAAAAGCCCAAGTTTTTCCAAGGTCTCCTCATAACTTAGACCTCTATATTTGGGATTAGCCTCATGCCTCATCTTTGAGCTGCCTCTAGCACGTCAATGTGTCTTGGTGACCAGAATTGGACCCAGTATCAAGACAGGTCTGACCAGAGCACTTTACAGTTTAAACACAACTTCCTCTGAATTGTATTTTATGGTTTTGGCTATGTAGTTCAGTATTCTATTGGCTTTGCGGATTGTTGGTCTACTTTGGTTGGATATGATGAGCATTGAATCTACCAAGACTCTTCAGTTTCTTTGAACTTAATCCTGAGTTATTTCAACACCATTCATAGAGTGCATTAGTCACCCATTTGTTCTTCGTACTTTTATATTTGTCTGCATTCAACTTTATCTGCCATTGTGCTGTGCACTTCCATATTTTGTCCAACTCATTTTGTACTTTTTGAGCTGTCTCATCAGGATAAATTGCCCTCCTAGTTTGGTATCATCTGCAAATGTAATCAATTTCCATTAAATTTCTGAATCCAAGATATTGATGTAAATTGGAAAGAGTAGTTGTCCCAATACTGATCCCTGGGACATCCCACTCAGGACTTTCCTAACCCTGACATAACTCCTTTAACCCATAGTTTTCTAAACTTTATACCCTTATCCATTCCCAAAATGTACCAGGAATCCCAAACTCCTTAACTTTAACTAATAGCCTGCCTTGTGGAACTTTGTCAAATGCCATTTGGAAATCTCAGTAAATGAAGTTGTAGCACTAACAACAGTCCATTTGGCAGATCATTTCCTGAAATAAGGAAAGGAATTTGGTGAGGCAAGATCTTCCCCTTCTGAATCCTTGTTGACAGCTGTTTACTCGGTTATTATTGTACAGATAATGATTAAGTTTACTTCTTGATAATTGATTTCATTATTTTACATGGCATTGAAGACAGATCTATGGGTCTGTGCATGTTTGGTCACCATTTTTGAAAATGGGCACCACACTAGACTGTTTGCAATCTAGTAGTACCTCTCTCGTATCGATCGACTCCCTCATAATGAGTGTCAATATCTTCAAAATCTCCTCCCTTGTCTCTCTTATTATTCTGGGATAAATATCTATCCCTGGGGATTTTCATTTTGCACCCTTTCAGTCTATCGGAGACTTCCATCTCATTTATATAGAAGTCATTAATTCTGTGCATGTTGCTCATGTCTTCCCTCTTGAATAAAGTAAATGCTCAGAATGTTAACTGTTTTATGATGTTTCAGCCTGTTTGTTTCATCACCTCTTCTCCCATTGCTCTTATACTTCAAAGCACTGAAAGAATCTTACTGTTGTGTTTTGTGTCTTTATTCTGAACAGAGCCAGGCTTTGCCCTACAGGTAATCACTATTATGACCCCCTGTTCCATTGCTGTCTGGAACAGCATGTGAGAAATCTAATACAAACAATGCTTTGCGCTGCCATTCTTCAAAAACAATTCTTAAACAAGAAGAATTATCATGGTTCTCAGCTTAATATAAAAAAACATTACAAGCACATTGTTGCAAAGTGTTTGTCAAACTTTTTTTTGATTGTTTTGAGAACTATTTGAATGCAAAGATTCAATGTGCATCAAAAGAAGTTACTGCATTATGGAAAACATTGTTCTGCCTGTTTGTGGTGATGTGATAAAAATGACAAGCGTCTGTTCAACCACAGATATAAAGACATTACCTCTTGAAACAGAATATGTTGCTCAATGATTCTCAGGTATTATGCATATGTAATGTATCCTGCAAGGCTGACAAGATACTTAGAATTCCGACCACAAACCACGTCCTCCGTAAGGTCTATTGTAATGGGCATATTTGTTAAATAAGCATCGAGACTGCTATGGGCAGTTGAAAAATGTTCAGTTAAGTTCCTGTGACGTTGTTTACGATTGTAAGAAACCAATTTCATTGTGATCTTTGATGTTTGTATCAATGCATACTTTGAATAGAGATAAAACTGTACTTTTTTAAAATGTGTGATATCAAGAAATTTGTGATATAAAACCAATATTTAGTTAACAGCTTAACTGTGCGTGAACATCTATCCAATAGCGATCATAACATGATCGAGATCAATGTAATGTTTGAAAGGGAAAAAAGTGAATCAGCTGCTAAGATTCTAGACTTGGGTAAGGCCGACTTCAATGGGATGAGACAGAGACTGTAAACTGGGCAAATCTGTTAATGGGTAATACCACTGATGGTCAGTGAGAAATGTTTAAAGAAACATTTAACGTGATACGGAATCAGTTTATACCCCTGAGGGTCAAGAACTCTACTTGCCAAAAAAAAACAGCCATGGACAACTAAAGAGGTAAGAGACATTATAAGGCATAAGGAAAGGGCATACAAAAAGGCAAAAAATGGCACAGATCCTGGCGAATGGGAAAGATACAAAGATCAACAAAGGGTCACAAAACAGATAGTAAAAGCTACAAAAAGAGAGTATGAAAAGAAACTTGCAAAGGATATCAAAACCAATACGGTGAACTTTTATAGTTATATTAGGAAAAAGAGGGTGGTCAGGAGCAGTGTCGGCCCCTTAAAAACTGAAAGTGGGGATATTGTCATTGACAATGGGGAAATGGCGGACATGTTGAATAATTACTTTGCGTCAGTATTTACAGTAGAATGCCAGAAATCCCAAGAAAACTAATATTGAATCGGGGACAGGGACTCAATAAAATTAACATAAGTAAAACAACAGTAATGAAGAAAATAATAGCACGAAAGAGTGACAAATCCCCAGGACCAGATGGTTTCCATCCCAGGGTTTTAAAGGAAGTAGGTGAGCACATTGCAGATGCCCTAACTATAATCTTTCAAAGTTCTCTAGATTCAGGAACTGTCCCTCTAGATTGGAAAATTGCACATGTCACTCCGCTTTTTAAGAAAGGAGAGAGAGGGAAACCAGGGAATTATAGACCAGTTAGCCTAACATCTGTTGTGGGGAAAATGCTGGAGTCTATAATTAAGGATAGGGTGACTGAACACCTCGAGAATTTTCAGTTAATCAGAGAAAGCCAGCATAGATTTGTGAAAGGTAGGTCGTGCCTGACAAACCTGACTGAATTTTTTGAAGAGGTGACTACAGTAGTGGACAGGGGACTGTCAATGGATGTTATTTATATGGACTTCCAGAAGGCATTTGATAAAGTCCCACATAAGAGACTGTTAGCTAAGATAGAAGCCCATGGAATCGAGGGAAAAGTACGGACTTGGTTAGGAAGTTGGCTGAGCGAAAGGCGACAGAGAGTAGGGATAATGGGTAGGTATTCACATTGGCAGGATGTGACTAGTGGAGTCCCGCAGGGATCTGTCTTGGGGCCTCAATTATTCACAATATTTATTAACGACTTAGATGAAGGCATAGAAAGTCTCATATATGAGTTTGCCGATGACACAAAGATTGGTGGCATTGTAAGCAGTGTAGATGAAAACATAAAATTACAAAGCGATATTGATAGATTAGGTGAATGGGCAAAACTGTGGCAAATGGAATTCAATGTCGGCAAATGTGAGGGCATCCACTTTGAATCAAAAAAGGATAGAACAGGGTACTTTCTAAATGGTAAAAAGTTAAAAACAGTGGATGTCCAAAGGGACTTAGGGGTTCAGGTACATAGATCATTGAAGTGTCATGAACAGGTGCAGAAAATAATCAAGGCGGCTAATGGAATGCTGGCCTTTATATCTAGAGGACTAGAGTACAAGGAGGCAGAAGTTATGCTACAGCTATACAAAACCCTGGTTAGACCGCACCTGGAGTACTGTGAGCAGTTCTGGGCACTGCACCTTCGGAAGGACATATTGGCCTTGGAGGAAGTGCAGCGTAGGTTTACTAGAATGATACCCGAACTTCAAGGGTTAAGTGACGAGGAGAGATTACACAAATTGGGGTTGTATTCTCTAGAGTTTAGAAGGTTAAGGGATGATCTGATCAAAGTTTGTAAGATATTAAGGGGAACAGATAGGGTGGATAGAGAGAAACTATTTCCACTGGTTGGGGATTTTAGGAGTAGGGGGCACAGTCTAAAAATTAGAGCCAGACCTTTCAGGGGTGAGATTAGAAAACATTTCTATACACAAAGGGTGGTAGAAGTTTGGAACTCTCTTCCGCAAACAGCAACTGATGCAAGCTCAATTGCTAAATTTAAATCTGAGATAGATAGCTTTTTGGCAACCAAAGGTATTAAGGGATATGGGCCAAAGGCAGGTACATGGAGTTAGATCACAGATCAGCCATGATCTTATCAAATGGCGGAGCAGGCACGAGGGGCTGAAAGGCCTACTCCTATTCCTCCGTTCCTATGTTCCTGATATGATCTTATCCAGCTTTAATATGATTGGCTGAATCTCTGAACAGGAAATGGGGCCTAGTAAATTGAGGTACTTTTTTGACATGCCAATGCTGCCAACAAAAAAAGACATGGCAACAGGATGTTGCTGTGTGTCCCTTTAATGCCTGGCATGTCAGGGCTCAATGAGAAGAAAGGAAGAAAATAAATCTCGGTAAATGTGAGAACAGAAGAAAACTACCAAATTATGCTTGTATCAAAACAACACAAAAACAGGACAATCCTGAGTGTTAAAAAAATGGCAATTATCCCCCGATGGTTCCACGGGTAATTGTGCCATGATGTGTGGTACAAGCTACACAGAGCAGCAATGACCCAGGTTCAATTCCTGATCTATGGAGTTTTAGCCTATCCCAGTTGGAATGGAAGAGAAAATGGGTTTAATTCCCACTTCCGATCATTATCCAATGACCCCTGCTGGAAGAGGACATATGCAGATGTTGGGCAAAGACAGGATTGGGCTCGGCTCGATTCCTTCCCCTCACCGCCACCACCATGGTCAAATAGCTGCTGACACTCAGTCTGGGCACAGGTGTGAAGAATGGTCACATGGAAAGGTACTGGAGGCTGCTCTAGTACCACAGCAGGAACCCTCACCTTCGGGGGAGGGAAGGTGAAAGAGAGAAAACGCAGAGGGAAAAGAATCTACCCAATATAACTAAAAGGTAATATCCGTCTGTCTCACATCCACAGCTCTTACTACAGTTTCACATTTGTTTTGATTCTGCAACTGATTTGTAGCAGAACTACCAGAGCAAATGTTCAAGTGTTTCATTTGGACGAAAGCTCCCAGTCTGAATGCCAAATTTCAAGTCAGCTCTGGTGTTTTTTTTTGCAGGTGTTGGGGGAGGGTGGGTGGGAATGGTGGGGGAGGGGTGGAGGGAGGAGAGGTGTTTACATTACCCTGCTATCAATGATCTAATGCAAATCTCACATTGTCCAACCGGAAAGGAAAACCCATTCCATGTCAGCTTAATAATTATACACCACCAGATAGGGATGGATATTCATGTAAACTCAGCCTCCTCGGCTTACATCCTGCAAATCAGAATGTGAGTCTAAGGTGTTGACTAAGTTGGTTGCTGAGTAGGGAAGAGCCTCTGCTTGATCTCTTGGAACAAATTGCGAGACTACCAGGGACTAGCAATGTAGCCACCAGTTATTGGACCATATATTGGGCATATACCCACTACAAAACCACTAAAATATCAGACACAAATCCAGTATCCATTACTAGACCGAGGATTGGATACACACAGTCAGTTAGACTACTGGTGATTCAACACATAACACTAGCCAGGACACTGGAAGCCAAGTGCATCCTTAACTCTGGACTGAATGTTTCCCCCCCACTGCCCCTCAACACACACCAATGAACACTAATCAAAAAGCAAATACAAAACACTGAGCACAAATACAATACTTCACTCTCATTCAGACCACCTGCAGATCAGGTTGTCTACACCCAATATGGAAACGGTACAGTAGAAAACGTGCCTCTATTTTTGAAGCAATCAGCCAAATTACAATTTGAATAAACCATTCAATTTAGATGTTTATGCCCACTGTTTGTTGCCCAAGCCCAATCTGGGAGAAGACAACATCAACACTAAGAGTGATTGCCATTTTGTTGCATAATAGAGCCTCAATGTTAACCACAACCATATAAAATGAGTATCTCAATCACTGTCACTAGCTTTGTTCTTGATAGATTAGAACACAAAAAGAAATAAAAACGTGCAATCATATCGCATCTTATTGCATCTCAGGGACATCTCAAACTAGTTCACATAGTTTGAATTGAATTGCAATGACTGTACTTAAATTGGCAAATGTGGCAGCCGTTTTGTATGCAAGATCCCACAGCAGAGGTTCATCTCTGTTAGTTGAGGGATAAATTTTAATTAGGACATCAGGAGAACGCCTGTTCTTATAGTATCATGGGATCTTTAATGTTCACCTGAACCAGTAGAAAAGGAGGACGGAGCTTCCATTCGATATTTCAAATGAAGGACAGTGCAGCACTCGTTCAGTACTGCACTGGAGTATCGGCCGAGATCCTAGTCTGGGTTTGAACCCTCAACCTTCTAACTCAAAGCCGAGAGTGCCACCAACTGAGCAAGTATTAGAAAAGGTGATTTAACTCACAAAGCTCACTACTTCTGATAGATAGTGTGGAGTTCACCCTGAATGCTCCCCAACTTACTTAATTTCCCATTGTTATTAGCTAAAACTTATTCACGAGACAATTAAACAGATGTCTTCCCTCACCATCAACTATTTAATAAATTAAATATACACATTTGATCAACAGAGAATACTTCTATACATAGAGCCAACGCTGGGACATTTTAACTGGCCACAGCCCTGGTGCTTAGACAAGTTATCTACAGTAAAAAAATATGTCTGGCACCAGAAATAAAGTTGAGCATGGAATTAATAATTAAATCTGTTTGAAAATGAAAGCAAAAATGTGTACGATTTCATGGAATCACTCCAACAGAATCCTGTCTTGACGAGCTGATTCTTATCTGGTGTCTTTTTCTGGGAAGGTTCCAGACTTGGCCCTATTTGGGAGGTCTGGCAGCCAGTTGAAAAGCAAAACCTCCCCTTTCTCCCAGCTCTCAATAATTTACTATCTGTAAATTTCTGAACTGGCATGTTTGAATGTGGACAGTATTTTATAATAATGAGGTAATTCATAATACTCATTTGTTTTCCAACAACAGTCATGCTAGTCAACCCATGTTGCACAGTGAAGAGTCTGCATAAAAATATATAAATAATGACCATGGGCAAACATTTCCTGTGTATCAAGCGTATCAAATCCTAAATGCGTTCTTTATAAATGGGTTTATGATTTTCTTACACGGAGCTCAGAGGAAATGTTTCCCTTCCATTTGCAATGTGAAACTTTCCTTTGCATCATAAAATACTCACTGTTTAATTGTACATGTCCATCATTAGTCACGATGTACGTCAGGGAGTATATGACCACTAAATATGTTACAAACTGGGCAAAATGTTCATATGTCTACATTGGGTCTCCACAGAGCATACAGGTACGATGGCACGGATACCAGTCAGAAATGGCGGGATACCTGCATGTCCTCTTGGACAGAAATGGTGGGAAATGTTGATCGAGGGAGGTGCAAGCAAAATACACTTTATAAAAACAGGGCATGTCCAGATCATGGAATACCAATGCTACTTTTGTAGCTCACAGCTGGCAAACACCTGCCTTGACCTGCATGCAACTGCCAATCCCGTCTTTTTTTTGAACATGACCAGCTAGTGATGGATTCATTCTTTTAAAATCTAGTTTAAAAGAAAAGTTACAAATTTGATTAATATTGACATATCATCAGGCAGGCAGCACACGTCTTTTCCTCTTGTGTACAGTGCATAAAACATAGATCGTTGTCTCAATTCAGTTTGATTATTATATTTATTTATTGATGAGAAGATCATAAATAAAGTGGGGTGCATGGATGCAAGCTGGCATACATGCACCCCACTTCATGTCCACCCTACAAACGTCTAGGCCGACACTTCAGTGCAGTACTGAGGTTGTGCTGAGATGTTAAATTGAGGCCCTGTCTGCCTCTCAGGTGGACGTAAAAGATTGCATGGCACTATTCAAAGAAGAACAGGGAGTTCTCCCGATGTCCTGGCCAACACTACCAAAATGGATTAAGAGATCATGCATTTGTTTGCTGTTTGTGGAACCTTGCTGTGCACAAATTGGTTGCCACATTTCCCACTATTGGTTGCGAGGTCTTCTAGACATGATAAGGCATTATATAAATGCAAGTTCTTTTGTTTACATATGCATCCATGACGGAAATTGGGTCATTTTCTTGTAAGGATTTACCTACACAGGTCACTTTGGAATCAGAATTGAGCAAGTTACACTCCAAAAAATCTTAACCTTGCTCGAGTCATTAAAGCTAAAATTAAGATCACCAATGAGTACTATAACTGGATGCGCAAAATAAAATAAAACTATTTTGTTTACGAATGGCCTTAGGCCTCTCCAATGGCTCAGTGACTTTTATTCAGTGAGTGTTGACTGGGGAGATTCCAGGTTTGATCCCTGACCAGTGCTGCTTTCGCTGATCTCTGCCAATGGAGATGCACCACTATTGACCTTAACCTCCCATTCGTTAGGTAGGAGAACACTGGCCAGAGTTTCAGCTCCTCAATGCTATTCAGGGACCTTGTTGCAAGTTCATGTCCGGGGGTGTTGGCTGAGGAAAGAATAGAGTTCGGCTGTGACCCTACAGTGGAATAGTCTGCTGCCATTCATTCTCAAGGGCCACATTTAAATAATGGGCAAGCTACAGTAGGGAAACTGGCACATTTGTGACCCTACCTTATCAAGGAGTCAAGTATTCAGCAGGGGCAGCACTCCTCACGTGATAATATTCTGAATGTGTGTTTTTCATTTTCACAAAATCTTGGCTAAAAATTCAAAAGAAATTTGAAATAGGAAAACACAAAGTGTTTTAAAAATAGCTTCAGACCCTGAGTAAATCAGAACCAGAAACAGAAAGAGAAGGAAGTATAAATATAAGAATGGAGGTGATGACAAGATCTTCATCGGGATGTGCATTAGTCAGGGGCAACAGTTAGTTAGCTGCTAAATCCAGACAATTTGCACCCGTGAAATAGGGAGATTTTCCACCTCAGCATTCCTGGCACACACAATTGAAAAATTGAGAACATGCAAGTGTAATTTTCCATGCATTCATTTTAGTTTTGGGGACGTGTAATTTTGTGGAAAATGTACATTATAGTTATATAATCCTTGTTTATATATAGGTTGTTCTATACAACAATATTAGAGGATAATGATTTGAATGTTCCCACACCTGTGGCTATCCTTTCAGTCCAAAAACAGAGAAAGAATTTGAGATGAACCAGCCTGCAGAATAAATGGTGTCCACCAAAACTATGAAAGTGACCATCGAGAATCTCTGGACATGCACAGGTTTGCTCACTTTCTCTGTGAATCTCGATGGCAGCTTTATTACAGCATGCAGGAAACAAAGTCAAAGTAAACAGCAAGTGAGAAATGGTATTGTAGAACTTTTCACTGAAAACAAGTTCCTGTATGCACACTAACAAAAATAAAAGCAGTGCTTCATTGTTTCCATACCATTTTGGTGTGTTTGCACAAATAGGAATATATGAAATGTACAGGAAAAAAAACAACCAAAATAGAGGCACAATACTAAGGGAAAAGATTTGCTCTGATCAGGAAGTGGCGCACTGTGATACTGATTTTTAATTCCTGATTTGGAGACGCAATATCATATACAACTGTTCCATTTATGGATGAGAACCAAAGTAAACTGTGAGCCAAAGTGACCACGAATAGATTTTGGATCACATTAGCATATTCAATTCGAACTCTTGTCTCCTTTCTCAGAAATGGCACTTCTTGTGCAGAGTAAGGCAAAATGCCCTTCTGCATACGTCCAATGCCACTTTTCAGTCTCAACAAGTCCGTTTTATAGCACTTGATGTTTGTGGCCATTGCCAGAGTCATGATAATTATTCCTTTATACATTTTTGAAAACATTTTTCCATTTTTTGACTGCTTTTTTGGCTCTGCACAATTCTTCGTGGTCAAATTGAAAGCATCTAATTTCTGGTGGTCTTGTGATGCGTTATATAACTTTATACAAATATGGCTTAAAACTATTTTTGCATATTGGTCCTTGGTTTAGTGGAAACATTTAACTGTTTTCTGATCGCTCAGTGATAAGGGGGGTAATTTTAACCGCCAAGAACGGGTGGGAGGTTAAAATAACAACTTTTTGGAGCGGGACTGCATCCTGGCTCCAACTTGCCCACTTCCGGGTTTGACCCAGGTGCGTTTGGATGCGTACGTGGATACTTAAAGGGACAATGTACCTTATTAAAATAGTTAAGGTACTTAATTTTTTGTATGTTAGAAAAGTAAAACAACTGTTCCAGTTTCCCATCGCTTCCAATTCATGACAGGTGAAAGCAGGTGGGACGGGCGGGCTCCATAAGGTGAGTGCCTTTATTGCACTGCTTGTGGGCCTGGAGGAGCAGGAGTGTACTTCCAGGCCCAACAAGCTCACCTGGTATGTCAGGACCCTGCAATCAGCCGACCGCCACCCCCCCCAACACCAGATGCTGGACACTGGGCCCCCCCGCCCTCCCGACCAAAGCTGGAGCCCCCCTTCACCCTCATGCTGGACTTCCTCCTTCCATACTGGAACTACCCACGATGGTGGACCCCCCGATCTTCAAGGCCCACCCGATATCATCCACGTCCCCCCACATCCCCCACTCTGATTTGTTTCACTCCCTCCCATCCCCATCTCTGCTTCGCAGCTTCTTTCCCTCCCAATAGGCAGCCAGCCTGTCAATCTGGCTGTCTGGCAGGTGGGACACCCAAAAGCACAAATACTTACCTTCAGTTGAAATGCGATTGCAGATTGTAATGCACTCATTTGACTCCAAGGTTCTCAGTGGAGTACTGTGTACAGTTTTGATCTTCTTACCTAAGGAAGGATATACTTGCCTTAGAGGCGGTGCAATGAAGGTTCGCTAAATTGATTCCTGGGATGAGACGGTTGCTCTTTGAGGAGAGATTGTGTAGAATGGGCCTATATTCTCTAGAGTTTAGGAGAATGAGAGGTGATCTCATTGAAACGTATGAATTTTTTTTAAGAGGGCTTCACAGGGTAGATGCTGAGAGGCTGTTTCCCCTGGTTGGAGAGTCTAGAACTAGGAGTCATAGCCTCAAGATAAGGGGGTCAGCCTGTTAGGACCGAGATGAGGAAAAGTTTCTTCACCCAGAGAATCTTTGGAATTCTCTACCCCAGAGTTGATGCTCAGTTGATGAGTACATTCAAGTCTGAAATCGATAGATTTTTAGACACTAAGGGAATCAAGGGATATGGGGATAGGGCGGGAAAGTGGAGTTGAGGTAAAAGATCAGTCATGATCTTATTGAATGGTGGAGCAGGCTCGAGGGACTATATGGCCTACTCCTGCTCCTATTTCTTGTGTTCTTATCCCCCACACGAATATCCAGAGACGGGCTGAGTTCCTGGCTCCCAGCTAAAATCATGCCCTAGGTGAATGTTTGGGCAACAGCGTACTAGCCTTTTTTGAAAGGTTCCCTCCTGGAATTATTTTCTCTTAATCCATGAGTAGGTTTTTGGGTGTACTGGAGATGAAGTACAGATGCTAGATATATAGTCAGGCACTCGTGGTATAATGGACAAGGGTTTATCCATGTTCATTGATGTCGATGTAGGATCTCACTTTAGCCTACATTACCTGGATCTGGCTTTGGCTTTACAAATGTTCACATTCTAACCTAGAGGCTGTGAATCCCCCCATAAATTCCAAACACTCATCCCTAATTTTTAAATTCCATTTTTTTTATACTTACTCTCAGGAACTTAACACATCGAGAGGATAATACTAAGTTATAGGTTATCATAATCAAAGCTAATGACATTTTATGAAACGGATTGAGGAAAGGACCAACATGCTTTATAGACCCAAGAGTAAGGCAATTAATGAAGGACTTTATAACTGTATCCTTTCCCAGGATGGAACGTTTCAAAAAAGGTTAATATGCTATTGCCCAAACACACACCCAAGTCGCTCAGCCTAATCATCCAAGGACATTGCATCCTGCTTTCCATGTATATATTTTCTTAAGACCTTTCAACATAATGATGAATTCTCTCTTTTTGCACAAATAATCTATTTCTATGATCTACTGTTCAAAATCTGGGTATTCTAGACACGTTTGAGAGTGTGTATATGGGGGAGGAGCATATTCAGAAACAATTTTGATTCAAGATTATTTTGTCACAGTACATTACTGATAATGCAATATTATTTGATGGGGATATTCAATTACATGGTATCAAGTCATTAGCATCCATTTTGAAAACTAACTAAATTTTCCAAATTAAATGTTTCAAAACTATCTAAAGTTATACATCAAAATAAATACCATTACATTCATTATAATCTCCTGTACAATTGTATAAATATCAAAATAATTTACCATTTCAATTTTATTTTGGTTTGTGAGAAAAAGATCCGTTTTTTTTGTTAAATGATTTAACCAAAGATCAAGTATGATACACTCTGGGGAGGTGACCTTTCTGCACTATATGTAAGAAAATCATTAGCAAGTTTCTCAAGAACGGGTTTACAATTACACTACACCTAATACACCAAAAGGAATTTTTCTCAATATACACAATTTGTAGAGAGCCACCTGAACTGAATGATACAGAAATTGGAAAGGTCAGTGTGGTGAAGGAGAGAACCTTGGGCACTGTTTTGTCTATTTAATTCCATACCAAGGCCACTTCCTCCAAAAGAACTGAAAAAAAAACCTCTGCATTTGGGAAGGGGGGATGGGTGGGGGAGGAAAGATTCCGTGGCAGGGGAGGCCTAAACTTTCCTTGTGGGGCCCGGAGGAGCACGTGTGGGGGCCCGGACCTCCGCGCTTGGGGGCCCGGACCTCCGCGCTTGGGGGCCCGGACCTCCGCGCTTGGGGGCCCGGACCTCCGCGCTTGGGGGCCCGGACCTCCGCGCTTGGGGGCCCGGACCTCCGCGCTTGGGGGCCCGGACCTCCGCGTTTGGGGGCCCGGACCTCCGCGTTTGGGGGCCCGGACCTCCGCGCTTGGGGGCCCGGACCTCCGCGCTTGGGGGCCCGGACCTCCGCGCTTGGGGGCCCGGACCTCACAAGTAAAAAAAAAACTCACCTGTTTCGGTGTCTTCTGGCCCTGAGACCTCATCCTGCTGACTTCACCTAGCGGGAAAGTTACAGCAGCTTTTCCGCTCAGGCCACCAGTTAAAATTGCAGTCAAGTCCCGATGATGTGATTGGGACCCGACATGCATCTGTAAAGAAGGACCTTGCCGGCTTTGGGCGGGTGTCCTTGCCGCCTGCTCAATGGAGCAGGTTAAAATCCGGAAGGCTAAGTTCCTGGCAGTTTTCCAGCAGGTAAGTAACCTGGGTGCTTTTAACTGCCCACCCACCAGGTGGGTAGAGGTAACATCACTCCTCCACACACCCACCACCCCCCCTCCCCAGTAGGTTTCACAGGCATAGGCAGTCCTCCTGCATCTCAGTCAAGTGACTCGTCCTCAAGTTTGAGCACAAGCAGTGAATGTCAGCTGGCCACTTGACAGTGGGGGGGGGGGGGGGAAGGAGCAATACTACTGAGCCCAATCCTCACCATATACCCACACTTGGATACTTTCCAGCGGGAGCTACTGAACAGAAATCAGAAAACCTGGTTGATTCACCACTCACCAGCCGAGGGGCATTAAGGCCGATGGCAGCATCCATATCACCACTCAGGCTGAGATCATGAGCTCTTATTTTAAAAAGTACTCATAATTCTTACTAACAGACACCCCTGCAGAATACTTCCTGGACTTTTGTTAGAATATTAGCAAATAAAAGAAAGACTTGCATTTATATAGCACCTTTCACGACCTCAGGACGTCCCAAAGCCAATGAAATGTTTTTGAAGTGTAGTCACTGTTGTAATGTCGGAAACGCGGCAGCCAATTTGGGCACAGTAAGGTCCCACAATCAGCAATGTGATAAATACATCCAATACTACCTGAAGCGATGATTACAAAGTGTTTCAGCATGCCACACTGCAATAAAAAACTATTTTGTTTTTTTGCACTCAGTTCGATGTTTCAGTTCAATTGCAGTCAATTTTATAAAACTGAAAGCAAGCCTGGGAAAAAAAATCAAGCTTAAAAATAAAATTACTTAAGTTTCCAGTTCATTAAATGAGCAAACATTTTGTAGAGAATGTTTTAAAAATCTAATTATAAAAAAAAAAATCCAGAAGCAAGGCAAGGAACTGAATACAATTAACAAGGAAGTCGAGATATCAAAACATTCTGCAGCAACAGGAAAATATGGAGAGCAGAAAAATATACATCCAAGCCCGGCTGGAAATTGGACGGTTGCCAAGCCATCCATCCAACTATCCTTATTATAATTTGTCACAAGTAAATGATTCTCCTCCTGACAGTGTTGTAATGGTGATTCTCCACTGTGACTCCAGCGAATGCATTGTTAATGGCTCTCATTTTCATGTGAGAAAAACAATCCTTACTTTGTAGTCATTCTGATTTTTTTTCTTAAATTTTTAAGATGGCCTGCACTCAACAAGCTCCCTTTCTCCTGTTTCTAGCTGACTGATTGCATGAAGTGCCGGACAGTGCTCGACAGAAACATTATTCTGCACTTGTGTACATTTCTCCCCCTCGATTGTGTGTGTATTTTTAGAGATTCATTGTTTTGAATGGCTTTATTTGTGCTCGTGAAAATGAGTCCCTTATATTTAAAATAGGACAAAAACATCTGGATTAAATTTACATCGTGATGGTTGCTGTTATAAAAATAATTGACAACCTGACTTACACTATTTCCATTTGGTGAAATAATGTGCCAGATTTGTTGGGTAAAAATCAAATCAATTTCAGTTTCTTGACCGTCAGAATCCAGATTAAATGATGAATTCTGATGACAGCAATGTCTTGAAAGAATCCACAAATATATAGGGAGCTCAGTACGATGGAAAATGGAAAACTTTTCAAAGATCACCAGGAAGATCAGTGGACAAATGCACTGCCTACCATAGTACGGAGTTGAACCAGGAAGGTTCCCAGGTTCAAACTTGGGAATCTGCGGAAGTTACTTGATCTCAGCTGGGTGAAAATAAAGATGCCACAGAAATCCGTGGTCTAAGGGAGACGAAAAGGAATCACTCCTAGGAAAGTGCAGCTTTGTGGACATCAGGTGGAGTCAGGAACCGCTTGGCTGTGAGGCGGCCGTCTGCCATGGTCCAACACCTCGCTGACACCAACTGTCCAACACCTCGCTGACACCAACTGTCACACACCTCGCTGACACCAACTGTCCAACACCTCGCTGACACCAACTGTCCAACACCTCGCTGACACCAACTGTCCCACACCTCGCTGACACCAACTGTCCCACACCTCGCTGACACCAACTGTCCCACCTCGCTGACACCAACTGTCACACCTCGCTGACACCAACTGTCCCACCTCGCTGACACCAACTGTCCAACACCTCGCTGACACCAACTGTCCCACCTCGCTGACACCAACTGTCCAACACCTCGCTGACACCAACTGTCCCACCTCGCTGACACCAACTGTCCAACACCTCGCTGACACCAACTGTCCAACACCTCGCTGACACCAACTGTCACACCTCGCTGACACCAACTGTCCAACACCTCGCTGACACCAACTGTCCCACACCTCGCTGACACCAACTGTCCCACACCTCGCTGACACCAACTGTCACACCTCGCTGACACCAACTGTCCAACACCTCGCTGACACCAACTGTCCCACACCTCGCTGACACCAACTGTCACACCTCGCTGACACCAACTGTCACACACCTCGCTGACACCAACTGTCCCACCTCGCTGACACCAACTGTCCAACACCTCGCTGACACCAACTGTCACACCTCGCTGACACCAACTGTCACACCTCGCTGACACCAACTGTCACACCTCGCTGACACCAACTGTCCAACACCTCGCTGACACCAACTGTCCAACACCTCGCTGACACCAACTGTCCCACACCTCGCTGACACCAACTGTCAAACACCTCGCTGACACCAACTGTCAAACACCTCGCTGACACCAACTGTCCCACACCTCGCTGACACCAACTGTCCCACCTCGCTGACACCAACTGTCCCACCTCGCTGACACCAACTGTCAAACACCTCGCTAACACCAACTGTCCCACACCTCGCTGACACCAACTGTCCAACACCTCGCTGACACCAACTGTCCCACCTCGCTGACACCAACTGTCCCACCTTGCTGACACCAACTGTCCAACACCTCGCTGACACCAACTGTCCCACACCTCGCTGACACCAACTGTCCCACACCTCGCTGACACCAACTGTCCCACACCTCGCTGACACCAACTGTCCCACCTCGCTGACACCAACTGTCCCACCTTGCTGACACCAACTGTCCAACACCTCGCTGACACCAACTGTCCCACACCTCGCTGACACCAACTGTCCCACACCTCGCTGACACCAACTGTCACACCTCGCTGACACCAACTGTCCAACACCTCGCTGACACCAACTGTCCCACCTCGCTGACACCAACTGTCCCACCTCGCTGACACCAACTGTCAAACACCTCGCTGACACCAACTGTCAAACACCTCGCTGACACCAACTGTCCCAACACCTCGCTGACACCAACTGTCCCACCTCGCTGACACCAACTGTCCCACCTCGCTGACACCAAGGCGTAAATTTTAACCACACGAAAGAGTCATTTGGGAGTGGATGGGAAGTTAAGAATTGTAAAAAACTGAAACCCGATCCCAACCGGCCTCCAACCCACTCACTTCCGGTTTTAACGGAGGCGGGACGAGGGGCGGGCTAGCAACTCGCTCTCAGGAGGCGGGTCGGTCAATGAAAGCTTTCAAGGAGGCCTCCATTTTTACAGCTTTTTAATTATTAACTGCTGAGGGTTGGGATTCCTGGGCCTTCTACTTCACGCAACGCGAGAGGAGGCGAGAAGGCCCAAAACAGCAGGTAAGTGCCTTTGTCGCACAGTTTGTGGGAGCGGAGCAGCAGGTGCTTCCCCCAGGCCCAACAAGCCTACCTGCAGCGACCCCCCCCGCCCAACAATCTCCGACCCCCCCCCCCCCACCGAATCTCCAACTCCATGATCTCTGAACACCCGCCCCCCCCACCGATGACTTCCGACCCCCCGTCACGATGACTCCCGACCACACACCCCCGCCCCAATCTAAGACTTACCCGCTCGTATCTGTTTCCTGGCTCTTCTCCCGTCCAATTGACCGCCAGCCTGTCAATCAGGCTAGCCCGTCGGGCGGGAAGCCGATTAAAATAAAATGCCCTTACATCAAAATTGTAAGAACATCCAGGAAACCTGTACTTCCAGGTTTCCCATCAGGAATTCTGCCCCCACACCGCGCCCTCTTCCCGACTCCAGGTTAAAATTTAGGCCCAGCTGTCACACACCTCGCTGACACTAACGGTCACACACCTCGCTGACACTAACGGTCACACACCTCGCTGACACTAACGGTCAAACAGCTCGCTGACACTAACGGTCAAACACCTCGCCGACATTAACGGTCACACACCTCGCTGACACTAACGGTCAAACTGCTCGCTGACACTAACGGTCAAACAGCTCGCTGACACTAACGGTCAAACAGCTCGCTGACACTAACGGTCAAACACCTCGCCGACATTAACAGTCACACACCTCGCTGACACTAACGGTCAAACACCTCGCTGACACTAACGGTCAAACACCTCGCTGACACTAACGGTCAAACACCTCGCCGACACTAACGGTCACACACCTCGCTGACACTAACGGTCACACACCTCGCTGACACTAACGGTCACACACCTCGCTGACACTAACGGTCAAAGCTTACACTTGAGCAATGGTCAGTGGGCGATGAACCAAGGGTCAGTCAGCACCTATGGGGCCAAACTCCAGCACACTTCAGCTGTGGAGGAGAGAAAACAAATAAAAATTAAACCTTTTCTAGAATGGATCTGGCTATTGTTTTTTCCAATGCAAAACGACAGGCAATAGGATAAAAGTAGTTTTATGTTTCATTGTCTTAAGGAATGCTGGTGGTGAAATAATTATCCAGAGGCAGCTCTCATCTTCAGCTTGTCTTTGAAATGCAGTTGCATTTTTAACCCTGTTCCTACTTACAGTGGCTGAAAATTTCCAACACAATTCCCTAAAGTGCTTTCCAGGAGCCTCATCATTTTTATTTTTGAATTTTTATAAGCAATTACCCAGCACTTCCACCATTACATCATCATGAAGCACAGCTATGGTGCAGTACCCCTCATTAGATTGAGATGTTTGAAGAATATTACATACTCTGGATATTGATAGCCGAGGACTTGCATTGAATGCATGGTAAGTGTGATTTGGAAAAGGACCAGGTCGGTAGGAAGGGATAAGAAATAGGAGCAGGAGTAGGCCAATCGGCCCCTCGAGCCTGCTCCGCATATGGCATCAATCTAAACCCATTTTAATTTACATCATAAAAAATTTTGCATCGTTGCTCCCAACCCTCCTCCCCCAACCCCCCAAATAACCCACCCCCCACAACTCACCCCACCACCCCATCCCATCACCCATCCTCACCCCCCACCCATCACCCCCACCCATCCCCCCATCCCCCCCCAAATCTGGAAGGATTGTAAACTGAAGTCTCATTCCACCAGTCTGAATTAATATCTAAATGTTTAAATAATCACCAGCTCACTCATTAGGAGAACCAGTTATTGGCAAAACAAGGCCACTAGATGGGGTACAATAGGACAAATTGTCCTTTACCAGTCACTCTCCACAAACGTAGACCTCCCATGAACCAAATACACAGCACTAGATGGTTGCAGATCATCTTGCAAGATGAAAGCCAAGTGTGAGAAATGGGAGGGGGTTGGGTGAAGGGGAAAACACCAACTCATTTTCACTAGAGGGACAAGTGAACATCAGGTAATACATCTGACCCTATCTGCATATCCTTCCATTCCTTTCTCCCTCATATACTTATCTAGCTGCCCCTTAAAGGCATCTATGTTATTCGCCTCAACTATTCCATGTGATAGCAAGTTCCACATTCTAACTACTCTCTGGGTAAAGAGGTTTCTCCTGAATTCTTTATTGGATTTATTAGTGACTACCTTATATTTATGGCCCCTAGTTTTGGACTCCCCCGACAAGTGGAAGCAAATCCACCCTCTCAAACCCCTTCATAATTTTAACTCTATTAGGTCACTCCTCAGCCTTTTTCCCATGAGGCAAAAAGGTAGGGCAACTAAAGCCCGAGCTCCCTGGATGACAAAAGAGATAGTGAGAAAGATGAAACGAAAAAAAAGGGGGCATATGACAAATGTCAGGTTGATAACACAAGTGAGAACCAGGCTGAATATAGAAAGTTTAGAGAGGAAGTGAAAAAGGAATTAAGAGGGGCAAAGAGAGAGTATGAGAATAGACTGGGGGCCAACATAAAAGGGAATCCAAAAGTCTTCTATAGGCATGTAAACAGTAAATGGGTAGTAAGAGGAGGGATGGGGCCGATTAGGGACCATAAAGGAGATCCACTCATGTAGGCAGAGGAGATGACCAAGGTACTAAATGAAAACTTTGCATCTGTCTTTACCAAGGAAAAAGATGCTGCCAGAGTCTCAAAGGAAGATATAGTTGCGATGCTGGATGGGCTAAAAATTGGTAAAGAACAGGTGCTAGAAAGGCTAGCTGTATTTAAAGTAGATAAGTCACCCGGTCCGGATGGGATGCATCCTAGGTTGCTGAAGGAAGTAAGGGTGGAAATTGCAGAGGTACTGGCCATAATCTTACAAACATCCTTAGAAATGGGGGTGGTGCCAGAAGACTGGAGAATTGCAAATGACGCACCCTTGTTCAAAAAAGGGTGTGAGGATAAACCCAGCAACTATTGGCCAGTCAGCTTAACGTCAGTGGTGGGGAAACTTTTGGATACGATAATCTGGGACACAATTAACAGTCACTTGAACGAGTGTGGATTGATTAGGAAAAGTCAGCACGGATTTGTTAAAGGCAAATCGTGTTTAACTAACTTGATAGAGTTTTTTGATGAGGTAACAGAGGGTAGATGAGGGCATTGCAATTGATGTGGTGTTTATGGACTTTCAAAAGGCATTTGATAAAGTGCCGCATGGTAGGCTTATCATTAAGATTGCGGCCCATGGAATAAAGGGGGCAGTAACAACATGGATACAGAATTGGCTAAGTGACAGGAAACAGAGAGTAGTGTTGAACAGTTGTTTTTCGGACTGAAGGGCGGTGTACAGTGGTGCTCCCCAGGGGTCGGTGCTGGGACCACTGTTTTTCTTGATATATATTAATGACTTGGACTTGGATGTACAGGGCACAATTTCAAAATTTGCAGATGACACAAAACTTGGAAGGGTCGTCAACAATGAGGAGGATAGTGATAGACTTCAAGAGGACATAGACAGGCTGGTGGCATGGGCGGACACGTGGCAGATGAAATTTAACGCAGAAAAATGCAAAGTGATACATTTCAGTAGGAAGAACGAGGAGAGGCAATATAAACCAGAGGGCATAACTCTAAAAGGGGTACAGGAACAGAGGGATCTGGGGGTATATGTGCACAAAGCGTTGAAGGTGGCAGGGCAAGTTGAGAAAGCAGTTAAAAAAGCATACGGGATCCTGGGCTTTATCAATAGGGGCATAGAGTACAAAAGTATGGAAGTCATGATGAACCTTTATAAAACACTGGTTCGGCCACAACTGGAGTATTGTGTCCAGTTCTGGGCACCGCACTTTAGGAGAGGAGAGATGTGAAGGCCTTAGAGAGGATGCAGAAGAGATTTACTAGAATGATTCCAGGGATGAGGGGCTTGAGTTACGCGGACTGGAGAAGCTGTCTCACTCCCCCGCCCTATCCCCGTAGCACTGCAAATCTCCTCCTTTCATGTACTTATCCAGTTCCCTTTTGAAGGCCATTATTGAATCTGCCTCCACCAACCCCTCGGGCAGTGAATTCCAGATCATAACCACTCACTGTGTAAAATGTTCTTCCTCATGTCACCTTTGGCTCTTTTGCCAATCACCTTAAATCTATGTCCTTCGGTTCCTGACCCTTCTGCCAATGGGAACAGTTTCTCTCTATCTACTCTGTTTAGACCCTTCATGATTTGGAATACCTCTATCAAATCTCCTCGCAGCCGTCTCTGTACCAAGGAGAACAACCCCAGCTTCTCCAGTCTATCCATGTAACTAAAGCCCCTCATCCCTGCATAGAGCCTGCACAGACTCGATGGGCTGAATGGCCTCCTTCCGTGCTGTAACCTTTCTATGATTCTTTTTTCTGGAGAAAACAACTCCAGCCTATTCAGTCTTTTCTCTTGTTATAACCTCTCAGTTCTGGTATCATCCTTGTAAATCTTTTTTGCACCTTCTCCAGTGCTTCTATATCCTTTTTGTAATATGGTAGATGAACATTAACCATGCTCCTGGAGTTCCCCTGGTGGTTCAGTGGGGAAATGCCCTTATAAGAAAGAAAGAAAGAAAGAAAGAAAGATTTGCATTTATATAGCACCTATCATGACCTCAGGACGTTCCAAAGCACTTCACAGCCAATGAAGTACTTTTGAAGTGTACTCACTGTTGTAATGTAGGAAACACGGCAGCTAATTTGCCCACCGCAAGATCCCGCAAACAGCAATGAGATAATGATCAGATAATGTGTTTTTTTAAGTTATGTTGATTGAGGGATAAATACTGGCCAGGACACCGGGTAGAACTCCCCTGCTGTTCTTCGAAATAGTGGTTTATTACAGTATGGTACTCAGCAATACAGACCTGCAAAGTCTTAGATTTGCAGTGTCCTGAGTTACTTGATCACAGCTGGGTTGGTGGTGGTGACGCTGGGATAAATGTTATGATCCGATGCACCAATTGCACAACTGTGTTGCATTTTCGCAGTCTTTTTCTTTCACCTCAACACTAAAGGGAATTTAAATTTCTAAGCATCTGACGCTGCATTTCATCTGTGAATACCTCTTGTGGTCAGGAGGTTGAAGGACAAGAAATTTGCGAAGGCCAAGGAGTTGCTGCAGAGGAATGATCAGAGGGAAGTCTGCATGGATCCATCATTGCCCAAGTAAACGGGTCCACAAACCCCACCAGAGATACTTGGGCACGTCAGAGGAAGAGGCGTCTTACCAGGGAGGCATTTTGCCAGGTTGGGTTTGTGCCCTTGAATTATAGGCCACCATGCGCTATGCAAGAAGAAAAAGGGTCTTGAGATACTGCAAATTGAAGTAGCACAGTAACAAACATCTGCTGGACCTACAGGCTAACCTAATTGGTAGTTAGTGGCCATGCATCATGCAGCTAGGTTGTGATACAATGACTTAAAGTGTGATGTCCTTGAAATATATGTGTGACAAGTCTCTTAACTATACGTCTTATCTTGAACGTGTGCCCCTGTAATGGACATATATAAGACAGCTCTTATGTCAGTTAAATTATTGGAAATAAAAAAAAATCGAGAGAGATGATAAACGGGCTGCCGACTCGCTATCAGCCATTTAACACTATCGCACAAAGTCAAGATCTACCCCATGATGTTTCGAAGGAAAAACTCAAATATCAATGAAATAGATTTAATGTAGATAGGTGTAGACAGTAAGCTGAAAAATAAGTGATAAGTGAAGTACAGCTGGAAGGATAATTGGTGACGGTTGTACTACAGTGGAGATGAAAGATTATTCACCAGCTACTTTGTACGTTGGACCTTAACAAGGTGCGAACTACTGAGTGAACACCTGTTTCTGCCCAAAATGCCCGGCGAGTTTCACACTCTAAGTGGCAACTTTACAATTGACTGAAATGGAAATGGTAAATGGTTTTCTGCCCCATTTAAACGTGGCTGGTTTAAGTGGTGAGGACTGTACTACAATTGTGTTCGGTATCCCTAGCTGTGGGATTCATAAAATAATCAGACCACTGCTCGAAAGGTGAATATGTGGGCATTGGATTATGACAGGACCGGGTTTTGTTGTGAGGCACCCAGTGGCCAAATAGCCTGCCGACACTTACAATATCACCTCAGATGTGAAGAATGGCCAGTTGGAAAATGGACTGCTGCCTGCGGGACCTTTCCCTGCACGTTACCACCAGCTGAGAAACAAAGAGCCGAGGTTCCACTCGTGCATTCCCGCCCTCCTGCTTGGAAGAGGAAACATCCCAGCAGGAAGCAGTGTGGACCCTAAAAATGGGCAAAATATATATATGTTAACAAATTAAATATTGATGTGGAGTTAAATATTAGCAATGGGACTTGATTTCACTGTGGACCCAAATTAACCTTGATGAGACAACCTTTCCAGATTTCTTACAAGCAGTCGCCAAGCCAAAAGACATGCAGTGCTGATGAATAATGCAATTAGTCAGGTATATTTTCTTAATGCGACTGGAAAAAAGTCAATGTGACAATAAATCTGGTTTCCCTGCTTTATACTCGCACCAAATTTTTCAGTCACTTGAGCAACTGAAGGAAAATATAACTGCGTGATTCTATTAAGACCATCAGACTAGCATTAGTATTATACATCTTAATCAATACAAACAGTGCTGTTTTACCCAGGGATCCCATATGTCTGGAGGCAATGGTTCAGCTAACCTCAGAATGGAAGAGTTGCAACATTATCTTTAGAAAAATATTAAAATGTACATATTTTCAAAATAAGAATATTATTTGCATTTTTGCCATTATTTGATGTCAAGAGCTAATCTATTACAGGCTATATTTGAAAACTAATGTTCAAATGTTTTGTAAAATCTTGTATTGTGAAGGTCAGCAACTCTATTAACACTATGCTGCAGTTTTCTTGTGGTACAGCAGTTTGCTTTGTCTATATTAAAAATTGAGCTTCAGGCACCAATTCTGAGATTAGATTAATTTCAGGGATGCAATGGTGTAGACAGCCCATGATTAATGAAATGCGCCATGTGTTTTGGGGAGGACCAGCAATATTATAAAAACAGGATTGTCTGTTTCTTGTCCTTACCTTCTTGCACGCGCCTGGTTTTATTTAACATGCCATGGTTTGAGACTAGATTTGTGCAGGACATGAGTTTTGCCTCTGAACGTACTAGATCATTAGGAATAAGGTTTCACACTGCAAGATTCAGTGACTGCAAATTGATCTCTGCGTGCAGATAATACTGTTCACTAATTGTATTAAGCTAAATGACTATTAAAAAAATTAAGCACAAGAGAAAATATACATGGCATATCGAAGAAATGACATCCATAATATCACCCTCTGCAACTGGGTACTGTATATACTTCAATGCTCACATTAAATTAAATTCCAGTTTATTCAACTCCTCCACTGCACTGCCTGATCTATACAAACCAGGAAGGTCTCAGGTTTGATTCCCAGTCTGTGCTGAATGAGCTGATATCAACCACAATAGCAATTGGCTATTGGCACGAAAATTGGTTTCAGCGTGACCAGGGCTAAGGAGAGGAAGATCAGCCAGGTTTCCTGCTTCTGATCACTATCCAGTAACGTGCTACAAAGAAGTTTGCATGCGAGCGTCATATGGGGACAGGATTGGGATAGGTTGTGATGCCTTCCATGGTCCAATAGCTTGCTCGCACATAAAGAATGGCCACTTGAGCAAGGTGCTGGAGGGTTGCTGGCACCTGTGGAACTGTACCCCAGCACGAGACAATTCCCTCAGGAAAGTCGGAGAGAATTTTTTTTGATAAGTCCTGCTTATTCCAAAAAGTGTAACAGCAAGGCCATCTGGGTCACCCAGTTTAAAATCAAGTCAGGAACTGCCATGTATGGTCTGAGATAGCATTTTAAAAATTGTCCATCTAAAATCTGGCTTTTAATGATTTTAAAAAAAGGAGTTGGGTAATTGAAACCTGCTGGTAGAATGACGACATCAGCAGGCTGCTCTTATTGATAGAGATGCATTAATAAAACCCTGTAAAAGCTCCGAACTGCAGTTGAACAAGCTTATAAGTGGAAGCTCTATTTTAGGGCAGAGGGGTCATGTTTCACTGACCCCTCCATTCCAATTGCATTCTCCTCCTCCTCAAAAAAGGATAAAATTATTGTTTAAACCAACTTCCCCTCAGGACAAATGCTCCATCATTTCCCTTTGCCCAGCACTCTGCTCCAGGAAAGCACTGGCCTATGAGAAAAAGTCAATATCTGTGAACAATGACGCTCCAACGCTTGCAATTACTTATATGGCAATTATTCATTATTAGTATAATTTTATTTTACAAAGCAGTTTTTAAACATATAATAAATCAGAGTGTAGTGTGCCATTTAATTTGGTCGTGGCACTGTCCTTGCACGAACCTAATGGGATTTCTTTTTCTGTCATTCAAGTGAGACTCAAATAAAGATCATGGGAGGTTTGGCTCAAGGATGATGCGCTCACTGAACTGTGGGAATATTTTGGTGCACAATTTTCCTTTAACCACATTCAAATGTTAATGATCTCTCCCATTTTTGCCAAAGAAAATGTTGTTCTCAAGCGAAAAGTTAGGTGAGATGAAAATGCATTACAAGTAATGATGCCTGAAAAGGTTGACGTAATAAAATAATCTTGTAAAAGAAGATTTGACCGAATGCTTGTTTATTTGATGGGTTGCTTACTGTTGCCTCCTTGTCTTACAGACAGCGCCACAGAGCAGTGTACAGGGGCCTGGTTTAAGAAAATCTGTCCAAGGCACATGATCTAGATTCCCACTGGATCGTGCCAGTTGTACCGAAGAATTATACACACTAGGTTTGTCAGTAGGGACCCTGAGGTAAGAGCTGGGTCGTGACTTCAGAATCTACAAGGGCAAATATCATTATTTTAACATCTTTGTGGCTTTGCTACTTTTAAAATTATTTTTAAAATGGAAATTCAATTGACTTCACTGAACATAAATGATCAGATAACTGAATAATTCAAAATTCCATATTATTTATTTATACAATATTAATTTGCTTTTAACTGAATAATGGTAACTGATCATTCCTGTTGAGTGAATATCCTCCTTCCCAAAGAATTTACATATTTACTGAATGCACAAGACACATTATGGTGTTACTTTCCAGAATGCAAAATGACTTCTGTTTCTGGAATCTTCCCCACCACAGCAAACCAAATGTGCTAACATTATGAAGTGAATTAAAAAGTTTAAGAAAATCTTTCATCATAATTGAAGAAGGCACTATCTTTTTGACATGATGTTTGCTAAACTCTTTTTTCCCCCATTTGTTTCTAAACGCACACGTGACTATAAATCACATTGAAATACTCCATTGTGCCAACTGCATATAATGTCATGGTGACAAAAATAAGATACTGCTTTTTCAGCCCCTCACACTACAAATAAAACATGTTTCTCATGGAGGTAGTGCTCCTTTAAAAGTAGCAGGCAATTATGTAACAAAATTCTAATTAATTTTTCAAGAAATTCATATTTGGGGCAAATGGGTTATTCACTTAAATGGAATGGGCTGAATTACATTGAAGCAAACTGTGCTGATGTGAAGAACTTTGCTAATCTATAACTTGTGTCATGTTCATGATAAGCAAACCCAGGAGAACCTTGTTCCAGGGACAGTTAAACTGTTTATTGAAAAGAAAGGCACTTTCAGTGTCAAGGGAACATAAATCCAAACTATAAGAACAGGTTCTGGATTCAAGGGAATTCTATGTCCAAAGTTTGTTCACATCACCAAAGCACTCTGACCAGTTTTACAGTGCCAATGTAAAGAATATATCTGTCACAACACCTGCTGCTGAGGGAGGGCAAAATGGTCTAAATTGATCTAAACTGAGTCAATTCACACAATTTATATTCAGAAGCAACTTTGTAGATCTTCTCTGAGTGTTATCTTTGTTGAGAACAATTGAAATTTTTCTCTCAGAGGGTTGTGAACCTTTGGAATTCTTTGCCCTAAAGAGCGGTGGAGGCTGAGTCATTGAATATATTCAAGGCTGAATTAGTCAAATTTTTGATCAGCAAGGGAGTCAAAGGATGTAGGGAACAGGCAGGAAAGTGGAGTTGAGGCCAGAATCAGATCAGCCATGATCTCATTGAATGGTGGAGCAGGTTCGAAGAGCCAAATGGCCTACTCCTGCTCCTATCTCTTATGTTCTTATGATCTAATACCCCATTTAGAGTGACAAAGGAGGTTGAACTATCCTGAAATGAAACCTCCATTTATCACTATAATACTGATTTGGCACCAATATAAACAACTGCCACCTTTTGAGGTAGATCTCACATTGGTGCCAAGTTGGAAACTTGCCAATACATACTTAGAGTCAAACTCATGACTTTAAGCTCTGTCAATCCTCGTCTATCACCCACAGCTCACATTCTCAGAAGCCTCTACTTCCACTTCCACTTCCATTGTGCATGCGTGCTGACATGGGGTGACGACAGGATTAGGCTCAGTTGCAATAACCCTGACGATTGAATAGCTACTAAGATTCACACATGAAGTCACTTGGGTGAGGTTCAGGAATCCACCCAGTATATGTGGAACCACACCCGAGGAGTCAAGGGGGGTCATTTTGACTTCATGCGATAGAGGCTTTCAAGTAGAGAGATGGAGAGAAAATGGATACCTGTCAATTCAGCAGAAACAGGGCAGTAGTGACTCAAAAATTGCTGCTCTAGGACTGGGAGGAAGTCACCTTACTGCACTTAGTCAAGGAATGGTACATAGATCCCTAGAGAGGTTTTAGGCAAATAAACACACAATCGGGGTGCTTCAATGACTCAGTTGATAAATGCATCTTGAGACATAAAGACCAGGAAGGTGCCAGGTTCAATTCCTGATTTAGATCAAGATAGCTGATCTCAGCTGGGGCAGTAGCAGGAGGGTTTCAATTGGCCTCAGTGAATGTGGATTGCAAGAAATGGGGAGAAAAATCAGCCTGGATTCCTGTTCTTCATTTCTATCTTCCCTGTGGGAAAGTGCGTGCATGGAGACATCGGATGAGATGATCATGGGATCAGCTGTGAGGGTTGCCAAGTGTGGTCACATTGACCAACCGGCTGCAACTCATTGTCTAGACATATGCATAAGGAAAGGTCACTTGGGCAAGTTGCCAGCCGTTGGAATTGCACTCCAGCATGTTTATTATCATCTCTGGACAGGATGGGAAGGGGATGAATTAGGGTTATGCATCAGCCTTGGCTCAGTGGTAGCACCCTCGCCTTGGAGTCAGAAGGTCTTGGGTTCAAGTCCCAATCCAGAAAGTTAAGCACATAATCTGGAATGACACTTCATGCAGTACTGAGGGAGTGCTGCACTGTTGGAGGTGCTGTCTTTCGGATGAGATGTTAAACCAAGGCCCTGTCTGCCCTCTCAAGTGAACATAAACGATCCGACAGCACTCCGAGAAGTAGGGGCAATCTCCCCAGTGTTCTAGCTAATATTTCTCCCTCAACCAACATTACTAAAAAAAAATTATCTGGGCATTATCCCATTGCTGTTTGTGGAACCTTGCTGTGCACAAATTGGCTGGCACATTTACCTAAATAACAACAGTCATAACACAGCTAAAGTCATACTTTGACTACACATCACATTGGGATATTGTGAAAACATGAAAGGCATCAGATAAAAATGCAAGTTATTTTTTCTGTGTTCCATACATGTCCCCTCCCACAGCCTCCTCTATCTCTGATCACGCTAAAGGGGCACTTATACTACATAGAATTTGCAGCACAGAAACAAGCCATTCGGCCCAACTGGTCTATGCCAGTGTTTATGCTCCACACTGCACCAAGCTAACTGAGAGCTAAACACTTCTGCATTCGCTTTGGATTTGGACAGCTGATTTATACTGATCCATTCAAATCCCAATCTTAGTCCCTAGGTTTAAATTGCTGTGTGGACTGTTGATGTTATTGCATCATGACATGTACAAGGTGACATCACAACACGTGTACATGGCAGTTAGTTACATTTAGGAATTAAAAATATTTCCTATCTTATGCCTAGGAGGAATAACCAATTGTCCAACGATTCCATTTTAATTTTAACCTGCCTTGTTGGCAGAATTCCAGGTGCACCCTGGCTCTACTCTGCACTTTTGAACCTGAACTGCAAAAAAAGAAGTGTTTGCATTGGGAGTCTGCAGCTTGGAAATGAAACCCCCTTAACTCCTGGAGGTCCCACTTGAGGAGCTCCAGTGGGATCTACCCTGGGGTCACCGGCCTCTATCTCCGTTTGCACAGTAACTTCAGAATCCACTGCAATGCGCCGCTGAAGCTGGTTTGTGAATACACCCCTAACTGAAATTGCAATCAGCTAAGGTGTTCGCAGTCTCTCATTTGACGATCTAACTACCCCTTAAAATCTTCACTCTCAAACTGACTGAAAAATATAACTGATAAAGAAAATCTGTCGTCAAGGTTCTCACCTCTGCCCCCTGTTTCTGACACTTCACCCTTGCCTTGCTGTGGAGTCATCTTTTCACCTATTAATCAACTACCCGAAGCCCCCATGCTGTTCATTGCCAGATGGTCCCTTTAACCTCGAGATGTTGGTACAGTTGTGATTGGCATGAGTGGCGTGATTGACTGACTGCCATGAAAACCGCACATGCTTGTGCAGTATGTTAGCAAGTGTCACCTCTTCTGATGAAGATGCATTTTAATTATTTTTGGGAGAGTCACAGAAAAAAAACTACAGCAATCGTGTTCAAGTCACCCTTTGAAACTAGGAAACTTGAGAATGCCATAAGATGCATAAAAAAGGTTAGGTTATTTAAAAAGGCACCATGGTTTGACTTGAGTATTTCTGAATCACAACCTAGGGGAGGCGGCAAAATACAACATGTGCTCTCAACACTGTGTAAAATGTCACTCCAGCTTTTGTGTCGAGGTTAATGAGTCTTCCCGGCTGGCCGAGAGGGATTTTTATTTTAAACTTATAACTGGGAGATCCATGAGGATCTTTTCCAGATTATAACATGGCCTGTGCAAAATGATATGAAACTCAGTCAAGCACGAAAGCACTCGGGTTGAATAATCTCTAAAAAAATAAGTAGAATCAATCTAGTGCAGCTGTAACTTCTCACACCCTTTGCCATTCTGCACTCTGCTGTATTTAGCTACTTTTCTATTTATCCATGGATGTTTTCTTATTGTGGGTGGCTGCATAAAATGCCAGAGAAATTAATTTAAATAAGACTTAATTTTCTATTTGTGTCAAACTAAATTCAGAACTGCCCTCTCTGCAATCTGCACACCTTTTAAAGGGGAATCATGTCTCGTTAAGCTGTTGGGAAAGATCCCCCTCCCCCCACCCCCAGCTAATAAACACACAAACGGGGTTGTTTTAAGAGTATGCACATCAGGAAGGCTGCCTCACCCACCAGCAACGTATATCAGAAACTCGGGTATGCCTTGCCCATGATTGTCTGACCATTTAATCCTTACACGTTGCTACAAAGTTCTTGACAAGTTACATTGTTGTATTTCACTAGGTATGAATTGAAAGAATACCTTTACTGCTGGATGAGTTCACAAAAATAATTGTAGTGTAAGTTTAATTCTAATCAAAATAACACTGATTTGAGAAGGTTTTGAGTTATTAATAACAATGTGAATTTTGAATCCATCTTTTTGAAAACATTGAAGTACTGCTCACAGCCTGTTTAACCTCTTACCTGTGACTGGAAAGCATACCTATTTAATAACAGTAATAAATTGGAGATTAGGGAGTAAGTACCCTGGGACAAGGTAACCATTGGACTCCCAACCCGAAAATTGAGTGTGACAAACTTGGCTGGCATGCAGATCATTCTGCCCATATTGAGAATGCCTTGCCAAAGAAGCACTGGGAATGGGTGTGGAGAGGCCTGCAACCCAAATAATCCCACCCTCTTGGCTGTGGGAGGAATTGCACAGGCAACTGATAGTAGAAAGAATAGTCTATTAAAAAAGGGAAGAGGGAAAATAAAGGATCACCCATTCAAAATATATTTGACCCTTTCTTTCTCGGGGAAAGTAATTGCCCGCCATCACTCTGGCGATTTGTAATTTCCACCAAGGTATTGTCTAAGGCAATAGGAAGCCATTTGAAAGAACTTACATTTATATAGCGCCTTTCATGACCTGACGACATCCCAAAGAGCTTTACAACCAATGAAATACTTCTGAAGTATAGTCACTGTTATAATGGAGGAAACGTGACAGCCAATTTGTGCTCAGTAAGGTCTCATAAACAGCAATGAGATAAATGACCGGATAATATGTTTATATGGTGTTGGTTGAGGGATAAAAGTTGGCCAGGGCACTCAGGAGAACTCCACTGCTCTTTTTCAAATAGTGCCATTGGATCTTTTATGTCCACCTGAGAGCGGTGGGCCTCGATTTAAAATTTCTCCAAGAGGCAGCTTCTTCGACAGTGCAACATTCCCACAGTATGGCACTGAAGTGTTGGCATAGTTTAGGTACTGAAACTCATGACCCTCTCACTCAGAGGTGAGAATGCTACTACTAAGCCAAGGCTAACACCCTAAAAATGTGCAGCTGTTGAGTGCAGATAAAATAGACAATTGAAGTTGCCTAAATGTTGATAATATCGTGTTGCTGCATCAATGTTGCAGATAATTTTATATCCTGAAAAAAAATTCTATCAGGGAAAGTCAAATGTCATGAAATGCTTTACAGAAACTTCAGTGAGATATATCTATAACATTGGAAGGTACATTATGAACTAATGGGGAGCAACAATATGCAAGAAATCTCTCCACGCGTGGCTTTTTTGAGTCAAACATTCGAACATTTTCTGTTCCTATACTATGTTACTTCATCTACCAAGAAGCTCTTTTTCACAGCTTCCCGAGATTTCACTTGAGGCTAAGAAACCACAGATAACCCTGCACAAAATGGCACGTATGAGTGTTTTTTTTTATTCGTTCATGGGATATGGGCGTCGCTGGCGAGGCTGGCATTTATTGCCCATCCCTAATTGCCCTTGAGAAGGTGGTGGTGAGCAGCCTTCTTGAACCGCTGCAGTCCGTGTGGTGAAGGTTCTCCCACAGTGCTGTTAGGAAGGGAGTTCCAGGATTTTGACCCAGCGACGATGAAGGAACGGCGATATATTTCCAAGTCAGGATGGTGTGTGACTTGGAGGAGAACGTGCAGGTGGTGTTGTTCCCATGTGCCTGCTGCTCTTGTCCTTCTAGATGGTAGAGGTCGCGGGTTTGGGAGGTGCTGTCGAAGAAGCCTTGGCGCGTTGCTGCAGTGCATCCTGTCAGCAACTGTGCGCCGGTGGTGAAGGGAGTTTTTTAAAAATTTTTTTATTCGTTCATGGGATGTGGGCGTCGCTGGCAAGGCCGGCATTTATTGCCCATCCCTAATTGCCCTCGAGAAGGTGGTGGTGAGCCGCCTTCTTGAACCGCTGCAGTCCGTGTGGTGACGGTTCTCCCACAGTGCTGTTAGGAAGGGAGTTCCAGGATTTTGACCCAGCGACAATGAAGGAACGGCGATATATTTCCAAGTCGGGTTGGTGTGTGACTTGGAGGGGAACGTTTAGGGTGGTGGATGGATGGAGTGCCAATCAAGCGGGCTGCTTTATCTTGGATGGTGTCGAGCTTCTTGAGTGTTGTTGGAGCTGCACTCATCCAAGCAAGTGGAGAGTATTCCATTACACTCCTGACTTGTGCCTTATAGTTGGTGGAAAGGCTTTGGGGAGTCAGGAGGTGAGTCACTCGCTGCAGAATACCCAGCCTCTGACCTGCTCTCATAGCCACAGTATTTATGTGGCTGGTCCAGTTAAGTTTCTGGTCAATGGTGACCCCCAGGATGTTGATGGTGGGGGATTCGGCGCTGGTAATGCTGTTGAATGACAAGGGGAGGTGGTTAGACTCTCTCTTGTTGAAGATGGTCATTGCCTGGCACTTGTCTGGCACGAATGTTACTTGCCACTTATGAGCCCAAGCCTGGATGTTGTCCAGGTCTTGCTGCATGCAGGCTTGGACTGCTTCATTATTTGTGGGGTTGCGAATGGAACTGAACATTGTGCAATCATCAGCGAACATCCCCATTTCTGACCTTATGATGGAGGGAAGGTCATTGATGAAGCAGCTGAAGATGGTTGGGCCTAGGACACTGCCCTGAGGAACTCCTGTGTGTGGGGGTGGGAGCCTGGGACTACCCGATCGTTAAACATTACCAGCTAGCAATCCAATCGCAATGTGTACCAAACCACCTAGAAAAGGAGACTACTTGGAAACCAATGGAAAGACACAGGATCCAGACTCCAAAACTCAGAATAGGTAAATGTCAATAAAATTGGGTGGAGAAAGAGATGGGGATAGGTGATGGACATGTCTTCTCTTAGCACAGTCTGCCAAAAAAAGAATTCTACGAATGCTTGTACGTGCAGGAGGTGAAATAACCATTAGCAAGAGTTGGGCTGATGTGTCCATATTTGATATATTTTACACTAATGGAAGGTTATCAGAAAAAAAACTATGGACAGCATGGGTGCTGAGGCTACAAATGGTAGCAATATTGATGGGTTCGGAGAGGGTATGACGACCGGGGAGGGGTGGCGGAGGGCTCACACATATTGTATGCACAGATATCTAAGTAAAACGGCTACAATTTCTAACTCTACACACAGCTTAGTCAGTTTCACAGAGCAGGAGTACCCCCGTGCATGTGAAAAAAGAGACAGACAGCTCGCAGTTGCTATGGTGGCTGCGGGGGGTGGGGGGGTGCCTGAACCGAACAGGAAGGAGGAGGAAATTGTACAACTATTGAAGAATAATTCCCAGTAGGAATAATTCCCTAATTGTGATTTTAGGATTGTTACCTTAAGGGTAGATGATTCATTGAGGCAGAAATCTTTTTTTAAGCCAGGTAGCAAGACTGCTATTAGGAGTATCGATTTACAGAAGAAGTCAAGATGCACTCCAGTTTACAACAGCAGACAACCAGTTGACTTCATACTATAGTATGAATGGACAGAATGGTACTGTACCAGTGAGGGGAAATGGGAATGTGTGAATGGGTGTGTAGGTCATTTTGGGAAGCTGTGGAGATGGTTATCTTTGTGGATGAAATAACATAGTGGCCCAGAATTTGCCGTAGCAAGGCAATGAATGGCACCCACCGTTAGTTAGACATTCTCTTGCCTGTTTAATCTCAATGAGATTTTGTGCCGCAAATTGCTGGAAGTTGGAGATGGAAACACCGCGGCGCCCCCTACAGGGCATCTGGGATCTGAATGAACAGGGCAAGCAACTGTGTGTGTGCTTAACCAATCGGATTGAATGATTGTTACATGAACAGCGCAAGGTCTGAACAAAAGTGTAAGTTAGAACAGTGAATTCAATGTCAAATCAGGTACAGAAAGAGATATAAGGAAAGGGCACGAAAGATTAGATTAAGAAAGAGAGAAAAAAAAGAGACAAAGAAAAAGTAAAACATTTTTTAATTTTACATTTTTAAAAACATTTCCAGCAACAATTAAAACCTGAAGCCACGAGACTCCACACTTGTTACAGTTAATTTTCAGTGCCAGAGAGTTTGACTGGCAGTAATTAACACTTATCAGGCCATTAAAAAGGGTCCTTAGACTGAAATGGACAAGCCCTAACTTTCTGTGGTGAGTTTAGATCATATCTACCATGCAAGCACAGGAACTTCACGCCGTTCGTGCTTTTCAATGGAGAGGCAGACAGCGCGATGCCGTGAAGCCAAGGGCGAAGTGGCGCATCTTGGACAACAACTTTCGGATTTTCGCGTTTAACTGCGCATCTGCCCTCGCCTGAAGTTGTTGTGCCATTTGCGCATAAATAACGATGAGCGCTGTTAGTCTCACCTTTATTTTGACAGCAAATTCTGGGCCTGTATAATAACAGAATTTAATAACTAAGAAGGACATATACTGACAACACCAACTTAAGGTGGATAGGGAGGCACTTAAATACTTAGGTTAAATAAATGGCTTCAATGGGGAAAGTTAGGGATTAGAGGGTAGTTGGGGAAACCTTATTAGAACATTGTGTGTACACATGAGACGCCAGTGGAAAGGCTCCTCTAATGTACTTTCAAATGTATAATTGTTGGCTATTGTCTAGAATTTAAATTATTTATGTTCATCTTGATAGAGACTTTCAATTTTATAAACTGCATTTCATTGCTTATTCTCGACCTGAAAATGACTGCTAGCAACTCAACTCCATTAATTCCAGTAGACAGGCTTCCCCTTTCTCAACCTCTTATATGTGAACAGGTTAGATCGGTTACTGAGGCTCTTAAAGCTACAGTGCTCCGCAGTGGTCACAAGCGTTTGCTTCTACTGATGAAAAGCTTTGCGATGTTTTACAATGTTACAGGTGCTATATAAATGCAAGTAATTGTTGTGGTAGAGGTAGGAGTTAGGAAAGTCAGCTGATTTTAAATGTTTCCTCCTCGCATCACCTGTCATAAATTTAAAAAGTATTAAAGCGGTCGCAGCTGAGGTCACTTTCAGGAGTAAGCAGTTTGTATGCTGGTGACCTTGCTCCCTTTGACCTCTTGTTCTGCTGCTGAGAATAGCAGGAACCCAGGGAAGAGAAGCAGTGGTCAGCAGCACGAGTACACAAACAGTGCCTTCCTAAAATTGGCCTCCACTGTGTAAACATAACCACTTTCATAATGGATGGTGTAAGGTCAGACACCTTGTATGCCCTACCTATAATATCAGGCAGAAGGCAACCGTGAGTCATTAGAGCTTTAAAATAGCTGGTACAATTTCAAAATATTAAGCAAAATCCAAATTAAAGCTGAAAGCTGCAAGGCTTGATATTTGCACGTCAGGGTGTGATGTGCTGTTTACTGAGTTACCGCATGTCCCAGAGCCCCTGATGAGACGGCATTTAATTTTACAGCGAAGGAGGTTTGTTTCTGATGCACAATAAAAATAAAGTGAAATACCGTCAGCTTCATTTGCTTGTGACCTGCATCATACTACACAGGAAAGATGATGCAGAAGGCAGTGTGTGTCTATGGGATCTAGTAAAACATTTGAATTTATGTGGCCATGTTTGATGGAGTAGGAAATGCGCTGATCCTCCTGGTTTTATTTGCCAGTGCACCTTATGTGTCTCTCGCACATGTAACAAGCTGGTATCGACACGCATTAATTCTTATTTGTCACTTAAACTCCTGGGAAAAGTGAAATCTGCCATGGTTCTTTCAGGTGTTATTTGAGCAGTAAGTCAGCTATCTGCTTGGGAGTCCTGGGCTCTGCTCCACACTAATCAATGATCACCTCAGTGTGCACGTTCCACAAGTCATTGTGATTGGCAGCAGAGGCAGCTGTGCCTCCAAACATTCATCTGGATTCAGAAGACCTGCTGAAAATACTAGCAAAAAAAAAGTATCGAACAAATTGGGGTGATTTCTTTTTCTAAATAGACTACCAATAACGAGCACGATCAAACTCATAATGGAAATAAATGAGCATTGTATGAGCAAAAGTTTTGATGTGTAGGATGCTGGAATGCAAATAAATTTCTTCACTTATTTTCAGTCAATGAAAGTCTGGGTGCTAATGGCGCTGTACAAATCAGCCAGGAGAAGGGGCACCACTGAGGAGAAAGAGAAGAGCTTCTTCAATTGACATTACGCACACAACCAGCAACTCAGAACGACACCAGTGAGTGAATGGGAGCAGCCACCTTTTGTAGCATTCAAACCTGCGACCGTAAAGATTGAAAGTTGAGCAAATGATGATTTAGCGCCCTGGTGCTGATTCTGTGTCACTCATTCCTGGAGAATGTATGCAACTGCAGTGCTAGCAGCAGAATGTACTGAACTGAGATAGATAGATAGATAGATAGATAGATATAAAATAAAAAATAAATATATAATATATAAAGGCAGAATGGAAAGGATTAATTCACTATCGAATTGGACAGATTTACTCATTTTTCTGTGTGAATTAATCTTCATTCTAGTGGCGCATTTTAATCTGGCATTTATCATCGCTTGGATAGAGAGTCGTGACTTCAGCTCCACTCAGTCTTTGATATGTATGTAATATCTATTGGTAGGTGCACATATTCAGTGTGCTGGAGGATTAAAATCACAAGAGATGAAGCTCGTAGCGTAAAGGTTGACCTTCAGCAATAATGTTTAAAATATATTCCAATAATGTCTTGAACCTCTGGTATAATGGCGCTAAATAGAGATTGAAACCAACTGATTGACCTAGTGAAATATTTGAAAGGCTAAAACATTTCATACTTGAGTACAATAATCTTAAAAATCAGACATTTAAAATTGATCAGAAATACTCTGCAAAGGCAAAATAGAACCACGGAAGGTTTACTTTCCAATTGGGAAGCTGAAACTTCTCTCTAGGTAACCTTAATTTAAAGCAACCTCTGATTATTTTATTTTGCACTCATCAAGATGAAGGATGGCAGAGATGAAGAATGGAACCTTTTTTCTCATTTGTACTCAGTGAGTATACCAGATCAGGTAACACAAATGCCAGATGAAATGATTTAAGAGCTCTGCTACACTGCCCCAACAATGTATCTCAGTCCCAACCTGGGAAAAGCAGTTTCCCCCTCCCCCACATTATGAGCACTTTCTATTGTATTGGAGAGAGATTTAAGTGAATGTCACGTTCAGGACATTTGTGTGCTGAGGAGTCATGCCAACTGAGAATTGAATCTAAACTGCTGAAATTAATTTGAGCTGTGATTTAATAATGTTCAGAGAGAAGACTTCTTCATTCCAACTGTCTGAGCCAGGTTTCAAACCAGTTCTCAGAGATGATATGAACAGTAACTCCTAATTTTTTTGGGTGAGCTTGAAAATGGAATCTCAATTATTATTAAAATATAAGCCCTGATTTTGACTCTGGGCGGGTGGATGGAGAGTTGGAACGTCACCGGCTGCTGCAGAAATCGGGCCCGGGCTGTTTTAACTCCCGAGACTCATTAACATACCTCCAGTCGCTTTCCCACCCGGAATGAGTGGGAAGCAGCTGCTGTCCTGCGGAAGATCGGGCGGTTCAAGGTCGCCAGCCGGCATTTGTGGTTCCGAAAGGACCTCTTGAAAAGGAAGGGGGTTGAGGGGGGGGGGAAAGAGGACGGTGGGGGAGCAGGTGGGAGTCCAGGGCAGGGGAGGCCTGCTTCTCCTGGCCCCACAAAAAGTGAGAAACTTACCTTTCAGGGCCTCTTCATGTCCAGATTCTCTTCTGACCTGGTTCAGCCTGGCGGGAAAGGCGGCTTCCCCTCTCAGGCCAGAGTTAAAATTGCAGGCAAGGGTTGATGATGTCATCAGACCCCAATCTGCATTTTTTTTTAAAAATCCCTCCCCCCCCCCCCCCGATTTTGGGCTGACGGCTTAGTCGTCCCTCCAGAAGCCTGCATAAAAATCATGGTTGGCGGGATACAGATGGCTCGAGGACTAGGCTTTTAACTGCCCACCTCACCTGCCCGGTTTCTGCAAAGTCTTAATAGACTTCAAACACATCAGTCACTAAAGCCACTGCCTTCTCAGGTGCAACAGGAGGGTGGAATTGTGGCATTGAGTTCAATAATATGCAATTTTATTTTGAGTTTCAAATCTCAACCTGGTGAGCTGAGAGAGATCGTCAGAAGCAGTCTAGCTCCCAGCATGTTTAGTAATCAGTAGCGATATGGGAACAGAGGTCTCCCCATGCTCTCAGCCAAAGAATAGTATAATGCAGAGAAAGAATTAAAATGAGGGACAACAAAATGAAAGATTTACCAGTGAAATATTTTATTCAACATGCCAGATGGAACTAAATCACTATGCACTTCAAAACAAGAAAACAATTTCAATTAACGCATAGGCCCCAATTTTTACTGCTCCTGCCTAGAGGTAACCGGGCTATGGCGGGGGAGGAGGGCCAATTAAAATAAGGCGAGTCACTTACCCCCCCTGATTCCGCTACCTTCCCTCCATGTCCCACAGGAAGGAAGCAGGGTCTTACTTTAATAGGCAGATCGAGTCCGATGATTTCATCAGGACCCGATCTGCAATTTTAGCTGAAGGCCTGAGCGGGGGAGCAGCGACGGCTTCTCCATCAGGTTAACCTGTCGGGAGCCGGAATGTGGGCCAGAAGAGGCCCAGAATGTAAGTTTAAAAGTTTTATTTTAGGTTTCCTTGTGGGCCAGGTGTGCTCCCCCACGCCTCACAAGGAAGACTTGAGTCTCCCTTGCTACCCACCTCCTGATCTTTGAGAGAGGCCTCCCCTCCCACTGACTGTCAGGGATCATTCAGACATGGGTCCCCGGCTGCAGTCTCCTGCTGCCAGATGCCCACTTCTGCCAGCCGGCCAGGTGGTCAATCTGACTGTTTGTCAGGCAGGACTCTGCACATATTTATTCAAATGAGGCCCTGCCATTAAGATCAGCAGGGCCTCTACGTCCCCGACCTTGCTGGGTTCTTCGCCTGCTACCGGGCTCCCCCGTACCCCCATATAATCAGAGGCCAGTTTCAGCAAATCTCAGACTGCACTAACCTGAGCAAGCCTATTCCTGTGACCTTGAGGCACTGACTGGTCTCATATGTCCTGCTCAGGTTCTCAGATTGAGGCTTCATTGTATTTATTGAGGACAATAGGTCAACCATGAAAATACTGGATAACATCCCCATTAACTCAGTGACAAGTGCATTGAATGAAATCAGTAAAATCCCAATTTGATCTCAACTGGATTTGGATATTCGTTAAATATAATGTCCCCATTAAAAACAACTTTTGGCTCTCAATGGCCCATTATCATATATATTCTCCATCCATCCTTGCTGCATCCTTCATTCCCCTCCAGTCTAGAACAACCAGTAAGGCTCTGCGCGCTCAGGGAGTTGAGTTTTCTGGTCTTCTTAAAAAGGTTTATCCCTTCCAAGCGACAGTTGAACTAAAAGCTCAGCGTTAGCCGTATCTATGCTGGTTCTTTGACCAGTGACATAACCTGTGTTGTGCCAGTCAGCATTCCTTGGAAGATTAACAGATTTTTAAAAAATGACTCCATCAAGTTCCCGGATTTAAAGCGGACAGGATTCATCTGCTAATTGAACTCCCAAGGCCATGTCTCCAAATTGGCTTAATTCACTTCAGTAATTTTCTTCAGTTGAATGCCTAACCATTTACACATGGAAAGTTCCAGGTTTGACACTCAGCTTGAGCTGGGTTAGCTGATTTCAGACACAACCTTGTAATGATGCCTCAGTATCCATAGATTAGGAAGGTCAAAATGGACCATGTTCTTATCCCTGGTTGTTCTTCGGCAATCCCTTCTGGAAGTGGATTTGCATGAACATCAGGCGAGGATAGGGTTGGCTGTAGCTTGTGATTCTACCCATGGTCACATAGGCCGCGGACACTCTCCATCAAGGCTCACATGTGAATAATGGGCGCTCCATCACCAAAGAGGGTCTTTGATCTGTGAATGCCAGCAACAAGTGTCAGGAAGAAGTCAGTGCCTCAAAGAGAGGAGGGAAGGAAGGAAGGAAGGAAGGAAGGAAGGAGAATGGGCAGAAAAAGTATCAAGCAACCAGTTTTTAAATATGAAATGTCATATTCTAAAAAATATAGTAAAGCATAGATTGGAATGCAACATGCAACGTGAGTAGACACAGATAGTACAATTTTTCCCATATGTACAAAGCAGAGCTGGTAGCAAGATAAATCATAGGAACATTTTTAATGAAAACTGAATATTATCATTTCCTAAGGATGTTTTGCAGCAGTAGTCACATCTCCTGTGTACATGTCATCCTGAGAGACCATGTATGGATCTATTTAAATATAAACTACAAGTGACATGAAGAGCATAGACACTGCTTAAACAAAAAGGCTTACTCGATTCTTTGTGATATTATTGTATTATCTTTGCACTAGGTTTCAGGATAAAATGATACATTAATTCACAAACTGAACATATGAATTGGCAAATTGATGCCACACAATTTTGAGCCTGTTGTTATCATCCATTTGCACTGAAATACTCCTATCTGCCCTGTTCATCTTTCTAACAGAGACGCTCTAAATGCAAGTGCATTCTGAAGCCCATTATTAACACCATCAAGTAAACAGTCCCTCATTATTCTTGAATGGCTAGTAGGCTGCATAAAACACAGTGGGTTTGTTTTCCAGTTGCACAGAAGATCATTTGTCAATCAAGGCTCTTAAAGAGAAAGGTTTTCATCAGCAATAACTCAACAAGCACATTGATCACTGCTCAGTTCACTTAAAAGGATGAGGTTATGAGAAAGAAAACACATTTGAAGAATTAACACTGGACTTGAAGTGAACTCAGTTGAGTTGACGAATTGCTGTAAAATAGGAGTCTCTGAATTGAGGATCCAATTATTGCTCAGAATTCTTTTTGTGCACTAATAGGCCAAGCACTGAAATCAGTGGAGAATTACGCTTTGCACGTGGTGGCAGTGCTAAGTTCTTGTCTATCAATCATAGTGTGGGCCAGTGCCAATACCGAGCTATTGTATAACTGCCTTGGAAAAGCACATTCCTCACAAGATTCTAAAGCAGAGACTCTTAACTTTGAATCCCAGCCTCAAGTGACTTTTAAAACTTGTCTTCCCTCACTGGCCGAGCTTTAAGGCTGGACGTTGATAATGTGGCTGCTGGCTTCATTAATTTGACACCCATGTTTACTACATTCAACTGACATGAGGTATATTTGACGTAGGGTAAAATGAATGATACCAGTTTTTCTTTTGTCTGATGCAGGACAGGATTTTATTACATGGCCTGCCAATTGGGTAGGTTAGAATCAAATAAAGCCCCTCTCAAGATTGGCTGATAAATGTTCAATGACACTCAAAAATCAGAGAATTGTAAAGCAAGTGTCTAAGCATGAGGACTATACATCTACGCCTTTGTGATGATGGTTCAGACGTAAAAACACTGGGGCAGATTTTCCTCTTTATGTTGGGGTGTAAAGCATCACATTGGTGGTGTGTGTGAAGAAAGCTGGGCAGGGAGGATCTCACACCTGCAAGACAGCTGATTTTTTGTCCATAAATTTATGCCCAAGCACCAAGGAGGAAACTCTGCCCCATTGTCTTTAAATCACACATCAGGAAAGTCACAGGTTTTATCCTGAGTCTGTTCCAAATAAAGATGATTTTTAGCCAACATTGTAGAGGCATTACAATTGTTCTGAGTGTCCCTGGATTAGGGAAGGGGAAAATAGTCAGGGTTCTGCTCCCGATTGCTACCGAGCAACCCTTTCTGGCAGCAATCGTGTGACTGTCAGGTGAGGACAGAATCAGGCTTGGCGGTGATATCTTTTATAATGGATAGTTTGCTGAAACTCATTGTCAAGGTTCAGAGGTGAGCAATGGACACATGGAAAGGTGGTGGTGACCATGACCAGTGGAATTACACCGTATCAGAGGAGTCAATACTGTCAAAATTGGAGAGGAGGGTACGAAAAAAAATTTAGGGGAGAAAATCAGAGAAAACAAGCAACTGCAAGAGCTAGAAAACGGTGGAACAGGAACAGAATAAATAACTGTCTACAGATACAAAATCAATTAGGAGAGAACTAATTGGCAAAGACTAATCAGTCATGATTTTTATAATTGCTAAGCTGCTATTTTTACATTTCCAGTACTCTATTTAACAGAGCAACTTACTGAATGGTAAGCACTGCCCACATTTATCTCCATGTCTGATCATTTACCCCTTTCCAACATAAATATATCTGTAGCTAATATAACAGTCATTTCCTTTTAAATACAAGTATGGCTGTCTAACAAATAAACACATTCTTATCCATAATGGATCTTAAGGCAAGTTCTCTGTTACTTAATTCAAAAATTATATCATGTCAAACTGCTCTTGAGGAAATTGCTCTTTAATGATTTGCTTGTAGGTGGAGCAACCTGCATATGATTTCTGGATCACCAGATTTGATGATTTAATACTGAACATTTGTCACATTTCATACATAATTATTTCTGTCAAAATAATTATGCAGAGTTGTGTTTTATTTATAACATTCTAAAATTACTGATGCACCAGTAGATCCTGCCAGAATAGCACCCACTAATCATCTTGACTGGAATATTAATAGCCTTGTCCTGTTGCTTCTTCATAATTGGATATTGTTGGAACAGTCTGCTGTTCTCCATCCATCTCACCCTACTATATCTCCTCTCAGCAAAGTTATAGTCCATTCACTTGTCATCCCATCTGAAGGAACTGTAGGATGTGAGGTTAGTTGGGTATTCAGGAGTTTTGTTTGATTTATGGCTGGTGGGGGAGGGAGAAAGAAACTTTGCAGAACCATCCCTCGGGAGATTAAACAGATTGGATGGAGTCCATGATAAAGCAGATTGCATATAGTCTGTGTATGGACAAGGATGGATTTGATGAGCTAATTGGCCTTTCCTTGTTCTATGCTTTCTAATACAGGATCTTAAAATTTACACAGTTGATTCCAAGTGCAATATGGGCAAGATTTGCACACCACAATTTTACAACATAAAGATTCAAGAGGACAGATAAGTGGATGCAGATTCAGTTGTGGCTTTCAAAAAGGAATTGGATAAATATTTGAAGGGAAAAAATTTGCAGGGCTACAGGGAAAGAGCAGGGGAATGGGACTAACTGGATTGCTCTTACGAAGAGTCAGCACAGGCTCGATGGGTTAAATTGCCTCCTTCTGTGCTGTAACGATTCTATGACTCTCTGAAGCAGGATCCACAACCTGCAAATACATTACTAAAGACCACACAAGGTGCCATGACAATGAGGCAACAGAGCCTGTCCACTAGATGATCAAGGATCAGATCTGTAGTCTGCAAGATCATTAAGAATTAGCTCCCCCGCTCTCCACCCCCAACAAGTGACCATGAATGGTGTTGCAAAGCAGAAATAAAATGTATAATAAAATCAAATGCCTGCTTCATACCTTTGAATCTATGCATCTTTCCTGTCGAGGACTCTGCCATTTTTTTTTAATGAACCAATAAACCCAAATCTGAAATGCCCAATCTGTGCTAAAATCAATGTATTTGCAAATAAATGGAAACTCATCTAATTTGGTTCATTTGGAGTTCAGCATTCCATTTGACTGACACCTAGTATTTGTAGCGCCAATCCTATTCAATACAAATCTCATCATAAATAACTTAGAACAAATCTCAACTCATTACACACATCAGGAATCCACTGTACTACACCAGTACTAGAAAGCAGAACCACAAAAATCAGAATGAGGTCTAAAATAAAATTAGGTTGGTTTTGACATACGGCTTGTGCGAGTCGACACAAAGGCTTGCTGTCTCTTTAATCTGCAGACAGGTTCCTTTTTGAAATAGTCACTCATCTTGTGTGAAATGTAGAGCCTTGGCTGCAGTGTGCAATACTGAAATAACACAGAGAAAGACATAGTGTGCTGATGACAGATGATCACAGTCTCTACCTTGTAAACTTGCTAGCCTCAACATCAATCATTTGCTGCAAAATAAATTTGATCCATCATATTTATGTCTTGTCAGGGTTATGTAATACAGTTTTGATAATCCCAGAGGTGTCATCTAATGCAATATTTGTTCATTTCATTATGGGACTTGCCATTATGTGATTAAAATATTATAAAGTACCAGACTGAATAGTGCAGGTAGATTGTGTTTCACGGTATATCCATCCTACTTGCTATTTGGACACAAGATCTATCTGATATTGTGGCAACGTGGTGGCAGTGAAGGCAAACATCATGAATGGCGAATCTTCAACATGCAATAACCAAAGATCTTTGCTGTAGAGTGTTGCTTTGTGTACCCATGACAGGATCTGCTTCATTAAACTTGTAAATTAAATCAACAATCAGTTTCTGAAGTGATTCCTGACACCTGAAATCTAAAAGCAAGCTGATGCTATAGCTGTGTCTCTTAAAAAAATAATAAATGCAAATACAGGGAAGTGCTCACCAAAAGTTATCCTGAAGCTACCATCTTGGGTATTAATTGGATCAAGGGCACAAGTATGCTTCTACTGCAGATTCAAGTACTTGGTAAGTCAATGCTTGTGCTACAACAGGACCTAAAAGTTACAGCAAGGCAAGTAAAGTTGCTGCTCACTAAAATGATCTGTGCCTTCAAATTCCATGGGGGTTTTTACCAATCATAACTGCAGCAGGAGATCAGCAGAAACTCCAGGGAAATAGCTGAAAACTCGAAGGTCTTCCGGTATTACGGCAGGAGATTGGGAGAACCCCCCACAGATTTTCAGGACCCTGTTTCCTAATGATCAGCCCTAATCCGGGAGTGTACTAGTTGAAGGCAGCCGTTCATAAGAAAAGGTGCATCTCTACCCTGTGGGAAATGTGAGCAGACAAAGATAGGGTCAGCTTGTCAGTGAATGTACCAGCTCACAAATAAGAGTTTTCTAATAAGTATGGTCCTGAAAAACCTGCAGAAGCACTTTCAAAATGTTTTCAGACTGGGCGAGCTCTTGGCATAAGGCTGAGCTGGATAGTAATGTTTGGATAGCATTAAGTGGACACCTAGCTGCAACTGGGTCAAAGGCGAGGGAACGGATCGTAGCTATCCTGGAGAGACATTCTGATGGCACGTTCAGTGTAAACCCCATCAACTGTTGTCATTGCCCAACACTGGAATCTCAATAGATTTGGTTTGAGATCTGGATTGGACAATGGGAAGAAAGTTGTGTGTACAGTGTACGTTAGACTATTGGTCACAATTGTGATTCATCTGGGTACAGTATTAAGTCAACATCCTTCACCTGTTTAACATTGCTCCTTCATGGAACTATAAGGATTGATTTCAAAGATCAGGCCGATCTTCTGCCATGTGGAATACCAACTCCTTGGTAGCAAGAAGTTAGAGATCAGGCTTTTCCTTCTCCAGGAACAAATCGATGACATTTCAAATGGAATGGTCAATGACCATCGCCTAAGGTTCCATGGCTACCAAGTAGTTGAAGGGCCTATGGATCCAGCTACAAATGGGACCCTGGGCATGGCTCGGATCACCCACCAGGGCCTACTTGCAGTGGAAGTTGGTATGTGCTCAGCTAAACTTGTCTGGGCATAGATGGTCATTAGTGGTCGAAGCCTTGGCTTGTGGTGTCAATGCACATTGCAGAAAAGCTGCATTTTGCTGAGCACTGGAGGACTATTAAGACTATCAATAAGACTGGATGGCTTTGCATAATAGCTTTTTGATTGTCCATTCAGCCTTATATATGTGAGTGGAATACGCAAGGCCTGGTGTTTCAAAGTTGGTACAAATCTTTTCACAGCAGTGCTCTGAGTTTCTGAGTTTCACCAATTACATGCAATCCGCATAGAGGTCAGAGCAGCACAGCAATTGATCAGGTAGTTGTGACTGGCTTAGCACGTCCTTTGTTTCCCCATTTACATTCTTCAACATCACTAGAAAACTTCAGACCCAAGGCCTTCTTGAGCTCTAAGCTGTCTTTGGCAAGATGCTAGACTCACGACAAAAGATGACGGCAAAGAATAGCTGATGGCCGCTGTGCTATGAGCAATTCGGCCAAAGCCCTGAATCACAAGAGCGTGTTGATAATGAAGTCTGGAATTGAGGTCTGTATGACTGCCAGTAAGGCAGACTGGTTGGCAGATGATGTAGCCAATGACTTACTTGTCATAAACAAGCTGAAGCTGAAGCCTGCAAGCCAGTCATCCATTAAACGGGGTCCTGTTGAGGTGAGTGCCAAGGGAAGAAATGCAGTTAAATGAAAGCAGAAGGCCTTCAGTGAGATCATTGAAGTCTCTTCAAAGGCTCTTGATTGTTTTGAAAGGTAGATTATAATGTCAAATGCTGTGGTCAAATAGTGTTCGGTCAAGTGGGGCCATTAGAGAGATTGCGTTCATCTGCAAGGGGATACAATTTGCACAAAAAATGATCCCAAATCATTATTCTGTAGGGTACATTCAGTTATTAATCATTGTCAAAAAGTTGTTCTGGGCTAGTGCCAATGGTTGATTTGTTGGAGATCCCCAGGCTCGTCAATGAGAACATTGTCAGGGTCCAGAGACAGCATTATATCAAATTGGCACCTGATCCAACAGGACTTAAGGACATATTTGAATAGAGGTTGGAAAACCAGTGGAATGTGCTGCACAAATAGAAGGTCTTTTCAATTCCTGGTTTGTTGAGATGTTAACAGGCCCACACATACCCTCTGCAAGAGTCATAAGGCAAGTTCCTATTGATGAAACCTAAATTTAAGTTCTTCTAATATCCTATGCACAAGTCAACTGCACATGTGTCCAATAACCTTGCAGAAAACAATTTCCCCACCAGTACCCTAAGCTTCACTTGAACACCCATGAATAGCACTTCTGTACTTCTCATCTACATGAATTTGGACTTTTCCCAAATGGACTCTCGTGATATTTTAAAGTACTTGCTAAAGAAAATTTATTAACCCTACCAGTGTGTGGAGGAAGTTTGGCTGTTGTATGTCAATGACTGCCTTTAGGGCGAGAGGTCCTGTACCTCCTGGTGTTGGGACAGTAGATGGCTACTGACCATTTTCTTTGAGAGAAGGGGTAAGTGGGGTCTCTTTGGGTTCAACGTGGCTCCAAGATGACACACTTGGGGATGGAAAATTGGAACCAAGTCAACCCTCTGACAGATTTGATAATCCAATACATGTCCCAGGCAGTATCAGTGGCACTGTTGATTAACCAGCCAACCTTGCTAACTAAGGAGGGCAGAGAGCATGGACCCTTTCAGACGCTACCCACCTCGTGGGCTGGAGAAGCAGCAAGAAGCTCACCGGTCCTCTGTATTGGTAAGCTGCACAATTTTAGCTACTTAAACTCCAGAAGTACTCTTGCACACACTTGTGGGTCCTTAAGCCCTTGCTTTTGACAACACTTAGGTAAGTGGAGTGCATCCTTAAGGGGAAGAAGTGTGCACTCTATACTGGGGAAACAGAAGCTCTCCAAGTGGATTTCTCAATAGTTTAGTTTGGAGTCTCCCAAGTGTATTGCAGGCAAACAGCTGACCAAAAAATTTTTAAAATCCTGGAATGATTGCTGGTGCTTGGCACAAAAGCACCTAACAAAGAATGTAAAGTCTTATATTAAAAACCAAGCATTGACATATTTTATAATGCTGAAGGTAGTATCTTAAGTTATTTCAAATGTTGATTTAAACTGTTTTAACTCACTCAGTCTATGTTGTTTCAAATACAAAGGACATACTTATCAGGGAAATACTACAAAAGAAAATCCTGGAGAGGATTGTAAGTCTTTTTTGCATCCACTAAAGACAACTGAATTTAGTGTTCTTGGTATGTAGGGGAAAGTGCGAGAATCGGAGCCAGAGAGAGGCAGAGTTCAAAAGACCCAGAAGGGTGAAAGGCAGTCCGTGTAAGTGAATATAGGCTGTTGGTATTCACTCGTCTTTCATTCAGGTCAAGAGAACAGCTATAAAGTTTCTCACCCAGGTGACGAAAACAGCTGAAATTTAGTCTTCCTTGCAGTCATAAGAGTGAATCAAAAACACTAGCAGGTACAATGAGTCCTTGAGTAGAGACTGAGCACAGTAAGTAATATGCTACATTTGCTGTGTATTGAATCTTTTAAGAAGTAGATTGGTGAAGAGAACTAGAAGCTGATGGGACTGATAGTGAGAAAACATACAGGGAGCTATTTGAATGGTGGCCGGCTGGGATCTCTGCAAAGTCAGCATAAATGAAATGATGGTAAGAAGACTTCGAAGTTTCCCTCTGCCACTTAATAATGTTGATAGTGAACTGACTGGAGGACCTGGGTATTACATGCACTGAGGCTTTGAAAAAAATCATTGGTATCTGCTCCTTAAAAAGAGTTTTACAATTATTCTCTAAAACAAAACGCAAAATATTGCAGATGCTGGAAATCGGAAATAAAACAGAAAATGTTGGAAACACTCAGCAGGTCAGGCAGCATCTGTGAAGAAACAGAGTTAATGTTTCAGGTCAATTCATGGCCACTGATGCATAGACTACATGTGTGATTCATCAGATTCATGAGTTCTGATGAAAGGTCATCGACCCGAAATGTTGAGTTGCTGAGTGCTTCCAGCATTTTCTGTTTTTATTCACAATTATTCTGTTTGTTAATAAACCTTTCACAATCCACCGGCTTTTAAAACCTATATCGCAGCTTCTCACCTACTCTTTCTGTGCTTGGCGTTGTCTTGAAATAATGGCCCTTTACTATTCATCTCTGGTTCTCAATTTAAAAACCTTTAATCTGGCATGAGTTGGCATCCCTTCACTGCGTGACCAGGTAAATGTTAGAAATGGAATTCACTGCAGAGATAAAGGCATTGGTCCAGAAATTCTGAGGGTGAGGGAAGGCAGCTTCGGGGTACAATGTCCATGATTTGGAGGGCGGGGGAGGTATTTGGAGCAGAACATGGATCTGGCAGGCCCATGTTCTGCTCCAAATACATCACACAACATTGTCACATTTCAAGATTTTTGATCAATATTTGTCTTCCTTCACAGATGGGGTTCGGAAATGACTAATTTTAAAAGAGTTTTAAGACCAGGTAAGATGTCCAGCACCATGACATCCGAGAGAATACCTAAGGCAAATGCAAATCTTGTAACAGATGTACTTCCTTCAGTTACACCGTTAACAACATTGGACAACAGGGATGTCCATGAGTCCCAGTCATCCAGAGTAGGCTATAAGGGCACACATTGTAATTGGTGGCAGTATCAGGATGGAATGAAAGCACCTCCCCCTTTCTAATTCTTGGTAATACTGAAATAGAATTACTGAACCTCATATCAGGCAGCACTTCACAACACATTTTATATTTTAATAAAGGAAACGATAGTCAATAAATCTGAGACACATCAAATATAAGTCAACATCAATAGAAGTTATAAAATCAACTTAACTTTTAAAACGGATTGTCAGATGCATCAAAATTTAACTTACACTTGATTTGAACAGCAAGGCAAAACAAACATTTTGATTAATATAGCACTCATTTCATTTTTAAAACAAATCTCAAGAAAGCACTAACTATGCTAGTGCACAGCAGCTCCAAATAGACCAGCCATCCTCTAATACCTCCTCCAGGTGGCTTTTGTTCATTTGTCAGCCTAAACAATGTGATTTAGTAGGTTATTCGACTGTGGAGACATCACAGCCAGGCTCGATCACATCTTCACCCAATATTAACAAATGTCATCTATGCATCAGTGGCCATGAATAGCAATCAGAAAAGTGACCACTTTACAGATTATCCCCTCCCTCGCCAAAGGGACACTGGCCAATTGATGCACCCCCATCACCTTCCCCAGTTAAGATTAGCTAATCCAACACAGACGAAGGACTGAACCCTTTGAGGGTGGTGATACCTAATTATAGACAAGAACCTATTATATATGTAACATATACCCAAGGGACTAGTTCAAATGGCAAGTTTTATTTCTTTGGATTTTGTTAACATTTCTTCTGTATTAGCCAGTTTCTTTTTACTGGCAAAAATGTGCTATACACATTTCAAATAGGTTTTACATGCAAGTAATACTGCAGTTTCGCACAGCCCTTGATGCTTGAGATATTGACTTGGTGTCAAAAGAGTTGACTGACGTCATAAGGTGATGTAGCAGGGTTATCTACCTGCTCGTGATTTTCCAATTTATCTCCAGTTTAAGCAATGATAATCTAATCAGATGAAATCTAGTGAGGAGTCAATTTCTGAGATTTTAGTTATGTTGGATCCATGAAAAAATATGCACCAGATTTTCTACTGGGCCTACAAACCATCATTAGGATAACCATATTATTTCTTCAACTGGTAAATGATTTCTATTCTCATGATATGGTGTGAAATTATGTCAGTGCATTAACAATGGATTATAACAGCATGAAAAATCCCAGTTCTGTTCATTCACCTGTGAGTTACTGATTAGACAAGGTTTAATTCAATTCTACTCTAAACTCAAGACTGCACTCAGAAGATATGCTTCCAGAGCAGCAGACCTGAAATTTCATTAGATAGTAGGTGATGCTCATTTATTTGTAACATTGAAATACAAATCTTCACCAAATGTCTATTGACCATTTTTACCAAACAAGTGTTCAGCCATTATCTTTTTCTAAATAAAGATGATTGCCACAGCCATAACTACAATTTATTGACAAAGTTCTACATCCTGTTCATTTCAATGGGGAGCAGGGCACACATTCAGAGCTTGTCTAAAGAGCAAATTCCAAATTAAGGAACTCAAGTTTTGCAAAGTTTGCTGCATTTTCTAATGATGGAAACTGAACCCAGTTTGGACAAATTCACACAGCAGAACTTGGAGCGGTGAAGATGTTCGAGGACACTGCCAAAGAGGAATTTCTTTTGTAGTTGAAGAGAAGTTTTTCTACACAAAGTTTGGGAAGAAAGCCAAAAATCTTTCAAAAAATACAAACCAGAAAAGGAAACTCTAAATTCACACTATCAATACATGTATTGTGTACAGCACTCCCCATAGATATAATACTACACATCAGACTGATGTACAATCAGAATAATTCAACTTGTTTCCATCATTTACAACTTTCAAAAATCTGTATATTTGCCAACCTATCTGCATTGGACAATATTTTAACCCCTCCCTCCTCCTCTTTTCTAGTTCTTGAGATTAAAACCTCCAATAATGTTTATTCTGCCACCTGTGGAAAGCTAAACATAGGAAATAAAGGTTTAATGGGTTTCAGGTGAATAGACTATTCCCCCACTGTGTTTCAGACTGAGAATAACACAATGAGGTAGGATGATTCAACAACAAAATTATATTGAAGGGGGAAGCATCAAAGGAGTATTTTTGCTCAGTTTTACCTTTCAATTGATGACACCATCACAGCAAGAAGGCACAGGGGATTTCTTGATAGAACATATCACAAGTCTCTTTAAACCTTTTTTAAAAATTAAACTGAGTTTAAATTAAGGGACTCATCAATTATATGACATGGAGTAATTCTAAATTACAGCTTGTTTGGATTGAAGCCTAATTAATAGACTACTCGAACACAACTTTTAACACAGGTGTGCCTTAACTACCACACAGTATGCTGAGAACAGATTAAATTCATTCTGTTTTGATTGCACTCTAAGCCGAAAGTCTAAAATCTATATATGAAACAACTGGAGCATAATAGCAGCTTACACATTGAATCACAGGATTGTCATAATTACAGGGTTTTTTTCCCCCAGTGATTAGCAGTGATCAATGTCCAATTAATATATTTGGTTAGAAGCTTCTCTTCTTTGTTCTAAGGCTGCATGACGTGACCTTGTGACTTATCTGCATAATGCTCAAAACACAATGCAGAACACCACTGAGGTGACCCTATAGGATTTCTGTTTGTGTACTGGTAAATTATGGAAAACAGAACAAGCAGAGACATTTTTTTTAAAAGGGACTCTCAGAACATATAATTCACTTGCAGATAAAAGTGATTCATTCTTTTTATTTAATTTGCAAAAAAAAAACAAAAACACACAGACTATAATCTACTACAAGATTCCTGGAGGCTAGAAAACCACCCAATTTACTAGATGAAGTGATGGAAATATAAAATGTGAATAGTAACCAAAAGGCTGGCAGAAAGACAAAAAGTTAAGGAAGCATAAGTATCACATGCTAAATATGGGTAAATATGTACAGTATTAAACCTCTGGAGTTCAAAATTCATAAGAGATGCATTAAAAAAGCATGAGTTTGTGTTTTTAAAAGTCGTTTAAAAGAAACGAAACATTCAGGGACTAAATTATTTAATCAGATATTATAATAAAATGGTTTCCTTTCTCTTCTCACAAGAATATGAGTGTAAAGTGGTCCTATATTTCACTTTGTCATGGAGTGCAAAGGCCTGAGCTTGTGAGTTCCTGATCTTGGCTATGCTGACACAGTTGAGATACAAGCAGAGGTCAGGCACTTCCTTAACAAGAAGAAAACAAAATCAAAGAATGAAAGGCCCTTTACCACTGACACACATCACCTGTCAGTTGGGAAAGAGCACAGAAAGAAAGACTTGCATTTAAATAGCTCCGTTCATGACTTCAGGATGTCCCACAGTGCTTTACAGCCAATGAAGTATTTTTGAAGTATAGTCACTGTTGTAAGGTAGGTGGCAAATGCATGCTCGCCTTCTGTGGCATAGTGCTGGGGAAACCTGGAAGGAAATAGAAGAAAATAATTAGTTAATATTGCAAAGCTGGAAAATATTATTTGAGGAATTTAATTGGTTAATTTTGCTACAGTTGCTGCTTCCCAGTTGATAACATTGAATTTTTAAAAAAATAGCAGTTTGATTTTTGTATTGGTTGATGGTTATTGTTGATAGCTTTTCCTCCTGCTGGTTCATGATTGTAGGTTCTTCTGCCTATCTATTTTTGAATGAATCAGCATGGTTAGGTAGGTAGATTGTAGGTAGTTGAGTCCCATACACTTTGCATCTGCGACCTTTCAAGTATGGCAGGTAACATACATTTCCCATACACTAGTGTGCACTATATGCAACACTATTAATTATATAGATATATTGGCCCTGATGTTCTGCCATAACTTCGGCAGGAGAACGGTAGAACACCCAGAAACGGCATGAACGGCTGAAAATGGAGAACCCCTGCATTATTTCAGGGCTATGATTTCTGAGTTTCCTTTGATGACTCAGTGAGTTAATCCAGCGAATAAATGAGCTATACCGAACAGTAAAGTGCCAGGTTCAGTGCTGAATTAGGGTAGTGTGTAAAAAAATAAAGACTTATATTTACATAGCTCCTTTCACAACCTCAGGACGTTCCCACGCACTTTACAGCCAATAAAGTACTTTTTGAAGTGTAGTCACTGTTGTAACATAGGAGGAAGTGCTACAATTGGATTTAACAGGGTGGCTGTTGGTCGAGGAGAGGATCATACCCTGCCCATACTTACTGGCCACTTAGAGAAGGTGACAGAGGAGGCCCTCGAAGAGCTGTACCTGAGCAAGGCATCAACACCTAGAGGAGAAGAGGCAAGAGGGGAAAATTGGCAAGAAAAAGATTTAGGAAAATATAGATTTTCTTTAATTAGTGAAGTTACAAATTCAAGTGCTGATATTGTTAGATCGCTACAATTGCTGTTAAAAATCTGGGGTCTTGAGATCAAATCACAACAGATGCCATCACTACGCACAGATAATGGGATTGTTGCAGGATTCCTCAGACCGAGATTAGATGTTAACTGTAAATGATTCAACAGTTAACAAAGCACTTTCCCATCCCTATAAATCTTGGTATAATCTTTCTATGTAAGCTTTTTTATGTATCGTATAAGCTTATTAAAAATGGAATAAATGTATTTTTTCTAAATACCCTTAATGTAAAAGAGGTCTTATTTTCTCTTTAATGTTTGTGCTGTCAGTCACTGCTATATGTTTTCATTGGTGAGAGCTGTCAATGATATTATATTGTATTACATGTATGAAGAGAGACACAGCAGGTTGATCCCATTAAATGAAGAACCTACTTTCCAAGTATTGGGAATTCACAAATTATAAAAGGTAATGTGTGTTGTACAGTTTATTTTCCACGTATAAAGAGAAATTTCTGAGCTCATCCAGAAGAACGATGTCAGGGATAGTGACCCAACGTTGGCATCAAGCAATCCTAGGTCAGGAATAACATGCCTTAGCCTCCAGATGTCCAACCTTTTGAAGCAGTGTCAAAACATGCGATATTCAGAAATTCCAAATACCCTCACACACAAAAGTTCAAATCTCCATACACAAAAGTTGTGAGAATTCTTACACAACTAATAGTGAGACTCCACCATACATAATAAGAACAAGAGCCCTCCATGCACACAAAATGCATGACCACCTCAGGCACAAAAATACGAGGCCTCCATAAATAAAAAATGAGGCCTTCCATAGACAAAAAGGTGTGAGAACCCCCATGCGCAAAACACAACATTTCCCCCCATTAACAAAAAAAGGCAAGCCCCCCCTCACCGTACACAAAAAAGCACTCCTTCCCCCTTTCCCCTCCATCTTTCCCACCCCCGCATTCATCCATTTCCCACACCAGGCATTCTCATAACATGCATCTCTTTCTGGAACTGCCAGTTACTCCAACTTATGCACAGTTTTGTGCTGTGATCCTACACCCACGAGCAACTATTCTGAGACGGCCCAAACTAATTTCACCTTAAATAAAGGAGAAAGAGATGACTTTCATCCATCAGTTTCTGCTGGACTCAAATCCAAGTGCCAGAGTATATTAGTCCATTCACGCTACTCTTATGTTGGATTTGGTGGGGTGCTAAGGACACTGGCTCCTGATGTGCGGGTCTCCTGCAGACCCTGGTAATCCCAAGATTAACTTGCTGCATTCACTGAGGTCAGAGACAGGAAAACCTATGTTACTGTGAAGATAAGTTGTGAGCAACTTTTCTTCAATTTAGTTTAATTTAAAAACAAGTTTCCACGATCCGGCACTAACAGAGAATGCAGGTCAGCGATCGAGCTATAATGTTGTAGCACTAATTCTCCGACCCACATTGCCTGCGAGCATGGCTCCCTGATGGGAGTGCGGGATCAAAATCATCCCTTTAAGAGCTGAGAGCATAACCAACAAACCACGTTACTAAAAGGGGGGGAAAAAAATCCCAACAAACCAGGGTCGGCCAACTATACAGCCAAAACAGTCAGAGTATGGACTGTCGTGGTCTATTTTTGCTCCTGGTCAATGAAAACATCCGAAGTTTAAATGGGATGGTTTTGTGAGTAAATTTGCATGCTGCATCCAGATTATGGCCCCAAGTATTAACATGATACTAATATGACATTGGTATGAGAGAACACTTACGCTACCAAGTTTACCCTGGAGGGGAATCCATATGGAATTTATTCCAGTACCAATGTGGCAGTATAAATGGAGTGGTGATGACTGGTGTTCAAATTACCCTGTTTAGTAAAGCACAGGGAACATTGGAACTTCATCATCATAAATAGATTTATGCTGCTGTTATATTTATGTTTATGATTTAACATCGGCTATAGAACTTGATTCCACATAAGCAAACTTCCTGAGGTCGCAACAGTTGTAACAAGGAATGCCAGCAGAGCTGTGTGCACGATCTCTTTACCGCTGCGTGTTGAACGTTCTAATCATTGCATGGCTTCGCCTATGATTAATTTTATTTTAATGTGTAAAATAAATAAAATAGTAAAGCAGTTTTGGCAGTAAAGAGCACATCTTTGGACATTAGGGTAAGATCAGGACTGGACTTGAATATGATGCCTGCTCCCATCTTTGGTAGCTAAATACAGCAAGAAATTTCACAGCAGATTATTCAAATTACAGGACTGAATTCCCTCAGCCTCCTTACACAGGGAGCCAAGGGGGATGGAGATGTATGGGGTCTGCAGAAGAAGGGCTGGGCACCCATCCGATGGCCCTGTGAAAATGAGGTGCATTCCCACTGATCACGTAAACTCCAGCAGGGTCAGCACTGGAGGGCACTGACGGTCACAATCATGGCACTACTGCCAGAATCATGGCCTGCACGTTTTCGTTGTCTATATTTGTAAAATGATCTTTTATTGTGTTGGGATTCTGAAGAAGCTCGAGTAATCATAAACCACTTCAAAGAACGTTAAGCTTCCCAATGTTATATTGAACTCACATCTACTCAACAGAGCACTTCAAATGTAATGTGACCTGTCAAAGGTGTTGGAAACACACTCATCTGTTATGCGAATATGATGGGCAACTCATTCATCTCAGCAAAATGTTAGGAATGCCTCAGTTTTTTTGCAAAGTATGGGGGATCATAACCTTTGGCTAAAATAGAATTAAGGGCTATTTTTCTTTCTTTGGATTGCAATTTTGCCGAATTGTGCTAGAGCACCGTGACACTACCGTGCATCTGGGAGTCCGAATTAATCATACCTGAAACTCAGTGAAGCTTCCTGCTGTCTTGTACCTATGTGCATTTAATCTTTCCGCAGTTCAGTTGGCTTAGTCAGATGTCTTGTGTGGTTTGAATTATGTTGTAGTAAGCCCTCTAAAATAAATAATATTTTTCATCATTCTTGATAAAATCCACATTTCCTTCAACCACAAAACAGACATTTGCATCTCTGAGTCAGAAGGTTGTAGTTTTCTGGGACTTGAGCACAAAACCTAAGCTGACACTTCAATGGTGTACTGAGGGAGTGCTACATGGTTGAAGATGCCATATTTTGGCAGAAACATTTGGCCGAGGTCCCATCTGCCTGCCCAGGTGGGTATAAAAGAAGAGCAGCAAGTTCTCCCAGTGCCCTGGTAAATATTCCTTCCTCAACTAACACTACCAAAAACAGATTAACTGATCATTAATCTCATCTACCATTTGTGGGGCCTTGTGTGCAAAATGGCTGCCATATTTACCTACATAACAGCGACTACACTTCAAAAGAGATTCATTGGCTGCGAAGCACTTTGGGATGTCCTGAGGGTGCGATGAGATGCTATATAGATGTGTGTTTGTTCTTTCTTTGTCTCATGCTTATCACAAGAATACCCAGCATTTAATTTCCTTTTTCCAGAGGTTGGAGCTACTAGCTGAAGCTCTATCCAGCAGTCCTAGTATAAAGTATTTTACAAAAATGCTGCTGTAAATGTAATAAGTAAAGAAAATTGCCATGCCTTTAACTAAAAAAGCCCAATTTTGGGCCTTAATTGAAGAATGATGCTACTTTAAAAAAAAACAGAACTAATCAGCTTGCAATTTATAGTCACATTAAAAGGTATATGAATATAGTACAAATCGATAATTATACAGTCAAAATAAATGTTCATTTGAAATAATGCAGTTGATAAATTTGGGTTTCTTCATGAATAACTGGACCATTACAGCATCCAGTGAAGTCAGAAGTTTGGTAAGTGTGTATTAACATACATTTGCAGGTAATATTTAACACTTTTTCTGATAAATCCCATCACAGCTGTCCTGTCACTGTAATACCATTGTTTATTAGTTGTACCCTATGTGGAAAATAGGTGAATTTTGAGATCAAAATATTAGGTGAAGTAAGGGAAACATAATTAAAATGGATCCTTCAGTTTCTGCCATGTGCCTATTTCAATTCCAAGATGTAATACCTTTAGTTTTTCCAACATTACTCCTCCCTTGTGTGTAGCCTCTCGCACAACATAACTCATTCTCTGCTAACAGGTGAATGGGTCACAAACCCTTCACTGCTTTCAGTATCTTTACTGATCATTGTACTACCTGACAGCAGACATATGAGATCAGGATGAGACAGGGAGCGCTGTCACTTGCAGCTGGCAACTTGGCAGAGAAAATTATGAAAACTTGTCCTGAACATAGGTAAACGGGCTCGAGTCCCAACTACCGCTGGGTTCCACGACTATCGAGGTTCAAGGCAATGTGTGGATGGGAAAGCCAATTGTACACTCGGAAGTTGGAATCAAGGCATGACAATATTAATGTGCAACTTGTCAAACCTTAGCTGCATCTCATAAACGTATAAATTAGACTGCCCTGGAATACAAAAAAATAGATATGCTTGCAGAACTGTGTGTTGGCGTTATCTCACACTTCTGAGATTGCAAGGCTACCATTACTGTTTGTCTGCAAATGCCCTGACTGATGAGTTTCACCTCACCTTACAAATCCGCAGTGTGGTAAAAGGTCTCCATCTGAGGAATCACACAGAAGAGAGCAACCAGAATGATTGGGGGGATGGAGGGATTGGATTATGAAGAGCGATTATGTAAATTGGGCCTGTTCTCACTAGAAAAGACAGTACAAGACAGTAGAACCAGAGGACATGGCCTGCGCTTGAAGGGGAATAAATTTAAAACTGATCTGCGGAAACAATATTTTAGTGAGTGAGTGGTCAATCTATGGAACAGACTCCCTAGGGAGATGGTGGAAGCAATTAGTATTGATCCATTCAAATTCAAATTTGATACATTTCTTTCAGAAAGTAACATTTTGGGATACAGTATATGAGTAACTTGAGACATGACATGTGGTAAGTGGGAGGAACAGGTGACTTTGGACCTATAGTTCCCAAAGCTCTCCACCACTGGGGGTTTTCCTCACGTCATGTCTGGGTCTATTGTAGACTAATTGATAGAGATTGATTGCAATGATTAGTCAACGATTCCATTATCATTGTATCATGCAACTACCCGGATGGTAGAACTCGATAGACCTTGGGTATTTTCACCTAGCAATTCCTATGTTACACACACTTTGAAATATGGAGCCCTAGCTCAGAAACAGTTCAACTCCGAACAAGCATTACTTAAAATGCTCAAGGTGACCAGGTTGATAATGTGAGGGTGACTTCATTGAGATGTAAAAATGCAAGGGTGATAGTGGAGCTAAATGCCAGGTGCCAGGAATAGTTGAAAGGTTCAAATGCAATGTTATACATACATTTGTAAGAAAAGTAAACCGCATAGAATAAGCATCATCCTGTGTAAAGTAAGGATAAAAATTTGAGATTGATGTAAATTATATTATTTACTGGTTAATTCTAAAAAAAAACTAAGTGAGGGATATGGCAAATTTGGTTATAACATAAACCACAGTGAAAATTACACTAATTTGAGATGCATTGCTAGAACAAGTGTAAAAACAACACATGGATAGAGAGGAAGTATTTGGTGATGGGGTTATTGATAAATTCAGATTGGAATTAACTGTGAAAGAACAACAAGCTACTTAAAGCACTAAAAGCCCCAAAACAGCAGCAGTGTTGGACCAGTAAATATTTGATGCTATCAACAGATAAAGTAGCCGACCCCTTTCAGCCTTGATAAATCCATGGAACAGTCAGGTAGAGTTGAAAACGAACCCAAATCCTAATCCAAGCGCTCTGGTATTTGCAGATTTGATCAAATTAAGAAAATCCAGGAGCAAAATACTGCGGACTCTGGAAATCTGAAATAAAAACAGAAAATCCTGGAAAAACTCAGCAGATCAAGCAGTAACCATTTATATCTCCTCTTTTCCCATCTTTTGTTTCTATTCTTGTCTCATCGTTCGCCTCCTTTGCCTCGCAACATCATCACTTTTATCATTTAACCACTCCTACCCTCCACCCTATCACAGACCTTTCCCTTTTGTTCCTTCCCTTCCCGCACCCACCCCTCCAACCCCCAGCCCCTCCTATTTCCTGGCTCTGTATTTGCTTAAAAGCTGTTCATCTCTAACATCTTCCAGTTCTGATGAAATGTCATTGACCTGAATCGTTAACTGTGTTTCTCTCTCCACAGTTGCTGCCTGACCTGCTGAGTGTTTCTGTTTTTATTTAAGAAAATACAAGATTTTCTGGTTCAACTTTCAATTTTTTTCTTTGACGAAACCAATAACAAATGTAACTGCACATGTACATCACTACATGAAGTCCTGATCCTGTGGAATAACACTTTTAAGGATTCTGAATATTTTCAAATTGTTTTCAAGAATGTAATTTTGTGTGTCTAAACACCTCTACATTCACCTTATTTTTTTTGGCTTGAATCTTTTAAAAATAGTGCAGTGGATCAATTCACGACTAGGAAATTCAAATCTAAGTTGATTCATTCATCCTCATGCCCAGTGTGAAGCTCTCAAGCCTGATACTTAATGCATGTTGATCTGATTTTCGCTGTATCCGTGCTGCTTACCCAAAAACAAAATGCAGAAAATTATGATTTGTGAAACTTCGGTTAAACATCCTTAAGCTGTCTTTGCAATCAACTAAGTGAATTAAACACACAACTCATGGACATCTGTGTAATGTCAGAGTGTTTACAATTAACTGGAAATAATTTGTAATTTTGTGGACAAACGGGCAATTATTTCTATGGAAAACTATAAGAAAATATTTGAATCAGCCTGCCTGGACTTTAGTTCTACATCCAAGTTAACATTTGTCCTCACAGACACATGAAGCTAGCTGCGTTCTCACAGCTCTAATATATTTAACTTGTTTTACATATAAAAAGAAAAAGAGAAGAAAAATATATCAAGTAATGCTGTTAAATTTGTTGGGGCCAGTAGAGAGATGATGCCAGATATTGTGCAGTTTGAGTACAGCAGCCACCTTTACTGTACAGACCAGGAATTTTGCAGATTTGATCTCCGGCTTGTGCTAAGGTAGCTGTCCTCAGCCAGGCAGGCAGTTGGAACCCTATAATTGGCCTGAGTATGGCTGAGTTCGTGAGGGGCGGTGGGGGATAATCAACCATGGTTCTCACTCCTGATCAGTATCCAGTAGTCCCCGATGGAAATGTGCACGGGTGGCTATTTATTGGGTGAGAATGAAATCAGACTTTGATGTGATGCCCTCGCACATTTAAATGGCCTGCTGACACTCATTGTCAACGCTCAAATATGGTCAATGGACATTTGGACAAAATATTGGAGAAATTTCTCTTTTAAAAATGGCTTACCTCACAAAATTTCAACTAGGTTCACTTTTGAAATCCTTATAAACAAGACATTAGCCTTCGCTCTTGATACTTCACTTCAATCAATCCTCTGAACGATTTCTTCAACGCACGACTCAAACTGGAAAAACTAAGTGAAGGATGGGACAATATTTTTGCTTGTTCTCTCACTTTCTATAATGATGGTTCATCTGGCATTAATTAAACTTTTGGGTAAGAGAAGAAACTTCATTCAGAAGCTGAAGATTAAACACGACAACGGAGATTTTCCTGGGTCTGCACCCAAGTGTGTTGGGTCATCTGGGCATAGCAAACATCAGTAAATCGGGTCGGTTGGAGCACACACCTGTAAAAGTTAATGGAGGAAATATCCAGCAGGCTCCTTTTCAGATCACTTGTTCCATCCTGCCTGATTTTCCTGTGCTCAACTGATCCAGTGCATCTGGGCACCGAAACAGGAATATCTCCCCTAAAATATTTACAAGTGGGGTATGCTTCAAAGGGTTCCAATAAATTGGACACCATTTCCCCCTCTAATTGGTGCTGCCCATTCTCCAACACAAACTTAACAAAGATGCATTTATCTTTATATTTTTCTGATTGTAATTTTACCTCCACAATTTCAGCTGCAGTTTCTTTATTCCTTGGTATTTAACGGTTCCTCTTCTGCTCAGATCGCTTAGGGCACCTTTCCCTGGCAACCAGTAGGTGCATGAGAATGAGCCAGGATGAGCAAGCCTCTAATTTTCACCACCACCCTCTGAATGGCAAAGCTCAGATTGGGTGTTAAATCACAGCTGTAAGTTAGTGACCTGTTATTCTGTGAGTCTGACATGATAAATTGATGCTCTAACGTGCTGTGTCATTGTAACACCCTTAAAGCCACCATTTAATCTATTTGTTTTTAACATAAGTAGGAACTGCACTCCCTGCTTCAGTGACCATTCTATGATAGAAGAATTAAATAATGATAAACGATAAGATCACCTTGTGTCCCATTCCAATGCTGTACAAAAAAAAGGGCAAATTTTCCCCTCCTTGCACTCGGGTGCAAAAGATCCCTTGGGCATAGCACTTCAAGGAAAATTAGGTGGAGAAGATTGCACGCTGTCATGGAGCCAGTCTAATACTCCATCCAGTTAAAGTAACGGACCGAAAATCGGGCAAGCTCCGTTAAGGGCATGCGATTCTTCACAACTGATTTTCCTCTACATGCTGCATCCTGAGGATCCTTCATACATAGGTGCAATAAAAGGAAAATCTGCCCTGTATTTTGGTCCCCAAACATTGTTAAAATGTAATTTGATGCTCCTCACTCACCTTGGGTAGGAGTCTTATATATTATAAGTGATAGCACCCGCAGCTCTGAGTCAGAAGGTTGTGGGTTCAAGACCCACTCCAGAGACTTGAACACGTTATATGTGGGCTGACACTTCAGTGCAGTACTGAGGGAGTGCTGCACTGTTGCAGGTGCCGTCCTTCGAATGAGTCTGCCCTCTCAGGTGGATGTAAAAGATCCTATAGCACTATTCAAAGTAGAGCAGGGGAGTTCTCCCTGGTGTCCTGGCCAATATTTATCCCTCAACTTGCTGTTTATGGAACCTTGCTGTGCACAAATTGGCTGCCGTGTCTCCTATATTACAACAGCGACTACACTTCAAAAAGTACTTTATTGGCTGTAAATTGCTTTGGGACAGCCTAAGCTTGTGAAAGGCGCTATATAAATGTATTTTATTTTCTTTCTTACATATTGTTTTAATATATTTTCCACATTGTGCCAGGTTAAGGACTTTCAATTGTTCTCTCGTCCGTTACATATTAAAAGGGAAGAAGTGTTTGTTGAGATACAAACACAATTATTTTGATCCCATCTCCTTTACGTGTCCTCTCCATAGTACCATGACTAGCTTCCAGGCATCAGGGCATTTAGAAGAGGGAAAGTGCCACAACCATAGTTGCTGCAACATACCCTCTATTTGGAGCAGTGACACTAGGCAAAACATACTTGTGGCACGGCAAAGGACAGCAACTCTTTGGTGAGTTCTAATGATTTGTAATGAAAAAACCATGGAGCCCTGAAGCTTTAAGTTGCATGTGTCAAAATAGTCACAGAAAAATGTTATTAAAAACTTTAGAGAGCAAGCTGTAAGTGGTTGACACATTTAATGTGGCTTTTATCTGTTTCCAGATGTGACATGATCTGGAAACATCCCACCATGGGAAAAAACTGACACTCCAGCTGTTCTACTCATGGGAGTCTCCTGTTTACTTAAACATAGTCCATCACACCCATCGTCTCACTCACTTCAGGCACTGATTTTTTTGATGAAAAAATAGAATGTAGCCCCTTTCTACGCGTCTCTGTGTAACAAAAATAATTCCAACTGTTTTCATTTCAAAATCTCTCTTTTTTTCAAGATAAATGGTCTGTCCTTATTCTTACTGATATGTGACTCAATACCTTGTAACAAGCTGAGACTGAGGCAAAGACTGTTTTGTTTATCTCGGGGCACCATTAAATTGCTGATTTTTCTGGATGTCCTAACTTACGTTCCTCAGAATAAATGGATCAGCTTTATTGCAGGGTAGTTTTACCTTGCTTCGGCAAATCAAGTGCTGAAATACATTTCAAAGGTATTCAAGTATAGGGCAAGTCTCCACTGCCGGTGCAAAGCCTCACAAGGCTACAGGGATGGGGCTACAGTGTTGCAGCCATATCTCCGATCAGCTTTCGTGTGCAGAGAGGCTCCCCGCTAGCAGTGCAGCTTCCCAATTTCTGCCGTTATAAATCAAAACAGATTCACCTCCCCCATCTGCTTATAATGAACTGAGGCAAAACCATAATAGCAACAGTTGTAAATCATATCTTCTTGGAAAGAGTGGACCGATGGCTAAATGGTATTTTTCAAGCTCTTTTTACATAGAATTACCATAGAATGTACAGCACAGAATCAGGCCATTCAGCCCAACAGGTCCGCGCCGGTGTTTATGCTCCTCCCTCCCTATTTCATCTAACCCTGTCAGCATATCCTTCTATTCCTTTCTCCATCATGTATTTATCTAGCTCCCCCTTAAATGCATCTATACTAGTCGCCTCAACTACTCCTTGTGGTAGCGAGTTCCACATTCTAACCACTCTCTGGGTAATGAAGTTTCTCCTGAATACCCTATTGGATTTATTAGTGACTATCTTATATTTATGGCCCCTAGTTCTGGTCACCCCCACAAGTGGAAACATCTTCTCTACATCTACCCTATCAAACCCTTTTCATAATCTTAAAGACCCTCTATCAGGTCACCCCTCAGCTTTCTCTTTTCTAGAGAAAAGAGCCCCAGCCTGTTCAATCTTTCCTGATAGGTGTAATCTCTCAGTTCTGGCATCATCCGAGTAAATCTTTTTGCACCTTCTCCAGTGCCTCTATATCCTTTTTATAATATGGAGACCAGAACAGTTCACAGTACTCCATGTGGTCTAACCAAGGTCTTTGTAACTATGTCAAGAGACAAGGCAGTTGTTCTTACTTATTCCCCTTGTTAGGCCATATTTTCCACTATGAATCAGTTTTTGTGAAAAAGTAGACTTGAGTGACTGAGGCCAGCAGAAACAAGTAATAGACTATTACTACAACTAATGATAGACTATTACTACAACTAATGATAAACTATTACTACAACTAATAATGGACTATCACTACGACTAATAATAGACTATAACTAAAACTCCTAGCCTTGTTCCAACAGTAAATCATATTTACAAAAGTTAGCCCTCTAAAATTTGCTCATTAATGACTGTTAAGGCCTTGTCAGAAACTCTTGCAGAATTGCACACTGCAGGGCGAAAAAAACAATTGAGCCAGCAACTCCCAAATTTTTGAGTTGGCCAAGATTTCTTAGGTTTTTTTTCTCTTTTAATTTTTTATTGTGCACATTAAGGTGATGGATGTTAGTGCTACAATTCAGGCATCAAGTGTCAGCATCAACCGCTACCAGGTCAGGTGGAGCACAACCAGATATAGAGTAAAACTCACTTTACTCTCCCCAACAACATGCCTCAACCCCAACCTCAGTAGCGCACCACCACCACTATGGTGTCTGTGAGTCAGATTAACAATTAGTGCAGAATTGTAGACGGTTGGTGTTGTACACGCTTACCGGCCAGGAACTAGATTGAGGCTGTTCCAACACATGCAGGAGGGCAGCTTTCTAAATTTCTCCACAGGAGTAACCAAAGTGAATAGTACAATGCAGTCTTAACTCACATGTCGCAGAATTGATGCTAAAACAAATGTAAAGTTAATTGAATAAGATACATCAATTCGAGGTTGACACAGAACTCTTACTGCTCACGTGTGAGTTTACATCAGCTACTGTTCGCTATTCAGTTCTCATGACTTCCATTCAAACTATGGGGGTTAAATTGGGCTTGGTTGGTAGTGCAAAATGAGCAATAGTGAATCATCAGCCCATTGACTTCAATGGGGGAGAAAAATCAGGAGAGGTGTAAAACAGGCTGCCAATTCATTTTCGGCCGTTTCTCGCTGTCGCCAAGCACCAATTTCAACCCCATCTCTCTGTGCTGTAACACTGCAAAATTTCATTTGGTAGAACTTGAGAAAATGTTACACATAATTGAAAGCAGCTCTTTTTAAATGAATGTGTTCTTTGTAGGATAGAAATAATTCAGTTACCTGTTTGAATAAGAAACAAATTCCATTTTTAAATTAACGAAATAATATTGTTTAAAACGGATAAACTCAGCGTGTGTAATTTGTTTGAATTTTTGGCCAAAGATAAAAATTTATTCTTCTTTGGCTTTGTTTATTCGTAGACTTGAATTATTCTTTTAACCAAATCAAGCTGAATCTGACAGTTGCTGAAATTTAGTTGCAGATAGTCAAGTCATTGGATTAAGAACATCGGGACCAATTTTCATCTGCCCTGTTCCCAAATAGCACCCAACAAATAGGCGCATTGCAGAGTCATAATAAGTAAATCAATGTCAAATACTGTAAGTAGACAGTTTAAAGCTTCTGACAGCTGTCACTTAAGTAAAAGAAGCATAAACACATATAGATGTAATTTTAGTGCATTCATATTAACAATAAATGATTCCCTAAAATCTGAGACTACTGATAGGTATATTTGCCAGCCAATGTACCATATATGTCGATCACATATAAGTGGTGATTGATTAGAGCCTTGATACAGTAGAAACCAGACTTTACTAAGAATATTAAAGACACGGTGGATAAATTGGGATTTTCTCTACTTAGTTCTGCCACTCAGAAAGGCTTTGCACAGTCTGCAACTGCGTGAATGAAAACTCACCATTAATACCAATTAAATGGCAATGTAGTGGGTTGAGAACTGTGAAGGGAGCTTTATTACTGGTGCATTGTCATTAGCTGCTTTACTTTCATTACTATTAAATGATTCAGATTGCAGAGAATTTTAAGCCGCCGAATCATCCGTACCTGCCATCTTGATTTAAGTTTGTTATTGTGACAAATTGGATTTGGCCTGGGCTGCCTGAACTGAATTTTTTTTAACTTACAATATTTCAATACCATTAGTGTCCGTTCAAAAAGAGTTAAATCTATCCATCTATCCATGGTTACTCAGGATGGGATGTGGTAGCCCATCTTAGATGTAAGAGCAATTACACTGCTTACTCCTAGCAAGTTGCTGAAACAATGGGAAGATATCAGGAGATCAGTTAGCTGAAATGGTCACACAGTCGATTAGCATCTCTGGTCATCAGTAAAGTTTGTCTCCTTTGTCTTTACGCAATACTGGGGAGGTATCCACAGTGGGGAATTTAAATTCAATTACTTAAATACAAACCTGGAATTAAAAAAACTAGTGTCAGTAATTGTGGCCATGAAACTATGTGGTTGGTTCTTAATTGCCCTCTGAAATGGCCCAGCAAGCCACTGAGTTGTACAATCTCACTATGAAAAGTCATAATAAGAATAAAAACGGAAGGACCTGGCATCGGACCACAAGGCACCGGACACAACAAAGGCAAACCAAGCCCATTCGACCCTGCAAAGTCCTCCTCACTAACATCTGGGAACTTACACCAAAATTGGGACAGCTGTCCCACAGACTAGTCAAGCAACAGCCTGACATAGCCATGCTCACAGAATCATACCTTTCAGCCAACGTCCCAGACTCTTCCATCACCATCCCTGGGTATGTCCTGTCCCACCGGCAGGACAGACCCACCAGAGGTGGCGGTACAGTGATATACAGTCAGGAGGGAGTGGCCCTGGGAGTTCTCAACATTGACTCTGGACCCCATGAAATCTCATGGCATCAGGTCAAACATGGGCAGGGAAACCTCCTGCTGATTACCACCTACCGCCCTCCCTCAGCTGATGAATCAGTACTCCTCCATGTTAAGCACCACTTGGAGGAAGCATTGAGGGTAGTAAGGGCACAGAATGTACTCTGGGTGGGGGACTTCAATGTCCACCACCAAGAGTGGCTTGGTAACACCACTGACCGAGCTGGCCGAGTCCTGAAGGACATAGTTGCCAGACTGGGCCTGCGGTAGGTGGTGAGTGAACCAACACAAGGGAAAAACCTACTTGACCTCGTCCTCACCAATCTACCTATCGCAGATGTATCTGTCCATGACAGTATTGGTAGGAGTGACCACCGCACAGTCCTTGTGGAGATGAAGTCCCGTCTTCACACTGAGGACACCATCCAACATGTTGTGTGGCACTACCACCATGCTAAATGGGATAGATTCAGAACAAATCTAGCAGCTCAAAACTGGGCATCCATGAGGCGCTGTGGGCCATCAGCAGCAGCAGAATTCTATTCCACCACAATCTGTAACCTCATGGCCCAGCATATTCATCACACTACCATTACCAACAAGCCAGGGGATCAACCCTGGTTCAATGAGGAGTGTGGAAGAGCATGCCAGGAGCAGCACCAGGCGTACCTAAAAATGGGGTGCCAACCTGGTGAAGCGACAACACTGGAGTACATGCATGCTAAACAGCGAAAGCAACATGCTATAGACAGAGCTAAGCGATTCCACAACCAATAGATCAGATCAAAGCTCTGCAGTCCTGCCACATCCAGTCATGAATGGTGGTGGACAATTAAACAACTAACGGGAGGAGGAGGCTCTGTAAACATCCCCATCCTCAATGATGGCGGAGTCCAGCACGTGAGTGCAAAAGACAAGGCTGAAGCGTTTGCAACCATCTTCAGCCATAAGTGCCGAGTGGATGATCCATCTCGGCCTCCTCCTGATATCCCCACCATCACAGAAGCCAGTCTTCAGCCAATTCGACACACTCCACGTGATATCAAGAAACGGCTAAGTGCACTGGATACAAAAAAGGCTATGGGCCCCGACAACATCCCGGCTGTAGTGCTGGAGACTTGTGTTCCAGAACTAGCCGCGCCTCGAGCCAAGCTGTTCCAGTACAGCTACAACACTGGCATCTACCCGACAATGTGGAAAATTGCCCAGGTGTGCCCTGTCCACAAAAAGCAGGACAAGTCCAATCCGGCCAATTACTGCCCCATCAGTCTACTCTTAATCATCAGCAAAGTGATGGAAGGTGTCGTCGACAGTGCTATCAAGCGGCACTTACTCACCAATAACCTGCTCACCGATGCTCAGTTTGGGTTCTGCCAGGACCACTCTGCTCCAGACCTCATTACAGCCTTGGTCCAAACATGGACAAAAGAGCTGAATTCCAGAGGTGAGGTGACAGTGACTGCCCTTGACATCAAGGCAGCATTTGACCGAGTGTGGCACCAAGGAGCCCTAGTAAAATTGAAGTCAATGGGAATCAGGGAGAAAGCTCTCCAGTGGCTGGAGTCGTACCTAGCACAAAGGAAGATGGTAGTGGTTGTTGGAGGCTAATCATCTCAGCCTCAGGATATTGCTGCAGGAGTTCCTCAGGGCAGTGTCCTCGGCCCAACCATCTTCAGCTGCTTCATCAATGACCTTCCCTCCATCATAAGGTCAGAAATGGGGATGTCCGCTGATGATTGCACAGTGTTCAGTTCCATTCGTAACCCCTCAGATAATGAAGCAGTCCGTGCCTGCATGCAGCAAGAATTGGACAACATCCAGGCTTGGGCTCATAAGTAGCAAGTAACATTTGCGCCAGACAAGTGCCAGGCAATGACTATCTCCAACAAGAGAGAGTCTAACCATCTCCCCTTGACATTCAACGGCTTTACAATCGCCGAATCCTCTACTATTAACATCCTGGGGGTCACCATTGACCAGAAACTTAACTGGACCAGCCAATAAATACTGTGGCTACAAGAGCAGGTCAGAGGCTGGGTATTCTGCGGCGAGTGACTCACCTCCTGACTCCCCAAAGCCTTTCCACCATCTATAAGGCACAAATCAGGAATGTGATAGAATACTTTCCACTTGCCTGGATGAGTGCAGCTCCAACAATACTCAAGAAGCTCGACACCATCCAGGACAAAGCAGCCTCACCAGTGTTTTATAAAGGTTTAGCATAACTTCCTTGCCTTGTACTCGATAGCACTGTTAATAAAGCCCAGGATCCCATATGCTTTTTTAACAGCCTTCTCAGCTTGTCCTGCCACCTTCAAAGATTTGTGTACATACACCCCTAGGTCTCTCTGTTCCTGCACCCCCTTTAGAATTGTACCATTTAATTTATATTGCCTCTCCTCATTCTTCCTACCAAAATGTATCACTTCACATTTCTCTGCGTTAAATTTCATCTGCCATGTGTCTATGTCACCAGTCAGTCTATGTCCTCCTGAAGTCAATTACTGTCCTCCGCATTGTTTACTACATTTCTGAGTTTCGTGTCATCTGCAAACTTTTAAATTATACCCTCTATACCCAAGTCCAGGTTATTAACATATATCAAAATGTTGTTATTATTTTTCATAGTGGAGGTGTGTTGGGAAATTGATTTTTCTCACTGTGAAAACTGTGAACTGTTAATTCATGCATTTTATGGTTGAAGCTGTGTCATATCTTGGAAAAGTATTATTTCAGTCTGCCTTCTGAAAAGCAAGGCGAATTCACATGGTGGCAATTATCATATTTCAGTAGCCATCAATAAGGACTAAGGTTTCTCTGTTATAATTCCTGGATCATGCTAACATTCAACTAGATATTGAGCTGTAAAAGATGCACCCCAGAATGTAGATGCAAAGTCCACTGATGAAGATAATTAATCATTCAGTCAGGAAAAGAGAAAAATCTCCCCCAAATCTCCCTAACTATTGGCTTAACAGTATCATGAGTCAAGGTGAATCGACAGTTTACCTGTCATCTCAGTTTGATGAAAGGTGCAAAAAGGGACATAGATGTGAATGGGAGATGTCAAACCGTAAAATACAAAAATAGGGAAACAGCTATATTAAAAAGAGTTGATAAAGACATCCTCTACACTATTCCACTGAATAAAATTTTAAAAAGTGTTCAAATGTATAAACTAGATTTTTAAAACATCCAGGTATTCACCTCCTTCTTTGATAGCTCTTTCATTTGCCTTCCCAGACACCATTGACAACTACAGATATGGTCATAATTCCCCAAAATGTATAACATATATTAGTTATAATTGCAAAAATCACATCAGTAATCTGCATTATGCCCAGCACAAGGACTTTGCATCTACAGTTTACTCCTCTTGATTCAAAATTGTTTAATTACATTTTCTGACAATTCAAAATTTCTTCTCACTTCTCAGTGTTCTTTACATTGCTCATTTCAATTTATTGCAAGATTCAAATTTTTAGTGCAAAAACAGACCTTGAGTTATCGGGAGTAGGCTGTGTCGAGCATCGAATAAATTTTAACCACCAAGAACGGGTGGGTTGGGGGCGGGAGGGGAGTAAAAATCCTCCGTTTTCAGAGCATCTTGGCTCCAAGACTCCTACTTCTGGGTTTAATCCAAATAGGTTTGTATGGGTGTGGAGAGCAGATACCAGGAAGTCCCACCCTCGCTTAAAGCTGGCAGGCTGATACTTAAAAGGGCAATGTACCTCATTGAGATACTTGAGGGACTTAATATTTTGTGTATTAGAACAATAAAATAAATTTACCTTATGTGTTTGGGTTTCCCATTGCTTCCCATTCACGTCAGGTGAAAGCAGCCGGATCCATGAGGTGAGTGCCCTTATTGCACTGCTTGTGGGCCCGGAGGAGCAGTAGTGCTTCATCCAGGCCCAACAAGCTCACCAGGCTGACAGGACCCCCTCAATCGACTGCCCCCCCCCACCGATGATGTGCCCCCCCACCCTGATAGTGGGCCCCCTCCCCCGACCAATGGTGGACCCCCACCTAACTTCGACTCTTCACCTGACCTCCAGTGACCTCCGATCTTCTTCCTCAGCCCCCCGATCTTCCCAGCCCCCCTGATCTCTTCCTCAGCCTCCCCCGATCTCTTCCTCGCCCCTCAATCTTCTTCCTGGCCCCCCAATCTCTTCCTCGGCCCCCTTGATCTTCTTCCCGGCCCCCTGATCCCTTCCCCGGCCCCCTGATCTTCTCCCTGGCCCATGATCCCTCCCTCCCTCCCTCTGATCCCCGGTTGCAGCCTGCTCAGCAGGCCTTCCTGCCCGACAGCCAGCCAGCCTGTCAATCAGGCTGGATGACAGGTGCAAAACCCAGAAGTGCAATTGATTGGCCTCATTAAGGTCGCGATCGATCGTGACCCGCCCACTTTCCTTCCGAGTTTTGCACCCGGAAATCATCCCCGCTGTTCCCTTCCCGGCTCGTAGTTAAACTTTATCCCCATGTCACTAAAGAAAGAAAGACTTTCATTTTAGATAATGCATCATCATATTCTCAGGACATCCCAAAGTGTCTCACAGCCAACTGTTGTTATGTAGGAAAACACAGCAGCCTACTTACACACAACAGGTGCCAAAAACAGCAATGAGATGAATGTCTAGTTACTCTGTTTTGGTGGGGTTGGCTGAGGCAGCATTGCTGGCTACGATACCGGGAGAATTCCTCACTACTCTTTGATAGGTGCCATGGGATCTTTTGTGTCCAACTGAACGGGCAGTCAAGGCCTCAATTCAACATTTCATCCAAAAGGCAACATCTCAGACAATGGTCAGCACTTTATGAAGTATCACCTTAGATTTTGGAGGTAATTTGAACAATGGTTGATACTGTAAAATGGTCAATATTAAATCGGCCATCCATTATACACCCCGCCAGATTTTTCCTTCCATTGACTCCCATGGATAGGAAAACCGGGTGTTGTATATAACGGGCCGCTAATTTGATATCACCCGTTTTACATCATCGCCCAAAGTTAAAATGGCCCCCTATGTGTTTTAAATTTAGCAGAAGGACTTAAACTTACAACCTTCTGAGTCAGAGGCAAGATTGCTACCACTCAGCCAAACTGACAGTAAAGGGCAGAGTTAGTCTGTGTAATACATAACATTGTGCTGCCATATGTTGTACTAACATGTTGTGCCAAAGAATGATAGGATGTGGTATGGCATGACTTAGGTCTGTCATTTATCAGCAGATTCAGACCATTGAAAGCCTGAGATTTGTTCCAGAGACTAGTTTATTTTCATTGAAATAAATGGAGCTGCGGTATTTTTTTTAATGTGAAACGTACAGAATCAGTTGACTGTCACTGGAAATAAACAAGGCTTGGCCAGTCTAGACACATGTCTGCCTGCTACCTTATTGAGCTGCTTTTATATTTGGTGTAGTAGTGTGCTGGAACCACCGACTCCTGACATATTTTATCAGGTCTTCCTGGCTACCAGCCTTAATCAATTTGGCAAGCTCACTTAGTGAGTTGCTGCCATTGCATCAGGGACATGTACAGAATGAAAAATACCTTTATAAAAAGGGATGCAAATCCATATATATATATATATATATATGTATATATATATATAGTTACACATAGACTCAGCCTTATCACTGGAAGAATGAAGGAGGAAGTTAGAAGATATTTTTTCACCCAGAAGATTATTACAATGTAAAACCCTTTACTGCAAGTGAGTATTAAAACAGACACTGTAACATCATTTAAACAGGAATAGGATAAGTAATGGAAAAGGAAGAGTATAAAGAAAGATAGACTTGCATTTACATAGCACCTTTCACAACCTCAGGGTGTCCCAAAGCGCTTTACAGCCAATGAAGTATCTTTGAAGTATAGTCACTGTTGTAATGTAGGATACACGGCAGCCAATTTGCACACAGAAAGCTCCCACAAACAGCAATGTGATATTGACCAGATAATCTGTTTTAGTGATGTTAGTTAATGGGTAAATATTGGCCAGGGCACCAGGGAGAACACCCCTGCTCTTCTTCGAAATAGTGCCATGGGATCTTTTACATCCCACCTGAGAGGGCAGACAGGGCCTGGGTTAAAAGGACATATGGCAAATGGGAGGAAATGAGATTAAAGTAGGTAGCTCCTGTCGAAGAGCTAGCATTGGCACAGACACAGGCACGATGGGCCGAACAGCCTTTTTCTGTGCTGTAATTTCCATGACTATGAAAAAAGTTTAATCCATTGATAGATTCAAACCATTTTTATTTAAGTAAAGCAGTGAATTCCCATTAAAAGCAAACTATTCTGCTGAAAAGTTTATATTTTCAGCTACAGCAGATCCAAATCAACAATGGTGACCCTCTATCCCTTTCTCCTGCAGTCTCCACCATTAATCACCCATTTGTCCCCCACATAACAAAAGCTTCAGAACACGTTAAAAAAATATTCATTAAAGGTGGGGATGTAGTGATGTGCCATTTTATATCGTTATTCTTGAAATGTCTTCTCAGTGAGGTATCTGTCAGCAACCAGCAAGGTTTCCTATGTTTCTTTTCCACATCACGAAATAAAAGCCAATATGGTGCCAACTCAAGTCAGTCTCATAAATATAATGATGTTTGCAGATAACAGTGATAGAAAACAGTGTCCACAGAGAATAGCACCAAAGCTAACAAAGCGTTTCAACTAATCCCAGTTTTGTTTTCGGTTGAGTTTCTCAAAGCAGAAAGAAAAGAGAAAGTTTTCTCGGCTCCTTCAGGGAGCTGATGGGACGTGGCAAGGTTGGCGGTGTGGGTGGGGGTTCTAGGCAAACCCCACCCTCTTGAGGAGGGGGCATCAGAGAGATTTGCCCACAGTGACGTTTGTTTCCACCTGCTGCCCTCCTGCTGACCCCACAAGGCTAACATTGGAGAGCACTAGTTGGTGCAATCCTGGCATAACCATCGGGATCATGACCCAAGGAATTTTGGAGCCAATTGTTTCTAAAATAAAAGTCCATTTTTTTCTGCATCTGCATTTTATGATGCGCAGGCATTAATTATTGAAATTATGAAAGTTTTGAATGAATTTCCATCACCAACAAAGCAAATCTCAGAACTCAAGCCATGGTCCCAGCCCCTATCTGGTTGTGGACTCAGGCAATGGTGGAAATCCTATTTACATTCGTAGTTTGTTGGGGCATTTTGTGCAGCATCAAACCACTTAGGGGAGTGATTCTACAATATAAATACACAATAAAACAGGGTAGGTTTAAATCCAGCGCACACTGATGCATTGAAAATCTTCTCTTTGTAATAGCTGCAAGCGTCCTACATGAAATGAGATTAGACAATTCCAATCCGGTCCCCCAGTGAGTGTGGGCCAAAAGCACAAAACCGCTCCTAAATTGGCACTAAATTGGCAATCTCATTCAGAGAGTGACTGGCTGGTGTGGGAATTGAATAAATGTCACATTGGTATCGCAGGGGGGTACTTTCCAGAGGTTGGGGCTGAGATAGATTGTTAGGATGGGGGTAGAGGGAGCTTTACTCTGTATCTAGCCTTGTTGTGCCTTGCCCTGGGAATCTGAAATGTAAACTGTTCCACACACCAGCATGAAAAAGGTGCTTTTATATTGCACGAACCACTGGGCTCCTGAAGGCAGGTTGCACGCAGTCCAGCAGCTACCCAAGAGCAAAACTGCCAGATCTCGTTAAGACCTGCCACAGGGAAGACTCTTTTTTTAAGCAGGTCTTCTGGGCGAGTCCTAGCGAGCCCTGGAAGGTTTTACATTTGGCTCGCAGCTGGTGAAGCAAGACTCCTGCTGTGGGACCCTGGTGGCACTCCCACGATAGAAAAGCAACTGAACATTGGCCCAGAAATTGCTCGGAGTGGTGAACCAACAATGCTCGCCGCTCCATAGATTTATACTAACCCACTAATTGACTGGGTGCAATTCCTCGAATAGGAAGCGGGGAAGAGCCCAGCGTTAGATCAAGTGAAGCTAGAAGCCTGGGAGAAGCGAGAAGATCGATCTCGCCCCTTAATCAATCAGATTACAGCATTTTTGACAAGCTGCGAAGAGTTTCTGCAGGCTTGGAACGTTAAACCAGAAAGTGAAAGGTACAACATTAAAATCATTGTAAAACAGTTATAGACAACAAAAAAAAATGGCAAGAAATAATCGAATTAAATAAAAGGGAAAAGTTTAAAAAAAACATTTTTTAATTTCAATTTTTTTTAATGACCAAAAGCTATTAAAATAAGGAGTAATGAGACTCCACATTTTTAAAAGTTAATTTTTAGTTGCTTGGCAGTCATTAAGATTAACAGTGCTGTTGAAACTTAGTTTAGGCCTGGTATTTTTAAGCATGCCTGTTTTGTGGCGATATTAGTTACTTTCCAGCTGGGCAGGTGAGCAAGTTTGCGCTTTTTCAATGATTTCTCTGATTGCAGCGTGGGATGGCCCTTTAATTCAAAGCTGTCACATCGCCGGCGATCCAGTTGGAGCAAGTTCCGGATTTCCGCGTTTCACTGCGCATGTGTGCTCTTCGATTTTGCCACTAACAACGGTGAGCGCTGTTGAGCTCTCCGTTCTTTTCCAAGCAATTTCTGCCTCATTGTTTGCCTTGAGCACCACAGATGATGGCATATTAAACAGCCTCTATGGGGAGGGTGGGAGTTAGTTCTGTTTGAGCTTCGTGATGTTAATGCTCACAAAATCACATGCGAATTGCTCAAAAGGTGGCTGCATTGAGGAGGTATTTGCTTTTGGAAATGGAAAACAATATTTCCTGGTTAAAACATTGTTTGTCTTTTGTTTTCCTCTCGGGACAGCAGTGGATTATATAAAATCCTTCGCTCTGTCTTTTTGGGGCCATTTTCCTGGAGTTTTCTATTAAGGAGAAACAGCGACATAAATCACTGGTCAATTTACTGACTGAGTTTGCATATCACTGTCATAGGCTTGTTGAAGTCGAAGTGTATCACATGGGGAGTAATCGATGACTCTGACTGTGTTGCAAGGTTGGAAGACACTCAAGGGTTTGCATTCAAATAGTATTTTTTTAATTCACTCTCAGGGTGAGGGCGTTTCTGGCAAGGCCGGCATTTGTTGCCCATCCCTAATTGCCCTGAGAAATTGGCGATACCACTGAATGGTTTGCCAGGCCACTTCAGAAGGCATGATGTGGAGATGCCGGTGATGGACTGGGATTGACAATTGTAAACAATTTTACAACACCAAGTTATAGTCCAACAAATTTATTTTAAATTCCACAAGCTTTCGGAGGCTTCCTCCTTCCTCAGGTGAACGGTATGGAAATGAAATTTTCGAATCCTTCGCATTTGAAAATCACAGAACAATGCCTGGTGATTACTGCCCGTTGCCAAGGCAATCACAGTGAGCAGACAGAAAGGTGTCACCTAAAAGGCCACCGAATATACAAACCCGCAAAAAAAGAGAGAGAGAGAGAGAGAAGGGAGACAGTCAATGACCCGTTATATTAAAAACAGATAACATTTGTTCGCTGGTGGGGTTACGTGTAGTGTGACATGAACCCAAGATCCCGGTTGAGGCCGTCCTCATGGGTGCGGAACTTGGCTATCAATTTCTGCTCAACGATTTTGCGTTGTCGTGTGTCTCGAAGGCCGCCTTGGAGTATGCTTACCCGAAGGTCGGTGGCTGAATGTCCATGACTGCTGAAGTGTTCCCCGACAGGGAGAGAACCCTCCTGTTTGGCGATTGTTGCGCGGTGTCCGTTCATCCGTTGTCGCAGCGTCTGCATGGTCTCGCCAATGTACCATGCTCTGGGGCATCCTTTCCTGCAACATATGAGGTAGACAACGTTGGCCGAGTCACAGGAGTATGAACCGTGCACCTGGTGGGTGGTGTCCTCTCGTGTGATGGTGGTATCTGTGTCGATGATCTGGCATGTCTTGCAGAGGTTACCGTGGCAGGGTTGTGTGGTGTCGTGGACACTGTTCTCCTGAAAGCTGGGTAATTTGCTGCGAACGATGGTTTGTTTGAGGTTGGGTGGCTGTTTAAAGGCGAGTAGTGGAGGTGTGGGGATGGCCATAGCGAGGTGTTCATCATCATTGATGACATGTTGAAGGCTGCGAAGAACATGGCGTAGTTTCTCTGCTCCGGGGAAGTACTGGACGACGAAGGGTACTCTGTTGGTTGCGTCCCGTGTTAGTCTTCTGAGGAGGTCTACGCGATTTTTCGCTGTGGCCTGTCGGAACTGTCGATCGATGAGTCGAGCATCATATCCCGTTCTTACTAGGGCGTCTTTCAGCGTCTGTAGGTGTCCATCGCGTTCCTCCTCATCTGAGCAGACCCTGTGTATTCGCAGGGCCTGTCCATAGGGGATGGCCTCTTTGACGTGGTTAGGCTGGAAGCTGGAAAAGTGGAGCATCGTGAGGTTGTCCGTGGGCTTGCGGTAGAGTGAGGTGCTGAGGTGCCCGTCTTTGATGGAGATTCGTGTGTCCAAGAAAGAAACTGATTCTGAGGAGTAGTCCATGGTGAGCTTGATGGTGGGATGGAACTTGTTGATGTTATCGTGTAGTCCCTTTAGTGATTCCTCACCGTGGGTCCATAGAAAGAAAATGTCATCGATGTATCTGGTGTATAGTGTTGGTTGGAGGTCTTGTGCAGTGAAGAAGTCCTGCTCGAACTTGTGCATGAAAATGTTGGCGTATTGGGGTGAGAATTTGGTCCCCATGGCTGTTCCGTGTGTTTGGGTAAAGAACTGGTTGTTGAAGGTGATCCAGGATGAAGCGGATGAGTTGTAGGATGGCGTCTGGAGATTGGCTGTTGTTGGTGTTGAGTATTGATGCTGTCGCAGCGATGCCATCATCGTGGGGGATACTGGTGTCGAGTGCCGAGACGTCCATCGTGGTGAGAAGTGTTCCTGGTTCAACAGGTCCGTGGGTACTGAGTTTTTGTAGAAAGTCTGTAGTGTCGCGACAGAAGATGGGGGTTCCCTGCACGATGGGTTTCAGGATGCCCTCGATGTATCCAGAGAGGTTCTCACACAGGGTTCCGTTGCCTGATACGATAGGACGTCCGGGTGTGCTGGCTTTGTGTATCTTTGGGAGGCAGTAGAAGTCTCCCACGGGACGCAACCAACAGAGTACCCTTCGTCGTCCAGTACTTCCCCGGAGCGGAGAAACTACGCCATGTTCTCCGCAGCCTTCAACATGTCATCAATGATGACGAACACCTCGCTATGGTCATCCCCACACCTCCACTACTCATCGACACAGATACCACCATCACACGAGAGGACACCACCCACCAGGTGCACGGTTCATACTCCTGTGACTCGGCCAACGTTGTCTACCTCATACGTTGCAGGAAAGGATGCCCCAGAGCATGGTACATTGGCGAGACCATGCAGACGCTGCGACAACGGATGAACGGACACCGCGCAACAATCGCCAAACAGGAGGGTTCTCTCCCTGGCGGGGAACACTTCAGCAGTCATGGACATTCAGCCACCGACCTTCGGGTAAGCATACTCCAAGGCGGCCTTCGAGACACACGACAACGCAAAATCGTTGAGCAGAAATTGATAGCCAAGTTCCGCACCCATGAGGACGGCCTCAACCGGGATCTTGGGTTCATGTCACACTACACGTAACCCCACCAGCAAACAAATGTTATCTGTTTTTAATATAACGGGTCATTGACTGTCTTCCTTCTCTCTCTCTCTCTTTTTTTTTGTGGGTTTGTATATTCGGTGGCCTTTTAGGTGACACCTTTCTGTCTGCTCACTGTGATTGCCTTGGCAACGGGCAGTAATCACCAGGCATTGTTCTGTGATTTTCAAATGCGAAGGATTCGAAAATTTCATTTCCACACCGTTCACCTGAGGAAGGAGGAAGCCTCCGAAAGCTTGTGGAATTTAAAATAAATTTGTTGGACTATAACTTGGTGTTGTAAAATTACTTCAGAAGGCAGTTAAGAGTCAACGACGTTGGTATGGGACAGGGGTCACATAGGAAGGCAGGTTTCCTTCCCTAAAGGACATTAGTGAACCAGTTGGGTTTTTATGACAATCTGACAGCTCCATGGTCACTTTTACTGGTACCAGTCTTTATTTCCAGCTTTTTTTAAAAACTGAATTCAAATTCTCAATCTGCCATGGTGGGATTTGAACTCACATTCTCTGGATTATTAGTTCAAGCTTTTGGATTTCGAGTCCAGTAACATAACCACAATGCCACCATATCATAAACAGAGAGCAAAGCTCAAGCCATTTTTAAATTTATTGCCAATGTTCTCCCTTCCTCTCCTGAAGGCACTAACTCTTGCTGAAACATGGTGCCGGGGGAGTGGTGGGGGGTGCGTTCAGATACCCTCAAGCAGCTCACCCAAGTGGTCATGCTTCATGTGTCAGCTTAAACATGGAGTGTCAACAAGCTATTCAGCTATAGGGGGTATCACAACTGAGCCCGATCCTGTCCTCACTGGACATGCACCCACGCGTACTTTCCAGCACGAGTCACTGGACAGCAATCAGGAGTAGGAACTCCAGACGAGGAGCAGGAACTCCAGATGAGGCTAACTATAGTGTCCCAGTTGCTGCCCTGGCTGAGATCAGCTAACTCAGCAAAGTCAATTCTGAACAATATTGTAACCTTGGATCAAGTACTGAGCTATTTTTGTTTCTTTATGAATATATGAGGCCTTCCATTTTTGCATCAGTGACCTTTCCCATTTGAGTTTTGCCCTTGAAGTTTATGTTACTCTTCAACAGGGAGAAGTTTTTTCTCATCAACACAACCTATCCACCACCTTTCCAATTACTGAATGTTTAACTTTGCACTGTGAGATAGGAAGCAGAATGTGAACACGGTAATGGCTCCAGATCAAATGTTTTTACTGGAAAGTAAAGCTGGGATCTTCTCACTTGACAGCAATATCGTTCAATTTTATTTTTAAATAATCCCCTTCTTTACTAGGCTGTATTACTATGCTCCTTTGTGTATATATTTTTGTTGCTTAACATCTACCCAATCTGGGAGGATTTAATTCTAAATACCCTGACTCCATCTTTTGATCTATACATACACACATGCCAGTTATAGTCTTTACATTCATGATATCAGTTTTGAACTTCTATTATTAATGGGCTCTGGCTGACTCTGCCTCTCTGTGTCATTCAGCAGCATAAATTACTATAATTCTTATTTCTGTTTTACCCACTGTCACTCACTTATTATGACTAGCCAGATATGTCTTTCTTTGATTTCTGCTAACACACCAGTTATTGCCTTTTAAAATAAATGTTCAAATACTGCATCCAAATGGAGAACTTTAATTGATGACTTTTTTCCAAAATAAATTTGCATTGCCGATTTTTCTCTGAACAACTGACTAAAGTACAGTGATGATCACTCCACTATACACTGCATAAATGTTTGTTAATGTGTAGCAGGATCAGGAGAACAAGGTTATATTTACCCTTATTAAACTAAACTAATAAGATTTTCAAATGGCTAAATATCGCATTGTATTCAGTTATCCCTAGTCAAATATTTGATCTGTTCTGTAATGCAAACCCCTGTCCTATGTAATTTATTTTGGTAAGGAATAAGAGTATATTTATTATATATTAATGAATAATATTAATAATGCATAACAGTATCAATAAAATAACATATGGCAATAGCTATGGTCAATAAATTAACAGTTCAAAAGCACTTTTTGCATTTTGGCAATAACTCTGCATCTCAGGCGCAGCCAAGAAAGGTTAATGCTTATGTGCCCGAGAATGTTTGAATTAATCTAACCCAAACAATCCATCAGAATTGACAGCTTATTTAGATCACAACAGGTGCCGTCACATTTGCCTTGGGGGGCTACTCGCAGCTGAGAAATGCAGAGCTTTCTGCGTGAAGAGTACCCATTACTGATGGGCGAGGCCACTGTTAAACTGTGAGGGTATGCCACTGATGCCATATTGTTGGGCGATCAGAGAAAAGGAGTAGGGCAATAAAATCCAGCTGTGAAGGATTAGCAATCACATCCATATTTAATAAGCATAGATCAAGCACACTACTTCAATTATCATTATGTTCACCAGATAAAACTTTGCAAATCAATATAGTGCTTTCATCCCTAAGTGTCTTTGTGATTTATATAATTTTTTAAAGGAAAAAAAATTGCTCCCAAGTATTTTACATCAAACATTAATTCTGAAGATGAAGAATTTGGCAAAGTAACAATGTAAATTAAACAATGTACACATTTAAGGGATGAATCCCTCTTAATTTTACATATGATCAGCAATCTACACAGCCCTGAAATATACCCTTGTAAATTCCCCTTGATAATTAACACTACAGTCTCTATATATGCTAATAGATCTGTTAATGCCTTACTTAACATTCTGTGTGCATATAATAGCACCACACAGCAATGGATACTGTATTACAGCAATGATGAAGCGTGATATGGCTGTGTTTAGGAATTCAATTTTTATTCAATACAGAAGGGACTTAAAAGTGTGTGATGAATCTTCTGGAATGCTAATCTCAAAGCGACATCCAATTTCTTTTCATTCGTGTGGCAACAATAAGAATGCAGTTCAGACAGAGTGCAGTGTGTGTAACTATTATCATGTGTCTGATGCATGTTCAGGGTAGAAAGCCCGTCCTTGTGGAAGTGATTTATCACTGTGACACCTCACAATGCTGAGCTGGCATGGCCAAAAATGACGTCTTAGATAATTGAATGCAGACCAGGAGGAGACTGAATAAAGAAACCTGCATTCGCTCTAGCACAAACCTTTTCTTTTCTCTCTGTTCTGATTTCTAAATGGATTCTAATTCTTCGGTGCAGTTAAAAAGCTACTGTCTTTTTACTCGGTCCATATTTCTTTAATTTGTACTTTCCTTTCAATGCAATGGAGTGGCTCTGTAAAATACCACACATTGTCTGTTCTCTGTTTGCATGGCCTATATGTAATGACTTGTAATTGTTGTTGGAGTGTGCTCCCAAGCTTAGAGAATTTAGACAGAGGCCTTAGGCAAACAACTTCAGCACCCCCTGCTGGTAAATACATCCATTGTAGCCTATAGATCTTTCATTGTTTGCTTCATGGCTCTGACAACCACCATCAGTTATAATCAGTTTTATTTTCTTAAAGTAGAATTACTCATTTGATCACCAAGGTTTTTATTTCTCTATTCACAGTGCTCATTTGAGAGCCTGAACAGTGAGTTTTAGAGCTCAATGTGGACCTGCGTGTGCAGAATTCAAATCCTGGCCTTGCCTGCATGTTTACACAGGCAATTTAAATATTCAACCCATTTCCATTCATTAGGCATGACAACTAATGTGAAATGTGCATGAGATAGAGGGCACCTACAAGCAGATAATGGAACCTTTTTTTTCATTCAGAGTTTGTTTTCTTCATAATTTTCATTGACTTATACAAAGTTTACATACTTTTGTTTTGTCATTATAGATTATAGATTACACACAACATGCAAGTACATACACCAGGATAGCTGCACACATGTAGGCAGCACTATGCACTGAAAGGGTTGAGAACTTTCCTTGAGATTCTTGTGGTTTTGCAAAACTTTATCTTCAGATTCAGGAGCACATCTCCTTTCTCGCCATCAACCAGATACTAAGTTGTGAAATGCCGTTTCTTATTTTTGTACTTAGTTTGATTTGTCGTCAATATCGGCAGTTTGAACCATCTTTGGCCAAAGATTGAATACATGTCACGGATTTCATGTTCCACACTCTGCACAATCATTGTGCATTACTTTTGTAACGGGATTGCACTGCAAATAAAGAATGGATGGCACTTACATATGTGGCCACATCTTGCAAAACTGCAGATGCACATGACCAGGTTGGAAATGTTGCTGAACATCTGGTGTGAAATGCCCAACGGTAATGTGGTGTCAACACAGAGTCCAAGTCCAACTCTCGAGGTAAGAATGCTTGTCAGCAACAACTTTAGTGTAGCCCATGATGCCAAGGGCTACCCTTCAGGTTAAATGACGACAGTAAGTCACACAGGATTGCTGTATTTGTTACTTTAAATGCACTTACTGCACAGAAAAATAATCAGCAACTGGGGATATTTGACCACTTTTAAACATTCACCGTATAAAATAGCCAAAAGCTATTATTTTCCTCTGATTTATCCACTTATGTGGACAATATAAGCAGACATAGAAGTGAATTGTGGAATTTTTATTAACTGAGAAATTTTAGCCCTTGCAATTATGTTGCCTAAGTATCAGTGCAATATGATTAAGGCATTCAAATTAAATTTATGCGCCTGCCATTTTCGTAGAGGAATTAACCCATTTATTTTAAATGGGTTAACTCCTCCATTTAAATAGCAGGCAAAAGAATTTCATATGAACAAGTAAGCGACCCTACCCTAATATGCACTCAGCTTAATTCCAAGGCCTTAATCTTTTGGCAGCTAAGCTGTGACTAAATAGAACAGATGGAAGTCGCAGTTGGTAGGGTTTGCAAGGTGGAGGGTATTTATTTTACATATAATAATGCACCAGTCTTTTATCATCTGTGATACTGCCGTTTCAGCTTCCCTTTTCAAACAGCTTTTATTTCATTTTCATAAGATCACCTTTCTCTTAAGATGAAACCTTGTCAAGATTAAATGGTCTGACTTTTTAAATTCATATATTCCAGCATCTAGCAAAAAAGCTTACTTTTTTTTCCCTCCAGCTATCATCTAAATACTGGTGACTTAACAACAACAGTTGATGGTGATGTAATTGTGACATATCATCAATCAACTTCCATTCATTGAAGATCATTTACATCATATAGGCAGATATTCATACACATGGTCATTGACAAATATTTCGTTAATGATTGCTCTAAAATAGTGCAGATAGGAATTTATGCAATTTAATTTAATGCAATAGGAATTTAACTGGTGTGTTTAAAAAAAAGTGCACAGAGAAAATTAAACCACCCAATATTTCCAAAATCTGCACCAAAATGATTGAATTAAATAAATGTTTTTTCTTTAAATTGCTGCATCTTTGAATGTTTTTCCAGGATTTATTTTTGAAGTTTTTCAACTGATTTTTGCTAGAATCTACAGAGACTTGTTCCTAAATCAATACGACTACATTGTGAAAGTGACCTGAAATTGGCACAGTAATCATTGTAAATGGGATGCTGCCAGGTTAGTGATGAACTAATCTGTAATCCCTGAAAGTCAGAAGCACGTGCCGTAACAATTCTACCTTAGGAGTCGAGCAGTCTAAGGGTTAGCTAGCGATTGATTAACGGATAATAGAACCTTGTATAGATATGTATATATATAGATAGATAGATAGATAGATATAGATAAATAGATAGATAGATATGTATATATGTATAGATATAATATATACACACACAAACATGGAAGGTGACATATATATGTTACATATTCATATTTTACATATGTAACAAGTACACATGTATTTTTTATATATGTGTGTATTTAGCAAACAGCAGGGTTTCAATAAAATTCTGAGACAGTCTTTCCCATTTTTCATGATAAAATAAGAATGCAAGGGACAGGAAAACTATATCTTGCCTTAGGCAGAATGGCTTACATTGAGACTCCTGCTGTTTGCAATGGAAGAGAAACTACCATCAAAATTCCTCCCTTACCTCCTTCTAACTAATAACTTCACTTGAAGCAGCATGCAAAAAAGTATGAGGAAAAAGAATCTTAACATTAAATATTTAAAAATGTCTTACCTTCTATACAGAGCAAACGGTTACATTACAACAAGGTTTTAAGACCTCGGTCTGCTTGGTCCTGAGACCAGTGGATTTACCCTTAGCCCCATAGTTCTATACTGCTTAATAATCTGTTGACAGTTATGGAAGTGATTAAATGCTTCAGAGGGACTAAACCTTTTGAATTGGTCTTTTTCTTTATTACTTGGACCTTGTAAACTGAGATATCAGCCCCTTCTGTGACCTCAAGAACTGAAATTCCAGTAGCACCATTCCATTTTGGGTGTTATTGGCTGGTTTGTTTGACAGCACTGCATCATTAAAGAACAAAGTAGACGGTAGAATTAGTTACTATTCAGGATGGTCTGTAAAACAGTCTTAAGGCGCATTTACACGACTGGGAGTCATTTTGCAAGGCTCCACTGGCAGTGCGGAACCTCGCTAGCAGTGAGCGCTGGTCAGAAGCACTGACACTGCAGCTATAATAGAAATGCAGCCTGAATATGGAATTAAGACACCAAAACTTTGCAGTTAGTTCAAGCCTTAACATCTGATCTACACTATATAAGTGTGAAACCGAAACCACTTCACGCCAATGGCAACTAGTCGTGTAAATGTATCCTCAATTTCACTTCCCTCCTTGCAGCCCCTGTGTCAAGATTTGAAGATCATTTATTTGAATACCCTGGCAATGTGCATATTTCATTTTGATCCTATGACCCAGTACCTACTGCACTAAATCAAATCTACAGCCTGGGATTCGTGCTGACATTCATATTATTGGATTGCATTTTTCGACTTAAAAAATGAATAGGTTCCATTTAGGCCATGTGATATTAAAAAGATGCAATTCCTGCAATAATCGAATTTAATGAGACGACAGAAAGTGGGTGGAGTTTACTAATTGTAATATCCAGGTAAGTTTGCAAAAGTGGATTGTTGCAGTGGTCTGATCATTGTAACGTTACATTATTTTATGTGACACCTGCCTCACTACATTGAAACTTGATGAGTTCACAAGCTTCTTCACTCTAAATATGGCGACATCACTATCAGCATCACTAACTGTCATCGATGGTTTGTTTGTTTTTTCAAAAAAAGCTCATTTGCACTTGTTTACTCAAATAGCCTAAAACACTAAAAGGCCTGAAACAGATAATGCTCATATTCAGGACTACAATCCAAAATGTTCAACTGAAATTAGCTTTCACCAAAATTTATTTTTCTATCACAGCTATCACAAAATGGTATTATTTATTTAAAATGTCTTTTCATTTTAATTTGAATTTACAAAATCCATGAGGAATATTTTTCTCTTTTCAGGAAAAGAACTAACAATCCTATTTGCTGCAATGTTTTAGTGGCGACAAATTAAAATGGCAGTTTGGGGGTGATTTTACTGCGATTGACAACATAGGTTTCAACAGCAGGATCAACAGAAAACTAGCCAATCGCAACACACCTCTAATAATATTCATTTTGAGAAGGTGACCAGTCATTTCGCTGGTATAAATAATAACAGAGTTGTACAGCCAGCTGTAGGAGCCGATTTTCCTCTGCTGGTGCAAGTCATGTCTAAAAGGTTTGGAACTGCTGCTAAATTGTGTTACAAATGCTCAAATTTCCTGGGTCAGTTCATTTGCATCTTCATTCCCAGATCCAGTTGCAGGCTGGGTCAAGTGTAAGAGAGGAATCTGGTGTGCAAGTGAAATTTAAAGGGATGGGGGCAATTAAATGCCAGTGTCACATTTAGGGGACAAAAATTGTGAAAGGGTTTAGAAAAGTTCAAAAGGGATGCCAACCCTGTAGCAGCCTTTGCCGAGGCTGAAGAAACTGGGGATTAAGAAGTGACAGACAAAGCTGAAAGCAAAGATACGGTCCTATAGGCCTGCTGAGCAAGGAAATTGATAGGCATTGTTTTTCTAATTTTAGAAATCTTCATGGGTCCAAGCCACTTGCCTGGCCTGGTGGGGCCCACATATGCCCTTGTGGAGGCCAGTAACACCTCCACTCACTCGGCATCCCAGCCGCTATTATTACACCAGGTGCCCTTCTAGCCTGATGGGCAGGATCTCCTGCTACAGGGTTGGCATCCCTTTTGAACTTTTCTAAACCCTTTCACAATTTTTGTCCCCTAAATGTGACACTGGCATTTAATTGCCCCCATCCCTTTACATTTCACTTGCACACCAGATTCCTCTCTTACACTTGACCCAGCCTGCAACTGGATCTGGGAATGAAGATGCAAGTGAACTGACCCAGGAAATTTGATCATTCGTAACACAATTTAGCAGCAGTTCCAAACCTTTTAGACATGACTTGCACCAATGGCCATCATTTGTCCTGTACAGGCAAACAGAGGTTCCACCTGTTACAAGGCAGCCAGGAAATGGCGGAGATCTGGTGCAGCTGGATCTCTGCCATTTTCGTGGAGGATTTGAGAGTCTCCCACTGGAGTTACAATGGGAAGACAGCAGAACCCACCCTCCACCTGAGGAATTTCGGGGCCAATGCATTTTATTTTACTTTCATATCTTGCATTCCTTTATTTTGCAAAAAAATAACACCATTTGTCCAAAAGTAAAGCAAACTAAACAAATCTGAGGCTCTTTTCTCTAAAGAAGAGAAGATTGAGCGGTGACCTGATAGTGGCCTTTAAAATTATGAAGGGGTTCGATAGGGTAGACGCAAAGAAAATGTTTCCATTTGTGGGGGAGTCCAAAACTAGGGGCTATACATATAAGATAGTCACTAATAAACCGAATAAGGAATTCAAGAGAAATTTCTTTACTCAGAAAGTGGTGCGAATGTGGAACTCGCTACCACATGGAGTGGTTGAGGCAAATAGCATAGATGCATTTGAAGGGAAACTAGATAGGTACATGAGGGAGAAAGGAACAGAAGGATATGTTGGTAGGGTGAGATGACGTCAGTTGGGAGGAAGCTCGTGTGGAGCATGAATGCCGGCATAGACCAGTTAGGCTGAATGGTCTGTTTCTGTGCTGTAAATTCTATGTAATCAGTTGTTCTTGTGAGCAATCTGCCTCTTGTGCTCCCTGCACTCCTGGGCCACCTTCTCCTACTCACACTGTGCTGTGCAATACCCAACAATGACTACCGTCTTCCGATGAGGCATCAAACCGAGGCCCCGTCTGCCCTCTCAGGTGGATGTAAACGATCCCCCGGCACTATTTCAAAGAAGAGCAGGAGCGTTCTCCCCAGCGTCCTGGTCAATATTTACCCCTCAACCAACAACCAATTCAAATTATCTGGTCATTATCTCATTGCTGTTTGTGAGACCTTGCTGTGCGCAAATTTGCTGCCGCATTGCCTACATTATAACAGTAACTACACTTCAAAACAGTGCTTAATTGGCTGTAAAGTGCTTTATGACATCCTACGGTCAAGAAAGGCACTACATAAATGCAAGCTCTTTCTTTCTTACTGCACCCATTCTATGGAGATGAAAAATCCTCTGTGCTATTCACTTCTGTCAGATCTGTGCTGACATTTTTAAATCCTTGCCCTTAGTTCTCACAGTGGAACCTTTAGCAGTGAGAAACCAGTAAATGTCAATCGATAAAAGTTGATGTTGAGGGCAATTTCTTTCATTTTTACCACATGGAACTCTAGTTGCTTGAACAAACTTACCTCCTTTGCCCCCCCTTTTTTCTACATGCAAGTAACCCTTGAATGAGGAGGGGAGAACTGAAACAACATTTATTGTCAAGGGAAAGTATTAAGCCAGGCTATAGGGGAGATGAAGGGATGCAGTACCACCTCACTGTCTGATGTATCATATGATCACTAATGGCTGTAGAATGTGGTTAGCATAGTGGTTTGTCTCTTACCCTCCCCAACAAGGTGAAGATCTAGTGATAAAGATTTTGACCACTGTAGCAAAAACCATGATTAGGTAGCGTATATATATTAAAAAATAATAATTGATAGGCAGTAATTCTCTCCACCACCATTATCAGTTGGGGGAGAGGGGAATCCACCGAAATTCATTCTGCATAACTCATAAAGAACCACATTAGCTATTCATTTCACTGGCAGAATCAGCATAAATATGTGGCTTCTTCAGACTGGCATTTGACCAGTCTGTCTATAAATCCATTGATTACTGTTAATTATTAACAGTCAGGCCTATAACGTGTATGGTACAGGTCCTTGTTTTCGACAAGTTTTGATTCCTGTTAAGGGCCATTCTGCTGTAGCTGCATTATAACCCGTGCCTGCTGCATTTCCTTTGGAATATAAAGGAAATATTTATTTGGCATGTTTGTAAACCCCTTAGATAAACGTCTCACTTACATCTCCGCCCACCCCGTGCCGTTCTGCAAGGCTTTTCTTAGGATAGGCTTACCAAGCAATTTTTTTTTCTCTCTGATTTCCTTTCACCTATTTTATGATGGGAGCAAGATTGTAGAAGTAATAACGGACAAAAAGTTTGTCACCAGTCTTATTTACTCATGCCTTTTAAAAAAATTAATGACAAAAAATACCCTTATATGCCTAATCTAACGAGCTCTGCAATGAATCAAAATGTCATAGTTCACCCAGTTCAAATGCTCTAATTAATCCTCTGTGTACTGCAAAAACATCTCCTGATCACGACTATGAAACATGTCAAAGAGTTTTCAAAGGAATCTTTAAAATTGAATTATATTGCTGCAAAAAATGATTCTTTTTTTGTCTCTTGTCAACCAATGAACACTGGGGAAAATAAGGTAAAACATTTTTGGAACCAATTTTGTTGAAGAGGGATTCACAGAGCAAATGAAACAACTGATGATCAATGAAGTCATTCTGCTTTTACATTACCTGCTAGACTAGAGGCACATCTTCAATGATGATTTGCTTTGTGGCCAAATTTGCAAATCCCCCAGGCACACTCATGCTGCAGCACTGTTTATGAGGCTGCACAAGGATGACGCATTCTTTTACAGAGAGTGGGTGTTAAACAGTAAACTGCAATTAAAATATTTGTGATTCACAAGCTAGTGATTCACTGCTTTTCTGCAACACAAATAATTCCTTCTCAGGCAATAAGAAATAATGAAATGAAAGTAAAATAAAGCTGCCTTTGTGCTGGGTGGAATTTTATTGCAGTTTGTTGAAAGTTCACATTTAGCAGCTGAAAGTAACTTCATTATTTTGTTTTCAGTACAATTTCTGGTAAAATTTCAATCAAGAAAGTACATTAAACTATGTATTGCTTAAGTAGCTATAATGCTGTGTTATATAATCATTGTCATAATTGTCTATACATCGATTCAAACAAATTCAACATCCAATATCTTTCTGGATTCAGATGAGACGTTAAACCGAGGTGCCATCTGCCCTCTCAGGTGGATGCAAAAGATCCCGGGCCACTATTCACAGAAGACCAGGGGTGTTCTCCCCAGTTTCATGGCCAATGTTTATCCCTCAACCAACATCACTGAAACAGATGATCTGGTCATTTATCTGATTGCTGTTTGTGGGACCTTGATGTGCGCAAATTGGCTGCCGCATTTCTTACATTACAACAGTGACTACACATCAAAAGTACTCCATTGGCTGTAAAGCGCTTTCGCACATCCTGGGGCCACGAAAGGTGTTTTATAAATGAAAGTTCTTTCTTTCTTTATTGCTGAGTTTTATGAAGGGTGGAAGTGCAAAGGCTGGTAAGGAAGATGCTAGAGACATTGACCAAGGATTAAGGATTTCGAAAGAAGAGGGGGTGAGGTAGGGGCACAAGCGGGCAATGTTTTTGAGGTGAAAGTACACGGTCTTGACAATGGACAGCATGGTACAATAGAAGCTCAGCTTGGAATCAGAAAGAACACTGAGGTTGCACACCATTAGCCTCAGCCCGAGCGAGTAGCCAAGGAGATTGATGGATTCAGCGGCAGAGGCGTGTAGCAGCTGCTGAACACCAAACAGAGTGGCTCATTTTTGTCACTGTTGAGTTGTCGGAAGTTGCGATTTACCCAGAACCTGATGTCAGACAGGCAGTAAGATAGTACAGCAACAATCCTGGAGTCAACGATGGTGGTAGAATGGATTTTTTAAAAATTCATTCACGGGATGTGGGCGTCGCTGGCAAGGCCAGCATTTATTGCCCATCCCTAATTGCCCTTGAGAAGGTGGTGGTGAGCCGCCATCTTGAACCGCTGCAGTTCGTGTGGTGAAGGTTCTCCCACAGTGCTGTTAGGAAGGGAGTTCCAGGATTTTGACCCAGCGACAATGAAGGAACGGCAATATGTTTCCAGGATGGTGTGTGACTTGGAGGGAAACGTGCAGGTGGTGTTGTTCCCATGTGCCTGCTGCCCTTGTCCTTCTAGGTGGTAGAGGTCACGGGTTTGAAAGGTGCTGTCGAAGAAGCCTTGGCGAGTTGCTGCAGTGCATCCAGTAGATGGTACACACTGCAGCCACAGTGCGCTGGTGGTGGAGGGAATGAATGTTTAAGGTGTGGATGGGGTGCCAATCAAGCGGGCTGCTTTGTCTTGGATGATATCGAGCTTCTTGAGTGTTGTTGAAGCTGCACTCATCCAGGCAAGTGGAGAGTATTCCATCACACTCCTGACTTGTGCCTTGTAGATGGTGGAAAGGCTTTGGGGAGTCAGGAGATGAGTCATTCGCCGCAGAATACCCAGCCTCTGACCTGCTCTTGTAGCCACATTATTTATGTGGCTGGTCCAGTTAAGTTTCTGGTCAACGATGACCCCCAGGATGTTGATGGGTGGGGGATTCTGCGATGGTATTGCCGTTGAATGTCAAGGAGAGGTGGTTAGACTCTCTCTTGTTGGAGATGGTCATTGCCCGGCACTTGTTTGGCATGATCATTACTTGCCACTTATCAGCCCAAGTCTGGATGTTGTCCAGGTCTTGCTGCATGCAGGCACGGACTGCTTCTTTATCTGAGGGGTTGCGAATGGAACTGAACACTGTGCAATCATCAGCAAAAATCTCCATTTCTGACCTTATGATGGAGGGAAGGTCATTGATGAAGAAGCTGAAGATGGTTGGGCCTAGGACACTGTCTTTAGGAACTCCTGCAGCAATGTCCTGGGGCTAAGGTGATTGGCCTCCAACAACCACTACTATCTTCCTTTATGCTAGGTATGACTCTAGCCACTGGAGAGTTTTCCCCCTGATTCCCATTGACTTCAATTTTACTGGGACTCCTTGGTCCCACACTCTGTCAAATGCTGCCTTGATGTCAAGGGCAGTCACTCTCACCTCACCTCTGGAATTTAGCTCTTTTGTCCATGTTTGGACCAAGGCTGTAATGAGGTCTGGAGCCGAGTGTTCCTGGCGGAACCCAAACTGAGCATCGCTGGGCAGGTTATTGGTGAGTAAGTGCTGCTTGATAGCACTGTCGATGACACCTTCCATCACTTTGCTAATGATTGAGAGTAGACTGATGGGGGAGTAATTGACCGGATTACATTTGTCCTGTTTTTTGCGGATAGGACATATGTGGGCAATTTTCCACATTGTCGGGTAGATCCAGTGTTGTAACTGTACTGGAACAGTTTGGTTAGAGGTGCAGCTAGTTCTGGAGCACAAGTCTTCATGTGTAGTCTAATGTATCCAAGTTTGCTGATGATACAAATCTAGGTGGGAAAGTAAGCTGTGAGGAGGACACAAAGAGTCTGCAAAGGGATATAGACAGGTTAAGTGAGAGAGCAAGAAGGTGGCAGATGTAGTATAATGTGGAGAAATGTGAGGTTATTCACTTTGGTAGAAAGAATAGAAAAAGAGAATATTTTTTAAATGGTGAGAAACTATTAAATGTTGGTGTCCAGAGAGACGTGGGTGTCCTGATAGAAGAAACACAAAAAATTAGTGTGCAGATCCTGCAGGCAATTAGGAAAGCAAATGGTATGTGGTCTTTATTGCAAGTGGGTGGGAGTACAAGTGTAAGGAAGTCTTACCGCAATTGTTGCGAGTCTTTGGAATTATCTACCCCAGAGAGCTGTGGATGCAGAGTCGTTGAGTATATTCAAGGCTGAGATAGATAGATTTTTGGACTCTAGGGGAATCAAGGGATATGTGGATCAGGCAGGGAAGTGGAGTTGAGGTTGAAGATCAGCCATGATCTTATTGAATGGCGGAGCAGGCTTGAGGGGCCGAATGGCCTACTCCTGCTCCTATTTCTTATATTCTTGTGTCATTGGTGTACATATAGATTTTGTAGAAGATAGCGTTCATGGCCCCCAAATATCATTGGGGTTCCCGGAGACCTGTCGGAGTTATCAAGGTAGGCAGGGCTAGCAGGCACAAAGATTATCCAGGTCCTGTCCTGTTTGGCCTACGCCAGGGGTTTCCCTAGGCAGAGGGAGCAAATGCTTCTTGCAGTTGCCCTCTTTCCAGACAAAATCAGAAAAAGAAACAGGATGGGCAGGATAATATTAGCCAGCAGAATTCTTGCCAGTCCCACCTCTGGTGCCCTTCAACTTTCTTCTTCAAGCACACCCCTTCCTCCCCCCAAAATTGGCACATTCCGCCTGGGGCAAGCAGCTGGCTGAGATGAACCCCTCGTGACCTGGTCGCCAACAGGAACTTTTAAATTAAATGATCTTCCTCTGACCTCTTGAACTTTACTGGGGTCAGCGCCGGAGGTCATGGGCAGACGCATCCTGGTATTTATGCCGGGATGCTGGGGCCATGGACTTGCGGCCTTCGGAAGGCAGTTAGAACAGACAGTGGGGTTGAGGGTGGTTTTTTTTGAGGAAACTTGATGATGGCAGTTATGAAGGGGAGGGGGGACAATGGCATCCATCAGTGATGTTGGTGAGCGTTGGAGCAAGTGAGTAGAGAGCAGTTGGGTGGGAAGGGGATGGAGGAAGTAGGGGGTGGATCTCATAGAGAAGATGAGAGCTGCGGAGGGGGAAATGAGGGAGAAATTGCAGAGTGATATGGGGTCAGGAGAGTGGGACTAGACTGTGGAAGAGGAAGAAATGGCAGGTGAGACTTCCCCGAGTATTGTCTCGATCTTTGAGACGAGGAGGTCCATAAGCTTCTTTTGAGGCAAGTAGTTGTTTTGAAGAGGAATGTGGAATCATTTTCTTGTTAATTCATTCTCAGGATGTGGATGTCACCGGCAAGGCCACCATTTATTGCCCACTCCCCAATTGCCCTGTACAGAGAGCAGTTAAGAATCACATATAAGCCAGAACGGGTAAGGACGGCAGGTTTCTTTCCCTAAAGGATCTTAATGAAGTAGTCGGGTTTTTATGACAATCCGACAGCTTCATGATCACTTTTATTTACTCATACCAGCTTTTTATTTCCAGATTTTTTAAAACTGAATTCAAATTCTCAAACTACCATGGTGGGATTTAAATTTATGTTTTCTGGATTACTAGTCCAGTAACATAACCACTACATTGCTGTAGCCACATATCCTGAAGCTGATATTGGAGATTTCGGAGGATTTGGCTTTGAGAGGGCAAGGCAATATTCCTTGATGTTGAAGTTTCACCTAGTTCATAGGTTGAATGGCAACCTACCTCCACAGTTTCAGAATCCAGCTTAACAAAGTCCACCATCTGCTGAAAACAACTACACATGACATGCTGACTGATGCCAGTGAAATCAGCAAAGAGATCCTGGCAGACATGAGCAGCATAGAATGTGAATTGTACAAACATTTTCACAGTTACAGGCTTCAGGCTCTGATTTGAAAACCTTCTGCAACCCATGGCAGCTGTTGTGACGACCTGTCTGCTGATCTGAGCTGCTTGGTGCCTCTGGAAATCAGATAGTTACCGTAAGGGTGTATGGACCTGTTTAGGTGAGGGAGAGGAAGGATTAGTTTGGGCCTCCTTTTCCTGAATCCCATCTCTACTGTAGCAATAAGGTAACCCAAGCTTTCTGCTGCCTCTGGCATTGCCTGTGGATGCCTGGGTCTGTGTGCCGAGTACTGTGCGTTTTTAATAGTTGCCAACACCACATGGAAACATCTATTAATTACACATCACATTGCACATTTGGTATTATTAAGACTATTATACTCTTTTACACATGCAATTTGTGTTTTTTTTTATGTTTCTCTCATCAACTTTCTACTATCCCCTCCTTTCCTTTTGACTCCTTGTCATTGTACATTTCCATGAATTGTCCTTCAGGAGTAGCTATTATACATCTGTGAGCCTTAACAGTGAGTGTTAGCAGGCTACTCACCCACAGGAAGCATTATAGCTGAGCTTAACCCGGCCCTCAACTTCCATTACACACACACACACACACACACTCCTCCTCTGTGATTTTTCCCTCATTAGCCAACAGTGTTCCCTCCTTTATACTCGCCTCTGCTTTTTTTTTAGCTCGAGGAAAATATAATCCTTAAAATCTTCAAAATAAATAAGATCACCAGTAAAGCAAAACTTTATTTAGAAACCCATTACAAGCAGCCCAGAGGGCTCAGTGAATGAAGACACAGCCTGATGTAATACAGGCGTATATTGTCCCGGTTGAATCTCTGGTCACTGTTGAGTTCTTTGATCTCAACTAAGGTTGTAGAAGAGGTGCTATAATTAGCCTCAGCACACCTAAGCTGGAGATGGAACAAAAGCCTCCTGACCACTGCTGGAAAGTGTACCAAGGGTTTCGGGGGAACAGGAGAGTGGGATTAGATTAGTGCCTCATGTGGAGCAAAACACTGGTGCAGATTTAATGAGCCAAATGGCCTGTTCTTCTGTACTGTAACATTATATGGTTCTACACGTGGATACTGAGTGAGAATAGAGTGACTAACGTCTAATAGGCACTGGAGAAAGTGCGAAAACATTTACAATTATGATACCAGAATTGAGAGGTTATACCTATCAGGAAAGATTGAGCAGGCTGGGGCTCTTTTCTCTAGGAAAAAAAGTGAGGGATGACCTGATAGAGATCTTTAAGATTATGAAAGGATATGATAGGGTAGACATAGAGAAGATGTTTCCACTTGTGGGGGAGATCAAAACTAGGGGCCATAAATATAAGATAGTTTAGAAAGTGGATGCATTGGTTGTAATCTTCCAAAATTCCCTAGATTCTAGAACGGTCCCAGTGGATTGGAAGGTAGCAAATGTAACACCGCTATTCAAGAAAGGAGGGAGAGAGAAAACAGGGAACGACAGGCCAGTTAGCCTGACGTCAGTAGTCGGGAAAATGCTGGAATCTATTATTAAGGACGTAGCAACAAGGCACTTAGAAAATCATAATATGATTGGGCAGAGTCAACATGGTTTTATGAAAGGGAAATCGCGTTTGACAAATGTATTAGAGTTTATTGAGGATATAACTAGCAGGGTAGATAAAGGGGAACCAGTGGATGTGGTATATTTGAATTTTAAAAAGGCACACAATAAGGTGCCACACAAAAGTTTGTTACACAAGATAAGTGCTCATTGGCTTGGGGGTAATACATTAGCATGGATTGAGGATTGGTTAATGGACAGAAAATAGAGAATAGGAATATCAGGTCATTCTCAGGCTGGCAGGCTGTAATGAGTGGGGTGCCGCAAGGATCAGTGCTTGGGTCTCAGCTATTTACAATCTATATTAATGAGTTAGATGGAGGGATCGAGTGTAATGTGTAATGTATCCAAGTTTGCTGACAATACATAGCTAGGTGGGAAAATAAGCTGTGAGGAGGACACAAAGGGGTCGATTTTAGGATGGCCGAGCGGGTGCATTGGGCGGTGGGGGGGGTTGCTCGTAAAATCGGGAAATCCCGGAGCGGGTCCGGAGACTGGCTCCAACCCACTTCGGGGTTCCCCAGTGACGTGTTCAGATGCGCACGCAGCTCCCACATGCGGGACTCCCACCGGCAATTAAAGCTGGCGGGATGACAATTTAAATACTTACTTACCTAGTTGAGGCACTTGACAGACCTCATTGACAGGAGATTTTGGCAGGGGTGCAATTTTCATGGATCCTCAGCGTGTTTCCCGTGCTGTGGAAAACACTCCCTGTTGAAACAGACGTGTTTCAGCCAGCAGCCAGTGGGAGATGCAAAGGATTTTTTGACAGTTGGGGAGAAAACCTCATTTATTGCAGCAGGGCACTCTGTCACTTCAGACAAAGTTTTGGCTGCAACACCTTTGTCTTCCCACTCAAAATTATTAATTTATACCCTAAACACTGCTGTGCAAAAACATTTACCTCCTTTGCGGACCCCCTCAAACTCACACCGTCAGGATGGGGGGGGCGCCATGGCTGCATTCATCACTTCATCCGAGGATGAGCAACATCACCAGCCTCGCCAGGCACGCTGTCCACCTCCGCCACATGGAGCTGCACAACACAGTGCTGCGCCACAGGCACCTGCACAAAATAGTCATGCAACTACACATACACCCATTGTAGGGTGACCCAATGGGTGGCATCAAGTGTGGGAACCTCATGAAAGGAACTTATTGCACAAGCCAGTCAAGAATGGCCAAGATGAGGCAGTAGTGGTGACAATATAATATTTAATGTGAGTTGAACCAAAATCAAATATAAATAAAAAACATGACAAACTGTCAAACACCCTTGTGAATCCCCTTTTTGCTCACAAAACCTTTGTCTTATGCTTCCTATCACTCATACGTGATGCATCCCCTGTGGCTGCAGCAGAAGTAGTAGCAGGTTGGGTGAGGGTGACCGTGAAAGAGATGCATCAGAGGGTGAGTATGAGACAGAGCCATGAGATTGTATGAGGATTGGGTTGAGTGGTAGTGATGGGATGAGTACTGGGGAGATGAGTAAGTGCAGGTAAGTTGAGGATGAAATTTGAGTGGATGTGAGGAGTGATGTGATAGAGTAATGTTGGCAGTGCAGGAGTTGTGGGGTGGGGGCAGTGATGTGGAAGACAGAGTGTAGGAGAATGAGTAAGTGTACTCACTTTGGCTGACCTAGTTAGGTCATTGAAGCACTTCCTGCACTGTATCCAGGTGTGGGATATTTTGCTGGTGCTGCTGACCTCCTCTGCCACCTCAAGCCAGGCCTTCTTGGTGGCAGAGGCAAACCACTTCCTCCCGTCCGCAGGGTAGAATATCTCTCTCCTCCTCCTCACCCCATCCAGTAAGACCTGAAGTGAGGCATCATTAAACCTGGGAACAGCCTTTCCCCTGAGCTGATCCATGCAGCACTTTTGGTTGTTTGCTGCAGGAGCAGCATTGGAGGACTGCCCCTTTAAATAGGGCTCCTCCAGCTGACAGCCTGTGATGCGGGTGCGCAGTCCGCCCGCTGCGCAAAAACCCAGAAGCCAAGGTAAGTGGCCTCAATTTACTTGCGATCACGTGGGGAACCCACCGATTTTACAGGGCGGGTTACCCACGCACCCAATTGATCCCCCGCTGCCAACCCGCCTCCCTGGTAATATCGGGGCCAAAGAGTCTGCAAAGTGATATAGACAGTTTAAATGAGTGGGCAAGAAGGTGGCAGATGGAATATAATGTAGAGAAATGTGAGGTTATTCACTTTGGTAGGAAGAATAGAAAAGCAGAATATTTTTTAAATGTGAGAAACTATTGAATATTGGTGTTCAGAGAGGCTTGAGTGTCCTTGTACACGAGACACAGAAAGTTAACATGCAGGTCCTGCAAGCAATTAGGAAGGCAAATGGTATGTTGGCCTTTATTGCAATGGGGTTGGAGTACAAGAGTAAGGAAGTCTTGCTGGAATTGTACAGGGCTTTAGTGAGACCACACCTGGAGTACTGTGTGCAGTTTTGGTCTCCTTACCTAAGGAAGGATATACTTGCCTTAGAGGCGGTGCAACAAAGGTTCACTAGATTGATTCCTGGGATGAGAGGATTGTCCTATGGGGAGAGATTGATTAGAATGGGTCTATACTCTCTGGAGTTTAGAAGAATGAGAGGTGATCTCATTGAATCATATAAGATTCTGAGAGGGCTTGATAGGGTAGATGCTAAGAGGCTGTTTCTCCTGGCTGGAGAGTCTAGAACTCGGGGGCATAGTCTCAGGATAAGGGGTCGGCCATTTAGGACTGAGATGAGGAGGAATTTCTTCACTCAGAGGGTTGTGAATCTTTGGAATTCTCTACCCCAGGAGGCTGTGGATGCTCAGTTGTTGAGTATATTCAAGGCTGAGATCAATAGATTTTTGAACTCTAAGGGAATCAAAGGATATGGGGATCGGGCGGGAAAGTGGAATTGAGGTCGAAGATCAGCCATGATTTTACTGAATGACGAAGCAGGCTCGAGGGGCCATATGGCCTACCACTGCTTCTATTTCTTATGTTCTCATGTTCACTAATAAATCCATTAGGGAATTCAGGAAAAATTTCTTTACCTCGAGATTGGTTAGAATGTGGAACTCACAAGGAGTAGTTGAGACGAATAGCATAGATTAAGGGTAAACTAGATAAACACATGAGGGAGAAATGAATAGAAGATTATACTGATAGGGTTAGATGAATGGGGTTGGAGGAGGCTTGTGTGGAGCATAAATACCAGCATGGACCAGTTGGGCCGAATGGCTTGTTTTTGTGCTGTACATTCTATGTGATAGTCTGCCAGCACTCACTATTTATCTGGGTCCACATGGCTCTTGGTCGAAGTGCCTGAAAGCAACTGATGCCCAAAATACCATACCCTCCCTTCAGGAGAGAAGGGAAGAAAACCACATTTCACCTCAGGCAAAATACATTTGCATTAGTTGTTTTCAATGGGAGAAAAGGAACAGATGCAACTGCCTGCCCCCGACATGTATACACACAGACACACACAAACATATGCACACGTGCTTGTATACACACTATCTATGACCAAATCATGTGAGAGAAAATGAAGATTAAAATAACAATTTTTAAAATAATTATATTTTAATTATAGAATCAGCGCATAGGAGCCACAGCACAAATGTAATAATGTTGAGCAAGTTAATAATTAATGACATGAACAGTTAAATCATTCCCTTTTATCAAGTCTTTCTCTGCACTCTGCATTGCTAATGTAAGATAAACTCTGCTTTAGTAATCGTACAGGTCTTCATCAATATTATTCTGCTTGAGCATTCAAAGTAGTTTCAAGGACATTAGAGCCAATATATGGAGATTATGAACATGTTCATATTAAACACTCATGTTTGGTATCTTGCCAAAACATTATTAGTAAAAATGTTTGAATTTATATGAAGTAATTAAAGAGGGATTGGGACGCAAATATAAGGACAAACAAACAATGTGGCTTCAGAAGATCATTTTCTTAATTTAGCTGTGAAAATGCATGAAAATTTGATTATTTGTGCCTGAAAAATAGCTTGTTTAAAGTCTTTTGTTTTAGTCTAAATAAAGATCATCATTGGGTAAATTCCACTGAGCACTTAACTCAGCATCTGTGAAAATGATTTTTTAATAACATTTTAAAATCTGACTAAAAGCAAAAGAGGTTAATGTGCACTGAGTGTGGCAGAACTATCTGGTATCAGCGCTGAATCTGTTCTGATTGTATTCTAACCTAATCTCATTTGAACTCTACAAATCTTAATTACTGGATTAACTGCTTTTTATTTCAGTAATTAAGGTTCGTGGAGCTCAGAAATAAAGCGTAGCTCCCCAGACGGTTCAACGAGTAAACACAAGGGCCAATTCCCCGATCGAGGGGAACAATGACCTGCGCTCTCTGCACTCTGGTACGTACCCGCTCAAAGCTGTGGGGTTGGGTCATCTACATAATTACAATATGTTCCCTGCATGTTTTTTAACATATGGAAGGGGTACTGTTTAATCTGGGGGGAGGGGGGTGGGGGGATTCTTGATTGCAGCACCTCTTAAAGAGCTGTTAATGTTAAAGTCTTCCAGTTCCATAGGTCATGGGAGCAAATGTGCAAAAAAAAGGAGTGTCAATATTGACTTGAATAAAGTTGTCCACTGGAATGCCTGGACTGTGCATGCACCAAGCACTCAGCTCACATTGTGGTAACACATCAGTGATGCAGCTTGCACTGACCCCACACCCTACATGTCCTCACTACCATGTCAGTGAAGCTGCAGCTCCAAACTGGTGCCAGATGAAGCCAAAGGCTTCCTTCGACTCAAACAACTGTTGTATGTTTTCTGACCAACTCACTGCAACTCCTCAAACTACTTGCAAGCTTGGGACGCATCCATTCAGACCAGTGGCATTGAAGGATTGGAGGAAGTGGGGGGAGGGGGGCGAACTCCAGCTTTGGCCAACTTGGCCCTCAGATTTGTCCGACTTAGTCTATAAGATGTCCTGATTTGGCCAATTTAGCCTACAAGTAATGTCCTCTTGAGCAGCTCCATCCCTCTGCCTCCGCCTCCCATCATAGCTCTGTCTCCACTTCTAGGGGGGTAGAATTCAGAGTGCTAGAGACCAACCAGGGAGTGACTGGGGACAGCAGAGAGTGCTGCAGGAAGGGGACCGAGCTGGGAACTGGGGAATGCCTACTTACCCAGTCCGAAAGCCAAGCCAGGCACCGCACAGACTTGCAGGCAGAACCTGGAGGCCTAAGACCTGCGCAGAGGTTCCTGGGAGTGAAATGGAGGCGATCCTCCATTGCCACTTTGGCCGACTTTAAAATAGTTGGGGAGAGTTTTGGCCCCCACCCCCGCCTCCCTCTTACCCAGCCCTTCACTGACTGCACCACCGTTTCAGATCTTGTGTCACATTCTAATGCTGAAAGCATCTGTTCGGTCTACTTTTGTAGGAGATGCAGTCAAGTGCATTATTCAGATGTTGTAACAACATGGATATTGATGGAATAGCAGCCTTGTTGAATCATATATGCCATGGGAATGTTGTTGCACTGAGTCATGTATTCACTCGTTACAAGCCAGACTCTGTTCTTCTTGGACCACACCACTATTTGCAGTTTTAAAGTCCATGCATGTCACTTGGGAAATTTGGGCTTGAACGAGTGATTCCTATGGAATAAGAAGATAAAATTGCAGTGACTTTCAGTGATTTAAGTGCTAAAAAATATCGACCTATAAGTCCTAGGAAAACAATATTGTAACTTTAGAAGGTACATCAATCCATCCAAGACGTAGCTGTTGGGGATAAGGGTGGTAACACTGAATATGTTGTCAGGAAATATTGACATATCATCAATAGCCATCATAATCCATGGCAAGGGAAAAAATGAATTCTAGAATTCTTCACATTTATATTTTGAAAAATATGGGGGGAAGAAATTGGATAGGGGCTGTTTTTGGGATTAGGTAGCGTGATGTGCTATTACCCCACTCCCAATGACCCCTGCACAGGCAGGACGCAAGTTTCGGCCCACCGGAGGACTCACCTGCAATCACCGTTCCATTCCAGGCCTTGCACGTGGAATCAATACAATTCGCACTTCCCACCACCAGGGGCAGCTCAATCTCTTAAAGGGAGGATATTGCTTAGAAATCTCTTAAAGGTCGCTGGTACCTGTTATTTGCTGAAAGTAACAGTCTACTGTCTGCACGAAGTCTGAATGGAGATCAGACATCGCACACGTAAAACACAGGTGCAGGTCCCATCCCTATGTTTACACATTGATGAGTTTTGGTAAAACATTGAATAAAGGTTGCACACTACTAAATCCCACATCCTCCAATCTGCATGCCAGAACTCACCAATCTGCCGATCTGAGTTGGTACCAGGCCTGCAAGAGTGCATGCACCAAGGTTCTCTGCTGATGCACTAGAGACCTTGGTGCAAAAGGTGGACAGAATGAGGGACATCCTATATCCCCGGGGGTGGGTGGATGGGGTTTGTGGGGGGGGGGGGGAGGAGGCCCTCCAGACATATACCCAAAAGGCAGTGGGAGGCAGCGAGGAACGAAGTCAATGCCAGGCGCACAGCATCATGAATATGGATGCAGTGCAGGAAGAAGTTCAATGCTTTGACATGCGTGGTCAAGGTGAGTGCCTCCTGATATACGCCACCTTCTCCTGCAAGAAAGCGGGACATGTGTCTGGGTGATTGCCTGTCATGGTTGAATAGCTGCCAGTGTGTGTGGCCTGTGAGTTGTGAGTTGTGGGTGGGCGTCTTGTAACAGTAGTAATGTGTAAGGGTGAGAGGGAGCATCTGGTTGGAAGAATTGAGTACTGATGGAAAGAGTGAGTTTGTTGGTATGTGGGGGATGGGCAGTGTAGTGCGTGGTGCAGTTGGTAGGAGATACCACTTGACAGTTGACCTCACTCACCTTCATGCCCCCTACATTCAAGTCCAAATCATTAATATATACCACAAACAGTAAGGGACCCAACACTGAGCCCTGTAGCACACCACTGGAAACAGATTTCCATTTGCAAAGATATCCATCGACTTTTACCCTTTGTTTCCTGTTACTGAGCCAATTTTGGATCCAATTCACCACATTTCCCTGTATCCCATGGGCTTTTACCTTTCCGACCAATCTGCCATGTGGGATCTTGTCAAATGCCTTACTAAAGTCCTCGTCGACAACATCCACTGCACCACCCTCATCAATCCTCCTTGTCAATTCCTCAAAGAATTTATTCAGATTTGTAAGGCATGACCTTCCCTGAACAAATCCATGCTGACTATCCCTGATTAAACCATGCCTTTCCAAGTGACAATTTATCCTATCTCTCAGTTGTAGGGCTAGAGGAGGTTACAGAAATAGGGAGATGTGAGACCATAACAGCGAGCATAGGGATGATGGGTGAGTGGGACTTGGTGCCAGTTAGGATACAAGCAGCAGAGTTTCGGGTGAGCTCAAGTTCATGGAATGTAGAGGATGGGTAGCCGGCCAGGTGAGCATTGGAATAGTCACCTCAGAGATAACAAAAGCATGGATGAGAGTTTTAGCAACAGATAAGCAGAGGCAGGGACGGAGACGGGCAATGTTACGGAGGTGGAAGTAGATGGTCTTTGTGGTGGAGAGGGTTTGCGGTCGGAAGCTCAGCTCAGGGTGAAATAGGACGGTGAAGTTGCAAACAGTCTGGTTCAGCCTGAGATAATGGCCGGGGAGGGGGGTTGAATCAGTGGCAAGGAAATGGAGTTTGTGGTGGGGGCCGAAGACAATGGCTTCAGTCTTCCCAATGCTTAACTGGAGGAAACTGCGGCTCATCCAGGACTGAATGTTGGACAAGCAGACTGACAGATGGGAGACGGTGGACCTGAAGTCATGTCTTCAGATGATGTCACGAGGGGCAGCATGTAGTTTATAAATAGGATGGGGCTAAGGATAGATCACTGTGGGACTCCGGTGGTAAAGGTGCAGGGGTGGAAAGAGAAGCTATTGCTTGAGATTCTCTGGCTACAATTGGATAGATAAGAGCGGAACCAAACAAGGACCTTTGCACTCAAGTGGACAATGAAGGAAAGGCGTTGGAGGAGGATAGTGTGGTCAACCATGTCAAAGAGTAATATCTATTTAAATATATGTTCTGTGTCCCAAGTACTAGGAGGGAGAATGTTTTTTCTGGCTCTCTGCTGCCATCTTTCTGGCTTCCTCTTCGAACAGCAGAGGTTGAAGTTACTCAAATAGGAAGTCAGGTCTAAATGCAAACCACAACCTATCCTATTTACCTCTCAATGTGAGCAAGGTACTTCAACATGTCAAGAAGGATGAGGAAGGATAGTTCACCATGGTCACAGACAGAGAGGATGTCAATTGTGACTTTGATTAGGGCCGTTTCAGTACTGTGGCAGGGGTGGAAACCTGATTGGAGAGGTTCAAAAATGGAGTTGCAGGAAAGATGGGCATGGATTTGAGAGGCGGCAACACATTCAAGGAGAGTAAAGGGAGGTTGGAGATGGGGCGATAGTTTGCAAGGGCAGAAGGTTGAGGGTGATTTTTTGAGCCAATTTTCCAACCACTAAGCTGCACTCTGGCGTGCAGATTTTCGGGGCCTTAAAATATAATGGTTGGAGCGGATCTCTCTGCCACCTGTAAGCACACTCGCGCAGAGTTGTGTCCTAGAAATTAATGGAATGAATATCAGGCGGGTTCTCTAAAAGTTGGGTGATCAGTCCCAGCAGATCACCTACCAGGGGGTGAAGCCGAAAATCTATCCCATGGTTCCATTGGCACCAGTTACCCTCTGGTACCTCACACTAATGACCTACCCTTCACGTGTAACCCCAGAGAGTAAATGTCAGCAGCCTACTTGACTGCAGGGGGGCATCTCAGACAAGCTCATTTCATTTCTCTCTTGATATCCCCGCTTTTGAATAGTAGTTTATGGACAACAATCAGGAGCATGATACCTGGCTGATTTCTCCCTTCCGAACCTAGGGGACAGTGAGGCCAATCATGGAGCCCTTACTTCTGACCTGGCTAAGATTGGTTAACTCAGTATAGACCAGAATCGATCCACGGACCTTCTGGTTTGTGCATCTCAGTCTCAGGACCCGGCTTTCAGGCCTTGCTGCTCGATTTGAAAGCCTTACCTCTAAATATATAAAGGACTTTTTTTCCTCCCTCACCTTTTTAACTGAAGTTGACTAAGTATGCGTCCTCCTTCTTTATCACAATGATAGTTTAAATCCTTTTCATCTGCTTTATCTCTAGTCAAGCCAAAGAGTAATATCTATTTAAATATATGTTCTGTGTCCCAAGTACTAGGAGGGAGAATGTTTTTTCTGGCTCTCTGCTGCCATCTTTCTGGCTTCCTCTTCGAACAGCAGAGGTTGAAGTTACTCAAATAGGAAGTCAGGTCTAAATGCAAACCACAACCTATCCTATTTACCTCTCAATGTGAGCAAGGTACTTCAACTTGCCCTAAATTCTTTTATCTTTCTCACAGCCATACAGGAGCAATGCTACAAACTGCAAATCGTTAGGAGCAGGCTGGGGCCCTTTTCTCTAGAAAAGAGATTGAGAGAAGACTTGATAGCAGTCTTTAAAATTATGAAGGGTTTCAATAGCGTGGATGTGGAGAAACCGTTTCTACTTGTGGATAACTTCAGAACAAGGGGGTATAAATATAAGATAGCCACTAACAGATCAAGTATTGTGTCCGGTTCTGGGCACCGCACTTTAGGAAGGATATGAAAGCCTTAGGTGCAGAAGAGATTTACTAGAATGATTCCAGGGATGAGGGACTTTAGTTATGTGGACTGGAGAAGCTGGGGTTAGACTTCTTGGAGCAGATTAATTTGCGAAGAGATTTGATAGAGGTATTCAAAATCATGAAGGGTCTAGACAGAGTAGATAGAGAGAAACTGTTCCCATTGTTGGAAGGGTCAAGAACCAGAGGACATAGATTTAAAGTGATTGGCAAAAGAACCAAAGGTGACATGAGGAAAATCTTTTTTACACAGCAAATGGTTAGGATCTGGAATGCACTGCTTGAGTGGGTGGTGGTGGCAGATTCAATCATGGCCTTCAAAAGGGAACTGGATAAGTAGTTGAAAGGAAAAAATGTGCAGGGCTATGGGGATAGGGCGGGGGAGTGGGACTAGCTGGATTGCTCTTGCATAGAGCTGGCGCGGACTCGATGGGCCGAATGGCCTCCTTCCGTGCTGTAACCTTTCTATGATTTTAATAGAATTTAGGAGGGATTTCTTTACACAGAGGGTGGTGAGAATGTGGGATTCACTGCCACAAAAAGTGATTGAAGCAGATAGCATTGTCACAAGGTGAGGCGTGATGCATATGTGAGGGAGAAGAGAATAGCGAGATATGGGGGCATGGTGGGAAGAGACAATTAGAGTGGGAGGAGGCTTGTGTGGAGTATAAATGCGGCAATAGACTAGTTGGGCTGAGTGGCCTGTTTCTACGCAGCAGATTCCTTGTAATTCTATGTAGGGGTTGTATAGAACAAAGATATTGGTATAAAACTGCAAGGTTTTATGTAGACCTTACAAATAATCCTTGAAATGCACTCAAGGATTATGTTCCAATATTATTTTTTGTAATATTCAATGTGTATATTAAAATGCTTGTAGCAATTTGATAGATATCAGTTTCTTAACATAATGGCAGCATGGTAACAATTTAAATTTACAAAGCCAGGGCTGAACATACCGAAAGAGATTGTTCCGGTTTAAGAGCACACATGTATTACTAAAGTATTACGACAATAGTTCATATGCAAGTAGTGCTCCTGTACTAATTCAGCAGGTCCAGACTAATGTCAGGACATTGTTCAGGTACTATCAGCCATGTAGGTGTCAGCCGTGGCTGAGTTGATATGAAGTCTCACCCCTGAGTCAGAACATCGTGGGTTCAACAACTACAGAGACTTGAGCACATAATCTAGGCTGACACTCCAGTGCAGTACTGAGGGAGTACTTCATTGTCGGAGGTACCGTCTTTTGGATGAGATGTTAAACTGAGGCCCTGTCTGCCCTTTCAGGTGGATGTAAAAGATCCCATTGCACTATTTCAAAGAAGAGCACAGTGGTTCTCCTCAGTGCCCTAGCCAATATTTATCCCTCAACCAACCAGGCACAAGTCAGGAGTGTGATGAAATATTCTCCACTTGGCTGGATGAGTAACAGCTCCAACAACACTCAAGAAGCTCGACATCATCCAGGACAAAGCAGCCCGCTTGATTGGCACCCCATCCATCGCCTTAAACATTCACTCCCTCCACCACTGGTGCATCTTGGCTGCAGTGTGTACCATCTACAAGATGCACTGCAGCAACTCACCAAGGCTTCTTTGACAGCACCTCCCAAACCTGACTTGGAAATATATTGCTGTTCCTTCATCGTCACTAGGTAATCAGAGGATTATTAAAAGATATGGGGAGCGAGCAGGAAAGTGAGATTGTGTGCACAACAACAACCATGCATTTATATACCACCTTTCACATCTCGAAGCAATTCACAGCCAATTAAGTACTTTTGAAGTGTAGTCACTGTTGTAATTTAGAGAAATGCAACAGCCAATTTGCGCATAGCAAGGTCCCACAAACAGCAATGAGATAAATGACCACATAATCTGTTTAGTGATGTTGGTAGAGGGATAAATGTTGGCCAGGACACTGAGAGAACTGCCCTGTTCTTCTTCAAATAATGCCATGGGATCTTTTATATCCACCTGAGAAGACAGAAAAGGCCTCAATTTAACATCTCATTCAAGAGATGGCTCCTCCAACAGTGCAGCACTCCCTCAGTAGTGCACAGGAGTATCGGCCAGGATTATGTGCTGAAGTCTTGGAGTGGGACTTGAGTACACACAACCTGCTGTCTTAGGGACAAGAGTGCTACCGCTGAGCAACGGCTGACACTTAGATAAATGACTCATGCAGAGAAAAGAACGAACACAGGTTAATGGGCCGATTGGCCCATTTCTATGCTGTAACATTCTATGATCCTAGGTCAAGCATTTGCTGGAGCGAAGTACCCCAGGTGATGAGAGGTGGCTTAATTTCTCAGCAGTAGCAAAATCAGTTTCAGCAGTTCTCCAGGAGGAATCTAGGATTAAGCTGATTCTTCTGGTTATCCCTGGAAAGCTTGAAAATACTAAAAATGACAGTGAATGAGGACTATAGTACAGACAAACAGCAAGTGAGAGAAGGGAACAGTGGGCCCAGTTCTGAGCTGGGGGAGGCAGCTGCCCTGTACTGGACACATCACTGATTACAAAGAGGCAAGCTGGACTTGGAGACAATTCTGTTTACACAATGCAGCTATATTTCTGTCTATTCTTATCTTCCACAAAATAAATAACTGATGTTAGCAGTTTGCACTGTTTCCTAGGGCAGCACAAAGCAACCATGGAGAGGTAAGGTTACAGCCATGGTATATTACTGACTTGGATAAACACTCTTTACAATAAATCTGCACAGTAGCATCTGCCAATTTTAATCTCCCCAAAGGACTGGCTCAAAATGAAGATGTGAAAGAATGAATTAGCAAATAAGGATTTTATTATAACTTCAGGATCAATCGATATCTGTGCTGCTCCAAACACTGAATTTAACTGTAATTAATTACTGCGTGCATTCTTAGCCTGGATTGTGATGGCTGTAACTCCATTGTCGTCCTGATCTCCCATTCAGTTCTCTGTCTTCTTCCATCTCTCACTCCTCCGTCATTGTCCTTAGGTTATTCTCCACCCCCTTTCCCAATTCCATTGTTTCAAGAATGCACACCGGCCTATGATGGTTCAGTCTGACATAGTGTGGACTAAGACCATCCTGGGACTCCATGCTACCCCTTAGCTTCAGCCACAATATTGATGCTGTCATACAACAACAATGTTTCCCTTTTACCTTCAGTAGGCAGTGGCCGCTTATCAGATTGATTAAAGGCTTGCACCCATTGAAGTCATGCAATAAAACAAAGGCGCTCTTGCACAATTTCTATGTTGTGCATCAAAAGTTTTTATGCAATGTTAACACATCTGTAAAAACTTTAGCAGATGGCTCAACAACAACAAAAACAACAACTTGCATTTATATAGAGCCTTTAACGTAATAAAACGTCCCAAGGTTTTTCACAGGAGTGCTATCAAACAAAATTTGACACCGTGCCACATCAGGAGGTATTAGGACAGGTAATTAGGTTTTAAGGAGCACCTTAAAGAAGGAGAGAGAGGTAGAGAGACGGAGAGGTTTAGGGAGGGAATTCCAGAGCTTAAGGCCTAGGCAGCTGAAGGCACGGCCACCAATGATGGAGCAATTAAAATCGGGGATGTGCAAGAGGCAAGAATTGGAGGAGCGCAGAGATCTCGGAGGATTGTAGGGCTGGAAGAGGTTACAGAAATAGGGAGCGGCAAGGCCATGGAGGGATCTGAAAACAAGGATGGGAATTTTAAAGTTGAGGTGTTCCCGGACCGGGAGCCAATGTAAGTTAGCAAGCACAGGGGTGATGGAAGAATCGGACTTGGTGTGAGTTAGGATATGGGCAGTAGAGTTTTGGATGAGCTCAAATTTATGGAGGGTGGGAGAGCATTGGAATAGTTCAGTCTGGTGGTAACAAAGACATGGATGAGGGTTTCAGCAGCAGATGAGCTGAGACAGGGGCAGAGATGGGCGGTGTTACAGAGGTGGAAGTAGGCAGTCTTGGTGATGGAGCGGATATGTGGTTGGAAGCTCATCTCAGGGTCACATAGGACGCCAAGGTTGTGAACAGTCTGATTCAGCCTCAGACAATGGCCAGAGAGAGGCATGAAGTTGGTGGCTAAGGAATAGAGTTTGCAGCGGGGACCAAAGACAATGGCTTCAGACTTCCCAATATGAAGCTGGAGGAAATTTTTGCTCATCCAGTACTGAATGTCGGACAAGCAATGTGACAAATGAGAGACAGTGGAGGGGTCGAGGGAGGTGGTTGTGAGGTAGAGCTGGGTATCGTCAGCTTACATGTGGAATCTGACGTCGTGTTTTCGGATGATGTCGCCAAGGGGCAGTATGTAGGTGAGAAATAGGAGGGGGCCAAGGATAAATTGTTGGGGGACTCCAGAGGTAACAGTGCGGGAGCGGGAAGAGAAACCATTACAGGTGATTCTTTGGTCATGGCTGGATAGATATGAATGGAACCAGTTGAGCGTAGTCCCACCCAGCCGGACGAGAGGCGTTGGAGGAGGATGGTGTGGTCAACCGTGTCAAAGGCTGCAGACAGGTCGAGATGGATGAGGAGGGATAGTTTACCATCGTCACAGTCACATAGGACGTAATTTGTCAAGTTTAATTCATTCCCCAAACTCTTGATTGGTGGGACAAAAATATGTTGTCATTTATGGCAGGGGCAAGTATTTCAGATGCAGTAATTTTTGGTTATTTCCTTGATTTTTCTCCCCTTCCTGTCAGGGACTGTCCCTGTGCCCTGCACCTACCTCAGCTGAGAGGATGGACTGGAGACTTGCTCCCAGGGCTCTACCAATTCTACCATGTAGTCTACTGTTAGGAGTCGCACAAGATTGACTTGGACTGATGAGCCCACTGATTCTCCCTCTGCCCCCACCCCCGAACCATCTGGCCTCTGCTCAGCACCTGGTCTGTGCTGAGAAAGCTAACATTAGCCAGGTTAGCAATGATGTGCCTACTTGGAATTACAACACAGAAATAGGCCATTCAGCCCAACCTGTCCACTTTGGTGTTTAATCGCCACACAAGCAGTAGTTCTAATCTCATGTGCCTGATCACTATCTAGTGATTTCTACAGCAAGTGCACACATGTACATGACGGGTGAGGACAAGCTCAGGATCTATAAAGTCTAATAGCCTGCCATTCGTCACTGTTAAGGTTCACACATGAATTCACACACGCCTTTTGCGTTGAACGATACACCAATGAGGAGTCGATACCATTACGTCTCGTGTATGTATGTATTATATATATATGTATTCTTAGCTGATTTGTCATTGTGTGCAGGTCACTTGCTCAAATGAAAGAACTTGTGATGGATTTGTCACCTGTGACTTTATTCATGTAAATCCATGTGAGAGTCAGTTTGGGTTGGAGGTGTCAGTGAGAGTCAGTCCAAGGCTGCCACTGGGAGCTGTTTAAGTATGGGTCGTGATAGTAAGTGAAAACTGATCAAAGTGGCACTTTCCAGTGCTACTCCATCATTTTGTTTCTATCGTGAAAGGGCTGAGAGACAACTAGTGAAAAAAAAATGTCTCTTTGGCTTTTCAAAGGGGAAGGAAAGTCTGGGAGAAATACTTGTTATTCAAAGTATGGAAGATTTTCAGAGAAATTATGGGGGGGAGTTTTCGCGCGGGTACTCCCGCTCATCTGCCGAAACTTTGATTGTAGAACCTCGGAAAACACTATTTTTGCCATTTTTCTGAGGTTTCCGCAGCTCTTCTGTTGGGACAAGCTGGAGAATCCTGGTGGAAATTCACCGCCTATAAATTTACCTCAAATTTATTTGACTTTTTTTTTGAATGTGACAATTTTTCTGTTAGGTTTTTCTTGTGATATTAATTACAGGAAACATCTCCATAAATCCTAGATCAGATCCACTGAAATTGGCAACTCTCTGGAGTTTAGAAGAATGAGAGGTGATCTCATTGAAACATATAAGATTATGAGGGGGCTTCACAGGGTAGATACTGAACAATTGTTTCCCCATGCTAGAAAGTCTAGAACTAGGGGGCATAATCGCAGGATATGGGGTCGGCCATTCAAGGCTGAGATGAGGAGGAATTTCTTCATGCAGAGGCTTGTGAATCTTTGGAATTCTCTACCCTAGAGGGCTGTGGATGCTGAGTCATTGAATATATTCAAGGCTGAGATGGATAGATTTTTGGACTCTAGGGGAATCAAGGGATATGGGGATCGGGCAGGAAAGTGGAGTTGAGGTCATAGATCAGCCATGATCTGATTGAATGGCGGAGCAGGCTCGAAGGGCCGTATAGCCAACTCCTGCTCCTATTTCTTATGTTCTTTTTTCTAGCATAGATTCATTTAAGGGGATGCTAGATTTGTGTAAATGGTGAACAACAGTAGTCCCAGCACCGGTCCTTGTGGAACACCACTTCCCACCTTTTGCCAGTCTGAGTATCTACCTTTAATCTCTACTCTCTGTTTTCTACTTTGTGACCAGCTTGCTATCCATTCTGCCACTTGTCCCCTAACTCCACATGCTCTGACCTTAGTCATGAGTTTACAATGCTTATTGAGGGCCCTTTGAAAATCCAAATATATTACATCTACTACATTGCCCTTGGCTACTCTTTCTGTCACTTCTTCAATAAGGTTGGTCAAGCATGACCTTCCCTTTTGAAATCCATGCTGACTATTCTTTATTATATTTTCAGTTTCTAAATGTTTTTCTATTACATCTTTGAGTAAGGATTCCATTATCTTTCCTACCACCGATGTTAAACTAATTGGTCTACAATTCCCTGGACTGGTTCTATCTCCCTTTTTAAATATAGGAATCACATTAGCTGTCTGCCAGTCCTCTGGCACTATTCCCTTTTCTAATGAATTTTTCTATATATGTAACAGTGCCTCTGCTATCTCTTCCCGAACTTCTTTTATTATATGTGGATGCAATCCATCCGGACCAGAGGTTTTATCCTCTCTAATTTGATTAGTTTATCAATTATCTCCTTCCTTTCAATCTTAAGTATCTTTATATCTTTTTTGATCTCTTCTTCTGATGACATGCCCAGGATGTTAATGTCCCTGGTAAATACTGAGGCAAAGTAATTTTTTAATATTTCTGCCATTTCGCTTTCTTTACCTGTGAGTTTATTATGTGTATCCCTTAGTGGCCCTAACCCTATCCTAATTTTTCATTTGTTATTTATGTGTCTGCAGAATACTTCACTATTTCTTTTTATATTCCTTAATAAATTAATTTCATAGTTTCTGTTTGCCTTCCTAATTATTTTTTGACTTCTTTCCTAACCTTTTGTCATCCTTTCCTTTCTTGTCTATGTACTAAATGTATGTCTTTTTCTTTAGTTTCAATTTTGCCCTTATTTCTTTATTTATCCATGGTGTGTCATTGCTGGCTAGTTTGCTCTTGCTTTTTAGTGGGATATATTTCTCTTGGACTTTACTGATCACCATTTTAAATGTTTCCCACTGCTGTTCAATTTCTTTGTCACTAAATTTTTCCAATTTATTTTCCCTAGTTCCATTCTCATCCCCTGAAAATATGATTTTTTTCCAATTTATTACTTTGGTCTTTATCTTACTTATGTCCTTCTCAATCTTTATCTTAAACCTTATTATGTTGTGATCGCTATTGCCTAGATGTTCTCCTATGCTTACTTCTCTTATCTGTCCTAGTTCATTTCCCATTACTAGATCCAGCAATGCTTCCTCTCTTGTTGGACCTTTTACATACTGGGTAAGAAAGGAATCCTGTACACATTCCCTGTACTCCTTTACCTACCACGTCGTGCCAGTTTTTTTAAGGGTAGTTAAAATTTCCCAAGATTATTATTCTATGTCCTTTACTCATTTACTTACATATTTCTTCCTTCACATCCTTTCCACTCTTAGGTGGTCTGTAGTATACCCCTATTAGCGTGATCGATCCCTTATCTTTTATTTCAATCCATATGGATTCTCTTTCTATCCTTCTGTTAATTATGTCCCTTTTTTCTACTGCCACTATGTTTTCTCTAATTAGTACAGATTACTCCAACCCCCTTCTTCCTCCCCTATCCTTTCTGATTATGTTATAGCCTGCAATATTTAGTTGCCAGTCCTGTTCTTTATGTAGCCATGTTTCAGTTATTCCTACTACATCTAGTTCCTTGCTATGGATTATTGCCTCCAGTTCCCCTGTTTTATTTTGGAATCTGTGTACATTGCTGTACAGGCAGTTTAATTCATCTTTAATAGTTGTTCCTTTTACTTGATTTTTAACAGTCCTTTTGTACTTCTGTTTTATAACTGTTTTTGTTCCTTGACCATTTATGTTATCTTTATTCCTTACCCTGGTCTGACCTTCACACTCATCTCCTGTTTCTTTTATCTTTAGGCTTTTGTTATTGTTACCAGATCCCTCACCCCATCTTGCTAGTTTAAAGCCTTATCCACTGCCCTATTTATCCTTTCTGCTGGACCTCTGGTCCCACTCTGGTTCAGGTGGAGCCCGTCTCAGTGGTACAGCTCCTTCCTGTTCCAGTACTGGTGCCAGTGTCCCATGAAATGGAACCCCTCCTTCCCACACCACTCTTTCAGCCACACATTCACCTTTCTGATCTGCCTAACCCTATGCCAATTAGCACATGGCTCGGGTAGTAATCCCAAGATGAAGTCATTAACCCAGTGCGCTTCAGTGATCATGTCATTTTAGCTGTTAAATCTCCTCACCCTACCTGTCGGGCCCTGTAACTCCAAGTCAGATCCACAGATGAGGTTATCACACTTGCTGCTTGAACAAATTTTGTTTTGGAGGGGGGAGGAATCTATACCAAAAGGGCCAGTAGTTTGTAATAAAAGCAGAAAACACTGGGAACACTCAGCAGGCCAGGCAGCATCTGTGGAGAGAGAAACGGAGTTATCGTTTCAGGTCGATGACCGTTCATCAGAAGTTTGTAACAGACTGACTGATAAAAGGGGACTGCTGGTGAGACATCCATTGGTCCTACACATTTGAGGAACTTTCTCGATCATTAAGGATTCATAAATAAAATCTGGCAGATTAATAAGGAAAAACACATTTGATTCTGCTTCCTTGGTTAACAAAAGTCACACATGTACGTGCAAAGATTTAAAATGTACCACACCGTCTGAACTAAGTGGTTTCCAGGCAGATCTACCACTACTCACAATGTATTGCATCATCCCACTTTCTAACTGTACAATTTTAGCACTTGGATTCTGCGTACATAAACTCTGCTGATCATTTCCTCTGTAGAGTATTTGGTTAACGTGCACAGATGACTGGTCAACTATACAGATATGGCTCACTCATATTCCACTGATTTGAACTGACTCTGATCTCCCCAGCATTTATACAGCATTTGGAAAGGATGGGAAGGTAGGAGGCTTATTTCAGACTATTTGTACGACAGTGACAACTTGATTTGCCTGTGGCCATTTCAAAACACAAAATAACTTTCAAGCAAAAATATCTCTTTGATGTACTTGAACTTGTAACTGCTGTAAATTCATGACCATTAAGCTCCCTGATGGTTTAATGGGTAAAAATGCTGTGTATTACTCAGCGATACAGACCAGGAAAGACCCAGGTCTGGTCTCTGCTGAGTTCATTGGCCTCAGCCAGGGCACCAGCTGATCACTATAATTGGCCTCAGCATCCCTGGTCCAGGAAGGGGAAAAATCAGCCAAGATCCCACTCCCGATCAATCGCCAGTGACAGCTGCTGGAAAGTTCATGCACATGAAGATCAGACGAGATCAGGATTGGGCTTGGCTGTAACACCCTCCATGGGTGAATAGCCGACCAAAACCCATTGTCTGAAACATGAAAGATGGGCAAGGTGTCGGAAGACTGCTGCCATCTGTGGAACTCCAGAAATGTTCAGCGGAATATGAGAAACTTAGGGGGATAAAGTGGAACTAGAATGTCCAGTTTCTGTGCATCAAGACTACTGTACAAATATGATTAACAAATGTGGGGCTTACTGTGCGTGTTTGTCAAACTGCAGCTGATGATAGTTAAAACTGTCTTGAGACACCACTTAAGCTCAACTTAAGAGGTATAGCTACTAATTGCTTCCAGAATTTTGACCAAGAAAAATTTGTTTTACCACATTATTAGCTTAGATTTTATTATCCAAGTGTCTCATGTGGTGGTCACTCGGTTTAAATCCTCACCTGATTAACTAGCCAGGAATTTCACATTCTTAACAACTGTTGTTACTTTAAGAGCTAATGTAAGGACTTTAAATATTTTCAAGTTTAGACTCTGAAATCAGCAAAGGAAATTGCTCGATTAAAGCATTAATATTAAAGGAGATTGTTACATTTACAACCAAACAGTAGAGAGAAAAGAAAACAATTTTCGCATACTTTCGAACAGGGAGTTAAGGAAATTTATTCTTTACACTTTTGCTCTGTTTTAACACTGTGTGAAGCTGCAGGAACTCAGTGGCAGCTGTGTTTATGTCAGAGATGGATTAGCATTGCCTCTGAATGCTTAATTCTCAACAAGCATCTGTGCGTGGTTTGGAGACACTGAACCAGGCATAAATCGCCACCTACTGAGTACAACCCATGATGGAAGAAGACGAGCACTTCTGAATGTAAAACACACGTTCAAGCTGCCATTTTAATATCAAGTAAGTATGCATATGTAATAAAAACAGAAAATATTGGAGAAGCTCAGTAAGTCAGGCAGCATCTGTGGAGAAAGAAACAGAGTTACGTTTCAGGTTGCAAACCTTTCGTCTTCGACCTGAAACATTAACTCTGTTTCTTTCTCCACAGATGCTGCCTGACTTGCTGAGCTTCTCCAGCATTTTGTTTTTATTTCAGATTTCTAGCTTTTGAAGTATGTATATGTTATTAATATAGGCCTTTGAAAAAGTTATAATTGCACCTATTATGTTTCCTCACTCCCCACTCTGCTATCAAGTATGCACTGGAAGGGAAAGCTGTTTCTGTCATCAGGCATACATAGAAAGTGCAGCAAAACATAATTAACAGACTTAGGAATCATTTCCTTTCATTGCATCGTCTGCCAACCAATTCCAGCATGATCTTGCTTAGTTATTTAAAGAATAAAGGACTGAAAATGATGCTATATTGTTAACATCGATACAGACACTATGGGAGTGATTTTAACCCCCAAGAACAGGTGGGTTGGGGACGGGTGGAAGTTGAAAATAGTTGTTTTTTGGATCGGGACCGCAACCCGGCTTTATTTCCGGGTTTAACTTGGGCGCATAAAAGTACAGGCTTCCCACTGGGAATGTAAAGTCCGAACGTTTTGCAGTTGCGACCCAAAAAAACAAATATTTTCAACTCCCACCCAACCTCAACCCACCTGTTCTTGGGGGTTAAAATCACCCCCACATAGATGTTAGCATAACTTTTAGAGAATACCTAAAAAAAGTACATTTATATAGCACCTTTCACAGCCTCAGGACATCCCAAAGCGCTTTACAGCCTATGGAGTACTTTTGAAGTATAGTCATTGCCGTAATGTAGGAAACACAACAGTCCATTTACATGCGGGAAGGTCCCACAAAGAGCAATGTGAAAACAACCAAATCATCTGTTTTTAATTATGTTGTTAAAGGGTAAATATTTCTTTGAATAGTGCCATGGATCTTTTATATCTACCTGAGGTGGCAGATGGGCCCTTAGTTTAACATCTCATCCAGAAGATAGCATCTCCAACAGTGCAGCACTGTCTCAGTTCTGCACTGGAGTATCAGCCTAGATTTTGTGCTCAAGCTTCTGGAGTGGGACTTAAACCTACAACCTTCGTGACTCAGAAGCAAGAGTGCTACCACTGAGCCACAGCTGACACCATATCTTGCTTCCCTACTTAATACTGCCCGCTGAATGAAGATCCCAGGTTTGATCCGTGGCCTGGATGTAAGCTCCCACCAGGAGTGTGGGAGGGGCCCCACAATTGACCTCAGCATTAGGGTGGGTGGGTGGGCAAATTGGATCACCACTTCTGATTGCTTTCCAGTGACTCAAGCTGGGAAGTGCACATGTGGAGTCAGGTGAGGGCAGGCTCAGGCTCGAGTGTGATGCCTGTGACAGTTAAATAGCCACCCAACATTCATTGTCTAGACGCATATATGAAATCTGGCCACTTGGATGATCACAGAACTGCCAGTTTCTGTGGATCCATACCCCAGCCAGAGTCAGCATATCTGGGAGAAGGGACACAATTGAGTGGGGGTGGGGGAGGTGGGAAAAAGTTATATGCAGCTCTACAATTTTTGAGAATTGATAAAATGTCTGATGAGTTACCCACATATAGAAACTCCTAAGAGTTGATCGAAAGTTTGTTTCTATTAATCTGAAACTTGCCTAAGTGTCATTGACGTAGGTGAGAAATAATGGATTTTATCCAAGATAATTACAATCACAGTGATAGACAGGTAAAGACATCTGTGTGAGGCCTCATGAAAAAAAGGCAATAAACCACACAGCTGTCAAAACAAAGACACCATTAACATTTAGTGCTTGTAGAATGTATAGTATTATTTAATTCAAAGCGTCCTATAGCACTGAAAAACAAAGCTCGTTTGATTTTTTTTTAAATAGAATTCAAAGGGAGAGTTGATATCTGCAATCACATAATAAATTTATATTGTGGATAAATGGTGGATAATGACAGTAATCATTTAATTACTGTTTCTCACAACACATCCAGTACACTTTAGTATTTTGCAAGCATTAAGTGTTGTGGAATATTTTCATTTCAGTCTGGTATTGAAATTTTATGACAAGATGCAACAGCGTGAAGCCATTAAATAAACCATAAAAAATGTTTTTCTTAACACTGTTCTCAATTGCTGCTTTGGTTGCAAAAAACATAATTCCCTAAATGTCCTAAAAAACTATAATGCAGTTTCAGTACATTATTTTAACCAAAAGGAAGCATCTTTCAGTTTTATTCCTAAAATGCATTCTTTCCACTTATAATGAACTAAGAATCATGATGTTTGTGTAGATAGTACTAATACAGAAATCTGACTTATTTTACAATGGTGTTGGGTTGTATCTGCTGTCAGGTAACATTATCCTATGTTGTCATACACCAGATGTCACAGACAAAATTATTATTAAGAACCAAAATTGATTATGATTCAAAAATCTCATTACCAATGTGTTACAGAATCTAACTCCAGACAGACAATCAGATAGAATTCGTATAAGCTGCATTTCTTGAGTTTTTCTTTCTTCATTCGTGGGATGTGGGAGTATTTATTGCCCATCCCTAGTTGCTCTTGAGAAGGTGGTGGTGGGCCTTCTTCTTGAACCACTGTAGTCCATGTGGTGAAGGTGCTCCCACAATGCTAGGGAGTTCCAGGATTTTGACCAAGTGACAATGAAGGAACGGCAATATATGTCCAAGTTTGGATGGTGTGCCACTTGGAGGGGAACTTGGAGGTGATAATATTGCCATGCGCCTGCTGCCCTTGTGCTTCTAGGTGGCGGATTTGGGAGGTGCTGCCGAAGAAGCCATGATGAGATGCTGCAGTGCACCCTGTAAATAGTACACACTGCAGCCACATTATGCTGATGGTGGGGGGAGTAGATGTTTAAATCAGTGGATGGGGTGCCGATCAAGTTCACTGTTATCTTTTAAAATACACAGAAGTACAAAGTTTGGATGGAAAAGATACTTTTCACTGTAGAATTTGTGTCATTGCAGCTGGTATGGTGGCATTTTGTGGAACTGGTCCTCTAAATGAAAACATATATATTCCATTAGTATTATTGTTAGCAATTCTTCTGCATTCTTCTTAACTTTAATGTCTTTATCTGGAGTATTCATTATTTTATTATTGGCTCTGTTCACAAATAAGCCTTGAAAATGCAGGGCCATAACTTCAATGTAAATTTAGATTATGAATTATGCAGAATCATTTAAATTTCTTCAACCACCAAAAGTGTAAAAAAATCACCGCGCTGTGAAAATACTTTGCTTTCCTAAGATTCCACAATATTCTCTTGCAGACACAATCAGACCTTAAACTGAAGGGCTACACCTGCACATTTAATTTAGGATCTTACAAAATTTGTATTTGTCCTTTCTAAGCTTCTGGGGGTTCAATTTGCTCTGTGCATTAGATCTAATTCACAGGCTTATGTTGTATTAACGCATAGTAATTACCTGCGTTAACATTCATGGGGCATTACCACAATTTCGCTCAAGCTCCTAAACTTGCTCTTGGAAGTACATATTCTCTAATGCACATTAACGCACTGTGCCTGTGTTAATGCTTTTATTTCTTTACTTGTGTTTGTTTGTTAACAGCTTGTCACGCAGAAAGTAATATTGAATATGGAAATTTACTCAGGATTCACTTTATTCTCACATCACATTTAAAGCTGCCATTACAGCACCAAAGGGAGCTGTCAGAGTTCCAGTGGTGAGCAGAGCAGAAGACACTGGTTAAAGAAGGGATCTTTCATTGAGTTCTGTGGCATGGGTGTCAGATTAAAGCTGTCGATGACAGATATTTTGGAGAAGGATCAGTAACATGACCAAGGCCCAAATGTCTTGAGGGGATAACAGTTGAATGTTCATGACTCGTTGCATCAGCTTGATGACATGTCGCGTACATGCATCTTACTGAAGAACAGGATAGGAAGTTGGACTATAACTTGGTGTTGTAAAATTGTTTACAATTGTCAACCCCAGTCCATCACCGGCATCTCCACATCAGGATAGGAAGTGTCATTTTTTTACAAGCATTTCATCTCAAACCTATCTGGTCCTGGAACCAGACCATAAAGCTACAGGACCACACTTGGACAGCTCTCTCAATGCAAGTTGACGTGACTGCCATGCCCAACTTCTATACCACAGGATGCTTCCAGACACCAACAGGAAACATGCATTTCACCTCTCTATCCATAAGGTATCGTGTCCTCTTGCACCAAGCATCAGCATACGTTACTGGCTAGAGAGGGAGCTCCAATTTAGCCAGTCGTATAGAATTCCTCAAGTACAAGGTACCATTAACTGTACTCATATCACCATTCATGTACCTGTAGGCAAGCTCATTTTCTGGGGATGCTCATGATATGCAGATCAAAGACTCTCCCACTGTTCAACGGGGAAGGCAGAATACAAGACTGGCTCCTAGGAAACGTGGGCTTCCAACTCCAACCCCACAGACCTCACAAGAAGGACATATAATGATACATGGTCACCAGGCATAAATGTACTAGAGCAGATCTTTGGCTTCTGAAGAATCTCCGGTATTTGGATAACTCTGGTGATCCTTTCAGTTTGATCTGGCATAAGTCAGGAGTGTGATTGAATACTCTCCACTTGCCTGGATGAGTGCAGCTCCAACAACACTCAAGAAACTCGACACCATCCAGGACAAAGCAGCCCGCTTGATTGGCACCCCATCCACCACCCGAAACATTCACTCCCTTCACCACCGGCGCACTGTGATTGCAGTGTGCACCATCCACAGGATGCACTGCAGCAACTCGCCAAGGCTTCTTCGACAGCACCTCCCAAACCCTCAACCTCTACCACCTGAAAGGACAAGGGCAGCAGGCACATGGGAACAACACCACCTGCACATTCCCCTCCAAGTCACACACCATCCCGACTTGGAAATATATCGCCGTTCCTTCATCTTCGCTGGGTCAAAATCCTGGAACTCCCTTCCTAACAGCACTGTGGGAGAACTGTCACCACATGGACTGCAGCGGTTCAAGAAGGTGGCTCACCACCACCTTCTCAAGGGCAATTAGGGATGGGCAATAAATGCTGGCTTTGCCAGCAACGCCCACATCCCATGGACGAGTAAAAAATAAATAAATAAATAATTGTAGTATGTTGCATGCTTCACAATCTTGCCATCGAGGGAAGTGCACACATGCTTATCAAAATGGAGCTGCTGCAAACAACCCTTAGGAAGATGTAGTTGGATTATGAACTTTGCTCAGTACGCAGCCGGTGCTCAACATGGCGCAGGTGCACAGACAATCATGAATGATACATTTAAGGGGAAGCAAGGTAAGTACATGAAGGAGAAAGGAATAGAAGTATATGCTGATAGGGTTAGATAAAGTAAGGTGGGAGGAGGCTCGTGTGGAGCATAAACACCGGCACAGACCTGTTGGGCTGAATGGCCTGTTTCTGCGCTGTAAATTCTATGTAATTAAATGTCATTAATTCTTCTTCCCCCCACTGCCACCACCCCCCCCCCCCCACGCCCATCCCAGGACTGCTTATGATCCCTTCTGCAAACAGAATTGAATGTGGCACTTTGCAAATACATTTTAAGTAAGGTTACCCAACATTTCTTTCGGCATAGACTATATAGGATAAATTTATTAATCTCTTGCTCCCAGTAGGAAGCTTTGCTTGAAAGAAGTGTGAGTCAGAGAATCAGTTTTATAGTCTTATAGCCCTATCTCCAACCCACAATTCCATCAAATGTGGCTGCCCACTTGAGGATCAATTATTTTACCTTTATACATTATTTTAAGGTGTCAGCCTTGGCTCAGTGGGAGAACTTTTACCTCTGAGTCACAAAGTCATGGGTTCAAGTCCCAGTGCAGAGACTTGAGCACATAATCTACTTCTGTGCAGTACTGAGGGAGTGCTGCACTGTCAGAGGTGCTGTCTTTCAAATGAGAAGTTAAACCATGGCCCCATTTGCTCTTTCAGGTGCACATAAAAGATCTGCTGGCACTATTGGAAAAAGAGCAGGGGGAGTTCTCCCTGGTGTCTTGGCCAACATTTGTGCCTCCACCAACACCCAAAACAGACGATCTGGTCATTAATTTAATTGCTGTTTGTGGGCGCTTGCTGTGCACAATTTGGCTGCCGTGTTTCCTACATTAAAATAGTGACTACACTTCAAAATTACTTCATTGGCTGTAAAGCGCTCTGGGACGTCCGGAGGTCATGAAAGGTGCTATATAAATGCAAGTTTTTTTTTGATTGTCATGTGCAAATATTTTTTCACTAATTTTGCACAAAAGAGGATTCATTGCAATTTTAATTATGCCCACCATTTCCTTTAAATCAATGTAACAGTTCATGTGTACAACATGTGCTGCTGTCTGTCCCAATGTTTTGTGTAACAGTGCAAGGCCATCCAAACTGCTGCCTTTGCACCGCATGCAGCCCTGAGCTCTGGCAATCCAGCCCTTAAAGCCCAGGCAACGGAGTCCTATTTGCTCGATTTCTTATTCACTGGTTTGTCCTGTTTAAATTATGTGGGCCTGGAGATTTGAAAAGGGCTGTTCGTAACACTGTTGCCTCACTCATGGATAATTCCAAAATCAGAACACCAAGATCTGTCAGCATCAGCAACTTGTGATAAAAAATTAATGGGAACACAGAACTAAACCTTAGTCACGGGCCCTGAGGCATCATGGCAGCCACATTTGCTGCCCATTAAGGCAAAGAGCTGGTCCAATGCATCACATTTTGCTTCATGTGTTTTTTTATTCGTTCACGGGATGTGGGCGTCGCTGGCGAGGCCGGCATTTATTGCCCATCCCTAATTGCCCTTGAGAAGGTGGTGGTGAGCCGCCTTCTTGAACCGCTGCAGTCCGAGTGGTGAAGGTTCTCCCACAGTGCTGTTAGGAAGGGAGTTCCAGGATTTTGACCCAGCGACGATGAAGGAACGGCAATAAATTTCCAAGTCGGGATGGTGTGTGACTTGGAGGGGAACATGCAGGTGGTGTTGTTCCCATGTGCCTGCTGCCCTTATCCTTCTTGTAGGTGGTAGAGGACGCAGGTTTGGGAGGTGCTGTCGAAGAAGCCTTGGCGAGTTGCTGCAGTGCATCTTGTGGATGGTACACACTGCAGCCACAGTGCGCCGGTGGTGAAGGGAGTGAATGTTTCGGGTGGTGGATGGGGTGCCAATCAAGCGGGCTGCTTTGTCCTGGATGGTGTCGAGCTTCTTGAGTGTTGTTGGAGTTGCACTCATCCAGGCAAGTGGAGAGTATTCCATCACACTCCTGACTTGTGCCTTGTAGATGGTGGAAAGGCTTTGGGGAGTCAGGAGGTGAGTCACTCGCCACAGAATACCCAGCCTCTGACCTGCTTTTGTAGCCACAGTATTTAAATGGCTGGTCCAGTTAAGTTTCTGGTCAATGGTGACCCCCAGGATGTTGATGGTGGGGGATTTGGCGATGGTACTGCCGTTGAATGTCAAGGGGAGGTGATTAGACTCTCTCTTGTTGGAGATGGTCATTGCCTGGCACTTGTCTGGCGCGAATGTTACTTGCCACTTATCAGCCCAAGCCTGGATGTTGTCTCGGTCTTGCTGCATGCGGGCTCGGACTGCTTCATTATTTGAAGGGTTACGAATGGAACTGAACACTGTGCAATCATCAGCGGACATCCCCATTTCTGACCTTATGATGGAGGGAAGGTCATTGATGAAGCAGCTGAAGATGGTTGGGCCTAGGACACTGCCCTGAGGAACTCCTGCAGCAATGTCCTGGGGCTGAGATGATTGGCCTCCAACAACCACTACCATCTTCCTTTGTGCTAGGTATGACTCCAGCCACTGGAGCGTTTTCCCCCTGATTCCCATTGACTTCAATTTTACTCGGGCTCCTTGGTGCCACACTCGGTCAAATGCTGCCTTGATGTCAAGGGCAGTCACTCTCACCTCACCTCTGGAATTCAGCTCTTTTGTCCATGTTTGGACCAAGGCTGTAACAAGGTCTGGAGCCGAGTGTTCCTGGTGGAACCCAAACTGAGCATCGGCGAGCAGGTTATGGTGAGTAAGTGCCGCTTGATAGCACTGTCGACGACACCTTCCATCACTTTGCTGATGATTGAGAGTAGACTGATGGGGCGGTAATTGGCCGGATTGGATTTGTGCTGCTTTTTGTGGACAGGACATACCTGGGCAATTTTCCACATTGTCGGGTAGATGCCAGTTTTGTAGCTGTACTGGAACAGCTTGGCTAGAGGCACAGCTAGTTCTGGAGCACAAGTCTCCAGCACTACAGCCAGGATGTTGTCGGGGCCCAAAGCCTTTGCTGTATCCATTCCATCAGCCATTTCTTGATATCACGTGGAGTGAATCGAATTGGCTGAAGACTGGCTTCTGTGATGGTGGGGATATCGGGAAGAGGCCGAGATGGATCATCCACTCGGCACTTCTGGCTGAAGATGGTTGCAAACGCTTCAGCCTTGTCTTTTGCACTCACGTGCTTGTCTCCGCCATCATTGAGATGGGGATGTTTACAGAGCCTCCTCCTCCCGTTAGTTGTTTAATTGTCCACCACCATTCACGACTGGATATGGCAGGACTGCAGAGCTTTGATCTGATCCGTTGGTTGTGGAATCGCTTAGCTCTGTCTATAGCATGTTGCTTCCACTGTTTAGCATGCATGTGGTCCTGAGTTGTAGCTTCACCAGGTTGGCACCTCATTTTTAGGTACGCCTGGTGCTGCTCCTGGCATGCTCTTCTACACTCCTCATTGAACCAGGGTTGATCCCCTGGCTTGTTGGTAATGGTAGAGTGAGGAATATGCTGGGCCATGAGGTTACAGATTGTGCTGGAATACAATTCTGCTGCTGCTGATGACCCACAGCGCCTCATGGATGCCCAGTTTTGAACTGCTAGATCTGTTCTGAATCTATCCCATTTAGCATGGTGGTAGTGCCACACAACACGTTGGATGGTGTCCTCAGTGCGAAGACGGGACTTCGTCTCCACAAGGACTGTGCGGTGGTCACTCCTACCAATACTGTCATGGACAGATACATTTGCGACAGGTAGATTGGTGATGACGAGGTCAAGTAAGTTTTTCCCTCGTGTTGGTTCGCTCACCACCTGCCGCAGGCCCAGTCTGGCAGCTATGTCCTTGAGGACTCGGCCAGCTCGGTCAGTCGTGGTTAATGGATGGTTTGTTAGCATCACTGCAGTTTTTTTTTCTGATTAGCTGCTCAGTTGTACGTTGCATTCCTAGAACGCACAATGAGGAAACCTGTGAGTGCGCTAACAAAAACAGAAGGGAAAATAAATTGATTTGTGCTTAACACACAACCAGTCCATGAAGAGCAAATTAAACACCACTGGAATTCAAACTTTGACCTAACCATCAAGCAATGTTCCAATTCGAGGTCACGTCCTTCAGATTCAACCCTGACCAGGAGATCAGAAGATCGTGATGAGGCAGCCCAAGGATTGTCAGGAGGTGCCACTGACTAGATCGGTATAAGATAATGGACTCCCAACCCTCAGATTTGAAAATCAAAGAGTTCAGATTAATGTCATGTTACTCCTACTGCCAGACAACAATTTAAAAACCAACAAACATATTGCATACTATTTTCAAAATTTGAGCTTTCACTATGTAACTGTACCTTGGGAATTACACTTTTTGATCAATGGTAGATTTATTTACCTGAGATAAAAAATCTGACAAGGCCCATTTGAAGCTTTTGAATTTCATTGTAAGAAAATATAAAAATGATCATACCATGTACATGATGATAAATAAGACCTGGTAACAGCAGGTAGAACAAGCCTCTGTACCATTTATGCAAATAACTTTATGGGATCAAAGTTTTATAAAATTCCACCCACCTATCAAATTGCAGGACATTTTGCATTAATAATTTTTAAATGCCAAGAACATGAAGTTGATCTTGTGTAAAAATCTAGAAAAAGCCTCATACAGTATTGATCATTCACAGTTTTGCAATGTGAATATAATCTTGACAGCAATTTTTATATCAGAAATGTAACCATTTTTTAATGTGGATTTAAATGACAAACAGGAAGGAGAGATTTAGCAGCAACACATCCTATGAAAGGACTGTGAAACCATTTATATTACCATTGTAATTACAATTAGTTATTATCTCAGTTTCTTCCCTGTTAAGGGAATAATAGAATGTCAAAATGTTATTGAAAGTAAAAGTAAAATGTTTTCTGATTAGATGGTAGTTTTCCAACTGATATTTTTCTACACATATGTTATTCTATTTTAAATCTGAGGATGTGATAAAATCTAATGGATTTTCCACTTTTAAAAAAAGAATGTAACTTGTTGTTATCTAAAATGTAATCAGTTGAGAGTCACAAAAAGCAGTTATGTATCAGCATCTACATTAAAATAGATGCTAGAGTGGTTTAGTGAAGCACAACGCTGCTGTCAGTTTCCATGTGAAGTATAGTTAATTAAACAACTGCCTTCTTATCTACATTTCGATGCCATTGTTTCATTTCACATTTCAACTAACCTAACTGCCATCAACTAAAAATGTTTTCCTAATTGACACCTGTGCCTAAAATTGGGATTTTTTTTAACTTGCATATGCCAGAATCGACCATTTTTAAAATAATTTTCTAAGTTGCATAGTTTTTTTTTACTGACTAATTTAAGAATAGTAATTTTATTTTCATCTTTCAGATGTTGTTTTATTGTAATGACTGGGCTTGCTGAAATTATTCCTGAGTTATCATCATTGCTACCTCAATGCTGGTGAAGAGTAATTGATATTTATACTCTGTTACATACATACTGTGCACTTGATGTCAGGGTCTTAACCTCTGCAAGGAGGTGGGTTGACGAACATTTTAATATAATTGTACCCTGACATAGAGTATGCTTGACCATTGCACCTACGTCAACGGGCACAAGGTAAGGTACAATCTTCTGTCATAAATTGTGACCCGATTTAATCTACACCATATGTCAGCTGATGTGACCCTTGCACAGCTCTATAACGTTGCTGCTAATTGGTTTCTGGAAGTTATAAATTGATCACTATCATCAGAAAATGTTTTAAATTATATAAATCAAATATCAACCTGGTTGATTTGTATTAGATTTAACAATATTAGAACAGATTTTGAAAATAAATGAAGTTTTACAATGAATCTCGTACGCAGAGGATTGCAATAAGAAGGGCAAGGAATATAAATTGGTATATGGTAAGAATTTAAGTTAAAATGATTAGGGTAGATTTTGACCTTTTGCAATAGTGTAAAACAGGTGAGAGCGAATCGGCAGCCCATTTTACATCTCTCCCGACCAAAGGGCTGCCGATTCGCTCTCACCCGTTTTACACTATTGCACAAAGTCAAAATGTACCCCATTGACTGGAGACTGCTGGATGCAAGTGCTGTGAACAACTTAATGAGCAGTTATTTGTTAATAAGTAAACCATTGTGCAGATTCAAGTGACAGATGTTATTGAAAGGTTTTACTCTCCCATCCCTCATGCACCTGATTTGTGGTGTGTGCCTTTATTGAATTGCTATGAACCTCCTACCATATTGGCCCATCACAATAACTTGATATTATCACCACACTGTGGCAAAATGGGAAGAATATACACTTATTACATTGCAAATGGCATTGGATATATCATGTTATTATTTTCTATTAATCTTGGGCTGACAAATTCAGGTTTAACTTGAATCACCTGGAAAGTTCCATTCCTTTCATGCACAAGGAACATCATGAAATGCCTGAGGCAGATAATTCTAACAGTCTGTCCTTTCTATACTGCAAAAACAAAACAAAAAAATCCTCAGTGCAAATTTATAAATGCACAGGCTAAAATGGATAAAATACTTATTAATTTGTAAAAAAATTGAGTTAGTTCAGCTACACATGCTTGTCTGATCAATATGTTTGTGCCTGTGATTGTGCCAGATAACTGGCTCAAGCAAACAGCAATGTCACTTGGGTCCTCTTTAATGCAATGCCTTTGCTGTCACAGTGATGGATGCCCTAGTTCGAATATGCTGATCCAATCTCTCTGCTGTGCCATTTTCACATAACCTGAGCCCTAATAATAGCTTCATCTTCCCCTACCAATTAAAGGAGTTAGAGTTATGAATTTCAAAACTCAGTTAAATATCATCTGTTAATTTTGAGAAAATTACATTTGAAATGATAATGTGCTTTATTTTGAGAAACCCAGACATGACAAACAAAAACACGCTGCTAAACAGATTAATCAACTGCATCAAAGAAAGATTCAATTAATCAAGGCCGACCAACCATTTAATCTCTCGTGACAGAAACTTCATAAAGACAACATGTCTTAGATTTTAAACTTCAGAATATTGCGACAAAAAGTTATAATTTTTGTTGTTTTTATCAAGCCTTTGAGGTGGGTTTAGGGTATAAGTGGCCTCCTAACACTGAGGCCATTTCAGCTATTTAATAAATATGCCTTCGTAGCTGTCCAAGTTACTGGTCTAAAATGCAATGCAGTCTCCAACTGCAAGCCTGCAGGTGGTGCTTATAAATCAGTTAAGGGTGTGTATTGGAAGAATGCCTGCCATTCAAAGTTCATAAGCTAAACTTTCAAACACCTTTAATGCACTTTAGGGCTGATTTTAACTTTCATTGGTTTCAATGGAAAGGAAAATCTGGTGGTGCGTATAATGGCTGACTGATCCGCTACCACCCGATTTCCACCACCGCCAAAAGTTAAAATCAGCCCTTGAATTAATGCACAGTCTGCTATTTGCAAATTTAAGTTTGCAGATACCTTTCAGCCTCTTCCAGCTTATATCATTTTTTTTGCCCCATTTCTATCCCTCTTTTCGCGTAGGCACTGATTCTTGCTGGGGTATGGTTCCACAGGGGTGAATGACTTTCCAGTACCTCGTCCAACTGCTATTCTTTGTGTGTCATTGATCATTGGCAGACTGTTCAATCATGGAGGATAACATTAATGAGCCTGATCCAGTCCTCACCAACTTGAACAGCCATGCTCTTTCCAGCAGGGGTCACTGAATAGCATCAAAGAGCTGGAAGCCTGGATGATTTCTTTTTTCCCCTTTTCTGGGGTGCTGTTGCACCTCAATTGCTGACACAGCTGAGATCAACCAATTTAGCACAGACAGGGGATCAAACCAGGGGCCATTTTTAAAAATTCATTCTTGGGATGTGGGTGTTGCTGGCAAGGCTGGCATTTATTGCCCATCCCTAGGTGCCCTTGAGAATGTGATGTTGGGCATTCTTCATAAACCACTGCAATTCACAGTGCAGTTAGGAAACCAAGAGGGTGGGCAGTTAAAATTCCCTGGGTTACTTACCCGGGGGAAAGTAGCTTGGATCCTGACATTTCCGATTTTAATGGATGCCTCTGGACAGGCGCTAAGCCAGCCACCCAAAGACGGCAGGATCTTAATTTACATATGTTAATCTGGATCTGATGACATCATCGAGCCCCGACAGCGATTTTAACTTCAGCCTGAGCAGGGAAGCCGTCCCAGCTTTCCTACCAGGTAAAGACCAATGTGAAAAGGATCGGGAAACTGAAGAGACCATTCCAGGTAAGTTTTTTATTCTCCTTTATGGGACCAGGAAGTGTAGGTGTGCTCCTCCGGGACCACAAGGAAAGTTTAGATCTCCCCTCTTGGGGCTCCCCCCGCTTCCCTATCACAAAACCACCCCCCCCCCAGAACCCCCTTCCCCAAACTTACCTGAATGCCGGTGGTTCGCCAAGGGTGGGTGGAAAATGAACCTGCAGCATGTTAATGAGGCCTGGCAGTAGAAATGTTGCTTGGATTTGGCCTAACAGATAACAATCATCCTCTGGTACTTCACCCAAGTGTTCATTTCTCATATAAGAACCTAAGCACTGAATGTTGGTAGACTATTCAACCACAGGCAACATCACAGCCAAACTGGATTTTGTCCTCACCCAAAGTCCACACGTGAACACTTCAAGCAGGGATCACTGGAAATCAATACGGAACAAAAACCTTGGCTTATTTTTTCCCCTCCTAACTTGGGGTACTGAGGCCAATTGTATCTACCCTACCACCAACCAGTTGAGATCAATGTCACAGACCAAAAATCAAATCCGAGACCTTCCTGGTCATATGGCTCACTCACTCTCTTAAACCGGCTAAACCACTGGGGGAATCTGATGCAGCCTTTTTTAACATAATTGTAGTATCAAATAACATTACTCCAAGGCTAGCATGGTTCAGATATGCTTGGTAATATAAAATATTAATGTCCTGCAGTGCTGGTACCTGTGAAATTGGGCCACATCAGGAAAGGCTCTGTTTACATTGATGTTTACTTTGGCCTTCAGTACATGTTTTTTTTTATTCGTTCATGGGATGTGGGCATCGCTGGCAAGGGGCCAGCATTTGTTGCCCATCCCCAATTGCCCTTGAGAAAGCGGTTCATTCAATCCATGTGGTGAAGGTTCTCCCACAGTGTTATTAGGTAGGGAGTTCCAGGATTTTGACCCAGCAACGACGAAGGAACGGTGATATATTTCCAAGTCGGGATGGTGTGTGACTTGGAGTGGAACGTGCAGGTGGTGTTGTTCCCATGTGCCTGCTGCCCTTGTCCTTCTAGGTGGTAGAGGTCGTGGGTTTGGGAGGTGCTGTCGAAGAAGCCTTGGCGAGTTGCTGCAGTGCATTCTGTAGATGGTACCCACTGCAGTGAAGTGTCAAGGATTGTAATAATAAAAATGTTAAATCATTCTCCACAATTGTTCTTTAAATTTGTAAATTTAATACATTGTATTTACCAAATGTTACTTAAAAATATTTTAAAAGAAAGTGAAAAAAAAATTGCACTTGATTGCATCCACTTTTATAACCATGTAGTCTAACATTTGCTGGAACCCAAACCAATACTTTGTAAATGAAGCATCGACTTTTGTACTCACTTCATTAACTGGACGAACTTCAAACTTCAGTCAAGTGAGATTATTTTCTCCTCTCTGAAATCAGACAGAATTCCACCATTTATAACAAAGAAAGCAGAAATCACGGGATAGATAAATAGGAACCCGAAATACCATTCAGCCCATCTTAGCTCCTTAATCTGGAAAAACCTGCAGTCCTCTCATCACTGCACCAAATTTGTGTCTTCACTGATTCCAAAGGTTTTTGCTCCACTGGCCTACCCAGAAGTCCATTCCAAGTGTTGATAACACCTATCACCCAGTCCTAATTTTGTCCTTTGCCAGCTTGGGTCTGTGATCCTTGATGCTACTGTCTCAGTTTACCTTGAAGTAATCCTCCAGATTTATCTTTCTATACTGATTACTATCTTACATGCTCCTTTGGGGTCACTTTTTATTCACCTCCTTTCAAGGCAGAAGAGCCCAGATTTCTCCAGAGTATTATACAGTCTCAGCATGACATACTCCAAATAATACTCTACTTATTTAACAATACAGTTCAGCGTTATATTTCCTTTGAGGATCGCTGCTCCACATGACACGACATGTCAAGTATCAAATGTACTAATACCCCTGGTTCTCTTTCAACTTCACCTTAGTGAGTTTAACACCAGATAAGTATATGTCACCCACTTTTTCTTTCAACATTTTACATAGAAACATAGAAAATAAGAGCAGGAGTAGGCCATTCGGCCCTTCGAGCCTGCTCCGCCATTCAATATGATCATGGCTGATCCTCTATCTCAATACCATATTCCCACTCTCTCCCCATACCCCTTGATGCCTTTTGTGTCTAGAAATCTATCTATCTCCTTCTTAAATATATTCAGTGACTTTTATACATTTTATCCAGCTAAATTTATCGGTTCTCATCTACCTCTTCAAAATCAACCACCAGTTTGGTATCGTCCACGAATCTGAACAATAGAATCATAGAATCTTACAACACAGAAGGAAGCCATTCGGCCCATCGCACCTGTGCCAGCTCTTTGAAAGAGCATTCCAATTACTCCCACTCCCCCGCTCTTTCTCATAGCCCTACAAATTTTTCCTTTTCATGTATTGAGTTTCTGAATCCAAGTTGTTGGTGTAAATTAGAAATACCAGGGTCCCAGCACTGATCCTTGGATTAATAACTGAAATAATATTTCATTCTAATGATAAAATGAAGAACAAGAAAATATGTTGTGTGATTCAAAGGCCACATTTTGTCCTATAGTGAGGCAGCATCATTAGGAGAATAAATTTAAAGCAGCCTAAACTGCCTAAGCTCAGAGATGGCTGCAGAAAAGTCCACGATATTCACAAAAATGTAATCTTTGGAAAGATTGTAAAATTACAAAGAATGTAATTGTTGCAGAAAAGCTGTATGAAAATCAGACTTTTTCTAAAATATATAATTATTGCCAAAGCATGAATTTCAGCCACTATTATGAACAATAATCTTCCCATGTTTTTCAGACAGAACGGAAAGAAATAACTGAGCACTTAGATCCAATGTTGGCTGAACACATTTGAGTTGTCTCAACATATAGCAGCAATTCCAAAAAAGCCAGACAAGGGGGGTAATTTTCACCTTTACCGCCTGGGTACCCATCACAGAACCTGCCTAATTTTCATTTGCAGCTCTACCTCTCCACCACCTCTCTTGACCCCACCACTGCCTGTCCGACATCCAGTCTTGATGAACCGCAATTTCCTCCTGCTAAATAAACTTCGCACCTTTGGGACAATGGCTGGGACTCCATCCCATTCCCCAGCCATTGTCTCAAGCTGAACCAGAATGTTCGCAACCTTGGAAAACTATTTGACCCCATATCAAGATTAACACAAAAAGTTTTTACAATTATATTTGAAGAAAAAGGGTAGTCTAGGGTAGTGTGGGCCCTTTAAAAACAGATGCAGGTCATATTGCAAATGAAAATAAGGAAATGGCAGCCTTGTTGAATAATTACTTTGTGTCAGTCTTCACAGTAGAGGAAGAGGATAATACACCAGGGATTCCAGGGAAACTAATAATGAATCAAGGACTGGAACTCATTAGAGTTAAAGTAAGCAAGAAAACAGTATTAGAAAAAGTAATGGCACTAAAGGCTGACAAATCCCAAGACCTGATAGTTCCCACCTGAGAATTTTAAAGGAAGTAGGTGAGGAAATTGCAGATGCTTTAGCCATAATCTTCCAAAGCGCTCTCGATTCAGGAATTGTCCCTTTAGATTGGAAAATTGCAAACGTAACTCCATTATTTAAGAAAGGTGCGAGACAGAAACCAGGAAATTATAGACCTGTTAGTCTAACATTTGTTGTGGCAAACTTGGATATGTGACTCTCTATCCCATCATCTAAGTCATTAATAAATACAGTGAGTAGTTGAGGCCCCAACACAGATCCCTGTGGGACACCACTAGTCACATCCTGCCAAATTGAGTACCTGCCCATTATCCCTACTCTCTGTCTCCTGCCGCTCAGCCAATTTCCTAACCAGGTCAATAATTTGCCGTCAATTCCTTGAGCTTCAACATTAGCTAACAATTTCTTATGAGTGACTTTATTGAATGCCTGCTGGAAGTCCATATAAACAATATCTATAGACAGTCCCCTGTCCACTACTTTAGTCACCTCTTCAAAAAATTCAATCAGGTTCGTCAGGCATGACTTACCCATTATAAATCCATGTTGGCTCTCTCTGATCAGCTGAAAATTTTCAAGGTGTTCAGTCACCCTATCCTTAATTATAGACTAGTAATTTCCAGGCAACAGATGTTAAGCTAACTGGTCTATAAATCCTTGGTTTCCCTCGCTCACCTTTCTTAAATAGCGGAGTGACAGGTGCAATTTTCCAATCTAAAGGAACGGTTCCTGAATCAAGAGAACTTTGGAAGATTATAGTTAGGGCTTCTGCAATGTTCTCACCTACTTGCTTTAAAACCCTGGGATAGAAACCATCTGATCCTGGGGATTTGTCACTCTTTAGTGCCATTATTTTCTTCATTACTGTTAATTTGCTTACGTTAATTATGGTGAGTCCCCGTCCCTGATTCAAAATTAGTTTCCTTGGGGTGTCCGGCATGCTATCCTCTTCCTCTACTGTAAATACTGATGCAATGTAATTATTTAACATGTCTGCCATTTCCATTTACAATATCATCATTAGCAGTTTTTAAGGGGCCCACATTGCTCTTGACCAGCCTCTTTTTCTGAATATAATTGTAAACATTTTTTGTTTTAAATTTGATATCCCTTCAAGTTTCTTTTCATACTCTCTTTTTGTGGCTCTTACTATCTGTTTTGTCACCCTTTGCTGTTCTTTGTATCTCTCCCAGTCACCAGGATCTGTGCTATTCTTTGCATTTTTGTGTGCTTTTTCTTCTAGTTTTATGTTGTCCTTTACCTCTTTTGTCGTCCATGGCTGTTTTTTTGGCAAGTAGAGCTCATGCCTCTTAACGGTATAAACTGGTTCTGTATCATGTTAAATTCTTATTTGAACACCTCCCACTGATCTTCTGATGTTTTACCCATTAACAGGTTTGCCCAATTTATTGTGGACAGTCTCTGTCTCACCCCATTGAAGTCGACCTTACTTAAATTTAGAATCTTAGTAGCTGATACTGGTTTCTCCCTTTCAAACACAACGTTGAACTTGATCATATTATGATCGCTATTAGATAAATGTTAACACACTGTTAGGCTGTTAATTAAATCAGGCTCATGACTCATTACTAAATCCAATATGGACTGCCCCCTTGTTGGTTCTCGGACATATTGTTGCAGAAAGCTGTCCTGAACACACTCAAGAAATTCACTACTTATCTGACATGAGCTTGTCTGCTTATCCCAATTAATATGAAAGTTAAAATCCCCCATTAAAACCACACTGCTTTTGCTACATGCTTGTCTAATCTCTGCATTTATACATTCTGCCACTTCACAACTGCTACTAGGGGGCCTATACACAACTCCCATTACAGTCTTAATTCCTTTTCTATTTCTTAATTCTACCCATAAAGTCTCCACTGCCTGTCTGTTTAAGTCCTGATCAGCTGTGCAAAGTTAAGACAGGGCACTGGCTGGAGTGTGGAGTTCCAAAATGTCACCGGCTGCTTCAAATGAGCGTTGCACACAGATTCGCATCATACTCTCCCTACTCTACATGCTGCCAGCGGTCATTAGGTGCACGCGCTAACCCCTTTACCAAGATGGCGTCCTGCACACTTCACATCGGAAGTGTGCGTGCGCATGTCGAACAGCATTTTTGGGACTTAGGTGTCCATGTAGCACCTACAAAACGGGTGCTACACAGCCCAATTTTGCCCCCTCTATTCCTCTAATTCTCTTGTGCATCCCTCCTCCCATCGCCTCACCATTGGCAGCAATGCCTTCAGACATTTAGGCCCCGTGCTCTGGAATTCCCTCCATAAACCCCTCCACATTTCCCCCTCTTCCTTTAAGACTCTGTTTAAAACTTCCTCTTTGACCAAGCTTTTGGCCACCCTCCTGATGTATCATTCTTTTGCTTGTTGCCTTTTTTTTGGATTAAGCCTCTGTGAAGTGCCTTGGGGGATTTTTTGACATTAAAAATGCTGTATAAATGCAAATTGTTGTTGTTCTATTCAAATAAAACAGACTGAAACTGAAAGAGGAACAACTCAGCTTTCTAAGTGGCACTAGTATTTACCACTTTCAGAAACAATAAATTAAATTGGATCTATTTTCGATCAAAGTTTAGGTAAAAAAGCCATTAAGGATTTAGGAAATAAATGTTTCAAAAACCTATCTGTGTGCAGAATATTCTGTTTAATACAATGCATACAGAGAGAAAAATGTTAAAATGATTCCATTTAATGTTTCACATTTCTGTTAAAATTGGACATAAAACTTTTTAGATAAAGCTTTCTATAACATCCATAGGCTGATATATTGGCTCGAAATCTACTTTCAGACTGAAGTTAGAATAATAATACATTTATCAAGAGCTATATTTTTGACATGGAACTGTATTTGCATTAGTATTTAGAAGATGGACTTAACACAAAGTTGTGACTTATCTTCATATCACTAAACATTTCCCTGTTCAATGTTTTTTTTTTGCTTTGGTATTATTTAATACTTTATTATCTCTTTCTACCTTTTTTCTTTTCTTTCAATACCAATAAGGTATTGGTGAGACCACACCTGGAATACTGCATACAGTTTTGGTCTCCATACGTAAGAAAAGACATACTTGCTCTCGAGGCAGTACAAAGAAGGTTCACTCGGTTAATCCCGGGGATGTGAGGGCGGACATATGAGGAGAGGTTGAGTAGATTGGGACTCTACTCATTGGAGTTCAGAAGAATGAGAGGCGATCTTATTGAAACATATAAGATTGTGAAGGGGCTTGATCGGGTGGATGCGGTGAGGATGTTCCCAAGGATGGGTGAAACTAGAACTAAGGGGCATAATCTTAGAATAAGGGGCTGCTCCTTCAAAACTGAGATGAGGGGAAACTTCTTCACTCAGAGGGTGGTAGGTCTGTGGAATTTGCTGCCCCAGGAAGCTGTGGAAGCTACATCGTTAAATAAATTTAAAACAGAAATAGACAGTTTCCTAGAAGTAAAGGGAATTAGGGGTTACGGGGAGCGGGCAGGAAATTGGACATGAATTTGGATTTGAGGTTAGGATCAGATCAGCCATGATCTTATTAAATGGCGGAGCAGGCTCGAAGGGCCGATTGGCCTACTCCTGCTCCAATTTCTTATGTTCTTATGTTCAGATCTCCCATTTTTCAAACTGCTTTACTTTTAAGAGAATTTTTAAAAATATAATTTTAAAACTATTTTGTTGAAGCTAGTATTCTACTATAATTTAGTATTTTGTATTTGAACTTAGTATTCTATTTGCATTGATGTCAGCCTTGGCTCAGTTGGTAGCACTGTTAGCTACAAGTCTAGAAAGTTTAGGGTTCAAGTCACACTCCAAAGACTTGAGCACGTAATCTCGGCTGACTCTCCAGTGCAGTATTGAGGGAGTGCCACACTGTCATAGGTGCTGCCTTTCAGGTGGGATGTTAAACTAGGGTCCCCTCTACCTGTTCAGTGGATGTAAAAGATCCTATAGCATGATTTGAAGAAGAATAGGGGAGTTCTCTCTGGTGTCCTGGTCAATATTTAGCTCTCAAACAACATCACTAAAACAGATTATCTGCTCATTTATCATATTGCTGTTTGTGGGACCTTGCTGTGCGCAAATTGACAGCTGCGTTTCCTACATTACAACAGTAACAACACTTCAAAAGTACTTCATTGGCTGTAAAGCACTATCGAATGGCCTGAGGTCGTGAAAGGTGTTCTATAAGTGCAAATTCTTTCTTTTGTTACTTTGACATATTCTGGAGTATTTCAGTGATGATCCGATGGGAAATGATCCTATACCAAATTTGTTTGAGGCAGTTTTAATCCTGGTTCCTGCTCGTGTGGATCAACAGAAGAAAACTGTCCAGAGTTCAGCACAGATGGACAGTCTCACACAGAAAGACCATAAAGATGGTGTGGAAAATGGAAAGATGACAATGCTGCAATAGAGTGTTCCCTTCCAAGATACATTTTTGCAGCACAATGAAGGAATCTTCGCTCTTTATTCTGCCCTGCTCCACCTGACTGTAGTGTTGGATGTTGACATTGGGTACCAAAGATAGAGAAGTATTCCATTCCCTACCACTGACATCTTTCCTGTTGATGATCTTTTTAAAAAATCAATCCTCTCAAAAATGTTTTTGAATTCAATTATGTTCTTTCTTCACGTAAGTGCTTAGCCCTCAAACACTCCAATTTTGTGCCAATTAATGCTCAGTTTGGGGAATCATCATGCATGTGGATGACAAGAAAACTAACTTAAGACTCACATGACCTCAACAAGCCAAGATGGTCTGGGCCTGGGGCTCCCAACTCATCAAAATTATTAATTAGTGTGTCAGCTGCAATCCCTGCTCTCCTGGATAAACCTATCTCCAGATAGGATTGGCTAGAAGCTGAGAGAAAGACAATTTGCTCCTTTCCCTTAAAATTCCCTCTTACATAAACCAGACTACAACAAGTAGGTTGTTTGCCTCACATATAAACAAATCTCTCAAATGAATGGGGATTAAAATTTGTCCCAAGTGCATGCTTCCTTATGTAGATTCTGTTCGTCTCCTGGTAGATCTCTATCAAATTTATTTGACAGACTGGGAAGATAAAGGTACATACACATGTTTAGATCCTTCCCCTAGACTGATTTCTGACCATTTACTCCTTCTATTTACAGATAAAGCTGCTGGTTGATGCATTTTCAGCCACAGTGCACTAAGTTCAGATTCTTTATTAAAAGCAAGAGCGTGATAATATTTTCAGCCTATACATGCAGATAAGATCATATTATAGATCACTAAAGAGCCCATATTAAATTTTAATTTGTAATTTTTTAAAAACACGCTAAGGTATTCTATTCAGTAACACTGATTCAAATCAATCTAGTTTATTTTCCAATGTAGTAAGATAAAAGAATCCATTAAGTCAGTTGCTAGAAGGCTGCATTTTGAGGGTTAGAAAGAAAAGCTTTTTTGTTTACTTAATGCACTCATATGTTTAATATGAAAAGCTCCAGCAAGCAGAGAGCAGGTGCAACAGGGGGCACTCTGTGAATTCTGATGGGCTAAGAGAGATCTAAACATTGGTAAACACAAGTATGAAGAACTCACAGAACGGCAACTAATAATGGAGTGATGTGGACTTAACACTTGAATTATGTAAAATAAATATTTCTACCCCATAATATAGTAGAGAACCAAGCTGAATACAGAAAATACAGAGGAGATTTAAAAAGGAAGTAAAAGGGGCAAAGAGAGAATATGAGGATAGATTAGTGGCTAACATAAAAGGGAACCCAACAGTCTTTTATAAACATATAAATAGTAAAAGGGTAGTCAAAGGAAGGATGGGGCTGATTAGGGACAAAAACAATCTTCTTCTGGAGGCAAAGGGTATGGCTGAGGTAATAAATGAATACTTCGCATCAGTCTTCACTAGAAAAGAGGATGCTACCAGTGTAGCAGTAAAGGAGGAGGTAGTAGCGATATTGGAGAGGATAAAAATGGATTAAGAGGAGATACTTAAAGGTTTGGCAATACTTTAAGTAGAAAAGTCACCCAGTTCAGACTGAAGGAAGTAAGGATGAAAATTGCAGAGGCTCTGGCCACAATCTTCCAATCCTCCTTGGATATGGGGATGGTGCCAGAGGACCGAAGGATTGCAAATGTTACACCCCTGTTCAAAAAAGGAGAGAGGGATAATCCCAGCAATTACAGGTCAGTCAGCTTAATGTCGGTGGTGGGGGAGCATTTAGAAACAATAATCCAGGACAAAATTAATTGACACTTGGAAAAGTATGGGTTAATAAATGAAAGTCAGCATGGCTTTGTTAAAGGAAAATCATATTTGACTAACTTGATTGAGTTCTTTGATGAAGTAACAGCGAGGGTTGATGAGGATAGTGTGGTTGATGTTGTGTGGTTGATATGGACTTTCAAAAGGCATTTGATAAAGTACCACATAATAGCATTTGTTAGCAAAATTAAAGCCCATGGGATTAAAGGGACAGTGACAGCGTGGATACAAAATTGGCTAAGGGACAGAAAGCAAGGAGTACTGGTGAACGGTTGTTTTTCAAACTGGAGGGAAGTATACAGTTGTGTTCCCCAGGGGTCAGTATTAGGACCTTTAGCTCTTTTTGATATATATTAATGACCTGGATTTGGGTATACAGGGCATAACTTCAAAGTTGCAGAAATCATGAAACTTGGAAATGTAGCAAACAATGTGGAGGATAGTAACAGACTTCAGGAGGACATAGACTGGTGAAATGGGCAGACAAATGGCAGATAAAATTTAACACAGAGAAGTGTGAAGTGATACATTTTGGTTGGAAGAACGAGGAGAGGCAATATAAATAAATGGTCCAATTATAAAGGGGTGCAGGAACAGAGAGACTTGGGGGTGTATGTACACAAATGTTTGAAGGTGGCAGGACAAGTTCAGAAGGCTGTTAAAAATGCATATGGGATCCTTGGCTTTATAAATAGAGGCATAGTGTACAAAAGCAAGGAAATTATGCTAAACCTTTATAAAACACTGTTAGGCCTCAGCTGGAGTTTTGTGTTCAATTCTGGGCATCACACTTTAGGAATGATGTCAAGGTCTTAGAGAGGGTGCAGAAGAGATTTAAAAGAATGGTACCAGGGATGAGGGACTTCAGTTATGTGGAGAGACTGGAGAAGCTGGGGTTGTTCTCCTTAGAGCAGAGAAGGTTAAGAGAAGATTTGATAGAGGTGTTCAAGATCATGAAGGATTTTGATAGAGTAAATAAGGAGAAACAGTTTCCAGTGGCAGAAGGGTCAATAACCAGAGGACACAGATTTAAGGTGATTGGCAAAAGAACCAGAGGCAGCATGAGGAAACTTTTTTTACACAGCAAGTTGTTATGATCTGGAATGCACTGCCTGAGAGGGTGGTGGAAACCGATTCAATAGTAACTTTCAAAAGGGAATTGGATAAATACTTGAAGGGAAAAAATTTACAGGGCTATGGGGAAAGAGCAGGGGAGTTGGACTAATTGGATAGCTCTTTCAAAGAGCCAGCACAGGCACGATGGGCCGAATGGCCTCCTTCTGTGCTGTGCCATACTATGATACTATGAATTTGGTCAAATGCTTTTTTTGCACCTAAGAAAATGATAGCCAAAATACAGTGCAGATTGTACACCAGGGAAATCTTTTACGTATTGTCAAGAGAGGACCTATTAGCTATAAATCCCACGTTATCCAAATGATTAGGTTTAAGATAACTCTGATTTATTTATTGGTTATAATTTTAACTAATTGTTCAAGAGGGAGATTGGTTTGAAGTGGGAGGATCCCTTCCTGTTCTGTGCATCAGGGTCACAAATGTTGTGGACATATTTCTTTGATTTTCTCCTTCAAGTGCATAAGATTGAAACTTCCAATATAATGGAGGAAAGCCCTTTGCATCTAATGTATCTTCATAAAATTACACAGCAAAAGCATCAACGGCCGGGGATTTATCTTGGAGTTGGCTTCTTTTTGTCAGCTAGTTGTCTGACCTGCACGGAGCCCACCTCTAAGCTTAAGATTCTCCACATCAAATGATTCAGAAATCCACATAAGAAGAGTTTCTGTTTGCTTGTTATGGAAGGCAGTCACTCTGCATATGGACAGGTCCAACTTACTTAAGGTAGACAAATTAATGCAGGTTGGCAAGGGCCAAGAGAAAAGGACCACAAAGTGTGCATAGGGGTACTATTGGAGTTTAACCAGCAAACTCTGCACAATTTGCCAGCATTGAGCATTAATAAACTCCCCAATGCTTGCACAGCAAAAGCCATCTATTAAGGCATTGGTTGGCAGGATTATCTGTAGCAGAGTCAGAAGAATTGTGACTCTGCCTAATGACAGGCCTACTCTACCAGGTTCCATGAATAAGCCAGACTGGCTGGTGAGTCATCAACAGAACTCTGCGATCTGCCTGGCACTGAGCCCACAATGGAGGATCAACTCATTTCCAATTTCCTATCACCAGGTGTCTCATCTTAAAACCAATTCATCCCCAAAGAGATCCTGCTTACCCCCTTCCCCTCCATCCTGGGAAAATTGTCACTTGTTGCTTATTGGATAACTAACAAGATCAGGTCTGAGCCTTCACTTAAGTCAGCAGTGAGTACTATACAACTCACCTTAAAATGTGTTAATGTACTGTTTACCATCCACCTAACCATAGCATGGACCCCCACCATACCCCATCAAACAATGGTTGCCTCTTTGCAATCAAGATAGGCACCAAACCTGGACATGTTCACATACACAACCTCCAGCCAGACGTTGTACCATGCCTCAGAGTTTTCTCAACAGCTACACAACGGACATCTGCTTCCAGGAAGGTCCTACACAGGACAGCATACAAGGTGCCAGTTCTAGACAACCAAGTACAATGCCACGTACAGTCTTACTTATCACCAGTGGCCTACTCCAGGTCTTCATTTAGGGGGCTTTGAGAAAGAGTGATCCCAGCTGTTTTGTATGTGGTAGTGGGAAATTTCTGGCGTTGTGTTGTATCTTTTCCTCTCATGGTTTTATAGTCAACCAAGCCAACTGAAAATTTGACTGTTGTGCCTGGTGGTGTGTGCACGGTGAAAAGTTATCCCAGCAGAAAAATAAATTACTGTAAATAAACTACAAGCTTGCAAACCACACAAGTGGTGTAAATTGGTCTAAAAAGCATGTAGCCATCAGATTAGGCCTTCAGCTAAAGCCTAGAGTAGTTTATCCTAATGATGAATGGCTTAAATCTTGGAGGAGGAAGCTGGAGGAATAACTTAGCAACCTTATGTCTCCCTTGTAGCTGAATAGCCAAGAGCACTAAACAGTAAATTCTACTTTACACTAGTAACTTTATTATATCTAAGTGCTTGTTGAGATCCCTCGGTTCATGGCATTGGTAATGTTTCTGTCATTGATCTGCTTGCAAAGCTGATTCAGCTGTTTCTCCATTAGCTTCACATATGTGCTTTAATAGCATTATATTGTACGATGAGACTGCACACAGAACTCTGGTCAAACTTCACGAATAGGACTCTTCAGTGAATTGCTGAAAGTCTTGATCTTACATTACAACTGTATTTGTATATTTGTATCTAGTGCTTGTATATGTTAAATATTAATTATAGTGTATGACTAAAATTGTAGTAATAGATTTAGAAAATAATTAGACAGTATTTCCTCTGGGTTTTATTAAATGAGATAGGTATATTTCATTTACGAGCAATTTATGCCATCTCAGACTGTGTTGGCAAGATGCTAAAAATAGATGTACTCACTCATAAATGACATATATTGTTCAGAATCATTAATGTTAGTTTATTAATCAGGGATGGAGGACTGGGTGGCAAAGTGAATGACAAAACTGTTCCTTTACTTCAATGGAAAGGAAAATCAGGCTGGGTATATAACAGTCGCCCATTTTATGCCCTCGCCAAAGTTGAAATTCACCCCCCCATAAAGTTAGATTTTAACTTGGGCCGCTTGCCGTAATCAGGACGGTAGCAGCTCAAAAATGGCTTACATCCCCGTTAATGCCAGCACTCCAGCCGCCATCATCTCCAAAGGGGCCTATCATTGGGTGGCCGAATCGGCTGCCCTTTTAAAAAACAAATCCTATGACGTGTATGGAGCACTTTGCCATTTTAGGACAGAACTGTGCATGCTCCGACCAGTTTTAGCTGGAGGTCCTGCCGAGGAGGAGCCCAAATTATTTTTGTGGAGCCAGGAGGAGCAGGAGTGCTCTCCAGGGAAGACTTTGAAAATCTGTTCTAAGGAGAACAACCCCAGCTTCTCCAGTCTCTCCACATAACTGAAGTCCCTCGTCCCTGGAACCATTCTAGTAAATCTCTTCTGCACCCTCTCTAAGGTCTTGACATCCTTCCTAAAGTGTGGTGCCCAGAATTGAACACATTACTCCAGCTGAGGCCTAACTAGTGTTTTATAAAGGTTTAGAATAACTTCCTTGCTTTTGTACTCTATGCCTCTATTAATTAAGTCCAGGAACTCAAATGCTTTTTTAACAGCTTCTCAACTATTCCTGCCATCTTTAAAGATTTGTGTATGTGCACCCCCAGGTCTCTCTGTTCCTGTACCCTCTTTAAAATTGTACCATTTAGTTTATATTGCCTCTCCTCATTCTTCCTACCAAAATTCATCACTTCACACTTCTCTGCATTAAATTTCATCTGCCATGTGAGAAGGATAAGGGGAGACTTGATCGAGGTGTTCAAAATCATGAATGGTTTTGACAGAGTAAATAAGGAGAAACTGTTTCCAGTGGCAGAAGGGTCGGTAACCAGAGGACACAGATTTACAATGATCGGCAGCAGAGCCAGAGGCAACATGAGGAAACATTTTTTTACGTAATGAGTTGCAATGATCTGGAATGCACTGCCTGAAAGGGCGGTGGAAACAGATTCAATAGTAACTTTCAAAAGGCAATTGGATAAATACTTGAAGGGAAAAAATTACAGGGCCATGGGGAAAGAGCAGTGGAATGGGATTAATTGGATAGCTCTTTCAAAGAGCCGGCACAGGCACGATGGGCCGAATGGCCTCCTCCTATGCTATACCTACTACTATGATACTAAAACGTGACACCATAGTCAACTCAGAGGGAGGAGTGGCGGAGCCCATGGAATAAAACCTAAGGTTTCAATTATTTATCCACTCTAATTTTAACTAAGGAGCTACATTACTTTTTTAAAAATTACATAAGAAGTAAGGGCAAAAGCCAAACTACTGACTTTAAATAAATAAAAGATGTAATAAGCTAAATATACTAAATTGAGCAGTAGAAGTAGTTAATTTGGTATTAAAGGTGATTCAGTGCACACTGTCGATAAATAAATAACTGCTGTATAAACAGTAAATCAATAAATATAGAATAAAAAATGGAAGCACAGGCAGAACGTGGGAATGTATGGACAGTGAGATTGCCCCAGATGACCACACCTGTGGGAAATGTCTCTGCCTTGAGTCACTGGCTCAGAGTTGTTGAGCTGGAGCGTAAGTTAAAGACAATCTGACACATAAGGGAGGAGCAGGAATATTTGGATACTTTATTCCAGAACACAGTCACACCACGTAGAGAGACACGGGCACAGGAAAAGGAGTGTGTGACTGACAGTCAGCAGGGTAGTGGGAACCTAGTGCAGGCAGGGAAGGAGGCACACGGCAGAGCACAGGTGAGATCACAGCACCCAGTATACACAACATGAGGTTTCATTATTACAACCCATGGGTCACGCTGTTGTATTTACTAGATATTGGGCAGTAAACTCCTGATCATAGGGGCCATGAGGTCCTCTTACAGGAGAGACTGATGCACCTGAACCCAAGAGAATATCTAGTGCAGACTCAAAATTCCATATTTGACACTTTGGAATTGTAAAATCCGATAGGGGCCATTGGGGTGTGAGTGGGGAAGGAGGGAGGAATGTAGTTAGGGGTCCAGCAGGCAGGGAAGAGAAGCCAAACTGGGAAGGATTCAGGTCAGTGTACCTGTGGAAAAAAATTGCACAAACTAGTTATAGGGGAGATTTTTGTGTTGGGCACTGAACGAACGCTACATTGGAATTGCTCCCGCAGAGATTGCCCAATGCGGCTGTCAGGAGCATTAACAATTTTTTCAGCAAGCTGCAGGCATCACACAGGCACTTTTCTGCAGTTCGCTAATCTGTTCAGCAGCAAAATCAGCTGGCTAATGCATGCAGTCAGCCAGTAGGTAAGGCCTGTTGGAGGGGGTGCGGATGCCGGGGTTGGTGGTGGGGGGAGGGGCACGGGGTGTGAACTGATCAGCAGCAAGCCGGACGATTTTTGTGTGGCTTGAAGGAGCACTCCTGCTCCTCCTGGCCTCACAAAAATCTTTTTAAAAAAACAAAAAGCTTAACTTTTGGAAGGGGCCTCCGGCGGTCCCTTTAAGGTCTGCCAATTAGACCTCTCCTTGGGGGTAACTTTCAACCTTGGCTTAAAACTGGTGGTATCGGATCAACCACCCATTATACACCCTGCTTGATTTTGATCTGGATGTATTACACCCTCGCTGAAGTTCAATGTTACCCTACTTGAAAGTTCCAATCAGGGTTCTATAACCAGCATAGGACACTGATTTACATAGTTGAACAGCCTCCAGCTTGTTTTTGGACGGGAGTGCTGGCCGCCCATTTAAAGGCCTGCCTGAAAGTTGATTCAGGGGGTCAAATGGGTGCACAAGGTCCCCACCACACTTTCAACTACCCCATATTTTCTACAAAAATTAATTGCTCTTTGGTGGAGGTCAAAGATCGCAAAGATAAATGTTGTGGGTGGAGTCTAATGTTCTAGGAACAGGGCCAATGGCATAGAACCGGGCGCAGTAGAGGGTGCTGAAACATGTTGTTGGCTCAGAGGTTTCATTGAACTGCCCTTTATTTTGTAAGGGATTTCTCTCTCTGAGCCACACCTGGCCTATAGGCTTCACCCAGTCACTATTAGGGGATATGCAAGTGTTACAAATTTCACAGGTCCACAGTAAATAGTTTCTTGGACTTGATGTCACTGTTCACTCCCATAAGTGGAACTCATGTCCCCTATAATCAGGAAGGCGCACACTTTCAATACCCAATATCTTGTTAAACTATGGCATCATCCAAGGATCGCAATGGATTCCTCACAGGATACTATGATCTCGCATATTGCCACGTGGATTCTCCTGTCTTTTTAGGTTGACTGAAAAGCACTCTAATGGACGAGGCCAAATCTGTAAAAACAAACTAGTTTATTTTATATGAAATATATGAATGAACAGAATAGTGTTACAGCACCTGCATCATCTATCCGACTAAGCCCCCTGTCAGCTGTAACAAAAACCCATTGCCAGCATCAGGATGTGAATTATGCTGTGATGTGCTCATTGATTTCTCATTGTTGCTGATGCAATATTCAGAAGTAAGCTGTTTATGATGGCTCAAATGGCTGATCCATTCCACCCAGAAGCCAACCTAAACAACATTTTCAATAGGTTGTATATCTCTGGGAATTAACCCTTTATAAGTTGAAATCTAACTTTATAGCAATATCATATACACCAAAATCCGTACTGGGCTAAGTAGATAAAGATCCCAAAATATTATAGCAAGTTAGCAGACAGTCCATTTTTTGCTTCTTCCTTCTATGAAATCACATAGTATCATAGAATGGATACAGCACAGAAGGAGGCCATTTGGCCCATTGAGCCCATGTCGGCTCTTTGTAAGAGCAATCCAGTTAGTCCCATTCCCTTGCTCTTTCCCTGTAGCCCTGCAAGTTTTTCCCTTCAAGTTTTTATCCAATTCCTTTTTGAAAGCCAGAATTGCATCTGCTTCCGCCACCCTTTCAAGAAGCGCATTCCAGATCATAACTACTTGCTGTGTAAAGAAGTTTTTCCTCATGTCACCTTTGGTTCTTTTGCCAATCACCTTAAATCGGTGTCCTCTGGTTCTTGACCCTTCCGCCAATGGGAACAGTATCTCTTTATTTACTTTATCTAAACCCTTCATGATTTTGCTCTCCAGGGAAGACTTTGAAAATCTGTTCTAAGGAGAACAACCCCAGCTTCTCCAGTCTCTCCACATAACTGTAGTCTCTCATCCCTGAAACCATTCTAGTAAATCTTCTGCACCCTCTTTAAAGCCTTCACATCCTTCCTGAAATGCGATGCCCAGAATTGGACCACAATACTCCAGTTGTGGCCAAACCAATGTTTTATCAATATAACTTCCTTGCTTTTGTACTCTATGCCTCTATTTACAAAGCCTAAGATGCCATTTGTTTTTTTAACCACTTTCTCAAACTATCCTGCCACCTTCAATAATTTGTGCACATACACCCCCAAAGTCTCTCTGTTCCTGCACCCACTTTAGAATTGTACCATTTAGTTTATATTGCATCTCCTCATTCTTCCTACCAAAATGCATCACTTCGTACTTCTCTGCATTAAATTTCATCTGCCACAAGTCCGCCCATTCCACCAGCCTATGTCCTCTTGAACTCTATTACTATCCTCCTCACTATTTACTACACGTCCAAATTTGCCATCTGCAAATTTTGAAATTGTACCCTGTACACCCAAGTCATTAATATATATTAAAAAGAGTAGTGGTCCTAGTACCGACCCCTGGGGAACACCACTGTATACCTTCCTCCAGTCAAAAAAAACGTTCGCTACTGTTTCCTGTCACTTCGCCAATTTCATATCCATGCTGCCAATGCCCCTTTTATTCCATGTGCTTCAATTTTGCTGACAAGCCTATCATGTGGCACTTTATCAAACACCTTCTGAAAGTCCATATACATCAACTACATTGCTCTTATCAACCCTCTCTTGATACCAACATCTGCCAGCTGACAGCCCAAGATCAGAGCACACTGCAGGGAGATTTTTAAGTATTAAAACTTAGGCTCAGTATCTTCCTACTGTCTTACTTCAGTTAGTTATCTTTCAAATTATCTTATCATTCAAATTTTCTTATCCAATAATTTGAATTAAGCAAATTTGGTGCTAATTCATTTTTTGGTACAAAAAAATGAATCATCAAATGTAGGCTGTACTTTCAAAACATTTCACCTTAAGAAAAATCCTTAAAAAGAATGAATTTCACCTTTATTGAAAGATTTTTTTGTTTTGAATTTGTTAGAATATAATACTGGCGTTATAAGAAACTGACTTATAGTTAAGTGAAGCCTTGGAATGTGAAGTAGACACATTTCCAGAGGATATGGCCACTAAGGATGCATTTACACTAAGTTTCACATTGGTGTAGTGATTTCCACTTTGCACAGACACTAAATTTGCTCCAGTGCGAAGTAAAGTGAGACTTCCCGGAGGCTGTAGTCTCCCATGGTTTTGGTTTGACAAGTGTACATACAGCATCTAAATCTAGTGAGGTGTCAAACCTAGTTCACAAAGTGCTCAGTTTGGACTGTTGGGCCTTGTGGGCACTTTTTAAACCCAGCTGACCTCAACTTAAATGTTTAGAGAGTAGAGATTCTCTCACTGCTGGAGGAACACCCAATGCAGAGAGCTCTCTCTCCTGGGCAGCATGGTTAGCATTCTAATCAAATAAGAGCTCAGCAACACAAACATGATTCTGTCTGGCTGAAATCTGAACGGCAGAGGTCTCAAACCAGTAGCCGCAGTGGAAATGTACCCTTATACATTTTGGGTTGATGATAGATGTTAATTCAGCCTGGGGGGGGGGGGGGTGGGGGGGGGGGGAAGACAAAGAAATAAAGTAACTGTCACAGAATAATGAGTCTGATTGGGAGTTAATGTTGAAAATGTTTTCTTCTACATTTGTTCTTTATTAGGACATCAAAAACATGTTTATACATCTTGCAGATACATTTACACTGAATCCCCATACACAAATTAAGTTAGCTCATATTAAGTTAATAGAAACCTTGAATATAAAACAACAAAAAATGAAAGCACATGATTTATTCTTTAGCCCTCAGGAAGAAGATGCTCTTTACGTTACTACTTGACTCTAATACACAAACATACAGAACAAAAAGCACAAAAAATGTTCTCATATTTTAACATATTCCATTCACTCGTCCTTTACTTCTAGTTCATCTATCTGGAGACTCTTTCAAATGAAAGAAAATAATGTATGGTTAATGCCTTTCAACCTCAAATATTTATTAAAGGATATATTCTTTTCTTAAAAACTGAGATTACTGAAACAAAGAAGCTTGTTTTCTCACCATCTAAATACTACAGAGGTTTTTTTTGTTCTTCCTTTCTCTCAATACAGCTGCCTTATTCAAGAGGTGGTCAGGACTCAAACATGCTTTTTTTCCCTCTATTCTTTGGTTTATCTGTATTGCAGAAAATGTTCCTTTCAATTTTTTCCTTATCTTTCATGGATTAATGGGTAAGTTATTCTTTGGAGCACTGACATTATCAGAAACGGCCAGAGCTTGCAAATGTTGTATCATTTTGATTTTCAGTTTGTGCAGATCATCAAGTAAGATACCACATCTTTACAGAAGGTATGCTCCCAATTTTAAGGCCAAAACACAGCATTTATCATTTAGACTGGAGTGGAGATAACCTAATATAAGCAATCTCAATATTTGCAGCCTATATTTAACAAACAATTCCATTTTGCAGCATTAAATATCATGCTTCACTGGCGTCCAAAACTGGACTACAAAGCTACATGTGGTTCCATCTATCTTACGATCATATTCCTTTATAAATTGGCAAGACTTAAAATGACATTCAAGCTAGCAGGAAGTCTGAACTGCTCATAAATCAAGTGTTGTGTACATCTTAATTTTGATAAACATATGCATATATTTACATATCTTGCTCAAATTAATTTCCAAATATGCAAATAACCTGTAATTAGTGTAGCAGATGATTCTTTAGTTGCTGGCAGTAGTCTGCTCAGGCTGCAATATTGAGCACAGCACTAATGACATATTTTGGAACGGCATTGTTTTGCATATGGTCGCCTTGATTGCTACCATCAAGACAGTTCAAAAGTTAAAACAAAATAAATATTAAATAGTGATGTAGAAAACAAAGTTACTGTAGGTTTCTCATAAGTATTTTTAAATTAAACAAAACTCTGAAATCCTTCCACAGTGAAAGTTTGTCCAAACAGAGCATGCCTTGGTCACCACGGCTATTTTAACAACATAGATTAAAGTGGAAGTAGTTCTGGCAGATCTTCTCCGTAGCAATATTTTGCAGCTGGATCTCTGTAGTTATTTTCATGTTGAACACTCTAAGGGGAAAAAATTGCATCAAGAGATGGGAAAATATACTGAAAAGGGAAAGCTTGAAACATGGCAACGTCAAGATGTGTACTTATGCAATAATGTTATCAAACATTATCAGACTATAGTAGTGTTGCACCATAGTGAAGTGAGATGGATAAGAATTTCTCTCAACCTTTCTCTATGTATCTGCATTAATCACTAGAGTTTCTATAAAAATGACAGACATTGGGAACTCGCTAATGAACTGAATCATGACCTCCAATCAGTGAAGCTATGAGCAGGTTCTAAGAATCAACTCAGAAGGTAAAATATAAAAGAACTGCTTATACATTCTCACCAGGCATAGTGATGTTCAGCCATGGTTGGCTTTGGGCCTGATACTATTGAAAACCACCCAATACAAATAACTGAGTCACATGATATTCAGCAGTCCAAGGTTCACTTTCAGGATATGAATCTTTCTACAGAATATATCTATACATGTGTGCATACAGCAAAAAGGTTAGCCAGCATATTCTGACAATGTTGAGTTTTTAAAATTGAATGCAGTCCCTGTAAAACTTAGCTCATGACATAGTTGTCTAATTGCCAAAGAGTAGCTTGCTTTCCCAAACATCATATATGACAAAGTAGAACTATGATAAGGGTTGCAAATTAAGATTTTGCCCAAATAATGGGAAATATAATGGAACTGAATGATGCATGACATTAATTTTTATGTGTTTTGTTCTGATTAACTCTGCAGTCATTTGAAATTAGTTCATTACAAACCTGAGATGATGTTCTGCACTTTGCCAGACAGAGTTCAAAATGATCTTCAATTGCTGTAAACAGATTCTGGAAGGCTTCTGCAGCCCTGTTCAGGAAGCGTTCCAATAGAGGTTGCTGAGAATGTGAAACCGTACATATTTTAAATGCAGGTAGCAATACAATATTTTAAATATTACCTAAAATTGAGGCAAGTTAATTTCATCTCAAGAAATTGTTGACATGGCATTGTGGTTTGCAATGAATGTCTGATCTCAGTGTTACTTTAGGGTAGAGTTCTTCAGGTCAATTCCTGCACTGCAGTATTACTCCCTCATTGGATGAACTATTCAGATGGATGCAATATTTCTACTTTCTCATGCATGACCACTATTGTTAACTAGATAACATTTTGATCAGCCTGATCGTCCTGTGAGTATTTTTAAGCTAGAAGCTGAAGTAGTTGCATTATTCATTTTGAATGCTGAAACACTCAAAGGTTTACTCATTTTTTTTTTTAAAAACTCACATTTTGAATTGTATTAACAGTTGGAATTTTTGTAATCCACACCTACATTTGACATTCTCAATCTGTCAGATGCCAGAAAGAGGAAAGCATTTTCTCACCTTATTTGGCTGCAGGCAACAGGAGACACAGAACTCATACACACTGCAGCAGTCATTGGGCAGGCAGGTGTCACATGCATACAACTTTGTGCTAGGTGTGTTTACACTGCAGCAGCCATTCACAAGCAAGTCTTTCCTCTCACACACATAACCTGCAATAAAATGGAGTAAAAAGGGAAACAATGGTATAAAATCTCACAGCAAATTTTAGCTTATTTCAAATGAGAAACAATGTTACTATGATTATAGAATATACGTTATTCAGAAGAGTTTTGACTCTTGTAAAAAAAAAATCATACCACTATTAATCAACAGCCTAGTGAATTTAGAAGAGATTGAGGAAGTGGAAGTGCTTGGTAAATGGAAACTAGGTGATGGCACATTTCCTCACCTTGTTCATCTGTAATTAGCAGTTTGCCCTGGATGGAGTTTCGACACTGTGTGTACTGCCTGCTGCTGTTACCCAGGTTAAACCGCACTTTCCACACGATTCGCCGCTCAGGAGCTCGAAGCTGCAACAAGTTTCGATCGAGTACTGTTCTTTCCTCCTGAATGCAATGAGCAAGAGAAAAAAAACCTTAGTAGATACAAAAAAATCCTAGTCCTAATGTTGTCGATCATCATCAGTAATTTTTGCTAAAACAATCTAAATAACTCAAGTATTGTCACCAGGCTTATTGAACGTTTTGAGACCAATGTGGTACAAGGAAAGTTGTACTTGAATTGAAATGCTTCAAAGAAAGAAAGGATTTGAATTTTCATAGCATCTTTCACAACCTCAGGATGTCCCAAAGCACTTCACAGCTAATGAAGTACTTTTGAAGTGTAGTCGCTATTATAATGTAGGGAAATGCAGCAGCCAAAATGCACATACCAAGGTTTCACAAGCAGCACTGAGATAAATGAGCAATTAAGCGATTGGTTTTAGTGATGTTGTTTGAAGGATAAATGTTGGCCAGGACACTGGGAGAACTCCCCTACTCTTCCTCGGATAGTGCAATCTTTAACAGCCACTTGGGAGGACAGACAGGACCTCAGTTTAACATTTCATTTGAAAGTCGACAGCTCTGACAGTACACCATTCCCTCAGTGCTCCCTGGAATGTCAACCAAAATTATGTGTTCAAGGCCTGGAGTGGGGCAAGAGGCAAGAGTGTTACCATTGAGCCAAGGCTGACACCTTTAATAATCCGATACTAGAAATCCATATCCTTAAATTGCAATCACTGCCAATATTACACCCCAGTGTTATCTAGCTCAAAGTAATCTCTTGACACAATTTCAGTTTGGAAAACCGGAATCTGTAAATGTGCTGCTGGATCTTTTTTTTAAAAAAACAGTTCAAGTGAACATAAAAACGTTTCATGAGCTCACCATTACGCTTTACTGAAATCCTAGTGATAATACTCTAACTAATTCTGTGCAGAATGGGGGAGGCAGGATTTAATTTAACAATTCATAATTATTTAATAAATCTCAAAACTAAATTGCAATAAATATTTTGTCCAATTCAGTGCTTTCCATTTTCCTTACAAAATGAAATTAATGTTGCTTAACTGCAGAAAAATCATGAAATCTAAAATGACAGTTAAGTGGTTATATAGTACACCACCAGTGTGTTAACAAGTCAACTAATTGTCTGGACAGGATGTAGAATTTTAAACATCTGTTACATATACAACAGGTTATGAAAGTGCCAGTATGAATAAATGACAATTTTAATTAAAAACCTTTCTTAAATACTACAGATGATTAAAGGACTCATTAAGAGCTTTAGCTATTACCATAATTCATGTTTTGCAAATGTTTAAGCACTCAACACATTAATTTTCACAACTAATTACAATGAAAGTACAAACCCAGTGGACAGATAGTTACACTTTTCTTGACAGAATCTTTACTAGTATATTACCTTTATTTTAGCTATGGTAGCTATATGCTGACTACTGCATTTAAAGTGTATATATATATATGAATACACCGTTCACTTTGAAAAGGGAGGGGCCAATCTAATTATGATGACTTTGTACTCAAATAAGGTGCAAATAAATCCAATCAAGACCTATCATAGGATGAAACTGCTCTCACTCCTTCTGTTATCAAGTTCTTGCTGCAAGAACCAAATATAACAAAAGTATACTTGTTTTTAATGGGTGCAACATTCAGGATTTCAGAAGCATCGGTTGAGCTTAAAACAGCTGCCGTGATCAGTCACTTATGCACTGTGATTGGGTTAAACCAAGCTCCTCAGCATTCTAATTCCAGCTGCACCTTCCAAGCACACTCATAGGCAAATAACATGAAATAATAAATGGCCTTAAGGAGAAATACATTTAGCTGCAGTATCCTCCCACCCACCTGCAGCCTGTCCCATGTCACAGGCAGATGTGGTGCAACAACAGATGTGATAGCCTCATTATCAACATCTATAAATCCATTTTTTTTATCTCAGACTGGCTGGGTCAGTTTGCCTGGAATGAGGCCCAGCTTTAAGACTCAGTTTTCTTTTTCTGTAATTTACCACAACTTGACTTCCTCGCCCCAAAGTTTTCACCATCAAGTATTAAGAACAGAAAAATCATAAAAATGTTTAGCCCACTGCAAATGCACTGGCTGCTAAATGGTCTGTAAAAGCCCATTAAGCTAATTTCAATTTCAAGGTAAATGGATTAATGCTTCAGACAGCCTCACACCACATACACTGTGCCTAAAAGTCTCCAGCTTGTGAAAAAAAATCTTAATACATTCCCCTTCAAGAGTTAGACTGACTGTATGCACCTTCCTAAAGTATAATGATGTTGAGCTCTTTGGAAAGATTTACTTGACACAATATTCACTGCATTTGGTGAGGGAATTGTTTAACCGTATAATAGAGCAGCCTCCGTCTGAACTCTGATCTTCACCACTATTTCGCAAACTTTGAAATTGTTCCTACATAGTTTAAGGTCAAATAACTTAAAAGAATCCACACAATCCACCTGTCCGTTTTGAATCAAAGTTGAATCAGATTTCCTTTTTGTTCCAGACTGTTTTCATTACAAGAGTGGTGTCAGCATTGGCTCAGTAGTAGCGCACTTACCTTTGAGTCAGAAGGTTATGGGTTCAAGTCCCACTCCAGAGACTTGAGCACAAAATCCAGGTTGACACTCCAGTGCAGTACTGTGGGAGTGCTGCACTATCTGAGGTGCCATCTTTTGGATGAGACGTTAAACCTCTCAGGGGGACGAAAAAGATCGCAAGGTATACTAGGAAGAGCAGGGGAGTTCTCCCAGTGTCCTGACATATTTATCCCTCAACCACCATCATTAAAAACAGAATATCTGGTCATGTATCTGACTGCTGTTTGTGGGACCTCACTGTGCACAAATTGACCACACGTCAAAAGTACTTAATTAGATGTAAAGCGCTTTGAGACATCCTGAGGTTATGTAGGGCGCTATATAAATGTAAATCCTTTCCTTCAGCAATTGATGTTGCGTACCGAAGTACTGAACTAGGGATAGTTCAGCAGGATGGTGAGCTCACACTGCTACAACAGATTGGCAGAGTACGAGTTCATCTCGTAATTCTCCACATAGCACGTTCCCAATCTCAGTCTCATCATTAAGGGACACTTGCCCAGAAAGGTGTATGTTTTTTTTTAAAAATCATTGGGGTGAGCCATCCAGTCCACTCTTGTGCCAGTTACTTAGTTGCGCACAGTCAAGAGGCATCAAGAAGCCTGAGAGTTGATTAATTGGCTCGCCCTCCACGGATGATGTGGGAACCTAAAAAAGCAAAACTTTTTTTGAAAAATGACAGCAAAAAGCAATTATTTGAATTAAAGAAAATATATTAATTGGGATGTGATAGATTTTGAAGAATATATACGAGTTAGAAACAACCTCAAAAAGAGGCACTACATTTAACTTTAAATTGTATTTATGGGCAATGGGCGGGGGGGGGCGGGGATTTTTAGCGTTCACTTGACATAAACCCATTTATGATTTCACTACATCTAGCACACAGAAGAAATATCCCCCTTGGTTTAACTGTAAAAAAGATTGAATAGTTTCAGTTTAGGATTGGAAATCACCAACATAGTTTATATGCAGCTATGCCTATCGAACGTGACTGTCAAGATTGCATGCTCTAATCTGCTATATGTGTATACTCTACTCATAATACTGCTTCATCAAAAGTTAACCTTGGTTACCAAACAATTTAGAAGTGATTTTGTGCCATAGTCATCTAATTTCACCATCAACAAGCACATCGGAACAAATTCATGTTACTGTTATTTATTCCGTCACACCAATTAGCTTATTATATATTTGCGTAACATGCTACAACAGGCAAGAGTGGCAAAAGTGGCAGCAGAAAGTGGGAAGAAAAAGCTGATTCATAGGAGGAGGAGATTTAAAAATTTCATTTTGTTATTCTAGTTACATCATCACTGGGTGACAGTACAGAAGGACTGAATGGTCATAAAAAGGCAACAACACTGAAATATTTATTTTCTATGCACTTTTGCTGGTTGTTTACTGCAATGCCTGTAACATATTGCAGACCATCACTTGAAAATGTTTATATTGACTGCAATTTAAAAAGATAGTTACCCATGAATGAGATCAGGAAAGCATGGTGCCAAGGCTTGGAATTGGTAATGATCTGCCAACTGGTGCATAATTTATCACAGTTAGCAGTTTGACCAGAGCATACAAATTTTAATAAGGATAGATTTATAGTGTCTCACCACTGATGGTGATTGCCAAAAATATGATCAACATAATGAAACTACCCATTTCTAACACCTGCTAATGAGATCTAGTGGCAGAAAAGGGTTCCTGCACATATTTGATAAATCTATCAAATCTGAGTAGTCATTGTTAAATATCAAATCTCCTTTTTAGACAACAGTCAAACTTTATGACAGAGTATTCAGCAGGTGAATTAGCTTTTCTTAACATTGCATGTAATGTTGCTTCTATTTGTCAATTTTCTCCCATCCTTTTCCTATCCCTGAAAGTGTTTATTCCTGTGAAGGTAGTTTCATGAGTGTCCTTGGTACCTTGCCTCTATGGCCACTCCTCATGTGTGACCCTAGAAAATTAATGTTGGCTGGCTATTTGACTGTGGGGGTATCACAGTTGAGCCTGATCCCATATTCACCCAACATTCATACCCACAATAACTTACACTTTAACATAGAAAACATCCCACTGGTGGGCCGAAAAAAGTGGGGGATGCACTGCAAGCCAGAGTTCCAGGAAAGCATTTTGGATACAACTAATTATTCTGAAGTGCAGTCACTGTTTTGTAGGTGAATGCAGGAGCCTTTTTGCACACAGCAAGGTCCCTCTGACCTATCGGGATACAGGGATGAATATTGGTCAGCATACCGGTAGAACTCCCTGCTCTGCTTCATATGTTGCCAGATCTCTGATATGCACTTGACCCACTGGAACAAGCTGACATGGCATCAGTTTAACAGCTTATCCAACAAACTCCTTTAGTATTACACTGAATTGACAGGCTAGATTATGTCCCAAATCCTGTAGTGGAGTTTGAACCCCAACTTTCTGACTCAAGGGTGTGACCAACTGAGCCAAACTGACACTGTAAGGACTGATAAGATGATCCATTTGACATTGTCCTGATCCTTTACATTTCTATCCAATCCCTTAAATGTGCAGCCTTTAACACACCCCGATTTTGGATCCCTCTTCATACTATCGAGAATCCGCCTTCCTTTCGCCCTTTTCCTTCCTCATCCCTTCTGCACTGGCTTTATATTGAAGGTATATGGTCAATCTCAACCTGGTTTCTCCTGGACTTTTCCCAGTATTCCAAGAGCTTCTATCACAGTCTTCTCCCAGCACAGGAGCCTCTGCTACTCTATTGTTTCTACCACAGGAGTCAGTTAGTGTCTCTCTCCATTTTATTCTGCCCTGGCCCAGGAGCTTCTTTTCCTCCCTCTCTTTTGCCCTTGATAGGAGGGACTGTTATTCCTCCTCTCTTCTGCCCCGCAACAGGGGAGCTTCTACACTCTCTTTTGCCCCCACTCAGAAGCTTGTGTTACTCTGTCTCCTCCATAATCTGGGAGGCTGTACTTGTCTGGTTCCTATTCCCAGAGCTGTCAATATTAACAAAATATCAGGAGTGATCAAAAGGAGCTGTATTTATTTTTAAAAATGAACTGCATGGAAGTATGTCAGTTATTGTTGCTGTAACCAGCCGAGAGCAGATACTGACCCCAAGCACTGGTCATTCCTGCTCCACCATTATAAGCCAATCTTTCAGCCTCTTTGTCTATGCTCTCCCAAACCCACTTCACCCTACTATCCTCTCCCCATCCTTAAAGTCTTCTAAAACCCTCCTGCTTTGACTGTGTCTGAGGAATCCTGTGCACTCACTCTCACCGTGCTTGGCGTTTTCTGCTCTCTTTCTTTGGGTGTGCAGAGGGGATCCTCCCTTTCCCTGACTGTGCCTGGGAGATCCTGCTCAGCTCCGACTGGTAACGTGCACCAAAATATTCCTCTACTAAAAGATGCCATACTCAATGTGCGACAACACAGAGCGTAAGCCAAGAACCTACCTGAAGGGCACTGTCCTCTCTCGGAGTGCGGGGAGCACTGACCTGTCTTGAGTTCTGGAGATTGGGGGGTACTGACCTGGCTTCAGGTCCAAAGGTAAGAGGGTACAGACCCACCTCAGGGTTTGGAGGGGCATTGATTAGTTTTGGGACCAGGTGGAACTGACCTGTCTCACAGTATCCATGTATGGCAGTGACTTGTCTTGGAATCTGGTGGGGGACACTGATCCGTCTCGTGGTCAGGGGGCACTGATCCGTCTCAGGGCTTGAGGCAATGACCAGTCTCAGATTACAGGATCCGAGGGGGCTGACCTGGCTCAGGAACGAGGTCGGGGGGCACTGACCTGTCTTAGGGCACGGGGGGCAGTGACCTGTCTTGAGGTGCAGGATTAGGGGGCATTGACCCAGCTGGGGATATTGTCCTGTCTTGGGGTCCCGGGGCACTGATCTGTCTCAGACTATGTGGTCAGGAGGCACTGAACTATCTCAGGGTATGGGGGCACTGACCTATCGGGATACAGGGTAAAGGATTTTGGACATTTCAATATGGATTTTAATACATGTTTTCAAGGAAAAGTAAAAGAATGGACTTGAAACCCTAGATATGGACCTTTCTTGTGTCTGCTTTTAAGCAAGGCTAAGTAATGCCTTTGGTGCAGGATCTTACCCAGGAACCATGAGCTGGATAAGGGAATCAACTTGGTAAGACGAAATTACAGGCGGGCTGGTTTGGGATCGAAAGCCGATCAAGGAACGGTTCATTTATATCAAAGCACCAATGAAGCAGAGGACTTTGGGAAAGTTGACCAAGTTCAAACGGTATCATGGATATTAATGGTGCTGCAGACTGTTGAGAGAAAGAGATATGCTGTACTTTTGAAGGATATTGGCTCCAAACTATTCAGAGATAAGACAGCAGTCTGCTGGACCCTGGCAACTGTGAGAAACTGTCATAAATACTAGCAGGCTGTTTTGCAGTAACAAAAAGATATGAAAACAGACATTTTACAGTGGTTTCCAGGAGACAAAAGAAGCAGTTAAAGAAGACAGAGGAAGAAATAGCCCCTCAATCTCCCGGAGCAGACAAATTGATCATTCTGAGCTTCCAACTGCATTCCCTAAATAAGGTTGTGCAGCATCTTTGTCTGGAAAACAGTCATGTCTTATTGTCAATAAAAGCAATTACTTCGAAAAGTATTTAATTCTCAGTTAATCCCTACCTCTCAAACCCCAGAGTTAAAAAAAAACCTCACCGGGGACACTGACCTGTATCAGGTAATGGGGTAGGGCACTGACCCGTCTCAAGGGATCCGGGGGGGGGGGTAGGGGAGGGGCGCGCTGACCAGTCTCTCGGGGGACCTGGGGGGGGGGGGGAGGGGGCGCTGACCCGTCTCGGGAGTGGGGGGGGGAGGGGGCGCTGACCCGTCTCGGGAGTGGGGGGGGGAGGGGGCGCTGACCCGTCTCGGGAGTGGGGGGGGGAGGGGGCGCTGACCCGTCTCGGGAGTGGGGGGGGGAGGGGGCGCTGACCCGTCTCGGGAGTGGGGGGGGGAGGGGGCGCTGACCCGTCTCGGGAGTGGGGGGGGGAGGGGGCGCTGACCCGTCTCGGGAGTGGGGGGGGGAGGGGGCGCTGACCCGTCTCGGGAGTGGGGGGGGGAGGGGGCGCTGACCCGTCTCGGGAGTGGGGGGGGGAGGGGGCGCTGACCCGTCTCGGGAGTGGGGGGGGGAGGGGGCGCTGACCCGTCTCGGGAGTGGGGGGGGGAGGGGGCGCTGACCCGTCTCGGGAGTGGGGGGGGGAGGGGGCGCTGACCCGTCTCGGGAGTGGGGGGGGGAGGGGGCGCTGACCCGTCTCGGGAGTGGGGGGGGGGAGGGGGCGCTGACCCGTCTCGGGAGTGGGGGGGGGAGGGGGCGCTGACCCGTCTCGGGAGTGGGGGGGGGAGGGGGCGCTGACCCGTCTCGGGAGTGGGGGGGGGAGGGGGCGCTGACCCGTCTCGGGAGTGGGGGGGGGGAGGGGGCGCTGACCCGTCTCGGGAGTGGGGGGGGGAGGGGGCGCTGACCCGTCTCGGGAGTGGGGGGGGGAGGGGGCGCTGACCCGTCTCGGGAGTGGGGGGGGGAGGGGGCGCTGACCCGTCTCGGGAGTGGGGGGGGGAGGGGGCGCTGACCCGTCTCGGGAGTGGGGGGGGGAGGGGGCGCTGACCCGTCTCGGGAGTGGGGGGGGGAGGGGGCGCTGACCCGTCTCGGGAGTGGGGGGGGGAGGGGGCGCTGACCCGTCTCGGGAGTGGGGGGGGGAGGGGGCGCTGACCCGTCTCGGGAGTGGGGGGGGGAGGGGGCGCTGACCCGTCTCGGGAGTGGGGGGGGGAGGGGGCGCTGACCCGTCTCGGGAGTGGGGGGGGGAGGGGGCGCTGACCCGTCTCGGGAGTGGGGGGGGGAGGGGGCGCTGACCCGTCTCGGGAGTGGGGGGGGGAGGGGGCGCTGACCCGTCTCGGGAGTGGGGGGGGGAGGGGGCGCTGACCCGTCTCGGGAGTGGGGGGGGGAGGGGGCGCTGACCCGTCTCGGGAGTGGGGGGGGGAGGGGGCGCTGACCCGTCTCGGGAGTGGGGGGGGGAGGGGGCGCTGACCCGTCTCGGGAGTGGGGGGGGGAGGGGGCGCTGACCCGTCTCGGGAGTGGGGGGGGGAGGGGGCGCTGACCCGTCTCGGGAGTGGGGGGGGGAGGGGGCGCTGACCCGTCTCGGGAGTGGGGGGGGCACTGACCTGTCTCAGGGGAGGGGGGGGGACACTGACCTGTCTCAGGGGAGGGGGGGGGACACTGACCTGTCTCAGGGGAGGGGGGGGGGACACTGACCTGTCTCAGGGGAGGGGGGGGGACACTGACCTGTCTCAGGGGAGGGGGGGGCACTGACCTGTCTCAGGGGAGGGGGCGCTGACCCGTCTCGGGAGTGGGGGGGGCACTGACCTGTCTCAGGGGAGGGGGGGGGACACTGACCTGTCTCAGGGGAGGGGGGGGGACACTGACCTGTCTCAGGGGAGGGGGGGGGACACTGACCTGTCTCAGGGGAGGGGGGGGGACACTGACCTGTCTCAGGGGAGGGGGGGGGACACTGACCTGTCTCAGGGGAGGGGGGGGGACACTGACCTGTCTCAGGGGAGGGGGGGGGACACTGACCTGTCTCAGGGGAGGGGGGGGGACACTGACCTGTCTCAGGGGAGGGGGGGGGCACTGACCTGTCTCAGGGGAGGGGGCGCTGACCCGTCTCGGGAGTGGGGGGGGCACTGACCTGTCTCAGGGGAGGGACACTGACCTGTCTCAGGGGAGGGGGGGGGCACTGACCTGTCTCAGGGGAGGGGGGGGGGCACTGACCTGTCTCAGGGGAGGGGGGGGGGGCACTGACCTGTCTCAGGGGAGGGGGGGGAGGCACTGACCTGTCTCAGGGGAGGGGGGGGGGCACTGACCTGTCTCAGGGGAGGGGGGGGGGGGCACTGACCTGTCTCAGGGGAGGGGGGGGAGGCACTGACCTGTCTCAGGGGAGGGGGGGGGGCACTGACCTGTCTCAGGGGAGGGGGGGGGGGCACTGACCTGTCTCAGGGGAGGGGGGGGAGGCACTGACCTGTCTCAGGGGAGGGGGGGAGGCACTGACCTGTCTCAGGGGAGGGGGGGGGGGCACTGACCTGTCTCAGGGGAGGGGGGGGAGGCACTGACCTGTCTCAGGGGAGGGGGGGGGACACTGACCTGTCTCAGGGGAGGGGGGGGGGGCACTGACCTGTCTCAGGGGAGGGGGGGAGGCACTGACCTGTCTCAGGGTGCTGCTCAGGAAGTAGATGAGCGAGAGGCCGAACACCACGGCGAGGACCCAGCGCTTCCTCAGCACCTTGCGCCACACCATGGAGATGCACTGCACCATCGGGCCCGCCACCCAGCGAACCCACACTGATCCGCGCTGCCGGCCCGAATTCGTCGCATTCCCGGCCCGTTACGGCACGACTGAAACTCCCGGCCGACAGCCGATTCGCTCGGCTCCGCTCCGCTCCGCTGGGCCAAGGCCGCCGCGCATCCAACGCCGTCCCCCCCCCCCGGGACTCCGCTCGGAAAACAACAGCGAAACTCCGACCGGAGGTCCCGCCCCCTCCACCACCACCGCTGCACTCTGATTGGACCATGGTCCACCGCTCGTCGATCGATGCTCTACGTCCATTGGAGAATCCAACCATCAATTAAAAGCCCCAGCCCGCGCTTTACGTTACGTGTTACGTCATGGTCCGTCAGAGGTCAAAGAGCTCAAAACAAAGGGCTGTCAGTCATGGTGAATGTGGCTGGTGGGAATGAATGGGGGTGAGGCTGCAGCACCTGGGGGTGTTTTAATCTCAAACTGCGCGGCGTGTCGTGCAATTAAAACAAAGCAAAGCAATGCTTTGATGTTATGAGCTAATGCAAAGTGAGCTGCCCATAATATTAAGAGTTAAACCGGGCGCGCCTTGCAAGTACAGTATTCAGATTATTATTGGCTGCAGATAATGCAAAAATTCCATTGTGGTATTAACTGGGCCTCAGAGCAACAAGCGCAGCAGAACAGCTATTTGATTAGCTCTTGAGAGGATATCTTACCATTGCATAGAAAGATTCAATATTATGTAATTTGTGATATGTAATTTGATGTTATGAGCTAATGCAACGTGAACTGCATATAATAATATTACTGTACGATTGAGAGAAAAATAAATGTTGATCCTTTTTTTCATTTTGTTGTTTTAACATCTCTGTCAGTAAAGCAACTTTTCATTGTGTTTAGATTTTTTTTTCCAATTTAAGACGGACTGGAAGAAGATGCAGAGAAGGCATAGTAGCAATGCTGACAACCTCCCACCAGAAAGGTAAGTGCTTACCATGTCAACGGTTATTTGTGCAACCTGTTGGTTAGACGTGGGTGGGAGAGGGCAAGTTTCAACGTTGTCAATAGCAACCTTTGGAAATATTTGGTAAATTCAAATACTTAGACATTGGTTTGTCATGGGTATTTAATTTTAAATTATTTCCTATGTTTGAAAATTTTAGTTGGAAAATAGTATCTTCTGTGACCCAGCTGAAGCAGTCTGATCCACAACGTTATTAAACTTCAGATTTATTTTAATTAATTTTGGTTTAGCACAGTTCACTTTTCATGACTTAAGAAAAGGAACAAGTTCACAGAAGGTCAACAAGCATCATATTGTGTTTTTTGGATTTTTTTGATGTTCCCTGTGATGAAAACTTTTAACTACTGACATCCACTGTCTGTATAAATAGTCATGATGTGGAGATGCCGGTGATGGACTGGGGTTGACAATTGTAAACAATTTTACAACACCAAGTTATAGTCCAACAATTTTATTTTTAATCCCACAAGCTTTCGGGGGCTTTCCCCTTCCTCACACCGCCTGAGGAAGGGGAAAGCCCCCGAAAGCTTGTGGGATTAAAAATAAAATTGTTGGACTATAACTTGGTGTTGTAAAATTGTTTACAAATGTATAAATAGTGGCAAATGATAGCACAAGCTAGAGGCAGAATACAATTCCTAAATAAAAGGTCCACACCTTATATTATTTTTAAAATTCTGATGGAGACCTGCTGTGTATTTACAACATTTGTGGTGTTTTTATTTCAAATTTACAGCATCTTTTTTATATTATACTGCTCAAACAGTGTGTGTCTTAGCCACAACTTTAGAGAATTGCCTTCTGTAACAGTGTGAATTTTTCCATTTCCTATAGTTTCTGAGCACTGCCATATATATGCAAATGGGGTATATATATATGTGTGTGTGTGTGGATATACATGTGCATGGGGGTATATATATGTGTATATGGAGGGATATATGTGTGTGACTGGGGCTATATGTGTGTGAATGGGGATAGATATGTATGTATGATATTGATATATGTATGATATTGATATATGTATGATTTAGATATATGTATGATTTGTGTGAGCTGTATGTATGATATATGTATGATTTGTTTTAGATATATGTATGATTTATGTGTATGATGTATGAGGATATGTATGTATGCATGATTATGTTATACGTATGAGGATATATATGTATGTATGATATATGTAGGGGACATAGATGGATGTATGTATGGGGACATAGATGGATGTATGTATGAGGACATATATGGATGTGTGTATGTATGAGGACATATATGGATGGATGGATATGTATATGGGGGTGCGCAACCGGATGTGTGTGTGCGCGTTACCGTTTGTGTGTATGGGTATGGGGATTACCGTGTGTGTGTGCGTTACCATGTGTGTATGGGGATTACAGTGTGTGTGCGTACATAAGGGGATTACTATGTGTGTATATGTATGGGGATTACTGTGCGTGTGTGTGTAGGGATTACAATGTGTGTGTGTGTGTAGGAATACTGTGTGTGTGTGTGTGTAGGGATTACTGTGTGTGTATTACTGTGTGTGTGTGTATTACTGTGTGTGTGTGTGTGTGTGTGTGTGTGTATTACTGTGTGTGTGTGTGTATTACTGTGTGTGTGTGTGTATTACTGTGTGTGTGTGTGTGTGTGTATTACTGTGTGTGTGTGTGTATTACTGTGTGTGTGTGTGTATTACTGTGTGTGTGTGTGTGTATTACTGTGTGTGTGTGTGTATTACTGTGTGTGTGTGTGTGTATTACTGTGTGTGTGTGTGTGTATTACTGTGTGTGTGTGTGTGTATTACTGTGTGTGTGTGTGTATTACTGTGTGTGTGTGTGTGTATTACTGTGTGTGTGTGTGTGTGTGTGTGTATTACTGTGTGTGTGTGTGTGTGTGTGTATTACTGTGTGTGTGTGTGTGTGTGTGTATTACTGTGTGTGTGTGTGTGTGTGTGTATTACTGTGTGTGTGTGTGTGTGTGTGTATTACTGTGTGTGTGTGTGTGTGTGTGTATTACTGTGTGTGTGTGTGTGTGTATTACTGTGTGTGTGTGTGTGTGTGTGTGTGTATTACTGTGTGTGTGTGTGTGTGTGTGTATTAGTGTGTGTGTGTGTATGTATTACTGTGTGTGTGTGTATTACTGTGTGTGTGTGTGTGTATTACTGTGTGTGTGTGTGTGTGTGTGTGTGTGTGTATTACTGTGTGTGTGTGTGTATTACTGTGTGTGTGTGTGTATTACTGTGTGTGTGTGTGTGTATTACTGTGTGTGTGTGTGTATTACTGTGTGTGTGTGTGTGTGTGTATTACTGTGTGTGTGTGTATTACTGTGTGTGTGTATTACTGTGTGTGTGTGTGTGTGTGTGTGTGTATTACTGTGTGTGTGTGTGTGTATTACTGTGTGTGTGTGTGTGTATTACTGTGTGTGTGTGTGTGTATTACTGTGTGTGTGTGTGTGTGTGTGTGTGTATTACTGTGTGTGTGTGTGTGTGTGTATTACTGTGTGTGTGTGTGTGTATTACTGTGTGTGTGTGTATTACTGTGTGTGTGTGTGTGTGTGTATTACTGTGTGTGTGTGTATTACTGTGTGTGTGTGTGTGTGTGTGTGTGTGTGTGTGTGTGTGTATTACTGTGTGTGTGTGTGTGTATTACTGTGTGTGTGTGTATTACTGTGTGTGTGTGTATTACTGTGTGTGTGTGTGTGTGTGTATTACTGTGTGTGTGTGTGTGTGTGTATTACTGTGTGTGTGTGTGTGTGTATTACTGTGTGTGTGTGTGTGTATTACTGTGTGTGTGTGTATTACTGTGTGTGTGTGTGTGTGTGTGTGTGTGTGTGTGTGTGTGTGTGTGTATATTACTGTGTGTGTGTGTATTACTGTGTGTGTATTACTGTGTGTGTGTGTGTGTATTACTGTGTGTGTGTGTATTACTGTGTGTGTGTGTATTACTGTGTGTGTGTGTATTACTGTGTGTGTGTGTATTACTGTGTGTGTGTGTATTACTGTGTGTGTGTGTATTACTGTGTGTGTGTGTGTATTACTGTGTGTGTGTGTGTATTACTGTGTGTGTGTGTGTATTACTGTGTGTGTGTGTATTACTGTGTGTGTGTGTATTACTGTGTGTGTGTGTATTACTGTGTGTGTGTGTATTACTGTGTGTGTGTGTATTACTGTGTGTGTGTGTGTATTACTGTGTGTGTGTATTACTGTGTGTGTGTATTACTGTGTGTGTGTATTACTGTGTGTGTGTGTGTATTACTGTGTGCGTGTGTGTGTGTATTACTGTGTGCGTGTGTGTGTGTATTACTGTGTGCGTGTGTGTGTATTACTGTGTGTGTGTGTGTGTGTGTATTACTGTGTGTGTGTGTGTGTGTGTGTGTATTACTGTGTGTGTGTGTGTGTGTGTGTATTACTGTGTGTGTGTGTGTGTGTATTACTGTGTGTGTGTGTGTGTGTATTACTGTGTGTGTGTGTGTATTACTGTGTGTGTGTATTACTGTGTGTGTGTATTACTGTGTGTGTGTATTACTGTGTGTGTGTATTACTGTGTGTGTGTGTGTATTACTGTGTGCGTGTGTGTGTGTATTACTGTGTGTGCGTGTGTGTGTGTATTACTGTGTGCGTGTGTGTGTGTATTACTGTGTGTGTGTGTGTGTATTACTGTGTGTGTGTGTGTGTGTGTGTATTACTGTGTGTGTGTGTGTGTGTATTACTGTGTGTGTGTGTGTGTGTATTACTGTGTGTGTGTGTGTGTGTATTACTGTGTGTGTGTGTGTGTGTGTGTGTATTACTGTGTGTGTGTGTGTGTGTGTGTATTACTGTGTGTGTGTGTGTGTGTGTGTGTGTGTATTACTGTGTGTGTGTGTGTATTACTGTGTGTGTGTGTGTGTATTACTGTGTGTGTGTGTGTATTACTGTGTGTGTGTGTGTATTACTGTGTGTGTGTGTGTATTACTGTGTGTGTGTGTGTGGGGGGGGGGATTACTGTGTGTGTGTGTAGGGAATACTGAGTGTGTGTGTGTGTAGGGATTACAGTGTGTGTGTGTGTAGGGATTACAGTGTGTGTGTGTGTAGGGATTAGTGTGTGTGTGTGTGTAGGGATTAGTGTGTGTGTGTGTGTGTGTAGGGATTAGTGTGTGTGTGTGTGTGTGTGTGTGTGTGTGTGTGTAGGGATTAGTGTGTGTGTGTGTGTAGGGATTAGTGTGTGTGTGTGTGTAGGGATTAGTGTGTGTGTGTGTGTAGGGATTAGTGTGTGTGTGTGTGTAGGGATTAGTGTGTGTGTGTGTGTAGGGATTAGTGTGTGTGTGTGTGTAGGGATTAGTGTGTGTGTGTGTGTAGGGATTAGTGTGTGTGTGTGTGTAGGGATTAGTGTGTGTGTGTGTGTAGGGATTAGTGTGTGTGTGTGTGTAGGGATTAGTGTGTGTGTGTGTGTAGGGATTAGTGTGTGTGTGTGTGTAGGGATTAGTGTGTGTGTGTGTGTAGGGATTAGTGTGTGTGTGTGTGTAGGGATTAGTGTGTGTGTGTGTGTAGGGATTAGTGTGTGTGTGTGTGTAGGGATTAGTGTGTGTGTGTGTAGGGATTAGTGTGTGTGTGTGTAGGGATTAGAATGTGTGTGTGTGTAGGGATCACTGTGTGTGTGTGTGTAGGGATCACTGTGTGTGTGTGTGTAGGGATCACTGTGTGTGTGTGTGTAGGGATCACTGTGTGTGTGTAGGGATTACAGTGTGTGTGTAGGGATTACAGTGTGTGTGTAGGGATTACAGTGTGTGTGCGTGTGTAGGGATTATCGTGTGTGCGTGTGTAGGGATTATAGTTTGTGTGTGTGTAGGGATTTGTGTGTGTGTAGGGATTACTGTGTGTGCGTGTAGGGATTAGTGTGTGTGTGTGTGTGTAGGGATTACTGTGTGTGTGTAGGGATTACAGTATGCGTGTGTGTCGGGATTAGTGTGTGTGTGTGTCGGGATTACTGTGTGTGTGTGTCGGGATTACTGTGTGTGTGTGTCGGGATTACTGTGTGTGTGTGTCGGGATTACTGTGTGTGTGTGTCGGGATTACAGTGTGTGTGTGTGGGGATTACAGTGTGTGTGTGTGGGGATTACAGTGTGTGTGTGTGGGGATTACAGTGTGTGTGTGTGTAGGGATTACTGTGTGTGTGTGTGGGGATTACTGTGTGTGTGTGTAGGGATTACTGTGTGTGTGTGTGTGTGTGTGTGTAGGGATTACTGTGTGTGTGTGTAGGGATTACTGTGTGTGTGTGTAGGGATTACAGTTGTGTGTGTAGGGATTACAGTTGTGTGTGTAGGGATTACAGTTGTGTGTGTAGGGATTACAGTGTGTGTGTGTGTAGGGATTACAGTGTGTGTGTGTAGGGATTACAGTGTGTGTGTGTAGGGATTACAGTGTGTGTGTGTGTAGGGATTACAGTGTGTGTGTAGGGATTACTGAGTGTGTGTGTGCAGGGTTTATTGTGTGTGTGCAGGGATTACTGTGTGTGGGGGGGATTAGTGTGTGTGTGTGTGGGGGGGATTAGTGTGTGTGTGTGTAGGGAATACTGAGTGTGTGTGGGGATTAGTGTGTGTGTGTGTGTAGGGATTACAGTGTGTGTGTAGGGATTACAGTGTGTGTGTAGGGATTACAGTGTGTGTGTAGGGATTACAGTGTGTGTGTAGGGATTACAGTGTGTGTGTAGGGATTACAGTGTGTGTGTGGGGATTAGTGTGTGTGTGTGTGTAGGGATTAGTGTGTGTGTGTGTGTAGGGATTAGTGTGTTTGTGTGTGTGTAGGGATTAATGTGTGTGTGTGTGTGTGTGTGTAGGGATTAGTGTGTGTGTGTGGGGATTAATGTGTGTGTGTAGGGATTACAGTGTGTGTGTGTGTGTAGGGATTACAGTGTGTGTGTGTGTGTTGGGATTACAGTGTGTGTGTGTGTGTGGGGATTAATGTGTGTGTGTAGGGATTACAGTGTGTGTGTGTGTGTAGGGATTACAGTGTGTGTGTGTGTAGGGATTACAGTGTGTGTGTGTGTAGGGATTACAGTGTGTGTGTGTGTAGGGATTACAGTGTGTGTGTGTGTAGGGATTACAGTGTGTGTGTGTGTAGGGATTACAGTGTGTGTGTGTGTGTAGGGATTACAGTGTGTGTGTGTGTAGGGATTACAGTGTGTGTGTGTGTAGGGATTACAGTGTGTGTGTGTGTAGGGATTACAGTGTGTGTGTGTGTAGGGATTACAGTGTGTGTGTGTGTGTAGGGATTACAGTGTGTGTGTGTGTGTAGGGATTACAGTGTGTGTGTGTGTGTAGGGATTACAGTGTGTGTGTGTGTAGGGATTACAGTGTGTGTGTGTGTAGGGATTACAGTGTGTGTGTGTGGGGGGATTACAGTGTGTGTGTGTAGGGAATACTGAGTGTGTGTGTGTAGGGATTACTGTGTGTGTGTGTGTGTGTGTGTGTGTGTGGGGATTACAGTGTGTGTGGGGATTACAGTGTGTGTGTGTAGGGAATACTGAGTGTGTGTGTGTAGGGATTACAGTGTGTGTGTGTGTGTAGGGATTACAGTGTGTGTGTGTGTGTAGGGATTAGTGTGTGTGTGTAGGGAATACTGAGTGTGTGTGTGTAGGGATTACAGTGTGTGTGTGGGGATTAGTGTGTGTGTGTGTAGGGATTAGTGTGTGTGTGTGTAGGGATTAGTGTGTGTGTGTGTGTGTAGGGATTAGTGTGTGTGTGTGTAGGGATTAGTGTGTGTGTGTAGGGATTAGTGTGTGTGTAGGGATTAGTGCGTGTGTGTAGGGATTAGTGTGTGTGTAGGGATTAGTGCGTGTGTGTGTGTGTGTGTGTGTAGGGATTAGTGTGTGTGTGTGTGTAGGGATTAGTGTGTGTGTGTGTGTAGGGATTAGTGTGTGTGTGTGTGTAGGGATTAGTGTGTGTGTGTGTGTAGGGATTAGTGTGTGTGTGTGTGTAGGGATTAGTGTGTGTGTGTGTGTAGGGATTAGTGTGTGTGTGTGTGTAGGGATTAGTGTGTGTGTGTGTGTAGGGATTAGTGTGTGTGTGTGTGTAGGGATTAGTGTGTGTGTGTGTGTAGGGATTAGTGTGTGTGTGTGTAGGGATTAGTGTGTGTGTGTGTAGGGATTAGTGCGTGTGTGTGTGTGTGTGTAGGGATTAGTGTGTGTGTGTGTAGGGATTAGTGTGTGTGTGTGTGTAGGGATTAGTGTGTGTGTGTGTGTAGGGATTAGTGTGTGTGTGTGTGTAGGGATTAGTGTGTGTGTGTGTGTAGGGATTAGTGTGTGTGTGTGTAGGGATTAGTGTGTGTGTGTGTGTAGGGATTAGTGTGTGTGTGTGTAGGGATTAGTGTGTGTGTGTGTAGGGATTAGTGTGTGTGTGTGTAGGGATTACAGTGTGTGTGTGTGTGTGTGTGTAGGGATTACAGTGTGTGTGTGTGTGTGTGTGTAGGGATTACAGTGTGTGTGTGTGTGTGTAGGGATTACAGTGTGTGTGTGTAGGGATTACAGTGTGTGTGTGTAGGGATTACAGTGTGTGTGTGTAGGGATTACAGTGTGTGTGTGTAGGGATTACAGTGTGTGTGTGTAGGGATTACAGTGTGTGTGTGTAGGGATTACAGTGTGTGTGTGTAGGGATTACAGTGTGTGTGTGTAGGGATTACAGTGTGTGTGTGTAGGGATTACAGTGTGTGTGTGTAGGGATTACAGTGTGTGTGTGTAGGGATTACAGTGTGTGTGTGTGTAGGGATTACAGTGTGTGTGTGTGTGTAGGGATTACAGTGTGTGTGTGTGTAGGGATTACAGTGTGTGTGTGTGTAGGGATTACAGTGTGTGTGTGTGTGTAGGGATTACAGTGTGTGTGTGTGTGTAGGGATTACAGTGTGTGTGTGTAGGGATTACAGTGTGTGTGTGTGTGTAGGGATTACAGTGTGTGTGTGTGTAGGGATTACTGTGTGTGTGTGTGTAGGGATTACTGTGTGTGTGTGTGTAGGGATTACTGTGTGTGTGTGTGTAGGGATTACTGTGTGTGTGTGTGTGTGTGTGTAGGGATTACTGTGTGTGTGTAGGGATTACTGTGTGTGTGTGGGGATTACAGTTGTGTGTGTGTAGGGATCACTGTGTGTGTGTGTGTGTGTAGGGATTACAGTGTGTGTGTAGGGATTACAGTGTGTGTGCGTGTGTAGGGATTATCGTGTGTGCGTGTGTAGGGATTATCGTGTGTGCGTGTGTAGGGATTATCGTGTGTGCGTGTGTAGGGATTATCGTGTGTGCGTGTGTAGGGATTATCGTTTGTGTGTGTGTAGGGATTTGTGTGTGTGTAGGGATTTGTGTGTGTGTAGGGATTTGTGTGTGTGTAGGGATTACTGTGTGTGTGTAGGGATTACTGTGTGTGTGTAGGGATTACAGTATGCGTGTGTGTGGGGATTACAGTGTGTGTGTGTCGGGATTACAGTGTGTGTGTGTCGGGATTACAGTGTGTGTGTGTCGGGATTACAGTGTGTGTGTGTCGGGATTACAGTGTGTGTGTGTATGTGTAGGGATTACTGTGTGTTCGTGTAGGGATTACTGTGTGTGTGTGGGGATTACTGTGTGTGTAGGGATTACTGTGTGTGTGTAGGGATTACTGTGTGTGTGTAGGGATTAGTGTGTGTGTGTGTGTGTAGGGATTAGTGTGTAGGGATTACAGTGTGTGTGTAGGGATTACAGTGTGTGTGTAGGGATTACAGTGTGTGTGTAGGGATTACAGTGTGTGTGTAGGGATTACAGTGTGTGTGTAGGGATTACAGTGTGTGTGTAGGGATTACAGTGTGTGTGTAGGGATTACAGTGTGTGTGTAGGGATTACTGTATCTGTGTGTGTCGGGATTACTGTATCTGTGTGTGTCGGGATTACAGTGTGTTTGTGTCGGGATTACAGTGTGTTTGTGTCGGGATTACAGTGTGTTTGTGTGGGGATTACAATGTGTGTGTGTGTGTGTAGGGATTACTGTGTGTGTGTGTTTGTGTAGGGATTACAGTGTGTGTGTGTTTGTGTAGGGATTACAGTGTGAGTGTGTGTGTGGGGATTACAATGTGTGTGTGTGGGGATTACAATGTGTGTGTGTGGGGATTACAATGTGTGTGTGTGGGGATTACAATGTGTGTGTGTGGGGATTACAGTGTGTGTGTGTGGGGATTACAGTGTGTGTGTGTGGGGATTACAGTGTGTGTGTGTGGGGATTACAGTCTGTGTGTGTGGGGATTACAGTGTGTGTGTGTGGGGATTACTGTGTGTGTGTGTAGGGATTACTGTGTGTGTGTGTAGGGATTACTGTGTGTGTGTGTAGGGATTACTGTGTGTGTGTGTGTGTGTGTGTGTGTGTGTAGGGATTACTGTGTGTGTGTGTGTAGGGATTACTGTGTGTGTGTGTGTGTAGGGATTACTGTGTGTGTGTGTGTCGGGATTACAGTGTATGTGTGTCGGGATTACAGTGTATGTGTGTAGGGATTACAGTGTGTGTAGGGATTACAGTGTGTGTGTAGGTGTAGGGATTACAGTGTGTGTGTGTGTAGGGATTACAGTGTGTGTGTGTGTGTGTCGGGATTACAGTGTATGTGTGTAGGGATTACAGTGTATGTGTGTAGGGATTACAGTGTGTGTAGGGATTACAGTGTGTGTGTGTAGGGATTACAGTGTGTGTGTGTAGGGATTACAGTGTGTGTGTGTGTAGGGATTACAGTGTGTGTGTGTGTGCAGGGATTACAGTGTGTGTGTGTGTGTAGGGATTACAGTGTGTGTGTAGGGATTACAGTGTGTGTGCAGGGATTACTGTGTGTTTGTGTAGGGATTACAGTGTGTGTGGGGGGATTAGTGTGTGTGTGTGTAGGGATTAGTGTGTGTGTGTGTAGGGATTAGTGTGTGTGTGTGTAGGGATTACAGTGTGTGTGTAGGGATTACAGTGTGTGTGTAGGGATTACAGTGTGTGTGTCGGGATTACAGTGTGTGTGTAGGGAATACTGAGTGTGTGTGTGTAGGGATTACAGTGTATGTGTGGGGATTAGTGTGTGTGTGTGTGTGTAGGGATTAGTGTGTGTGTGTGTAGGGATTAGTGTGTGTGTGTGTGTGTAGGGATTAGTGTGTGTGTGTGTGTGTAGGGATTAGTGTGTGTGTGTGTGTGTGTAGGGATTAGTGTGTGTGTGTGTAGGGATTAGTGTGTGTGTGTGTGTAGGGATTAGTGTGTGTGTGTGTAGGGATTAGAATGTGTGTGTGTGTAGGGATCACTGTGTGTGTGTGTGTAGGGATCACTGTGTGTGTGTGTGTAGGGATTACAGTGTGTGTGTAGGGATTACAGTGTGTGTGTAGGGATTACAGTGTGTGTGCGTGTGTAGGGATTATCGTGTGTGCGTGTGTAGGGATTATCGTGTGTGCGTGTGTAGGGATTATAGTTTGTGTGTGTGTAGGGATTTGTGTGTGTGTAGGGATTACTGTGTGTGCGTGTAGGGATTAGTGTGTGTGTGTGTGTGTAGGGATTACTGTGTGTGTGTAGGGATTACAGTATGCGTGTGTGTCGGGATTAGTGTGTGTGTGTGTCGGGATTACTGTGTGTGTGTGTCGGGATTACTGTGTGTGTGTGTCGGGATTACTGTGTGTGTGTGTCGGGATTACAGTGTGTGTGTGTCGGGATTACAGTGTGTGTGTGTGGGGATTACAGTGTGTGTGTGTGGGGATTACAGTGTGTGTGTGTGTAGGGATTACTGTGTGTGTGTGTGGGGATTACTGTGTGTGTGTGTAGGGATTACTGTGTGTGTGTGTGTGTGTGTGTGTGTGTGTGTGTGTGTGTGTGTTTGTGTGTGTGTGTGTAGGGATTACTGTGTGTGTGTGTAGGGATTACAGTTGTGTGTGTAGGGATTACAGTTGTGTGTGTAGGGATTACAGTTGTGTGTGTAGGGATTACAGTGTGTGTGTGTGTAGGGATTACAGTGTGTGTGTGTAGGGATTACAGTGTGTGTGTGTAGGGATTACAGTGTGTGTGTGTGTAGGGATTACAGTGTGTGTGTAGGGATTACTGAGTGTGTGTGTGCAGGGTTTATTGTGTGTGTGCAGGGATTACTGTGTGTGGGGGGGATTAGTGTGTGTGTGTGTGGGGGGGATTAGTGTGTGTGTGTGTAGGGAATACTGAGTGTGTGTGGGGATTAGTGTGTGTGTGTGTGTAGGGATTACAGTGTGTGTGTAGGGATTACAGTGTGTGTGTAGGGATTACAGTGTGTGTGTAGGGATTACAGTGTGTGTGTGGGGATTAGTGTGTGTGTGTGTGTAGGGATTAGTGTGTGTGTGTGTGTAGGGATTAGTGTGTTTGTGTGTGTGTAGGGATTAATGTGTGTGTGTGTGTGTGTGTGTGTGTGTAGGGATTAGTGTGTGTGTGTGGGGATTAATGTGTGTGTGTAGGGATTACAGTGTGTGTGTGTGTGTAGGGATTACAGTGTGTGTGTGTGTGTAGGGATTAGTGTGTGTGTGTGTGTGGGGATTAATGTGTGTGTGTAGGGATTACAGTGTGTGTGTGTAGGGATTACAGTGTGTGTGTGTGTAGGGATTACAGTGTGTGTGTGTGTGTAGGGATTACAGTGTGTGTGTGTGTGTAGGGATTACAGTGTGTGTGTGTGTAGGGATTACAGTGTGTGTGTGTGTAGGGATTACAGTGTGTGTGTGTGTAGGGATTACAGTGTGTGTGTGTGTAGGGATTACAGTGTGTGTGTGTGTAGGGATTACAGTGTGTGTGTGTGTAGGGATTACAGTGTGTGTGTGTGTGTGTGTGTAGGGATTACAGTGTGTGTGTGTGTGTAGGGATTACAGTGTGTGTGTGTGTAGGGATTACAGTGTGTGTGTGTGTAGGGATTACAGTGTGTGTGTGTGGGGGGATTACAGTGTGTGTGTGTAGGGAATACTGAGTGTGTGTGTGTAGGGATTACTGTGTGTGTGTGTGTGTGTGTGGGGATTACAGTGTGTGTGGGGATTACAGTGTGTGTGTGTAGGGAATACTGAGTGTGTGTGTGTAGGGATTACAGTGTGTGTGTGTGTGTAGGGATTACAGTGTGTGTGTGTGTGTAGGGATTACAGTGTGTGTGTGTGTGTGTAGGGATTAGTGTGTGTGTGTAGGGAATACTGAGTGTGTGTGTGTAGGGATTACAGTGTGTGTGTGGGGATTAGTGTGTGTGTGTGTAGGGATTAGTGTGTGTGTGTGTAGGGATTAGTGTGTGTGTGTGTGTGTAGGGATTAGTGTGTGTGTGTGTGTGTAGGGATTAGTGTGTGTGTGTGTGTGTGTAGGGATTAGTGTGTGTGTAGGGATTAGTGCGTGTGTGTAGGGATTAGTGTGTGTGTAGGGATTAGTGCGTGTGTGTGTGTGTGTGTGTGTAGGGATTAGTGTGTGTGTGTGTGTAGGGATTAGTGTGTGTGTGTGTGTAGGGATTAGTGTGTGTGTGTGTGTGTAGGGATTAGTGTGTGTGTGTGTGTAGGGATTAGTGTGTGTGTGTGTGTGTGTGTAGGGATTAGTGTGTGTGTGTGTAGGGATTAGTGTGTGTGTGTGTGTAGGGATTAGTGTGTGTGTGTGTGTGTAGGGATTAGTGTGTGTGTGTGTGTAGGGATTAGTGTGTGTGTGTGTGTAGGGATTAGTGTGTGTGTGTGTGTAGGGATTAGTGTGTGTGTGTGTAGGGATTAGTGCGTGTGTGTGTGTGTGTGTAGGGATTAGTGTGTGTGTGTGTAGGGATTAGTGTGTGTGTGTGTGTAGGGATTAGTGAGTGTGTGTGTGTGTGTAGGGATTAGTGTGTGTGTGTGTAGGGATTAGTGTGTGTGTGTGTAGGGATTAGTGTGTGTGTGTGTGTAGGGATTAGTGTGTGTGTGTGTGTAGGGATTAGTGTGTGTGTGTGTAGGGATTAGTGTGTGTGTGTGTAGGGATTAGTGTGTGTGTGTGTAGGGATTACAGTGTGTGTGTGTGTGTGTGTGTAGGGATTACAGTGTGTGTGTGTAGGGATTAGTGTGTGTGTGTGTGTAGGGATTAGTGTGTGTGTGTGTGTAGGGATTAGTGTGTGTGTGTGTGTAGGGATTAGTGTGTGTGTGTGTAGGGATTAGTGCGTGTGTGTGTGTGTGTGTAGGGATTAGTGTGTGTGTGTGTAGGGATTAGTGTGTGTGTGTGTGTAGGGATTAGTGAGTGTGTGTGTGTGTGTAGGGATTAGTGTGTGTGTGTGTAGGGATTAGTGTGTGTGTGTGTAGGGATTAGTGTGTGTGTGTGTGTAGGGATTAGTGTGTGTGTGTGTGTAGGGATTAGTGTGTGTGTGTGTAGGGATTAGTGTGTGTGTGTGTAGGGATTAGTGTGTGTGTGTGTAGGGATTACAGTGTGTGTGTGTGTAGGGATTACAGTGTGTGTGTGTGTGTGTGTGTAGGGATTACAGTGTGTGTGTGTAGGGATTACAGTGTGTGTGTGTAGGGATTACAGTGTGTGTGTGTAGGGATTACAGTGTGTGTGTGTAGGGATTACAGTGTGTGTGTGTAGGGATTACAGTGTGTGTGTGTAGGGATTACAGTGTGTGTGTGTGTAGGGATTACAGTGTGTGTGTGTGTGTAGGGATTACAGTGTGTGTGTGTGTAGGGATTACAGTGTGTGTGTGTGTAGGGATTACAGTGTGTGTGTGTGTAGGGATTACAGTGTGTGTGTGTGTGTAGGGATTACAGTGTGTGTGTGTGTGTGTAGGGATTACAGTGTGTGTGTGTGTGTAGGGATTACAGTGTGTGTGTGTAGGGATTACAGTGTGTGTGTGTGTGTAGGGATTACAGTGTGTGTGTGTGTAGGGATTACTGTGTGTGTGTGTGTAGGGATTACTGTGTGTGTGTGTGTAGGGATTACTGTGTGTGTGTGTGTAGGGATTACTGTGTGTGTGTGTGTAGGGATTACTGTGTGTGTGTGTGTAGGGATTACTGTGTGTGTGTGTGTAGGGATTACTGTGTGTGTGTGTGTAGGGATTACTGTGTGTGTGTGTGTAGGGATTACTGTGTGTGTGTGTGTAGGGATTACTGTGTGTGTGTGTGTGTGTGTGTAGGGATTACTGTGTGTGTGTAGGGATTACTGTGTGTGTGGGGATTACAGTTGTGTGTGTGTAGGGATCACTGTGTGTGTGTGTGTGTAGGGATTACAGTGTGTGTGTAGGGATTACAGTGTGTGTGCGTGTGTAGGGATTATCGTGTGTGCGTGTGTAGGGATTATCGTGTGTGCGTGTGTAGGGATTATCGTGTGTGCGTGTGTAGGGATTATCGTGTGTGCGTGTGTAGGGATTATCGTTTGTGTGTGTGTAGGGATTTGTGTGTGTGTAGGGATTTGTGTGTGTGTAGGGATTTGTGTGTGTGTAGGGATTACTGTGTGTGTGTAGGGATTACTGTGTGTGTGTAGGGATTACAGTATGCGTGTGTGTGGGGATTACAGTGTGTGTGTGTCGGGATTACAGTGTGTGTGTGTCGGGATTACAGTGTGTGTGTGTCGGGATTACAGTGTGTGTGTGTCGGGATTACAGTGTGTGTGTGTATGTGTAGGGATTACTGTGTGTTCGTGTAGGGATTACTGTGTGTGTGTGGGGATTACTGTGTGTGTAGGGATTACTGTGTGTGTGTAGGGATTACTGTGTGTGTGTAGGGATTAGTGTGTGTGTGTAGGGATTAGTGTGTAGGGATTACAGTGTGTGTGTAGGGATTACAGTGTGTGTGTAGGGATTACAGTGTGTGTGTAGGGATTACAGTGTGTGTGTAGGGATTACAGTGTGTGTGTAGGGATTACAGTGTGTGTGTAGGGATTACTGTATCTGTGTGTGTCGGGATTACTGTATCTGTGTGTGTCGGGATTACAGTGTGTTTGTGTCGGGATTACAGTGTGTTTGTGTCGGGATTACAGTGTGTTTGTGTGGGGATTACAATGTGTGTGTGTGTGTGTAGGGATTACTGTGTGTGTGTGTTTGTGTAGGGATTACAGTGTGTGTGTGTTTGTGTAGGGATTACAGTGTGAGTGTGTGTGTGGGGATTACAATGTGTGTGTGTGGGGATTACAATGTGTGTGTGTGGGGATTACAATGTGTGTGTGTGGGGATTACAATGTGTGTGTGTGGGGATTACAGTGTGTGTGTGTGGGGATTACAGTGTGTGTGTGTGGGGATTACAGTGTGTGTGTGTGGGGATTACAGTCTGTGTGTGTGGGGATTACAGTGTGTGTGTGTGGGGATTACTGTGTGTGTGTGTAGGGATTACTGTGTGTGTGTGTAGGGATTACTGTGTGTGTGTGTGTGTGTGTGTGTGTGTGTAGGGATTACTGTGTGTGTGTGTGTAGGGATTACTGTGTGTGTGTGTGTGTAGGGATTACTGTGTGTGTGTGTGTCGGGATTACAGTGTATGTGTGTCGGGATTACAGTGTATGTGTGTAGGGATTACAGTGTGTGTGTAGGTGTAGGGATTACAGTGTGTGTGTGTAGGGATTACAGTGTGTGTGTGTGTGTGTGTCGGGATTACAGTGTATGTGTGTAGGGATTACAGTGTATGTGTGTAGGGATTACAGTGTATGTGTGTAGGGATTACAGTGTGTGTAGGGATTACAGTGTGTGTGTGTAGGGATTACAGTTGTGTGTGTGTGTGTAGGGATTACAGTGTGTGTGTGTGTAGGGATTACAGTGTGTGTGTGTGTGCAGGGATTACAGTGTGTGTGTGTGTGTAGGGATTACAGTGTGTGTGTAGGGATTACAGTGTGTGTGCAGGGATTACTGTGTGTTTGTGTAGGGATTACAGTGTGTGTGGGGGGATTAGTGTGTGTGTGTGTAGGGATTAGTGTGTGTGTGTGTAGGGATTACAGTGTGTGTGTAGGGATTACAGTGTGTGTGTAGGGATTACAGTGTGTGTGTCGGGATTACAGTGTGTGTGTAGGGAATACTGAGTGTGTGTGTGTAGGGATTACAGTGTATGTGTGGGGATTAGTGTGTGTGTGTGTGTAGGGATTAGTGTGTGTGTGTGTAGGGATTAGTGTGTGTGTGTGTGTAGGGATTAGTGTGTGTGTGTGTGTGTAGGGATTAGTGTGTGTGTGTGTGTAGGGATTAGTGTGTGTGTGTGTAGGGATTAGTGTGTGTGTGTGTGTGTAGTGATTAGTGTGTGTGTGTGTGTAGGGATTAGTGTGTGTGTGTGTGTGTAGGGATTAGTGTGTGTGTGTGTGTGTAGGGATTAGTGTGTGTGTGTGTGTGTAGGGATTAGTGTGTGTGTGTGTAGGGATTAGTGTGTGTGTGTGTAGGGATTAGTGTGTGTGTGTGTAGGGATTAGTGTGTGTGTGTGTAGGGATTAGTGTGTGTGTGTGTAGGGATTAGTGTGTGTGTGTGTGTGTGTAGGGATTAGTGTGTGTGTGTGTGTGTGTAGGGATTAGTGTGTGTGTGTGTTGGGATTACTGTGTGTGTGTAGGGATTAGTGTGTGTGTGTAGGGATTAGTGTGTGTGTGTGTGTGTGTGTGTGTGTGTAGGGATTAATGTGTGTGTGTGTAGGGATTAATGTGTGTGTGTAGGGATTAATGTGTGTGTGTGTGTAGGGATTACAGTGTGTGTGTGTGTGTGTAGGGATTACAGTGTGTGTGTGTAGGGATTACAGTGTGTGTGTGTGGGGATTAGTGTGTGTGTAGGGATTAGTGTGTGTGTGTGTGTGTGTGTAGGGATTACTGTGTGTGTGTGTAGGGATTACTGTGTGTGTGTGTGTGTGTGTGCGTGGGGATTACTGTGTGTGTGGTGTGTGTGTGTAGGGATTAGTGTGTGTGTGTGTGTAGGGAATACTGAGTGTGTGTGTGTGTGTTGGGATTACAGTGTATGTGTGGGGATTAGTGTGTGTGTGTGTAGGGATTAGTGTGTGTGTAGGGATTAGTGTGTGTGTAGGGATTAGTGTGTGTGTGTGTAGGGATTAGTGTGTGTGTGTGTAGGGATTAGTGTGTGTGTGTGTAGGGATTAGTGTGTGTGTGTGTAGGGATTAATGTGTGTGTGTGTAGGGATTAATGTGTGTGTGTGTAGGGATTAATGTGTGTGTGTGTGTGTGTAGGGATTAGTGTGTGTGTGTGTGTGTGTGTAGGGATTAGTGTGTGTGTGTGTGTGTAGGGATTAGTGTGTGTGTGTGTGTGTAGGGATTAGTGTGTGTGTGTGTGTGTAGGGATTAGTGTGTGTGTGTGTGTAGGGATTAGTGTGTGTGTGTGTGTAGGGATTAGTGTGTGTGTGTGTGTGTAGGGATTAATGTGTGTGTGTGTGTGTGTAGGGATTAATGTGTGTGTGTGTGTGTGTGTGTAGGGATTAATGTGTGTGTGTGTGTGTGTGTGTAGGGATTACAGTGTGTGTGTGTGTGTGTGTGTGTGTAGGGATTACAGTGTGTGTGTGTGTGTGTGTGTAGGGATTACAGTGTGTGTGTGTGTGTGTGTGTGTAGGGATTACAGTGTGTGTGTGTGTGTGTGTGTGTAGGGATTACTGTGTGTGTGTGTGTGTGTGTGTGTGTGTGTGTAGGGATTACAGTGTGTGTGTGTGTGTGTAGGGATTACAGTGTGTGTGTGTGTCGGGATTACTGTGTGTGTGTAGGGATTACTGTGTGTGTGTGTGTGTGTGTGTGTAGGGATTACTGTGTGTGTGTGTGTAGGGATTACTGTGTGTGTGTGTGTAGGGATTACTGTGTGTGTGTGTGTGTGAGGATTACTGTGTGTGTGGGGATTACAGTGTGTGTGTGTGTGTAGGGATTTGTGTGTGTGTGTGTAGGGATTTGTGTGTGTGTGTGTAGGGATTACTGTGTGTGTGTGTGTAGGGATTACTCTGTGTGTGTGGGGATTACAGTGTGTGTGTGTAGGGATTACTAGGGATTACAGTGTGTGTGTAGGGATTACAGTGTGTGTGTGGTGATTACAATGTGTGTGTAGGGATTACAGAGTGTGTGTGTTTGTGTAGGGATTACAGAGTGTGTGTGTTTGTGTAGGGATTACAGTGTGAGTGTGTAGGGATTACAGTGTGAGTGTGTAGGGATTACAGTGTGAGTGTGTAGGGATTACAGTGTGAGTGTGTAGGGATTACTGTGTGTGTGTGAAGGGATTACTGTGTGTGTGAAGGGATTACTGTGTGTGTGCGGGGATTACTGTGTGTGTGTGTGTGTGTAGGGATTAGTGTGTGTGTGTAGGGATTACAGTGTGTGTGTGTAGGGATTACAGTGTGTGTGTGTAGGGATTACTGTGTGTGTGTAGGGATTACTGTGTGTGTGTGTGTGTGTAGGGATTACTGTGTGTGTGTGTGTGTGTGTGTGTGTATGGATTACTGTGTGTTTGTGTGTGTAGGGATTATAGTGTAGGGATTATAGTGTGTGTGTGTGTGTGTGTCGGGATTACAGTGTGTGTGTGAGGATTACAGTGTGTGTGTGTAGGGATTACTGTGTGTGTGTGTGTGTGGATTATAGTGTGTGTGTGTGTGTAGGGATTAGTGTGTGTGTGTCGGGATTATAGTGTGTGTTGGGGATTACAGTATGAGTGTGTGTGTGTGTAGGGATTACAGTGTGTGTGTAGGGATTACTGAGTGTGTGTGCAGGGTTTAGCGTGTGTGTGTGTGTGTGTGTGTTTGTGCAGGGATTACTGTGTGTGTGTTTGTGTAGGGATTACTGTGTGTGTTTGTGTAGGGATTACAGTGTGTGTGTGTAGGGGTTACAGTGTGTGTGTGTAGGGGTTACAATGTGTGTGTGTGTAGGGATTAGTGTGTGTGTGTGCGTGTAGGGATTACGGTGGGTGTGTGTAGCGATTATGGTGTGTGTGTGTGTGTGTGTAGGGATTACGGTGTGTGTGTGTGTAGGGATTAGTGTGTGTAGGGATTTGTGTGTGTGTGTGTGTAGGGATTACTGTGGATGTGTGTAGGGATTACGGTGTGTGTGTGTAGGGATTACTGTGTGTGTAGGGATTACTGTGTGTGTGTGTAGGGATTAGTGTGTGTAGGGATTTGTGTGTGTGTGTGTGTAGGGATTACTGTGGATGTGTGTAGGGATTACGGTGTGTGTGTGTAGGGATTACAGTGTGTGTGTAGGGATTACAGTGTGTGTGTAGGGATTACAGTGTGTGTGTAGGGATTACAGTGTGTGTGTGTGTATGTAGGGATTACATTGTGTGTGTGTGTGTGTGGGGGGATTACAGTGTGTGTGTGTGTGGGGATTACAGTGTGTGTGTGTGTGTGTGTAGGGATTAGTGTGTGTGTGTGTGTGTGTGTGTGTGTGTAGGGATTAGTGTGTGTGTGTGTGTAGGGATTAGTGTGTGTGTGTGTGTGTTTGTGTAGGGATTAGTGTGTGTGTGTGTGTGTGTGTGTGTGTGTGTGTGTAGGGATTAGTGTGTGTGTGTGTAGGGATTAGTGTGTGTGTGTGTGTGTGTGTGTGTAGGGATTACTGTGTGTTTGTGTAGGGATTACAGTGTGTGTGCAGGGATTACTGTGTGTGTGTGTGTGTGTGTTTGTGTAGGGATTACAGTGTGAGTGTGTGTGTGTGTGTGTGTGTGTGTAGGGATTGCAGTGTGTGTGTGTGTGTGTAGGGATTACAGTGTGTGTGTGTGCAGGGATTACAGTGTGTGTGTGTAGGGATTACAGTGTGTGTGTGTAGGGATTACAGTGTGTGTGTGTGTAGGGATTACAGTGTGTGTGTGTGTAGGGATTACAGTGTGTGTGTGTGTAGGGATTACAGTGTGTGTGTGTGTGTAGGGATTACAGTGTGTGTGTGTGTAGGGATTACAGTGTGTGTGTGTGTAGGGATTACAGTGTGTGTGTGTGTAGGGATTACAGTGTGTGTGTGTGTAGGGATTACAGTGTGTGTGTGTGTAGGGATTACAGTGTGTGTGTGTAGGGATTACAGTGTGTGTGTGTAGGGATTACAGTGTGTGTGTAGGGATTACAGTGTGTGTGTGTAGGGATTACAGTGTGTGTGTGTGTAGGGATTACAGTGTGTGTGTGTGTGTAGGGATTACAGCAGGTGTGTGTGTATGGATTACAGTGTGTGTGTGTGTGGATTACAGTGTGTGTGTGTGTGTGGATTACAGTGTGTGTGTGTGTGGGGATTACAGTGTGTGTGTGTGTGGGGATTACAGTGTGTGTGTGTGTGTGTGTGTGTGTGTCGGGATTACAGTGTGTGTGTGTGTGTCGGGATTACAGTGTGTGTGTGTGTCGGGATTACAGTGTGTGTGTGTCGGGATTACAGTGTGTGTGTGTCGGGATTACAGTGTGTGTGTGTCGGGATTACAGTGTGTGTGTGTGTGTGTCGGGATTACTCTGTGTGTGTGTGTGTGTGAAGGGATTAGTGTGTGTGTGTAGGGATTACAGTGTGTGTGTGTGTGGGGATTACAGTGTGTGTGTGTGTGGGGATTACAGTGTGTGTGTGTGTGTGTAGGGATTACAGTGTGTGTGTGTGGGGATTACAGTGTGTGTGTGTGTAGGGATTACAGTGTGTGTGTGTGTAGGGATTACAGTGTGTGTGTGTGTGTAGGGATTACAGTGTGTGTGTGTAGGGATTACAGTGTGTGTGTGTGTAGGGATTACAGTGTGTGTGTGTGTAGGGATTACAGTGTGTGTGTGTGTAGGGATTACAGTGTGTGTGTGTGTAGGGATTACAGTGTGTGTGTGTGTAGGGATTACAGTGTGTGTGTGTGTAGGGATTACAGTGTGTGTGTGTGTAGGGATTACAGTGTGTGTGTGTGTCGGGATTACAGTGTGTGTGTGTAGGGATTACAGTGTGTGTGTGTAGGGATTACAGTGTGTGTGTGTAGGGATTACAGTGTGTGTGTGTGTAGGGATTACAGTGTGTGTGTGTGTAGGGATTACAGTGTGTGTGTGTGTGGGGATTACAGTGTGTGTGTGTGTGTGTCGGGATTACAGTGTGTGTGTGTGTCGGGATTACAGTGTGTGTGTGTCGGGATTACAGTGTGTGTGTGTGTGTGTCGGGATTATAGTGTGTGTGTCTGTGTGAGTGAAGGGATTAGTGTGTGTGTGTAGGGATTACAGTGTGTGTGTGTGTAGGGATTACAGTGTGTGTGTGTGTAGGGATTACAGTGTGTGTGTGTGTAGGGATTACAGTGTGTGTGTGTGGATTACAGCAGGTGTGTGTGTGTGGATTACAGTGTGTGTGTGTGGATTAGTGTGTGCGTGGGGATTACTGTGTGTGTGGTGTGTGTGTGTAGGGATTAGTGTGTGTGTGTGTAGGGAATACTGAGTGTGTGTGTGTGTGTGTTGGGATTACAGTGTATGTGTGGGGATTAGTGTGTGTGTGTGTAGGGATTAGTGTGTGTGTAGGGATTAGTGTGTGTGTAGGGATTAGTGTGTGTGTGTGTAGGGATTAATGTGTGTGTGTGTAGGGATTAATGTGTGTGTGTGTAGGGATTAATGTGTGTGTGTGTGTAGGGATTAATGTGTGTGTGTGTGTGTAGGGATTAGTGTGTGTGTGTGTGTGTAGGGATTAGTGTGTGTGTGTAGGGATTAGTGTGTGTGTGTGTGTGTAGGGATTAGTGTGTGTGTGTGTGTGTAGGGATTAGTGTGTGTGTGTGTGTAGGGATTAGTGTGTGTGTGTGTGTAGGGATTAGTGTGTGTGTGTGTGTGTAGGGATTAGTGTGTGTGTGTGTGTGTAGGGATTAATGTGTGTGTGTGTGTGTGTAGGGATTACAGTGTGTGTGTGTGTGTGTAGGGATTACAGTGTGTGTGTGTGTGTGTGTGTGTGTGTGTAGGGATTACAGTGTGTGTGTGTGTGTGTGTGTGTGTGTGTAGGGATTACAGTGTGTGTGTGTGTGTGTGTGTGTAGGGATTACAGTGTGTGTGTGTGTGTAGGGATTACTGTGTGTGTGTGTGTGTGTGTGTGTGTGTGTGTGTGTGTAGGGATTACAGTGTGTGTGTGTAGGGATTACAGTGTGTGTGTGTAGGGATTAATGTGTGTGTGTGTAGGGATTAATGTGTGTGTGTGTAGGGATTAATGTGTGTGTGTGTAGGGATTAATGTGTGTGTGTGTAGGGATTAATGTGTGTGTGTGTAGGGATTAATGTGTGTGTGTGTAGGGATTAATGTGTGTGTGTGTAGGGATTAGTGTGTGTGTGTGTGTGTAGGGATTAGTGTGTGTGTGTGTGTGTAGGGATTAGTGTGTGTGTGTGTGTGTGTAGGGATTAGTGTGTGTGTGTGTGTGTAGGGATTAGTGTGTGTGTAGGGATTAATGTGTGTGTGTGTGTAGGGATTACAGTGTGTGTGTGTGTAGGGATTACAGTGTGTGTGTGTGTGTGTGTGTAGGGATTACTGTGTGTGTGTGTGTGTGTGTGTGTGTCGGGATTACAGTGTGTGTGTGTGTGTGTAGGGATTACTGTGTGTGTGTGTGTGTGTGTCGGGATTACTGTGTGTGTGTAGGGATTACTGTGTGTGTGTGTGTGTGTGTGTGTAGGGATTACTGTGTGTGTGTGTGTAGGGATTACTGTGTGTGTGTGTGTAGGGATTACTGTGTGTGTGTGTGTGTGTGTGTGTGTGAGGATTACTGTGTGTGTGGGGATTACAGTGTGTGTGTGTGTGTGTAGGGATTTGTGTGTGTGTGTGTAGGGATTTGTGTGTGTGTGTGTAGGGATTACTGTGTGTGTGTGTAGGGATTACTCTGTGTGTGTGGGGATTACAGTGTGTGTGTGTAGGGATTACTAGGGATTACAGTGTGTGTGTAGGGATTACAGTGTGTGTGTGGTGATTACAATGTGTGTGTGTAGGGATTACAGAGTGTGTGTGTTTGTGTAGGGATTACAGTGTGAGTGTGTAGGGATTACAGTGTGAGTGTGTAGGGATTACAGTGTGAGTGTGTAGGGATTACAGTGTGTGTGTGTGTGTGTGAGGATTACTGTGTGTGTGGGGATTACAGTGTGTGTGTGTGTGTAGGGATTTGTGTGTGTGTGTGTAGGGATTTGTGTGTGTGTGTGTAGGGATTACTGTGTGTGTGTGTGTAGGAATTACTCTGTGTGTGTGGGGATTACAGTGTGTGTGTGTAGGGATTACTAGGGATTACAGTGTGTGTGTAGGGATTACAGTGTGTGTGTGGTGATTACAATGTGTGTGTAGGGATTACAGAGTGTGTGTGTTTGTGTAGGGATTACAGTGTGAGTGTGTAGGGATTACAGTGTGAGTGTGTAGGGATTACAGTGTGAGTGTGTAGGGATTACAGTGTGAGTGTGTAGGGATTACAGTGTGAGTGTGTAGGGATTACAGTGTGAGTGTGTAGGGATTACAGTGTGAGTGTGTAGGGATTACAGTGTGTGTGTGTTGGGATTACTGTGTGTTCGTGTAGGGATTACTGTGTGTGTGTAGGGATTACTGTGTGTGTGTAGGGATTAGTGTGTGTGTGTGTGTGTGTGTGTGTAGGGATTAGTGTGTGTGTGTGTGTGTGTAGGGATTAGTGTGTGTGTGTGTGTGTGTAGGGATTACTGTGTGTGTGTGTAGGGATTACTGTGTGTGTGTGTAGGGATTACTGTGTGTGTGTGTAGGGATTACAGTGTGTGTGTAGGGATTACAGTGTGTGTGTAGGGATTACAGTGTGTGTGTAGGGATTACAGTGTGTGTGTAGCGATTACAGTGTGTGTGTGTGGGGATTAGTGTGTGTGTGTAGGGATTACTGTGTGTGTGTGTGTGTGTGTGTGTAGGGATTACTGTGTGTGTGTGTTTGTGTAGGGATTACTGTGTGTGTGTGTAGGGATTACTGTGTGTGTGTGTAGGGATTACAGTGTGTGTGTAGGGATTACAGTGTGTGTGTAGGGATTACAGTGTGTGTGTAGGGATTACAGTGTGTGTGTAGCGATTACAGTGTGTGTGTGTGGGGATTAGTGTGTGTGTGTAGGGATTACTGTGTGTGTGTGTGTGTGTGTGTGTAGGGATTACTGTGTGTGTGTGTTTGTGTAGGGATTACAGTGTGAGTGTGTCGGGATTACAGTGTGTGTGTGTCGGGATTACAGTGTGTGTGTGTCGGGATTACAGTGTGTGTGTGTGTAGGGATTACAGTGTGTGTGTGTGTGGGGATTACAGTGTGTGTGTGTGTGTGTCGGGATTACAGTGTGTGTGTGTGTCGGGATTACAGTGTGTGTGTGTCGGGATTACAGTGTGTGTGTGTGTGTGTCGGGATTATAGTGTGTGTGTCTGTGTGAGTGAAGGGATTAGTGTGTGTGTGTAGGGATTACAGTGTGTGTGTGTGTAGGGATTACAGTGTGTGTGTGTGTAGGGATTACAGTGTGTGTGTGTGTAGGGATTACAGTGTGTGTGTGTGGATTACAGCAGGTGTGTGTGTGTGGATTACAGTGTGTGTGTGTGGATTAGTGTGTGCGTGGGGATTACTGTGTGTGTGGTGTGTGTGTGTAGGGATTAGTGTGTGTGTGTGTAGGGAATACTGAGTGTGTGTGTGTGTGTGTTGGGATTACAGTGTATGTGTGGGGATTAGTGTGTGTGTGTGTAGGGATTAGTGTGTGTGTAGGGATTAGTGTGTGTGTAGGGATTAGTGTGTGTGTGTGTAGGGATTAATGTGTGTGTGTGTAGGGATTAATGTGTGTGTGTGTAGGGATTAATGTGTGTGTGTGTGTAGGGATTAATGTGTGTGTGTGTGTGTAGGGATTAGTGTGTGTGTGTGTGTGTAGGGATTAGTGTGTGTGTGTAGGGATTAGTGTGTGTGTGTGTGTGTAGGGATTAGTGTGTGTGTGTGTGTGTAGGGATTAGTGTGTGTGTGTGTGTAGGGATTAGTGTGTGTGTGTGTGTAGGGATTAGTGTGTGTGTGTGTGTGTAGGGATTAGTGTGTGTGTGTGTGTGTAGGGATTAATGTGTGTGTGTGTGTGTGTAGGGATTACAGTGTGTGTGTGTGTGTGTAGGGATTACAGTGTGTGTGTGTGTGTGTGTGTGTGTGTGTGTAGGGATTACAGTGTGTGTGTGTGTGTGTGTGTGTGTGTGTAGGGATTACAGTGTGTGTGTGTGTGTGTGTGTAGGGATTACAGTGTGTGTGTGTGTGTAGGGATTACTGTGTGTGTGTGTGTGTGTGTGTGTGTGTGTGTGTGTGTAGGGATTACAGTGTGTGTGTGTAGGGATTACAGTGTGTGTGTGTAGGGATTAATGTGTGTGTGTGTAGGGATTAATGTGTGTGTGTGTAGGGATTAATGTGTGTGTGTGTAGGGATTAATGTGTGTGTGTGTAGGGATTAATGTGTGTGTGTGTAGGGATTAATGTGTGTGTGTGTAGGGATTAATGTGTGTGTGTGTAGGGATTAGTGTGTGTGTGTGTGTGTAGGGATTAGTGTGTGTGTGTGTGTGTAGGGATTAGTGTGTGTGTGTGTGTGTGTAGGGATTAGTGTGTGTGTGTGTGTGTAGGGATTAGTGTGTGTGTAGGGATTAATGTGTGTGTGTGTGTAGGGATTACAGTGTGTGTGTGTGTAGGGATTACAGTGTGTGTGTGTGTGTGTGTGTAGGGATTACTGTGTGTGTGTGTGTGTGTGTGTGTGTGTCGGGATTACAGTGTGTGTGTGTGTGTGTAGGGATTACTGTGTGTGTGTGTGTGTGTGTCGGGATTACTGTGTGTGTGTAGGGATTACTGTGTGTGTGTGTGTGTGTGTGTGTAGGGATTACTGTGTGTGTGTGTGTAGGGATTACTGTGTGTGTGTGTGTAGGGATTACTGTGTGTGTGTGTGTGTGTGTGTGTGTGAGGATTACTGTGTGTGTGGGGATTACAGTGTGTGTGTGTGTGTGTAGGGATTTGTGTGTGTGTGTGTAGGGATTTGTGTGTGTGTGTGTAGGGATTACTGTGTGTGTGTGTAGGGATTACTCTGTGTGTGTGGGGATTACAGTGTGTGTGTGTAGGGATTACTAGGGATTACAGTGTGTGTGTAGGGATTACAGTGTGTGTGTGGTGATTACAATGTGTGTGTGTAGGGATTACAGAGTGTGTGTGTTTGTGTAGGGATTACAGTGTGAGTGTGTAGGGATTACAGTGTGAGTGTGTAGGGATTACAGTGTGAGTGTGTAGGGATTACAGTGTGTGTGTGTGTGTGTGAGGATTACTGTGTGTGTGGGGATTACAGTGTGTGTGTGTGTGTAGGGATTTGTGTGTGTGTGTGTAGGGATTTGTGTGTGTGTGTGTAGGGATTACTGTGTGTGTGTGTGTAGGAATTACTCTGTGTGTGTGGGGATTACAGTGTGTGTGTGTAGGGATTACTAGGGATTACAGTGTGTGTGTAGGGATTACAGTGTGTGTGTGGTGATTACAATGTGTGTGTAGGGATTACAGAGTGTGTGTGTTTGTGTAGGGATTACAGTGTGAGTGTGTAGGGATTACAGTGTGAGTGTGTAGGGATTACAGTGTGAGTGTGTAGGGATTACAGTGTGAGTGTGTAGGGATTACAGTGTGAGTGTGTAGGGATTACAGTGTGAGTGTGTAGGGATTACAGTGTGAGTGTGTAGGGATTACAGTGTGTGTGTGTTGGGATTACTGTGTGTTCGTGTAGGGATTACTGTGTGTGTGTAGGGATTACTGTGTGTGTGTAGGGATTAGTGTGTGTGTGTGTGTGTGTGTGTGTAGGGATTAGTGTGTGTGTGTGTGTGTGTAGGGATTAGTGTGTGTGTGTGTGTGTGTAGGGATTACTGTGTGTGTGTGTAGGGATTACTGTGTGTGTGTGTAGGGATTACTGTGTGTGTGTGTAGGGATTACAGTGTGTGTGTAGGGATTACAGTGTGTGTGTAGGGATTACAGTGTGTGTGTAGGGATTACAGTGTGTGTGTAGCGATTACAGTGTGTGTGTGTGGGGATTAGTGTGTGTGTGTAGGGATTACTGTGTGTGTGTGTGTGTGTGTGTGTAGGGATTACTGTGTGTGTGTGTTTGTGTAGGGATTACAGTGTGAGTGTGTCGGGATTACAGTGTGTGTGTGTCGGGATTACAGTGTGTGTGTGTCGGGATTACAATGTGTGTGTGTAGGGATTACAATGTGTGTGTGTAGGCATTACAATGTGTGTGTAGGGATTACAGTGTGTGTGTTGGCATTACTGTGTGTGTAGGGATTACTGTGTGTGTAGGGATTACTGTGTGTGTAGGGATTACTGTGTGTGTAGGGATTACTGTGTGTGTGAAGGGATTACTGTGTGTGTGCGGGGATTACTGTGTGTGTGTGTGTGTGTGTGTGTGTGTGTAGGGATTACTGTGTGTGTGTAGGGATTACTGTGTGAGTGTAGGGATTACTGTGTGTGTGTGTGTGTGTGTAGGGATTACTGTGTGTGTGTGTGTGTGTGTGTGTGTGTGTGTGTATGGATTACTGTGTGTTTGTGTGTGTAGGGATTATAGTGTAGGGATTATAGTGTGTGTGTGTGTGTCGGGATTACAGTGTGTGTGTGAGGATTACAGTGTGTGTGTGTAGGGATTAGTGTGTGTGTGTAGGGATTACTGTGTGTGTGTGTGTGTGGATTATAGTGTGTGTGTGTGTGTAGGGATTAGTGTGTGTGTGTCGGCATTATAGTGTGTGTTGGGGATTACAGTATGAGTGTGTGTGTGTGTAGGGATTACAGTGTGTGTGTAGGGATTACTGAGTGTGTGTGCAGGGTTTAGCGTGTGTGTGTGTGTGTGTGTGTTTGTGCAGGGATTACTGTGTGTGTGTTTGTGTAGGGATTACTGTGTGTGTTTGTGTAGGGATTACAGTGTGTGTGTGTGTAGGGGTTACAGTGTGTGTGTGTAGGGGTTACAATGTGTGTGTGTGTAGGGATTAGCGTGTGTGTGTGCGTGTAGGGATTACGGTGGGTGTGTGTAGCGATTATGGTGTGTGTGTGTGTGTGTAGGGATTACGGTGTGTGTGTGTGTAGGGATTACGGTGTGTGTGTGTGTAGGGATTACGGTGTGTGTGTGTGTAGGGATTACGGTGTGTGTGTAGGGATTACTGTGTGTGTGTAGGGATTACTGTGTGTGTGTGTAGGGATTACTGTGTGTGTGTGTAGGGATTACTGTGTGTGTGTGTAGGGATTAGTGTGTGTAGGGATTTGTGTGTGTGTGTGTGTAGGGATTACTGTGGATGTGTGTAGGGATTACGGTGTGTGTGTGTAGGGATTACTGTGTGTGTGTAGGGATTACAGTGTGTGTGTGTAGGGATTACATTGTGTGTGTGTGTGTGGGGGGATTACTGTGTGTGTGTGTGTGGGGGGATTACAGTGTGTGTGTGTGTGGGGATTACAGTGTGTGTGTGTGTGTAGGGATTAGTGTGTGTGTGTGTGTGTGTGTGTGTAGGGATTAGTGTGTGTGTGTGTAGGGATTAGTGTGTGTGTGTGTGTGTGTGTGTAGGGATTAGTGTGTGTGTGTGTGTGTGTGTGTAGGGATTAGTGTGTGTGTGTGTGTGTGTGTGTAGGGATTAGTGTGTGTGTGTGTGTAGGGATTAGTGTGTGTGTGTGTGTGTGTGTGTGTGTGTAGGGATTACTGTGTGTTTGTGTAGGGATTACAGTGTGTGTGTAGGGATTACTGTGTGTGTGTGTGTGTTTGTGTAGGGATTACAGTGTGAGTGTGTGTGTGTGTGTGTAGGGATTGCAGTGTGTGTGTGTGTAGGGATTGCAGTGTGTGTGTGTGTGTAGGGATTGCAGTGTGTGTGTGTGTGTGTAGGGATTGTGTGTGTGTGTGTGTGTGTGTGTTTGTGTGTGTCGGGATTATAGTGTGTGTGTGTGTTGGGATTATAGTGTGTGTGTGTAGGGATTACAGTGTGTGTGTGTGTAGGGATTACAGTGTGTGTGTGTGTAGGGATTACAGTGTGTGTGTGTGTAGGGATTACAGTGTGTGTGTGTGTGTGTGTAGGGATTACAGTGTGTGTGTGTGTAGGGATTACAGTGTGTGTGTGTAGGGATTACAGTGTGTGTGTGTGTAGGGATTACAGTGTGTGTGTGTGTAGGGATTACAGTGTGTGTGTGTGTAGGGATTACAGTGTGTGTGTGTGTAGGGATTACAGTGTGTGTGTGTAGGGATTACAGTGTGTGTGTGTGTCGGGATTACAGTGTGTGTGTGTGTGTGTGTAGGGATTACAGTGTGTGTGTGTGTAGGGATTACAGCAGGTGTGTGTGTGTGGATTACAGTGTGTGTGTGTGGATTACAGTGTGTGTGTGTGTGGGGATTACAGTGTGTGTGTGTGTGTGGGGATTACAGTGTGTGTGTGTGTGTCGGGATTACAGTGTGTGTGTGTGTCGGGATTACAGTGTGTGTGTGTCGGGATTACAGTGTGTGTGTGTCGGGATTACAGTGTGTGTGTGTCGGGATTACAGTGTGTGTGTGTCGGGATTACTCTGTGTGTGTGTGTGAGTGAAGGGATTAGTGTGTGTGTGTAGGGATTACAGTGTGTGTGTGTGTGGGGATTACAGTGTGTGTGTGTGGGGATTACAGTGTGTGTGTGTGTAGGGATTACAGTGTGTGTGTGTGTGTAGGGATTACAGTGTGTGTGTGTGTGTAGGGATTACAGTGTGTGTGTGTAGGGATTACAGTGTGTGTGTGTGTAGGGATTACAGTGTGTGTGTGTGTAGGGATTACAGTGTGTGTGTGTGTAGGGATTACAGTGTGTGTGTGTGTAGGGATTACAGTGTGTGTGTGTGTAGGGATTACAGTGTGTGTGTGTGTCGGGATTACAGTGTGTGTGTGTAGGGATTACAGTGTGTGTGTGTAGGGATTACAGTGTGTGTGTGTAGGGATTAAAGTGTGTGTGTAGGGATTACAGTGTGTGTGTGTGTAGGGATTACAGTGTGTGTGTGTGTCGGGATTACAGTGTGTGTGTGTCGGGATTACAGTGTGTGTGTGTCGGGATTACAGTGTGTGTGTGTGTGTGTGTGTGTCGGGATTACAGTGTGTGTGTCTGTGTGAGTGAAGGGATTAGTGTGTGTGTGTAGGGATTAGTGTGTGTGTGTAGGGATTACAGTGTGTGTGTGTGTAGGGATTACAGCGTGTGTGTGTGTAGGGATTACAGTGTGTGTGTGTGTAGGGATTACAGTGTGTGTGTGTGTAGGGATTACAGTGTGTGTGTGTGTGGATTACAGCAGGTGTGTGTGTGTGGATTACAGTGTGTGTGTGTGTGGATTACAGTGTGTGTGTGGGGATGACAGTGTGTGTGTGTGTGTGTGTGTGTGTAGGGATTACAGTGTGTGTGTGTGTAGGGATTACAGTGTGTGTGTGTAGGGATTACAGTGTGTGTGTGTAGGGATTACTGTGTGCGTGTGTGTGTGTAGGGATTACAGAGTGTGTGTGTAGGGATTACAGAGTGTGTGTGTAGGGATTACAGAGTGTGTGTGTAGGGATTACAGAGTGTGTGTGTAGGGATTACAGAGTGTGTGTGTAGGGATTACAGAGTGTGTGTGTAGTGAGTACAGTGTGTGTGTGTGTAGGGATTACAGAGTGTGTGTGTAGGGATTACAGAGTGTGTGTGTGTGTAGGGATTACAGAGTGTGTGTGTGTGTAGGGATTACAGAGTGTGTGTGTAGGGATTACAGAGTGTGTGTGTTGGGATTACAGTGTGTGTGTGTGTGTGGGGATTACAGTGTATGTGTGTAGGGATTACAGTGTGTGTGTGGGGGGATTACATGTGTGTGTGGGGGGATTACATGTGTGTGTGTGTGTGTGTGTGTAGGGATTACAGTGTGTGTGTGTGTGTAGGGATTACAGTGTATGTGTGTCGGGATTACAGTGTGTGTGTGTGTGTGTGTGTAGGGATTACAGTGTATGTGTGTAGGGATTACAGTGTGTGTGTGGGGGGATTACTGTGTGTGTGTGTGGGGAGATTACTGTGTGTGTGTGTGTTGGGATTACTGTGTGTGTAGGGATTACAGTGTGTGTGTGTGTGTGTGTGTGTGTGTAGGGATTACAGTGTGTGTGCGTAGGGATTACAGTGTGTGTGTGTAGGGATTACAGTGTGTGTGTAGGGATTACAGTGTGTGTGTAGGGATTACAGTGTGTGTGTGTGTGTAGGGATTACAGTGTGTGTGTGTGTAGGGATTACAGTGTGTATGTGTCTAGGGATTACAGTGTGTGTGTGCGTAGGGATTACAGTGTGTGTGTGTAGGGATTACAGTGTGTGTGTGTAGGGATTACAGTGTGTGTGTGTAGGGATTACAGTGTGTGTGTGTAGGGATTACAGTGTGTGTGTAGGGATTACAGTGTGTGTGTAGGGATTACAGTGTGTGTGTGTGTAGGGATTACAGTGTGTGTGTGTTGGGATTACAGTGTATGTGTAGGGATTACAGTGTATGTGTGTAGGGATTGCAGCGTGTGTGTGTGGATTACAGTGTGTGTCTAGGGATTACAGTGTATGTGCGTAGGGATTACAGTGTGTGTGTTGGGATTACAGTGTGTGTGTGTCGGGATTACAGTGTGTGTGTGTGTAGGGATTACAGTGTGTGTGTGTAGGGATTACAGTGTGTGTGTGTAGAGATTACAGTGTGTGTGTGGGGATTACAGTGTGTGTGTGTGTGTGGGGATTACAGTGTGTGTGTGTGGGGATTACAGTGTGTGTGTGGGGGGATTACAGTGTGTGTGTGTGTGGGGATTACAGTGTGTGTGGATGTGTAGGGATTACAGAGTGTGTGTGTGTAGGGATTATAGATTGTGTGTGTGTAGGGATTATAGATTGTGTGTGTGTGTAGGGATTACAGTGTGTGTGTGTGTGTAGGGATTACAGTGTGTGTGTGTGTGTAGAGATTACAGTGTGTGTGTGTGCGGGGATTACCGTGTGTGTGTGGGGATTACCGTGTGTGTGTGGGGATTACCTTGTGTGTGTGTGTGGGGATTACTGTGTGTGTGTGTGTGTAGGGATTACCGTGTGTGTGTTGGGATTACCGTGTGTGTGTGTGTAGGGATTACCGTGTGTGTGTGTGTAGGGATTACAGTGTGTGTGTGTGTGTAGGGATTACAGTGTGTGTGTGTGTAGGGATTACAGTGTGTGTGTGTAGGGATTACAGTGTGTGTGTGTCGGGATTACAGTGTGTGTGTGTGTAGGGATTACAGTGTGTGTGTGTGTGTGTAGGGATTACAGTGTGTGTGTGTGTGTAGGGATTACAGTGTGTGTGTGTAGGGATTACAGTGTATGTGTGTAGGGATTACAGTGTATGTGTGTAGGGATTACAGCGTGTGTGTGTGGATTACAGCGTGTGTGTGTAGGGATTACAGTGCGTGTGTGTGGATTACAGCGTGTGTGTGGATTACAGTTTGTGTGTGTCGGGATTACAGTGTGTGTGTGTGTGGATTACAGCGTGTGTGTGTGTGTAGGGATTACAGTGTGTGTAGGGATTACAGTGTGTGTGTGTAGGGATTACAGTGTGTGTGTAGGGATTACAGTGTGTGTGTGTGTAGGGATTACAGTGTATGTGTGTAGGGATTACAGCATGTGTGTGTGGATTACAGCGTGTGTGTGTAGGGATTACAGTGCGTGTGTGTGTGTAGGGATTACAGCGTGTGTGTGGATTACAGTTTGTGTGTGTCGGGATTACAGTGTGTGTGTCGGGATTACAGTGTGTGTGTGTGGATTACAGCGTGTGTGTGTAGGGATTACAGTGTATGTGTGTGGATTACAGCGTGTGTGTGTGTAGGGATTACAGTGTGTGTGTGTAGGGATTACAGCGTGTGTGTGGATTACAGTTTGTGTGTGTCGGGATTACAGTGTGTGTGTCGGGATTACAGTGTCTGTGTAGGGATTACAGTGTGTGTGTGTATCGGGATTACAGTGTGTGTGTATCGGGATTACAGTGTGTGTGTGTAGGGATTACAGTGTGTGTGTAGGGATTACAGTGTGTGTGTCGGGATTACAGTGTGTGTGTGTCGGGATTACAGTGTGTGTGTGTGTAGGGATTACAGTGTGCGTGTGTAGGGATTACAGCTTGTGTGTGGATTACAGTTTGTGTGTGTCGGGATTACAGTGTGTGTGTAGGGATTACAGTGTGTGTGTAGGGATTACAGTGTGTGTGTGTGTAGGGATTATAGTGTGTGTGTATCGGGATTACAGTGTGTGTGTATGGATTACAGTGTGTGTGTAGGGATTACAGTGTGTGTGTAGGGATTACAGTGTGTGTGTCGTGATTACAGTGTGTGTGTAGGGATTATAGTGTGTGTGTGTGTCGTGATTACAGTGTGTGTGTCGTGATTACAGTGTGTGTGTGTGTAGGGATTACAGTGCGTGTGTGTGTAGGGATTATAGATTGTGTGTGTAGGGATTATAGATTGTGTGTGTGTAGGGATTACAGAGTGTGTGTAGGTATTACAGTGTGTGTGTGTGGGGGGATTACAGTGTGTGTGTGTGTGTGTGTAGGGATTATAGTGTGTGTGTGTGTAGGGATTACAGTGTGTGTGTGTAGGGATTACAGTGTGTGTGTGTAGGGATTACAGTGTGTGTGTGTGGGGATTACAGTGTGTGTGTGTGTGTAGGGATTACAGTGTGTGTGTGGGGATTACTGTGTGTGTGTGGGGATTACAGTGTGTGGCTGTGTCGGGATTACAGAGTGTGTGTGTGTAGGGATTATAGATTATGTGTGTAGGGACGATAGATTGTGTGTGTGTGTGTAGAGATTATAGATTGTGTGTGTGTGTGTGTAGAGATTATAGATTGTGTGTGTGTGTGTGTAGAGATTATAGATTGTGTGTCTGTGTGTGTCGGGATTATAGATTGTGTGTGTGTGTGTGTAGGGATTACAGTGTGTGTGTTGGGATTACAGTGTGTGTGTGTGTTGGGATTACAGTGTGTGTGTGTGTTGGGATTACAGTGTGTGTGTGTGTAGGGATTACAGTGTGTGTGTAGGGATTACAGTGTGTGTGTGTAGGGATTACAGTGTGTGTGTGTAGGGATTACAGTGTGTGTGTGTGTAGGGATTACAGTTTGCATGTGTGTAGGGATTACAGTGTGTGTGTGTAGGGATTACAGTGTGTGTGTGTAGGGATTACAGTGTGTGGATGTGTAGGGATTACAGAGTGTGTGTGTGTAGGGATTATAGATTGTGTGTGTAGGGATTATAGATTGTGTGTGTAGGGATTATAGATTGTGTGTGTGTGTGTGTGTGTAGGGATTATAGATTGTGTGTGTAGGGATTATAGTGTGTGTTTGTGTGTGTTGGGATTATCATGTGTGTTTGTGTGTGTTGGGATTATATTGCGTGTGTGTGTGTGTGGGGATTACAGTGTATGTGTGTAGGGATTACAGTGTGTGTGTGTGTAGGAATTATTGTGTGTGTGTGTATGTGTGTGTAGAGATTACAGTGTGTGTGTGTGTAGGGATTATTGTGTGTGTGTCGGAATTACAGTGTGTGTGTGTGTGTTGGGATTACAGCGTGTGTCTGTGGATTACAGTGTGTGTGTGTAGGGATTACAGTGTGTGTGTAAGGATTACAGTGAGTGTGTGTGTGTAGGGATTACAGTGTGTGTGTCGGGATTACAGTGTGTGTGTAGGGATTACAGATTGTGTGTGTGTGTGTGTAGGGATAATAGAATGTGTGTGTGTGTGTAGGGATTATAGTGTGTGTTTGTGTGTTTAGGGATCATAGTGTGTCTGTGTGTGTGTAGGGATTATAGTGTGTCTGTGTGTGTCTCGATTATAGTGTGTGTGTGTGTAGGGATTACAGTGTGTGTGTGTGTGTGTGTGTGTGTAGGGATTACAGTGTGTGTGTGTAGGGATTACAGTGTGTGTGTTTGTGTAGGAATTACAGTGTGTGTGTGTGCGTGTGTAGGGATTACAGTGTGCGTGTGTAGGGATTACAGTGTGTGTGTGTAGGGATTACAGTGTGTGTGTGTGGATTACAGTGTGTGTGGATTACAGTGTGTGTCGGGATTACAGTGTGTGTGTCGGGATTACAGTGTGTGTGTCGGGATTACAGTGTGTGTCGGGATTACAGTGTGTGTGTAGGGATTACAGTGTGTGTAGGGATTACAGAGTGTGTGTGTAGGGATTACAGAGTGTGTGTGTAGGGATTACAGTGTGTGTCGGGATTACAGTGTGTGTCGGGATCACAGTGTGTGTGTCGGGATCACAGTGTGTGTGTAGGGATTACAGAGTGTGTGTGTAGGGATTACAGAGTGTGTGTGTAGGGATTACAGAGTGTGTGTGTAGGGATTACAGAGTGTGTGTGTAGGGATTACAGAGTGTGTGTAGGGATTACAGAGTGTGTGTAGGGATTACAGAGTGTGTGTGTAGGTATTACAGTGTGTGTGTGTGGGGGGATTACAGTGTGTGTGTGTGTGTAGGGATTACAGTGTGTGTGTAGGGATTACAGTGTGTGTGTGGGGATTACGGTGTGTGTGTGTCGGGATTACAGTGTGTGGCTGTGTCGGGATTACAGAGTGTGTGTGTGTAGGGATTATAGATTATGTGTGTAGAGATTATAGATTATGTGTGTAGAGATTATAGATTGTGTGTGTGTGTGTGTGTGTAGGGATTATAGATTGTGTGTGTGTGTGTGTAGGGATTACAGTGTGTGTGTTGGGATTACAGTGTGTGTGTGTGTAGGGATTACAGTGTGTGTGTGTAGGGATTACAGTGTGTGTGTGTAGGGATTACAGTGTGTGTGTGTGTAGGGATTACAGTGTGTGTGTGTCGGGATTACAGTGTGTGTGTGTGTGTATGTAGGGATTACAGTGTGCGTGTGTGTAGGGATTACAGTGTGTGGATGTGTAGGGATTACAGTGTGTGTGTAGGGATTACAGTGTGTGTGTAGGGATTACTGTGTGTGTGTGTGTAGGGATTACTGTGTGTGTGTGTGTCGGGATTACAGTGTGTGTGTGTGTGTAGGGATTACAGTGTGTGTGTGTAGGGATTACAGTGTGTGTGTGTCGGGATTACAGTGTGTGCGTGTGTGTAGGGATTACAGTGTGTGTGTGTGTAGGGATTACAGTGTGTGGATGTGTAGGGATTACAGAGTGTGTGTGTAGGGATTACAGAGTGTGTGTAGGGATTACAGAGTGTGTGTAGGGATTGCAGAGTGTGTGTGTAGGTATTACAGTGTGTGTGTGTGTGGGGGGATTACAGTCTGTGTGTGTGTAGGGATTACAGTGTGTGTGTGTGGGGATTACAGAGTGTGTGTGTGTAGGGATTATAGATTATGTGTGTAGGGATGATAGATTGTGTGTGTGTGTGTGTAGGGATTACAGTGTGTGTGTTGGGATTACAGTGTGTGTGTGTAGGGATTACAGTGTGTGTGTGTAGGGATTACAGTGTGTGTGTAGGGATTACAGTGTGTGTGTGTAGGGATTACAGTGTGTGTGTGTGTAGGGATTACAGTGTGTGTGTGTGTAGGGATTACAGTGTGTGTGTGTAGGGATTACAGTGTGTGTGTGTAGGGATTACAGTGTGTGGATGTGTAGGGATTACAGAGTGTGTGTGTGTAGGGATTATAGATTGTGTGTGTGTGTGTGTGTAGAGATTATAGATTGTGTGTGTGTGTGTGTAGGGATTATCAATTGTGTGTGTGTAGGGATTATAGATTGTGTGTGTGTAGGGATTATAGATTGTGTGTGTGTAGGGATTATAGATTGTGTGTGTGTAGGGATAATAGATTGTGTGTGTAGGGATTATAGTGTGTGTTTGTGTGTGTTGGGATTATAATGTGTGTTTGTGTGTGTTGGGATTATATTGCGTGTGTGTGTGTAGGGATTACAGTGTATGTGTGTAGGGATTACAGTGTGTGTGTGTGTAGGAATTATTGTGTGTGTGTGTATGTGTGTAGAGATTACAGTGTGTGTGTGTGTGGGGATTATTGTGTGTGTGTCGGAATTACAGTGTGTGTGTGTGTGGGGATTACAGTGTGTGTGTGGGGATTACAGTGTGTGTGTGGGGATTACAGTGTGTGTGTGTAGGGATTACAGTGTGTGTGTGTGGATTACAGTGTGTGTGGATTACAGTGTGTGTGGATTACAGTGTGTGTGGATTACAGTGTGTGTGGATTACAGTGTGTGTAGGGATTACAGTGTGTGTAGGGATTACAGTGTGTGTGTCGGGATTACAGTGTGTGTGTCGGGATTACAGTGTGTGTCGGGATCACAGTGTGTGTGTCGGGATCACAGTGTGTGTGTAGGGATTACAGAGTGTGTGTGTAGGGATTACAGAGTGTGTGTGTAGGGATTACAGAGTGTGTGTAGGGATTACAGAGTGTGTGTAGGGATTACAGAGTGTGTGTAGGGATTACAGAGTGTGTGTAGGGATTACAGAGTGTGTGTGTAGGTATTACAGTGTGTGTGTGTGGGGGGATTACAGTGTGTGTGTGTGTGTAGGGATTACAGTGTGTGTGTGGGGATTACAGTGTGTGTGTGTCGGGATTGCAGTGTGTGGCTGTGTCGGGATTACAGAGTGTGGCTGTGTCGGGATTATAGATTATGTGTGTAGAGATTATAGATTGTGTGTGTGTGCGTAGGGATTATAGATTGTGTGTGTGTGTGTAGGGATTACAGTGTGTGTGTTGGGATTACAGTGTGTGTGTGTGTAGGGATTACAGTGTGTGTGTGTGTAGGGATTACAGTGTGTGTGTGTAGGGATTACAGTGTGTGTGTGTAGGGATTACAGTGTGTGTGTAGGGATTACAGTGTGTGTGTGTCGGGATTACAGTGTGTGTGTGTGTAGGGATTACAGTGTGCGTGTGTGTAGGGATTACAGTGTGTGTGTGTAGGGATTACAGTGTGTGGATCTGTAGGGATTACAGAGTGTGTGTAGGGATTACAGTGTGTGTGTAGGGATTACAGTGTGTGTGTGTAGGGATTACAGTGTGTGTGTGTAGGGATTACAGTGTGTGTGTAGGGATTGCAGAGTGTGTGTGTAGGTATTACAGTGTGTGTGTGTGGGGGGATTACAATGTGTGTGTGTGTAGGGATTACAGTGTGTGTGTGTGGGGATTACAGTGTGTGGCTGTGTCGGGATTACAGAGTGTGTGTGTGTAGGGATTATAGATTATGTGTGTCGGGATGATAGATTGTGTGTGTGTGTGTGTAGGGATTACAGTGTGTGTGTAGGGATTACAGTGTGTGTGTGTAGGGATTACAGTGTGTGTGTGTAGGGATTACAGTGTGTGTGTGTGAAGGGATTACCGTGTGTGTGTGTAGGGATTACAGTGTGTGGATGTGTAGGGATTACAGAGTGTGTGTGTGTAGGGATTATAGATTGTGTGTGTGTAGGGATTATAAATTGTGTGTGTGTAGGGATTATAGATTGTGTGTGTGTGTGTGTAGGGATTATAGATTGTGTGTGTGTAGGGATAATAGATTGTGTGTGTAGGGATTATAGTGTGTGTTTGTGTGTGTTGGGATTATAATGTGTGTTTGTGTGTGTTGGGATTATATTGCGTGTGTGTGTGTAGGGATTACAGTGTATGTGTGTAGGGATTACAGTGTGTGTGTGTGTAGGAATTATTGTGTGTGTGTGTATGTGTGTAGAGATTACAGTGTGTGTGTGTGTGGGGATTATTGTGTGTGTGTCGGAATTACAGTGTGTGTGTGTGGGGGGATTACTGTGTGTGTGTGGGGATTACCGTGTGTGTGTGTAGGGATTACCGTGTGTGTGGGGATTACCGTGTGTGTGTGAAGGGATTACCGTGTGTGTGTGTAGGGATTACAGTGTGTGGATGTGTAGGGATTACAGAGTGTGTGTGTGTAGGGATTATAGATTGTGTGTGTGTGTGTGTGTGTGTAGGGATAATAGATTGTGTGTGTCTGTGTGTAGGGATAATAGATTGTTTGTGTGTGTAGGAATAATAGATTGTGTGTGTGTGTAGGGATTATAGTGTGTGTTTGTGTGTTTAGGGATTATAGTGTGTGTTTGTGTGTGTTGGGATTATAGTGTGTGTTTGTGTGTGTGCAGGGATTATAGTGTGTCTGTGTGTGTGTAGGGATTATAGTGTGTCTGTGTGTGTCTAGATTATAGTGTGTCTGTGTGTGTAGGGATTACAGTGTGTGTGTGTAGGGATTAAAGTGTGTGTAGGGATTACAGTGTGTGTGTGTGTAGGGATTACAGTGTGTGTGTAGGGATTACAGCGTGTGTGTGTGTAGGGATTACAGCGTGTGTGTGTGTGGATTACAGTGTGTGTGTGTGTAGGGATTATAGTGTAGGGATTATAGTGTGTGTGTGTGTGTGTAGGGATTACAGTGTGTGTGTTGGGATTACAGTGTGTGTGTGTGTGTAGGGATTACAGTGTGTGTGTAGGGATTACAGTGTGTGTGTGTAGGGATTACAGTGTGTGTGTGTAGGGATTACAGTGTGTGTGTGTAGGGATTACAGTGTGTGTGTAGGGATTACAGTGTGTGTGTAGGGATTACAGTGTGTGTGTCGGGATTACAGTGTGTGTGTGTAGGGATTACAGCGTGTGTGTGTGGATTACAGTGTGTGTGTGTGTAGGGATTACAGTGTGTGTGTGTGTAGGGATTACAGTGTGTGTGTAGGGATTACAGTGTGTGTGTGTAGGGATTAAAGTGTGCGTAGGGATTACAGTGTGTGTGTGTAGGGATTACAGTGTGTGTAGGGATTACAGTGTGTGTGTGGGGGGATTACAGTGTGTGTGTGTGGGGATTACTGTGTGTGTGTGTGTGTTGGGATTACAGTGTGTGGCTGTGTAGGGATTACAGTGTGTGTGGAAGGATTACAGTGTGTGGATGTGTAGGGATTACAGAGTGTGTGTGTGTAGGGATTATCGATTGTGTGTGTGTAGGGATTATCGATTGTGTGTGTGTAGGGATTATAGATTGTGTGTGTAGGGATTATAGATTGTGTGTGTGTAGAGATTATAGATGGTGTGTGTGTGTGTGTGTGTAGGGATTATAGATTGTGTGTGTGTGTAGGGATAATAGGTTGTGTGTGTAGGGATTATAGTGTGTGTTTGTGTGTGTTGGGATTATAATGTGTGTTTGTGTGTGTTGGGATTATATTGTGTGTGTGTGTGTGTGTAGGGATTACAGTGTGTGTGTGTGTGTAGGAATTACAGTGTGTGGGTGTGTGTAGGGATTTCAGTGTATGTGTGTAGGGATTACAGTGTGTGTGTGTGTGTTGGAATTATTGTGTGTGTGTGTGTAGAGAGATTACAGTGTGTGTGTGTGTAGGGATTATTGTGTGTGTGTGTCAGAATTACAGTGTGTGTGTTGGAATTATTGTGTGTGTGTGTGTAGAGAGATTACAGTGTGTGTGTGTGTAGGGATTATTGTGTGTGTGTGTCAGAATTACTGTGTGTGTGTGGGGATTACTGTGTGTGTGTGGGGATTACTGTGTGTGTGTAGGGATTACAGTGTGTGTGTGTGTAGGGATTACCGTGTGTGTGTAGGGATTACAGTGTGTGTGTGTGTGTAGGGATTACCGTGTGTGTGGGGATTACTGTGTGTGTGTGTAGGGATTACCGTGTGTGTGTAGGGATTACCGTGTGTGTGTGTGTGTGTGTGTGTGTGTGTAGGGATTACCGTGTGTGTGGGGATTACTGTGTGTGTGTGTAGGGATTACAGTGTGTGTGTGTGTGTGTGTGTGTGTGTAGGGATTACAGTGTGTGTGCAGGGATTACAGTGTGTGTGTGTGTGTGTGTGTAGGGATTACAGTGTGTGTGTAGGGATTACAGTGTGTGTGTGGGGATTACAGTGTGTGTGTGTGTGTGTGTGTGTGTGTAGGGATTACAGTGTGTGTGTGTGTGTGTAGGGATTACAGTGTGTGTGTGTGGGGATTACAGTGTGTGTGTGTAGGGATTACCGTGTGTGTGTGTAGGGATTACAGTGTGTGTGTGTGTGTGTGTGTGTGTGTGTGTGGATTACAGTGTGTGTGTATGGATTACAGTGTGTGTGTGTTGGGATTACAGTGTGTGTGTGTGTGTGTAGGGATTACAGTGTGTGTGTGTGTAGGGATTATAGATTGTGTGTGTGTGTGTGGGGATAATAGATTGTGTGTGTGTGTGTGTAGGAATAATAGATTGTGTGTGTGTAGGGATTATAGTGTGTGTTTGTGTGTTTAGGGATTATAGTGTGTGTTTGTGTGTGTTGGGATTATAGTGTGTGTTTGTGTGTGTGCAGGGATTATAGTGTGTCTGTGTGTGTGTAGGGATTATAGTGTGTCTGTGTGTGTCTAGATTATAGTGTGTGTGTGTGTGTGTAGGGATTACAGTGTGTGTGTGTAGGGATTAAAGTGTGTGTAGGGATTACAGTGTGTGTGTGTGTCGGGATTACAGTGTGTGTGTCGCGGGATTACAGTGTGTGTGTGTGGGGATTACAGTGTGTGTGTGTGTGTGTGCAGGGATTTCAGTGTATGTGTGTAGGGATTACAGTGTGTGTGTAGGAATTATTGTGTGTGTGTGTGTGTGTGTGTGTGTGTGTATAGAGATTACAGTGTGTGTGTGTGTGTGCAGGGATTTCAGTGTATGTGTGTAGGGATTACAGTGTGTGTGTGTGTAGGAATTATTGTGTGTGTGTGTGTGTGTGTGTGTGTGTGTGTATAGAGATTACAGTGTGTGTGTGTGTGTGTAGGGATTATTGTGTGTGTGTCAGAATTACAGTGTGTGTGTGTGTAGGGATTATTGTGTGTGTGTCAGAATTACAGTGTGTGTGTGTGGGGATTACTGTGTGTGTGTGGGGATTACTGTGTGTGTGTGGGGATTACTGTGTGTGTGTAGGGATTACAGTGTGTGTGTGTGTAGGGATTACAGTGTGTGTGTGTGTAGGGATTACCGTGTGTGTGTGTGGGGATTACCGTGTGTGTGTGTGTAGGGATTACAGTGTGTGTGTGTGTAGGGATTACCGTGTGTGGGGATTACCGTGTGTGTGTGTAGGGATTACCGTGTGTGTGTGTAGGGATTACAGTGTGTGTGTGTGTCGGGATTACAGTGTGTGTGTGTGTAGGTATTACCGTGTGTGTGTAGGTATTACCGTGTGTGTGTAGGGATTACCGTGTGTGTGTAGGGATTACAGTGTGTGTGCAGGGATTACAGTGTGTGTGTGTGTAGGGATTACAGTGTGTGAGTGTGTAGGGATTACAGTGTGTGTGTAGGGATTACAGTGTGTGTGTGTGTGTGTAGGGATTACAGTGTGTGTGTGTAGGGATTACAGTGTGTGTGTGTAGGGATTACAGTGTGTGTGTGTGTGTGTGTGTGTGTGTGTGGGGATTACAGTGTGTGTGTGTGTGTGTGTGGGGATTACAGTGTGTGTGTGTGTGTGTGTCGGGATTACAGTGTGTGTGTGTGTGTGTGTGTGTGGGGATTACAGTGTGTGTGTGTAGGGATTACCGTGTGTGTGTGTAGGGATTACAGTGTGTGTGTGTGTGTGTGTGGATTACAGTGTGTGTGTGTAGGGATTACAGTGTGTGTGTGTGTGTGTGTGTAGGGATTACAGTGTGTGTGTGTGTAGGGATTATAGATTGTGTGTGTGTGTGTGTGTGTGTAGGGATAATAGATTGTGTGTGTGTGTAGGGATAATAGATTGTGTGTGTGTGTAGGGATTATAGTGTGTGTTTGTGTGTTTAGGGATTATAGTGTGTGTTTGTGTGTGTTGGGATTATAGTGTGTGTTTGTGTGTGTGCAGGGATTATAGTGTGTCTGTGTGTGTGTAGGGATTATAGTGTGTCTGTGTGTGTCTAGATTATAGTGTGTGTGTGTGTAGGGATTATAGTGTGTCTGTGTGTGTCTAGATTATAGTGTGTGTGTGTGTAGGGATTACAGTGTGTGTGTGTGTAGGGATTACAGTGCGTGTGTGTAGGGATTACAGTGTGTGTGTTAGTGTAGGGATTACAGTGTGTGTGTGTGTGTGTGTGTGTGTGTGTGTAGGGATTACAGTGTGTGTGTGTGTGTCGGGATTACAGTGTGTGTGTGTGGGGGGGATTACAATGTGTGTGTGTGTGTGTGTGTGTGTGTGTAGGTATTACACTGTGTGTGTGTAGGGATTACAGTGTGTGTGTGTAGGGATTACAGTGTGTGTGTGTTGGGATTACAGTGTGTGTGTGTTTTGATTACTGTGTGTGTGTGTAGGGATTACAGTGTGTGTGTGTGTGTGTGTGTGTCGGGATTACAGTGTGTGTGTGTGTGGGGATTACAGTGTGTGTGTGTGTGTGTGTGTGAAGGTATTACAGTGTGTGTGTGTGTGAAGGTATTACAGTGTGTGTGTGTAGGGATTACAGTGTGTGTGTGTTGGGATTACAGTGTGTGTGTGTGGGGATTACAGTGTGTGTGTGTGGGGATTACAGTGTGTGTGTGTGTGTGAAGGTATTACAGTGTGTGTGTGTGTGTGAAGGTATTACAGTGTGTGTGTGTAGGGATTACAGTGTGTGTGTGTTGGGATTACAGTGTGTGTGTGTGGGGATTACAGTGTGTGTGTGTGGGGATTACAGTGTGTGTGTGTGTGGGGATTACAGTGTGTGTGTGTGTGTGGGGATTACAGTGTGTGTGTGTGTAGGGATTCCAGTGTGTGGCTGTGTCGGGATTACAGAGTGTGTGTGTAGGGATGATAGATTGTGTGTGTGTGTGTATAGAGATTATAGATTGTGTGTGTGTGTGTAGGGATTAAAGTGTGTGTAGGGATTACAGTGTGTGTGTGTAGGGATTACAGTGTGTGTAGGGATTACAGTGTGTGTGTGTCGGGATTACAGTGTGTGTGTGTGGGGATTACAGTGTGTGTGTGTCGGGATTACAGTGTGTGTGTGGGGATTACAGTGTGTGTGTGTGGGGATTACAGTGTGTGTGTGTGTGGGGATTACAGTGTGTGTGTGTAGGGATTACAGTGTGTGGCTGTAGGGATTACAGTGTGTGTGGAAGGATTACAGTGTGTGTGTGTTGGGATTATCGATTGTGTGTGTCTAGGGATTATAGATTGTGTGTGTAGGGATTATAGATTGTGTTTGTGTGTGTTGGGATTATATTGTGTGTGTGTAGGGATTACAGTGTGTGTGTGTGTGGGGATTACCGTGTGTGTGTGGGGATTACAGTGTGTGTGTGGGGATTACCGTGTGTGTGTGTGTAGGGATTACAGTGTGTGTGTAGGGATTACCGTGTGTGTGTAGGGATTACCGTGTGTGTGTAGGGATTACCGTGTGTGTGTGGGGATTACTGTGTGTGTGGGGATTACAGTGTGTGTGTGTGTTGGGATTACCGTGTGTGTGGGGATTACTGTGTGTGTGTGTAGGGATTACCGTGTGTGTGTGTGTGGGGATTACAGTGTGTGTGTGTGTAGGGATTACTGTGTGTGTGTGTGGGGATTACCGTGTGTGTGTGTGGGGATTACCGTGTGTGTGTGTAGGGATTACCGTGTGTGTGTGTAGGGATTACAGTGTGTGTGTGTGTGTGTGTGTGGATTACAGTGTGTGTGTATGGATTACAGTGTATGTGTGTTGGGATTACAGTGTGTGTGTGTGTGTGTAGGGATTACAGTGTGTGTGTGTGTAGGGATTATAGATTGTGTGTGTGTGTGTGTGGGGATAATAGATTGTGTGTGTGTGTGTGTAGGAATAATAGATTGTGTGTGTGTGTAGGGATTATAGTGTGTGTTTGTGTGTTTAGGGATTATAGTGTGTGTTTGTGTGTGTTGGGATTATAGTGTGTGTTTGTGTGTGTGCAGGGATTATAGTGTGTCTGTGTGTGTGTAGGGATTACAGTGTGTGTGTGTAGGGATTAAAGTGTGTGTAGGGATTACAGTGTGTGTGTGTGTCGGGATTACAGTGTGTGTGTCGCGGGATTACAGTGTGTGTGTGTGGGGATTACAGTGTGTGTGTGTGTGTGTGCAGGGATTTCAGTGTATGTGTGTAGGGATTACAGTGTGTGTGTGTAGGAATTATTGTGTGTGTGTGTGTGTGTGTGTGTGTGTGTGTGTATAGAGATTACAGTGTGTGTGTGTGCAGGGATTTCAGTGTATGTGTGTAGGGATTACAGTGTGTGTGTGTGTAGGAATTATTGTGTGTGTGTGTGTGTGTGTATAGAGATTACAGTGTGTGTGTGTAGGGATTATTGTGTGTGTGTCAGAATTACAGTGTGTGTGTGTGGGGATTACTGTGTGTGTGTGGGGATTACAGTGTGTGTGTGTAGGGATTACAGTGTGTGTGTGTGGGGATTACTGTGTGTGTGTGGGGATTACTGTGTGTGTGTAGGGATTACAGTGTGTGTGTGTGTGTAGGGATTACAGTGTGTGTGTGTGTAGGGATTACAGTGTGTGTGTGTGTGTAGGGATTACCGTGTGTGTGTAGGGATTACCGTGTGTGTGTGGGGATTACCGTGTGTGTGTGTGTGTAGGGATTACAGTGTGTGTGTGTGTAGGGATTACCGTGTGTGTGGGGATTACCGTGTGTGTGTGTGTAGGGATTACCGTGTGTGTGTAGGGATTACCGTGTGTGTGTGGGGATTACTGTGTGTGTGTGTAGGGATTACAGTGTGTGTGTGTGTCGGGATTACAGTGTGTGTGTGTGTAGGTATTACCGTGTGTGTGTAGGGATTACCGTGTGTGTGTAGGGATTACAGTGTGTGTGCAGGGATTACAGTGTGTGTGTGTGTAGGGATTACAGTGTGTGAGTGTGTAGGGATTACAGTGTGTGTGTAGGGATTACAGTGTGTGTGTGTGTGTGTAGGGATTACAGTGTGTGTGTGTGTGTGTGGGGATTACAGTGTGTGTGTGTGTGTGTGTAGGGATTACAGTGTGTGTGTGTGTGTGGGGATTACAGTGTGTGTGTGTAGGGATTACAGTGTGTGTGTAGGGATTACAGTGTGTGTGTGTGGATTACAGTGTGTGTGTGTAGGGATTACAGTGTGTGTGTGTGTGTGTAGGGATTACAGTGTGTGTGTGTGTAGGGATTATAGATTTTGTGTGTGTGTGTGTGTGTGTAGGGATAATAGATTGTGTGTGTGTGTGTGTGTGTAGGGATAATAGATTGTGTGTGTGTGTAGGGATTATAGTGTGTGTTTGTGTGTTTAGGGATTATAGTGTGTGTTTGTGTGTGTTTAGGGATTATAGTGTGTGTTTGTGTGTGTTGGGATTATAGTGTGTGTTTGTGTGTGTGCAGGGATTATAGTGTGTCTGTGTGTGTGTAGGGATTATAGTGTGTCTGTGTGTGTCTAGATTATAGTGTGTGTGTGTAGGGATTACAGTGTGTGTGTGTGTAGGGATTACAGTGTGTGTGTGTGTAGGGATTACAGTGTGTGTGTGTAGGGATTACAGTGTGTGTGTTTGTGTAGGGATTACAGTGTGTGTGTGTGTGTGTGTGTGTGTCGGGATTACAGTGTGTGTGTGTGTGTCGGGATTACAGTGTGTGTGTGTGGGGGGGATTACAATGTGTGTGTGTGTGTGTGTGTGTGTGTGTAGGTATTACAGTGTGTGTGTGGGGGGGGGATTGCAGTGTGTGTGTGTGTGTGTGTTGGGATTACAGTGTGTGTGTGTCGGTATTACACTGTGTGTGTGTAGGGATTACAGTGTGTGTGTGTAGGGATTACAGTGTGTGTGTGTGTGTTGGGATTACCGTGTGTGTGGGGATTACCGTGTGTGTGTGTGTTGGGATTACCGTGTGTGTGTGTGTGGGGATTACAGTGTGTGTGTGTGTAGGGATTACTGTGTGTGTGTGTGTTGGGATTACCGTGTGTGTGGGGATTACCGTGTGTGTGTGTGTAGGGATTACCGTGTGTGTGTGTGTGGGGATTACAGTGTGTGTGTGTGTAGGGATTACTGTGTGTGTGTGTGGGGATTACAGTGTGTGTGTGTGTTGGGATTACCGTGTGTGTAGGGATTACAGTGTGTGTGTGTGTAGGGATTACTGTGTGTGTGTGGGGATTACTGTGTGTGTGTGGGGATTACTGTGTGTGTGTAGGGATTACAGTGTGTGTGTGTGTTGGGATTACAGTGTGTGTGTGTGTAGGGATTACCGTGTGTGTGTAGGGATTACCGTGTGTGTGTAGGGATTACAGTGTGTATGCAGGGATTACAGTGTGTGTGTGTCGGGATTACAGTGTGTGTGTGTGTGGGGATTACAGTGTGTGTGTGTGAGGATTACAGTGTGTGTGTGTGTGTGGGGATTACAGTGTGTGTGTGTGGAGATTACAGTGTGTGTGGAAGGATTAAAGTGTGTGTGTGTTGGGATTATCGATTGTGTGTGTGTAGGGATTATAGATTGTGTGTGTGTGTAGGGATTATAGTGTGTGTTTGTGTGTGTTGGGATTATAATGTGTGTTTGTGTGTGTTGGGATTATATTGTGTGTGTGTGTGGGGATTACCGTGTGTGTGTGTGGGGATTACCGTGTGTGTAGGGATTACAGTGTGTGTGTAGGGATTACCGTGTGTGTGTAGGGATTACCGTGTGTGTGGGGATTACTGTGTGTGTGTGTGTTGGGATTACAGTGTGTGTGTGTGTGTGTAGGGATTACCGTGTGTGTGTAGGGATTACAGTGTGTATGCAGGGATTACAGTGTGAGTGTGTAGGGATTACAGTGTGTGTGTGTGCAGGGATTACAGTGTGTGTGTGTGGGGATTACAGTGTGTGTGTGTAGGGATTACAGTGTGTGTGTGTGTGTAGGGATTATAGTGTGTGTTTGTGTGTTTAGGGATTATAGTGTGTGTTTGTGTGTGTTGGGATTATAGTGTGTCTGTGTGTGTGTAGGGATTATAGTGTGTCTGTGTGTGTCTAGATTATAGTGTGTGTGTGTGTAGGGATTACAGTGTGTGTGTGTGTAGGGATTACAGTGTGTGTGTGTAGGGATTACAGTGTGTGTGTGTCGGGATTACAGTGTGTGTGTGGGGATTACAGTGTGTGTGTGTGGGGATTACAGTGTGTGTGTGTGTGTGGGGATTACAGTGTGTGTGTGTAGGGATTACAGTGTGTGTGTGTAGGGATTACAGTGTGTGTGTGTAGGGATTACAGTGTGTGTGTGTGTGTAGGGATTATAGTGTGTGTTTGTGTGTTTAGGGATTATAGTGTGTGTTTGTGTGTGTTGGGATTATAGTGTGTCTGTGTGTGTGTAGGGATTATAGTGTGTCTGTGTGTGTCTAGATTACAGTGTGTGTGTGTGTAGGGATTACAGTGTGTGTGTGTAGGGATTACAGTGTGTGTGTGTGTGTGTGTGTGTGTGTCGGGATTACAGTGTGTGTGTGTGTGTCGGGATTACAGTGTGTGTGTGTGTGGGGGGGATTACAGTGTGTGTGTGTGTGTGTGTGTGTAGGTATTACAGTGTGTGTGTGGGGGGGGGGGGGGATTGCAGTGTGTGTGTGTGTGTGTGTGTGTGTGTCGGTATTACACTGTGTGTGTGTAGGGATTACAGTGTGTGTGTGTAGGGATTACAGTGTGTGTGTGTTGGGATTACAGTGTGTGTGTGTTTTGATTACTGTGTGTGTGTGTGTAGGGATTACAGTGTGTGTGTGTGTGTGTGTGTCGGGATTACAGTGTGTGTGTGTGTGGGGATTACAGTGTGTGTGTGTGTGTGAAGGTATTACAGTGTGTGTGTGTTGGGATTACTGTGTGTGTGTGTGTAGGGATTACAGTGTGTGTGTGTGGGGATTACAGTGTGTGTGTGTGGGGATTACAGTGTGTGTGTGTGGGGATTACAGTGTGTGTGTGTGTGTAGGGATTCCAGTGTGTGGCTGTGTCGGGATTACAGAGTATGTGTGTAGGGATGATAGATTGTGTGTGTGTGTGTGTATAGAGATTATAGATTGTGTGTGTGTGTGTAGGGATTAAAGTGTGTGTAGGGATTACAGTGTGTGTGTGTAGGGATTACAGTGTGTGTAGGGATTACAGTGTGTGTGTGTCGGGATTACAGTGTGTGTGTGTGGGGATTACAGTGTGTGTGTGTCGGGATTACAGTGTGTGTGTGGGGATTACAGTGTGTGTGTGTGGGGATTACAGTGTGTGTGTGTGTGGGGATTACAGTGTGTGTGTGTAGGGATTACAGTGTGTGGCTGTAGGGATTACAGTGTGTGTGGAAGGATTACAGTGTGTGTGTGTTGGGATTATCGATTGTGTGTGTCTAGGGATTATAGATTGTGTGTGTAGGGATTATAGATTGTGTGTGTGTGTGTAGGGATTATAGTGTGTGTTTGTGTGTGTTGGGATTATATTGTGTGTGTTGGGATTATATTGTGTGTGTGTAGGGATTACAGTGTGTGTGTAGGGATTACTGTGTGTGTGTAGGGATTTCTGTGTGTGTGTGGGGATTACTGTGTGTGTGTGGGGATTACAGTGTGTGTGTGTGTTGGGATTACCGTGTGTGTGGGGATTACTGTGTGTGTGTGTAGGGATTACCGTGTGTGTGTGTGTGGGGATTACAGTGTGTGTGTGTGTAGGGATTACTGTGTGTGTGTGTGGGGATTACAGTGTGTGTGTGTTGGGATTACCGTGTGTGTAGGGATTACCGTGTGTGTGGGGATTACTGTGTGTGTGTGGGGATTACAGTGTGTGTGTGGGGATTACAGTGTGTGTGTGGGGATTACAGTGTGTGTGTGGGGATTACAGTGTGTGTGTGGGGATTACAGTGTGTGTGTGGGGATTACAGTGTGTGTGTGGGGATTACAGTGTGTGTGTGGGGATTACAGTGTGTGTGTGGGGATTAAAGTGTGTGTGTGGGGATTACAGTGTGTGTGTGGGGATTACTGTGTGTGTGGGGATTACAGTGTGTGTGTGGGGATTACAGTGTGTGTGTGTGTGTGGGGATTACAGTGTGTGTGTGTGTGTGGGGATTACAGTGTGTGTGTGTGGAGATTACAGTGTGTGTGGAAGGATTAAAGTGTGTGTGTGTTGGGATTATCGATTGTGTGTGTGTAGGGATTATAGATTGTGTGTGTGTGTAGGGATTATAGTGTGTGTTTGTGTGTGTTGGGATTATAATGTGTGTTTGTGTGTGTTGGGATTATATTGTGTGTGTGTGTGTGGGGATTACCATGTGTGTGTGGGGATTACCGTGTGTGTGTGTGGGGATTACCGTGTGTGTGTGTGTGTGTAGGGATTACAGTGTGTGTGTGTGTGTAGGGATTACCGTGTGTGTAGGGATTACAGTGTGTGTGTGTGTGTAGGGATTACCGTGTGTGTAGGGATTACCGTGTGTGTGGGGATTACCGTGTGTGTGTGGGGATTACTGTGTGTGTGTGGGGATTACTGTGTGTGTGTGGGGATTACTGTGTGTGTGTTGGGATTACAGTGTGTGTGTGTGTGTAGGGATTACAGTGTGTGTGTAGGGATTACAGTGTGTATGCAGGGATTACAGTGTGAGTGTGTAGGGATTACAGTGTGTGTGTGTGCAGGGATTACAGTGTGTGTGTGTGTGTGTGTGTGTGTGTGTGTGCAGGGATTACAGTGTGTGTGTGTGTGTGTGTGTGTGTGTGTAGGGATTACAGTGTGTGTGTGTGGGGATTACAGTGTGTGTGTGTGGGGATTACAGTGTGTGTGTGTGTGTGTAGGGATTGCAGTGTGTGTGTGTGTAGGGATTACAGTGTGTGTGTGTGGATTACAGTGTGTGTGTGTAGGGATTACAGTGTGTGTGTGTAGGGATTATAGATTGTGTGTGTGTGTGTGTGTAGGGATTACAGTGTGTGTGTGTGTAGGAATAATAGATTGTGTGTGTGTGTGTGTAGGAATAATAGATTGTGTGTGTTTGTGTGTTTAGGGATTACAGTGTGTGTGTGTAGGGATTACAGCGTGTGTGTGTGGATTACAGTGTGTGTGTGTGTAGGGATTACAGTGTGTGTGTAGGGATTACAGTGTGTGTGTGTAGGGATTAAAGTGTGCGTAGGGATTACAGTGTGTGTGTAGGGATTACAGTGTGTGTTGGGATTACAGTGTGTGTGTGTCGGGATTACAGTGTGTGTGGGGGGGATTACAGTGTGTGTGTGTGGGGATTACTGTGTGTGTGTGTGTGTTGGGATTACAGTGTGTGGCTGTGTAGGGATTATAGATTGTGTGTGTGTAGGGATTATCGATTGTGTGTGTGTGTAGGGATTATAGATTGTGTGTGTAGGGATTATAGATTGTGTGTGTGTGTGTGTAGGGATTATAGATTGTGTGTGTGTGTAGGGATTATAGATTGTGTGTGTGTGTAGGGATAATAGATTGTGTGTGTAGGGATTATAGTGTGTGTTTGTGTGTGTAGGGATTATAGTGTGTGTTTGTGTGTGTTGGGATTATAATGTGTGTTTGTGTGTGTTGGGATTATATTGTGTGTGTGTGTGTGTGTAGGGATTACAGTGTGTGTGTGTGTGTGTGTGTGTATGAATTACAGTGTGTGTGTGTGTGTGTGTAGGGATTTCAGTGTATGTGTGTAGGGATTACAGTGTGTGTGTAGGAATTATTGTGTGTGTGTGTGTTTCTGTAGAGATTACAGTGTGTGTGTGTGTAGGGATTATTGTGTGTGTGTGTCAGAATTACTGTGTGTGTGTGTGGGGATTACTGTGTGTGTGTAGGGATTACAGTGTGTGTGTGTGTAGGGATTACCGTGTGTGTGTGGGGATTACCGTGTGTGTGTGTGTGTAGGGATTACAGTGTGTGTGTGTAGGGATTACCGTGTGTGTGTAGGGATTACCGTGTGTGTGTGGGGATTACCGTGTGTGTGTGTGTGTAGGGATTACAGTGTGTGTGTAGGGATTACAGTGTGTGTGTGTAGGGATTACCATGTGTGTGGGGATTACCGTGTGTGTGGGGATTACTGTGTGTGTGTGTAGGGATTACCGTGTGTGTGTAGGGATTACCGTGTGTGTGTAGGGATTACAGTGTGTGTGTGTGTGTGTAGGGATTACCGTGTGTGTGTAGGGATTACCGTGTGTGTGTAGGGATTACCGTGTGTGTGTGGGCATTACCGTGTGTGTGTGGGGATTACTGTGTGTGTGTGTAGGGATTACAGTGTGTGTGTGTGTCGGGATTACAGTGTGTGTGTGTGTGTAGGGATTACAGTGTGTGTGTGTAGGGATTACCGTGTGTGTGTAGGGATTACAGTGTGTGTGCAGGGATTACAGTGTGTGAGTGTGTAGGGATTACAGTGTGAGTGTGTAGGGATTACAGTGTGAGTGTGTACGGATTACAGTGTGTGTGTGTAGGGATTACAGTGTGTGTGTGTGTGTGTAGGGATTACAGTGTGTGGGGATTACAGTGTGTGTGTGTGTAGGGATTACAGTGTGTGTGTGTGTGTAGGGACTACAGTGTGTGTGTGTGTGTGGGGATTACCGTGTGTGTGTGTGGGGATTACCGTGTGTGTGTGTAGGGATTACAGCGTGTGTGTGTGTAGGGATTATAGATTGTGTGTGTGTGTGTGTGTGTGTAGGGATAATAGATTGTGTGTGTGTGTGTGTGTGTGTGTAGAAATTATAGATTGTGTGTGTGTGTAGGGATTATAGTGTGTGTGTGTGTTGGGATTATAGTGTGTGTTTGTGTGTGTGCAGGGATTATCGTGTGTCTGTGTGTGTGTAGGGATTATAGTGTGTCTGTGTGTGTCTAGATTATAGTGTGTGTGTGTGTGTAGGGTTTACAGTGTGTGTGTGTAGGGATTAAAGTGTGTGTAGGGATTACAGTGTGTGTGTGTTGGGATTACAGTGTGTGTGTGTGTAGGAATTATTGTGTGTGTGTGTGTGTGTGTGTGTGTGTAGGGATTACAGTGTGTGTGTGTGTAGGAATTATTGTGTGTGTGTGTGTGTGTGTGTGTGTGTGTATAGAGATTACAGTGTGTGTGTGTGTAGGGATTATTGTGTGTGTGTCAGAATTACAGTGTGTGTGTTTGGGGATTACTGTGTGTGTGGGGATTACTGTGTGTGTAGGGATTACAGTGTGTGTGTGTGTAGGGATTACCGTGTGTGTGTAGGGATTACCGTGTGTGTGTGGGGATTACCGTGTGTGTGTGTAGGGATTACAGTGTGTGTGTGTGTAGGGATTACCGTGTGTGTGTGGGGATTACCGTGTGTGTGTGTAGGGATTACAGTGTGTGTGTGTGTGTAGGGATTACAGTGTGTGTGTGTAGGGATTACCGTGTGTGTGTAGGGATTACCGTGTGTGTGTGGGGATTACCGTGTGTGTGTGGGGATTACTGTGTGTGTGTGTAGGGATTACCGTGTGTGTGTGGGGATTACTGTGTGTGTGTGGGGATTACTGTGTCTGTGTGTCGGGATTACAGTGTGTGTGTGTGTCGGGATTACAGTGTGTGTGTGTGTAGGGATTACCGTGTGTGTGTAGGGATTACCGTGTGTGTGTAGGGATTACAGTGTGTGTGCAGGGATTACAGTGTGTGTGTGTGTGGGGATTACAGTGTGTGTGTGTGTGTGTGTGTATGTGTGTGTTGGGATTACAGTGTGTGTGTGTGTAGGGATTACAGTGTGTGTGTGTGTGTGTGTGTGTGTGGGGATTACAGTGTGTGTGTGTAGGGATTACCGTGTTTGTGTGTAGGGATTACAGTGTGTGTGTGTGTGTGTGTGTGGGGATTACAGTGTGTGTGTGTGGATTACAGTGTGTGTGTGTAGGGATTACAGTGTGTGTGTGTGTGTAGGGATTACAGTGTGTGTGTGTGTAGGGATTATAGATTGTGTGTGTGTGTGTGTGTAGGGATAATAGATTGTGTGTGTGTGTGTGTGTAGGAATAATAGATTGTGTGTGTGTGTTGGGATTATAGTGTGTGTTTGTGTGTTTAGGGATTATAGTGTGTGTTTGTGTGTGTTGGGATTATAGTGTGTGTTTGTGTGTGTTGGGATTATAGTGTGTGTTTGTGTGTGTTGGGATTATAGTGTGTGTCTGTGTGTGTGTAGGGATTATAGTGTGTCTGTGTGTGTCTAGATTATAGTGTGTGTGTGTGTAGGGATTACAGTGTGCGTGTGTGTGTGTAGGGATTACAGTGTGTGTGTGTGGATTACAGTGTGCGTGTGTGTGTGTAGGGATTACAGTGTGTGTTTGTGTGTGTAGGGATTACAGTGTGCGTGTGTGTGTGTAGGGATTACAGTGTGTGTTTGTGTAGGGATTACAGTGTGTGTGTGTGTGTGTAGGGATTACAGTGTGCGTGTGTGTGTGTAGGGATTACAGTGTGTGTGTGTGTGTGTAGGGATTACAGTGTGCGTGTGTGTGTGTAGGGATTACAGTGTGCGTGTGTGTGTGTAGGGATTACAGTGTGTGTTTGTGTAGGGATTACAGTGTGTGTGTGTGTGTGTAGGGATTACAGTGTGTGTGTGTGGATTACAGTGTGTGTGTGTGGATTACAGTGTGTGTGTGTGTGGGGGGATTACAGTGTGTGTGTGTTGGGATTACAGTGTGTGTGTGTTGGGATTACTGTGTGTGTGTGTGTGTAGGGATTACAGTGTGTGTGTGTGTGGATTACAGTGTGTGTGTGTGTGTGTCGGGATTACAGTGTGTGTATTTGTGGGGATTACTGTGTGTGTGTGTGTGTGTAGGGATTACAGTGTGTGTGTGTGGGGATTACAGTGTGTGTGTCGGGATTACAGAGTGTTTGTGTAGGGATGATAGATTGTGTGTCTGTGTGTGTGTAGAGATTATAGATTGTGTGTCTGTGTGTGTCGGGATTATAGATTGTGTGTGTGTGTGTGTAGGGATTACAGTGTGTGTGTGTAGGGATTACAGTGTGTGTGTGTCGGGATTACAGTGTGTGTGTGTATGTGTGTGTGTAGGGATTACAGTGTGTGTGGAAGGATTACAGTGTGTGTGTGTAGGGATTATCGATTGTGTGTGTGTAGGGATTATCGATTGTGTGTGTGTAGGGATTATAGATTGTGTGTGTAGGGATTATAGATTGTGTGTGTGTGTGTGTGTGTGTGTGTAGAGATTATAGATTGTGTGTGTGTGTCGGGATTATAGATTGTGTGTGTGTGTGTAGAGATTATAGATTGTGTGTGTGTGTAGGGATTATAGATTGTGTGTGTGTGTGTTGGGATTACAGTGTGTGTGTGTGTAGGGATTACAGTGTGAGTGTGTAGGGATTACAGTGTGTGTGTGTGTAGGGATTACAGTGTGTGTGTGTGTGTAGGGATTACAGTGTGTGTGTGTGGGGATTGTAGTGTGTGTGTAGGGATTGCAGTGTGTGTGTGTAGGGATTACAGTGTGTGTGTGTAGGGATTACCGTGTGTGTGTGTGTGTTGGGATTACAGTGTGTGTGTGTGGATTACAGTGTGTGTGTGTAGGGATTACAGTGTGTGTGTGTGTAGGGATTATAGATTGTGTGTGTGTGTGTGTGTGTAGGGATAATAGATTGTGTGTGTGTGTGTAGGAATAATAGATTGTGTGTGTGTGTGTAGGGATTATAGTGTGTGTTTGTGTGTGTTGGGATTATAGTGTGTGTTTGTGTGTGCAGGGATTATAGTGTGTCTGTGTGTGTGTAGGGATTATAGTGTGTCTGTGTTTGTCTAGATTATAGTGTGTGTGTGTAGGGATTACAGTGTGTGTGTGTGTGTGTGTAGGGATTACAGTGTGTGTGTTTGTGTAGGGATTACAGTGTGTGTGTGTGTACCGATTACAGTGTGTGTTTGTGTAGGGATTACAGTGTGTGTGTGTAGGGATTACAGTGTGCGTGTGTAGGGATTACAGTGTGCGTGTGTAGGGATTACAGTGTGTGTGTGTAGGGATTACAGCATGTGTGTGTGGATTACAGTGTGTGTGTCGGGATTACATTGTGTGCAGGGATTACAGAGTGTGTGTAGGGATTACAGAGTGTGTGTGTAGGGATTACAGTGTGTGCAAGGATTACAGAGTGTGTGTAGGGATTACAGAGTGTGTGTGTAGGGATTACAGTGTGTGTTTGTGTAGGGATTACAGTGTGCGTGTGTAGGGATTACAGTGTGCGTGTGTAGGGATTACAGTGTGTGTGTGTAGGGATTACAGCATGTGTGTGTGGATTACAGTGTGTGTCGGGATTACATTGTGTGCAGGGATTACAGAGTGTGTGTAGGGATTACAGAGTGTGTGTGTAGGGATTACAGTGTGTGCAGGGATTACAGAGTGTGTGTAGGGATTACAGAGTGTGTGTGTAGGGATTACAGTGTGTGTGTCGGGATTACAGTGTGTGTGTGTAGGGATTACAGAGTGTGTGTAGGGATTACAGAGTGTGTGTGTAGGGATTACTGTGTGTGTGTGTGTGTGGGGATTACAGTGTGTGTGTGTGTGTAGGGATTACAGTGTGTGTGTGTGTGTGGGGATTACAGTGTGTGTGTGTGGGGATTACAGTTTGTGTGTAGGGATTACAGAGTGTGTGTGTGTAGGGATTACAGTGTGTGTGTGTGGGGGGATTACAGTGTGTGTGTGGGGATTACAGAGTGTGTGTGGGGATTACAGAGTGTGTGTAGGGATTACAGAGTGTGTGTGTAGGGATTACAGAGTGTGTGTGTAGGGATTACAGAGTGTGTGTAGGGATTACAGAGTGTGTGTGTGGGGATTACAGTGTGTGTGTGTGTGTGGGGATTACAGTGTGTGTGTGTGTGTGGGGATTACAGTGTGTGTGTGTGGGGATTACAGTGTGTGTGTAGGGATTACAGTGTGTGTGTGTGTAGGGATTACAGTGTGTGGCTGTGTCGGGATTACAGAGTGTGTGTGTGTAGGGATTATAGATTATGTGTGTAGGGATGATAGATTGTGTGTGTGTGTGTAGAGATTATAGATTGTGTGTCTGTGTGTGTAGGGATTATAGATTGTGTGTGTGTAGGGATTACAGTGTGTGTGTTGGGATTACAGTGTGTGTGTGTGTAGGGATTACACTGTGTGTGTAGGGATTACAGTGTGTGTGTAGGGATTACAGTGTGTGTGTAGGGATTAAAGTGTGTGTAGGGATTACAGTGTGTGTGTGTGTGTGGGGATTACTGTGTGTGTGTGGGGATTACCGTGTGTGTGTGGGGATTACCGTGTGTGTGTGTAGGGATTACCGTGTGTGTGGGGATTACAGTGTGTGTGTAGGGATTACAGTGTGTGTGTGTGTAGGGATTACAGTGTGTGTGTAGGGATTGCCGTGTGTGTATAGGGATTACCGTGTGTGTGTAGGGATATACAGTGTGTGTGCAGGGATTACAGTGTGTGTGTGTGTGTGTAGGGATTACTGTGTGTGTGTGTGGGGATTACAGTGTGTGTGTGTGTGTGTGTGTAGGGATTACAGTGTGTGTGTGTAGGGATTACCGTGTGTGTGTGTTGGGATTACAGTGTGTGTGTGTGTGTGTGTAGGGATTACAGTGTGTGTGTGTGTAGGGATTATAGATTGTGTGTGTGTGTGTAGGAATAATAGATTGTGTGTGTGTGTAGGGATAATAGATTGTGTGTGTGTGTGTAGGAATAATAGATTGTGTGTGTGTGTAGGGATTATAGTGTGTGTTTGTGTGTTTAGGGATTATACTGTGTGTTTGTGTGTGTTGGGATTATAGTGTGTGTTTGTGTGTGTGCAGGGATTATAGTGTGTCTGTGTGTGTAGGGATTATAGTGTGTGTGTGTGTAGGGATTACAGTGTGTGTGTGTGTGTGTGTGTAGGGATTACAGTGTGTGTGTGTAGGGATTACAGTGTGTGTGTTTGTGTAGGGATTACAGTGTGTGTGTGTAGGGATTACAGTGTGTGTGTGTAGGGATTACAGTGTGTGTGTGTAGGGATTACAGTGTGTGTGTGGATTACAGTGTGTGTGTGTGAGTCAGGATTACAGTGTGTGTGTGTGTGTGGGGATTACAGTGTGTGTGTGTGTGTGTGTGTGTGTGTAGGTATTACAGTGTGTGTGTGTAGGGATTACAGTGTGTGTGTGTGTGTCGGGATTAGTGTGTGTGTGTAGGGATTACAGTGTGTGTGTGTAGGGATTATGGTGTGTGTGTTTGTAGGGATTACAGTGTGTGTGTTTGTGTGTGTCGGGATTACAGTGTGTGTGTGTGTGTGTGTGTGTGTATAGGGATTACAGTGTGTGTGTGTAGGGATTACAGTGTGTGTGTGAAGCGATTAGTGTGTGTGTGTATGGATTACAATGTGTGTGTGTGTTGGGATAACAGTGTGTGTTTGTAGGGATTACAGTGTGTGTGTTTGTGTGTGTCGGGATTACAGTGTGTGTGTGTCGGGATTACAGTGTGTGTGTGTAGGGATTGCAGTGTGTGTGTTGGGATTATAGTGTGTGTGTGTAGGGATTACAGTGTGTGTGTGTAGGGATTACAGTGTGTGTGTCGGGATTACAGTGTGTGTGTGTGTGTGTGTGTGTGTGTAGGGATTACAGTGTGTGTGTGTAGGGATTATAGTGTGTGTGTGTAGGGATTGCAGTGTGTGTGTGTAGGGATTGCAGTGTGTGTGTGTAGGGATTGCAGTGTGTGTGTGTTGGGATTATAGTGTGTGTGTGTAGGGATTACAGTGTGTGTGTAGGGATTATGGTGTGTGTGTTTGTAGGGATTACAGTGTGTGTGTTTGTGTGTGTCGGGATTACAGTGTGTGTGTGTGTGTGTGTGTAGGGATTACAGTGTGTGTGTGTAGGGATTGCAGTGTGTGTGTGTAGGGATTACAGTGTGTGTGTGTAGGGATTACAGTGTGTGTGTAGGGATTACAGTGTGTGTGTCGGGATTACAGTGTGTGTGTTGGGATTACAGCATGTGTGTGTGTGTCGGGATTACAGTGTGTGTGTGTGTCGGGATTACAGTGTGTGTGTGTCGGGATTACAGTGTGTGTGTGTCGGGATTACAGTGTGTGTGTGTAGGGATTACAGTGTGTGTGTGGGGGGGATTACAGTGTGTGTGTGTCGGGATTACAGTGTGTGTGTGTCGGGATTACAGTGTGTGTGTGTCGGGATTACAGTGTGTGTGTGTCGGGATTACAGTGTGTGTGTGTCGGGATTACAGTGTGTGTGTGTAGGGATTACAGTGTGTGTGTGGGGGGGATTACAGCAGGTGTGTGTGTCGGGATTACAGTGTGTGTGTGTAGGGATTACAGTGTGTGTGTGTAGGGATTACAGTGTGTGTGTGGGGGGATTACATCAGGTGTGTGTGTAGGGATTACAGTGTGTGTGTGTGTGTGTGTGTCGGGATTACAGTGTGTGTGTGTGTGTAGGGATTACAGTGTGTGTGTGTGTGTGTGTCGGGATTACAGTGTGTGTGTGTTCGGATTATAGTGTGTGTGTGTAGGGATTATAGATTATGTGTGTAGGGATGATAGATTATGTGTGTAGGGATGATAGATTGTGTGTGTGTGTAGAGATTATAGATTGTGTGTCTGTGTGTGTAGGGATTATAGATTGTGTGTGTGTAGGGATTACAGTGTGTGTGTTGGGATTACAGTGTGTGTGTGTGTGTGTGTGGGGATTACTGTGTGTGTGGGGATTACTGTGTGTGTGTAGGGACTACAGTGTGTGTGTGTGGGGATTACCGTGTGTGTGTGTGGGGATTACCGTGTGTGTGTGTGTAGGGATTACCGTGTGTGTGGGGATTACAGTGTTTGTGTAGGGATTACAGTGTGTGTGTGTGTGTGTGTAGGGATTACCGTGTGTGTGGGGATTACCGTGTGTGTGTGTGTGTAGGGATTACAGTGTGTGTGTAGGGATTACAGAGTGTGTGTGTAGGGATTACAGAGTGTGTGTAGGGATTACAGAGTGTGTGTGTAGGGATTACAGTGTGTGTGTGTGTGTGTGTGTGTGTAGGGATTACCGTGTGTGTGTAGGGATTACCGTGTGTGTGTAGGGATTACCGTGTGTGTGTGTGTGTGGGGATTACAGAGTGTGTGTGTAGGGATTACAGAGTGTGTGTGTAGGGATTACAGAGTGTGTGTGTAGGGATTACAGAGTGTGTGTAGGGATTACAGAGTGTGTGTGTAGGGATTACAGTGTGTGTGTGTGTGTGTGGAGATTACAGTGTGTGTGTGTGTGTGGGGATTACAGTGTGTGTGTGGGGATTACAGTGTGTGTGTGTGGGGATTACAGTGTGTGTGTAGGGATTACAGTGTGTGTGTGTGTAGGGATTACAGTGTGTGGCTGTGTCGGGATTACAGTGTGTGGCTGTGTCGGGATTACAGAGTGTGTGTGTGTAGGGATTATAGATTATGTGTGTAGGGATGATAGATTGTGTGTGTGTGTGTGTAGAGATTATAGATTGTGTGTAGGGATTACAGTGTGTGTGTTGGGATTACAGTGTGTGTGTGTGTAGGGATTACAGTGTGTGTGTAGGGATTACAGTGTGTGTGTAGGGATTAAAGTGTGTGTAGGGATTACAGTGTGTGTAGGGATTACAGTGTGTGTGTAGGGATTACAGTGTGTGTGTAGGGATTAAAGTGTGTGTAGGGATTACAGTGTGTGTGTAGGGATTACAGTGTGTGTGTAGGGATTAAAGTGTGTGTAGGGATTACAGTGTGTGTAGGGATTACAGTGTGTGTGTGTGGGGATTACTGTGTGTGTGTGGGGATTACCGTGTGTGTGTGGGGATTACCGTGTGTGTGTAGGGATTACCGTGTGTGTGTAGGGATTACCGTGTGTGTGTGTGTAGGGATTACCGTGTGTGTGGGGATTACCGTGTGTGTGTGGGGATTACCGTGTGTGTGTGGGGATTACCGTGTGTGTGTGTGTAGGGATTACCGTGTGTGTAGGGATTACCGTGTGTGTGGGGATTACAGTGTGTGTGTAGGGATTACAGTGTGTGTGTGTGTGTGTGTGTATGTGTGAGTACGGATTACCGTGTGTGTGTAGGGATTACCGTGTGTGTGTGGGGATTACCGTGTGTGTGTGTGTGTAGGGATTACAGTGTGTGTGTGTAGGGATTGCCGTGTGTGTGTAGGGATTACCGTGTGTGTGTAGGGATTACAGTGTGTGTGCAGGGATTACAGTGTGTGTGTGTTTGTAGGGATTACAGTGTGTGTGTGTGGGGATTACAGTGTGTGTGTGTGTGTAGGGATTACAGTGTGTGTGTGTGGGGATTACAGTGTGTGTGTGTGTGTGTGTGTAGGGATTACAGTGTGTGTGTGTAGGGATTACCGTGTGTGTGTGTGTTGGGATTACAGTGTGTGTGTGTGTGTGTAGGGATTACAGTGTGTGTGTGTGTAGGGATTATAGATTGTATGTGTGTGTGTAGGAATAATAGATTGTGTGTGTGTGTGTGTGTAGGGATAATAGATTGTGTGTGTGTGTGTGTAGGAATAATAGATTGTGTGTGTGTGTGTAGGGATTATAGTGTGTGTTTGTGTGTTTAGGGATTATACTGTGTGTTTGTGTGTGTTGGGATTATAGTGTGTGTTTGTGTGTGTGCAGGGATTATAGTGTGTCTGTGTGTGTAGGGATTATAGTGTGTGTGTGTGTAGGGATTACAGTGTGTGTGTGTGTGTGTGTGTGTGTGTGTGTAGGGATTACAGTGTGTGTGTGTAGGGATTACAGTGTGTGTGTTTGTGTAGGGATTACAGTGTGTGTGTGTGTAGGGATTACCGTGTGTGTGGGGATTACCGTGTGTGTGTAGGGATTACCGTGTGTGTGTGGGGATTACCGTGTGTGTGTGTGTAGGGATTACAGTGTGTGTGTGTAGGGATTGCCGTGTGTGTGTAGGGATTACCGTGTGTGTGTAGGGATTACAGTGTGTGTGTAGGGATTACAGTGTGTGTGTGTGTGTAGGGATTACAGTGTGTGTGTGTGGGGATTACAGTGTGTGTGTGTATATAGGGATTACAGTGTGTGTGTGGGGGGATTACAGTGTGTGTGTGTGTGTGTGTAGTGATTACAGTGTGTGTGTGTAGGGATTACAGTGTGTGTGTAGGGATTACAGTGTGTGTGTAGGGATTACCGTGTGTGTGTGTGTTGGGATTACAGTGTGTGTGTGTGTGTAGGGATTACAGTGTGTGTGTGTAGGGATTATAGATTGTGTGTGTGTGTGTAGGAATAATAGATTGTGTGTGTGTGTGTGTGTAGGGATAATAGATTGTGTGTGTGTGTGTGTGTAGGAATAATAGATTGTGTGTGTGTGTGCAGGGATTATAGTGTGTCTGTGTGTGTAGGGATTATAGTGTGTGTGTGTGTAGGGATTACAGTGTGTGTGTGTGTAGGGATTACAGTGTGTGTGTGTGTGTAGGGATTACAGTGTGTGTGTGTAGGGATTACAGTGTGTGTGTTTGTGTAGGGATTACAGTGTGTGTGTGTAGGGATTACAGTGTGTGTGTGTAGGGATTACAGTGTGTGTGTGTAGGGATTACAGTGTGTGTGTGGATTACAGTGTGTGTGTGTGAGAGTCAGGATTACAGTGTGTGTGTGTGTGTGTGGGGATTACAGTGTGTGTGTGTGTGTGGGGATTACAGTGTGTCTGTGTGTGTGTGTGTGTGTGTAGGTATTACAGTGTGTGTGTGTAGGGATTACAGTGTGTGTGTGTGTCGGGATTACTGTGTGTGTGTGTGTGTGTGTGTGTAGGGATTACAGTGTGTGTGTGTAGGGATTACAGTGTATGTGTGAAGCGATTAGTGTGTGTGTGTATGGACTACAATGTGTGTGTGTGTTGGGATAACAGTGTGTGTTTGTAGGGATTACAGTGTGTGTGTTTGTGTGTGTCGGGATTACAGTGTGTGTGTGTAGGGATTACAGTGTGTGTGTGTAGGGATTGCAGTGTGTGTGTGTTGGGATTATAGTGTGTGTGTGTAGGGATTACAGTGTGTGTGTGTAGGGATTACAGTGTGTGTGTCGGGATTACAGTGTGTGTGTGTGTGTGTGTGTGTAGGGATTACAGTGTGTGTGTGTAGGGATTATAGTGTGTGTGTGTAGGGATTGCAGTGTGTGTGTGTAGGGATTGCAGTGTGTGTGTGTTGGGATTATAGTGTGTGTGTGTAGGGATTACAGTGTGTGTGTGTCGGGATTACAGTGTGTGTGTGTAGGGATTATGGTGTGTGGGTTTGTAGGGATTACAGTGTGTGTGTTTGTGTGTGTCGGGATTACAGTGTGTGTGTGTGTGTGTGTGTAGGGATTACAGTGTGTGTGTGTAGGGATTGCAGTGTGTGTGTGTAGGGATTACAGTGTGTGTGTGTAGGGATTACAGTGTGTGTGTGTAGGGATTACAGTGTGTGTGTAGGGATTACAGTGTGTGTGTAGGGATTACAGTGTGTGTGTCGGGATTACAGTGTGTGTGTTGGGATTACAGCATGTGTGTGTGTGTCGGGATTACAGTGTGTGTGTGTGTCGGGATTACAGTGTGTGTGTGTCGGGATTACAGTGTGTGTGTGTCGGGATTACAGTGTGTGTGTGTCGGGATTACAGTGTGTGTGTGTCGGGATTACAGTGTGTGTGTGTCGGGATTACAGTGTGTGTGTGTAGGGATTACAGTGTGTGTGTGGGGGGGATTACAGTGTGTGTGTGTCGGGATTACAGTGTGTGTGTGTCGGGATTACAGTGTGTGTGTGTCGGGATTACAGTGTGTGTGTGTCGGGATTACAGTGTGTGTGTGTCGGGATTACAGTGTGTGTGTGGGGGGGATTACAGCAGGTGTGTGTGTCGGGATTACAGTGTGTGTGTGTAGGGATTACAGTGTGTGTGTGGGGGGATTACATCAGGTGTGTGTGTAGGGATTACAGTGTGTGTGTGTGTGTGTGTCGGGATTACAGTGTGTGTGTGTGTGTAGGGATTACAGTGTGTGTGTGTGTGTGTGTCGGGATTACAGTGTGTGTGTGTTGGGATTATAGTGTGTGTGTGTAGGGATTATAGATTATGTGTGTAGGGATGATAGATTATGTGTGTAGGGATGATAGATTGTGTGTGTGTGTAGAGATTATAGATTGTGTGTCTGTGTGTGTAGGGATTATAGATTGTGTGTGTGTAGGGATTACAGTGTGTGTGTTGGGATTACAGTGTGTGTGTGTGTGTGTGGGGATTACTGTGTGTGTTGGGATTACTGTGTGTGTGTAGGGATTACAGTGTGTGTGTGTGTGTGGGGATTACCGTGTGTGTGTGTGTAGGGATTACCGTGTGTGTGGGGATTACAGTGTTTGTGTAGGGATTACAGTGTGTGTGTGTGTGTGTGTGTGTGTGTAGGGATTACCGTGTGTGTGTAGGGATTACCGTGTGTGTGTGGGGATTACCGTGTGTGTGTGTGTGTAGGGATTACAGTGTGTGTGTGTGTAGGGATTACCGTGTGTGTGTAGGGATTACCATGTGTGTGTGGGGATTACCGTGTGTGTGTGTGTAGGGATTACAGTGTGTGTGTGTGTGTAGGGATTACAGTGTGTGTGTGTGTCGGGATTACAGTGTGTGTGTGTGTGTGTAGGGATTGCCGTGTGTGTATAGGGATTACCGTGTGTGTGTAGGGATTACAGTGTGTGTGCAGGGATTACAGTGTGTGTGTGTGTGTGTGTGGGGATTACAGTGTGTGTGTGTGGGGGGATTACAGTGTGTGTGTGTGTAGGGATTACAGTGTGTGTGTGTGTAGGGATTACAGTGTGTGTGTGTAGGGATTACCGTGTGTGTGTGTGTTGGGATTACAGTGTGTGTGTGTGTGTGTGTAGGGATTACAGTGCGTGTGTGTGTAGGGATTATAGATTGTGTGTGTGTGTGTAGGGATAATAGATTGTGTGTGTGTGTAGGGATAATAGATTGTGTGTGTGTAGGAACAATTGATTGTGTGTGTGTGTAGGGATTATAGTGTGTGTTTGTGTGTTTCGGGATTATACTGTGTGTTTGTGTGTGTTGGGATTATAGTGTGTGTTTGTGTGTGTGCAGGGATTATAGTGTGTCTGTGTGTGTGTAGGGATTATAGTGTGTCTGTGTGTGTGTGTGTAGGGATTACAGTGTGTGTGTTTGTGTAGGGATTACAGTGTGTGTGTGGGGATTACTGTGTGTGTGTGTGTAGGGATTACAGTGTGTGTGTGTAGGGATTACCATGTGTGTGTGGGGATTACCGTGTGTGTGTGTGTAGGGATTACAGTGTGTGTGTGTGTGTGTGTAGGGATTACAGTGTGTGTGTGTGGGGATTACAGTGTGTTTGTGTGTGTGTGTGTGTGTGTGTAGGGATTACAGTGTGTGTGTTGGGATTACAGTGTGTGTGTGTGTAGGGATTACAGTGTGTGTGTGTGTAGCGATTACCGTGTGTGTGTGTGTTGGGATTACAGTGTGTGTGTGTGTGTGTGTAGGGATTACAGTGCATGTGTGAGTAGGGATTATATTTTGTGTGTGTGTGTGTAGGGATAATAGATTGTGTGTGTGTGTGTAGGAATAATAGATTGTGTGTGTGTGTAGGGATTATAGTGTGTGTTTGTGTGTTTAGGGATTATACTGTGTGTTTGTGTGTGTTGGGATTATAGTGTGTGTTTGTGTGTGTGCAGGGATTATAGTGTGTCTGTGTGTGTGTAGGGATTATAGTGTGTGTGTTTGTGTAGGGATTACAGTGTGTGTGTGTGTGTAGGGATTACAGTGTGTGTGTGTGTGTACTGATTACAGTGTTTGTTTGTGTAGGGATTACAGTGTGTGTGTGTGTAGGGATTACAGTGCGCGTGTGTGTGTGTGTGTGTGTGTAGGGATTACAGCATGTGTGTGCGGATTACAGTGTATGTGTGTCGGGATTACATTGTGTGTTGGGATTACAGTGTGTGTGTAGGGATTACAGTGTGTGCAGGGATTACAGAGTGTGTGTAGGGATTACAGAGTGTGTGTGTAGGGATTACAGTGTGTGTGTCGGGATTACAGTGTGTGTTGGGATTACAGTGTGTGTGTGTGTCGGGATCACAGTGTGTGTGTAGGGATTACAGAGTGTGTGTTGGGATTACAGAGTGTGTGTAGGGATAACAGAGTGTGTGTGTAGGGATTACAGTGTGTGTGGGGGGATTACAGTGTGTGTGTGGGGATTACAGTGTTTGTGTGTGGGGATTACAGTGTTTGTGTGTGGGGATTACAGTGTGTGTGTGTGGGGATTACAGTGTGTGTGTGTGGGGATTACAGTGTGTGTGTGTGGGGATTACTGTGTGTGTGTGTGGGGATTACTGTGTGTGTGTAGGGATTACAGTGTGTGTGTGTGTAGGGATTACAGTGTGTTGCTGTGTCGGGATTACAGAGTGTGTGTGTGTAGGGATTATAGATTATGTGTGTAGGGATGATAGATTGTGTCTGTGTGTGTAGGGATTACAGGTTGTGTGTGTGTAGGGATTACAGTGTGTGTGTAGGGATTACAGTGTGTGTGTTGGGATTACTGTGTGTGTGTGTGTAGGGATTAAAGTGTGTGTAGGGATTACAGTGTGTGTGTGTAGGGATTACAGTGTGTGTAGGGATTACAGTGTGTGTGTGTCGGGATTACAGTGTGTGTATGGGGGGATTACAGTGTGTGTGTGGGGATTACAGTGTGTGTGTGTAGGGATTACAGTGTGTGTGTGTGTGTACTGATTACAGTGTTTGTTTGTGTAGGGATTACAGTGTGTGTGTGTGTAGGGATTACAGTGTGCGTGTGTGTGTGTGTGTGTGTGTAGGGATTACAGCATGTGTGTGCGGATTACAGTGTATGTGTGTCGGGATTACATTGTGTGTTGGGATTACAGTGTGTGTGTAGGGATTACAGTGTGTGCAGGGATTACAGAGTGTGTGTAGGGATTACAGTGTGTGTGTCGGGATTACAGTGTGTGTGTCGGGATTACAGTGTGTGTTGGGATTACAGTGTGTGTGTGTGTCGGGATCACAGTGTGTGTGTAGGGATTACAGAGTGTGTGTAGGGATTACAGAGTGTGTGTAGGGATTACAGAGTGTGTGTGTAGGGATTACAGTGTGTGTGGGGGGATTACAGTGTGTGTGTGGGGATTACAGTGTTTGTGTGTGGGGATTACAGTGTTTGTGTGTGGGGATTACAGTGTGTGTGTGTGGGGATTACAGTGTGTGTGTGTGGGGATTACAGTGTGTGTGTGTGGGGATTACAGTGTGTGTGTGTGGGGATTACAGTGTGTGTGTGTGGGGATTACTGTGTGTGTGTGGGGATTACTGTGTGTGTGTAGGGATTACAGTGTGTGTGTGTGTAGGGATTACAGTGTGTTGCTGTGTCGGGATTACAGAGTGTGTGTGTGTAGGGATTATAGATTATGTGTGTGGGGATGATAGATTGTGTCTGTGTGTGTAGGGATTACAGGTTGTGTGTGTGTAGGGATTACAGTGTGTGTGTAGGGATTACAGTGTGTGTGTTGGGATTACAGTGTGTGTGTGTGTGTAGGGATTAAAGTGTGTGTAGGGATTACAGTGTGCGTGTGTAGGGATTACAGTGTGTGTAGGGATTACAGTGTGTGTGTGTCGGGATTACAGTGTGTGTGTGGGGGGATTACAGTGTGTGTGTGGGGATTACAGTGTGTGTGTGTGTGTGTGTGTGTAGGGATTACAGTGTGTGGCTGTGTAGGGATTACAGTGTGTGTGGAAGGATTACAGTGTGTGTGTGTCGGGATTATCGATTGTGTGTGTGTCGGGATTATAGATTGTGTGTGTAGGGATTATAGATTGTGTGTGTGTGTGTGTGTGTGTGTAGAGATTATAGATTGTGTGTGTGTGTGTGTGTGCAGGGATTATAGATTGTGTGTGTAGGGATTATAGTGTGTGTTTGTGTGTGTTGGGATTATAATGTGTGTTTGTGTGTGTTGGGATTATATTGTGTGTGTGTGTAGGGATTACAGTGTGTGTGTAGGAATTACAGTGTGTGTGTGTGTGTAGGGATTATAGTGTGTGTTTGTGTGTGTTGGGATTATATTGTGTGTGTGTGTAGGGATTACAGTATGTGTGTAGGGTTTACAGTGTGTGTGTGTAGGAATTATTGTGTGTGTGTGTGTGTGTGTGTGTGTAGAGATTACAGTGTGTGTGTGTGTAATGATTATTGTGTGTGTATCATAGAATCATAGAATCATAGAAGTTACAACATGGAAACAGGCCCTTCGGCCCAACATGTCCATGTCGCCCAGTTTATACCACTAAGCTAGTCCCAATTGCCTGCACTTGGCCCATATCCCTCTATACCCATCTTACCCATGTAACTGTCCAAATGCTTTTTAAAAGACAAAATTGTACCCGCCTCTACTACTGCCTCTGGCAGCTCGTTCCAGACACTCACCACCCTTTGAGTGAAAAAATTGCCCCTCTGGACCCTTTTGTATCTCTCCCCTCTCACCTTAAATCTATGCCCCCTCGTTATAGACTCCCCTACCTTTGGGAAAAGATTTTGACTATCGACCTTATCTATGCCCCTCATTATTTTATAGACTTCGATAAGATCACCCCTTAACCTCCTGCTCTCCAGGGAAAAAAGTCCCAGTCTGTCTAACCTCTCCCTATAAGTCAAACCATCAAGTCCCGGTAGCATCCTAGTAAATCTTTTCTGCACTCTTTCTAGTTTAATAATATCCTTTCTATAATAGGGTGACCAGAACTGTACACAGTACTCCCAAGTGTGGCCTCACCAATGCCCTGTACAACTTCAACAAGACATCCCAACTCCTGCATTCAATGTTCTGACCAATGAAACCAAGCATGCTGAATGCCTTCTTCACTACCCTATCCACCTGTGACTCCACTTTCAAGGAGCTATGAATCTGTACTCCCAGATCTCTTTGTTCTATAACTCTCCCCAACGCCCTACCATTAACGGAGTAGGTCCTGGCCCGATTCGATCTACCAAAATGCATCACCTCACATTTATCTAAATTAAACTCCATCTGCCATTCATCGGCCCACTGGCCCAATTTATCAAGATCCCGTTGCAATCCTAGATAACCTTCTTCACTGTCCACAATGCCACCAATCTTGGTGTCATCTGCAAACTTACTAACCATGCCTCCTAAATTCTCATCCAAATCATTAATATAAATAACAAATAACAGCGGACCCAGCACCGATCCCTGAGGCACACCGCTGGACACAGGCATCCAGTTTGAAAAACAACCCTCTACAACCACCCTCTGTCTTCTGTCGTCAAGCCAATTTTGTATCCAATTGGCTACCTCACCTTGGATCCCATGAGATTTAACCTTATGTGTGTCGGAATTATAGTGTGTGTTTGTGTGTGTTGGGATTATAGTGTGTCTGTGTGTGTGTAGGGATTATAGTGTGTCTGTGTGTGTCTAGATTATAGTGTGTGTGTGTGTGTTGGGATTACAGTGTGTGTGTGTTGGGATTACAGTGTGTGTGTGTGTGTAGGGATTACAGTGTGTGTGTGTTGGGATTACAGTGTGTGTGTGTTGGGATTACAGTGTGTGTGTGTTGGGATTACAGTGTGTGTGTGTGTGTAGGGATTACAGTGTGTGTGTGTTGGGATTACAGTGTGTGTGTGTTGGGATTACAGTGTGTGTGTGTGTAGGGATTACAGTGTGTTTGTGTGTGTGTGTGTGGATTACAGTGTGTGTGTGTGGGGATTACAGTGTGTGTGTGTGTAGGTATTACAGTGTGTGTGTGTAGGGATTATAGTGTGTTTTTGTGTGTGTGCAGGGATTATAGTGTGTCTGTGTGTGTCTAGATTATAGTGTGTGTGTGTGTAGGGATTACAGTGTGTGTGTGTGTAGGGATTACAGTGTGTGTGTGTAGGGATTACAGTGTGTGTGTTTGTGTAGGGATTACAGTGTGTGTGTGTAGGGATTACAGTGTGTGTGTGTGGATTACAGTGTGTGTGTGGATTACAGTGTGTGTCTGGATTACAGTGTGTGTGTGTAGGGATTACAGTGTGTTTGTGTGTGTGTGTGTGGATTACAGTGTGTGTGTGTGGGGATTACAGTGTGTGTGTGTGTAGGTATTACAGTGTGTGTGTTTAGGGATTATAGTGTGTGTTTGTGTGTGTTGCGATAATAGTGTGTTTTTGTGTGTGTGCAGGGATTATAGTGTGTCTGTGTGTGTCTAGATTATAGTGTGTGTGTGTGTAGGGATTACAGTGTGTGTGTGTAGGGATTACAGTGTGTGTGTTTGTGTAGGGATTACAGTGTGTGTGTGTAGGGATTACAGTGTGTGTGTGTGTGTGTGGATTACAGTGTGTGTGTGTGAGTCGGGATTACAGTGTGTGTGTGTGTGTGTGTGTAGGTATTACAGTGTGTGTGTGTAGGTATTACAGTGTGTGTGTGTGTAGGGATTACAGTGTGTGTGTGTGTAGGGATTACTGTGTGTGTGTGTAGGGATTACAGTGTGTGTGTGTGTGGATTACAGTGTGTGTGTGGATTACAGTGTGTGTGTGTGTGTGTAGGTATTACAGTGTGTGTGTGTAGGGATTACAGTGTGTGTGTGTGTCGGGATTACTGTGTGTGTGTGTAGGGATTACTCTGTATGTGTGTGTGTGTGTGTAGGGATTACTGTGTGTGTGTGTAGGGATTACAGTGTGTGTGTGAAGCGATTAATGTGTGTGTGTATGGATTACAATGTGTGTGTGTGTTGGGATAACAGTGTGTGTGTGTAGGGATTATGGTGTGTGTGTTTGTAGGGATTACAGTGTGTGTGTTTGTGTGTGTCGGGATTACAGTGTGTGTGTGTGTGTGTAGGGATTACAGTGTGTGTGTGTAGGGATTGCAGTGTGTGTGTGTTGGGATTATTGTGTGTGTGTAGGGATTACAGTGTGTGTGTGTGTGTGTGTAGGGATTGCCGTGTGTGTGTAGGGATTACCGTGTGTGTGTAGGGATTACAGTGTGTGTGCAGGGATTACAGTGTGTGTGTGTGTGTGTAGGGATTACAGTGTGAGTGTGTAGGGATTACAGTGTGTGTGTGTGTAGGGATTACAGTGTGTGTGTGTGGGGATTACAGTGTGTGTGTGTGTGTGTGTAGGGATTACAGTGTGTGTGTGTAGGGATTACAGTGTGTGTGTGTGTGTGTAGGGATTACAGTGTATGTGTGTAGGGATTACCGTGTGTGTGTGTGTTGGGATTACAGTGTGTGTGTGTGTGTGTGTGTGTGTGGATTACAGTGTGTGTGTGTGTGTGTGTGTGGATTACAGTGTGTGTGTGGATTACAGTGTGTGTGTGTAGGGATTACAGTGTGTGTGTGTGTGTGTGTGTGTGTAGGGATTACAGTGCGTGTGTGTGTAGGGATTATAGATTGAGTGTGTGTGTGTGTGTGTGTAGGGATAATAGATTGTGTGTGTCTGTGTGTAGGGATAATAGATTGTGTGTGTGCGTGTAGGAATAATAGATTGTGTGTGTGTGTAGGGATTATAGTGTGTGTTTGTGTGTTTAGGGATTATACTGTGTGTTTGTGTGTGTTGGGATTATAGTGTGTGTTTGTGTGTGTGCAGGGATTATAGTGTGTCTGTGTGTGTAGGGATTATAGTGTGTCTGTGTGTGTCTAGATTATAGTGTGTGTGTGTAGGGATTACAGTGTGCGTGTGTGTGTGTAGGGATTACAGTGTGTGTGTTTGTGTAGGGATTACAGTGTGTGTGTGTGTACTGATTACAGTGTTTGTTTGTGTAGGGATTACAGTGTGTGTGTGTGTGTAGGGATTACAGTGTGCGTGTGTAGGGATTACAGTGTGTGTGTGTAGGGATTACAGTGTGTGTGTAGGGATTACAGTGTGTGTGTAGGGATTACAGTGTGTGTGTGTGTAGGGATTACAGTGTGTGTGTGTAGGGATTACAGCATGTGTGTGTGGATTACAGTGTATGTGTGTCGGGATTACAGTGTGTGTGTCGGGATTAAATTGTGTGTTGGGATTACAGTGTGTGTGTAGGGATTACAGTGTGTGCAGGGATTACAGAGTGTGTGTAGGGATTACAGAGTGTGTGTGTAGGGATTACAGTGTGTGTGTCGGGATTACAGTGTGTGTGTGTCGGGATTACAGTGTGTGTGTGTAGGGATTACAGTGTGTGTGTGTGTGTAGGGATTACAGTGCGTGTGTGTGTGTGTGTAGGGATTACAGCATGTGTGTGTGGATTACAGTGTATGTGTGTCGGGATTACAGTGTGTGTGTCGGGATTACATTGTGTGTTGGGATTACAGTGTGTGTGTCGGGATTACAGTGTGTGCAGGGATTACAGAGTGTGTGCAGGGATTACAGAGTGTGTGTGTAGGGATTACAGTGTGTGTGTCGGGATTACAGTGTGTTGGGATTACAGTGTGTGTGTGTCGGGATCACAGTGTGTGTGTAGGGATTACAGAGTGTGTGTAGGGATTACAGAGTGTGTGTAGGGATTACAGAGTGTATGTAGGGATTACAGAGTGTGTGTGTAGGGATTACAGTGTGTGTGTGGGGATTACAGTGTGTGTGTGTGTAGGGATTACAGTGTTTGTGTGTGGGGATTACAGTGTTTGTGTGTGGGGATTACTGTGTGTGTGTGGGGATTACTGTGTGTGTGTAGGGATTACAGTGTGTGTGTGTAGGGATTACAGTGTGTTGCTGTGTCGGGATTACAGAGTGTGTGTGTGTAGGGATTATAGATTATGTGTGTAGGGATGATAGATTGTGTCTGTGTGTGTAGGGATTATAGATTGTGTGTGTAGGGATGATAGATTGTGTCTGTGTGTGTCGGGATTATAGATTGTGTGTGTGTAGGGATTACAGTGTGTGTGTAGGGATTACAGTGTGTGTGTGTAGGGATTACAGTGTGTGTGTAGGGATTACAGTGTGTGTGTGTAGGGATTAAAGTGTGTGTAGGGATTACAGTGTGTGTGTGTAGGGATTACAGTGTGTGTAGGGATTACAGTGTGTGTGTGTCTGGATTACAGTGTGTGTGTGGGGGGATTACAGTGTGTGTGTGGGGATTACAGTGTGTGTGTGTGTGTGTGTAGGGATTATAGTGTGTGTTTGTGTGTTTAGGGATTATACTGTGTGTTTGTGTGTGTTGGGATTATAGTGTGTGTTTGTGTGTGTGCAGGGATTATAGTGTGTCTGTGTGTGTAGGGATTATAGTGTGTCTGTGTGTGTCTAGATTATAGTGTGTGTGTGTAGGGATTACAGTGTGCGTGTGTGTGTGTGTAGGGATTACAGTGTGTGTGTTTGTGTAGGGATTACAGTGTGTGTGTGTGTACTGATTACAGTGTTTGTTTGTGTAGGGATTACAGTGTGTGTGTGTGTGTGTGTGTAGGGATTACAGTGTGCGTGTGTAGGAATTACAGTGTGTGTGTGTAGGGATTACAGTGTGTGTGTGTGTAGGGATTACAATGTGTGTGTGTAGGGATTACAGCATGTGTGTGTGGATTACAGTGTATGTGTGTCGGGATTACAGTGTGTGTGTCGGGATTACATTGTGTGTTGGGATTACAGTGTGTGTGTAGGGATTACAGTGTGTGCAGGGATTACAGAGTGTGTGTAGGGATTACAGAGTGTGTGTGTAGGGATTACAGTGTGTGTGTCGGGATTACAGAGTGTGTGTGTAGGGATTACAGTGTGTGTGTCGGGATTACAGTGTGTGTTGGGATTACAGTGTGTGTGTGTCGGGATCACAGTGTGTGTGTGTAGGGATTACAGTGTGTGTGTGTGTAGGGATTACAGTGCGTGTGTGTGTGTGTAGGGATTACAGAGTGTGTGTAGGGATTACAGAGTGTGTGTAGGGATTACAGAGTGTGTGTGTAGGGATTACAGTGTGTGTGTGGGAATTACAGTGTGTGTGTGTGTAGGGATTACAGTGTGTGTGTGGGGATTACAGTGTTTGTGTGTGGGGATTACAGTGTTTGTGTGTGGGGATTACTGTGTGTGTGTGGGGATTACTGTGTGTGTGTGGGGATTACTGTGTGTGTGTAGGGATTACAGTGTGTGTGTGTAGGGATTACAGTGTGTGTGTGTAGGGATTACAGTGTGTTGCTGTGTCGGGATTACAGAGTGTGTGTGTGTGTAGGGATTATAGATTGTGTGTGTAGGGATGATAGATTGTGTCTGTGTGTGTAGGGATTATAGATTGTGTGTGTAGGGATGATAGATTGTGTCTGTGTGTGTCGGGATTATAGATTGTGTGTGTGTAGGGATTACAGTGTGTGTGTAGGGATTACAGTGTGTGTGTTGGGATTACAGTGTGTGTGTGTAGGGATTACAGTGTGTGTAGGGATTACAGTGTGTGTGTGTAGGGATTAAAGTGTGTGTAGGGATTAAAGTGTGTGTAGGGATTACAGTGTGTGTGTGTAGGGATTACAGTGTGTGTAGGGATTACAGTGTGTGTGGGGGGGGATTACAGTGTGTGTGTGGGGATTACAGTGTGTGTGTGTGTGTGTAGGGATTACAGTGTGTGGCTGTGTAGGGATTACAGTGTGTGTGGAAGGATTACAGTGTGTGTGTGTAGGGATTATCGATTGTGTGTGTGTCGGGATTATAGATTGTGTGTGTAGGGATTATAGATTGTGTGTGTGTGTGTGTGGAGATTATAGATTGTGTGTGTGTGTGTAGGGATTACAGTGTGTGTGTCGGGATTACAGTGTGTGTGTGTCGGGATTACAGCGTGTGTGTGTGGATTACAGTGTGTGTGTGTGTAGGGATTACAGTGTGTGTGTGTGTAGGGATTACAGTGTGTGTGTGTGTAGGGATTACAGTGTGTGTGTGTGTAGGGATTAAAGTGTGCGTAGGGATTACAGTGTGTGTGTGTAGGGATTACAGTGTGTGTAGGGATTACAGTGTGTGTAGGGATTACAGTGTGTGTAGGGATTACAGTGTGTGTGTGTCGGGATTACAGTGTGTGTGTGGGGGGATTACAGTGTGTGTGTGTGGGGATTACTGTGTGTGTGTGGGGGGATTACAGTGTGTGTGTGTGGGGATTACAGTGTGTGTGTGTGTAGGGATTAAAGTGTGCGTAGGGATTACAGTGTGTGTGTGTAGGGATTACAGTGTGTGTAGGGATTACAGTGTGTGTAGGGATTACAGTGTGTGTAGGGATTACAGTGTGTGTGTGTCGGGATTACAGTGTGTGTGTGGGGGGATTACAGTGTGTGTGTGTGGGGATTACTGTGTGTGTGTGTGTGTGTTGGGATTACAGTGTGTGGCTGTGTAGGGATTACAGTGTGTGTGGAAGGATTACAGTGTGTGGATGTGTAGGGATTACAGAGTGTGTGTGTGTAGGGATTATCGATTGTGTGTGTGTAGGGATTATCGATTGTGTGTGTGTAGGGATTATAGATTGTGTGTGTGTAGAGATTATAGATGGTGTGTGTGTGTGTGTGTGTGTAGGGATTATAGATTGTGTGTGTGTGTAGGGATAATAGATTGTGTGTGTAGGGATTATAGTGTGTGTTTGTGTGTGTTGGGATTATAATGTGTCTTTGTGTGTGTTGGGATTATATTGTGTGTGTGTGTAGGGATTACAGTGTGTGTAGGAATTACAGTGTGTGTGTGTGTGTGTAGGGATTTCAGTGTATGTGTGTAGGGATTTCAGTGTATGTGTGTAGGGATTACAGTGTGTGTGTGTAGGAATTATTGTGTGTGTGTGTGTGTAGAGATTACAGTGTGTGTGTGTGTAATGATTATTGTGTGTGTGTCGGAATTATAGTGTGTGTTTGTGTGTGTTGGGATTATAGTGTGTGTTTGTGTGTGTGCAGGGATTATAGTGTGTCTGTGTGTGTGTAGGGATTATAGTGTGTCTGTGTGTGTCTAGATTATAGTGTGTGTGTGTGTGTGTGTGTAGGGATTACAGTGTGTGTGTGTTGGGATTACAGTGTGTGTGTGTGTGTAGGGATTACAGTGTGTTTGTGTGTGTGTGTGTGTGTGGATTACAGTGTGTGTGTGTGTCGGGATTACAGTGTGTGTGTGTGTCGGGATTACAGTGTGTGTGTGTGTGTGTGTGTGTGTGTGTGTGTGGATTACAGTGTGTGTGTGTGTGTGTAGGTATTACAGTGTGTGTGTGTAGGGATTATAGTGTGTGTTTGTGTGTTTAGGGATTATAGTGTGTGTTTGTGTGTGTTGCGATTATTGTGTGTTTTTGTGTGTGTGCAGGGATTATAGTGTGTCTGTGTGTGTCTAGATTATAGTGTGTGTGTGTGTAGGGATTACAGTGTCTGTGTGTGTGTAGGGATTACAGTGTGTGTGTGTGTGTAGGGATTACAGTGTGTGTGTGTAGGGATTACAGTGTGTGTGTTTGTGTAGGGATTACAGTGTGTGTGTGTAGGGATTACAGTGTGTGTGTTTGTGTAGGGATTACAGTGTGTGTGTGTAGGGATTACAGTGTGTGTGTGTAGGGATTACAGTGTGTGTGTGTGTGGATTACAGTGTGTGTGTGTGAGTCGGGATTACTGTGTGTGTGTGTGTGTGTGTGTGTGTGTGGGGATTACAGTGTGTGTGTGTGTGTGTAGGTATTACAGTGTGTGTGTGTGTAGGGATTACAGTGTGTGTGTGTGTGTCGGGATTACTGTGTGTGTGTGTAGGGATTACTCTGTGTGTGTGTGTGTAGGGATTACAGTGTGTATGTGTGTAGGGATTACAGTGTGTGTGTGAAGCGATTAGTGTGTGTGTGTATGGATTACAATGTGTGTGTGTGTTGGGATAACAGTGTGTGTGTGTAGGGATTATGGTGTGTGTGTTTGTAGGGATTAGTGTGTGTGTTTGTGTGTGTCGGGATTACAGTGTGTGTGTGTGTGTGTGTGTGTGTGTATAGGGATTACAGTGTGTGTGTGTAGGGATTGCAGTGTGTGTGTGTTGGGATTATTGTGTGTGTGTAGGGATTACAGTGTGTGTGTGTAGGGATTACAGTGTGTGTGTGTAGGGATTACAGTGTGTGTGTCGGGATTACAGTGTGTGTGTGTAGGGATTACAGTGTGTGTGTAGGGATTACAGTGTGTGTGTAGGGATTAAAGTGTGTGTAGGGATTACAGTGTGTGTGTGTGGGGATTACTGTGTGTGTGTGGGGATTACTGTGTGTGTGTAGGGATAACAGTGTGTGTGTGTAGGGATTACCGTGTGTGTGTAGGGATTACCGTGTGTGTGTGTGTGTGTGTAGTGATTACCGTGTGTGTGTAGGGATTACAGTGTGTGTGTGTGCAGGGATTACCGTGTGTGTAGGGATTACCGTGTGTGTGTAGGGATTACCGTGTGTGTGTGGGGATTACAGTGTGTGTGTGTGTGTGTAGGGATTACCGTGTGTGTGTAGGGATTACCGTGTGTGTGTGGGGATTACAGTGTGTGTGTGTGTGTAGGGATTACAGTGTGTGTGTGTGTCGGGATTACAGTGTGTGTGTGTGTGTGTGTGTGTGTAGGGATTGCCGTGTGTGTGTAGGGATTACCGTGTGTGTGTAGGGATTACAGTGTGTGTGCAGGGATTACAGTGTGTGTGTGTGTAGGGATTACAGTGTGAGTGTGTAGGGATTACAGTGTGTGTGTGTGTAGGGATTACAGTGTGTGTGTGTGGGGATTACAGTGTGTGTGTGTGTGTGTAGGGATTACAGTGTGTGTGTGTGTAGGGATTACAGTGTGTGTGTGTAGGGATTACAGTGTGTGTGTGTGTAGGGATTACAGTGTGTGTGTGTAGGGATTACAGTGTGTGTGTGTAGGGATTACAGTGTGTGTGTGTAGTGATTACAGTGTGTGTGTGTGTGTGGATTACAGTGTGTGTGTGTGTGTGTGTGTGTGGATTACAGTGTGTGTGTGTGTGTGTGGATTACAGTGTGTGTGTGTAGGGATTACAGTGTGTGTGTGTGTGTAGGGATTACAGTGCATGTGTGTGTAGGGATTATAGATTGTGTGTGTGTGTGTGTGTAGGGATAATAGATTGTGTGTGTCTGTGTGTAGGGATAATAGATTGTTTGTGTGTGTAGGAATAATAGATTGTGTGTGTGTGTAGGGATTATAGTGTGTGTTTGTGTGTGTTGGGATTATAGTGTGTGTTTGTGTGTGTGCAGGGATTATAGTGTGTGTGTTTGTGTAGGGATTACAGTGTGTGTGTGTGTACTGATTACAGTGTTTGTTTGTGTAGGGATTACAGTGTGCGTGTGTGTGTGTGTAGGGATTACAGTGTGTGTGTTTGTGTAGGGATTACAGTGTGTGTGTGTGTACTGATTACAGTGTTTGTTTGTGTAGGGATTACAGTGTGTGTGTGTGTGTGTAGTGATTACAGTGTGTGTGTGCGTGTGTAGGGATTACAGTGTGCGTGTGTAGGGATTACAGTGTGCGTGTGTAGGGATTACAGTGTGTGTGTGTAGGGATTACAGTGTGTCTGTGTGTAGGGATTACAGTGCGTGTGTGTGTGTAGGGATTACAGCATGTGTGTGTGGATTACAGTGTATGTGTGTCGGGATTACAGTGTGTGTGTCGGGATTACATTGTGTGTTGGGATTACAGTGTGTGTGTAGGGATTCCAGTGTGTGCAGGGATTACAGAGTGTGTGTAGGGATTACAGAGTGTGTGTGTAGGGATTACAGTGTGTGTGTAGGGATTACAGTGTGTGTGTCGGGATTACAGTGTGTGTTGGGATTACAGTGTGTGTGTGTCGGGATCACAGTGTGTGTGTGTCGGGATCACAGTGTGTGTGTGTAGGGATTACAGTGTGTGTGTGTGTAGGGATTACAGTGCGTGTGTGTGTGTGTGTAGGGATTACAGCGTGTGTGTGTAGGGATTACAGCATGTGTGTGTGGATTACAGTGTATGTGTGTCGGGATTACAGTGTGTGTGTCGGGATTACATTGTGTGTTGGGATTACTGTGTGTGTGTAGGGATTACAGTGTGTGCAGGGATTACAGAGTGTGTGTAGGGATTACAGAGTGTGTGTGTAGGGATTACAGTGTGTGTGTCGGGATTACAGTGTTTGTTGGGATTACAGTGTGTGTGTGTCGGGATCACAGTGTGTGTGTAGGGATTACAGAGTGTGTGTGTAGGGATTACAGTGTGTGTGTGGGGATTACAGTGTGTGTGTGTGTAGGGATTACAGTGTGTGTGTGGGGATTACAGTGTTTGTGTGTGGGGATTACAGTGTTTGTGTGTGGGGATTACAGTGTTTGTGTGTGGGGATTACAGTGTTTGTGTGTGGGGATTACAGTGTTTGTGTGTGGGGATTACTGTGTGTGTGTAGGGATTACAGTGTGTGCGTGTGTAGGGATTACAGTGTGTTGCTGTGTCGGGATTACAGAGTGTGTGTGTGTAGGGATTATAGATTATGTGTGTAGGGATGATAGATTGTGTCTGTGTGTGTAGGGATTATAGATTGTGTGTGTAGGGATGATAGATTGTGTCTGTGTGTGTCGGGATTATAGATTGTGTGTGTGTAGGGATTACAGTGTGTGTGTAGGGATTACAGTGTGTGTGTGTAGGGATTACAGTGTGTGTGTGGATTACAGTGTGTGTGTGTGTAGGGATTACAGTGTGTGTGTGGGGATTACAGTGTGTGTGTGGGGATTACAGTGTGTGTGTGGGGATTACAGTGTGTGTGTGGGGATTACAGTGTGTGTGTGGGGATTACAGTGTTTGTGTGTGGGGATTACAGTGTGTGTGTGGGGATTACTGTGTGTGTGTAGGGATTACAGTGTGTGTGTGTGTAGGGATTACAGTGTGTTGCTGTGTCGGGATTACAGAGTGTGTGTGTGTAGGGATTATAGATTATGTGTGTAGGGATGATAGATTGTGTCTGTGTGTGTAGGGATTATAGATTGTGTGTGTAGGGATGATAGATTGTGTCTGTGTGTAGGGATTATAGATTGTGTGTGTGTAGGGATTATAGATTGTGTGTGTAGGGATGATAGATTGTGTCTGTGTGTAGGGATTATAGATTGTGTGTGTGTAGGGATTACAGTGTGTGTGTAGGGATTACAGTGTGTGTGTTGGGATTACAGTGTGTGTGTGTAGGGATTACAGTGTGTGTGTAGGGATTACAGTGTGTGTGTGTAGGGATTAAAGTGTGTGTAGGGATTACAGTGTGTGTGTGTAGGGATTACAGTGTGTGTAGGGATTACAGTGTGTGTGTCGGGATTACAGTGTGTGTGTGGGGGGATTACAGTGTGTGTGTGGGGATTACAGTGTGTGTGTGTGTGTGTAGGGATTACAGTGTGTGGCTGTGTAGGGATTACAGTGTGTGTGGAAGGATTACAGTGTGTGTGTGTAGGGATTATCGATTGTGTGTGTGTAGGGATTATAGATTGTGTGTGTGTGTGTGTGTAGAGATTATAGATTGTGTGTGTGTGTGTGTAGGGATTATAGATTGTGTGTGTGTAGGGATAATAGATTGTGTGTGTCGGGATTATAGTGTGTGTTTGTGTGTGTTGGGATTATAATGTGTGTTTGTGTGTGTTGGGATTATATTGTGTGTGTGTGTGTAGGGATTACAGTGTGTGTAGGAATTACAGTGTGTGTGTGTGTGTGTGTGTGTGTGTGTAGGGATTTCAGTGTATGTGTGTAGGGATTACAGTGTGTGTGTGTAGGAATTATTGTGTGTGTGTGTGTGTAGAGATTACAGTGTGTGTGTGTGTAGAGATTATTGTGTGTGTGTCGGAATTATAGTGTGTGTTTGTGTGTGTTGGGATTATAGTGTGTGTTTGTGTGTGTGCAGGGATTATAGTGTGTCTGTGTGTGTGTAGGAATTATAGTGTGTCTGTGTGTGTCTAGATTACAGTGTGTGTGTGTGTGTGTAGGGATTATAGTGTGTCTGTGTGTGTCTAGATTATAGTGTGTGTGTGTGTGTAGGGATTACAGTGTGTGTGTGTTGGGATTACAGTGTGTGTGTGTGTAGGGATTACAGTGTGTGTGTGTTGGGATTACAGTGTGTGTGTGTAGGGATTACAGTGTGTTTGTGTGTGTGTGTGTGGATTACAGTGTGTGTATGTGTGTCGGGATTACAGTGTGTGTGTGTGTGTGTGTCGGGATTACAGTGTGTGTGTGTGTGTGTATTACAGTGCGTGTGTGTGTGTGTAGGTATTACAGTGTGTGTGTGTAGGGATTATAGTGTGTGTTTGTGTGTTTAGGGATTATAGTGTGTGTTTGTGTGTGTTGTGATTATTGTGTGTTTTTGTGTGTGTGCAGGGATTATAGTGTGTGTGTGTGTAGGGATTACAGTGTGTGTGTTTGTGTAGGGATTACAGTGTGTGTGTGTGGATTACAGTGTGTGTGTGTGAGTCGGGATTACAGTGTGTGTGTGTGTGGGGGGGGATTACAGTGTGTGTGTGTGTGTGTGTGTGTGTGTAGGGATTACAGTGTGTGTGTGTAGGGATGACTCTGTGTGTGTGTGTGTGTGTGTGTGTAGGGATTACAGTGTGTGTGTGTGTGTAGGGATTACAGTGTGTGTGTGAAGCGATTAGTGTGTGTGTGTGTGGATTACAATGTGTGTGTGTGTGTCGGGATTACAGTGTGTGTGTGTGTGTGTGTGTGTAGGGATTACAGTGTGTGTGTGTAGGGATGACTCTGTGTGTGTGTGTGTGTGTGTGTGTGTGTGTAGGGATTACAGTGTGTGTGTGTGTGTAGGGATTACAGTGTGTGTGTGTAGGGATTACAGTGTGTGTGTGTCGGGATTACAGTGTGTGTGTGTCGGGATTACAGTGTGTGTGTGTCGGGATTACAGTGCGTGTGTGTAGGGATTATGGTGTGTGTGTTTGTAGGGATTACAGTGTGTGTTTGTGTGTGTCGGGATTACAGTGTGTGTGTGTGTGTGTGTGTAGGGATTACAGTGTGTTTGTGTAGGGATTGCAGTGTGTGTGTGTTGGGATTATAGTGTGTGTGTGTAGTGATTACAGTGTGTGTGTGTAGGGATTACAGTGTGTGTGTCGGGATTACAGTGTGTGTGTTGAGATTACAGCATGTGTGTGTGTCGGGATTACAGTGTGAGTGTGTGTGTCGGGATTACAGTGTGTGTGTGTCGGGATTACAGTGTGTGTGTGTAGGGATTACAGTGTGTGTGTGTGTCGGGATTACAGTGTGTGTGTGTCGGGATTACAGTGTGTGTGTGTCGGGATTACAGTGTGTGTGTGTGTAGGGATTACATTGTGTGTGTGTGCGGGGATTACAACAGGTGTGTGTGTCGGGATTACAGTGTGTGTGTGTGTGTGTAGGGATTACAGTGTGTGTGTGTGTGTAGGGATTGCAGTGTGTGTGTGTAGGGATTGCAGTGTGTGTGTGTAGTGATTGCAGTGTGTGTGTGTAGGGATTGCAGTGTGTGTGTGTAGGGATTACAGTGTGTGTGTGTAGGGATTACAGTGTGTGTGTAGGGATTACAGTGTGTGTGTCGGGATTACAGTGTGTGTGTTGGGATTACAGCATGTGTGTTTGTCGGGATTACAGTGTGTGTGTGTCGGGATTACTGTGTGTGTGTGTTTGGGGATTACTGTGTGTGTGTGTAGGGATTACTCTGTGTGTGTGTGTGTGTGTGTGTGAGTGAAGGGATTAGTGTGTGTGTGTAGGGATTACAATGTGTGTGTGTGTTGGGATAACAGTGTGTGTGTGTATGGATTACAGTGTGTGTGTAGGGATTACAGTGTGTGTGTGTAGGGATTACAGTGTATGTGTGTGTAGGGATTACAGTGTGTGTGTGTAGGGATTACAGTGTGTGTGTGTGTAGGGATTACAGTGTGTGTGTGTAGGGATTACAGCAGGTGTGTGTGTGTGGATTACAGCAGGTGTGTGTGTGTGGATTACAGTGTGTGTGTGTGTAGGGTTTACAGTGTGTGTGTGTAGCGATTACAGTGTGTGTGTGTAGGGATTGCAGTGTGTGTGTGTGTAGGGATTACAGTGTGTGTAGGGATTACAGTGTGTGTAGGGATTACAGAGAGTGTGTGTAGGGATTACAGAGAGTGTGTGTAGGGATTACAGTGTGTGTAGGGATTACAGAGAGTGTGTGTAGGGATTACAGAGAGTGTGTGTAGGGATTACAGAGTGTGTGTGTAGGGATTACAGAGTGTGTGTGTAGGGATTACAGTGTGTGTGTCGGGATTACAGTGTGTGTGTGTGGGGATTACAGTGTGTGTGTGTGTAGGGATTACAGTGTGTGTGTGGGGATTATAGTGTTTGTGTGTGGGGATTACAGTGTGTGTGTGTGGGGATTACAGTGTGTGTGTGTGGGGATTACAGTGTGTGTGTGTGGGGATTACAGTGTGTGTGTGTAGGGATTACAGTGTGTGTGTGTGTAGGGATTACAGTGTGTGTGTGTGTAGGAATTATAGATTATGTGTGTGTGTGTGTAGAGATTATAGATTGTGTGTCTGTGTGTGTAGGGATTATAGGTTGTGTATGTGTGTGTAGGGATTACAGTGTGTGTGTTGGGATTACAGTGTGTGTGTGTGTGCAGGGATTACAGTGTGTGTGTTGGGATTACAGTGTGTGTGTGTGTAGGGATTAAAGTGTGTGTGTAGGGATTACAGTGTGTGTGTAGGGATTACAGTGTGTGTGTAGGGATTACAGTGTGTGTGTGTAGGGATTACAGTGTGTAGGGATTACAGTGTGTGTGTGTCGGGATTACAGTGTGTGTGTGGGGGGATTACAGTGTGTGTGTGTGGGGATTACAGTGTGTGTGTGTCGGGATTACAGTGTGTTGCTGTGTCGGGATTACAGAGTGTGTGTGTGTAGGGATTATAGATTATGTGTGCAGGGATGATAGATTGTGTCTGTGTGTGTAGGGATTATAGATTGTGTGTGTAGGGATGATAGATTGTGTCTGTGTGTAGGGATTACAGTGTGTGTGTGTAGGGATTACAGTGTGTGTGTCGGGATTACAGTGTGTGTGTTGGGATTACAGCATGTGTGTTTGTCGGGATTACAGTGTGTGTGTGTCGGGATTACTGTGTGTGTGTGTTTGGGGATTACTGTGTGTGTGTGTAGGGATTACTCTGTGTGTGTGTGTGTGTGTGTGTGAGTGAAGGGATTAGTGTGTGTGTGTAGGGATTACAATGTGTGTGTGTGTTGGGATAACAGTGTGTGTGTGTATGGATTACAGTGTGTGTGTAGGGATTACAGTGTGTGTGTGTGTAGGGATTACAGTGTATGTGTGTGTAGGGATTACAGTGTGTGTGTGTGTAGGGATTACAGTGTGTGTGTGTAGGGATTACAGCAGGTGTGTGTGTGTGGATTACAGCAGGTGTGTGTGTGTGGATTACAGTGTGTGTGTGTGTAGGGATTACAGTGTGTGTGTGTAGCGATTACAGTGTGTGTGTGTAGGGATTGCAGTGTGTGTGTGTGTAGGGATTACTGTGTGTGTAGGGATTACAGTGTGTGTAGGGATTACAGAGAGTGTGTGTAGGGATTACAGAGAGTGTGTGTAGGGATTACAGTGTGTGTAGGGATTACAGAGAGTGTGTGTAGGGATTACAGAGAGTGTGTATAGGGATTACAGAGTGTGTGTGTAGGGATTACAGTGTGTGTGTCGGGATTACAGTGTGTGTGTGTGGGGATTACAGTGTGTGTGTGTGTAGGGATTACAGTGTGTGTGTGGGGATTATAGTGTTTGTGTGTGGGGATTACAGTGTGTGTGTGTGGGGATTACAGTGTGTGTGTGTGGGGATTACAGTGTGTGTGTGTAGGGATTACAGTGTGTGTGTGTGTAGGGATTACAGTGTGTGTGTGTGTAGGAATTATAGATTATGTGTGTGTGTGTGTAGAGATTATAGATTGTGTGTCTGTGTGTGTAGGGATTATAGGTTGTGTATGTGTGTGTAGGGATTACAGTGTGTGTGTTGGGATTACAGTGTGTGTGTGTGCAGGGATTACAGTGTGTGTGTTGGGATTACAGTGTGTGTGTGTGTAGGGATTAAAGTGTGTGTGTAGGGATTACAGTGTGTGTGTAGGGATTACAGTGTGTGTGTGTAGGGATTACAGTGTGTAGGGATTACAGTGTGTGTGTGTCGGGATTACAGTGTGTGTGTGGGGGGATTACAGTGTGTGTGTGTGGGGATTACAGTGTGTGTGTGTCGGGATTACAGTGTGTTGCTGTGTCGGGATTACAGAGTGTGTGTGTGTAGGGATTATAGATTATGTGTGTAGGGATGATAGATTGTGTCTGTGTGTGTAGGGATTATAGATTGTGTGTGTAGGGATGATAGATTGTGTCTGTGTGTAGGGATTACAGTGTGTGTGTAGGGATTACAGTGTGTGTGTTGGGATTACAGTGTGTGTGTGTAGGGATTACAGTGTGTGTGTAGGGATTACAGTGTGTGTGTGTAGGGATTAAAGTGTGTGTAGGGATTACAGTGTGTGTGTGTAGGGATTACAGTGTGTGTAGGGATTACAGTGTGTGTGTGTCGGGATTACAGTGTGTGTGTGGGGGGATTACAGTGTGTGTGTGGGGATTACAGTGTGTGTGTGTGTGTGTGTGTAGGGATTACAGTGTGTAGCTGTGTAGGGATTACAGTGTGTGTGGAAGGATTACAGTGTGTGTGTGTAGGGATTATCGATTGTGTGTGTGTCGGGATTATAGATTGTGTGTGTAGGGATTATAGATTGTGTGTGTGTGTGTGTAGAGATTATAGATTGTGTGTGTGTGTGTGTGCAGGGATTATAGATTGTGTGTGTGTGTAGGGATAATAGATTGTGTGTGTGTGTAGGGATTATAGTGTGTGTTTGTGTGTGTTGGGATTATATTGTGTGTGTGTGTGTAGGGATTACAGTGTGTGTAGGAATTACAGTGTGTGTGTGTAGGGATTTCAGTGTATGTGTGTAGGGATTACAGTGTGTGTGTGTAGGAATTATTGTGTGTGTGTGTGTAGAGATTACAGTGTGTGTGTGTGTAATGATTATTGTGTGTGTGTCGGAATTATAGTGTGTGTTTGTGTGTGTTGGGATTATAGTGTGTGTTTGTGTGTGTGCAGGGATTATAGTGTGTCTGTGTGTGTGTAGGGATTATAGTGTGTCTGTGTGTGTCTAGATTATAGTGTGTGTGTGTGTGTAGGGATTACAGTGTGTGTGTGTTGGGATTACAGTGTGTGTGTGTGTGTAGGGATTACAGTGTGTGTGTGTTGGGATTACAGTGTGTGTGTGTAGGGATTACAGTGTGTTTGTGTGTGTGTGTGTGGATTACAGTGTGTGTATGTGTGTCGGGATTACAGTGTGTGTGTGTGTGTGTGTGTGTCGGGATTACAGTGTGTGTGTGTGTGTGTGTGTGTATTACAGTGTGTGTGTGTGTGTGTAGGTATTACAGTGTGTGTGTGTAGGGATTATAGTGTGTGTTTGTGTGTTTAGGGATTATAGTGTGTGTTTGTGTGTGTTGTGATTATTGTGTGTTTTTGTGTGTGTGCAGGGATTATAGTGTGTCTGTGTGTGTCTAGATTATAGTGTGTGTGTGTGTAGGGATTACAGTGTCTGTGTGTGTGTAGGGATTACAGTGTGTGTGTGTAGGGATTACAGTGTGTGTGTAGGGATTACAGTGTGTGTGTGTGTGTGTGTGGATTACAGTGTGTGTGTGTGAGTCGGGATTACAGTGTGTGTGTGTGTGTGTGTAGGTATTACAGTGTGTGTGTGTGTGTCGGGATTACTGTGTGTGTGTGTAGGGATGACTCTGTGTGTGTGTGTGTAGGGATTACAGTGTGTGTGTGAAGCGATTAGTGTGTGTGTGTGTGGATTACAATGTGCATGTGTGTTGGGATAACAGTGTGTGTGTGTGTGTGTGTAGGGATTACAGTGTGTGTGTGTAGGGATTGCAGTGTGTGTGTGTAGGGATTACAGTGTGTGTGTGTCGGGATTACAGTGTGTGTGTTGGGATTATTGTGTGTGTGTAGGGATTACAGTGTGTGTGTGTAGGGATTACAGTGTGTGTGTGTGTGTGTGTAGGGATTACAGTGTGTGTGTGTAGGGATTGCAGTGTGTGTGTTGGGATTATTGTGTGTGTGTAGGGATTACAGTGTGTGTGTGTCGGGATTACAGTGTGTGTGTGTGTGTGTAGGGATTACAGTGTGTGTGTTGGGATTATTGTGTGTGTGTAGGGATTACAGTGTGTGTGTGTAGGGATTACAGTGTGTGTGTGTAGGGATTACAGTGTGTGTGTGTCGGGATTACAGTGTGTGTGTGTGTGTGTGTAGGGATTGCAGTGTGTGTGTTGGGATTATTGTGTGTGTGTAGGGATTACAGTGTGTGTGTGTAGGGATTACAGTGTGTGTGTGTAGGGATTACAGTGTGTGTGTGTCGGGATTACAGTGTGTGTGTGTCGGGATTACAGTGTGTGTGTGTCGGGATTACAGTGTGTGTGTAGGGATTATGGTGTGTGTGTTTGTAGGGATTACAGTGTGTGTTTGTGTGTGTCGGGATTACAGTGTGTGTGTAGGGATTATGGTGTGTGTGTTTGTAGGGATTACAGTGTGTGTTTGTGTGTGTCGGGATTACAGTGTGTGTGTGTGTGTGTAGGGATTACAGTGTGTGTGTGTAGGGATTGCAGTGTGTGTGTAGGGATTATGGTGTGTGTGTTTGTAGGGATTACAGTGTGTGTTTGTGTGTGTCGGGATTACAGTGTGTGTGTGTGTGTGTGTAGGGATTACAGTGTGTGTGTGTAGGGATTGCAGTGTGTGTGTGTTGGGATTATAGTGTGTGTGTGTAGGGATTACAGTGTGTGTGTGTAGGGATTACAGTGTGTGTGTAGGGATTACAGTGTGTGTGTCGGGATTACAGTGTGTGTGTTGAGATTACAGCATGTGTGTGTGTCGGGATTACAGTGTGAGTGTGTGTGTCGGGATTACAGTGTGTGTGTGTCGGGATTACAGTGTGTGTGTGTGTAGGGATTACAGTGTGTGTGTGTGTCGGGATTACAGCATGTGTGTGTGTAGGGATTACATTGTGTGTGTGTGCGGGGATTACAGCAGGCGTGTGTGTCGGGATTACAGTGTGTGTGTGTGTGTAGGGATTACAGTGTGTGTGTGTGTGTGTGTGTAGGGATTGCAGTGTGTGTGTGTAGGGATTGCAGTGTGTGTGTGTAGGGATTGCAGTGTGTGTGTGTTGGGATTACAGTGTGTGTGTGTTGGGATTACAGTGTGTGTGTGTAGGGATTACAGTGTGTGTGTGTAGGGATTACAGTGTGTGTGTGTAGGGATTACAGTGTGTGTGTCGGGATTACAGTGTGTGTGTTGGGATTACAGCATGTGTGTTTGTCGGGATTACAGTGTGTGTGTGTGTCGGGATTACTGTGTGTGTGTGTTTGGGGATTACTGTGTGTGTGTGTAGGGATTACTCTGTGTGTGTGTGTGTGTGTGTGTGTGTGAGTGAAGGGATTAGTGTGTGTGTGTAGGGATTACAATGTGTGTGTGTGTTGGGATAACAGTGTGTGTGTGTATGGATTACAGTGTGTGTGTAGGGATTACAGTGTGTGTGTGTGTAGGGATTACAGTGTGTGTGTGTGTAGGGATTACAGTGTGTGTGTGTGTAGGGATTACAGTGTGTGTGTGTGTGGATTACAGTGTGTGTGTGTGTAGGGATTACAGTGTGTGTAGCGATTACAGTGTGTGTGTGCAGCGATTACAGTGTGTGTGTGTAGGGATTACAGTGTGTGTGTGTGTAGGGATTACTGTGTGTGTGTGTGTGTAGGGATTACAGTGTGTGTAGGGATTACAGAGAGTGTGTGTAGGGATTACAGAGTGTGTGTGTAGGGATTACAGTGTGTGTGTCGGGATTACAGTGTGTGTGTGTGTAGGGATTACAGTGTGTGTGTGGGGATTACAGTGTGTGTGTGTGGGGATTACAGTGTGTGTGTGTAGGGATTACAGTGTGTGTGTGTGTAGGAATTATAGATTATGTGTGTAGGGATGATAGATTGTGTGTGTGTGTGTGTGTAGAGATTATAGATTGTGTGTCTGTGTGTGTAGGGATTATAGATTGTGTATGTGTGTGTAGGGATTACAGTGTGTGTGTTGGGATTACAGTGTGTGTGTGTGCAGGGATTACAGTGTGTGTGTGTTGGGATTACAGTGTGTGTGTGTAGGGATTAAAGTGTGTGTGTAGGGATTACAATGTGTGTGTGTAGAGATTACAGTGTGTGTGTGCAGGGATTACAGTGTGTGTCTTGGGATTACAGTGTGTGTGTGTAGGGATTAAAGTGTGTGTGTAGGGATTACAGTGTGTGTGTGTAGGGATTACAGTGTGTGTGTGTAGGGATTACAGTGTGTGTAGGGATTACAGTGTGTGTGTGTCGGGATTACAGTGTGTGTGTGGGGGGATTACAGTGTGTGTGTGTGGGGATTACAGTGTGTGTGTGGGGATTACAGTGTGTGTGTGTGTGTGTGTAGGGATTACAGTGTGTAGCTGTGTAGGGATTACAGTGTGTGTGGAAGGATTACAGTGTGTGTGTGTAGGGATTATCGATTGTGTGTGTGTCGGGATTATAGATTGTGTGTGTAGGGATTATAGATTGTGTGTGTGTGTGTAGAGATTATAGATTGTGTGTGTGTGTGTGTGCAGGGATAATAGATTGTGTGTGTAGGGATTATAGTGTGTGTTTGTGTGTGTTGGGATTATATTGTGTGTGTGTGTGTAGGGATTACAGTGTGTGTAGGAATTACAGTGTGTGTGTGTGTGTGTGTGTGTGTGTAGGGATTTCAGTGTATGTGTGTAGGGATTACAGTGTGTGTGTAGGAATTATTGTGTGTGTGTGTGTGTAGAGATTACAGTGTGTGTGTGTGTGTAATGATTATTGTGTGTGTGTCGGAATTATAGTGTGTGTTTGTGTGTGTTGGGATTATAGTGTGTGTTTGTGTGTGTGCAGGGATTATAGTGTGTCTGTGTGTGTGTAGGGATTATAGTGTGTCTGTGTGTGTCTAGATTATAGTGTGTGTGTGTGTGTAGGGATTACAGTGTGTGTGTGTTGGGATTACAGTGTGTGTGTAGGGATTACAGTGTGTGTGTGTTGGGATTACAGTGTGTGTGTGTAGGGATTACAGTGTGTTTGTGTGTGTGTGTGTGGATTACAGTGTGTGTGTGTGTGTCGGGATTACAGTGTGTGTGTGTCGGGATTACAGTGTGTGTGTGTGTGTGTGTAGGTATTACAGTGTGTGTGTGTAGGGATTATAGTGTGTGTTTGTGTGTTTCGGGATTATAGTGTGTGTTTGTGTGTGTTGCGATTATTGTGTGTTTTTGTGTGTGTGCAGGGATTATAGTGTGTCTGTGTGTGTGTAGGGATTACAGTGTGTGTGTGTAGGGATTACAGTGTGTGTGTGTAGGGATTACAGTGTGTGTGTTTGTGTAGGGATTACTGTGTGTGTGTGTGTGGATTACAGTGTGTGTGTGTGAGTCGGGATTACAGTGTGTGTGTGTGTGTGGGGGGGGATTACAGTGTGTGTGTGTGTGTGTCGGGATTACTGTGTGTGTGTGTAGGGATGACTCTGTGTGTGTGTGTGTGTAGGGATTACAGTGTGTGTGTAGGGATTACAGTGTGTGTGTGAAGCGATTAGTGTGTCTGTGGATTACAATGTGTGTGTGTAGGGATTACAGTGTGTGTGTGTAGGGATTACAGTGTGTGTGTGTGTCGGGATTACAGTGTGTGTGTGTCGGGATTACAGTGTGTGTGTGTGTTGGGATAACAGTGTGTGTGTTTGTGTGTGTCGGGATTACAGTGTGTGTGTGTGTAGGGATTACAGTGTGTGTGTGTAGGGATTACAGTGTGTGTGTGTGTTGGGATAACAGTGTGTGTGTGTAGGGATTACAGTGTGTGTGTGTGTTGGGATAACAGTGTGTGTGTTTGTGTGTGTCGGGATTACAGTGTGTGTGTGGGGGGGATTACAGTGTGTGTGTGTAGGGATTACAGTGTGTGTGTGTGTCGGGATTACAGTGTGTGTGTGTCGGGATTACAGTGTGTGTGTGTCGGGATTACAGTGTGTGTGTGTGTGTGTGTAGGGATTACAGTGTGTGTGTGTCGGGATTACAGTGTGTGTGTGTCGGGATTACAGTGTGTGTGTAGGGATTACAGTGTGTGTGTGTAGGGATTATGGTGTGTGTGTTTGTAGGGATTACAGTGTGTGTTTGTGTGTGTCGGGATTACAGTGTGTGTGTGTGTGTGTGTAGGGATTACAGTGTGTGTGTGTAGTGATTGCAGTGTGTGTGTGTTGGGATTACAGTGTGTGTGTGTAGGGATTACAGTGTGTGTGTCGGGATTACAGTGTGTGTGTTGAGATTACAGCATGTGTGTGTGTCGGGATTACAGTGTGAGTGTGTGTAGGGATTACAGTGTGTGTGTGTCGGGATTACAGTGTGTGTGTGTAGGGATTACAGTGTGTGTGTGTGTCGGGATTACAGTGTGTGTGTGTGTCGGGATTACAGTGTGTGTGTGTCGGGATTACAGTGTGTGTGTGTTGGGATTACAGTGTGTGTGTGTAGGGATTACATTGTGTGTGTGTGGGGGGATTACAGCAGGTGTGTGTGTCGGGATTACACTGTGTGTGTGTGTGTGTGTGTAGGGATTACAGTGTGTGTGTGTGTGTGTGTGTGTGTGTGTGTGTGTGTCGGGATTGCAGTGTGTGTGTGTTGGGATTACAGTGTGTGTGTGTTGGGATTACAGTGTGTGTGTGTAGGGATTACAGTGTGTGTGTGTAGGGATTACAGTGCGTGTGTCGGGATTACAGTGTGTGTGTTGGGATTACAGCATGTGTGTTTGTCGGGATTACAGTGTGTGTGTGTCGGGATTACTGTGTGTGTGTGTTTGGGGATTACTGTGTGTGTGTGTAGGGATTACTCTGTGTGTGTGTGGGGGGATTACAGCAGGTGTGTGTGTCGGGATTACAGTGTGTGTGTGTGTGTGTGTAGGGATTACAGTGTGTGTGTGTGTGTGTGTGTGTGTGTAGGGATTGGAGTGTGTGTGTGTAGGGATTGCAGTGTGTGTGTGTAGGGATTACAGTGTGTGTGTGTAGGGATTACAGTGTGTGTGTCGGGATTACAGTGTGTGTGTTGGGATTACAGCATGTGTGTTTGTCGGGATTACAGTGTGTGTGTGTCGGGATTACTGTGTGTGTGTGTTTGGGGATTACTCTGTGTGTGTGTAGGGATTACTCTGTGTGTGTGTGTGTGAGTGAAGGGATTAGTGTGTGTGTGTAGGGATTACAATGTGTGTGTGTGTTGGGATAACAGTGTGTGTGTGTATGGATTACAGTGTGTGTGTAGGGATTACAGTGTGTGTGTGTGTAGGGATTAGTGTATGTGTGTGTAGCGATTACAGTGTGTGTGTGTAGGGATTACAGTGTGTGTGTGTGTAGGGATTACAGTGTGTGTGTGTAGGGATTACAGCAGGTGTGTGTGTGTGGATTACAGCAGGTGTGTGTGTGTGGATTACAGTGTGTGTGTGTAGGGATTACGGTGTGTGTGTGTAGGGATTACAGTGTGTGTGTGTAGGGATTACTGTGTGTGTGTGTGTGTAGGGATTACAGTGTGTGTAGGGATTACAGAGAGTGTGTGTAGGGATTACAGAGAGTGTGTGTAGGGATTACAGAGTGTGTGTGTAGGGATTACAGTGTGTGTGTCGGGATTACAGTGTGTGTGTGTGTGTGGATTACAGCAGGTGTGTGTGTGTGGATTACAGTGTGTGTGTGTAGGGATTACGGTGTGTGTGTGTCGGGATTACAGTGTGTGTGTGTGGGGATTACAGTGTGTGTGTGTGTAGGGATTACAGTGTGTGTGTGGGGATTACAGTGTTTGTGTGTGGGGATTACAGTGTGTGTGTGTGTCGGGATTACTGTGTGTGTGTGTGTTTGGGGATGACTGTGTGTGTTTGTGTGTGTGCAGGGATTATAGTGTGTCTGTGTGTGTCTAGATTATAGTGTGTGTGTGTGTAGGGATTACAGTGTGTGTGTGTGTAGGGATTACTCTGTGTGTGTGTGTGTCGGGATTACAGTGTTTGTGTGTGTTGGGATAACAGTGTGTGTGTGTAGGGATTACAGTGTGTGTGTGTAGGGATTACTCTGTGTGTGTGTGTCGGGATTATGGTGTGTGTGTAGGGATTATGGTGTGTGTGTTTGTGTGTGTCGGGATTACAGTGTGTGTGTGTGTGTAGGGATTACAGTGTGTGTGTGTAGGGATTACAGTGTGTGTGTGTAGGGATTGCAGTGTGTGTGTGTAGGGATTGCAGTGTGTGTGTGTTGGGATTATAGTGTGTGTGTGTAGGGATTACAGTGTGTGTGTGTGTGTGTAGTGATTACAGTGTGTGTGTGTGTGTGTGTCGGGATTACAGTGTGTGTGTGTGTGTGTGTGTAGGGATTACAGTGTGTGTGTGTGTCGGGATTACTGTGTGTGTGTGTGTTTGGGGATTACTGTGTGTGTTTGTGTGTGTGCAGGGATTATAGTGTGTCTGTGTGTGTCTAGATTATAGTGTGTGTGTGTGTAGGGATTACAGTGTGTGTGTGTGTAGGGATTACTCTGTGTGTGTGTGTGTCGGGATTACAGTGTTTGTGTGTGTTGGGATAACAGTGTGTGTGTGTAGGGATTACAGTGTGTGTGTGTAGGGATTACTCTGTGTGTGTGTGTGTCGGGATTATGGTGTGTGTGTAGGGATTATGGTGTGTGTGTTTGTGTGTGTCGGGATTACTGTGTGTGTGTGTAGGGATTACAGTGTGTGTGTGTGTGTGTGTGTAGGGATTACAGTGTGTGTGTGTAGGGATTGCAGTGTGTGTGTGTTGGGATTATAGTGTGTGTGTGTGTAGGGATTACAGTGTGTGTGTGTGTGTAGGGATTACAGTGTGTGTGTTTTTGTGTGTATGGATTACAGTGTGTGTGTTTGTGTGTGTCGGGATTACAGTGTGTGTGTGTGTAGGGATTACAGTGTGTGTGTGTGTGTGTAGGGATTACAGTGTGTGTGTGTGTGTGTAGGGATTACAGTGTGTGTGTGTGTGTGTAGGGATTACAGTGTGTGTTTGTAGGGATTACAGTGTGTGTGTTTTTTTGTGTGTCGGGATTACAGTGTGTGTGTGGGGATTACAGTGTGTGTGTGTAGGGATTACAGTGTGTGTGTGTGTGTAGGGATTGCAGTGTGTGTGTGTTGGGATTATAGTGTGTGTGTGTAGGGATTACAGTGTGTGTGTGTAGGGATTACAGTGTGTGTGTCGGGATTACAGTGTGTGTGTTGGGATTACAGCATGTGTGTGTGTGTCGGGATTACAGTGTGTGTGTGTGTAGGGATTACAGTGTGTGTGTGTGTAGGGATTACTCTGTGTGTGTGTGTGTCGGGATTACAGTGTTTGTGTGTGTAGGGATTACAGTGTGTGTGTGTGTGTGTGTAGGGATTACAGTGTGTGTGTGTAGGGATTACTCTGTGTGTGTGTGTGTGTCGGGATTATGGTGTGTGTGTAGGGATTATGGTGTGTGTGTTTGTGTGTGTCGGGATTACAGTGTGTGTGTGTGTGTAGGGATTACAGTGTGTGTGTGTAGGGATTGCAGTGTGTGTGTGTTGGGATTATAGTGTGTGTGTGTAGGGATTACAGTGTGTGTGTGTGTGTGTGTAAGGATTACAGTGTGTGTGTGTGTGTCGGGATTACAGTGTGTGTGTTTGTGTGTGTAGGGATTACAGTGTGTGTGTTTGTGTGTGTCGGGATTACAGTGTGTGTGTGTGTAGGGATTACAGTGTGTGTGTGTGTGTAGGGATTACAGTGTGTGTGTGTGTGTAGGGATTACAGTGTGTGTTTGTAGGGATTACAGTGTGTGTGTTTTTTTGTGTGTCGGGATTACAGTGTGTGTGTGTGTGTGTAGGGATTACAGTGTGTGTGTGTGTAGGGATTACAGTGTGTGTGTGTGTGTAGGGATTACAGTGTGTGTGTGTAGGGATTGCAGTGTGTGTGTGTTGGGATTATAGTGTGTGTGTGTAGGGATTACAGTGTGTGTGTGTGTAGGGATTACAGTGTGTGTGTGTGTGTGTGTGTGTGTGTGTGTGTAGGGATTACAGTGTGTGTGTGTAGGGATTACAGTGTGTGTGTAGGGATTACAGTGTGTGTGTCGGGATTACAGTGTGTGTGTTGGGATTACAGCATGTGTGTGTGTGTCGGGATTACAGTGTGTGTGTGTGTAGGGATTACAGTGTGTGTGTGTAGGGATTACTGTGTGTGGGTGTGTTTGGGGATTACTGTGTGTGTGTGTAGGGATTACTCTGTGTGTGTGTGTGTGTAGGGATTACAGTGTGTGTGTGTAGGGATTACAGTGTGTGCGTGTAGGGATTACAGTGTGCGTGTAGGGATTACAGTGTGCGTGTAGGGATTACAGTGTGTGTGTAGGGATTACTGTGTGTGTGTGTGTTTGGGGATTACTGTGTGTGTGTGAAGGGATTACAATGTGTGTGTGTGTTGGGATAACAGTGTGTGTGTAGGGATTACAGTGTGTGTGTAGGGATTGCAGTGCGAGCGCGCGCGCGTGTGGGGATTGCAGTGTGCGTGTGTGTGTGTGTGTGTGTTTGTCGGGATTACAATGTGTGTGTAGGGATTACAGTGTGTGTGTTGGGATTACAGTGTGTGTGTGTGTCGGGATTACAGTGTGTGTGTGTGCAGGGATTACAGTGTGTGTGTCGGGATTACAGTGTGTGTGTTGGGATTACAGCATGTGTGTGTGGATTACATTGTGTGTGTGTGTGGATTACATTGTGTGTGTATGTGGGATTTACAGTGTGTGTGTGTAGGGATTACAGTGTGTGTGTAGGGATTACAGTGTGTGTGTGTGTAGGGATTACAGTGTGTGTGTGTGTGTAGGGATTACAGTGTGTGTGTGTAGGGATTGCAGTGTGTGTGTGTTGGGATTATAGTGTGTGTGTGTTTGTGTAGGGATTACTGTGTGTGTGTGTGTGTGTGTGTGTGTGTAGGGATTTCAGTGTGTGTGTATGTGTGTGTGCAGGGATAACAGTGTGTGTGTGTAGGGATTACAGTGTGTGTGTAGGGATTACAGTGTGTGTGTGTGTCGGGATTATGGTGTGTGTGTGTAGGGATTATGGTGTGTGTGTTTGTAGGGATTACAGTGTGTGTGTCGGGATTACAGTGTGTGTGTGTGTGTGTGTGTAGGGATTACAGTGTGTGTGTGTAGGGATTACAGTGTGTGTGTGTAGGGATTACAGTGTGTGTGTTGGGATTATAGTGTGTGTGTGTAGGGATTACAGTGTGTGTGTGTGTGTGTGTAGGGATTACAGTGTGTGTGTGTGTAGGGATTACAGTGTGTGTGTGTGTAGGGATTACAGTGTGTGTGTGTAGGGATTACAGTGTGTGTGTGTCGGGATTACAGTGTGTGTGTGTTGGGATTACAGCGTGTGTGTGTGTGTCGGGATTACAGTGTGTGTGTGTGTAGGGATTACAGCAGGTGTGTGTATGGGGATTACAGTGTGTGTGTGTCGGGATTACAGTGTGTGTGTGTCGGGATTACAGTGTGTGTGTGTAGGGATTACAGTGTGTGTGTGTAGGGATTACAGTGTGTGTGTGTCGGGATTACAGTGTGTGTGTGTCGGGATTACAGTGTGTGTGTGTTTGGGGATTACTGTGTGTGTGTGTAGGGATTACTCTGTGTCTGTGTGTGTGTGTGTGTGTGTGTGAAGGGATTAGTGTGTGTGTGTAGGGATTACAATGTGTGTGTGTGTGTGTGTTGGGATAACAGTGTGTGTGTGTGTGTAGGGATAACAGTGTGTGTGTGTGTGTAGGGATTACAGTGTGTGTGTGTGTGTGTAGGGATTACAGTGTGTGTGTGTGTAGGGATTACAGTGTGTGTGTGTGTAGGGATTACAGTGTGTGTGTGTGTAGGGATTACTGTGTGTGTGTGTGTGTAGGGATTCCAGTGTGTGTGTGGGGATTACAGCAGGTGTGTGTGTGTAGGGATTACTGTGTGTGTGTGTGTAGGGATTACAGTGTGTGTGTCTGTGTGTGTGTCGGGATTACTGTGTGTGTGTGTTTGGGGATTACTTTGTGTGTGTGTAGGGATTACTCTGTGTGTGTGTGTGTGTGTGTGTAGGGATTACAGTGTGTGTGTGTAGGGATTACAGTGTGTGTGTGTGTAGGGATTACAGTGTGTGTGTGTGTGGGGATCACAGCAGGTGTGTGTGTGTAGGGATTACAGTGTGTGTGTGTAGGGATTACAGTGTGTGTGTGTTTGTGTAGGTATTACAGTGTGTGTGTGTGTGTGTGTGTGTCGGGATTACAGTGTGTGTGTGCAGGGATTACAGTGTGTGTGTGTCGGGATTACAGTGTGTGTGTGCAGGGATTACAGTGTGTGTGTGTGTGTGTGTGTGTGTGTGTCGGGATTACAGTGTGTATGCAGGGATTACAGTGTGTGTGTGTCGGGATTACAGTGTGTGCAGGGATTACAGTGTGTGTGTGTCGGGATTACAGTGTGCTTGTGTCAGGATTACAGTGTGTGTGTGCAGGGATTACAGCGTGTGTGTGCAGGGATTACAGTGTGCGCGCGTCAGGATTGCAGTGTGTGTGTGTGTGTGTAGGGATTACAGTGTGTGTGTGTGTGTGTGTAGGGATTACTCTGTGTGTGTGTGTGTGTGTGTCGGGATTACAGTGTGTGTGTGTCTGTGGGGATTAAAGTGTATGTGTGTGTGTAGGGATTACAGTGTGTGTGTGTGTGTGTAGCGATTTCAGTGTGTGTGTGTCTGTGTGTCGGGATTACAGTGTGTGTGTGCAGGGATTACAGTGTGTGTGTCGGGATTACAGTGTGTGTGTTCAGGGATTACAGTGTGTGTGTGTCGGGATTACAGTGTGCTTGTGTCAGGATTACAGTGTGTGTGTGCAGGGATTACAGCGTGTGTGTGCAGGGATTACAGTGTGTGTGTGCAGGGATTACAGTGTGCGCGCGTCAGGATTACAGTGTGTGTGTGTGTAGGGATTACAGTGTGTGTGTGTGTAGGGTTTACAGTGTGTGTGTAGGGATTACTCTGTGTGTGTGTGTGTGTCGGGATTACAGTGTGTGTGTGTGTGTCGGGATTACAGTGTGTGTGTGTCTGTGGGGATTACAGTGTATGTGTGTGTGTGGGGATTACAGTGTATGTGTGTGTGTAGGGATTACAGTGTGTGTGTGTGTAGGGATTACAGTGTGTGTGTGTAGGGATTACAGTGTGTGTGTGTGTGTGTAGGGATTACAGTGTGTGTGTGTGTGTGTGTGTAGGGATTACAGTGTGTGTGTGTGTGTGTGTGTAGGGATTACAGTGTGTGTGTGTGTGTGTGTAGGGATTACAGTGTGTGTGTGTGTGTGTAGGGATTACAGTGTGTGTGTGTCGGGATTACAGTGTGTGTGTGCAGGGATTACAGTGTGTGTGTGTCGGGATTATGGTGTGTGTGTTTGTAGGGATTACAGTGTGTGTGTGTGTGTGTAGGGATTACAGTGTGTGTGTGTAGGGATTACAGTGTGTGTGTGTAGGGATTACAGTGTGTGTGTGTGTGTGTGTGTAGGGATAACAGTGTGTGTGTGTGTGTGTGTGGGGATTACAGTGTGTGTGTGTCGGGATTACAGTGTGTGTGTGTAGGCATTACAGTGTGTGTGTAGGGATTACAGTGTGTGTGTGTGTCGGGATTACAGTGTGTGTGTGTGTGTGGGGATTACAGTGTGTGTGGGTATTACAGCAGGTGTGTGTGTGTAGGGATTACAGTGTGTGCGTGTGTAGGGATTACAGTGTGTGTGTGTGTCGGGATTACAGTGTGTGTGTGTTTGGGGATTACTGTGCGTGTGTGTAGGGATTACTCTGTGTGTGTGTGTGTGTGTGTGTGTGTGTGTGTGTGTCGGCATTACAATGTGTGTAGGGATTACAGTGTGTGTGTAGGGATTACAGTGTGTGTTGGGATTACAGCGTGTGTGTGTGTGTCGGGATTACAGTGTGTGTGTCGGGATTACAGTGTGTGTGTTGGGATTACAGCATGTGTGTGTGTGTAGGGATTACAGTGTGTGTGTGTAGGGATTACAGTGTGTGCGTGTGTAGGGATTGCAGTGTGTGTGTGTCGGGATTACAGTGTGAGTGTAGTGATTACAGTGTGTGTGTGTGTAGGGATTACTGTGTGTGTGTATGTGTGTGTGTGTTGGGATTACAGTGTGTGTGTGTGTGTAGGTATTACAGTGTGTGTGTGTGTGTGTGTGTGTAGGGATTTCAGTGTGTGTGTGCAGGGATTACAGTGTGTGTGTGTCGGGGTTACAGTGTGTGTTTGCAGGGATTACAGTGTGTGTGTGTCGGGATTACAGTGTGTGTGTGCAGGGATTACAGTGTGTGTGTGTGTGTAGGGATTACAGTGTGTGTGTAGGGATTACAGTGTGTGTTTGTGTGTGTGTAGGGATTACAGTGTGTGTGTGTGTGTAGGGATTACAGTGTGCGTGTGTGTCAGGATTACAGTGTGTGTGTAGGGATTACAGTGTGTGTGTGTGTGTAGGGATTACAGTGTGTGTTTGTGTGTGTGTAGGGATTACAGTGTGTGTGTGTAGGGATTACAGTGTGTGTGTGTGTGTAGGGATTACAGTGTGTGTGTGTGTGTGTAGGGATTACAGTGTGTGTGTGTGTAGGGATTACAGTGTGTGTGTGTGTGTAGGGATTACAGTGTGTGTGTGTGTGTGTCAGGATTACAGTGTGCGCGCGCGCGTGTGGGGATTGCAGTGTGTGTGTATGGATTACAGTGTGTGTTTGTGTGTGTGTAGGGATTACAGTGTGTGTGTGTAGGGATTACAGTGTGTGTGTGTGTGTAGGGATTACAGTGTGTGTGTGTGTGTGTAGGGATTACAGTGCGCGCGCGCGGGGATTACCGTAGGTGCGTGTACATGTATGGGGAGTACCGTAGGTGCGGTTGTGCTTGTGTGTACGTATGGGGATTACAGTGTATGTGTGTACATGAATGGCAGGTGCCGTACGTGGGGTTGTGATTATGTATGTCGATTCCCGTGTGTGTGTATGGGGATTACTGTGTGTGTGTGTGTGTGTGTGTTTATGTCTGGGGATTACCGTTTGTGTGTGTACATGTATGGTGTGTACCGTATGTGTGGTGTGTGTGTGTGTTTGGCGATTACCGTGTGTGTGTTTTTGGGGATTTGTGTGTGTGTGTATGTTTGGGGATTACCGTATGTGTGTGTGTGTGTATTACCGTATGTGTTTGTGTGTTTTTGTATGGGGATTAACGTAAGAGTGTGTGTACGTATGGGATACATGTACATGTGTATGGATGCATATGTGTGTGTATGGGTGGACGCGCGTATGTGTGTGTATGGGTGGGCGCGCGTATGTCTACGTATGTACATGTATGGGTGGACGCGCGTATGTATACGTGTGTGTGGGTGGACGCGGGTATGTACGTGTGTGTGGCTGGACGCACATGTTTACACATGTGTGTGTGGACGCGCATGTGTACACGTGTGTGTGTGTGTGTGGACGCGCATGTGTACACGTGTGTGTGTGTGTGTGTGTGTGTGGACGCGCGTATGTCCACGTGTGTGTTTGGGGGGACGCGCGTGTGTGCACGCATGGGGGGGGAACGCGCGCGCATACACGTAGGCGTGCATGGAGGAACGCGCGCGCGTACACGTAGGCGTGCATGGAGGAACACGCGCATACAGATGTGCGCGTGTGCGGATTTACACACATGCGTGTGTGTGTGGATATATACGTGTGTATGGAAAATGTGTATTTGTAATATATATAGCGTGGAGATATATATGTGTTTGTATACACGTATATGGATGGATATGTATATGGGGTGGGTATATACATGTATGTATTTGTGCATGGGTATGTATACATGAATCTATTTGTGCGTGGGGAAGTATATATGTATGAGTGTGTGGGTACATATGTGTGTGTGTATATATATATATATATATATATATAGTATACTTGATACTAGTATAGTTACATTTTTAGACACCACTTTTAACTGCAGTGTTGTTTGTGAATTTGGCTCATTTTCTCTTTTAGGACAAGGAGTCAGACAGTTGGTTCAGAGACCAGTGTGGATGAGAATGGTGTTTTTGAAGGAATCAAACCTGAAAGCCCATCACCTCAACAGATGTTTTCTGGTTTGACAGGTCTGCAATCTGGCCCAATAACTGCCACATCATTCCAGTCTGGCCTAGTTTTGGGGTCTTCTCTCAGTGCATCCGTTGGAAGTGGAGAGGTGTTTATTCAGATGACCCCGCAAGAAGAAGGAGCCATTCACACAGAGAATATGCAGTACCATCATCGCCATCGGCATCATCATTACCACCACAGCCACCATCGTTCCTCCCTGTTGCATGTTTCTGGTGATCGCCATGGAAATACAGAAGATGGCAATGATGACCCTGGAACTCCTGCCCCGGCACTTTCAGAGCTCAAGGCTGCAGTCACTTGGCTTCAGAAGGGGCTTCCTTTTATCTTAATATTGCTGGCTAAAGTTTGCTTTCAACATAAGCTTGGTATGGACATGTCGATGCTTCTTTTAAAATTGTATTTACTAATAACAGATTGACTAAGATGCTTATGCTTGGCATCCCAGAACAAATTCAGTGTTCACAGCAAGCAACGTGGTCAATTGAGACATCTGTTCTACTTACAGTTGTCTCCATCTGCACCCTGTTATGCCAGCTCATACACCAAAAATTTAGCTATAAGGGCAGAAGGGAGCCTGCATTAAGTCCTCAAAATATGTCTAACTCCATTTTTTTTAATAATCTACTCTCTTATGTAAGTGTTTATATTCTGTTGGTCTGGGAACTCATAATTTGTTAAATTATTTGGTACGGAAGGCTCTTATCAATATATCCTACTTCTCTGAAAATAATTGCAGTGTACGTGCATGTGTTGTCATGGTTGCATTTATCTTGTGCTACTGTTGTTAGTAAATCGTATTGCTTGGACCTTAAAAATTGCTGAGATTAGTTCCATAGCAATTTAAGACATCTGTCCTTTGGCTCTAGACTATTAATTAGGGCTTGACATCAAGGTTTATTTAAAGGAGATCCATATTTCATTGAATTTTACCTTGATTCTAAATATTGTGATGGAAGATACCTATATGATTATTTGTGTGTATCAGTTTCCAGTTGTTAATATTCCAGCATAAAAACCAAAGAGACATTTTGCCCAGAACTCTACCCTGTATGACATTGGATCAGTTCTGCTCTGGTGGCAACTTGGTGGAGACAGGGGATAATGGGTAGCACTTCTCATTTATATCACTGGATCTTTCTAGTTCTATACAAAATGTCTGATTCCTGGCTGCTTCTAACTAGCAATTAAAAAAACATAGAAATAGGATGACTGATCTATTTGCTCATAACTTTTCTTTACCCCTCTATTTAGCATTAAGATTATTTGAGCTTAAAAGTTCCAGTTTATTATCCAACAAGCTTGGGAGTCCTCTATAAATCACAGTAAAACATTAAATTGACTCGCACTGTTTCATTTGTGCTCTCTGTAATGGAACCGTGCCTTTAAGTTCTGGCTCTATTCAGATTTATTTTTCAAACCTGAGTGGATACACAAAAACACGTAGTTTTAAGGTCAGAAGGCCCTTATGTGATCCGTCAGAGGTCCTGAAAAAAGACCCCTTTTATTACTCTGAATTGTTCAGGTCATAGCAAAACTCAATTGAGTGACTATCACCTAGGAAACTTGTTCTGGCAGTGTTGATATCACCAACACATTGCAGCTATGTTTGGGAGTGTTCCCAGTCATGCTAATTACAAGTAAGCCATAACTTTCCAGTACAGGAGAAGGATCATGATCATGCTAATTAGGAGGCATAAGTGCACTTTGCCATTCTAAAGATATTGCCAAATATGACACCTGGGGCTAAGCATTGCCCAGAGTGCCCTGAATACAATGGATATGTAATTAATCCTCATGCATATGATACTTGTGCGAATGACAATGAATCAAGACATCATTTGTTAATTTAGCTGTCTTGTGACATTGATTTTTATCTTCTAACATTTTTTGGTGGGGATAATCCACTGACACCTTTCTAAATCTCTGGTGACCCTATATACAACTTTTTTTTGTTTCTTTTAATGCAGGCATTGCTGTGTGTATTGGAATGGCGAGTACCTTTGCGTATGCGAACTTAACAGTTAAACACCAAGTTTCTTTAAGAGTAAGTATTTTACTTATTACTGACTTTCTGTCTCCTTCGCTATACATTGGATATTTTTTAAATGTCCTTGCCCCCAAAAATTATTTCCTCACCCATTTTTAGTTTCACTCTTTGGCCTTTGTCATGTGCTGTTCTGCAGCTGAGGAAAGAGCACGCTGCAACCGAATATCAAGAAGAAGAGCAGAATAGCATGGGTTGACTTGCCCTCCACTCCTCTTTCAGTCCTGTAGGAAAGTGCCTTTGCTCCACTTTGGAACTTCAATACCCTTTCCTCACAATCACTTGGTTAAAATCATGGAAAGTCATAGGCACCTGTCCTGCCACTCTAAACCTTTGGGTTCCTCAGGTACATTCCTTAAGTGGGTTAGGTTTGCATAAATTCATTATAGTGAGATGTATTAGGATCCGGTGTAAACTGGAAGTGAATACACATGCCACTGTTTACTGCCAGTAAATAAGTGGATTTGAAAGATTGCGTCAGATTCAGCTGCTGTCATTTTCAAGATTTATTACCCTATTGCCATTGTATTCATTACTTGACTACAGCTAAGTTTTGTCACTTTATTTTGTCTGGGATATGGTTTCATGGGTGCTGGCTCCCTTCCAGTAGCTCACCCAAATCACCATCCTCATGTGAGCCCAGATAGTAAGTCTTGACAAGCTGTTCAGTATCAGAGAGCATTACAACTGAGCCCAGTCTGTCCTCAATCGACATCCACACATACAGTTTCCAGCAGGACCCGCTGGATAGCTATCGGGACTGGGAACCTTGCCTGATTTCTCCTCTCAGTTGAGGCTCCCTATTGCCATCCTGTCTGAGATCAACTATCTTGGCACAGACAAGGCCTGTAACTAATTACAGTTTATTATAGTTGGTGTTCTGTCCACAATTCCTGCTTCTGACATTTTGCAGAGGTGAAAAAAGTTGTATTGATGGTGTTATTTTCTGGTAATTACCCATTGATTTATCGGTTGACAATCTTGTAGTGACTCTATCATGGTGATGAATCCTTTAACATTGACATTATCACAGACCAACTACACTGAACATAATCCTTAATACCTGCCTTGACAAAAAAGAGCAAGGCACAGTAAATTTGCTTCACGTTGCATTATAAAAATAGAGATTACAGAGCAATTTACAGTGAAGTAATCTCCCCTTCGAAGTTGAGATCTCTCTTATAAATCATTCAGGTTTTTTGTCGCTTTTGAATCCCTGAGTGAGCTCACTGCCTTGTAATTCTTCTTTAGTGTATAAAATGGAGAGTGTTATTCACTGCTCTTGCCACATGTTGCACTCACTTTCCGATTGATCGAAAGAGCTGACTAATGTTGTTCAACGAATTGCTTGACAGCTGACCGCTGTTCTACATCTGGGCCCACTTTTGTTTTTAAAAATTATGTTCAGAATTGTTTTTTTTAACCAATAGATTGGATTTTCTTCCCATCCTCATGCTGTTACCTCCAGAGCCCCCAAGGATGTATCCTTGGCCCCCTCCTCCTCTTCTACTTACTGCCTCTTTGTGACATCATCTGCAGACATGGCTTCAGTTTCTACATGTACGCTAACAACATCTAGCTCTACCTCGCCACCACCTCTCTCGACCCCTCCACTGTCTCTGTGCTGTTAGACTGCTTATCCAACACACGGGGGTAAATTTTAACCCGCAAGAATGGGTGGGTTGGGGGCGGGTGGGCAGTCGAAATTCTCTGATTTTGGAACGGGACCGCATCCCGGCTCCAACGTGCCGATTTCCGGGTTTAACCCAGACGCAATTGGGTGCGTGCACCCTTCTGAAAACCGGAAGTCCTGCTGGCACTTAAAGCCGGTGGGACGATATTTAAAGAGCCAGTTGAGCTATTTAAAGTCCTTAAAGCTGTATAGTGCTTGAGTATTGACCGACACAAGCCATTTTAGCTACTTATGAACAAGTCTCCTGTGGGCTCTGAAACATGTCATGGAAACGGAGGCGAGTTGCATCCAGCCCTCATTTGGACTTTTAAACCAGTGATTGATACATGTGAAGAAAAGGTGAGTTTTTGCAGAAGGGCAGTCGGTTCTCTTAGACTAACCTTTGGCTGGGAGTTCTTTGTGTTTAGACTGAGATTTCTTTGTTCACACTCGGAATTCTCGTGTTCATTTACCTACATTTTGGACCCCCTCAAACTGTCAACATCAGGATGGGGGGGCGCAATGGATTTATTCCGCAGTACATCTGAGGAGGAGGCACATCACCACCCATGCCAGGCATGGCGGCAGTTCTGGGAGTTGCAGCTCCACAAGACTGAGGTGCACCACAAGGACTTGCAGAAGAGCAGAGAGGGGAACAACGGAGGGGCCAATGTCGCAGGAGGCACTATCCTCATGAGAGGGTCTGCAGACACAGGCTGAGCTTCCTGGGCCTTTTTGAGGAGCAGTGCCTATGCAGGCTCAGATTGAGTCGCGAGGTGATCACAGACATCTGCGTGATCTTTCATGCAGAGCTGCTCCTGGCTGGGCCTGGTGGACATGCATTGCCCGTCGCAGTTGAAGTCACCATTGCCCTCAATTTCTTCACCTCCAGTGTGCCACCGGTGACATCACCAGGATCTCTCAGTCATCTGCACATAAGTGTATACGACAGGTGACGGATGGCTTGTTTGCCAGGGTATCCGACTACTCAACTTCCCCATCGACGGCATCAGCCAGACTGAGAAGGCAGTCGGTTTCCACTCTCTGCCTGGCTTCCCACGGGGTGCAGGGCACAATTGATTGCACAGACGTAGCAATCTGAGGACCTCCACATGAAACAGGACTGTTCATCAGCCAAAAGGGATATCGCTCCATCAATGCGCAGCTAGTTTGTGACCACCGGAAGAGGTTTCTGCAGGTGTGTGCCAAATTCCCTGGCAGTTGCCATGATTCCTTCATTTAGCATGAGTCCAACATCCCAGCCCTCTTCCACGCACAAGACAGACATATGCGCTCCTTGGAGACAAGGGATACTCCCTGCAGACATGGCTCATGACACTTCTGAGAAACGCCACCAGTGAGGCACAGTTGGGTACAATGACAGTCACATCACCACCAGATCTGTCACTCATATCTGATAGATTCTCCATAAGGAGATCTGTAAAGTGAAGATTGCAAAGTACTCAGACCATCTGGAACAATCACCGCCCCGCCCCCCCCCCCCCCCCCACTTGCACAAAGCAGTCCTTCGACCACATATACACCCATTGTAAACGTGCTCAGTGGGTGGCTTGAAGTTTTGCCGTTTGTGATGAAGCATGTGCAGGGGTGCTTTCACAAAAGGGACTCAAGAATGGACAAGAGGTGGCAGTGGTGGTGACAAGTATGACATTTAATGTGAATGTAACAAAAAACAAATATAAATGAAAAGCATGATATTTAGTCAGACACCCTTGTGCAGACCCTTGGTGATCACAAAACCTTCGCTTTCCTCTTCCATTGTCAGGGCCTGAATGGACTCATTTGTGAGCCATGCTTGAAGCTCAATGGAGGCTGCCATTCTCTCCATCGCAGACATTCTCACACTTACCTGCGCCACCATTCCACTAATGCCGGAGGTGGACTCCTACGTCTGCTCCGCTATTGTGGAGCGTGTGCGTGGCACGTCTTCAAGTACCTTGCAAAGATGCATCCATACCTCTAACATTCTCCTTCTCAACATCTACATCTGCATCTGCATCTAGCTGAGCAGAGCTTGGAGAGGAGTTCCCCCCACCCCGCAAATGCGAACTCTCCACGGTTGCCCTACCACAGTTTCTGTTCGTGCTCACTTTTGTGTGGTGAATCACCAGGTGACAACCCAGCTGACTATATAATAGGACCCACCGAGGTGTGTGTATCTGCGCTGGTGCATGGCTCGATATGATGTGATGGTGCGCCCTCAGAGGCATGGAGCTCCTCTGAGGAATCGCCCTCATCTAGATCATCTGCTGCTTCAGCAATCCTTGAAGGTCCTGGAAGAGACCATACAGCAATATTAAGAATCATCGCAGAAGTTATGTTGCAGTTAGCATACTGAGGTTTGCAACAGATCAATCATTGATAACATCAATCCATGTTGTGTGTAAGGGATGTTAAAGTTCTGTCACCGGACGTTTGCGGGGTGCCAGTCTTGGCATCCCCGATGGCCAGGCACTCCACCGTTCGGCTGATTTCCAAGGCTACCTCCTCTGCCTCTGTCAGGGCCACAATTTGTGGTGGCCCCCCCTCCAGGCCTCGACCTCTCCCTTGCATTTTGCGCTCTCTTCTACAAGGGGAGAAAGAACAGACGTGTGAGTGAGTGAGGGTGATGGGGTCACCTGATGGAAGCATTGCTGAGAGTGAGGCTACCAGTGAAAAAGATGCATCAGAGGGTGAGTATCAGACAGAATCATGACATTGCATCAGATTGGGCTGAGTGGGAGTGATGAGCTCACAAATGGGGAGGTGAGGAAGTGCACATAAAGTGAAGGTAAGTTGATACTGAGCCTTAAGTGGGTGTGAGGAGTGATGTGATCGAGTAGGCTTGGCAGCACAGAATGAGAGGGGGATGATGTGCACCACAGAATGTAGGTGAATTTCCTGACCTGGTTAAGTCATTGAAGCTCTTCCTGCATTGCACCCACAACTTCGAGACGCTGCTCCTGCTGCTCACTACCTCTGCTACCTCGAACCAGGCCTTCTTGGTGGCGGAGGCAGGGCGCTTCCTCCTGTCAATCGGGTATATATGTCCCTCCTGCTCCTCACACCGGCTAGAAGCAACTTCAGTGAAGGGTCACTAAACTGGGGTGCTGGTCTCATCCTTTGTTGCTCCATTTGGCTGGCCGCTGTCTCAGGCTGAATCAGACTGTTCGCAACGTCAGTGTCCTGTTTAACCCTGAGCTGAGCTTCTGACCCCATATCTTCTCCATTACAGAGACCACATACTCCCACCTCCGTAACCTCGTCGCATTCAATCCTACCTCAGCTCATCTACTGCTGAAACCCCCAATGGTACCTTTGCCACCTCCACATTTGATTATTTCAATGCTCTCCTGGCCACACTCCTATCCTCTGCCCTCTAAACTTTGGTTTATCCAGTACTCTGCTGCCTGGATCTGAATCCTGCACCAAGTCCTGCTCACCCATCACCTCTGTCCTCCAAGAAGAAGCCAATGTAGGCTGAATCAGACTGTTCGCCTACATTGGCTTCTGGTTCCTCTAATTTAAAATTCTCATTTTGTGTTTAAATCCCTTCATAGCCTTGCCCCTCCCTATTTCAGTAACCTCTTCCAGCCCTATAACTCCTACCCCCCCCACAAACTCATCATTCCTCTGACTCGGGCCTCTTATGCGTCCCCCTCTTCCTTCACTCCACCATTGGCGGCCGTGCCTTCAGCCACCTAGGCCCCACACTGAAATTCCCTCCCTAAACCTCTCTGCTTCTCCACTCCCTCTCCACCTTTAAGACCATCCTTGAAACCCACATCTTTGACCAACCCCTACTAATATTTCCTTCTTTGATTAAGCATCCATTTTTTGATTACGCCTCTGTGAGGTGCCTTGGGTCTTTTTTCTATGTTAAATGTGCTATATAAATGCAAGTTGTTGTTGTCGATCTCCCATGGTGCTGCTTGTGATAGGTTAGAAGTTACACTATTTTATATGGACAGGAACTTTACATTCTGCAGATCACAATGTATTATTCTGCTGCTAAATTGCAGCAGTATGTAAGTTTGCGGTTGTTTAAGGCCTCAAGATACAATTGCCGTAGAGGTATAGGACAAGCTTGGTGGACCAGCTGGTCCAATTCTGTCCTTTGTTTACATATGCTGTGCCTTCCTCAGGTCAATTTAAGGTTGGACTGGCATTCTTGTTCTAACACTTTTTTTAAGTGTGTGACAAAACTTTACATTTGCATCACCTGAAGTGTGACAGATGCATTTCAAACTTTTGTACATAGAATAGTGGATCTTCCATGCCATTGCTCACAGTAAGTCACAGAATACATATCTTACCTGTCTGTACATCTTTGTGTTGCTCATTGTGTCTCACTTATTTTTCTCTCTGCTCTTTTGCTTCTGGCTTTTTTTGTTGGTTCTATCTTTGTTGTGTGCTTCTTTTGCATTCTGTGTCTCTTATTGTTTGACTTGTCTCTTTTTATTTTGTCGGTGGGAGATATGGGAGCTGGTAGGTGGGAGGAACAAACAATGGCTGGGAGATGGATCCAGCCAGAACTACAATCAAGTTGCAGACCAATGGTGCAGAGGAATTTGCACAGGGTGGCAACAGAAAGCAATGTGAAGGAGGTGGTGCTCTAACTGCTTTGCCCCATATCTGCTACCCCAATCCTACTCCTCATTTCATGCTTTCCCTTCGCCCCACCCACCCCCATCTTGCCTTCTGCACCCCATTGCCTCCTCTCTACATCCCCTCAATCTGTTCTGCCTGCTTCACCTGTTCGCTCTTTCCCTCCTGCTTGCCTCATTCTCCTCTTTTCGTTGTTGCATCCCTCTCCCTCTTGCTTTCCCTTTCCTTCCCCATCATCTTCTCCCCCCTCCCCTCTATTTCAACATTTATACAACACATTTATCTCGCATTGTTAACGTAGAAAACTTCCCACAGTGCTTTACAGAAGGGGGAGTAAAAAAAATAAAGTAGATAAAGGAACAGATACCAAGCCATCGTGGGAATGTTAGGAGAGGTGACTAGAACCTTGGCCAAAAATATGGATTTGAGAAGATTTTTAAAGGTGAGAGAGTGGTGAAGGGGTTTAGGGAGGGAGTTAAATGATAGTAGTCAAGACAGTTGAAGGCTTAGCCGCCAATGATGGAGTGAAGAGAGGGCGGTTTGTACAGAAAGCTAGAATCAGACAAGACCATGGAGGGATTTGAAGATGAGGACAAGGATTTTAAATTCAGTGTGCTAGGCAGCAGGGAACCAGTGTAGATTAGCAGGGATAGGAGTTGGACTTAGTGCAAGGCAGGATACAGGTGGCTGAGTTTTGGATAAGTTGGAGTTTATAGATGATGGAGCATGGAAGGCCAGCAAGGAGTACATTTGAAAAATCGAGTCCAGAGGTGACAAAAGCATGGATGAAGTTTCAGGAACAATGGGGCTGAGTTGGGGGTGGACCATGAGTGATGTTGTGGAGTGGGAAATAATTGGTGATGGATAAGATGTGGAGTTTGTACAATTGACAAATATAAGCACAATGAGCGTTTAAAAGCTGAACCAGTTTCCATCTGACCAGTAGGAAGCAGATAGTCCCGTGGTCAGTGGGAAGTGGAGCAGCAGAGGCTGAAGCTGAGGTGAGGACATGCAGGGAGATGCTGAACAGTGGGGTACTTTTTTTTTCTTTTAGAAGTTTTCTGCAGGTAGGTTGAAAAATAATAAATGGATCTGAGACATGGAGTTTGAAGGAGCAGCAGTACTAGCGTCAGGAGGACTGAAAGCGAAGTATAATAGTAAGCATACATACCTTGGGGCTTAAAACTAACTCGCATTGGTGATGGAAGTTGTGTAACCTGACCTTCACATAAGCCAAGGAAGTGCACACCATATAGTTATAGTCAACCAACTGTGGCACTGCATATGCTAAGTCAGATAATGTGGTCTTTCTTTCCTATCTTTGCTGCTTTTGTGTTGCTGTTTCTCTCTTCTCACCCAATTTTCCTATTCATTGAAGTCAAATTTGAACACACTTGAGTTAATTAGTTGTCTTTAAAATTCAACTGGTGTTATTTTTATAAAATTGAACAGTAGCAGGAAGAAAACACTCTCGTACTCTGACCTGCACTCTCTCATACCCACTAGCCTCCTCTCTGTGACTCCAATTTTTTCCCCTCTCTCTCTCTCCTCTCAGTTTAGTACATGTTTTGAAATTTATAGAACACAAGACAAAAGCTACAGTAGATGTGTAATTGGCTCACTCATTGTTTCTTACCTTCTCTCACATAGCCTCCGTTTAAAAAGAACACTTATAATACATTGTACATCAATGAAGTGAAATTTGTTTTCTAGCTTTGCTTCAAATAACTTTGAAAAATAACTGAGCAGAAACTGCTAAAATCTGATGAAAAATGTTCCATCAATACAGCTGACTGAACAGTAATGATGCATCCTGGGAAATTAAGTAGACTGAACATGCTCATATTGCAGAATCCAAATTCAGCTCAGTGTTACAGTTCTGGGGAAGAATATCAAGACCAAGCCCAGGTGTTTGGGAAAGGTTGAGGCTTTCAGGCTAAAATTTTAATGAATGCATTTAAAGGCAGAAAAGACAACCCAGTAATGACTATAATACATATTATGAAATATGTAATGTTTTTATTTTTGTTTAAGGCATTATTTTGAATATTAGACATTTCAGTTACTGAGGAAAATAAGGTGGATGAAAAAAATTCAGAAAGCATTTTGAGCAATTTGTGGGAACTTGGTGGCCAGATTACACAATTACAAGCTGATAGATTTTCCTATGTAAACTTCTTATAAATGTGGAAATGGGAATTTAAAATGGTAAATAGTTGACACAAAAAGTGTGACAAAAATATGACAATAGGAAGTTGGGTTTTGTAGAGAGAAAGTGTGCACAGATGTGAGATTTTTAATGGGCCACAAATTACTCCCCCGAGTATGCCGTATTGCAACGGCGCCCTTTCCGACTGCCGGCGAATAAATGGAGCAAGTTCGCGAATGTGCACATGCGCAGTAAAACCCCGAAATCGCGAACTTGCTCCCTGATTCGCCGGCGGTTTGACAGTTATGAATTAAAGGGCCAGCTACGCTACAAACACAATCAGAAAACATTCGTAAACTTACCCATCTGTCCAGCTGGAACGAAGATACTCGCTGGAAAATACCAGCCCTACACTACTTTTTGAAAGCACGGTTACTGTTGATGACTGCGAAACAACAAAAAATTAAATTTTGAAAATGTAGAATGTCAAATTACTCTTGATATTTTTTGATCATTAAAAAAAGTTTTTAACTTTTTTTTACTTTTAACTTCTGTAAGTTTCAGTAAATTAAATCATTTCCTTGACTTTTTATAATAAGGTATGTTAAAATTTTATTTACACTAACATAGAGAATGTCACTTTAAATGAATAAGTTTTACTCGCCTGCTTGTGGGCAGGGCTTCCATTCTCACAGCCATTTGCCATGCGCATCAGCCCACGCTGTTGAGAGGCTGAGCTGATCTCATGATTTCTTTCCAGCGTTTCAATTCAAGCAATTCTACGTCACAGATACGAAGTAAGTTTAATTCGTTCATTTTATTCGTAGGGGCTATTGCAAGCATTGCCACCCCGAAGTGAGCAATTTCCAGCCCAATAACATATGTAGATACATTATAGGTTGTCATTACCTTTTATATATTGTTTGTCACTGTATCTATTTCACTCGTAATTTATCAGTATACATATTGTATTGGGAATGATGGATCTTTCATGAAGTCGACATCATGGCTCACTGCTGTATGTACAATATCAATTTCTTCGAAGTCAACTACATAACAGCCAGCAGAGCCTCTTTTAGTTTTTTGTAGCTTTTAACGTTCTTGTTGCTTGATTTTTCGACAGGAGAAAAGATCAGTACTTGTAGCCCTGTGGATACTGGTGTTCCTCACTGGGAACACACTGTTTTTGTATTACACTTTCAGTGCCCAGCAGCTCTATAAGAGGTAAGACATTTGAATATAGTATATTGTGTATTTTAAAATAGTATTTTAAAGGACATTGATAGTAACAAAAATATTGGAGTTGAGCTGAACGTTAATGCTATGTTAGTTTTTTGAATTCTGCATCATGACAAACTGGAGCAGGAGTATTGATCCTTGTTCGACCACTGTTTATCCATCCCTCAGTCTGTGAATATATGCCATCACACTGGGCAGTTATATGCTTTTTTTTTCTATTTACAGTGTATTTCTTAATCCTTTCTCCTGCATTATCTGCTATCTCTTCCATAAGACCATAAGAGATAGGAGCAGGAGTAGGTCATTCAGCCCCTCGAGCCTGCTCCGCCATTCAATAAGATCATGGCTGATCTGATTTTTACCTCAACTCCACTTTCCCGCCTTTTCCACATATCCTTTGACTCCCTTGCTGATCAAAAATTTGTCTAACTCAGCCTTGAATGTATTCAATGACTCAGCCTCCACAGCTTTTTGGGGTAAAGAATTCCAAAGATTCACGACCCTCTGGGAGAAGAAATTCCTCCTCATTTCCGCCTTAAATGGGCGACCCCTTATTCTGAGACTATGCCCCCTAGTTTTAGATTCCCCCATGAAGGGTAACATCCTCTCAGCATCTACCCTATCGAGTCCCCTCAGAATTTTGTATGTTTCAATAAGATCTCCTCTTATTCTTCTAAACTCCAATGAGTATAGACCAACCTGTTCAATCTTTCCTCATAAGACAACCCTTCCATACCGGGAATCAACCTAGTGAACCTTCTCTGAACTGCCTCCAATGCAACTATGTCCTTCCTTAAATAAGGGCACCAGAACTGTACACAGCACTCCAGGTGTGGTCTCACCAGCACCCTGTACAGTTGTAGCATGACTTCCCCGCTTTTATACTCCATCCCCCTAGAAATAAAGGCCAATATTCCGTTTGCCTTCCGGATTACCTGCTGCACCTGTATGTTGACTTTTTGTGTTTCATGTATGAGGACACCCAGATCCCTCTGTACCGCAGCATTTTGTAGTATTTCTCCATTCGAATAATATTTTGCTTTTTTATTTTTCCTCCCAAAGTGGATGACTTCACATTTTCCCACATTATATTCCATCTGCCAAAATTTTTGCCCATTCGTTTAACCTGTCAATATCCCTTTGCAGACACTTTGTGTCCTCATCGCAACTTGCTTTTCCACCTATCTTTGTATCATCAGCAAATTTGACCACAAGACACTCGGTTCCTTCATCCAAGTCACTGATATATATTGTAAATAGTTGAGGCCCCAGCACTGATCCCTGCGGCACCCCACTATTTACAGATTGCCATTTTGAAAATGACCCTTTTATCCCGACTCTTTTGTTTTCTGTTAGTTAGCCAATCCTCTATTCATGCCAGTATATTACCCCCAACACCATGAGCTCTTGTGCAGTAATCTTTTGTGTGGCACCTTATTGAATGCCTTTTGGAAATCCAAATATACTGCATCCATTGGTTCCCCTGCCCGTTACTTCCTCAAAGAACTCTAATAAATTTGTCAGACACGATTTCCCCTTCATAAAACCATGTTGACTCTCCTTGACTGTATTATGAGTCTCCAAATGTCCTGCTACTACTTCCTTAATAATGGGTCCAGTCTTTACTTCACACCAACCTAAAATTATAGTGCAAGTCTGGAATCAGGACCCAACCCATCTCTGGTGTGAAGTAGAGTGAGACTCCCTGGAGGAGGAACTCTCACTCCTTTTGCTCCAATGGGACCCAGATTTACACGACAACGTCGTAACATCAATGTGAAGCAAAACCAGTTGTAGTGTAAGTGCAAACTTAGAGCCCTAAGTGAAATGTAGTTAAGCATTCTCAACTGAGGTGAGACCACGGGAAAAAAAAAATTCTGGCACTAATTTGGCATTTACATTCTGAGGATGGATTGTATGGGAATTGGGGATATACTGGTATTCTTGGGCATGCTCTTTTGATGTTTATGTTATTTAAAAAAAATTGTTGGAACTTTCTATGGGTAACTGAGCTCCGGATTCCCCTTGGTATATCTGACCAGGAAGTGCTTGATGCTGACACCATGTGCAAATGTTTGATTCCCTATTGTGTATGTACTTTGCCTTAATAAGAATAATGACAAAACCACTAAAAATACTTTAGAATGTGTTTAGGAAAAAAAGGAATACATGAACCCTGCCCCACTTTATCTGTTATACTAATGGGCAGGTATTGTTTACAACACGATCTTTTGGTACTTCCTATTTTTGAATTATATTTTCATGCAAGTATTTTGATTCTTTATTTTATTCCTGCATGGTCTGCAAGATACCAATTTTTTTTTTACATTGGTTTCTTTATAGGTTTCATTTGTACATTCAGATTTTTGAACATTAGTTGAGGCATCTGTTGTGTTAATGTGAATCTCTCATGCAATGTGAGTATTTGATTTTGATTTTGTTTCCATTATTTGATTCTAAACTGAAATCTTTTTGTTAATTTTTCTGTTGCTTTATGTAATAGCTAAACACAAGCCCAATTTACACTAAGATTTTGAATGTCTCAATATTTCATTAAAGCTAACATTTCTCATGTCCAACTAACTTGGTGAATAGGCTTCTTTGAGTACTGCATTTGTTTTGTAGTTTTGATCCAGCGCCAGTGACAAAAAAGATTTTCTTAAATGCAGGACTGTCCAACCTGAAGCTTGGCAACCTGGCCCTCAAAACCCAGATAACTCAGTCCTATTTGCCCTTATTTCTTATTTGCTGGTTCGTTCTGTTTGCGAGCCTGAAGGTTTGGAAAGGGCTATCTTCAGTGCTATTGCCTAATTGAAAAATAAATCTTAAATCAGAACACCAAACTTCTGATGGTATCAGCAACAATAACTTGCATTTTATAGCCCATTTAACAAAAAAAGTCCCATGGCATTTCACACATAAAAACAGACATGCAAATGGACAGAGAGCGAGATCAGGAAGGTTGACCAAAAGCTTGGTAGAAAAGATGGGTTTTGAGAAGGCTTTTAAAGGAGGAAAGAAGAGTAGAGGTGGAGTAGTTCCAGAGAGTGGGGTTATGCCAGATGAAGGCTCTGCACCTAAGGCCGTGTGAAGGGATGGTGGGATGCGCAAAGGGCCAGAGGCAGAGGACTGAATGCTGTTTATGGGTGTGGGGGCGCGGCGGGGAAGAATTTAAGGCTGGAGGAGATTGCAGAATTAGAGTGCAGCAAGTTCATGAGCACTTCGAAGATGAGCACAAGTATTTTAAATATCATGTGTTGAGGGACAGGGAGCCAGTGTATGCCTGTGAGAAGGGGGTAATTGGCAAATGGGACTTACCACAGGACAGGAAAAGCGCAGCTGCGTTTTACACAAGCTGAAGTTTGTATAGGAAGGCCAGGAAGGAGAGCATTGAAATTATCAAGTCTAGAGGTGACAGAACATGGCAAAGGATTTCAGTCCCAGAGGGTTTTATGTCGGGGAAGAGGTAGACAATGTTGTACAGGTGGAAGTTGTGATGGATAGAATGAGCAGGGGGGGAGGGGGCGGTTCAAAGTTCCGATCAGGGTCAAATGGATGATCGGGTTTGCACATTCTTCTTCAATCTGAGTAAGTGGCCAGGGAGGGAAATGGAGCAGTGGTAAGGGAGGACAGTTTATGGTGGAGGGGGGGCAAAGACAATGGCTTAGCTCTTTCCAATGTGAAGTTGGAAGAAGCAGTGGCTCATCCCCAACTTGATGTCAGACAGGCAGTCTGGCAGCACGGAAGTGGCTATGGGGTTGAGCTGCTGGAGAAGCGGAGTTGGAATGTCAGCAGTATACATGTGGAAGCTGACACTATTTCTGCCAAGAGGCAGCATTTAGATGAGGAAGAAGAGGACGCCAAGGATAGAACTTCGGGGGATTTCAAAGGTGACAGTACATGGGTAAGAAGAGAAGCCATTGCTGGAGTTGCACAGGCTGTATTTGGATGCAAAGGAATGGAATGCAAGAGGACTGTCATGAAGCATGATGGTGGGGGAGATATGATGAGGAAGGATCAAATGCTTTAGAGAGAACAAGGAGGGATAACCCGTTGTAGTCACGGAGTATGTCATTTGTTATTTTGATCAGGGCCATCTTGGTGCTGTGTGCAGAGCAGAACCAGATTGGAGGGATTCAGCCATATAATTTTGAGAGAGATGGGCATGGAACACATTTGAGAACCTTGGCGAGGGAAGGAGGTTTGGAATAGGCAACAGTTGGAGAGGACGGGTCAAGAGTTTTTTTTGAGGGGGGTGATGATCGCGGTTTAAAAAGGGAGAGGGACGTGCCTAAGGAAAATTTACCATTTATAGCGTATGCTAGAAGGGGAGCCAGATGGGGAAGTTGAGATGCCAGAAATTGATTCAGGAAGGGATCAAGGGGGCAGGAGGTGGGTCTCATGGAGGAAATTAGCCAAGGAGAGGAGATTTGGGAGAAGCTGAAGAGTGACCTGAGATCAGGGCTAGAATGGGTGAGTGACTGTGGGGAGATTGGAAGACGGAAGAGAGGAATGGGAGTTAGCAGCAAAGGTAGCTGTACAGATCTATCAGCTCTTCACATTTGGCATTAAAAGTGAGGGTGGAAAGGACATGGAAAAAGCCGTTGGCAGTGGAGAAAAGGAGCCTTGATTTGTCCTTGACATCCAGGATAACCCAAAAGCTTGAAATGAATGTAAATTCAGAAGAACATGGCCTCAAACTTCATATGTGGCCCTCGTGGTACAATGGTACACACCACTGTGGCCCATGAAGACTAAAGCTTGTACACCACTGCCATAATGGTTAATTTTAAATATAGAAATTCGGCACTTTTTACTGTGTGCAAGCTATGCTTCGTTGAACAACTTGTTTCTCTGACTCTGCACAAAATAATAATTCATTGATCCTCCATAAAATATTGCATTCTAATTGTTGGAAAGGTGCAAATTCAAAATGTTATTGAGAATCTCAGAATGATCCAGGATTCTCTCATCTGATGGGATGCATCACATGCAGCTGACTAAATAGCTGGCAACTATACCTATCAGGAGGATTTCCCCACTTAAACTTTTTCCACAAAAAAGAAGATGGAAGAAGTCCTTTAAATTGCAAGTACTCTCCATTGCACCTCCATTGTCCTTTATATGTTCGTTATTCTATTGTAAAATATTGTATCACCAGTACATCGATCTGTTTGCATACCTAATACATGGTGTAGGTTTACTTGCTGCTTTGCCTTTATGCTGCTACATTACCCAGATGATTAGGTTTAATGGTATTTGCAGTACATAATTCAAATATTTTACTTATACTCTTGTGCTTTTTTCTCCCCAGTTTGATATTCCTGAAGACTAGTGTGGAAAGCATGGATTTCTTTGATTTGCTTTGGATTGCAGGAATTACAGACTTTGTGCTAAAATACATCACAATTGGTTTCAAGTGTTTGATCCTCATTCTGCCCAGAATCATCTTAGCTTTCAAGTCAAGGGTATGTTGGTCCAGCTTTCCTAGATTTGATTCTATGCTACAGATTATTCTTTTAACAGTGACACTTTAATTAATTTTAAACTGATTAATTTTAGCACATTTATAATACCATTATAAATGCTATAATTTTCCAGAGAGTGGATTCAAAGGGATGGTGTGTATTATGTTAACTGAACAGAAGAGAATTTCCTGTGGTGATGTTACTGCTTAGCAACAGGGAATGACTGCTGCTAATGTAGTTTATGGCGACTATCTGACTTTAGGTGCTCTTTATAGGCAGAAAGCCTCGGTACAAAACCAAGTCAAAATCACTGAGCCCGAGTTTGATGCACCTGATTTGTAGGATCACTCAAAGGATAATGAAATGCACTATTGGCCTGTCTGCTGCTGATACAATATGATAAGACATAATTTTTTATGCCATTGTATGGCTTGGCATTTACTTTACTATATGTATAGTTTAGCTATTCAGAGAAAAACTATAGCTTGTGATTAAAAACTATAGTTTGTAGAATGCATTATGCTACAGTGAGGATGTTTTTGTATTAAAGAGGATGCCACAAACAATGCTTATTTTATTGAAGATAATACGTATTTGAGTGTTCTTGTGAGTGTCTACTGTTCCTGAGATTTCTCATATTGTTAAACGATGCATCAAAATTGCTGTGGGGATTGAACATTTTGTGGCGTTGGTTGTGTTGTTTAGGTGGCTGTTGTGCTCTCATTAGACTATTGTTGGGATTGATGTAGGTGGAAGTCCCAACATTCCTGCACGCCCCTCTCTTTGCCTGGGCTCTAGACAGGTGCCGCATGCCTAAAGTGCACTGTGCCTGTCTAGGCCTCTGAGCACCAAAATTTGGTGGGCTTGGTTATTTGCATGGCCCCATCATATCACTTGGTGCAGGCCTGCAGTCTGGCAGGGCCTTGCACTGGGAAACAGCAGTGGAAACACAGATGCAGCGTCAGGCCTGAGATACAGGACTGTCTGCTGGTCTTAGGGCCTTCTGGCTGCTGTTGGAGAACAGGCTGTTGAGGCCTACAGATCCATGGGGAGTCTGCAAATGAAGGTAGAACTTTTCTTCTCAGGCTTCTCTTGCTCTGCTGCCTGACCCCCACAGGCTCTCTGATCTGCGGAGGTCCCAGGCAGATGCCAGCTTCTTCAGCATTCCTCAAAATGGGCACCCTTCCATTAGTTCAAGAGGAAATTGAAGTGGGAGGAGCAGGAAAGACCACCTCATTTCCATGGCTATCCTTCTCTTCCTCCATTGTAGGTGCAGGCCCAGGTCTGCCTTTCTGGCGAAGCCCTGGAAATCCTCAGATAACATTAAGAGGGCGGTGACCTGATGCAATGGGTCTCTGCCCTCTTCTTCTTTGCAGTACCTGTGAACTGTGTGTTCCCCAGATGCTATGAAGAGGAATATCAATGCCAGATTCTCTTGTTCTGTACTCAGCTATTTCAAGGCTAGCATCCAGAAAGTTTTACGTGAGTTACATTACATTTTGGGTCCTTGTAAGACTCTTGCACAGTCTTGCTTTCTCTCCCTTTAATGATTATCAAAGAAATTAGAGACCTTACAGCAAGTTCTTTACTGCCATTACTCAGTCACTGATCCCCTCTTTTGCACTGGTTTCATCTATCTGTCAGTGCTTTTATGTTTTTATTCCCTGAACTTGGATGGGATATTTTGAGTGCAGAGGATGAATGTGGACAGAATAGTGCTTGGAATTTGTAACGGTCAGTTTGCAGTTAATGTGTCGTCGTACTCTGTGCAGCTCTCCTGCAATGAGTGACGATATTGTGATTTTTGGTGCTTGTGTTTAATGTCCTCTTAATCAGTAGATCTCCCGTGGTGCTACTCACAGATTGTAAAAGGCCCTTTAATATTATTACTATGACTGACTTATTTTTTATATTTTGATAGTCTATAAACATAATTTTACTTTCTGAAAATGTAATGAATGATAACCTCTCATTCCATAAATTTGATAGGTGAAAGCAGGGGAGGTTGAATGTTTATAAATGCCTAAAGAGACTATTTGAAAACATATTTTTGTTTGCCTGATATCCTTGACTGTTTGTTCCATGACTTTCACCCAACCAAGGTCTCTGAAGCAGTGCCAAATTTGCTTGGGAGAATGTCTACAACAAGGCATTGAAAGTGGAGTTACATTTGGGAAGCAGCAAGCCCAGCACTGAGGCAAAGTAGCTGTAGACCTGGTATTGACAACCAGCATTAAGGCCCATGAGCGTGAGTTCCATCGTATTGGCGCGAGAGCAAGAGGTCTGACACTGAGATCTGTGAGTGGGAGGCTTGGGAGAAGAGCAGAGAACTGAGAACAGGGAGAATGGTTACAGCTACTGAGAACGGCAGCCAGAGGAATTGGCGGGAATATTTTGGGGGGAGAGCGGGGGGGAAGAGAACAGGAAAGGACTGAGCGCATTATGATCGTGTCTGCTCAAGGTGGCACCAAGGGCCAATGACGTCCTGCACATGCACAGAGACCCCAAAAGAGTCATTAAGGAGCACTGACATGGAAGAAACAAAAATCGGCTTTGAAAGGAACAGGTGTAAAAAAAAATTCACAGCTCCGGGAATGGAGCAGTACACAAAGTCTAAGCACTTGAGCAAGGGAAGGCCTGTGTGAGGGAAAAGTTGTTTTAGCTATTGGAAATAGACGATGATAAATTTTTGGATACATTTTGAGATATGTTTGCCCCAAGATTGTTGATTGTTTTAATGTGTTTATTATTATTAGTTATACAAATTTGATTTTTAGGAGTATATAGGGGAAGCAACATGCCAGCTGGCACACATGCAACAATCATACAAACAAGTCCCTAAAAAGCTTTTGGTTTTTGCAGTGTTACAAACAGGTTGAAGGCTAACTATGTGGTGTTCAGGTTTTAACATATCACAGTACTTGCAAGATAAATCTCAGATGGATTAAGCAATGTCAATTTATTGATCTACATCAACCTGTACACAGTACATGTGATCACTGTAAATGAATGCAACAGCTTTTCATTACTTAAATAAATCAGTTTATCTTAAATGTGAAAAGGAATGAGTCCTGGATGGATTCCATGGTTTTGTTAACCTTTTCTGTATTAAACAGATTAAAGTACAAGGAGAAAGCATCAGATAGATGAACAATTTAACCACTGCTGAAGATAAATTGTGCTCCTTTCACAGTTCGTGCCCTTGTCTGATTGTCTGAATGACTGTTCAAATTGCAATAAATCTCTCTCAGATGTCACCCTTAAATTTAGGTCACTTGACACCCCCTCCCCTACCCTGACCCCCCACTCCTGTTTTCCCAGCATTTACTGAAACCACATTAGAAAAGTATGTGGTTTCTGCACTTCAGTCTATGAGGTATGATGTCATTATTTGGATTGAAGGACCTTTCATGTCTCATTAGCACAAGCTGCTGTTCGGACATAACTTTGTTACCCTTCTGTTCCTGTTGCTTCTGTATGCTCTTGCTTTGTTTACCTTCAAAGATTTTGTGACATAATTATACAAATTCATGTCATTCTAAATAGACAGTTATGTTTTATATCAGTTACTATATGAGTGTCTGCTTGTCCTCCTTTCTATAAAAGCTAAATGTTTAGAGGTGGAACATAAGGCAAAACTGAGAGATTGCCTCTTTGTTTAGGGCCATGTTCAGGGCACGTACAGCACACACTCATTTTCTTCACTGCTTCTCTGCCAACCCTACCTATTAAACATACGAACATACGAATTAAGAGCAGGAGTAGGCCATTCAGCCCCTCAAACCTGCTCTGCCATTTGATAAGATCATGACTGATCTGATTGTGACCTCAATCCTACTTTCCCATCTATCTACTATAACCTTTGACTCCCTTGTTAATCAGGAAATATTCAATGATCCTGCCTCCACCACTCTCTGGGGAAGGGAGTCCCACAGACTCGCAACCCTCTGAGAGAAAAAATTTCTTCTCATCTCAGACTTAAATGGGAGACCCCTTATTTTTAAACTGTGGCCCCTAGTTCTAGTCTCTCCCACAATGGGAAACATCTCCTCAGCATCTACCCCGACTAGTCCCCTCAGGATCTTATATGTTTCAATAAGATCACCTCTCATTCTTCTAAACTCCAGTGTATACAGGCCCAACTTGTCCAACCTTTCCTTATAAGTTAACCCCCTCATCCCAGGAATTAGTCGAGTTAACCTTCTTTGAACCTCCTCCAAAGCAATTATGTCCTTTCTTAAATAAGGAGACCAAAACTGCACACAGTAAACATAACAGATGTAGTCACATCTGTTGATCAAGTTGAAGGAAGTTCTTGGAAAGAAGTGTACAGGTTCTAAGAGGGCAGATAAATGTGATGGGGATTATCGAGGGGATGTGGATAGTGCTAGACTCAAGAGATGAGTCATTGTAGATCAATGAAGTGAGCAGACTACATATTGGATGAGCTAGGGCTAAACAAATTACTGGACTCGTGGCGTCCTCCAATGAAGGCTGTTTCCCACTTTCTGCTGATTTTGTTCTTTGGCATCTTTATGCCTGGATAGTTTTTGATTCCTTGCTGATCAGGAGAGCGGGTCCAAGAAGCATCAACTTCCATGCTGATGAACATCTATAGCACGGCTGAGTCATTGGGAGTTGGGAACGATGTAGCCAGGTACAAGGTCACCAAGTTAAAGAGGCAGGTGTTGAGGGAGTAAAGAAAATGAGGATATTTGATGGATAAAGTTAGAAACGAGTCACAGCAGGGGAAAAAAGGTTGGAGATATTACTGAGGAAGGTATGAAAGTGAACAAATAGCTGGTTACCATCTACATTTCAGAAGCAGATTAGGTCATAAGAAATAAGAGCAGGAGTAGGCCATATGGTCCCTTGAGCCTGCTCCATCATTCAGTAAGATCATGGCTGATCTTCAACCTCATCTCCACTTTCCTGCCCGATCCCCATATGCCTTGATTCCCCTAGAGTCCAAAAATCTATCTATCTCAGCCTTGAATATACTCAACGACTGAGCATCCACAGCCCACCTGGGTAGAGAATTCCAAAGATTCACAACCCACTGAGTGAAGAATTTCCTCCTCATCTCAGTCTTAAATGGCCAACCCCTTATCCTGAGATTACGTCTCCTAGTTCTAGACTCTCCAGCCAGGGGAAACAACCTCTCAGCATCTACCCTGACAAGCCCCCTCAGAATCTTATATCTTTCAATGAGATCACCTCTCATTCTTCTAAACTCCAGAGAGTATAGGCCCATTCTACTCAATAGGCATAGAGGGAAATATGCAGACTGCAAGGCATGGGATATTGTCGCTGCAGGAAATTCACACAGAGTGATCAACACTTCGAATGGACTTCTAGTAGGGTAGTGGCAGCAAATATTGTGAAATAATTTAAGAAACCATTAGATGCTGTCATGGGGTAATGTAATTTTTTTTTCTGGATGAATGAGCTGAATGGCCTTCCACCCCTATATCAATCTCTGCTATACATTCACTTCTGTCAGTGCACTGGTGAAACTTAGAAATCTTGCCCTTTTGTTATCTAACTTAAATGACAGGTCTAAATGTAAGGTCTGAACTCAATTTTCATTATCCTCTCCCCATAAAATTATGCCCGAGTTTCCCTTGATTGTTTCTATAACAAGGTCCCCTAACAGCTGTTAATGAGCAATTTTTTGTCTAAATTTTGTAAATTCATTTTACAAAACAGATTCAGTGTCACAATAACATCAGAGGGAAAGTACTGTTTTTGCTTTCTACCAGTCTGGCTGATCTGTTCACACATTTACTTTTTTTTGTACAAACTAATAATCACTTTATGTTACATTTAACTTGCCACTGCCTTAGAATTGTGCCTTCACACAACGAACTTCTCCACGGCCCTGTGTGAGTTTGAAATCTTGGATCATGTCTTCTTTCAGCCAGAACAACAACAACAATAACAACAACTTGCAAATATATAACATTTTTAATGTAGTAAAACATCCCAAAGCACTTCACAGGAGCATTATCAGACAATGTTTGACACCGAGCCACATATGGAGATATTAGGACAGGTGACCAAAAGCTTGGTCAAAGAAGTAGGTTTTAAAGATCATCTTAAAGGAGGAGAGGGAGGTAGAGATGTGGAGAGGTTTAGCGAAGAAATTCCAGAACCTGGGGTCCAGGCAGCGACAATGATGGGGAGTTCTCTTAGCCTGTACTTTTAGATATGAGGGTCAGACCCATCTTTGTAATATTTTGTGGTTCCTTTCCCAGAGCTCCCTTTTTGAGCACACCATGCATAATCGTGGTAAACATTCAGAAATATACTAAACATTTTTTCTTTATTTACAGGGCTATTCCAGGACCAGATGCCACAATGGCCTCATTGTTGAGAAATTTTATTGCAAAATTAATTCCCCCTCCTTCAATGTTTGACAGTTTAAAATTAATTCTGAGCAAAACCATTCATTATTACACTCACTAAGGTGACCAATCAAGGTCACCATCTAGACCATAGTTTCTGTGAATGGATGTAGTAACATGATATTTCTTTGCTTAACACTCCTTCCACCCCCCTCCGCCACAATGATCCTCCAAAATCATGGAACAGTGGGGGGGCGAGGTGGGAGGGGCGGGGTGTGAGTTGGAAACGGAGGGTGAATGAAGAAATGTTTCAGCACCATCCTGGGAAATTGTGTGAAAATGATGCTTCCAATTAGAAGGCAAACCACTGTGTGCCAAGTTTATTTGCTTTCAATAACGTTATTTTAAAAATGACTTTTTTTGTTTTACTATTAAATCCAGTTTTTATTCCAAAAAAAATGCAGACAACCCATTAATTGTGTCTATCCAGTAGTATTAATTAGCAATGCAATTAGCAAACTTTCTCAATAAAAATATTTTGGTTGTGGTTAAGTTTTGAAACTACACTATATGCTGTGGTAATTTGTATCTTGAATTGTAACCCAAAGAGCAGCGAACTTAAACAGTGGCTAAATTAGTGTCGACACTAACCTTCCTGTGAATCCTCAGGAGTACTGTAAGAGTCCAGTGTATCAACCCACTGCAGAAAGTGGAAGCAGCAGACACAACATTGCTCACAGAAACTGGGAAAAGGAGCGTATTACGGATAATATAGGTAGCATGTTTGTAATATAAGATTAGTTTACATTTTCCAGACACTTTGCAAGTCTGATTGCAGCTAAATGAGCTACATTTAACAACAGGAATGTTTTTATCATGATAGTTTTATTATGTAAATTGAACTATGCACCAAATAAACTTTAAAATAGCAGGAAAGAATCAATTTCAGCTATAGTGGAATCCCCATTGTCCACACTCCGAGTTTTCGCAGGAGAGCCTTGCACAAGGCTTCACTCATTACATGCCTCCTTTTGCTATTTGTATTTCATTTTCTTTAAGAAAAGAATAAAATTAGATAATGTTCTTTTTTTCTTTTTTTAATATTGTAATTGTCATCATTCTCAGGCCGAGGGTATTGTATATGTGTATGGTAAACATTTGGAGACTCTCAATTTCCATCAACCACCAGTGGTGGATCATAGGTTCCATTGTACTTCAAAATGACATAAAATATGTTTGTAGTACTGGCTGTGCAATGATGTATAATATTTGACCCTGCATTACAGTCACCTTTATTACCCTTTTTACATTATGGTGCCTTAATCCATGTTCAGGGTGCCCATTGTTTAATGGTAAGAAGAGTTGAAAACAAATGTTTAAAATGTAGATAATAATTGCAGATGAATTTAAATCAGTAATCCAATCCAAGCAATTTTACTAATATTGATCAAAATGCTGAATCTTTGCTGCTCTGGATTACTGCATACTGCTTTCACATTGAATTAAATAGAATTCACAGCACAGAAACAGGCCATTCGGCCCAACTGGTCTATGCCACTGTTTGTGCTCCACACGAGCCTCCTCCCACCCTACTTCATCATATCCCTATCAGCATATCCTTTTATTCCTTTCTCCCTCATGTAGTTATCTAGCTTCACACTGCTTATATTTTTCACTTTACTGGTACATTTAATACATTGCAAAACTAGATTGTGAGAAATATTCAAAGCAATTCATGGGTAGCATTTACTTGAGAATCACACTAGAAATCAACCTATACTTCAAAATTTGGGTGAACTGGTTATGCATGGTGTTGGTGTACCAGTGATGGGGTGTCATTTAGTGTCTGTGTTGCTCCAAACTTTGAAGTCTTCAATCTCGGTCAACCTGTTGAGAAGTGTAAGTGCTGACACGCACTCTCAAGTGAAGGATAGCACATTAATGAGCAAGTAAGCTGGCTCTTGTGTAACTACTAATGGCTGCCTCAAATATTGTATTGTCACAGACCTGGGTGAAGTCCCCCATCTGACCTCTTTATGACAGAATGGTACATAGTAAGGAAGGACCGAAAGAGGGTCTTCGAAGATGGCAGCCAAAAATATACATTTTTCTAAAATAAAATTGAACATTCTGTGATTTTAATTGCAGAGTTATTACAAAATAAAGATTACATCCTTTAAATTCATACATCTCGCAATGGGGTAGATTTTGATTTTTTTTGTGCGTTGTTATGAAATGGGTGATAGTGAATAGGCAGCCTATTTTACATCTCACAATTTTTATTTCCATTGAAATCAGCCTGTTTTTCATCAGGAGAGATGTAAAATGGGCTGCCAATTCGCTATCACCTGCTTTACACTATTGCACAAAGCCAAAATCTACCCCAATGTGTGTAATTTAAGGAATTCGGCAGTGAACACTATTTACCTTTATTTGCATTGAAAGCCTCACAACCTTACAGGATTGATTCTGAAGACAATCGTGGTATTGAAGGAACCCCTGTAGCATAAAAAGTCCAGTGCTGCTGTCCACGAGACCTCAAAACCTTCCCCTGGAAGTAGGTTCACTGGGTGACTCCAGCAGCAAATTGCCGCTGGCAGCAAAGGTAACAACCAGCACCAGGGGCACATGCCTCAGGTACCATTTTGATTCTGCCCATGGTGCACCTCTGTGGTCAGTCTGTTTGTACAAGCCAGTTTCCATTAATATCAGTGAGTCTAAGGCAAAAATGAAAAAGTTGCAAATGCAACTTTACAGCAGTTGTGCATGTGCAACTCCAGTGCATGCACAACTCTTAAGGCATATGCAGTTGTTTAATAATTACCGAATCTGGTACACAGTGTAAACCAGGAGAATTCAACACAGATGCCATGTATGACAGAACAGCTTCCATTGGAAGCATTCCATAATATAAAGGGACCAGAAGTTCCGCTGCAGAAATTCCACTAACTAGATCAACTATGCAGAAGTTACTTATATGTCCAAAGAATGAGTATCACCATGTGAACCTTTCTTTAAATAAAAAAAGTTAGATTGTTTTTAACAATTAACTCAACTTTAAATATTCATTTAATTTTTCAGTATATTTGTTTAAATTGTAAGTGCTGATTACATCATTGAGGGAATTTGCTTGAAGGAGCTAGTGTCAGTAGAGATCTAACCATTAATCAGGAGTACTCTAGCTTTAATTATATAGTCCGGGTTAATTTTAGCTCCCTTACACCACTGGGCTCAAAGACTACTCCAACGCAATTTCCCTTCATGATATCATCACTCCGCATTTGTCTTTTAAACAAAAGAACTTAGAAAAGTAAACAAAAACATTGTTTCGAATTTAATTTTAAGATGTCTTGATGACTATAATATTCTTTAAAATACCAATTGAGCAAAAACATTTTGTTTTTTAAATTTCTTTCTCCAGTTTCCTCTCTGATTTACCCCTCCACTCTGAGGACAGTTAATTATATTGGAGTACGGTCCCAGGGCTGTTGGCAGGCCTCCCGTCCCTTGCCCAAGTGGCCATTCTTCATGTTTGAGTCTGGACAGTGAGTGCCAGCAAGCTCAACTGTCGGACCCATCACAGCCAAGCCAGATCCTCTCTGCACCTGTCATCCACATAGACTATCCAGCAGGGGTCACTGGATAGTAATCAGGAGTGGGGAATCCAGGCCAGTTTTTTTTTCTCTCCGAGCTCAAGGATGCAGAGACTAATTGTAGCAACAATATTATTTTTAAATAAAACTACAGTACGGCGGTTGTTTTTCCTAGCATTTATCAAGTCTGAATTAAGCATCTCATCTGGAAATAGAATGAGTCATTTGAGTCATGTCAACAAAACCTAGCGTTATGTAACTGGCTGCATTTTAGTGGATTTTTTGCTTCAATCTTGTTTTATGCAAGAGTACTTCTTAAATGAAAAAACGGTTCGATTACTGCATTCTCTGCGTTAAAAGTCTCACTGTGCAAAATGTTGCCAGATTAATGGGTCTATTGGCCAGTGGAGATGTTAGAACTAAAATGATTACTTTTATATATTTGTCCCAAGCTGTCAGCTGCACAAACCAGAAACGCAAACTGCACTGGCTGCCTGCTGCAGAACTGACATCACTCAATTCCCTAGAGATATGAGATCACAAAAATGCCAAAGCTATGAATGATTATAATTGTTCAACGCACAAAAGATTAGAGTGACAGCTTGTTATATGATCTCATCCCTAAGTCCCATGAGATATCTGTGCTGTTTTATTGGGTGTTGCAGCACAGAGCCTATCCTACAGTACCAGGCATGGGGGAAAAGGATGACACGTGAATGTGGCTGTGTCAAATTTGACTCATGGTCTTTGGAAGGCAAGCAGGTGACTTTTTATTCCTGTTGCAGTGACATCATGCTATCTTCACAAGGAGCCATGGTTTCCATGTCAACTGTTGTGATGCAGCTGCTCTTGGTGCAATTTGTGTTTATACCTGTAAATATTTCAGTTGCAGCCATTCAAGCAAACAGTCAGATTAGGAAAACTTAATTCCCTGTTCTCGGTTTGAAAAAAATTCATTTGTTAAGAATCAAGACATTAATTGGTAGGATAGAAACAAAAAATGCTGATCTGTCTACAGAGCTGATCTGCCAGCATCTAAGAAGAGAAAAGACAAAAACAACTTGCATTCTTATAGTACCGCTACTCTGAAGTACATCTGAGAGCTTTATAAGGGGTTGCTGACTTGGAGGTGAGAAGAATTAAAGGTGGGTGGGAACAGAATGCACAGTCAAAAAAATAGGTTTTAAAAAGACTTTTGAAGGAAGGGGAAAAAGGTATCAATGCAAAATGGCTTTTGGAGAGAGTTCCCAAGAGCAGAGAAGTAGAGCAGTCTGATAGTGAAACAGCAGGTGAGGGAGGGGAGTCTGGTAAGGCATGCATTTGAGAAGTCAATTCTCGAGGTGATAACAGCATGCATGACAGTTTCAGTCACAGAGGGAGAGAGGTAGGGGCACAAGAGGGCAATTTTTGTTTTGCTGACATCGAGCTGAAGGAAATTACATCGCATTCAAGATTTGACATTAGATGGGCAATCAGATAGTATGGCATCAACCTTGCTGTATATGGTGATTGGCTGGGAAGTTCAGAGTTGGATGTTGTTAGCATACATGTGGTCCTTTGATCCTTTGTTTGAGGATAATGACACTGAGGGGTGACATCTAAATGATAAATAGAATGGGACCAAGGATGGAGCACTGGGGCATTTCATAGGTGGACATAGATGCGGAAGCCATTTGAGGAAATGTTATAATTCGTGTTAGGACAGATAAGAACCAGAAAAGGCTGATGTGAATGTGTCAGACTTGGCTTAGTGGAGCATTTGAGTCAGAAGGTTGTGGGTTCAAGCCTAATCCAGAGATTTGAGCATATAATCTCGTCTGGAACTTCAGTGCAGTACTGAGGGAGTACTGCACCGTTGGAGGTGCCAACTTTGGATGAGATGTTAAACCAAGGCCCCATCTGCCCTCTTAGATAATACTATTTAAAGAAGAGCAGGGGTATTCTCCTGATGTTCTAGCCAACATTTACCCTCAATCAACATTGCTAAATAAATAGATTATCTGGTCATTTATCTCACTGCTGTTTGTGGGACCTTGCTGTGTGCAAATTAGCTGCTGCACTTGCCTACATTACAATAGGGTCTACACTTCAAAAGTGCTTCATTGACTGTGCAGTATTTTGAATATAAAGGGGAGAAAGTTTTGCTACAGCTAAGCAAAACCCTGATTAGGCCACATCTGGAGTGTTGTGTACATTTCTGGGCACCGAACCTTAGTACGGATATATTGGCCTTGGAAGGAAGACATCGCAGATTCACCAGAAAGTTACCAGCGCTCCAAAGGTTAAATTATGAGGAGAGATTTCATAAACTAGGCTTGTATTCCCTGGAATATAGAAGGTTAAGGGGTGATTTGATTGAGGTTTTTAGGATTTTGAAAGGAATTGATAGGGTAGATGGAGAGAAACTTTTTCCACTGTTGGGGGAGTCTAGGACAGGGGGACATAACCTTAAAATCATTCAGGAGAAAAGTTAGGAAACACTTCTTCATGCAAAGGGTAGTAGAAGTGTGGAACTCTCTCCCACAAAAAGAAGTAGATACTAGCTCAATTAATAAGTTTCAATCTGAGATTGATAGATTTTTGCTAGGCAAGGGTATTAAGGGATATGGAGCCAAGGCGAGGAAATGGAGTTAGGATACAGGTCATCCATGATCTCATTGAATGGTGGAACAGGCTCAAGAGGCTGAATGGCCTACTCCTGTTCCTATGAAAGGACCAAGTTCTTCATTCATTCAAGGTGGACCACAAAAAAGAGGCATTCGAAGAGAATTGAGCGATCAACAGTGCTGAAAGCAGTAAGGTGACCATGTATTAAGAGGGACAAGAAGTCAGAGTCACGGTTGGTCAAGATGTATTTTGTGACATTCACCAGGTTCTGTGAAAAGACAGGTTAATTTTTCAGATGAGATCCTTTGTCAGAAAAACATTAACTTCTCTTTTCAGACCCTGATATACCTGCTGTATATTTCCAGCATTTTCTTTCAGATCCATGGCATTTGCAGTTTTTCTTTTTAATTGGTAGTGTTGGTCTCAAATTGTCAATTTGTTATATTTCTATTTCCCACACAGTTTTTCATTTTAGTGACAGAATGTTGTTATTAAAAGCATTGTGAATTATGAAATAGAACTCAAGCGGACTATAAATTAGATTTACAGGTTGAATAATATGGAACTTGTTCTCTTATCGACTAAAGAAGTCCTTCACTTTTAATTTTAGACCCTAATCAATAATCCTATTTCTATACTGGTGATGCTGGCCAAAGTGAATAGAAACCAGATCAACTTAAAGCTTCACTGCCCTAAAATAATTTTGTTACAGATTTTTAAATAAAATCAGCTATTTTGTTCTTTTTCCATTTTTAAAAAGTTATCTCAATTAAAAAAATCTCAAAGGACCTGTCTATCTGTATAACCAAAAATAGTGGTTAGAAGACTGCCTTTTCATAAATGGGACACAAGTTTGAATTCAGACCAGCCTACTGGAATGAAGATCATCTCTTTCTGCTAGCTGTAACTGAAGTGAGTTTGGGCACTCAACTCAATTCCCAGTGGTTATGAGTTCAGAGCTTTGAACAATGAGCATTAAACAATTCTTCATGAATTGGCTCTAATTGGGAAATGTTACAGAGAGAGGAGAAGGATGACTGATCTTTGAATTACAAATTGTCACATTGATGCAGTAGGGGGCATGCTTCTGATGTTGGATGGAGGTTTATTGTTGGGGCAGTACAAAGAGGAACTTTATCCTGCAGCTAACCATCTGTACCTGACCTGGGAGTGCTTAATACTAAGATTGGATGGAAACTGTTTATTCGCTTACGTGGCAACCCTCAACTTGAAAAACCTTTATAGATCAGGAGAGTTATTAAAATTAAATAAATTTTAATAGTTACATAGCCACATACATTCATGTAAATTACCTTTAGAAAATGCAATTGTAAAAATGTTAATTAAAAAGGTATTATTACTTTTGTCTATGTTTGTATAAGAGGTGTCACTCATGTACTCCCCCACTCACCTTTATTTACAGAATGAAAATTTGGGGTAGAGCAGTTTTAGTTATTCCCATTGTGTAGAAATCAATCAAATGTTGGTATTAAAGAAGTATTGTTCGTTAATGAGCATTGTTTGCAGTATAATTGCCAGCTCTGCCCACCAGCAACACTCAGACAATCGAAAATGTATAATCTAAATATATTACCTTTTTAAAAAAGTTAATGCACCCTCTCCTGATGGCTCCATGGATATGAAAACACCATGTGGTGTGGTGAGTTGCTGAACCATACTGACCAGGAAAGTCCAGGTTTGATCTGTAGTCCTTGCTCAATTAGCTCACTTACCCCAACCAGAGCAGCAGTTTGGATGTAACTGTTGCCTTTTGAGTTCCTGAGTTGGGAGGGGAAATTGCCGAGGGTTCTTTGTCCTGATTCCTCTAGTAACCCTAGTTGGAAAGTTTGCATACGTGGACATCGAGTGAGGACAAGATGTCGTTCAGTGTTCTGGACTCACACGTGAAGTGTGTCCACTTGGACTAAGTAACCCAATGGTTGCCTGTGGAACTGTACCCCAGTATAAGTTGTGCCCTTTAGAAGTGAAAGAGAGAAAATTAGGGGTAAGAAACAGCAGAGTAGCATTCCTGCTACTTTCCCAGGTTGGTATTTTTGAATGTTAGTGGGTTGAACTGACTGAGTCCTGCCAACCCATAGCCTGATCTGTTTTCCAGGAGCCACATGATGTAGTGGCAGACAAACTTAATAGACTCAATATTGGGTCTTTCACTCCAGCTAATCTGAAGGGATGTGGGTTAGCTGGGTTAGGCATTTACTGAAGAAACTTTTAAAATTGAGTAATATTGTTTGAAAGCACCCTTTGGGGTGATGAATATTTTAAAAATAATCAGTAATATAATACTCCTTTTCATCCATGCCTTTCATTTTAAACCTGTAGACTGAATAGAACTTTCAGAGCATTTCTGAACAAAGTATCATTATGGTAAACAACAACACTCTAATAGAAATATATGGTTAGTTTAAAAGCCAAAATAAAATGTGTCTTATTAACAGTAGCACTAAATCTTTTAAAACTGTTTTTGCAGGGAACACTTTACCTTCTAATAGAAGAAATGAGCCAGTTGTTGAGATCTTTGATACCTATCCAGCTATGGTACAAATGCATCATGGGAGGAGACTCCACCAATAGTTACTTGTTGGAAGGCACCCTGATTGTTCTGTACAGTCTCTGCAAGGTGAATAATCAGACGAGAACAGAAGATGACTTTTCTTAGAACCATTTCCTCCCTTTCTGTTTCATGTGGTTTACAAAGGGATATATTGTTTCCAATTTGTGTTCATTTTATTTACATTTATCACTCATGAAATCAGAATAAAAATACATTTATTGTGTACGGGCCTTTGAGCATTCTCCAGCTTTTATAGGCCTATTAATTGTTCTGTAGAAATAATCTTTTTCGGACAACTACTAGTTTCACGAAGTAATTACAAAATTATGAACAAGAGATGCAATTTGAAACATTTACAGCCTCACTGCTTTTTTGGAGAAGACTTCCTCTGTTTGTTATTTGTAGCAAGACTATAAATACATTCTTTATACTCGCTACAATTTTGCTACCAATAACGAACAGAGGAAATATCCCAAACTCCTGTGGCATATGGGCAATTTATCAATTTAGTATGTGCTGCTTATCTTTGACAATTTATCCAACATTCATTCTTTTGACCGGTAGTATATTCTCTCTTTATAAAATGCTGCAGTCCTTGGATGTCTGTGGTCGAATAGGTGGTTTGCGAAAAGCCTTGAAGATCTTGTGTAAATCGCAGGTAAATAGAGTTTGATCTATAGATGCATTCTGCACCAGCAGCTACATTTATAACCAATTTCTGACGGAAAAGTACTAACTGGGAGTCAGGCATTTCCTTGCAAGGAGGAAGGGAACATACATAGGCACTTCACACCTGGAGGTCAAATTGAGAGCACTGACAGAGACATGGCAGCAAGCAGTCTGTCCCAACTTCTTGCCAAAGAAACAGGGGTACCTAAAGAAGGAGATGAAAATAAACCAAGTTGAGGCAAAAAAAATAATTTTTTATGTTTTTTATGAATTCTGAACTAGATTTGGTGTTTAGACACATTTTTCATTAAAAATGTTCAACATTTACTGTTCGAGATGAACCTGAGGTTGAGCATTAATCAGCATTCATACACTTCAAATTGCACAGTTGGGAACAGATCCCTAAAAGCATCTTTAACCATGTCCATCACTTCATGCAGGCACTTCCAAATTATGTAAGGAAACCTGTGATTGCATCTCTTATTAATTTACAGTTAAGTGTACTAAATGCTATAAAGTTTTTACTACCATGTTTCTCTGCCACTTTTAAGTGTTGGTAAGTCTCAGTCAAGGAAGGTAACAGTGGGTATACAGCAATTGGTCTTAGTATTCCAATACTAGGAAGGGGCTGGCATCTCTTCATTGCTATCCAGTGACTTCAGCTGGAAATGGCATCTGTGTGGACAGCACTGATTGTGATGCCACTAACACTCTGTCCATGCTCACATATGCAGTGTGGGCACGTGTGCAAAGTAGTGGAGGTTTATTGATGCCAGTGCAATTATACCCAGCATGACATACTGCCTTCAGGAGGAGGATTATGGAGAGAAAGTAGGAGGACCACGCAAAAGTGATACTATGACTCCAGAGTTAGGTCTCAACCTGACTCGCAAGCAGTGAGACCTCCTCTGAAGGGACTGTTTCACACTCTTGGGGCTTGACACCACATGGATTATAACTCCAGTTCCAAGTAACACCTGCCTTATTAAGTGCCCATGGGTTAGTTTGATCTCCTTGGCACTTTATATAAACTTCGTGTTGCTTTGAATGTTTTGAGTGCGTGGAAACTCCAGCCCACAAACTCAGAACATTTAAAATGTAATTGCTTGGTGGGGCGGGGGGGAGTGGAGGCAGAGCTCTGAGCATGAGCAGAAGAGGGATAGGCAGTGCTCTTCCCTAAACCTGAGAATTTGATTCGAAGCTAGGTAGCATAAATCACATTCTCCCAGCATGGGGTCAATAATGTTTCTCTCAATCCTAGGCAAGTGAATGTAGGTATGGTTGTGTGGGTAGAAGATTGAAATAGCAACTCAAAGATCAGCAGTTCAAATCCCATTAGGAAATCGAATTTAGTAATCTGGTAATTTGTGGGCTGGCAGCATAACAATGACTATGAAAGCTGCCAGAGTGTTGTAAAAACCGAGCTGGTACACTAATGGCCTTCAGGAAAAGAAATCTGCCATCTCTACTTGGTCTGGCCTACATGCGATTCCAGTCTCTCACTATGTGGTTGACTCTTGATGCCCTCTGATGAGGCCTAGCAAGCCACTCAAATGTAAAACAATCACTACTATCTTCTCAGAGCAACTGGGAGGCGGCAGGGGTGGTGATAAATGGCATTGGCAAAAAGCCTGGGAGTAGGTCAATGTTCTGTCTTTACAATGACATTGAGTGTGGTAAGGTAGTAGACCTAATGAAGAAGACATTTATTTTAAGTAGGGGCAAAAAAAAATCTATACCAAGTCAAAATAACTCTCCCTGCAAAAAATCGTGGAACTTTACAACATAATTGGTGTCTGAGACTAAAAGCTGCGTGGATTTTACAGCTACTGATGTCATCTTCAACTCAAGAGGAGCGTTTATGTTACGGGGTTTGATGAGTCTATTCTAATTAGGTTATACAGCCCTGACTTTAGAACTTTGAAAGGGTCTCCTTGGTGTTATATCAGCACATTTAGCATTATGTCAGCCGCACTTCTATTACATAAAGTGAAACTTTCGTATTGATTTTTAGATTTCATTTCTTATTTGGACCAGTGACTTATTTTGCGTCTACCCAAATACATCTGCTGTTTTCCAAAGGCTGCCACAACACTGAAAAGTATAGAAACAATAGGAGACCCAGAATCGGTGCGCTTCATAAATTAAAGCCTTAGTTCTGGCACAATCGGCATCTGTTTTTTTGTTGGAAAATAGCAATATTAAAGCTGTGCTTCTCACTGCAATTGCCTTCTCTTCTGGCAGAGCTGTGGCGTGCGAGCTACCAGCCAGCAGTGCAGCGAAGCCGGAGATATCTGTCCGATCTGCCAGACAGAATTTCGAGAACCTGTGATGTTGATTTGCCAGGTAGGGGAGAGAAAAACAAAAATCCTGATTGTTTTTAGCTGTAACAGAAAGGATTTTGTTTTGTGTGTGTGTGTGTGTGCGCAGAGCGACCCTTTCCTTGATGAGCTGTTTAGTCTCTGGCGTTGTAGGCACTTACCTCGAGTTTTAATTACCTGATCAGTTTTTAAAAAGATAAGCGATCAATCGGATTGGTACAAATGGGGGAAGTCGGTCCATTACCAGACAACAGCCCTGTTAAGGCTTAGAAAGGTGACATTTATCATTGGTGTATTGCATTGGGAAGCGTGAGACATGACAAAAATCGAATGAAGCAATGTGCTTACGAAACACTTTATAATTGTGGAAATATGAAAAGAACCAGTAGAAAACGGGACTATAGGACCATTGCTGTTATAGTGCACCTTGCAAGTAGAAGCAGGGCTCATAGTGAAGTAAAAACAGAAAATGCTGGAAACACTCAGCAGGTCAGGCAGCATCTGTGGAGAGACTTTTTCCAGAGACTGCTGAGTGTTTCCAGCATTTTTTTTTTGTTTTTATTTCAGATTTCCAGTATCCGCAGTATTTTACTTTTGTTTCTCATAGTTAGTGCCAGCTTTGCATATTTAACAATACAGTTGCAGCGTTAAGGGACTTTCTTACATGTGTTTGGAAGATACATTGGGCAGAAAACCAGATGTGGAGCAAGAGAACACAATCGTATTCATACGCTCATGAGCACCTTATTTCTGCATCACGCGTAGAGTGGGACAACGTAAACTGTGTTCACGTGCAGCCTTACAGCAGTGCAATTTCTACGTGTATTCAAAGAAATATAATTAACCGAGCAATCGAGTCTTAGATTTGAATTGTATTGTTTAAAGGTGCACTGGGAGTCCTAATCAAAAGATGGAAGGTTTATAACGTGAAATGGCAGCGTACACATCCCCTCCCCCCTTATTTCCTAATGAGAGGATTGAATTGCTGCCGCCGCATGCTTTCTGTGCTAGTGTGGAGAGATTAACAGCTTGGACATATTATTGTCGCCCGGTTGGTGTGGCTTTACTTTCACTGACCGGTAGCTTATGTGCGGATCTCACTGATTGTGCGCGCTCTGTTCTTTGGTCTTGTCGCTGTCTCTTCCCCCAGCACGTCTTCTGCGATGAGTGCGCCTGCCAGTGGTTCGACCGAGAGAGGAGCTGTCCATTGTGCCGAACCGCTGTCATCGAAACCCTGCGCTGCTGGAAGGACGGCACCACCTCCGCGCACTTCCAGGTGTATTGACGCCGGGAGTGAAATCGATCCACGGCGCTCGGTCCTCGCCGCACAGACCCCCTTTTTTAGCACTTCAGCACCCCTCGGGGACGCGCGCGAATGCAGCTGTGCAACAGCTGGGAACGTGCTCAATGTTATTTAGCGCGAAGAAATTGTACAATCTCCACGTGCGACACTAATCATAACAATGTATCTTAAATAAATATTTCAAAATCAGCACGTGTTATTGGCTGTTAGTTAAAGGTGTTCTACATTTATGTTTTTTTTAAGAAAGAGCATGTGTATCCTAGCGTGTTTTGTTTCAACTTCAAACTCCATCTGGCAGTTGGATATTCCATTAAGTATTATTTTGCCACTTGATTCCTGTGGTTTGTATAAGGTAATCTAAATTAAATATTTTTCGCTCAATGCACATTTAAGGTCATTTAATTGATACTGGAGAGCATGATCTGGTTATGAAACATTTATTTAGAGTTTCACGTTTATTTTCAACCATTGTATGAAACAACAAACTAAAAAAGTAACATCGTCATAAGTGTTGTATTTACAGTAAGACACTACAACAACTTTTTTCAAAAACTCATACTTTTGTAATTACATGCAGTAACATCAAAAACTGTATTCAACTGGTATAAAATTGCGGCAACTAATGTTACATTCCAAGTTTAAAAGCATGCATTTTTTATTTGTTCTGGTGACTTGCAATTTTCCGGTCCAACTCCTTCACATTCCCGTAGTTTGTTCAGCCCATTTTTTGGGGCTGAGTTTCACTCCAGAGCAATGCTCTGACCTTTATTGCGTCGACGGAATAACAGATAATCCACCTGTCACCTGCAAAGTAGGAGAAGAAATTAATTTCACTGCGGTTTACTATTGAATAAAAGAAAAGTAATCTGTTACTCGTTTTATGAAACGGAAGTTACTGTAACTATAAATGACAATTGTTTCCTCAGTAATCTCACGCACCACTTCTCGTGAAGCAGTCACACGGACATCACTTTTCGTGCGTTACTTGTGATTTGGGTTTATGGAATTTAATTTAATACCGGTAACTTTGAAGTCATTTCCAGAAGAGAAAAGAAACCTCCCCGTGGCGTGTGTGTGTGTGTGTGTGTGGGGGGGGTGGTTGTGTCATAGGTGGTAGAAAAATATTGCAAGATCCCTTGATGGTTAACTGAGCACAAAATGGTCCTTTGCATGCAAAAAAGTTACTCGTGGATAGCCCACACCTCAGAAGACCATATCTTAAATTCAATCAAAATTCTCTCTTCCCCTCCATTTCCCCTCAAGTCTTGTCCTCTCCTTAGGAGGTAACTCGTGCAATGGTGCAGTTCCACAGGCACTGGCACACTCTGTTGCCCAAGTGGCCCCAGACAATGAGTGTTGGCGGGCTATTCCACTGGGGGGGGGGGGGAGGGTGGAAGAGATCACAATTCAGCACGATGGTTGCCTGAGAACATACACACACGTTGCAGCTGGGGTGACTGGCTAAGGATCAAAAGGAACGCTGGCTGATTTTCACCATCAGCTCAAAGATGGTCAGGCGAATTGTACCATCCCTGTTACTGCCCAGCTGAGATCAGCTATCTCAACCTAAACCAGGGATGGAGCCCGGTCCGTTTCGCAATATGACAGACAGTACCACGCCACCAGGTGATCCAGAAGTTAGTTAATAGGCTTTTTAAAACAATTCTAACTGTCTTTGGAGTTCTGCAGAAAACTGTCCTTTGGTCAAAATGATCAAACGGCAGCCAATATCAAAACTGATTAGAATTTCCTCTCTACAGATATTTACATTTAAAAAACTACGCTTGATACCAGCTCGATTGTGATTCAATACACGCTACTCCAACAAGGAAAAGTCATTATTTCAATATTAATATTAAAATAATAGGTTCAACGTCTCAAGTTATAGTTGTGAATGTCACTCTTATTGGAGAAAATTAAGTAGTGTAGTTCGAATGTGTTTAATCACAGTATTCAGGCGATTGAAAAGCCGACGTCTCCTCTTACCTGTTGAAGTCCAGATCCCAGGTGTCAAACTTCCTACAGGTGTTTTTTTCTGATGAGTATGAGGAGCGCTGTGACATGGACCAGCGTGCAAATGGTATAGAGGTGCCTGTTGCTGACGTTTGTATGGATTCTGTTCCTGTCGGCGGCTTTCCTCAGTGCCCTTTCTTGCAAATGGTCCCCTATAATCCTCAACCTTCTGGCGACTTCCTGCACTTCGGAGCAACGTTCTCCTGGCGGGCCGGAGGCGCGCACACACACCGTCCTGTCCACGTCGTCTGCTTGCTGACACATTGCTAACCAACTGCAACCACCGAAAACCTCAAAAGTCAGTGCCTCTGTCGTTAGGAGCTCTATTATTAATTAAAGCTGCCTCCAAGTGTCACATGGCGTTCCGAGGGATTTACATCATCTCTCCCCCCGTGTTTAGCTTGTGCTGGAAGGTAATTCTTAACCGTTTAGTTGCTGGAGCTATTATTTAGATAGTTGTGTCTCACGGCTTTCAGAGATGGCATGGAAGGTGTACTTTTTCTGCAGTGAAAAACAATGATTTTGATTTCTGCCCTGGAGTCCTTTTCTGGTCCCAGAATGCTTTGGATTAGATCCCTGGACTCTGTTTTATTCTTTTGGAATAGACCGAGGATGATGAAAGTTGTGTGTGTTTTGGAAAAAAATTTCCATCGCACATAAGCTACTCTAAATTTTGTACGGTTATTTAAAAATGGTACTTCACATGTATACTGCATACTTTTTTTAAAAAGTTTCCTCTTCTCTTGAAGAGGAATGACATTTAAATTACAGGATGGAAATAAGTATCTTTTCCAAAAGATGCCGGGGGCAGATGGCTAATTTTTCCCCTTGAGGCGCATTAGGAATTGATACCTGCAAATTTGTTACGTTCTCTGTAGAACCGTGTTGTCAAAACTAACCAAGCATGAAATCAAACGACGAGAGTAACACTTTCACAGTTTTAATGAACATTTACCAAAGTTGCGTGTGTATTTCAACTCGCTTTACCGTTGGAAACATAACACGAGGTGTGTACGGCATTTTTTAGTTGATTTGAAGGCATTAAGCTGCATGATTTTGAAAGGAGACATTTAGATCAGATGTTTGAAAGGACTAATTGCTGCACTATGCCGTTTCAGCTTTTAGATCTAGGCTGGAATCCAGCATAAAAGCAGCTTCGGGTGGGGAAGTGGTGAGGGACGTGCCCTCAGCCTTAATTTGTTTAGCATGGATTATGTCCCCTGCTTCCAAATCCTGGAATTGCTAGTAATGTCTTCCTTTCCCCAACTATTTTTATGGGACTACTCTGGAATTCAACCCATTCTAGTATAATGATCTCTCTCTCTGGTTGTAACATCCTTGGTGAAATTAGTTTGGACAGTCTAGATCCAGTTCTTAACGTGTGCAAGTTCACAGGCACAAAACTTCACTCAAATTGGCATTAGTTTGGCACTTTTACACAGATAGGCGACAAGAATGGCTTATGCGGTAAGTGGAAAAGTTACTTAGGTGAAGTCGGTGTGAATTTCTCGTGCAGTAAGGACAAAGACATATTAGGACAGAGGAGACAAAATTTGACTTTGCAGCTAGCTATGATATACCTGATCTGGGAATAGTTGCTGATGGCACTGGGTGGAAATGCTTTTCATTGGTTCTAGGGAACTGTCGAAGCTTTTGTCTTGGTGGGCCAAATAGATACTTACCATAGAAGCTCATACAAAATTTAAATCCATGTCCCTATTGATTTGTATACGTTTCATGTGCTGACCTCGGAGTTCTCATTTAGGAATTACCCATAACTAAGGCATCAGCACTAAAACAGCCCTTTCCAAATCTCCAACCCCACCAAATCCAAACAGAACAAATCAGCCAATTAATACAAATAGGACTGAGTTGCTTGGGCTTGGAAAGCGCAGGACTTTAGGATTGTAAATTGGGTACCCCTGCCCTAGACATGTGACATCCTTCATCGTGATAATCAAAATATAAACATTAAGTATAAAAATTTAAGCGATCATACAGCAGCTGTTATGTAATCTCATTTTTCTAAAAGGTGTTACTAACACTGTTATTTTCAAAAATATTTATTTACTAAACACATTTGAATTGCAAGATAGAAAATGGAAATTGCAAAGACAGATAAGAAGAAAGAACTTGTATTCATATTATGCCTTCACATCCTGAGACTATCCTGAAGGCTTTACAAGCAACGAATCATTTTTGAAGTGCAGTCACTGTTGTTATGTAGGAAGGGAAACAATTCGTGCACAGCAAGGACTGCAAACAGCAAAATTAATGATGGACCAGAAAATCTGTTTTTGGTGGTGTTGATTGAGGGAGGAATGTTAGCCAGGATATCAGAGGAACCTCTGTTCCTCTTCCAATAATAGCGTGACAGATTAGGCTGCAAAGGGCGGCACCTCGGACGAAGCAGCCCTCAGTACTGCACTGAAGTCAGCCTTGATTATGTGCTGCAAGTGAGGTTTGAACCCAAAACTTTCTGACTTCGAGCCAAAGCTGACAACAATTGAACATCCCAATATTCTGTAAGCGATGTTATCTATAAACTTTTAAGTATTTCAGTTAAGGAGATAAATATAACATTGGATTTTTATACGTTTCAAGGCAGTCAAGCAAAACAAGGTTCATATAACAATGAGAATGCAGGACACCAGAATTTATATCACTGCATTGTACGGGAAACTAGCACTCCACTTATATTTTATAGTTATGTTATCATACTGGAGTGTGATAATGTCTGGACTGGAACGATGTATCCCTCTGATTACTGTTACCATATTCAAATGCTTCACGCTGGCCTTACAATAGTTATTGGTCCTAGAGAAAGGGCAGCATTCAGTTCCGCAACACAGCCAGTGACAAGTTTAACAAATTAGTTTTTCTACCTTTTATATAAAGCTAAATATTTACAATAGCTCCGACTCGCGTGCAAAGCTCGTAATAAGTGGGTTCCATGAATTCAAAGGGTCATTACGACCGAGATAGTTGGTAGCCATTTGCATGTGAAGGGGGAAAGCATTCCACATTACAACCATCTTTTTGTAATAATTCTCATTAAAACTAAATAAAACTTCAACTATTTTATTGTAACAACAATACACTTCAAAAGTACTACTTTGGCTGCGAAGCGGTTTGGGACGTCCTGAAGTCGCGAAAGGCGCTATATAAATGCAAGATCTTTTTCTTTCTTAGTTTATTTCAAAGGGAAAGTATCCCCATACTGACTGCATACAACAGAAGATTCAACGGAGAATAGAGGAATATTTATTCAATTTATATCAGCTCTGCGGACTACCCCGCAATACAAGTGAAGATATCACACGTGGATTATGAAGTCTCTATTCCATTTATACAAGTGTCGGACATGATCTTTCAGAATGAAAAAAGTTTACATTTAAAAGCAAATATAGAATGATAGTATTCACAGAAGTGATATAGAAGATGCATCGTAGGTAACAGACTACCCATTTTTATTCAACTGTATGGAAGACCATTAGAAATGACATTTTCCGTCTTCAGTTTTAAGCTATCAGATCTTATTCACTCTGAATCTAACTGGCTATCGCACTCTTCGCCAATTCGCATCTGTCCCGCTTGAAAACCTTATTTCTTTGAATGCATACTTCCATGCACTTGACTTTTTATTTGATTTGGATAATGTTAAATCACAAAACTGATTTAGCGTTTGGGACACGAAAGATAGAGTTGGACTCATCGAATATGATTTATTTTCAAATGAAATGGAAAATAATTCTTTAAAAATGTGAAATTATTACGTATGATTTGACCGTCTTGATGTTTAGTAAAACAAATTAGAAGTTTCTTAAATGGGAATACCGCAAATGAAAAGTAAAATAATCCATTTATCTAACTTTTTTCTAGGGAAAATATTGTTAAATTTGTTATTAAATGTTTTGTGCTGAAGGCGAATAAGAACATTGGCCGAAGCTCTTCATTATGTGATAAGATGTAAATTAGGCCCATTGAGCTCCCTGCAACCAATTTGTCGTGTGGCAACATCTACTCCATAAGATTTTTATTATATTTATGAAAATCCCATCAGAATTTAGCAGTCACACTAACTCGTTAATTACATACAGGTGAAACTTATACTATTTTTAAAGCAAAGGTATTAACATCGATAGACCAGTTCTAGCATTTGGATTAGTTTAACTATAGTCCATACCCGTCCTAGAAACCAGCAGGTTTTTCCGGTTCGAATGTGTAGGAATGGTCGTTCTATGATTTAGCAAATGTGACCTTTAAAGTATTGTTTCCATTTTAACTAAAGTGAGTGTACTGTACTTAACAATGGAAAACGATTACGCCGAGTTGACAGCTTCGAACTTGAGGGCGAAAAGTCAGCCAAGTGGTGAAAGTGCGAGGTCGGGGTGCTTTGGGTCTCCAGAAGCTTTGAGCGCTCTCAACCCCATCATTTATTCTATTTGATGAAAAATCTACGAGAAATGACCATGTCCAGTAAAAAATACAAGGGCGGGTTCAGAATTGAGGGCGTCCTCCTGGAAGTGTGACTAAGTTGCGTTTTGCAAAAGAACAAGCACTTTCCTGTCGAGCTTGTCTTCTTTTCGGAAGGTAGTAGTGACAGCAAAGATAGATTCCACATTCGGGTTGCAGAAGACATGTAACTTAATACTGGGCGGGTGCGGTACCTGTTTAAATTAACATAGGAACAAAGACGAACATACACAAGCGTTATAAATACACAAGGGAAAAGAACAAGGATTTAAGTTGAAATATAAGTACACAGTGGAAAACAAGGACTTCAGTTGAAAGGAACGTTCTTTCTCCAGGTCAAAATGACTTTCCTGAACCTGAAAATAAACTAATCTGCATCATGAATTATTGACATGAGCTCCGGTAAAAGTCGCAGTGAGTGAACACAATCCCAGATAAAATACGAACTTGCCAGGGTGCCTCTCCACTCATTACGTTTCAGAACATCATCTCACACTGCTACTTGTCAGTTAATCCTAGATCACAATTTGCAGCCCTAATCGAAAGTCAACTTTCACTTGTTTTCTATAGGTCCGCGATTACTGCCGTTACACAGTAAATATTCCTTACTCCACTGAATACCAGTGTTATCTTCTGAGTGGTTGTTTTACTGGAGCATCACAAGAGCTTCTTGAACACACATCAGAATTAAATCAATGGATGTCATTACCGAGAGGTAGCCTACCATCAAATAAATGCCAGGATCGTTCTGCATAACTTCTACCGTGTGTTGGTGTGTACGTGCCAAGAAATGTGGGAGAGAATGACAAAGTACAGTTGTACGGCTTAGAGCCAGAAAAGTACTAAGTGTACTTCGTTATTACAAATGAGGAATTAATATATTTCTGGCACTAAGTCTTTATATTGGCAATGTCATATTATAATTTGAGTTGTAAAATGTTATATCAGTTTTTTAAATTTAAGAACCGTTTTCAGATATAATCATGAAAAATAATTATGTAACTCAAAAGCAAAATACTGTGGATGCTGGAAATCTGAAATAAAAACAGAAAATGTTGGAAATACTCAGCAGGTCAGGCAGCATCTGTGGAGAAAGAAACAGAGTTAATGTTTCAGGTCGATGACCCTTCGACAGAGCTGAATTATGTAGCTCACCCAGGTCCAGCTCCCCCGACAATAGTAGCAAATCTCAACAACTATTGGATCACATTCCCCCTCTTAACATTGCTAATTTTAAAAAAAATCTCGGAACTCCTGCCAAAACACATTCATTTAAATTTAAATATTATCAAGAGGATGACGATTCAAGCCAATTACCTCAATTCAGGAAAATAACAGCCTCATCGACTTGTCGATGTCTATTTGTATCATCGTAGGTACATTCACAGGAGGAGGCCATTCGGCCCACCATGCCTGTGCCGGTTCTGAAGTTTCAAAACTACAAGAAACAATGGTAGACGCTTCTTGCTGTTTGGATCAGGGTAAATGTCAAAAACAATTCTCCGCACACACGCGCGCCTGCAGATATATATAATATTTTAATCACAAAGATTACATCCAAGTCCCGTATTCGCTCCTGGAAATAGATGGGCCATATATAGTAATTGGCAGATTCAAATAGTGTATTTACCAATTACATAAAACAATAAGGCGCACTCAGATCTCCCAAGTGCCACTTAGTGTCAACCAAATCAATTTGGTTGACAAAATTAAGTTTGCAACCGAACTCACTCATGCCGATCCCAGCAATTGCTACCTGTTGTCAGATCTGCCTGCTTATTTATGTTTTTAACCAAAATATAGTGATTGCGATTTTAAAAAAATCGAACCTGTCAGTCGTCAGGAAGTTAAGGATGGTATCAAGTTAAAAGAAAAGGCGTACAACATGGCAAAGATTAGTGGTAAGCCCGAAGATTGGGAAAACTTTAGAAACCAGCAAAGGAGGACTAAAAAAATGATAAAGAGGGAGAAAATAGATTACGAGAGTAAACTAGCAAGACATATAAAAACTGACAGCAAGAGCTTTTACAAGTATATAAAAAGGAAGAGAGTAACTAAAGTAAGTATAGGTCCCTTAGAGGATGAGACTGGGGAAATAATAATGGAAAACAAGGAAATGGCAGATGCATTGAACAGATATTTTGAATCTGTCTTCACAGTCGAAGACACCTATAACATACCAATAATAGTAGAAAATCAAGCTGCAAAGGGAAGGGAGAATCTAAAAACAATCACTATCACTGGAGAAAAAGTACTAGGTAAACTAATGGGTCTGCAGGCTGACAAGTCCCCTGGACCTGATGGCTTACATCCGAGGGTCTTAAATAAAGTGGCTACAGAGATAGTGGATGCATTGGTAATCTTCCAAAATTCACTAGATTCTGGAAAGGTCCCAGCGGATTGGAATACTGCAAATGTAACGCCCCTATTCAAGAAAGGAGGGAAACAGAAAGCAGGTAACCAAAGGCCAATTAGCCTAACATCTGTCATTGGGAAAATGCTAAAATCGATTATTAAGGAAGTAGTAGCAGGACATTTAGAGACTCAAAATAAAATCAAGGAGAGTCAACATGGTTTTATGAAAGGGAAATCGTGTTTGACAAATTTATTAGAGTTCTTTGAGGAAATAACGAGCAGGGTGGATAAAGGGGAACCAGTAGATGTAGTGTATTTGGATTTCCAAAAAGCATTCGATAAGGTGCCATATAAAAGGTTACTGCACAAGGTAAGAGCTCATGGTGTTGGGGGTAATATATTAGCATGGATAGAGGATTGGCTAACTAACAGAAAAGAGAGTCGGGATAAAGGGGTCATTTTCAGGATGGCAATCTGTAACTAGTGGGGTGCTGCAGGGATCAGTGCTGGTGCCACAACTATTTACAATCTATATCAATGACTTGGCTGAAGGAAGCGAGTGAACTGTGGCCAAATTTGCTGATGATACAAAGATAGGTGGAAAAGCAAGTTGTGAGGAGGACACAAAGTATCTGCAAAGGGATAGGTTAAGCGAGTGGGCAAAAATTTGGCGGATGGAGTATAATGTGGGAAAATGTGAAGTCATCCACTTTGGGAGGAAGAATAAAAAAGCAAAATATCATATAAATGGAGAAAGACTACAGAATGCTGTGGTACAGAAGGATTTGGGTGTCCTCGTATATGAAACACAAAAAGTTAGCATACAGATGCAGCAGGTAATTGGGAAGGCAAATGGAATATTGGCCTTTATTTCAAGGGGGATGAAGTATAAAAGCAGGAAAGTCTTGCTACAACTGTACAGGGTGCTGGTGAGACCACACCTAGAGTACTGCGTACAGTTTTGGTTCCCTTATTTAAGGAAGGATACATTTGCATTGGAGGCGGTTCAGAGAAGGTTCACTAGGTTGATTCCGGGTATGAAAGGGCTGTCTTATGACGAAAGATTGAGCAGGTTTGGGCCTATACTCAGTGGAGTTTAGGAGAATGAGAGGAGATCTTATTGAAACATATAAGATTCTGAGGGGGCTTGACAGGATAAATGCTGAGAGGATATTTCCCCTCATAGAGGAATCTGGAACTAGGGGGCATAGTCTCAGAATAAGAGGTCGACCATTTAAGATGCAGATGAGGAGAAATTTCTTCTCTGAGAGGGTTGTGAACCTTTGGAATTCTTTGCCCCCAAATGCAGTGGAGGCTGAGTCATTGAATATATTCAAAGCTGAGTTAGACAAATTTTTGATCAGAAAGAGAGTCGAACGATATGGGGATCAGGCGGGAAAGTGAAGTTGAAGCCAGAATCAGATCAGCCATGATCTCATTGAATGGCAGAGCAGGCTGGAACAGCCAAATGGCCTGCTCCAACAACAAAAGGTGTCACTATCTTGAAGTATAATGTGTCTCTGTTACAGGGAAATTTTTCTTTGCATATTTGGATATAGCTTGGAACCAAGCGCCCAAACACATGGTTCCAAACTATTTACAAAAATGCACAAGAAAGATTTTCCTGCAACAGAAATACACTACATTCGATGTTGGGTGTTATGTTTTGAGCTTCTCCAATGGCTACACGAGTTTATCATAACCAGGATGGTGGTGGGGCCACTACAATTGGCCTCAGTGCCCCTAGATTAGGGAGGGGAAAATCATTCAGCCACTCCTGATTGCTATCTAATGATCCCTGTCAGAAGTGTGTGTGTATGGAGGTCAGGCAAGGACAGGGTTGGAATTAACTGTGATGACCCATATGGCCAAATATGGCCTATGGACACTCACCATCAAAGCATTTGTACACAATATCCACTAGGGTAAGACACTAGATTGCACCCATACCACTGTACTCCAGCACAGAGTCAACATATTTGGATGAGGACAGAAAGGGAGAAACAGAGGAAAAACTGTTTTGTCATAATCTGCCACATTGATACTTCATAAAATACTTTTGCCTGTTTACTTGGCAATTTATATGTAAACCCAAAGGAAATCAATAATAAAACAATCTGGTATTGCCGTCATAATGTTAAATGATGGCCCTGAAATTAAGCCATGGGATGCAAGCATACAAATAGTAATGGTTTGGCTGAAATCTTCCTCACTATCTTAGTGGCAGTGTCAACAATATGTATGTCTACAACATTTATAAAACAGTACAATAGTGCAAATTTTATCCCTCATATAACATTTCTGTACTCACACTTCAGCATAATACTTTACAATGCACTCAAATTTCATATTCAAACTATTCAACCATTTTGCCAGTACATTGGCATCCTCCCTGTTCAGATGTAGCCCATCCTTGTGAAATATTTCTCATTTGTCCCAGAATTGGTGCCAATGCCCAAACAAAGTGGAATCCTTCTTCCTGAGATTACACCTTTAGTCATGCATTCATTTCCCTAATTTCCCTGTCCTTCCCTATTCTAGTGCATAGCTGGGGAAATAATTCTGAGATTACCCCATGAAGTGTTGTGCTTAAGCTTGTTTCCAAATCTCCTAAATTCTTTGTGCAGGACTTCTTCCACAATCTTTTAAAAAAGAAAAATAAAGCCAGTGATTTAAAATATATAGAGCAACTCTAACATCAAATGAAAATGTATTAATGCATGAATCAGAATTACTGACTCAAAAATAACCTGAGTAATCACACAAAAAAAGAGAAACCCAGACACTTCATCCTGGATTCTGACTTGCAGCCAGAAGCACAATTAAACTCAGATTGACCTTACCCGATACTGCTCCCACACTAAAATCTTATTGGCTGAGGCTTTGTTCACTTAACAACGATTAAATATTGTAGCCTTAAAGCACACAGGTCCACCTGAGCAGGAAAATAAAACATTTGCATTATATGATATAACGATCTTGTCATTATAAAGAAGTGTATCATTTGCTTTACACCAGCAATCATCACAGGAGATCTGCTATAGTCCAGTGCACATTTACTCCATCACAATATGGAAGTCAGGTTTGCATGTGTGCACACTTGCACCTAATTGGCTTAAACTAATTATTCTTAAAAGATCAACAAATCACAGCAGCAGCCGTATGGAACATATGAATCAAACACAATGAAAGCAGGTAAAAAAGCGAACTAAGGAACTACCAAGGACATATGAAAAAACAAATCGTCAAAATCTACCAATAAAAGAAAGGAGAAGCAAAACCAATCAAATTGCTCTAAATATTTTTTGACAATCCCTTTGACTTTGATCTTGATTTCTCCATTAAGCTGAAGACTTACTACTAGAATTAATGTTTTTAACAAAGTAGACTTAAAAAAATTACAACATTTACAAATATGATAAAAACTACCAACACAATGCCATATTTGAAATGCCAATAACAACATTTTCTATTGGAGGCCTGTCTCTCAGGCTTCTAACAATCCTAATAATGTAGCAGGCTACAGCTTGCGCATGCACCAATATGACTGTGTAAGAAGTTTGTGGAGAAACACCCAAGATACACTGAAGCCGCTTCCCTTCTAAGTCTAATGAATACAAGTACATTTTGGTTCTGAGGAAGGAGTTTTTTTTATGATTGACAAGAAGCCTGACCATTCACAGAGCAGACCAGGATGTTGTGCTTCCAGGTAAACACATATTTATTTACCTACAGAAACCATCAGAAAGAAAACACGACAGTGTCTCTTTAATTTCTTTCAGTAGTAATATACACACACCCAGTAACAGCACAACCTCCAATTCACTGTGAGCAATATCATAGAAGATTAACTAGTTTATTTTAAACAGGCAATTGCCTGGGTAAAATATTAGAGAATAAATTCAGATAAATGCATTACCATTTGTAGACTAGTATCCCATGACATAATTTCAGAGCCAATGATCTTAAGCAACTGTTTCACTTAATGGTCTGTTCAGATGCACGCTTGTCTAGGCTTCACCCGAATTATTCTCTATCTGAGGGATGTGTTAGATTATTATAATTGCAAAGCTCTCAGAACCCGAACTAATCAACCGCTAAATGTAATATGTTTATACTACCTAAAAGAAATGTTATCTACCTAAAAGAAAAGTTATCCAAATCTTGTGAAGCCATACCAACAAAAATAACGATGCAAGCAATTATTTTTAAACTTTCAATAGCAGATGGACTTCCAGTTGCAATATATGACAATTCGAAAGATCTGTAACAATTTCGGGGTTAATATATTTCGTTTTCTACCAAAAAGACGCACACAACCTTGAGATAATCATGTCAGATGTGGCTGAATTATTACACAAATTGAATGACTTTTTCCCCTCGGTGATCTTTCCAAAATGATAAACTCGATTTTGTTCAAAATAGAAGTTACTATTTTGCGAAAGAGCAAAGTGCAATTGAGTGAATGTTTGGAATGTCAGTTCTTAGTTTCCTGCGTCTGCACCAGTTTCAATGAGAAGGGGATCATTAGTAGTGAGGAACTATGCGCTGAGGGCTTAGAGTTCCACACGGTGCAGTTTTGAAGTTGGACCGTGAACAGAGGAAACGGTGCAACGAGAGAAAGTCTCCGGGCAGCAGGGCACTTCAACCGGAGTTTTGCGGTTGTCAAAAGCCACTTATTCGGAATAAAGTTTATGGTTATGGGCGATAAGGATCTGGAGAAATTCCGGCAGCAGTGGAGAGAAGAGATTACCGGCCGCAACCACACCAACAGGGGAAACGCCACGGGCTTTATTGGCGACGAAAGGCGCAGCAAAAAGCGGCGCCAGCGGTCCCCGGGCCACGGTTGCCATGGGGACGGGGAGGCGAAGGATGGCGAGGCGCGAGCCGCGGGGCCCGGGCGCGAGGACGGTGACGGTTTAAAGTGCGAGCGGCTCGGCATCGGCCAAGGGTTAAAAGTGGGAGAATCCCCGGGCGGCAGTGAGCCGCCGCCGCCGGCGGCCCGAGGAGGCGATTACTTCTACCTGGCCGAGAGTTTGCTGGAGGGACGGACCAGTCCGCTGAGGGACCGCCTCGAAGGCGAAAGATGCCGCAGGAGGGGGCTCGCTGTTGCCGGCCGCAGAGGGACGAGGACACAGGCAGGGGCCTGGAGGACCCCTTCGGGCCGAGCCGCACAGCCCCCGGTCAGTAGGAACAGGGAGAACCTGTTGGATCAGCTAATCAATGATTTGGTAATCACTACGGCTTCTTACTCTCTGCTCCTAAGTTTCACTATGACAGCCAGACTTCATTTAAGGACCAATTGTAGATTTCCTTGTAGTTGGTATTTTATTGAAGAAAAATAACCCAGCAACAAAAACTTCATCGTCGTTATTATAGACACGAGTTTGCTACTAGATTTCAGTGTTTGTGTCTGAGACAGTTCACTGTTGTAGTATTAAAATGTAAGGAGTCGCACAACACCAGGTTATAGTCCAACAGCTTTATTTGAAATCACAAGCTTTCGGCGCTTTCCTCCTTCGTCAGGTGAAGTGATGAAGGAGGAAAGCTCCGAAAGCTTGTGATTTCAAATAAAGCTGTTGGACTATAACCGGGTGTTGTGCGACTCCTTACATTTGTCCACCCCAGTCCATCACCGGCATCTCCACATCATAGTATTAAAATGTTAGTCTTCCAGCATTTTGAACATAAAGTACACATTGTTATGGGTGTGCTGTTAGATGTGTATGTGATCGGCGAATAAGGGAGCTGATAAAATCAGAAGATGCGGAATTCCCTGGGGAGGTGCTCAGTGCTCGATAATACTGCAGTCTGGTTATTTGCGGTTGGATTGCACCATAAGTCAAACTGTTTGATCACTGCTTAGTTAAGGTCACAGACGCAGCTGTCACTTGAAATACAACGATCTCAGAAGCTACAATTTTCGAATTAATAGAAGTTCTGCTCCTGTCTAAATGCTACTCACTAGCGGGAAATTAATTTTTATGTTTAGAAACTGAGCTGTATGTAGAGTGAAAGGCATTAAGCACAAATCACCAAGAGATCCCAAGGGCACAATTACTGCCTCTTCACTACACGTGCGAAAGCTCTGTGGCACTGGCAAGTCATAAAGCTAATTGAAGATTGTTTTTTGTAAGATTAACCAAGGTATTAGAGTTACAAGCGGGTACTACGAATAATTTAAGTTGTTGTTTCAGGGCTGCGTTCGTTTGTTTCGGATTAAAATGGTGCGCACGTAAGAAAATAAATCTTTTTCAGTTATGATAACAGTGGATTCCTTCACTGACTTCTGTAGTTCCAGCAACTGATTTTAAAAAATGCCAAGTATATCTCGATAATTAAAATATAAGAAATAAGGAGAAGGCTATATCAATGCTCATTAGTCGGGGGAGGGGAGGCGTAAAAATTCAAGTGGACCATTTTGGTTACCGTCAAAAATCAGCAGGAAGAGGGTCAGAGCTCATTGCGTGATGTTGATAGATTAGTTGATCTCGCAGGCTGTTGCTCACAGATAAATGTGAAAATAAAATGTTTGTTTCTGTGACAGTATCTCATTATCCTTTTTGTATCTCTCCTTTCTCTTTATCTCTAGTTCTTTTCCATCTTCATGTGAGTCCCTGCACTTACAACACTTGAAAAAAATTCACCAAAATAACATAACTTAGATTTTGGACAGCATTTCGGATTTTTGGTATGCAAAATGCGTAACTTTAAATTTCCCACTAATGCCAGTTGGAATTATTTGATCTGTAGTTTAATTTATTTTCTTGAATGCTCTTTAAGCTACAACTTCAGAATACTGAAGCATTAGTGGGGTCATTGACCTCTCGTAAGATGGCAGTAACATAGTTTAATGGCTGTCTGATATCTGGCCTTAATATTTAGGATTTTTATATGTATGATCATGATTTTATATATCACCTGTACGGTTAGAACGTAGGAGTTAGGAACGGTAGGGATGCGGGAAAAGGAAATCAAAATGAAGACAGTTCTATCTCAGACTGTTGAAGACTATTCAGTCATCTGCTTCCCCCAATAGCCTAGCTGGTTCAGGCAGCAAACGGCTGTGTTGGACTGACCAGGTAAGTTTCAGGTCTGGTGACTGGTCTGTGTGAGTTGGTTCGATGGAACGGGGCAGGTAATAGGGCATTATAGTTGTCCTCCGCATCCCTGGTCCACTTGAATTTTTACGCTTCCCCTGATTGCTACCCAGCAAGCTCTACAAATAGGGGGACATATATGGATGTTGGATGAGGACAGGATTGGACTTGTCTGAGATGTTCCCACAAATCAAATTCCATGCTGGAACTCACTGTCTAGGCTCACATGTGAAAGAGATACAAGAATAGGTCTGGCACCTCTGGAACGGGATTTCAGCAAAGAGTTAATGCCTTTAGGTGAAGTGGGAAAATTGGCAGATAAAGGAAGGAAAAATTATATCTTTCATTCTGAAAATATATTGGAGTGTACAGGAGCTACATTGTCAGGTGATATGCAGTAATATGCATTTGGATACTGGTGAACAAAGTCCTATGGATATGCTTATCGAGACCTGTATTGCCTCGCCAGAGAATCGAAGAAGTCATCAGTACAACTGAAACGGTATCTGTGGTATAATGATGACCTAAAATACTCCATTGTTATAAAGCAGCGTCATTTAAGGGGGTGGGGAAATGTTGGTGTGTTTTATTTTGAGAAGGCACTTTTGTGAAGAAAAGCATGTTTTTCTGCTTCATTTTGCAATGGATATATCTTTTGTTAGTTTAAATGATTGTAACTGTGTTTCTGTATACATTCAGTAGGCTTCATGTTTGTTTTTGTGGCAAATTTTATCTCGGCGCAAGCAGTATGACTTTATTCGCCAAGTTACCTAGCATTTATGTGCACATCTGCTGTTCTGTTTGTGGTGGACAGCTAGAGTGTTTGTGTAGACTGAGTGTGCAGTTAGTTTAAATGATTTTTAAATTATTTCTGTCTTGTGCTTAAGTAGTTCCAGTCTCGAAGTTATCGACATGTGAAGTGAATTCTCAATTCCATATATTTGGTATAACTAGGGTTCATGAAGTAAATTTATGAGTCATGTATAATGTGTAATTCTAGGATAATAGATGACTGGCTGGCAGTGAGTCGTAATTCAATCTTAAGAATTCTGTTGATTAAAACTGCTCCAATTTTACTCTTGTGGCTTATTATAGTCTAAGCCCTGCTGGGTTGATTTGCTGCCTCAAACTTACTGCCAGAAATTTGCTATTTTTTTATGATGTCAATATAATCCATAACAGTAGTCCACAATGTACAGGCTTTAGGCCAAATCCAGCCCAACCTGTCAAGGCTAATTGTTTCTGAAACCCTAGCCTAACATGCATGTGGGCTCTTGTTTTAAAGGAGTTTCATTGATGCTATGCTTTGTAGGTAAATTCTTCTACCATAGGGAGTTTGTTTTTGGAAGAAGGGACAAATTGGCACCAGTCACTGAGGCATTGTCACTCACCTCTGAATAGAATATAGCCTGTGTTTGGCATCTTGGTATACAAAGACATAATGTAATTAATTTTTTCTTAACTTGTTTTTACTAGTATGTAGCGGGCCTGCTGGTTGAATTATAGATGGCATGATAATAGATGGAGAAAATGAAGATAATTGCAATGCAGGAGCGGAGGTATACACAATCCTATGACTGGTGTCACAGCAGTAGCATTTGTTCTTGCAGCACAATACATGATTGTGTATACACAAAGGATACAGAAAAGAGCAAAGAGAATGATTATGATAAGAGGAGGGTTTGGATTATGAACAACGATTATATAAATTGGGCATGTTCTCACTGGAAATAAGAAGGTTGAGAGTTGATATGATTGCTGTTTTTAGGAAGTGACTAGGCAATGTAGACCATGACAAGCTATTTCACCTTGAGCAGAACAGTAGAACAAATGGATGTAGCCTGCGCTTGTAGGGGAGTAAGTTCAAAATTCATCTGCAGAAACAATATTTCAGTGAGCGAGTGGTCAATCTATGGAACAGGCTCCCTCGGGAGATGGTGGAAGCAGTTAGTGTTGATTCATTCAACTACAAATTAGATACATTTATTTCAGAAAATAACATTTTGGGATACAGTATATGAGTAATTTTAGACATGATGTCAAGCATGCTTGGGAGGAACACATGACTTTGGACCTATGGTTTTCAAAGTTCTCCACCTCTGAGGGTTTTCCTTGTCATGTCTGGGTCTGTTGTAGACCAATTGATAGAGGTTGATTGCTATGATTAGTCAACAACTCCATTATCATTGTATCCTGTGACTGTCAGGTTGGTAGAAGACGAACAAGATGGAGCTTGGTCTTTTTTCATCTAGCAATTCCTATGATCCTGTGAAAATCTACTACATGTTGTAAATCTATTGAGTACACCTAGCTCCATCCTATATGGTCCAGGCACCTTCTATCATCAAGGCTGTTGACTCATTCCACCTTGTCCATTCAAGCACACTGATTTACACAACTGTCCTAGCCAGCATTCCTCCCTCAACTGACACCACCAAAACAGATTAACTGGTTATTCATCTCATTTGCTGTTGGATCTTGATGTGTACAATTTGGTTGCTGCATTTTCCTACACAACAAAGATGAATACACTTTAAAGGGAAATCATTGAGTGTGAAATGCTTTGGGACACCCTGGCAAAGCAATATTGCATTACATGAACGCTTTTTCTGCTACATTCTTGTAGACTCTCCTTTTTCCTTCTAACCTCTTGCAATATATTTCACCTGTGATAAATAAAACATCCAGTTCTTTTAGTTACTTAAGTGTTCCGGCAGCTTAAGTTTATTTCATTGAATCTCACGGAAGCAATTAAATATTGCTTAAATATAAAAATCAATCACTATTAATTTAGGAATATTGGTATTCTAACCTATGTTAAATGGAGTCATGTCCTAAATTATTAGATAGGGATTAAATATTGAGGTCAGCAATTAAGTACAAAACAAGAATTACTTTCACTGCCAAAGATCTGAAGCACTCTCTTTGGGCCTTAAGCCATTTTCCACCTCATTCCAATGAATAATGTAGTACCTAATATCCAGGCAAAATGCTGAGCTGCTGCAAATCATAGCTTAAAACAAATTACTTAACAAAGAAGCTCCCCCTCACAAAGCTGATTATACATCTTGCAGTTTGGGTTATTTGAATAAATATTTCTTGTAGCATATTTAACACTGTTCAAGAAGGAAAAAAACTTTGTAGAATCACAGAATCTTACAGCACAGAAGGAGGCCATTCTGCCCACTGTGCCTGTGTCGGCTCTTTGAAAGAGCTCTCCAATTAGTCCCACTCCCCTGCTTTTTCCCCAAAGCCCTGCAATTTTTCTGTTTCAAGTATATATCCAATTCCCTTCTGAAAATTACTATTGAATCTACTTCCACCACCCTTTCAGCCAGTGCATTCTAGATTATAACTTGCTGCATTAAAAATTTCTCCTCCTCTCCCCTCTGGTTCTTTTGCCAATTATCTTAAATCTGTGTCCTGGTTACCGAAGTTCCTACCAGTGGAAACAATTTCTTATTTACTGTATCAAAACCCCTCATAGTTTTGAACACCTCTATTAAATTTCCCGTTACCCTTCTGTGCTGTAAGGAGAAAAATCCCAGCTTCTCTAGTTTCTCCACATAACTGAAGTCCCGCATCCCTGGTATCATTCTGGTAAATTTCCTCTGCACCCTCTCCAATGCAATGACACGCTTCCTAAAGTGTGGTGCCCAGAATTGGACACAATACTCTAGCAGTGATTTATAAAGGTTTAGCATAACTTCCTTGCTTTTGTACTCATATAAAGCTAAAGATTCGATTTTTTTTTTTTAAAAACAGCTTTATCAACTTGTTCTGCCACCATCAAAGATTTGTGTATGTGAGCCCCAAGGTCTCAGTGCTTCTGCACCACCTTTTAACATTGTACCACCTAGAAAACTCATTCTGTTAAATAAATTGTCTGGTAAAGAGATAGGCAAATGCTCCTGTTTACATGTTACTGGATTAAACTTGCAATGATGATGTAAGTTAGCTTTTTAAAAAATGTAATAAATTAAACTGTTAATTAAATCAGATACTTGTTGATCTACTTGTATTGCTGGGAGTCAGGTTAGATGTTGGATGGGTGCATGAGGGAAAGAAGAAGAAAGTCTATAAGAATGTAGTTGAAGTCCATGACTAATAAAAGTTGTTAATGCAATACTCAGTCCAGTAATAGAAAAAAATATACTTACCAGCCCAGAACATATGTATATCAAACAGAAAGCAAGAAGTTACAGACCATCAAAGATTTGTATGTATCAAAATTTACTGAAACTTTTGGGGATCTAAGGAAAAGATTTCAAATATAGACCCAAGTCCACTGTTTATGCATGGATATACTACAGACTATCAACAATCGATTGATAACAATATTTTAAATTGTATGCATTGCCTAATTTTAACCATATAGTAGGTACATTTGTCAATGGCATCTGTGCTGCAAAACGACACTTTTTTCAAGGTTTATAATTACTAATAAACCCATAGACTAGATTGGAAAACCTGATGCAAGCAGATCTATATTTAACCAGTTGCCAATTTTTTTGACTTGCTACATACAGCAGTAGTCACTTCCATTGTTAAACTCTGATAAGTATCAATTGTTCTTTGTAGTCCAGAACTGTAATAGGTATATGATTGCTAATTTTAGGTTTAAACCAATAAAATCAGATTTTAAATTTCCCTCCTCCTTTTGCCGAATGTAATATTTAAAAGTTGCCATTTGTTTTGATATATCAATAAAACAGCAAAAATGAGGGTAGGGGAAGAGTTTTATAAAAACTTAGGAACTTGCCTGGTCTACCTGCACTTTGCGTGTTAAACTTTTGTGATGCTGCTTTCCCTGGAATAAAAATGTTACCTCACAGCGATGCAGAGTAAGCATTCATTCTATAACACTGCTACTTTTCTTCAATAAAAGAAAAAACAAAACCAGAAATAAAATCCAGGTGTACTACTACTGGAATTGTAAAAAAAACACACTAAATGGTATTGTACGCACCAAAGTTTTCCCAGTATTTGTGAAATTAAAACTCTAAGAATTGATAACACTGGTCAAAAAGTACCTACTTCAGCTTTAGTTTTAAGCTTTTTACATTTTGAATTACAAACTCTGTGGGCATCCTGGCTTCAGACAACCATGCAAGTAGGACCATAGTAATAAGTTCCAACATTGGGATTTTAGTTATGCATTCAATAGGTTTGGGAACAAAGAGGCACAGTAGGAAAAAGTTCTCTGGCTACCTCCAGCATAATTCATTCAGATGCAGGCAGGTAATTGTATTTCTTTAAATATCTACTATAAACTGTTGCTTTGAAGTGTATAATTAACACTTGTCCTTGCTATTCTGTTGCAGAATGAAATAAATGAAATCCCCTTTTTTGATATTGACCTGCCATATGAGCTAGCACTGAGAATATTTGCATACCTGGGCAAAACTGAACTTGGAAGATGTGCTCAGGTAAATATAACAGTTTAATCAAACGTATAAAGGCATTTAGTAAGCTTTTCAGGTAGACTTAACCATAATTTGTCAAAGTGTATTTTTTGTTGTGTTTTTCAACTTTTAGTACTTGAATAAAAATGTTGGAAGACCTTTCAGTGGGAGAAGCCTTGTATTAAGTGGTTTGAATTTGAATACTAAAGGACCAGAAGGGAGGTTGTGAGCAGTAGGTGCAAAAATGAGTTGAGAATTTGGAACTGAGATCAGCACAAGCATCTAAACTTGCCCAGTTCAGTTCAGTTTGAACTTCAAATGAAATGTTGGAATTCAACAAATGTTAAAATAAAGCTTAGATATGCTAACCTATTTAAAAAAAAACAGATCCGACTAGCAAGGAGTTACCTTTTGGAGTTAATTTAGGATATTCCTTTTTTTAAAAAAAAACTTTTCTCCTCTGTTCCCATTCCCCACAAAATCTAGAGCCCCCTGGATGTCAAGGAGCATACAGGGTAAGATAAGGCAGAAAAAGAAAGCCTATGTCAGACACTGAGAACTCACTCCTCTAGGCTTTCTGTAGTACTATAAAAAGTGCAAGGGTGAAATTAAAGAAATTAGGAAAGCAAAGAGAGGGCATGAAAAAAATATTGGCAAGGAAAACCCAAAGATGTTTTATAAATACATTTGGAGCAATAGGATAACTAAGGAAAGAGTAGGACCTATAAGAGACCAAAAAGGTAACCTATGTGTGGAGGGAGGCGGAAGATGTTGGTATGGTTCTTTATGAATACTTTGTGTCTGTCTTCACAAAAGAGGAATGATGCAGATGTTGCAGTTGAGGAGGAGTGTGAAATATTGGATGGGATAAACATAGTGAGAAAGGAAGTATTAAGGGGATTAGCATCTTTTGAAAGTAGATAAATAACCAGGGCCAGATGAAATGTATCCCAGGCTGTTAAAAGAAGCAAGGGAGGAAATAGTGGAGGCTCTAACCATCATTTTCCAATCCTCACTGGATACAGGCATGGTGCCGGAGGATTGGAGGACTGCTAATGTTATACCATTGTTTAAAAAGGGAGCAAGGGATAGACTGAATCTGAGACTGACAGGCCAGTCAGTCTAATCTCATTGGTGGGCAAATTATTGGAATCAATTCTGAGGGACAGAATAAATCGTCACTTAGAAAGGCACGGAGTAATCGAGGACAGTCAGCATGGATTTGTTAAGGGAAGGTCGTGTCTGACTAACCTGATTGAATTTTTTGAGGAGGTAACAAGGAGGGTTGATAAGGGTAGTGCATTTGATGTAGTCTACTTGGATTTTAGCAAGGCTTTTTACAAGGTCCCACATGGCAGACTGGTCAAAAAAATACAAGCCCATGGGATCCAAGGGAGAGTGACAAGTTGGATTCAAAATTGGCTTTGTGGCAGAAAGCAAAGGGTAATGGTCAACGGTTAATTTTGTGACTGGAAGGCTGTTTCCAAAGGGGCTCCGCAGGGCTCAGTACTTGGTCCCTTGCTTTTTGTGATATGTATTAATGATTCGGACTTAATGATTTGGACTTAAATGTAGGGAGCATGATTAAGAAGTTTGTAGATGATACAAGAATTGGCTGTGTGGTTGATAGTGAGGAGGAAAGCTGTAGCCTGCAGGAAGATATCAATGGACTGGTCAGGTGGACAGAAAAGTGGCAAATGGAATTCAGTCCGGAGAAGTGTGAGGTAATGCATTTGGGGAGGGCAAACAAGGCAAGGGAGGACACAATAAGTGGGAGGATACTGAATGGTGTTGACGAAGTGAGGGACCTTGGAGTGCATGTCCACAGATCCCTGAAGGTAGCAGGATAGGTAGATGAGGCGGTTAAGAAGGCACATGGAATACTTTTCTTTATTAGCCCAGGCATAGAATATAAGAGCAGGGAGGTTATGCTGGAACTGTATAAAACACTGGTTAGGCCACAGCTTGAGTCCTGGTCACCACATTACAGGAAGGATGTAATTGCACTAGAGAGGGTAAGAGGAGATTTACGAGGATGTTGCCAGGACTGGAGAATTTTAGCTATGAGGAAAGATTGGATAGGCTGGGGTCATTCTCTTTTGAACAGAGGAGGCTGAGGGATGATTTAATTGAGGTATATAATTATGAGGGGCCTAGATAGAGTGGATAGGAAGGGCCTATTTCCCTTAGCAGAGAAGTCAATAACCAGGGGGCATAGATTTAAAGTGATTGGTAGAAGGATTAGAGGGGAGCTGAGGAAATATTTTTTCACCCAGAGGGTTGTCGGGGTCTAGAACTGACTGCCTGAAAGGGTGGTAGAGGCAGAAATCCTCAACTCATTTAAAAGTACCTGGATGGGCACCTGAAGTGCCGTGACCTACAAGGCTACAGACCAAGTGCTGGAAAGTGGGATTAGGCTGGGTGGCTCATTTTCGGCTGGCACAGACACAATGGGCCGAATGGCCTCCTTCTGTGCAGTAAATTTTCTATGATTCTAAGATGCACATGAGCAGCTATAAGAGTAGGCCTCTATTAAGAAGGCTGTTTATAATTTTTTTTAAAAATAGCTGCTAGGAAATACAGGAATAATCCAGGCTGATTGACTGTTTGATTTTGTTTGTATTCCCTGATGTATTCCCTAAGTGCAAATCTGGGTCCTGGCACATTTGGTAGATACATGTACTGTTAGTGTACACTGCAATTTGTTGGCACATCCATGTACTACGTTGGCTGCACAGGGGATATTTGATCTTTATAACAATAAGAGATCCTTTTGTTTCTCAGGTGAGTAAAACCTGGAAGGTTATTGCAGAGGATGAGGTGCTTTGGTACAAGCACTGCTTGAAGGAAGGCTACCACACTAAGGCAGACATTGGCGACTTCGTGTGCTGGAAGGCTGTTTTGCGAGATTCTCTGACGAAGGAACAAACATTGCGAGCCAACTGGAAGGTAAATCTAATAATTCTTTGAAGCATTATTAATTGTTATACTGTAGGTGAACTATGGTCATTGGCAGCTTTTATTTTCAAATCGATCTATGTAAAAGTTTTGGAACACCACTATCATACTTCAGATGTCACACTTTTTAAAAAAAAAAGTCCCATCATTTCCAATCTACAGACAAAGTTTCACAGCAACAGAAACAAGCTTCTAATTTACCTTGAGTACAATTAGCTTTTATTGATCTCAGTAAGACATTGCAATTTGACTACGTGGCCTGAAAGGAACACAGCAGTTGCGTGCCTCTGCACTTGAGCAACAGAATAATACATTGCATGTATAGTGCTTCTGTTCTTTTAAAAGAGCACATCATCTTGTGAGCAACATCATTCATCTGTAAGTAAAAGTGGAGAATCTCTGAACTGTGCTAAGTTAACATATCTCAGCAAGGGTGCTACTGTTGGCCTCAGCATTCCCTGGGTGGAGGTGTTGGTGATGGGGGCATTGAATTACCAGGGTTCCGGTTCCTGATTTTAATATCCGGGCACCTGTAGTGAAAATGCCTATGTGTGAATGATGGGTGAGTACAGGTGATAGACCCACAGAAAATTACCTGCTGACATTCGCTGCTCATTCACACACCTGAAAATTTGCTACTCGGATGAAGTACCCAGTAATCTGATGACACCTGTGGAACTGTACCCAGCATGAGTCACTGCTGAGGAGGGGAGAAGATTGATGAGTAAAGAGGCAAAAAGTGGAATACACAAAATTTGGATAAGAATTTCAGGTTTTTTTCCCCCCATTGTTTAATTTACTTTTTTTAAATGGTCCCAAACCACAGTTGTCTCTTTTTTTAATCCCTCTCCGTTCCCCAGTGTTGACATCTAACTGGGGTGTGATTCCACAGAAGTGACTATCCAGCCTTGCCTTGCTCAAGTGACCTCTATTCATGTGTGAGTAGCCTTGATGGCGACTTGGAAAGCTATTTAATCTCAGGGGCATCATCACTGGGCCAAATTCTGTCCTGGGTTGTTCATAGATGAGCTTTCAGCAATGGTTATTGGGTTGCAATCAGGATCAGGAGTCCTGACAAATTCCCCAAACCCTAATAAGGATACTGAGGCTAATTGTGGCGAATGCACTGCTGCCCTGACTGAGATCAGCTAACTCCACTCAAACCAGGGATCAAACCTGGAACTTTTGTAGTCTGTATGGCTCAGCTACTCACTGGATGAGTGTGCTGAGCCATCGAGAGAGCTCATTGTTTTTAATTATCAGTGAAGTGAATGCTTCTTTCTTTGCATGTGTTCTATCAGGACATTGTAATGAAGTGGAATCTTACTCTCCTCTTCAATCCCTTTTTTTAAAAAAGAAATGAGAGAGTTGGTAAATTATAATTATTCTCCTTTGCCAGTATTATTAGTCTTGTTTCTGTTGTAGTCTCCTTCAAAAAAAGAACACAATTGTCCTAACAATAAACATTGATTAGATCATCTGAGAACTCCCTGGGAGGAGTTTTCTAAGTCTCTCGGTATGAGGGAGCCAAATTAGCTTAAGTAGATAATTAATCAATCAGTGTATTTCAACGATCTAATATCTTCTACTGTGTACAATCATTTATCTTCCTGACGATCAGACCCATAACTCTCTTCCCCAGCTAGTTTACTCAGGATGTCATTAGTACTCATTGTTTAATGTAAAATATTCAAATAGTCTGCTATTAGCAACAAAACCCAAAGAAACAGATGTTAATTATTAGCATTAGTATAAAGGGTGAGATTTCTTTTTAAAATTATTCTTCTTTCCTTTTCTGAAGGCACTGACTCTTACTGGGATACAATTCCATGAGTGACAGCAGCCCTTCAGCACCTCATCCAAGTGGCCATTGCACCTGATGTCCATACCCATGCATAGTTTCCAGCAGGGATCACAGTTAACTATTAGAAATGGGAACTCTATCTGAATTTTCCCCTTCCTAACTCGGGTGTTCTAAGGCCAATTGTAGCGCCCTCTCTGAGATAAGCAAACTTGGCACACACAGGAAAATGAACCTGACAGTGTCTGATTTGTAGGGCTTGTTTCAACACCAGGCAGTGCATTTATCTATTATTGAGTGATCAGGAGAGAGGAGTTTTCCCTTTTTTTGAACATTGTATGCAACATATTTTCTATTTTAACTCTATATCAGGAACGATGATGAAGCTGACTTTTTTTCAACCTTCATTTATGCAGATCTTTCAAAATATTTAATGTTGAATGTAAATTTTGAGTGCTTGTTTTGCTTGTTTAGAAGGCAAGTTGCAGATCTGTTTCCAGATCGCTATGAATGCTACTTTTTTTGATGACTAGCATATACATTACTATATCCTGAGATGACTGTCCCTCCAATTCTCCCTCCCTCTGGGAAAACATCTGGCCTCTATTTGGCACTTCTGCATGATGATAGAGCTGTGTAAGGAAATTTGCAGTGCATGAAATAGTAGGTGACAGCTTGTGTTCCTAGTAGTCTGTGCTGCCTGTTTTTTTGAGCCCCTAAATTCTCCTTGGTCCTAGAAATTAATGACCTGTCTAGCCAATTGGAAAATGTGTTTGGAGGATGACCTCACTGACACCAGCACATCTGAGTAGGTTTCATAATGGTTGTTCGTTCATGCAACAAAGCAGAAACAGCTTTTAACACTGACTGAATTGAACTCCCGCACAAAATAGCACATACATCATATTTACCGAGAATAGCTCCCCCCAGGCATTTTCAGTAAGTCAGTACTGCAGTGTATATTTATATACAGTAGGAGATATAATACAAGTTAGAAAAAAGCATAATGAATAATGCTGGATGTTCACTAAACCCATTGCAGTACAGTATAATGTCATTGATTTGAATTACTGCTGATATTAATTTAGGGACCATCCCAATTGTCATAAATTTCACAATTCCTTTTAGGATGGGCAGCTAATGCTCTGTACACACTTTTTAAAATGTATATAAAATTAACAATTTTCACCTTGTACATCTGTGACATGTATACATCTCTGGTAACATTTTATATTAATAAAAGGAATATCTGCAATTAAAAATTTGTTACAAAAATGTTTAGTTGTAAGTCCTGGTTAGTGTCCTATTGGGAGAAGTAAGGAAAGGAATATTCTTTGTACTCTCACACAAAGAAAGGAATATAATCCTTTTATGCACAGTTGAAGCGGGCAAGATTCTGACTCATTTTATGTTTATCTCAGAATCTGCCAACCTGTTCATAATTCAGCCTTTTCGGAGTTATTGATATTCTCGTGGACTGTGCCAGTTCCAGGAATATACAGTTTGTATAAAGGTGGCTGTAGCTCTTTGCCCCTGACTTATAGCTTTGTGATCATTAAAAGTCCCTAGAATGACGAAAGATCAGCAGCATGAACATGCCAATTGTGTGTTCTTGCAATTGACTTCTTGCTGTGAAACCTTGAATATTTTTATAATGGGTGGGTGGGGAGTGGAAGGAAAATCTAGTTGGCTACTTTTAACTTCTGTTGGCAAAACAGCTATAAATATATAATAAATTATAACAAACATTCTAATTTGGAATCAAAGATGTTTTTCTGTTCCAGCAGAGAACACATTTAAATGTTCATTGCAACTATCACTAGGCAGGACAATTTTCAAAGTTATTTTTAGAATGCAATGCTGAAAGGGCCTGTCAATTTTGTGTGCATGGGTTTTTACTATATGCTAATTTGTGCTCTCATTGCTAATGGACCTCATTGCTGTTTGTGGGACTTTGCTATGCTATGCAAATTGGCTGCCACAGTTTTCTACATAAGCATACATAACAAAAGTGACTACAATTCAAAAGTAATTAATTGGCTATGAAGCATTTCAGGGTGACCTAAGGACATGAAAGGCACTATGTGAATGCAATTTCTTTCTTTTGTCTCAGCCAATCAAATGATCATTTTTCCACCGATCTATTGATTTTATATATTGTATTGTCTTGTGTGTATTAATCATTGCCATACATCCAAATAAACGATATAACACTCCAGAATAAACCTCTCAGCATCCTACCGCTTCAGTTACAGTGCTGTTAGGATTTGGGTACAGTCCAAATATTTTTTTCTTGGGGTCCAACGGTCAAGGGCCATTTGCAAAGGCAAGCCATGCTCCCTATGAATTGAAATATGACCATAATAATGAATCCCTTTACCCATTAGGTGCACACTGAATTGCTACCATAAGCTCCTGATTTCTCCAATTAATGCACAAGTAATACTTTGACAGACCATAAATCTCAAGCAATAAACTACAAATCAGATGTACTTTAAACAGAAGTAAGAGCAAACACAGCAGATTTTGATGGATTATGGAACTTTATTTAGCTCATAGTCTTTGTTTCAAAATAATAAAATGTCTCTCTATTTTGGCCATTTTCTGCAGTATTATGATTTTACTTTGGACCAGCATCCATTATACAAAGTGAATACATGAACTCTCAGATTCATGGAGTGTTTCACTAGTTCCTGCTCCTTGGCTGCCTGGTGAAGAAAAGAATCACTGAAGAAACTTTGATGCAGGGCAACAGTTATAATCATTACTTTGAAGTCTGAACTGAGACAAAGGAAGATCAAAAGGATATCTTTAAGTAAAACAGCCAATCGTGAATAGCTTTCAAAGGCATATTAAAAACTATCTGGCCAATTTTGCTGATATGTTTACACCTGTGAAACAAAGCAACTCATACGGAAAGTTATGGCCTTCCCTTTGGTCGGCTGATTGCAAAGGCCATAGATGGATGTAATCAATTAATGACTGGTGATAAATACTAATTATTTCTAACAACTGGGTGAACTTTGCATCTACCATTTGTTAGGCAGTCTGGCTATACAGATATAACATTTATTCATAAGTCAGGGATAGATATATTTAATTTGACAAAATGTGCAGTAACAAATTAAAATGGCCATAAAGTTGGCTAACTATCAAAGTCCCATGAAGAATTATTTTTAAAATAGTCTTTTATGTATTGAAATGAGACAGATCTCCAATAACATTCTTCACAGTATAGCAGGATCTCCTCATGATGTGATGCTCAAATTACTGATCACTTTTGCTCCCTTCAGTTCTTGCTGGCATTTTAGCTGCCAGCCAGTCTCCCTATCAAAGTGACTTTCACAAAATTTTTAAAATTGCATTCCAGTTCATCATCATCTCGTGCTCTCCCTCACTCTACGTTATTTTTATATAAAATCATTAGCGTGTATCATGGCAGTAGTACAAAGGGCAGATTTTTACCTCCTTTATTGTGTTCAATGAAAGTATGTTGCTAAGGAAGCTGGCCAGTTTGTGTCAATTAAAGCCTTGAAACATTTTCTTAGTTTTTTTCACATTAATAAATTGCCTAAGTGATTAGTAAATTACCAATGCCAGTATATCTGTGGACATTCAAACTATTTGTTCACGCAACAAAGCGAGACCAACTACCAGTGTTGAGAGAATCAAAATCCAGTCCAAAGTAGCCAATGCACTGCATATTACATCCTAGTACAGGACTGTTTGGGTTTTTTAAAGCATGTTCATGAAATCATGGGATTCTGTTTACAAGCATTCATTTTGAAATGACATACAAATAAGAAAAGTAGCGTAATTAATATTAATTATGTCACAATAAACCTACTGTGGTTCAGTTAGAATTAATTATTTCATCCAATTTTATACTTCATATATGGGTAATGGAGCTTATCCCCAACTTGTATATCTTGATTATTCTTTTAAGGAGTATCTATAGTTACAGGACTTAAATATAATTTCCTAGTTTTTAAACAATTAAATATCAAAAGTTGGCTTGTATGGGTTAGCATTACACTGTAATTTACTCCAAATGAGATTTAAAAATTGCAAAGTAATATGGAGAATAATATTGAACTACATGTTTAAGATACATGGAATTATATCCTAGCATATCCTTAATTCCAATTTCCTGATTTACCTTGTCTTTTTGGCCTTGATGGTGTCCTGCACTCATTCACTTTGGGTTTCTCAATCAAACTAATACTATCAATGAGTGTTCCCAATTTAAGTTTTAGTATTTTATACACAAATAGTAAGGTTGATTATACCTTAAAATAAGTAAATAATGTGCTGCATTTTAAAAATAGATTGTATTGTTGAATGTTCACCTTCTGGATAATCAATCCCTGCAGCCAAATTGACTATCCAAAATGATTAATGTATAACTTATCAATCACATTTGTACCCATTGATAATTTTGTATTAATTTTATCGTTTCCATAATTGTTGACTGTAGAGTTGGTTTTATAGGGTATTGACTTTGAAGTAAGATTGTAATTTAATATTCTTGGGCATATGCTTCTACCTTTTCTATAGTGATGGTCTGAGAAAATAATGTATTGTCAACAGACTACAAGCAATCAATTATCAGACTTAATCATCTGTTCAAGTACAGCTACAACACTGGCATCCATCCAACAATGTGGAAAATTGCCCAGGTATGTCCTGTCCACAAAAAGCAGGACAAATCCAATCCGGCCAATTGCCACCCCATCAGTCTACTCTCAATCATCAGCAAAGTGATGGAAGGTGTCGTCGACAGTGCCATCAAGCGGCACTTACTCACCAATAACCTGCTCACCGATGCTCAGTTTGGGTTCCGCCAGGACCACTCAGCTCCAGACCTCATTCCAGTCTTGGTCCAAACATGGACACAAGAGCTGAATTCCATAGGTGAGTTGAGAGTGACTGCCCTTGACATCAAGGCAGCATTTGGCCGAGTGTGGCGCCAAGGAGCCCTAGTAAAATTGAAGTCAATGGGAATCAGGGGGAAAACTCTGCAGTGGCTGGAGTCATACCTAGCACAAAGGAAGATGGTAGTGGGTGTTGGAGGCCAATCGTCTCATCCCCAGGACATTGCTGCAGGAGTTCCTCAGGCCCAACCATCTTCAGCTGCTTCATCAATGACCTTTCCTCCATTATAAGGTCGGAAATGGGGATGTTCGCTGATGATTGCACAGTGTTCAGTTGCATTCGCAACTCCTCAGATAATGAAGCAGTCCGAGCCCGCATGCAGTAAGACCTGGGCAACATCCAGGCTTGGGCTCATAAGTGGCAAGTAACATTCGTGCCAGGCAATGACCATCTCCAACAAGAGAGTCTAACCATCTCCCCTTGACAATAAACGACATTGCCATCGCCGAATCCCCCACCATCAATATCCTGGGGGTCACCATTGACCAGAAACTTAACTGGACCAGCCATATAAATACTGTGGCTACAAGAGCAGGTCAGAGGCTGGGTATTCTGTGGGCGAGTGACTCACCTCCTGACACTCCAAAGCCTTTCTACCATCTACAAGGCACAAGTCAGGAGTGTGATGGAATACTCTCCACTTGCCTGGATGAGTGCAGCTCCAACAACAGTCAAGAAGCTCGACATCATCCAGGGCAAAGCAGCCCACTTGATTGGCACCCCATCCACCACCCTAAACATTTACTCCCTTCACCACCGGTGTACTGTGGCTGCAGTGTGTACCATCCACAGGATGCACTGCAGCAACTTGCCAAGGCTTCTTCGACAGCACCTCCCAAACCCGCGACCTCTACCACCAAGAAGGACAAGGGCAGCAGGCACATGGGAACCTGCATGTTCCCTTCCAAGTCACACACTATCCTGACTTGGAAATATATCGCCGTTCATCATCGCTGGGTTAAAATCCTGGAACTCCCTTCCTAACAGCACTGTGGGAGAACCTTCACCATACGGACTGCAGCGGTTCAAGAAGGCGGCTCACCACCACCTTCTCGAGGGCAATTAGGGATGGGCAATAAATGCTGGCCTCACCAGCAACGCCCACATCCCATGAATGAATTTTAAAAAAAGACTTAATGGTTTAATTTTTGGAGCATCGCTCTTTACCTGGTTGTCTTCTCAAAATGAAACCACTATAAGTTGGTTTTCGTGATTTATACCACTGTAATTAACTTTAATATTTTCTTTTCTTTCCTGTTTCGATTTATTTTCTCTTGTTAAATATTTTTGCTCAAAGTGCTGATTGACATTTTTGGATGTCTTAGAGGACTTGCTAATATAGCCAATGGAAGGACGCAAAATTAGTATACAGATTTGAAATGTTGTGATTCGTGGAACATCCTGGATTAATGATTGTATTCACTGAAGTTAATTCAGCTTTCCTGCATGGGTGAGTGCAGTAACTCCTCCATATTAGTTCATATCTACTGGACTCATTATTTTTACTTTTTGCAAGCTTTATACTAATTGAGGTAAGTGATGTTGGTGGAGGGTTATATATATATATATTCATTCTCTGTTGCAGCAGAATGGTCTGGGTAGGTAACATTGTTGATATAGGCTGCTTTTCTTTGACTCATTCAAAGTCACTACAATGTTGAAAGATTTTATTTTTGTGATGAGAAAAACTTCATATCGGTTGCAAGAACATTTGAATGTGTCACATGTTTCTATTAGTTGGAGTTTGCAGTAGGAATGGTGAGTGATGTATTCTTGTGTATGTGTGATGTCACTTTTATTTCTCAAGCTGTGGATCTCAGTGGTAGGGGCTAAAACAGCAATAATGACTTGGGATAAAACAATGTGGTTAACCTATGGTTCCATAGACCACAATTCTGTATATTGAAGTATATGGTTGTTATCACGGCTAGAAAAAATGAATGACAAAATAGCTCCTCCAACTAAATGGTCATATTTGAATACAAACCCATTGAGTTCTGAAGTTTTTTCAGAAGGAGCAGACAAATGGATTTTGTATGAATTTGTTAAATGTTCTGTGTTATTTCTAACATTTATTTCATCCCTCACTTGGTCCCCTCTTTCGCAATTCAACACACAAAATTTCCTGGCCCAGAGGAAAGGCAAGCAATCTGCTCCCAGTCCTTAACCAATCCCACTCATGTTCCAGGCATTAGGTGTCCTGAAGTGGCCTGAGTGACACCTGTATTTGTATGTTTGTGTTTTTGCCAGGGTTATACTCACTGCAGGGAATTCCTGCTTTTTGCTCAATGTTTTGCCCTGATGACATGAGCTGGCATCAGAAACTTGCCAATAATTAAATAAAAGAAATGCTGAAGAGGATACAAACTGTGGAGTTCTGGATCAGCTGAAGTTTGTTAAGAGTGTAATCAGCTCTTAACTACTTAACTTCCCTTTCTTGACCTCGTGCTTAATGATGTTTTTAATCTTTCTTTGTTCTCAGGTATTGTTCCCACCTTTATCAAGACCACCATCATCTCCCTACTTCTTAAAAAGCTCACCCTCCTCCTCTATTTTCTCTAACCGTGACCCACTCAGTCTCTTCATGGTCCTTTTTGAATGCATCATTGCACCGATGCTCAGTTTGGGTTCCGCCAGGACCACTCGGCTCCAGACCTCATCACAGCCTTGGTCCAAACATGGACAAAAGAGCTGAATTCCAGAGGTGAGGTGAGAGTGACTGCCCTTGACATCAAGGCAGCATTTGACCGAGTGTGGCACCAAGGAGCCCGAGTAAAATTGAAGTCAATGGGAATCAGGGGGAAAACTCTCCAGTGGCTGGAGTCATACCTGGCACAAAGGAAGATGGTAGTGGTTGTTGGAGGCCAATCATCTCAGCCCCAGGACATTGCTGCAGGAGTTCCTCAGGGCAGTGTCCTAGGCCCAACCATCTTCAGCTGCTTCATCAATGACCTTCCCTCCATCATAAGGTCAGAAATGGGGATGTTCGCTGATGACTGCACAGTGTTCAGTTCCATTCGCAACCCCTCAAATAATGAAGCAGTCCGAGCCCGCATGCAGCAAGACCTGGACAACATCCAGGCTTGGGCTCATAAGTGGCAAGTAACATTCGCGCCAGATAAGTGCCAGGCAATGACCATCTCCAATAAGAGAGAGTCTAACCACCTCCCCCTGACATTCAACGGCATTACCATCACCGAATCCCCTACCATCAACATCCTGGGGGTCACCATTGACCAGAAACTTAACTGGACCAGCCATATAAATACTGTGGCTACGAGAGCAGGTCAGAGGCTGGGTATTCTGCGGCGAGTGACTCACCTCCTGACTCCCCAAAGCCTTTCCACCATCTACAAGGCACAAGTCAGGAGTGTGATGGAATACTCTCCACTTGCTTGGATGAGTGCAGCTCCAACAACACTCACGAAGCTCGACACCATCCAAGATAAAGCAGCCCGCTTGATTGGCACCCCATCCACCACACTAAACATTCACTCCCTTCACCACCGGCGCACTGTGGCTGCAGTGTGTACCATCCACAGGATGCACTGCAGCAACTCGCCAAGGCTTCTTCGACAGCACCTCCCAAACCCGCGCCCTCTACCACCTAGAAGGACAAGAGCAGCAGGCACATGGGAACAACACCACTTGCACGTTCCCCTCCAAGTCACACAACATCCCGACTTGGAAATATATCGCCGTTCCTTCATCGTCGCTGGGTCAAAATCCTGGAACTCCCTTCCTAACAGCACTGTGGGAGAACCGTCACCACACGGACTGCAGCGGTTCAAGAAGGCGGCTCACCACCACCTTCTCGAGGGCAATTAGGGATGTGCAATAAATGCTGGCCTCGCCAGCGATGCCCACATCCCGTGAACGAATATAAAAAAAAACCCAACTACGTGCTTACCAATGACAACCTGTGTGACCGATCTCATCCTCCTTGATCTTCAACTGCCTTCAGCATTGTTGACCATTCCATTCTCCCCCATTATCTCTCCTCCGCTGTCCACCTCTGTAGCACTGTGCTCTTGTGGTTTTGCTCCTACCTGTCCCATTGCAGTTATTACATCTGTTCAAATAGCTTCTCCTCTTAAGCTGACAACGATCACGTCCAGGGCACCATACTCAAACACATCCTATTCATCCCGTATGTGCTGTCCCATTGGAAATGTAATCTGTAAACGCAGATCAGCTTCTACATGTGAACTGGTGCTACCCAACTCTTGCTCTCTTTCACTCAGACACTGTTGTTTTACTCTCTGGTGACTTGTCCTGCATCAAGTCACGGTGAGTCATAATTTTCTACAGTTCAACATTAGTGAAGTTGAAGTCATTCTGTTTGTGCCTGGCTGATCTTTTTATATACTAAATCCAGTCCATTGTCAAGACTGCCTTCTTTCACCTCCACAGCATTACCTGCTTAAACCACCAGCACTGCTGAAAAATCTCGTCCATGGCTTCACAATCTCTAGGATTGATTTAGTCTGCCAAATTCCCCAAACTGTCCCTCTAGATTGGAAAACTGCACATGTCACTCTGCTTTTTTAAGAAAGGAGGGGGAAACCAGGGAATTATAGACCAGTTAGCCTAACATCTGTTGTGGGGAAAATGCTGGAGTCTATAATTAAGGATAGGGTGACTGAACACCTCGAATTTTCAGTTCATCAGAGAGAGCCAGCATGGATTTGTGAAAGGTAGTTCGTGCCTGACAAACCTGATTGAATTTTTTGAAGAGGTGACTAAAGTAGTGGACAGGGAAATGTCAATGGATGTTATTTATATGGACTTCCAGAAGGCATTTGATAAAGTCCCACATTAGAGACTGTTAGCTAAGATAGAAGCCCATGGAATCGAGGGAAAAGTACGGACTTGGTTAGGAAGTTGGCTGAGCGAAAGGCGACAGAGAGTAGGGATAATGGGTAGGTACTCACATTGGTAGGATGTGACTAGTGGAGTCCCGCAGGGATCTGTCTTGAGGCCTCAATTATTCACTATTTATTAATGACTTAGATGAAGGCATAGAAAGTCTCATATCTAAGTTTGCTGATGACACAAAGATTGGTGGCATTGTAAGCCGTGTAAATGAAAACATAAAATTACAAAGGGATATTGATAGATTAGGTGAATGAATTTCATTTGCCACAGTTTTGCCCAGTGTAGACAAATGTGAGGTCATCCACTTTGGATCAAAAAAGGATAGAACAGGGTACTTTCTAAACAGTAAAAAGTTAAAAACAGTGGATGTCCAAAGGGACTTAAGGGTTCAGGTACATAGATCATTGTAGTGTCACGAACAGGTGCAGAAAATAATCAGTAAGGCTAATGGAATGCTGGCCTTTATATCTAGAGGACTAGAGTACAAGGGGGCAGAAGTTATGCTGCAGCTATACAAAACCCTGGTTAAACCGCACCTGGAGTACTGTGAGCAGTTCTAGGCACCGCACCTTCGGAAGGACATATTGGCCTTGGAGGGAGTGCAGCGTAGGTTTACTAGAATGATACCCGGACTTCAAGGGTTAAGTTACGAGGAGAGATTACACAAATTGGGGTTGTATTCTCTGGAGTTTCAAAGGTTAAGGGGTGATCTGATCGAAGTTTATAAGATATTAAGGGGAACGGATAGGGTGGATAGAGAGAAACTATTTCTGCTGGTTGGGGATTCTAGGAGTAGGGGGCACAGTCTAAAAATTAGAGCCAGACCTTTCAGGAGTGAGATTAGAAAACATTTCTCCACACAAAGGGTGGTCGAGGTTTGGAACTCTCTTCCGCAAACAGCAATTGATACTAGCTCAATTGCTAAATTTAAATCTGAGATAGATAGCTTTTTGGCAACCAAAGGTATTAAGGGATATGGGCCAAAGGCAGGTATATGGAGTTCGATCTCGGATCAGCCATGATCTTATCAAATGGCAGAGCATTTGAGGGGCTGAATGGCCTACTCCTGTTCCTATGTTCCTATGTACCTGCAAATTAATTTTAAGAGCCTCGTTCTTGTCTTCAAATCTCTCCCAAGACCTCACGCCACTTCATCTGGGAAATCTCTAGCCATATGTCTAAGACCACACCAGGCTTTCCCTCAGAATTACTGTATATATTTTGTTCCCTCCATACCACTATTTGAGGCTGATCTTTCAGTTACTATTTTCCTGACTTATGGCATTATTTTCAAAAAACACTTTGCCTTGCTGCCTCTCTCCCTGCCTTCAAAAACCTCCTTTTTTTAAAAATAAATTTCTAAAGCTCTTTTATCTTTTTCCCTGCTCCAAGTTTCTTCATGTGCTGTTCAGTGATCCATTCTCCCTCCCCTGTAAAGCTCTGAGGCAGTCTTGTTCGTGAGAGAGGCTCATAAATGTAAGTTGTTGCCATCAGCATCATAGACAAGACCATGTCCATATTTTTTCATTTGGCTGGTATTCATGAGCATAACCAAACTGCATTTCTATATTATCTCTAAAAGGCCACAATGATCTTCTGAGGACTAAACTTGTACATTACTGGTAGAAATCCAGTTCTGCTTTGACTATTTTTAACAAGCATGTGTCCAAGAATTTGTTGTGAACATGACACTTAAATATGTCTCATTCAGAATGCTTGTTTCGATGTTCTATAAGGTCTTTTATTTCCAACAGAACCGTATTGGAGCTGCAAGCCAGTTGCAATATGATGTGGGAGGAATATTATGTGATGCACATTCATGCAATGGAATGGTAGTTTCTGGGTAAGAAAATATCTGAAGCATTTGAATATTTAGAGCTTACAACAATGTTGCAGAACAATTAAGAATTGCTATATAAAGAGTAATGTATACCTGGGAGTAATCATGGAGGGATGGGAAGAGTCAGATAACCTCATGAGGTTACAAATGTCTTCTGAATTCTAAGATTTTCAAGACTTAAAATAAATACACAAGGGTTTTTATGAGGTATATGTAGAGTTTAATGCATGTGATTTTATTGCATTTTCAGTCTGGTTTCTGTTTGCCAGTGGAAGCTGATGCAAAGTGTGCTCCTTGTGAATTGTCTTTTTTTGAAGTGTTGTATAACTTGAAAAATGTTTTGTTTTTCAAACATAGTGTAATTATCATAAAAAATGTTGCATTGTCTCCTTTTGTAGTTGTGCAGTGTGTTGTCCAGCTTTAGTTTTATATTTAATGTCTAGTATTATAAGTGTAGCACTTAATGGTTGTTATTATGGAAAGTGTGTGTTAAAACAAATCAAAATTAGTTTCTAAATGTAAACAATAAATAGATGTGCAGAGTTTGATAGATTTTGATGTACTCTGCAATCTGGTCATGCAAGTGAAAGTTCTCTTTTTAGTAAATAACATGAGAATATCAGTGTTTGTCTTCAATTAACAGCATTGCATTTTTTGAAACTGCATGCTTCAAAGCTGTGCTTCATGCGATTTTATTCGTGGGGTGTAAAAAAAAGCAGCCATTCTCCCCTTTTTTTTGTTAAAAGGAATTTTAGATCCACAGTTAGTATCTTAGTTGGAAATCCAATATATTGATGGACCAATGAAATTTTTCCTTTCCTGCATTATGAGTAAGGAGGAAATGTGTTGAATATATTGATAAGTCGATGTGAAGAGTTGTTGTGTTCCGAGTGAGTTCAATGAGTATGCAGTTCCACCTGGCAGCTAGCCAAGGAATGATATTGACTACATCTCTAGATATGCCTTAAGGGAAGACCAACCTGCTCTCCCAAATGAGGATGGTTTTGTCAATTTAGTGGGGTATTATAGAAGGGTTGGAATTGGGGAAAACATACTGTAAAGATTGCTAAAAGTTTTGAATCAAAACTAGGCAAATATATTTAATTTCTCATATTTGATCAAATTGCTGTGTTTTATTTCATAGAAACTGAACATGAATCAAAACCAATGGCACTTATATTTTGAAGAGGCCGGGGGTGAAGTTCCATGGAGTACAGGATATGAGTTTGTCTCTGATTAGCTGCATGGCAAATATAAGAAATTGGCCCTTAGTGTTTAACTGGGGTGAGGGGAAGTTGCTGAGTGCAGATAAAAGACATTCATACAGTGAGGGAGGGAAAATTCATTAACCTTTCACCCTAAATTGCTCCAGTTGGCAGCAAATTGCAGTATGTATAGGCGGAAGCTTGGGAGCAACGAGCTATCTGCTCTCAGTTGAGTAGAGATGTGTGATATGGTGGGTGGAGAGTAAACTGATCTAGGATACAAAAAAATGCACAACTTTTTGTGTTGATGTCAATTATTTCACCCATCAGCTCTGTTTTAAAGAAGCTGACTTTGTAATTAAGTTAGGGGTTTGTTTAATAACAAAATATTACCTCAAGGTTAAAGTCATATTGCCTGACACAATTGATGACTCATACTGTTACTGGTTATTTAAGACTTTTTGACTGAACCATATCAAAAGTTGTTTCTGCATGAAAACTGCAGTAGCTGAAGGAAAAACCCAGAGTTTAAAGCAACAATAATGCATATTTCTCCAGGATATTAAATAAAATATTTTAACTAGTGACAGAGAAACAACATTTAAACAAATATATTCGAGTCGCCAATTCTTTCTAACTGATTATTAAAAAGTGGTAATTATAGTAATTTAGTTTAAATTCAGCCAACCAATCCCTTCAGTGAGCTTGGGCTGATTGTTTTGTTCTTGAATGCTGTGCATCTATCAGTAAGGAGATTAATAAGAAACTAAATTTAATTTCAAAACATTCAGTAGACAAAATTACATGATTTTAGCAAAGAAGACAAAGTATTTTCTGCAGTTTTGAATACAGGCCTCAAAAGGCCCAAGAAAATGGATTCTTACCTCAAAGTTTTAATGATGTCTGAATGCCTTTGTGAACCCAGATGTGTTACAAAACTGAGCACCCAGTGTGAGACTGATTAATATATTAGATGATTCTCACTTATATTTTGGTGAAGTGATTGTGCTTGCCCGCCAATTGCATCATTATGCAGTCATAAATTTTCGAAAGCTGACATCGTAGTGATGTGGATGCCTTATTTAGAGTTCATGACCATGGTAAAGGTATTGCCTTCCAGTGTAAAAACTGAGCTTGTACGACCCTTCATCTTTTATTAATGTATGTAAGTGTTTGCTGAGTGCTGAGTGGGAAATGACAGCACCCAGTGCCACAAACGATGTTTTGCAGACACCTGTTTCTAGAATGATAATGCTTATAACTGCCTTTTTGCTTTGTCTGTTGCTGATTTGTGTTGGTCCTTATGGACAAGTGATTTGATTATATAGTAACAAAACATCACTTTATTGTATTTGTGAATTGGGTTAGAATATTTTAGGAGTTTTGTTACAATTTGGTTATAAGACATTTCTACAACTGTGAAACATGGGGCAGGTGAAAATTCTTGAGGCACTTTTATATTATAGGAGTGCTGCTGATAGAAAATGCTCAAGTCTCTTTTTTACCTGCGATCTAAAATATAAATGCCCATGCTCAGGGAACTGAAGATGTTGATCTAAAAAAGTGCTACTGGTTTAAGGAAGCCAGTTTCAGTGAAGTAAACTGGTTGTCGGTCTAGTATGTTTCCACTGATACAGTAAATGGGTCTCTGCATTCCACAGTGGAGCCCATCGAGGCCCATACCCAACTTCAAAAGTAAAAAGGGGGACAGCAATGTATTGATGTTGCTCTTAAACAGGAAGGAAATAATTGTGCAACATAAAATACCATTTGTCTAGGTCAGGTTCTATGTATGAAATGTGAAGTTGCTAATAAGTAGTTGCTTTAATTGGTGGCAGTAACAGATGCATTGTTACAGTTATATAAAGCTCTGGTTAGACCAAATCTAGAGTACTGTGTTCAGTTCTGGGCACCGCACCTCAGGAAGGATATATTGGCATTGGAGGGATTCACCAGAATGATACTGGGGCTAAAAGGGTTAAAATATGAGAACAGGTTGCCGAGACTAACTTGGCTTGTATTCCCTTGAGTATGGAAGATTAAGGGATGCTCTAATTGAGGTGTTTAAGATGATTATAGGATTTGATAGGGTAGATAGAGAAACCATTTCCTCTGATTCAGTTCAGAGCTCAGAGCAAGGGGGCATAACCTTAAAATTAGAGCTAGGCAGTTCACGGGCAATGTCAGGAAGCACTTCTTCACACAAAGGGTAGTGGAAATCTGGAACTCTGTTTTCCCCCCCCCCCCCCAAAAAAGCTGCTGATGCTGGGTCAATTGAATATTTCAAAACTGAGATTGATAGGTTTTTGTTAGGCCAGAGTATTAAGATTTACGGAATCAAGTTGGGTAGATGGAATTAAGATACAGATCAGCCATGATCTAATTGAATGGCGGAACAGGCTTGAGGGGCTGAATGGCCTACTCTTGTTCCTATCATCTAGTAGGTACAGCGCAGGAGGAGGCCATTTGGCCCATTGTGCTTGTGCTGGCTCTTTGGAAAAAGTTATCCAATTAGTCCCATTCCACTGCTCTTTCCCCATAGCCTTGTAAATTTTTTCCCTTCAAGTATTTATCCAATCTCTTTTGAAAGTTCCTATTGAATCTGCTTCTACCACCCTTTCAGGCAGTGCATTCCAGATCTTTACAACTCGCAGCGTAAAGAAATGCTTCCTCATGTCAGCTCGGGCTCTTTTGCCAACCACCTTAAATCTGTGTCCTCTGGTTACTGACCCTTCTGCCACTGGCAACAGTTTCTCCTCATTTACTCTATCAAAATTGTTCACGATTTTGACCACCTCTATCAAATCTCCCCTTAACCGTCTCTGTTCTAAGGAGAACAACCCCAGCTTCTCCACTCTCTCCACATAACTGAAGTCCCTCACCCCTGGCACCAGTCCAGTAAATCTCTTCGCTCTCTCTAAGGCCTTGACATCCTTCCTAAAGTGTGGTGCCTGGAATTTAGCACAATGCACTATGTTCCTAATAAGCCAATGATAATACATAAATGGACTTGCTAATTAAAGCTGTACATGTGGGCTATAAAAGAACATCTGAGAATATGTACTATTTGTGTGGGCTTTCAACAAATTACATTTTCATCAAATCAGAAGATTCATAGCTTGCAAAATACCAATTGTTGCTAACTTTCTGATTGTACCAATCACCTCCCAAAAATGTTAGTTTTGATATTGTTTTGATTTATGTTTAGTATTTTTAAACTAATCTTAAATTGTTGTGGTGTATTTGTTTTATTGGTCCTTAAGCAGTGACTGGTTTGAGAATTGCAGTGCCTGTTTATTTTAGATGTTCCATAGCCACTTGGAGAGATGGTTTCAAAGTTGTTATAAGACTCAATAAACTAAACGTAAGAGAGCTGGCTGCTAGACTGATTTCACAGGCTTAGTTATTAGTATGAATGATGAGTTTTGTTTGTTCTCAGCTGTTGGGCAAGATATCCTACTACATTGTGAAGGAAAGTTAACAGTACTTCAACTCCTTATTTTTGTAGAGCCACAAATAGGCATTATTCCTAAATGGCAACAGGCACAATCACTGGCTGGGAGAGCTGGGAATTTCCCAAACAATATTTCACTATGTCCAAAGCTGGCATCTTGGGCCAAAGCCCCACTCCTCTCCCTTTTACTCTGCAACTTAAATTATTTGCCACACCCATGATACTTAAGATCTCAGAGAGGTGAGTGAATGAGCACACCCAGTGAGAGAACTGCGAGTGTATTGTGTGAAAGTGCTGTGCATGTTTGAGAATGCTATGCATGTGCAGTATATGTGAGAGCAAGAGTGCCATGTATGTGTAAGTGAGAACTCGAGAGTGGTGATTTTGAGCAAGTGCAAGAGAATGCCATGTGTGCCAGATCAAGAGACCGCCATGTATGTATGAGTATTGTGTGAGAGATCGAGTGCTTTTAAAGGTGCTTAAATGCATGCTATTTTCAATGCTTGTTCTTCAGATTTAGCATCTATTAAACTATCCTGCACATAGTTCATTGAGCTGAAAATTGATCTTCATGACCTGGGCAATAATGAGCTTAATGAAAAATTAAGGGGTGTGTGAGCAGGGCATGCAGAGCCCAAACTATCATTTTGTTGATGGTTCCACCTAATTTAAATGACACAGCTGTCACATACTGTTGTGGGCCTTTGCAAAACCCAACAGTGGTTTCATAGAAATAGAATATACTGTGTACATGCAACATATATATGGATATTGCACAGCCCAAAAAATCACCAATGGAATTTTGAAGAGTCAGGCCCCTGCGAGAAAATTAGTGCAGTCTTAAATAACTGTAATTATGAGGAAAATGAAAAAAGCCCATACATTTTCAACGACTATATGAATTTCATTGTTCTCTTGTAAAACAAATCTTTTCACAAATCCATTAAACCATTGTGCTTCATTTAAACTGAATTTAATGACAAGCACTTTGTGTAGTCCATTATTTTTCTGTTAATTTCTCTTAAGCCCCATCATCGCTACGACACTGTACAAGTTCTGTCAGCTGGAACTGGATGGTACAGGAGATAGGCAAGAGCCTTTCACATCTGACGCCTTGGTTCAAATCCAGCCCAGACTGATGGTATGAAAGTCTCCATTGCCTGCTTGCTGTAAGGGTCCTATGTGAAATAAATTAGACAATCTCCATCCGGTTCTTAGTAGGCCGTAGGAGAGCCGGTGTCGGAAATGGGGGGAAAAAAGTCACCCTGATGTAGTAGGGATGTTTATCTGAAGTTAGGGCAAGGCACTTAGGGGGAGCTTTACTCTGCATCTGTTTCTTCTTTTCCTTGCCTGTGAGTGCTTGTTGCTTCCATGGTTCCCTAAAATGGGAAAAATTCCATTCCGCAGCACAAACATCCCTCACCTTAATGAGTACAATGATTTCAAGAAATGTGTTCTGCCAGCTGAATGGAGCAGAGTACTTCTACTTCTACTTCTATGAGACAGGTGTTGCTGATTGATTTAGGAAATTGGAGGCGTGCATACACACTAGACGAGATGGGAATGGGTAGAGGTGCACTTTTTTTCTCTTGCCATTTTTCTCTTGTCTTTTTAAGGTGATGAATCCTTACTGGGGTTCAAACCCACAAAACTGAGCACCTTCCAGTATCTTGTTTAAAATGCCATTATTCTTATGTGAGCAATGACCAGCTGTTTGACTGTTTGGAGCGGGAGGGCATGACAGCCAAGCCAGATCTTGTCCTTATCCAGCCTCCACGCTTGTGCATTTTCACCAGGGGTTGCTGGATGCAATCAGGAGCAGAAACTTTGGATGATTATTTATCCCCCTTCATAATTGTACCACCCCTTCCGATGCCCCAGCTTTGATCAACTAATTTCAGAGACCAGGGTTCAAAACTGGACTTTCCTGGTCAGTATGCTTCAGTTACTCACTAGATAAATTTGCTGAGCCATCAGTGGAACTTGCAGTGGGTTAGCACACTGTCTTTTCATGTCTTAAACCCTGGATTTTGAATCCAGAACAGATTGAAAACCGGATAGTCACCTCTCTCTGACAGTTGAAAGGACTTTTTGCCACAAGAGGTTGATAGCATCAGTCCAGTTGCAACACAGCGTGGTCCATAGCATAGACCTATCCAGAATTTGGTATAATTGGCAGGCTCTCTCGGGTCATAAGGATTATGAGATATGGGAAAGAATTATGCTATTCTGCTATTATAACAAGGAGATGCTTTTCTGACATTAGTTAAGGCATGTTGTGGAGTGAAATAGAGAGAGCTTTAACCTACAATTACCTGAATTGAGAGTTTGTGATGCTGACAATGAAGATGTAACTGGATATTGATCTATTCCCAGCACAGACATCTCCCAGCCTTGGTGAGCCAACAAAACATCAATAAGACTCAACTGAGGTTTGGAGTAGTAGATTTTAATCATTCATCTGAGGTGATAATGCCAAACTTAGTGGGCTAGTTTGATTGAATGAAGTGGATCACATTGGTCTGCTAGATTCAAATCTCTATAAACCGTGGGAGTCAAAACCCATAGAGGAAGACACCATCATCATTGACTGAGCTATTTGTAAAGTTTAAATTTTTGATGAAATTGAAGTTGTATAATATAAGAAATGCCATTCAGACTTTAACATGTTGATTGCTAACATTTCTTACTAACATTCCATCTAGACTTGGAGCTTCTGTGTACAACAGCTCCAGATCAACAGATGCGTGAATTTTGAAAGCTGAGTCCTGTAAAATATAATTAAGGGAACCTATATGGAACTAGTTTTTTTTTTAAATGATGAACACAGTGGGGCTGATTTTCCTGACCTTTGCCCACGGGGAATGCATATTCATTGGGTGCAAAGATCAGGATGAAGAAGGCTGAGATCTGTTATCATGGGTTTCCAATCCTTGGCATTTCCTTAGGATTTCCAGGGCTTCGCTGGTGGGAGTAGCAGCACTGGACCTGCATCTACAATGGGTGTAGGTCCAGCGTTGTTAGTATAACGAGGCGGGTGAAGTGGATGCGTTCCCAGCCTTACGGTTCTAGATAAGAACATAAGAAATAGGAGCAGGAGTATGTGGTATGGCCCTTTGAGCCTGCTCCACCATTCCATGGCTGATCTTTGACCTCAGCTTCACTTTCCCGCCCGATCCCCATATCCCTTGATTCCCCTAGACCCCAAAAATCTCCATCTCAGCCTTGAATATATTCAGTGGCTCAGCATCCACAGCCCTCTAGCCCTATTGGGGTAGAGAATTCCAAAGATTCACAACCCTCTGCGTGAAGGAATTCCTCCTCATCTCAGAGTTGAATGCCCAGCCCCTTATCCTGCGACTATGCCCCTTAGTTCTAGCATCTCCAGCCAGGGGAAACAATCTCTCAGCATCTACCCTGTCAAGCCCCCTCATAATCTTATATGTTTCAATGAGATCACCTCTCATTCTTCTAAACTCCAGACAGTATAGGCCCATTCTACTCAACCTCTTTTCATAGGACAACCCTCTCATCCCAGGAATTAACCAAGTGAACCTTTGTTGTACCGCCTCTAAGGCAAGTATATCCTTCCTTCGATAAGGAGACCAAAACTGTACACAGTACTCGAGGTGAGGTCTCACTAAAGCCCTGTATAACTGTAGTAAGACTTCCCTACCCTTGTACTCCAACCCTCTTGCAATAAAGGCCAACATGCCATTTGCTTTCCTAATTGCCTGCTGTACCTGCATACTAATTTTTTGTGTTTCTTTTACAAGAACATCCAAGTCTCTCTGAACACCAACATTCAATAGTTTCTCACCATTTAAAAAAATATTCTGTTTTTCTATTCTTCCTACCAAAGTGAATAACCTCACATTTCCCCACATTATACTCCATCTGCCACCTTCCTGCCCACTCACTTAGCCTGTCTATATCCCTTTGCAGACTCTTTGTGTCCTTATCACAGCTTGCTTTCCCATCTAGCTTTGTATCGTCAGCAAACTTGGATACATTACACTCGGTCCCTTCATCTAAGTCATTAATATAGATTGTAAATAGCTGAGGCCCAAGCACCAATCCTTGCGGCACCCCACTAGTTGCAGCCTCAACATGAGAGTGACCCGTTTATCCCTACTCTGTTTTCTGTCTTTTATCCAATCCTCTATCCATGCTAATATATTACCCCCAGCCCCATGAGCCCTTACCTTGTGTAATAACCTTTTATGTGGCACCTTATCAAATGCCTTTTGAAAATCCAAATACTGGTTCCCCTTTACCTACCCTGCTGGTTACATCCTCAAAAAACTCTAATAAATTTGTCAAACACTATTTCCCTTTCATAAAACCACATTGACTCTGCCTAATCATATTATGATTTTCTAAGTGCCCTGTTATCTCTTCCTTAATAATGGATTCCAGTATTTTCCTGACGACCAATATCTGGCTGACTGGTGTGCAATTTCTGGTTTTCTCTCCCTCCCTTCTTGAATAGAGGGGTAACATTTGCTACCTTCCAGTCCACTGGGACCATTCCAGAATCTTGATAATTTTGGAAGTTCATAACCAATGCATCCACTATCTCTGCAGCCACCTCTTTTAGCACCCTAGGATGTAGGCCATCAGGTCCAGGGGATTTGTCGTCTGCTTTTAGTCCCAATAGTTGGTCGCGTACTTTTTTTAAGTTCCTCACTCTCATTTACCCCTTGGTTCTCCACTATTTTTGGTATGCTTTTTGTGTCTTTTGTGAAAACAGATACAAAATATTTGTTTAATGCATCTGCGTTCTATTGCCTGAAGTTATTTCAATGGGGCACCCAGATGCAGCAGCGCCCCACGAAGCTGATAGTAGGAGCCTGCACTGGAACCCTGCTCAGATTAAGTAGTCTGAGGAGGCCTGGAAGAAAATCAAAGGTTGGGGCCTTTTTTTAAAAAGGCTGCTGTTCTCCAATAGCCGCTAAAAGCCTTGAGGGCAGTGGGCAGACCAGCTCCTCTTTCCTGCCCTAGTTCCCCAAAGTAAGACTGTGTGAGGGAGCACACGAATTCAGCACAGCTCGGCTTGGATGGGGCACAGCACATCCAAGTGTCAACATATGTAGGGGTGGGAAAACTGGCCCGTCGTCTTTAGCTCCCCAGTAGCCTCATGGATAAAGGCACTGTCTGATGTTCAGTAAGCTACCAAGACTAGTAGTTCCCAGCTTCGATCCCTGGCCTGTTCAACTGAGTGGCAATTGAGCTGCTTCATTTGCTTTTAGTGCTTCTATCTAGAGAGGAAAATTCAACCAGGGTTCCCTCTCCTGATCGCTATCCAGTGACCCCTGCTGGTATAATGTACATTTATAGACGTCAGTTGATAACATATCGGATGTATATGTGATGCCCTCCATAGTCAAGTCTCCTGCTGGCATTCATTATCTTTGCTCACACATAAAGACTGACTATTTGAGTAAGGTACTGAAAGGCTGTCTGTGTTCAGAACCAGCACCTTCATGAGAGAGGACAGATGAAAATTAGGTGGAAAATTCTCTTAAGTAAAACAAATCTCATTCATGCTATTTGACTCCATTTGACTGCTATCTATAACATGGAATATGTTTTTGAAAAGTGATTAGAGTTTGAGGATTCTTTGATTGGAAATTTTTGGTAAACAATTGTCTTCGTTCTACTGGGTGTGCTGTACCTGTCATAACCTGTGTGGTTTTACTTACCTGGCAATTTTATTACAAGCACGCATTGTAAATGCTTTTAAAAGCTGCCACATTAATGGTACTAAATCTAGTTTTATGGTAATTCCATAAGAATCTGTCAACAATTTGATTCAATTGCATCCATCTCTTATTTAATTTGCCTCAAATTAGACAATTTCAGTAGTGCAACTCATAGGTCTTTCCAGTCCTTTGAGACTTTCCCTCTTTTTTCCCCCTGCTAATTTACTGAGTGCAACGAAGAAGAACAGAGCAGAATTTCATTTATTGATTTGATGAAATATGAACTGTGTGGCAATACAGTCCTGTGACTTTTTCTCATGATAATAGAACCTCATGTTTACAGTCTGACATAAGCCAATTTAATCCAGCCCATGTTCAGATCATCTTGTGTATATCATTAAAAATTTACCAAGTGGTAGAAGTGATTGTATACTCGGTCAACCCTTGATCCTTGCCATTTGAGGCTGTTGACTGGTTACCTCATTCTCAATCAATGTTGTACAGTCCTGGTTTTCTTTCGCTTCGTCTTCGACTTTCTGTCATTTAAACCCATTTATAAAGCACTTCATAAATATCAACCACAGTTGTCCACTGTAAAGTTCTTACTCTGTCTGCAACTTGGGATAATCCAGTAATTGATTAATTTCATCACGCAAGCTGGGTCACACAATCTTTTTTTAAAAAAACTTACACAATAGATTTTATATTGTGTACTTTTGAAATGTTTGATTAGTTATATTTTTACAATAATTTGATTCCTAAGAACTCACTATCTGTAGGCCATTTTAAGGTAATCTCTTTTGATACCCATGTTGTCTTTTAAATAGAGCAAATGTTTTTCTTTAAAGTAAAGTAACATAAGGGATGGATTTATGTTTGTGGATCCAAGCTTTTAGTTTGTATTCTTGAAGCTTGGAATGTGCAGGTTGAAAAGCAGACACTTGTACGGAGGGAGCAAGAATGCTGATCTCAAGAAATATTTCTGCGCACAAAGAGTGTCATCGTATGGAATAGACTTAGAGGAAGAAAAGTGAAGTAAAAATCCTGCAATCTTTTAAGAACCAATTGGATGTTGAAGTGGAGGGATTTTAGGATTTCTCAGAATTGATGAATTAATATAGGCTGAATGGCATACAGGACAGCCGTCCATGGGCTGGTGTTGTACATAAATGATCTGAAATCAAATGCAGAACAGGATGGGTTGAGACCTGGAAGCAAACTGTTGGCCTGCAGTTTCACAACAGGGGAGAAAATGTGGAAAGCAAAGCGAGTTTGCTGGTCATAGATTCTTATAGCACAGAAGGGGCCATTTGGCCTGTTGTGCCTTAGCCGGCTCTTAGAGCTGTCTAATTTAGTCCCACACCCCAGCTTTTTCCCTATAGCCCTGCAAATTAGTCCTCATCAAGTGCCTTTTGAAAGTTCCTATTGAATCTGATTCCACCACCCTTTCAGGTAGTGCGTTCCAGATCTTAACAACCCTCTGTGAAAAAGTTCTCCTCATTTCCCCCCTAGTTCACTTGCAAATTATTTTAAATCTATGACCTCTTGCCAGAGGAGACCGTTTCTCTCTCTACTTGCTCTATCAAAACCCCTCATAATTTTGAATACTTCTATTGGGCCTCCCCTTAACCTTCTCTGCCCGAAAGGAAACAATCCCAGCTTCTCCAATCTCTCCACATAACTGCAGTCCCTCATCCCTGATATCATCCTGGTAAACCTCCTCTGTACACTGTCCAAGGCCTTGACATTCTTCCTAAAGTGTGGTGCCCAGAATTGTACACAATACTCCAGCTGAGGCCTAATCAGTGATTTGTAAAGGTTTAGCATGACTTCCTGTTTTTGCATTCAATGCTCCTATTTACAAAGCCGAGTATCCCATAGGCTTTCTTAACCGCGTTATCAACTTGCCCTGCCACCTTCAAAGAATCATGAATATGCACCCTCAGGCCCCTCTGCTCTTGCACCCCCCTCAAAATGGTACTATTTTGATTGTACCGTCTCTTCGTGTTGTTCCTCCCAAAGTGCATCACTTCACACTTATCTGCAGTAAATTGCATTTGCCATGTGTCTGCCCATTTCACCAGTCTGTCTGTGTCCTCCTGAAGTCTGCTCTACCCTGCTCACTATTTACTACATTGCCAAGTTTTGGACCATCTGCAAACTTTTAAATTATACTCCCTATACCCAAGTCCAGGTCATTTATGTATAACCAGAAAGGCAATGATCCAAATCCCGACCCCTGGGGGACCCCACTGCATACTTCTCTCCAGCCAGAAAAACATCTGTTCATCACTATTCTCTGCCTCCTATCCCGTAGCCATTTACCCAAGTTACCACCGTCCCTTTAATACTACGTGCTTCTATTTTCCGAAAAAGTCTGGTATGTGGTACTTTATCAGATCCCTTTTGAAAGTCCATATATACAATATCTACTGCACTACCTTCAATCCTCTCTGTTACTTCATCAAAGAACTCAATCGGGTTAGTCAGACGTGATTTGCCTTTAACAAATCCATGCTAGCTGTCCCTTATTAACGCATGCTTCTCCAAGTGAGAATTAATTTTGCGCTTGACAATATTCTCTAGTAGTTTTCCCACCACTGACGTTAGACTGATTGGTCTGTAGTTACCAGACTTATCCTTCTCCCCTTTTTTGAGCAGGGGTGAAATATTTGTAATGGTCTTTAATAATTAGCAGAGGGTATTTTGCTGAAAATCATGGGTTGGCTTTTACTGGCATAGGGATACAGATATTCTGGTGATTCATGAACCTCGTCAATAGTCAGTCAAAGAAAGTCACACGTATGCGGTAGGTTTGTTAATCAAAGCGATTATTTAAAACGTTCACACAAGCATGAAATAAATCAAGCAATACATACAACCCTGCTCTACTTTACGCACTTAAGTGGTCGCAACATGATTATTTAATGATTTGAACAATTCACACAAGCAGCAGGCAAATCAAGCAATACATACAACCTTAACAACCAAGGATTTCAGCATCCAGGCAGAAAAGTAATCAGCTCTTGAGGTTGTTCTTTTTGGACATCCTTCCTTTAGGTTAAGCTTCTTAAAGCTCCTGAGACTGCTGTAAAGAAGCTGCCTCGGTATCCTATCTTTATATGATTTTTGAATCCAGGTATAGCCTCGTCACCGTGTGACACTTGCTGTATTCTCTTATCCATGTGAATCCAGGTGCAGTTATCTTTCCCAAGGATGTTATCTCAGTGCTGTTTTTCAAGTTAACTATTTTGAGAACCAAAGTTGTTTTGAGCCTGTTCGAGCTTCTAGAAGCTTCTCAACGGTTCTGCATATTGCTGCTTTCGTTCTTACCAGTTGTTGAAAACTGAAGCTTGTTGAAGTTTCTACACTTTTGCAGTTTTAAACTTACTGCACTTTGCTATCTTTGCAGTTTTAAATTTATACTGTCCAAATGTACAATTGTAATATCCAAAGGGGCAAGTTAACCCTGTCCTTCAAATGTAATGTCCAAATGTCCCAAAGGGTTTTGAATTTACAATATTCAAGGGGTTTTACCATTGCCCTTCACTGGGTTCTGATCATCCATTATGGTCTGGATGAGGCTACAATGGTTGTGAATAAACAAAGGGAATTGAAATAAATCTGTTGAGTATGAAAAAAATAAATTGATGAAAGCTGCATACAGTATACTTGTCTAGGTTTTTCAATTTTCTTAATCCTTTTGCACGTTGAACGTATGGTCTTGCCCGAGTAGTTAATAGGTCATTTAAGTTTGTCAGGTTGAGTTCACTAGATATCGTAGACTGATGAGATAGTAAACAGTATGTCCCCTGTTATGACCTTCCTTACCCTTTGCCATGTTGGTTGACCTCATGTGCCACATTATTGCTAAGATAATAAAGATTCACACCAGCAGGAGCATCTTCAAGATAGATTTAAAGCTAGAGCAGAAATTAGACATTTTAAAACGTGATAATATAATGAATAGCCATTCCAAGAAGGAAATGGTATGCGTGTTTGTTTTCTTCACAAACTCCGTTTTATATTTTTTTTCTCCGAGGTCAATCTCACTCCCATTGGAAAAATGTTATCAAATTGTTCACCCAATAATCTAATTTCTTGTTCTAAAACAGTCTGTAAATTACTGTTAGGAAAGTGTCGATGTTAACATTATTCTTGGTTTTAATCTTCCTATTCAACATTGGCAAAATAGCCACCTGACCCCATAAACGATAAAGAGATAGTGTTCTCATGATGCTCGGTCCCACAAGATACTGCACCATGTTTATATGGAGTGGGGGACATGAAGACAGCAATGATGTCTTTGCTTCACCAATCACTTATGATTCTACAATTTATCTTAATTTTTAGTAAGGTTTAACAAATCTGAAAATTGTATTGGAATTTTTTTCTGCTGCAGTGATAACAAGCCGTTGCATCAAACCTGATGCTTAGTATTGCTTTCATGTAATGATGCTGCCCCTTAACAAAAGGAAGAAAACAATTATTGAGTTGAAATATCCAGACTGGCAACATTTCCTGATATTAAATGTCTGAAGAAAGTTATTATTTTAGAAACAATGTCCTTGTTATACTTAGTCAATACAATTATTGTTGCATTTGATTAAACTTTCAACCAGCACTGAGCTCCTTTTTCACTAAGCAGAGTGCACCACACAGGTGGCAATGTAGCTCAGGTCCCCCAGCTGCATGTTGCACCTCACACATGATATAACACCATCCTAAATTGTTGCTGCATCGATTCTTCAAATCATCGCTTTATGAAAAAAAAAATCTTTTTACTGCTGACCTTGCACTGCTTTACCATTTTGTCACCTGCCATTTTTAAAAATTTGGTTTGTTTCCTGTTTATAAGTTGACAGTTCCCCTGCTGCTTCTACATATTGCGCCACGTCAGCTGAGTTCCCTTCTTGGACAACCAGTCCCAATGTAGCAAACAGCTGCCCGTGTTGAGAATCGTCTCCTAATATTGTGCGTCTCATCACTTTCAATGTTTGGGACCTACAGGAACTTAATGACTGGTTATGCCAGCAATTACTCCAAAACTGAAACTTTTTGCTGAGAACCATGCAAGTTTACAGCACAGAAGGAGACCATTTGGTGCATTACATCAGTGCTGGCTCTTTACTGGAGCAATCCAAAACTAATCCCACTGCACCACTTTTTCATCACAGCCTTGTATCTTTTTCTGCTTCAAATATTTATTGCTCAACCCCTCCCTGTAGCAAGGCATTCTATGCTCCAACAATGCCCTTTGTAAAGAAATTTCTCCTAATTTCTCTCTCTGTGATGATTTTAAATTGATGACACATTGTCAATGACGCCCCAACCAGAGGAAATAGTCTTTCGGTCATTCTATCAAAACCTTTCATAATTTTCAAAACCTCTAATAAATCTCTGCTGAGCCTTCTCTTCAATGGAAATAGTCTCCCCTCATAACTATAGTTTCCCATCCCTGGCATCATCCAGGTCAATCAACGCAGAATGCGCTCTATGGTTTTAATGTCCTTTATATACTGGGATGCCCAAAATAGTACTCTGTGACTTAACCAATATTTTGTAAGAATTAATAATTACTTCTTTACTCTTGTACTCTATGCCCTTATTAATAAAATTCTATTGGCTTTTTTGTGGCTTTACTTGCACCCACACTTATAGAGCATTATGTATTTGAACCCCTAGGGGTTCATCCACACCCTTCAATGTCTTTCCATTAAATGTATAGTCCTATTCCTCATTTTATCCTCAAATATATTGCCTCATACTGATTCAGATTAAGACACTTCTGCCCATTCTGCTAACATATCTGTCTTCCTGAAATCTTTTACAATCCTCCTATTTTTTGCCGTCAGAAAATTTTGAGATCTTGGGGGTAAATGTAACCTAACCCGGCCAGCGAGAAGCTGACAGGATTGGATCGGCTGCCATTACTTTCCATTCAAATAAATGGGAAGCAAAATTGGGTGGGGTGTAAAATGGGTGGCTGGTCTGATCCCATCAGTTTCCCACTGGGCGAGTTCAGTAAAAATGATCCCCTCTGTTTCCTAAACTGAAGTTCAAATCATTTATACATACCAAGAACAAAAGTGGACACAGCACTCACCTATAGGATGCACCACTTCCAACACTTCTTCAGTCTCAGCAACACCCATTTACAGAACTCATTATTTCCTGACCACCAAGCAAATTTCGATCAATTCTGCTACATTTGCTCTTAGACCGTATGCCTGAATTTATCTAAGGCTTTTTGTGAGATGGATTAATCCATGCATTTCAAAATGTTTACTAATTTTATCTCAAACTTGATTTAAATTCAAATTTTAAAGTTTTTTTCTCTTGTTGAGGGAATAATTTTTATTATGCAGATGTAATATACAGTGGGTGCAGAATTTCATATTATTCAATGGTATATTTCTTGCTAAATTTGTAATATCACAATGGAACATTTTCTAACTTCAGCACCCATTGCAAGCTTTAAGCACTTTGTGAAGTATAGTGCAGTTAAATGCAGAGTGCAGTTAAATGCAGAGTACAAATGTGCCTCAGTCAGAAGAACATACCTCCCCTACTGTATCCTTTTCCATTTCCATCCTGTAGCCTTTGAGTGAGACTGCCAATTTAATGGCATTTAGGGGCTGTTTATACTGTGGGACATTTTACTATGGGACATTTTACTGTGTTAAAGGTGCTATATAAATGCAAGTTGTTGTTGTTGTGGGCCTGTGCACACTAGGACTTGCAATGAAATACACAAGCTTATTTCCTGGTGCCTTACTTTCATTGCATCAATCTGGGTTGAATTTCAACCAAGTGCCCAGAGGTGAGCAGCCAATATCTATTCCACTCCAACATCTAGTCTCTCATACTTCAGTATTTTTTGAGGTACAATTCTGTTTACAGTTGCATGTATTTGTCACTGACTAAGCAAAGATATTGTTGTTAACAACATTTAATTCACCCAAGCTGTTAATTAGTAAAGCTGAAGTGCTTGTGTTTTTTAAAAATTCATTTTTGTTGCCATGTTTCAAAGACAATGGACAGCATAAAAACTGGGTAGTAAAATGAAAGGCATGTGTACACATGGGACATTGGGGAAAAAGATACATTAGCAAAGGGCTACGTAGCCAACAAGTACAATAGTGTTCTCGGCAACCAGGCAGGGTGCCCACTACCCACAGTAAGCACATGCCATTCAGCAACTGCTGCCAGACCAAAGCAGCAGAAAATTATGCAGGTGGTTTTCATCAGCAAAGCCTGTCGTACCACATATTGGAGGAGCAGGGAAGTATTGGGTCAGTGTCACATCATTATCAGCAATAGAAGAATCCTGGCTCATATCTTAAAGGATTTGTCAGAGTGAAGTTAGACCCTGGTTTAGTTCATGGGCGTGGAGTCTAGTTGTTTAGGTTGAAAGCTAGCCCTTTTTCCTTCAGAAAAATCTCCCAAGTTGATTATTCCATGACCTGCAGGATTAGCCATTATGTGCTTTTGTTTTTAAAAATTAATTGCTGGAACAACTGTACCCAGAACAGTCACATTATATTTTCAGTACCCTATCCACCCTCTCTCCCCAATTCTAGATATTTTATATTAATGTACTGCACTAACTCTAAAGTCTGTAACTCCATCAGCCATTCCATAAATGTTCAATTTGGGCAGGAAATTCTGTTTCTATTCTATAGCCATATAATGTTTTTAATATTTGTTCAGTCATCCATGAAATGTGCACAGATTAAAAAAATACATACCTTTTTAAGTCTACAGTTATAAATTAGTATCCTCTGTCAAAAGTATTTTCTGTCCTGAAATTTTTAAATCTTTAAATACTGTTATTTTTTGATCATGTATAATTACAAAGCCATCTAAACTTCAAAATAAATTATGTAAAGCTGTTTGGACAATACGTTGTTGCAGTACTCAAGTGGAATACCAGTTATGGTGTACTTAGAGCTGTTGTGTTTTTCTTCTTAACATTAAAAGGACACTATAACTTGGTTAAAGGTCCCAGGTTCAATCCTGGTCTGTGCTGAGTTACATGATCTCATCAAGAACAATGGTAGGGGTGCTACATTTGCCCATTGCATCTTGGATTAGGGAGGGGAAAGTTGTCCATTGTCCACGTTCCTGATCGCTAACCAGAGCTCCCACAAGACATGCATGTTTGTGGACTTTGGATCAGAATAGAATCAGGCTTACCTGTGAATATTCTGCCTGAATGCACTGTTCAGATTCACACATGAAGAATGGCCTTTTAGGCAATGTAATGTAAGGTAAGGTCACTGGTGCATGTGAAACCGTATGCTAGGAATGAAAGAACTTGCATTTATATTGGGTCTTTCACATCCTCCGAACATCCAAAAGTGCATCACCACCAAAGAATCACTTTTGAAGTGCAGTCATTGTTATTGTCAATGCCTTCAAGAAAGAAGGAGGAGAGGGTAAAAAATTGGTGGAAAAAGGGGAATAAGAAGGGCACTATCTCATAACATGCTTGCCAAACCTTGTCTTGTTTGTGTATGAACACATGGTGTGATGTAAGTTATGTTGAAAAACATAATTTTTTCATGATAAAAATGGCACATGACTCTTATGGCTCTTCTACCTCTGCAAACAAAACAAAAGAAAAGAACAATTTTTTTCATGAAAATTTAAAGATGGAATAATTTCTTGGCTTTGCAATAATGGACATTCAAAGTGAGAGGGAACTTTCAATGGTTGATGAGCCTGCCCATGTTGGACTGATAAGAATATGGCAGTTTTGGTATTTAAAGTACTTAATGATATTTCCATTGGTTTGCATTTTGATGAGGATTTAAGGTAGTATTATTGAGTTGCCAGTCTTAACTAACAGCACCAATTCTTAGATACCAGATATCATTGGTACAATTTTCGTCCTATCACTCTACTAATCATTCACGCACAGCATAGTTTTAATCTTGGATCATCAATTGCATTTTGTCAGTTGGGGGGGAGCAGAGAGGGAATGAGGGAGAAACAGAGGCTGAATCAACCCAGGTTGCCTTTGCGCAGCTACTAATTTTCGCTCTGTGCATGTGTAGCAGGTGTTGCACCCTCAAATACTTCCTCCAAATAGTGTCTGTGGAGGGACCCACAGCAGCAAAGGTAAACATTGTAATTTTATGGAACAATGAAATCATTTTAAAATTTTTGTATGTGTAATTCTATGAGATCGTGTTCAATTATTGGTAGTCTAGTGATGAATTATGTGCCTACTATCTCTTCATTTAAATCTATAGTGGCCTGGGTTGTGTGGTCTGTGTTCCTGGCAAGAGTTGGTATGCAGCTGTGTTTCCTGGCAGTCTGTTGGTGATTGTGCCTTTACTTTACATGGTGCTTTGGTAACTAGTCTCTGTGTTCCCTGGCGGAGTGGGAGGAGTAATTGTTTTAGCTATGCGTCCATATTCCCCACCAGCCATTCAGGAGACATCCAAGATATTTTTTGGGGACGCTTGAATACACTGTCAGGATCAATCTTCAGCTTCATGAATATTTGAATTGTAGGGCCTCCAAAACTGAAACCAAAAGGCAAAGTGGCTTCCTTTCATTAAACTTTGGATTTTAAAAAAAATAATGGTAGGAAAAGTCTGCCTGCTTTTGAGATTACCAAGTAAATAACAATCTTTAAAAAAAATCAGTAAAATGTTGTCTAACTTCTTGGAAACCAGATGAATTGCTAGAATTTGGTAATAAGCACTCTATTCTGGCTATTTAATAGTTGTTAACCTTGTGAGCTAATTGTTGTTGAATCATTGTTTGCTAAACATTCAGTTGGTGTAACTTGAACTAAATATTTTATTCTTGCCAAGGTGACGTATATAATAATAGTGCTATTTAAGTAAAAGCAAAATACTGCGGATTTTGGAAATCTGAAATAAGAACAGAAAATGCTGCAAATACTGAGGTCAGGCAGCATCTGCTATTTAAGTATATGGGTTTGAGGTAATTTAAGTGTCTCAGTTACACTGCTCAAATTCAGTTGATTAAAATGGTTACCTTTTAAGTGTCACCATTACTGAAATACACCTACCTAATCTCCTGAAATAAAAAGTTCCATTGGTTAAAAGTTCAAATTAAACAATCTGTCATATATTAAAGACTTTCTGCCTAAAAAATATGTTCGAGAATCAACTCTGTCTCTTTTATCTATGTGATCTAGGCAGGGACTTCCGCTTGTGCGCTCACCAACCTGTGATTTTCCTTCTGCTCATTGAATAGCCAGGAATATCGTTGGCTAGTGAGCAAAGAAGCAGAGAACCCCAGCAATAATCTATAACTAACTTGCAGTCATACAGATTATTATAAAAATTGTCATTTTAAATAAATATCTATCTCAGCAGCTTTACAGAAGAGATTATGGCTCTTTGAGATGATTGATGATAGGAATGATCACTGCTATTTATCTAGTCCGTAAAACTGGATAAATTTGCATTTTGTTGATATCGCTATCTTCTGTGGTTTAAATTGTGCTCAGTGACCGCATTTGCAGCTTGTGAGTCGTAAACATTATAGCTGCTGATATTATTTCCAATTAGTATCTTCAGTAGGTGGCCAGTATTTGGAATAAACAAGCAGATAATTGAACTGGTTCTTTCAGATACACATCAGGAGACGTGAGAATGTGGGACATAAGCACCTGGGACAGCAGTGCCTTGTATCTGGAAACGTCACGCAGCTCTGCAGAACTTGGACCACAGCCACACGTCTCTTTTGTGAGGATAAATAGCACCATAGCAGTGGCGGCTTACAAGGGCGGTGAGTACCAAAAACACCACCACAGGGCTGTTGAACAATTAACAGCAGCAGCTGCTGCAGACATTTACTGTGAGGTTTAGAAAGGAACACTTCTGGCCAATAATCTAAATGCATTAGTGGGCAGCACAAACACATTACCATTAAAGTTGCTATTATGTCATTTTAAAAGTGTAATGCCAGTATTTCAGTTCCAGTATATTCTAATGGGGGAAAGGAGCATTTTGGCTCCTCGTCGAGGATGTGAATCTAGTTCATGGAGCCTTTCAAAAAGGAGTACCTAAAAAGACACATTTAACAGCAAAATGACACGGGGAAATAGACTGAAACGCATTATTCAGTGGCATGGTACAGTTTTTAATGTTTGACTATAATATTACGATCGATATTGTAATCTGCACCATTATATTTTGAACATAGGATGTTAAATGATGTGGTTGCTAGGGTATAACATAAAGCATGAAAAGAAAAGCATGAGGAAAACTTGGGTTCATCTTTCATTGGACAGTTTTTTTTCAATAATTTGTGCAGTGACCTACGTATAAAATGCATGGAAAACTTGGAAATGGCGTACAAGGAGAGCGTAGACAGTTTGCACGGTTTCATGCCCCCTCTCAGACACAACCATATAACACTAGTTAAACCATCACTATTTTGTACATTTTTCATAGCCACTTTCAAAATTTCCTCAGCAAGATGAACAGATTTGTTCTTGAGACTGTCGAAAACCCCAAACAAAATGTGTCAGAGTGATGACCGTTGTGATGCATTCATGATGGAAAAGTCTGACAACACTTTCTGGTTAGCCTCACACCAAGAACGTTTGTTTGAGTGAGGTACCAGAGGGTTGCCAATATCTGTGGAACCATACCCCTGTATGATCACCACCTGAGATTGAAAAGAGCAGAAAATTGACCGGGAGGCGAACTCTAGCCGGACACTTCGCTGTCATCAATTAATATTATTGTTTTACTGCAGAACTGTCACCAGGATGTTATAGATACTTTTATACATTCAAAATGCAGTAAATAGTCAATTGGAACAATATCAGTAGCAAAAGAAAATAATGAAGATTGTAGAATGGCACAAAATAACCTGAGAAATAGCCAGCATGATGGAGATTTGAACCTGAACATTTAATTCTATTATAATGACAGCAGGCATCGGGAGAATCATTTCATTTTTAATTAATTAATTAATTGGGTGCGGAAGCTATTTGTCAGAAAGGAATTGAGAAAGCTGGAGCACAGAGGTTGGGAAAGACAGGGAGTGCACCTCAATGAGTGAAGTACTGACAGAGTGAGGACATTCAACTGGGAATTTGGTGAGTGTGGAAATTCATTGGTAAGTAGTAAATGTGTTTTATTTTAACTTAGTTTAAACTTAAGTTAATAACTTTAAAAAGCTGCAAGTCAGTGCTGCCAACAGTGGCAGTTTGCAGTTAACAGACAATCTGCTGTAAGTCGGGTTCCTGACTAGGTGTTAATTATTGTGGCTGGAAGTTGACTAATCAATTGTAAGTGGGCTGTGTCAGAAAGGTATATAGTACAAGGATCTTTGCAAAAGTAGAGGTTGGGCAAGACAGAGTGAACCTTTAACGCAGCGAAGTGCTAACAGATTGAGGGCATTCAACTGGGAATTTGGTGAGTGTGGGAATTAGGTGCAGAGGGGGAAGGTGGTGCTAAGTGATTTAAACCAAAGAACTATAGACTAAGACTGAGGCTGCATGAGGAATGAAAACCAGGCAAGGAGGAGCCCCTAGGGTAAGTCAGTAAGTTTTTAGTTCATTGGATGGTATTTTTTAGTGGTTGATTAGTGTTTTAGTGTCAGATAAACAGTAAAGTGCCTTAAAGCTAAACAAACTGTTTAAATAACTGTTAGCCAACATAGCAGGACAGCTGGGGCCAGTCATATGTGCCATGTGGGAGCTCCGGAACACTTTGCGTGTCCTGGAAAACCACATGTCCTGGAAGTGCCGCCAACTGCTCGAGCTCAGAGTTTCTGAGCTTGAGGGGCGGTTGGCGTCTCTACAATGCATACAGGAAGCTGAGTGTTTCGTGGATAGCACGTTTCAGGAGGTGGTCACTATGCAGCTACAAGAGTTCAGGCGGAGAGGAAGTGGATGACCACCAGATAAACTAAGAGGAACAGTCAGGCAGTGCAGGAGTCCCCTGGGAGTGTGGCACTCACAAACCGGCATTCATTGTTGAATGCTAGTGAAGGTGTTGCCACCTCGGGGGAGTGCAATCAAGAGCAAATCCACGGCACCATGAGAGACTGGGCTGCACCGGGGCAAATGAAATGCAGTTGTAATAGGGGATTCGATAGTCAAGGGGATAGACAGGCATTTCTGCAACCGCCACCGTGAGTCCCGCATGGTGTGTTGTCTCCCTGGTGTCAGGGTAAAGGACATCACTGAGAGGGTGAAGAACATGTTGAGGGGGGAAGGGGCAGAGTCAGAAGTCGTGGTCCATATGGGAACCAATGACATAGGAAGGAAAAGGGTCGAGGTCTTGCAGTCAGAGTTTCAGGAGCTAGGGAGGAAGTTAAAAAGCAGGACCTCAAAGGTAGTAATCTCTGGATTACTCCCAATGCCATGTGCAAGAGTATAGGATAAGACAGGTTAATGTGTGGCTGGAGCAATGGTACAGGAGGGAGGCCTCTAAATTCCTGGGGCATTGGGACCAGTTCTAGGACAGGAGGGATCTGTTCAAGATGGTCGGGTTGCACCTCAACAGAGCTGGGCCCAATGTCCTCAGCGGCGGGGGGGAGGTTAACTAGTGCTGTGGGAGAGGGTTTAAACGAATTTGGCAGGGGGATGGGCACCAGGATGAAACATTAGAGAGGAGAAACAAGGTGCACAGAGGACTGGGAGGGACAAGTAGCACTAGAATAAAGAATAGTTCAGAAATAGGAGGGATCAGACAGGGCAAATGCGAGACAGTCGAAGATGAGCTTTGAGTGCATGTGCGTAAAGGCACGTAGCGTGGTAAATAAGGTTGGTGAGCTGCAGGCTCAAGCCGCCACATGGGACTATAATATAGCAGCAATAACAGAGACCTAGCTCAAAGAAGGGGAGGATTGGGTACCATCATTCCCTCTAAGCAGCGTGTGTGCGCAACAGTCTGTTGTGTGCCGCGCACTTAAACATTCCGTCTGTGCACCAAACCAGTGCTCTCTGGTCTGTGACGAGTTAGCTGATATCAGCGGTGGGTGCACTGCCTGAGATTCACTGTCTTGGGGCGAGGGTTTCTCCTCATGATCATTATCAAGTGACCCTGACTGAAAGCTGTGGACGGCTGGCTGGACGTTGGGTGACGGAAGATTGGATCTGTCTATCCTCAGTGGTCAGATGTCTTGCTGATGTTCGCTCCCTGGGTGTACCTGTACAGAATGGCTGGTGGATGAAGCGCTGGAGGGTTTTCTGTGGCACTATCGGCCGGTGAAAGTCGACACCTTCGGAAGAGGGAGAGACAAACTTATAAGGGCAAAAGGAGAGTCGGCCCAGGCATGTTTGGAAGTCTCGCGATAACCCGGGCTGCTCTGTAATGAGGTTTGACAGTAAACAGCGAGAGGTCAGTCGTCCTGAGTCAGTCTGTCTGGCTGTGGGAGGCATGTAAAGGTATTTGGTTACATGTTAGTGTTTGAATAACTGAGTTGATCCTGTGTGACACAAGCCAGCTGTTCCCCAGTATCACCGCTGCTCCGTTAACCCATCACTCAGGACTTGGCAGCGCTCCTGCATTTGCAGAGGGAATCGCTGGCTTCTTAAAGGCACAGTGCCCTTTGCGGTGTCCAACTGATGTTTGTGTAGATCTTCAGTGAGTGACACGGGGCTTTGGAATTTCTCCCCTCCTGCCTGTGAGACACCATTAATTCACAGAACTACAAGTGGGGAGACTCTAAACTAGACATTTAGAACAATCTTGGCCATTAACAGGACATTTCAAAAACACAAAGTCAAATCTGAATGGCTGACTGGTAATAAATGATGATGCTGCCTCTGGTTAGGGATTGTTACAGGTGGTGGTCATTGTGGATCTCTAAAGGCCCCACGATTCCGTATAGCATTCTTGTCAGCCGTGGCTGTCTGGGTAGCACTTTCCCCTCTGCGTCAGAAGGTCGTGGGTTCAAATCCCACTCCAGAGACCGAGTACATAATCGAGGCTGACACTCCAGTGCAGTACAGAGAGTGCTGCATTGTCGGAGGTGCCGTCTTTTGGATGAGTTGTTAAACTGAGGCCCGTCTGTCCTCTCGGATGACCGTGAAAAAAATCCTATGATGCTTTTTGAAGAGCAGGGGAGTTCTCCCTGGTGTCCTGGCCAATATTTATCCCTCAACCAACATCATTAACACAGATTATCTGGTCATTATCTCATTGTGTTTATGAGAATTTGCTGTGCGCAAATTGGTTGTTGCGTTTTTTTTTAATTCGTTCACGGGATGTGGGTGTCGCTGGCAAGGCCGGCATTTATTGCCCATCCCTAATTGCCCTCAAGAAGGTGGTGGTGAGCCGCCTTCTTGAACCGCTGCAGTCCGTGTGGTGACGGTTCTCCCACAGTGCTGTTAGGAAGGGAGTTCCAGGATTTTGACCCAGCGACAATGAAGGAACGGCGATATATTTCCAAGTCGGGATGGTGTGTGACTTGGAGGGGAACGTGCAGGTGGTGTTGTTCCCATGTGCCTGCTGCTCTTGTCCTTCTAGGTGGTAGAGGTCGCGGGTTTGGGAGGTGCTGTCGAAGAAGCCTTGGCGAGTTGCTGCAGTGCATCCTGTGGATGGTGCACACTGCAGCCACAGTGCGCCGGTGGTGAAGGGAGTGAATGTTTAGGGTGGTGGATAGGGTGCCAATCAAGCGGGCTGCTTTATCTTGGATGGTGTCTAGCTTCTTGAGTGTTGTTGGAGCTGCACTCATCCAGGCAAGTGGAGAGTATTCCATCACACTCCTGACTTGTGCCTTGTAGATGGTGGAAAGGCTTTGGGGAGTCAGGAGGTGAGTCACTCGCCGCAGAATACCCAGCCTCTGACCTGCTCTCGTAGCCACAGTATTTATATGGCTGGTCCAGTTAAGTTTCTGGTCAATGGTGACCCCCAGGATGTTGATGGTGGGGGATTCGCCGATGGTAATGCCGTTGAATGTCAAGGGGAGGTGGTTAGACTCTCTCTTGTTGGAGATGGTCATTGCGTGGCACTTATCTGGCGCGAATGTTACTTGCCACTTATGAGCCCAAGCCTGGATGTTGTCCAGGTCTTGCTGCATGCGGGCTCGGACTGCTTCATTATCTGAGGGGTTGCGAATGGAACTGAACACTGTGCAGTCATCAGCGAACATCCCCATTTCTGACCTTATGATGGAGGGAAGGTCATTGATGAAGCAGCTGAAGATGGTTGGGCCTAGGACACTGCCCTGAGGAACTCCTGCAGCAATGCCCTGGGGCTGAGATGATTGGCCTCCAACAATCACTACCATCTTCCTTTGTGCTAGGTATGACTCCAGCCACTGGAGAGTTTTCCCCCTGATTCCCATTGACTTCAATTTTACTAGGGCTCCTTGGTGCCACACTCGGTCAAATGCTGCCTTGATGTCAAGGGCAGTCACTCTCACCTCACCTCTGGAATTCAGCTCTTTTGTCCATGTTTGGACCAAGGCTGTAATGAGGTCTGGAGCCAAGTGGTCCTGGCGGAACCCAAACTGAGCATCGGTGAGCAGGTTATTGGTGAGTAAGTGCCGCTTGATAGCACTGTCGACAACACCTTCCATCACTTTGCTGATGATTGAGAGTAGACTGATGGGGCGGTAATTGGCCGGATTGGATTTGTCCTGCTTTTTGTGGACAGGACATCCCTGGGCAATTTTCCACATTGTTGGGTAGATGCCAGTGTTGTAGCTGTACTGGAACAGCTTGGCTAGAGGCGCAGCTAGTTCTGGAGCACAAGTCTTCAGCACTACAGCTGGGATGTTGTCGGGGCCCATAGCCTTTGCTGTATCCAGTGCACTCAGCCGTTTCTTGATATCACATGGAGTGAATCGAATTGGCCGAAGACTGGCTTCTGTGATGGTGGGGATATCGGGAGGAGGCTGAGATGGATCATCCACTCGGCACTTCTGGCTGAAGATGGTTGCAAACGCTTCAGCCTTGTCTTTTGCACTCACGTGCTGGACTCCGCCATCATTGAGAATGGGGATGTTTGCAGAGCCTCCTCCTCCCGTTAGTTGTTTAATTGTCCACCACCATTCACGGCTGGATGTGGCAGGACCGCAGAGCTTTGATCTGATCCGTTGGTTGTGGAATCGCTTAGCTCTGTCTATAGCATGCTGCTTCCGCTGTTTAGCATGCATGTAGTCCTGAGTTGTAGCTTCACCAGGTTGGCACCTCATTTTTAGGTACGCCTGGTGCTGCTCCTGGCATGCTCTTCTACACTCCTCATTGAACCAGGGTTGATCCCCTGGCTTGTTGGTAATGGTTGAGTGAGGAAAATGCCGGGCCATGAGGTTACAGATTGTGCTGGAATACAATTCTGCTGCTGCTGATGGCCCACAGCGCCTCATGGATGCCCAGTTTTGAGCTGCTAGATCTGTTCTGAATCTATCCCATTTAGCACGGTGGTAGTGCCACACGACACGTTGGTTGGTGTCCTCAGTGCGAAGACGGGACTTCATCTCCACAAGGACTGTGCGGTGGTCACTCCTACCAATACTGTCATGGACAGATGCATTTGCGACAGGTGGATTGGTGAGGACAAGGTCAAGTAAGTTTTTCCCTCGTGTTGGTTCGCTCACCACCTGCCGCAGGCCCAGTCTAGCAGCTATGTCCTTGAGGACTCGGCCAGCTCGGTCAGTAGTGGTGCTACCGAGCCACTCTTGGTGATGGACATTGAAGTCCCCCACCCAGAGTACATTCTGTGCCCTTGCTACCCTCAGTGCTTCCTCCAAGTGGTGCTCAACATGGAGGAGGACTGATTCATCAGCTGAGGGAGGACGGTAGGTGGTAATCAGCAGGAGGTTTCCTTGCCCATGTTTGACCTGATGCCATGAGATTTCATGGGGTCCAGAGTCAATGTTGAGGACTCCCAGGGCCACTCCCTCCTGACTGTATATCACTGTGCCGCCACCTCTGGTGGGTCTGTCCTGCCGGTGGGACAGGACATACCCAGGGATGGTGATGGAAGAGTCTGGGACGTTGGCTGAAAGATATGATTCTGTGAGTATGGCTATGTCAGGCTGTTGCTTGACTAGTCTGTGGGACAGCTCTCCCAATTTTGGCACAAGTCCCCAGATGTTAGTAAGGAGGACCCTGCAGGGTCAACTGGGCTTGGTGTTTTGCCGTTGTCGTGTCCGGTGCCTGGTGGTCCGATGCCGGGTGGTCCGTCTGTTTCCTGCGTTACAACAGTGACTGCACTTCAAAAGTACTTAATTGCCTGTTAAGCACTTTGGCATGTCTAAAGGTCATGAAAGGCGCGATCTAAGTACAAGTCCATACATTTCCTTTCCTTAAATATATAACTTCAATCTTTGGAAACAAATATAACAAGACTGGCCTGCTCAATCCTACTGTAACTTAAGAAACCCATTTCATAAATTATATAAATTTATCAGCCAATATAACATTAAATTGTTAAAATTATCCATTATTTTGTACATTTGTTCTGTTTGTTATATACCCTGAATAATGTTTTTCAAAAAAGACGTTCTATTCAAAGTTGGGATTTTTTTTTACAGTGGCGCACACAGCCTTTATATCGGTGCACAAACCCAAGTTCATTCCACACATGGCTGAAAAAAATTGGAGGGAACATTGTTGGGTACTTAATATTCCTGGCTACACGGTATTCAGGGAAGCTGGGGAAGGAAAGAAAGGAGGGTGGGAGGGGGGTGGGAGACAGTATTGATCAAAGAAACTATTATAGCAATGGAAGGGGATGATGTAGTTGAGGGATCAAAGACAGAATCTATTTGGCTAGAATTAAAGAACAATAGGGAGCTATTACGCTACTGGCTGTATACTCTGGGCCACCAAATTGTGGGAAGGAGATAGAGGAGAACATTTGCAAGCAAATTACAGAAAGATGCAAGAACTATAAGAGTAGTGATAATGGGGGACTTCAATTATCCCAGTATAGACTGAGACAGTCTATAACAGTGTAAAGGGTAATGAGGGGGAAGAATTCCTGAAATATGTTAGAGAATTTTCTGAAACGGTGTGTTTCCAGCCCAACCAGGAAGGAAACAGTGCTGGATCTAGTTCTGGGGAATGAAGTGGGACAAGTGTAGCATGTTTCATTGGGGGAGCATTTGCGGAACAGTGATCATAATATTAGGTTTAGAATAGTTATGGAAAAGGACAAGGAACAGTCAAATGTGAAAATGCAGGATAGCAAATTTCAGTGACTTAAAAAGGGATCTTGGCAGATGGATTGGACTCAAATTGGTAGGCAAAACAGTAATTGAACAATGGGAGGCGTTCAAGGAGGAGTTGGTTCAGGTACAAAGTAGACACATCCTTACAAGGGGAAAAGGAAGGGCATCCAAAGCTAGAGCTCCCTGGATGACTAATGATGTAGAGATTAAAGTGAAACAGAAAAAGTGGCTTATGACGAATGTCGGGTTCATAATACAGTAGAGAACCAAGCCGAATACAGAAAGCACAGAGATGTAAAAAAGGGAATAAGAGGGGCAAAGAGAGAGTATGAGAATAGATTAGTGGCTAACATAAAAGGGAACCCAAAAGTCTTTTATAAACATATAACTAGTAAAAGGGTAGTCAAAGGAAGCATGGGACCCATTAGGGACAAAAAAGGAGATCTTTTTGTGGAGGCAGAGGGCAGTACTCAAAGTAGAAAAGTTACCCGGTCCAGATGGGATGCATCCTCGGTTACTGAGGGAAGTAAGGGTGGACGTTGCGGAGGCTCTGGCCACAATCTTCCACTCCCTCTCAGATATGGGGATGGTGTTGTCAGCCTGGAGGATTGCAAATGTTTACACCCCTGTTCAAAAAAGGGAAGTGGGAAAAACCCGGCAATTACAGGCCAGTCAGCCGAACGTCGGTAGTGGGGAAACTTTTAGAGACAATAATCCGGGACAAAATAAATTGGCACTCGGAAAAGGATGAGCTAATAAATGAAAGTCAGCACGGATTTGTTAAAGGAAAATAGTGTTTGACTAACTTGATTGAGTTCTTTGATGACATAACGCAGAGGGTTGATGAGGGTAGTGCATTTGATGTTCTGTATATGGACCTTCAATAGGCATTTGATAAAGTACCACATAATAGACTTGTTAGTAAAATTGAAACCCATGGGATGAAAGGGACAGTGGTAGCTTGGATACCAAATTGGCTAAGGGACAGAAAGCAGAGAGTTGTGGTGAACGGTTGTTTTTCAGACAAGAGGGAAGTATACGGTGGTGTTCCCCAGGGGTCAGTATTAGGACCATTGCTCTTTCTGATATATATTAATGACCTGGACTTGGGTATAGAGAGTATAATTTCAAAGTGTGCAGATGACACTAAACTCGGAAATGTAGTAAACAATGTGGAGGATAGTAGCAGACATCAGGAGGACATTGGCAAACTGGTGAAATGGGCAGACACATGGCAGATTAAATTTATCGCAGAGAAGTGTGAAGTGATACATTTTGTTCGGAAGAATGAGGAGAGGCAATATAAACGAAATGGTAAAATTTTAAAGGGCGTGCAGGAACAGAGACTCCTGGGGATGCACATACACAAGTCTTTGAAGGTGGCAGGACAAGTTGAGAAGGCTGTTAAAAAAGCATATGGGATCGTGGGCTTTATTAATAGAGGCATAGAGTACAAAAGCAAGGAAGTCATGGTAGATCTTTATAAAACACTGGTTAAGCCTCAGCTGGAGTATTCTGTTCAATTCTGGGCACCACACTTTCAGAAGGATGTCAAGGCGTTAGAAAGGGTGGACAAAAGATCTACTGGAATGGTGCCAGTTATGTGGAGAGACTGGAGAAGCTGGATTTGTTCTCCTTTAGAACTGAGAAGGTTAAGGAAAGATTTAATAGAAGTGTTCAAAATTATGAACGGTTTTGACAGAGTGAGTAAGGAGAAACTGTTTCCAGTGGCATAGGGTGATCGGCAAATGAGCCAGAGGCGACATGAGGGAACATTTTTTTTATGAAGCAAGTTGTAATGACCAGGAATGCACAGCCTGAAAGGGTGGTGGAAGCAGATTCAATAATAACTTTCAAAAGGGAAAAATTTACAGGGCTATGGGGAAAGAGCAATGCAATGGGACTAATTGGTTAGCTCTTTCATGGCCTCCTCCTGTGCTGTGCCTACTATGATACTATGAATGTGGTCAACTGCTTTATGTTTTTAAGCACATTCTTTATGAATAATTGTATGTGCATAAGCCTCCTGATAGTGCTTAACTAATACTGCACAATTCTCAAAAAAAATGCACACAAGATTTATTTGAAGAGAGCACCTTCTGAAAACTTACTTCTCAGTCCAATTCAGTGTTATATTTTCTCAGTGTTACTAACGTAGCTGGAACAGATATCCATAATTATTTAGCTCACTGTGTTTCACCACAACCCCACTCCCTTTCAATTGACGATTAAATTGAGGTAGCAGCTAGATTTTGCTTAATATTCTTGGGTCTTGTATTTAAAAAATGATACCACATGAGTAAGGAAAGAAATAACTTGCGTTTGTGTAGAGACTTTCACGTCCCCAGAATCGCCCAAAGCACTTCACCAATGAATTACTTTTGAAGTATAGTCATTGTAGTTTTGAGTCAAATGCAGCAGCCAATTTATGCACAACAAGTGCCCACAGACAGCAATGAGACGAGTGATCAGATAATCTGTTTTGGTGACTTTGATTGAGGGATGAATATTGGCCAGAACATTGGAAGAATTCCCTGCTTTTCTTCAAGAAAAGTGCCATGAGATCTTTTAAATCCACCTGAACAGGCACGCAGGGCCTTGGTTTGGCATATCATTGGAAAGCGCTACCTCTGCCAATGCAGCACTCACTCTGTATTGCACTGAAATATTGGATTAGATTATGTCCTGGAGTGCAGTTTGAACCTGCAACCTTTTGACTCAAAGGTGAGAGTGCCACCAACTAAGACAAGCTGACACTTTAGGCTGAGCATGCACTGAGTATGTTGCATACTTGTAAAAATTTGTTGCTAGCCAGGCACCATTTATTGCCCATCCATAGTGTTAGATAGGGACTTGCTGGTCATTGGCCCAGTGACAATGAAGGCGTAGCCTATTATCCATCCAGAACACGATGGTGTGTGACTTTGAGGGGACCTTGGAGGTGATGGTGTTTGCTTGTATAACGTTGCTGCTTTGCCTTTCTTGGTGGCAGAGGTCATAGGGGAGAGAGGTGCTGCCAAAATAACCTTGGTGAGTTGCCACAGTACATCCTATAGATCATAATGCTGCAGCCACAGTGTGCCACTGTACTGTGTAATATTGTACACCCACTGCAGTTTCAAGAAGTGAATCTAACGTTATAATTGAGAAAAGAGAGAGTCTGTTGTTGGGAGTGGGAGTAAGAATCTTAAAATATCAATGTAACAGTGCAGGCTTGCACCCTGCAATACAATAGCCAGTCTCTGCATTTGAAACTCATTGCTAAGCTACAATTGACTGTTCATCAACGAGTGAAAGAATGGCGTGGGGGTGTGACCTGATATTTTAAACACACCAAGGAAAAACATACATTAACAATATGTATATTTTATTTTAATTTGAGTTCAGTTCTATTGCTTTAGTACATGGCAACTCATATGCTATACATATTGGGATGTGATATGCTAAAATTGATAATTTTTGAAGTGCAGTTTTGCATTGGCACATAATATTACAATTAGTGAAAAAATACTTATTTTCTGTATTTTCGCACCTGAGCACTGAAAGTTGGGTGGATCTCAGGGGCCTTTCACAGCAAATGAATAAAATATAGAGCCAATTTCCCCCCTAATGGAGCAGAAGCAATATATTTTTTTTGTTGAAAAAGCAATTTTCTGCAGTTTGGAACACCTGGCCCTCAAAGGTAGATGTGAGTCAACAACATTTCTAAAACATAGTTGGTGTTGCAGGATTTGGAATGATCTCTGTGGCCGCTGAAAATTCCTGACCAGCTAATAGTCACAGAGCTGATATGTACTGGGTAAAGTTTTTTTTAAAAAATGATTTATACTGTATAGCAAGACCCAATAATGACATTAAATAAGGTTATAAATCTTAACTTTGGGTACTACATTCACATTAGAATTGGTACGCTGGTATATATTCACCTCAAATTAATCTGTGGTATTAATAATTTAACAAGAACAGATCTTGACGCTTATTTGACCACAGTGTTCCCTTTGCATTTCAAATGGCTCCAGGTTATCGCTTATTATTTGAAGTCATAGGCAAATAAGCAGAAAAATATACTCTTGCTATAGTATTTATTACCAGCAGATTAATTCAACAGCTATTGTGTAGGCCAGATTTTTCCTGCTGCAAATCCTTTGAATGAGATATAAGTAAAAATTAATATTTATTTTCTTTTATAATCTAGTGAACCCCCTGTGGCTTTGCTCAAGTTGAGCCCGGGCATGTGCTGTTTTATAATGGCAGGAGCGTTACACTATGTAACAAAGAATGTATTATGACATCTCCATAGTGAAAAGTTGAATCTAGTGTGTGGTGCAAATTAAGTGCCACACATGTAAAGTGCACATCACATTTGTAAAGATCACACATGCAGTGTCTTGATTGTCTCAAATAAACACTATCTGTTAACCTAACTATACTGATTTGCTCAAATAAACACTCTCAGTTAACGTAACTATACTGATTTGCTCAAATAAACACTGTTAATGTAACTATACTGATTTGCCCAAATATAGAGAAAAGCTACTGCTCATAAGCCAGCAGGCCACACAAACCCAACCAATTAAGTTAATCAATTTTTTTTCCCAAAGCTATCAATTGGGAAATCAGCAACTGCCATAAAACTAATCCATCAAACCATTCAAATAATTTTTTTCAAACTGCTTTCATTCATTATTTTCCTTCTTCACTTATAGCATTTATAACAAAACAATTCTGAAAAAAAAAATCAGTAAACTTAACTATGGTTAACCTAATAATTAGTCATTTCAGAGAGTTGTGTGTTATGAGGAAAGATTGTCTACCTTGGGACTTTACTCTTGAAGGAGGAATTTTAATTTTTAAAATGTTCACGAGTATGGAAAAATTGGATCCAGGATATTTCTGACGGGCGCAAGATTCACGGCTTCGGGGGACACAGTTTAAAGTTATGGGTATCCAAAGTAAATAAGAAGCTTAGGCAACATTTTTTCAGTAAGAAGGTGATAGAAATATGGAACAGATTACCAATAAGGTGGTGGAACAGAAAATCATGGCTGGTTTTGAAAAAATGTAAGGAATCTTACAACACCAGGTTATAGTCCAACAAATTTATTTTAAAATCACAAGCTTTCGGAGATTATCTCCTTCGTCAGATGAATGAATGAAAAGGTTCTCAAATCGCATATCTTATACTATGTTGGGACAGCATCACACCAATCAAAAGGTGTCGTTGTTATTCAAACAGGCCAGTCACGGAGAACAGCACGACCCAGTACACTCGATATACATTGTGTCTATTACACAGGCAGGCAGAAAGAAACTCAAAATGGCAGAGAGAGAGAGAGAGAGAGAATTTTAAAAAACATATAAATTTTTTCCCCCTTTTTGCTGGTGGGGTTACGTGTAGTGTGACATGAACCCAAGACCCCGGTTGAGGCCGTCCTCATGGGTGCGGAACTTGGCTATCAACTTCTGCTCGACGATTTTGCGTTGTCGTGTGTCTCGAAGGCCGCCTTGGAGAACGCTTACCCGAAGATCGGTGGCTGAATGTCCTTGACTGCTAAAGTGTTCCCCGACTGGGAGGGAACCCTCCTGTTTGGCGATTGTTGCGCGGTGTCCGTTCATCCGTTGTCGCAGCGTCTGCATGGTCTCGCCAATGTACCATGCTCCGGGGCATCCTTTCCTGCAACGTATGAGGTAAACAACGTTGGCCGAGTCACAGGAGTATGAACCATGTACCTGGTGGGTGGTGTCCTCTCGTGTGATGGTGGTATCCGTGTCGATGATCTGGCAAATCTTGCAGAGGTTGCCGTGGCAGGGTTGTGTGGTGTCGTGGACGCTGTTCTCCTGAAAACTGGGTAACTTGCTGCGAACGATGGGAAAAAAGGATGGGATGAATTCCAGAAATTCGAATTAAGTGACTTTGAATAAAAAGGAGTAGATGGTAAATAGGATTTAGGGCTATTGGTTCTAGAATTGCAGTAAGTCAACCTGATGGGTGATTTGAAAGGATTGGTTAGATGGATCTATGCTCTTCTTTTGCCCAAAACATTAATATGTGACTATGTGAGAGAGATGCATAATTGGAGTTTGGGTTTTCAACTCTCCTGTCGAAGTACAATAGTCAGTGTTTCCCATGAAAATGTAGCCAGAAAGTTTACAAATAACTGAAGTGTAAGTGTTGGTGGGTGGGGGAGGAGGAGATAAAAAGATATTTTTTCAGCATTTTACACATTTGAAGCCATTAAAATAAAATGAAAACTGAGCTACAGCTGCTTGTAAAGAGGTTTCACCTTCCCTTGACATTCATCGACACTACCATCGCCGAATCCCCCACCATCAACATCATGGGGGTCACCATTAACCAGAAACTTAACTGGACCAGCCACATAAATACTGTGGCTACAAGAGCAGGTCAGAGGCTGGGGATTCTGTGGCGAGTGACTCACCTCCTGACTCCTCAAAGCCTTTCCACCATTTACAAGGCACAAGTCAGGAGTGTGATGGAATACTCTCCACTTGCCTGGATGAGTGCAACTCCAACAACACTGAAGAAGCTCAACACCATCCAGGACAATGCAGCTCGCTTGATTGGCACCCCGTCCACCACCTTAAACATTCACTCCCTTCACCACCAGTGTAGTGTGGCTGCAGTGCGTACCATCTACAATATGTACTGCAGCACCTTCCAAACCTGTGACCTCTATCACCTACAAGGACAAGGACAAGGGCAGCAGGTGCATGGAAACACCACCACCTGCACGTTCCCCTCCAAGTCACACACTATCCTGACTTGAAAATATATTGCCATTCCTTCATCGTCGCTGGGTCAAATTCCTGGAATTCCCTACCTAACAACAGCACTGTGGGAGTACCTTCACCACACGGACTGCAGCGGTTCAAGAAGGCGGCTCACCACCACCTTCTCGAGGGCAATTAGGGATGGGCAATAAATGCTGGCATTGCCAGCGATGCCCACATCCCGTGAATGAATAAAAAAAAGGTTTGTTGTTGTGTTTGTTCATGTTTGCATTGGGACAATAAACGGCGGAAACTTGCATTTATGTAGTGCCTTTTAACGTAGAAAAACATCCTAAGGTGCTTCAGAGGTGTACTCAGACAAGAGGGGGAATGTTTGACATGCTTCGAAACTGAGTGTGGACATTGTGACTAAAGTTAGGTCATGGTGAATAACCACCTATTGCTGGTGCAAATAACTAGAGTTTTGATGGTGGAAGTAACATCCCTGGTGCAGGACTATGCCCTTGTCACTTCAACATGAACTACAAATTTCTCATGGAAAATTAGGGAAGAAAAAAATATATTTATAATATAAACAATTGGGAAAAGGGGGGAATGATTTGGGAAGGGAGGATGGAAGAATAAACAAATAATGCAAATCCACTAAAAATATTTTATATAATTATATAATGTAAAAAGCAGAATAATTCCCTTTTGTGGAGGAAAGAACAGTTACTTTCATGAGCAGAAAGCATCTGTAGATCCACAATTAAAATGTTTCCAGATTTTAAAAAGCACATGAACCAGAATTAGATGTATATTATGTGAAGGTAGAATTCTTGAAGGCAGCATTATTAGTGACGGGAGAAGGAGACATGAAAGGGCTCGTGATCATGAGATAGGGGGACGTTCAGTGAAAGGAAGTCGCATGGCGCTTGCGTGGAGGCTTGACTCATGGCGCAGGTAAAGTATCGAAGCAGTAAGATGAAAGGAGAGGTTAGCTCGAGGGATTCTGAGAGATGGGAGGCCTTCAATTTCTTTTAGGTATTGGAAGATAGAATGTGTGACTTTATTTGCTAAGTTTTGTGTTTCAATTCAGAATTATGGGATTTTCTAGATGTTTATTATGTTGTAAACCTTGTTTGTAGTGGTACTGAGAGACAAGGGAATGAAGAAGTATTGCAATGTTTTGCATCCCGCATCAAAAATGTTCATGATCTACAGTCATGCGCCAAATGCTAGACTTTTTAAAAAAAATATGCGAGCTGACGTCCAATGCTTAAGGGTCACCTGGGGTCAGGAGCATGTTTGTAATGGTTGGCTGCCAACCTGGGCCATCCCTTCAAGGTTACTGCTCAGGTGCTCCCTTTGGGCAACTGGTCTAAATATTTCATAAGATCAATCATTGTTGTTGGAACTTTCTCAAGATTGGCAGCCTCCGTGGTCACAGCAATGATTGTGTTAGCAGCAGGTGCATTAATTTTTCTTCTGCTACCATCATAACAACGTATCCAAAACTTAACGTGTTGCAGAAAATGGGGATGGGGGCATAGAAAATGGTCCGGTATTTTTTTGTGGCTAAACAGAGTTTATGCAGGGTTTAAACAGGGAGCACGGAGTAGCAGCTATCGACGGAGTCTGGTTTCGACAGAGTCTATGATTGGGAATTTGGCGAGTGAGGGGATTTTTAAGGGTTGATCTTTATCTATAATTTGACTAAGTTTGGCATCAAGCATTTAACTTAAATTTAATCTGAACTAGTGGTAAACAAGCAGCCTGAAGTGGCAGTTGGTCACCTAGTTAATTAGGTGACTGGTTAGAACTGGTAATCTACTGTCAGCTAGGGCTGACTCAGGTGATTGGCATTCTAGCTAGCATAAATTCGGAAGGGTTTTGCTAACGCACAGAGTGAGGGAGCATGGAGTAGCAACTAACGACAGAGTCTGGTTTCGACAGAGTCTATAATTGGGAATTTGGTGAGTGAGGAGATTCGGTGCAGTAAGGGGTGAGGTGCATTTGTTTAGACAGCAGAGAGGAGCGTACGGAGAGCGGGTCACAGCAACAACAAAACAAAACTGCAGTGTGACGTCACAGGTAAGGCAGGTAGGTGGTTGGTGGTGAGTATCTCTTCTGTTTTCTTCTTAGGAGTGTGGGCTAAGTAACTTATAGCATAAAACTAAATTAAAAAAAAAAAAAACTAAACTTAATTTAATAAATTAAACAAGGCCAGTATTGGTTCAACATAAAAATAATTTGATTGGCATTGTAGTAATCAATTAAATAAATAAAATAGTTATGACAGGGCAGGAGATGTGCTGCAGCTGCAATATGTGGGAGCTACTGGACAGTTTTGTCCAGGGCGACTACATCTGGGGTAAGTGTCTGCAGCTCGAGGAACTTCGGCTCTGAGTTGAGGAGCTGGAGTCCGAGCTGCAGATATTGCGAGGCATCAGGGAGGGAGAAAGTTACCTGGACACTTCGATCCAGGAGGCAGTCACGCCCCTTAGACGAAATACTGTAGAATTGGCACGTGGTCAGGGACAGGAGGGTGTGACTGCGAGTGAGGCAGGTACGGGGATCCAGGAGGCAGCATTGCAGGAGCCTCAACCTCTGCACTTGTCCAATAGATATGAGGTTCTTGCAGCCCATGTGGGGGAGTGCAGGGACTGCAGGGAGGATGAGCAAACTGTGGTTCAGGGAGCCATTCAAGTGGGGGGAGTAAAAAGGAATGTGGTTGTGGTAGGCGACAGTATAGTTAGAGGGATAGATACTGTTCTCTGCAGCCAAGAGCGAGAGTCCCGAAGTCTGTGTTGCCTACCATCGGGTTAAGGACATCTCCGGGCTGGAGAGAAACTTGGAGTGGGAGGGGGAGGATCCAGTTGTCATGGTCCACATCGGTACCAACGACATAGGTAGGACTAAGAAAGAGGTTCTGCTGAGGGAGTTTGAGCAGCTAGGGACTAAATTAAAAAGCAACCACAAAGGTGATAATCTCCGGATTATTACCTGAGCCACGAGCAAATTGGCACAGGGTAAATCAGATCAGAGAGATGAATGCGTGGCTCAAAGATTGGTGTGGGAGAAGTGGGTTTCAATTCATGGGACATTGGCACCAGCACTGGGGAAAGAGGGAGCTGTTCCGTTGGGATGGGCTTCACCTGAACCATGCTGGGACGAGTGTTCTGGCAAACCGAATAACTAGGGCAGTAGGGAAGGCTCTAAACTAAATAAGGGGCAGGGGGGGGGGGTGCTCAGGTTGATTGATAGAGAAAAGACAAGGAAGTAGTACAGGAAAGTGATGGGGGTAATGATAAACAGAATGTGTCAGGAAGGGACAGAGTGTACAAACATAAGAGTGCACTAGCAAATGGGGCCGGGGTAGGAAAGAATGGTAAAAAGACAAAATTAAAGGTTCTTTATCTGCAGCATTCGTAATAAGATAGATGAATTGACAGCACAAATAGAAACAAATGGGTATGATCTCGTGGCCATTACAGAGGCGTGGTTGCAAGGTGACCAAGGTTGGGAGCTAAATATTCAGGGTTATTTTAATATTTTGGAAGGATAGGAAAAAAGGTAAAGGTGGTGGGGTAGCTCTGTTAATAAATTGGTATAATAGTGAGAAATGATCTTGGCTCAGAAGATCAAGATGTCGAATCAATTTGGGTGGAGGTAAGAAATAGCAATGGAAAGAAATCACTGGTGGGAGTAGTATATAGGCCCCCTAACAGTAGCTACACTGTAGGGCAAAATATAAATCAGGAAATAAGGGGGGCTTGTAAAAAAGGTAATGCAATAATCATGGGCGATTTTAACTTTCACATAGATTGGACAAATCAAATTGGCAAAAATAGCCCTGAGGAGGAGTTCATAGAGTGTATTAGGGATTGTTTCTTAGACCAATACGTCGGGGAACCAACCAGCAAACAGGCCATTTTGGATCTGGTAATGGGTAACGAAACAGGATTAATTAACGATCTCAAAGTAAAGGATCCCTTGGGAAGTAGTGATCATAACATAATAGAATTTCACATCCAGTTTGAGAGCGAGGATCTTGGGTCTGAAACAACTGTATTAAACTTAAATAAGGGCAATTATAAAGGAATGAGGGCGGAATTGGCTAAAGTGGACTGGGTAAACAGATTCGATGGTGGATAAGCAGTGACAAACATCTAAAAAGTTATTTTATGACTCTCAACAAAAATATACCCCTGAGGAGGAAAGACTCCACAAAAAGGGTGAACCAACCATGGCTAACTAAGGAAGTCAAGGATGGTATCAGGTTAAAAGAAAAAGCATACAACATGGCAAAGATTACTGGTATGCCCGAAGATTGCAAAAACTTTAAAAACCAGCAAAGGATGACTAAAAGAATAATAAAGAGGGAGAAAATAAATTATGAGAGTAAACTAGCAAGAAATATAAAAACTGACAGTAAAAGCTTCTACAAGTATATAAAAAGGAAGAGGGTAGCTAAAGTAAACATTGGTCCCTTAGAGGATGAGACTGGGGTAATAATAATGGAAAACCAGGAAATGGCAGAGGAATTGAACAGATATTTTGTATCTGTCTTCACAGTGGAAGACGCTAATAACATACCAATGATAGTAGAAAATCAAGGGGCAAAGGGAAGGGAGGAACTAAAAACAATCACTATCACGAGACAAAAAGTGCTAGGTAAAGTAATGGGTCTGCAGGCTGACAAGTCCCCTGGACCTGATGGCTTGCATCCAAGTTCTTAAAGGAAGTGGCTACAGAGATAGTGGGTGCATTGGTTGTAATCTTCCAGAATTTACTAGATTCTGGAAAGGTCCCAGCGGATTGGAATACCGCAAACATCACACCTCTATTCAAGAAGGGAGTGTGACAGAAAGCAGGTAACTATAGCCCAGTTAGCCTAACATCTGTCATTGGGAAAATGCTGGAATCCATTATTAAGGAAGTAGTAGCAGGACATTTGGAGACTCATAATACAATCAAGGAGAGTCAACATGGTTTTATGAAGGGGAAATCATGTCTGACAAATTTATTAGAGTTCTTTGAGGAAGTAACAGGCAGGGTGGATAAAGGGAAACCAATGGATGCAATATATTTGGATTTCCAAAAGGCATTCGATAAGGTTCCACATAAAAGATTACTGCACAAGATAAGAGCTCATGGTGTTGGGGTTAATATACTGGCATGGATAGAGGATTGGCTAACTAACAGAAAACAAAAAGTCGGGATAAAAGGGTCATTTTCAAAATGGCAATCTGTAAATAGTGGGGTGGCGCAGGGCTCAGTGCTGGGACCTCAACTATTTACAATATATATCAATGACTTGTCTGCAAAGGGATATTGACAGGTTAATGGGCAAAAATTTGGCAGATGGAATATAATGTGGGAAAATGTGAAGTCATCCACTTTGGGAGGAAAAATAAAAAAGCAAAATATTATTTGAATGGAGAAATACTACAAAATGCTGCGGTACAGAGGGATCTGGGTGTCCTCGTACATGAAACACAAAAAGTCAACATACAGGTGCAGCAGGTAATCCGGAAGGCAAATGGAATATTGGCCTTTATTTCTGGGGGAATGGAGTATTGCTGCAGGAGTTCCTCAGGGCAGTGTCTGAGGCCCAACCATCTTCATCTGCTTCATCAATGACCTTCCCTCCATCATAAGGTCAGAAATGGGGATGTTCACTGATGATTGCACAGTGTTCAGTTCCATTCGCAGCCCCTCAAATAATGAAGCAGTCCAAGCCCGCATGCAGCAAGACCTGGACAAGATCCAGGCTTGGGCTGATAAGTGGCAAGTAACATTCGTGCCAGGCAATGACTATCTCCAACAAGAGAGTCTAACCACCTCCCCTTGACATTCAACGACATTACCATCGCCGAATCCCCCACCATCAACATCCTGGGGGTCACCATTGACCAGAAACTTAACTGGACCAGCCAAAAAATACTGTGGCTACAAGAGCAGGTCAGAGGCTGGGTATTCTGCGGCGAGTGACTCACCTCCTGACTCCCCAAAGCCTTTCGACCATCGAAAAGGCACAAGTCAGGAGTGTGATGGAATACTCTCCACTTGCCTGGATGAGTGCAGCTCCAAAAACACTCAAGAAGCTTGACACCATCCAGGACAATGCAGCCTGCTTGATTGGCACCCCATCCACCACCCTAAACATTCACTGCCTTCACCACTGGCGTACTGTGGCTGCAGTGTGTACCATCCACAGGATGCACTGCAGTAACTCGCCAAGGCTTCTTCGAAAGCACCTCCCAAACCCGCGACCTGTACCACCTAGAAGGACAAGAGCAGCAGGTACACGGGAACAACACCACCTGCACGTTTCCCTCCAAGTCACACACTATCCCGACTTGGAAATATATCGCCGTTCCTTCATCGTCGCTGGGTAAAAATCCTGGAACTCCCTTCCTAACAGCACTGTGGGAGAACCTTCACCACATGGACTGCAGCGGTTCAAGAAGGCAGCTCACCACCACCTTCTCGAGGACAATTAGGGATGGGCAATAAATGCCGGCCTCGCCAGCGACGTCCACATCCCATGAACAAATATTTTTTTAAAAAAGCAGGGAAGTCATGCTACAACTGGCCAGGGTGCTGGTGAGACCGCACCTGGAGTACTGCGTATAGTTCTGGTGCCCTTATTTAAGGAAGGACATACTTGCATTGGAGACAGTTCAGAGAAGGTTCACTGGGTTGATTCTGGGTATGGAAGGGTTGCCTTATGAGGAAAGATTGAACAGGTTGGGTCTATACTTATTAGCGTTTAGAAGAATGAGAGGAGATCTTATTGAAACATACAAGATTCTGAGGGGACTCGATGGGGTCGATGCTGAGAGGATGTTACCCTTCATGGGGGAATCTAAAACTAGGGGGCATAGTCTCAGAATAAGGGGTCGCCCGTTTAAGGCGGAAATGAGGAGGAATTTCTTCTCCCAGACGGTTGTGAATCTTTGGAATTCTTTACCCCAAAAAGCTGTGGAGGCTGAGTCATTGAATACATTCAAGGCTGAGTGAGACAAATTTTTGATTAGCAAGGGAGTCAAAGGATATGGGGAAAAGGCGGAAAAATGGAGTTGAGGTAAAAATCAGATCAGCCATGATCTCATTGAATGGCGGAGCAGGCTCGAGGGGCTGAATGACCTACTCCTGCTCCTATCTCTTATGGTCTTATGCTGAAAAATGCAGAGCAAATGCATCTTTGTAATTATGCAGTTGAAATAGAATGACATGCCCTTAATGTGCAGACATATCTGTTGTCCCTAACAGCAGATACTGTAACTGTCGTGAAGGGAACAGCCGCAGCCCAACTTCCACCAACATGCATTGCTTTATATACTATAATTGTAACACTGTGGTTGCTGAATTTGCAAGACTTCTACTTTTAGAGTGCTCTGTGCCAAGGTTATGAATAATATTTCAGAAATATTAGATTCTGAGGTTACTTGGAGTTGCACAATGTGTGCATTTTGAGAGTGACTAATTTATCATGAAGAGGTCTGCTATAAATCATGGACTAATATCTGTATGATGATACAGATCATGGCATATCTACTACATTGCAAAATTGGCCTGTAATGTTTTGTCAGAGCAGTGCCTTGTGAAATAATATAATTATTAGTGGTAGTTTTGCCATTTAATATTTACATTGAAGTGCCCCATCTCTCACTTTTAACATTTATGAATTCTATTGTAACATTAAATAGAAAGTAATGGATGAGATTAATTACCAGACAATAACTTAATTGGCGGGGTAGTTACGATACCCTAAAACATTGGAGCAGAGCTCAAATTTATATTATCATCTGAAACTAAAAATGAGATTACTACCTTTAAAAACTATCCACATTTTCTCATATTATAAGAACATAAGAAATAGGAGCATGAGTAGGCCGTACAGCCCCTCGAGCCTGCTCCGCCATTCAAGATTATGGCTGATCTTCTGCCTCAACTGCACTTTCCCAGCCTCTCTCCATATCCCTTGATTCCCTTAGTGTTAAAATATCCATCGACCTCAGTTTTGAATATACTCAATGATTAAGCATCCACAGCCCTCTGGGGTAGAGCATTCCAAAGATTCACAACCCTCTGAATACAGTATTGTTCATAATGTAGCTTCTCTACATATAATTAAAAATCTTGAATAGGCCACCACTTCTTGACAAATTACTTCCTGTTGTACACAATTTTTTATCACACTTTTCTGTTAAAATTTTGATATGTTAACTGTCACAATGTAGATGCAGTATGGCGGTAGTGACAAGGTGGCTCTGTTGAACAAGTTTCTGAAGTGCCTCCCAACTCTATCGCTATCTGGTACAGTAAAAAAGTTATGTTCGTCAACTGACTGTAGGCAACAATACAGGTAATTTACTAACATATAATGTTCCACTTTGTCACGAGTACAAATTTCTGTGTCACATCTTTTTTAAAAAAGTGTCTTGAAAAAATGTCTTGAGAAAGAAAACCGGTTGTTTCCTATTGGTTTCTTCTGACCTGTAATTAACAACAGCGGAATGAGCCGTTTATCTCAGGAAGGCAAATAGATCTTAAAAGGGCACACCAGATTACCCACAGCTCCATTTTGGCAACCGAATAATACATTGTGCGTAACATGGAGTAAAACAACATATCCTCCAGCTTTGAGCCATGTTAAGGGGGTAACCTCTAGTACTGGTTCATTTTTATTTGAGTTATTATTCATTTGGGGAGGGGGCTAGTTGTGCAGATTTAGTTTTCGTGTGTGTTTCATTTATCAGAGCGTTTAATGACATTGATGCCGTAGTGTTCAGGCAAGTGGCTTAATGCTTGGGACTTCAATCCTGCCAATTTATATCCAGAAGTAATCTGAAGTTGATATCTGGAAAATTGTCTGTTCAGTATATATCAAGTAGACGTCATCAATCATAAATCATCTGGGAGTGATTACGCAGTCATAATCTCTTTGTGGGATTTAAAATAACCTCATAAAGCTTGAGAGCAAAACTTGAGCAGTTTATTACTGTCTTCCGAACACCAAGGTGAAAAAAACTCAAGTGTATGATGTACATTGTGAATTTCGTGGTGCACATTTATTCCTTGGTGGATTTGTTTTATTGATTTTTCTTTTATCGAGTGTGATGCTGGATAGTGACATTCCGTTTATTCTGTGCAACTGATGTCTGATGACATCCATATTGAAGGGTTACCAATTGTGGAGTAATTGCTGTGATAAACAGTTGATTACTAGGAAATAATATTGTCTGTATATAAATTGTATAATTATATCTACAGTACACATACTTCCGACATTACTGGTTAGGGATGCATACATAGAATAACAGAAGTTACGTTCATAAAATTAATGAACTGAAATGCAGTATAACTGTATATATGCACTACCATTTGGAAAACAATCAACATTCTGAATAAATAAGGATTGTTGCATATTTGGTGCATGTTTCTGCACTGAAGTTGTTGGTTAGTGTTATTTGTGTGACTTTAGCGCCCTTGCATATTAAATTTGTTTTCCTACACTTTGGCATTATACCAGCATGATTTTATCACTAATTGCATTGTGAAAATGTAACTGAAATGAATCAAATAAAATGCTTTAGTTGAACCATTAGATAAAATGGCAGAGTTGTTTTGATAATGAGCAGATGTAGCTAATGCATGGAGATTTGGCCATTTTCAAGTCCCATCTGCTATATGCCTGCCTGGATTTGGCGGTGAGCCACTGCTCAGCAGACAGACATGACTTTCTCACAGTCACATCATTTGTCTCTGGTAACGAGACTGCCTGCAGAACCATTAGCAATTTGAGAAAAGAAAAGCCATTTAGTGTAAGTGAACATAGTTTTTTTTTGTGTAAATAAGTAGGTGATGAAATTGCACAATACATAGGTAACAGACAGCTGACAGGCTGTGAAGAGTTGATCAAAGTTGTGAATTAATTGATTTTTTTTGCTGTGAGTACCACAATAATAGGGGTCAAAGCTAACTTCAAAATTTCAGGGATGCCAGGGAAAAATATATTTTTCTATTTGGTGGGGGAGGGGGATTAAGGGGAGATTGGGGCTAGAGGCTCGAAGTAGGAAATGTTCCTTGAGTTGCAATTTTTATGCTTAGTCAATAATTTAGTGTATTCTTTCACTGTAACCATATACTTAGTATTGAATTTGACAGTCTCATAACATTGTGATTCGGTATGCTTGTCGGACAGTGCTGGAACAACATTTATAAGTGTTGTTTCCTCCCTTGCTAAGCAGGTTTTATTTTATGTTAAAGACTCTCCTAAACTATCCATCCACAGCAAATTAATTTAAAATTGGAAAAAAATGCCTCTGTGGTATAGATGAGGAGCTGGGAGAGGTAGATGTAGAAAAGAGCTATGATAGACCATAAAGGATCAAGCATAGCAAGAAAATAAAGAAAAACAAGGCAGAACAGGAGAAAGAGAGAGAGATGCATTGGAGCAAACTATTGTTTTTATTCTGCAAGTACCCATGCCACACTCCTTGCCCCACAGTATCTAAGGAATTGATTCAGGTATTTAGTTGAAATAGTTTATTCACCAGAGTGGTGCTTTACTCTGCCGAATAAATGTTCATCACCTCAATGATTTTGCATTGGCAGGGTGTAAAGGTGGGCTTTTATTGCTAGGGGGATAGAATATAAAAACAGGGAGGTATTGCTGCAGTTATATAAGGTATTGGTGAGACCGCACCTGGAATACTGCATACAGTTTTGGTCTCCATACTGAAGAAAAGACATACTTGCTCTCGAGGCAGTACAAATAAGGTTCACTCGGTTAATCCCGGGGATGAGGGGGCGGACATATGAGGAGAGGTTGAGTAGATTGGGACTCTACTCATTAGAGTTCAGAAGAATGAGAGGCGATCTTATTGAAACATATAAGATTGTGAAGGGGCTTGATCGGGTGGATGCGGTAAGGATGTTCCCAAGGATGGGTGAAACTAGAACTAGGGGGCATAATCTTAGAATAAGGGGCTGCTCTTTCAAAACTGAGATGAGGAGAAACTTCTTCACTCAGAGGGTAGTAGGTCTGTGGAATTTGCTGCCCCAGGAAGCTGTGGAAGCTACATCGTTAAATAAATTTAAAACAGAAATAGATAGTTTCCTAGAAGTAAAGGGAATTAAGGGTTACGGGGAGCGGGCAGGAAATTGGACATGAATTTAGATTTGAGGTTAGGATCAGATCAGCCATGATCTTATTGAATGGCGGAGCAGGCTCGAGGGGCCGATTGGCCTACTCTTGCTCCTATTTCTTATGTTCTTATGTTCTTGTGAATGGCCTTGCCAATGTTGCACACTTCCTGTAGCCATTTCCTCTCCAAGATTTTTTTTAATGCTCTAACAGAAAGAGCAAAGGAAGATACTTGACACATGAGGGTATTTAAAAGTCTACTTTTTCATGTGCTTTCAATACTTGTCGTCCAAGTTGTGACCACTGGACTGTTTTAAAATAATAATGTTTTAGCAGCCATCTCATTAATTAGCCCCCACCCTCTCCTTCACCCAATACCACAAAAGAAATGAAATGCAATCATGAAATTTAGCACCATTGCAACAAAATTGAATGCAAATATATTTTTTTGCTGCAGTAAGGTTTTCTCTACATATGTTCTTTCCAAACTGTCAAGTTGCTTTGTTAATGCTTCATGATTGGAAAGTTTTTCACTGCTGGTTGGTTAACAACTGGTAGATTCCAGCTCTGACACTAGAATAGAACATTATTACGCTCATTGTGCATGAAATTTTGCACCGCACCTACCCTTGTATTGTTACAAATCCCAGGATATAGTGAACATTATCAGTTCCTCTAAGATTCACCCAAGATGAATTCCAACAGTGGAGTTATGTAATGTTGGTCCTCCTTTGTGGAACGTTAAGTGGGGTCTCTGAGTTAAACTGGCTCTAAGATTACATTCTTAGCAATGGGAGTTTTGAACCGAGTGTGGCAAACTCAATAGTCTGTTACCTGTATGAGGCAAGTTCACAGTACTCCAAGGCACTGGTGGATGATTGAACAGTCAATCAGGCTCATTGATGGGACCTAGTGGGGTAGACCTGTGCCTGGGGCTGTGATTCTTCTCACTCGGCTCCAGATAACCCTGCAGGTCAATGCCCTAACCATTAGGGTGGTATTAGCTTTGGGCTTACAATGTTTGAAAAAATATATATATTGCATAATATACATTTTTAAAAACAAGAAGCGGGATGCTTACCTGTTCTCTGTATTGGTAAGCTGTGCAGTTTCAGTTGGTTAAACTAAAATAGTTTTATGCACTTTTGGGGGCCCCTTACCCTGGACTCCTTCAAATCTACACTTGTTTTCTAGAGCGTTTCCTCATAGGTGACACTGCACACTCTATATCAGGCAAAGGGAAACTAGTTAGATGGATGTCTCACGTGAAAACTCTTGAGCATAGTTATGGGTTTTCATGCATGTTGGATACATAAGAAATAATTGTAAACAATTTTACAACACCAAGTTATAGTCCAGCAATTTTATTTTAAATTCACAAGCTTTCGGAGGCTTCCTCCTTCGTCAGGTGAACGATGTGAAAATGAAATCCTCGAAATGAAATCGCATTTATAATTCACAGAACAATGCTTGGTGAGTACAGACAGTTTTTTCAACTGCCCGTTGCCAAGGCAATCAGTGTGCAGACAGACAGGTGTTACCTGCCAGGTCTCACAGAATATACAAATCACCAAAAAAAAACAACAAACAAAAAAAAACAGAGATAGAGAGGTAGAAACATAGAAAAGACAGCAACTGACCCGTTATATTAAAAACAGATAACATTTGTTCGCTGGTGGGGTAACGTGTAGCGTGACATGAACCCAAGATCCCGGTTGAGGCCGTCCTCATGGGTGCGGAACTTGGCTATCAATTTCTGCTCGACGATTTTGCGTTGTCGTGTGTCTCGAAGGCCGCCTTGGAGTACGCTTACCCGAAGGTCGGTGGATGAATGTCCATGACTGCTGAAGTGTTCCCCGACTGGGAGGGAACCCTCCTGTTTGGCGATTGTTGCGCGGTGTCCGTTCATCCGTTGTCGCAGCGTCTGCATGGTCTCGCCAATGTACCATGCTCTGGGGCATCCTTTCCTGCAACGTATGAGGTAGACAACGTTGGCTGAGTCACAGGAGTATGAACCATGCACCTGGTGGGTGGTGTCATCTCGTGTGATGGTGGTATCTGTGTCGATGATCTGGCATGTCTTGCAGAGGTTGCCGTGGCAGGGTTGTGTGGCATCGTGGACGCTGTTCTCTTGAAAGCTAGGTAGTTTGCTGCGAACGATGGTCTGTTTGAGGTTGGGTGGCTGTTTAAAGGCGAGTAGTGGAGGTGTGGGGATGGCCATAGCGAGGTGTTTGTCCTCATTGATGACATGTTGAAGGCTGCGGAGAACATGGCGTAGTTTCTCCGCTCCGGGGAAGTACTGGACGACAAAGGGTACTCTGTTGGTTGCGTCCCGTGTTAGTCTCCTGAGGAGGTCTATGCGATTTTTTGCTGTGGCCCGTCGGAACTGTCGATCGATGAGTCGAGCGTCATATCCCGTTCTTACTAGGGCGTCTTTCAGCGTCTGTAGGTGTCCATCGCGTTCCTCCTCGTCTGAGCAGACCCTGTGTATTCGCAGGGCCTGTCCATAGGGGATGGCCTCTTTGACGTGGTTAGGGTGGAAGCTGGAAAAGTGGAGCATCGTGAGGTTGTCCGTGGGCTTGCGGTAGAGTGAGGTGCTGAGGTGCCCGTCTTTGATGGAGATTCGTGTGTCCAAGAAAGAAACTGATTCTGAGGAGTAGTCCATGGTGAGCTTGATGGTGGGATGGAACTTGTTGATGTTATCGTGTAGTCTCTTTAGTGATTCCTTGCCGTGGGTCCATAGAAAGAAAATGTCGTCGATGTATCTGGTGTATAGTGTTGGTTGGAGGTCTTGTGCAGTGAAGAAGTCCTGCTCGAACTTGTGCATGAAAATGTTGGCGTATTGGGGTGCGAATTTGGTCCCCATGGCTGTTCCGTGTGTTTGGGTAAAGAACTGGTTATCGAAGGTGAAGACATTGTGATCCAGGATGAAGCGGACATAAGAAATAGGAGCAGGAATAGGCCATAAGGCCCCTCAAGCCTGCTCCATTCAAAAAGATCACGTTTGATCTTCTACCTTAAATACACTTTCCGGCCCTATTCCCATATCACTTGATTCCCTTAGTTTTCAAAAATCTATCGATCTCAATCTTGAATATACTCAACAACTGAGCATCCACAGCTCTATGGGGTAGAGGATTCCAAAGATTTACAACCCTTTGAGTGAAGGAATTTTTCCTAAATGGCCGACCTCTTATCTTGAGACTATGACCCCTAATTCTAGACCCTCCAGCCAGGGGGAAAAAGCCCCTCTGCATCTACCCTGTCAAGTCCTCTAAGAATTATATACGTTTCAATTAGATCACCTCTCATTCTTCTAAACTCCAGAGAATTTAGGCCCATTCTACTCAATCGCTCCTCATAGGATAACCCTCTCATCCCAGGAATCAATCTAGTGAACCTTTGTTGCACCTCCTCTAAGGCAAGTATAGCCTTCCTTAGGTAAGGAGTCCAAAACTGTACACCGTACTCCAGGTGTGGTATCACCGGAGCCCTATATAATTGCAGCATTTTAGAAATGATAATCCGGGACAAAATTAACAGTCACTTGGACAAGTGTGAATTGACTAAGGAAAGCCAGCACAGATTTGTTAAAGGCAAATCGTGTTTAACCAACTTGATTGAGTTTTTTGATGAGGTATCAGAGAGGGTCGATGAGGGCAATGCGGTTGATTTGGTGTATAAGGACTTTCAGAAGGTGTTTGATGAAGTGCCGTATAATAGACTTGTCATCAAAGTTGAAGCCCATGGAATAAAGGGGGCAGTGGCAGCATGGATATGAAATTGGCTAAGTAATAGGAAACAGAGTAGTGGTGAACGGTTGTTTATCGGACTTGAGGGAGGTATACAGTGGTGTTCCCCATGGGTCAGTACTAGGATCATTGCTTTTTTTGATACATATCAATGACAATTTCAAAATTTGCAGATGACACAAAACTTGGAAGGGTGGTGAACAATGAGGAGGATAGTAATAGATTTCAAGAGGACATAGACAGGCTGGTGGAATGGGCGGATACGTGGCAAGTGAAATTCAATGCAGACAAGTGTGAAGTGATACATTTTGATAGGAAGAACGAGGAGAGGCAATATAAACTGAAGGGTACAATTCTAGAAATGGTGCAGGAACACGGATATCTGGGGGGGTATATGTGCACAAATCGTTGAAGGTGGCAGGGCAGATTGAGAAAGCGGTTAAGAAAGCAGACTGGATCCTGGGCTTTATAAATAGAGGCATAGAGTACAAAAGCAAGGAGGTTATGATGAATCTTTATAAAACACTGGTTTGGCCACAACTGGAATATTGTGTCCAGTTCTGGGCACCGCACTTTAGGAAGGATGTGAAGGCCATAGAGAGGGTGCAGAGTAGATTTACTAGAATGATTCCAGGGATGAGGGACTTCAGTTATGTGGATTGACTGGAGAAGCTGGGGTTGTTCTCCTTGGAACAGAGATGGTTGCGAGGAGATTTGATAGAGGTATTCCAAATCATGAAGGGTCCAGACAGAGGAGATGGAGAGAAACTGTTTCCATTGGTGGAAGGGTCAAGAACCAGAGGACCTAGATTTAAGGTGATTGGCAAAAGAACCAAAGGCGACATGAGAAAAAGCTTTTCTACACAGTAAGTGGTTGTGGTCTGGAATGCACTGCTTGAGGGGGTGGTGGAGGCAGATTAATTCGTGGCTTTCAAAAGGGAATTGGATAAGTACTTGAAGGGAAAACATTTGCAGGGCTGTGGGGATAGGGCAAGGGAATGGGACTAGCTGGATTGCTCTTGCAGAGAGCCGGCACGGGCTGAATGGCCTCCTTCTGTGCTGTAACCATTCTTTGATTCTTTGAATCTATGTTGTGAACTTAAAGCTAAGCATCACGTCCTATTTTCCTTAAACCATTATTAGCCAAATGCAGGCAGGAATAATAATATGTTCAATATTTTGCAAATATGTATATTTTTTTAAAACCTTACCGACCCTCTCAGATAGTCCAGTGGACAGATATGTCACAAAAAGTTGTGTATAATCTTCCTTTCTCCCCACCAAAAGGTGGGAAATTGTGCAAATACCTGGGGCTCGATTTTTGGATATCCGAGCGGGTGCGTTCGTGGCGGGGGGGCTTCGAAAATTGGGGATTCCCGGGGCGGGTCCGGAGCCCGGCTCCAACCTGCCCACTTCTGGGTTCCCCAATGACGCACTTAGATGTGCGTGCAGCCCCCGCATGCGGGACTCCCGCTGGCAATTAAAGCCGGTGGGATCCCACTTAAATCAATTAATTTAATACTTCAGGTCGTTAGGAGACCTGATTTGGAGGGGTGGGATTTTCAGGTCGGCTGAGTGTGTTTCCCATACTGGGGGAAACACTCCCAGTTGAAATGGACGTGTTGCAGCCACCAGCCTGTGGCAGCTGCAAAGGTCCATTTGACAGGTGGGGCGGGGTGGTGGGGGGACCCTCATTGCAGGAGGCCAATCTGTCACTTTGGACAAAGTTTGGCCTGCACCACCCTCCTCCTAACACAAAAAATCACAAACTTGCAACCTCAACCCCGATGTGCAGACACATTTACCTACCTTGCGGACCCCCTCAAACGTACATCTTGCGGATGGGGGTCGCCATAGCTGCAGTCATGACCTCCTCGGAGGACGAACAGCATCAACAGCCTTGCTGGCCATGCCGTCCACCTCTGACACGTGGAGCTCCACAACACAGCACTGACACACATCCACCTGCACAGCAGGAGGGAGGGCAACCGCAGAGAGAGATGCGTCGCAGAAGGTACTACGCTCGCCACACGGTCTACAGACCGAGGCTCAGCTTCCTGGACCTCTCTGAGGAGCAGTGCACACGGAGGCTCAGAGTCACTCAACATGTAGTCGTGGACATCTGCAGCCTCCTTGATGCTGAGCTGCTCCCGGCTGGCCCAAGCACCACCTTCTTACCTGTCGCTGTCAAAGTCACCACTGTCCTCAACAACTTCTGCTCTGCATCCTTCCAGGGTGCCACCATAGACATGGGCAGTGTCTCTCAGACGTCTGCACAAAAGAGCCCTGCAAATACACCTGCACCCACTCTGCAGTGACACAATGTGTGGCATCAGTTGTGGGTCTTCGTGGTGATCCTCAGGAAAGGGCATTATTGCACAAACCAGACAAGATTTGCAAAGACGTGGCAGTAGTGGTGATAACAAATTTTTATGTTTTTTTTCAAAACAAACAAAAGTAAATCAAAAATATGACATTTTGTCTTACACCCTTGTGCATCCCCTTGGTGCTCACAAAACCTTCGCCTTGCGTTTATGGGAACCCCTACATGGTGCTACCCCTGTGGCTTCAGCAGAGGCAGTGGCAGGTTGCTCTTGTCCATGCTCTGACCGATAAGATGCTTTGCGCGGACGCCCTCTAGGTTTCGGTGCCCATGAGGGCCCCTCCAAAGACTGCTCCATCTGCACCCGTGCAGGGGCAGACTCGGCCACATGGAGAGGGGGCAGCGTTGCGGGTACTGGTTGAGGGGGGCAACGGGTGAGACGTGGGAGCGCTTTTGAGTGGCGTCCCCACTTCCATGTCCCCTTTCATCATCATCCCTCTCCTGGCCCAGGCCCACATCACTCCTTCCACCCTGCTGGACGACAGTTTGGAGGACTTGTGTGAAGCCTTGGAAGGCCAGTTGTAAGGTATCTGTCAGGCTGTTTAAGGCGGCAGAATGTTGCTCACCCTGAATCCGAACGGCCGTTGTCAGGGCCTGAATGGACTCATTGTTGAGCCGTGCTTGAAGCTCGATGGAGGCTAGCCTTTCCTCCATCGCAGACATTCCCGCATCTACCCGCGACACTATCTCAGAGATGCCTTCACGTCCCTGTGACACTATCTCGGAGATACCCTCCTGTATCTGTGCCACCATTCCACTCATGCAGGAGTTGGACTCCTCCATCCTCTGCATGATTGTGGAGAGTGCGCATGGCAACTGTTCCAGTACCTCAGCAATGTGCTGCAGGCCCTCGATGACTCTCCAGCTGAGCAGAGCCTGGAGAAGAGTGCTGCCACCTCCGCGGACTCTCCACGGCTGCCCCGCCACCAGAGTCTGCTCGTGTTCACGTGTATGGTGACTCACCATGTGCAAGCCCAACGGGGACCCACTGAGGTGTGTGTATCTGCGCTGGTGGATGGCTGGCTCAGATGTGACGATGCACCCTGAGAGACCGGCAGGTCCTCTGAGGAATCGCCCTCCGCCATCACGGTGCTCCCAGATGGCCCTGCAAGAGAACAGAAAGCAATATTAAGCACGTGGACAGATGTTGAGGTGCTGCAGATGCCAAGTGATGCTAAGATCATTCGCTATCATGAGTGCTGAGTGTTTGACATCTGTCACCAGCCGCTTGTGCACTCCCAGTCTCGGCGTCCGCCACGGACAGGCACTCCAGCGTCCAGCTTATTTCGAGTGCCTGCTGCTCTGCGTCTGTTAAGACCACCTGGTGTGGCGGGCCCCCTCCGGTCCTTGCCCTCTCCCGGGCATTCTGGCATCTCTTCTCCTATCAAGGCAAAACACAGAGGCGTGATTAAGTGATGGTTGCATGGTGACCCGCTGCATGCATTGGTGTGGGTGGGGTTGAGCGTGAGGGAGATGCATGGGAGGGTGCGTGTGAGACATAGCCATGAGATTGTATGAGGATTGGGTTGCATGGTAGTGTTCGAATGGGGACAGGGGCGGTGAGTAAGTGCAGGCAAGGCGAGGATGATAGTTGAGTGGATGTGAGGAGTGATGCGAGAGCGTTGTGGTGGCAGTGCAGAAGGGGTTGTGTGGTGCTGGAGGTGATGTGGAAGACGGAGTGCAGGAGAATGCGTAAGTATACTCACTTTTGCTGACCTGGTTAGGTCATTAAATCTCTTCCTGCACTGCACCCAGGTTCTGGACACACCGCCACTGCTGGTGACCTCCTCGGCCACCTTCAGCCAGGCCTTCTTGGTGGTGGAGGGAGGGCACTTCCTCCCATCCGATGGGAAAAAGATTTCCCTCCTCCTCCTCACCCCATCGAGCAGCACCTGGAGTGAGGAGTCCGAAAACCTTGGAGCAGCCTTGCCTCTGGGCTGCTCCATGCTCCTAAATTGGTTGTTTGCTGCAGGAGGAGCATTGGTGGACTGCCCCTTTAAATAGGGCTCCTCCTGCTGACAGCCTGTGATGCGGGTGCGCAGTGCAGGTCTAGGACAGGAAACCCGGAAGCCAAGGTAAGTGCCTTCAGTTAGGCTGCGATTGCGTGCGGAGCACCCCGAATTCACTGGGCGCGTTACCCACGCGCTCCGTCGACCCCCCCCGCTGCCAACCCGCCTCCCTCCCAATATCGGGCCCAATGTCTCACTAGAGAGGGGGCAGGAAAAGGGGAGTAGACTGGTGTGCAAAAAAAACCTGGCACTAACTGAATGGGCCAAATGGCCTGTATCAATATTGTGACATTCTATGATCGCAATAAACTATTTTAAAAAATAGGAACTGAAGCAAACTGTCTAATGTTTTTTGAACTGATGTGAGCACAATAAAGCTAATACATTCTGCTGTGTTTAAAACCATCTTTATTTTTAATTTACATAGTTGAATCCTTTTAATTTTACTCTACAATTTTTAAACTAATAGGGCTAAACTTAGATTTGTTGAGAGCTTTTAGAATATCCTCCCATTGCTTCTAGTGTTGTCGTTACCATTCCGGAGAGTGGCTTCACACATCACGGTGATATAATGCAGATCAAGCTCCCAATCTGCTGCCTCACTATAGGGAGATGAGTAGCAGAGAGCAGGTGCCTCATGGAAGGTGGTCAGAGTGGCACTGGTGGAGTTCTATCAAGGTTGTAAGTCTTTCAGTCCCAGGCAGTGCAAACCTGGAAGATGAGAAAAATGGAAGGAAATTTAGAGAGTCATATACCCAAGAGAAAAGGAAACAAGAAGTTTCCTGGATCATGAACCACAAAAACGTCACCGATCATTAATGCCATGATCTCTGTGATTCTCCTGATAACAGCAAGCCTTTGTTATCTTCGGCTAGGCCTTGCCTGTCAGTAACACAAGTTTATAATCTTGCCCTCATGTTTCTTGAATCCTGAAATCCTCACCCAAGCACTAAGTTGGAATCGAAAAAGAGCTAACCACAAAGGTAGTTCAGGATCATACTGCTTGGTATGTAATAATACTCTAATCATCTCAAAAGTGATAACTTCATTTCTGGTTTAAATAGTTAATATGAATGACTACAATCATAATTCTCCATTAAGCAGATGTTCTTTGATCCTGTAAGTAACAATATGGGTAGTCTGTACTGTACTCTGAAGGGTAATTTTGTTTACAACCCTGAATTGATGAGATTGGAATTGCACTTTGAAATTCATCTGCATATTCTCAAATAGTTGGTGCTCTGGGCAAACAGCAGTTTAATTCAAATCTGCATATGCAATGATTGAAAAAGCAAATATCTTTTATGAAGTATTCTAACATGCTGGTTGTGAACAATTGTCTAGGGAAACATATTTAAGGGGCTACCATTAGTTTGAAGGGTCTTGAAAGTATCTTTATTGTTCTATATTTTTCTGTCTATGCCAGATGTCAACTCCTCTCATGCCTAGTAAAAATTATTATTTATTCAATCTTTGCAATCAATTTAACCTAAGTGAATCAGTTCAGTTGTATGTTATACCCTAAAGGATTTGATAATTTTTTTTGAGTCTGTATTTTGTAACCAATTTTTATAGTGCAGTTTTGAAAATATATTTTCTAACCTCCACAATACTTCATCTTTATTAACAGTATCTATATAAATGAAAAGTCTGGAGTCTAGTGCATGTCTGTAGTGTCAGACCTTTCAAAGGCATCACACCTGAAAGTGTGACCTCAGAGTTGTTACAACTCCAAAGCATCACACGTCAATATGACGACAAACCTTGATTGGCTTAAATAATCACTTATCTAATCAAAAGTAGCACAAAGTACCAATGAATAAAAGTTGACCCTGAACATTATTTAATCACATGTGCAAGACAAGGTGCCATGGGTACAAACTGGTAAAAGTCATGTTTAGTTCTGATACCAGCAAGCACTTTTTCATGTGAAGAGTGATCAATACCTGAAATGGTCTTGCAGGTAGGGTAGTGGAGGCAAAACTCTGGACTTATTCAGGATGCATCTAGATGCTGTGATTGGAAAATGCAGGTTTCTATGAAAAAATGAGCGACAGAAGTGTGTGTTTGCCGTAACAAAAGGGTTCGAGGAGGAGATGCAGCAATTAGACAGGAGTGTATTAGATAAGGAAGTAAAAAATGGTAGAACTCGAGGTAGGACAAGGCATCAGGCCCGAACGGCATTCACCCTAGTATTCTGAGGGAAGTCAGAGAAGAAATAGCAGAGGCTTTGACCGCTGTTTTTCAAACAGCCTTAGATGTGGTAATTGTGCCAGAGGACTGGAGAGTTACCAATGAAATCCCTCTATTGAAAAAGGGAGAAAGGCAGGTAACTGGAGGCCAGTCAGACTAACATCGAACGTGGGTGAGCTTCTTGAGAGATGGGATAAAATTAATACTCAACTAGAAAGACATCAGTTAATTTAGGAAAGCCAGCGTGGATTTATAAAAAGCAAGTCATGTCTGACACATTTAATAGGAATAATACAGTGTATTAATAAAGGAAATGTTGTGTGTCGGGATTTTCAAAAGGCATTTGATAAGGTGCCACATGGTTGATAAAACTTGATAGAACCATGGCATACGGTATTAAAGGAAATGTGACAGCCTGCATAGGAAGTTGGATAAAGGAGAGAAAATAGAAAGTGGTGTTTTGGATTTTTTTTTTGAATTGGAGGATTGCGAACTATGGAGTCCTCAGGGGTCAGTATTGGGGCCATTGCTCGTCTCAATATACATTTTCAGGCTGGGTATAGGGGCCATAATATCAAAATTTGCAGATATTACAAAAATAGAGTTTGCCTGCTCTTTAAATAGTGCCATGGAATCTTTTACATCATCTGAACAGGCAGACACTGCCTGATAATGCAGCACTCCCTCAGTCCTGCACCAAAGTGTCAGCCTAGACAATGTGCTCACATTCATAGTGGGATTTGAGACCACAAACCTCTGATTCAGAGGCAAGAGAGCTATCACCATGTGCAGGCACATGGGAACAACACCAACTGCACGTTCGCCTCCAAGTCACACACCATCCCGACTTGGAAATATATCGCCGTTCCTTCATCGTCGCTGGGTCAAAATCCTGGAACTCCCTACCTAACAGCACTGTGGAAGAACCTTCACCACACGGACTCCAGCGGTTTAAGAAGGCAGCTCACCACTACCTTCTCAAGGGCAATTAGGGATAGGCAATAAATGCTGGCCTCGCCAGCGACGTCCACATCCCATGAACAAATTTCTTTTAAAAAACGGAGCCAAACTGGCACTTAAGAGGACGTCTGATTGAGGCGCTCAAAATTATGAGGAGTTTTGATAACGTAAATCAGGAAGAACTATTTTCACTGATAAGTGAGTCAGTAGCTAGAGGGCAAAAATTTACAGTCATCACCAGAAGAAGGCAGAGGTTAGGGAAAAAAAAATCATGCAGAGTTCCAGGATGGATTACCCCATCAGTAACAGTGGTGGATGTAGAATCCATAATAGCTTTTAAAAATTAATTTGGATAAATATATGAAAAACATTTTTTTTAAAAGGGTATGGGGAAAGTGCAGGGGAATGGGACAAAGTGGATAGTTTTTTCAGAGAGCTGGCATTGGTGCAATGGGCCAAATGGTCTCCTTCTGTGCCCAAAAATTACATGGGCTGAATGGCCTCCCTCAATTGTGCTGATGTTTGTAAGTATTGTGAACAGAAAATGAAGAAATAAAATCTTTTTTTGTGAAGACTACTGTTCACAAATCAGTGACAAAACCAACCAATCAAATTGCTTCAATAATTTCTTCACTGTTTTGAGCTATCATTTATTTTCCCTTTTCACTCGGTTCACCATTTACAGCTAAAATATATTTGGAACATTAAACACCAAAAAAAAAAATTACACAATTTAGGAAAACCCCATCTTACTCAACTTGCCCATAAATTGGTCATTTAATGTTACAAATGCCTGCAAGATGTCCCTCCCCCTGCCCCCCCCCCCCCCCCCCCATCTTTTACATGAAGTTTGAGTTGGAAGTTTTGTGGTGGGCCTTGGGTGTTTGGAATTTCCAGCTGATGTAAACACATTTTGGAGTTGTGTGATGTACATGGAAATCATAGTTTCCACTATACACCCATGGAACTTGAATACCCAAAATGTACCATCTCCACCCATGATACATGACAACCAATTAGAAAAGGGCCATGATAGTGCAACTCCTGTTCCCCAATTCTGTATGTCTGACAGAGAGAGATACATCAAGAGTTGCAGTTTTCATCTTGCTTCTGTGGAACTACAGTGTTGTGACTGTAAGGAAGAAAATTTACATTATTTTCAGTATTTTACATTTTGCAATATAAAATAAAAATTCTCCTAGTGTTGTTTTTGATGAGGTTTTTGTGTCACCGAGGGGAACTAATGCTTGTAGTTGAGCCCGAGGGGTATGTTTAGGACGCACTTTGATGCCTATTCCGGACATTGCAGCCATGCACAGGCCATGATGAAAGACCAACTGTTCAGGTGCTAGTTATTCAAATTTGACAATTGGGGAAAACCTTCCTGGAGAGTGCTTCTCCAGTGACAGCTTCAGCAAGAACTACAAATCCACTGTGGGAAATGAGGGGTGATATCTTTTATAATCATGCAAATAACTGAGAAAGGGAAGAAAGGTTTTGGTGGGGAGGAGGAAAGAATAAATGAAGTACTTGCATCGTAAGCAAATATTGCAAATCCACTGTGGTAGGTAGTGAAAAGAAATGTAATGCATCATATATATGCATAGGATAAAAGGTTTTAGGCAGCGAAGAACAAAGTTACTTGCATCTTAAGTAAGATTTGTAATGTGGTAGGTAAAATAATACAAATATTGGGCCAGAATTTGCTGGCAAAATAACAGTGAATTTAATTTTATTTTATTATTCGTTCATGGGATGTGGGCGTTGCTGGCGAGGCCGGCATTTATTGCCCATCCCTAATTGCCCTTGAGAAGGTGGTGGTGAGCCGCCTTCTTGAACCGCTGCAGTCCGTTTGGTGACGGTTCTCCCACAGTGCTGTTAGGTAGGGAGTTCCAGGATTTTGACCCAGCGACGATGAAGGAACGGCGATATATTTCCAAGTCGGGATGGTGTGTGACTTGGAGGGGAACGTGCAAGTGGTATTGTTCCCATGTGCCTGCTGCTCTTGTCCTTCTAGATGGTAGAGGTCGCGGGTTTGGTAGGTGCTGTCGAAGAAGCCTTGGCGAGTTACTGCAGTGCATCCTGTGGATGGTACACACTGCAGCCACTGTGCGTCGGTGGTGAAGGGAGTGAATGTTTAGGGTGGTGGATGGTGTGCCAATCAAGCGGGCTGCTTTGTCCTGGATGGTGTCAAGCTTCTGGAGTGTTGTTGGAGCTGCACTCATCCAGGCAAGTGGAGAGTATTTCATCACACTCCTGACTTGTGCCTTGTAGATGGTGGAAAGGCGTTGAGGAGTCAGGAGGTGAGTCACTCGCCGCAGAATACCCAGCCTCTGACATGCTCTTGTAGCCACAGTATTTATATGGCTGGTCCAGTTAAGTTTCTGGTCAATGGTGACCCCCAGGATGTTGATGGTGGGGGATTCGGCGATGGTAATGCCATTGAATGTCAAGGGGAGGTGGTTAGACTCTCTCTTGTTGGAGAAGGTCATTGCCTGGCACTTATCTGGCGCGAATGTTACTGCCACTTATGAGCCCAAGCCTGGATGTTGTCCAGGTCTTGCTGCATGCGGGCTCGGACTGCTTCATCATTTGAGGGGTTGCGAATGCAACTGAACACTGTGCAATCATCAGCGAACTTCCCCACTTCTGACCTTATGATGGAGGGAAGGTCATTGATGAAGCAGCTGAAGATGGTTGGGCCTAGGACACAGCCCTGAGGAACTCCTGCAGCAATGCCCAGGGGCTGAGATGATTGGCCTCCAACAACCACTACCATCTTCCTTTGTGCTAGGTATGACTCCAGCCACTGGAGAGTTTTCCCCCTGATTCCCATTGACTTCAATTTTACTAGGGCTCCTTGGTGCCACACTCGGTCAAATGCTGCCTTGATGTCAAGGGCAGTCACTCTCACCTCAATAATTGTTGATTTTAAGGAATAGTGGAACAAAGATTATTATGGATTTGTTACACAGATAGTTGTAGTCACTTGTCTACCTTCTTGGTCATAGCTCAGGGTATGAGACCTCCAGGAGTACAAAGGCAAAACAATAGGATAAACATATTTAAAAATTATATTACAAGCATCAGGATTTGGTTTTAAAATAAAATGCAATGTAATTATAAAGCTCAGAATGTGTCAGATCTCTGAGAAATTGTACATACTTAACTGCCTAATTATTAATTACAAAGGGTATTTTTTTGTGCTCACTTTTATAGCAATGTGTTTTTAAGAGGTCATTCTCTGGTCAGTGGTTGAGATGGCATTTACTGTTGCTACCTGACCTTTCCATGCACCTAATTTTGATTGTGCTAAATATATAATAATGGTGACGTTAAATGTTCAATTACATAATAAATTAAATAAGTAAAGTAATGAAGAACGCATTACTTTGTATCCCGAAGTATTTCACTCCCATGTTAAGTAGGGGCCACAGTCTCCTCTGGGACTAAATTTAGTAATTTCGGACTTTATGTGCTAAACTCTGTTTAAAGACACCGTGGTGTTTCTATGTACCTGTTGTGTTCCCAAACAACAGTATGCAACATTATCTACATTATTCTGGTTATAAGATTCCATTTTTTTAAAAAGTGTGTGTGTGTGTGTTTCACATCAAGTTATGTTGTAAATACTGCTTTGTCACATATGATGAGTCTTCAGTCTAAGCATATAGTCATAAACCATTGCTACCAACCATTAAGGAGCATCTTTTCATTGTGAGAGAGGATGGACCAGATCTTCGCGGCATACGTCGTTAATTACATTTTTTCCTGCACCTTTCAGCTCGAAATTTTTTTGCACCGTAATTTGCTGGAAGTGTGAACTTATGACGGTGTGACAAGGGCATCTGGGACCTTAGTGAACGACGGGACCAACAGTGTATCTCCTTTAACCAGTGAGATTTACGGATTGAGAAACAGAAACGATGGATAAGGAGCTTGAATTAGAGTCAAATCATGTACAGAGAAGGAGAGAAAGATTGGATTAAGAGAGAGGGGGATAAAAGCCAGAAAGGAAAAGTAAGAAAGTAATTTAAAAATTTTAAATTTGACATTTTTTAAATCTCCAACAACAATTTACTATATGCACGAATGAGATTGAACCGCTTAAATTGTTCCCATTCTGGGCCAGAGAGGTTGATTGGCATTGCATGAACAATTATCACGTCGGTAAAAAGGAACTTAACTTCTGCGGTGAATTTAATGGCCAATTAATGTGCAAATCCAGCAAGTTCTTAAAAATAATGAGCAGGTTAAGGGTGAGATGCCGTTTGTGTAAATCAAACAGCGGAGCAGCGACAATCGACCAGCAAGTTTTGGAGATTCACAACTCACGCCGTACCTCTGAATCCCCTGAATGTGCTGGCAAACATGCACATTACTAACAGCATGCGTCATTAACGCGGCATTATTATCCAGCAAGATTTGACTTGATATTTTGTTCTTGTATAGCTGTAAATGCTCTGCAGCTGTAATGTGTAGAACTCATGCATTACTTTGTACTTGGCACTGGATTGTACCAGCAGGCACCTTTCGGGCTCTCGTATTTATTGTTGGAAATCTAATTGCTTTGCGGGCTTCTCATGAAGCAAAAAGGGGGAACCTGACCACAACTGTAATGGCTGAAAAGGCATCCATCGTGAAATGAAATGCCAGTTGAAACCTTCATTGAAGTAGCATGAAACTTTGTAAGAACTAGTGCGTGTAGAATACCTTATATTTAAATAATAAAGGCAGAGGCAAAATTGTTTAGTTGCATTTGAGAAGCCAGTGACTTCTAAATGAAAAGTAATTGAAGCACCATAAACTTGCTTTTAATTAGAGTTTAGCAGGAAATATTAGGAATGATTCTTTATGATTTATATCTTGCTGTAAGCATTGGTGGAATTCAGCAGTGTTCTGTATGTAGAATACTTGCAGTCCAGAACCAGACTAAAGCTGCTTTCCCAAGACCTGATTTAAGTAAAACTATAAGGATGGACATTTTATTTGATGCAAAAGTGGATGCAATATTAAGTGAAATTTATAAGAAACAGAAATCATTAGAGTAGGATAGAAGATTGTCTGTCTGACAGCTGTAATATTTTCACCAAAAATGAAAGTATCTTAAGTGTTCCAACACCCTATATGTTGAGGTTACTTGGGTAATTTTTAACACATCTTTTTATACAGTTACAATGAAATGCTTTAATTATTAACTATCGCATTTTCAGTCAAAACCCTTTTGTTCATTCCCGTGATTTGCTTATGCAATCACTGGGATTTCACCTGCTCCCACTACATTAATGCACTTTGTATTGATTCCAAGTCTTTGAATTTAGAGATCTTCTGCGACAGGCAAGGGAGGGAGGGGGGGGTGATTTATTTCAACAACTGTATCATGGCACGAAACAGACATTAATTATTGATTGGTAAGTTGTAAGCTGAGACTCGGCTAGGGTTGATTATGTCTGGCCATCAGCGAAACGTCAGATTATCAGACGCATTAGCTGTGAGGATCAAATTGGAACTGAGAGTGGTGCAGGATTTTAGAAAACACTGTCTGAAATGATAAAACTGATTGTTCGGCTGATCAATGTTTAAAGAAAAATTCACTCCCAAATACTGTTCTGCAATAGGCTAATGTTACTGTGGGGAATCCATGATTCAGATTGTGTTTTGTGCTGAACCAAGTATTTGCCAATCTTCCAAGTGACAAATCTCCCTTAACACCATGGCTAATCTGTGCTAATTTTGTAGCTCCAGATAATACCCTAAAGCAACATAAAACATCACTACAGTTTAAAAAAATTATGGAAGCTCTCAGAGCAGACAGAGCTGTGATGTGTTGGCATTTTATGAGCTGTGAAAGTCTTCGGACAGATTCTAAATGAAAGGCCAGTTTGTCATTGACTTCAAATAGTTCACACGCTGTCATTTTTGGACAGATCATTATTAACCCCCAAGTATTTTAGCTACAGAGATCAATATAGGACAGTAAAATTATGGTTGTATACTAATCTAGTTCCAATCTAGTTTGTGTTAATTTAACATTCATTTTTTGGCCTACACATGAGTCCCCTTTGGATAGACATTTGAAAGAGGTTAAATCTCTGTTCATTTGGGCATGCAATTTGAAAAAAGACTCTGTTGGTAAGGTGAAACAAGGGAGTAACTGAACTGCCCAGAGTCTGCCTTTTCAGTGCTCCAGGAATGATGTCATTACACTGCTGGAATGGTGCAGGTTACAAGGAAGGAGCACAATGCAGGGATCTTCCACTCACTCCATTTTACAATGGGCTAGAATTTACTGTAGTCGGCAAATGAACAGCGCCCGCTGTTCATTAGACTTTCCCTTGTCCATGTACTTTCCATGAGCTTTTGCGCTGGAAGTTGCTGGAAGTTAGAGACCTACACAATGCAGCGCCCTCTACAGGGCATCTGGGACCTGTGTGAACAGGGCAAGCAATTATGTATCTCCTTAGCCAATCAGAATGAAGAATCGTTAATGAACAGCGCAGAGTCTGAACCAGGAAGTGTAAGTTAGAATAGTGAATTCAATGTCAGATCAGGAACAGTAAGTGAAATGGAGAGGGAAAGAAAGATTAGATTAAGAGGGAGAGAAAAAGAACAAGTTTCTAAAAAAAAATTTTACATCTGCCCTCGCCTGAAGTTGCTGACCGATTTGCGCATAAATAATGGTGAGCACTGTTAGTTTCACCGTTATTTTGACAATAAACTCCTGGCTCATAGACGTTTTGAAGGCTGCATAATACACTGTCTGCGAACACCTGTGACACTGTTCTTAGAAACTACAAAGTGTTTTGCCCTATTGCATACGGTCCAAAAATAATGTAAGATCCAAGTTTCCTACCTTTTGTCAAACTAACAGTGACATTACTGCTTCATAGGATTTTCTTGCTATTTTCTGAAATACTCAGTATTCCATTTTTAAACTGCCAAAATAATAATTAATGTGAAACATACTTGCTTTTCACAAATTCAGTATCCTTTACATAAAGTGCATAGGAAACAGTGACTCATAGATTTCAGCATGTAATGCAAATTCAGTTGGATTTAAAAGAAACATTGTTTTTTTGTAATTTTGTAAGCAGTAATGGACACTGAAGGTGGGGAAATGTGGATAACATAGTTAAAAGCCCTGTATTTTCATTGTTGGGATGTTGGTTTGAATCCAGGGCAGATACTGCTCTTAAGTAGATGCCATGGGTCCAAATGTAATGGCCCAAATCTTGCTGAAGTGAGGCATCTCGTGGCGTGTGCCGTTAGTTAGAGATTTTCCTGCACCCTTCAGCTCAAAATTGTTTGCCCTGGAAGTGCGAGCTGATAATGGTGCATGAGGGTAATGGGGCATCTGGGACTTTGCCGAATGACAGGAAAAACGGTCTATCCCATTAACCAATGAGATTAAAGGATTGAGAAATAAACAGAGGAACGATGGAGAAGGAGGATGTATTAGTCAGTCAAGTACGGAAAGAAAAATAAAGAGAGAGAAAGAAAGATTGGATTAAGAGAGAAAAAAAAGAGAGAAAGGAAAAGTAAGAAAAAAATGTATAAGTATAATTCAAGCTTAATGTGCAAATCCAGCAAGTTATTAAAAATACGTGGAGGTTGAGGGTGAGCCGCCTGGTGTAAATCGACCAGCAAGTTATGGCGATTCGCAACTCATGCCATATCTGTTCTTCCACTGATTTGCGTATTAATGATGGCATGCGTCGTCAACTCGCCGTTATTTTTCCAGGAAGATTTGGGCCAATGAGTTTGGGAAGTGTATTGCTCCCCTGACTCCACCACACTTGACCGGCCTCCCTCCCATTGCTGCTCCGCCCTTCCCCCTATGCACCTTGGGGCCACTGCGAGGCAAGCGACCCGATATTCATGTCTTCAAATGGGCAAGCTGCCTGTGGAGGCTCGATAGCCACTGGCAAATTGCCTAAATTATTAGGCCTAATTACGTGGAAGCCTCGAGTCTCTCAGTTGGGGCGTGACTGTCTGCGAAGCACTGATTTTGGGCCCGAAAGTGGGGCCCAGATGAATTTCGACCCCTAAATGTGTGATTCTCTCAAAATGTGGGAGGTACGAGTCCATATAAATTACCTGGATTGTAGTACTTTAAGCCCTGGTGGTGAACCAGCTGTAGTACTAATTGTAATGTGGTATGTGTACTGATCTCTACCTATTTGATTTCAAAAAAGCATGTTGTTGTTCTGCAGTGTTTTTACCTGTTGGGAATTAATTTTTAACATTGGCCTGAATTAAATTGCTTGAAGTGCATAATACAAAGTAACTTAGAGGGATTGAAAGCTGTTGAGTCTTGCGTTACTATTTCATCATCTGTCTGATTTTAAACATAATGTCCAAGCCCGCTTCTGAGCCAGATTAATGTGCACTGTGCAATTACTGCATTGTGAAGTTTAATCTATGAAATTTCCCCAGTGATATGAGAAGTGCTACGCATTTTTTAAATTTAAAACAATTACTGGGTTGTCTGAATGCACGATGAGTTAAAAGGGCTTTAAATAGAATTGTAATTGAACATTTTAAAAATTCATATTGTTCACATGTATTTTCTGAGCCTGTGTTATATAATCATATTACCAATTTCCTCTTGTGTTCACTTGCAGGTGCTGTTGATATATGGAGCACAGTTCTTGCACGGGAACCAGTACATCATTATCAGCATAGCCAGGATATTCATGCTATAGCTATAGCATCAGACAGCGCTGTGATAGCAACTTCCTCAGGTTATCAAGTAAGATTAGAATCCAGTGATGAGAAAGGATACTGGCGAAAAGCATACCAGTTTGAACTTCAGAAACTGGTGGGTTTGTATCTCTAGTTCATTTACTAGTCACTGCTCAGTGCTTTTTATGAGCCCATTCATTGTCACAGATTCAAGAAATTAGTATGTCATCAACCCTTAGAATGGTTAACATATTTCATGGGGATGGGCAATCTAAAGCAAGAACAAAGGTTAACCAACCATCAACATCCTGGGGGTCACCATTGACCAGAAACTTAACTGGACCAGCCACATAAATACTGTGGCTACAAGAACAGGACAGAGGCTGGGTATTCTGCGGCGAGTGACTCACCTCCCAACTCCCCAAAGCCTTTCCACCATCTACAAGGCACAAATCAGGAGTGTGATGGAATACTCTCCACTTGCCTGGATGAGTGCAGCTCCAACAACACTCAAGAAGCTCAACACCATCCAGGACAAAGCAGCCTGCTTGATTGGCACCCCATCCACCACCCTAATCATTCACTTCCTTCACCACCGGCACACTGTGGCTGCAGTGTGTACCATCCACAGGATGCACTGCAGCAACTCGCCAAGGCTTCTCCGACAGCACCTCCCAAACTGCGACCTCTACCATCTAGAAGGACAAGGGCAGGGAACACCACCACCTGCACGTTCCCCTCCAAGTCGCACACCATGCCGACATATATATATATATATATATATATATATTGCCGTTCATCGTCGCTGGGTCAAAATCCTGGAACTCCCTACCTAATAGCACTGTGGGAGAACCTTCACCACACAGACTGCAGCAGTTCAAGAAGGCGGCTAACCACCAGCTTCTCAAGGGCAATAAATGCTGGCCTTGCCAGCGACGCCCACATCCCATGAACAAATTTTTAAAAAATCAAACCTATTTACGGTCAATATGAATAAAGTAACAATACTTGCATTTATAGAATACCGTATTATGTTGAAAGGTCTCAAAGATCTTCACGCAATTAAATACTTTTGAAATGCAGTGACTGTTATTATGAGAAAAGGTCATTTAGCCCATCAAGCCCATTCCCATCACAGATCATGTACAATTTATGCCATCATGGACTCTGATCTATCCATTCAATTTGCTGAAGAAGGTAATCATCTAACGGAGAATCTTCAAGAAGATAACACTGTGAAACTTATCCATAATCCCTCAGATTTAGTCATGCAAAACTCTCAAATATTAATACAAATTTACCTCTCTGGGTTGCTGCATTCACAGATGACTCTTCCATGCTCCCTGCAGCACAGGAATCAATGCCTTATTTTTAAAATCTGCTATCACTTACTCAAACAAATATTTATCTAGTTTATTTTTCAAGGATTTAATTGACACAACAATAACTGCTTTTGCCAGGGGTTCATGATACCATGGGGATAGAACATTCTTGTTATGCCCATGATAATGTTCTGCTGCTAAAGTGAAAATAAAGGTTTGTTTAAGGATGTTAAGTAAACACTGGGTGAATTAATTCACAGGTCTGTTAAGAGACTGCAGACCTTGTGGTTCTGGTGTTTTCTACCGCTCTAGTATCTTCTGTTGCTAGAGAGTTTGTACATTGCAAGTGACAGCCTCTTTTTTTCAAGCGAGACACATAAATTAGTATTGGTGTGCTGGAATCTGAAGTATGGCATATGGATTGTGCTTGCACATGTGAAGCCTTAATATTACTAGTAGCATTGCTCATAAGTAGTCTGGAAAGTTGGCATAGTTGTGATATTTAAGTTGAAATGTGTGTGCGTTCAAGGTAACTGGTGAAATATTTTGTATTGGGAAGTGGTTATTGGAGCATTTGGTGGAGAGAGTTTGAATGTTAGTGAGTGGGGATGAGGTGTGAGAGGAGAAGGGGGGATATGGGGTTGGGAATAGTTGCGTAGGTTAGGGAAAGAAAGATGTACTTTCATTTATATAGCACCTTTCACAACCTCAGGACGTCCCAGAGCACTTTACAGCCAACGAAGTATGTTTTAGATGTAGTCATGGGAAGATTTGAGTGTGGTGAGTTGTTTGGGCAGCAGTAATAGGGAGGGGAAGTATTTGGGTAGAGCTTAGATATAGATAAGGGATGTGAAGAGATGGAAAGATTTGGGGAGCAGATGGAAGGGAGGGAATAAGGAAGTTGGTTGGAAGATGTAAAAGAAAAATTATTTTTTATAAGTGTTTGTGATGCTATAGTGAAGGAAGAAAATGATTATTGATGGGAAATGGCACATCAAATGGAGATGCAGAGAGAGATCAGTACATAGTAACAGATGTTGGCTGGAGTATGTAATGTCAATAAGGGGTTGGGAGAGTGGCCATGGACTGGAGCAAATAATTTAGGTGTAAAGGAATCAAAGTGAGTGGGCTGATGTGTGGCAGTGGGCTTCAATAAATAATTTTGAGATGACTTTTGGGAGGAGTCAAGAGAGAAGCCATAGACTGCAATAATTAACTTCGGCATTAAGCTATAAATAACTTCAGTGCGAGGTACAGAGATTAAACTCCAATGAAGGTTGGGTTGAATATTGGACTGGTGCTCACAGCAGGAAACGAGAGTGGGTGGCAGTGCCAGCCCAGTATAGGTCAGCAGCTGACAACAGGCCGAAGGGGCGGGAGGGGGAGAGCTCCAGGGGAATCGCACAAAGTGTGGGTTAAGGTTATTCACCAAGCAGGGCAGCGGCACCATTCCAAAGACCTTCTGAGGAAGGAGGGAGGGGACATGACATCCAACAGGAGACCCAAACTAAAAGCTGCTCTGAGGCACAGGAGCAAAGGTTGGCAGGAACGAAGTGCTACATGGTGGTACCCTGTGGCTATAGTTTTCAATTGCAGTGTCACAGTCTGCCATGTTAATGGGAAACTATTAGAAGTATGACAGGGCATGTGTCACTAGGGCACAATCAATATGGAAAAATCCTTAAGCCAATGTTGACGGTGGGTTTTTGAATAGAAAAATGATAGGTCATATTGTTTTTGTTTACTATATGAAAAAATATATTTAACATTGTTTTTCTGTTCCTATTGCTGACCAATCTTCTTTGAGCATCTTTCAAAATTTGGGCGTCTGCCCTTTTCCTCCCACAATCGTTGTTAACTACTGTGGCCACTTATAGACTTGCTGCTGCAATCACTTGCCTATGAAATATAGCCTTCTACTGTCTCAATCAAAATGCTGTTTCCACATAAAGTGAATCTCACTTTCTCCAATTTTAATATCTTTAATGTTCCAATCAACATTTTTTATTTCAGTTTTCTCTTTCTGCTCTGCTATGCCTTCCTCAGTTCAGTCTCTGTCTTGGCCATTATATGGTATTTCGAAGCGAACCTGTACATACTAACAATATCGCGCACACATCACAGTAAATGTGATAATAGTGTTTTTATTCTGCATGAAATAGGGAAATATTATGTTTCTTCTTTGGCAATAACTAGAGTTAAGCTGGATGCTGACTTTCATGAAACAATATCAACATGGGGGCTAGAGTCAGGTTGTCTCTCAGACCCAGATCCAATTGTTTGACATGTAAATCAGCCAAGATGCAGAAGCTTGGTTCTAGGTGTTAATCACATTTTTGAAGGACATGGATTTGGTCAATCAGACAAATCATGGTTTCAATTGCTGCAAGTGTTGAAATATGTGAGCATGCAAATAAATTTATCGCATATTAAATTGCTAAAACAGGAATGGAGCTTTGTTCTTTTTTTACTCGTTCATGGGATGAGGGCATCGCTGGCAAGGCCAGCATTTATTGCCCATCCCTAATTGCCTTTGAGAAGGTGGTGGTGAGCCGCCCCCTTGAACTGCTGCAGTCCATGTGGTGAAGGTTCTCCCACAGTGCTGTTAGGTAGGGAGTTCCAGGATTTTGACCCAGCGACGGTGAACGGTGATATATTTCCAAGTCGGGATGGTGTGTGACTTGGAGGGGAACGTGTAGGTGGTGTTGTTCTCATGTGCTTGCTGCCCTTGTCCTTCTAGATGGTAGAGGTCGCGGGTTTGGGACGTGCTGTCAAAGAAGCCTTGGTGAGTTGCTGCAATGCATCCTGTGGATGGTATGCACTGCAGCCACGGTGCGCCGGTGGTGGATGGGGTGCCAATCAAATGGGCTGCTTTGTCCTGGATGGTGTCGAGCTTCTTGAGTGTTGTTGGAGCTGCACTCATCCAGGCAAGTGGAGAGTATTCCATCACACTCCTGACTTGTGCCTTGTAGATGGTGGAAAGACTTTGGGGAGTCAGGAGGTGAGTCACTCGCCACAGAATACCCAGCCTCTGACCTGTTCTTGTAACCACAGTATTTATGTGGCTAGTCCAGTTAAATTTCTGGTCAATGGTGACCCCCAGGATGTTGATGATGGGGGATTCGGCAATGGTAATGCCAAAGAATGTCAAGGGGAGGCAGTTAGACTCTCTCTTGTTGGAGATGGTCATTGCCTGGCACTTGTCTGGTGCGAATGTTACTTGCCACTTATAAGCCCAAGCCTGGATGTTGTCCAGGTCTTGCTGCACGCGGGCACGGACTGCTTCATTATCTGAGAGGTGGCGAGCAGGCTTGGGTTGTACGTTGTTTAAAATCATTGATATGTATGCAAGAACCGAAAGAGATGCGATTTCAGTGCTATCGGTTATGAGAAGCAAAAAAAAGACTACTGTTTACATCTTATTTGCTTTTGTTTTAGAAATGGTTAATATCTTAACTGACTCACTATAGAGAAGCATTTGTTTGATCATCAAATGAGCCTACCTTAAGATCAAAATAAAACAAGACATGTAATTGAGGAGCAGCGCTGTGGTCCTCGGTTCCTTGCTTCATACCTACACAAAATGGGGTGTACATGGGCACTGTAAGGGGTCATTTTCCATTGTAATGTCTACTGGAAGCTACTGAAAAGGATTGAGAGGTTTTTGGTCTTTTTCTTTAGTTTGAAACATTTTATGCATTATATGAGTAAAACATTGTGCTGTTTGTTTCTTGCTGTATCTTTCTGCTTCTGTGTAATTTTAACTGTAAAAGTATTTGTTACTTTTAGCCTAAACATAATGGACTACCAGAGCTATTCACTGGCTCTCAATGTAGAGAGGAGAACACGGTGGGCATCTATAGTCACTACTGCATTATACTGTAATTAAGGGATAATTGTTTGCCTACATTACAACAGTGATGACACTTCAAATGTATTTCATTGGCTATGAAGCACTTTGGGACATCCTGAGGATGTGTAAGGCTCAATATAAATGCCAATTTTTCTTTCTTTGATGGCACACTATCCCATTTATGGCATACCTAAGAGTATATGTTTTGGTTCATAGGAAAATTGGTCTGCTTTTGAAGCTGACATTTTTGCTTTGAGCACTAAGCAACAGTGTTGAGAAAACCTGAGCTCTTAACAGCGACTGTATAGCAAAGACATCTTTAAAGTTGTTCATTTATCTTTTCAAGTTAGTGAAGGCAGCAGACTGGCTAAAATCAAGGTACAATAAAAGTGGAAACTATCAGTGTTAGTTTCCTTTTAGCATGTACCAAAAGCAGTATTTAATTATATGTTAAGAAAGCAGACAGAAAACTAAATAGCCAATGTATTTTTAAAGAAAACCATGTGTGAAAACTTGTACTAATGTGACCTATGAGGTATTTGTACTGAAGTTGTTAAAGAGAACGAAACCCCAGTGGTGAAGTTTTTCATTTAATTATATAACTCACTCCTACATCTCTCTAATTGCCGTGAATATCACAGGTGTTAATTATTCCTCTCATCATCTAACCGTGGTCACTCATTTAAACCTGCTGGGTTGCCATGACGTTATTTTCTTGCCAAGAATTATATCAGTTTCATTACCTAATGAGAATAGTATAGTACTGGCTTTGCACCAGAACTGAGTCTATAGTAACACCATTCATTTACTGATACTAAATAAAAAGTTTTTAGATAAGACAAATAAGAAATATTCACCGCAGTTGAAAAGAAACAAAAGTAATACAACGGAGCTTTAATTATCCACCATAACCAAGATTACCTCAGAAAGATAATGGAGATTGGTAATCAATACTCCCCAGATTACACTATGGATTGGTACTGTGAATTTTGAATGTGCTGCATCCCACCTCAATCCTCTGTTGCAGTACTCCCCTCCTTTGCTCTGTTTTTGCTGGCAAGATTAGCTGGCACTGGAATAGCTGATCTGCCAGTTCAAAACTCCCCTATGCACCCGTTCATGCCTACAGCTGCTGGACCCATCACAAACCCAAGTGAGCCAGCCAAAGTCAATGTAGTTACATTCAACACAGACTGCACTCGATGGCACTGGAAGCTGTTTGAACAAGCAGGTTCGGTATTGATTTTTAATTCGGCAGCTCTGCAGTGTTGAGTTTAACGGAGGCTGCCAATAGGATAGCTGGAGGTGACCGCATGCAGCTTTTAGTGCCCACCTCTGTAGCTTGTGGGGTGTCATTAATGCTCGAGTAGTATTTTTAGGCCAGCTTTCTTGGATCCGTTGGGGCGGGTGTATGTGGGTGCTTTGTGCTGGCAGATCAGCTGTTCCAATGCCAGCTGATCTCACTGGCGGGAGCAGAACAGAGGTGAGTGGAGTAGAAATAAAACCACCTCCTGCCAGTCTCCCATTATTCTTGCAGATAATTGAGGTTGCATTGTGTGAAAAGGAATTACTTCACTGCGAGGGTTTGGTTCCCTTCCTAAAAAGTGAAACTACATGTATATCAAACATGTTTAATTGATAATTTCAATTATTATTTTTCGTTTTTTGTGTTGAGACATGTAATCCATAAAACTGCTCGAACCTATTTGTTCCCATTATTTTGCAGGTTAGCTATCTTCAGCTGGTTCCAGGTGCTCTAAATACAGATGGAAATCAACCACTGGTAGCAGCAGCTGAAGATACCGTTTACTTACTCGACCCTGATACAGAGCCAAAGGTACTTCACTCCATATATGGAAATACTGTCACCTGCCTGGATGTATCCATTAATCGGGTTGCCTGTGGTGTCAAAAGTTTTGGTTGGATAATGAGTGATGGCAATAAGGTAATTTTTTCCTCATTCTACTATGGAAAGTAATAAATTTTTAAAATGTGGCAGCAATTATGACAATATTTACTGTATTTAAAAATGTGTTGACAGAGTTGGTTGGAACACTGAGAATAATACATGATGAATTGGGTTCCACTTTATTCTTGTATTCAGTGCTGTATTTATGTTCCAACTCGTGTCTTGAGTCATCTTGAGCTTTCTGTTGGATTCAGCTGGCAATATTCTGTAATATCTGCACTCCTAAATAGTATTCTTGTGTGATGTGGAGATAATTTTTTTTATTTCCTTGAAATCCTGTTTAATTTAGGAAGTTCTGGTATATTGGTACAGGATTCGGCAATAAGATTTTTTTGCACAGGTTCTTTCACGATTGATATGTGTTTGCTAGCTCCAAATTAGGTGTGTGTTCTCTCCAGAAGTACCAAAAATAGAAATAAGGCAGAAAACAAATTAATTACATATATTTATACCCTTCGTCCAAGACTGTTGATTTTTAAAATTTTGTTTTTCAATGAACTTATAACATATATTCAGACACAGGAACTAGGACTAATGTCATATCTACCTCGTGCTCAGAAAATTCTGCGACAATAATATAATTTATCTTAACACTCATCCAAGGTTCTAGCACTGGGACACAGTGCCACTGCAAATAAAATTATACTTCAAAATCAGTTTGGCAAGGAACTGAAGGCTATGTACTGGCACTGTATTCTTGTAATATTTAGAGTGCTAAAATCCCATGGAGCTGGAAATGTAAACTAGCTCCATGACAATATTTTACAATAAATGCTGGTTAGGAGAATTACATTCCTATAACTTCTGACTTTAATGATGAGACAAAATCTTCTGGAGGGAAATCAATAACATTTCACATAAGGACATTTTTAAAAAAGTGACTGACAAAAAAAGCCTATTTGGCAGAACTTAATTTCCTCCAATCTATGCTGGTAACATATTAACTTTGCAATTGGTATCAGTCTTGATACTCTTCAGTATCCTTTCTAATGCATGTATATCATTTTTGTGATGTGACTAGAACGGAACACAGTATTGCAAGTATAGTCTGAACAATCCATTGTAAAGCCTGGTCATAATCTATGTAAATTGTACTGTTGTGGCTATACATACCAACATTCTGTTTCTTTTAAATTGTTTTGATACATTGCCTAGGAAGAAAAAGAAAGTTGGCATTTATATTGTGTCTTATCATGTCCACAGGATGTTCTAAAGAACGTCTCGACATTGAAAGAGAAGAGACTGAGGGGGTAATTTTAACTTTGGGCAATGGTGTAAAATGGGAGATAATGGATCGGCCGCCCCTTATATGCCTCTCCCTGTATTTGTTTCTGTTGAAATCAGTGGAAAGCAAAATCGGGCTAGGTGTATAATAGGAGGCTAATTCGATATCCCCCATTTCACACCATCTCCCAAAGTTAAAATTATCCCCGCTGTTCCTTTTTAAATCTCTCTGAGCTAATTGAAGTCCATTCATTGTACACTTATGATCCATATTTTTTGACCTATATGCAATATTTTATATTTGGGTGTTAAGTTATGTAATAATATTAGTAGTGTTAAGTAGTATCTTCCACCAATTTGGCAAAATTGGTTTAAGTATCTGGCTTATTTGTGTAGTTTGGGAACAATAAGGGCCCATGTCGGACTGCTGTCCATAGTCTGACGTTATATCTCATTAACTGCTCTTTTATTGTCACAATACTGGAAGAATGTTTAAGTGTTGTGTTTATATATTACTCATCTCTAGGATCCTATTTGCACCTCTACCATCTCTTTCAATCTGTTCTTAGTAAATTTCTATATTCTTCGCAGGTTTTCCCCACCTTTTTTTCCCTCCTGGCTTTGCAGAGTTTGTTTTTCCTTCTTATTCCTGTTTTAATTGTCCTATTTATCCACTTGTATGAAATAATTGTCTTTCCTTACATTGATTTTTTTTGGATATATACTTGTGATGGACATAGGGCCCCAGCTGTGTCATAATAATAAAAATATTTCTATTTTATATCTTCTTCATATGGACTTGTAGCTAGGCCAATATCCTGTGATTTTAAAATGGAGCTCTGTCAATTGTTCCTGTCTTTGACTTGGACCTGGGTTTAAGTAAATACACTGACACTGTCCAAGCAGAGACACACTTCTAGCTCTGCTAATATCCTGAAGGAGACTCGTTAGCATATTAATTGCATCAGGTTGAGATTGTTTGGTTAATACTCAGGCTTTTGAAATACTATATGTATATTAGTTGACCAACTGAGAAAACAGACATTACATGTAATGGCTCCTCATCAGAAAGCTTCCTGGAAGGAAGATGATTATTGTCTCAAAACTAACTCTCGTGACATTTTTTAGTTAATTCAGTTCAATCATATTTCCATGTCCTGGGCATTGAGACAGAATTTTATGAGTGCAGAGGAATGCACTTATGTCATTAAATGACTCAGCTTAAAGATTCTGAAATGGGTGTTTTAAGGTTCTAGACATCTTTACTTACTTCTTGAACTGGAAGTAACAGTTACATGTTGTTCTGCTTTATTCATTTTGATTCTATGTGAATTTATTTCTTGTAATAACTTGTAATTGCAGTTTTAGCCTTAACTACATAGTTTGACAGGATGGTGTTTTTCTGTCTTTTGAAGTGGTCAGGTACACATGATGGGCATTTCATTCATTTTTCAGTGCAGAATACCTCGAAGAAGGGTAATTGTTAATGCTGTAACTTATAAACCCATTCATTCCATACATAAATGTATAAAATTATAACTTGCAGGTCTACATGGGTCTGCTAGAAACTGCCTTGTTGCTTTAGCATGGACGAAAAGTGCTGGGGGAAGCCTTAATTGTAACAATACTTACCTTATGTATTCTACGTTGTAGTTTTAGAAATGTTACATTTTTCCTCAACTGAAATACCCCTAAAGTGTATTCCGTGCTCGAATAGTCCAGGCTAAAATGTAATTAATACAGTAATTAAATTCAATTTTACTGTTATCATATTTCATACCTTGTGTATAGCATAAACAATATTGAATGGCAAGCAGTTGAATGCTGAATTTATCGCACTTGTGAGTGGGACCTACTCAACTCACTAATGGGGTAAATTACATATTAAATAGCTTGCTGCTGCACATCCCATATGTAAATCAAAATGGATATCTGGCAGTGCTTAAAAGACAGCAATCTAAATGGAACAATCAGATAATGTCAAAAACTGCAAAAGTAAACTGAGCAGTTTAGTAACTGCTATCTAGATCACCAAGATGGCAATTCAGTCTTGGAATCGGTGCCTGGTATCTGTAATTGTTTCTAATAAATGTACTTTCTCAGTTTTATGTTCTGGGGAAGGTCATTATCATCTTAGTCACTTTTTCTGTTACCACTGTCAGGCAGTGTGGATACCACTTGATACATGTACCTATGTTGACATTCACACAAGGAGATTAATGAATATGACATTATTATTGTAGGTTTATGAATGAAATGACATGCAGCTGAGTGCAGGTACCCAATATATGTTGTAAAACGTACCTAGTAGCGTGTTGCCTATTGGTTATCTAAAAATTCAGTAAGTTCCGCTAATTACCGTCTCTTTTAATGACACTTTCTGTTTTGTGTTTTTAATTATTTTTTAATATCCTAATTATTTTCAGCAGGTTCTTCCCAATCTACTAATGTAACTCTTTAACTTTCAATTACTGCAGTATACTTCCAGCAACTATAATTTATTATACAAAATGATTAGGTACACATATACATTTTATTGATTTTATTTTTACTGTATTCATCAGATGAAAGTGTTAATGGTTCCCTCTAAATGGCTAATGCCAAACAAAATGTCTCTAAATCATCAAGCAAATTTTATTGTGGCTGAGGAGATGTTCATCCTGTTGAAGTGAAGCACTTGTGGTATTAGCCTGGAGGTAATAATTTTTCCTCTAACAACCTACGGATTACAGTAATAGGAATATACTATGCAAAGATACAACCAATTCAGGAAAATTTCTTTAGCAGGAATTCGTTATAGAATCTTGCAGCACAGATGAAGGCCATTCGGCCTATTGTGTCTGTGCCGGCTTTTTGAAAGAGCTGTCCAATTTAGTTCCATGCCCCAGCCTTTTCCCCATAATCCTGCAAATTAATCCTCTTCAAGTGCATGTCCAATTGCCTTTTGAAAGTTCCAATGGAATCTGATTCCACCGCCCTTTCGGGTAGTGTGTTCCAGATCTTAACAACACTCTGTGTGAAAAAAGTTCTACTCATTTTCCCTTTAGTTCTTTTGCCAATTATTTTAAATCTATGCGCTCTGGTTAGTGGCCCACTTGCCAGAGGAAACAGTTTCTCCCCACTTGCTCCATCAAAACTCCACGTAATTTTGAATATCTCTATTAGGTCTCCCTTAAACCTTCTCTGCTCTAAGGAGAACAACCCCAGCTTCTCCAATCTCTCCACATAACTAAAGTACCTCATCCCTGGTATCATCCTGATAAACCTCCACCGTACGCTCTCCAAGGCTTTGACATCTTTCCTAAAGTGTGGCACCCAGAATTGTAGACACTACTCCAGCTGAGGCCTAACCAGTGATTTGTAAAGGTTTAGCATGACTTCCTTGTTTTGTATTCAATGCCCCTATTTACAAAACCAAGTATCTCATATGCTTTCTTAATCGCCTTATCAACTTGCCTTGCCAGTTTCAAAGAATCGTGAATATGCACCCCTAGGTCCCTCTGCCCTTGCACCCCCCTCAAAATAGTACCATTTTGATCATACTGTCTCTCCATGTTGTTCCTCCTAAAGTACATCACTTCACACTTATCCGCAGTAAATTGCATCTGCCATGTGTCTGCTCATATCACCAGTCTGTCTGTCCTCCTGAAGTCTGCTACTATCCTCCTCACTATTTACTACGTTGCCAAGTTTTGTATCATCCTCAAAATTTGAAATTGCACTCCAAGTCCAGGTCATTTATATATAACAAGAAAAGCAATCGTCCTAATCCTGATCCCTGGGGGACCCCACTGCATATTTCTCTCCAGTCAGAAAAACATCCATTCACCACTACTCTCTGCCTCCTATCCCTTAGCCAGTTACGAACCCAAGTTACCACTGTCCCTTTAATCCTGTGTGCGTCTATCTTCTGAATAATTCTGTTATGTGGTACTTTATCAAATGCCTTTTGAAAGTCCATACATACATACATACCTTCATCAACCCTCTCTAATACTTCATCAAAGAACTCAATCAAATTAGTGTGAGACACAATTTGCAGTTAACAAATCTGTGCTGGCTGTCCCTTATTAACCCATGCTTTTTCAAATGAGAATTAATGTTGTCCTTGACAGTGATCTCTAGTAATTTTCTCACCACTGAAGTTAGACTTATTGGCCTGTAGTTACCAGGTTTATCCCTCTCCCCCTTTTTGAACAGGGGTGTAACATTTGCAATCCTCCAGTCCCCTGGCACCACTCCCATATCTAAGGAGGATTGAACGGTTGTGGTCAAAGCTGCCGCTATCTCCACCCTTGCTTCCCTCAGCAACTTAGGCTGCATCCCATCTGGACCGGGTGACTTGTTAACTTTGAGTGATGCCGACTTATTTAGCACCTCCTTTTTATCTTTTTTTATCCTATCCAATATCTCTCCCCCTTCCTCCTCTTCTTTTGTGAAAACAGATGCAAAGTACTCATTCAGTACCTCAGTCATGCCCTCTGCCTCCACAAGAAGATTTCCTTCTTTGTCCCTAATCAGCCCCACCACTCCATTAACTATCCTTTTACTTTTTATATGAAAACATAGGAATAATTTTCAACTTTTTAATTGTAGTGGAAGATTTTCTGAAATGTAAATGTTTCAGACAGTTTTAAATGATTGTAATCTGGTACATTGTAGTGAAGAAGTCACACAAAACATTAATTTCTATTTTTAAGATCTCCAGCATTTGCCTTTTTTTCTTCTTATCTGTAGGAGTGAATACAATGTGTATACATAGAAAATTCTTTGGGATTTTCATTGTTGAATCAATCAAATTTCATGAGTGGTGGGAAGTAATTGTGCATTTTGCTTGTGTTTGCCACCTGTCAGGATTTTAATTGCACTTACTGGTAAGTTTAATAAACAGTAGGATCCTATAAAAGATCTTGTCAGAACGAGTATGGCTTTCATTATAAGCAGTGGTATGAGATTAAACTGTATGTTTTTGATTTAGAAATAAGCTGTCAAAGCTGTCAGAGATATGTGTCAAGGAAGGTCGTATTAGATAAATTGTCTTTTCTTTTGTGTCTTCTTCGATACCTGTCTTTGACAGCTGTGACGGCTTATTCCTAAACATATCAAAGCAGTTTAATCTTACACCACTACAAAGAGTTTCTATTTAATGAAAACCACCTGTAGGGCACAAAATCTTTCATAGTTGCTGATGGGCTTTACATATAAGAAAGTACAATAACATTTTATTCAAGGTGAAAAGTGCCATTAGTGACGTATAGTACACACTTCTACTTTGGCCACTAGTTATTAGCACCTAGCACATCTGTGTAGTTAAACTGAGCCAGATACAAAGTTTGTCTCCATCTACTCTTTCGTAACAATGTCTATTCTGCTTGAGCAGTACACGCTTGCTTGGTGGCAAGTTATCGATATTGTGCTGTGGGCTGATGTGTACGAGGGACTGGATTGAAGCTACATATTAATTTTGCTTCCCCATTCAAGGTGGGGACTTTCATTCCGCCAGTATAGGCTGGATTCAAACCCAGGTGCTAAATGTGAAAGTGGCCAATAGAGTTTGGTGCACAAAGGTTCCAGCTTATGTTTTTCAACTTCCACGTGCTCATCTGGATTCTACTAAGGTTCGTGCCATGTGTTGTAGAGTTTGCTACAATGTACTACACTTTAAGGACTGCTACGTACAAAAACAAAAGAAAGCTTGATTATTACATATTTTACCTGTGCACAAGTGATTGGGGCTCAGTTTTTGCTTGATGATCTACCTATACACTTAAATATGTAATTGACAGGAACACGTTTAAATGAAATAAATTGTAAACAGTAAGCTCCAAGGAACAAACTTTTCTTGATGATTCAGCCATTCCAGTCCTAATTAAATCCCAAGTATTACAAAAATCATGTAGCCAGTTTTAGCAAGGTCATTTTCTTTGATCTTGGTGATGTGAGTGAAGGATATCCAGATGGTTGGATTGCATTATGCAAGAACCAGTAGTTTGGCAGATATTCTCCAAACTGATGTCATGGTAGTATTTCATTATCGAGCCTGCAGTCAGGGGTAATTATACTCTGTGTAAATGTGAAGTGGAAAGTGTCTATTGAATCTTTTTGTACCACAGTTATTATTGAGAAAATATCCCTGATTTGTTTTGGGAGTTTTAAAAAATATTTTCCTGTCTTTGAATGCATTTTTCTATTTATGGATTATTTAAAATGATTGGTTACTTTAATTCAAAGCTGATCTAAAACTGCTGGTTGACTCAATGTATGGACACATTTGGTCGGCTTTAATTTGTGAATTTACTGTTGAATCACACTTCCGAAAATGCTGCTTTATTTGATATCGAGCTGAGAAAAGATATAGATTTCTCGACACAATGTGTGTAATTATTGAACTGGTACAACTTTAAACAAATTGATTATTGATTTCAAATATGAAGCCTTTATTAGGCCACCTATATAATACAAAAAGAATCTTCCAAATTAAAACTAAGTCTGATTTTAGAAATGTGGGTTTCTTGCAAAGGGCCATCCAAGCCCAGTTTAAATAAAACATTTACCTTTGGCAGTGTGTCTCCTTGATATACAATCTTTTAGCACCATGATGGTAACATTGTTTCTCATCATGTCACATTTACCTTGTTATACCAGAGTATTTAGTGCCAATTGCAGGGGATGTAGCAGGGGGCCCATATTTGACTGGGGACCCCTGGGCATCTGCGCAGTAGGCCCGTGCATTAATCCACCCCTGCTGTAGTCATTCAACAGTTTAGCTGAGCATATTATTGAAATCATTTTAATTGGAAGGCAAAAGGTACCAGGGAATTGGGTAAAAACGCAATACAATTGCCTATTTTAACTTTTTTGCAGTAATTCAGTAACATAATTTACTGCACTGTGAACCTGCTCATAATCACAGTAATTTGTGGAGATGTACTGGACATTTTAAACACAAAGCTCTCTGAAAACATGGAAATAAATGAAAAAGATGGGACCAGCCCCCATTATCTTCTCCAGTCCTGGTGCAAAATCATGGTGGTACTCTAAAATACTGCACATGGTGCGATTGCATACAAATTCACAGCAGACAGTGAGCTCCAAGACTTGGTACGTGTTGCCGGGTAGCAGCCAATCACAGGCAATGCAGTTCTACGTGGGACGGAGGGAAGATTCAGCATTTGAGTAACTCTGAGCTGCCGTCAGCCTCCTCCAAGTAGCCAAATGGGGAGTGGCATTGGGTTAATTAACAACCGATTGGTTGTTAATTAACCCATGTCTTTAAACATTACAAAGGAGATAAAATCTGAAATTTGAGGAAAGAAAGAAGAAATACAAGGGCAGAAAATCTCAATGCAAGGTTGGTGATGTGATGGAGCATGATTGCTAAATGAAGCACAACACTTACACAAATTGAAAGATAAGGTGGGGTAAAATAGGCAGAAAGTGCTAGAATATTAGGACAAGGAAATCAAACATCCAATTGAAGTACTGTAAATTAGGATTTAATTAATTATGTCAATTACTACCATTGTATTTAGCTGTAGCTGTATAATTGGATTTGGGCAATGCCTGCCAGGATGGCACTCACACTATTTAAGATCACACACAATTAGCCATTTGGGGGCAAGATACCAGAGGCTTGCCAGTATCATGGGATTGTACCCTACCATCAGATACTGCTGCTGGACGAAAAGGGGAGAAATCAAGTACAAGCCCCTTGACCTAATAAAAATTCTACTCGTCAATAAACAATATGTAATAGAAAAGATAAAATAGAATGGTTTCATGGGGAAAGGTGCGCATTTTTGTGGGAAATTAAATTTGCAATTTCAGTTTCCTGCCCTGGCTGTATGCACTGTACAATTGCGGAAGTACATTTTCCTAGGTCAGAGCGCTTCCTGCAAGGTGTGAAAATATTCTTAAAAACAGTTCTACAGTGAATGCTTGTTAAATAGTGTTTTGTGGATTTATGACTAACTTTTTTCAGCAGTGTAGGCTTGCAAAAAAAAACTTGTTGGTAAACATTGGATCATCTGTTCCACATCTTGTAAGGATGTTGTGTTAATGGCTGCTTCAGAATGCTCTGTTTAACTGGATGGAGAATTTTGGTTCTAAATATGTGATTGGATCACTTAGATTTGCATATCCAATCAAATGGCCCAGTTTCCACATAGCTACTGCTGGGTGAAGTTGTGCAGGTGCCTGGAACATCCAACAGGGAAAAATTAGGGAATCACTGACATCACTTTGATTGTCAGGCAGCACAATATTTACTAACTCTGTTTAGCACATGGTTGTGTTTATTTTCTAAAAACGAATATCTTCATCATAATAAGAGAACTTAGGACTGATTCAAATGTAGAACAATTAATTTTCTGTTAGATATGATCTGAAAAAAATATTAAAATATTTGAGGGAAAATAGCTTCTATTTTTATGTAAAGCGATAGAATTTCACCAACTGTATTAAATATGTGTCATCCTTTCAATTAAAACATGCAATTTGGTTACAAAGTCATGTCCCAAACACTTTTTTTTCTATTTAATCCTATTTTTTCTTAGTTATTTTTTCATTCACCTCATTAGGTTGCCCTATATCCTACACCAGTCTTTAACGGTGAGGGTAGGCAGACAACTTGTTACCAGTATTCAATGTTGCTTTGTAACCAGATACTTGCCCTCCTAATGTCTCATCTCGACTTGGCACTTCCCTGAGATAATTTGGTTACTCAGTGGTGAGTTTGGGCTTCAGTATTGATCAGACAAGATATTTTGATGAAACATGCTTCCCCTTTGAACAGAAACAAATGCCAAATAAACATGAAATGTGTAATACCACTAAAAAGATACCAATTTATTCAGGTGACTGGATCAGTAAAATTGTTTTATTTTTGTTAAGTTTCAAGTTGACACTTTTAGATCAAAATCAAAACCTAGATTGAAGTAAGAGTCAGTTTTAAAATGAATATTCTATTTGGCACTAGTACAGCACAGCATGATCAGATTTGTGTGCTGCAAACTTAACAGATAGATGTTTTGGCTTGTGTTCAAAGATTACATCATTTAAAATAAGAGTAAAACTGTTCTTCAATTTTCCATGCATTATTCATACATGCAAGTTGCTTTGTTATTCTTCTTCACCATTTACTGTATGAATTATTTCCTCCCTGGACCATACTTCAGACCCATCAGCTACACTTAAGTAGTGGATCTCCAATCAGCCTCCTGTCTAACAACAATGGCAATCACAATTGCTGTTGTTCTAAATTTGTACCGCAGATGAAGCATTTCTGTGTCCCAAGATAAACTTTTTTATGAGCAGCTGTCATGTTACAGTACTTGGCCTTTCTAAGACCTCAGCTGCTTGATATTCAGGGATTACAAATGCAAAGTCAAGACAGAGAACTTCAATGATTGGAGGCATCCAAAGGCACATCAGTGTGTCACCTGGGAGTTTTTGGGCAGACTTAATTCCAGGAACAGCCAGCTCCAAGATTTCCACTGCCACGCTATGCCATGCCTGTCAGAGAATGTTCTCACTGCAGCAGACACCACGTCTACCACAGCATGACCTTTATTTTGTATCATTTTTCCATGAATACTAGGACAAAATTATCAGTTTTTAATGCCAATTTCAATATGTGACCCAATGCTATCTCTATACCAATTGCATAACTACATTTCTTTCAGTGACTATGCTAAAATTATGTGCTAAGTGTACGATGATAGCGGTACCCCTTTAAACAATTTTTAAAACTTACTTATTTTAGAATATGCTGTACTTTTCTGTAAGGATAAGCAACCAACAGCAGCTTATAGGGTTTACCCTATTGGTTTTAACTATAAAGTCAGCAGCATGAAAATATTTAGATCTAAGCATGGAGTTCTGGCTTCTGGAACTATGTCCAATTCAACTCCAATTCTGCAGAATTTCTTTGTTAAGCAGAATATTTAAATATTCAAATGCAATGTTCTCCAATTGATCTAGTTTCTATGGAGTGGCACAATTCATCCAAAGGCAACAGCATAAGTTAGATCGAACCTACGAAAAATAGAAGTTCTATTTGTTGTTTTCCTGAGTACATAAGTGAATTAATAAATGTCCAGTGGCATAAATATTTGTGTACTGTTTTCTGTGCTGCTCTGAAGTTTGCAGAAATCTTAATAGCTAAACATTTTTTGTTAAAATAGTTGTATATTTATCATGATTCAGCCATAACACTATTCCAAGTTGTCTGTTGATTATTTCATTCTGCAATTAGCATTTTTAAAAAATTAACATTTATCCACATGCAATATACCTACAACAAAAATAAGTAGGTCTATTTCAATTTGCTATTTAAATCAAATATGTGTGCAAAGAACTATAGAAAAGAGGAAACTGGTTTTACATCTGTAAAACTATTCAAATCATTTATTACTGATGAAAAAATACCTGTTTTAACCCACCCCGCCTGGCTGGAACAGGACAGCTCTGCAATTAAAATCACCTCCAAAAATTTAGCGCCTTATTCTCGCCTACTACCGCTGTAACTGTGCCCTTTTGTTTTAGGTGGCCGAAGCGCCCGTCTGACTCGGGCGAAAACCTTATTAATACGTGCAACTCGGGGTCCTATGATGTCACTGGGGCTTGATGGCTGATAGTGCACGTAAGAAAGGGAAAAATAAAAACCAATTAAAATTCCTTCTTGTTTGCTTCTCCTCATTCATATCCCCTTAGCCACCTATGTTGCACACAAACAAAGAACTCAATCACCAGTACAGCTATGTGCACATTAGCTCATTTGTCACTACTACTGTAATGTTGTTTGCGCAGCTACTACTAGAGTATTATTTTGCATGGAATTAAAATGTTGTATGTATGCAAAAATAGTGAACTTTTGTCTGTTCATTCAGAAGGGAAACTATTGAACACAATTGTAGATAAAGTGACAGATAACTAGCAGCTTAAAACAGATTTAAAACTCAAATTTTAAAAAATGACATGTGACAAAACAGAAAATCCAGTTTTCTTTAAACTCCGTCTTCAGTCCTTTCACTTTTCACATCCTGCTACAGAAGCCTGCCTGGTTACTATAGAATAATCAATCTTGGATAATCAATCTCTATAACGTCAGAACTGTTTTAGTCGATGAGATTTGTAAATCCTTTCAATTCTGTGTAGTTATTTTTTCACTGCGAATGGAGGAATGTCACTGTTCTGTTGAGGTCTCCACTGCTAAGGGGAAATAGATGTTGGTGTGTTCCAGCAGTTTTAGTGGTCAGTTTGTCATGAGAAGAGGAGGTGATTTCAGTTTCAGTTTGGTTAACACTGCGTTACTGACTGAAATTAGGCAAGGGGACATTGAAATGATTCACAAAGGACAAAACAGTCAAGAACAAATTGATAATGAGACAAGAGTCATAGTCTTCCCTGTGGCTGGGGAAAGACTATATATGCCAGCAAGTAGAAAACTATTACTGGCCCATTTAAGTGAGATATGGGCTGGACATTCAGTCTAACTGCAGCCAGAAAAAAACAGGCAGCCAGCATTTATCTATGACTCAGGTAAAAAATATCCCTATCTCAAAAAGCCTACTCGTGACCCATCACCCTTTCCAACTACCACCCCATCTCTCACGTCCTTTTCTGTCCAAGGTCCTTGAATGTGTTGCTATCTCCCAGCTCCATGCCCTTCTCCCCAAAAACTCCCTGTTCAAATCCTTTCAGTCCGGCTTCTGCTTTGCTCAGAGCACTGAGATTGCCCTGGCCAAAGTCACAAATAACATTCTCTGTGATTATGACAACAGTGCATTATCCCTCCATGCCCTCTCCACATTGTTCGATACTGTCAACAATACTGTTCTCCTCCATTGGCCAGCTCTGTGGGACTGCCCATGCGTGGATCCACACCTACCTGTCTGAATATTACCAGTGCATCTCCAATAGTGACTTCTTTCCCTTCCCATTCCTGCACCGTCACCTTCAGAGTCCCCCATCCTTAGCCCTCTCCTCTTCCTCATCTACATACTGTCCCTCGGTGACATCATCTGCAGGCTTGTGGTCACATTCCGTATGTATGCTGATGACACCCAGCTCGACCTCTCCATCACTACCCTCGACCCGACAGCCACCTCTGCGCTGACACACTGCCTGTCTGAAATCAAGTCATGGATGAAACAAAATTTCCTCCAACTGAAGATCAAAGCCATCGTTTCCGGCGCCCATCACAAACTCCACTCCTTTGGAACTGACTCTAACGCCGCCGCAGGCCACTTGGTCAGGCCCTACATAACCTTTTTGCCCTGTTTGACCCAGAGCTCAACTTTAAACTGCACCTCCTATCCATCACCAAGATGGCTTGCATCTATCTTTTCAGCAGTGCCTGGTTCTGCCCCCACCTCACCCCGAATGCTGCTGAAACCCTTTCCATGCTTTTGTCACTTCCTTGCCAACCTCCCATTCTTCATCCTACATTAACTCCAACTTGTTGAAATCTCAGCTACCCATATCCTATCTTTCACTGAGTCCCACTCGCCCATTACCCTGCCCTCACTGATCTACATTGACTTTCTGTTTTCCCCATTTTATCTCTATAGTGTCTCCTCTCAAATTCTTCGGTCCTCCAACTCTGGCATTTCATGCATCCCATCTCCCTTTGCCTTCTGTGGTCAGAAATCCTTCAGCTGCTTCAGCCCTACTCTCTGTAATTCCCTCCCTAAATCCCTTTCACTTCTCTCTCCACCTTCAAAAGCCTTCTCAAACCCCAGTTTTTCAACCAAGCTTTCAGTCACTCTCCTAACTCACACCATGGTTTGATGCCTGTTCCTTTATTTTTTTTCTTCCCTCCCTCTGCCATTAACTCATTGGGTTGTTTCCCATATTAAAGGTGCTCTTTAAATACAAATTGTTACGGTAGGTATTGATGCCTCCAGTAGCAGTGGTACTAGTTCATTTACTTTATAGCCCTACCACTGAAATCAGCAGTGCCTTCAGCAGCAGCGTAAGTGTGTCTTGCCTTCTTTCCACTCCAAGTCTACTCGGCCAAATAAAATCCTCTAACATTGCCCTCCTATGAGCATCAGCACACAGAGTACTTTAAACACTTTTATTAGTGATTGTTTTAAAATAGTATGACAATGAAAGTAAGATTTGCCCGCCAGCTGAACACTTGTGGTATTTGCTCTTTTGAAGAACTTTATCATTGTTTCCTTTTGTTGACAATGACATAATGATGCTGTAACAGTCCCCACATTTCAATTGAGTCATGATATTTGCTACAGTATTTCACCAATCTCCACTGGTTATTTAATTCTATCCTGTATTTTAATTGACCCACTATTACATCATATACCTATTAAATCATGGAAACTGTGTGTATTTTACATAGTTCTGTTGTCTTGTAGACATTAAGCATACAGTGCAGTTTAGTTATTTTTGAAAACATCTATTTAAGTGGCTTTATCTTTTTGATAGTTAAGACTGTTTGCAACTCGTAACCAAAGCAAAATCCTAAAAAGAATGTGCAGGCTGTATTTTCAGATTCTAATAAATGGACTTAACAGCAGTACGATGAATCCATACGGTCCCCAGATGTAAAGTCTCACTTAAATACAAACAGTATTTTGTGAAGCTGGAGGTCTAATTTAACGGACATTGCAATCAAGTTTTTTTCAGCTGGGCGCTCAGGTGTCACATGAACTTTTTATGCTAACTATTTTGTGGTAAAATATAAAATACTTTCTAAGGTACATCACATGCAGATCACATCCGCCATCAAGTCTGGCTTGTCTGATTTCTTTCCCTCAAAATGGCCATTTGGATAACATGCCTCCATATCACAGCTGCTTACCCGTTAGTTAGAAGCATGGGACGCAATTGCAAGGCAGGCTATCCAGTGGCTTTTTTGAGGGAGGTAGTCATTGCAATGGTGTCTGTTATACATGCAGTGCACATATGGTACATTAAAACACAGAAATTACTCTATCCTTTGTGGTGTTAGTGTGCCCTGTTTACTGAGATTTGAAAGTACAGCCTGAAACGTCCCTTTAAGATATTTAATTGCTTAGTGCAAATGGGGACCATTGGCTGCTGAAGATCAGGACTGTCTAATACAAGTGAATGTTGGCACAGATTCGCTGTGCTGTGGTGAAGGTAAAGTGTTTAAAGTAAGTTGTCACTCAAAAAGCATGAATTATAGCTTCTAACATATTCCTTTGTGTATATGCTAGTATATAAAAACGATAGTTCGGTAAAGGGGTTGCATAGTGTAACATTTTATGCACTTGATACACTTTTCTAAGTGCCATACATGCATGAATAATTGATACTATCAGACAGGACAAGTAAAATGAATGTCTTGTTTGGTCAGCATTGGGAGGGAGAAGTGGGCTATGCTACTTAAAGCATTTTTCACATATCAATCATCTGCACTGAAATGGCTAATGTTTTTATATTTCTCATTATGATTATAACTGAATCTAATGCTGAAGCTCATTTGGGACTTGTAAATCGGTCATATCTTTTCTTAAGTAACTTTTAATCTTATTCTGATTATGCAGATATTTCCAGAATATACATTCTAGTTGTTGTGAAATTATCTTCAAAGCATCCTCTTGTCTGCCGGTTGCTCGTAATTTTTATATTGCTAAAGCTTTACTGAATTTCAGCTATTTCATTCATGGATGTTACTTTGGTTGTGAAAGGCTATTGCTTAGATAAAAAACAGTGCTATGGAAAATATGTGGCACTATATTGGAGGGGACTTCCTCCATGAATAATGGAAATCGGCAGATAATGACGACCAAAATTTGGTCTAATCCATATGGTACAGTTGTACCCTAAGTGTAGAAATGAAGACAAATACTACAAGTATTAAAAGAAGCATTATGTAGTGATGAAGTACAAATAAAACAAGCTGTGCAGTGATATGATGTCTTGTACAAGGCTTTGTCCTGCAAAATTTCTGCTCTGTGATCAGGATGACAGATCATATACATGCAGATAATGGAGGTTCCATTGTATAATTTTGCTATACACTTCATTTAATTGTAGAGGTTTGTTCCAGTGAGAATTATAGACGCTGACTGCTGTCAAAGTTATCTTTAGTGTGTAATAATTTGAAGCAAGCTGTGATTAATAATGTATCATAGTATGTTACAGCACAGAAGGAGGCTATTCGGCCCATCGTGCCTGTGCCAGCTCTTTGAAAGAGCGATCCAATTAGTTCCACTCCTCTGCTCTTTCCTCATAGCCCTGTAAAGTTTTTCTCTTCAAGTATTTATCCAATTCCCCTTTGAAAGTTATTATTAAATCTGCTTCCACCACCCTTTCAGGCAGTGTATTCCAGATCTTAACAACACTCTGCATAAAAAAATGTTTCCTTATATCGCCTCTGGTTCTTTTGCCAATCACATTAAATCTGTGACCTCTGGTTACCGACCCTTCTGCCACTGGAAACAGTTTCTCCTTATTTACTCTATCAGAACCGTTCATGATTTTGAACATTTCTATCAAATCTCCTCTTAACCTACTCTGCTCTAAGGAGAGTAACCCCAGATCATCCAGTCTCTCCACATAACTAAAGTCCCTCATCCCTGGTACCATTCTAATAAATCTCTTCTGCACCCTCTCTGAGGCCTTGACATCCTTCCCAAAGCGTGGTGCCCAGAATTGAACACAGTATTCCAGCTCAGGCCGAACCAGTGTTTTATTAAGGTTTAGCATAACTTCCTTGCTTTTGTACTCTCTGCCTCTATTAATAAAGCCTAGGATCCCATATGCTTTTTTTAACAGCCTTCTCAACTTGTCTTGCCACCTTCAAAGATTTGTGTGCATACACCCCCAGGTCTCTCTGTTCCATTGTACCATTTAATTCATATTGCCTCTCCTCATTCTTCCTACCAAAATGTATCACTTCACACTTCTGTGCGTTAAATTTAATCTGCCATGTGTCTGCCCCTTTCACCAGTCTGTCTATGTCCTCCTGAAGTCTGTTACTATCCTCCACATTGTTTACTACATTTCCGAGTTTTGTGTCATCTGCAAACTTTGAAATTATACCCTCTATACCCAAGTCCAGATCATTAATATATATCAAACAGAGCAGTGGTCCGAATACCGACCCCTGGGGAACACCACTGTATATTTCCCTCCAGTCTGAAAAACAACCGTTCACCACTACTCTCTACTTTGTGTTCCATTTTTTTTTGTACCTCATTTAGAAATTAATTTTTGACCTTTCCATTAAGGTGGCGTACTATTCACAATTTAAAGGATAAGCTCACAAACCTGCTCCCAGGGCTGTGCCAGTAGTAACTGGTAGGAGTATGCAAGTCTGGCTCGGCATGACTCAACCTGACTCAGTAACTCACCATTTTTTTTTTACAGAAAATGCTGTAACCACTCAGCAGGTATAGAGAGAAACAGAGTTAACGTTTCAGTTCGATGATCTTTCATTAGTGAACCAGTGGATTTTTATGACAGCCTCATGGTAATTTTTACAGGTACCAACTTGTTATTCCCAGATTTTTAAAATTCAATTCAAATTCTGAAACTGCCTTGGTGGGATTTGAACTCATGCTGTTTGGGTTACTAGTCCAGTAACATAATCACACAACAGTACCTTACCATCATGTGGCTCTGTCACTAGGCTGCCCAGTTTTAAATAAAAGGAAATGTCTGAAAATGTTTTAGTGAAAGGGTTGGGCAAGGGGTTAGAGAAGGCAGAGTTGTGGAGAAAAGGAACCATGCATTGTCCTTGCTCTCCAAGTTGATCCTGGAGTAGTAGAATTTCACTGAGGTTCTGAAGACCACCCAAACCATGCAATATTCCTCTAGACCCAACATCTTGCCTTCTTGGCCTACTGCCAACTAGACAAGGAAGCACTGCTTGTATGCTCACTCAGTTTTCATTCCAAGCAGCAAGAGGGTGCACTTCTCAACCCTGGTACAATTCAGCAACCCTCACAACAGAAAACCTGTGGGTTGTCTGCCAAGCAGAACAAATAATGCATCGACTGCTTCTAAAATTAGGAAATGCCAGGAGGTCCCCATACACCGCCCCCTCCCCCCCCCCCCCCCCCCCACCGAAAACAAAGAGACCCTTAGACCAACATTGAAGGGACAAAACTCCCACCGACTTACCTTACCCCAACAAGGTCCAAGCATTACCCCATCCCAGTGTTCAATTAAACCACTTACTGTCCCTTCCCCCTCATGTAACTTGAGTCCCCTGACAAGGATTGACTCTGCTCCTGCCAGCTACTGTCCCTGTCCTAATGTGAACAACTGTATATATGAATAGGACTTTCAATGTGTCTGCAATTACTACAAAACAGCATGTAACCTACAAAACAGTATGTACACTGCATCTGTATTTTATAGCACAGCAGCCTGTAAAATAATATAAATCAAAGATCCTTCAAAAAAAATAATTTGTACTCACAAGCTAAACAAGAAGGGTGCTCATAGTTAGTTTCTCACTGATTGTTCTTGAATGCAATTGCGTCATATATTTCATGTATTCTTGCTGATTGTGCGGCCAGTTTTATGCTGTGGACTCATTTTCACTAAAAACTGATTTGAAACCACCTGAATCTCTCACGTGGGATCCTTCACAGCTATCAAGGTAGAAGATCTTTATCCCATCTGTCTTCTGTCTGGCTTGTATTTGACTCAGGCCTCAGAGGTGATGCACTATGCTCCCCTAGCACCCCTTTACTTTATTTAAACAAATTTCCCAAGTGGCTATTGATGCATTTTGTAGATTCGAAAATGCCAGTATAGATATTTTCTCTTCGGTAAAATTCCCGTAGCAGCTACTTTTTTGGCAACATGAAAGTAACATTAAACCACTTTTGTTTTGAAGTATGATGATATTTAAATGCAGTATTTAGTTTTGCATGTTTCTAAAATACTTAACTTTTTCTGTGAAGACTGCAATAGCGGACAGTCATTCCACTGTGGTGCAGGACTGCAAGGATACAGGCCAAGTGATTCCATTTCACAGTGGAACCCTGAGTGTTACCCATGTTCTCTCCAGGGAGAAGGTTAAAAACCATACAATAAATCATCTCAGGCACTCAAAAGATGATTTATAACATGTTTATGAAAAAGTGTTTTTCAATCACACGAGTGGTTAATTTTTGACTGCTTTCATATGTATTAACAGATGCCTTTTAGTCAGGAGTATTGTGATCTAATTGCACTGATTTATAATTACTGTTAATCCTATTTTTCAACTGTTACAGGAATTCATAAATTTGTGTCTGGATGAAAATAATCAAATAATTAGAAGTCCTAGTAGCCATTTGCTGCATTTGTTCAAAAAAAGTTGTGAAGTGTTGCTAATTTAATGATGGAGAAAGTCTTATGATCTTCGGACTTCTCCATTGCAACTATTATAATTCAGTTCACATTTACCGTGAATAGAACAAAACAGCAGATATGGTTAGCAACTCATTTTGTGTATTACTGATTTTATACTTACTTTTTGTAAATGTTTTCCTTGTTGCTTGACACAGTCCCCTCCCCTCCCCTCCCCTCCCCATCCATGCTATCATCTGTGATCTATAGGATGGGGTACTGCATGAGCCTCTCCAATAGCTGCAATCAGTGCAGCTTCTTGGTTCACTTATAATATATACCACTGAGCCACTTTACTAATGCCTCTTAGATCAAAACCCTGTGTTTTTAATTTTATTAACACTTTTTCTTTGTTAATATATTATCAACACCTTAAAAGCTACAGTATCCTATTTCCAGTAACCAACTCTTCTATTTCAACTGAGTAGAGTGCATGTGTGTGTGTTTATAAATGTTACATATATACACCAATGACTATATAATTGAGTACCAATTGGCTTTTCTAGCTCTAAAAGATATTCGAGAAGGAGCATTAATGTTTGAGTGGACTCTTAATCCAAAAAATCTGCTGTACTGCACTATTAAAGTCAATAGGAAGTTTAGGGGGGAGAACTAAATCACCAGAAAACAGTATTATATTTCACTATACCGTACTTTCTTGGAAGGATTGTACAATCTCCAATGAGAGAGAGTCTAACCACTTCCCCTTGACACTCAACTGCATTACCATTGCTGAATCCCCCACCATCAACATCCTGGGAGTCACCATTGACCAGAAACTTAACTGGACCAGCCAAATAAATACTGTAGCTACAAGGGCAGGTCAGAGGCTGGGTATTCTGCGGTGAGTGACTCACCTCCTGACTCCCCAAAGCCTTTCCATCATCTACAAGGCACAAGTCAGGAGTGTGATGGAATACACTCCACTTGCCTGGATGAGTGCAGCTCCAACAACACTCCAGAAGCTCGACACCATCCAGGACAAAACAGCCCGCTTGATTGGCACCCCATTCACCACCCTAAACATTCACTCCCTTCACCACCGGCGCACCGTGGCTGCAGTGTGTATCATCTACAGGATGCACCGCAGCAACTCGCCAAGGCTTCTTCGACAGCACCTTCCAAACCCGCGAGTTCTACCATCTAGAAGGACAAGGGCAGCAGGCATATGGGAACAACACCACCTGCACATTCCCCTCCAAGTCACACACCATCCCAACTTGGAAATATATCGCCGTTCCTTCATTGTCGCTGGGTCAAAATCCTGGAACACCCTTCCCAACAGCACAGTTGGAGAACCTTCACCACACGGACTGCAGCGGCTCAAGAGGGCGGCTCACCACCACCTTCTCAATGGCAATTAGGGATAGGCAATAAATGTTGGCCTTGCCAGTGATGCCCACGTCCCATGAACAAATATTTTTTAAAAAGAAAATTTCTCAGCAAGGAGCCAAATGAGAGGAGTCTGGTTGCTATGGCAAAGGACAGGACAGGACATTGTCAACACAACACCATAGATATCTGATACTACCAGGGAGAGGGAACACGCAGCAACCCCACTAGGCCACCAGGTAGTTTGGGATGCAATTATGCAATATTGGACTCGCAAGAAAAACAGGTGTGAATATTCATCACTAGACCACCAGGGTTGTTAGCACACGATCCTGAAAAAAAGTGCTTGTTTTCTGTCATAGCTTCTGAGAGGATAATTCTTGTACATAATTAATGTGGCTTGTTCTAAAGCAGAATATATGAAAATTAAATATGGCCGCCCAGTCGGCTGAATTGGTAAATGCTCTGCCCTGTGTGGAACTGAGCCATACAGACTGGGAAGGTCCCATTTTTGATCCTCAGTCTAAATTAGCTGATTGTAGCTGGGTTGGGGAGAGGGGATCTATAGTTGGCCTCAGCATCAATGAGCTAGATAGGGGAAAAATTAGTCTGGTTCCCGCTCCTCTTTATCCAGTGATATGCTGGAACATGAGAACAGGAGAACAGAATCAATTTCAGCTGTAATACCCTCTCACCCCAGGGAAGACATAGCCTACTGACACTCACTGTCTCGGCTCACAGATGAAGAATCCTAGTCGAATGAGGTACCAAAGGGAAGCTGATTCCCTATCCCAGCATGAGTCAGCACCTTGTGGAAAGGAGGAGAGAAATTGGCAGGGGAAGAAAAATAAAGAAATATATGAAACCAAAAAATGTGACTTGATTCCTGAAACTCTACATATATTTAAAAAAATAAAATTAGACTCTTGTTACTTTGGTCCAGTTTTAGAAACATTTACTTCCAAAAAGCAAAAGAAAGAAAATCACCTTAGATTTTTGTTATCAAAACATGGTTCCAGTTTTCAGTCATATTTTAAGATCCAAGTACAGTTACCTTTCTGTCCCCAGTATAAAACAGTCATATTAATGCATCTTCAATATAGAAAAACACTGAAGGTCTTGTAGTTCACCAGCACATTCTAAGGTACCTTTAATTCAAATGTAGAATTGATGTGTTTTCTGGCAAATTGGATGGTAATATAGTATATGATTAACATAATAAAACTGAACATCTACTCCATCACCATCTATTTCTATTTCTGAGATGTCACCATCTCCGTCTCATCCACACCCTTATCACCTCAAAACTTGCCTTTTCCAATGCTGCCTAGTTGTTCTCCCAAGTTTCCCTTACATAAACTCCATCTTATCCAGAACTCTACTGCCCAAATCCTATCCATATAAAGTCCTGCTCATCCATCTGAGTCTTCACTGTCCTTTCCTGGCTCCCCATTCTCCTATGCATTCATTTCAAAAATCCTTGTCCTCGTTGGTAAATTCTTTCCCACCCAACATCTGCTGCCTTCACCAGCCCCATGCCTCAGTCAGCATCCTCGGCGCATCTGATTTCAGACTACTGTGTGTACCCACACCTCTCCTATCAATCAATCATTGGTAGCAGTGCTTTTGGCCATCATGGAATCACAGATGAAGAATGCTAGTTGGATGAGATGTTCCCAAATCCATCTGCCTAGCTCCACCCTTTTAAAAACTTCTAAACACCTCCTTTGATCACACCTCCATTAACCTTCTCCCTATTCTTGCTCAGTTTAGAATGTTTTGCTGCATTAAAGGCAAAACTATGCAAGTGGAAGTTGCTGTTGTTAAGACTCTACAGTAGGCCATTGCTCTATACTTTTGGAAATGCAGATTTAAATACTGAGGCTCTGAAATTATACCATGGAATACTGATATTAGAAAACATTATGCTTTCATCTAAAATTCCTCTCTCTTTTAGCGGCAATATTAACCTATTTATTTTAAACCCATTAATGTTATAACAGCAGAGGGAGGAATCTTCGATGGACACAAGTATTTATTTCACATTGTAATGTCAGGGCCTAGATAAAAGTAAAATAAGGATCATAACTGAATTCTGGCTCAGCAGTCTCTGACCTAGGCTCGATCCAAGTGTATGCAAATTCAGGATCCACAACTTGCAGCCCCAGATTTACGATTTGCAAGGCACTGGGGTTGCCGATTGTACGTCACAAATGATAACAATCATGCTTAATGTTAGCGGAGGTTACATGGTGCTCCCATTCTGGAATACTCGAGTTGAAAGTTTCTGCCCTTAACCATTTAACATTTCTCTGCCACTTCCTTACAGAATTATATTTGATATAGGTTTTTTCAATCACTAACAAATGGTTTATTAGAATTTAAATATTTGTTGCCTATGTAGTAAAAATTCCTATAAATTACCAATGTGTTGAATTGTAATTGAATAATTTGATATTTTAAAAAGTCCATTGTGTGGCTGTGATCGTTCTTTACACAAAGTTTAAAGAATTTATATATAAATGAAAAATGAAACCTTGAATTATGTAAATTCCCAGAATATTTAATACCCTAGAAATCAATTCAGAAATGAGACATGCACACCAAAAAATAGCCCAATCCTGAAAGTATAAAACTATGCTTCCTCTAAACTGATGCTTTGATTACATCTGAAACAAATGGTTTGTCTAGGAAATCTATTGATTTTTTATGTGCATTAATCGGATGCATTTTCTTTTTGTAAAATATCACAGTAATTACGCATAAATTCTGCTCCATATTCTGCAATCAGCGCCTGATAGTGTTACTCATTGTTCTAGTCTGGAATACTGAAAATTGAATTACTCACTTAGTGGTTTCTTGCAGTCAGTCCATTACTGTTTCAAAAGCCATGCTGTGCTCCTGGGAACATTACTTAGCTCTTTTTGATGACCTTTTTAAAATTTTGACGAGTTGACCAAGTACAGCAATAATCAATACATCAGGTAACAAAGAAAATAATCAATTAACCAAATCTGTAATGGATACAAAAGGCTAATCCAGTGACCTGTATAAAATGACATAAACGGCAGAAAAAAAATGTTGCTAAATATAAATTCAAAGACATAGCAAGTTCAAACTTTAAAAAAAATATTTATTTTGGTTAATTTTAGTTAACAGTCTTAATTTACATTATTATCTATCTGTCAAAGCTGATATTAGTCAATCCTTTGTGACGTCGTTTTACTTGTTTTGAGATTTCCATTGCAGATTCATCCAATACCAACAGGGTACTTGTATTTAATACATCAGTACAATACAGTTATTTGCAGGAGCAGATTTGAGTTAATCACATAGTTAGATTTTTCACCCATTCGTAGCTGAAAAATGTAGCCCAAAGTAGGTGTTGACGGCTCGTCCTGCTGATGTAAATATCAGTATTCATTGCAACAACAAAAAAAGGACAGCAGTTTTTAAAATATTTGTTCTGGTTGCTAGTCATTTTTACTTTGGGGTATGTTATCATTACAGAACTTTCATTATCTTCTAGGTCCAAGTTTATTGCCTACAAACAGCTCAGCCTTTGGCAACACTGGGTAACTCAGCAGGAGACTTCACCTGTGTGAACCTGAGGGATAGTCCTCCTTACCTGGCTGTCACTGGAAACAAGGACAGGAAGTATGTGGAAAATATTTATATAAAACCTGGATCTTCATTCTTGATTGTTTACCTTGTTTTAGTGTTCTCTTCATCCTCAACCCCCCCCCCCCCCACATTGCCAGGAGGAGAAGTAATTTTGCTTCAGCGCTTTAGTGAAAATGTTTTGTCAGATTTTAATCAAACCACATAAATGTCATTATCTTATCACATTGAGGTACTATCGAAAATGAGCATTATTGTATTTTCAAACACCACTGTATCACCTAGTTAACAGAAGCACGCTTGGATTTTTACAGACTCACTAACTAACTGTCTCTCGTTGGTTTCTAGGTTCCTTTCAAAATTAGTGTCGATACCGGGACTTAAAGAAAGAATGAACTTTCATTTATATAGCGCCTTTCATGTACATATAGCTTATTTCCTCCAATATGAGTTGAGGAAGTCTGGGTGTACCTGCAGCTTACGTTGCAAGCCTGTATCCCTTGCACTTAAAAAATTTTTTTTGTTGTTGATCGGATTTTGCTCGTTTTCCAGATGGGTATATATGCATTTGTACCGCCACTTTCGCAAAGCTCTTACTTTGTAACATATTAAAATAGGAGGAACGAAACTCCAGCAGTTGGGAGTTTGTAATCTATTTCCAATTCACAGGTGGCAGTATAACTCCTGGTGTACATCGGGACATTGGCTGAATGCCCAGTACATCAGCTCAGCAACAAAGTATTATTGAAAATGCTGTCTTTTTATGTGCTCTACCTGTACAATGTTCAGCAACAGTTTCTTCCTTTAATTTTCACTTTCACCTTCACTTTAAATGTTTGCTTTCAATATGATTTGCACTATCATACATGACTGTGACGCTGATGTCCATTTTATACACATGTCCTGGAAGGCAAAACCAACTTTGCAGTTGCTGAAAATTGAAGAAATCTGAGTGACAGCATAACTGCGGTCTGTCTAACTTCTGTGCACTCAAACATAAACTGGCCTCAGATCACTGTGCAATACAACGAGGCATACAAGACAATCTTTTTTTAAATCTCCTCTTGTTCAAATTTTAAAGCATGTCTGCCTCAACTGTGTTGGAAATAAGTCAAAGAAATTATTTATCCTGTTAATAATATGGTTGTGTCATTTTTAGCTTCACTGTTTTGATCATTAGTCAGAGAAATTATTGGTGCGGTTAGCATAAATCTGCTTGCATCACCCTTACTCACATTGCAGAATTACGTTACATTTCTGGATCCAGTTCATGAAAACAGTCTCAAGTAGGCTGTCAGTGGTAGTGGAAACATCGTAATTTTAAAAAAAACATTCTTTATCTTACTGAGATATAACATTACTAAATACTGCATGAGCTATTTCATTTTATCTTTTTTTGTCTCTGTACTGTGGGAATTAACATGACCAGGTTTGAGCAAAAAACTCACTGCTTGATATATATGATTCAGAAAGTCAGAAGAACAATGTACATTACTACAGTACCTCTCATTGTGTAGAAAGATGTCTCGGAGCGCTTTATAGGATAGAAAAGAACTAGTGGAGGGCAAAAGGGTTAACGGAAAGATTGGGCAAAGGTACTGTCAAAGAGAAGAGCTTTTATGAAGCTTTTGAAAGTAGGAAGAAAAGTTTCAAGATGGAGAAATTTTGAGAGGATGTTTCACAGGGCAGGGCACAAATGCTTGACACCATCGGTAGTGGTAATGGAGGGAGTGGGAAACAACAGCCACCATCCGGAGTGGGAAACAACAGCCACCATCCAGAGTGGTCAGGATTGTTCCGATTAGCACTTCAGCATCAGTAAGTCCTGAGCAGCAGAGCCAATATTTTGCTTGCTTCCTGAATTCAAAATAAATTTTCATTTTGTTGTGGTAAGAAGAATAGGGCTATTTTACAGTCGCTGAGGAGTTTGGGTAAAGGGTGCTGCCATTACTGCCAACTGAAGAAACTGAATGCAAGAGTTATTTTTTTACTTGACGCCATTAAAATTTTGAAAATAAAACCCATGCATTGAGTTTCTTCAGGTTGCAGTTAGGAAAGATCCCATTATCTACACTCTACCATTGCTGCAAAAGAAACCTTTATCTGTCTACTCAAACAATATGAGAATTTTTTTCTGAAAAGGGGGGAGAAGCCTTCCCATGTAAGATGGCACCTGAGGCTGCTTTCTTTTAACTGTAGTAACTGGGGATTCCTTTTTCCACAATCCTCCACATTAGTGAAATAGCCCTTTTTGTTCAATATGAGAATTGCTTTCTGAAGACGACGGCGAAGCTAGCTGGCCTGGCTGCTCAGGATTTCATAATACTGAATTGTTGGTTTGGACATTCCTAATTGCTTCTGGCAGTGCTTGCACTCCTGGAGAACAGGTGAACAGAGGTGCTGTGTGTCATCAAAATCCTAATGCAGGTTTAAGCATGTGGTGTATAAGACATGTACTTAAACAGTTCTACTTTATGGTTTGGTACTCCTTGGCATTCAGAACAAAATTTCCTTCAGTCCACGTGTGAGATCCAGGACCAAGCTGGTGGATTTGTGGCAAAAAGAGTTTGTTGGGACTTGGATTTTTCCCACTAAGCTCCATAAACCACTCAAACCATTGCCGTAACATGTAGGGTGGACCTAGCTGGGACTGTGTGACAGACAACCAAAAAAATGAATTTGAAGTGGCAGCAGAGCCAACCATGATTTGAATGAAACTGCAATAATTGTCTACTTGTGATGATCACCTGGGCAGTAATAATGCTAATGAAAAGTCATGGCGGTGGGGGGGGGGGGGGGTGGAGGGAAGGAGGTAAGCAGAATGCATTGGTATCACACCTCTGGTGGGGAACAAGGTGCAACCCAGTTGCAATGGAACAGAGGGTGTATGCTGGGATATAGGCTGGAGGAGATTGCTGAGCTTGGGTACAGTGAGGCAATGAGAGATTTGAAAGTGAGGATAAGGATCTTGAAATCAATTCACTGGGGGAACCAGTAAAGATGGGATGGAATGGGGGTGATGAGAGTGCACATGAGGATTTGCATGTGTTTGTTTTTTGGAGGATGGAGGTAAGGAAGCCAGCTGGGGAAGCCTTAAGAGAAGTTGTGCCTTGAGCTGATTATAATTTCAATAGCGGTGAGGGAGAGCTGGAGGAGAGTTCAGGGCAGTGGTTGGCTAAGGAAAATAGTACTTTTGGTAACATAACAGATGTGGGGAAGAAAGCCCAGTTGAAATTGATCAGTACGTCAAGGATTATCACTTCCAGACCTAGCCTGAGGCAGCCGGTGAGGTTGACAGCATCCAGGTAGGAATTGGTGGAGGTTACAGATGATGGCTTCAGGTTTTGCTGACATATAGTAGAAGAAGTGCCACTTCTTTCAAGCCTTAATATTGGATAGGCAGTTGGAGAGTGTAGCAACAGGCATTGCATGATATATGCAGAATATAAATGAATTACCAAATCAAACTAGCCTGACTGACTCAGCGCCAGATTGTTAATTTTTATGAACATATAAAATCAGATTGTAAGTTAGTCTCTCATCAACAACCAAATTGCAATTGGTACAGCCCAAATGCTGCTGGTGAGTCTTTTCAGCTGAGGTGGCAAGGGCATTAAGGGTACTACAGATGGCCTCGGTACCTCTGAGCTGGGGAAAGGGAAATGTTTCTGCTTCCAATTGCTATCCAGTGAACCCTGCTGAGAAGTGCATTCATGTGGATGTCAGGTGAGGCAATCTGCCGACACTCACTGTCTAGGCTCACACTTGAAGAATGATCCTTTGGGAGTGATCCTAGAGCCCATGAAAATGTATCCCAGCAAGACATGGAGTTGGTGGGGGGTGGGGGGGGGGGGAATAAATTAGGAAACTAAGACATACAGAATTTTTTTCCAGCACAGTCATTTATTTTAGCAGAATGACATGACTAGCTTTTTGTTCCTTATTCTCAAATATATTCTGAAGCATAGCACAATGCCTTCTGCCTAAATTAATATGCAACTGATTAGAGAAGAATGGTTTCTCAGTGAATAATTTTCAGGTTAAAACTGGGCAGGAGCAAAAATACCTTGCATCATTATTGCTGTGTGTATTTTTTTAATACACCAATTCTGTTCCATCGAATGAGTGGCACAGCAAGCAATATGCTCAGGAAGAATTGCAAGTGCATGGGGCTGGACTGCGTCAGAGAATACTGCTGTCTGGTCCAGAATATTAGCTGGTTTTGGTTCACTGAATTTTATGTTTACATTAAACAATACTTTGTGTTGCAACAGAAACAGTGGCATTTTTTCAAATATTATTTATGGAGCTGTTCGTTTTCATAAAATTATATATGAATACAGATAAATTCAAACTTGATATCTTTGGTTATCTTATGATCGATAGGCTCATGTCAAATACAAAATGGTAATGTCATGGCTGTCATTTGCCACAAGTGAAGAATACAGATTATATTTATATGCACCAGTGAAAGTAGAGGTTGTCTGCTGTGTGGTCACTAATTATATTTTGATAGCAAAAATTAGATTTATTTTTTAAAAATACTTGTACGCTATTCATTTTTTGAAAAAAAAATGGCAAGTTGAAATCTTTATGGATGTGAATATGTTTTGTCCCTAGAGTTGGCTTGATCTCTGAATAAATGGGTAGCATTTGGTTGCTGTAGTTGGTATTCCAATGAGAACTATTAAAGATTTTTTTTTTGCCTACAAAATTTATTTGGCCAGACAAGACTAGCTTTAAAATTAAAGACTGAAAACTGTATCTTATAAAACCAACATGTCTGTGTGATGAGAGTGAGGGAACATGTGTGCGCAGAGGGTTATGGTGGCCCTTCTGTGACAAAAGCTCCAACAAACAGATTTCAGATTCCATTTAGTTGATTAAAGGCACCAAAAAGGTCCTTGTTTCAGGTGCTTTAGAGATTTCCTCAGACAGTCCTTTGGCTAAGCTGCTCAAAATGATAATCTATAAAAAGTGGGGAAATGATAATAGAAGCACAAATATTGTAGAATTGTGGCACTAGGCCAAAGTCTAATGGCTTTTTTCTTTGCTTCTGAGAAGCAGACTTTTAGCTGTAAATTGTGGGTGCAGTTGGCAGCCCAGTCCCACGGTAGGTGTCAGATTGTGGGGTATGGTTTGCCTGCCAAGAAAAGGATACTTGTGTCTGAGGAGCAGCTTGCAGAATAATTGATTAATTGTCAAATTACTTTATGAACTTTAGATTGATTAATTCTAAAGCACTTTGCCTGGCAAATTCTTACAAATGAATAATACAAGCGCTTGTTTGTCTTTGTATTTAAATTGATACTGCTTCTGCATTAGCAGATGTGAGTGTCTGTAAAAGCATGGCACTGTGTTGAAGGCTCGTTGTCTTTTCCCCATGATGATTCTCCTGTAGGGAATGAAATTTGATTTTGTAAGTAGCTTTAGTCGGGAAAAAATAGCTTTGGGATGTGAGGGTTGTTGTCATTTTGCAGGCCAAACACCCGTGCTACAAGAGAACTGGAGTGCAGTGATAGATTGGGAATTTATAATCTCAGAACAATATTACAGGGAGTATTATGGGTTCTATTATACAAGCACACAAAAAATAGGGTGACCGAATGACTACTTAGCAACCGTGTGCATTAACGTCAAAACTCCAGTAAAACAATAGTGGGTTTCTTTGGATCTACTTACAATGCATTCATTAGAAAATAGAAACTGTTGCTGGGATACAAAGAATAGAACTGATACTGTAACCTATTATATATTAAAAACGGAAGGTGAGTGACATCATCCCATGCAGTACCTGTTACGCCTGTAGTTGGTGCTGTGATAGGTGGTATCGATGCTAAATCTAGCATAATGTCACCAGATAAAGCAACAGCTGAAGTGATGTAGTTGATGTAAGTACGCATGTAGTTCCACATCCTGGCCACTGGTGGGCTCTGCAGTAATGTTTGTGCTCCCACTGCATGTCTGAGCGTGTGGTTAAACAAAAGTATGATTTAAATCATAGTGATAGAAATTAATGTAATGTTTTAAAAAATATTTTTTTTAACTGAAATACCTCTTTTAAAAATGTTAACAAACAATTTTAATGCCTGAACTATATTCCGAACTCTGTAATTTTGAGCCTGAAGGCCCCTCTGTCTCAATATTTCACCAAACTTTGTTACCGACTTCCCTCTAACACTCAACTGTTGTCCTGCATTTCGGCCCCGACCTCTCCCCCGTCTTTATGGATATGAGCATGTTTTATCCGTAGAGTTGGAGTGATCCCTGAATAAATGGGTGGCATTTGGTTGATGCTATTGGTACTTCAGTTTTTTTTGCCCACAAAATTTATTTGGCATCTTCCCTCTCACTTTTTCCCATCCTCCACTTCAGCCCTCCCCTCTGCTTTCCTTACTGCCCTCACCCTCTCCCCTCCTTTCCATCCCTTGCCTTGGCCTAGTTATTCCTCCACCCTCTAACCCTGCTTGACCTGAATAGTGCACTTGATCTTGACTCCCTGGGGGTGATTTTAAACCCCAAGAATGGGTGGGTTGGGGGCGGGTGGGAGTTGAAAATAGTTAATTTTGCGGTTGAGACCCAAAAAAACTTCGGACTTTGCATTCCCAGTGGGAAGCCTGTACTTTTACACGCCAATGTTAAACCCGGAAATAAAGCTGGGTTCTGGTGGCGACCCAAAAACAACTATTTTCAACTCCCACCCGCCCCCAACCCACCCGTTCTTGGGGTTTAAAATCATCCCCCCCCCCCCCACCCCTGTTTCGGAAATTGTATTCAGTTCCATTCAATGGGTACATTTTTAGGTAACATGCTCCCAAGTATTTGTCAAAGTCACTTTGTAACTGGTTTGCCAGGATTTTCTTTTCTCTATCTCTTTGGGAAAGCACCTTCTGTTGACCAGGTACTTTTCCTTTAAATTGGGAACTCGTCACAGGAGGATGTGAACCTTAATCTCACCATTCTAATGCCACAATATTTTTGCATATTGAATATAATTAACTCACCACTTCAGTGCCGACCACCTTTGATCAAAAACAATTTCGCCCAATGTGATATTAAGGAAATAGCTACGGGAGTTGCTGCACTATAAATTCGTGGGGTTTGGCTTTGTGCCTTTGATCCTTAATATAGTGACCTTTCTAATCTCAGCCATGCTGTTCTGTGGAACTGCCAAGTAGAAACCAAGCACTTCTTTACATTTAGACACTGTAAATCAGCAAGCCAGTAATCTCCAGAGGCTTGCTACTAACAGGTTATGGAGCATCATTCATGTAATTCTCTCTGCTAAAACTACTCTGAAACCAGCCACAAGGAGGTGCATGTGAACAGGTTGGCATTACTCACCTCCTTGTGTGAAAGTGTCTGGCCTTCATTTTGTCTCTCTCACTCTGTCTTTTTCTATCGCTCTCAACATTCTGATCTCTTTCCCAGGTAATCCTAGGGGCTGTGGACTATGACAGAGGTTCTGCCAAAAAGGCTTTGAACTTCTTAGGCACAAAGCTTATGCCGACATGATACGTGATGATTTAAAAAGAGCAGCAATCTTTTATCTCTGCCACAACTACCTTTTAAAGGGTTTCTTACTCACCTTCCCCAAGCTTAGTTATGAGATGGTTCCAAATGGAGGCCTCCCTCCAGCCTTAGTTCACTATGTATGTAGGATCACACCTACTTAAGGGAAAACAAGCAACTGCAAATATGTAGCTTCTACCTAAGGCCAGAGTCAGTTCCCCCTGGAGTATAGTAATGAGAGAAAAGCACACAGAGCAGACTCAATGGAATATGAAAGCCTGTGTAATCATAGGCAGGGTTGCTGCTGATACACAATATAAAAGCACAAAGAAGTCAAATGTGACAACCTGCTTCCCTTTAGCCATCTTTAGAGTGCATGTCCATAGATCCGAGAAGGTAGCAGGACAGGTAGATAAGATGGTTAAAAAGGCATGTGGGATACATTCCATTATTAGCCGAGGCATAGAATATAAGAGCAGGGAGGTTATGCTAGAACTGTATAAAACACCACTTAGGCCACAGCTTGAGTATTGCATACAGTTCTGGTCACCACATTACAAGAAAGATGTGATTGCACAAGAGAGTACAGAGGAGATTTACGAGGATGTTACCAGGACTGGAGAATTTTAGTTATGAGGAAAGATTGGATAGGCTGGGGTTGTTTTCATTGGAACAGAGGAGGCTGAGAGGTGATGTCATTGAGGTGTATAAAATTATGAGGGGCCCAGATAGAATGAATAGGAAGGACCTATTTCCCTTAGCAGAGGTGTCAGTGACCGGGGGGCATTTATTTAAAATAATTGGTAGAAGGATTAGAGGGGAGCTGTGGAGAAATTCCTTTATCCAGAGGGTGGTAGGGGTTTGGAACTCACTGCCTGAAAGGGTAGTAGAGGCAGAAACCCTCACCTCATTTTAAAAAGTACTTGGATGTGCACTTGAAGTGCCGTAACCTATAGGGCTACAGACCAAGTGCTGGAAAGTGGGATTAAGCTGGATAGCTCTTTTTCGGCCGGCACGGACATGATGGGCCAAATGACCTCCTTCTGTGCCGTAACTTTCTATGATTCTGTGATGCCTAGAGCATCATGACTAGACACTTCCTAACCCATCGCTCCCCCAGCAGCCGTGTAATCTCCCGGGAGAGATAAAAAACCTGAAAAAGAAACACAGGGCTAAAAAGGGAAAAGAAATCTGGAAAATTCCTCTCCGAAACCCTGAGGCAATCAAAACCAGTCCAGGAGACCACATTGACCATGCTTATGTTAACTGTTAAATCACTTACCTTTATAAGATGCGATCTCTGGCCCAGCTCCCTTTTGAAGGCGTACAGGAAGTCAGCACACACCGCACAAGACGGCAACATATTCCAAAGGTTCACTACTCTGGGAAAAGAAGAACTGCCTAACATTTAGCATATTCCTGCTCTTGTGTGGTTTAAATACATGACCCCTGGTCTGGCCCAGTCTGCCAAACTGAAATAATCTATGAATAGGTAAGCAATCAAGCCCTTTCATTATTGTGTATATACCTCCTTAGTCTGTGCTGCTCTAAAGTAAATAGACTCAGCTCTTTAAGCTTATCTGAGTAACTAAGGTTCTTTCAGTTGGGAATCATTCTTGTGGCTCTCCTCTGAACCACTATATCACCCCTCATGTGAGGGGACCAAAACTGGACACACTACTCTAGATGCAGTCTAACCAAGAACCTGTATAAGGACAGAATGGTGTCCTTTGACTTGTATTGAATGGTTCTATTAATACAACCCAATACCCTGTTTGCTTTGGCTATGGCTTCTCTGCATTGGTCATGAACCTTGAGTGACCTGTGCACAATAACTCCTAGATCATCTTCTCTCTCAACTGATTTCACTATTGTTCCCTGTAAATGGTAAGTATATCCTGTGTTGATCCTACCTACATGCATCACACTGCATTTGTTTAGGTTAAATGCCATTTGCTATTGTTTGGCCCATTCCCCTAACGCATCTCAATCTTTTTGCCAAAGATTGTACTCACCGACAGTCTTAACACTCAAACAATTTTTGTATCATCTGCAAACTTGCTGACCATACCCCCAACATCGCTGTCCGTGTCGTTAATGAAAACAGTGAACAGTAATGGGCCTAACACTGATCCCTGAGGGCACACCACTAGTAACCCGCTTCCACAACCATTGACTACAACTTGCTGTCTGCGGGACTGGAGCCAATTCCTAACCCAGCATATCAAATTTCCATCGATACTATCTAGGTTCTATCTTGTGGAGTAACCCAAAGTCAATGGAAAAGAAGAGAGCACGGTACAAAACAGGCTACCGATTTACTATGAGCTTGTCACTATCTAAGACCAATTTAACCCCTAGATTTACATATACAGATTTCTTTGTTTGGGTGTGTTGCACTCCTAATTCCCTGATTTTTTTTCTTCCTTACTGATCCCTTCTGGATCATGGTCTGGAGAGGACAGGGTGGCTGGCCTTCTACTAGGGCGTCACCAAATCTGCTCTTTGCCTGTTGCTAGAAGTTGCTTGAGAATGGTTCATCCTATTACAAAACATAAAACCTAGACCAAACGACAAAGGATTCACCAGAACTATTTCAGTTCTTAAAAAAAAACATTTTTAATAACGATTGTTGAGTTTCATCTGGTTTTAGTTCCAGTCTCTCTCCCCTCTGGAAGGTGGAATTGCCATTATTCCAAGAACCTGTTACTATAGTAGTGTTCTTTTCTGCTCCTTGTCCAGTCAGAAATATGAAATATAACTTAACAACTGTTGGTGCTGTGTTGTGGCTGGACCCTGCAACACTAAGGATTGGGTTTCCTTACATTGAGACTGTCCGTTGGAGTTAAAAGTGCCGCTTAAGTTTCTGTCTGACTCGGAACTCTCATGGGAATTTCCATTCTTCTGCATCCCTACTTTGGATTTAGGAAACCCATAGAAAGAAAAATAAAGTTAAATAAAATAAGAAATATATTGAAAATAAATTTTTGAAGAGCATCAGAATTAAGATTTTTTTTTAAATGTTTTTAGAAGTGGTTGAGGGGGCGATTTCTGTATTTAAGTGGCTGTTGATGCAGTTTGGGAATTCTGGGACTGGGTTGCTGCTTTCACTGCACAACATGCACAAAGTAGTGAGTGCAGCTGCTTTGTCAGAATCCAAGAAGCAAATCAGTTAAATTTTTATGGGCAATCAAGAGGACAAAGGAATGAGTAGTACCAGTACACTCGTATTTTTGAAGAAGGGAGATTTTGACTACACGTATATAAACATCACTTTAATATACGTCGCTCAATGTTTAAACGAATGAATCGGTATTTCTTGCATTGAATAAAAATAATCCTGGAAATTGGTAATAAAAAGCTCAAACGCATTCACAAAGCATGGATTATAGAATGATAATTATGCATTTTTAAATCATCAATCTTAGATTTGTTTTTCAAATGGTAAAAATATTAATAATTCTGTTGATTGTGGCCTACCAGCTGTTGTAGTGGAGTACTGGACACCACTTGGAACCTGGACCGTCATTCAAACATGACCCCTTTTGAGGGATAAGCTTTTCTAACTCTTCTAAATTGCAGCATGGAGAGCTAAAGTTAATGGAGCAATCTGTCTCAGTCAGAAAAAGTGTTAGAAGCAGCCACATCCCATAGAAACACCTTCCTGTTGGTCACAGAACAATAGTGACCCTGCTCAGGATGAGGCTGTCTTTACATCTGAAAGATGAAGAAGGGCAGCAAGTAGCATAATTGAGAAATCAAACCAAAGGAAAATAGTGAAAAATATCAGCAAAATGATCATACATATATTCTTTTATAGCCGATAACACTACGTTTCTGTTGATGGTAAATCGATTCTTTTTTCTTTTTTGGATATTTGCAGTAGGGTTGTATGTTTTTTATGTATGAATGTGCCTTTGAAATTGGCACTATAAGTACTCATAAATAAATAAATAGTAACATTACACAGTTGCTTCGAAATAATCTCTTCTAACTAGATTGTGAGGGGATGCTGCCTTTAAATCTTTGTCAAATTTTATTAACAGACAAATCGGCATCGCTTGTATTCAATACAGTAAATACTGATTCATATGATTAAAACAAACTGACATATTTTGATATATTTTACAGACATACATTTCATTGTACCTTTTTAAGATCCTGGGAAAAATATGCTTTGCCCTGGAGGATTTAGGTAGAGTTTTGTGTATATAAAATACAATAGGGAGCTGGCATTTCAGGAAATTATTTGACTTAATACATCAATAAAATGTTCTGTATAGTCTCATCAATCAATACGATATTGTTTATATTTTGAGGCGCCTAATACTTTTGGGGACTTGTGTATAGTATGAAGATGTACAGTATTCCCTTCACAAAATGTCATTAATTGAGGAAAGAGAGTTTTATAAATTGGAATGGCCTGGTTTTTCTCCCGAATAATGATTGAAGAAGCTTAAATAACAAATATGTTTGAGTTTCCTTTTGCCATCAATCAGTCCACAGTATATCACTTTGGCACTGCTTTTAGTGTATGTCAACTCTTCTCTTTTAGGGTGAGAGTATATGACCTTCGGACAAGTAAAGCAGTGATATCTCTCTATGGCCATCAGCTGGGTGTGTCATCTGTGCAGATGGATGACTGGAAGATTGTCAGTGGTGGTGAAGAGGGGTTGGTTTGTGTGTGGGAGCAGCGAATGGGAACCAAACTCTGGGAAATGCATTCCAGGTAGGAATTTATTGAACTTAGAATCTGACTTTTTTTTTTAAAAAGCAGGTAAATACTCATCAGCTATTTCTATGGAGTGATCACACCTGAAAGGAATTACAGTTATAAGAATTTGTTCACTCGAATGTAGCTTTGATTAGGACATTCGCAAGCACAAGGATTGAGTGAGGTTTTCTGAAATCTGCCAAAGATCCTTTTTTCACTTCCTAATTTTGAAGGCTTCCATTTATGTGAACCTGATCACATCTCTCAAACATGTCTCAAAATGCTTCACATACAGCAATTGATTTTAAAGTGCAGTGACTATTATATAGGCAAATGTGACAACCAATTTTTGCACAGCACAATCAAACAGACAGTAATGAGATTAATACTAGTTAATGTTTTTGGTGGTATTGATTGATGAAGGTATGTTGACCAGGACATCAGGAAATTCCCTGCTTCTTTTTGAGTAATGCCAGAGGGTTCCTTTAATACACACACAAGACATCTTACCCAAAGGACAGTATCTCCATTACTCCCTAAGTACTGCTCCACTGATATTTACTCACAGTGCCAGCCTAGATTATGTGCTCAAGCTCTTAAGTGGGACTTGAAGCAACAATCTTCTGAGTTTTCTGTCCTCCCCTCCTGGTGACATTGACTCCTTACTCAGGTATGGTTCCACAACCACTGGGACCCCTGTGAATCCTTGCCTGAGTGGCCATTCTTAATATGTAAACAGTGTCAGCAGGCTACTCAAGCATAGGTGGTCACCACATCTGACCCAAACGTATCTTTAACAGAGGTCCATACTTACAGCAGGAATCGTTGGCTAGCAATCAAGAACAGTTCGATTTTTCAATTCCTAACCCAGGGGCTCGGAGGGCAGTAGGACTGGCACCACCTCTTGACTGAGATCAGGGATTGAATTGAATCTGACACCTTCCAGGTCTGCAAGGCTCACTGGATAAATTTGCTGAGCCATTAGGGGAACTATGATACTTTTAAATCGATAGCTAAAAGTATAAATTTGATTGAGACAGCATCTAGAATTTAAAATCTAGAAAATCAAACTGAGAAAGAAATAAAAAGAAAAGCTTCAAATGCTGGAAATATGAAATAAAAGTAGAAAATGCTAGACATGCACGGAAGATTAATCAGCATCTGAAAGAGAAAGATAGGTTAACATTTTAGATAGGATGCTTCATCAGAACTGGAATTCTTCCAGACGCTGACTTCCATTTTTTATTTCTGTTTTGTTGACTGAAAAGAACAATTGCAGCTACAGGTAATAGAATCTAGATTTCGACTGGTTAACCTTGTAATTACTGTTCCAGACACCCTGTACGACACCTGTGTTTTGGTGCGCATACACTGGTCACAGCAAATATACCCGATGAGAAATGTCCACGAGGAGCCAGTATAATGGATGATGACTTAACTGCTCATCGTAGGTAAGACAGATCCGTGGCACAATTGTATCATTTTTTTGCATATATAACAACTTAAGTGGATCAGCATTGTGCATTCCATCCAAAATAAAATGGTCTGTGTCATCTTCATTTAGAAATAATAGTTTACCTATATGTGTCCGTATCAGGGGGTCAATCAAAACTGCAGGTAAGTATTTGAGTCTGGAATCTAGGTTTGTATTAAACCCAAATAGATGGGGTGAATGTCTACTTTCTCTGAAGGCTGTAATGGTCCTCGGTAAACTCACTCTGTGAAGTCTCAATCCAGTTCCTAGTTTGTGCGTATCAGCAGCATGAAACTTCTAATTTGGCAGTAAACTGGTACTAAATTAGTGTTGTCACTCAGAAACCACAAGGATGCCTGCTGTGTGAAATAGAAGCACCACACCAGCACAGTACGTAGTGCTTTTCTGAGGTTAAGGCTGAGACATATTGTTAAATGGGGTTGATTTTGACTTTTGGGTGACCGACTGACTGAGGGCACTGTCCGGCCATCCATTCTGGCGGCGAAGAGGCTCTTGCGATTTGAGGCCTTGGCCTCATTTAAATTTGGCAGGTGAGTTGCGGGGCACCAAATAGGAGTCCCTATGCAGCTAGCCAGATTGAGGCCTCAAGATTGGGCCGGGGCGACTTCCAGCAAGGTAAGTTGTGGGGGATTGCGATTGCAGTGGGTGGGGGTCCCAGATTATAACTCCTGCTCCTCCGGGGCCCATAAAAATAATTCAACACTTAGTTTTGGCGGGCTTCTTTGATTTCAGTGCCTGTGAAACTAATCAGCCTGCACGACACAGGCTCCAACCAAAAATAACAATCATCATCCTATATATGTCATTGGACCCCGATTTCCATGTTAAAAGGGGCCTATCGTCTGAAACAGGCGGGCGCTTTGGACACCCTGCGGTAGGTCCCTTTCAAAATGGAGTCAACCACATCGCCAGTGTTTACGGGGCGATAATGCTACCAACCCCATTTTGAGGCTGTTACTGCTCCGTTAACGTCAGACAAAGGCACTCTAAAACGACTCCGATTGGTGCAAGCTTTACCCTAAATTTTATTAATTATTTCTGACCCTGGGTATAGTCACTGAGGACATTGATTGTATTAAAAAAAATGAATGTGACAACAAACACATTAATATTCTTTCTTTCTCTCTCACCCACCCTCAAAAAGAACAAAGATATCACAGTTATGGAGAAGTCTACTTTTAAAAGTAAACTTCTTTCCCACACTAGTTCTTTAACTGTGTGTTTGATTATCATTCCATGCACCTGCAAGTTGCATGTTCATCATCTTTTATGATAGCCAACACTCCAACTTACAGATTAAATGATGAATTTGCTCAATAAGATTTTTTAAATCTTTAAAATCATTAACTACCGATTATTGTTTTACAGACACCGAGGAATTATTTATGTCTACGACTTTTCAGTTGATAAATCAGCTCCTGTCTTACCAATCTGTCGTTCATCGTATGATGAAGATGTTGGCTACAGCTACAACATAGCACTTTCAATGCCCTATGACCAAATCAAGTGAATATCTGTCATCTCGTGGATATATTGGTTCCATTACAGTCATAAAATAATTCTGAAAGTATGCTTGTAATTAACTTACATTTCAATATGTAAAGAAGTAATACTTCTCAGGAAGACTCTAAGGAGGCATCAAGGATGTTGGAGAGCCAACTGAACTGGAAAAGAATTTTAGTTTTCAATGTTTCTACTTCTTTTGCTTTCTATTCCTTTTATAATTTGTTTCTCATGGTAATTTAGATTTCAGAGCAACTGTTTTTCATATATGGTAATGTGAGGACAAAAACTTTGGGTTCAGATCCAATTGCATAAATCACAGGATGGTATGTTTGTAAATTAAAAATAATGCAAAGGATGAAGATAAGACTGTTTTCAACAAATAGTATTATGTTTTAAGTTTAGTTTTAAATAAATTTCCCATGATTGTGGCTTATGTTTTTTTTAAATCATTGCCCCCTCTCAAATCCTGAAGGCAGCAACTTATTATGGAGTACAGTTCCAAAGGCAATGGCAGCCCTCCAGTAACTTGCACAAGTGACCATTCATTGTGTGAGCAAAGGCTGTGAGTGTTGACAGGCTTTATGAGCCAAGCCTCATGCTGCCCTCACCTGATGCCCACAGATGTTCACTTTCCAGCAGGAGACCTTGGAGTGTAATGGGGACTAGGTATCCTGGCTGATAATATCTCACAACCCCAGACCTGGGGATATTAATGCCAATTTTAGCATCCCCTGCCCTGACTAAGACAAACTAACTCGGTACAGTCTAGGGATCAAAACCAGGACCTTCCTAGTCTTTATGGCTCAGTACCACACCATATGGTGTAACTGCACACTGAGCCTTTGGTAGAGCCCCATCCTTTATAACTAGGATCTGGCTGTGGAGAGGCTTTTTGCGTCTGATAATGCGTCTCTGTCCAGTGCTGCTGGGACCACTGCTCCTCAGGTACTGTTTGCGCGTCTGCACACAAATGAGCTAACCTCACTCAATAACACGAGGTCAGGTCATTTGAATGTTTTTCTGGCGCTTCCAGCATGTCATTCATGTGCTGGGGATCAGGTGCCAGAATTTCAGGTGCCAGCAGTCGGTGAAGGATTGCTGGCTGCCTGTAGAGCACAGGTTTCCCTGGGAAGGGGAAAAAGAGGGATAACGGTCAAGCAAGGGAAAAAAAAAAATTAAATTGCGCCTCCCCTCCAGCACCATTCTGAATGGGAACTGCTATAGTGCTGTTGTTGCATTATCGGGAGGCCCCTAAGTCAGATAGTTTTCACAGTCCAAATGAGCCTTGCCCAAGGTCTAGTGCCTTTCATACTGGCCAGCTGCACTGAGCTTATCAGGAACACAGAAGGCTGTAGGGCTCTGCACTCAAAATGCGATGGCGGGTGTCCAATTCCCATAATCAGCACCTTTACCCTCAGCTGTTAGCATTCAACAATATGTTTGAGTAAAATATAAATCATTAAATGAGATTGTTGGTTCATCCATTGATATGCTTGTCTTCGGACTATAATTGTTATACCAAAGAAATAGTGGTACTAAATATTGCTGAACCAGTCAATTAAATGCTTTCCCTCCTCCCTCCCAATTTAGGAAAAGTCAACATTTTGGTCACCATAAAATCTTGTGGAAATATTCTTTTTTAAATAAGAAAATAGCATTTCTAAACATTCTGGTACCAGCTAATGTGCGTGCATTGCTTAGAATTACTTAGGATTGAGAAGATTTGCACAAACACTGCTGAATACATAAGTCTTAGGCTTGATAGGTAAACCCAGCCAAATTTGACATTAAATATTTTCTGTACATTATTGTCAAAGTTTTTTTGAATATATAAATATATAAGCTGTCTAATGCATCGTGATTTATCCTTATTTAAATGTTGATGCATTGTATCACCAATTAATCATTAATCTGACTCGGCTGCCATTTATGTTTTCTATGATTCCCATAAAATCAAACTGGTCTCTCTCCATCTTGTTTAGTCAATAAAACCATATCAAATCTGATACATTTGTGTTGCACAACTGTAAAACGATTACTGCTGATCTTGTAGATTTTTTTTAAAATTGAAGTAAGCCAAATACGGATTTATACAAATATCCATTGTAACCATTGTTCCAGGTGTAAATAATAAATTATAATCATCTTCTCTGGTCCTGGAAATATTCTAAATTACCAATGTTTAGCGTGATGTGCCTTAGAATGCCATAAGTCTTGACTCATTTTAAAAGAGTCACCATATATTAAGTAGAATTAGAGGTCGCTGTTGCAATTTAACAGAGTATGAACTCCTGGGATGTATGATACATTTTTGAAAATGTTCTATCTAATTGTGAGTTTTCTTTCATTATGTGCAGCTATGTTATAAGAAAAACAAGACCAATCTAGATATTTGGCAAACATTCAAAGGAAACCCTTTGAACTAATGTTTATTTTCAGTTTCAAGCCAAGCCTAATTGTGGAACAGCTGAAAGCTAACATTATATAAGCTATATTGGATGCAGAATTTCCTGATATGATCCACTCTTAATTCAAAATTGCTTAATTCAGATTATCTGATAATTCAAAATTTTAAGGACTAAATTCCCACTGCTTGTTATTTACATTGCTTGATTTAAATTGATGGATAATTTAAATTAATGGTTAATTCAAATCTTTGTTAACATAAACACAACTATGAGTAATCAGCAATAGACTATTATTTCTTAACACTGCAGTAATGATGCCATGCACATTGCTCCTCAAGGTTGTCACATATCAAGATCCAGGAAAATGTATGTCAGGGTGAGACTGATTGCCAAAAGTAGCACAAAAACTGACTCCAACATGAAATGAAAACCAAATAGATAAAATTAAAAAAAATACTAAGTAATGATCTAATCAGTAATCTAATCTTGCAGTTCAAATAGTGAATAAAAGCATCCCAAGGTTTGCTCTTACTTTTTATGACATCATTTAAATCATTGGATTATATTACAACCTTGAAATAGCTCCACTGTCCCTGTGATCTATGTGTTATGGTGAGCTTTTATGCCCAGTGAGATAAAGTGGCTGGTTTAAATTCACCAGCTATTGGAGACTAACGCCATGTTCTTTTATTGATATATATATATATATATATATATATATATATAGCAGCCAGAAGGTATTTGAATGTTTTGCTTGCGTTGCTTTGTTAACAGGCTGGCATAACTAAATTTTATTCTTTTTAATATATTTAAGGAAATGCAGAAAATGATATATAATAACGGTACTGAAAGATAGTTTGTACTATTGAAGTAATTAGTTTCAGCCACTAGATGACAGTACAGTAATGCACTTTATAAAGATTATATTACATGCTTAATGCTAAAGCACCACACAGTGGCAGGAAATGTGTACAGCACATACTACAATAGAAGGAATTATTTTGGTAGTGAGTGGGGGTGGAGGGAGGAAAGGGAATGCTACATGATAAATTTAGAGAGAATCTTGAAGTGCAGTTATACTGCAACTTTAACATTAATGCAATGGTTAACTTAGGAATTCTAGTAAGGACACAAATTCAACCAAGGTCTCTACACAAAAGTCTGGTATAATATAGTTGTGTGTGCTGAAGTTTATACCAATCATAGACAAGTATTTGCCATAGGAATTAGCCTCACCACCAGTGACTGCCAATTACTTCTTAGCCATGATGGTCTGGTCATCATGGTGTGGGCCAGGCATGATGGACCAGCTGGTCTTGCCTGTCAATTTTGTATGTTCTAATAATGGGATTGCATTTTTAAGATGCCTAATTAAAGGAACTCCCTGTTCCAAATTCACCTGAGGTCCTATTTCAAATCCACTTGAAGTGCTGCAGCTTTGGAACCTGTAACCATTTGTACCATTTTACTCTGTAACTGTAGAGTCTCTACTGGATTTTTTAGTGTATGATATTGCCATGATGGTAGATTCAGTTTATATAGTGTTAACTCCCAAGGTCACGCAACATCTTTTCTTAACATTAAATCAAAAGACGTGGAACTAAAGTGGCAGCCTTAGTAATTTGATGTGTTTATTTCTGCACGTTTCTGTAGCTTTAAGATAATGGAAAAAACCTAGGGGGTCAGTTTTTTTTTATATTCGTTCATTGGCTGTGGGCGTCGCTGGCGAGGCCAGCATTTATTGCCCATCCCTAATTGCCCTTGAGAAGGTGGTGGTGAGCCGCCTTCTTGAACCGCTGCAGTCCTTGTGGTAAAATGACCCGTCATTGACAAACATCATAGACTATCTTTAAAAATGGTTCTTATTCAATCTTGATAGCTGTTTGCTCTAGCTTAATTAAACAATGAAAGATGTGTTGTTTACAAGGGTGGATCCAATTTGGAGCAGCCAGAGATTGATAGCTCTGTGAATCAAACCCCTGATCGTAGAGGGAAAGGGAATGTGTCAGAGAACGCTCTCTCTGTCTGAGGCACCAGAATGGATGGATGAATCCGAGCAACCTGCAGCAGCAAGTACAGGACCAGTTAGTTTTGGAATAACTAGCTTGAAAATGGACCTACACTGAGGATATCATTAAGGACACGTCCTTGTTCTTTTTTCCTGCAATAAGGAGCATAGTGAAATGACTTAAATCACAGTGAAAACTGTACATTCACACTCTGTGAATAGCCATTCTTCTTGTTAGTTTTTTGTGACCAGTGGACACCACAGGAGATTCACAATATCATAGATCCTTTCTGGTAAATACAGGAGTAAATACCCAGAAATGATTTCAGCTTAGGTGGCAAACTCCGGAAAGGAGAGACCTAGAAGAATGGTCGGTGACATCCAGTGTAAACCAGTGCCATCCCCACACTGGCCCATCTATAATATAAATAGCCAATCTTGCTATCAGTAATTAAGAAATGGTACTTTAAAGGCACACATCCTGATTGGACATACATTTTTTTTTCTCCCAGAATACAGCCTTCCAATTGGAAATCAGATCCATGGAGGAAATTTTTTTTTCTCGATAGCTGCTATCCCAGTCTGCTGCATCCACTGTGCCATTAAACGGGTAAGCCCTATATTACGGTAGATTAGCAGTGAGCAGTTAGCCTCTAACAGGCAATGGATAGCCTACTAACATCAGTGCGGGTTGAGGTTTTTTGTAGGAACTGCAATGAAGATTCTGTGGAAATGGGTATGTAACATGAATAAAGTACGGTGATTTTTAAAAAAATATATTATTCTGATGAACTTTCTGGTTACCTGAATGAAAAACATAACAAGCACCTAGTTCTATTGAGGTCCAGTGGTTTTAATTTTAAAAATTATGTACCCTATTCCCCTCCCTGGTACTCGACTTCCTGGGTTGGAATAGAACCATGCTAAACATCACAGCTGCAATCCAGAGAATTCTTGAGCAAAATCATGGAGAATCAGCTGATCTGTATAAATTGGTATGGCTTGAAAGACTGACTTTACCACAGTGACAATACCCCTTTAACAAATATAGGACTGGAAACAACACAAGAAACGTTCTAGAACACGTCACAACGTTGCGAAAGGGGTATTGAGACTTCAGCTACAGCAGAGATCTAAAACAAAAAAAATGATCTAAGTGCCACAACAAAAGAACATAGTATATAGAAAATTTGCAGCATAAACATGGCTTAAGTCACAAATATTTGAACGAAGGAAAACAAGCAACAGATCAGTACAGCAACAACTTGCATTTATGTAGCCACCTTTAATGTATAAAAAGTATCCTAAGGTGCTTCATAGAGGTGTAATCAGACAAAGATGGATACCAAACCAAAGAAGATATTAAGAGGGGAGTAGTGGAGGAGTTTAGGGAGGGAATTTCACAACTTGGGGTCTAGACAGCTGAAGGCACAGCCCTCAGTGGTGGAGCAAAGGGTGGGGGCGTTGGGTGGGATATAGAGAAGAAGCCAGAATCTGAGGAACAGATTGTTTCAGCAGCAAATGAGCTGAGGTAAGGGCAGAGGTGATGATTTTATGGAGGTGGAAATAGGCAGTCTTTGTGACAGAGGATAAGAAGTTGAAAGATCAACTTGGGGTCGAAAAAAATGCTAAGGTTGCGAATAGTGTGGTTCGATCTGAGACAGTGACCGGGAAGGGATGGAATTAGTGGCAAGGGTATGGAGTTTGTGCCAGGGGCCAATGACTAGCTTTGGTCTTCCCAGTGTTAAACTGGAGGAAATTACAGCTCATCCAAAACTGGATTTTGGACAAGCAGTCTGACAGCACAGAGATCGTGGATGGGTTAAGAGAGGTGGTGGAGAGATAGAGCTGGGTGTCATCGGTGTAAATGTGGAACCTGACCCTATATCTTTGGAAGATGTCGCCAAGGAGCAGCATGTAGATGAAAGGGGTGGGGCGTGGGGTGCAAAGATAGATCCTTGGGGAACTCCAGAGATAATGGTGTGGGATAGGAAGAGAAACCATTTTGCTGGAGATGCTGTGGTTACAAATGGATAGGTGGAACCAAGGGATTGCAGTGCCACTGAGCTGCAGAACAGAGGAGAGGTGTTGAAGGAGGGTGGTGTGGGCAACCATATCAAAGGCTGCAGCGAGGACAAGGGTTGAAATACATTACGCTCACAGATACAAATATGGAGCGACAGGTAAGATGGCTATGGATTTGGGAGGCAGAGCACATTCCAGGACTTTGCAGAGGAAAGGGGTAGTTGTAGATAGGGTGGTAGTTTGCAAGATTGGAGGGGACGAGAGTGTGTTTTTTGAAGAAGGGGATGAGGCCGGCAGTTTTGAAAGGGAGTGGTCAGAGATAGTCTTATATTTGATCGAGACCCTGGGATTAGAGAAGCCATATGAGGTGGCAAGATCAAGGGGGTGACCGTGAATATGAGTAGGAGAGTTAAAACAGAGAGGGAGGTTTAGGGAGGACAGTGAAATCAGAGGAGAGAGGGCAAGATGAGTTGAGATGGAGATTGAAATCAAAGAGACGATGACTTACTGAGGGAAAAGAAGAGAGACTATCAGGGAGAAACACAGGATGGGGCAGTAGAGAATTTTAAAGAGATGGCAAGCGGGGTAGAACAAGGTGAGATGCTCAAAGGAGTTCACATCTGGTTGCAGGAATATAACTACAAAATGTGGAACACACAAGAGCTTTTCCCAAACTCTGTTGCAGCTGACTAAATTGACTCCGATTTCCTCACATCCTAGTATGCCCTTATTCACAAAAAGGAAAACACTGCAGATGTGCATAATCGGAAACACAAACAGAAAAAGATGGAAACACTCAGCAAGTCAAGTAGCATCTGTTGAGAGAATAGACAAATTGTTTTGGGTATGAACCCTTCCTCAGAACGAGCCTTTATTAACTCTTAGCTATTCATTAAACATTGCTGAACACCATATCAAAAATTATGTTGTCTGTCTTCATAATGCTTCACTTTGTGCAGATATGCACTGTGTCTCAAAATGGACAGTGATCTTGTGCTGGGTGAAAAATAAAGATTCAATGCTAGACATTTGCTACTGGGAACTCAAAATTATGTGCAGGTAAGGCAAGGTTCTAAATTGTTGATGCAATATTGTAATTGTCAAAGTGGAATTTGCTAAGACGTTTGTGTTCCCTTAAGCCACTTAATAATCTTTCACCCCTGGTCTTCTATGATCTTTACTATATATGGGATTTCAATCCTTATTTGCCAATAAGAGCTATTTCTTCTCTTTATATGTTTTAAAAATAGTATTTTTTCCCTTTATTTAAATTTGTCCCTTTTCTCCCAGTAATGGATGAGCTACTTGCTTGGAAATAAAGTTTAAAAAGAACATTATTTTTAAAACTATATTCTCAATTAATTGCTGTTACTTGCAAGGGAGCTTTAAAATGTGTTTTTTTTACATTTTATACTGAATTTAAAATAATCCTGCCATTACAAGCCAATGTGATTTGAGATCAGTTAGTTTATTGACTTCAATTTTTCACTCCACACTTTTCTGCTCACTTCTGGTGACATTTCTTGCATTGTTGAACCTACAGTAACAAGGGGGCACAAATTGTTTCTCTAATATACACCAGGATAGCTATGAAGGGTTTTAATTTTAGCTAATGGGACAATGTGCATGTGGTATAAATTAAACAGATATTAGGAGATATGTAGATTAGTACACTTTGATTAATTATAATGAATTGGTTCACTCATTTGATTGATTATTGATATCCTGCAAGTGGGATCAGACTTGAAATTGCGACTTGGTTATGGAATAATTGTTAGGATAGGAAAATAAATAACTTGCATTTATATAGCGCCTTTCACGACCTCAGGACGTCTCAAAGCGCTTCACAGGCAATTAATTATTTATGAAGTGTAGTGACTGTCAGAATGTGTTAATCAAGAGTGGTTGGATATGGACTTCTGCCATATTTGTTTTACTTCGGTATAATTTATAAGTTGTTGCTTGTACTTTTTTTTTGCAACACTAACCTGCATTTAGGCAACAGCAAAATACACCTGGAAGGTGCTGGACCTGCGTTCCGGTTGTTGACTGGGGGGGAAGGGGGGAGGGGCGGAGGAGACGCGCGCCGGAGTGTCTTCACGGCCGGCTCTCGAGCTGAGCTCACCTGCGCTGACAGGTGAGGGGAGCTGAGGTGTGCCGCGCGTGCGCACGAGCGCGAACAGGAAGTGCTAAAGGTTATTGTCCTCCGCAGAAAAGTTACTCGGTGGTCAGCCAGCAAAATGGGTTGCACCAATTGTTTGCAGTTTGCTGTCGTTCTCCTCGGCCTAACGTTATGTTCTTGGGTCGGGGCTGGTAAGCTTTTTATTGTTAAATTTGCAATTTAACCGATCGAGCTACTCGATGAGTTAAAGGCTTTTTTTGTGTGTATTTCAGTTCCTATTTTGAAACAAGTTTGGGTTTGACGTGTTTGTGTAGGTTGTTTTGCAAATGTTCCCCCTACTCCCAGACATTATTTTCATTTATTTCACTTGTAGGGGTTTAGTTTATTTAATACCCTATTAATAACGAATGTTTTACTGATAGGGGAGCAATTGTATTTATGTTTCTGGTCGCTTTTATTTTAGAGGTAAGATCGATATTGTGTGCAATTACTTGGTATTGTTTAGAGGACAAACTTCTCGAATTGGTGATTGTAACTGATATAATCCTAATGTCTCTTTGAATTGTATTTAAAGCCGGAAGAAGCCTTATCCCTTTCTCTAAAAGTTGAATAGCGCATGCTGCTGTGACGGCCATTCAAATTTTGATAGATCCTTCTGATGGCCTCTGGCACTTTTCCATGTGAGAGTGTATTACAGACAAAATATGTCAACTAGCTTTTTTGTGTGTTTGGTGTCGTGGTTTAGAATTGGATGTTTCTCAGATGACTCGGAAGGTAAATTCATCCATCCAGGGAGATCTTTATGTCGCCTCATTGTGGCATTCACGTATTTCCAGGGCTTTTGCCTCCAGTGTTCCACCTGGAAGTTTATTCCATAGGTTGATGACTCAAATGTTTGAAGAACTTTCTGATAACTCTTCTAAAAAATAACCTTTTTAGTTTTAAACCTGTGTCCCTATTTTATATTCCTATGGTTTCATTTAAAGGTAATATTCTAAATTAATTATTTTATACCTGTAATATTTTCAGATACCTCCTATAAAATCACTTCCTTTCCAAGCTGATCGGCCCAAGCTTCTCCACTCAGACCCCTGACACTGTGGATCAGCCTTATGGCACCTCTCTGTACTGCTTCCAGCCCTTGAATGTTTCTTGGTGACCAGAGCTGGATGCAGTATTCAAAGTGTGGTTGGTCTAAGTAGAATATTATAAAGTTTTATCACTATTCCAAAAGCAAAATACTACAGATGCTGAAAATCTGAAGTAAAAACAGAAATGCTGGAAACATTCAGCAGGTCAGGCAGCATATGTAGAGAGAGAAGCAGAGTTTACTTTCAGGTCGATGACCTTGCCAGAACTCACTTAAGCTCCACTGTTTCGGCTATGAACACCATAGCCTATTGGTTTTATTGATTGCTCTGCGTTGGTTGAACATGTTTAGCGCTGAGCCTACTAAGACTCTTGGGTCTCTTTCAACTTCATCCTTGGCTATTTCAACACCATTCATGAAGTATGCTTGCCATCTATTTTTATTCTTCCTATCTGTAGCACTTTATATTTTGTCTGCTCTAAATTTCATCAGCCATTGTTCTGCCTGCATACATATTTTGTGCAACTCATTCTGTAGTTTCTGAACTGCTTCTGATTCCACTGCCCTCCTAGTTTGGTATCTGCAATTTTACATGAGTTTCTGAATCCAGGTCATTTATGCAAATTAGAAACTGTAATGGTCACAGCAATGAACTTCAAGGCACCCCACTCCGTATCTTCCTGCTCCCTGACATAACTTTCCAGTGAGTACTGGTTGTCTTCTACCCTTCAGCTAATTTCTAATCCATTCCTCGGGTTTGCTCTGAACAGACCAAGAATGTCTAGATTCAAATTCTGGTCTGTGCTGAGTTGTTGACCTTAGCTATCAATGGCAGAGGCAAGGGAGGAATAATTGACTGTGTCATCTCTGCATTAGAGAACGGAAAGCTGGCTGGGGTTCATGTCAGTGTCAGCCACTGGATCAGGACCGAGATGTGTTAGAAAAACTGGCCAAAATTGAATAAAATAGCCACATTGAAAATAAGCAATCATTCTTCCTTAGGGAGGCCTTCACTACCTTTTAGTGATTCATATATTCTTTGGTGCTTTACTGACCACCTCCATTCTATCTTGGTGTGTCCTTCAGTTCCCTATGGCTTGCCACTTCAACTTCCCTTCCCAGTCACACTCTGACCTCTATCTTTGGCCTCTTACACTGTTACAACAGATCTCTAATGGAAGCTTCTGAAACAGTAACTCATAATGCTCCTGTAGCCCTCTGATCCAAACATTGACTTCACTAACTTCAAGTGTCAGCTTTATCCTCCATTTTCTTCACAACAGGGGTTACTGATGATGTGGGGTGGGTCTTTTGGTGTCTAATGGGAAAGGGAATGGGTTTGTATTTATGGCAACAGCATCTGTGATGGGGGTGGGGGGAGATTTGTGCCATCGGTGTTGACCTGTTTATTTTTTCTTTTCAGAGCTGATTGACCTATTGTACTTTGCCAGCAGTTTCTGTTTTAATTTCAAACCAGATCAATAGATTTTTTTTTCATCCCTCCCATTCTCTCACCTTTTCCTTAGGTAGGCCTCCACTACCTTAGCTATTTATATATTCTTTATTTCTTTAATGTCTTCAACACTTATTTCCATTGCTTGACTAAGACGATGAGATCATCCAACAATCTTCTGTGTTTTTGACTCTCTTTTTCTTTCCCTTTTTTTTCTGATTCTATTAATATGCAAGTTCACATCTTCCCTTTTCTGTTATGAAGAAGGCCCAGGCTGAAATGTTGATGGGTCTCTCTACAGGTGCTGACTGACTCGTGTTTCCAGCCATTTCTGTTTTTGTTTGATTTCCAACATTTGCAGTATGCTGCTTCTATTAAAAATATTTTTTTATATATAACTCAGGTTAAAGCTGAATCTTCATTCCTTTTGTTATGTACGCAACAAAAGAAACATTCTTGTACTAGCTCGCTGCTGCTCACTTCAGTATGATTTCTTTATCTTTTTAAGAAAAGATAAAATTTGGTATACAAAAAAGTAGGGGATGAGAAAAGGCAGTGATGTTAACACCAGCAAATGTTAAGTTTCACAGATTTATAAGTCTCTCTTAACACAACCTCAGTTAAAAATATGGGCAGTAATTTTAATCCCCAAGAATGGGGGCGGGTGGGAGGCTAAAATAACAACTTTTTGAAGCCAGACCACATCCCGGTTCCAAGGCGCCCACTTCTGGGTTGAACTCTGGCAAGTTTGTATGCGTGTGCACAACAGACACCTGGCAGTCCTCCCCACTCTCTTTTCCCCCCCCCCCCCCCCCCCCCGGCGCGTTGATACTTAAAAGGGCAATGTACCTCATTGAAATAGTTGAGGAACTTACTTTTGTAATACACAAAATATTAAAATGAATTTAACCTTACCTGTTCGGGTTTCCCATCGCTTCCAATTCAAGTCAGGTGAAAGCAAATGGGAAGGGCCGGATCCATGAGATGAGTGCCTTTATTGCACTGCTTGTGGGCCCAGAGGAGAAGGAGTGCTTCATCCAGGCCCAACAAGCTCACCCCTAGCTGACAGGACCCCTGTGATGGGTGGAACTCCCCCCCCCCCCCCCCCCCCCCCCAACCCGATGGTGTTATGTTGTTTTGGCTAAAATGTGCTTTTTGCAGTTGCAGATGATCCTGAAGAATTTATCATTACCATTAGTCCTGGAGAAGTTTTGCCAAATGGGACAATCTATGTAATAAAACACAAAAATGTTTCATTCAGCTGCTCAAGCAGGTCACAACAAAAGTTAAATATGTCATGGATCTTTGTTCATCCGGATTCAAAGCTGGAAGATTTTACAAGCGTTGAAGGGATTCATACAGAATTTACACTTTTCAATATGGGTTATGACAACCAGGGGAACTATACCTGCTCAAACAATACAGATAAAGGACCAAAAAGCCAAACCAAGGAGGTTCTTGTCTACCGTAAGTTACATTTGCACTTCCTTTATAATATCTCTGCTAAAACAACTGTTTTCTGAATGAGGAATAAAGTTTAATTTTCCAGAAGGTGAATGAAATTAGCACTAGTTAAAAGCAAGTGTATTCACATTTTAAATTTATTGTTTTTGCCATTTGAGGCTGTTACATTAATGAAATGCTTACTGATGAGGAAAGTAAGAAAAGATTCAAAACAGAGAAAAAATAAATAACACATGAAATTTTGACTTTGCTTAGAATTCAGCTTCCACGTAGATAATGCAGTGCCACTGTGCTCATTGAGAATTGAATTGGTTCCTGTACTAAAGCAATCATGTAAATCCTTGATCCAAATCACTAAGTGCAGTGACTCTCAACAAAAGGGTGTTGTGAGTATTTGAAGTCTGTGGAGAGTTGTATCTGGGTGGTCCCTAGCACCTCTTTTTTCAAGTGCTTTGAGAACCACCTTGGAGCAAGCTGTGTGACTGCAGAGGCATCTGGCCAGGTGAATGAATAAGTTAATAGAAAAAGGGGGATGGGTGGAATCCTACTCAAAAACATAAAAAGAGCAGTATGTATTTAATGGTCACAATTGGTAAGGAATAAACGGTCAGGTCAGTTTAAAAAATTAAACCAGGGTTAAATTATGAGTTAAGTTTTCATAAACTTGATTTGTATTCCCTTGAGTTTAGAAGGTTGAGGGGTGATCTAATTGAAATATTTAAAATGATTAAAGGATTCGATAGGGTAGAAACGGCGAAACTAGTGGGAGAAATCCAAAACAAGAGGGCATGATCCTAAAATTAGAACTTGGTCATTTAGGAGTGAAATCAGGAAGCACTTTTTCACACAAAGGGTAGTCTGGATCTGGAACTCCCCCCAAAATGTTGTGGATGTTGGGTCAATTAAAATTTTCAAAACTGAGATAGATAGATTTTTGTTGGGTAAGGATATCAAGAGATATGGATCAAAGATGGGTAAATTGAGTTGATGTACAGATCAGCCATGATATAATTGAGTGGAACAAGCTCCAGAGGCTGAATGACCTACTCCTGTTCCTATGTTCCTAAAAAAAAAACTGGGGAATTTTTGGGAAAATCAGGATTTCAATTTTGTGGAATTACTTCACCATACCCACATGTTTCTTTTTCATGAATAAAACTGACAGTAGTAACAAAAAGTCAACAAAGAAAGCTTGAAAGACTGATTTATATGAACCAACATATTTTAAATGCATTCCTAATCAGTGCAGCATCTAATATATTTTGAAAGTAGGCCTTCCATTCATGTTGTGCAGTTACATATATTGTGCTGTAATGGTTCAGCCTCTTCTGACTGACAGTTTATTATTTCTCATTTAAAGTGCACTAATGTGGGTGTCCCAGTGCTAAACTGAATACTGGTGGTGATCCTTGTGGATAATTCCAAACCTATGTTATCTACGAAAAGTGACAAATTGACTTCTTTAAAGGGAGGGACAATGAGAGGGTGAATAACCCTGGGGCACTTTTACACACTTTGCAGCAACCACCAAGTTTCACTGGTAGTACATTCAGTACTGGAGTCAGGTGTACAATGGTGTTCCCCAGAGGTCAGTGCTGGGACCACTGCTTTCTTGATATATATTAATGACTTGGACTTGGGTGTACAGGGCACAATTTCAAAATTTGCAGATGACACAAAACTTTGAAGGGTCGTAAACAGTGAGGAGGATAGTGATAGACTTCAAGAGGACATGGACAGGCTGGTGGAATGGGCGGACACGTGGCAGGTGAAATTTAACACAGAAAAATGCAAAGTGATGCATTTTGGTAGGAAGAACAAAGAGAGGCAATATAAACTAGAGGGCACAATTCTAAAAGGGGTACAGGAATAGAGCATATGTGCACAAATCATTGAAGGTGGCAGGGCAGGTTGAGAAAGCGGTTTAAAAAAGCATATAGGATCCTGGGCTTTATAAATAAAGGCATAGAGTACAAAAGTATGAAAGACATGATGAACCTTTATAAAACATTGGTTCAGTCACAATTGGAGTATTGTGTCCAGTTCTGGGCACTGCACTTTAGGAAGGACGTGAAGGCCTTAGAGAGGGTGCAGAAGAGATTTACTAGAATGATTTCAGGGATAAGGGCTTTCGTTATGTGGACAGACGGGAGAAGCTGGGATTGTTCTCCTTGGATCAGAGACCGTTGCGAGGAGATTTGATAGAGGTATTCAAAATCATGAAGGGTCTAGACGGAGGAAACTGTTCCTATTGGTGGAAGGGTCAAGCACCAAAGGACACAGATTGAAGGTGATTGGCAAAAGAACCAAAGGCGACATGAGAAAAAACAATTCAACACAGCAAGTGGTTGTGGTCTGGAATGCACTGCTTGAGGGAGTGGTGGAGGCAGATTCAATGGCCTTCAAAAGGGAACTGGATAAGTACTTGAAAGGAAAAAATGTGCAGGGCGGGGGAGTGGGACTAGCTGGATTGCTCTTGCATAGAGCCTGCACGGACTCGATGGGCCGAATGGCCTCTTTGTGATTCTACATTCCATCACCAAGACCGCCTACTTCCACCTCCGTAACATCACCCATCTCTGCCCATCTGCTGCTGAAACACTCATCCATGCTTTTGTCACCTCTAGATTTGACTATTCCAATGCTCTCCTGATCGTCTTCCCACCTTGTACCCTCCGTAAACTTGAGCTCATCCAAGACTCTGCTGCCCATATCCTAACTCGCACCAGGTCCCATTCACCCATCACCCCTGTGCTCGCTGACCTACATTGGCTCCCGGTCCGGCAAAGTCTTGATTTTAAAATTCTCATCCTGGTTTTCAAATCCCTCCATGGCCTCGCTCCTCCCTATCTCTCTAACCTCCTCCAGCCCTACAACCCTTCGAGACCTCTGCGCTCCTCCAATTCTGGCCTCTTGCACATCCCTGATTTTAATCACTCCACCATTGGTGGCTGTGCCTTCAGCTGCCTAGGCCTTCAGCTCTGGAATTCCCTCCCTAAACCCCTCTGCTTCTCTACCTTTCTCTCCTCCTTTTAAGATGCTCCTTGAAACCTAAGTCTTTGACAAAGCCTTTCCTAATATCTCTTTATGTGGCTCGGTGTCAAATTTTGTTTAATAATGCTCCTGTGAGGCACCTTGGGATGTTTTACTACGTTAAAGGTGCAATTATAAATGCCTCTTGTTGTAGTAGCCTTAGAACTGATCTACCCTCTTGGCTGGTCAATGGATATGGGAAGACCTAAAGAAATAGAGGAAAAGTTGTTCTTAAATGAGATCCCATAGTAGCCATATTAACTAATAACTATAGCCATTTTGACATATTGAACACTGATGTATCCTTATGCTATTAGCCAATAAATGGCAAGAAGCAATGTTAAGTTTTACAAGGAATGTACAGCACAGAAACAGGTCGTTCAGCCCAACAGGTCCATGCCGGTGTTTGAGCTTCCTCCCACCCTTTTTCATCTAACCCTATCAACATATCCTTCTATTACCACCTTCCTCATGTGTTTATCTGGCTTCCCCTTAAATGCATCAATGCTGGTTGCCCCAACTACTCTTTGTGGTAGCGAGTTCCACATTCTTACCACTCTCTGGATGAAGAAGTTTCTCCTGAATTCCCTGTTGGATTTGTCAGTGACTATCTCGTATTTATGGCCCCAGGTTCTGGTCTCCCCTGCAAGTGGAAACATCTTCTCCACATCTACCCTATCAAACCCTTTCATAATCTTAAAGAACTCTTTCAGGTCACCCCTCAGTCTTTTTTCGAGAGAAAAGAGCCCCAGCCTGTTCATTCTTTCCTGATGGGTATAACCTCTCAGTTGTGGTATCAGCCTAGTCAATTTTTTTTGCAACTTCTCCAGTGTCTCTATATCCTTTTTTATAGTGTGGAGACCAGAACTGTTCACAGTACTCCAAGTGTGGTCTAACCAAGATTCTGGTACAAGTTTAGCATAGTGTCTCTGCTTTTCAATTCTATTCCTCAAGAAATGAACCCCAGTGCTTTTTGCTTTTTAATGGTCTTATTACCCTGCTACTTTTAGTGATTTGTGTATCTGTATCCCTAAATCCCTCTGCTCCTCTAACCTGTTTCGACTTTCCAAGGAGTATGTGGCATCCTTATTATTCCTATCAAAGTGTACCACCTCAAACTTATTTATATTGAAATTCATTTGCCAATTACATGCCCATTCTGCAAGTTTATTGATGTCTTCCTGTATTTTGTTTCAGTCCCCCTCAGTATTAACTGTACCCCCCAATTTGGTGTCATCCACAAATTTTGAAATTGTACTTCCAATTCCCGAGTCCAAATTGTTTATTTATATGGTGAACAACAGTGGACCCAGCACCGATCCTTGTGGAACACCACTTCCCACCTTTTGCAATAGGCAATATGAAGAGCAATAAAAATATTACCAATTTGATTTAGGATTTTTTTCTTTAAGGACCAAAAAAACAGAAGGAAGAACTGCAGGTAGAGATCAAGAATTCAACTGTCAACTACTTTCATAAAGCTTGATAATAGTTTTTGTAGTGCTGCACACTATGCAAACATCAGCTCAGGTATTTAAAGGAACATTAGAAAGTTAAGGTTCCATAATGGAAGGGAATGCATCAGAATGTGAAGTTCATCTATTAGAAAGAATCGAGCAGGAAAATCAGAAATCAACTAAGGTCTGAAGCTATTGAAGTCATTGTTCAGACCAGAGGGTGGAAGAGTTCCAGGGGAAAGATGAGATGTTTGCAAGAACAGTATATGTTCTTATTCATTCAACAAGCTACATATGCACTAATTTAAATATTATGAACCATGAGCAATTGTTAGTATTTTGACATTTAACATTCATTTTTCAGATCCACCAAAAGGGCCTCCAATGTGCCATGCAGAATTTTCTGATGATTCTGTGCATCTGTTTTGTTCTTGGACCGAGGGATATCCCCATCCCACATTTGCTTGGTCAAGTGAGAATCAGAATTATGGATCTGATGATCATGTACATGGTCTACCAGGACCAAATGACACTATGGTACTACCACTTAAAGGGTCAAAAATACATGATGGTCAAATATTTAAATGTGTGGGTCATCACATTGCATATGAACGTAAGATGGAACAATCATGCTCATTGATGTTGAGTAAGTAAAATATTTGTTCAATATGCCATCAGAAGCAGAAAAATCAAACAAAAAGCCAGCAGTACAATACTTTATACCGTTTTGGAAAAAGTTTGTTTATTTTGTATTTCAAGCTTTTAGTAAATCTTTTAAGTAGCATTTGACTAAAACATCTCTCTGATAAAACATTGCATAACTGATATCTCCATGATGTTCCTCACATGGAAAGGGAAGGGCAAAGTGGGGAACTGAGGACCACCAGGCTGCTGCCCAGTTATGTCTGTTTGCTTTGATGTTGAAGTTCCTTTTGAAGATTGAATGGATTCTTTTTAATAACACTTAAGATGTAACCAGTATTTTGCTGGCCACCTAATGACACATGTCAAAGCAAATTGAGCCGTAACAGCCAATCAGACATTAAGAATAATTTGACGTCCCAATAAAATATCCATTTGCCTAGATGCTAAGCCTCTGTCTCTTAACTTATCAGTATATTGCACAATCTACTTGCTTTTATGACAGCATGTCTTTGACCAAAACTGTGAATATTCTTTTACATATGCACTCCAAAACAGACAAAACAACTCTTTGAAAGGCACAGCTGTGCTAATCCAATTTCTAAAATGCATTTTCTCTGTTTAGCTGAAAATTTAACAATAAACTGAAATACCCCTCTTTCTTCTCTTCACCACCCCCCACCCCCCACCACACAAAAAATTGGTGTATTTCAAAGCTCTGCTTTCATTATGGTTGTAAAAGTAAAACTTTTTAAAACCCACTTTGATTCAACCTTCTATGATATTTAGGACTGCTGGAGTTGATCATATGGCATTCATTCTAGCAATGTCATGTGATGTCAAAATTAGAATCCTTGCTGATTTAAAAAAAATTGTTTAATCTTAATCAGTGTAATTTTATTTGGTGTGATATCTGCACTCCTGAATTTGAAAAATAATAAATTACTAAATTAATCTTGCAGTTCAGTTTTTTTTAATGTGGCCTCATCTTGATACAGTCCCTGTTTAAAGACAGCCGCCTTTACCGGGCAAATGGCGCTAACCATTTGCCATTACCGTAAGCATCAATTACAAAGATGCCATTTAAACTGCATTAAGCGAGCTAGCTATTTCAGGCAGTTCAAGCAGCTGTTTGAGTGCAATTACCTATCATTAAGTCCTTTTGGGCAACCCCTAGCGACACACTAGTATCAAAGCCTGCTGAAACTCCAGCTGCATTTACAGTACCTACTGTAATGATGAAATTAATGGGAGGTGAAACTGACCAGACTGTTCGTACTTCAGCCCTGTTCAGCTCTTTTAAGGTGAAAAGCTTCCACTCCGCATAGCTTGTCTGTAGCCAGGAATATTTTCCACAAATATAACTATAAAAAATATTAACAATATAGAAGCCTAGAAATCGTCTACAGATCAACAACAGCAAATTCTGACTGGGAGCAGGAGAGAAGTGGAGACACTGCCTGCAAGAGGCCACTTCCTGACTGCTACTTTGGAGAATCACCTACTTGCGAAAGAGGGAGTGGAGATCTGAACTCACATATCAGAGCTGACCATACTTAAACAACGAGTTTAAGTTTTAATTTCTGAATTTGGCAAAATTCTGCTTGAAATTGATCTAACCCGATCCACTACGTATAGCGAGCAAATCGCGTTCACATGAACGCGCCCGCAATAAACTGTGGGGACTGTATATATTGGTCCAGATTTTGCTGGAGCATCCCCCATTAGTTAGATTTGTTTGTGCAAGTTTAGGTTTTAAAATTTTTTGCTCACAAAGTTGCTGGAAGTGCGAGCTGATAATGGCGCAGCAAGGGCACTGGACATCGGGACATTGGTGAACAACAGGGTATCTCCTTAACCAATGTGATTAAATGATTGAGAAATAAACAGACAAAGAACCGAGAGGAGGGTGAATTCAATATCAAATCAAGTACAAAAAGGAAAGAAAGATTGGATTGAGAGAGAGAGAGAAGAAAGAGACAGAAAGGGAAAGTAAGAAGAATTAAAAATTTGATTTAAAAAAAAATCTCTTAAAACAATTCACAACCTGAAGGAATGAGACTCCACACTTATAATTGTTCTCTTTCTGGACAAGAGAACAATTATAAGTGATCACCTCGTTAAAAGGGTACTTATGCTGTAAATTACTAGACTTCTGTGGCGCATTTAATGGGAAATTAATGTGCAAATGCAGCAACTTCATGAAAATCTTGTGGCAATTCGCAATTCACAGGATATCTCTTCCTCGCTACAAGTTGCAGGCCGATTTGCGCATTAATAACTGTGTCCGTTGTTCATGCCGTTATTTTTTCAGCAAAATCTGGCCCATAGTGATTAATAAATTAAAGGTATAGATTTTTTTTTAAATCCTCAACTCCTACAAAGAAAAACTTTTGAAAATCACCATTGAAATTTTTAAGCAAATGTTAATAAAAATATTTGTCCTAAAATTTAAGGTGGGAGAGTTTAGGCAAAGGCTATTTCAGAGATTTTTTTTTTGTTTATTTTTTTGAAGAAAACATGTGCTTCATGTATTCATTTCACTGATATTTTCTGCAGTTGATTATTACAACTGAAAATGGATAGACAAAAATATTAATCTTGAGATTATACATATATTTAAAAAAAACTTTTTCCCTCCATTCTTTAAATTCAAGTCAATTAAAAGATATGAAACTAGCTTGGTCTTTACTATTTTGGTAAGGAAAATGTTTGCAATAAATATTGGGTGGTGTTGCATGAAACATAACTCTTTTCATTTCAGAGGCTCCACTTCCTGAATCACAGCCACTTGTAACTGGATATGTGGGGAAGAATACAACTTTGACCTGTCACTCTAAGGAAGGCAATCCACCTCCCAAATTAACCTGGTTGAGAAACAATGACACTGAAATTTTCTCCAGCAGCAAGTATGTAATTTCACAAGAGGGTGTCGTTTCCACTTTAACAATATTAGAGTCCTCAAAAGAGCAGGATGAAGGAAACTACATTTGCAAGAGTGAGAATCCTCTGGGGATTAAAGAAGTAGAAATATGGGTCACGTTTAACAGTAAGTTAATGAAACTATTATTCTGAAAGTAAACATTTAAGGTTCCTGCTACAAGTTTGTAAGTTACATGATTCAAATAGAATTACTTTTCAAAAATCTTGCTCATTTTTTAAAAATCCATTTTGTAGCCATTGCTATCTGTCATTGATTTCTTGTGTGTTTGTTCTTCCTCCATACAAACAGCTAAAATCATTTCTGGATTAGTTGGAGGAATTACTGTCTTTTTACTTCTAAGTGCAGCTGCAATTTTTGGACTTCTTTTGTATAGGAACTGGAACAAGTTTATCACTAGTAAGTATTGAGTTCAGCTTTTATAGTCAACAGCAATTCTTCAACAGTATTGAATAGGAACAAATATTTCAATGTTGTCACTAGGATTTCAATGAAGTGTAATGGTTTGTGAAATTTTCATACCTTGTACACTGAATTGAAGCATCCAGCAGGATGATTTATACATGTTATCCTTCTAAGCTTGTTGTGTTTTGAAAGACCATTGAGGTTTTTAGCATTAGAGGTGCTTTCACATTACCTGTAAGTATAACACTGCTCTTTCCCCCCCCCCCCACCACCCTTTTATACTTTTCAGTAAGGTATCAGTCTTTGGGTTTTGCTGTGAAATGCAAAGACCACATTGATATCTAGTAAAGTTCTTTCTGTTAAAGTACATGCTTTAAAATATATATTTCAGGACATTAGTTTTAATCTGTCCTTTGTAGTTTGTAATTTAAATTGTTTAATTTTTTAGCGGAGTCAAAACCTCAGATTTACCAGTCTGTGGGTCTCTGTAACAAAATACAATGGGTTGACACTCCACTTCATACCATATGCCTGTTAGAGTTAGAATCAAGCTGTAAATCAGTAACTTGTTTCTGTTTTTTAATATGTCTGTACCTGCATGTTTGAGAAAGAGAGGTAGCGGTATAAGAAGTTTGTTTCTTTGGTTATCTAATGATATTGCTGTTTGCACAGTCTTGCAGTGCAGGAGACAGGCTTCCCGTTTACTGGAGCTGAGGGTCTTGCCCAATAGCACGCTTGTAGTCCCACATTTTCAGGAGTCTATGATGCCATTGGTGCCTTGTGTGTGAAGTAAAATACTGATGGGAGCATTTTGAGGTTGTTAACTTTTAAAGTATCATATGGTAATATTCATAATATTGAAGCATATTGGTTTTAGATTTTTTTTGCTTTAATACATTGGTATCAATATGCTAAATAGGCTCAGTGACAATATTGCATTCGATTATATTGTAATTGTGAATTTTAAAAAAGTAGTGAAATACAATGGCAGCAGGACTTCCTTCAGTTTGACCACCTTCTCTCCCCACCCCGTCAATTAATCTGCAAAAGCATTCCCCATTGGAGTTTTGTTTGGAGAGTTTGGATCACATTCTGTTTTACTTCTGCTATTGTTTCATCGGGCATGAGGGCTGTTGGAATAGATTAACTTGGCAATTTTCCCCTTTGCAAAGTGATGTGTTTAATGGTAGTGAGGCATTCTTGTAAACCATTCAAGGATGACAGAACTTTCTTAACGGTAATGGACAGCTTTAGGGATAGTACGTACAACAAATTAGTATAGGGCAAGAGCAGCCTTTCTACTGCCTGTACCATCAAAGTACCTGTTGAAAGTGTTAATTTTGGCTCGATTACCTACTCCTAGGATTCTGTCAGAATGGAAGATGCTATTGGTCATTCTTTGTTGTTAGCCTCCCAGTGAGTAATGAGAGTTAATATAAGATTACTGGGACTTGTCCCACTTGTATGGAAAGCCATTACTGTAATGTCTGCACAAATCAACTTTTGTTGGTTCTTGGCCCAGCTGTGAGGGCAAGGACTTAAGTTGCAGGAATGGGCACTGTCCATCTCACCAGGCTATTATATTACTTAATGTCGGCTGATGAGACATGATTTTGCTAAGTTCCTGAGAAGTCTGTGGTTCCATCTGTAGGGTCTTTATAAAATGCAAAACAAGCCTGTAACAAATTAGTTTTTCTTTCAAAAAGTTGTTTTATTACCCTTTTATAAGCTGATATGAGATTTTTCTGACATACTTTGAATTGTACTATGGAGTGTTGATATTTTGTTTAATATTTTGACACCACCACTGCTGCAATTATCTGAGTTTTACTTTTTCTTTTCTTTTCAGGAAGACATTTTTGGTAAGTAATTTTTTAAATCTTAAAAAGAACCCACTGCAAACTGACCAGGATTGAATTCTTTTCTGTCTGTTAAATCATTTAATATAATTGAAACTACTTTTTGGGAAAAAGTGTTTTTCTGTTTTAATTTGATCTACATTCAAAGGGCTTCTACATTCACTTCAAGTTGATTTCTAAATCCATAGTGGTTTGAAATGGGGAGGAAAATGCCATCAGACCTAACAAGTCTATCTCAATTCCCCCACATGTACATATCAAGGCGTCAGTCTTGGCTCAATGGTAGCTCTGACACCTCTGCGACTGATGGTTGTCGGAGCATTAAATTCCCATTTTATTGTTTATGTTGCTTAATTGAAATTACTGGATAACTCGATTTCTTTTAGTGCAAAAGAAAGCTTCACATTATCAAGAGCAGAGTGTAAATGATTTGGAGTTGGGCATAGGGAGCATAATTTTGAAATCTGCTCACACACAAGTGGGGATTTGGTGAACAGTGAGGTAGGCTGTAAAAGACTTCAGGGGGAAGGAGACTAGTTAGTGGAATGGGAAGCGAGGTGGTAAATGCAACTTAATGCAGAAGTGATGCATTTTGGGAGGAAAAACTAGGAATTGAAATATACACCCAGTGGAAAGATGCTGATGAATATGGAGGAACAGAGAAATCCAAGGGGGCAATTACATTTTTCTTTGAAAGTACAAGTGCAGCAAGATAAAGTATTTTTTTTAAAAAGGCCAATAGCGCTGTGTTTTAGTAATATAAATGTGGACATAGAGTACAAGAGCAAAGAGGTAATAAAGGCAATGGTTAAGCCGCATTTAAAGTACTATGGGCGCTAAAATAGGCCGTGTAGCGCCCGTTGATTGGGCGCTACATGGACTCTCTGACATCCAAGATGGTGTCTTGGATGCGCATGCACGTTTCCAGCGTGACGTGCGCTGGACACCATCTTGGTATAGGAGTTGGCGCAGATAACAAATGCTGGAATCGTGTAAAGTAGGGAGAAAATGGCTTCAATCGGTGTGCAACGCTGATTTAAAGTGATACACACTATTTTGGGGCTTAACGCTCAACTCAACGCACAGTTTTAACCTCGACCATCTGAACGTATCTTAGAGTGCCTGGAGGACCCCCCCACCAGAGCTATTTAAAGTGACCATGCAGGATTTACAGGTTAGTGGCTGGATTATTGCTTCTGGCTGCCGAGACATTTGTAGCTGTTTTTGGAGGTCACCTAGACTTCAATACTAGGAAGCAGGAACATAGCCTAACATTTAGAGCCAGGACGTACAGGAGTGAAGTTAGGAAATGCTTCTATGTGCGAACGGTGGGAGATGTTTGGAACGCTCTTCTGCAGACGGCAGTTGATGCTAGCTCACTTGTGAATGTTAAATCTGAGATTGATAAATTTCGGTCACAGGTCCACCATGATCTCATTGAATGGCGGAACAGGCTCGAGGGGCTAAATGACACTTGTTGCCTCCTGATATGCGCCACATTCTCCTGCAAGAAAGCAGGACACGTGTTTGGGTGATGTGCCTGTCATGATTGAATAGCTGCCAGTGTGTGTGGCCTGTGAGTTGTGGGTGGGTGGCTTGAAACAGTGGTAATGTGTAAAGGTGAGAGGAAGCATCTGGTTGGAAGAGTTGAGTACTGATGGAAAGAGTGAGTTTGTTGATATGTGGGTGATGGGTGTAGTGCGTGTGCAGTTGGTAGGAGACGCCACTTGACAGTTGACCTCACTCACCTTGACCACTCATATCAAAGCATTGAACTTCTTCCTGTGCTGCATCCATGTTCATGATGCTGTGCGCCTGGCATTGACTTTGTCCCCCGCTGCCTCCACTGCCTTTTGGCTATATGTCTGGAGGGCCTCTTGCCACCCTCCCTGCAGCTATAGGATGTCCCTCCTTCTGTCCACCTTTTGCACCAAGGTCTCTAGTGCATCAGCAGAGAACCTTGGTGCACACACTCTCGCAGGCCTGGTACCAACTCAGATCGGCAGATTGGTGAGGTCTGGTGTGCAGATTGGAGGATGTGGAATTTAGTAGTGTGCAACCTTTATTCAATGTTTTAACAAAACTCATCAGTATGTGGGATGGGACCTGCATCTGTGTTTTCCGTGTGCGATGTCTGATCTTCGTTCAGACTCTGTGGAGACTGTTATTTTCAGCAAATAACAGATACCAGCTACCCTTTAAGAGATTTCTAAGAAACATCCTCCCTTTAAGAGATTGAGCTCCCCTGGTGGTGGAAAGTGCAAATTGCATTGATTCCCCGTGCAAGGCCTGGAATGGAATGCTGATTGTGGGTGTATCCTCCGGTGGGCCGAACCTTGCGTCCTGCCTGTGCAGGGGTCATTGGGCGCGGGGTAATAGCACATCACGCTACCTACGCCAAAAAACGGCCCCTATCCAATTTTCCCCCATGTCTAATTTTGGGTACTCCATTACGGAAAGGATATTGCAGCCATAGCATAGATTCACCAGGATGATAATAGGAATGAGAGATTGTAGTTATGCTCCAGTAAGTGTCTGTAGTTGAGGCAGAGACCATTGCATCTTTTAAATGGAAAATGATCAATCAAGGGAGTGAGGAGAGAGATTAGGGAAAACATCTTAATGCATGTTGTTGAAGCATGGAATGCTTTGCCACAGGGAGTAGTTGAGGCAAAAGCCACTGCATCTTTCAAGGGAACAGTTGACAAACATTTGAAGCAGATGATGGTAACAGGGCTATAGGGAAAGAGCAGGGCAATGGAATTAGTTTTGGATTCCTCTAGCAAAGTGCCAGCAGAAATACGGTGGGCTGAATGTTGCCCTCCTGTGTCTTAAATTTTAATGTTTAATTCTGTCTGCTTTTCTTCAATAATAGAAAACTAATATGTATTGCTGATAATTGGGTTATTTGTTTACAGTGAGTGAATAAGTCAAATTTTATTTTTTAATATATGGGATTCCAATATTTGCATTGGTTTGTTTGGGGCTCCTAGTTCTGTGAAACCTGAAGGCCAGTGGCATTAATCATAAATCTTTGTTTCTTATTATCCCAAGAGCATTCTTGAGATTGCTCTTCAAGTCTCATTAATGAAGCATTAACGATTTAAAATCTTGGGGTGAAAAAAAAAATTGTTTGCCTCCACATGAACTGGGTAAAAAGAGTGGAATAGTAGATTCAAAAAGTAGGCTCAAGACATACTATTGCCTTGCTGTAGTAGAGCTCGTAGAGCTGGACACAAAGAATATTGGTGATTATGGGGCGGTCTGTGGCTTAAACCTTTGTTTTGTAAGATTGATGGTGTTTGAGATTGTGGAAAAAGAAAAAAAGCCAGTGGCAATAAAGTTAGTAACCTCCATTACTGATATGGTGTTGCTCCCAAAACTAAATCCTGAAAAGAGAAGATTGCAGATCATAATTTTAAACAAATATTTTTGTGTATGAGATTGCCACACTGATTTGCTTAACACGCAGTGTTTTCTTCTTAGCAACTTGCTTTGATCACAATGTGTCCTGATTTGTAGGCAAACGGATTCTAACGTTTTTACCCTGGTGGACTCAGAGGAAGATGATGACTTTGTGGATGAGAGTTCATCAGGAATAACCTCAGTTGTTAATCATCTACCTGCCCAGGCAATGAATGGCCATGCTTTTGTAGAAGGTAAATAACCTTTGAGCTGAATAATAGGGGAGTGCATCTAATTAACCGTCTGTGCCAGGGACTCAGCAAAATCAAAGTTCTACTATTTTTGTTTGGCTTACAGTATATTTATATTGTAATTAGAGCAACTAACCCTCAAATATATATTTTTGGTTGAGGGTGATTTTCCTTTTTGATATTTTTGTGCTGTACCTCACATGGTATTTCCTGTACTATGCAACTTCCAGGCGATGTGGGGGGTAGTGGAGAAATCATCTCACTACTCTCTACTAATGCTACATTGGAACAGACCACTAGAGCAGTCTGAAGGAACTTCCTGCCTCCACATGGTGCTCCCGGTTTGTGGTGTGACTGAAATAGGGAACACTGCATTGTATACATAGTATAAGTGAATGAAGAATGTACATATCCTATGCATAAATGAAGACTACATTATTGAACTTTGAATAGTCTGCATAGGCTATTCGTACAAATCTCTGCTTTCTAAATATGTGAAAATATATACGTAACAATGTCTACAATGCACTATTTTATTCTTTCCTCCACAAACACCGTACAGTACAATCTAAAAACCCACCCTCCCTTTGCCCCTAAGCCCCATTCTCTGGAAATCCTTCCCTTAACCTCTCCACTTCATGCTCTCCCTTTTTAAGACCCTCTTAAAACCAACCTCTTTGATTAAGCTTTTCGTCACCCCTCGTAATCATTCCTTCTTTGCTTCAGCATCTGATTTTCCTTGCACCAGTAAAGAGCCTAGGGAGGTTTTTCTACTTTGAAGGTGCTATGTAAGTGCAAGTTATTATAGTTGTGATAATAGTACTAGTAGTAAACATAACCATTGATCCATCTCTCTCTCTCACCATTGATTATTGTGTTGTATTTTTACCAAGTCCACGAGCATAAGAATGGTGAACCTGGGTGACAGTAACATTCTCATGTAATGCTTCCCTTCCTTGTATAGAGTGAGCTGGAATATACTTGGTTTCCTTTACATTTATTCTGCCAAACTACCTGATGTACTTGGGCAATTGCCCATGTGAAATCTTGTAACAAAGTCGTGAAACAAACTACATCACGTAGACCCGTAACAGTGTCTCATGTCCACGTACGCCAATTTGTTGTGGGAAAATCACCACTCTGAGTCCGACTTAAAGATTCAACATGCCAATACTTCTCGATAAGGGAACCCGCAGGTCCCCATCTAGGTTGTTCACTTGTCATCTTTAATTGCTAGTTAGTCTTCGTAAGTTTTATAATTTGTTCATCATACACAACTATAGCTTTCCAATTCATTTTTTTTTTACATACTTTTAGTGGGTATGATTAAATGATTGTGACCAACTCTCCGAGCTGTTCCAGCTTTCCAACGTTTCCGATCACGGTGATACCAGATAGCTTTTTATATCTGTCCCGTTATTTTTTTTAACCTTTTTTTTTTAACCACAGCCAATCACAAGATAAAAATTCAAAATGCCAATTTTTAGAAGATCCCATGTCTGGAATTTGACATGCTCACATTTTATAAGAATCAGAATTTAATCGGTCACTTAACCTCAATAACTCCAATTTTAATTCAGCAATCTCAGAATTAAACACAAGACAAAACACACACCAAAGAAGAAAACACGTAAGACGCAGTAAGAAGGGGGCGTGGCCCACAACACCGAAAAAAACACTCACAATCAGGACAGGCTTTTTAAAGAGACAGTACACCCTTTCTTTTCCGGGTCTCTGTCTTTTAAACATTTTAATTGATTTTTTTTTTCTAATTCCCTTATCCTAGTTTCTAATTCCCTAATTTTATCCTTATTTTCGCTCCACTTTCTAGTGGAGGTGCATACTTGTCCTATTAGTCCAGCTAGTTGGTGGACTAGTAATACTCCTGCCTTTTTTGTTCTGTCCTTTTTCCCATCTATCCACTTTCTCTGTTGTTCTAAGGTCTGAGAAACAACCCAGCCATCCTTTTGCATCTGCTTAATCAACGAGTGTCTGTCTGTCATATACTTCTCAATAAGGGAAGCCGCAGGTCCCCATCTAGGTTGTTCACTTGCCATCTTTAATTGCTGTGTCTTAATCTCGCTATATCTTTCGGGTCCCGGTCTTTCACACCGGACTTTCTTTTCTCTCAAACTTTCTGCCTCCAGCCTCAATCCCCGGTCTATGCCGGTATTGTCGGACTCTGCCGACCTTAATCCCCGGTCGATGCCGGTATTGCTGGAATCTTTTCTCTCAAACTTTCAGGTCCCGGTACCGGACTTTGCCAGTCTCTTAATCCCCAATCTATGTCGGTATTGCTGGCGTACGCCCAGCCTTAATCCCCGGTCTATGCCGGAATCACCGGACTTTCTTTTCTTTCCCAACACTCTGAAACTTTCTAACTCCCAGCCCGAACTCCACTCCAGATTTTACTCTCAGTTGCAACTATATACTCACGGCCACAATTACCGGTTTGGTAATGTGCTTCCTCGCATGGAGTTCGGCTCCAGGTTAAGGTGATCAGACAGTACACATCATAAATTAACTTATGCTCTAATCTCTGCGTTTGTTCGCCACTACAGAGTTTGATACCGGATCAGCACAAGCAACCAGTTCCTGTTTATACCCAACAGTCCCATAAATTCTCTTAACTTACCCCCCGTTTTTAACTGCACTGTTGGCTCAGTCTGACTCCCACAGTTCAATAATCTCTACTCCAGTTTGCTGATCGAGGCCAACCGATCAGCTCACCAGCAGTGAGATCCTGCCGACTACGCCAATTTGTTGTGGGAAAATCACCACTCGGAGTCAGACTTAAAGATTCAACATGCAGTTTATTGGACAAAGTACTTTGGGAGAAGAACTGGACGCTCCGCAGCATTCGCAGCCACCTTCTCAACTTCAAAATGGTTGTCACGCTTTTTTATACCTTTTGAAATACAGATTTTCAGTAGCTATTACATCATTAGTCTTTATTAGTGTACACATTAGCCAATTAAGCCCGCACAGCAACCGCGGACCTCCAATCATATTAAAACAACTGTTATCACCTTAAGACAGTATGGGCTTTGTCTATTCAGTCTGGTTCTGTAGTTTTTATCAGCTCGTTGTGAAATGTCTTTTGTATTCCCAGACTGTAAGTCAGTTTTCGGAATATACAAACTCAGCACTTTAACTGTCTTTCCCACAGTCACAGAATCCATTTTGTTTAGTAGAGTCCATTTTGTTAGTAGTCAAGTGTTATGTTTAAGCTTTTAATTAGGGTTAGTCTGATCTACACAAAGCGCATTTCAGTGTGGTCTTGGGGCAATGACCGCAGCCATGCACACAATAGTCACTTCATCTTTGCCTTTAACCCAACAGCCCAAATTTTACCCTGACACTACTTATTGTAATAAATGCTCCAAGCCATGAACGATGAAGCAGAGTGCATTGTCGTATAAATCTGTGCCATACCTTGCATGTCGCGGGAAGAATAAATGAATTTAGCTCAAAGACTGAAGTTAGTGATAAATCATCTGCTTTTGTTTCCCTGAAGAAGGATTACTTGTTGAGTTGTATACAGTGGACATTGTCTAACACAAAATCCTCTGTTCCTATCTGCTTTTATATACCATGAACAGTCAAGCTGGTAAGCCTATCTACTACTTAGAATCGATGCTTCTGGCTAGAGGACTGAGGATGAGTCGTTCCTGCCTGTGTTAAGGAGTTAGGAAGTTAATATTGATTCTAACTGACCCTCGGGTGCAATGTAAATTACTGGACTCTAATGTTTGAACGTTGGGCAATTACCTGATCAGAGCTGACAAAGACAAATACCTTTTCGCACAAATGTATTGTAGGCTGCCCGTCACAATGGTGAATATCAAATATTACCTTACTGATGAGCTGCAAGATGATGCTATTATCTCCATTAGTACAATCACATTTTGAATCCTTTTATTATTTTAAATGTTCAATGATTTCAATAAAATGATTACAGCTCTAGATTCTAGGAAAGGACTGAACACTGGTCCATGTATTTCAATCTATTATACCTTATGTATTCACTAAATTATAATCTCTTATAGGGTGAGATAAACCAATTACTTTCAAAAGAAATATCACTTGTGATTCTGCTGCATGAATTGTTATACAGACAAATTATGTTAGATTCTTTTTAAATAAAGGCCTAAAATCTGTGCTTGGGAATTAATTCATAAAACTGTAGATTAATTAAGGGTTTCTGATCTTTGAAATCAAGAGTGAATTGATATCTGCAGCACTCTTGAGATTGAGTATCATGCTCCCTACTGTCTGTTTAATGACATTTTGGAGTAGGTTGTGGACTTGTGCAATGGTGATCTGATGTGGTTGTCAAACTTGTGACAAATCTAAATTCAGGTTTCTGAAGAAACTACATTCAATTCTTGCCAACAGCTAATGTCACTTTTAGCAAATATTTTTAGATTTACTTTTTGAAAGAGTCTAGGTTCAGCTGTTTGTACCAGTGTACACTTCTGATGTAGTCATCTATGGCACTGCAAAAGCATGAAGATACGTGAATCATGCATTAGTCATGGAATTACATTCAGAGCCTTAGAATTCATTACATTATAGGCATGTGCACAAATTAGGAAATTGTATTATGTAATTACTGTTATTCATTGTTAAACCATGAATTGAAATATAATGTGGTGCATATTTTGACTTGTGCTCAACACGAAACTTTAGTTTACACTTTTTCCGATTTCCTCTTGCAGTTGCTTCTGATGGCCCACAAGCAAGTACTAATGATCAGCTGCCAAATGAGAAAAGAAATGTAACGGAAGTTTAAAGGTAGGCCGTTCATTTCTGCTGTACAGTGTTTAATATTGAATTGTTCTTTTTGTTTCTGGTGATGGGTGTGGCAGGTGTACTTTTTTTGTAATGAAAAACCTGGGAGATGAGCCAAGGCCCATAGTGCAGGACACCAGAAAGATTAGGAGAGAAGAGGTAAATCATGTGCTAGTGGTTCGGCTTTTTTGGTCATATAGTTAGGCTAAATACGCAAGCCTCCAAAATTGACTTGAGTTTTATGTTTGATTTAAAGTTTCCACTTAAATGTAAAGTTTTCCCCCCTCCCACTTTCCTCCTTCTGAAGGCAGTGACTCAAATTGATTTTTTTGGGTTTTCCTTCCTTGTCTGAGGAGGGCTAATTGTAGGTCCCCTATTGTTGCTGAGATTCATACCTGGGATCTTCCTGTTCATATATAATTTTTTTTTAATTGGTTCATGGGGTGTGGGCGTCGCTGGCGAGGCCAGCATTTATTGCCCATCCCTAATTGCCCTTGAGAAGGTGGTGGTGAGCCGCCTTCTTGAACCGCTGCAGTCCGTGTGGTGAAGGTTCTCCCACAGTGCTGTTAGGAAGGGAGTTCCAGGATTTTGACCCAGTGACAATGAAGGAATGGCGATATATTTCCAAGTCGGGATAATGTGTGACTTGGGGAATGTGCAGGTGGTGTTGTTCCCATGTGCCTGCTGCTCTTGTCCTTCTAGGTGGTAGAGGGTTTGGGAGGTGCTGTCAAAGAAGCCTTGGCGAGTTGCTGCAGTGCATCCTGTAGATGGTACACACTGCAGCCACTGTGCACCGGTGGTGAAGGGAGTGAATGTTTAGGGCGGTGGATGGGGTGCCAATCAAGCGGGCTGCTTTGTCCTGGATGGTGTTGAGCTTCTTGAGTGTTGTTGGAACCGCACTCATCCAGGCAAATGGAGAGTATTCCATCACACTCCTGACTTGTGCCTTGGAGATGGTGGAAAGGCTTTGGGGAGTCAGGAGGTGAGTCACTCGCCGCAGAATACCCAGCCTCTGACCTGCTCTTGTAGCCACAGTATTTATGTGGCTGGTCCAGTTAAGTTTCTGGTCAATGGTGACCCCCAGGATGTTGATGGTGGGGGATTCGGCGATGGTAATGCCGTTGAATGTCAAGGGGAGGTGCCACAGCATAGAGTGCTTTTGCATTGAGGAGCCCTCAAGTGTACTTTAAATCTTAGATTGCCACATTTTAATCTGTAGAATGATGCTCGGGTAAGCATTACTCTAAACGCAATTGAGTTCACTTTTACAGTTCATATATTGATAATGGATCCATTGTCACCTTTGCAACTGTTAAACACAAGACTCTTCTCACCAGTATAAATATGCCACCATTCTGTCTCCAGTGTTAATAACTGGTATTCAAGTATAAAGACTCATCCACAGAAATCAGGATCAGTGTTGATGGAAAAGTGATGTCACCGAAGTGGAAATGCACAGTAGCTGATCACTGGTATATCGTCTTTAATTTCCCAAAATAATAACTGCTATCAACAGATTTTACTGTAGTGAGTGGGAAATAAAATAATACACATGTCTGTTTTGGGGAGGAGCGGACACGATGTTGGAGGAGGTTATGAGGTCAAAACCTTGTATACTTCCATAGACATAATTCTGCCGTGGTCACCTTTCTCTTTACTGATGGCAGAGTATAAATAGAATGTTATAATTATTTTGGCTAGTAGCTGGAGGAATTCTGTAGAATAACAGTGCTAGTCTTTGAAATCCACGGTACCCCATTTTGTCCGATTGTCAAAATCATGTTTTTTTATGTTCCATTATTCAGTTGTAGTGCAGGATACCTAATATTCTTTTGAAGTGTATATGACCTATGTGCATAAAATGTCACCTGTATTATGCACTCAAGATTATTGCTTACTTAAAAGTGTCAGCAAACATTAAAAAGTGAAACTTGATCTGCAGCCATCATTGACCCATCAGATGGGCAAGATTCCTTTTCTAATGCACTTGAGAGTTAGGATGAATGTGATGAGAACTAGACTAGCACACTTCGTGAAACTTTGCCTAATAGTGTAAGATTCTGCCTGTTTGCAGGAAATACTTACACACGATTTGTCTCATTACAAATGCGTCCTGAATTCAGTGACTAAAATGCAAGTCAACAAACTGGGCAGCTTATGCCAACAAGCCAGGGAATCAACCCTGGTTCAATGAGGAGTGTAGACGAGCATGCCAGGAGCAGCACCAGGCATACCTAAAAATGAGCTGCCAACCTGGTGAAGCTACAACTCAAGACTACATGCATACTAAACAGCGGAAGCAACATGCTATAGACAGAGTTAAGCAATTCCACAACCAACGGATCAGATCAAAGCTCTGCAGTCCTGCCGCATCCAGTCGTGAATGGTGGTGGACAATTAAAAAACTAACGGGAGGGGGAGGCTCTGCAAACATCCCCATCCTCAATGATGGCTGAGTCCAGCACGTGAGTGCAAAAGACAAGGCTGAAGTGTTTGCAACCATCTTCAGCCAGAAGTGTCGAGTGGATGATCCATCTCGGCCTCCTCCTGATATCCCCACCATCACAGAAGCCAGTCTTCAGCCAATTCGATTCACTCCACGTAATATCAAGAAATGGCTGAGTGCACTCGTTACAGCAAAGGCTATGGGCCCCGACAACATCCTGGCTGTAGTGCTGAAGACTTGTGCTCCAGAACTAGCCGCGCCTCTAGCCAAACTGTTCCAGTACAGCTACAACATTGACATCTACCTGACAAAGTGGAAAATTGCCCAGGTATGTCCTGTCCACAAAAAGCAGGACAAATCCAATCCAGCCAATTACCGCCCCATCAGTCTACTCTCAATCATCAGCAAAGTGATGGAAGGTGTCGTCGACAGTGCTATCAAGCGACACTTACTCACCAGTAACCTGTTCACCAATGCTCAGTTTGGGTTCCGCCAGGACCACTCGGCTCCAGACCTCGTTACAGCCTTGGTCCAAACATGAACAAAAGAGCTGAATTCCAGAGGTGAGGTGAGAGTGACTGCCCTTGACATCAAGGCAGCATTTGACCGAATGTGGCACCAAGGAGCCCTGGTAAAATTGAAGTCAATGGGAATTGGGGAAAACTCTCCAGTGGCTGGAGTCATACCTAGCACAAAGGAAGATGGTAGTGGTTGTTGGAGGCCAATAATCTCAGCCCTAGGACATTGCTGCAGGAGTTCCTCAGGACAGTGTCCTCGGCCCAACCATCTTCAGCTGCTTCATCAATGACCTTCCCTCCATCATAAGGTCAGAAATGGGGATGTTTGCTGATGATTGCACAGTGTTCAGTTCCATTCGTAACCCCTCAGATAATGAAGCAGTCCGTGCCCGCATGCAGCAAGAGCTGGACAACATCCAGGCTTGGGCTGATAAGTGGCAAGTAACGTTTGCACCAGACAAGAGCCAGGCAATGACCATCTCCAACAAGAGAGAGTCTAACCACCTCCCCTTGACATTCAATAGCAATACCATCGCCAAATCCCCCACAATCAACATCCTGGGGGTCACCATTGACCAGAAACTTAACTGGACCAGCCACATAAATACTGTGGCTACAAGAGCAGGTCAGAGGCTGGGTATTCTGCGGCGAGTGACTCACCTTTTACTCCCCAAAGCCTTTCCATCATCTACAAGGCATAAGTCAGGAGTTTGATGGAATACTCTCCACTTGCCTGGATGAGTGCAGCTCCAACAACACTCAAGAAGCTCGACACCATCCAGGACAAAGTAGCCTGCTTGATTGGCACCCCATTCACTCCCTTCACCACCGGCGCACTGAGGCTGCAGCGTGTACCATCCACAGGATGCATTGCAGCAACTCGCCAAGGCTTCTTCGACAGCACCTCCCAAACCCACGACCTCTACCACCTAGAAGGACAAGGACAGCGGGCTTATGGGAACACCACCACCTGCACGTTCCCCTCCAAGTCACACACCATCCCGACTTGGAAATATATCGCTGTTCCTTCATCGTCACTGGGTCAAAATCCTGGAACTCCCTTCCTAACAGCACTGTGGGAGAACCTTCACCACACGGACTGCAGCAGTTCAAGAAGGCGGCTCACCACCACCTTCTCAAGGGCAATTAGGAATGGGCAATAAATGCTGGCCTTGCCAGTGACGCCTACATCCAGTGAACAAATTTTTTTTTAAAATGCTGAAGCAAGCTCTGAGGGGTGGGTGTGGGAGGGTGGGGGGAAGAGAGAGAGGGAGAGAGAGAGACTTTAAAACAATAGTACCAGTTTTTAAAAAAAATCAGTATTTATACAAACCATTTGTAAATCCATATTGCGCAAGCAATTTGTAAAGACCTTTCATCCATAATACTGAAGAGTATGGCAGAAATGTATACAATCAAATGCAGAGTTAACTTTTCTCTGTACATGTGTGGTGCCATGGGAAAAAAGAGGGAAATGAGATCGACAGTTTGTTGGTGCTAGCATCCCTACCTAATTAATTTTGAGAAGTTGGGTGACTGTTCATATATTAAGAATAGGTAGCTTTGACTTCATGCATTATCCTACCATGACTGAGAAAGGATTTTCAACTTTAGGGCAAAAATACTTTTATTTGTTCCGAGTAATTAACATTCCAGCCACCTGAACCACACAGCACTGGCATGTCACCCAGAGTACAAACAGCAAGAAAATATCAGTGTGGATTCGACGAAAGAAAATCAAACAAACACCTTTTGTCTGATGAATACCTTTTTTAAAAAATCCAAAACACTCCTTTAGCTGGCAAATGACTGGTTTAACTCTATTTAGCTTGAAAACCCTCAATTTACAGCTATTGAATTGTTCAGCAGCACTACATTGCTAACGATTGATAGATTAATTTCTAGTGAGTTAAATATTACATAACTGTGCTATTCACATTCATTATTTTCCATCAAACTCTTGCATCCTGCCATTAGTGGCCTATCACTGGCATCAGGTACCTGCCTTGGTACAGGATTCTCACTGGTGGTGTAAGCATGGAACTAGTCGTATGAAGATTTTTAAATCTTGGATGGTTAGCTACAGTTTTCTGGTAACCTGATGGAATAATTCACAAACTGAGAGAGGATTTTTCATTCTACTAGTTTACATTAAAATTTACTGAGGCCTATAAACCATTTTGTTCTGCAGGTGTTGATGGATGAGTTTGTGGTCATAGAATGGACAGATAACTGCAAGAGAAAATTAGAAATATAATGTTGCTATAGTTATCCCTTTATTGTTTTCTATTGCATAGTGCATTCCATGAGAATGACGTTTGTATAATGGATCATTTGTGTTACCTACAGCCAATTGTTTTTTCATGTGTTGACTTGAGCTGTGCTGTTGGGAAGAAGGGCCAAGGGAGGCCAGGTACGTCTCATGAATGGGGGGAGGGAAACTGTTATCTTGGGTCACTTTCCACACCTCTAAGTGGCCAGTTAAAGTGACACTGGCAGAGACCTGGGAGTATGTTGTGTACCTTAGTTGGGGATATGGTGTGCGGTACGGAGGATTTTGAAAGGAGAAAGCACCTTGTACAAAAGATACAGTAGCTTATGTATACATAAATTCATTATGTAATTCATGTGATTTGAGTCTTCCTCACTTACCAAAGGAGTCTTGTATCAGGCATAGTTATTGGTGCAGTGTCAAATGTTTAACTTTTTTAATCTATTCATTCTTTTAGGACCAGAGGAAATGTGATCGCTTCTGTGCAATATCTTCTACCTTAGTGAGAAGTCTGCTGCGAAAGTGCTTTCCAGCGAGCTCTGGTTGAGCTAATATGCTGTTTTGAAATGATTATACTAATGTTACTGTAAAGTGTAGCCTTTTTCTGGATATATTGGAACAAATGATTAAACAGCATTATGTTTTTAAACACCAGAAGTTAGGCTAGCAGAAAATGTACTTCAGTTTGTGCTCAGGATTTAACTATGAAAGGTATGATTTAAAGTGTTTGCCGTATCTGTTTTGTATCTAACCTGTTGGCTTGTAACTAATTTAGTTTAAAAACCTAACTGCATGTGCTCTTTGTGTTGCTACTTTGTTCTCTTTTAACAATTGACGTTTTCCATTCTCTCTGAAAATGTTTGTTTGTGAGCATTGCAAAAATAATTTAAAACATTTTTTGTAAGAGAAACCCTTTTCACTATGTAACTAATTGTTAAATTGACACTGTGCATTTTGGTCTTGTTCGGAGATTGACTTGTTTATGCAAATAGGAATCCAGATTGTATGAATACGTGAGGACAAACTAATGCATAATGTATTTATTGTTATAAATAGTTTTTCTATTTGTATAGCATAGCCAATAAGTATTTTTTATTAAACTAAATGTATCTTGTGTTTTAAATTCCTACAAAATAAAGATTCATTTCTATAACAACTTAGATTTGTACAGCACTTTTCAGGCAAAAGATCAACAACAGCTTGCATTTATATAGTGACTTTAATAGAAAAACATCCCAAGGTGCTTCAGAAGTGTAATCAGAACAAACATTGACATTGAGCCAAAGAAGGAGATATTAAGGGGGGGTGACCAATACTTTGGACAAAGATAGGTTTTAAGGAGAGCCTTAAAGGAGGAGAGGTAGGTGGCCTGGTGGAGGGGTTTAGAGAAGGAGATCCAGAGCTTGGGGCCTGAAGGCATGGCTGCTAATGGTTGGGGATTAAGTGGGAGGGAATGAACAAGAGGACAGAGTTCAGGGATGGGTTGTAAGGCTGGAGGAGGTTAGAAATAGAGATTGGCAAGGCCATAAAGGGATTTAAACATGAGGATGAGAATTTTAATTTGAAGCATTGGGGCGAACTGGACTTTGAAGAGAAATCTCGGGGCAGATGGCTGAAAGAAATGCCTCTGATTGTGAAGCATAAATGCTAATAAAATTTCCATCATCTGTATATCGACAGATGATAGTTTCTTGCTGCTATTTATAAAGTGGAATTTCCAGCTCCCTTGACAGTTCAGCAAGTTTACCTGCTGAATTCTTGAGCTATACAAACCATAAAGGTCCTAAGTACACACTTAGTTTCTTAAGTTATTTTATCTTGCATTGAGTGGCAATAGGTCTTTGTGCCCCTGGGTTAGGAAGCCAAAAATTGGCCATGGTTCCCACTCTCCCACTCCTTATCACTCTCTTTGACTTCTACTAGAAATGTGTGTGCTGAGGACAGGATCAGGTTCGATTGGGATGTCCCACCTCTGTTGAATAGCCCACTGATGCTCACTGCTAAGGTTCACACATGAACAATAGCTATTTGGGCAAGGTGTTGGTGAGGGATCAGCACCTGTGCAACTGTACCCTAGCAACTAGTTAATGCCTTTGGGAGTGAAGGGAAGAAATTCCTAATGCAGGGGAAGAGGCAGAGAAATTGAATTGCTAAATCTACAAATGTGTTACAAGAAAAATATGTAAATACTGTCCCAATGCTGCTAAAGTAGGAAAACTGCAAACTGTGTTTTACATTTTAGAATTCCTCCATACTTAAGAGTTGATTGGGGTGTAATGGCTTGCATTCTAGCAATAGAAGAAAGATGAGTTGGCTTCTGGCAGATAAGTAACTTATCCTGCAAGTATTAGGTATATGTGTAATCTTTTATCTATGTATGAGGCTGGTGTGATGAGTCCTGTATGTATGACCAAGTGTCAGCCAGACCATTGGTGTTTTTTGATTTTATGCAGGAGCGTACCTTACCTGAAATGGGTTTCAGCCAGATTTTCCCTTCTTCCTGCAATGTGAATTATTTGGCTGTTAATGATGCTGAAGTCAACTTGAAATGGCCTGCTCAAATCAATTATAATACTCCAAACACACTAATTGTTAAAACATTGTCAGTGATTTATTTAAAACTTGTGTTGAAAACTGGAAACCTCCATTCTTCATCATCTAGTGACTGTTTCATCACTTTCTGGATGCAGTTGGCAAAAATACTGACGCCCAGAAACTTGCCCCGAAGAAGCAATTGGCTGAATCATACAACGGCATTATGCAAATACAGCAAAAGAACTGTCAAACATTATTTTTTACAAGAAAAGTTTTCTCTCTTCCCTCTATTCTAAGGCAGTGACTAATGATAGGTTCAGCCCCACCTTTGTTTGCAGCCTTCCACAACATCCTCTGTGAGTTTTGACAGTAACTGATTATTTGACATGCTCGAGGGTTGGCATTACAGCCAAACCACATCTTATGACCTGATGTCTGTACAGCCAGTTTCCTGAATGATTGATTAATGGATATCAATCAGAAGTAGGTGTAATTTTTTTTGTGTAATCTTCAGCTTGGCTCTTAAGATAAGCACTTGAACTAGTTATCTCCTCGTATCAAGACAATCCCCTAAGATTCTCCCTTGCCATGCCTAACACTCTGTCACTGGTCCATGCAATCTTTGTGTCCACTCGTGTGCAAATATTGACTGCTGCTTCAACTCTGATCCTGCCCCTCCGCCCCTACTTTTCTTTTTTGACCATTCCTATTCATGCTCTGCTCTCTCCACCTCATCATCTTCTCCAGCACAATGTCCCCCCTCAATTCCTCCACCCAGTCAACATTAGTACCCAGCCCTCCTTCCCTCCTACCATCTTGTGCTTGTGGGGTGTCTCCTCACTTCTCTCACTATTCTTTGCCACAGGCATCAGAGAATACAATGCAGCAACCTTAACTTTTTCGTTTATTTGTTTCCATTGACCATCTGCCCAACTGGCTTCTTGGTTGTTAATCTCTTCCCATTCCTCGTCTCTTTCACTGAGTCTTTTTCCTTCACACCCCGCTCCCCCACCCCCTGCTGATCCTGCCAGTGGACCATCAACCAATACCTTGCTCTACATCATCCTTCAGAATATTTGCTCACTCATACATAAGGCCCTCATGGAGGAATCTATTGGCGTCTTGGATCTGACAAAAACTTGGTTTAATAGGGGCCAACTCCTCACCAAAATTACCTAGTTAGACATTCCTACACTTGCCCTGCCCAAACTGTTCTGGTGGCAAAGCTCTTATGGCTAAGTCCCTTCAGTCTCTTCCCCTTACTCTCTAGCAACTTAGCCTCCTTGAAGCACCTTGCCATCTTTCATCCCATGAATATCTCACTTAAATCAACATCATCTACTGCTTTCTCATATTTCATCATAGAAATCTCTCTTCACATCTTTGTTAGTCTTTGCACTGAGCAATTCCTTATCCTTGGTGATTTGAACCTACGCCTAAATTTCCCTATTCCCTTCACTTCTCCACTCACCTATTCACATAAACTCTCCCATTCACAGTTATCTCCTTGACTTTGCCATCATGACCTTTCCATCTTTGAAAATTCAATCACCGTTCAGGCTATCAGATCAGTTCCTCGTTTTCCCAATCAGCCACATTCCACTTCACTTCCTCTCCCTCTGCCCTGGTGTGGGGGGAGAACCTCTTTCCTGCTGTCCCACCCTTCCCAAGCTCCTTGTCAAATTCACATTTGAATGCTCAATTCCTGTTTGGCCCTCCACCCATCACAATACAGTTGCTGCTGCTGATTTGCTCAATTGCTCCTTCACCTCTGCTCCCTCACCTGACAAGTGTTCTGAGAATGCTTTGATTCTCCATTCAAAAAATTGGGACGTAGCTTTAAAGCACTCTTTTTTTTGATGATTGACATCAACATTGACCACTCGCACAGCAAACCATGATTTCCTGTTTGTAAGTCTCGCCTTCCTTGTCCTGCACCAGTCAAGGAGAGAAAGAGGCAATTTTAAGCTGCATTCTGAGAGTTGTAGTGCATCAGACTGACATGCAAAGAGTGATACTGATGCATTCTAGCAGTCTGCTACTTGGCTCATTCCTGATCAAGTCCCAGGCTTTTAACACAAAAATCAGCTGTATAGGCATTTTTCATGATACTACTGTGAACTATTCAATTTTTAAAATGTTTTTCTTATGTTAGGAACTTTATTTTCTATTCTTCTATCTTGAGCTTACTGATGAATCAAGATAACAGCTGAAACTATTTTCATTTTTTTTTGATTGTTTTATTGGTAACCCTTCACCTTTTTCAATTGGTAGCTTTTTACAGACTGCTGGCTCTTGTTTGGTAGCTTTCATTCCTGCTTGGTACTTATTGATTGGCAGAGCAAGCTTTTGGCTTAGTGGTAGCATTCCTACCCCTGAATTAGAAAGTACAGGGTTTGAACTCCGCTTCAGACAACCCCAGTGAGACTGAAGCTCTGGCTTTGAATTCTGGGTTGACATCCAGCAGGATACTTGTGTCTAGTGGATGGCCCCCCAATCATTGTATAGGTTGTGGGAGCCCATAAAACCTTTTGCCTTATGGGACTAACCACCTTATCGACCAGAATAAAGATGGTTACGGGCATGGAAGGAGCGTTCATGCCGTGGCCTGTCAGACTGTTAATCAGCCTGCAAATCCTTGCATGATTTCACACTATTCTCCAAGAGAAGTGTGAAGATACAAAAAGAACAACCTGTTGATTGGTACATTGGGTATCTATTCAGTTGTGATTTGTTGGTTTATTATGAAAATTATACCATCAGTGTATGTGTGACCTACACTTTCAAGTGTGAGGCTTTGAGGTCTGATGGGCAGAGGTTAGATGCAAGACTCTTAGATATAGAGATAAATGAACGGGACAGATTTGATTGAATATTGAGGATTGCCTGTGGAAGATCATCTTTGGAAGAAATGTTAAACTAAGGCCCAATCTGTTTTCTTATTTGGATGTAAAAGATGCCATTGAAGAAGAGCAGGGAGTTCTCCTAACATTTATCCTGCGGCCAACACCGCCTTGGGTTCTTGCCGTGCTCAAATTGATTGGCACATTTTCCTACATAACAACAAAGGAAGACTTGCATTTATGTATCACCTTTCACAATCTCGGGACATCCCAAAGCGCTAATGAAGTACCTTTGAAGTATAGTCACTGTTGTAATGCAGCTGATTTGCGCTCAACAAGATTTCATAGACAGCAATACGATAATGACCAAATAATCTTTTTTTAGCAATGTTGGTTGAGTGATAAATATTGGTCAGGACACCGGGGCGAACTCCTACTCTTCAAATGCTGCCGTGAGATCTTTTATGTCCAGCTGAAAGGGCAGACATTGGTTTAACATCTCATCTGAAAGACACTACCTCCAACAGTGCAGCACTCCCTCAATACTGCTCTGGACAGTCAGCTTGGATTATGTGCTCAAATCTCTGGATTGGGACATGAACCCACCACTTTATGACTCAGTGGCGAGAGTGCCACCCACTGAGCTACGGCTGACACCAACAACATTTCAAAAAGTAATTATAGAATTACATAAAATGTACAGCACAGAAACAGACCATTCGGCCCAACTGGTCCCTGTTGGTGTTTATGACCACACGAGCCTCCTCCCACCCTCTAACCCGATCAACATAACCACCTATTCCTTTCTCCCTCGTGTATATCTAGCTTCCCCTTAAATGCATCAATGCTATTCACCTCAACTACTCTTTGTGGTAGCGAGTTCCACATTCTAACCACTCTCTGGGTAAAGACGTTTCTCCTGAATTCCCTATTGGATTTATTAGTGACTATCTTATATTTACGGCCCCTGGTTTTGTTCTCCCCCACAAGTGGAAACATCATCTACCGTATCAAACCCTTTCATAATCTGTTCTGAGAAAAGGTCATCAATCTGTTTCTCTCTCCACAGATGCTGCCTGACCTGCTGAGTATATCCAGCATATTCTGTTTTTTTTTCCCTTTCATAATCTTAAAGACCTCTATCAGGTCACCCTAATTCTTTGGGTGGACAAGAAAGGTGCTGGAAAGGGATTTTAAAATTTGTTTTCAGGGCATACTTGGAGGGTGAGTGGTTTTTATTTCGGCCTCCTTGCTGCAAGGCGGCGCTACAGCGTGACCTGCAATCAGCAGAGTGGGTCACATGCTGTTGCTCAGCTGGTTACAGGGAGGGTCCGTGCTGATACTGAGTGTGGTGTCCTGGGGAGGAGAAGCAGCAGCTTGTGCAATGTAAACTGTACGGAGAGCTTCCAAAAAACACACACACACACACACACATATATACAGGTAAAGCACTGCACACCAGATATTCACTGGTGCTGAAACAGCCTATAAAATTGTTCTTTTAAAAATAAAAGCCCTGGATGGATTGGGGGAAGCGAAAAGGAGAAGATTTAAAACTGCGTTGAAAGCAAAACAAAAAGTAGATTCACAGTTTGGTATTTCCATGAGGACGAAGCCCGACAGCTGTCTGGTTTACAGATGGACGAATATACAGACTGTAGCCGGGAGACCGTAGGTAAGTGAACACTGGAAGGACCTTAGATTTCTAAGAATTACACTGTACATTTCAGAATTACTCGTTCACGTTGTAATCTTGTGCAGGAATCTTTATAAGGTTTTATTTTTTCGCCTTTTAAAACACAATTTCAGGCTTTTCTTTTTAAATTGTCGCATCATTTAAGTCTCTGTATTGCTCGGATTACAAAATACCAATGCCACTACGGGAAGAGGTAAATAATTGCAGGTGTTTCACCTTAAAGGGGCACTGGGCACGCCTTTGTTTTAAAAATTGTTTGGGAAACATATCAGGCAATTACATCAATCATGTTGAAACAGATGGAATCTCTTGCACGTGATATAGCTGTTGGGGTTCCTGACTCTTACCCCCTCCCAAAAATTAAGCATTTTTTTAGGTAATATTTTTTAATATCCCAGCCTCAACCTGACTAGCACCATACTTTTCTTTTGGGTAGGTATTTGTTTGTTTAAAAATTAGCTGGTCAATTGGGGAGGGAAATGAAAGCTATCAACACCAGTGAGCTGTCAACATTGGAGAAATTTAGGAATCCAATTTATCATCAATAAAAGTGACATAGCTTGCAAACCAATTAAATAGGTCCCATTTTAAAACAAAAATGAAATTGTCTCTCCTGATGAAAGCTGATGGGTCTGGAGCACATAATACATGTTAAAAAGCAAATGTGACCAAAAAAGGATTTGTGATTTTAATTTTAAACTAAACTTGCTTCTACAAGAACAAGAGATGGCTGTGTATCAGTTTGATCATATTGAAGAGGCAATATGATTGTGCTGCTGTTGTAGGATTATTTTACTGAGGGATAGTGTTTTGTACTTGTGATATAAGCAACATAATTCTTTGTTTTTTTTAACAGCAGCTGAGTCTCTTTTGGTCGCAAAACTCATACCCAACAGATCTCGTGAATTAGATTGTAAATCTGGCTGTGAGACATGGGGTGTGGCATTTTCACCTGATGGCTTATACTTTGCCTGGTCACAGGGACACAATATTGTGAGGTTGGTTCCCTGGCCTCTTGACGATCACAAAATGTAAGTTTGGACATTGTCTTTTAAGGAATTCAGCAAAGCTTGGTAACCAATATTATTCTTAGAAATTTTAATTTTCAGAGCTTTTCTCTGGTATATTTTTCATTCAATAAAAGTATGTAGAATTGCTACAGTGAAACCTCCATTATTCTCCATGATGGAGTCCCCTCCCCCCCTCCCCTTACTTATTTTTTAAGAGGAGAAAATAATTGCACATTGTCAGTAAGCCATTGCGACATAGCAGCTGTGGGCAGCTTGATAACATTTTGCTAATATTTGTGCATCGCTTTCTGCAAAACAAAATTGTGCCAAAATACAAAAGGAGCAAAACATAAGGCTATCAAGCAATACTAGTCAAAAACATATTTTCTCTGGTATATACCTGAAAAGTATAATAAAAATGTTAGCGAGGTCTTTATAGTTTAGTATAACTGCTGGCACTATATCTGATTTTAAAGAGGTAATTCTTTTTCATGGAATGCCCCTTTAAGTTTTATAAATATACCCATATTGTTTGTTCTAGCTGCAAAAAGCTTCTATAACTTCAAATGAGTTTTGGCATCAGTTCCCCTAAAGAATAATTAAATGTTAGTCATTATTTGTTACTTTGTCAGCAGCCCAGTTGTGCTCCATCGAGATCACTTGTTCAGAGCTCGACAAAATGAAGACGGTGAATTAAGATACTTTAGTTAAAATGGCAGGATTGCTCTTTGGTTAATGATCGTGGGTCCAAAAACCTGCAATCCAGCTCTGCTGCTTGAACCATGGCGGAATGGTCACAGATGACCAAAATGACAGAACCCACAGGAGTTCCTGGGGTCAGGCAATTTATGTAATGTCTGTGAGTGCCCACATTAATAATGGTGCATTTTGGGTGCCCGCTTAGTGGGGGCATGAGGGAAATGTGGTATTGGATCACTGCCTACCTGTAAAATTAGCTGATTCGGTCCCTCTTCTGAAGGGCTGATGACTTATCATCTTGTGTTTCAGGCCATGATCCCGGTTTGAAACATTTTAGTGGTACTCATTTCTGCTGGTGCAAAGTAATGACCCACAATATCTTGCTGGCATCCAGTATGTTGGGAATGCAAGAGGTGGGACCAGTTGGAATTCTGACATGACGCCATCCTGACAATCCCGGCTCCTTTTCATACTTCAGGCTGCAAGGGGGCAGATGCAGCTACTATCTTCTCCCAGAAGAAATTTGAATGGCCGTTTCTTTGGAGTAAAGACACAGCATTACTGGGTCACGCCCCATTCCCTGTCCTCCTTGAGCCAATCATCCACCCGGGACCTGAGGAAATTCCAGGCCTGTTCTGATTGTATTTCACTTACTTGCACTCTCCAGGATGGCACTCCTCCCAAATGATGTCATCGGCAATCACTTGTTAAACAAAAATATTCTCAACAAATGAACGGGGGGGGTGGGGGGGGGCGGGAAGTCATGTTGAGGATAATCACAAATCTTTTTAACGCAGTTTTTTCAAAATGATGCTGATGGTGAGACTCTCGGCACTTCTGCCAATTTTCTCCCTTCTCCTCCCCTCTTTTTCCTGAAGACTTTCTCTCCTTACTAGAGCACAGTTACCTTCTGGTGCCCCATTCAAATGTCTATTCATTACATGTGAACCTAAATGGTGAGTGTTGGCATACTATTTGATCATTGGCCATCATGTTCTAGTCTGACCCTGTCCCCACAAGTGCACATTCCGGCAGAGGTTGCTGAATGGCGATTGGGAACAAGAACCCTGGTTGATATTTCACCTCCCTAGCCCAAAGGCTGAGGCTGGCTGTTGTGCCCTCGCTGCGGATCAGCTAACTCAGCATAATTCATCCAATTTTACTTGCTTTTCCCCCTCTTTCTACCAATTTTCCTTCTGTGTCAAAGATAATTAATTCCTTGCTTGGGGTATGATTCCATGGCTATTGGTTAGCCTCTACAACCTAGCTCAAGTGACCGTTCTTTACTTTGAGGCTAACCAGTGTGCGATTTTTACCTTGGTGAATATCGCAGAGGATCACGCATTATCCTCATCTGGACATGCACGTTTCCAGCAGGCATTGCTGGCTATTGATCAGGAGCAGGAACTCTGGCTGATTTTCTCAGCCCTAACCCAGGGGTGCTGAGACCAACAGTAACATTTCTATCACCACCTCAGCTGAGATTAGCTAACTTGCCATGGACTGAAGATTGAACATAGGAACAGGAGTAGGCCATTCAGCCCCTCGTACCTGCTCCGCCATTTGATAAGATCATGGCTGATCTGTGATCTAACTCCATATACCTGCCTTTGGCCCATATCCCTTAATACTTTTGGTTGCCAAAAAGCTATCCATCTCTGATTTAAATTTAGCAATTGAGCTAGTATCAATTGCCATTTGCGGAAGAGAGTTCCAAACTTCCACCACCCTTTGTGTGTAGAAATGTTTTCTAATCTCACTCCTGAAAAGTCTGGCTCTAATTTTTTAGACTGTACCCCCTACTCCTAGAATTCCCAACCAGCGGAAATAGGGTGGATAGAGAGAAACTATCTGTTCCCCTTAATATCATAAACTTCGATCAGATCACCCCTTAACCTTCGAAACTCCAGAGAATACAATTTGTGTAATCTCTCCTCGTAACTTAACCCTTGAAGTCCGGGTATCATTCTAGTAAACCTACGCTGCACTTCCTCCAAGGCCAATATGTCCTTCTGAAGGTGCGGTGCCCAGAACTGCTCACTACTACAGGTGCGGTCTAACCAGGGTTTTGTATAGCTGCAATATAACTTCTGCCCCCTTATACTATAGTCCTCTAGATATAAAGGCCAGCATTCCATTAGCCTTATTGATTATTTTCTGCACCTGTTCATGACACTTCAATGATCTATGTACCTGAACCCCTAAGTCCCTTTGGACATCCACTGTTTTTAACTTTTTACCATTTAGAAAGTACCCTGTTCTATCCTTTTTTGATCCAAAGTGGATGATCTCACATTTGTCTACATTGAATTCCTTTTGCCACAATTTTGCCCATTCACTTAATCTATCAATATCCCTTTGTAATTTTATGTTTTCATCTACACTGCTTACAATGCCACCAATCTTTGTGTCATTGGCAAACTTAGATATGAGACTTTCTATGCCTTCATCTAAGTCGTTAATAAATATTGTGAATAATTGAGGCCCCAAGACACATCCCTGCGGGACTCCACTAGTCACATCCTGCCAATGTGAGTACCTACCCATTATCCCTACTCTCTGTCGCCTTTCGCTCAGCCAACTTCCTAACCAACTTTTCCATCGATTCCATGGGCTTCTATCTTAGCTAACAGTCTCTAATGTGGGACCTTATCAAATGCCTTCTGGAAGTCCATATAAATAACATCCATTGACATTCCCCTGTCCACTACTTTAGTCACCTCTTCAAAAAATTCAATCAGGTTTGTCAGGCACGACCTACCTTTCACACATCCATGCTGGCTCTCTCTGATTAACTGAAAATTCTCGAGGTGTTCAGTCACCCTATCCTTAATTATAGACTCCAGCATTTTCCCCACAACAGATGTTAGGCTAACTGGTCTATAATTCCCTGGTTTCCCCCTCTCCTTTCTTAAAAAAGCAGAGTGACATGTGCAATTTTCCAATCCAGAGGGACAGTTCCTGAATCTGGAGAACTTTGCAGATGCCCTAACTGTAATCTTTCAATGTGCTCACCTACTTCCTTTAAAACTCTTGGATGGAAACCATCTGGTCCTGGGGATTTGTTACTCTTTAGTGCTGTTATTTTCTTCATTGCTGTTGCTTTACTTATGTTAATTTTATCGAGTCCCTGTCCCCGATTCAATATTGGTTTTCTAAGGATTTCCGGTATGCTATCCTCTTTTTCTACTGCAAATACTGACTCAAAGTAATTGTTCAACATGTCCGCCATTTCCCCATTGTCAATGACAATATCCCCACTTTCAGTTTTTAAGGGGCCAACACTGCTCCTGACCACCCTTTTTTTCCTAATATAACAATAAAAGTTCTTCGTATTGGTTTTGATATCCTTTGCAAGTTTCTTTTCATACTCTCTTTTTGTAGCTCTTACTATCTGTTTTGTGACCCTTTGTTGATCTTTGTATCTTTCCCATTCGTCAGGATCTGTACCATTTTTTGCCTTTTTATATGCCCTTTCCTTATGTCTTATACTGTCCCTTACCTCTTTAGTTGTCCATGGCTGTTTTTTTGGCAAGTAGAATTCTTGCCCCTCAGGGGTAAAAACCGATTCTGTATCACGTTAAATGTTTCTTTAAACATTTCCCACTGATCATCAGTCGTTTTACCCATTAACAGATTTGCCCAGTTTATTGTGGACAGTCTCTGTCTCATCCCATTGAAGTTGGCCTTACCCAAGTCTAGAATGTTAGCAGCTGATTCACTTTTTTCCCTTTCAAACACTACATTGAACTCAATCATGTTATGATCGCTATTGGATAAATGTTCGCGCAGTTAAGCTGTTAACTAAATCTGGTTCATTACTCGTTACTAAATCTAGTATGGCTTGCCCCCTTGTTGCCTCTAGGTCCTTCCTAGTCAGGATGGCCCAGCTTAGTCACTGTTTCAATCAGTTGAAATATCGGATTGCTGATGCTCTCCAAATTATTTAATTTTGTTTTAGGATAGAAATGGTACTTTGTTCCTGCTAAAGGCTGCATTGCCAATAAATGCATTTGGATGTACATTTTACATCAATTATCAGAAAAATCTATAATCAAAATGATAACTGATTCCTTGATGATCATGAATAAAACTGAAAATTGCCAGTTGAACCTGGCCTTTTTTTTAAAAAGAAAAGTACATTTTAGCAGCTCAGCACTTCAAAATGACGAATTGTGGTTTAACAGGAAAGCCTTACTGCCAGGATCCAGTGTAAGTTATCAGTCAGTGGGTCATAGCAGTTTTGTGTATGCACAGACAGTTTTTGAACCTAAGCTGGTTAACATATCTTCACTGAATTCTTCCTGTGCTAATGTTTTGTCTTTTTTTCTCTTACAGAAGCTATAAGAATAAAAATCATTTTAAAGCAGATGGAAGGACAAAGGGTCAATGCGGAGAAAAGATAATCGATTGCGGTCAGACGGTGTGGGGATTATCCTTTGGAGCGTCTCCATCTGAGAGTGAAAGTCAGTCGTCACAGAATCAACACAAATGCAATTTTCAGTTCTCGGGGACAATCCTTGCCACGGGTCTCGCCAACGGAGAAATCAAATTGTGGGAAGTGCCTACCGGTAAAATGTCTTAAAGCATCCCTTCACACGGGCCAGGGTTGTTCTTGCACTGAAAGAACGTGATTGTCACTTGGAGAAACTGTAGCCTTTCAACAACTTGCATTCAAAACACATTTTTTCTGATCGTTTTTTTTCCCTCTCCCCTCCAAGATATTAACTATTAACTTTTTGCTGGGGTACAAATTCAGGAGTACAAGTCTCCCGACAATGCTTTGTCTAATGCCCATTATATATATATCTGAGCCTTGTCATGGAGTGTTGGCAATGAATACAATTATGGGGTATATCACAGCCAAGCCTGATCCTGTTTTTGTGTACCATTCACATGCATGTTTCTAACAGGGGTTGCTGTATAGTGATCAGGAGTAGAAACCCTGACTGATTTTCCCCTTGCTAACCCAACGGCACTAAGGCTAATTGTAGTGCTCCTATTACTGTCCTCGCTGAGATCAGATAATGTGGTAGAAGCTGTGATTTTCCTGTATGGCTCAGTTGCTCAATGGATATACTTACTGAGCTATTGGGGGAGCTGGGAGCACCTTTTGGATATCAGCATTGATTCATTTTTATCATTTTATTTAGACAAAGAAAAACAAGTAGCAAATGATGTCTTTATAACTGCCAATGACCTTTGTTTATTGTAGAAGCCTTCCACTCTGAAATCTTATTTTTTCTGTGTAAATGAAGGAACAGCAAAGGAGCAAGAAATTTAAAGTGAGGAGCTAATTATGAGAGGGGTGCCCAGCAGTACTTGGCTGATGCCTGAAGGTTCCTGCTTTAGAGACTTCCCAAGAGGAATCCAGGACATGAAAGGATGCTGATTGTTGCAATTTCCTATGGAGCTACTTACTGATGGTCTCCTCAGTGTCGGATGTCACTGGCTCCCTATGAAACTTGGACACCCAAAGTTGTGGTCCTCATGGTGGAGGGAAAATGTGAAAATTCAAATATCTGTTGCAAAGGTAGCCCTTTTCTTAAGAAAAACTTTGAAACCATACCTATATTAGGAGTGAAGGGTTGCAAATACGTTATTGAAAGTACTTCGCTCTTTGTTTACACACTGATTTAAAAGGAGGACGTAAAGATTTTTAAAAAAAACCTTCTTGGGACGACGCTAGCATTTCTGGATTATGTCCAAATTTATAAATTTGCATGTTTTATTTTAAGATTTTGCTAACAGTTAAATATTCCTTGCATCGGCACTGTTTTATTTATGATCTGTTACGTTCAGCGTTAGATTTTTGGTGAATATTGTTTTTATAAAGTGTTGCAATGTTATCCAAACTATTGAGGAGGAGGAGAAAATTTCCTTGTCAAAATTTGGTTTTGGGCATACTGAGTTAGGTAGGGACTTGTGTTCAGAGAATTTTCTTTTGGAAAGGGATTGCGTGTCAACTCCACCTTGTCTAAGCTGGTCGTTACTGTCTAATAATTCTGATGTTTATTGGCCCTTTAGTGAGGAAAAAGCACCCGTTACACTATTTCACTAAGGCGACTTGCATTTATATTCTACCTTTTGTAGGTGTGTTTCTGGATTCAGTGGACAGATGGATATAATAGGATTGAGATCAGTTTGAAAGGTGGTGTGTTTTGGGGACAAAGGGCCTTTTGCTGTTTTCGGAATTTCCTTTGCTGGTTAAAACACCATTTCCTCCAGCATGGTACAACACTACAGACATTTTTATAAATCCTTATAGTTCCAAAAAGTTCCTATTATTCCATATTGGTCTGTGTCCTGATTGCTATTTTGTATTCTAGCCTGTAAGGGATGGATTGGCTTCATGACATAATTTCCAACATTTTTTTGAAAATAATTATATGTAGAGATGATTTTGAACTGTGGAATCTTTAATAAAGTAGTGGAGGGCAGCTAAGTGGATTGTTCTTCAGTATATTGCAGTACAGGGTATGAGGTCATGGATTCATGTCTGCAATTGCAATTCCCTGGTGAAAGGTATTCAGTTTTTAAATGGAGAGTGAGGATTGGTGCTCCGTGTGTATTTAAAAAATAAATTAAAAGAATTATGATTCACATCTTTTTTGTTTACAGATGAGTGTTAATGATGGGAACCGAGTGTCATCCAACATTGTGAGGGAGCTAAGTTAACATTGGTTAATAATTATTCATATAAGGCGCTTCTGTGACCTTGCAGTTTTACATCCCATTTAGTTTACAGCGTTGCCTCTGAAGGCAGCAGTGTCATCAGAGGTGACCCTGTAACTCAAACATCCCACCACTAGTTCTATCAAAGGTGTTTTGCTAGCTGCTTCTGAGTGATACCGGTGGCATGTTCAAACAAGAGGCGACGATTCAGTTGGTGAAGCAGGCTCAGAGTATGGAGGAGTACCAGGCTGGTGAGGAAGTTGCCTTCAAAGCAGATGAAACTAGCAATATTGTCAGAGTGCATTGACAATATGATCGGAGGGGTTGATTGGCTCTTGGTCTGCTATTGCTGGTGTGTATGGATGTTTCCTCTGATGTTGGCGAAGGCCCTGGGAAGATTCACAGTCACAAACATAACCTGTACTAACTGTGCATTGTTGAATGTGGCTCTCGGTAAAAATCGGTTAATTCGGCAGCAAGGGAACCAGCAGCTCCATAATATAAATGGGATATTAATAATGGTACATACTAATTCAGCTCATTCTTACTGTTGAGTCCAGTCACTCCTCCACACCGTTGGTGTCATCAGCTTTTAGTGTTTAAACAGAAATAAAGGGAAAATGACACTGCATTCAGACAGAAAAAAACAAGATGCAAATTCTTTTTAACTGTTTAATCTTTAAAAGAGGGCACTGATAGCTTTGTTTGACAACCAGGTACAGATTTTAATGGTTTTCACACCAACAGTGAGATTGTTTCAATATTAGCTGTTTCTGCTTTTATGACTTTCACAAACAAATAGTATTGGTTTCCCTTTGATCTATATTGTTGATGTGCTGCTAAGTACCTCAGCTTACCTCAATAACGGTCATAAAAAGTGAAACATGTAGGGACTCAATTGTAATTGAGAAATGGGGGGTCCAATTGTGGTGGCAGCTAGACGCACAAACATAGCATTGGGCCAGTACCAAAGTAAACTATTTAGATCATTTTATATATGGACAGATGCCAGGAACATGTACTAAAGTGTATTTGACCCGGTTACAAATGTTCCTCTTTACATCTTTAAAAGACTGGAACTGACCCCTTCAGATCAGGAAGGTCACAGGTTTGATTCCCCAATCTCTGAGTTAACTGATCTCCAGTTTTAATTGGGGTACTACAGATAACCGCAACACCCCTTGACCAGAGACACAAATCAGCCCGGGTTCCCCCTAGTTGCTATCTCAGTGACTCCTCATACCAAGGGCATGTGTTGGATTAGGGCAGGATTGGTCTTGGCTGTGATGCCTACTGTGGTTGAGTATTTTGCCAACTTCAATGTCTGGGCTTGCAAGAAGAATGGCCACTTGGGGTGAGATATCAGGAAGCTGACACCCCTGGAAGCACACTCCAGAGACTGACCCGATGAACGTTTCATGTGCTGATACTTGATGGAAAGCACCATTTTCCACACTGTGCTGTTTAAAGTTTCCTATTTCTGTTGCAGCACATCTTCTCTTCAACTTAAAAGGACATCAGTCTGTGGTGAGATGTTTTGCTTTCATCTCCAATGAAAACTTGATGCTGGTCTCTGCATCACGAGACACAACTTTGCGTGTATGGGACCTAAAACAGGATGGTAAGCGAAAAAAAACATAAGTAATTTTCAGTCTAAATCCTTTAAAAATAAATACTTGAGGTATGGACAGGCTATTTAACTTGCATTGTAAGCACAGACTGCCTCCAGTGACACTAGATCAGAAGAAACCTTATTTCCCCTACAAATCCGTGAATATGTGGAGCAAACATCCAACAAGACCACTTGAGACTGAGTAACTTCTTCAAAAGTTGCCTGTGGAGGGCAACAATTCAGTGTTGAATAGTAGGTTTGTAAGGATGGATGAACCGCATTTCCAACTCACAATTTGGTTAGCTTTCTGATACTGCAGTATTATTGTAATGTGTGATTCATGGGGATGAGCGAGGAAGAACTCCCTCTACACTCTGAATTGCACACATTAACACAGTAGTGTGAAATCAGTAAATCCTCAATGAAATTGAGTGAAGTGATAATGCCAGGTGGGTATTCTGAAATTTTTAGTTGATCCCCTTAAGTTACCAGGAAGTATTTATACAGGACTTTCCCATAGCAGATTAAATGGGTGAGAGAGAGTGTATGATGAATTATACATGGTCAGTGGAAGGACCAGGCTTGATGAAATGAAGGACAAGTTTCTTGTTCATACTTGTTGCACAGAATATTGATACTCCAATATATTATGCTACATAGTATAAGGAAGCAAATTAGTGCCTGTAAATTCCCCGATTTGCGGCTGTACAGTAACAAGAAAATACTTCTGCACGGATGGGGAGAGGATATCAAAAAACAAATCATTTCAGGTCACTCGTGCATACCTAAGTAACATAAGCGAAGGCATTGTAGAGAGAAAGACACATTAGAAACGTTCGTGGACGAAGCAAATTTAAATTAAAATTATAATCATTACATAAGAACTAGGAGCAGGAGTGGGTCATACGGCCCCTCGAGCCTGCTCTGCCATTCAATAAGATCATTGCTGATCTTCTACCTCAACTCCACTTTCTCACCCTATCCCCATATCCCTTGATTCCTTTAGTGTCCAATTATCCATCAATTTCAGTCTTGAATATACTCAATGACTGGGTTGAGCCCTCTGGGGTAGAGAATTCCAAAGATTCACAACCAACATTCTAACCAACATTAATTTGTAGTTGTAAAATATTAGTGCAGCAACATACTTTATCACAACTTCAGGATGTTATTGCATGCTGTTATCCTGTGACACTGGCAACAAGAGTTAACAGCCAATTGAGTTGTTATTCTGATTCTAAAAATGAAAGCACCTTTAATTTGACAAACACATTCAATGTTTTGATAAACTATGTCAACCCGAGAATTTTACTGCCTCCTAAAAAGTACGTGAATCATATTTAAAAGCTGATAGCATATGATTAAGAAACTAAAGTTGGACTTGTTGAATAGACATTATCTCTCTGTCAACTGGAATTCCTGGCATTCTTTCAGTCATGGGAAATATTTTTCATAGTTGGGTGTTCCTCAGTTCTGGATCTTTGCCACTTCTGAGGGTATTGCATAACTCATTGTCACAATTGAGATATACTGTATAAGCTGAGTATTGTTTTAGTGTGATACATTGCTAGTTCTTTTTTTCTCTCTCCACCCTCCTACAGGTAAACTACTGCATATATTAAATGGCCACAGCCACTGGGTTTATTGTTGTGCTGTCTCTCCTGACTCAAGCATGCTTTGTTCTGTGGGAGGAGGAAAGACTGTAAGTTTCCAACCTTAACATTAAAGGTCAATCAGTACGAGCCTTTTGGACAAGAAATATTTACATATGACGTGGCACTTAGATACTTGAAAAAGTGACACTTTTTGCTAGAAACAAACTTGCCGCTGAATTTTATACATTAGTGACATTTTAAAAATAGCTTTATTAAAATTCCTTTATTAAATAATTGTAGGCTATTCAATTGACTATTTGGCATTCTCCCAATACATAATCTTCACAATCACCTCTTACACACCCAGTTTCAGACCATAAATAACCATTACTAACATTTGAAATGTTTGGAAAATTCACATTCCTCTGATCAAAGGAGATTGCTCATATTTTAGGTGCAGTTGCCATCAGTGAATGAAGGTTGTAATCCACATCTCCTGGGTAAAGTCTAATGAACCTGTCATTTGAGATTGTTCAACCAGAAACCATGTGATCTTTTTTTGCTGCGCTCATTAGATCATCCTCTGTCTGCTTTCGCTTTCAACCAAAGGAAGCATTTTGGCATAAAGTTCAGTGAGACTATCAACCCATTTCTTTATGGCTATCCTGGGAGTTTGGGGGTGTATCAGTTGTTTATTTCTTTCCATTAGTTGCCCTTTGTTTTCTCTGTCGTGGCGTTTCTGAAATATCTGAGATGTCTGTAGCTGTGACGAAGGCCATCAGTTAGAATAGAGAAAGTGAATTAAATGATCTGACTGCATTGTGTTCCCTTAATAGGAAGGCCTGGCAGCTTCCTAGGAATTCCATACAAACTCCTCAGATTGCAGATTAGACACTAGAACCAGTATCCTTGTAATAAAAACATGAAATACTCCAAGTCGGGCAGCATCTGTGGAGAAAGTTAGCGTTTCAGGTCGATGGACCCCTCATCAGAACTGGAAGAAGTTGAAGATTAAGTAGTTTCTAAGCAAGTACAGAGCCAGGGAAAGCGGGGGATCGGAGAGGAGGAAAGAAGAAAAGGGAAGGTCTCTGATAGGGTGGAGGGCAGGAGTGATTAAATGACAAAAGGGACGATGATGCAAGGCAAGGAAGGTGGTAATGGGACAAGTAAAGAAACAAAAGATGGGTCTAGAGGAGCTGTAAATGGCAACAGCAGAACCATCACCAGCACCTGCTGTCCGAAAAAATGGGAGCATTGGTTATGGTCTGAAGTTATTGAAATCAATATTGAGTCCAGAAGGCTGTAAAGTGCCTAATTGAAAGATGGGGTGCTGTTCCTCTAACTTCAGTTGAACTTCATTGGAACAGTGTAAGAGGCCGAGGTCAGAGTAGGACGAGGAATTAAAATGGCAAATGACCGGCAGGTCAGCGTCATGCTTGCTGACTGGAGGTGTTCAGCAAAGCAATCACCCAATCTGCATTTGGTCTCCCCATTGGTGAGGAGACCGCATTGTGAGCAGTGAATACAATATACTAAATTGAAAGAAGTACAAGTAAATCGCTGTTTCACCTGGAAGGAGTGTTTGGGGCCCTGGACGATGGAAAGCGGCAGGTGTTGCATCTCCTGCGCTCGCACGGGAAGTTGCCATGGGGAGAGCGGGTGTTGGGGGTGACGTAAGAGTGGACCAGGGTGTCATGGAGGGAGCGGTCCCTTCTTAATGCTGAAAGGGAAGGGGAAAATGTGTTTGGTGGTGGCATCGCGCTGGAGGCTGAAATGGCGGAGGATGGTACCTTGAATGTGGAAGCTGGTGGGGTGGCGGGTGAGGAAAAAGGGGACCCAATCATGGTTCTGGGATGGAGGGGAAGTGGTGAGGGTAGAATTGCAGGAAATAGGACGGACATCGTCGAGGGCCCTGTCAACCACAGCGGAGGGGAATCCTCGGTTGAGGAAAAAGGAGGACATATAGGAAGCACTGGTGTGGAAGGTGGCATCGTCAGAACAGATGCGACAGAGAAACTGAGAGAAGGGAAGAGTCCTTTACAGGACGCGGGATGGGAGGAAGTGTAATCAAGGTAGTGGTGGGAGTTGGTGGGCTTATAGTAGATATTGGTTGGTTGACAGCCTATCCCCAGAAATGGAGATACAGTATCCTTGTACCTTGTTTACACCTTCCTTAGCTTCATTTTAAGTTGCATCTTAATCTGATTTCAGTGAAATAATTCTATTTACACTGCAAGACCTGTGTGGGGTGCCATCTCAGCATCTAGTTTTGTTCAGTGCTTTGATGTATTCACACGTTACTATTCTGTACCTGTATCCACCTCCCTTTCTTCCTTTTAAGACCCACCTTCCAGTATCAGTCTAACTGGAGTGATGGAGGCATGAACATTTATACTCTGCATGGTAGATTTTCTGTGCCCTGGTAAGGGCAGTAGGCCCATGAGTTTTTGATGTGTGCTCACAGAGGTACTTGCTACATGTGAGGACTTGGAAAATCTATGCTAACTATACTTTTGATATGAGCTTTAGACTGTGTGCGTGCTAACTAATTCTGTATAAATTCTGCTTCAAGTTTTGTATGGCATTTTTAAGAAATTGTGGAAAAGTTCAGCTGTATTATGATTGCAGGTGCTGCTGTGGAGCATGGTTTCATACACAATGATTCGGAAACTAGAAGGTCATGGCGGCGATGTAGTATCGTGTGAATTTTCCCCTGATGGAGCGTTACTAGCTACTGCGTCATATGACACGCATGTAATTGTGTGGGACCCGCACACTGGTGAAAGCCTGATGAAGCTGAGGTAAAGAAGCTATCGTGAAATTTAAAGGAGAAATCTCTTTGCTTTGTTACGTGTTTTCCAGTGTGGTGTACATAGAAACATAGAAAATAGGAGCAGGAGTAGGCCATTCGGCCCTTCGAGCCTGCTCCACCATTCACTATGATCATGGCTGATCCTCTATCTCAATACCATATTCCTGCTCTTTTCTCATACCCCTTGATGTCTTTTATGTTTAGAAATCTATCTAGCTCCTTAAATATATTCAGTGACTTGGCCTCCACAGCCTTCTCTGGTAGAGAATTCCACAGGTTAACCACCCTCTGAGTGAAGAAATTTCTCCTCATCTCAGTCCTAAATGTCCTACCCCATATCCTGAGACTGTGACCCCTCGTTCTGGACCCCGCCAGCTAGGGGAAACATCCTTCCTGCATCCAGTCTGTCTAGCCCTATCAGAATTTTATATATTTCAGTGGGAACCCCTCTCATTCTTCTAAACTCGAGTGAATACAGGCCGAGTCGACCCAATCTCTCCTCACACGACAGTCCTGCCATCCCAGGGATCAGTCTGGTGAACCTTCGCTGCATTCCCTCTATGGCAAGTATATCCTTAGGTAAGGAGACCAAAACTGCACATAATGCTCCAGGTGTGGTCTCACCAAGGCCCTGCATAACTGCAGTAAAACATCCTTGCTCCTGTACTCAAATCCTCTTACAATGAAGGCCAACATACCATTTTCCTTCCTAACTGCTTGCTGCACCTGCATGTTTGCTTTCTGTGACTGGTGTACAAGGACACTCAGGTCCCTTTGTACATCAACATTCCCCAATCTATCACCATTTAAATAATACTGCGCCTTTCTGTTTTTCCTTCCGAAGTGGATAACTTCACATTTATCCATGTTAGACTGCATCTGCCATGTATTTGCCCACTCACTCAACTTGTCTAAATCGCCTTGAAGCCTCTTTGCATCCTCCTCACAACTCACGATCCCACCTACTTTTGTGTCATCAGCAAACTTGGAAATATTACATTTGGTTCCCTCATCCAAATCATAGATATATATTGTGAATAGCTGGGGCCCAAGCACTGATCCCTGCAGTACCCCACTAGTCACTGCCTGCCACCCCGAAACAGACTTATTTATTCCTACTCTCTGTTTCCTGTCTGTTAACCAATTTTCAATCCATGCCAGTATATTACCACCAATCCTATGTTCTTTAATTTTGCACACTAACCTCTTAGGCCTTTGATAAAGTCCCACATAAAAATCCAACTAAACCACATCCACTGGTTCTCCCTTATCCATTCTACCAGTTGCATCCTCAAAAAACTCTAGTAGGTTTGTCAAACATGATTTCCCTTTCATAAATCCATGTTGACTTTGTCTAATCCCGTTGATATTTTCTAAGTATCCTGTTATCACATCCTTTATAATAGACTCTAGCATTTTCCCTACTACTGATGTTAGGCTAACTGGCCTGTAGTTCCCTGTTTTCTCCCTCCTTTTTTAAATAGTGGGGTTACATTTGCCATCCTCCAATCTGCAGGAACTGATTCATAATCTATAGAATTTTTGAAGATGACAACTAATGCATCCACTATTTCCATGGCTATCTCTTTTAGTACTCTGGGATGCAGATTATCAGATCCTGGGGATTTATCGGCTTTCAGTCCCATTAATTTCTCCAGCACTTTTTTTACTAATAATTTCCTTTAATTCCTCCTTCTCACTAGTCCCTTGGTTCCCTAGCATTTCTGGGAAGTTATTTGTGTCCTCTTCCGTGAAGACAGAACCAAAGTATTTGTTTAATTGCTCTGCCATTTCCTTGTTCCCCATTATAAATTCTCCTACTTTTGACTGTAAGGGACCTACATTTGTCTTCACAAATCTTTTTCTTTTTACATATTTGTAGAAGCTTTTACAGTCCACTTTTATGTTCCTTGCAAGTTTACTCTCATACTCTGTTTCCCCTCTTAATCAATCTCTTGGTCCTTTTTTGCTGAATTCTAAACTGCTCCCAATCCTCAGGCTTGCTACTTTTTCTGGCAACTTTATATGACTCCTCTTTGGATCTAATACTATCGTTAATTTCTTTTGTTAGCCATGGTTGGGCTGCATTTCCTTTTGTGTTTTTGTGCCAGAAAGGAATGTATAATTGTTGCAATTCATGCATTCGTTCCCTTAATGTTAGCCATTGCCTATCCACTGTCATGCCTTTTAATGAAGCTTTCCAATCTATCATAGCCAACTCACTCCTCATGCCTTCGTAGTTTCCTTTGTTTAGATTTAGGACCCTGGTTTCAGATTGGACTACTTCACTTTCCATCTTAATGAAGAATGCTATCATGTTGTCACTCTTCCCTAAAGGCCCCCGCACAATAAGATTATTAATTAATCCCTTCTCATTGCACAATACCCATTCTGGGATAGTCTGTTCCCTGGTTGGCTCCTCAACGTACTGGTCTAAAAATCCATCTCGTACACACTCCAGGAATTCATCCTCCACAGTATTATTGCTAATTTGATTTGGCCAGTCAATATGCAGATTAAAGTCACCCATGATTACTGTAGTACCCTTGTTATATGCATCTTTAATTTCCTGTTTGATCCCATCCCCTACATTACCACTACTGTTTGGAGACTTATAGACAACTCCCACCAGTGTTTTCTGCCCCTTGTTGCTTCTTAACTCCACCCAGACTGATTCTACATCTTGATTTTCTGAGCCAATATTCTTTCTCATTATTGCTCTGATTTCATCCTTTACTAAGAATGCGACCCAACCTCCTTTTCCTTTTTTCCTGCCCTTCCTAAATATTGAATACCCTTGGATATTCAGCTCCCAGCCTTGGTCACCCTGCAGCCATGTCTCTGTAATTGTAATAGTACAGAAAGAAATTGACCTATTAGGGTGAACATTAAATCTTAATCCTAACATTTTAGCATATCTTTACAATAAGTGAGTTTGATCTTTGACACTCCATTCAGATATAAATTTGGTGTTAGTGGAAAAACTAATCCATGAATTGCTTTCAACTCCTCCCAGGAATCTTGAATAACTGTGGGTTACGTTGTTTAAAAATGTTTACCATAATATTGTAGTGTTGATTAATCTTGAACATCACTAAACCTCAAGAAAAGAAGCCAAAGGCTAATCAGGCAGAGTTAAGCTGAATGACACTCCACAATTATCTACACATCTCACAGGCATCACCATTATTTTAGAAAGGTGAGTGAGAAACCAGGAAGTTATAGACCTGTTAGTCTAACATCTGTTGCTGAAACCCTCATCCACGTCTTTGTTACCTCTAGACTTGACTCTTCCAATGCCCTCCTGGCCAGCCTCCCATCTTCCACCCTCCATAAACTTGAGTACATCCAAACCTCTGCTGCCCATATCCTAACTTGCACCATGTCCCATTGACCCATCACCCCTGTGCTCACTGACCTATATTGGCTCCCGATACAGCAATGCCTCAACTTTAAAATTCTCATCCTTGTTTTCAAATCCCTCCATGGCCTCGCCCTCCCTATCTCTGTAACGTCCTCCAACCCTACAACCATCCGAGATCTCTGCGCTCCTTCAATTCTGGCCTCTTGCGCATCCCCAATTTTAATCGCTTCACCTTTGGCGGCTGTGCCTTCAACTACCTAGGCCCTAAGCTCTGGAATTCACTCGCTAAACCTCTCTGCCTCTCTCTCCTTTTTAAGATGCTCCTTAAAACCTACCTCTTTGACCAAGCTTTTGGTTACCTGTCTTAATATCTCATGGCTCGTGTCATTTTTTTGGTAACACTCCTGTGAAGCGCCTTGGGACGTTTTACTACGTTAAAGGTGCTATGTAAATGCAAGTTGTTAGTAAGTTATTGGAATCTATAATTAGGGACAGAGTGACTGAGCATCTAAGGGAAATTTGAGCTGATGAGACATAGTTTATATAGACTTCCAGAAGGCATTTGGTAAGATTCCACATAAGAGACTGTTAGCTTAAAATTAAAGTTCATGGAATTGAAGGCAAATTATTGACCTGGTTAGGCAGTAGAAGACAGAGTAGGGATAATGGGTATGTACTCGAATTGGAAGGAAGTGACTAGTGGTGTCCCACAAGGATCTGTGCTGGGGCCTCAACTATTCACTCTATTAATGTCTTGGGTAACACAATAGAGAGCCACATATCCAAGTTTGCCTTAACACTAAGATTGGTGGCATAGTATGTAGTGTAGATAGTACAGAGACATTGATAGATTGAGAGTGGGCAAAACTGTGACACATGGATTTCAACGCAGGTAAGTGTGAGGTCATCCATTTTGGACCAAAAAAGGATAGATCAGAGTATTGTTTAAATGGTGAAAAGCTCGGAACAGTGGAGGTCCAAAGAGATTATGGGGTCCATGTACACAGATCACTAAAATGTAGTGGTCAGGTACAAAAAATAATCAAAAAGGCTAATGGAATGTTAGCCTTTATATCTAGAGGGCTAGAATATAAAGGGGAGGAAGTTTTGCTGCAGCTATACAAAGCCCTGGGTTGGACCACATCTGAGTATAGTTCCGGGCACCGCACCAGATAAAGGATATATTGGCCATAGAAGGAATGCAGTGCAGATTCACCAGAATGTTACCAGGGCTCCAAGGGTTAAGTTGAGGAGAGATTACATAAACTAGACTTGTATTCCCTGGAATATGGAAGGTTAAGGGGTGATTTGATTGAAGTTTATAGGATTTTTGATAGGAATTGCTAGGGTAGATAGAAACTTTTTCTGCTGGTGGGGAAGTCTAGAACAAAGGGAACATAAACTTAAAATCAGAGCCTGGCCATTCAGGAGAGAAGTTAGGAAACACTTCATGCAAAGGGTGGTAGAAATTTGGAACACACTCCCACAAAAAGCAGTACATGTGAGCTCAATTAATAATTTTAAATCTGAGATTTTTGTTAGCCATGGGTATTAAGGGATATGGAACCAGGTTACAGATCAGCCATGATCTCATTGAATGGCAGAACAGGCTCAAGGGACTGAATCCTGTTCCTATATTATGATCTTAATGTCAGTTCCAAAAGACATATAATACATGTCTCCATGATCTCAAAATACTGTCAAGCTGTTTTATACAAATAGCCAACATCATACAAAGTCAAAATACTGCAGATGCTGGAAATTTGAAATAAAACAGAACATTCTGAAAACACTCAGCAGGCCAGGCAGCATCTGTGCAGAGAGAAAGAGTTAGGGTTAGCGTTTCAGGTTGATAAACTTTCATTAGAACTGGGAAAATGCTGGTGATAAACAGCTTTTAAGCAAGTACAGAACCAAGGAAAAAGGGGGCAGGGAAAGAACGAAAGGGAAAGGTCCTTGATAGGGTGGAGGGCAGGAGTGATTAAATAACAAAAGGCATGAAGATGCAAGGCAAAAGGAGCTGATAATGGAACAAACATGGAAACAAAAGATGGGTCCAGAGGAGGTGTGTATGGTTACAGAATTTCCAAGCGAAAATGGGTGATTAAGATCTAAAATACATTTAGTATTTTGAGGATGGACTGTGCACTACAATATGTTAACTGCTACAATTAATGTTTAAAGTAGCACATTACCAGCATTACAGATGTGATTCGCGCCTATCCCCAGACCTGATTTCTGGTATGGTAAAATGGGAAATTTCAGCAGTCCCCCCCCACCTCTCAAATTCAGGAAGAAATTGTTTTTATGGATTCTCCACCAAAAAAACCCTGTAAATTTACAGTGGAAACCAGTTTAAAAACTGATTTTTAAGGTCCCTGGTTATAAACCAAAACAAACTGTTAATGTAAAGCTGCTATATTGCAAATGTAAGGAATCTTACAACACCAGGTTATAGTCCAACTGTTTTATTTGAAAACATTGCAGGCATTGTTCCCCAGTTGCTGCTCTGGATGTTGATGCTCTGGATGTTGATGGTGGCTTCAGTACTGGATTTGTACGAGCAGTCTCCTTCTCCCAGGAGGGACTAAATGTTGCTTCAGTGGCAGATGATGGGTGAGATCCTTTTTTAAAAAAAAACTAGTTTGCATTGTAATATTTCAGTGACTCTGTCTGAACATTAAATGTTTTCTGCAAGGATTGGTTACTGTAGAAGTTAATGTTTAAAAAATGTACATAAATTGAAATGTTTAGTCTTGTAGTTTTAAATTTTTAGGTACTGCTATTCAGGTTGCTGTAATTAAATTTGATTCAGATTTATAATCTGTAATTTATATTAAATTGGATTTGCTTTGTCACGTTGTTCATGTCTACCTAGCTTGGCATTTTTAGTGCTACTTGGGTTAAAAGCCATTCTGTCTTTGTTGACTCTAAAATCTGCAGATTATAATGAATTGTAATACCTTTTTTTTGCCTAGATTGCTGAGAATTTGGTGCTTGGATTTACAAAGGCCAATATCTGTTGCCCCTCTGGCCAATGGGCTCTGTTGTACATTCTCTCCACATGGTGGTGTATTGGCTACAGGGTAAGGATGCTTTGTGGTTCAGTATTGCACAAGGGGTTCACTGTTGGTCTGTGCGATTTTAGTGTATATGTTTGAGTAGTAAAATTGATTTACATTATATTAACAAAATGGTATTTGAGTTTTTAATAGGGGATTGGGTGATTCCCAATGGTGAGACCCAAATCTCAGCTGTCCTGTTGAGAGGCACAGATTTGTGGCTTCTTCATACCTTTATAGCAGCTGATTAGAGCAATAACGGCAGATGATTGCCACCTGTCTATTATGGCTGTTTTCTAGAAAAAAACTGCCTGACAAAATGAAAAAAATTAACATTCCTTCTACAGGGTATTCATTGTATGTGTTTATGCAAACTAGTTTGTAACTTACATTTCCGCCCCCCCCCTCCCCCTTACTATTCCAGGACGAGAGATGGTCATGTTAAGTTCTGGACAGTATCCAGGGTCCTTCCAACTCTGCAACACATTTGTCGCAATGCTCTGCGCCGTGTGATGTCGACCCATCAAGTTACGTTCTTGCCAATTCCAAAGAAGATAAAACAGTTTTTGGTTTATAAGACATTCTAGTTTACACTGCAGGGGAAAAATAACAGGATGGAAAGGAATCTCATCTCTATAAATCAGACAAAGAATAGTATTTTTACCAAGATTCATTTGGACATATGTTTGATTTGTTGTGATTAAAAACATCTACAGCTATGCTACAGTAAGACCTGGGTCACCAAAAAGAGCCTTTTAGATATCTAAAACTTGCTTAACATACATTCATATTTTTTTTAAAAAAAGCTTTTGTAACTTTGAGAGCCCTGTGCAAGGATCAAATCTTTTGTATATGATTGGAACTTTCCACATCGTGTACTGAGTCATGTGGCCTAACAAAAGTACCATATTACCCTTTACCCTACTATATATGGACTCCTACCAGGCTCAAGGTTAAAATGTTTTGTCATTTAATTATGAAACTTCCAATGATCTAGAGAAACAAAAACCTCATGTTATAGCACCTTTTTGTTGTCTCCACTTTATTTGGGGAAATAGATAGATGTAGACCAAACAGGAATGGTAAAGAAAACAGGAAAAATTGGAGACACAAGCAAAATTTTGTCAAGCATTGGTAGTAAACTGGGGTAGGTTTGTGTGCATTTTTTTGCATCAGTGGGATTGCAGGTGTTATGGTTAATTATAGACTTTTCATGGAATGGAATTTCTTTAGCATTATGTTGTCACACGTTTTGGGTTAAAAATCACTTGCAACTATTTGATAACACACAAGTAGTCTTATTACTGTTTTATACCTCCAATTTGATTTAACAGAATGCAACATTTCTCTACTGGAGAAGGCTTGATGTGAAATATTGTTTCTGTGCAAACCTGTTTATTTTCATTATATTTAATAGAATATGAAATTTTGTACATTTTTTCAGTACTTAAACATTTTAAAATAAGTACATTTTGATGTCTGACTTTTAGAAATAAAAACTTAATTTAAAAAAAATCATGTTTGCTTTTATTGCACGTCTGCCCATTTAATGCTCTGCCAAACTCTCCAGTTGCCATGGTAGGTTAAGCAGAGATGTGGAATCTTTGCTTAACCCTGAGCTCATTTTCTTCCCCCAGGTGACAGAAGTGTTAGTGAGGGATCACTTTGGGACCAGTGATCATAATTCCATTAGTTTTAAGATAGCTATGGAGAAGGATAGGTCTGGCCCAAAAGTTAAAATTCTAAATTGGGGAAAGGCCAATTTTGATGGTATTAGACAGGAACTTTCAGAAGTTGATTGGGAGAGTCTGTTGGCAGGCAAAGGGACGTCTGGTAAGTGGGAGGCTTTCAAAAGTGTGTTAACCAGGGTTCAGGGTAAGCACATTCCTTATAAAGTGAAGGGCAAGGCTGGTAGAAGTAGGGAACCTTGGATGACTCGGGAGATTGAGGCACTAGTCAAAAAGAAGAAGGAGGCATATGACATGCATAGGCAGCTGGGATCAAGTGGATCCCTTGAAGAGTATAGAGATTGCCGGAGTAGAGTTAAGAGAGAAATCAGGAGGGCAAAAAGGGGATATGAGATTGCTTTGGCAGATCAGGCAAAGGTGAATCCAAAGAGCTTCTACAAATACATAAAGGGCAAAAGGGTAACTAGGGAGAGAGTAGGGCCTCTTAAGGATCAACAAGGTCATCTAAGTGCGGAACCACAAGAGATGGGTGAGATCCTGAATGAATATTTCACATCGGTATTTACGGTTGAGAAAGGCATGGATGTTAGGGAACTTGGGGAAATAAATAGTGATGTCTTGAGGAGTGTACATATTACAGAGAGGGAGGTGCTGGAAGTCTTAACGCGCATCAAGGTAGATAAATCTCCGGGACCTGATGAAATGTATCCCAGGACGTTATGGGAGGTTAGGGAGGAAATTGCGGGTCCCCTAGCAGAGATATTTGAATCATCCACCGCTACAGGTGAGGTGCCTGAAGATTGGAGGGTAGCAAATGTTGTGCCTTTGTTTAAGAAGGGCGGCAGGGAAAAGCCTGGGAACTACAGACCAGTGAGCCTGACATCTGTAGTGGGTAAGTTGTTAGAGGGTATTCTGAGGGACAGGATCTACAGGCATTTGGAGAGGCAGGGACTAATTAGGAACAGTCAGCATGGTTTTGTGAGAGGAAAATCATGTCTCACGAATTTGATTGAGTTTTTTGAAGGGGTAACCAAGAAGATAGATGAGGGCTGTGCAGTAGACGTGGTCTACATGGACTTCAGCAAAGCATTTGACAAGGTACCGCATGGTAGGTTGTTACATAAGGTTAAATCTCATGGGATCCAAGGTGAGGTAGCCAATTGGATACAAAATTGGCTTGACGACAGAAGACAGAGGGTGGTTGTCGAGGGTTGTTTTTCAAACTGGATGCCTGTGTCCAGCGGTGTGCCTCAGGGATCGGTGCTGGGTCCGCTGTTATTTGTTATTTATATTAATGATTTGGATGAGAATTTAGGAGGCATGGTTAGTAAGTTTGCAGATGACACCAAGATTGGTGGCATTGTGGACAGTGAAGAAGGTTATCTAGGATTGCAACGGGATCTTGATAAATTGGGCCAGTGAATGGCAGATGGAGTTTAATTTAGATAAATGTGAGGTGATGCATTTTGGTAGATCGAATCGGGCCAGGACCTACTCCGTTAATGGTAGGGCGTTGGGGAGAGTTATAGAACAAAGAGATCTAGGAGTACAGATTCATAGCTCCTTGAAAGTGGAGTCACAGGTGGATAGGGTGGTGAAGAAGGCATTCAGCATGCTTGGTTTCATTGGTCAGAACATTGAATGCAGGAGTTGGGATGTCTTGTTGAAGTTGTACAGGGCATTGGTGAGGCCACACTTGGAGTACTGTGTACAGTTCTGGTCACCCTATTATAGAAAGGATATTATTAAACTAGAAAGAGTGCAGAAAAAATTTACTAGGATGCTACCGGGACTTGATGGTTTGACTTACAGGGAGAGGTTAGACAGACTGGGACTTTATTCCCTGGAGAGTAGGAGGTTAAGGGGTGATCTTATAGAAGTCTATAAAATAATGAGGGGCATAGATAAGGTCGATAGTCAAAATCTTTTCCCAAAGGTAGGGGAGTCTATAACGAGGGGGCACAGATTTAAGGTGAGAGGGGAGAGATACAAAAGGATCCAGAGGGGCAATTTTTTCACTCAAAGGGTGGTGAGTGTCTGGAACGAGCTGCCAGAGGCAGTAGTAGAGGCGGGTACAATTTTGTCTTTTAAAAAGCATTTGGACAGTTACATGGGGAAGATGGGTATCGAGGGATATGGGCCAAGTGCAGGCAATTGGGACTAGCTTAGTGGTATAAACTGGGCGACATGGACATGTTGGGCCGAAGGGCCTGTTTCCATGTTGTAACTTCTATGATTCTATGAAATCTGAGTGGTTACCAACATCACTGCTTTCCACTGCCAAAACATTGCCCACCTTTGCCCCTATCTCCTAGTCTGTGCCTTTTGACTTGAATGATATCCCTGCCAGCCTTCCAGATTCTGCTCTCCATAAAGTACAATTATAATAAAATGCTATGGCTTGCATCCTCAACCATGCAAAGGTTTTTGTCCACTCTTGCAAACTGACTTCCATACCCCTGCAGATCAGCTTTACGTTCAATGTCATTGACTTCAAGTCCCTCTATAGCCTTGCTGTACTCTACCTTGACCTCATCCAGGGCGCACATTGTGCTCTATCATCGGTACCAATCCTTCAGCCACTTTGTCATTAACACCTCTGCCTTGTTACCATCTTCTCATGTTTTTGCAACCCTCTCTTTGACCCTTTTGCTTAGTGTTAATTTTTTTGTCCACTTGTGGAAATGCAAATGCCTATGTGATAATGGGGGAAAAATTATAGACTAATTATTTCATTCAGTTTATTGGAACAAAGTTCTCATTCCAGTTATATGAACTTATCAAATCTCAAACAATTTTCAAGCTGTTGACTTATGTAAGAACAGTATAAACTAGTCAGCTGAATTTAAATAGGTTCTAAAACGTAATTGGTGTAGAAGCAACAGAATAGTGTGGGGTAATAAGCTCCAGTTCTAGCAATTCTTATATAAAACTTGTACATTTTTGCTGTAGAATAAAATGATGCTGGTAGATATTGGACTGTTGTAGAAAGATTTTTTTTGATACATCCCTGCTATGCATCATTTAGTAGAATTTGGTTGTTCATCTTAAAAGGGAAAAACTTACAACTTACAAGATAGTTTGCCTAAATACCTGAATTTTATTTGCAGTAAAAATGTTCTATTGAGCAAGAACATTACTAAGTTCATGTTGTGTTTGTCTATGTAATTAATTTCTTTATGAAATACTTTGAGATGATTTGCTGTGATAAGGTGCTATTTAAATTTAGTTTAACCCTACTGTTGACAATTTCAAAAGTGCATCTGTGCTATAGCAGTAGAATTGCTATTAAATTACATTCATTTTTCAAAGTTAAATAGTACATCTTACTGCCACCATGGTAAACATGAAGCTTGAAGAACTTTGACAGCATTTTCTGGAGCCTTTTGCCATTGTATCCAACTCTAAGCCATGGCTCAAAAGGGACTCTTTTCTAAAAACAGTACCAGAGGTGAAAGGGTAAATTTAGTTTAACTGTAAGCTATGAAAATAGACATACATTGTAACAAAATAATGGAACAAAAGTGAAGATACTTTAGACTTAAGATGTGAAATGACAATATTTACACTACCTTTTAAAATGGTTGAAAAATTAGTTTTCAAAGTCAGTTACTGCCTTGTATTAAATTGTCTGTCATGATCCAATTGTATTTATGACTAATGTTTTTTTTAAAAAAACCTCAAAATAATCAAACTGTCCAGTAGGTGGCACTTGTTTAATATGCAAAGTCCAGTCTGGAAACAATTATTGCATTTTTCTAAAGCTGCTGCATATATTCTAAGTTTCAAAGTCTTGGCACAGAGCTATTTGAAGTGAGACCTATTGAGTGTTAGGGACAGCAGCTTAAAAAATATACTTGAAATATGGGTCAAATCTTACAGTTGCATCTAATTGACATTATTTACTAGTTTGTGTCTTGTGTGCACAGCCCTACATTCCCTCCCTACCCCATGAACATGCAGGTTTAATTCTTTTTCTGAATTCATGTCTTAATTTTAAAAGCATATGGAGCAACAAATTGCAACCAAGGTGGATGGAGCTATTGAGAGGTTTGATAAAAACACTAAACAAACTTTGTTTGAAAACAGAAAAACTTTACTTTAAACAAAACATTAAGTTTGTATCAAATCATCATTTGTCATATCCAAAATATAAAAGCACTAAACTTCAGCTACAACCATATCACGGGCAACTTGAAATGCAGCAATGAGTGAGCTCAGTTGAATTTTCTCACTGGTTCCTGAAGCCAGTCTGTACCTGTGAAAGCAAACAAAGTCAGCCATATCCACAATCCTAGCCTGTAGTTTTAATTTGTTCACATTAATTGTATATAATTTTGATTAGCTCTCCCTAGATAAGTTCTTTTAATACCATTTGGCTGCTTTAAAGATATCTAGCAATTGTCAGGAAAATGGGGTAGCCAGTATTATACAAATCAATTGCTCTGACCTACATTACTCAGCTTCTCAAAGCAGTATGTGGTGTTAACCACTTAATGAAACAATCATAGGAGAAAAAAAAGCCCCAATTATTTATATAGCAGGTGCAACAGCATTCACTAGCATTGCACATATGGCAATCCACCCATGTGTGACAATAAATAGTCCAAATTAGTTTAACCATAGCAATCTCCTTGCTACAAGCAGTTCAGTTATTGATTGCACTGTATGTTTTACACAATTATTTGCAATGGCCTAACTAATGAACACATTTTACTACAAGGAATAATGTAAAAGGACAGCCAGGGTTTTCTGTGAACTGAGAAATACACATCCCCATTGCAAGACAGACCAAAATGTTCATGGTTGAAAACAAGATTTCTAGTGGCAACATTTCCATTCATTTTAGTAACCTGTTAAGTTTCACACTTAATGTGCAAGATTGGCCTTCTTACCACCAGCTATAACATTTTATAGTCAAATCTCAATCTCTGATCTATACTGATTAGTAACAAATCAGAATTAAGAACTGCTCTACAATGATCAAATTCATTTAAGGCAGTTAAAGATCTTGTTAGTGGTTAGTTTTAGGGTTTCCCCTCATTCTCATTTCCATCATCTAATTTTCCCTGTAGATGCCAAATGTTAGGGTTTGTTTGGTTCTACAAGCACTAGAAACCCTTGATACAATTTCAAGTTATTCTTCATATACAGGAAAATGCAGAGTGTCAGTGAGAAGAGGAAAAATTGTTATACAGCATTACCAGACCTGAGTTCAGATGGAGAGTCCTGCTTGGTCAATCTGTCTCGTATATTTCTAGTATTTTCTGCTTTTATTAAAGGTCATGCAATTTTGTTTAATTTTTAGAATGTTAATTACAGCGCTGGTTTTATGTTTGGTTAGGAGTGAGCTTAGCTTTTATAAATACTGACCTTTTACAATTATTAAAAAAGGTAATGATTTGCTCAGCACTCAAAGCATTTTGTAAAAGTCCACCCCTCACCCTCCCGATCACAATTCTCCCCCCAATCTTTTATTTCCTGTTTGTATGCACCTGCCATCCTCCTGCACACACACATTTTCCAACAGGGACTACTGAATAATCAGATCACCGTTGTTGTTTTTCCATCTATCCCTAGTCCAGGGATGCTTAAGTCACTTCCCTGCTGGACTACCAGGGGAAGTTTGGCCCTGAACAAAGTGATTCACATTTTATGACCATGCAATGATATGTAAGCTTTTTAAATTTCAACCTAATCTTAATGAAATTGTTGAATAAAAAATTTTTTGAACAAGTTCAGAACACTGCAGCTTTACAAAATACCCTTTTGATGGCAGTAACTCCCATTTCACACTTTGCTACTCTAAACACACTATTCCATGCCTAAAGCAGCAAATGTTTTACATATTACATTTCCATATGCAAATTCTAGGATTATCCATTTAAATAGAAATGGTGAAGTAACACTTACTCAATATCTGCCATCTTGATCAATAAATGAATGCGAACTGAAGGTGGTAAATCAACTGTAAAACAGGAGTACCATACATGTTGAAATCACTGATAATTGAAAATACTATGTGATTTTTAAAAAGTAAATTCTCAACGTAGAGGGACCAAACACAAGGAAAAATAGGAGTTCGAATGAGCAAGTCATATTGATTGGTATCATGCACCTAAAGGCCAGTTGTATGTGCTCAGCAGCAGGATAGAACCAAACCAAAGGGTACAGTCCAGGCACATTCCCACGAGGCAGAAAGGTAGGGCAACTAAAGCCAGAGCTCCCTGACAAGAGATTGTCAGTAAGATGAAAGGAAAAAAGGGGTGTATGACATGTCAGGTTGATAACACAAGTGATAATCAGGCTGAATATAGAAAGTTCAGAGGGGAAGTGAAAAAGGAAATAAGAGGAGCAGAGAGAATAGACTGGTGGTCAACATAAAAGGGAATCCAAAAGTCTTCTACAGGCATGTAAACAGATTGTAAGAGGAGGGGTGGGGCCAAATAGGGACCATAAAGGAGATCTACTCATGGAGGCAGAGGGGATGGCTGAGGTACTAAATGAGTACTTTGCATCTGTCTTTACCAAGGAAGAAGATGCTGCCACAATCTCAGTAAAGGATGAGATAGTGGATGGGCTAAAAATTGATAGAGGTACTAGAAAGGCTGGCTGTACTTAAAGTAGATAAGTCACCGGTCCGGATGGGATGCATCCTAGGTTGCTGAGGGAAGGGTGGAAATTGCAGCGGTACTGGCCACAATCTTCTAAACATCCTTAGATACGGGGGTGGTGCCAGAGGACTGGAGAATTGCAAATGTTATACCCTTGTTCAAAAAAGGGTGTAAGGATAAACTCAGCAACTATAGCCCAGTCAGTTTAACCTCAGTGGTGGGGAAACTTTTAGAAACTATAATCCGGGACAGAATTAACAGGCACTTGGACAAGGGTGGATTGATTAGGGAAAGTCAGCACGGATTTATGAAAAACAAATAGTGTTCAAAAAACTCTCCGGTTCGTTAATAGGGCAATGCAGTTGATGTGGTGTATGTGGACTTTCAAAAGGCGTTTGATAAAAGTGCCGCACGCTAGGCTTTGTGGCCCACGGAATAAAGGGGGTAGTAGTAACATGGATACAGAATCGGCTAAGGGACAGGAAACAGAGTAGTGGTGAACGGTTGTTTCTCGGACTGGAGGGAGGTGCACAGTGGTGTTCCCTGGTATCAGTGCTGAGACCCTGCTTTTCTTGATATATATTAATGACCTGGACTTGGTGGACAGAGCACAATTTCAAAATCTGCAGATGACACAAAACTTAGAAGGGTAGTAAACAGTGAGGATAGCGATAGACTTCAAGAGGATATAGACAGGCTAGTGGCATAGGCGGACACGTGGCAAATGAAATTTAGCACAGAAAAAAAGTGATCATTTTGGTAGGAAGAACGAGGAGAGGCAATATAAACTAGAGGGCACAACTCAAAGGGGTACAGAGATCTGGGGGTATTTGGGCACAAATCGTTGAAGGTGGCAGGGTAGGTCGAGAAAGTGGTTAAAAAAGCATACGGGATCCTGGGCTTTATAAATAGAGTACAAAAGTATGGAAGTCGTGATGAACCTTTATAAATCACTGGTTCGGCCACAACTGGGAGTATTGTGTCCAGTTCTGGGCACCGCACTTCAGAAAAGATATGAAGGCCTTAGAAAGGATGCAGAAGAGATTTACTAGAATGATTCCAGGGATGGGGGACTTTAGTTTTGTGGATAGACTGGAGACGGTGAGGTTGTTCTCCTCAGAACAGAGACAGTTGCGAGGAGATTTGATAGAGGTATTCCAAATCATGAAGGGTCTAGACAGAGTAGATGGAGAGAAACTGTTCCCATTGGCGGAAGGGTCAAGGACCAGAGGGCATAGATTTAAGGTGATTGGCAAAGAACCAAAGGTGACATGAGGGAAAACTTTTTTACACAGCGAATGGTTAGGATCTGGAATGCACTGCCCGAGGCAGTGGTGGAGGCAGGTTCAATCATGGCCTTCAAAAGGGAACTGGAAAAGTACTTGAAAGGAACAAACTTGCAGGGCTATGGGGAAAGGGTTGGGGAGTGGGACTAACTCAATTGCTCTTGCATAGAGCTGGCGCGGACTCGATGGGCCGAATGGCCTCCTTCTGTGCTGTAACCTTTATGAATCTATCAACTAGTTTTCAAAAAATAAATTGCTTAGCTGTGAAACAAAATACTTGTCAAAGCATAGGTTTAGAATTTTGCTTAGTCCACAAGTTCTTACCAGATGTGTGTGCATGTATACACCCTTCCGTTAGTTAAGTTCCTGCTGTGATAAAAGTATGTGCAGACTGATGACACCATTCGTAAAAGGAGGGGGTATTTAAAAAAAAAATTCAAACAGAAGAGATATTGGGGGAGATTCAGTAAATTTATTAAAATTAAGTGATGCAAATTCACTTAACAGTAGGATTGTGCAATTGAAAATTAATATTACCTCTAGGGACCAGCAAGCAATTTACATTTATGTAGCACCTTTAATGTAGAAGAAAAATCACAGAGCACTTCACAAAGCTGGAGAAGAAATAGGAGGTAACTAAAGGCTTGGTCGAAGAGGTGAGTTTTAAGGAGGGTCTTAAGGGAGGTGAAGGGACAGAGCAGAGCAACGTCCTAGGGAGGACATTTTAGAGAGGAGGCACAGTCAGAGGAACGGAGATTGGGGGTAAGGGGATCATGACTACTATTTGAGATTCACATACTGAATACTGACAACTTTTAGGATTTGAAAATGATGCATTTTTCTATTAGAAGTGAAAGTTCGAAGTTCTTTTTTTTAAGTGAAACATGAAATTGAAAGTAATTGAGAAATCTATTACTGCACAAAACAAAGGGGAGGGGAAGTCAAGCTACTATGAAGTGTTTGAATGTGTCCAGTTTCAGATTTAGTACTGAATCTAATTGTGAAGTTTCTATAGTGTACAAGTTAACCTGTTGTACACAATGGGTTGAGGTAAAACATTGTACATTCCTGAAGCAAACTCGCAACGGCAGTAACCTGAGACAGGACAATTGGTCCAGGCTGATGCAAATCAAAATTTACTAAAGCCAAATCTTGAAGTGTTTATTTACACGAGCCACATTTTAATAACTTATTAGGTCATACTCTCAAAAGCCACCAAGTAGCTCCTCCTACAAGGGAACATCTTGTTGGTATAGAAACAGCAATGGTCTCCAGGGAGACAAGAGCGAGAAAACATCCAGCATCACTCGGCAGATGGTGTCGGTTTCAGGACCTGGTCTCTGCTGAGTATTTGAATGCACACAGCTGTAACAAAGCTATCAACTACACTGTTTACCGAATGCACCCTTGAGATTTCCCCAAACATCTCTTTACTAATCTATATCATGAAACACCCAGTTTACATGACTAATACCAGACACACCAACTGAAATAATTCTTCCTGAATCCTCAACAAAAATCAACCAAACATCACTTTAGATAATCTATGCAAAAAAAAAACTGTTTACAGGCCTAATTTATATTACCAAATTATCTTCACAAAGTCTTTTACCATTGCTTTTTGCATAATTTAAACAGTTTTCTGCATCACTTTACTGTGGTACTTGCATTCATTTTACTGAAGTGTATTAAAAATTATCTAGTTACAAAAAGTTGGATTCAGTTTTTAAACATACAGTAACCACACCCTTCAGATGCTCTATATTGGGCCTCATGTCCTTGCCTTAAGAATACTCCAAAAATACCATATTGCATTTATTTCAAAACTAGAACCAGGGTGGTGGGGGGGGGGGGGGGGGGAGGGGGTCAACACAGTCCAAGATGAGATTGGCTACCCTAAATAGAACATGAAATTATCACCAAAAGCATTCCGACTGTCATATATCTGCTCACAGCCTAGCAGTGGTAGCTCAATGCTTTGATACTGCAGAACTGATTACTTCTTCATATAATTGCAGAAACAGAGCCCATAAAAATACCTTTGCTGTGATTACTGCAGAAGCACTCAAGGGACAGAGCATAAAACAATTTTGAATTTCCTGTGGAAATGGAACACGGTGTGTCCCCCAGGAAAATTAACAGTTGTGCACTTAAAACAGTTCTACAAAATTGAGATGGGGTGTTTATCATTGGCACTGAGAATAGTTATTTGTAAATGAACAAGGTTTACACAAACATTTAAAGTTAAGAAAACGTGTATATTTGTATTACAGAACTTTCAACATAATTTATGAAGTTGAGGTTTTTTTGTTATATTTGAGCTCAACATACTGACAATTTAAAAAAATTTATACAGATTTGTTTACAAAATATTAAAGATCAACTTATTTTTGCCTTCTTTAAAAGTATAATGTTAAGGAAATCTCCAGCACACTAAATATATACATTACAAACAAACCCTGTGACATTAGATCAGGCAGATTTTCCTGTTCCTGTGTCATCAGATTGCCTGGGTGCAGCATGTACAGGGGAAATCGTGCTGGGAGGAGTGCACACCAATAAAGGGAGCCATTTAAATGAATGGAAAATGAGACACGCTCCCTTATTGGTGTGCATTTCTTCCCACCTTGATTTTTCTGTATTCAGGCAATTCAATAGCCCCAGGTGTAGGAACAGGAAATTCTGACCCGTCTAGTTTTAGATGTCACATTTCATTCATACATTATGAGTACATTCATTGGGTAAATGCACCTGGTGTGCTGGTGAGCAATAGAAACCAAAAAGGTCCAGGGCACATGCTGAGTTAATTGATGTCAGCGACACCATCAGTAGAGGACTAAAATTGGACTGAAAACACCTTGGCTAGGGAAAAAGTAAACAAATCATTGAAGGTTCCCACTCCTGTTGCTTTACAGCAATCCTGCTCAAAATACATCTTCAGGAGAGAAGAATAAAATAATAAAAATATTATATGACACAATTTCAATGGAGTTATCAACAAAGCCAAAGCTGATATTTTCTGTGTTTTATAGTTTACATAAAATCTCTAGAAAATTAACATCTTATGAAATGTAGTTTAAGTTGCATTTCCATATATAAAAGATTACAACCAGGATGTGGGGGACATTTTACTTGGTAGCAAAATGTCAGTTTAGTGTTAACAATCTATAAGCAGATCCACCCCTACAGTAAGAACCATCTACATTTACAAAGCACCTGTCATATCTTCATGATGTCCCAAAGAACTTCACAATTAACAAATTACTCTTTGAAGTGCAGTCACTACTGTTATAAAGGCAAGTGTGTCAGCTGATTTGTGCCGTCGAGGGCAAATGAGATAAATGATCAGTTAATCTGCTTTAGTGGTGTTAGTTAAGACAGAAATGTTGGTCAGAATGAGTACAAGTAGTTAAGTGATTATATTATTGGACTAATGATAGAGAACGATTCCCACCATGGCAGTTTGAGAATTTGAATTCAGTTTAAAAAAAAATCTGGAAATTAAATGAAATGCGACCATGAAGCTGTCGGATTCTCATAAAAACCCAACTGGTTCAGCAATGTCCTTTAGGGAAGGAAACCTGCCATCCTTACCCTGTCTGGCCTATATCTAACTGTTAACTGCTTTCTCAAGTGGCCTAGCATGCCACACAGTTGTACTAGAGATGGGCAATAAATGCCAGCCTTGCCAGCGATGCCCTCATCCCAAGCACAAATTAAAAAGGTCACCGGGTGAACACTCAGAATTACTTTGAATAGTGCTGTGGGAATTTTTTAAATTATATATATATATAAAAAAAAGTGTCCACCTGAAAAGGTAGACGAGGCCTCAGTTTAACATCTCATCCAAAAGACAGCACCTCCGATAATGCAGCACTTCCAAAGTACTGCAATTGAAATTAGCTACATTATGTGCTCAAGTCCTGCTGTATGACTTGAACCCATGACCTTCTAACTCAGAGTTGAGAGTGCTACCAACTGAGCCAAGCCGGTAATAAGCACCATACCACTATGTAGCATCACAAAAAACTTGGATTTGAAGTAATCAGATTTTTCCCAGGAACTTACTTAAAGCTAAAATTTTATTGATTTTACTCATTGTTCTAGGAGAGTTACCTCACAGCTTTTCTATGAATTTACAAAACAAATTAACTTCTCTACTAGATCTAGTAAAACTTTTGTCTCCACAGTTGTGTGAGAGTCACACAGAATTGAAAAGGGCTCAAAACTCATTTCATGGTATGTAGAAATGGGAATGATGCTAATTCCCAGTTTAACAGCAGCTGGCCAGAACGAGACACATTAGAATACAAGATCGGAGTGAGTCTTTGTGAGCTGTTCTCCAACCTGCAGAAATACAAAAATATCTCTCTCATAAAGGAGATGCAATAAACAGATTCTTGACTGTGGCAGTGTACTTTTAATATTGATAATTTTAAGAAAAAATGTAAATAAAGTTGCAATATGTCACAAAGCAAATGATTTCAATTCATTAGATCCAGATCTCTTACCTCTATGTACAAAAGTATGAATCTCAGTCAGAATGTCATGCAGTGCTAAACCTTTTAATGTCTTTAATTCCATGATATCTGAAGAGAAAGTCAAGGGATTTTAAAGACACTACTTTTACATAAACCAAATGTCCCAGCATCTCACCTATAAAAAGCTGCAGCACACTAGCCTGGGAAACTTTTACTTTCCCAAACACCATAATGAGATTTCACTATAAATGAATCCACCATTGCACTGCACAAGATCTTCATTAGTCCATTATACATACTGAATCTTTATAATCACATTTTTCCCTTGCCCAATGTATTACAAACACATATTTTGAGAAGGCATTGTACAGAGAGATTTCCTGAGGACAACATACAGTTTTCACAATACAGTGAGGGAATAAGTTCCATACATTGGTACCTTGATTTTGCAACAGTGGCTGTGCATTTGCTGAGAACAATGCATGCTTAAAGCGCGAGACAATTTTGTTACATTTTAAATGTACTTTTCATTTTTCATCCGTTGTCACTTGGTTACTCATTCTACTCCAGCCAGGTCGTCCAAAATGGACCTGAAATTTTTTCTACAATCTGCATCAATGCTGTTTATAGTTAGTCTAGGTTTGACAAAAATTTTACGTTTTGCTTCTATATGGCTTTCCACGTATACCAACAGGCCACAAGTTCTAATCACCTTGGGGTTTATTTTAAATACTGTTTAAATATTCAGTCACACCAAAATAGAACTGATGAATTAAAGTTGAGATATGATGTTGCATCTATATAAAACTTTAGTAAGACCACAGTTGGAGTACTGTGTGCAGTTTTGGGCTCCACAACATAGGAAGGATGTTGAGGCAATAGAGAGGATGCAGCACAGATTCACTAAGATGCTGCCTGGTATGAGGAAATACAGAAATGAAGATAGATGAGAAATTGGGGCTATTATCATTGGAACAGAGGAGACTGAGGGAGGATTTGATAGAAGTGTTTAAAATTATAAAGGAATGGGACAGGGTAGATGGAAACAGACTTTCCAGTGATTGAGAGATCTAGAATGAGGGGAAATAGAAATAAGATTAAATATAAGAAATTTAGGACAAAGCAGGAAAAATTTTATTTTTTGCACAGAGGGTTATGAGGTTGTGGAATGCACTACCAGAGTTAGTGATTTAACTCTGGTAGTGCATTCCACAACCTCATAACCCTCTGAGATTATGTCAACATTTAAGAATACATTAGCTAGGCATTTGAAGGAAAGGGGGATATGGGAATGGGGCCGGATTATTGGATTAGGACTATGCTCGTTTGGAGGATAAACACCAACATGGACTGGTTAGGCTAAATGATCTGTTTGCGTGTTTTAATTTTTTTTACATAATTCTATGAATTAGGCTTAAAACTAAAACAAAATACAAATTTTATATCTGTAAAAACATCAATATTAAGTGCAACCTCTTCTGGTTTCAATTCCAAAGGATACTCCTGTATGCAGTGGTGAAATCTTTGTTTAGCATCCAGTCAAGGATATTTGCGATGTCTGATTTTAGTGGATGACCAGTGCAGCTGTACACTGTATCTTCGCTCACTTTATCATATGCCATATTTGTGCTCTATTTGATTCGGTACACAATTGGATTAGTTTCAATGTGATCAACGAAATGCCAACAATTGTAATTGCTACACAATACAAACAAATAACTGACCTGTAAAATATTCAAAGATCGACGCATGTCACCATTGGAAAGCGTCACAATGGCTTTCAGCCCATCTGGAGTTATGTTGACACTGTAATGACAAGTTCACAATAACTATTTTTGTTAATTCATCAGTAAGTTTGTTTTGAAAACTTCTGGGACCTGTTCATTATGGCTAAAGTGTATAATACAGATTACCAATGACCTACTGGCACAAAACATGTAATTGGGACATTTAGTTTAAAAAAAAGTACATTTTTTACATTCTGGGATCCTTCTAAGATATTCTGGTATATCCAGGTATTCGTAATTAGTATCCTTGTAACAGCTTGAACTAGGCCTGACTAAAGTGAAGAACAAAGATAGAGTAAAGTGCTATGGTCTTTGGACAGATAACCCTTAGCAGGACTGTGAGAAAGTGTGTTACCAGAGTACATCTCTGGATAATCCCAACAATATCTTGGAAGAGAACGGCTATCAAAAACAAAATCTCTTTATCGTGATTTAAACATTGGAAAAACAAAATGGAATCTTTACTCAAAGATGTAATAGAAAAACTCGAAAATAAAAACATGGTAAAGAGTAGTCAGCACGGATTTCAAAAGGGAAGGTCATGCTTGGACCAACCTTATTGAATTCTTTGAAGTAGTAACAGAAAGAGTAGACAAGGGAAAATGCAGTAGATGTATATACTTGGATTTTCAAAAGGCCTTCGATAAGGTACCGCATTGTAGAATCATGACTACGGTTAGAGCATGTGGAGTCAGGGGACAGGTAGCAGAAGGGAAAGCAAGCTGGCTACAAAACAAAAAAGAGTAGAGGTTAAGGGTAGCTACTCAGACTGGCAAAAGGTGGGAAGTGATATTCCACAGGGAACGGTGCTGAGACCACTGTTGTCCACAATTTACATTAACAATTTGGACTCAGGAATCGGAAGAATAATTTCAAAATTTGCAGACGACACCAAATTGGAGTGGGGTGTAGTTAATACAAAGGAAGAATGAGACAAAATACAAGATGACATTAATAAACACTGTAATTGGCAAATGAATTTCAATATAGATAATTGTGAGGTGGTGCATTTTGGTAGGAAGAACAAGGAGGCCGCATACTGCTTGGATAATAAGAGTCTAAATGGGGTAAAGGAGCCAAGGGATCTAGAGGTACAAATAAACAAATCACTAAAAGTAGTGATGCAAGTTAATAAGGCCATAAAAAAGGCAAACCAAGCATTGGGGTTCATTTCTAGAGGGATAGAATGAAAAGCAGAGAAGTTATGTTAAACTTGCAAAGAAACTTGGTTAGAATACACTTCTAGTACTGTGCATTGTTCTGGTTTCCATATTAAAAAAAAGGATATAGAGGCATTGGAGAAAGTGCAAAAAAGATTCACAAGGATGATACCAGAACTGAGAGGATATACTTGTCAGGAAAGGCTGAACAGTCTGGGGCTCTTTTCTCTAGAAAAGAGAAAGCTGAGGGGTGACTTGATAGAGGTCTTTAAGATTATGAAAGGGTTTGGTAGAATAAACAGAGAAAATGTTTCCACTTGTAGGGGAGTCCAAAGCTTGAGATCATAAATATAAGATAGTCACTAATAAATCCAATAGGGAATTCAGGAGAAACAACTTTACCGAAAGAGTGGTGAGAATGTGGAACTTGCTACCACGAGGAGTAGTTGAGGCAAATAGCATTGATGCATTGAAGGGTAAGCTAGAAAAACACGAGGGAGAAAGGAATAGAAAGATATGTTGATAGTGTTAGATGAAGGGTGGGAGGAGGTTTGAGTGGAGCAAAAACGCCGGCCTAGATCAGTTGAGCCGAATGGTCTGTTCCTGTGCTGTAGACTTGATGTGAATGATGCCATAAAAAGGTGATTCACGTGGTTGAATTGGTCATGTCCCTTTTAGTGGGAGGTTCTGTGATATATTAAGATATATAAGGTCACACATTGCTCACTTAAAATCAGGATGGTTTTGGTAAGCTACAGAGAACCTATGAAGAAGATTGGAATGTTAGAAACTAAACAAGGTCTTTGAAAGTTGAGAGAAGGTTTAATACATAAAAATTAGAACGGTTGGGAAAAGTATTTAGATCCAAATAAAAACTTTAAAAGTGTATTGCAGCAGTTAATCGTATAACTTGTTTCTATGCAGAGACAAGTACAGTACAAGAGCCAGAGAAATATAACATGTACATGGTTAGCTGCAGGCATCCCCAGAGTTGAAACTAGAGCATCACAAAGGAAGGTAGAACTGCCAACGCAACAGCAGCCCACTACTCAAGGAAAGGTTGTATGATTTGATACTCACATCACATGGGGTAGTACCAACACTAGAAACCTACCAGTGATGTGTTTACCGACTGTAAAGTTAACCTTCCTAAGTCCATTCTGTAATCTTGAAAATTGAACATAACTTTGTTCTAGTGTTACTAAGTGAAACCCTGGTCGGCTAAGATAGTGATACATTTAAATTATTGTTAGGCTTATAATTTAAGACTTTGCTGGGTGATATTTTTACCATAATCACCAATACTTAACCTGATATTGTATTATTGTAGATGTAGTTAAGTTGTGTTTGTGAATGCACCTTGGTGACTGAGTCAGGCAAGCAGTAAAGTTCCAGTTCATTCTCTGTTATGCTGTGGTTCTGCTATTTAAAGACTTGGCCTAGTCAATAATCAATATCTTTTGAATGGAATTCCAGCCATGTCATTTGCAAATTAATTCTGTTCAATAAGCAGAGATGGCAAAGTAATCTAGGGGGGTGGGTGGAAGCAGAGCCAGGAAATTATTATAAATCCAGCAGTTGTGTATTTGTCTCCCAACTCTGACAACTGTGACTTCAATTTATAATCGGAGATGGCATTTGAACTTTTTTGCCCTCACTGTGCAAGTTTGTCAGTTATGAGACAGGACACAAGCAGGAGCTCTACAAATGAACAAAAAAAGGGACCAGTCCTGTCCTGCAGAAGCACAACTTCTGTTGAGTTGGTGTTCCAGCTTTTGCAACAGGGGTCACATGGAGCTTTATAAATCAGATATCCACATCTGTGTGCCTGAAGGTAAATCTTGGGGGACATGGCATGAAAAGAAGCTAGTTAAGTGCCAAAATGCAATTATATTTCAAATTTGATTGCAGTATTAATAAAATCTATTTTCCTCCAGATATTTTGTGGAGAGCGAGTTGTTAAACATCATTATTAGTATCATAAGTACAAGATTATTCTCTGAAGTGACAGTTTGCTAACATTTAAAAGAATGAATGATCATGAATTAATGAGGTTACAGACTCCCATCAACCCCAATTTTGCTCAAAACATAACTTTTATCTAAGAGGTTTGCTTACAGAATTTAAAAAATATTTTCCTTTGATTAGTCATGACATTCATGATGGAGGATGGCCTTACTCATGGGACAACCATCAGATTTTACACAGAGTGAATACTTTATTAGTTAGTGGGAAGATGGAATGGGACAATACTCTAGAATTTTAACTTAAATACAATGATTTTAATTGAGTCATGAAAGCCTACTCCTCAAATCCAGTGAACTCCATTTTGGTTCATAAAACTGTTTCCACCTTGATCATAGATATGCTAGTTTGGGAATACATTAAGTGGAGGCCTGGGCACTCCCCACAGGAAAGGGAAGTCAGAAAGGTAAATCACCCCCGGTTGCTGTTGCATGACCTCTAGTGGCCTGCTTCAGAGCACCACTGTTGGAAACTTAAGAGCAGGTTGCACCTGCCCTCTCAGCAAGGAATGATGTAGTTGCAGCAACGACAAATTGAAGGACAGCGATTATTACCCTCACAAAAAATAAATCAATCAGTTTGCAGTAGCATCAACAGACATCAGCTGGGCTTTATTTTAGCTGAAACCTCACCTCCTCTTCTATTCCCACCCTATAAACTAGAAGTGATGCTAAATTCCCAAGTTGGTGAATTTGAGAAGACATTTTATCCGTGAAAAGTTACAAAAAACACACTTAACATAAACAGGAAAGGTGCTCTTGCTGAAATGGTGCTTTTAAAATGCTTATCCTGGTTTTCAAATCCCTCCATGGCCTCACCCCTCCCTGTCTCTGTAATCTCCTCCAGCCCTACAACCCTCCAAGATCTCTGCACTCCTCCAATTCTGGCCTCTTGCGCATCCTCGATTTTCATCGCTCCACTACTGGCAGCCTTGCCTTCAGCTGCCTAGGCCCTAAGCTCTAGAATTCTCTCCCTAAACCTCTCCGCATCTCTAACTCTCTCTCCTCCTTTAAGTCATTCCTTAAAACCTATCTCTTTGACCGAGCTTTTGGTCACCTGTGTTAATATCTCCTTATGTAGCTCGGTGTCAAATTTTGTTTGATAACACTCATGAAGCACTGTGGGACCTTTTACTATGTTGAAGGCCCTATATAAATGCAATTTGTTGTTGTTACATTTTTAGAAATGGGTACAAAAGATTTGCATCTTACAGATGCTGCACAAACTAAAAATTGGGAGAGTTGTAAAATTGCTACTTTGCATAAGATTGGAGTCTACTTAGGCTACTACTTAATATAATTGGGTGAAAAGCAAGAATGGGGAAAAAGGAAAGAGCAAAAAAAGTGAACCCAACAGAATTTTAAAATGTCTGCTAAAATGTCTTTTGCATGTCCGTGCCAGATAACAGATTGCACTGATTAATCGACTGCAGAAAAGGATGAAAACTATATTAAAAAGTACATTGGACAGTATAATTTCTCCCTGAATTCTCTACAGTTACAGTTTGAGGAGTAGTACTATTAAGTGACTCACTTTTCTTCCTGGATGACAAATTCCAATCTTGGAATCATCTGTTCTGGTGACAGCGGTCCAAAGCGGAACCTAGTACATCGAGACTGTAAAGCAGGGATGATCTTTGACAGGTAGTTACAGATCAGGCAAAACCTGGTGTTTTCTGTAAATTTCTCAATAACTGCATAACAAACAATGAATTATTTGTGTGTTAGGGATATGGAAAAACAGTACATGACAATTTTTTGACTGCATTTAAAAGAAAATCTTCTTTTCAACATCTTCTAAAAATAAGTTGCTATTTTAAATGCAACTAATATAACACCCAATGATCACAGTTCTTTTGAAGAGTCAATTTTCACAAGATTAAATGCAAATACACTGCTAATTAAAGTTTATAGAGAAACTCAGTGCATGTTAAACAAGAGTATTATGCACATTTTCAATAATTTCAATGCTATTTGAGTAGTCCATGAAGGGATGCTGTATAATTGAAAGCACCCAAGACTCACCTCTGCATTTTAAACATCAGACTTGTAGCTAAAAATAAGAAGCTTGGGGGCACTGTGGCACAGAATGAGCATAGCAAATTGTTGTTGCCAGGGAAGAAAACAAGCAAAACTAGGGCTACGTAACAGGGAGGGGAGTCAAACTAAAATTTTAAAAATACAGTTATCTTAGATTTTTTTTTATTTTGTGTACCTCAAAGGGCAGTTCATGAACTGCAGAGGTAGAGACCTGGGAACGATTACCTCCCTGCACTTACAGTCAGAGATTGGTGTACGATATCGATGGGCTGGGGGAGATAATAAAAAGGAATAAATAGCGAAGATTTTGAATACCCTTACATCAGGAAAGAAAGGATTATATGTGCTGCAGTGCACCTGTTCAATTCACCCACCTCCCCTCCCCATGCTATAAACCAAACACTTTTGGTTAGTTTATTTGAGGTTACTAAAGCACTGCTTTATGCATCTGCCATTATGGCAAACAGGTGAAAATAAAAACATATCATAGCACCAATAGTATATGACACATATGCAAGATAAAAGAAAAAAAAACTAGGAAGCAGGCTAACCTTTCCATTAAAATTTTATACTTCCAGCTCTTACCCCTTCTGAGAGCATTCTGAGCATCTTGAGTCATGGCATCTGCCTCATCTAGGATAACAAGCTTAAAACCTTTTCTGGAAAAGAAATAAAAAATATCATTGAATCTTTTCTTGTGAAAGATTCAAGGGTGGTAACACTCAATGGTCAGTTAGTGGGGCTAGAGCTCTAAATCAATAATCTGTATTCAATCGCACAAGGGGGAATTGCTGGAACTGTAGCAAATAGACAGCAGACATCTTAAAATAATAAATCTGATAAATTGTTGCTGGATTACAATATGTAAATAATCTTAATCAATCAGTGAAGAAGTGACCATTCTTCATGTGAGTCTAGACAGTGAATGTCAGCATTCTGTTCAAATCTGAGCATGTATCTGTGCTCGCCCAACATCTCTACATGTGCACTTATCAGAAGGGGTCAATCAGGATTGGGAAGCTTGACCAATTCCCCCCCCCCTTCCCAAACCCAGGAAAATTAAGTACAACTGGACCATCCCTATTGCTACCCTGGTTGATCAGTTCACAGCAAAGGATCAAACCTAGGGCCTACCTTGTCTGTATGACTCAGTATTATGCCAGACAGAGTAATTACACATTACTAAGCCAGGCAACTGGTCATTAAAGTGTATATGCATCAGTATATAGCTCAAAATAATTAAAATATTCACATAAATTATGCAAAGGAGAAATCCAAAAGCAAGATGAGCCAGGAAACCCTAAATTCCAAATCTTTCCCCAAATTTTTTGAGTACAGTCTATTTATTCTAATAAATTTCTAAAACAGCCTGAAGCAGGGCTCGATGATTGATCAAAGACAAGTAATAACTATTTCAATATAAATAAAAGCTTTAGCTGCATAACTGCTATATCAATTATAGGCTGGGGAAAAATTACACAAGTGTTTGACAGCGGCCCCATCTGGGGCGGGGGGGGGGGGGGGCGGCCAGCCAATTGCAGGGGTCCGATTGCGCCAGGTAAGCTTGTTGGATGAAGCACTCCTGCTCCTTCTGGCCCATAAGCAGTGCAATAAAGGCACTCACCTCATGGATCCGACCCTTCTTGCCTGCTTTCACCTGACGAGAATCAGAAGCCATGGGAAAACCCATGCAGGTGAGCTTAAATTCATTTCAGCTTTCGAATCCACAAAAAATTAAGTACCTCAACCAAATCAATGAGGTACATTGCCCCTTTAACAATCCGCTCGCAGTCATTAAGTGGGGGCGGGACTTCCGGGTTTCAGATGCGCATGTGCATCTAAACATGCCTGGGTTGGAGCCAGGTTGCAGTCTCACTTCAAAAACTGTTATTTTTTACCTCCCACCCAGCCTCAACCAATCCGTTTTTTGGGGTTACAATTACCCCCATATCCCAGCCTTCAGGAGAAGAGATAAGAAGAGTATGACAACGGCTGGGATACAAAGCTCAATCGAAGTTAATTGCTATTGTCTTATCTATTTAAAAGATCCAGTTTCTAGCATCAATAAGGCTCAATGTGTTATATTTTATGCCAACTGAGTGCTGAGGGTACTTTTGGCAACTGGGATAAAACTGGCTGACCTAGTTTTGCTAAGGATTCTCAACAGCATTCTAAATACTGCAAAGTTTCCTTTGGGTACACCACACAATATCAAGATCATCATCCCTATACAGCATTTCTTATCTGATGCAATGCTGTTTGTAAATAGACTTTTCTTTATGAACTCTAATCAAAATAGTGCTTACTTGAAAATGGTTCTGGTACTGGCAAAGTTCAGTATAGGTCCACGTACTGTGTCAATACCTCGGTCATCAGAGGCATTCAGCTGCAGAGAAAATCAATAATATAACATAGTAAGAAATGGTATCCCTTTTAAATTGGTATGCAGATATTAAAGTATACACTACTTCTTAAGCAAACCTGATGTGTTGGTAGGACACAATAGATTTTGTTGATAAATTAAGTGTATCTAGTGCCATTTTTAGATCACTATCCCATTATCAAAAAACCACAAATTTTCCCAATCTCCATTATTACTGTTGCAATACAACATTAAGTAAATCATTGCACCCGTCATCACTAAAATAGCAGTAAAGTGGAAAGCTGGAATATGAAACTTTTGAACTGTGAAAAACACCCACTGATTTAACATTACAATCACTCAAAATGTTCTCTGCGGGCACAGTGAAGTATTTGGGGCTCGTCACTAGTAGTGGCACTGGTGGGATCAATTTCAGTAGCATACAAGCAGCATATCAGCACATTAAAATTACTGGCTTAAGTACTATTTCTTCCATAACAATATTGTTACCAGTGTGCTGGATATGCTTAGTGATACATTTCTACTGCAGAATTCACTGGTGCTGCCCCACAAATGGTCGTATTATGGACAGCACTTGCACCAACTATATCCATTGCCACTAGATTAGGTATTAGCGCTTAATCCATATATGGGTACTTATTTCTGTGGCTCATGCAGTCGGAGGTTATTTTATCAATGTGCTTCTTGGCTATACTTGCTTGCTAGAATGTTATGAACTGCACAGTATCATAACTGCACAGTATCATTTATTTAAGGACAAACTATATCTGCATTAATGTAGTGTATAATCTTTCTAAGAAAGAACATTTCTTCTGAAATTAAAGCCAAAATTACAGAATTCCTGCATAATGCAACACCATACATACAGTTTTAGTTTGTTTCAACATCAATTAGAACTACCACACAGTGTTTCAGGGTTTTCTTTTTGGTTAAGGACAGCTAACCCATCTTATTGTCCTCGGATCTCCTGGGTGACGTAATCAAAAGGGCAAGCAAGCAACCTGCTCCCAGGCCCTGAGACAACTTAGTTCTTCACACCCCCTCCCACCTGTCATTAAATGTGTCCTTGCATTAAGTGCTGCTGAAATCAGCAACATGGGGGAAATTAAAACTGTATCCTACTGATACAGTGCAATGCCACCCTATAGTATTTTAGGATTCAAAGGTTCAGTTGTTACCTCTAAAACCATTGAGTTTAACTCTTTATCCTTATAGAGCCGCTTGGCACAGGCCAAAATAGTAGATGTTTTCCCAGTTCCTGGTGGCCCATAGAACAGCAGGTGAGGGAGCCGGTCTTCACTGATAAACCGCTGAACTAAAATGAAGCAAATCCAAAGAATGTCATTTTGGTCGTGTAGTCCTAGCTTTCATATGTTAAATACAGGTTCATCGATATTAAATGTTTAAGGAATTTGTGTTAACTATGCTAGTCATCATTTACAAGTACACGATCCTTTAAAGCAAGCCAGTCATAGATTTTTCTTGGAAGGTGGCGGGGGAAATGATTAGATTGCAGTTTCAAAAGGGGAAAAAAAAATCACAACACTGCCAAAATTCATTCCATCTAAAATACTTTAAGGACAGCATTTTAAGTAGGTATTGTCTATGCAATTAAAAGTCTTACAAATAGCACCTGTCTGCAGGGCATGCGAAAGTGTCAAGTCACACTTGAAGTGTCACACTCAAAATTTGGACTGGCTCAAGTATCATATTCAATCACATTGATAAAAACAATTCACAACATATCATTGTAAGCTGAACAATGCTGATTACCCTCAATAGGACTGGTAGGAAACCTACAACAACCAGCAAGTAACATAAAACTAATGCGCGATTGCATGTTGATTGTTGATGATTAACATCCTCTCCAGGTTTCGCGCCCAGCAACCAGCCTGATTGACAGGCTGGCTGCCGTCAGGAGCTGCAACACGAGGTTGGGGGGGGGGGGGGGGGGGGAAAGGAGGAGGAGAGAGAGGGAGCGAGATGTCATCCGGCGCTGGAATTGAAGATCGGGGTGGGGGGGGACCGGGCGATCGGAGGGGGACATTGGAACAGGGTGCAAAGGTAGGTTCATTTTGTGTTTTAACTTCCTTCCATCGTGTTTTATGTTATTTATTTAGTTTCTTTTTCCCTGATCACCAGGCATGACTCTGACCTGGGCGGCCTTCCCACCGCTTAAGTTAAAAATCGTTACAATTACTTCATCTGTCACAGGTAAAGTGCCTTAAGTACCTCAATGGGGTACATTTGGCTCTTTAACTGTCATCCTGTCGGCTTTAATTGCCAGCGGGACTTCCGTTTTCAGGTAGCCCGCGCGCTCAAAGGTGGGTCCCTGGGAAACTCTGAAGTCGATGGGTTGGAGCCAGCTTCCAAACCCAAACGGGATTTCCACGATTTTCGGAGCCCCCCGCCCCCACAACTGCCCCCTAAAATTGAGCCCAATAAAACTGCCCCTTTCATTGGAGGTTGAGGCTTCAACTCTACTCTATTTCCAGAGCTAGCAGCATTTACTCTGGGTTTTCCAACTGATATATCTAGAGCTCAGATAGAATATGGTACACCTAAAGTTTACAGCATTTAACATTTAGAAACTTGCCATTTTTATGTCTGGCAAAATCATATATTCCACTGCTGCAATAAAAGTCAGGTTTGTGCAGCTGATTTTAGTTACTTCTTTCAGCAGAGATTTCAGAAAAATAAAAAAGTTGGGCTGTATAAAATCCAGATAATTTATTCCATACAAAATGGGGGGGGGTTGGGGGGGGGGGGGGGGGGGTGGAGAAAGAGAGACAAGAAACCAGATACTTCCTCGGTGTTATTAGATTTTTTGATCAGCCAGCTGTCTGATATGGGCAGAAACCCATTACCATGCTTGACAACCTCTAAAACAAGCTACTGAGAAATCCACACAGGTATGTCTCATATATGGAATGCACTCTCTCCCCACACAGACATACCCTACTTACCCAAGTCTAAAGAGTTTAGGCACAAGTAAGCAAGAGCCAACGCTTACAACCTCCAAATCTGCACAGGATTACTGCTGGAATTTAACCATGCAGTTTACCAACACAAAGCACCGGCAAGTTTCTCACTGCTTATCCAGCCACAATTAACCTGTTCATTAATCCTTTAACTTGCAGGGTTATCTGCAGCTGAGTGGGAAAAATTCCAGCTGTCAGCAATGAGTCTAGCCCTCCGGGTATCATTAATGCTCCAAGCTGATGGGTCATTGGTAGTTCTCTGGAATTCTGTGGACCTCCTTGTCTCAGGTTTCATATCACAGAGGGTGACTTGGCTCCAACTGTTCATGGTCACCTTTAGCAACACCACAGCCCCGAGTCCTACTAGGCCCCAGGCTCTGCCCCAGTGCCAACAGATCCACTTCACCCTCAGTTCCAACTTCTCTCTAAGTGCTGCTGGGTCACAACCATCCTCCCAAAGTACCGGTAGTCTTCCATTTCCTTCCTCCCCCACCCCCAGCCTGTGCTACCATACCACAGCCGTGATCCTCCCAAGTGCCGCCAGACTTATAGATCAAGCCCACCTTAGTCAGCAGAACAATGTCATACACAGTTCGTTCATCCCCTCCCCTCTTCACATTTTGCTTCCCTACTGGAGAAAAAAAAAGAAAAAAAAACTTGGAGCCAATTCACAAAAAACTCGAGAAATTCTTCTCAGACTCTCAAGGCATTCAAGCAAGCTTCAAGACACTATGGCTGCCCATGATTCATCATAAATCACAACTAATTAGCCATTATAACTGGAAATGTCCTCTTCTCTCAGGAATTTGACAAGTTCCTTTCAAAAAGGACTGTAGAAACTCCATACTCAACACATTCTCAGTAGTTTTTTCCTGCAGATGATAACTCTCCTAACTTCTTACTCAACTCTTTGCCTACTGATTTTATTCACATGACCTCTCATCCTCCTGTCCCTATTCATTTCAAACAACATCTAACTGTATCCGGTCACTTCATCATTTTAAAAATGTCAGTCACATCCCCTGTAAGCCTATGTTTCTCCAAAGTAAATAAACATAATTGTTGGAGCCTGTTTCAAATAACTAAGCTCTACAATATGGTTATATCCTACCTGCCCTACTCTGTACCCTGAATAGAGCCTCAACATCCTTTACCATGTGCAATGAATAATACTAGACACAAGTACAAGCATAAAAGAGCCTTATATAGCCCAAGTATAGTACCCTTCACGCACTCAATGGTCCTATTAATACAACCTAAAATCCCATTAGGTTTTGCTACAACCTCTCACACTGCTTTTGCACTTCTAAATGAGTGATCTAACTATTACCCCCAGATCTCTTTCTTAGTCTGGTACCTTTAACAGGTACTCCTAAATGATAAAAACATGCCCGGAGGTTCCTAAACCAAATGCATGACATTGCACTTGTCCACATTAAATGGCATCTGCCACACATGGGCTCTATTCACCTAATCTATCTAAAATCAGCCTGCAACCTATCGATTTGATCTGAAATACTAACTCCTGTATAATCCACAAATCTAAGAATGGTTGCATTTAAGCATCCTCCTCTCTCGACCATTAATGAAAATCCCAATACAGAGCCCTGTGGAACTCTGCTTGTAAACAGATCTAGTCCCATTAATAACAACCCTGCTTACATGGTTTCAACAATTGTTCTAAAATTAAAATTGAACAAGATCTATTTTTTTTTTCCCGAACACATTTTGGAAGTTACAGTATATCTTCAATCACAATTCTGGTCACTCTCTCACAGAACTCAATCAAATTACTGAGTCAGGACCTAATGTTTTCTAAATCCATAAAAGTATCCTTATTACCTGCCAAAGGTCTCCAAGTGAGCATAAATCACATTCTTTCTAATGCTTTCCAACAGGTTCCTTCAAAATCAAGCTAATGGGTTTATAATTTCCAGAGTTGATTTCTTCCCTTTCCTAAATAATTGAATAACATAATTCACCCGCCAATCCATGGGAACCAACCCTGGTCTCAAAAAGCTGTTGAATATATAAGCTAGTGGTTCACGTACAACTTTCCCCCCTTTCCCAAAGCACTCTGGGGTAAACAGGTCCTGCTAAGTGCATTAATTTTAATTAACACCATTTCGATAATGAAGCAATTTTAGCTACACGCCTAATCTTTACTACTGAGACTATGATATCACGGACTTATCAAAAGCAACACAAAGGGAGATCCGCCAATATAAGGAAATTACTCACAACAAATGCGTGGACTTTGCAATAGTTTTAGCCTTCTTATGGTCAGCTTAGCTTATAGAAAAAAAATGCTCAGTATAAGCCCTAACCACTGAAACACGATGGGCACAATTTTAATATGCCGGCAGGAAGAGTCCCATGAACGAATAAAAATAAGTCAGGACCCGAGAATGAAAACCCCAAAGGCTAGTAGTTTCATATCCAAAGCATACAACTCTTCTCTGAGTGTAAACAATTTCTTGGGTAGTTCGGGTGGCCCAGCTCCAATTTCCTCCCATGCACACTTTTATGACGCAAGTTGATGGTTATGTTCCTTCCACCAAAAAGGTATAAATTCCACCCCCCAAATTGTTCTTACAGATTTCTTGACTTAAAGAGAATAATCCACCTGCAGAACAAAAATAAATCAAGCCACATCTTTCCTTTTCGCTGCAAGATCGACCATCAGCTGTCTTACTTGTGTCCTAAGTGCTTTAGAGATTCTTATGGCTTTTAATTAATTAGCTCAGATTGAGGGCTGTGCTGGACTCTCCAAGACTATATAAATCAGCTCTACAGAACTAGTAAGTTCAAGAACAATTCGTTCTAAGTTCATTTTGCACAGTACAGCTAAAATAAAATTAACACGTCCTATCTGATTGTCCTACTCATAGCTAAAACCAAAAGACATCAGGTGATTTCTGGCACACGTATAACCTTAAAATAGTGTGCCTATACAGCACACAGAATAATGAAATCCAGGTGGTGTCTAAAATGCCACTTTCAAAGTCTTGAAATTATTCCTTTCTATACTTTGGAACATTTTGTTTAATTCATGAAGTTTGTTAGTCTTAATGATTTTATCTGTGGTTCAATGCTCAAAAGTTCGAAGGCAAGAAATCAACTTTTAAAAAAAACATTACATTAATATCTCAATGAAGTTGATCAATCCTCAGTAATAAAAAGAGAGGGTTAATAAAAGCAGAGGTCATTTTTATTGTTGATCTTTTTGGAGCTATGACATTTGTAGTTCCTTGAAGGTTTCTGTAGTAAATAGACAGTTGAAAGTAGTGCAAAAAGACCTTTAGAGAATATCTATATAGAGATACGAATGTGGCCAATAAACACACAAATTTCAGTCAGTATATTTTGTATATTTCATACCAGAGCTTATAGAAAACAGGTCCCTTCATCCTCTTTAGTCTCTCAATTACTGAGATAAGGACATTGAAAGGGAGAATTCACACGCTACCAGGTTCGTGTGAAGCACAGTCATGCGTCAAAAATACCTGCAATATTTTCAACACATTTAATTAAGCAAGATGTAGAATTGCTACACTAACCGAACCCTTTACAGGGAATACACACTTAGTAATCACAAAGGGTTAAAAAATTTTCTTAAAAAGTCTTCAGATAGCATATTATAGTACATTTAAGATTAATCCCCAACACAGAAGTACAATTAAATCAGATTTGGCCATAAATATTCTATCAAATTGTTACTTAAAGTTAATTAACGCTTAATACAACTAACTTAGGATGTCCCTTTAAATTAGTTCTTATTGACAAAAGAGAAGGCAGTATTATTTTTGTTATATAGGTTCACCATCAGTTTTATATGACTTATCAATTAGTAAGTGATCCAGAACAATTCCTTCAGAAGCTGTAGTGTGCATTGGACAATGAGGAACTACTATACATCACAATGTAGCAAAAATAATAGTTAGGTAACGGCGCATGTCTTATTTTGGCACTGGGCAAATTTGAAAAACATTCTTTACTAGGAGTACTGATGAACATTTATAATTTTTCCTCATAGCATTTGAACATTGTATTGAATTATCACAAATCATTTTTAGTTTAACATCAGTACCTATCTTCTATAATATTAAAACATTATTCAAATGCACATATTTCCTGTCAATCACATCAATGCAAATTCATTTTCCTTGGGAAATCTCTTGCAGCTGATTTATAAAATGTATTTTGCCAATGTTTAAATTCTGCAATAAAATTTTCTGAAATGTTCTTTAAATTTCTGAGACTATTAATTTATAACTTCAGTTCTTTTATCATAACCCCACCCATTTTGTCCATGAGCAGTACACCACGGGAAATCAACTAGTACATATGTTAAAAAATCGTGCACCTAATGTGTCTATCACACAAACGTGATTGTCTCAAATATTTATAAAACAGCAACAAATCACAATTGAGTAGATTGAAAAACTACCAATGAACTAACAATGTAAATAAATTAAAAAGTCAATTTTTTCTGATAGTTTCTTCTTACCTTGATAACCTAACCTCACCCCAAGGGGAGGGCACTGGAATTTCTAAGCAGGTACCAGTCTATAGACAAAATCTCTATTTGATGTACCTATTTACAGCAACTAGACTTTGTGGTCTTAAAAAGGACAGGCAAAGTTAAACATAGTTCCATTTTTGTATTAAAATAATACATTCTAGTCATTATAAACAATGCTTCCATAAGCAACGCCATGGGAAACTCACTAGATTTCTTTAAACTTTATAGTACTCTTGGAAAAGATGCTAGAAAACCCATCAGTTGCAGCTGCAGCTACATGCTGTCCAATGAACTGAGATAAGTTTCCTAACAGGAAATAATGACCAAATTGATCTTCACATCAACCTTTAAAAAAAAATATAAGCCTACAAAGTCTTCATTATGTCAGTTTCCATTTTATTTTAAACCTTACACAGACCTACAGAAGTGCAATGTCCCAATAAAATAAATATGTACTTGTCGCAGGAAATTTTCCTCTTTCTGCCTTAGAAACATATTGGTTAATTTCAGTCTTAAGATAGAAGCTTGCTGTAATCTAATGTTGATTTGTCTTTAATAAAGAAAGGGAACAGCAGCTTAAAAATTGCACTATGACAACAACTCACTTGTGTTGAGGATGTCTTGATGGGAAATAAGATCATCCAGGGTCTGGGGCCGGTATTTTTCTACCCTGGAACAGAGATTAAAGGGATTTTTAATTTTGTTTAAAATAGGTAAAATCAATTTCAGTGCTTACACGATCCTAAATCACCAGAACATGAGTGAAGACTCAGATGCAGGCATGCATATTATCTGATAACCAGCGCTCATTCATATAATGGAGTGTAGATATTATATATATTAATGAAGATCTGAAAGTAATTCCAAAATAGTAATGCAATTTTCCATGACATCGTAACAGTTTAAAACAGTCATTTCAAGCCAGAGATTAAAGCTCCTAAATTGTTACTGTAGTCGCTATTTGAAAATTGCTTCAATTTTATCTTTGATTTCTATTGTGTTTGTGCTAGCTGTAAGTGTAGATGTCACTTGCTGCAATACTTCATACACTTGATTCACAAGGACAATCCCACTGGTGGATTAATAATGCCTGCTACAACAGTTCCTATTCTTGATCCGTAAAGATAATTCCACTAGTGAGTTAAGTGTAGGGCTATTACTACAAACATACCTCCTATAAACTGCAATCCTAAAACAAAATTCCACATCAGATATATTTTGTACATGAGCTGTGCTGAGTATAAATATTTTGAAGACATTTCCAACAATTAGGCTCGACATTTTTAATCTTGTTTTCCTTTTGAATGCTTATTGAAAAAGCTTAATGGGATTGTGTGTGTGATATACAAGGACACTGACTCCAATGCCATGAGGTGGTGTTAAATTTGTACAAAATGGGGGACTTCAATTATCCCAATATAGACTGGGATAGTAACAATGTAAAAAGGGGGAGGAATTCCTAAAATGTATACAAGAGAATTTTATTGATCAGTGTGTTTCCAGCCCAACAAGGAAGGAAACAGTGCTGGATCTTGTTCTGGGGAATGAAGTGGGGCAAGTGGAGCATGTTTCAGTGGGGGAGCATTTGGGGTACAGTGATCATAATATTAGGTTTAGAATAGTTGTGGAAAAGGACCAGGAACAATCAAGCATAAAAATACTTAACTGGAGGAGGGCTAATTTCAGTGAGTTAAAACAGGACATTGTCCAGGTGGATTGGAATCATAAATTGATAGGCAAAACAGTAATTGAAGAATGGGAGGCCTTCAAGGAGGAGATGGTTCAGGTATAGAGTAGACACAGTCCCATGAGGAGGAAAAGAAGGGTACCCAAAGCTACAGCTCTCTGGATGACCAAAGATATCATAATAACATGGTAAGGTCTGCACAGGAAGAGGCTATTTGGCCCATCATGCCTGTGCTGGCTCTTTGAAAGAGCTATCCAATTAGTCACATTCCCCATAGCCCCTGTAATTTTTTTCCCTTCAAGTATTTATCCAATTCTCTTTTGAAAGTTACTACTGAATCTACTTCCTCCACCCTTTCAGGCAGTGCATTCCAAATCGTTACATAAAAAAATGTTTCCCCATGTTGTTGCTGGCTCTTTTGCCGATCACCTTAAATCTGTGTCCTCTGATTACCAACCCTTCTGCCACTGCCTTTAATATAGAGATTAAAATGAAACAGAGAAAAGGAGACTTATGGACAATGTAAAGTTCATAATACAGTAGAGAACCAGGTTGATTACAGAAAGTACAGAGGAGATCTAAAAAAGGGAAAGAGGGGCAAAAAGAGAGTATGAGAATAGATTAGCAGCTAACATAAAAGGGAATCCAAAAATCTTTTATAAACATATAAATAGTAAAAAAAGTAGTCAAAGGAAGGGTGGGGCCAATTAGGAACAAAAAAGGAGATCTTATTGTGGAGGCAGAGGTTCTGGTTGAGGTTCTAAATGAATACTTCGCATCGGTCTTCACTAGAGAAGAGAATGCTACCAATGTAGCAGTAAAGGAGGAGGAAGTAGCAATATTGAATAGGATAAAAATAGATACAGTGGCAGCATGGATACAAAATTGGCTAAGGGACAGAAAGCAGAGTGTAGTGGTGAACGGTTGTTTTTCAGACTGGAGGGATGTATACAATGGTGCTCCCCAGTGGTCAATATTATGACCAATGCTCTTTTTGATAATTATTAATAACCTGGACTTGCATTTAGAGGGTATAATTTCAAAGTTTGCAAATGACACAAAACGCGGAACTGTAGTGAACAGTGAGGAGGATAGTAATAGACTTCAGCAGGACATAGACAGACTGGTGAAATGGGCAAACGTATGGCAGATGAAATTTAAGGCAGGGAAGTGTGAAGTGATACATTTTGATAGGAAGAATGAGGAGAGGCAATATAAACTAAATTGTACAATTTTAAAGGGGGGTGCAGGATCAGAGAGACCTGGGGGTGTATGTACACAAATCTTTGAAGATGGCAGGACAAGTTGAGAAAGCTATCAAAAAAGCATATGGGTTTCTGGGCTTTATTAATAGAGGCATAGAGCACAAAAGCAAGGAAGTTACGCTTACCCTTTATAAAACACTGGTTAGGCCACAGCTGGAATATTGTGTTCAATTCTGGGCATCACACATTAGGAAGGATGCAAGGCCTTAGAGAGGGTGCAGAAGAGATTAACTGAATGGTACCAGGGATGAGGGACTTTAGTAATGTGGAGAGACTGGAGAAGCTGGAGTTGTTCTCCTTACAGCAGAGAAGGTTAAGAGGAGATTTGATAGAGGTGTTCAAAATCATGAAGGGTTTTGATAGAGTAAATAAGGAGAAGCTGTTTCCAGTGGCAGAAGCGTCGGTAACCAGAGGACACAGATTTAAGGTGATTGGCAAAAGAACCAGAGGCGACGTGAGGAAACTTTTTTTTTTATGCGAGTTATGATTTGGAATACACTGCCTGAAAGGGTGGTGGAAGCAGATTCAATAATAACTTTCAAAAGGGAATTGGATAAATACTTGAAGGGAAAATATTTACAGGGCTATGGGGAAAAAGAGCAGTGGAGTGGGAATAACTGGATAGCTCTTTCAAAGAGACAGCGCAAGCACAATGGACTGATTGACCTCCTTCTGTGCTGTGTCATACTACTATAAAAACATTGGCTAGGCAACAGCTGGAGTATTGCTTGCAGTTCTGGGCACTCCATTAAATGAAGGATATTAGAGCCATAGAATTGTACCACACAGCAGGAGGCCATTCGGGCCATCGTGCCTGTGCCGGCTGTTTGAAAAGGAGCTATCCAATTAGTCCCATCACCCCCACTCTTTCCCCATAGCATTGCAAATTTTTCTTTTCAGGTATTTATCCAATTCCTTTTTGAAAGTTACTAGTGAATCTGCTTCCACCACCTTTTCAGGCAGTGCATTCCAGTTCATAACAACTCGCTGCGTAAAAAAAAATTCTACTTAACTCCCCTCTGGTTCTTTTGCCAATGACCTTAAATCTGTCTCCTCTGGTTACCGACCCTCTTGCCAGTAGAAACAGTTTCTCCCTATCTACTCTTATCAAAACTCCATATAATTTTGAACACCATGGGAAGGATACAGTGAAGATTCACTCGAATGATATTACTGAGAGGTTGTAATTTCAAAGGAAAACCCAAAATAAGGTTAAGCGGAATCAAAGAGAGGTTTTCAAATTTCTGAAAGGTTTTGAGAGGGTAAATAGTGAAAGATTGGCTCCACTGGATGGCAAATTAACAAAAGGGCATAAACTCAGGATCATCACTAGAAGAAAAAGATATTTGAATAAATCTTTCACACAGGGTTTTTTAAAAAAAAGGCTAACAAAAAGGAAAGAAAAAAAGTAAAAATTAAAAAGTTAGCAGCGGCACAAGCACAATGGCCCCTTTTGTGATTTAGTGTCTATGGTTGAATACAGGAAGAATTTGAGTGTTTTATATCAACATTGTCAATTTCAGACAACAGCTATCTTAGCAGGGTTGACAACTGGAATTTTGCTAAAGTGTAACGGTGGGTAGCACTACCCTGCATTGGCTGTGAATTCTCGGTGGCCACCAGGACGCAGTGTACATTTCTTCTCGCGGATACTTCAATGCGCATAAAGTACAGGGGAAGATTTTTTAAAAATGTACTAAACCTCTTTCCTGGTAAATAAAGCTTGAAAAGAGCAGAACTTGAAACAGACAGCAGAAGTGCAGAGCTGCAGCTTGCACACAAAATAAAGAGCAGGAAAGAAGCTGAAATTCAAAGAGGTCTTCAAGGGGACGGGACTGCAAGCCAAATCTAAAGTGTAGAGAAATTATGAAGCTCTAAGAAAATCTGGAAGTGAGCCGCATTTAAAGCATGTCAGGCTACCCATAATATTCACTATAATGTATCTGGTTTGATGAGCTTTAAATGCTTGGTAACAACACTGTTTAATTATGTTGAAGGTTAAAAGAAAGTCAATACTCAAACTGTAAACTGTACCATTGCTATCACTAGGTTTATTTACTGTATTGACACCAGTACACTATAAAAAAATCATTTAATTCATCACCTCGAAGTATTTCCATCATTACCGCCTTACTTCATTCAATTGTTATATAACTCAAAATGCTCTCTCCAGAAACAACACAAGTTTAGAGGGACAAAATCTATTAATTGTACTGCTGGGTGTTTTTCACATTTCAAATGTACATGGAACAAAATTTTCACAAACCCATTGCACTTCAGAGTCTTACTAACAACACTGTGAACCAAACCCAAATAGTAACTGCATCCAATTTACCTGTTAACTGAATGAGTTGCTCACTCCACATTAGCATAGTTGAAGCCTATCAATCAGAATAACTCAATAGCAACCAGTGTACTTTTTTTGTGCTCATCAGTATGAGGGATGTAACTAAGAGAAAACAAAATACTTTTTCCATTTTGGTCCCTAGTTTCAACATAAAGTATCCCTAGATCTAGAGAGTCAGATGCACAGTAAGCCTCCCTCTGCCCTAAGTGTGCCTTGACCACAACCTCACAAGCACCACTTACTCCTCGAGTACAAATTTTTCTAATTCCTACTCCAGCAATTTTTTTCTCCACTTTATGGCTGGGTAAAATTTTCTCCCTTCTCTCGAAGGCTAATGCTAGGGTATAATTCCAGAAGTGCTGCAGCCCTTCTATATCTTGCCTAAGTGGCCATTCTTCCTGCATAAGCCTAGACACATGACTGATAACTATTTGATAATGGGAGGCATCTCAGCTGCATCAGATCTTGTATCTGTCTAATATTGGTACACATGGACTTTCCAGCAGTGATAAATGGACATCAATCAGTAGTGCAAACTCTTCTGATTTTTCTCACTCAGCCCAGAGATGTGAGTTTTGTAGCACTTCACCAGGGGCCAACTGACATCAGCTAACTCATCGTGGACAATTAATCGAACTTGGCACCTTCCTGGTCTGTACAACACAGTGTCACACTATGTGCTGCATTAACTCACTAAGCGGTTAAGAGTGCACATTTAAAAAAAAAATCCTATCAACCAGTGGTGTAATGAAGTTCTGAGTCCTGTTCTTTTCATGGGACTATGACAGCTTAAAGTTCAGTTTCAAATCTCCATTTTAAACTGCTGTTAGTATTTTGGTCCCTCTTTCCAGTCTTAAAGCCTCATCTCTCTTTCCTCACTATTGTTAAAGCTTTGCTAGTCCAAAATAATGAAGCTATCTCTGAAGATAGCTTTGGTACAGGTACATCTCCATCTATATATTAAAGCCCTGTGCATGACATACTCGTCTAGTCCACAAACCTTACCTCCTATTACAACTGTATGTCAATATTTTATAATGGAAAAACCCCACAGGAACACATCAACAGTTTAAAATTGAAAATAATCAGTTAACATTTGTCACACTAGTTACAGTATCCCTGGCCAGTAGGTAGTGTTGTGACATGAGGCTGTAGTTGCAAGCCTCGCACCACAGGTGGCACAGTGACACGAGTCACCGCCCATTTCAGTGGTTTCTTCATGCAAAAATTTCTCCATAGCAGTAAATGAAACATGGCTACAAATGGGTCAGGCTCAACAATTAAATATTCCTGGGTATAAAACTTTCAGAAGGTATGTGAATGAAGAAAGGGTGTTCTAAAGAGTTAATATCATAGCACTAGAGTAGTTCAGAAATAGGAGAGTTCAAACAGGGGGAAATGCGAGGCAGACTAAGATGGGTTTAGAGTGCATGTACATAAATGCACAGAGTGGCAAATAAGGTTGGTGAGCTGCAGGCACAAGGATTGACATGGGATTAGGATATAGTGGCAATAATGCAGACCTGGCTTAAACAAGGGGAGGATTGTACACTTAATATTCCTGGCTACAAGGTATTCAGGAAAGATAGAAGGGAAAACAAGGTGGGGGGTTGGGTGGTGGTGGTAGTATTGATCAAAGGTACTGCTACAGCACTAGAAAGGATGATGTACTTAAGGGTTCAAAGACACAATCTATTTGGTTAGAATGAAGGCATAATAGAGGAGCTATTATGCTGCTAAGTATGTATTATAGGCCACCAAATAGTGGGAAGGGGATAGAGGAGCAAATTTTCAGGAAAATTACAGTAAATTAGAGTAGTGATAATGGGGAACTTCAATTATCCTAATATAGACTGGGAAAATAACAGTGTAAAGGGCAAAGAGGGGGAGGAATTCCTGAAATGTGTACAAGAGAATTTGCTTGATCAGTATGTTTCCAGCCCAAATGAGGAAGGAAACAGTGCTGATTCTAGATCTGGGGAATGAAGTGGGGCAAGTGGAGCATATTTCAGTGGGAAAGCATTTAGGAAACAATGATCATAGTATCATTAGGTTTAGTTATGGAAAAGGACAAGGAAAAAGCAAATGTGAAAATACTCAACTGGAGGAGGGCTAATTTCAGTGAGTTGAAAAGGGATCTGGCCCAGGTGAATTGGAATCATAGATTGGCAGATAAAACAGTAAATGAGCAATGAAATGAGCCTTCAAAGAGGAGACAGCTCGGGTACAGACTAGACAAATTTCCATGAGGGGGAAAGGAAAGGCATCCAAAGCTAGAGCTCCCTGGATGACTAAAGATGTAGAGATTAAAATGAAACAGAAAAAGGATGCTTATGATAAATAACGGATTCATAATTCAGTAGAGAACCAAGCTGAATACAAAAAGTACAGGGAAGAACTGAAAAAAGGAAATAAGAAAGGCAGAGAGTATGAGAATAGATTAGCAGCCAACATAAAAGGGAACCCAAAAATCTTTTATAAACACATAAATAGTAAAAGAGGAAGGGTTGTCAAAGGAACGATGGGGCTGATTAGGGATCAAAAAGGATCCTTTGGAGGCAGTGGGCATGGTTGAGGTACTAAATGAATACTTTGCATCTGTCTCACTAAAGAAGAGGATGCTGCCAATGTCACAGTAAAGGAGGAGGTAGTAGAGAAATTGGATAGAATCAAAATAGATAAAAAGGAGGTACTTAAAAGGTTGGCAGCACTCAAAGTAGAAAAGTCACCCGATCCAGGTTGAATACATCCTAGGATGCTGAGGGAAGTAAGGGTGGAAATTGCAGAGGCTCTGGCCACCATCTTTTCGAATCCTCCTTAGATATGGGAGCGATGCCAGAGGACTGCAAATGTCACACTCCTGTTCAAAAAAGCGGAGGGGGATAAACCCGGCAATTACAGCCAGTCAGTCTAATGTTGGTGGTGAGGAAGCTTTTAGAGGCATTAATCCAGGAAAAAATTAATTGGCACTTGGAAAAATATGGGTTAATAAATGAAAGTCAGCACAGATTTATTAGAGGCAAGTCATGTTTGACTAACTTGATTGAGTTCTTTAATGAAGTAATGAGGGGTTTGTTGAGGGTAGTGCGGTTGTGTATATCAAACTCCTTTTAAAAGTCCATAAAGTACCACATAATAGACTTGTTAGCAATATTAAAGCCCATAGGATTAAAGGGCCAATTGCTGTGTGGATACAAAATTGGCTAAGGGACAGAAAGCAGAGTAGTGTTGAATGGTTGTTTTTCAGACTGGAGGAAAGTGTACAGTGGTGTCTACCAAGGGTTGGTGTTGGGACCATTGCTCTTTTTGATATGTATTAGTGACCTGGATATACAGGGCGTAACTTCAAAGTCTGCCGATGACACGAAACTCAGAAATGTAGTAAACAGTGAGGAGGCTAGTAACAGACTTCAGGAGGATATGGACAGACTGGTGAAATGGCAGATGAAATTTAACGCAGAGAAATATGAAGTGATTCATTTTGGTAGGAAGAATGAGCAGAGGCAATATAAATTAAATGGCACAATTTTTAAGAGGGTGCAGGTGGCAGGGCAAGTCAAGAAGGCTGTTAAAAAGGCATACGGGATCCGTGGCTTTATAAATAGAGGCATGGAGTACAAAGCAAGGAAGTTATGCTAAACTTTCGTAAAACACTGGTTAGGCCCCAGCTGAAGTATTGTGTCCAATTCTGGGCGCCACACTTTAGGAAGAATGTCAAGGCCTTACAGAGGGTGCAGAGGAGATTTGCTAGAATGGTTCCAAGGATGAGGGACTTCAGTTACGTGGAGAAACTAGAGAATCTGGTGGTGCTCTCCTTAGAACAGAGAAGGTTAAGGGGAGATATGATAGAAGTGTTTTGATAGAATAAATAAGGAGAAACTGTTGCCGGTGGCAGAAAGGTCAGTAACCAGAGGGCACAGATTTAAGGTAATTGGAAAAAGAACCAGAAGTGACATGAGGAAAAATATTTTTACGCCATAAGTTATGATCTGGAATAGGTGGTGGAAGCAGATTCAATAGTAACTTTCAAAAGGGAATTAGATAAATACTTGAAGTGAAAAAATTTGCAGAGCTATGGGGAAAGAGCAGGAGTGGGACTATTTGGATAGCTCTTTCAAACGAGCCAGCACAGGCACAATGGGCCGTATGGCCTCCTTCTGTGCTGTATCATTCTATGATTCTAAAGCTCCAGGATATAAATTGACAGTGGTCCAAACAGAAACACTTTTGATTGAGTTCAAGCATAGCAAAGGATCAGCCATACTACTGGGACTATATTATAGAACTCCAAACATAAAGGAAATTTGGGATGAAATTTGCAGATGAATTAGAGGCATTTATTCAATTTTAATTACCCAAAAATAGACTGGGATAGGGCAAATGTTTGTGATGAAAAAGGGAATTTTTTTTTTGCAGTGTGTTCTGAACTGTTTCTCAGTCAATATGTTGCTAGTCCAACAAGGAAGGAGCTGCTACTTGGCCTGGTTCTCGGTCATGACTTGGAGTGACTAGGTAACCTAAAAGTAGGAGAACATTTAGGAACGAATGACCGTAATATAATTAGGTTTAAATTAAGAATAAAAGAGGTGAAAGAAAAGTTGAGAGCAGCATTACTTGACTGGAAATAAAACATAAGAAATAGGAGCAGGAGTAGGCCATTCGGCCGCTCGAGCCTGCTCCACCATTCAACAAGATCATGGCTCATCTTATCTACTCAACACCATTTTCCTGCACTATCCCCATATCCCTTGATGCCTTTATTGGGCTCGATTTTCGCACCCGCGACATGCGCGCGCAGCCCATGCATGTGGGACTCCCGCCGGCTGGTGCCACTTAAAGTACTTAAACAGGTACTTCAGGTCGTTTACAGACCTGATATTTTAGGAGGGATGGGATTTTGAAATGGACTGAGACTGTTTCCCGTACTGGGGGAAACACTCCCAGTTCAAATGGACGTATTGCAGCCATCAGCCTGTGGCAGCTGCAAAGGTCCATTTGACAGGTTGGGGGGAAGAGGAGTGGGAGAGACCATCACTCATTGCAGGAGGCCACTCTGTCACTTTGGACAAAGTTTGGCCTCCACCACCCTCCTCCGAACAATCAAATGCACCAACTTGCACACTTACCCCGGTGTCCAGACACATTTACCTACCTTGTGGACCCCTTCAAACTTCCAGATGGGGGCCGCCGTAGCTGCAGTCATGACCTCCACAGAGGGCGAACAGCATCACCAGCCTCGCTGTCCACCTCTGACACGTGGAGCTTCACAACACAGTGCTGTGACACATCCACCTGCACAGCAGGAGGGAGGGCAACTGCAGAGAGAGATGCGTCGCAGAGGGCACTACCCTCGCCACAGGGTCTATAGACTGAGGCTCAGCTTCCTGGACCTCTCTGAGCAGCAGTGCACATGAAGGCTCAGAGTCACTCGACATGTAGTCGTGGACATCTGCAGCCTCCTTCATGCCGAGCTGCTCCCGGCTGGCCCGAGCACCATCTTCTTACCTGTCGCGGTCAAAGTCACCACTGCCCTCAACAACTTCTCCTCCGCATCCTTCCAGGGTGCCACCAGGGACATCGCCAACGTCTCTCAGTCGTCTGCACAAAAGAGCCCTGCAAATTCACCTACACCCACAGTGACACAATGGGTGGCATAAAGTGTGCGTGTTCATGGTGAACCCCATGCAAGGGACCTATTCCACAAGCCAGTCAAGAATGGGCAAGACATGGCAGTATTGGTGATAATAAGATTTATTGTGCATGTGAAATAAAACAAAGATAAATAAAAAACATGACAAATTGTCAGACACCCTTGTGCATTCCCTTTGTGCTCACAAAACCTTCGCCTTGCGTTTCCGGGAACCCCTATATGGTGCTACCCCTGTGGCTTCAGCAGAGGTAGTGGCAGGTTGCTCTTGTCCATGCCCTGACCGATGAGATGCTTTGGGCTGACGCCCTCTGGGTTTGGGTGCCCGTGAGGACCCCTCCAAGGACTGCTCCACCTGCACGTGTGCAGGGGCAGACTCGGCCACCTGAAGAGGGGGGCAACGGGTGAGATGTGGGAGCGCTTTGAGTGGCGTCCCCACTTCCATGTCCCCTTTCACCATCATCCCTCTCGTGGCCCAGGCCCACATCACTTCTTCCACCCTGCTGGACGGCAGTTTGGAGGACTTGTGTGAGGCCTTGGAAGGCCACTTGTAAAGTATGTCAGCCTGTTCAAGGCGGCAGAATGTTGCTCACCCTGAATCCGAACAGCCATTGTCAGGGCCTGAATGGACTCATTGTTGAGCCGTGCTTGACGCTCAAGGGAGGCCAGCCTTTCCTCCATCGCAGACATTCCCACACTTACCCGCGACACTATCCAGAGATGCCTTCACGTCCCTGCGACACTATCCAGGGATGCCTTCACGTCCCTGCGACACTATCCAGGGATGCCTTCACGTCCCTGCGACACTATCCAGGGATGCCTTCACGTCCCTGCGACACTATCCAGGGATGCCCTCCTGTACCTGTGCCACCATTCCCCTCATGCAGGAGTTGGACTGCTCCATCCTCTGCGCGACTGTGGAGAGTGCGCGTGGCAACTGTTCCAGCGCCTCGGCAATGTGCTTCTGCCCCTCGACGACTCTCCTTTTCACGGCTGGCCCCCAGGGTTCAGCATCTGTGTCCAGCTGAGCAGAGCATGGAGAAGAATGCTCCCACCGACGCGGACTCTCCACGGCTGCCCCCGCCATCAGGGTCTGCTCGTGCTCACGTGTGCGTGGTGACTCACCATGTGCAAGCCCAACTAAGTGAGGACGGGGACCCACCGAGGTGTACGTATCTGCGCTGGTGGATGCATGGCTCGGATGTGATGATGGACCCTCAGAGGCCGGCAGGTCCTCTGAGAAATCGCCCTCCGCGGTCACGGCGCTCGCAGATGGCCCTGCAAGAGAACAGAAAGCAATATTAGGCATGTGGACAGACGTTGAGGTGCTGCAGATGCCAAGATCATTCGCTATCATGAGTGCCGAGTGTTAGCTTTCTGTCATCGGCCACTTGTGCAATCCCAGCCTCGGCATCCGCCACGGACAGGCACGCCAGCGTGTGGCTGGTGTCCAATGCCTGCTGCTCCGCGTCCGTTAGGACCACCTGGTGTGGCGGGCCCCCTCCGGTCCGTGCCCTCTCCCGGGTGTTCTGGCATCTCTTCTCCTATCAAGGCAAAACACAGAGGATTGAGTGATGGTTGCATGGTGAGCCGCTGCATGCATTGGTGTGGGTGGGGTTGAGCGTGAGGGAGATGCATGGGAGGGTGCGTGTGCAACATAGCTATGATATTGTATGAGGATTGGGTTGTGTGGTAGTGTTCGAATGGGGACAGCGGCGGTGAGTACGTGCAGGCAAGGTGAGGATGATAGTTGAGTGGATGTGAGGAGTGATGCGAGAGCATTGTGGTGGCAGTGCAGAAGGGGTTGTGTGGTGGTGGAGGTGATGTGGAAGACGGAGTGTGGGAGAATGCGTAAGTATACTCACTTTGCCTGATCTGGTTAGGTCATTAAATCTCTTCCTGCACTGGACCCAGGTTCGTGGCACATTGCCGCAGCTGGTGACCTCCTCCAGCCAGGCCTTCTTCATGGTGGAGGGAGGGCACTTCCTCCCATCAGACGGGAAAAAGATTTCCCTCCTCCTCCTCACCCCATCCAGCAGCAGCTGGAATGAGGAGTCTGAAAATCTTGGGGCAGCCTTCCCTCTGGCCTGCTCCATGGTTCAGCATTGGTTGTTTGCTGCAGGAGGAGCATTGGTGGACTGCCCCTTTAAATAGGGCTCCTCCAGCTGACTGACCTTACTGCGCATGCGCAGTCCACCTGCCGCACAGCTTACCAGCGGGAAACCCGGAAGCAAAGGTAAGTGGCTCCAATTAGCCTGTAATTGCGTGCGGAGCACACTGATTTCACCGGGCGCGTTACTCACGCGCCCAATCGACCCCCCACTGAGAACCCGCCGCCCTGCTAATATCTAGCCCATTATCTAGAAATCTATCGATCTCTGTTTTAAATGTAGTCAATGTCTGAGCCTCCACAGCCATCTGGGGTAGAGAATTCTGAAGATTCACCACCCTGAGTGAAGAAATTTCTCCTCATCTTAGTCCTAAATGGCCTACCCCTTATTGAGACTGTGACACCTGGTTCTAGACTCCCCAGCCAGGGGGAACATCCTCCCTACATCTACCCGGTCGAGCCCTGTAAGAATTTTGTACGTTTCAATGAGATCACCTCTCATTCTTCTAAACTCTAGAGAATACAGGCCTAGTCTACTCAATCTCTCCTCATAAGACAATCCCGCCATCCCAGGAATCCATCTGGTGAACCTTCGTTGCACTCCCTCTATGGCAACTTTATCCTTTCTTAGGTAAGGAGACCAAAATTATACACAATACTCCAGGTGTGGTCTCACCAAAGCCCTATATAATTGCAGTAAGACATCTTTACTCCTGTACTCAAATCCTCTTGTAATAAAGGCCAACATACCATTTGCCTTCCTAATTGCTTGCTGCACCTGCACGTTAGCTTTCAGTGACTCATGTACATGGACACCCAGGTCCCTTTGAACATCAACTTTTCCCAATCTCTCACCATTTAAAAAACTCTGCATTTCTGTTTTTCCTACCAAAGTGGATAACTTCACATTTATCCACATTATATTCCATTTGCCATATTCTTGCCCACTCACTTAGCCTGTCTACATCCCCTTGAAGCCCCTTTGCATCCTCCTCACAACCCCATCTAGTTTTGTGTCATCAGCCAACTTCGAAATATTACATTTGGTCCCCTCATCCAAATCATTGATATAGATTGTGAATAGCTGGGGCCCAAGCACCGATCCCTGCGGTACCCCACTAGTCACAGTCTGCCAACCTGAAAAAGACCCGTTTAGTCCTACTCTCTTTTCTGTTTGTTAACCAGTTCTCAATCCATGCCAGTATATTACCCCCAATTCCACGTGCTCGAACTTTGTTCACCAACCTCCTGTGTGGGACCTTATCAAAAGCCTTCTGAAAATCCAAATACACCACATCCACTGGTTTCCCCTTTATCTAGCCTAGTAGTTGCATCTTCAAAGAACTCCAATAGTTTTGTCAAACATGATTTCCCTTTCATAAATCCATGTTGACTCTGCCAAATCCTATTATTATTTTCTAAGTGTCCTGTTATCACATCCTTTATAATAGATTTTAGCATTTTCCCTACTACTGATGTCAGGCTAACAGGTCTGTAGTTCCCTGTTTTCTCTCTCCTTAAATAGTGGGGTTACATTTGCTATCCTCCAATCTGCAGGAACCGTTCCAAAATCTATAGAATTTTGGAAGATGACAACCAATACATCCACTATCTCTATAGCCAGCTCTTTCAAAACCCTAGGATGTAGATCATCAGGTCCTTGGGCTTTATCGCCTTTCATGCCCATTAATTTCTCTAGTACTATTTTTTTTAAAAACCAATATTAATTTCTTTCAGTTCCTCATTCTCACCAGACCCTTGGTTCTCTAATATTTTTGGGAGTGTTTTTTTGTGTCTTCTTTCTTGAAGACAGACACAAAGTATATTGAGATAAAAAAGGACCTTCACCTGATTATATGCAAGAAAAAAAAACTGGCAAATAGATCAGCAATAGGAAATATTTACACAGGAGATAGAAGAGTCAAGTCAAATACATTACAGTAAGGAAAAGGGGATTGTGCTGAAGGCTGGGGATCCCTGGATGAATAGGGAGATTAGATCAAATTAGAAACTAAAATCATTTAGGGCTTACAGGGGAGATAATAAAAATGAAAGTCAGGACAAATATAAAGAATACATAGTAAAGTTACAAAAACTAAGAGGGAATACGATTCCATGGCACTATTTGAAGAACAGGGACGCTATCCATTGAGCTGGCCAACATTTATCCATCAACCAACACCGCTAAAACCGATTACCTGATCTTTTATCTAATTGCTGTTGGTGGGACCTTGTTGTGTGCAAAATGCCTACAATACAACAGTGACTACACTTCAAAAGTACTTTGGGACATCCTGGGGACGTGAAAGGTGTTATATAAATGTAAGTTCTTTTTTTCTTAGACTACAAAAGCAAGAAGCAAATATTGAACTTTAGACCAAGTTTGAGTATTGTGAACTAGGCACCCAATAAAAGGAAGAAAATAAAAGCTATGGAAAAGATGCAGCATAGATTGACTAAGAGATTACCTGTGATATGGGATTATAGTTATGAAGCGATACTGGAGAGTCAACAACGTTAACAGGGTGTCATGATAGAGGTCTACAAGATTATGAAGGGTTATGATAAGTTAAATAGTGTTAGATTGCTTCTATTGGATGGCAAAAGGTACAAATTTAAGATAATCACAACAAGAACTAAAAGGCAAGTTAGAAAAATTATCTGCCACAAACTGTTGGTGAAGCAGAGTTCATAATTTTTTTTAAAAAACGGAAATTGGATAGTTGCTTAAAAAAAAGGATTAAACTGTACAGAGATTAAGCAGAATGGGATTAGACTAGGTGGCTCATATGGAAGAAAACACTAGTGCAGATTTCATGAGTCAAATTGTCCGTTTCCACACGATAACATTCTATGATTCTATCAACATCTGAACACTATAAAAATGTCTTATTCTTTACAACTTATCAAGGTGTGCATCAAAAATTCAAAACAAAGTAGCAGAACTGTATGGTAAATTGATAGACAAAGATTCAAACCTGTTCAGTTTTGGCACTGGCTGCAAAGTAATTTACTTGATTGAAAGCCAGACAGAAAAAGCAAAATTTTCTGACAGCTCTTTGAAAAATAGTACTCTACATCTGCCAGCAGCTTGCTCTGCAAACATTTGAACTTCTCGTGGCCATGGCTATGCAGCAGACACTACAGACTGCATGATTGAAATTGTCCAGCAGCTATTTGTTCTAATTTGAAGAGCCAATACCTAATAATAATACATCAACTTTATTCCACTTAAGTTATCTGCCAGTGACCAGTCAGCTTTTCAGAATTGTTTTGTTGCATGGAAAGCAAGTAAACATTGACATGGTAAGTGGCATGGGTGGCAACCATAGGAGTTCATTTGGAGCCAACTTCATGACTGCAGTTTGCTACCTAATAACTTAAAATATATTTTCAGTAACAGGAGATTAGCAGAGAGCGATCAAAATAAATGAGTTAATTACATGCCTCTCTCCTCCTGTCATCCACCCCCATTTATGGAGAAACGGTGCCACCCTAATCAGATGTACAAATCGTGTTTCGGGATGGATGTTAGAATGAGGATATGTACAGCGTTAAAACACCAAAATTGACCAAATGAACAAGTTTGGCAAAAGAACCAAATCTGCATGTATCAGAGATCGCAATGACCATCTGCAGAGCCCCGCGTCAGCTGCAGCTATCTGATGCCTGCAACGAGCGTTTGCAAAATTACGTTTTGATGTATTTTAACAGAGTAGCAAGGCCCTGCTCGCATCAAACCCCACCCAGGCCGTATGCACGTTACTCCTAGGCTCCCGGTTAGCTGCAAAGCGGCCCCTTGTCCCAGTGGCGGCTGCCGGACCCTGTAGCGCTGACCCGGCTCCAAGTCCCGGTAACAAAGCATCAGTCAGGCGGTGAGCAGCGGGGCGCGCGGAGTTTCCGTTTTATTTCAAACCTGCAACAGATTCCCCCCCGCGCGCTGACCCGCCCGCCAGGTCCAAACAGGCCGTTTACTCCGGGAGGTGGGGGGGGGGGGGGGTGCTCTCGGAGCTCCGGCACAGAGTGACCAGAGTCCGTCGGGCAAGCGGGGGGGTGCTTTGCCCGCTCTCCCGGCTACTCTTACCAGGGTAGGTTTCTACTCCTCGGCTCCTTCACGGTCGCCATAGTGACGACTTCAGAGTGCGATTTGGCGCCAATTCCCAGCTGGAGCTCTCGCGAGTTTAACGGCTGATGGTACAAAGTTACCGCCCAGTAAAGGCTCCGCACACAGGGAGCCGGCAGTCTGCATCACATCTCACCTGTCCCCACTGAAAAGTTGGGGGAGGGAGGAAGGAGCATAAAGGAGAGGAGTATGAAGGAAAGATTCGAAATGCTCGAGAGGCTGGTGAGAAGAAAGTTAAAGAGGACACAAAGAATTATCAGTGGTATGGAATGAACTTTCAGATAAGTGGAGGCACAAACCCTGGAATCATTTTTATGCTACAATTGGGATGGGGAGAGTGGCGTTAGGATCTCTTTCTCTCTGGACGGATGAATTAATCCTAATCTGTAATTATTTGGTGACCTCAAGTGTAAGGGCTGAGTATGCTTGTTTTTTGTTGTCCATGTCATTGATCGCTTGTTTCTTATTTCTCTCTATCTTTGGCTGGGTTAACGAACTTGCAAACCTAGAAAACTAGCAAAAACTGACCTACGTCAAGTAGTTGATGACTAAGGAACAACCTTGATTACAAATGTGAAAACTAGTTACATGGGCTTGTACCTTGAGCTGTAGATTTTCTTTTATTCGTTCATGGGATGTGGGCGTTGCTGGCGAGGCTGGCATTTATTGCCCATCCCTAATTGCCCTTGAGAAGGTGGTGGTGAGCCGCCTTCTTGAACCGCTGCAGTCCGTGTGGTGACGGTTCTTATTATGAATTTTTTTAGTGGGATTTTACAACTGAGTGACTTGCTAGGCCATTTCAGAGGACAATTAAGAATCAATCACATTGCTGTGGGTCTGGAGTCACATGTAGGCCAGACCGGGTAAGGACGGCAGGTTTCCTCCCCTAAAGGATATTGGTGAACCAGATGGGTTTTTATGACAATCCGGTAGTTTCATGGCCACCATTACTGATACCCAACATATACCCAACCTCCCTTTACTCATACAGGAGAAAAAAACTTTCCATCTTTGCCAATTGCATTACTTTTGCCCAGTCTATCCCTGAATAATAAAAGTCACCTTTTATTATTGTCTGCTATTCCAGATCATTATTACAGGTTGTGAAGAACAAGCTACAGGATGCACCGCAGCAACTCACCAAGCTTACTTCGACAGACCTCCCAGCAGCATGACCACTACCACCTGGAAGGACAAGAACTTGGAAACACCATTGCCTCCAAGTCACACAGCATACTTACTTGAACATATAACATATTTCACTGTTCCTTCATTGTTGAAGGGTGAAATTCCTGCAATTCCCTATATAACAGTATTGTGGGAGAACTGTTAACACAAGGATTGCAGTGGTTCAAGGAGAAGGCCCACCACTGCCTTCTTAGAGCAACTAGGGATGGACAATAATTGTGGCTTTGCCGGTATGTGCCTAAATCCTGTGAACATATATTAAAAAAACAAACCATGCCCTCTTTGGTCTCCTTTCTGCTTGCTCTCCTCATTTGTTCCATTTCCCCAGCCGTATTAATTTAAATCCTTAAAACACTAGCTACTCTTCCCCGAGGACATTAGTCCCAGCCTTGTTCAGATGAAGACCACCCATTCTGCACAGGCCACTCCTGCTCCAGAACAAGTCCTAATGTCTCACGAATCTGAATCCTTACCTCCTACACCATCTCTCCAGCCACATTTTTAACTCTTATCTTACTATTCATAAACTGATTGTGTGGCACCAAGAGCATTCTGCCTGCTGAATGGCCATCTTCTGGAATGTACATTCCAAGAACGTTTGAGCTTTCTGAATGTCCTGGACAGGAGACTTTTCTCTCTTCCCCACTTGTCTTCCCTTCCCTATTACGAGCATTTGCCTCCTTTACCGTGAAATTGAACAGCAGGAAGACCCCATTCCAGATTTTTATTCAAAAAATGCCAACCATCCCCTCCCCCCAAAAAATTTAGCTTGCGTCCCCTCAAGACAAATGCTGAACTGTCACACACACTTTTGCAGTGGAATCCTATTATATGAAAGAGTTTGTAATAGAAGAAACGGTCTTGTATCAAAAACAGATTTACATATAAGTATATTGATTATTTGTTACGGTAAAGGAATAGGGAAAACTTGCATACAATTGAGAATGTGATTTGGATATATCGGAATTGTATTCAAATTGCATTCGGAATTGGGTATGACATTTTGATCTTTTATGAATAATTGTGATGAATATGGAGATTTGGTCTCCTAAATCTACATATTTTAATGTCTATAAGAAACTGGCTGTTACTTTACATTTTGGTTACTACAAGAAGAAAGGGAACAATCCACTTCTTCCAAGATGTTTTCAAGCCAGCGACAAGGTATCGTAGCTACAGCACAGGAGGACACCATACGGCCCATCGTGCCCATGCCGGCTCTTTGAAAGAGCTATCCAATTAGTCACACTCCCCTGCTCTTTCCCTATAGCCCTATCAACTTTTTCCCTTCAAGTGTTTATTCAATTGCCTTTTGAAAGTTACTACTGAATCTGCATCCACCTTTCAGGTAGTGCATTCCAGATCATTACAACTTGCTGAGTAAAAATGTTTCCTCGTGACGCCTCATGCTGTTTTGCCGATCACCTTAAATCTATGTCTTCTGGTTACCTGCCCTTCTGCAACTGGAAACAGTTTCTCCTTATTTATTCTATCAAAACCCTTCATGATTTTGAATACCTTTATCAAATCTCCCCTTAACCACCTCTATTCTAAGGAGAACAACCCCAGCTTCTCCAATCTCTCCACATAACTAAAGTCCCTCATCCATGGTACCTTTCTAGTAAATCTCTTCTGCACCCTCTCTAAGGCCTTGACATCCTTCCTAAAGTGTGATGTCCAGAATTGAACACAATAGTCCAGCTGGGGCCTAACCAGCGTTTTGTAAAGGTTTAGCATAACTTCCTTGCTTTTTTCTCTATGCCTCTATTAATAAAGCCCAGGATCACATATGCTTTATTGACAGCCTTCTCAACTTGTCCAGCCACCTTCAAAGATTTGTATACATACACCCTCAGGTCTCTGTTCCTGCAGCCTCTTTGAAATTGTACCATTTAGTTTATATTGCCTCTCCTCATTCTTCCTACCAAAATGTATCACTTCCCACTTCTCTGCATTAAATTTATCTGCCATATGTCTGCCCATTTCACCAGTCTGTCTCTGTCCTCCTGAAGTCTATCACTATCCTCCACATTGTTTGCTACATTTCCGAGTTTTGTGTCATCTGCAAACTTTGAAATTATACCCTCTAAGCACAAATCCAGATCATTAATATATATCAAAAAGAGTATTGGTCCTAATACTGACCCCTGGGGAACATCACTCTATACATCCCTCCAATCTGAAAAACAACCATACACACTACACTCTGCTTTCTGTCCCTTAGCCAATTTTGTAGCCATGCTGCCACTGTCCCTTTAATCCCATGGGCTTTCGTTTTGCGAACAAGTCTATTATGTGGCACTTTATCAAATGCCTTTTGAAAGTCCATATACACACCATCAACCGCATTACCCTTATTAACCCTCTCCATTACTTCATCAAAGAACTTAATCAAGTTAGTCAAACACTATTTTCTTTTAACAAATCCGTGCTGACTTTCATTTATTAGCGCATACTTTTCCAAGTACCAATTAATTCTGTCCCGGATTATTGTCTCTAAAAGTTTCCCCACCACCAACGTCCGGCTGACTGGCCTGTAATTGCCGAGTTTATCCCTCTCCCCTTTTTTGAACGGGGGTGTAACATTTGCAATCCTCCAGTCCTCTGGCACCATCCCCATATCAAAGGAGGATTGGAAGATTGTGGCCAGAGCCTCTGCAATTTCCACTCTTACTTCCTTCAGTCACCTAGAATGCATCCCATCTGGACCAGGTGACTTTTCTACTTTGAATACTACCAATCTTTTAAGTACCTCCTCTTTATTTTTATCCTATCCAATATTGTTACTACCTCCTCCCTTACTGCTACAATGGCAGCATCCTCTTCTATACTGGGTCTGGATTCTGTGTACTTCCATTAAAACTCCACATAAAAGTTATATTACGAATGCGGATACAGATTTATCAGTAGATGTGGTGAAGAGTTGCATCTCTATTATTTTCTAAATCTGAGGAGGGGGCTTGAGTTAAAATATGTGTAAAAATAGGGTCAATTGCTGTATTGTCTTTGTAGCTGCCTATCTATTAATGTCTATAAGTGCTGTGTAATTTATTGCCTAAGCTGTGATCTGATAAAGTGTTTATTCTATCGCTTTCCTAAGTCTAGGCGATCATAAGGCTTGTGTCGTATCTAGTAAGCTAAGTACAATAAATAGGGTTTCTATTTGACTTCTGAGCAACATTACAATATCAGAGATGTGGTGTATAAAGGCATATTATGGTCCGTAAAAGCGAGGGCTCCCTTATGGAAATGACCTTTGGTGATAAGCACGAGAAAAATATCTAATCAAAAATCTGTCATGACAATCAAAATAGCTGCTAGATCAAGAAAGTCAAACCTCAAGAGCCATAAAAGCCAGTATACTGACAAAAAAGCCACAAATGTTAAAGATAGTATACTGGTATACACATTGATAATTCTGACTGTAGTGACATTTTATACAAGTAATACCAAGCAAGAAATTTTGAACCTAGTCTCTCATTGTGTTTTTTGATGTGCTGTATTTCCACTATTTTTTTGAAATCTCTTGCTCTTCTCACTCCTTCCCACTCCCTGTCTTATTCCTCCACTCTCTTTCTTAGCTCTTTCTCTCCTTCACTCTTTCCCTGTGTCATTTCCTCTGTCCCCATCTCTCACATTCCCTCTCTGTCTCACATATTTTTCCCTTTCATTCCCTCTCTTTTATATTCCCTTTTTCCTTTTCTATTCTGCATTCTCACTTTTCATCTCTCCTATTTCCTCTTTCCTCTAATTCATTTCTAAACAATTTTACAACACCAAGTTATAGTCCAGCAATTTTATTTTAAATTCACAAGCTTTCGGAGGCTTCCTCCTTCCTCAGGTAAACATTTACCTGAGGAAGGAGGAAGCCTCCGAAAGCTTGTGAATTTAAAATAAAATTGCTGGACTATAACTTGGTGTTGTAAAATTGTTTACAATTGTCAACCCCAGTCCATCACCGGCATCTCCACATCATAATTCATTTCTGTTCTCCCTCGTTCCTTGCCCCTCATTCTGTCTTTTGCTCCTTCTTTCTTTGTCTTTCTTTTATTCCTTCTTTCATTCTATCTATCCTTGTCACTCTCTTTCCCTCCTTTCCCTCTCTCTCTTTCCCTGTTCCTTCTAATTACCGGTAATGTCTCCTCCACTTCAGGTAACATTGGGATTGTGTTGATAGCAGCAATGTTGATTATTTCTTTTGAAAGAAGTTGATTGCTTCTTTGCTCCATTCTGGGCTGGATTAATTATGTGGGCCAGTGCAACTAGACATAGACATACAACTATGTCAGGTTGTTTCTTGTGGGACAATTCTCCCAACACGGGTACCATTCCTCACATGTTAGTGAGGAGGGCTTTGCAGGGTCAACTAGGCTGAGATTGCCTGTGTCTTGTCCTGATACGATAGGACTGTCTGAACTTTGTAGCAATTGTTTATAACTGAATGACCATTAGGCCACTTCAGAGAGCGTTAAGAATCAATCACATAGGCCCCGATATTAACGGGGAGTGTGTGGGGGGAGCATGGTAGCCGGGGGAAAACCTGGCAAGGCCTGGGACATGGAGGTCCTGCTGATCTTAACGGCAGGGTCTCATTTAAATAATGTGCTCCAGACTCCCGCCTGACAGCCGACGAAATTGACAGACTGGCCAGTGGGTTGGAACGCTAACAAGCGACAGGTCATACTAAAGATTTTTTTAAAGCCCCTTTTATATAAAAAAAGTTAAAAAAAACAGTGGAAGCAGGCCGCAGCCAAGGACCCATGGGGACGGTCCCCAGCATTCAGTACAGGATGAAGGCTCCAGGCCGCCACTGGGGGTGGGGTGAGGGAGAACGAGAACAACAGGGCAGTGATTGGGGGGGGGGGGGGAGGGAGTGGAAAAGCGAGAACAAAGGAGTTGCGATCGGATTATCGGGGTGCGGGAGGGGGAGAGAACAAATGGGCCATCGGGTGGCGAGGGGAGAGTGCAATTGTGCCATCGGGAGGGGGTGGGGGGGAATAGAACAACTGGGCCGTGATCCGGGCTGGGGAAGGCCGAAGGCTTAATTGTGAGGCCTGAGGGGAACATTCCTGCTCCTCCAGGCCCACAAGAAGTGCTAAAAGGAGCTGTTCTTAAGCACTTACCTTGGTCAGTCGGCACTTCCCGCCTCTGATCTGCTGCCATGAATCCCACAGTGGGGCCTCCCCCTCACTCACTTAAATTTAAGTTGTGGCGCCAATTATGTCATCGGGCCTCGACTTTTGAATGTTAATTAGGCCCCGTCTGCCTTTTGTGGGAGTCTCGTCGGTGGCCTGATTTCTGTTTGTTAAATTTTAAACAGGCATGGATGGGGTTGGTTTGGGGTCGGGTTGCTTGATCCTGATATTTTAACCCACCCAACCCTCTCCTGCCCAGCAGTTGGGGGGAGGTTGTTAAAATTGATGCGATGGTGTGGGACAGGTGTCACATAGGCCAGGCCAAGTAGGGGTGACAGGCTCCCTCCCCTGAAGGATATTAGTGAACCATATGGGTTTTATAACAATCCAGCAAGTTTCATGGTCATTTTTTCCTGGTACCAGTCAGAATTCAATTTCACAACTTGAACTCACTACCTCTGGATTGCTAGTTAGTCCATTACCAAAACCAGTACATTACTGTACTCTAGGGCTTGTAATGAAGGGATCTGGGAGATGCAATTTGGAATAGTGGTACAATCTAGGGGAGTGAATTTCCTCTGAGCTTTTCCTGCTCTGCCATCATAACTGGCAGAAACCCCATTTATCTGTGTAAACAGGATTTCTACTGAACTTCCGCCGAAGTTACTGAGGAAATTCCCCCCTCCTCGTGTTGGAAGGGTTGCAAGGTAAGTATAATAAGTATGCATAACTTACCTTACAGTTAAAAGTAATAAGCAAATATGACAAAATCATGTCACAGGAAGCAAGTGTGACAAACAGGAATTGCATGCTAGATGCAAGATCTTTAATGTATTATAGATTAGTCATTTATATAATTCTGAGCAACTTGAAGTGAAGTAATAATGAAAAAAAGCTTGCATTGCAATCCCTCATATATCACAGTATGCAGGGACTGAATGGTGCAGTGAGTTGGAACACTGTATTTTCACCTCTGAAGTTTAATTGCAGCCTGAACTGAAGTGTTGAAAGTCTCTTGACAAAGCAGGATTTTCCCATGACATAATTTGAACAATTACAATCCAGTTTGTAGAGGGAATTAATCGACAGCGCAAAACAACCCAGAATTAATCCTACTTAGAGAGGCTATAAGGGTGCTTGGTATAGGAAATTAAAATTGTTGTACTGATGCAATAGAGAGTGCTCTCTGAGGTTGGAGTTAAAGCAGTGTAGAGGACACTTTACACTGCATCTAATCCATGACCTGGAGTGCTCGACAGTGACATTGAGTACAAAATATCACTGAGAAAAAAGGAGTCACTAATATTTTGACTTACTTCCCTAATGACCGCAGCCAATACACGTTGAGTGTGGTTAAAAATAAGTTTTATTTGCCACTGAATTAATTCCACTGAGCTAATTGCAGTATAATCAGCAAATAAGCAGACCCTCAGAAAACAGATGGTTTCTCAGCAAACCAAAAGTGACATATTAACCAATTTCTTCCAAAAGTCTTTCATGTTTAGGGGTACAAAACACAATGTTCTGAACAAAATTAATACAAATTATATAATACTTTTTAGAATGAGAGATAATAATTTAGGCCTTACTTTCCATTGAGCTAGGGGATGAGATTTTCTATATTTCTTAATGCTAAAGGGATCAAGGGATATGGGGAAAAAGCGGGAATCAGCCATGATCAGCCATGATCATTTTGAATGGTGGAGTAGGCCCGAAGGGCTGAATGGCCTACTCTTGCTCCTATTTTCTATGATTCTATGATTTATACGGAGAATCAATAACTCAAGAAAATATTAAATTAGTTTATAGTTTTTCTCGTTCACTGGGCATTTCTGCCATAGGTCTTATGTATATCTTATAAAAATCTTACATCTGCATGCACTTCCTGTCTACAAACCCTTACTTCCTGTTGTCATTCGTTTTCTTAGACTTTTTTCCATTATAAACTTTTATGACCACATTTATAATGGGAACTGTCTATGTAAACTCATCACTCTGTAATTGCACAATTGGGCCACTGGGTTCCTACAAATCACTAAGAATGCTTTCGGACTTTTTTTCTCTCTGCCATTTTTTCCCAGTAAATGAAATTTCTAATGTACAAAAATAACGCTTTAAACAATTTTTTAAAAAATACATATTTCGCAATAATGATTACATTTATCAATTGCATTCTCTTCAATGGAATGAAAATCGGGCAGGTTCTATAAAGGACGGGTGATCTGCTTCACCAGATTACCATCCAAGCTGTAAAGATGAAAATCTAGCCTAGAAATTTTAATTGCTAGCACCTAAGAGATACATAGAAAGAGAAAGGCAGAAAGGTAGACAGAGTTTCTTTCCTCATTATAATTTATTTCTTTTAACAAGTCAGTTGAATATTGAAAGCAATAAAGCCTCTTTGAGAGAATTAGATAGAAAGGGAGGGGGGGAAGGGAAGAGGAAAATTGGGTGAGGGTGAGGAGGCCCTTGGAGGGAGAAAGTGGGAGGAATGACAGCAGAATGAGGGTAATGGGTGAAGTGAGTGACAGCAGAATGAGGGGGATTGGAGGGTACAGGTGTTAGTGGGTAGTTCAAAGGGGCAGAGGTAGGGGTAGTGATGGAGGTGGTGTCAAGCTGAAGAGGTAGGGGACACAATGGAAGTTATAGGGTATGGGAAGCATAAGTGTTTGGAGGAGAGAATGTGAAATGAGTTGCTGTGGGCCAGATTCTCCCTGCAACCCCCACTTCAAAAGCAGTCTGCATTCATTAGTGGCTCCTTTCCCCACTGCACCATGCCAGCTGCCTCCTCCCACATGAAAGGAAAAAATAAAAAGAGAGAAACAGAAGAGGACAGAGATTGAAGCAGAAACAAGAGTTAAGGAGAGAAGCCATAGAGAAGAGAAAGAAAGACAGAAGTAAAGAGGAGAGACACAAAAACAAACAGCAACACGAAGACAACAGACATGGGTAAGAGAGAGACCCTATTCTTCAAATTAGCATGTGCAATGCCTCTCTATTATGAATAATTGTTCCTCAGGAGCTCCTGTTTATATATCACGTCTAAATGAAGGACTATTTATATAGCTCTCTCTTTTCTCTAATGATGGTCCAGTCTTCCCGGTATTGCCCTTCTTTAACTTAGCCCTTTCTCAGCTGTTATTGTGTTAGTTTTCTCTCTCAGATACACATCAATAATCTCCGCCAGCCACTTAGAACATATTACAAGATAAACAAACAAATTGAAAGCTTCACATCACACAAGTCACTTCTTGGTGATATTGTTTGGAAGACGGAGTTATGATCCCACTGGGGCTGAGGAAAAATAGGTATGTGAGATAACAGTTAAAAATGTCTGGAGTTAATTCCATGGTTGGCGCAAAGTGGTGCTTGCAGGGAGCGCTAGACAGGAAATCGTGGGCCTGCAGTGCCTAATTATCCATCCTTTTAAACTAGATGGAAAATCAGGCACTCCTGGCACACGATTTCTCGACCAGTGCGCTCTGTGAGTGCTGCTCCACAATGGGAGCACCTGACTGCGGAATCAACCTCACTGTATCTAATATGTGTGCTTTGTAATTTTTATAAACTGAATATATTTGTGCAAGAATGTGATTGTGTGTGGGAAGCTGGCTTTGACTGTCTGAGTTGTTTTAAATGGGAGTCACAGTAGCTTTTCTAAATTTAGAATGTAAGCAGCCTTGTGAAAGAAATTGTATCCAACAAGTTCAAATCATGGCTTCAGAGAACAGAACTGTGATGTAATTAAGGTTACCATTGGTTCAACATTTTATTAAGATTTCAAATTTTATAAGATTTTTTTCCACTAATGTAGCTTTTCTGTATTATTGTTGATTTCTGTTTCTACATTACTTTAGTGTGGCGCAGTAGTGCGGCACTATAATGACATCTTATGCAGCAAATCAGAATTAACAAGTATGGAGAGAAACTCTTTGGATCAGGGCCTAGTAAGTTGGACACAGTAGATTTCACAACCACCTTACAGTAACAACAGGAACTTGCATTGATATAGCACTTTTAACGAAGAAAGATAACCCAAGGTGCCTCATAGAGGAGAAAAGGAGCAGGCAGGAGGATTTGGAGAAGTGTCCGAAAGCTTGGTTGAAGAGATTCGTTTTAAGATGGCTCAGTTAGAAAGGCAAAAGGAATTAGGGAGAGAATTTCAGAGTAGGGCCAAGGCAATTCAAGGCTGTTCTACCAAAAGTGGAGCAGAGTGCAGAAGTTGGGGGGTGGGGGTGGTGCAGATCGGAGTTAGAGAATCAGAGAGTATGGGAGTGGATGTAAGCCTGGAAAAGGATGCAGAGATGGGGTGAGGCAATGCCATGGAATAATTTTCAGACAAGGACCAGGAATTTTAATTTGACCTGTTGATGGTCACCGGCTGTCTAAAGGTGACGAAAGTGTGGTTAAAAATTTCAGTGATAGTGAGTGCAACGTAGGGACGGTGGTAGGAATTGTTGTGAAGATGAAAGTAAGCGGTTTTGGCAATGGCTAGGATAAGGGGTTTGAAATAAGTCCCGTCTATAAAGGTGTCATGCTGTAGAATGAATACCAAGATGTGTGGGCTACTCGTACTTAAACACAGGCAAACTGTATTTTAGTTATCCTTCTCATTAATGATAGTTTAGGATTTTTATGCAATGCCACAATGGAGGAATTGGAGCACCATCACCAACATTATTTCATGCTAATTAATTAGAGGTTTCGCAGCAGGGATAATTGGTCAAGAAAGGCATCAAAAATGGCTCATAGCATTGGTTCCACAATTATTTAAGGTCTATAACAGATAAAATTGTTAAAACATGTAAAATAAAAAGATAAACCATATGAAGCAAATAGTAGACCAAAATCTCCTTAATTTAGATTTGGTTTTGTGGAAACCATAACAATTCATTACAGCACCGCTACATTATCAATTTAGCATCATCAGTTGCCAATTTGACTCCCAAATTAAGTAAAGCAAACTGGTGAGATGCCCTCTAGGAGTCTATATCATACTACTTAAGCTTGGCAGCTGGTGGAGTATAACTTCAGTCTGGTGCAAAGCCAAGTTTAAATGGTCCTGGGCACCATATAAATTCAGTGCTGAGTCTTTTTAACATTAGGAGAAGGTAGATGCTGCTGTCTATCCTCACCTAATGTTGAAATTTAGTCATTAGCTTTGTGCAAGTAAATAGTCTACAACTATCAGTCTCAGACCAGTAATGTAGTACAACTACAGGTTTAAACTTAGTAACAGTATACAAATAATAGTGAAATAAAAGAAAAGATCAGCTTTTTTGAATATTAATTGCACTATGTAAACTATGTAAATAAAGTGTCCTGATTTTGGCCCTTATTTCCGGATTTCCTCTGTTTCTATTTTTCAGATTTTCACTTTGGGGCTTGTTCCCTGGTCATCAACTCCAAATTTCTGTGCCATTTTCTTCAAAGTTTTATACGACCAGAAGAATGGAAAAATAGACCACTAAACCACACTGTGTGAAATACAATGTTGAGAAGTTATGGGTCACATATTTAAATGCTTTCCAATATCGCAATGTAATTATTTTCAAATATTTTATGGTTTGTGGCTTGGTTTTTGTATTTCTAAAGAAATTAGGGATGTTCAAAAATCAGTGGAATGCTAGGTTGGGGATCGAGAGCACTAGAGGGAAAAGTTTCAATGGATTGAATCACCTTTTCTCGCTGATTGTTCTTATGTTGGTTCACACATTAGTGTGGTGCTGCAATGGTATATCCAAATAAAAACTACCAATGAACCTATGGACTTAATGACTTGAGCTCAAGTGATACCACCGTTATCACTTCTGGGTCACAAAATAACTAAATATTTAATTGTTATTGGGAAGTATGCATTTGCACTTGTAACTTATAATTAAGATGAAGGTCACTTATAGGAAAACGATGCAAAAAAAAAGAACTTGCATTTAGAAAGCGTCTTTCATGACCTCAGAACGTCTCAAAGTGCTTTACATCCAATTAAATACTTTTGAAGTGTAGTCACTGGTGTAATATAGGAAACGCGGCAGCCAATTTTGCACAGCTGCATCCCACAAACAGCAATGTGATAATGACCAGATCATCTATTTTTAGTGATGTTGGTTGAAGGATAAATATTGACCAGGACACTGGGGAGAACTCGCCTGCTTTTCTTTGAAATAGTGCCACGGGATCTTTCATGTCCGCCTGAGAGGGTAGACGGGGCCTCAGTTTAGTGTCTCATCTGAAAGACCGCACCTCCGACAGTGCAGGACTCCCTCAGTACTGGACTGGTGTGTCAGCCTAGATTTTGAGTACTAACATTATAGCAGTCTCTAAATAAGTAAGCATAAAATCGATACAATTCATAATTAAGAAGATAAGTTTCACTACTGTGCTACATATGAAGTGTTTCATGATGATAGTATATCACCTGTACCAGAAAAGTGTAGAAACATTTAGAAATAAAAATAGCTGCTAAACATGACCTTAACAAAAACAGCATTTAGCACAATAAATTCTGCTATAGTTGTTTAATATATGCACAGAAATACTATATAGTTGTACCTCTATTATCCACACTGCTATTATCCGTACACTTGAATTTTGCAAGACAAAGCCTTGTGTGAAATATCCTATCATTGTACGGCTCTTTTTACTACTTTTTAAATCTCCTGTTCTTGGTGTAATACACATCGAAATTGAAAATGTCATCCTATTCATTGCTACTGGTTAGCTATTCAGTACAATCTTATTGCAATTATCTACAGTGATTGTCTAGGCCAAGGGTGTCCAAGCTTTTTGTCTTCATGGGATGCATAGGTGCGTAGAATGGAGCTGAGGGACCATGCTTACCATTTACCACGCTTCCATGCTCCTCTATATTTTCAGTTATGTCAAATTGTTGATGTAGCAAATTTTGGTGCTCTAATTTAGGAGTTATCCTGCAATGAGACAACGGTGTTAAGAACAGCCATTTCAAATACTTCAGGTCTACAGAATTTAATCAGAACAAACCAGCAAATAAGAAATGAAAGTGCATCTAGGACTGAGTTTCAGAGGCCGGGTTGCCGGTGCTCAGGAACTGCAGGTGGCCCACAGTTTGCACAAAGCTCTGATCCAGCCAAGGAAAGGCAGAATGACAGGACACTTCAATTCTTCCACATTTCGAGATTCCCCAAAGACCAGGACATTATTGATGGCATCAATGTGGCAATCTAAACCTCTCAACACAATGTCATGGTGCAAGAGTTCGACTGCTGGTCACTGTCCAGATAGTCAGTGACCAGCAGCATTGGATCATGTACTCTCTTACAATCCTATTACTTTCACCATCCATCCATGGAAAGAAAACTCTTCCCCAGGACTCTTACAATCTCACCCTCAAATTCCCAAAAGTTCTACCTCTGCCCACCCCTCCACCACTGCCAATTCACTTAATCACACTCTCTGTCTTTGACACCTTTGTTTCCAGCAACACTATTACTGTCTACCACCCCTGCTATTTTCCCTGATACAGCCCCCATCTTCGATCCCTCAAGGCTGCAGAGCATAAACTCAAATGTACCTAAGGGACAACTGGTCTACCGATGCATCATCAAATCTAGCTTGATCACATAAAGCACTATTATGCAGTGCTCTTCTTAGCCAAAGTCATCCAGGATTATCCTAGGGGCAAGGATAACCACAGGCTCTTTTTCTACTGCCAATCATCTCAAGCTTTTCTCATTGACACCCTCCACCATCCCTTCAAATACCAAGTGTGAGGAGCAGTGCATAAGGCTTTAAACTAGCAAGGTTGGGGGAGGGATCTGGTAGCAATAATCAAAGCTTAAAGATAAAAGAAACAGGAGATGAGTGTAAAGATCAGACCAGGGTAAGGAATAAAGATAACATAAACAGTCAAGGAACAAATACAGTTATGAAGCAGAAGTATAAAAGGATTGTTAAAAATAAAGTAAAAGGAACAACTATTAAAGATGAATTAAACTGCCTGTACAGCAATATACACAGATTCCAAAATAAAACAGGGGAACTGGAGGCAGAACCGTAGTGAGGAACCAGATGTAGTAGGAATAACTGAAACGTGGCTACATAAAGAACAGGACTGGTAACGAAACAGTGCAGGCTATAACATAATCAGAAAGGATAGGGGAAGAAGAAGGGAGTTGGAGTAATCTATACTAATTAGAGATAACATAATGGCAGTAGAAAAAGGGACATAACTAACAAGGATAGAAACAGAATCCATATGGATTGAAATAAAAGATAAGAAGGGATCGATCATGCTAATAGGGGTATACTACAGATCACCTAATAGTGGAAAGGAGGTGGAGGAAGAAATATGTAAGCCAATATGTGAAATGAGTGAAGGAAATAGAATAATAATCATGGGAGATTTTAACTATCCCCAAATAAACTGGCAAGAAGAGGTAGATAAAGGGGTACAGGGAATGCAGTTTTTACAATGTGTGCAGGACTCCATTCTTACCCAGTATGTAATAAGAGAGGAAGCACTGCTGGATCTAGTAATGGGAAATGAACCAGAATAGATAAGAGAAGTACGCATATGGGGAACATCTAGGCAATAGCAATCACAACATAATAAGGTTTAAGGTAAAGATTGAGAAGAACATAAGTAAGACAAAGACCAAAGTAATAAATTGGAAAAAAGATGATTTTCAGGGGATGAGAATGGAACTAGGGAAAATAAACAGGAAAAAAAACTGATAAACAAAGAAATAGAACAGCAGCGGGAAACATTTAAAACAGTGATCAATAGCATCCAGGAGAAATATATTCCACTAAAAAGTAAGAACAAACTAGCCAGTAATGAAGAAATAAGGGCAAAATTGAAACTAAAGAGAAAGGCATACTCTAAGTACATAGACAACGAAGGAGAGGATGACAAAAGAGAATACGAAAAGGTTAGGAAAGAAGTTAAACAAACAATTAGGAAGGCAAAGAGAAACTACAAAGTTAAGTGATCAAGAAATATAAAAAGAAATAGTAAAGTATTCTACAGACACATAAATAACAAACAAAAAAATCAGGATAGGGATAGGGCCACTAAGGAATACACACAATAAACTCCCAGGTAATGACAGCGAAATGGCAATAATTGCCTCATTATTTACCAGAGAGACTAACATGGGCATGTCATTAGAAGAAGAGATCAAAAAAGACCTAAAGACATTTAAGAGACAAAGGGGGGAGATAATTGATAAACTAAACCCCTGGTCCGGATGGATTGCATCTGCACATATTAAAAGAAGTTAGGGAAGAAATAGCAGAGGCACTATTACATATATAGAAAAATTCATTAGAAAAGTGAATAGTGCCAAAGGACCTGGCAGACAGCTAATGTGATTCCTATATTTAAAAAGGGAGATAGAACCGATCCAGGGAACTGTAGACAAATTAGCTTAATGTCGGTGGTAGGAAAGATAATGAAATCCTTACTCAAAGATGTAATAGAAAAACATCTAGAAACTGAAAATATAATAAAGAATAGTCAGCACAGATTTCAAAAGGGAAGGTCATGCTTGACCAATCTTATTGAATTCTTTGAAGAAGTATCAGAAAGGGTAGACAAGGGTAATGTAGTAGATGTAATATATTTGGATTTTCAAAAGGCCTTCGCTAAGGTACTGCATGGTAGACTCGTGAATAAGGTCAGAGCATGTGGAGTTAGGGGATAAGTAGCAGAATGAATAGCAAGCTGGCTACAAAACAGAAGACAGATAGTAGGGTTAAAGGTAGTTACTCAGACTGGCAAAAGGTGGGATGTGGTGTTCCACAAGGATTGGTGCTGGGACCACTAATGTTCACCATTTACATAAACCATTTTGACTTGGGAATCGGAAGCACAATTTTAAAATTTGCAGAAGACACCAAATTGGGTGTTAATATTGAGGAGGACTGCAACAAAATACAGGAAGATATTAATAAACTTGCAGAATGGGCTTGTAATTGGCAATGAATTTCCAATATAGGTAAGTGTGAAGTATTGCATTTTGGTAGGAAGCATAAGGAGGCCACATACTGCTTGGATAATAAGTCTAAATGAGGTAGGGGAGCAGAGGGATCTGGGGGTACAGATACACAAATCACTAAAACTAGTGATGCAGGTTAATAAGGCCAAAAAAAAGCAAACCAAGCACTGGAGTTCATTTCTAAAGGGATATAATTGAAAAGCAGAGAAGTTATGTTAACCTTGTATAGAACCTAAGTTAGGTCACACTTAGAGTACTGTGAACAGTTCTGGTCTCCATATTATAAAAAGGATATAGAGGCACTGGAGAAGGTGCAAAAAAGATTTACTAGGACGATACCAGAACTGAGAAGTTACACCTATCTGGAAATATTGAGCAGGTTGTGGCTCTTTTCTCTAGAAAAGAGAAGATGGAGGGTGATCTGGTAGAGGTCTTTAAGATTATGAAAATGTTTGATAGGGTAGAAGTAGAGATGTTTCCACTTGCGGGGGAGACCAGAACTAGCGGCCATAAATATAAGATAGTCACTAATAGATCCAATAGGGAATTCAGGAGAAACTTCATTAGCCAGAGAGTGGTTAGTATGTGGAACTCGCTATCACAAGGTGTAGTTGAGACGATTAGCATAGATGCATTTAAGGGCAAGCTGGATAAACACATAAGGGAGAAAGGAATAGAAGGATATGCTGATAGGGTTAGATGTAGTAGGGAGGGAGGAGGCTCATGTGGAGCATAAACATTGACATGGACCTGTTGGGCCGAACGCCCTGTTTCTGTGCTATACATTCTATGTAATTCTATGTCACCAACAACGAGATGATCCATGCAGTTGCCTTTGCTGTATCATCCGGTTCCAGTTGCCCCTAGGTCCCAGCCACACTCCAGTCTCCCACCCGATCTAGCCTTGAGTCCCATCCCTTAGCAGCTTCTCCTCCATCACACCCCCATCTTCTCCAAGCTCATCTTTTCTATGAGACCCACCTTTTGATCCGCCAATCCCCTTCCCACTCAACTACTAATCACCCAACTTCTATTCCTGTCCCCATGCTAGCTAACATTGTCAATGGTTCCATCTCCTGAAAAATAGACCCTTTGACGTTGTTTTATCACAATCTTTCATTATCCTTATAACCTTTAATCTTATTTCCACCCTGATATCTATTTAGCTCTTTTTTGAAGAAGTTAGTGAACACAACATCAATTACTGATCCACGTATCCATTACTATAAAGGGAAAAAACCTCCAATCTCACTTGAAGTTTGTTAACTTTGAACCTATTCACAATAGTTTTGTGCTCACAACCTAAGTCAAATAAGTTTACATCATCTATGCCTCTCAGCATTTTCGGATGCATTTATACTACATGCTTCGTGTTGGTGTGAAGCAGTTTCCACTTTGCACTGATGCTAAACCTGCGTGGTATAAATGAAGATTTAAGGCCCAACATGACAGAAGTGAAGTGAGACTCTCTGGAGGAGGGCATTTCACTTTGCTTGGCTCCAGTGACAGGTTAGCCATGACTCTGCTCTTAGGTTGCAACTACACTGTAACTGTAGCATTGGTGGGAAGTGAAATGGTCTTGCAGCACCTCTACAATTGTACTATAAAAATGCCCAAAAAGACATGGATCGAATCACCACCACCCCCCCACCATGTTTATTTTCCCAATGAAAGCAAATTAAGTCTCTGCCAGTCCCTTCTCTGTTGTCATTCATGAGGATTATGAATAAAATTTGACTTTAGAATAATTGCAAAATGCACTATCAAACGACAGAGGCTGATATTTCCATTTTCGTTGTAAAATACATGAAAATATCTGATCACTGTTGTATGAAGCTATGCAAAGGCATAATGGGTGAAAGACATAGCCACACCAATATTTTTGCACTGGTGCTATCAATCGCAAAATATAAAAGATTAAACGCGAATTAAGAGCAACTGATATTATCAACAAGTTTACTTTTGCTGTTTGGGAGCTTTGCAATGATTTCAATTGCGCCTTATCTCGCGAGAGCTGGCGCACTGCCCCCCCCCCCTTGATTGACAACCAAGATGTCGGTGGAGAAAGAGCTCCCCGGTGCAAGCTGTTGGGAACGGCGACAACAAGCACCTGCAGCAGAAGCGCGCAGCTCTCCATAGCATCAGCACCACAAGCTGCTCTACTAAAATAGTCCACTTTCTCCAATCAAATTCTACCCAGCCGCTTGGAATCAATTTGAATATATATATATATATATATATAATTCCCTCAGATTTATTATTCAGTCTTGTTTCTGTATATTATTTATTATTTTTTTAATATATCATAATAATTTGCTGTCATGGATGAAGATAATACGACAAAGAGTGAAGAACAGCACCTAACTTTGCAAAAAGCATTGCAGCAATGTGAATTGGTCCAAAATATGATAGACATCAGCATCTCCAGTCTGGAAGGGTTAAGGACTAAATGTGCCACATCAAATAACCTCACGCAAAAAGAAATAAGAACACTGGAGGTAAGGAAAATAACGATGAGCAATGAATTAAAATCTCTTGTCCTCCCCCCTCCCCCAAAATATTTATTTGTATTTGCATTGCATTTTAAATACTTGCTGTAAGGTTAACATATAAAGGGAGCTGGCTGCAGGTTCGGTGTCTGCTGTATTTTGTTTATATACAATGGTGTTGTGTGCAGTGTAATAAATTAAGGAGCTGCAGCAGAATGAAGTGAGTCTGCGCATTCTGCAGGTGGTGGAAAGGTGGTGGGCTCCGTGTTATAAAATGTTAGTTTTATTTTTTTTACACTCTACGATTCATTTAAAAATGAATGCATGTCGCTTCAAGAAATCGTGCATTCCACGTTTTGCATCGATAGCTCTTAATAAGGATACGATACAATCTGAATAAAAAGGGTGATTAAAGAGAGCGCACTTTTATCTACGTGCGGCTCAAGCTAAATTGCAAAATGTTACATGACCATAATTAATACTCTATGGTAATATACTTGGGGCCCCTTTCTTTTTATGGTACTGTCATTAACGGATAGAGATGTTAGCTGCCTGGTGTATTTTAATGTACTACACATGGTGGCTGGTACCAGTCACACTGATGGTTCGTTCGTAGGTGGGGAATTTTTGGCGTCTTAACTTGACAGGGATTCAAATGACTGCGCTATTGAAGTGTGACTTATTTCTGTAGTTGTGAATCATTATTGTCTGTTCAGCTTTTGAATTGTTTTAAGTTCTGAACTGAAATGTCGCAAAATTCTCATATTGAAAATGCATGGTTTCTATTCTAAAGACGGGTGTTAAGATTAACTTTAGACTCCCTTCAAAAGACAATAAATGATCACTTATATTGAAATACATACTTGCAGGTAGCGTATAACTACGGATTTCCATAACATTTATTTCCGAAGCAGCATATTGATGCTTTCATTACGTTGCTCTTGCATTACATTGGGGACTACATCTAATATTGCAGATTACACATTTCTGAAGGCTGCACCAATGTTGGACGCGGATTGCTTTAGTTATATTTCTAGCAGTACGATATTCCTGGGCGCTGTATGATCCCATAGACTGTATCCTTGGGCGCTCTGCCACCCCCTAGAGACACACTTCATTCCAACGTGCAAGCTGTGTTTGATTTGCACGGAAGGGATGGACGAGGTAATGCATTTCCAAAAAGTACATCAATATATTGTCCAGATGTTGAAGTTTCTCAAGGTATGCAGAGGTTAGCACGGCGCAGGGCTCCTCGTGTAACTGGCGACATCTACTGTTCGCCGTGTAGCCCTTGAAGAAACTGCAAAAACACACAGCTTCTGGACAAAACAGTCCAAATGAAATTCTGGACGGCGCGCAATGATTTGAACCTGCTTTTATTGCAGTAGTCTGCAAAAGTATTAACTTTGAACTAACTTTCAGAAGGTGATCGACATTAGTTGATCTGAACATTCGTGTTAGCTTTCCTTTTTCTGCAAGAGGGGAACAATTAATCCGTCTTTTGTAAATTATAAACTAGTGAACGATTTCGCAGGTAAATTCCTACATTTAATTTCTGACTTTTAAAAGCAAAGGGAAAATCTGTACTTTTTCCAAAATATTATTTTAACGTGACTTATTTTTTTTAAAAGTCCAAAGTAATTTTTAAAAGCTAAACTTACAAAATTATGTGTTGGACCTGTCATGGACCTTTAGTAACTATAGCACAAATACGTGATTGTTTTAAAGTATATTTCTGTATATTTTTATGATTATACATGTGGAACAAACTGTCGCAGATGAAGGATTTTCTTACTTTTTTGATTAATGGTTAAGGAACTTGGGGCAGCTTTGAGTACGGATTATATTACCTTTCGCTGAGCAGCAAATGATGAGTTTCTTTTCATTTTCGGTTAAAAGTGGGAAAATTCAGGGATTGATGGTAGTTGACCTCTCAGGTGGAGCGTGTTGCAATGTTCCATATGCAAATTAGTTGAAACAATTGCTATTGGTTACTTCAAGCCCCGACTGCGGGAACCCTCCCTGAAGGGTTGGATGTGTAATAAAGTGTGGTTAGAAGCAGGCTATGTTGCCCACGCTTTACTTTGTAGCCCTGCAAGTTCCCGACCTCATATCGGGCAGATATGCACGCAAAGTGAAGTGAAAATGATGCAATGAGGTCAGGTCGTGACATACTTCTACTGACATGTAAAATTTACAGAAATTCAAGAGTGCAGTACTATTGTGAGCACTTAAAGAACATTACACAAATTTACATTAGCAGAGCACTCGGGTCAAAAATATAGTGTGCTAAGAACACTGCTTCATCCCTTTCTGAAATAAGTACAGATTTCCAGTTACCATAGTATAAAGTGATTAACATGGAAGCTAAATGATTATTTTCACATGGCTACAGTGAATTAATATGAACACAATCTCTCAATTCTTATGGATCTGTAGATTTTTAGATCACAATTATAATGAATGTTACTTTTATTTAAGGATTTAATTTAATAAAGTGTCATAGATATGGTGGCCCATTGGCATTGCACAGAAGGGCACCAATACATTGTGCTACAGAGTGATAGGATGGATGTGAGTTCACCCTTGTGACTGCACAGAATGCATTCCTGATGTCACCACAGTCAGAGGAGGGGTAAAGAGCAGGTGTGGGATGCTTCCCTACAGGGGAGCAGAAAATAATCTGCCTAAAGTCAACCTGGATCATTCTATTACTTCTTGTAAAGGATAGATTTAGAACCTTATTGGTACAGACTAGGGAACAGATTGCCTGTCCACATTTTGGTGTGGGGAGTAAGATCGAAAAATGAAGGGGATGGATAACTAAGAAAAAAAGCAATTCATATGATGCTAGGAATTTGATACAGATTTGTGATATTTACAATATAGTAATTTAATTCTTAGGAAAGCCCAGGACAATGTGAATCTTTCTGGTTGAAATATTTCCATGTCACTATATGCATACTTCCAAAGAGGGATTTATCTTTAGTACGTAATAGGCTGATACTTCAGTGCAGCACTGAGGGAATTCTATGTTGTTGGAGGTACCATCGGTCTCTACACGTGCACATATAAGATCCCATGGCATTATTCAAAGAAGAGCAGGGAGTTCTTCCAGTGTTCTCGCCAACATACAACCATCAGCCAACACCACCAAAAACAGATTAACTGGCCTTTTGTTCATTTGCTGTTTGTGGGATCGTGCGGATGTGTAAATTGGCTGCCATGTTTGCCTACATAACAACACTGACTACAATTTAGAAAGTAATTCATTGGTTGTGTAGCATTTGGGGACATTCTGAGGAAATGAAAGGAACTATATAAATGCAAGTTCTTTCCTTTTGTTGGTGTCTTTAAAGGGGACAAATCAGAGCCAGGGAACTACAGGCCTATCAGCCTGCCATCCATTGTTGGGAAGATGCTAGAAGGGATCGTAAGAGATGCCCTTTATGTTCACTGGGAAAGGGAAGGGGCCATTAGAAATTCACAACACAGCTTCTGAAAAAATAGGTCGTGCCTAACAATTTTATGAGTTTTTTGAGGAAGGTACTAGGATAGTGGATGAGGGAAATCCGGTAGACATTGTCTACCTGGAATTTCAGAAAGCCTATGATAAGGTACCTCACACTGGCTTACTTCATAAGAAAAAAATCTTATGATATCAGTGGAAATTTGAAATGCTGGAGTAGGAATTGGCTCCAATCCCACAAACAAAAAATTGTAGTTAATGGATGTGGTTCAGCTTGGGGACATGTTACTAGTGGTGTCCCTCAGGGATCGGTCCTAGGCCTGCTACTCTTCACGGTCTTTATTAATGATCTGGACAGTGGTGTTGGGAATATGGTAAATATGCAGATGACATCAAAATCTGTGCAAAGGTTAAGATGGTAGAAGAGTGCAATCAAACCTAAAAAGATTTAGATGTGCTGGGGGAGTGGGCCACATACTTGAAAATGGCATTTAATTTAGATGCATGTTGGTAGGGCCAACACAGAATACAGGTATCATTTACAGGGAACAATACTGAAAGAGGCTGAGAGAGAAAAAGATCTTGGTGTTATTGTGCACAAATCACTAAAGGTTCATGACCAATGTGGAGAAACTGTAGCTAAAGCCAACAGGTATTGGGTTGTATTAATAGAACCATTCAGTAGAAATCAAAGGACACCATTTTGACACTATACAGGTCGCTGGTCATACCGCGTCTGAAGTCCTGTGCCCAGTTTTGTTCCCCCTACATGGTGAGTGATATAGTGGCCTTTGAAAAGGTCCAGAGGTGAGCTACAAGAATGATTTCGAGCTTAAAGAACCCAGCTACTCTGATAGGCTTAACAACCTTGATCTATTTACTTTAGAGCAGCATAGACTTAGAGGTGACCTAATAGAGGACCATAAAATAATTAAAGGGCTGGATAGCGTCTCTATTGATAGATTATTCCAGTTGAACTGATTTGGGAGGACCAGGGGACATGAGTTTAAACTATGGAAGAGTAGAAATAGACTGGAAGTTAGATGGTTCTTCTTTTCCTGGAGCTGGACCGGTTCCTGACTGGGGAAGAGATTCACTATATAGAAGGTAAGTGTCTTTAAAAATAACACTTGGCCCATGTGATGTCCTGGATTGGTTTCAATCGCCTGAGGGGGTCGGAGAAGAATTTTACAGGGTATATTTTCCTATTGGCTCTAGTTTTTTTTCTCATTTTTTTGCCTCTCCCAGGAGATTACATGGCTGGGGGTGGGGGGTGGGGAGGTGGAGGGGAGAGGTTTTTTTTATTCGTTCATGGGATGTGGGCATCGCTGGCAAGGCCAGCATTTATTGCCCATCCCTAATTGCCCTTGAGAAGAGGTGATGAGCCGCCTTCTTGAACCGCTGCAGTCCGTGTGGTGAAGGTTCTCCTGCAGTGCTGTTAGGTAAGGAGTTCCAGGATTTTGACCCAGCGACGATGAAGGAACGGCGATATATTTCCAAGTCGTGATGGTGTGTGACTTGGAGGGGAATGTGCAGGTGGTGTTGTTCCCATGTGCCTGCTGCCCTTGTCCTTCTAGGTGGTAAGGGTCGCGGGTTTGGAAGGTGCTGTCGAAGAAGCCTTGGCGAGTTACTGCAGTGCATCCTGTGGATGGTACACACTGCAGCCATGGTGCACTGGTGGTGAAGGGAGTGAATGTTTAGGGTGGTGGACGGGTGCCAATCAAGCGGGCTGCTTTGTCCTGGATGGTGTCGAGCTTCTTGAGTGTTGTTGGGGGAGGGAAGGGTGTTTAGCCATGATGGTCCGGCAATCATGGTATGGGGCAGTTTTGATGGACCAGCTGGCCTTTTCATGCCCGTCAATTTTGTATGTCCGCATTAATACTGAAAATATTTAGCAATAAAGTTATGCAAATCTTAACTTCTTGATGTTAGTAAGTAAATAAAACTGGATTTTACCTACATTTTATTATAAAAACATATTTCATGTTATAAACACTGTAGGTAAATATTGTTATAAACAAATACTTTTCAGATATGTTTCCAACAAAAAGTAGACATTGAAATTTTAATTATAGAATCATAGAATCTTACAGCACAGAAGGAGGCCATTCGACCCATCGCGCCAGTGCTGGCTTTTTGAAAAAGTTATCCAATTAGTCTCTATCCCTGCTTTTTCCCCATAGCCCTTCAATTTTCTCGCTTTCAAGTATTTATCCAATTCCCGTTTTAAAATTACTATTGAATCTGCTTCCACCACCCTTGCGGGCAGTGCATTCCAGATCATAATAACTCGCTGTGTAAAAAAATTTCTCCTCATCTCACCTCTGGCTCTTTTGCCAATTACCTTAAATCTGCATCCTCTGGTTACCGACCCTTCTGCCAGTGGAAATAGTTGCTCCTTATTTACTCTATCAAAACCCTTCATGATTTATATTATATGCAAGCATATAAAAGTCTCCAGTTAAATATTTAAACTTTGCTAAGGTAAACCACTTAGGAATATGATCGCTGAGATTATAATTTTGTACAAAATATTCCAAAGTCAGTAAACTTGGTACTTGAACCATTTCCAGATTTGATGCAAAAGAAGTGCCTATGAGTGTTGATCTTCCCTCCCCCTCAACACATGGTGTGCCAGTGAGTTCTGAGAAATAAGCCATTAAATTTCACATCAACATTGTCCAATAGCACAATAAATCTGAGCTATGTCCACCTTTGAGAAAATCTATCTCCTGATTTAATTATTTAAATTACGTGACTTGTTGTTTCAAAGTGTCTGAATTATATTTATCACTGATTTACGTCATTTGGTCCTATTAATGGTCTCATTTCCTAATAAAAATATGCTAAATTATGTGGATTTTTAACAAAATTCTCAGATTCACCAGGCCCAGAGGATAAGATCAATGACGTTCTACTTATGGGTGATTTGCTCTGGGAGTGTAATTTAATGAAAATGACAACATATGCGGTTACCTACATAGACAGAAATTCATAATGATAATTGTTTTGAGAAACAGGATAGTCCAGTAGATTAGAATGCTGTTCGTTGACTTCTTGGACCTAGCCCAGACTGATGGGGATAAAATGTCTTTTCTTAGATGGCTGTACTGGTCTGAATTGACTTTGGCCAGTTTCAGACTAATTCCTGGAGGATATGGGCAGAGTTTTCTGAGACTCTATGCCACCAGCAGAGCTTCACACCTCCTGCAATTTTGTGTCTGTTGAATGTGCAGGCAAAAATTGCTGCATGCGAGGCCCTGCAGGTGTGGTAGAGTCTCATAAAATTCTACCGTAACAGCGCATACCACAAAACTTTCCATACTTTGGAACTGATCAACACTAACTAGTAATTTCAATCAGAAGGTGTCATTTACACTTCAACTTTAACATTGCAGCAAAGTGGTTTCTGATGTGCTAAAGTTGGACTGTAAATGTGGATTCAGGTCAGCACACTTTGAAAATAAAACTAAACCCCTAGCAGCTGGCGGTTTTATACCTGAAACTCACATCCTTTACCATTGTGTAAACGAGGTTTTCTATAGTTTAGGTTTTCCAGCTCCAGTTTCTTTCTGCATGCAATGTTTTGAAATCATGACATAAATTCAAGCTTAAGCTTCTCCTACCAAATGCAGTTTTTTCCCAAATTGTTCTTTACATATCACCTGGATCAAGGAGTGCTCTCCAGGCTGACCAGAACAATCTAACTGCAGAACTAAAATAACTGTTATCCAAAGCAACTGTCACTGGAATATGCTAACTCAGAATAAAAAGTGTTAGGAGTTCATTGACTTCACTATCAGTTTACACAACTATTGCTTATTTATACAAAATAAACTTAAACACAGATTATAATTATGGTAGAACAGCATTAACAAAATGGAATATGATCAAACAAAAATCCAACTCTACATAACCATGTATCATTGTGCAATGAATGTTGATGTCTCCGCTAATCTACCCAAGACCATGCTATTACAGTAGTTTGTTAACTCAAATAATACATTGCATAGTAAATTATTTTATTTCTACTGGGGCTCCACTTGTCGGCTCTCTCACTGTTGTTCAGAGTGCTGTGATATCACTTCAGCATTCCCTATTCCTCTTAATTCATTACAGCTTGGATTGGGAGTTGTGTTAGACTCTGAAATAGTTAACCTGGCTGTCCAGAACCACAGTGAACTTGAGAGTGATTTGTTCTCAGTTTTCTTTGTGCAGTGTAGCTGGAACCAGAGAGGCTGTAAACATGACACATGTTTATGGAAATGTCACACCGGTGCAGTGGGGGATATCTTCTGATGTTGGGATTAAATCACTTTGATGGTACAGTGTGAAGGAAGAAAAAGCCTGCATCTGAGTGTGGCTGCTGCTGAAGTTGGGTGAAAATGATCCAATCCCCATTTCTAACATGTACTCATTTTGAAGAAGACAAAAATTAATCCCATCAAAAAATATCCTTTTCCTTTCATTGTGGTGCATAATATATATACTCAATACACTGTTCAGATGAAAATCCTATTATTATTTGTCATAGAAATGACACAATTTAACATTTGAGATTGTAGTTAATTGAGAATCATTCCATTGGGTTTACATTTGGTTGCCTGTCAGTTTTAAAGCAGAATTTACTTTCTATAAAGTTCATATAACATGTCATAGAAGGCCAGAACTGAATTGTAAGTTTGATTGGTTTAGTCAGTACTCATGAACATACAAGTCCTAAAGTATAGGAGGACTCCATAGTTACTTTCCAGTTGTTTTCTTTGTGGTAAATGCTGGTTGCTGCATCACCATGACTTGTCTAAAGAAGACAAATGTTGGTAATGTCAGAAGAGCTGCTAAACAGTGACCCTGGAGGCCCAAAGTTATAGAAAAGTATTGTGGCATATAAATGGATCTTTCTCAAGAAGGCATTAATGGTAATTATTGCCCATTCCTAGTGGGCCACCCTCTTGAACCGCTGCAGTCCGTGGTGTAGGCTTACCATAATGCTGTTAGATAGGCAGTTTCAGGATTTTGATTCAGTAATGATGAAGGAATGGCGATGTATGTCTTAAGTCAGGATGGTATGTGATTTGGGTGGGAAGAAGGAGGTGATGGTGTTCTCATGCACCTGCTTGCCCTTGTTCTTGGTGATGGAGGTCATGGGTTTTGGAAGTGCTGCAGAAGAAGCATTGGCGAGTTGCTGCTGTGTATCCTGTAGATAGTACACACTGCATGAACAGTGCGTCAATGGGCACCTAGGCTAGTGGATGAAGTGCCGATCAAGCGGACAACTTTGTCCTGGATGGTGTTGAGCTTCTTGAGTGTTGTTGTAACTGCACCCATCCAAGCAAGTGGAGAGTATTCCATCACACTCCTGACTTGTGCCTTGTAGATGGAGGAAAGGCTTTGGGGAGTCAGAAGCTGAGCCACTCACTGCAGAATACCCAGCCTCTGACCTGCTCTAGTAGCCACAGCATGTATGTGGCTTGTGCAATAAAGTGTCTGGTCAGTGGTGACCCCCAGGATGTTGATGGTAGGGCATTCAGCAATAGTAATGCCATTGAATGTCAAGGGAAGAAGGTTAGGCTCTCTCATGTTGGAGATGGTCATTGCTTGGCACTTGTGTGGCGCAAATGTTGTTTGCCCAAGCCTGGATGTTGTCCAGGTCTTGCTATATGCTGGCATGCACAGCTTCATTATCTGAGGAATTGCGACTGGAAGTGAACATTATGTAATCATCAGCGAACAGCCCCATTTCTGTCCTTATGATGGAGGGAAGGTCACTGATGAAGCAGCTGAAAATAGTTGGGCCCAAGATGCTTCCCTGAGGAACTCCTGCAGCATTGTCCTGGGGCTTCAATGATTGGCCTCTAACAACCACAACCATCTTCCTTTGTGCCACGTATGACTCTAGCCACTGGAAAGTTTTTCCCTGATCCCCATTGACTTCAGTTTTACTAGGTTTCCATGGTGACACACTCAGTTGAATGCTGCCTTGATGTCAAGGGCAGTCACTCTCCCCTCTAGAATTCAGCTCTTCTGTCCATGTTTGGACCAAGGTTGTAATGAGATCTGGAGCTGAGTGGTCCTGGAGGAACCCAATCTGAATATCGGTGAGCAGGTTATTGATGAGTAAGGACTGCTTGATAGCACTCTTGATGACTCCTTCCATCACTTTGCTGATGATCGGGAGTAGGTTGATAGGGCGATTGGTAGGTTGATTGGCCGGGTTGGACTTTTCCTGCTTTTGTGGACAGGATATATCTGGAAATTGTCCACATTGTCGGATAGATGCCATTGCTGTAACTGTACGGGATCAGCTTAGCTAGCGGCGTGGCTAGTTCTGGAGTGCAGATCTTCAGCAGTATAGCTGGGATGTTGTTGGGGCTTGTAGCCTTCTCTGCACTCAGCCGTTTCTTGATGTCATATGGACTGAATCGAATTAGCTGAGGACTGTGAAGGTGGGAACCCCAAGAGGAGGCCAAGAAAGATCATCCATTTGGCACTTCTGGCTGAAAATGGTTGCAAACGCTTCAGTCTTGTCTTTTGCACTCATTTCCTGGACTCCGCCATTGTTGAAGATGAAGATGTTCATGAAGCCTTCTACTCCCATTAGTTGCTTAATTATCCACCACTTTTCACAACTGGATGTGGAAAAGCTGTGATTCCTGTATCGTAATCTAAGGTTAAATATGAAATTAAAAATTTGATTGTTTGATAAAAGCCTATTAAATTTTTGGCCAAGCTAAAAAAGGATGGGGTTCAAATTTCCCCAGGGGATTCTCCGTCGTAACTTCGGAGGAAGATCCGTGGAAACCCTGGAGAAGTGCCATAAATACCATTTACACCATTTCTACAGGATTGCTGTAATCTTCTGCTGAAGTCAGGCTGGACGATTCATCGAATCCCTGGGGAAAATGAATCCTAATGTGTTTTCCAGGTTCCATTTGGAACTGGGCAACAAATTTGTTTTTCAATTTAAATGTTTTTGTGGCTAAAAACAACTTGGTATAAAACATTGTTAACTGAACAACATGGGTTGGGTAAATTAAGATGATTATTTTTCCATTCTCCATAATAACTCTGTGTGATTTGAATAACTAATATAGTTTTGGGGCACCTGGGTATAAATACTCTCTTTTTGGTCCAACTCATCAAATTTAAACTGAAGAGAGTATAAATTGTCTTGTGATGCCATGTGACAACTTTCTCTTGGTATACTGGCTTCCAGGGCTGGCAGAGGTTCCACTCCTGACGAGGCCAACTGGGATCTCCCAGAGTTGATGATGGGAACCTGGCATAACCAAGTCTCTTTTTCTGGCAGATTTTGCCAGACTCCAGTAAGAGTTAAGGCAGAACCTTTGGGGAAACTCGGGGTGGGGGGGGGGGGGGGTCCTACAGCTATAATGTACCCTAAGAAACCATTTTGAAGATTGGTTCCAAATGGTATCATCTGGTGCTCCAAAATATAATACTGGTGGGTAGTTTCCTTTCAAAAGACATCTGACTTTATAAGAACATAAGAAATAGAAGCAGGAGCAGGCCAAACAGCCCCTCGAGCCTGCTCCGCCATTCAGTAAGATTACAGCTGATCTTCTACCTCAACTTCACTTTCCCGCCCTATCCCCAAATCCTTTGATTCCCTTACTGTCCAAAATCTGTCTTTATGAGAAAATAAAACATTGCTGTTACCCAGAATCAATTTTTTAAAAATCGGAATATCACCTTTCTATTGCGACTAGTCAATTTAAAATATTTAATACATAGTGGTATGTTTCTCTTTAGCCACATACTTTTGAATAGAGTAACCTAGGTTGTGTAACAGTGCTTTTATGTATAAAACCCTTTGAAGATGTGAATATGCCAAGACTTTCAATTGTAAATTATTACTGTAATGTGTGACCAATGGATATGCTTGGTGTAGCAGAGAAAGAGCTGTAAGGTTGCATAAATGGTTGGCAATAAGCCAGCAATAAATATGCAACAGATTACCTGACAATGGTTTGTGGCATGCATACATGAGTCATGTACCTGGTAAATGATGTTGCTGGACAAGCTTCCCTAGGTGGCTTTATTAAGGTGCACCATCCTCCGAATCTGCTGCCAGGTCTTGCAACTCAAAGTTGAGCCTGACTGCCACCTCCTGACGTGCAGTGATCTCCAGGAAGCTGCCCTGGAGTGGTGAACAAGCAATCTTCCTTGCACCCACCTTATGCAGAAGCACCTCTACTTCAGCAGCTATGGTGGGTTGAGTGCTACCCCGCTTGATCACTAGCCCAGAGACTCCCATTTGCTGCCTGCGTATTTATTGTACCAACCCTCGGGTTTAGCCAGCCACTTTTATTTGTGACAAACAGCCTTAGAAAAATATATAGGTCTGGAAATTGCAGAGGGCTTTTCCCAGTCTCCTGCCATAACCTTGGCAGGAGATCGGTGGAACTGCTAGAGAAATGGTGTGAATGGCCCTTTTTAACCACTTGCACCATTTCTCTGGGGCTTCCACCTATTTCTCATCAAAGTTACATAAGAAGATCGGAAGAATCCCTGCAGAATTTCAGGGCTTTACAGATTTTTAAAGGTTAACTACATTTTTGTTCCTATATCCATGACTTATCTTTAAGTGACCACATCCCTTTTAATTTCCCCAGCATCGCTGACATACAATATGCATGCATGCTAAACAACGGAAGAAACATGCTATAGACAGAGCTAAATGATTCCACAACCAACGGATCAGATCAAAGCTCTGCAGTCCTGCTACATCCAGTCGTGAATGGTGGTGGACAATTAAACAACTAACGGGAGGAGGAGGCTCTGTAAACATCCCCATCCTCAATGATGGCAGAGTCCAGCACGTGAGTGCAAAAGACAAGGCTGAAGCGTTTGCATCCATCTTCAGCCAGAAGTGCCGAGTTGATGATCCGTCTCAGCCTCCTCCCAGTATCCCCACCATCACAGAAGCCAGTCTTCAGCCAATTTGAATCATTCCACGTGATATCAAGAAACGGCTGAGTACACTGGATACAGCAAAGGTTATGGGCCCCGACAACATCCCGGCTGCAGTGCTGAAGTCTTGTGCTCCAGAACTAGCCGCGCCTCTAGCCAAACTGTTCCAGTACAGCTACAACACTGACATCTACCCAACAATGTGGAAAATTGCCCAGGTATGTCCTATCCACAAAAAGCAGGACAAATCCAATCTGGCCAATTACCGCCCTATCAGTCTACTCTCAATCATCAGCAAAGTGATGGAAGGTGTCGTCGACAGTGCTATCAAGCGGCACTTATTCACTAATAACCTGCTCACCGTTGCTCAGTTTGGGTTCTGCCAGGACCACTCGGCTCCAGACCTCATTACAGCCTTGGTCCAAACATGGATAAAAGAGCTGAATTCCAGAGGTGAGGTGAGAGTGACTGCCCTTGACATCAAGGCAGCATTTGATCGAGTGTGGCACCAAGGAGCCCTAGTAAAATTGAAGTCAATGGGAATCAGGGGGAAAACTCTCCAGTGGCTGGAATTATACCTAGCACAAAGGAAGATGGTAGTGGTTGTTGGAGGCCAATCATCTCAGCCCCAGGACATTGCTGCAGGAGTTCCTCAGCGCAGTGTCCGAGGCCCAACCATCTTCAGCTGCTTCACCAATGACCTTCCCTCCATCATAAGGTCAGAAATGGGGATGTTCGCTGATGATTGCACAGTGTTCAGTTCCAATCGCAACCCCTCAGATAATGAAGCAGTCCGAGCCCGCATGCAGCAAGACCTGGACAAGATCCAGGCTTGGGCTGATAAGTGGCAAGTAACATTTGCGCCAGACAAGTGCTAGGCAATGACCATCTCCAACAGGAGAGAGTCTAACCACCTCCCCATGACATTCATTGGCATTACCATCGCCGAATCCCCCACCATCAACATCCTGGGGGTCACCATTGACCAGAAACTTAACTGGACCAGCCATATAAATACTGTGGCTACAAGAGCAGGTCAGAGGCTGTGTATTCTGCGGCGAGTGACTCACCTTTTACTCCCCAAAGCCTTTCCACCATCTACAAGGCACAAGTCAGGAGTGTGATGGAATACTCTCCACTTGCCTGGATGAGTGCAGCTCCAACAACACTCAAGAAGTTTGACACCATCCAGGACAAAGCAGTCCGCTTGATTGGCACCCCATCCACTACCCTAAACATTCACTCCCTTCACCACCGGCGCACTGTACCTGCAGTATGTACCATGCACAGGATGCACTGCAGCAACTCGTCAAGGCTTCTTCGACAGCAGCTCCCAAACCCGCGACCTCTACCACCTAGAAGAACAAGGGCAGCAGGCACATGGGATCAACACCACCTGCACATTCCCCTCCAAATCACACACCATCCCAACTTGGAAATATATCGCCGTTCCTTCATCGTCGCTGGGTTAAAATCCTGGAACTCCCTTCCTAACATCACTGTGGGAGAACCTTCACCACACGGACTGCATCGGTTCAAGAAGGCGGCTCACCACCACCTTCTCATGGGCAATTAGGGATGGACAATAAATGCCGGCCTCACCAGCGACACCCACATCCCATGAACGAATAAAAATAAATTATCCCCACCTTTCTGCTCTGGTGAGTTCCCAGCGCCAGGCCGATATGGGCTAGGAGCTCGCTTGCATAAATTTAAATATATTAAGTACACTAACCATGGGATATCCTGTGTATTTGGTGTTTGGGCAAAGTGGTGGGCAGGCAGCCTGTTGTATTTTAATCTGGCAGTTTTAGCACCGGGATCAGAAAATCTTTCATTTCACTACAAGTTTGACTGCTGAGAGGTATGCTGTTTACAAAATGCGTTAAAGGAGTTTGCAAAACTATTACTGCAGTTTTACTGGAAAATAATGTGTAGTTGATTGCAGAGAAATTGTATCCCCAGTATATATTGTGAATATTAGTTTAGCTGCTGGAATTTCCATGGGGATTCTCCCGGCCGTCTGCCATAAGTTCGGCAGAAAATCAGCGGAAACGCGGAGATATGGCTTACGCGGCAGGAAATCTTGACAACCCCCATGGGAATTCTATCATAGGATGTTTATGTAGACTGCACTGAGGCCCATAGGACAGATTTTTTGAATTTGTAAAATCTATTCTCATACTTATTGAAATATACGGATGCACTCCAAAGCTGTTTACAATTTAAGTTTAATGAGATTTGTTCAGATGTTTCTGAACAGAGAGTGCTCAGATGTGTACAGCATTCTCTATATCTGCCTGTCTGCCCAGCTAAGTGCAGGTAGGTGCACTGACCGTTGATGTAAAAACTCTTCATAGCAGACAAACAGGAGCTTAGAAGCAAAGATAATTGAATTCCTGAATCCCATCTGCAACTATTTAAAACATCACTGATTTGAGTCGTAGGGCCTGCTTGTCTGTCAAGCGTACCCTTTTTCTATTTGGGAATGAGTTTTTCTCTTTTTTTCTTTGTCATGATGGGAGAGAAAAATTGGTCCAGAAAGTGGACTTTGTGTCAAATAAGCAGAGTTGTAATTTTCGCAATCTTTGGCCCAGTTAGGCCCATCCTTGCAGCTGAAAGAAGTTGTGCAATTCTTTGTGGAATATGTTTAGTGCAAACAATAGATTTAATAAAACTGAGGTTAAGGAATAATGTGGTTATATCAACTAGAAAACTGAGATAGTGACTTCAGTAATTATATTGGGGTCAGTTTTCCACAGGTCTACGGTTTCGTTCCGTGAATGAACTAACTGAGGTTCAGACTGGGGGGAAAATGTCTGCTCTGATTTTTAGAAAAATAATCTTTTTAAGTTTGTGACTAAGATCAGCAAGTTACGATCTTAAGAAATCTGTGCCGAATAGTTAGCTACCTGGACCAAACTAGCCCATGGCACAACTGAGGTGACTATGCCCAATTTAATGGGGTCAACTTATTTAAGTAATTAGCAAATGCCAGCAGCACAGCTTTGGTCTTGCACTGGCATTTAGCCTAATGGGGAATGTGCAAAATCTAGCCAGCAGCTCAAATTTGAAGGATGTGTGCACTTAAAGGTATGTGGCTGCATGTGGGGGCAAATGTTTTAAATTTTTGTCAGCCTTTTCCAAGGCTGTGAGTGGGAGTGGGGGAGGAGGGGCTTAAAGGAGGTGCAAGGCAAAAATTAAATTAAAGGATTCAATATGGAGGCACAGAACAGAGTCTGTGGGCAAATGATGGAGTGGTACACCACCCAACCCTCTGTTTGATGGATGTTGTAGGAGATGAGCGCGAGGACAGTTGTTCTGTTTGGCACTTCAGGGCACTCTGTCCAGAGGACAGCTGTGCACCTTGCCTATCGGGATGGGAAGCCAGGCTCAATGGCCTGTACAGCACTTGTGTGCCATCTACTACGCTTTGTACCTTTGGGAACCCTGACACCCAGGAAAAGGTTGGTGCTTCTCTCTCAGACCACTAACAAGTATTTTCTGCTGGTCCCAACCTAAAAGTAACAAGTACAAGACCTTAGACCCGTGGCATACGCGGCCCCTACTTTCATTACTGAACACACTATTTCAGTTTTCTAGCTTTTCTAACCAGGAAATAAAACCAATGAAATTCTCACTGCAAACAGTGGTGTCTGCTCCAAGCCCCATCTGGCAATGGTGTTTGAAATCTTTATCTTGTAGATATCACATCTTTAGAAGCATAGTATTGGTGGGAAGCAGGAGGGATTGAATTCATTTCTAATACGAACACAGAGTTTAGTAAGCAAACGTTTGGTGAGCCATTAGATGTGAAACGTAAGAAGGCCTGAATGGCTACCAATACAGTATTGTTTGGTCTTGTATTTGGGTGCCCAACAGATTGTTGGCATTCTAATTAATCTTATGAAAAGGATCCATGGAGCTCTCCTATTGGCAAAGGCACCACCTTGTGTTGCACTAAGATGTACAAACAACAACATCCCTTTTCGATTCCTGGTCTGTAGTGAGGTAGCTTATTTCAATGGAGGCAGCAGTGGTGGTGCTAAATTGGGCCCAATGCCCCGGGCTAGGAAAAGGGAATTGGCCAGGGTTTATGCTCCCGATTGTTATTGAGTGACCGTGGGAAGTATGTGGATGTTTTATGAGGACAGGATTTGGATTGGTTGTGTTGCCTCCTGCCCTCATGGTCAAAAATCCTGCAGCCACGTGCTGTCGACGTTTACGGGTCACGCATCCATGGAACTGTATTCCAGCAGGAGGCTGTGCTTTCAGGAAGATTGGGGACAGGGGAGAGGAAGAGTGGTTAGAATATGGAACTTGCTACCTCATGGAGTAGTTGAGGCGAATAGCATAGATGTATTTAAGGGGAAGCTAGATAAGTATACAAGGGAGAAAGAAATAGAAGGATATGCTGATAGGGCGAGATGAAGTAGGATGGGAGGAGGCCTCATGTGGAGCATAAACACCAGCACAGACCAGTTGGACTAAATGGCCTGTTTCTGTGCCATAAATTCTATATAATTCTATGTAATGGGGCAGGCCTGCAATGTATTGAGGCATTGTTATTGCACAATGCTGAGTTCTAGTGGATCTCGTGAGAGATTTTATCCCTCTGATCAGAGGTCTGCTTTCATGGTATAATATAGATTAGAACATTATAATGTGGAAAAGAATCATAGCTTAATAAAAGAGAGTGCATTATATCTTAATAAAGCCTGTGCACACCTGATCTGATATTTCTTGATGCTGAAACTCAACCTGAAACCGAAACTTTGATTCCTCAGTGTCTATAACTCTCTCTATGATATATATACAAAAAGCCACCCCAGAAAAATATAGTCATTTATTTTGTAAGTTTTCTTTGGCCTACAGTATGTCAACAACCTGGTTCAGGACAGCTGTGAATACTTGTTCCACTGTAATATTTTACAATAAGCTTAAATGAGAAAAGAGTTTACATTTATGTAGCACCTATCATGTCCACAGGATGCCCCAAAGTACTTTACAGCTGATGAATTATTCTTGAAATGTTTTCACTGATGTTTTGTACACAAATGTGGCAGCCAATTTGCACACAGCAAGATCCCACAAATAGAAAATAAGATAAATGGTCAATTATGTTGGTTGATGGATGAATGTTAGCCAGGACAGTGGGAGAACTCCCTGCTCTTCTTTGAATCGTGGTATGGGATCTTTTATGTCAACCTGAGAGTGCAAATGAGGTCTTGATTTAACATCTCGTTCAAAAGTCAGCATCTTTTGAACGAGATGTTAAATCAAGACCTCATTACTGCATTTTAAATGTTTGCCTAGATTATGTGTTCATGTGCTGGAATGGGGCTTTAACCAATAGGGCATTCTGATGAAAAATGAAAAACAGCTGAGAAATGGGTCACTTTTTAGACAGAAAGATGAATGAGTAAATCAGTGAAAGGAATAGTAAGGGTCCAAGGTGAAATTACTTTGGACAGTCTACAGCTGCATTTACACTACAAGTTTGCACTGACACTGAACTTGTGTACTATAAATTGGGTGTTAATGCCTGAATTGGCTCTTGAGCGAAGTGGAGTGAGACTCCCTCCTCCATGGTGTCTCACTCTGCTTCATTCTGGGGTTGGGTTTTGGTCTGCATTGCAGCATAGATGTGAAGTGAAAGCAATTTCCACCAGTGCTATAGTTGACAGTGTAAAGTGCACCTTTAATCCAGTTGTTAGTAAGCATAGTCCCACAGTACAAAACTGTCCCTAATTTAATGCTAATTGATACTAAATTGGCAAACTCAGTCACAGGGCACAGGGTGGCTGATGTGGGAAATGGAAATTTTCATATCAATGCAGCTAGGAATGTTCTTTTGAGATTAGGGTTGAGGGACATTGGTGAGAGTAGAGCGCCTTACTCTGCGTATCTGACTAGCACTAATATCTCTCAACTTGATGAGTGTAAAGTTCATAAAAAATATTATAAAAGAAAGGATTAGTTAAACACTTCTGATCAGTTCCCATTTGCTGCCTATCAGCTCATGGACTGATTTAAGACTGTAGTGAGTGCAAACGTTGTGAGGCTGAATTGTGTTGGGGTCATTGTGATCCAGTGCGGACATAGCTCACAAAATCTTTTCTTATATTACTCTCCAATGTGCACCATTTCATGTTGCCTAGGTTTTCTGGGCCATCAGTGGAATAATGTCACAGATACTTGACTTTGCATCACAAAGACACAACTGTAGTGAGCAATTTTGAGAACAGTGCTGCAAGTTTCTCAGAAACTGGAATGTCTTGCTTCCATTAGAAGATTCCCAACAACCTACTAGCTTTTAAAAACCCAGGCTTGCTGCCAGATGATTTGCCTCAGTTTCTCTCCTAAATTTTCAGCCTTAACGGTATTCTGTACTGTGGGCCTTGGCCCTTGGGATTCTTACGAAATGCAAAGGTTTTTTTTATTCGTTCATGGGGTGTGGGCGTCGCTGGCGAGGCCGGCATTTATTGCCCATCCCTAATTGCCCTTGAGAAGGTGGTGGTGAGCCGCCTTCTTGAACCGTGTGGTGATGGTTCTCCCACAGTGCTGTTAGGAAGGGAGTTCCAGGATTTTGACCCAGCGACGATGAAGGAACGGTGATATATTTCCAAGTCGGGATGGTGTGTGACTTGGAGGGGAACGTGCAGGTGGTGTTGTTCCCATGTGCCTGCTGCTCTTGTCCTTCTAGGTGGTGGAGGTTGCGGGTTTGGGAGGTGCTGTCGAAGAAGCCTTGGCGAGTTGCTGCAGTGCATCCTGTGGATGGTACACACTGCAGCCACAGTGCGCCGGTGGTGAAGGGAGTGAATGTTTAGGGTGGTGGATGGGGTGCCAATCAAGTGGGCTGCTTTATCTTGGATGGTGTCGAGCTTCTTGAGTGTTGTTGGAGCTGCACTCATCCAAACAAAATATTTTATTAATGCATAAGTACAAGTTTTGAATACCGCGAGGATGGCCTTAGCTTCAGGTACCCATTCTCTTTACTGTATTCTTAAATAAACAAGTTTTCTAACCCTCATATTGACGAGATAGAAACATGGAAAATGGGAGCAGGAGTAGGCCATTCGGCCCATCGAGCCTGCTCCGCCATTCAATATGATCATGGCTGATTCTCTATCTCAATACCATATTCCCGCACTCTCCCCATACCCCTTGATGCCTTCTGTGTCTAGAAATCTATCTATCTCCTCCTTAAATATATTCAGTGACTTGGCCTCCACAGCCTTCTATGGTAGAGAATTCCACGGTTTGACCTCCCTTATTAGTGAAGAAATTTCTCCTCATCTCAGTCCTAAATGTCCTACCCCGTATCCTGAGACTGTGACCCCTCGTTCTAGACCCCCCCAGCCATGGAAACATCCTCCCTGCATCCAGTCTGTCTAGCCCTGTCAGAATTTTATACGTTTCAATGAGATCCCATCTCATTCTTCTAAACTCGAATGAATACTGGCCTAGTCGACCCAACCTCTCCTCGTACGATAGTCCTGCCATCCCAGGAATCAGTCTGGTGAACCTTTGCTGCACTCCCTCTATGGCAAGTATATCCTTTCTTAGGTAAGGAGACCAAAACTGCACACAATGCTTCAGGTGTGGTCTCACTAAGGCCCTGTATAACTGCAGTAAGACATCCTTGCTCCTGTACTCAAATCCTCTTGCAATGAAGGCCAACATACCATTTGCCTTCCTAACTGCTTGCTGCACCTGCATGTTTGCGTTCAGTGACTGGTGTAACAAGGATACCAGGTCTCTTTGTGCATCAACATTCCCCAATCTATCACCATTTAAATAATACTCTGCCTTTCTGTTTTTCCTTCTGAAGTGGATAACTTCACATTTATCCATGTTATACTGCATCTGCCATGTATTTGCCCACTCACTCAACTTGTCTAAATCGCCTTGAAGCCTCTTTGCATCCTCCTCACAACTCACAACCCCACCTAGTATTGTGTCGTCAGCCAACTTAGAAATATTACATTTGGTTCTCTCATCCAAAGCATAGATATATATTGTGAATAGCTGGGGCCCAAGCACTGATCCCTGCGGTACCCCACTGGTCACCGCCTACCACCCCGAAAAAGACCCATTTATTCCTACTCTCTGTTTCCTGTCTGTTAACCAATTTTCAATCCATGCCAGTATATTACCACCAATCCCATGTTCTTCAATTTTGCACACTAACCTCTTATGTGGGACTTTATCAAAGGTCTTCTGAAAATCCAAATACACCACATCCATTGGTTCTCCCTTATCTATTCTACCAGTTACATCCTCAAAAACTCCAGTAGGTTTGTCAAACATGATTTCCCTTTCATAAATCCATGTTGACTTTGTCTAATCCTGTTGATATTTTCTAAGTATCCTGTTATCACATCCTTTAGAATAGACTCTAGCATTTCCCTACTACTGAAGTTAGGCTAACCGGCCTGTAGTTCCCTCTTTTCTCTCTCCCTCCTTTTTTAAATAGTGGGGTTATATTTGTCACCCTCCAATCTGCAGGAACTGTTCCATAATCTATAGAATTTTTGAAGATGACAACCAATGCATCCACTATTTCCATGGCTACCTCTTTTAGTACTCCGGGATGCAGATTATCAGGCCCTGGGGATTTATTGGCTTTCAGTCCCATTAATTTCTCCAGCATTATTTTTTTACTAATACTAATTTCCTTTAATTCCTCCTTCTCACTAGTCCCTTGGTTCCCTAGCATTTCTGGGAAGTTATTCGTGTCCTCTTCCATGAAAACAGAACCAAAGTATTTGTTTAATTGCTCTGCCATTTCCTTGTTCCCCATTATAAATTCTCCCATTTCTGACCGTAAGGGACTTACATTTGTCTTCACAAATCTTTTTCTGTTTATATACTTGTAGAAGCTTTTACAGTCTGATTTTATGTTCCTTGCAAATTTACTCTCATACTCTATTTTTCCCCTCTTAATCAATCTCTTGGTCCTTTTTCGCTGAATTCTAAACTGTTCCCAGTCCTCAGGTTTGCTACTTTTTCTGGCAACTTTATATGACACTTCTTTGGATCTAATACAGTCCTTAATTTCTTTTGTTAGCCATGGTTGGGCTGTTTTTCCTTTTGTGTTTTTGCGCCAGAAAGGAATGTATAACTGTTGCAATTCATGCATTCGTACCTTAAATGTTAGCCATTGCCTATCCACCGTCATGCCTTTTAATGAAGTTCCCCAATCTATCATAGCCAATTCACTCCTTATACCTTTGTAGTTACCTTTGCTTAGATTTAGGACCCTAGTTTCGGATTGGACTACTTCACTTTCCATCTTAATGAAGAATTCTATCATGTTATGGTCACTCTTTCCTAAAGGACCCCGCACAACAAGATTATTAATTAACCCTTTCTCATTGCACAATACCCAATCTAGGATAGCCTGTTCCCTAGTTGGATCCTCAAGGTACTGGTCAAAAAATCCATCTCGTACACACTCCAGGAATTCATCCTTCACAGTATTATTGATAATTTGGTTTGGCCAGTCTATATGTAGATTAAAGCCACCCATGATTACTGTAGTACCCTTGTTATATGCATCTCTAATTTCCTGTTTGATGCCATCCCCTACATTACCACTACTGTTTGGAGGCCTGTAGACAACTCCCACCAGTATTTTCTGCCCCTTGGTGCTTCTTAACTCCACCTAGACTGATTCTACATCTTGATTTTCTGAGCCAATATCCTTTCTCACTATTGCTCTGATTTCATCCTTTACTAACAATGCCACCCCGCCTCCTTCTCCTTTTTGCCTGTCCTTCCTAAATATCGAATAACCTTGGATATTCAGCTCCCAGCCTTGGTCACCCTGCAACCATGTCACCATAATCGCAATTATATCGTATCCGTTTACATCTATTTGCGCTGTTAATTCATCTACCTTATTACGAATGCTTTGTGCATTCAGATACAGTGCCTTTAGATTTGTCTTTTTAACATTTTTAGACATCTTAACATTTTTTTGTACTGTGGCCCTATTTGTCTTATTACCATATTTTCTTACCTGGACCCTATTTGTTGGTGCACTCTTTTGTTTGAACGCTCTGTCCCTTCCTGACACAACCTGGTTATCCTTTCCTGCACTGCTCCCTTGTCTTTTCTCTTTAGCATTCTAGATTTCTCTCCACTGGAACTCTTTCCCCCCCCCCCCCATTTAGTTTAAAGCCCTATCTACCTCCCCATTATTCAATTCGATAGGACTCTGGGCCCACAATCGTTCAGGTGTAGTTCGCCTCAACAGAACAGCTCTCTCTTTCCCCAGTTCTGGTGCCAGTGCCCCATGCATCGAAACCCACTTCTCCCACACCAATCTTTGAGCCACACATTCATCTCCCTGACCCTGTTGACCCTATGCCAATTTGCTCGTGGCTTAGATAATAATCCAGAGATTATTACCTTTGTGATTTCGCTTTTTAATTTAGTCTCTAGCTGCTCATACTCCCTCAGCAGAACCTTTTTCTTAGTCCTACCTATGTCGTTGGTACCAAGTGAACCACGATAACTGGATCCTCCCCCTCCCACTCCAAGTTCTTCTCCAGCCCAGAGGAGATGTCCTTAACCCTGGCACCGGGGTAGGCAACATTGTCTTCGGGTCTGATGCTCATGGCTGCAGAGAACGGTGTCTATCCCCCTAACTATACTGTCGCCTACTAAAACCACCTTCCTTTTTACTCCTCCCACTTGAATGGCTTCCTGTACCACAGTGCCGTGGTCAGTTTGTTCGTCCTCTCCGCAGCCCGCACACTTGTCCACAAGGGTTGCAAGAACCTTGAATCTATTGGACAAGTGCAGGGACTGAGGCTCCTGCAATACTACCTCCTGGATCCCCGTACCTGCTTCACTCGCAGTCACACCCTTCTGTCCCTGACCATGTGTCAATTCTAAAGTATTTAATCTAAGGGGTGTGGCTGCCTCCTGGAGGAAAAGGTCCAGGTAGCTTTCTCCCTCCCTGATGTCTCGCAAGATCTCCAAAATTATTACAAAGGCTAGCAATTTTTTTAAAGCTTGTCATTGTCACTTTCCAGTCATTATATAATATGATTGCAAGTTCTTTTTTTAAATGCCTTAATTTTGTAGCATGTGAAAAATTGCTCTTGCTCCTTAAGTGTTCTACAAACTCATTTCATTGACCAGAAATAAAAAAAAATTGGTCTGACTGCCCAACAAGTGGAAATTTCACATCCTTTTTATAAAATTGTGCTTTTGATAAGACCTGTATAACTGTATATGCAAAGTATTTGGTTTCAGTTTTTGTCATTAGCAAATAATAGCGCTGAGTTTTGAGTCTGAGTGAGGACCTGGCAGCAGGATTAACACCCACCTGATTGGATGAATGCTGGTCCTGGAGGAACTTCTTGGGTTATCCTAATTTTTAATAAAGAGACTTAGTTCCCAACCCATACTGAGTGCGGCAATGGGAGCTTGTATTGAGGGCGGTGAGCACAACATTGTATCTCAGCGGTCCTTAAAGGGCTGCTAGAAAGTGCTGATGGGAAGTTTTAAAAAGATGCAGCCACTTCAACTTAATTTGCCACATTGGGGCCAAAAATTTTGTAAACCTTTAAAAAGGCTATGAATATTTTAAATGCACATTTGAACCTTTTCAAAGGCTGTCTGGGGCAAAAAAGTGACAGGCAAAACCTAATGGCTGGCACAATAAATGTGAGGGAAGGAAACAGAGTTTTTCAGCTGGCGATCAAGCACTCAAAACCCCTTTTGAATGGCTGGAGAAAGGGGTGTATTGCTGCATAAAGAGGATTACTCTGTTTTCCACTCAAGGGCACCCTCCCCAGAGGACAGTATACATGTCAGGAGGCAGTGGCCAGCCTGCATGCACTATCTAAGATCTGGGAACAAATGCAGATGAAGGTGGCACACCATACGGAAGCTGCTGAGGTAAGCCTCCCAGTGGGTCTGTTTACCAGGTACAAAGCCTATCTATGCACATATAGTGCTGTTGTACTGGGTGTATGATAGAAAGACCCTGGTTAGTGCGTTATACATAAATGTATATAAAGAGGTGGAGACTTAGAGGAGATCTGATCCACTTTTATATTGTCCTTGCGATTATTAAACGCAAGGACAATATAAAAGTAGGTGGTGAGTTTGAGATGATAGGGATAGAGAGAACAAGGGGCTACCCTTATAAACTGAGCAAGTAGGGATTGAGGTTTAATGACCAAAGGTTTTATTTTTCCTGAGAATAATTTCATTAGACGTAGAGAAGAACGATTCTTTACATTCCTTCAAGAAGACGATAGATGAGCTTCCGGAAAAAGCGGGGATCGTAGCATATGGAAGGTAAAGATCTGGAGAAAATTAGTCAACAGTGAATGGGTTTGGGCCTTCCTGGGGCTTTCCCATGAGAGGAATTTTTGACAGAGGACTGCTGAATTGGCTACAGGTTTCTGTTTTTTTGCTCTTCCTGGAAGACGGTGAGAGAACAGAAAAGGTTTGGTGCATGACAGGAAATTGGTATGGGTGGGGATGAAGATGTATGGGCTTTATAGCCTTTTCTTGCCCTTGATACATGAACAGATAAGCTGGGGTTTTCCACTTCTGTGCTCACCAACCGTGTGATTTTCCACCCATGACTTTAATAGGTTGAAAACCAAGGGCTGGCAAATGCTAAAGTGGAAAACACCGGCTACAGACTCAAGGTAAAACTGCTGTATTTGGGTTGTATGTTATTTAGACTCTGGGTAGAGCTGATGTATTTGGTTGTATATTATATGGAGTCTGGGTAAAACTGTGATTAAAATATAGATGCTGGCTAAAAGTGCTGCATGTGGATGTATGTTGTATAGACTCTGGGTAGTGCTGCTGTATTTAAAAAAGATTTCCGTGATAATTAAAATAATGTTAAGGCCATGCAAACCAGAACAATAAAAGGGAAATAGCCATGATATATCAACAACAATTCTTAAATGGTGACAGCAGTGGTTGCAAAACATCGAATATCGGCAGTATCAACAATAGATAGGAATTTGATAGAAAGACACAGGATCGTTTTAAGGCCTTTTGTTTTTGAACCAAAGGAGGAAGTAGTAGAGAAATTGAATAGGATAAAAATAGATAAAAAGGTGGTACTTAAAAGGTTGGTAGTGCTCAAAGTAGAAAAATCACCCGGCCCAGATGGGATGTATCCTAGGTTGCTGAGGGAAGTAAGGGTGGAAATTGTGGAGGCCCTGGCCACAATCTTCCAATCCTCCTTACATATGGGAACAGTGCCAGAGGACTGGAGGATTCCAAATGTTACACCCCTGTTCAAAACAGAGAACAGGAATAAACCGAGCTGCTACAAGCCAGTCGACCTATTGTCGGTGGTGTGGAAACTTTTCGAGACAATGATCCAGGACAAAATTAATTCGCACTTGGAAACATAAGAACATCAGAAATAGGAGCAGGAATAGGCCATAAGGCCCCTTGAGCCTGCTTTGCCATTCAGTCAGATAGTGGCTGATCTTTGACCTCAACTCCACTTTCCTGCCTGATCCCCATATCCCTTGATTCCCCTAGAGTCCAAAAATCTATCCATCTCAGTCTTGAATATATTCAATGACTCAGCATCCACAGCCCTCTGGGGTAGAGAATTCCAAAGATTCACAACCCTCTGTGTGTAGAAATTCCTCCTCATCTCAGACTTGAATGGCCGCCCCCTTATCCTGCGACTATGCCCCCTAGTTCTAGACTCTCTAGCCAGGGGAAACAATCTCTCAGCATTTACCCTGTCAAGCCCCCTCATAATCTTATATGTTTCGATGAGATCATCTCTCATTCTTCTAAACTCCAGAGAGTGTAGGCCCATTCTATTCAACCTCTCTTCATAGGACAACCCTCTCATCCCTGGAATTAATCCAGTGAACCTTCGTTGCTCCCCCTCTAAGGCAAGTATATCCTTCCTTAGATAAGGAGACCAAAACCTCCAGGTGAGGTCTCCCTAAAACCCTGTACAACTGCAGTAAGACTTTCTTACTCTTGTACTCCAACCCCCTTGCCATTTGCTTTCCTAGTTGCCTGCTGTACCTGCATGCTAACTTTTTGTGTTTCTTGTACGAGGACACCCGACAGTTCAAAGTTTCTCACCATTTAAAAAATACTGTTTTTCTATTCTTCCTACCAAAGTGAATAACCTCACATTTCCCCACATTATACTCCATGTGCCACCTTCTTGCCCACTCACTTAATCTGTCCATATCCCTTTGCAGACTCTTTCGGGTCGATTTTCGGATGTCCGAGCAGGTGCTTTTGTGGCGGGGGGCCTCTGAAAATTGGGGATTCCCGGGGCGGGTCCGCGGCCCGGCTCCAACTCGCCCACTTCCGGGTTCCCTAATGGCGCGCTTAGATGCGCACACAGCCCCCGCTTGCGGGACTCCCACCGGCAATTAAAGCCGGTGGGATCCCACTTAAATCAATTAATTTGATACTTCAGATCGTTAGGAGACTTGATTTGGAGGATATTTTAGGACGGGTGGGATTTTCAACTCAACTGAGCATGTTTCCCGCATTGGGGGAAACACTCCCTGTTGAAATGGATGTGTTGCAGCCACCAGCATGTGGCAGCTGCAAAGGTCCATTTGACAGGTGGCGGGGGGAGACCCTCACTCATTGCAGGAGGCCACTCTGTCACTTGGGACAAAGTTTGGCCTGCACCACCCTCCACCTAACACAAAAAATCACAAACTTGCAACCTCAACCTTGGTGTGCAGACACATTTACCTACCTTGTGGACCCCCTCAAACATACATCTTCCGGATGGGGGCCGCCATAGCTGTAGTCATGACGGCCTCGGAGGACGAACAGCATCACCAGCCTCGCCGGCCACGCCGTTCACCTCTGACACTTGGAGCTCCACAACACAGTACTGTGACACATCCACTTGCACAGCAGGAGGGAGGGCAACCGCAGAGAGAGATGCGTCGCAGAAGGCACTACCCTCGCCACAGGGTCTACAGACCGAGGCTCAGCTTCCTGGACCTCTCTGAGGAACAGTGCACACGGAGGCTCAGAGTCATTCGACATGTAGTCGTGGATATCTGCAGCCTCCTTGATGCCGAGCTGCTCCCGGCTGGCCCAAGCACCATCTTCTTACCTGTCGCTGTCAAAGTCACCACTGCCCTCAACAACTTCTCCTCTGGATCCTTCCAGGGTGCCACCGGGGACATCGCCGATGTCTCTCAGTCGTCTGCACAAAACAGCCCTGCAAATACACCTACACCCACTCTGCAGTGACACAATGGGTGGCATCAGGTGTGGGTCTTCATTGTGATCCTCAGGAAAGGGCATTATTGCACAAACCAGACAAGATTTGCAAGGACGTGGCAGTAGTGGTGATAACAAATTTTTATTTTTTTTTCAAAACAAACAAAAGTAAATCAAAAACATGACATTTTGTCTTACACCCTTGTGCATCCCCTTTGTGCTCACAAAACCTTCGCCGTACGTTTACGGGAACCCCTACGTGGTACTACCCCTGTGGCTTCGGCAGAGGTAGTGGCAGGTTGCTCTTGTCCATGCCCTGACCGATGAGATGCTTTGTGTGGACACCCTCTGGCTTTCGGTGCCCGTGAGGGCCCCTCCAAAGACTAGTCCACCTGCACCAGTGGAGGGGCAGACTCGACCACCTAGAGAGGGGCCAGCATTGCGGGTACTGGTTGAGAGGGGGGCAACGGGTGAGACGTGGGAGCGCTTTGAGTGGCGTTCCCACTTCCATGTCCCCTTTCACCATCATCCCTCTCCTGGCCCAGGCCCACATCACTCCTTCCACCCTGCTGGATGACAGTTTGGAGGACTTGTGTGAAGCCTTGGAAGGCCAGTTGTAAGGTATCTGTCAGCCTGCTTAAGGTGGCAGAATGTTGCTCACCCTGAATCCGAACGGCCGTTGTCAGGGCCTGAATGGACTCGTTATTGAGCTGTGCTTGAAGCTCGATGGAGGCTAGCCTTTCCTCCATCGCAGACATTCCTGCACCTACCCGCGACACTATCTCAGAGATGCCTTCACGTCCCTGTCACACTATCTCGGAGATACCCTCCTGTACCTGTGCCACCATTCTACTCATGCAGGAGTTGGACTCCTCCATCCTCTGTGCAATTGTGGAGAGTGCATATGGCAACTGTTTCAGTACCTGGGCAGTGGGCTGCTGGCCCTCGATGACTCTCCTTTTCATGGACGGCCCCCAGGGTTCAGCATCTCGGTCTCGCTGAGCAGAGCCTGGAGAAGAGTGCTGCCACCGACACGGACTCTCCACGGCTGTCCCTGCCACCAGGTTCTGCTCGTGCTCACGTGTGTGGTGACTCACCATGTGCGGTGACTCACCATGTGCAAGCCCAACTAAGTGAGGACGGGGACCCACTGAGGTGTGTGTATCTCCGCTGGTGGATGGCTGGCTCAGATGTGACGATGCACCCTGAGAGGCCGGCAGGTCCTCTGAGGAATCGCCCTCCGCAGTCACGGTGCTAGCAGATGGCCCTGCAAGAGAACAGAAAGCAGTATTAAGCATTTGGACAGATGTTGAGGTGCTGCAGATGCCAAGTGATGCTAAAATCATTCGCTATCATGAGTGCTGAGTGTTAGATATCTGTCACCAGCCGCTTGTGCACTCCCAGTCTCTGCGTCCACCACGGACAGGCACTCCAGCATCCGGTTTATTTCGAGTGCCTGCTGCTCTGCGTCTGTTAAGACCACCTGATGTGGCGGGCTCCCTCCGGTCCTTGCCCTCTCCCGGGCATTCTGGCATCTCTTCTCCTATCAAGGCAAAACACAGAGGTGTGATTAAGTGATGGTTGCATGGTGAGCCGCTGCATGCATTGGTGTGGGTGGGGTTGAGCGTGAGGGAGATGCATGGGAGGGTGCGTGTGAGACATAGCCATGAGATTGTATGAGGATTATGTTGCGTGATAGTGTTCGAATGGGGACAGGGGCGGTGAGTACGTGCAGGCAAGGTGAGGATGATAGTTGAGTGGATGTGAGGAGTGATGCGAGAGCATTGTGGTGGCAGTGCAGAAGGGGTTGTGTGGTGGTGGAGGTGATGTGGAAGATGGAGTGTGGGAGAATGCATAAGTATACTCACTTTTGCTGACCTGGTTAGGTCATTAAAGCAGTGCCACTGCTGCTGACCTCCTCGGGCACCCCCAGCCAGGTCTTCTTGGTGGTGGAGGGAGGCCACCTCCTCCCATCAGATGGAAAAAAAATTTCCCTCTTCCTCCTCACCCCATCGAGCAGCACCTGGAGTGAGGAGTCAGAGAACCTTGGAGCAGCCTTGCCTCTGGCCTGCTCCATGCAGCCAATTTGGTTCTTTGCTGCAGGAGGAGCATTAGAGGACTGCCCCTTTAAATAGGGCTCCTCCTGCTGACAGCCTGTGATGCGGGTGCGCAGTGCGCCCACTGCGCAGGTCTCAAACAGTAAACCCGGTAGCACGCGTAAGTAACTTGAATTAGGCTGCGATCGTGTGTGGAGCACCCCGAATTCACTGGGCGCGTTACCCACGCGCCCAGTCAACCCCCCGCTGCCAACCCGCCTCCCTCCTAATATCGGGCCCTTTGTCTTCTCCTAACAGCTTACATTCCCACCTGGCTTTGTATCGTCAGCAAACTTGGATACATTACACTCGGTACCTTCATCTAATTCATTAATATAGATTGTAAGTAGCTGAGGCCCAAGCACCGATCCTTGTGGCACCCCACAACAGTTACAGCCTGTCAACCTGAGAGTGACCCGTTTATCCCTACTTTGTTTTCTGTCCTTTAACCAATCCCCTATCCATGCTAATATATTATCCCCAACCCCATGAGCCCTTACCTTGTGTAACAACCTTATCGTGGCACCTCATGGAATGCCTTTTGAAAATTCAAATATACTACATCCACTGGTTCCCCTTTATCTACCCTGCTAGTTACATCCTCAAAAACTCTAATAAATATGTCAAACAGATTTCACTTTAGTAAAACCATGTTGACTCTGCCTAATCATATTATGATTTTCTAAGTGCCCTGTTACCACTTCCTTAATAATGGATTCCAGCATTTTCCCGACGACTGATGTCAGGCTAACTGGCCTGTAGATGCTGATTTCTCTCTCCCTCCCTTCTTGAATAGCGGGGTTACATTTGCTACCTTCCAGTCCACTAGGACCGTTCCAGAATCTAGAGAATTTTGGAAGATCATAACCAATGCACCCGCTATCTCTGCAGCCACCTCTTTTAGAACCCTCGGATGTAGGCCATCAGGTCCAGGGGGATTTGTCGGCTTTTAGACCCATTAGTTTGTCCAGCACTTTTTCTCTAGTGATATTAATTGTTTTAAGTTCCTCACTCTCATTTACGCCTTGGTTCCCCACTATTTTTGGTATGCTTTTTGTGTCTTCTACTGTGAAGACAGATACAAAATATTTGTTCAACGCATTTGCCATTTCCTGATTCCCCATTATAATTTCTCCTGTCTCAGCCTCTAAGGGACCAAAGTTTACTTTTGCTACTCTCTTCCTTTTTACATACTTGTCGAAGCTCTTACAATCTGTTTTTATGTTTCTTGCTAGTTTACTTTCATATTCTATTTTTTCCCTTTTTATCAATGTTTTGGTCGTCCTTTGTGGGTTTTTAAAACTCTCCCAATCCCCAGGCTTATTACTCTTGGCAACATTATAGGCCTCTTCTTTCAATCTAATACTCCCCTTAACTTCTTTAGTTAGCCACGGGTGGATCACTTTTCCCGTGGAGTTTTTATTTCTCAATGGAATGTATATTTGTTCAGAATATTGAAATATTTCTTTAAATGTTTACCATTGCTTTTCGACTGTCTAACCCTTTAATTTAACTTCCCAATCTACCTTTGACAACTTGCCCCTCATACCTGTGTAATTGGCTTTATTTAAGTTTAAGACTCTAGTTTCTGACTTAAGTACTTTACTTTCAAACTCAATGTGAAATTCTATCATATTATGATCACTCTTCCCCAGAGGTTCTTTTACTGTGCGAGTACTAATTAACCCTATCTCATTACATAATACAAGATCTAAAATAGCCTGTTCCTGGTTGGTTCCATGACATATTGCTCTAGGAAACCATCTCGAATACATTCCATGAACTTGTTTTCCAAACTACCTTTGCCAATTTGATTTGCCCAGTCTATATGCAGATTAAAGTCCCCCATGATGACTGCATTTCCTTTGTTACAAGCTCCCATTATTTCATGATTAATACTCTGTCCAACAGTATTGCTACTATTAGGGGGCTTATAAACTACTCCCACCAGTGTTTTCTGCCCCTTGTTATTTCTAATTTCCATCCATATTGATTCTACTTCCTGATCTTACGAGCCAAGATCCTTTCTCACCACTGTCCTTATGTCACCCTTTATTATTAGGGCTACAACCCGCTTCTTTTCCATTCTGCCTGTCTTTTCTAAATGTGATTTACCCCAGAATATTTAATTCCCAACCGTGGTCATTTTACAACCATATCTCTGTAATGGCTATTAGGTCAAACCGATTTATCTCTATTTGTGCAATTAATTCGTCTATCTTGTTACGAATGCTCTGTGAATTCAGATAAAGAGCCTTTAATTTTGACTTTTTACCATTTTTCCTGCTTTGACCGTACTTGTTGCACTATTATTGGCAAACACTCTGTCCCTTCCTGTCACACACTGCTTATCTTTATCCAAGTCACTACGCTGTTCTATTGACTTAACTTTTCTCATTAGATTTCTAAATTTCCCCTCACCTGACCCCTTCCCCCCCCCCCCCCCCACTTTTTATTTTAAAGCCCTATCAAAAGCCCTAGTTATTCGATTCGCCAGGACGCTGGTTCCAGCCCGGTTTAAGTGGAGCACGTCCCATTAGTAAAGCGAAAAGCTCCCTCTTTCCCCAGTACTGGCGCCAGTGCCCCTTGAATCAAAACCCATTCCTCGCACACCACTCTGAGGTTTTTTTTATTCGTTCCTGGGATGTGGGCCAGCATTTATTGCCCATCCCTAATTGCCCTTGAGAAGGTGGTGATGAGCCGCCTTCTTGAACCGCTGCAATCCGTGTGCACTCCCACAGTGCTGTTAGGTAAGGACTTCCAGGATTTTGACCCAGCGACGATGAAGGAACGGCGATATATTTCCAAGTCGGGATGATGTGTGACTTGGAGGGGAACGTGCAGGTGGTGTTGTTCCCATGCGCCTGCTGCTCTTGTCCTTCTAGGTGGTAGAGGTCGCGGGTTTGGGAGCTGCTGTCGAAGAAGCCTTGGCGAGTTGCTGCAGTGCATCCTGTGGATGGTACACATTGCAGCCACAGTGCGCCGGTGGTGAAGGGAGTGAATGTTTAGGGTGGTGGATGGGATGCCAATCAAGTGGGCTGCTTGGTCCTGGATGGTGTCGAGCTTCTTGAGTGTTGTTGGAGCTGTACTTATCCAGGCAAGTGGAGAGTATTCCATCACACTCCTGATTTGTGCTTTGTAGATGGTGGAAAGGCTTTGGGAAGTCAGGACGTGAGTCACTCGTCACAGAATACCCAGCCTCAGACCTGCTCTTGCAGCCACAGTATTTATGTGGCTGGTCCAGTTAAGTTTCTGGTCAATGGTGACCCCCTTGATGTTGATGTTGGGGGATTTGGCGATGGTAATGCCGTTGAATGTCAAGGGGAGGTGGTTAGACTCTCTCTTGTTGGAGATGGTCATTGCCTGGCACTTGTCTGGCGCGAATGTTACTTGCCACTGATCAGACCAGGGTGTTGTCCAGGTCTTGCTGCATGCGGGCACGGACTGCTTCATTATCTGAGGGGTTGCGAATGGAACTGAACACTTTGCAATCATCAGCGAACATCCCCATTTCTGACCTTATGATGGAGGGAAGGTCATTGATGAAGCGGCTGAAGATGGTTGGGCCTAGGGCACTGCCCTGAGGAACTCCTGCAGCAGTGTCCTGGGGCTGAGATGATTGGCCTCCAACAACCACTACCATCTTCCTTTGTGCTAGGTACGATTCCAGCCACTGGAGAGTTTTCCCCTGATTCCCGTTGACTTCAATTTTACTAGGGCTCCTTGATGCCACACTCGGTCAAATGCTGCCTTGATGTCAAGGGCAGTCACTCTCACCTCACCTCTGGAATTCAGCTCTTTGGTCCATGTTTGGACCAAGGCTGTAATGAGGTCTGGAGCCGAGTGGTCCTGGCGGAACCCAAACTGAGCATCGGTGAGCAGGTTATTGGTGAGTAAGTGCCGCTTGATAGCACTGTCGACGACACCTTCCATCACTTTGTTGATGATTGAGAGTAGACTGATGGGGCGGTGATTGGCTGGATTGGATTTGTCCTGCTTTTTGTGGACAGAACATACCTGGGCAATTTTCCACATTGTCGGGTAGATGCCAGTGTTGTAGCTGTACTGGAACAGTTTGGCTAGAGGCGCGACTAGTTCTGAAGCACAAGTCTTCAGCACTATAGCCGGGATGTTGTCGGGGCCCATAGCCTTTGTTGTATCCGCATTTAACTCCGTGATCTGTTTGTCCCTATGCCAATTTGCATGTGGCTCAGGTAGTAATCCAGAGATTATTACCTTTGAGGTTCTGCTTATTAATTTAGACCCTAGCTCCTCAAACTGGCTCAGCACAGAACTTCATTCTTAGTTCTACCTATGTCATTGGTTCCTACGTGGGCCGTGACAACTGGATCCTCCCCCTCATGCTCCAGGTTCTTTTCCAGCCATGTGGCACCGGGCAGGCAACACAGCCTTTGGGACTCCCGGTCATGGCTGCAGGGAACAGTGTCTGTCCCCCGACTATACTATCCCTTACGACCACCACATTCCTTTTTACTCCCCCCACGTGAATGGCCTCCTGTGCGGTGGTCAGTTTGCCCATTGTTCAGTCATTGCTCTCATCCATATAGGCAGCAAGTATCTCATACCTTTTGGACAATGTCAAGGGCTGAGTATCCTCCACCACTAGACCCTGGGTCCTCTTTCCTACCTGACTCGCAGACACACCCTGCACTCTATGAACACTGAACGAATCTAAACTACCTAATCTAAGGGGTGTGACTGCCTCCTGGATCAAAATGTCCAGATAACTCTTCCCCTCCCTGATGCATCGTAATGTCTGCACCTCGGACTCCAGCTCAACAACTCTGAGCTGAAGCTCCTTGAGCTGCAGACACTTACTGCAGGTGTGGTTGCCAGGGATCACGCTGCTCTCCCTTCAACCCCCGCATGCTGCAGTTACACATCTCCTGCCCTGCCATTGCTTGTCGAACCAGAATCTATATACTTTATAGAGTTTTTAATCTCTCGCTATTCTTAGTTTTATTAATCAATTAATTTATCTAGTTAAAGTTATTGATTTAAGTTCTTAGTTAAACCTCCGCCCTAACTTAGAGAGGAAAAAAACAGTAACACTCATCGACCAATCACCGACCTGCTGTCCTGTGACATTACTCTTTCAATTTCTGTCTGTGGTGAGTTGATTCCAACTGTGTCTCCCTCCCGCTCTCCTCTCCCTCCCGCTCTCCTCTCCTCCCGCTCTCCTCTCCTCTCGGGCTTTATCACCCCCAGCTCTCACTCTCCTCCCGCTCTCCTCTCGGGCTTTATCACCTCCCGCACTCCTCTCGCTCTCCTCTCCTCTTGGGCTTTGTCACCCCCAGCTCTCCTCTCCTCTCCTCTTGGGCTTTATCACCCCCAGCTCTCGCTCTCCTCTCGGGCTTTATCACCTCCCGCTCTCCTCTCGGGCTTTATCACCTCTCCCTCTCCCTCTCGCTCTACTCTCGGGCTTTATCGCCTCTCCCTCTCTCTCTCGCTCTCCTCTCGGGCTTTATCACCCCCAGCTCTCACTCTCCTCCCGCTCTCCTCTCGGGCTTTATCACCTCCCGCACTCCTCTCGCTCTCCTCTCCTCTTGGGCTTTGTCACCCCCAGCTCTCCTCTCCTCTCCTCTTGGGCTTTATCACCCCCAGCTCTCGCTCTCCTCTCGGGCTTTATCACCTCCCGCTCTCCTCTCGGGCTTTATCACCTCTCCCTCTCCCTCTCGCTCTACTCTCGGGCTTTATCGCCTCTCCCTCTCTCTCTCGCTCTCCTCTCGGGCTTTATCACCTCCCACTCTCCTCTCGGGCTTTATCGCCTCTCCCTCTCTCTCTCGCTCTCCTCTCGGGCTTTATCACCTCCCACTCTCCTCTCGGGCGTTATCACCTCTCGCTCTCCTCTCGGGCTTTATCACCTCTCACGTTCCCTCTCGCTCTATTCTCGGGCTTCATCGCCTCCCGCTGTACTCTAGGGCTTTATCGCCTCCCGCTCCACTCTCCGGCTTTATCGCCTCTCCCTCTCGCTCCGCTCTCAGGCTTTATCACGTCTCGCTCCTCTCTCGGGTTTTATTGCCTCTCGCACTACTCTCGTGCTTTATCGCCTCTCCCTCTCTCTCCACTCCCAGGCTTTATCGCCTCTTTTTTTATTCGTTCATGGGATGTGGGCGTCGCTGGCGAGGCCGGCATTTATTGCCCATCCATAATTGCCCTTGAGAAGGTGGTGGTGAGCCGCCTTCATGAACCGCTGCAGTCCGTGTGGTGAAGGTTCTCCCACAGTGCTGTTAGGAAGGGAGATCCAGGATTCTGACCCAGCGACGATGAAGGAACGGCGATATATTTCCAAGTCTGGATGGTGTGTGACTTGGAGGGGAACGTGCAGGTGGTGTTGTTCCCATGTGCCTGCTGCCCTTGTCCTTCTAGGCTGTAGAAGTCGCGGGTTTGGGAGGTGCTGTTGAAGAAGCCTTGGCGAGTTGCTGCAGTGCATCCTGTGGATGGTGCACACTGCAGCCACGGTGCGCCGGTGATGAAGGGAGTGAATGTTTAGGGTGGTGAATGGGGTGCCAATCAAGTGGGCTGTTTTGTCCTGGATGGTGTCAAGCTTCTTGAGTGTTGTTTGAGCTGCTCTCATCCAGGCAAGTGGAGAGTATTCCATCACACTCCTGACTTATGCCCTGTAGATGGTGGAAAGGCTTTGGAGAGTCAGGAGGTGAGTCACTCGCCGCAGAATACCCAGCCTCTGACCTGCTCTCGTAGCCACAGTATTTATATGGCTGGTCCAGTTAAGTTTCTGGTCAATGGTGACCCCCAGGATGTTGATGGTGGGAGATTCGGCAATGGTAATGCCGTTGAATGTCAAGGGGAAGTGGTTAGACTCTCTCTTGTTGGAGATGGTCATTGCCTGGCACTTGTCTGGCGCGAATGTTACTTGCCACTTATGAGCCCAAGCCTGGATGTTGTCCAGGTCTTGCTGCATGCGGGCTCGGACTGCTTCATTATTTGAGGGGTTGCAAATGGAACTGAACACTGTGCAATCATCAGTGAACATCCCCATTTCTGACCTTATGATGGAGGGAAGGTCATTGATGAAGCAGCTGAAGATGGTTGGGTCTAGGGCACTGCCCTGAGGAACTCCTGCAGCAATATCCTGGGGCTAAGATGATTGGCCTCCAACAACCACTACCATCTTCCTTTATGCTAAGTATGACTCCAGCCACTGGAGAATTTTCCCCCTGATTCCCATTGATTTCAATTTTACTAGGGCTCCTTGATGCCACCCTCGGTCAAATGCTGCCTTGATTTCAAGGGCAGTCACTCTCACCTCACCTATGGAATTCAGCTCTTTTGTCCATGTTTGGACCAAGGCTGTAATGAGGTCTGGAGCCGAGTGGTCCTGGCAGAACCCAAACTGAGCATCGGTGAGCAGGTTATTGGTGAGTAAGTGCCTCTTGACAGCACTGTGGACGACACCTTCCATCACTTTGTTGATGATTGAGAGTAGACTGATGGAGCGGTAATTGGCCGGATTGGATTTGTCCTGCTTTTTGTGGACAGGACATACCTGGGCAATTTTCCACATTGTCGGGTGGATGCCAGTGTTGTAGCTGTACTGGAACAGTTTGGCTAGAGGCACAGCTAGTTCTGGAGCACAAGTCTTCAGCACTACAGCCGGGGTGTTGTCGGGGCCCATAGCCTTTGCTGTATCCAATGCACTCAGCCGTTTCTTGATATCACGTGGAGTGAATTGAATTGGCTGAAGACTCCCGCTCTACTTTCGGGCTTTATCGCCTCTCGCTCTATTCTCGGGCTTTATCGCCTCCCGCTCTACTCTCGGGCTTTATCGCCTCCCGCTCTACTCTTGGGCTTTATCGCCTCCCGCTCTACTCTTGGGCTTTATCGCCTCTCACTCTACTCTCGGGCTTTATCGCCTCCCGCTCTACTCTTGGGCTTTATCGCCTCTCGCTCTACTCTCGAGCTTTATCGCCTCTCGCTCTACTCTCGGGCTTTATCACTTCTCGCTCTACTCTCGGGCTTTAACGCCTCTCGCTCTACTCTCGGGCTTTATCGCTTCTCGCTCTACTCTCGGGCTTTATCGCCTCCCGCTCTACTCTCGGGCTTTCTGCCGCTGCCGCTTTATCACCTCCTGCTTTCTAATATGATAATGCACACAGCCTGATGCATAGGTTAAAACACAGATCGCTTTAAAGCACTGAGAGTTTGCATGGAATCGATTGAAAGAGTGGAAGCAACAAAGCAAGAGGTACAAATTAGGGGAATGATGTTGAAGTGGCCATGTACTGAGTGGAGTGTCCCAGCATTCGGTGCTGGACTCCTACTGTTCAACATACAAATGACATGGAATCAGAAATGCAATGCAATTTGGTCACATTTACTACTAAATTAGGGAGGACAAATTCACTGATAAACTAAGCCTGATTAATCATCTAGACAAAAATTTGCAAATGTGTATAAATATGAGAGATGAAATTCACTGCAGGTAAGTGAAAGATATTACAAGAAAAAATTGAGGTAATACTTTGAGTGGTGTTGAATTAGCTGGGGTACGGCTGAGAGATCTGTGGGTGATAGTAAATCAACACTCACCACGTCCAGTCATTAGAAAGCAGCACTCAACAGGCCAAACAGAATACCGAGCATGAGTTTGAGGATGTCACGTTGAAGCTGTATTGAGATCTGGTCAGGCCACGTGCTGGTCACCATGACAGAAGGAAAATATTGAATCCATGAAGGCAGTGCATAAAAGGGCCATGAGCCTGATCCCTAGTGTCAAAGGACTGAGTGAGGAAAAGAGAGCTGACTTTTGTTTGTTAGGACCTCACTGAGGTCATTCAAAAGCTTGCAGCTCTTCTCAGCTACAGAGTCAAATTGAAAAGTGAGTAGTTTACTCCAGATCAGGGAGATTAACAATGGGAACATTTAGCAGCATCAGAAGTGAAAAGTAAAAGCTCGGAGTGAATTGTACAGTGGGGGAGTTGGGGGCAGGGAGAGGCTAGGTGGAAACGGTTTGGGTTCCAGCAGTTGTTAGTAACAGCTCAGCTTTTATGTATTAGTTTTATGATGAGCTGCAACATCTAATTGTGACATCAGCACATCGAGTCTACAGCACAGAAACAGGCCATTCAGCCCAACTGGACTATGCCGGCATTTATGCTCCACACGAGCCTCCTCCCTCCCTACTTCATCTCACCCTTTCATAATTCCCATCTATTCCTTTCTTCCTTGTGTGCTTATCTAGCTTCCCCTTAAATGCATCTATGCTATTTGCCTCAACTACTCCTCGTGGTGGCACGTTCCTCATTCTAACCACTCTTTGGGTAAAGAAGTTTCTCCTGAATTCCCTATTGGATTTATTAGTGACTATCTTAAATTTATGACCTCTAATTTTAAATTTCCCCCACAAGTGGAAATATTTTCTCTACGTCTACCCAATCAAACCCCTTCATTATCTTAAAAGACCTCTATCAGGTCACACCTCAGCCTTCTCTTTTCTAGAGAAAAGCCAACCTAGCCTGTTCAGCCTTTCCTGATGAGTATATCCTCTCAGTTCTGCTATCATCCTTGTGAATCGTTTTTGCACCTTCTCCACTGCCTCTATATCCTTTTTGTAATATGGAGACCAGAACTGTGCACAGTACTCCAAGTGTGGTCTAACCAAGGTTCTATTCAAGTGTACAGAGTGAGGGGGACGATATGTAAGCCGTAGGATGTTGAGAGCTCTGTATCCGAGATAGGGATACCACTTTAAGAAATCATAGACCTTAATTGCTTTTAACGACTCCTAGCCTGTTAAGAACAAAAGGCTGAGAAATGGTTCAGTTAAGAACGTAAGAACATAAGAACTAGGAGCAGGAGTTGGCCATACGGCCCCTCGAGCCTGCTCCACCATTCACTAAGATCATGGCTGATCTTCTACCTCAACTCCACTTTCCCGCTCTATTCCCTATAAGCAGAGGAGTTCGATGAGGAAGGAACTTGGGGGAGTTCGATGAGGAAGGAATGGAGAAGGCTAAGTGGTAGGCTGGAAAGTAGTACCTATCGCTGTCTTGTTCGTTGCTGTAAGTAAAGACACAATGTGGATGAATAAACCTCACTTGTTTTAGAATCTAGTCTGTGTGTCGAATTGACCACTAGGTCCTGGGCCTGCAAAGTTTAACATAACTTCTCTGCTTTTCAATTCTATCCCTCTAGAAATGAACCCGAGTTTTTGGTTTGCCTTTCTTATGGCCTTATTAACCTGCGTCGCTACTTTTAATGATTTGTGTATCTGTACCCCAAGATTGCTTTGCTCTTCCACCCCATTTAGACTATTATTATTCAAGCAGTGTGTGGCCTACCAAAGTGCACCACCTCACACTTATCTATATTGAAATTCATTTGCCAATTACAAGCCCATTCTGCAAGTTTATTAATGCATTCTTCCTTTGTATTAACTACACTCCCCAATTTGATGATGTCCACAAATTTTGAAATTGTACTTCCAATTCCCAAGTCCAAATCATTAATGTAAATGGTGAACAACAGTGGTCCCAGCACTGATCTCTGTTGTATACCACTTCCTACCTTTTGCCATTACCCTTAACCCCTACTCTCTGTTTTCTGTTTTGTAGCCAGCTTGCTATCCATTCTAATACCTGTCCCCTGACTCCACATGCTCTAACCTTAGTCATGGGTCTCCAGTGCGGTACCTTATTGAATGCCTTTTGAAAATCCAAATATATTACATCTACTACATTACCCTTGTCTACTCTTCCTGTTACTTCTTCAAAGAATTCAATAAGATTGGTCAAGCCATGACTTTCCCTTTTGAAATCTGTGCTGTTTGTTCTTTATTGTATTTTCGATTTCTAGATGTTTTTCTATTACATTTTTGGGTAACGATTCCATTATCTTTCCTACCACCGACGTTAAGCTAATTGGTATATAGTTCCCTGGACTGGTTCTATCTCCCTTTTTAAATATAGGAATCACATTAGCGGTCTGCCAGTCCTCTGGCACCATTCCCTTTTCTAATGAATTTTTATGTATATGTAATAGTACCTCTGCTCTCTCTTCCCTAACTTCTTTTAATATGCGTGGATGCAATCCATCCAGACCAGGAGTTTTAGCCCCTCTGAATTTGTTTTGTTTATCAATTATCTCCCCCCTTTCTATCTTAAATGACTTTGTATCTTTTTTGATCTCTTCTTCTAATGTCCTGCCCATGTTAGTCTCCCTGGTAAATACTGAGGCAAAGTAACATTCAATATTTTTGCCATTTCGCTGTCATTACCTGTGCATTTATCTGGTGCATCTGGTGCATCTCCTATCCTGATTCTTCTTTTGTTATTTATGAGTCTCTAGAATACTATTTCTTTTTATATTCCTTGATAATTTAATTTCGTAGTTCCCCTTTGCTTTCCTAATTGTTTTTTGACTTCTTTCCTGACCTCTTCGTATTCCTTTTTGTCATCCTCTCCTTTATTGTCCATGTACTTACAGTATGCCTTTTTCTTCAGTTTCAGTTTAACCCGTATCTCTTTATTCATCCATGGTGTTTCATTATTGGCTAGTTTGTTCTTGTTTTTTAGAGAAATATATTTCTCCTGAACTCTACGATCACCATTTTAAATATTATCGACTGCTGTTCTAGCTCTTTGTCTGTTAAAATTTTTTTCCAGGTTACCTTCCCTAGTTCCATTCTCATCCCCTCAAAATTAGCATTTTTCCAATCTATTACTTTGGTCTTTGTCTTACTTATGCCTTTCTCAATCATTATATTAAACCTTATTATGTTACGATCGCTATTGCCTAAATGTTCTCTAATCTGCTCAGGTTCATTTCCCATTACTACATCCAGTAGTGATTCCTCTCTTGGGTTTCTCACATACTGGGTAAGAAAGGGATCCTGTACACACTGCAAGAACTCCATTCCCCTTTCCCCTTTCCTTACCTCTTCTTGCCAGTTTATTTTGGGTTGGTGAAATCTCCCATGATTATTATTCTATTTTTTTTTGCTCATTTCATAGATTTGCCTACATGTCCTTCCTCCACTTTCCTTCCACTATTAGATGGTCCGTAGAATATATCTACTAACGTAATTGATTCCTTCTTATCGTAGAATCATAGAAATTTATAGCACGGGAGGAGGCCCATCGTGTCTGTGCCGGCCAAAAAAGAGCCACCCAGCCTAATCCCACTTTCCAGCACTTGGTCTGTAGCCTTGTAGGTTATGGCGCTTCAAGTGCACATCCAAATACTTTTTAAATGCGATGAGGGTTTCTGCCTCTACCACCTTTTCAGGAAGTGAGTTCCAGACCCCTACCATCCCTTGGGTCAAAAAAATTCTCCTAACTTCCTCCCTCTTATCCTTTGTCTCAATCCATTTGGATTCCACATGCTGCTTTAATGCTCGGTATGTTGTTGCTAAATTCTCACTAGAACCCGGTGTGTAATTTTGTTAAACATGTGCCATGAAACTAGGCTGCAGCTAAGAATTCCATACCATAAGATTGTGAATTGTTCATGAAATACGCAAAGTCATAACTTTATCAAAATGCAAAAAGAGTTCATAAGCATAGTAGTTTGTCAGTGTAGGTTACTTTCAAGATCACAATTTTTGATTCACTGTATCTGCATGAACTGTGGTCAAAAACAAACAGAACAATTTTGGGTCTGCATTGTACTTCCCAAAAATGGAAGGTACAAATGAAGTATACACTGGATAATATTTAAATTGGACATTGAAACTTATTTCTACACTTACTATAAATGTTCCTCGGATCATGGTCTGTTCAGTTTCAGAAATGTTTGAAGATGCAGTTCAGTTCTCACTTTTCATTTGTCTCTCTTAAATAATCATTCATACACTAATAAAGATATATTTATCAACATGCTCAGTATCAATGGCCCAGAATTTGCTGAAATAATAATGGTGTGTGAACAACGCACGCTGTTATTAATGTGCAAATCAGACTGCAACTCATGGCAAGGAAGAGATAACCCCATGAATTGAGAATCACCATGGGTTGCTGGCTGATTTGCGCTGCTCCGCCATTAGCTTCGCGAAAAAGGCATCTCGCCCTTAACCTCCCTGTGATTTTCATAAAGTTGCTGCATTTGCACATTCATTTCCTGTTAAACTCAACATAGAAAGTTAAGTCTAGTAATTAACAGCGTAAGTACCCTTTCAACAACGTGTTAGTCGTTAATGACTGCCACTCAACCTCTCTGGCCCAGAAAGTGAAGAATTGAAAGTGGAGTCTCATTCCTTCAGGCTGTGAATTGTTGTTAGAGATTGGCTGATAGGATTAGATGAAGAGGGGTGGTTTGAGGCTTGTGTGGAACATAAATGCCGGCATAGACTAATTGGGCCAAATGGCCTGTTTCTGTGCTGTAGACTCTAAGTAATACGATGTTATGAAATTTAATTTTCTTTTTCATATTTTTCCTTTCTGTCTCTTTTTTCTCTCTCTTAATCCAATCTTTCTTTCCCTGTCTTTATTTCTCTTTCTGTACCTGATTTACTAAAATCGTGAGGGGTCCAGACAGAGTAGATAGAGAGAAACTGTTCCAATAGGTGGAAGGGTCAAGAACCAGAGGACACAGATTTAAGGTGATTGGCAAAAGAATCAAAGGCGACATGAGGAAAAACTTTCTTACGCAGCAAGTGGTTATGATCTGGAATGTACTGCCCAAGGGGGTGGTGGAGGCAGATTCAATTGTGGCTTTCAAAAGGGAATTGGATAAGTACTTGAAGGGAAAAAATTTGCAACGCCACGGGGAAATGGCGGGGGAGTGGGACTAGCTGGATTGCTCTTACAGAGAGTCGGCATGGGCTCGACGGGCCGAAAGGCCCCCTTCTGTGCTGTAACCTTTCTATGATTTGACGTTGGATTCACCCACTCTAATTCACCCTCCTTCTCAGTCCTTCCTCTGTTTATTTCTCAATCCTTTAATCTCATTGGTTAAGGAGAAACCCGTTTGTCCCGTTGTTCACCGAGGACCCAGATGCCCTGTTACTCTCACTGCGCTGTTATCAGCTCACACTTCTAGCAACAGTGGGGGCAAAAAAAATCTAAAACCTACAAAATTTAAAACGAACAAGTCTAACAGATGCCCAGCTTCAGCAAAATCTAGCCCAATATTTTACAAATCTTAATTCAAATTGCTGACTAGGTATTCAATTTCACTTCCACAGATTTTCTTTTGTTTACATATAATTTTTCTCAATATATTAAACCCAAGTTTAAATACCTTTATTAAATAATGAACATTTATTTCCTTTTCTGTGACACTGAAGATAAAAATATAAATTACAATCTGAATGTGACAATATTTTAAGATATTATTAATATGTTAAGTGGACTGTCGGCCTGTAACTGAGCACCCATCACGGATGATGTGATCTTTAGGGACAGTGTAGTACAGTACATCTTGGCCAAAGTAATAAAGAAATAACTGATGTAAAAGGGCGATAATCTCTGCCTTTTTCCTCAGCATTGCCTTTTGCTGACTCCACTGAACAATGGATTTTTAAAGCTGAAATCTCTCCAACTTTCCTGGTGATAGAATATGGTGACCATGCTCTAGATATTAACGGCTGATCTGTGTGTAGCAGAATTCCCTCTGGCATCTGTGCACATAGACTAATATAATCCAGACAAAACCTGTGCACTCAAAGGTTAGTGCTGAACTGCATGGCATCAACTTCCCCATACACCCCACCCCTTTGACAAAACCTTCCAGTACATTTATTATGTCGCATTTTTATCAGGAGAGAATGGACTGCACAGGCAAAATTTTGACCAAGGTGAGCTGAGATGAGAGAAGGGAAACAACAGAAAACTGGCAAGGGTTTTAAAAAATGATGCACCGTTATACTATCCCCTTTGCTCCAGCAGGTTTCACTGGCTCTCTTACTGTACTTTAACAATGACTCAATGGCTTCTTTGAAGGTGCTAGAGAAATATTAAAGGATTATTATTGCAGGTGTGAGATAATTGGTTGCTTTTTTGTCACAGCTAACAAAATGGGATTCTTAATGCACTTTTCAAAACTGCACATTGCCATGATTTTATTGATGGTTTGTAAATTACTGTTTTAAAAAAAACAGGGCACTTCTCCCTTTTTTTCAAAAAATTGGGAATTTTCAACTGCCAAGTATCTTAGAATGTTGCCTTTGAATGAACATCAACCAATTTTATTAAAGGTTGTCAGTCATGAAAGTAAAGCTGCCCCCTCACGAATGAGAAATCACTCTGATAAGTCCACATTGTGCATACAGTGCACTATTTGATACAATTTGAAAGATGTGCAGGGGTGATTTGCTGCCACCCAGTGGAGTCTAATGGAACTTTTGGAGAATTTGGAACATTTCCACAATTGATTTAAATTAAATTTGACCATTAGGATTAGTTTACAACACTCAAAAAAAAATCAAAGTACTTGGTGCAATTTTTTAAAAGTTTTATCATAAATATAAAGACCCGGTATTTCCTCGCTGGGAGTGCAGTAGAAACCCTGTTTATGCATTTCCGTCAAAAGTTAAGGTAACAGAGCGGGAGCAGCTCCCAGGAAATTCTGCGCCAAAGATTCACAAAATTGCAGGCTGTGCATTGCAGAGCTGCACAAAATTACATTTTCTCACTGTATCTGATGTAACTGGGTTATATTGAGGGATAAATGTTGGTCAGGATACCAGGAGAACTCCCCTGTTGTTCTTCAGATAGTGCCATAGGATCAATTAGTGAGAGGGCAGTTGGAGCCTCAGTTTAATGTCTCATCCGAAAGACGGCACCTCCAATGGTGCAGCAGTCCCTCAATATTGCGCTGAAGTGTCGGCTTAGATTACGTCTCTGGAGTAGGGCTTGAACCTTCTGAAAACAAACGCTGTTAAGAGAATGGATTTCTGTTTGTTGCTATTGATAATTTAGCTTAAAAACTCCTCTGAAGCGCAGGGATTTTTTTTGATATAAGAACTTGAAAACTATGTAAACAATGAACTTATGAATGTTTTATGAGGTCATTTTTGTTTGTTTAGTAAAGATTGTGGCCTGCAGTTTCCGCATGTTTTGCGGCCAGGTATCAGCGCAATTTGAGTGGAATAGCACACAGGATCGCAGAATTTAAAAGTAAGTGAGTTACACCCATAACCACTTGTGCTTGAGTTTCCGCGATCTTTTACACTGGTTCAAAAGTCAGTTTGCCCGAAGCAGTCCCCGCCCACAAAACTGGCCATGCCCCCAGGTCGGCATGGCGAATTCCACCGATTGCGCCCGTTCAGGGCTGTTCATCGCATTGCGCCCAGAAGTTTGGGCACACAGGCACCCGTGGTCACATTAATCCATCGTTAATGACCTGCAGCTGCAGTGACCAGCAGTCAATTGAAGCCTCACTCAGGTCTGTTTCTCAGACTGATGCAACAGTTACTTTGAATTACTTTAAATTCAGTTTAAATTAGTTCAAATTCAATCAATTGATCAGCCCTTGGTACATGAGACCTATGAACAGCAGTCAGTTGAAACTACTGATTGGCCTGTTCCTTCAGCTGTAGCAATTACTTGAACACATTTTCAGTTTAAACTAGTTTTAATTCAGCAACCTTGAGGCCCCATTGGCCATGTTCCAGTCAATAATCGATTACGCTGCTTGATTGCGATGATTCATGGGAGATTTTACGTTCGGGCTTATGCAAATGAGTTTGCGTGGAAACTTGGGAGCAACTTCACCTCGGCAAAACCGGCGCAGCGTCCAGCGCATTCTGGGTGCATTTTCCCCGTTGCACCCCTAGCGGAAACTCTAGGCCTGTATAAGTTGGCAAACCTACTAATAGTGCACCACATTTCCTGCTCCTGCCCATATGGTGCTTGCTGGGATTGCATATCAGGAAAGTGTGCAAACCCCCAGTCTGTGATTTTCCGTCCCATTCATTTTAAAAAGCAGAAAATTTATGTTTAAATATTTAATGGGAGGAACATAAAGATTGGAACTAGCTGACGATGGGGAAAGTGGTGGAACGGGTACCTGAGGGCACAAAAGGAGCTAAGGGTGGGTCTGAAGGCTGACAGGTGGGAACATGGTGGGGTGGTTGGGGCCTGATTAAACAAAAGGGAGCAGTAACAGTTTGGATTCCATTCCCTGCCCCACAAGGCTGTTGGGCCCTACTCTTCCCCAAAACTGACAGACCCCAGCAATTCTCAATAATGCAAGACTCTAATCTTCCCAATGTTCCAAAACCCCTTGGTCAGCTCTACTGGATCTCAGGATCTCTCTTCCCAGACTTCTCCCCCCATTATTATTTGCTTAACTGTTTCTAATTTTTATTGAAGTGTTAATAAACTGTAAGTAGCATTTACTATATATAAGTCTTACATAAGAAGATACTTCCTGTGAAGTAACACATTCCTATCACTTAATACTTTTGTCACCATTTTCTCTAACACTTTTCCGCCACAGTTAAACTTACCAATTCATATTACTTTCCTTTGATTTTGTCCTCCAAGTTCGGTAGGTGGTGCTATTGTTCACTTACCTCTCAGACCTCCTAGCTGCATTTCCAAGACAGATAAATGTAAATTCTGGAAATCTAAAATCAGGTTCTATACCAAAATGCTAACCTATCTTTTCTCTTTCTAAGTGCCTACACCTTTTTTTTTATTCGTTCATGGGATGTGGGCGTCGCTGGCGAGGCCAGCATTTATTGCCCATCCCTAATTGCCCTTGAGAAGGTGGTGGTGAGCCGCCTTCTTGAACCGCTGCAGTCCGTGTGGTGACGGTTCTCCCACAGTGCTGTTTGGAAGGGAGTTCCAGGATTTTGACCCAGCAATGATGAAGGAACGGCGATATATTTCCAAGTCGGGATGGTGTGTGACTTGGAGGGGAACATGCAGGTGGTGTTGTTTCCATGTGCCTGCTGCCCTTGTCCTTCTAGGTGGTAGAGGTCGCGGGTTTGGGAGGTGCTGTCGAAGAAGCCTTGGCGAGTTGCTGCAGTGCATCCTGTGGATGGTACGCACTGCAGCCACTGTGCGCCGGTGGTGAAGGGAGTGAATGTTTAGGGTGGTGGATGGGGTGCCAATCAAGCGGGCTGCTTTGTCCTGGATGGTGTCGAGCTTCTTGAGTGTTGTTGGAGCTGCACTCATCCAGGCAAGTGGAGAGTATTCCATCACACTCCTGACTTGTGCCTTGTAGATGGTGGAAAGGCTTTGGGGAGTCAGGAGGTGAGTCACTCGCCACAGAATATTCAGCCTCTGACCTGCTCTTGTAGCCACCTGCCATCTATTACCAGCAGTTTCGTTTTTTTACGCTCAATAAAATACTTTTTAAATAACATAAGTTAGATACTCTAGTATAAAATTGTTTATGTAAAGTTTCCTGCAGATGGTTAATGGGACTGCAGGACTTGTCAAATGTTTCTTTCAGTTCTTTTCCTTTCTGTGTCTTTCTACAAGTCGCTTATTCTGTTATAGGTACAGAAATTCTTGTATTTGGAAATATTGCATCAAGTTTTCTGGTTAGACTCAAGTAATAGAAAACTACATAAAAATTATTTGAATTTTATGAGTATTGCACTGATCAACGATGAAAAACAAGTATAACAGACTGAATGGAGGGAGAATTGCCATTGGGATTATTACAGAAGGTGTGACGGTATCAGAATTATGTTCATGCCTTCAGATCACTTTCTCAGTCTTGGGCTGCAGTTATGCCAGTGTGAAGTGCTTGGGCATGGCACTAGGTGCAGAGTAAATTCATTCTGCTATGAAGCCAGGTTGAAAAAGTCGCCAGGCGGTGCGCCCTTTAGAAACTTAGTACTGAATCTTTTTAATGCAGCCAGGCGCTAGATTTTCCAGATGGATAGAGCAGGCGGGTGCTGGCCTGTGATGCTGCATGTACCTGCTGGCCCCCTGCAAACTCTGCCGGGACCAGTGTTGGAATATTCCAGCGGACATGATCCCAGCCTAACCGGCCGGAATTGTGGCCTGCACGTTTTTATGGCCACCGTTTTTTAAAAAGAAAATATGTTTTAAGCTCTCAACAGTTTAGTGAGAAGGTGCACCACGTGGTGTGATACGGAGCCATAAAGACTAGGATGCTCCCAGTTTTATCCCTCATCAGCACTCGGTAAGCTGCGCACATCCACTCTACCAGTGCCCTTATCCGGGGCACAAGGGCTTTTGTATCCTTGGGCTTGTGAGAGGAGAAAAGTGGTTAGGATTCCAGTTGCTGATCATTATTCAGTGCCTTCTGCTGGAAGGTTTCCGTGTTTGGGGACAGGATCAGGCTTGACTCGGATCATTGTCCATGATGTTAGAGGAGGTGTTCTTATTTATAATGTGCTCCTCAAATCAGTAAGGGTCTAGGCATTGAAAATCAGGTGTCATAGAATTATTCAGTACGCAGCACATGCAGTAGTATTTAAAACATACATTTAAAAGGTAGTCTTTAAAACCAGACCCAATGATGGTTGTTTGGGGAATAAAATCTGTCACAGTTCTGAGCTCAGTATCTTAGGCCTTAACAAATCCAAATACTCATTACAAACCGCCACAATTATACATTTCTCATACTCCCTCTGCGTGTCAATCCACACAATCCTGCGTTACGTAATTGTATAAAAATTTAAAATACAACTCCATATATGGAGAATTTAATTGACTTATTCTTTATCAATAACTTTAGTTTTCTTTGTTTAACAACTGCTTTTTTCTGTATTCCGGCAACTCCCTTTGTTATCTTATTGGTGGTTTCACTCTTTTTACATATAATTGCTGTTCTACCAAGTGAAACTTTTAAATTATAAGTCTGCCTTTGATTCAGTTCCATTCCGCACGGATCAATCTCCTACTTCTACAGAAACCCCAATAAAAAGGATGATGTATACCCAAACTTCCCCCCCCCACTGTTATCAAATTATTCATTGGCAGACTTTAATCAGGCCTCTTATTACTTCATCCTGAACCTGACTATTGCTGCAGGGTCAGCCCTGGCTCAATAGGTCAGTGGTACTTTAAATTGACTTAAATATCCCTGCTTAACAGGCAAAGGCTAACGGGCATTGGGGTTGGGGGGGGGGGTTTGCAGTGTGGGGGATGGATTTTAAAGCTGTGACAAACTCTAATAATTTTGTTGCAATCACTATTTACTGATTAGAAATAAATCCCGAGCTGCAGTTGTGCTGTGTTTGGGTTTGATAAAGGTTTGTGTATAATCTTCTTTCAGAGGATTAATTTACTGGTATTTTCTAACAGTTTTTTTTTCTTTGTTTTAGGGTAAACTTGTGAAATACTTCAGCCGTCAGCTTTCCTGTAAACGCAAAGTTTCCGTGCAGGAGCGGAACGCTGAGTTAGAGGGGTTTCCGTACCTCGTACATTGGTTCCGGATTGTAAATATCCGCAAGGAAGTGTTAGAGGTAAACCCGACAGAAAGCAGTTAAAACCATCATTTTTGAGTGACCCATAACACTGTTGGAATGACGCACCGTAGGCGATAGTAGTGGATTGAATGTAGTTCAAACTGGATTTATTAATCTGCGTTTCTTTGTCACTTAGATTGAATTTGGAGAGATTTGCATTTCTCTGAGTCCACGTTTTTTTTCAGTATCATTTGATAAGTGAGCTTCCACTTAACTTTGGATGGATCTGAAGCACGCTACTAAAGTAATTATAAGATGCTCTTTTGATGGCTTTGCTCAAGATAGATCTGAGCTACACAGACTGGGAAGGTCACAGACTCCATCCTCAGCCTGTGTCGAGTTTGCCTCAGCATCCAAAGGCTAGGGAAAAATCAGCCAGGGTTCTTGCTCCTGATCAACAACGACAACAACAACAACTACTAGCATTTATATAACGCCTTTAATGTAGGAAAACATCCCAAGGTGCTTCATAGAAGCTCAATCAGATGAAAATGGTTCACCCAGTAACCGCTGCTGGAAATTGTCACAAGACAGGAGTTTGCCCCCAGAGTCGAATAGTCCATCATCAATCACTGCCTAGGCTAACACTTCAAGACTGGCCTCTTGGGAAAGGGAGTGGAGGGCGTCCAGTGTCCGTGGAGCTGAAGCTCGGTATGAGGCAGTAACTGCAGGAGAATGGATTTGGGGGGGGGGGGGGGGTAGTGATTGTGTGTGAGAGGATGGAAAATAAGTTAATGCCAATTGATGGCTGGTATATTTAAATGCTGACAAGTGTTCTGTTCTTTTAGATAATTTCTCCTTTACTTTCTCCTAATATTCCCCTTGTTATCCCAGTTTCTCCTGATAGTTTTAGTTCATGTCAGGTATGAATCCATGGGTGGTGACATTGCTTTGGGACTTAATATGTGATAATATGATGGTTGCAGCATTCTGGATGAGCTGGGGTTTGTACATGTGATCCTAAACAAAAGTATTACAGGCTATTCGATTACATGAGAATCACAGCCCAGCTTAATCCCATCCTCACCCAGTGTCGACATATACACACTTTCCAGCAAGGGTCACTGGATAGCAATCAGCAGCAGGAACCCTGGCCGTCTTATTGTCATTCCTTAGCCCAGGCAGTCTGAGGTTAATTGTAGTGTCTTACTGTCGCTCTGGCTGAGATGAGGTGACTTGACTTGAACTAAGGATTGAACAATTTGGAAACATGGCCAGTATGCCAGTGATATTTAACTTTACCTCTTCGCCACCGCCCTTGCTATGCTGCCCGATTGCTAGTCCAACATCAATGAGACAGAATTTCCTCTGACCAAACATTGATAAGACCATGTTTCCACCTTCAAATATTGCTCTCCTCTGTTCCTGCTCCAAAGCCTTCCTTGTCAGCTCCCAAGCTCCATCCTACAGAAACCGTAGCTTGTCCAGATTGCTGCCGTCATCATACTGTCATATATTAAGTCCCGCAAACCCAGCTCTGTTGACCTCCACTTGCTCCCTGTGCCCAATAATTCAATTTCAGATCCGAGTTTGCGCTTAAAAATCCCTCCATATCATCACTCCATCCTATCTCTGCAACCTCCTCCAGATCTACATCCCAATTTGCACCTTCTGCCCTTCTGCGACTGGATTACTATGTGTTTTCCCTTTCCCTCCCCCACTTTGCCATCTGAACCAGAACCTTCATCCCCGTATCATGGTCCTGCACTCTGAAATTTTCTTCCGAAATCCCTCTTCCTTATTATATCTTTCACCACCTTGAAAATGTAACCCCATTAGCTTTATCTGTGGTAACCTTCCCTCATTCTTCTCTCAATTTTGCAGAATGTCATATTTCCAAACCCCACCGCCCCCCATCATGAAGCACCTTGGGATGTTTTAGTAAATTACAGGTGTTATATAAGTTGTTTTTGTTGAACTGAACTTGTTCAGTGTCACACCATGAAGTGCATTTAACCACTGAGACATTGGGGGGACCTTAATTTAGTTTTCTTCCATGTATTTCTTCCTCTCCCCTGGTGTAACACACTATCCCCTGGTGTAACACACTATCCCCTGGTGTAACACACTATCCCCTGGTGTAACACACTATCCCCTGGCTGAGTGGGAAGTCACGAGTTGTTCCATAAACTCTGTCTATTACTGGTGTCTGGAATGTTCAGAAGAATATTACAGGTACTCGGAGATTGATTTTCCTTCTCTGGCTCATGGGAAATATCTTGTCTTTGCTTGTCATCTCCCCCAAACAACCTGATTGAGATTGAAATTTTGTACGTGGTTGGGAAATGTGACATCCAGCCCAAATCTTATCATTCTGGTACAAATCCTCCCCCTCCCTCTGACCGCCAACACACAAATGCAATCGACCAAGAACCTGTGAACCGTGCCGCCTGAGGGGGGTTCCCAGACCCCGGTCATGCACTTCACCCTGCCTTACATGTCATGCAGCCCTGTAAGGGGCTCGCCTACTGACAGTTGTGCCAGGGCAAGTCCCACTGCTTGTGTGTTTGTGCAACTCATCAGTATGTCTAGAAAAATGCAGGGGCCTCAAACCGAGTCTCCGCAGGAGGTCCCCGCAAGGCAAACACCGCTCCTCCGAGCATGAAGCCCAGCAGACTAACACAGGGCACTGAAGCTTATTGTACAGCTCAACTGGCTGAGATCAACTAACTCAGCACAGGCGAGAGATTGAACCTGGGACATTGCTGGTCCATGGGATACATGTATGAGGCAGGCTGAGTTTAATTGTAGTACCTTACTGTTGCTCTGGCTGAGATGAGGTGACTTGACTTAAACTAAGGATTGAACAGTCTGGAAACATGGCCAGTATGCCAGTGATATTTAACTTTATCTCTTCGCCACTACCCTTGCTGTGCTGCCCAACTACCATCCCAACATCAATGAGACAGAATTTCCTCTGACCATTGATAAGACCATGTTTCCACCTTCAAATATTGCTTTCCTCTGTTCCTTCTCCAAAGCCTTCCTTGTCAGATTCCAAGCTCCATCCTACAGAAACCGTAGCTTGTCCAGATTGCTGCAGTCATCATACTGTCATATATTAAGTCCCGTGAACCTATTTTACCAGTCTTTGTTGACCTCCATTTGCTCCCTGTTCCCAACAATTCAATTTCAGGGCAAATAGAAGAGCAAGTTCTGGTGAGCGCACATGCGCAGTCAAACACGGAAATTGCTCTACCATTTGCCCTGTTCATTTGAAAGCTGTGCGGGAAGGACAGCTCACCGGCTGAATGAATGGACCAGCGCCAACTTGCTCTCCTACCCAGCTGGAAACAAACTTATCTCTCCATAAAAAAGGTATGATGGGTTTTTTTAGGTCTAAACTGGTAAGTCTTAATGACTGCCAAACAACCTCCCTGGCACTGAAAATTAACTTTTAAAAATGTGCAGTCTCATTATTTCCGATTTAATTGTTGGACATTAATAAAAGATAAAAGAAATTACATTTCTTTTTTACTTTTTCTGAGTCTCTCTTATCTCTGTCTTTTAATTCGATATTTCTTACCCTCCCTCTAAATGATTTTATATTGAATTTACTGCTGTAGCTTTTACTTCCTGGTTCTGACTCTGCACGGCTTGTCAAGGATGCTTCAAGCTGATTTGTTGAGGGGAGAGAGAGAGAGATCCTTTCCCCGCTCTCACAGCTGACAGAAGCCTGGGAAAGGCCACTGCACTTTTTGCAGCTCACCACTGAAGCAAGTTGCCGCCCAAAAGCCCACGAATAGTTAGTGGGTGAGTTTATAACTAACGAGCGGTGGGCGACGTTCATTCGCCGCACGGTTCAATTTCCGGGCCAATAAGTTCTGTTCCCTTTCTGAATTGTTCAAATGTTATTTTATCCAGCAGAGGGCATTATTAATGTGAAAACTGCACGTATTGGACCTGGATAGAGATCGGGCATGATTTAGTTCTTAATGTTCAGCAGTTTTTAAAAATCCTACTCAGTAGCAGATCCATTGTTTCTCAATAACGTGACCTGCTTCCATAACCACACTGAGGACAACTCCTTTAGGAATTTTATTTTTGCTTGAAGCACTGTTGGTATAGAATCAGTAACATTACAAGTCTACCACAACAAACAACTAAGTACTGATTTAGTAGTACTCCATTTCCAACTCTTTTGTCTGCTTCCCTAACCCTCATTTTTTCTTATTTCACTATTACTATAGAAGCATTAGGAACAGAAGTAGGCCAGTCACTCCCCCGGGCCTGCTCCACCATTCTATTAGATCATGGCTGATCTCTACCTCAACTCCAATTACCTGTCTTAGCTCCCTATCCCTTGATACCATTACCTAACAAAAAACTATCAATCTCAGTCTTGAAAGCACCAATTGTCCCAGCATCCACAGCCTTTTGTGGAGAGAATTCCAGATTTCTGCTAGCCTTTGTGTGAAAAAATGCTTCCTGATTTCGCTCCTAAATGGCCTAGCTCTAATTTTAAGATTATGTCTCCTCGTTCTTGATTTCCCCCATCAGAGGAAATAGTTTCTCTGTATCTGCCCTATCAAATCCATTTAACATTTTAAATACCTCGATCAGATCACCCCCTCAATGTTCTATACTGTAAGATAAAACACGATAATGCAATTTTTTTAGCATGTAAATCTTGACCGCTATAAAGGGCTTAAAAATAACAGCAACAACTTGCATTTATATAGCACCTTTAACATAGAAAAACGTCCCAAGGCGCTTCACAAAGCCGTAATCAGGCAGAAATGGATGCTGAGCCACAGAAGGAAATTTTGGAAGGGATAAGGAAAAGATTGGTCAAAGAGGTGGGTTTTAAGGAGGGTCTTAAAGGAAGAGAGGAAGATGGAGCATGGGTTGAGGGAGGGAATTACAAAGTGTGGGGCCTAGACAGCTGCCAATGTTGGAGTAAAGGGAGGGGGATGCACAAGAGGCTAGAGGAACAGAGATTTGATGGGGGATTGTAGAGCTGGAGGAGGTTACAGAGGTAGGGAGGCATGAGGACATGAACGGATTTAAACAAGAGAATAAAAATTTTAAATTTGATGCATTGGAGATCGGGATTCAATATAGGTCAGCAAGGACAGGAGTGATCAGTGAGTGGGACTTGACACGGGATAGGATATGGGCAGCAGAGTTTTGGATGAGTTGAAGTTTGATGATGAGAGGCTGTACAGGAGGGTGTTTGAATAGTCAACTCTAGAGGTGACCAAGGCATGAACGAGAGTTTCAGCAGCAGATGGGCTGAGACAGTGATGGAGGCTGGCAATGTTATGGATGTCAAAGTAGGCAGTCTTTGTGATGGAGACAATATGGGGTCAGAAACTGTACTGTTCCAGTACAGCTACAACACTGGCATCTACCCGACAATGTGGAAAATTGCCCAGTTATGTCCTGTCCACAAAAAGTAGGACAAATCCAACCCGGCCAATTACCGCCCCGTCAGTCTACTCTCAATCATTAGCAAAGTGACGGAAGGTGTCGTTCACAGTGCTATCAAGCAGCACTTACTCAACAATAACCTGCTCACTGATGCTCAGTTTGGGTTCCAGCAGGACCGCTCAGCTCCAGACCTCATTACAGCCTTGGTTCAAACATGGACAAAAGAGCTGAATTCCAGAGGTGAGGTGAGGTGAGAGTGACTGCCCTTGAAGTCAAGGCAGCATTTGACTGAATGTGGCACCAAGGAGGCCTGGTAAAATTGAAATCAATGGGAATCAGGGGGAAAATTCTCCAGTGGCTGGAGTCATACTTAGCATAAAGGAAGATGGTAGTGGTTGTTGGAGGCCAATCATCACAGCCCCAGGACATTGCTGCAGGTGTTCCTCAGGGCAGTGTCCTAGGCCCAACCATCTTCAGCTGCTTCATCAATGACCTTCCCTCAATCATAAGGTCAGGAATGGGGATGTTCACTGATGATTGCACAGTGTTCAGTTCCATTCGCAACCCCTCAGATAATGAAGCAGTCCGTGCCTGCATGCAGCAAGACCTGGACAAGATCCAGGCTTGGGCTGATAAGTGGCAAGTAAATTTGCGCCAGACAAGTGCCAGGCAATGACCATCTCAAACAGGAGAGATTCTAACCACCTCTCCTTGATATTCAACGGCATTACCATCACCCAATCTCCCACCATCAACATCCTGGGGGTCACCATTGACCAGAAACTTAACTGGACCAGCCACATAAATACTGTGAAGGAACGGCAATATATTTCCAAGTCGAGATGGTGTGTGACTTGGAGGGGAACTTGTAGGTGGTGGTGTTCCCATGTGCCTGCTGCCCTTGTCCTTCTAGGTGTTAGAGGTTGCGGGTTTGGGAGGTGCAAGAGCAGGTCAGTGGCTGGGTATTCTGCAGCGAGTGACTCACCTCCTGACTCCCCAAAGCCTTTCCACTATCGACAAGACACAAGTCAGGAATGTGATGGAATACTCTCCACTTGCCTGGATAAGTGCAGCTTCAACAACATTCAAGAAGCTCGACACCATCCAGGACAAAGCAGCCCACTTGATTGGCACCCCCACCCTAAATATTCACTCCCTTCACCACTGGCACACCGTGGCTGCAGTATGTACCATCTACAGGATGCACTGCAGCAACTCACCAAGGCTTCTTCGATAGCACCTCCCAAACCCGCAACCTCTACCACCTAGAAGGACAAGGGCAGCAGGCACATGGGAACAACACCACCTGCACGTTCCCCTCCAAGTCACACACCATCCCGACTTGGAAATATATCGCTGTTCCTTCATTGTCGCTGGGTCAAAGTCCTGGAACTCCCTACCTGATAGCACTGTGGGAGAACCTTCACCACACGGACTGCAGCGGTTCAAGAAGGCGGCTCACCACCACCTTCTCAAGGGCAATTAGGGATGGGCAATAAATGCTGGCCTTGCTAGCGACGCCCACATCCCGTGAACGAATAAAAAAAAGCTTGGGGTCAAATAGAAGACTAAGGTTGTGAAGAGTCTGGTTCAATCTGAGAAAGGACAACATAGCATATTTTCTTTTAAAATAAAATTAGAAAGAGAAAAACCTTTAATGTCCTTTTCATACTATGATTATTTGTCAAATTTACAGTCCAACCAGTGTCATAATATGCATTGGAATCACTATTCACCCTTATGTACTGGCACTGACTTTAATTTAACCTCTTGGTTCAGATGATATTCATTTTTATGTTCAGTTCTGGAAGGATATATTGGCCTTGGAGGAGGTGCAGTGCAGAATGATACCGGGGCTAAAAGGGTTAAATTATGAGGACAGGTTGCATAAAGTAGGCTGGCATTCCCCTGAGTATAGAAGACTAAGGGGTGATCTAATTGAGGTGTTTTAAGATGATTAAAGGATTTGATAGGGTCGATCGAGAGAAACTATTTCCTTTCATGGGGGAGTCCAGAACAAGGAGACATAACATTAAAATTAGAGCTAGGCTGTTCAGGGGTGATGTCAGAAAGCACTCCTTCGCACAAAGGGTAGTGGAAATCTGAAACTCTCTTCCCCAAAAAGCTGTTGAGGCTGGGGGTTAATTGAAAATTTCAAAACTGAGATCGATAGGTTTTTGTTAGGCAAGGATATTAAGGATTACAGAACCATGGTGGGTAGATGGAGTTAAGATACAGATCAGCCATGATCTAATTGATTGGCAGAACAGACTTGAAGGGCTGAATGGCCTACTCCTGTTTCTACGTTCCTAATAGATATGCTGTGTATGTGAACACACACCAGGCGCTCTGGCTTCCTCAGAAACTTGGAGCACTGTTTTCCAGGCCCACAAATGCCTGCACATGATGCAGAATATACATTGCCTGTACTTGTGCAGTGTTGATCTGTTATTTAGAGAAGGCTGGAGTTCCCATTTGTGTGTGGCCAGTAGCATTGGAACTGGACAGGGGAAATGGAAGCAGTCTGTTTCTGGTGGTTGAGAGATTAAGTATAAGGGGATGTAGATATAAGGTAGAATGTAAGAAATTCGGAATGGTGAGCAGGCGAAATTTTTTTTACACAATGGGTTGTGAGGCCGTGGAATGTGCTACTGGAGTTGGTGATTGAAGCAGAGACCATGGGATGGATTTTCAACTTGCCATCTGGGTGTGAATCTGGTGTTGTGGATGGGCCGCTCATCATAGCAACCCCTTCGTTTTCAATTCCATTGATTTCAGTGGAAATGATCGGACGGTGTCTATAACGCCATTTTTATGCCCAGACGGCATATCGACAATGTACTCCCATGCCAACACTCCCAAATATGTTAGATCAATGTTGTCCAGTAGAAATCACTGACTAGCCACAGGTTTGGCTATGGCAACACCATTTTAGCCACATGCATTAATTTTCGCAGAAAACGGTTTACACAATAAAGGTAAATGTGCTTCACGTGTATATTTATTTAACAAACATCTGCCACCATTCAATGTGAACTTTGCAGTCTTTCTCTTACACCAAAGTTTGGAGTTCTGGCATGAATTTATCAGACATGGCACATCTTAGTACAGCTTCTAGCTTCTTGTCCAGCAGTTGCGAGCGGTACTTTGACTTCATCGGAGTGATTGCTGAGAGGGATGACTCGCACACCGAGACGCACCAGACCCGCTCCTGGTCTCCATCCAGACCCGCCCCTGCCTCTCAATCTATAATGTAATTAGATGCTGCTTGTCCTTTGCCATGACTTGCCCTGTTGGAGTTTCTCATCATTGGGCTTGCTTTCTTCTGATTCCGATTGGTTGAGCTGACCACGATGACCGCTCCTCTCTCATACGGGCGTTCCCATGGTGCTGAAGCCCAGCGTTTCCCCTCGTGTTTATCAGTAGTTGAGGAAGTAAAGCACACACACACAACAATCTGCCCTGCTCTGCTTTTCGTCTTGCCATTTTACCAACAAATGCACAAATTCATATGCTGTATGCTTGTGAGTATTGAGATCACATGCCCAATGACGATGCCTGTGACTCACACTTTTTATTTACTAATCAAAAGTTCAATTAGCCACATCTGGGTTCCCAATTATCCACATGTGGCTAGTGGTTCACATATTGGACAACACTGGTGGTTGAGGGAAAGGGAGATAAAGGAATATGGGAATGGGGCGTGTACATTGGATCAGGACTACAGTGTGTGGAGGATAAACACCAATGTGGACTAGTTGGGCCAAATGAACTGTTTTCGTTTTGTAATTTCTATTTAATTCTGTATAACTGAGACAACATTACTTAAATTAACAGGTGAAGTGCAGCACAGGGGCATAAAAAAAACGTAAGCATACAATACACTTTATGATTTAACCTTTCTGTTAAAACCCTTAGGACATAACCCCTGGCCAACTGACTCTGGATGGCCTGTTAGAGTTGACTGATGAAGAAGTGTGTGAAACGGTCAAGAAATACGGAGCAAACAGTGAGGAATGTGCCAGATTAAACGCCTCACTATCCTGCCTAAGAAGCGTTCATAAATCAGGTGAGTTAACTGTGTAGTGCAAAGCTGCTCTGTACCCAGGGTGAGCACATTGAAGAGAGTTGGACTTTATGGAAGAGGGATACATGTTCTGAAAGCTTTTTGTTTAATAAATATAAGCATTGTGAAGGGGATTAAAAAGGTACTTACTTCAGCTCTCCAAGTGTGAGTAAAGGCACTACTCATTGCATTACTGAGCTATACAGAGCTGAGCTAATCTTAGCTGGGGCAGCTGTTGGGTTGGTACAGTTGGTTTCAGTGTCCCTGGGCTAGGGAGGGTAAAATTCACTCTGTGGTTTCCCGCTCCTGGATACTATTCAGTGACACCTGCTTGAACGTGCATGTGGATAGATGTTGGGTGAGGAAAGGCTTGGTTGCCATGCCCATTATGGTTGATTAGCCTGCCGACATTCACTGTCCAAACTCATATGTGAAAAATGCCCACTTGGGAAAAGTACTGGGGGACTCGTGGCATTGAAGACAATGGAAAGGATAATTGGGCGGGGTGTATAACTGGCGGTCGAACCACTACCGCCCGTTTTGTGCTCTCGTCGAAATTGAATCTCACCCTCATTGATGCCGAAGCAGCATCCTTTTAAATGCAGGCCCCATTGAGGTCTGAATCCCTGTGGCCTGCAGCTGAGGAAGGACGTGATCTGGTCCTCCAGGGTCATCTGCAACAAATCCTGCAGTGACTGACGTCCTAAAACCAGACTGAATGTCGCTCGTGGATGCTCAGACCGTTGCTATAGAAGTTCTGGACTTCAATCGACAACAGGCTTTCATGTCTGGCTGCAACATGCTGGGGCATCAGATGCAGAGAGCCTTTACACAGGACTTTGCTGCCCTCGTAGCTGGCTAAAGGTTTGCCTCCACGTAGACACGGATGAGGCCTCCGCATTTCAGGGTTAAGCCACGTCCATCCCAAATCACAGACGATGTGGCAGAAATTGGGCAGGGAGCCACTTTGTTGTAACATTATATTACCACTAGGGGGCAGAAAGAGATCCTATGATTTCTTTCCAGCAAGCACGACCCTGTTCATGAAGATATTTTAAAATATTTGCCCGAAGTGTGGCACTGACTTTTAGTTTTCATTTGAAATCTGTAGGTTCATATTCATTTTTTTCTTCTCATTTTTCCGACAATTTTCTCCGCCTCCTCTCTCAAGGGCATGGACATCTTCCTGAGGTACATTTTCACAGACACCGGGTGCCTTGCCCAAGTAAATGTTCTTAACGTGTCCGTCCTGCCAGTGGATGTCAGCCAGCTGAGCCTGATCCAGTCTTTTCTCAATCTGCTGGATATCGTTAAGGATTTTCCCCCTCCCTAACTCAGGACAGTAGGGCCAGTTGCAATACCTTTACTGCCACCCCACCTGAATTCAACTAACTCAGCACAGACAGGGGATTAACGCAGAGTCCTTTCTGGTATCTGCTGTTGAGCTAATCACTCACTTTGCCATACGCGGCAACAGAACTCTGAAATGCAATCAAAATAAATATCCGTCCTCCATTTATACTTCCACAGTTGGTACATTTGCTGCAAAATTCACAAATGTCGGATTTTCAGAACGATTCTTACTGAGCCTTGGCTGGGAAGTTATGTCACACAGATGTAGTCTCAGATTTGTTAAAAGTGATCTAGCGTGTTCATATAAAGTGAGATCTATTATTACATGAAGGGGTTGGAATATTTAGGAACATAGGAACAGGAGTAGGCCATTCAGCCCCTCGCGCCTGCTCCGCCATTTGATAAGATCATGGCTGATCTGTGATCTAACTCCATATACCTTTTGCCTTTGGCCCATATCCCTTAATACCTTTGATTGCCAAAAGCTATCTATCTCAGATTTAAATTTAGCAATTGAGCTAGTATCAGTTGCCGTTTGCGGAAGAGAGTTTTAAACTTCCACCACCCTTTGTTTAAAACTCTCTTCCGCAAACGGCAACTGATACTAGCTCAATTGCTAAATGTTTTCTAATCTCACTCCTGAAAGGTCTGGCTCTAATTTTTAGACTGTGCCCCCTACTCCTAGAATCCCCAACCAGCGGAAATAGTTTCTCTCTATCCATCCTATCTGTTCCCCTTAATATCTTATAAACTTTGATCAGGTCATCCCTTAACCTTCGAAACTCCAGAGAATACATCCCCAATTTGTGTAATCTCTCCTCGTAACTTAACCCTTGAAGTCCGGGTATCATTCTAGTAAACCTACGCTGCACTCCCTCCAAGGCCAATATGTCCTTCCGAAGGTGCGGTGCCCACCAGGGTTTTGTATAGCTGCAGCATAACTTCTGCCCCCTTGTACTCTAGTCCTCTAGATATAAAGGCCAGCATTCCATTAGCCTTATTGATTATTTTCTGCACCTGTTCATGACACTTCAATGATCTATGTACCTGAACATAGATACATACAAAGAGGAGATAGTTTGGAGTTTTGATTTTATTAAATTATTACACATATTGGGGTAGATTTTGACTTTGCACAACAGTGAAGAGCGGGTGATAACGAGTCGACAGCCCAATTTACATCTCTCCCGATTGAGATCAATGGAAATAAAGATGGGGAGAGATGTAAAATGGGCTGCCAACTCGCAAGGACCTGTTTGACACTGTCACCCAAAGTCAAAATCTACACCTTTGTGTTTAGCTGGCTCCACTGCCTTTAACATATCATTTTGATTCTTTTAAGTTGCTTTCTGCACCACCAGAGGGCAACAGCCCTTTACTGATTGGATTATCTCTGTTGTGTATTCAAAAAGCAAGCAATCCAGCAGGCGAGGGAGATTACCATCAAAATACACTCAATGTCCCACATTGTGTAGATTTTCAGTTTTATCAAAGACAGGGGCATTACCATGTAGCATTAACATCACATGTAGCTGCTGTCAAAAATCAAATTCTTGACAGGTTTAAGATGCTCGTTGCAATAGAGACATGATAAGAATTGCATGTCACTATTTTTTCTGAGCATCCCCCTTTTCAAAAGTCCTCCTTCCATTCCCTGTCCTTCAGTTTTTCCATCCTCAGCTAACTTTACCTTGGGCTTCCGTCAATGTTACTCTGAAATTGGCTCCGACAAGCTACATAGGGCTTAATTTTGAAATGGTGGCGGGTTGGCAGCGGAGGGGGGGGGAGTGAAGATGAGCCCGATTGACAGGCTGACTGCCGACAGGAGCTGCAATGCAGAGGTGGGGTGGGGGGTGGGGAGAAAGAGAGAGAGAGAGAGACGTCATCCGCACTGGAACAGAGAGTGGAGGATGCTGAAGATCGCGGAGGGGAGAGCGGAAGCTCGGGGGGGAGAGGGGGAAGATCGGGGGGGAAAGGGGGAGAGGGGGAGATGGGAGAGGGACATCGGGGGGGGAGAGGGAGACATGGGGGCTGAGAGGGACATTAGAGAGGGAGACATCAGGGGGAGAGGGGGACATTGGAGAGGGAGACAGCGGAGCAGTGTGGAAAGGTAGGTTTATTTTGTTTTTTAACTTTGTGCAATGGTTTTTTATTTAATTTATTTTGTTAATTTTCGCCTGATCCAGTCAATTCACGCCTGATCCATCCAGGCTTGAATTGGAAGCCGTGGGAAAGCCGTCCAGGTAAGTTTAAAGTCATTTTAACGATCTACCATGTCAGAAATAAAGTACCTTAAGTACCTCAATGAGGTACATTTGGTTCTTTGACTATCATCCCACCGGCTTTAATTGCCGGAGGGACTTCCGCACTCTTGAGGCCCTTGTGCACGCAGACTCGTCTGTGGGGAACCCAGAAGTTGGTGGGTTGGGGCCGGCTTCCACACCCGCTCGGGATTTCCCCGATTTTCGCAGCCCCCCGCCCCCAACGCACCCACAATTTCCTTTGAAAATCGGGGCCATAGTAGTGACCTGTTTGACTCTCCCTCTGATTTATTTTCTCCATTCTTCCCTTTGGGGAAATGCTTGGCTGAGATCAGGAGTTCACAGTCCGGGGAAGTCAGTGACATCAACCTACACCCTTCATTTAGTGACACAGCAATTTGGCACTGGATACTCAGCAAAATCAACAGATAGAATGATGGTTCTGCAGCTGAGAATTTTGTGTTAGCTGCTTTTGGTGTCTGAGGAAGTGAACTAACTTTAAAAACTCCCCAATACTGTGACACTGTCAAAAAAAGGAAATCACAATTACTTAGGTAATAATGAAGGAAGGAGTGCATGTTTTGGGGTTAATGCCATGGCAAAGATTGCTTTGGTGTGATTAAATCAGGCAGCTGCATGCTGAAATCTCTGGAATCTACACATCTTCAGTACTGTTGGATTAAAGAATTTAATATCGAGACTTTGAATAAATTTCTGATGAATTAACATTGCTGCATTTTAAGTGGTGTTAACTTAAAATAGTTCCAGCTAAACAGCGGAAGCAACATGCTATAGACAGAGCTAAGTGATTCCACAACCAACGGATCAGATCAAAGCTCTGCAGTCCTGCCACATCCAGTCGTGAATGGTGGTGGACAATTAAACAACTAACGGGAGGAGGAGGCTCTGTAAACATCCCCATCTCAACGATGGCGGAGTCCAGCACGTGAGTGCAAAAGACAAGGCTGAAGCGTTTGCAACCATCTTCAGCCAGAAGTGCCGAGTGGATGATCTCTCTCGGCCTCCTCCCGATATCCCCACCATCACAGAAGCCAGTCTTCAGCCAATTCGATTCACTCCACGTGATATCAAGAAACGGCTGAGTGCAATGGATACAGCAAAGGCTATGGGCCCCGACAACATCCTGGCTGTAGTGCTGAAGACTTGTGCTCCAGAACTAGCTGCGCCTCTAGCCAAGCTGTTCCAGTAGAGCTACAATACTGGCATCTACCTGACAATGTGGAAAATTTGCCCAGGTATGTCCTGTCCACAAAAAGCAGGACAAATCCAATCCGGCCAATTACCGCCCCATCAGTCCACTCTCAATCATCAGCAAAGTGATGGAAGGTGTCGTCGACAGTGCTACCAAGCGGCACTTACTCACCAATAACCTGCTCACCGATGCTCAGTTTGGGTTCCGCCAGAACCACTCGGCTCCAGACCTCATTACAGCCTTGGTCCAAACATGGACAAAAGAGCTGAATTCCAGAGGTGAGGTGAGAGTGACTGCCCTTGACATCAAGGCAGCATTTGACCGAGTGTGGCACCAAGGAGCCCTAGTAAAATTGATGTCAGTGGGAATCAGGGGGAAAACTCTCCAGTGGTTGGCGTCATACCTAGCACAAAGAAAGATGGTAGTGGTTGTCCAATCATCTCAGCCCCAGGACATTGCTGCAGGAGTTCCTCAAGGCAGTGTCCTAGGCCCAACCATCTTCAGCTGCTTCATCAATGATCTTCCCTCCATCATAAGGTCAGAAATGGGGATGTTCGCTGATGATTGCACAGTGTTCCGTTCCATTCGCAACCCCTCAGATAATGAAGCAGTCCGAGCCCGCATGCAGCAAGACCTGGACAAGATCCAGGCTTGGGCTCATAAGTGGCAAGTAACATTCGCGCCAGACAAGTGCCAGGCAATGACCATCTCCAAAAAGAGAGAATCTGACCACCTCCCCTTGACATTCAACGGCATTACCATCACCGAATCCCCCACCATCAACATCCTGGGGGTCACCATTGACCAGAAACTTAACTGGACCAGCCATATAAATACTGTGGCTACAAGAGCAGGCCAGAGGCTGGGTATTCTGCGGTGAGTGACTCACCTCCTGACTCCCCAAAGCCTTTCCACCATCTACAAGGCACAAGTCAGGAGTGTGATGGAATACTCTCCACTTGCCTGAATGAGTGCAGCTCCAACAACACTCAAGAAGCTGAACACCATCCAGGACAAAGCAGCCCGCTTAATTGGCACCCCATCCACCACCCTAAACATTCACTCCCTTCACCACCGGCGCACAGTGGCTGCAGTGTGTACCATCCACAGGATGCACTGCAGCAATTCGCCAAGGCTTCTTCGACAGCACCTCCCAAACCCGCGACCTCTACCACCTAGAAGGACAAGAGCAGCAGGTACATGGGAACAACACCACCGGCACGTTCCCCTCCAAGTCACACACCATCCCGACTTGGAAATATATCGCCGTTCCTTCATCGTCACTGGGTCAGAATCCTGGAACTCCCTTCCTAACAGCACTGTGGGAGAACCTTCACCACACAGACTGCAGCATTTCAAGAAGGCGGCTCACCACCACCTTCTCAAGGGCAATTAGGGATGGGCAATAAATGCCGGCCTCGCCAGCGACGCCCACATCCCATGAACAAATAAAAAAAAATTATAAAAATCATGGCATAGAAGGAGGACATTTAGCCCATTTACATCTGTGCTGGTGCTAGTTTTCCAATTAGAGCTATCCCCTGTAATCCCATTTCCCTGCTCTTTTCGCAAATCCCAAACAGTGGAAGCAAAACTTGGTGAGGTTTTGAGTGTACACGTGTAAAGAGCTCCATAGAATTCTATCATAGAAAGCCTTTTGTGTCCTTTTCTATTGGATTCAAGTTATTAGGGGGGGTGGAATATTAACCCTACTTGCCTGGAGGTTAAAATTGCGGTGGCCTCATACTGTGAGAATCTGAAACCAGTGGTTTCTGCACTGGAAACCTGCTAGCAGTTAAAATCCCCTCCCCCCGTTGTGTTGACTGAAATTCCCCATGATGTCTGAGATTTGGGAGACAGCACAGAGACTATGAATCACCAAGTTCAGAAATATATATTGCATTAATTGGCCATTTTTGACTCCAACTTATTAAAAGATACCTCAGGACACTGTAGAGAGAATTGTTCATTTCTATTAAAGTTTTCACGGTCAAAAAGTCTTATCCAAAATGTGTACTTTCCATTAAAAAAAATTAACTTTAGAGAGAGCTGCTCTGAATTGTCAAATACTAATATTAAAATTCTTTTTACAAGTACTTGTCAGAGATTTCAGGCTCATTATATGCACCAAAATACCCATTTGTATTGCTACTTTTGCCTCGTTTTTTAACTGTGATTATTTTTCTTATTAATTAGTGGGAATGCATGGTGTAGTGATTGGCATGCACTCATTTCTCTTCTCGAGACCTGTAGGAGAGTCCGTACCTAGAATGATGAGATGATAGGTCCTCACACTGTTGATGGTAAGGTCCAAACTGAAATGAGTTTGGATAGACTCAATAACAACATCAACACCTTGCATTTATATAGTGGCTTTAACATAGTAAAACATCCCAAGGCGCTTTACAGGAGTGAGTATCAAACAAAATTTGAAACCGAGCCACATAAGGAAATATTAGGACAGGTGGTCAAAGAGATAGGTTTTACGGAGCGTCTTAAAGGAGGAGAGAAAAGTAGAGAGGCGGAGAGGTTTAGGGAGGGAACTCCAGAGCTTGGGGCCTAGGCAGCTGAAGGCATGGCCGACAATGGTTGAGCGAAGAAAATCGGGGATGCGCAAGACGCCAAAATTGGAGGATCGCAGCGATCTCGGAGAGATGTAGGGTTGGAGGAGGTTACAGAGATGGGAGGGATGTAGGGTTGGAGGAGATTACAGAGACAGGGAGGGATGTAGGGTTGGAGGAGGTTACAGAGACAGGGAGGGATGTAGGGTTGGAGGAGGGTACAGAGACAGGGAGGGATGTAGGATTGAAGGAGGTTACAGAGACAGGGAGGGATGTAGGGTTGGAGGAGGTTACAGAGATAGGGAGGGCTGTAGGGTTGGAGGAGGTTACAGAGACAGGGAGGGATGTAGGGTTGAAGGAGGTTACAGAGATAGGGAGGGATGTAGGGTTGAAGGAGGTTACAGAGACAGGGAGGGATGTAGGGTTGAAGGAGGTTACAGAGACAGGGAGGGATGTAGGGTTGGAGGAGGTTACAGAGACAGGGAGGGATGTAGGGTTGGAGGAGGTTACAGAGACAGGGAGGGATGTAGGATTGAAAGAGGTTACAGAGACAGGGAGGGATGTAGGGTTGGAGGAGGTTTCAGAGACAGGGAGGGATGTAGGGTTGGAGGAGGTTACAGAGACAGGGAGGGATGTAGGGTTGGAGGAGGTTACAGAGACAGGGAGGGATGTAGGGTTAGAGGAGGTTTCAGAGATAGGGAGGGATGTAGGGTTGGAGGAGGTTTCAGAGATAGGGAGGGATGTAGGGTTAGAGGAGGTTTCAGAGATAGGGAGGGATGTAGGGTTGGAGGAGGTTTCAGAGATAGGGAGGGATGTAGGGTTGGAGGAGGTTACAGAGACATGGAGGGGCGAGGTCAGGGAGGAATTTGAAAGGATGAGAATTTTAAAATCGAGACGTTGCCGGACCAGGAGCCAATGTAGGTCAGCGAGCGCAGGGATGATGGGTGATGCTCGCCTCAAATCGGTTCCTTTTGGACACTGACCCACAGTACAAAACTACCCCATGATTCACCTCACGTTGTCAATAAACTGGCAGTCGCACCCAGAGAGATCATTAGGAGCTGGGGCAAAAACTGTGCTTTGAACCTTTACACTCATAAGAGGGAGCAGAGTTTGATCTCACGTCTGGCTGGGTTCAAACCCATGCCACAGAGATGACAGACAAAGCTATAATTCACCCTATTATTTTTTCTCCCTCAGTTGAAATGTTTAAAAGCTTTAATAAAATCTAGAAGGAAAATGCAGTTTTAAACGTTGGCATTGATTATGGGTGTTCCCATCCACTGCGTCAAGGTCTGATAGTGGTTTACACTTGTGATTTCTCCAAACAAGGGGAAGAGATGCTCAGAGGAGCCCAAGTAATTCCCAAAAGGAAGGAGTGTATGAATAAAAATCACCGAGGGGCTGTTTGCGTACCTTGTATCGGGTGGTTAACAGGGAAACGTTAATGAAGGCTTTAGAGCAGTCCGCCTGTTCACCATCTCACTAGAGAATGTTTACTGGGAGCGACAGGGCATTAAGAAGCTGGTGAAAGAACATTTTTTAAATGTTGGGGGAAGATGCAAGCAGCTGAAACAAAGTGTACACAGCAGCATCTGAAACCTACTTGTCCTGCCTTAGTACATTAGTGTTTTAATATGTACACAATTAGCATTCTCCTGCAATTAAAATATTTCTAATTTCCTCAGTGCATTCACATCCAATTTTTCACTGTGGCTGTAGCTAAGTTCTCTTAATTGCTATATTTTCTCAAATTGGAATATGAAGAACAGGCAAAACGTTTTACAATAAGTCTCGTTTTATTGATGGAGTTTCTGCAAGTCAGCAAATTGGAACAAACTTTGTGCTAGCAATCAGTCAGGTATATTTTCCCGTTTGCCTCCGTGAATGGAGAAGTCAGTTCCAGTTTTATACCTCTACATTAGCAATCAGAGGAAACTGTACGCCAATATGTCGTGGCTTAGAACATAAGGAACAAGGCTATATCTTCATCCTTTCAGTGATTTCAGTGAAAAAGAAGAAAAATATAGCCCAAAAACGGCCAATCAGGCTATCTTACCTTCTGCTGTCTGATCCATATACTTTCATCTCCAAACTCTCATATTGCTCTTTTTTCTATTCTAAAATTAATGCTGTCCTTTGGTGGAGTGGCAATTTTGGAACTGGATATACAGTAAATTATGCACAAATATCATTTTCTAGGGAGCATGAACTTTAGAAAATTTTGATTTTGACACTTTTGGCACTTAACAGCTTTTTGAGTAAGCTATATATATATACATACATATGGTGTATTTATGGTGTGTATAAAGAGAGACAGAACGACAGAGATATATGCAGAAATAAAAAGGGACTGAGAGTTAGGAGTGGATAGTGGGAACACAGGTATGGTGATTGGGCACGTTGTGTCATTCTCTCTCCTGCTACCCTTGCTGACTTGTTTTATACATGCCATCCCTGTTTATCCACCTCAATATCTATTTATCCTTCCATCTATATTTTTCCTTATTTGTTCTTGGGACGTGGGCGCTGCTGGCAGGACCACATTTATTACCCATTGCTGGTTGCCCTGAGAAGGTAGTGATGGTCTTTCTACCGGAACCGCTGCAGTCCTTGTGGTGATGGTAATCCCACAATTGTGTTAGGCAGGGAATTGCAGGATTTTGACCCAGTTACAATGAAGGAATGGTGGTATATGTCCGAGTTAGACTGGTGTGTGGCTTGGAGAGAAACTTAGGGGTGATGGTGTTCCCATGACATTGCAGCTCATGTCCTTCATATAGGAGATGTTGCAGCTGGGAGATGCTGTCCAAGCAAGCTTGGTGAGTTGCTGCAGTACATCCTGTCGATAGTGCATACTGCAGCCACAGTGCAACTACGGATATTGAGTCCGAATATCTCATTTGCTGAGTTTAAAATTGTATTGCTGATCACTGTTACATCTTGAGCGAGAAGCTGCAATGGAGGATTTTTTCTCCGCCTTAATGCTGTTTTTGAGACGGTACTGGGGCAGGCGAACGTGGAAAATGTGGTGAATAGAGCAGTTCTTCCCCCCCCCAATATTCTTGATGTGGTCTAACTAAAGCTATTATACACTATTATAGTGCGCTCTTGTGATATAACTTGAAATGGTGCTTTTTTTGCTGAGACAATTTAATGAACCTTTCAGTCTCCTTTCTCATCTTTGTTTTATGCCCATACCATAGTGACAGTTAATGTCATCTGATTCAAATATGCAAAATTTGTTCACATTGAAGCATATTGCTACGTCTTTTGTGGTGTACAGCTGGGCCAGTGTTGTACAGTATTTGGAAAATCACTACGTGTAGACTAATAAAGTAAGAGTTCAACTAGCTGGTCTGAAACTAGTCCATAGCTGGAGTAGTGCTATATCAACTCAGTTTTAACAAGTGGAGCTGCCATAGCACAGCTGAAAACAGTGCAGGTCATAGTGTTCAGCTACCCTGTTTCCTATTAGAATCAGAGAAACAACTTGCAATTGATTTCCAGAAAATTCTGTGGCCACCGTAAATTGCAAGGTTGCAATTCAACCCCGAGATGCTGGGGTGCGGTGGGAGGGGAGGGGAGGGGAGGAGAGGGAGAACTTGCAATTGTATAAACTGTTTTAGATTCTTCCTCAAGGTTTAGAATGTCATCTGAACATATTCTGCATGTTGTGATATCGTTAAAAGATTTCACTGCTGTCAAGAAGTCAAACAGTGATGTTGCCCAGTTATAGTGGGCGGGATTGAAATTTCAAGCTATTGAAGTGCTGTTGTTGAATAGAAAATGATCCATTCTCCATCTGTCACCTTTGAACACATTGAAAACTCTGAAGGTTAAACCAGGTTTTGGGCTGATAAGACAAGATAACCAGCCACAAAGTGGTCAGTTGTTGCTGCTACATAATCTAGGCTGACACTCCTGTGCAGTACTGAGGGAGTGTTGCACTGTCGGAGGTGCTGTCTTTCCAATAAGACGTCCAACCGAGGTCCCATCTATCCTCTCAGGCGGACGTAAAAGATCCCATGGCACTATTTCAAAGAAAATCAGGGGAGTTCTCCCCGGTGTCCTGGCTAATATTTATACCTCATCCAACAGATTATCTGGTTACTAAAAACAGAAAATGCTGGAAACACTCAGCAGTTCAGGCAGCCTCTATGGAGAGAGAACCAGAATTAATGTTTCAGATTGATGACCTTTCATCAGAACTGGAAGATGATAGAGATTTAACAGTTGGTTACTATCTCATTGCTGTTTGTGGGACCTTGCTGTGTGCAAATTGGCTGCCATGATTCCTACATTACAATGCTGACTACACTCAAAAGCACTTCAGCACTTTGGGATGTCCTGAGGTCCTGATCGGCGCTATATAAATGCAAGTCTTTGTTTCTTTCATTTTTACAAAAATCTTATTGCATATACCAGTTTAAAATGAATCCTGCCTGGTGCAGTGCATTGGCATTGGTGTAGGAGGTCCAGTAACGAGTTCTGTGAGACACTCTGAGATTTGAAAACAAAAATATTTGCAATTACCTAATTAATAATACCTCAGTGAATGAATGTGCTTAAAAAAATTGGTAAATATTAATAAAAAATGACTCACCAGAAATAGATTTGGCACTGGCCTCTTATATTACAACAAACCTCATTACATAGTATGGGCATATATATCTTAAAATACAAAACTACGCAAAAAAACTTGAATGCTTAAAGCATTGTTCCCTAGGAATGTCAATTCCCTCTCTAGCATGTGAAGCTTATGGCACTTGATTAGGCATAACACTACTTTACGGTTTGCTTCATAATAAAATGCCTTCTTTAGAAAGATTGACCGGCAGTTTCACTTTGACTGGACTGCTTCAGGAAGTGTGATACATGCCACAACTCTTGCTGGCGACTGGGAGGCACAAGCAGGAGTGCCTCATGTCATATTTTCTATTTGTGTAAGGCTTCAAGAGAGCCATGACGTTTAGCATCATAAGAGGTCATGGATGTCAGCTCGCTGACTGATCTTAAAAACAGACATGACTGACTTGTGACAGATGAGCTGTCATTAGCAAATGTGACAAGTGACATTAAGGGCTTTGCATGTTGTATAGATGCAAAGCAAAAACGATACTTTTGACAGTGCAGAATTTCACAATGCTGCCTTGCCTTCTCTACTGAAGGCTTTTTTATTAGGCTACTGTTTAAATCTGTGATAAAGAAGATGGAGTTGTGTACCCTAGCCTTTAAACAAACAATTGTAAACAATTTTACAACACCAAGTTATAGTCCAGCAATTTTATTTTAAATTCACAAGCTTTCGGAGATTCTCTCCTTCCTCAGGTAAATGTTCAGGATCTCCTTGAAGCCTACGCATTTATACATATTGAATAATACATGGTGTTTACAGACTGCCCCTGCAACTGCCCGTTGCCAAGGTAATCACCGTGTTCAGACAGAGAGGTGTCATCTGCAGAACCCCCGAATACACATTCAACAAAAAAACAAACAGGGAAAAAAAAAGAGAAAAAAAAACACAGAGAGAGGCAGAAACATCCGGAAGGCAGAGAGAGCCAGCAAATGACCCATTATATTAAAAACAGATAACATTTGTTCGCTGGTGGGGTAACGTGTAGCGTGACATGAACCCAAGATCCCGGTTGAGGCCGTCCTCATGGGTGCGGAACTTGGCTATCAATTTCTGCTCGACGATTTTGCGTTGTCGTGTGTCTCGAAGGCCGCCTTGGAGTACGCTTACCCGAAGGTCGGTGGATGAATGTCCATGACTGCTGAAGTGTTCCCCGACTGGGAGGGAACCCTCCTGTTTGGCGATTGTTGCGCGGTGTCCGTTCATCCGTTGTCGCAGCGTCTGCATGGTCTCGCCAATGTACCATGCTCTGGGGCATCCTTTCCTGCAACGTATGAGGTAGACGACGTTGGCCGAGTCACAGGAGTATGAACCATGCACCTGGTGGGTGGTGTCATCTCGTGTGATGGTGGTATCTGTGTCGATGATCTGGCATGTCTTGCAGAGGTTACCGTGGCAGGGTTGTGTGGCGTCGTGGACGCTGTTCTCTTGAAAGCTGGGTAGTTTGCTGCGAACGATGGTCTGTTTGAGGTTGGGTGGCTGTTTAAAGGCGAGTAGTGGAGGTGTGGGGATGGCCATAGCGAGGTGTTTGTCCTCATTGATGACATGTTGAAGGCTGCGGAGAACATGGCGTAGTTTCTCCGCTCCAGGGAAGTACTGGACGACAAAGGGTACTCTGTTGGTTGCGTCCCGTGTTAGTCTCCTGAGGAGGTCTATGCGATTTTTTGCTGTGGCCCGTCGGAACTGTCGATCGATGAGTCGAGCGTCATATCCCGTTCTTACTAGGGCGTCTTTCAGCGTCTGTAGGTGTCCATCGCGTTCCTCCTCGTCTGAGCAGACCCTGTGTATTCGCAGGGCCTGTCCATAGGGGATGGCCTCTTTGACGTGGTTAGGGTGGAAGCTGGAAAAGTGGAGCATCGTGAGGTTGTCCGTGGGCTTGCGGTAGAGTGAGGTGCTGAGGTGCCCGTCTTTGATGGAGATTCGTGTGTCCAAGAAAGAAACTGATTCTGAGGAGTAGTCCATGGTGAGCTTGATGGTGGGATGGAACTTGTTGATGTTATCGTGTAGTCTCTTTAGTGATTCCTTGCCGTGGGTCCATAGAAAGAAAATGTCGTCGATGTATCTGGTGTATAGTGTTGGTTGGAGGTCTTGTGCAGTGAAGAAGTCCTGCTCGAACTTGTGCATGAAAATGTTGGCGTATTGGGGTGCGAATTTGGTCCCCATGGCTGTTCCGTGTGTTTGGGTAAAGAACTGGTTATCGAAGGTGAAGACATTGTGATCCAGGATGAAGCGGATGAGTTGTAGGATGGCTTCCGGAGATTGGCTGTTGTTGGTGTTGAGTATTGATGCTGTCGCAGCGATGCCGTCATCGTGGGGGATACTGGTGTATAGTGCCGAGACGTCCATCGTGGTGAGAAGTGTTCCTGGTTCAACTGGTCCGTGGGTACTGAGTTTTTGTAGGAAGTCTGTAGTGTCGCGACAGAAGCTGGGGGTTCCCTGTACGATGGGTTTCAGGATGCCCTCGATGTATCCAGAGAGGTTCTCACACAGGGTTCCGTTGCCTTTAAACAAACACTTTAAACAAACAGTGTAACTGTTTCCTTTGAAATCTACCAAGTGTATTTTGTTGGTTTCCCAGTACTATAATCAAATTATCATTTTTAGAGTGACTAAGTTAACACAATGAATTCACCTTCCCTGTCGACTTAAGGTGTAGTTTCTTTCACCTTTGGGACTTGGGTTTGAATACAACTAAGCTGACGTGATGAAAGTCTTTCTCTCCCTCTCTGCTGGTTGCAAGGACATTGAGTTTGGATAGCCACACTGAGACCCTAGTCGATGCAGGCTCAGAGCACAGAACTGCCCATAATATGTTAATAAAATGGCAATTTCATTCAGAGAGGCTACAAGGATGACTGGTGTGGGAAATTGAAGTGTTTCAGTAAGGAGTTTGTAGTGTTAACTTCCATTGATTCCCATTTGGTCATCAGGTAGAATATGGTAGCAGGGTTCTCTGTCAGGACGAATGTTTTGGGGATTTTTGAGTATTTCAACCTCAGGAAGATCTAAAACTTTTTTTATATTACAGAACACTTCTCTACTATCTAATTCTTAGCACTTATTCATTTTTATCACTTCACTGTTCAAAAAACAAGTTTCAACATACATGTATTCCACTTTTCAAAGGAAGTTGTTGAATGTTGCAGAGAGATCATAATGGCACACTATTTGCTGAAATTAGATGGAAATCTTAAGAGTTCTGTTCATTTGTTATAACCTAATTGCAGTATCGCCATCTCATGCACAGAAAACTGCTCTTCTGTTTTAACCCTTCTGTGTAGGCATATAGGCATCAGAGCCAACGTCTGACAAACTAGACATGCACACTTTCTAATCGGAGTCACTGGATAGCAATTGGATAGGAACCCTGGCTGGTTTCCTCCTTTCCAACAGAGAGTACTAAGCCCTATTGCTGCCCTAGCTGAGATCAATAAATTTAGTAGAGACCAAAGATTGAATATGGGAACTTTCTGGTCTGTACAACCCAGCTACTCACTGTTTTAACCAGTTGAGTCATCTGGGAAGCCAAGATCAGCCATGATCTAATTGAATGGCAGAACAGGTTCGAGGGGCTGAATGGCCTACCCCTGTTCCTACGTTCCTTTATTCCTAAGAGATAAGGTTCAAGTGGTGACGCTGTCAGACTGTGTCAATCATGCCCATTAACTAAACTATCTGCTGGCCTACACGCTTTGCATGCTGGTGATGACAATGCTATAAGCTGGCTGGAATTACACGCCGAGTCTACTTGCCCTAAATAAGTAAATAAATCTCCCCCCTCCCCTGAGATACAATGCCACGCTTCAAGCGAGAACTGACAAAACCCACCCAGCTGAGAAATGTGAGTTCAAGTGACAATCTCCTGAGACATGAACTTGTGGCTGGGAGTGAAGTTTTCAACTGTTTCAGCTACACCGAGAAAACCTAAATTTAGATTTTTAGCTTGTGACTGAAATTACAAAATAGATGTTGTCTGTTTCTCTGTGATCGCACAGGAGCTGTCAAGGCAGCAAAAGACTTCTGAGAAATTATGACTGCAATCAGAATTATTGATGTGGTATAAGTTGCTACGCAATAACTTCTTTGCCTTATCTAGTTACGCTGATCTGACTTATTTGAAGGTTTTTTCCATCCTTTTGTTTAATCATAGAATTTTAGGGTGTTACAGCACAGAAACATCCGAGTGAATATATGCTGTACCTTTTCTATTGCTTTTATATCCTTGCTATACTGGAGTGCTTGAACTACACACAGTGCTCCAACTGCAGTCTAACTAAGGTCTTGTACCAGTTCAACATTATTTCCTTGCTTTTATATTCTATGGGGGAGGAGGGGACGGTTATTTTCCGTGGGATTACTCCCGTTCATCCAGCTAACTTAAGCAGAAGAGCCAAGGAAACTCTGGGGAAAAAATAGTGTTTATTCTCTATTCTATGTAACATACTTTATTAAACTGTACAAGCATCTTGCTGATTATACCCCACTCTATAACCTAATGTTGGGGTTCACTGAGGTGAGTGATGCCGCTGATAGACAGGGGAGCACTTTTTCTCTGTATCAACACTGTGAGATCTGATACAAGAGTCCAAATATTTCTGCCCTAACAATGTGCCTTAAACCCAGTGTCGGAAGAACACTCCTACAGCACTTGGGTGCCTTTTCCACTTCCCACACCAGCCTTCCTTTTGACATTTCTGAATGAAGTTTCCAGTTTAGTGCCAAATTAAAGTGCCTTTTTTCATATAAAGAAAAACTGCCTAACTCCATTCCTTTGCCCGCTGTGTCTTCCTACTGCACTTCAGCTGTTTTCTCAGTTTTCAAACTGCCAGGCTCGCTCTCTGTGACTGGAAATCACTGTGTAGTTATCCAGAGCTCCACACAGTAACACATGAAAATGCAATTTTCCTTACTTGGCTGATTTTTCAATGTGGTGTGTGATGGCACATTTGAAGTGCATCATCACACTGTACAATTCCATGAAGATTTGGTGATTCTGAATACCCAGCAGTGAACTTGTCAGGGCTGAAAACGCAGAGGAAAGTTATGCAAGTATTAAAGCAATAACAATTCCACAAGTCCAATTTTTAAGAATAGCAGTTATCATACACTTTGAGTGTCTTTTACTTTACACCATATTAATGTGTCTTACACATTTTTGATGCTTCATTTCAGTTCACTGTATAACTGAAAAACAATTTTTGGTTCTAAGTCAAAGGGCTATGTGCAGTGGAACAGATTTCCATCGAACCTGCTTCCCATGATATTATTGATTACTGTTGTGCTTCAGTCACAATTACTTAAAAGGTTGAATTATGTGTGGAGCCCAGGAGAAGCTTCAATCTGGGTCTTCCCCAAATGCAAGCACTTTTCAGACTCCGTTGATGTTGGGGGCAGTGAAGGTGGGGCAGGAAACCTTCCTTAGACTCATTGGAACGGTTTCCAGGTAACCTGAAGTAACAGAGGTGTGCTGAACCTGGAACACCAGGATTAGTGAGAGCTGTGTATAACTGTCCAATTCTCTAGCACTGGGGATAAAGTTAGCAGCATGTTTAAATGTTGATGCACTTTCAGAAGGTAAATAAAGTATTTACTTCGATTTAACTGATCTTTTAGCTAGTGAGCGATTCTACTGAGCTATAGATTGTAAATCTGTCAGATGCTACACCCTCATTTTATGGTTCAGGCTTTTTCCAGCACCTTTTTCTTGTGTGAATGACTTGACAATTTCCGTAAGCAAACTGTGTCCTTTATGAACTCAAACCTGTGATTTTCTTTCTTTGCTGCACTGAGTTAGCATAGCCCCAGTCTGGCAATTAACCTTTATTGTGGTAAGTTGCTTACTAGAGGGTGCCAGTACAGATCTTGTCAATCTAGACAACAGAGACTATCACACCACTAGATCACTTTGTATGGGCAAGATGCTATACAGGACAATCAGCAACTCATATTACCTGCAAACTGCTTTGACTGTTTAAAAAGAGTCTTAGGACTTGAAATTGGACCGTGTAGCGCCCGTTGTTCAGGTGTTATGCAGCATCCTAAGATCCTAAAATGGCGTCTGGAATGCGTGTGCGCGCTTCTAGCGTGATGTGCGCCAGACACCATCTTGGTAAAGGTGTTTGCATATGCGCAGATAACGAACACCAGCATCATGTAAAGCAGGGAGAAAATGCGTTAGATTAGTGTGCAACGCTGATTTAAAGGGATAGACACCATTTTGGCACTCAATGCTCCAGTCAACGAAGTTTCCTAACCATGAACAGTTGAACATGTCTTAAATGGCCTGGAGGACCCCACCCACCAGCGCTATTTAAAGGGATCATGCAGGTGTTGTAGGTTAGTGGCTGAATTATTGCTGCTGGTGCAATTGTATGTGTATGTTGAAGCTTCCTTTACTTGGATAGAGTTGCTATAGTATATGAAGAGTGTGTTGGCAGGCCCTGCATTACTGTTGGTGTCATTAACAACAGTGTGCCCAACAAGATTCCTGGCAACCATGGGTGTCCTGCTAGGGCTGCCGCTAGGCATAGAACATGACTGGGAGCATGCAGAGAGGTCACGCTGCGAGGAGGAGGAGGAGGAGGAGGCGCAGGGCACTGAGCAGGAGGCCATATCCCATGACGGCCTTCAGGGAACAATGCTCTTACCTCAACACGAGCGAAGATCAGTGCATCCGTTGGCTGCGGTTCACCAAAGAGGTTGTGACGGAGATATGTCAACTGCTACAGCCACGACTGCAGCCTCAGAGCGGGGCAAGGACAGCATTGCCTGTGGCTGTCAAGGTAACCGTGGCGCTGAACTTTTCTGGCTCTAAATCCTTTCAGGCTTCTGCTGGCGATAAGTGCAATATCTCGCCGTTTGCAGTGCACTGCTGCATATGGGGGGTCACGGAGGCACTGTATGAACTGCTGAACAGGTTCATCACGTTCCCTCTTGACGGAGAGAAGCAGAATGAGCGAGCACGAGGGTTTGCTCGCATTGCAGGCATCCCCATGGTGCACGGTGCCATTGACTGCACGCATATTGCCGTGCGTGCTCCACATCTCAACTCGGTCATTTTTATGAACAGAAAGGGGTTCCACTCCCTCAGTGTGTAGCTGGCGTGCGACCACACATAGCGCATCATGGAGGTCAATGCCCGCTATCCTGGCAGCAGTCACGACACCTTCATAATGCCGGAGTCCAACATCTCAACTATCTTTGCACTGGCTCGGCAAGTTGAAGGCTGACTACAGGGTGACGAGGGCTATCCCATCATGAGGTGGCTCATGAATCCAGTCAGGCACGCACGCATGCACACACGTGCAGAGCAGGCATATAATGAGAGCTATGTGGCCACAAGAAACGTCGTCAAGCACACTATAGGCCTCCAAAAGCAGCGCTTCCGCTGCCTGGACCATTCTAGTGGAGCCCTGCACTACTCAGCTGTCCGGGTTCTAAGATTCGTCATGGCATGCTGCATGCTGCACAACCTCACCCTCATGAGGGAACAGCCCTTGCCGCCTCCTATCCACCAAGCCAGAGGAGGAGGAGGAAGTGGAGGAAGACACAAGGAGGCAACAAGGTGCACAGACCCTGTCTGTAATATCAGTAACCTCAAACGACACCTCCCAAGTCAAGTTACCAATAGTCCTACACTCCTCACCTGTCCTCTCCCACATGACCATCAAATTGCCCTCCAGATGATTACAGATTGCTTCTTCCTGCAGCTCATAGTATAAATAAAAACCACCACCAATTGCGACTTCAAATCCAAATTTATAACGTAACACATATACTCAAGTATCAAACATTCGACTATTCACCCTTGTGCATTCCCTTGGTGCCTGTCGCTCGTGTACCTTTGCCTTTCCTAGTGCTCCTACGAAGTCCATCCCCTGTGGCTGAAGCATGGGTAGTGGAAGGCTGCTGGCCCCCAATTGAGGAGCGTGCAGATGGCCTAGGAGGACGACCTCGAGCAGCTCTGGGCCGGGAGGGCCCGGCTTCCAACTGTACCATCTCGGCATGGGCTGCAGCAGTCTGGCCTGGCTGGCTGACAGGCAACAGCAAGGGCACTGGCGGAGTGGCAGGGTTAGGAGCAGGAATGCTGTCACCCGGAGGGAGGCCAGCAGGTTCGACTGCCATGGCGCCACTGCCACTCGCACGGGGCGGTGCCTCAACAATCCTGATGATCAGCTGGAGAATGGATTGCTGGAGTGCTGTAACGCCCTAGAAGCCCCATTCCACAGCGGTACCCAAATCCACGATAGCAGCAGTCTGCGCTTCCATATCAGCAGTCTGAGCTGCCATAGCAGCTGTCTGAGCTTCAACTGAAGCTTGCAAACCTTTGATGACATCGGTCTGTGCTCTAATGGAAGCCTCGATATTGGTCATCAGACGCTGCATCATGGTGGATTCCACACTTGTGCAGATGGAGGTGACCACCCGTTCCACGTGGGTAAGGGTGGGCTCCAAACTCTGCGCAAAGCCCTGTGCCAAGGTAGAGCTGGACTCCTCTATGCCCCTTCTCATTGTGCGCAGGCTTTCTGGCAGGGTTATACCAAGCATTTGGTGGCGTACGCCCATCAGCCGTGTACTGTAGCCTGGCCCATCAAAGTCCTCGTCTGACCCCTCAGCAGCAGAATTAGTGAGCGACCTCGCCCTCCGGTGAGCTGGCACCTGTGGTATCCGTTCCCCCCACCCCAGCTCCTGTGCCCAGTGTCTCACCATGTGCAGATCCCTCCTCTAACCAAACCTCTAAAGGACGCGCAGTGTCAGTCTGAGCTGGTGGATGCGATTGTCAGATCGAGTGACGGTGTGGCTTCAGTGTCATTGTCCTCCTCTTCCTCCTCCTCGGATGGTGCCGGCTCCAGTTCTTGGGTATCTGCAATGACAAAGGGAAACAGGTTGAGTTGTGGAGCGTGAATAGGAGCAAGTCAGCCATGCGTGTTGCCACCCTCTGCAGCACGTGCGTCAGAAAAGATTGTGCGATGAAGGAGATGTGGGAAACGAGGAGGAGGATTAGGTACACAGAGACCCCCTTCATCGGGACCTCCAGCGCCGCCAGTGGCCATGGCCGCAGCGACGTTCCGCCCAATGATGCACAGCATGGTCTCCTCCCGGTTTGGGGGGGGGGGGGGGGGCGCGGGTGAGGACGTGCAGGCGTGCCTGACCTCCCTCTGGTCTTTCGGTCTGCCGGCCGTTACACACCACCTTCTCCTGCAAGACAGAGGGAAGTGTGTCAGTGAGTGTCCTGCACTGTGTTTGGGTGATGTGCCTGTCATGGTCGAATAGCTGGTAGTGTGTGTGACCTGTGAGTGGTGGGTGTGTGGATTACAAGTGTGATACTATGTGAAGGTGAGATGCAGCATCCAAAGTGCAGCGTTGTGTACTGATGGGCAGCGTTTGTTGGTGGGTGGGTAACGGGGGGGTGTCGTGCTTGGAGAAGTGCTGCAGCTGGTATGTTTTATCCACGTGCGTGATGCTATACTCCTGCCATTCACCTCCACGGCCACTTCCTCCCACTGCCTCCGCAGCTGGTGTCAGGAGGGTCTCCTGCCACCCTGCTGGTACAAGATGGCTCTTCGTTCCTGATCTCCCTCCACTAAGGCCTCCAGTGAGCTGCTGGAACCTCAGGGCACGCTCTCTTGCTGCTCCATCCATTCTGCCTGTCATCCTGCACTGCTTCCATTGTCAGTGCGCCTCCCCTTTAAGAGGTGCAGGCTGCCTTTACCTAGTGCTGGCCACGACCCATATCGGGCCTCTTGCTGGTGCGTGCAGCCGCTCAATGGTGTGGATAGTGCTGGCTGCACGTGGGAATCATAGAGATAAGTTTGCAGCACGAATCTCGCGTGCTGCTTGCATCGGTAACACCCGGCACAAGTTAACCGCACACCATGACCCGGTGTCGGTCCTTATCGAATTTATCCCCCTTAATTCTTCTAGATTCTCTCAGCAAAGTCTTGAAGAGTCAGTCTCCGGTGGAAAATATATACGTGTTGCTTACAGAGCTCTACCAGACCCCATCTGTAACGGTACAAAGATTAGAAACTGAGAATGGCTGCAAGGCCTGCTATTTATACGATGGGATCCCTCTGATAATAGAAACAGACTCTTTGGTAGATTGTCTTTAACAAGCAGACAGACTAACTTGACAATAAGCACTGGGGTGATGGCTTGGGAACTGTGTCCCCTTTTGGTGGTGTTCACATCTAACAGCAATTGGTAATTACATTTAAAGATTGCCAAATTCACATAAAATACGCTTGCAGAGTATCCGTGGATGGTGGCAGGCATCATTGTCCTTTAAGACAATCTAAGAGGAAACAGCAATGGACTTGTAAACAATAATTTGGCGGACAGAAGTACCTTATCCAGATTATATATATATATATAGAGAGAGAAGAGCAATGGTCCCAACACTGACCCATGGGAAAAGTTCTAAAAATCTGTTTCCAAACGTAAGTGCACAGCCTAACTGGACTCCATCTTCAGAAATGAGAAACCTATTAAAGAGCGATTTACACAAGTAGACAAGGAAGAAATTAAGAATTAATTGTGACTGATAAATCAGATAGTGGAAGGCACTATTGTCCTTTAAGACAGTCTAATAGGAATCAGCAATTGGCACTTAAACAATTATTTTGGCAGACAGAAGTACCTTGATTGAGTGGAAAATTATTTGTAAGAAGTAAATTAAGCCAGAGAATATCCCTACGCCACACAAGAGTGTTTGTATTAGTGAATGAAATGAATACTAATACAGTTTAGATCGATAAGGAATACAGCTGAAAGCAAATAAAACCGAGGAGAATAATTTTAAATATAGGGAAATGTCACCACTGTGAATTGAAATCTGAATTGATCAGCAAGTCAGGTAATTAGTGTGCTCAGCAATAGTATATCATGAGAAAGAGCAGCTACTGCACGTTCATACAAAAAGCCCATCTCCTGAGGTTTTTGGATTGAGGATTTATTTTTACTGTATTGAGCTTGTCACAGATCACCAACGAGTAAGGGAAAAGAATTAAAAGCTGTGCAGGCTAGAAGATGCAAATAATATTCTTGAAAATAAGGCCATAACTGGCCAAGAAGTGTACAGCCGTCAGTTTGAAAGACAGTTGTGAATAACTCAGGCTCAAGGATGCAGAACACATTAAAACAGTGGATCACGCAAAGTCAGAAGTGTTGGACTATGGAAATGCTGCATATCCTGTGCTATAGTTTAAATGTATATTCTTCAAAAAATACCTGCCATTGCCATTTGATTATCCATTGGGTGAATCAGATGACCTTTAGACTGTGAAGGATAGAAATCAGTAAAAGGAGCAGTCAATAGACCTGCAAAAAAAAAGAAAAGAAAGACTTGCATTTATATAGCATCTTCCACGGCCTCAGGACACCCCACTGCGCTTTACAGCCAACGAAGTGATTTTGAAGTGTAGTTACTGTTGTAATGTAGAGAAACGCAGCAGCCAATTTGCGCACAACAATGTCCCGCAAACAGCAATGTGACAATGACCAGATAATCTATTATTTTAGTGAAGTTGGTTGAGGGATAAATATTGGCCAGGACACCGGAGAGAATTCCCCTGTCCTTTGAATAGTGCCACGGGATTTTTTTACGTCCACTCAAGAGGGCAGATGGGTTCTCGGTTTAACGTCACATCCAAAAGACAGCACCACCAACAGAGTAGCACCCCCTCAGTACTACGCTGGAGTGTCAGTCTAGATTTTTGTGCACAAGTCTCTGGAGAGGGACTTGAACCCACAACCTTCTGACTCAAGAGTGCTACCACTGATCCATGGCTGACACTAACGTTAAACCAGCAAACTCAAAATAGAAACCAATTACCAACTTTTATGCCATTCAGACTTTCAATTCCATTGAGACCACAGTGAGTTAAATCAGGAAGACCAGACGTAAATGTGACCTTTTTGGGTTTGTACAGAAGACTCAATAAGTAAGCAAGTCAGTTATTTAGTTACCCAACCAATATCAAGACTGTCTTTTGACTATCTGATTGCCATTGTTCATAATGAAATCTTACATTATTGTATTTGCCAGGTACAATTCTCCCATTTTACAGTATCCAACAAAACCAAGAAGAGGATTCAGGAGTTTTAATCTGAAGTCCCTGTTCCCTATAGAATTAAAGCCTTGCGCTTCTGTAGCGTCCACACCATCACATCTCAAAGGTGTCACCTATCCATAGGACAAGGAATCGTGATTGGATTAAGTAACCAGTGTTAAGTTAACCGTGTTTATTGGCTTAAATATTTGATTATCTGTGAAACAAATGAGAAACCGTTCCATTTACCAAGCAGGTAGGAAATGCCACCAATCAGCAACAAGCAAATACCACAAGATCACATCGTGAAATCACTAATTTTTTTTCAAACCCAGCAATGACCACAGAACAGGGTACGGTAGCATAGTGGTTATGTTACTGGGCTAGTAATCCAGAGGCCTGGACTAAAATCCAGAGTCATGAGTTCAAATCCTGCCACGGCAGCTGGCGAATTTAAATTCAATTAATTAATTAAATTCAATTAATTAAATAAAAATCTGGAATTAAAATACTAGTATCAGTAATGATGGCCATGAAACTACCGGATTGTCGTAAAAACCCATCTGGTTCACTAATGTCCTTTAGGGAAGGAAGCCTGCCGCCCTTACCCGGTCTGGCCTATATGTGACTCCAGACCCACAGCAATGTGGTTGATTCTTAATTGCCCTCTGAAATGGCCTAGCAAGCCACTCAGTTGTAAAATCTCGCTACGAAAAGTCATAATAAGAATAAAACCGGACGGACCACCCGGCATCGGACCACTAGGCACCGGACACGACAACGGCAAAACACCAAGCCCAGTCGACCCTGCAAGGTCCTCCTTACTAACATCTGGGGACTTGTGCCAAAATTGGGAGAGCTGTCCCAAGCAACAGCCTGACATAGCCATACTCACAGAATCATATCTTTCAGCCAACGTCCCAGACTCTTCCATCACCATCCCTGGGTATGTCCTGTCCCACCGGCAGGACAGACCCACCAGAGGTGGCGGTACAGTGATATACAGTCAGGAGGGAGTGGCCCTGGGAGTCCTCAACATTGACTCTGGACCCCATGAAATCTCATGGCATCAGGTCAAACATGGGCAAGGAAACCTCCTGCTTATTACCACCGACCGTCCTCCCTCAGCTGATGAATCAGTCCTCCTCCATGTTGAACACCACTTGGAGGAAGCACTGAGGGTAGCAAGGGCACAAAATGTACTCTGGGTGGGGGACTTCAATGTCCATCACCAAGAGTGGTTCGGTAGCACCACTGCTGGCCGAGTCCTGAAGGACATAGCTGCTAGACTGGGCCTGCGGCAGGTGGTGAGCGAACCAACACGAGGGAAAAACTTACTTGACCTCGTCCTCACCAATCTACCTGTCGCAAATGCATCTGTCCATGACAGTATTGGTAGGAGTGACCACCGCACAGTCCTCGTGGAGATGAAGTCCCGTCTTCGCACTGAGGACACCATCCAACGTGCTGTGTGGCACTACCACCGTGCTAAATGGGATAGATTCAGAACAGATCTAGCAGCTCAAAACTGGGCATCCATGAGGCGCTGTGGGCCATCAGCAGCAGCAGAATTGTATTCCAGCACAATCTGTAACCTCATGGCCCGGCATATTCCTCACTCTACCATGACCAACAAACCAGGGGATCAACCCTGGTTCAATGAGGAGTGTAGAAGAGCATGCCAGGAGCAGCACCAGGCGTACCTAAAAATGAGGTGCCAACCTGGTGAAGCTACAACTCAGGACTACATGCATGCTAAACAGCGGAAGCAACATGCTATAGACAGAGCTAAGCGATTCCACAACCAACGGATCAGATCAAAGCTCTGCAGTCCTGCCACATCCAGTCGTGAATGGTGGTGGACAATTAAACAACTAACGGGAGGAGGAGGCTCTGCAAACATCCCCATTCTCAATGATGGGCGAGTCCAGCACGTGAGTGCAAAAGACAAGGCTGAAGCGTTTGCAACCATCTTCAGCCAGAAGTGCCGAGTGGATAATCCATCTCAGCCTCCTCCCGATATCCCCACCATCACGGAAGCCAGTCTTCGGCCAATTCGATTCACTCCACGTGATATCAAGAAACGGCTGAGTGCACTGGATACAGCAAAGGCTATGGGCCCTGACAACATCCCAGCTGTAGTGCTGAAGACTTGTGCTCCAGAACTAGCTGCGCCTCTCGCCAAGCTGTTCCAGTACAGCTACAACACTGGCATCCACCCGACAATGTGGAAAATTGCCCAGGTATGTCCTGTCCACAAAAAGCAGGACAAATCCAATCCGGCCAATTACCGCCCCATCAGTCTACTCTCAATCATCAGCAAAGTGATGGAAGGTGTCGTCGACAGTGCTATCAAGCGGCACTTACTCACCAATAACCTGCTCACCGATGCTCAGTTTGGGTTCCGCCAGGACCACTCGGCTCCAGACCTCATTACAGCCTTGGTCCAAACATGGACAAAAGAGCTGAATTCCAGAGGTGAGGTGAGAGTGACTGCCCTTGACATCAAGGTAGCATTTGACCGAGTGTGGCACCAAGGAGCCCTGGTAAAATTGAAGTCAATGGGAATCAGGGGGAAAACTCTCCAGTGGCTGGAGTCATACCTAGCACAAAGGAAGATGGTAGTGGTTGTTGGAGGCCAATCATCTCAGCCCCAGGGCATTGCTGCAGGAGTTCCTCAGGGCAGTGTCCTAGGCCCAACCATCTTCAGCTGCTTCATCAATGACCTTCCCTCCATCATAAGGTCAGAAATGGGGATGTTCGCTGATGACTGCACAGTGTTCAGTTCCATTCGCAACCCCTCAGATAATGAAGCAGTACGAGCCTGCATACAGCAAGACCTGGACAACATCCAGGCTTGGGCTAATAAGTGGCAAGTAACATTCGCGCCAGATAAGTGCCAGGCAATGACCATCTCCAACAAGAGAGAGTCTAACCACCTCCCCTTGACATTCAACGGCATTACCATCGCCGAATCCCCCACCATCAACATCCTGGGGGTCACCATTGACCAGAAACTTAACTGGACCAGCCATATAAATACTGTGGCTACGAGAGCAGGTCAGAGGCTGGGTATTCTGCGGCGAGTGACTCACCTCCTGACTCCCCAAAGCCTTTCCACCATCTACAAGGCACAAGTCAGGAGTGTGATGGAATACTCTCCACTTGCCTGGATGAGTGCAGCTCCAACAACACTCAAGAAGCTTGACACCATCCAAGATAAAGCAGCCCGCTTGATTGGCACCCCATCCACCACCCTAAACATTCACTCCCTTCACCACCGGCGCACTGTGGCTGCAGTGTGCACCATCCACAGGATGCACTGCAGCAACTCGCCAAGGCTTCTTCGACAGCACCTCCCAAACCCGCGACCTCTACCACCTAGAAGGACAAGGGCAGCAGGCGCATGGGAACAACACCACCTGCACGTTCCCCTCCAAGTCACACACCATCCCGACTTGGAAATATATCGCCGTTCCTTCATTGTCGCTGGGTCAAAATCCTGGAACTACCTTCCTAACAGCACTGTGGGAGAACCGTCACCACACGGACTGCAGCGGTTCAAGAAGGCGGCTCACCACCACCTTCTCGAGGGCAATTAGGGATGGGCAATAAATGCCGGCCTTGCCAGCGACGCCCACATCCCGTGAACGAATAAAAAAAAACCAAACAATTTTTTTTCGAACTGCTTTTAGCCACCTTCTTCCTTCTTCACTGAGGTCAGTATATACACCAACTTGCATTGAAAATATACAGCTAAAAATAACATTAATAGCAGAACAAACACCATAGAAATTTCACAGCTCTGAAAAAAGGTGTCAAACTAATTCATAAAATAGGACATTCATGGAAGTAAAGGATCCCATAGCACTATTTGAAGAAGAGCAGAGGAGTTCTCCCCGGTGTCCTGGTCAACAGTTATCCCTCAACCAACATTACCAAAAACAGATTATCTAGTCATTTAGATGTGTGTACCATAGTGTGGACCGAGTGTAACATATCAAAGTTTGCAGATGATACAAAGATGGGAGGGAAAGTAGAGAGTGAGGAGGACATAAAAAACCTACAAGGGGATATAGACAGGCTGGGTGAGTGGGTGGAGATTTGGCAGATGCAATACAATATTGGAAAATGTGAGGTTATGCACTTTGGCAGGAAAAATCAGAGAGCAAGTTATTATCTTAAAGGCGAGAAACTGGAAAGTACTGCACTACAAAGGGATCTGGGGGTCATAGTGCAAGAAGATCAAAACGTTAGTATGCAGGTGCAGCAGGTGATCAAGAAGGCCAATGGAATGTTGGCTTTTATTGCTAGGGGGATAGAATATAAAAACAGGGAGGTATTGCTGCAGTTATATAAGGTATTGGTGAGACTGCACCTGGAATACTGCATACAGTTTTGGTGTCCATACTTAAGAAAAGACATACTTGCTCTCGAGGCAGTACAAAGAAGGTTCACTCGGTTAATCCCGGGGATGAGGGGGGGGACATATGAGGAGAGATTGAGTAGATTGGGACTCTACTCATTGGAGTTCAGAAGAATGAGAGGCGATCTTATTGAAACATATAAGATTGTGAAGGGGCTTGATCGGGTGGATGCGGTAAGGATGTTCCCAAGGATGGGTGAAGCTAGAACTAGGGGGCATAATTTTAGAATAAGGGGCTGCTCTTTCAAAACTGAGATGAGGAGAAACTTCTTCACTCAGAGGGTAGTATGTCTGTGGAATTTGCTGCCCCAGGAAGCTGTGGAAGCTACATCATTAAATAAATTTAAAACAGAAATGGACAGTTTCCTAGAAGTAAAGGGAATTAAGGGTTACGGGGAGCGGGCAGGAAATTGGACATGAATTTAGATTTGAGATTAGGATCAGATCAGCCATGATCTTATTGAATGGCGGAGCAGGCTCGAGGGGCCGATTGGCCTACTCCTGCTCCTATTTCTTATGTTCTTATGTTTATCTCATTACTGTTTGTTGGGCCTGGTGGTGCATAAATTGGCTACTGTGTTTCCCTACATTAAAACAGTGACTACACTTCAAAAGTACTTCAATGGTTGTAAAGTGCTTTGGGACACCCTAAAAGGTGCTATATAAATGCAAGTTCTTTCTTTACCTGAAGTGGAGTTTAAACCCACAACCTTCTGACTCAGAGGGCACTATCGGTGAACCAAGGCTGACTGATTAGATCTAAAGTAAAACCTTTTTTATAATTCCCAACTGTGCGCCTTCACCTAACCTTAGAAAAGCCCCCCATATGGAATAAATATGGCATTTCCAATTCCCACAGTCAGCCTTGAGGTCTCGTTGGTAAAATTGCCAATTGGTGACAAATTATGGAAGCAGTATTACACTACAACCTTGTGGCTAATAGAAACTGACCCTTACTTCCAACACAGAAAGAGAAGCTTTCATCCCTTTGGTCTGAACCTATGTCCCAGAGATGACGGGACAGTGTTCTAACATACTGCATCAATTGTTCTCCCCCCCCCCCCCCACCCTACTTTATAAAAATTACAAGAAACTTTCCAGTAACATGTTGGGCAACTGACAGATTGTGAAATTAGTAACAAAGCTGACATATGTGCATATTTTAACTTATATTGGCAGTCTATGTAAAACAAATAGCTTGAAGCTGTGCAGTCCTTTCATCAATCACTTTGATATCAATGTCTTCGTGGTCCAAGTAATATGTGAGATGTGGCTCACTGTCAGTGATACTAACTAAATATACCTTTACATGATGTCACTGATGTGGTATGGGAAACCTATTGAGTCTAACTAACTTAGCACAAATTATTATGCAAACCTTGAAAGTTCTCACTGCCACTTCAGATGTTTATGCTTAATGCAAATCTTGAGCACACAACTGTGTAGCTTTATCCAACCTCAGAAAAGCAGGACCTGCCGAATCAATGTGGTACCTCCAATTCCCTCAGTTAGCCTTATGGCCTCTTTGAGTGAAACCATCAATTATTCGCACATTATCTAAGGGATATTGTTAAAAGCTCTTGCTGTCGCCACAAGTGTGCAGTGTTTAATGAAATCTTGACAACACACAAGCAGACTCAAAAGGTGGTCCTGATCTGTATTCAGCACTGGGACTCTGAATCTTTACAAGGTGATTGGGTTTCTTTTATGCACCTTTGTAGCTTTCCAGATATTGTTGAGGCTGCTGTTTACTTCGTGTGACAATCAGAAAAGGTCCCATTATCACATCAATCCCAATGAGTAGAGATCAGAGCTACTCACCACCTGCTCATATTATACATTTGGGATATGACTAAAAACATTTAGAAAAACACAAATATGTAACAAATACCAGATCAGGAATATTCTGCTACCATTCTGCAAAAAAAACTTCTTGTGTTTCTGGCATTCATCAAAAAAAATTACTTAATTTTCTCCTTCTGCCATGTGCTAGTGAGAACAGACCCTGAACAGCAAACCATGATGATTGGGGCAGCAGCAGGTATATAAATTTTGTTTGATAATGCATTTGATAACGCACGGGGATGGGCACCAGGATGTAGCATTAGAAAGGAGAAACAAGGTGCACAAAGGATTGGGAGAGACAGATAGCACTAGGATAAGAAATAGTACAGTATTAGGTGGGATCAGACTAAGTGAGAATGCGAGAAGGTCTAAGATAGATTTAGAGTGCATGTGTGTAAATGGACAAAACGTGGTAAATAAGGTTGGTGAGCTGCAGGCGCAAATAGCCACATGGGAATATGATGTAGTGCTGTTAACAGAGACCTGGCTCAAAAAAGGGCAGGATTGGGTATTAAATATTCTTGGGTACAAGGTGTTCAGGAAAGATAGTGAAGGAAAAAAAATGTTGGGGGTGGGTGGCAGTATTGATTAAGCAGAATATTGCAGTGCTGGAGAGAGAGGATGTCCTTGAGAGGTCAAAGACAAAATCTATTTGGTTAGAGTCAAGAAACAATACAGGCGCCATTGCACTACTGGGTGTATCCAAAGGCCACCAACTAGTGGGAAGGATATAGAGGAGCAAATTAGTGATAATGGGGGACTTCAACTATCCTATATAGACTGGGATAGTAATAGTGTACAGGGCAAAGAGGTGGAGGAATTTCTGAAGTGTGTTCAGGAGAACGTTCTTGATCCGTATGTTTCTGGCCCAACGAGGAAGGAGGCATTGCTGGATCTAGTTGTGGGGAATGAACTGGGACAAATATAGATTTGGATAATGTCCCCTGTCAGTCCTCTTTACTCCAGAAAAAAATGTTCACTTTTGTGAACTTAGAGTCATATGTCGTAGAATCATCCTTGTTGCTTTCAAGAATTGTTACTTTCTTTAAACATTTTCCAATATTAGTGTTCTTTTGAAGACAGAGGGTAGAGATTGTAAGCTTTGCATCCATCCTGCTGCTTCTTTAAGACCCTCCTTAAAACCCACCTCTTGACCAAGCTTTCCATCATCCCATCTAATATCTCCTTTATCTTCGTATCCATTTTCTGATTGTACTTCTGTGAAGCGCTTTGGGACATTTTTCTACATTAAAGGCACTATATAAATGCAAGCTATTGTTTACTTTTAATCAAATGCTCCTGATATGCATCATAGCACTGATCACTCTATTGGTGACAATCTCAAGCTGCCGTTCAGTATTTGGTCATTAATCGCACCCGTATCCTCTTCGTTTTCTGTTGTTGCTGTTGGGGGGCCTCTCCCATTGTATTTTCTTGAGCACAAACATGCATTGTCTGCCAGTTCTCTGGATTCCTTCCAGGAATGGTGGGCTCCATGTGGAATTTTTGTAATCATCTTCCCTGACCTCATTGTTTTAATTTAGCTTGCTTACTAATATTTTAAAAATCAGGGAGGGTGGCCCAGAACCTCTCTGAAGAAATATTACTGGTATTCTCTCTTATAAGGAGAGAAGAGACACTTGAATGAATTTCTGTAAGACCTAGCCCCATATTCCCACTGGCCTACTTAAAATAGGACCTCATCATTGTGTTGCAAAATGGGACTTTTTCATTGTGGTATAACTGCCTTGATGTGAAATTTCAGTCTCTGACCTGGACAGGCCAGAAGGTCCCATGTTTAATTCCCAGTCTAATTTTGAACCTTTACTGGAAGTATATGTGTGTGTGTCTTTGGGAGTGGATGATGGTAAAAAACAGGATTGGCCTTGATTTTGATGTCCTTCACATCTGAATGGTGACTCCCATGGAATCCTGTGAATAGCATCTCTTGATTGTGTACATAATTTTTACATTTCCTGTCTTAGTTTGTATTTAACCATATTAAATTTGATTAGCTCCTTAGTCCATTCACTTAATTGATCCAGATTCCTTTGAATGATATGAGTCTCCCTTATTCTGATTATTTCATCACATAGCTTGGTGTCAAAAGCAATTTTTATAATATGAACAGAATTTTATTGCTTCACCTAATTTCTGGATAATGTGAACATCAGGGGCCCAGAACAAAGGACATACCACGCTTTTGTGTGTGTATGTATGCATGTGCGTGTGTGCGACTGCATATTTTGCTGGCATGAAATGAGTACAACGGTATCTATTTCTGAAATGACTCTCATCTCAATAAATAATAGTGATAGGTTGATATGTCTCCATCAATCGCTTTGAAGTCACTGGGACACAGCTTGAGACTGCCTGTAGACCAGTCATCAATGAGGGAATGACGATATACTGCAGTCTGAGTCTGACAAGGGTCAGCTGCTCTCGTTTATTGTTTTGTTAAATCTACCTCAAACTATCTCAGACTTTAAACCTATTTGGTTAATTCTTAGTCATATTGTAATATTACTTATTTTTTAATTTGCACTTCACATAGCTTTATTTTAAAAATCATTTGTTTCCTGATCTGTTTGCTATAGAGAGGTGCTGTCTTTCAGATGAGACGTTAAACTGAGGTCCCATCTACTCACTTAGATGGATGTAAAAGATCCCATGTCACTATTCGAAGAAGAGCAGGGGAGTTCTCTTGGTATCCTGGCCTACATTTATCCCTCAATGAATACCACCAGACGCAGATTATATCTGATTGTCGTTTGTGGGACCTTGCTGTGCACAAATTGGCTGCCATGTTTCTCTATTGCAGCAGTGATTACACTTCAAAATACATAATTGGCTGGGGAGCATTTTGGGACGTTCTGAGGTCATTGAAGGTGCTAAATAAATGCTTTTTAAAAATTAATACCGCTAGAGGGACCCAGCTTAGTTAGGACTGTTATCTCTGTGTCAGGAATGAGAGTTCTAAACAGAGAATCTTCGTGTATTGAATTTATGCATAATGATGTGATGACTATGGGACAACCCATGTTACAGTTGCTGTGTTCGGCCGCAGGGCGATCAGCACTCCCACCATGCCTTGGTTAACTTCCTTGCAATGGTCTTGCTTTTCATCCCCAGCTAAAATCCTCTTCCATACCTTTCACTCTTCGTTTTACACTAATTCACATCAGCTCAGCATTCCAGAGGTTGGGTCTCATAACAAGAGCTGACCTTGTACAAAAAAGGTAAATATATAGTCGTCAAACAGTTAGATGTACCCTTTAGAAGGTTAGAACTCCACAAGGCTATCTTTTATGATGCCAGTCGGTACCAGCCTTGCAGATTTGGCTGTCTTATTGACATTCTCCAGATATTGCCTGTTTCAACAGATTGTGCAAAAGTGTCTTTTAACTACAAAATGGAGTCCTGAACATAAAATGGATTCTTTAGTAAAATCTTTATATTAGTGCCTCCACTACTGCTTCCATTCCAAATGCTCAAGAGCTTTAGTCAGATTATGGTGAAATCCTTTAATATAAACTTTCCTTGGGGTTTAATAAGCCTTGTGCACAGGCTCCCAGCTTCCTTTGCGTTCACTGGCCACACCGGGCACACTGTATGCCTTGGGGATGTTGCAGGCCTCAGCGCCCGATAATATGGGGTGCAATTATTCAATATGTTGAAACTCATTGGGTGCCTGGCATTGAACTCCATATCTCTTGGGGACTGATATACCAAAGCATATCAAATTTGTTTAATATAGATTGGCAGACCTCTGAACATGAACATTACTCATGCCACGCAATAGCTGAAGGAACCACACATAGTATTAGAACTCAATTGTGTACTGTTGTGTAGCATTTAAAATCTACCATTCACATTGATCAGTTCCATGTCCTACATTAGGGTGGATAGAACTCTCGATAATAATTGTTAGTTGGAGGGAGTCAAAATTTATGTCACAGGAAATAAATGTCTGCCTGACTGAGCATAAATAAGTTGGTTGAGTACCAATTCGGAGGGAAGCTTGTTGCTAAGATCATATAAATGTCACTGTTGCTAACGATTCTAAAGGCTTGCTGTGAGAGTGTGCCAGGTTGTTACACTCCCAATGCAGGAAAATGTACAACTCAGTGATAAGACATTGAACGGTTTATGCCTGCCATTGCTGTTGTCTGGAAGTCAACATGTTAACAATATTTTATTTGCGATGCCAACACTTCAGATCTTAGGGTAAGTTTTACCAAGTTGTACTCCCAGCATGAAACTTTGCTCATTGGAAGCGTGTAGCGAAATTTGGTTGCAGTGTTCAATGGCCCCAACGGGATTTTACGTCCATTAAAACTGACATGTGAATTTGTAATTTATGTGGCTGTTAGCAGGCTCCATTACAGATAGGCAGTCACAGACACTATGGGGGGGGAGTTTTAAACCCCCTTCCCCCCAGGCGGAAACCAGGCAGGGGCAGTTAAAATAAGGATAGCGACTTACCCCCTGAGATCTCACTACCTTCGCGCAGGATTGGATTTTAACTTGTTGTTTTCAGCCGACACACAGGACACCCTCCGGAAGTTCTAGCCCTCTAGCACCTCAGCAAAGAACAATGTGAGACCTTCCTGGTTTACATGGCTAAGTCCCACACCATGGAATGGGGAAGGAGTTTGATAGCATCATATCCTTTTAGAAAAATCAAATTGTTACAAATTATAATTAATATCAATCTATTTTTGTTCTTTTTTGGACATTTTTCATTTAAACAACAAACGCTGATGACATCATCAGAGGTGTTGGTTTGAATGATTCCGTGATGCTAATGGTGGTGAGAGCAGAATTAAAATTAGTAGGGATAGGTTTTCACCTTAAGGTTATCTCAGATTCAACTGCATGTTATTTTAACTCCCTTAGATTGTCAGGATAAGTAACTTTTCCAAGCTACTACCCACAATGATGCTCTGGAACTCTGTGTTCCGTGGCTCAGTGGTAGCTCTCTTGCCTTCTGATTCAGAAGGTTGTGGGTTCAAGTCCCACTCCTGAAACTTGAATACACAATCAAGGCTGATGCTCCATTACAGTACTGGTAGAGTGCTACACTGTCAGAGGTGCCATAGATGTTAAACTGAGGCCCTGTCTGCCTTCTTAGGTGGATGTAAAAAATCCCATGGTGCTATCTTAAAGAAGAGCAGGGGAGTTCTCCTGAGTGTCCAAGCAAATATTTATTCCTCCACCCATATCACTAAAACAGATTATCTGATCATTATCACATTGCTGTTTGTGGGACCTTGCTGTGCGCAAATTGGCTGCTGGGTTTCCTACATTACAACGACTACCCTTCAACAGTACTCCATTGGCTGTAAAGCGCTTTGGGACATCCTGAGGTTGGTAAAGGCGTTATATAAATGCAAGTCTTTCCAGCGTTAATTGTAACCAATGTTTAAATAGGTTCTGAGGGGGCTTGACAGGGTAGATGCAGAGAGATTGTTTCCCCTGGCTAGAGAGTCCAGAACTAGGGGACATAGTCGCAGGATAAGGAGGCGGCCATTCAAGTCTGAGATGAGGAGGAATTTCTTCTAGCAGAGGGTTGTGAACCTTTGAAATTCTCTACCCCAGAGGGCTGTGGCTGCTGAGTCATTGGGCCTGATGTTAGCAGGGCTGCGGGTTCTTGGCGGGGGGGCTATGCGCCCGGTGAAATTAGTCAGCTTCCCGCGCGATTGTAGCAGACGATCCACTTACCTTGTCTTCCGGGTTCCCCACCGCTGATCTGCGCGTTGGGCGGGCTGCGCATGCGCAGTACGATCTGTCAGCTGGAGGCGCTCTATTTAAAGGGGCAGTCCTCCACTGACAGATGCTGCAACAAATAGAAAAAATTACAGCATGGAGCAGCCCAGGGGAAAGGCTGCTCCCAGTTTAATGATGCCTCACTCCAGGTATCAATACATGGGGTGAGGAGGAGGGGGAGGACAGAGATCTTCCTCCCGGCGGGCGGGAGGAAGCGGCCTGCCTCTGCCACCAGGAAGGCCTGGCTCGAGGTGGCAGAGGAGGTCACCAGCGCAACCAACATATTGCCCACCTGCACACAGTGCAGGAGGCGCTCCAATGACCTCAGTAGGTCAGCCAAAGTGAGTACACTTACTCATTCCCCTACACTCCATCTGCCACATCACTGCCCCCACCCCACATCTCCTTCAGCACTGCCAACACTACTCTGACACATACCCACTCAAACCTCATCCTCATCTTACCTGCACCTAATCACCTCGCCAGTACTCATCCCGCCACTACCACTCAACCCAATCCTCATACAATCTCATGGCTCTATCTCATACTCACCCTCTCGTGCATCTCTTTCACGGCCAGCCTCACTCAACCTGCCACCACCTGTGCTGCAGCCACAGGGCATGCATCACATATGTGCAGTAGGCAGCGTAAGGCAAACGTGTCGTGAGCATGAAGGGGATGCACAAGGGTGTTTGAGGGTTTGTCACGGGTGTTACTTATATTGAATTTCTGACCAACTCACATTACATATTATATTGGCACCACTACTGCCATGTCTTTGCGAATCCTGTCTGGTTTGTGCAATAATGCCCTCTCCTGAGGATCACTATGAAGACCCACAACTGATGCCACCCATTGTGTCACTGCAGAGTGGGTGTAGGTGTATTTGCAGGGCTCTTTTGTGCAGACGACTGAGAGACGCCGGCGATGTCGCCGGTGAAACCCTGGAAGGATGCGGAGGAGAAGTTGTTGAGGGCAGTGGTGACTTTGACAGCGACAGGTAAGAAGATGGTGCTCGGGCCAGCCAGGAGCAGCTCGGCATGAAGGAGGCTGCAGATGTCCACGACTACATGTCAGGTGACTCTGAGCCTCCGTGTGCACTGCTGCTCAGAGAGGTCCAGGAAGCTGAGCCTCGGTCTGTGGACCCTGTGGCGAGGGTAGTGCCCTCTGCGACGCATCTCTCTCTGTGGTAGCCCTCCCTCCTGCTGTACAGGTGGATATGTCACAGCACTCTGTTGTGGAGCTCCACGTGTCAGAGGTGGATGGTGAGGCTGGTGATGCTGTTCGCCCTCCGAGGAGGTCATGACTGCAGCTACGGCGGCCCCCATCCGCCAGGTGTACATCTGAGGGGGTCCGCAAGGTAGGTACATGTCTCCGGACCCTGGGGTAAGTATGCAGGTTGATGACTTTGACTGTCAGGAGGAGGGTGGTGGAGGCCAAACTTTGTCCCCAGTGACAGAGTGGCCTCCAGCAATGGGTGAGGGTCTCCCCCTCGCACCTGTCAAATGGACCTTTGCAGCTGCCACAGGCTGACAGCTGCAACACGTCCATTTGACCTGGGAGTGTTTCCCCCAGTGTGGGAAACAGTCCCAGTTTGCTCCAAAATCCCACCCCTCCTCACATAATCCCTTAATCAGGTCTGTTAATGACCTGAAATACCAAGGTAAATACTCTCAAGTGGCATCCCGCTGGCTTTAATTGCCTGCGGGATTCCCACCAGCGGGGGCTGTGCGCGTGTCAGCGGGGAACCCGGAAGTGCGTGGGTTCGGGGCGGGCTCCGGTCCAGCTCCGGGATTCTCCGGTTTTCGGAGCCCCCCCGCCAGGAACGCACCCGATAGCGGGTGCTAAAATGACGCCCATTGAGTATATTCAAGGCTGAGGCTCAGTTAAGGTTGAAGATCAGCCATGATCTAATTGAATGGCGGAGCCATATGGCCTACTCCTGCTCCTATTTCTTATGTTCTGAGACCCTCTATTTGACTTTATCATACATTTTTGAAAATTTCTGATCAGGTAATTTTTTCCGATCTTTCAATATCTTAAGGATGTGTGTCAGGCTTAAACCATGTACCGTGGGAGAAAACGATCCCTGCAGACCCCATCCACCCTTTATCCAAGTATGCTCATAAACTATCGTTTATTATTTGAAATGAAACTAGATCAGCTAATAGGGATTACATATTCATTGTGGCGGCTTGTAGATATTTGCTAATCATTAATTTTCATGGCAATTTGTTAAATATTTATATTTTTAAAGATTTCAGTTTTAGCATCCTATGGTTTCTTCACAGCCTGGCTGAGAGGACCATTTTATATCATCCAGCTCATTTCATCTACTTTCAGCTTTTAAAAAATGGGCCAGGTTTTGCTGAAAAAAATAACGGTGTCTGAATGGCGCTCGCCGTTCTTAATGTGCAAATCAGCCAGCAACTTGTAGTGAGAAAGAAATACCTTGTGACTTGCGAATCGCCCCAAATTGCTGGCCGATTCGCGCCGCTCCGCCGTTTGCTTCGTGAAAACAGCATCTCGCCCTTAACCTCCTCGTGATTTTCATGAAGTTGCTGCATTTGCCCATTAAATTCGCCACAGAAAGTTAAGTCTAGTAATTAAGTAAGTAAGTAATCTAGTAAGTAAGTACCCTTTTAACGACATGATAATTGTTAATGACTGCCAATCAACCTCTCTTGCCCAGAAAATGAACAATTATAAATTATAAGGAGGACTGCTAACGTTGTACTATTGTTTAAAAAGGGAGAAAGAGATAGACCGAGTAATTATAGACCAGTCAGTCTAACCTCGGTGGTGGGCAAATTATTGGAATCGATTCTGAGGGACAGCATAAATCGTCATTTAGAAAGGCATGGGTTAATCAAGGACAGTCAGCATGGATTTGTTAAGGGTAGGTCGTATCTGACTAACTTGATTGAATTTTTTGAGGAGGCAACAAGGAGGGTCGATGAGGGTAGCGCGTTTGATGTACTGTACATGGATTTTAGCAAGTCTTTTGACAAGGTCCCACATGGCAGACTGGTCAAAAAAGTAAAAGCCCATGGAATCCAAAGGAAAGTGGCTAGTTGGATCCAAAATTTGCTCAGTGGCAGGAAGCAAAGGGTAATGATTGACGGTTGTTTTTGCAACTGGAAGGCTGTTTCCAGTGGGGTTCCACAGTACTTAGTACTATGTCACTTGCTTTTTGTGGTATATATTAATGATTTGGGCTTGAATGTGCGGGACTTGATCAAGAAGTTTTCAGATGATACAAAAATTGGTCGTGTGGTTGATAGTGAAGAGGAAAGCTGAAGACTGCAGGAAGATATCAATGGACTGGTCAGGTGGGCAGAAAAGTGGCAAATGGAATTCAATCCAGAGAAGTGTGAAGTAATGCATTTGGGGAGGGCAAACATGGCAAGAGAGTGCACAATAAATGGGAGGATACTGAGAGGTGTAGAGGAACAAAGGGACCTTGGAGTATATGTCCACAGATCCCTGAAGGTAGCAGGACAGGTAGATTAGGTGGTTAAAAAGGCATATGGGATACTTTCCTTTATTAGCCAAGGCATAGAATATAAGAGCAGGGTTATGCTAGAACTGTAGAAAACATTGGTTTGGCCACAGCTTGAGTACTGCGCTCAGTTCTGGTCACCACGTTACAGGACAGATATGATTGCACTAGAGAGGGCACAGAGGAGATTTACGAGGTTGTTGCCAGGGCTGGAGAATTTTAGCTATGAGAAAAGACTGGATAGGCTGAGCTTGTTTTCTTTGGAACAAAGGAGGCTGAGGGGAGCTTTATTGAGGTATATGAAATTATGACACGACTAGATAGAGTGGATAGGGAGGACCTATTTCCCTTAGCAGAGGAGTCAGTGACCAGGGGGCATAGATTTAAAGTAATTGGTAGAAGGATTAGAGGGAAGCTGAGGAGAAATTTTTTCACCCAGAGGGTGGTGGGGGTCTGGAACTCACTGCCTGAAAGAGTGGTAGAGGCAGAAACCCTCAACTCATTTAAAAAGTACTTGGATGTGTACTTGAAGTGCCGTCACCTACAGGGCTACAGACTAAGTGCTGGAAAGTGGGATTAAGCTGGATAGCTCTATTTTGTCCGGCACGGACACGATGGGCCGAATGCCCTCCTTCTATGCCGTAACTTTCTATGATTCAATGAAGCCTGGAGTCTCATTCCTTCAGGTTGTGAATTGTTTTAGGAGATTTTCAAAATGTCAAATTTAAAATTAGTTTTTTTTTCTTCTCCTTTCTGTCTCTTTTTACTCTCTTAATCCAATCTTTCTTTCCCTCTCTCCATTTCTCTTTCTCGATCTGATTTGACATTGAATTCACCGACTCTAATTCACCCTCCTTCTCAGTCCTTCCTCTGTTTATTTCTCAATCCTTAAATTTCATTAGTTAAAGAGACACACTGTCCTGTTGTTCACCAAGGTTCCAGATGCCCTGTTGCCCTCGCTGTGCTATTATGAGCTCTGTGTGGGCAAAAATTTTAAAACCTAAACGTACACGAACAAGTCTAACTAAAGGGGCATGCCGCAAGTTGCCTCACTCCAGCAAAATCTGATTCATTGATCTGTTTGCCCAATGACAAACTATTAGCGTTAGTTGTTCAATGTTCAATGAAATTTGCATTTGTCTTCAATGGGCTTTTCTTGAAAATTGAACAAGATTGCAAATTTGTTTTGAATTGCTATTTCAATGTGAATGAGGATCTTGACAACTGAAAACAAACGTTAAAAACTGAACCCTGCCTAAATATCTTTGTTTTTTTAAATGTTCGCTTAGAGTATCCTCTCAATTCTGTGCAAATAGAATCATTAATCATTGTTTCACTGATTACAATAGTTATGTCTTGAATGGTATAGATGCAGTTCCATCTGATTATCTTAATGTGATTCCCAGATGTATAATTGCAGGGATTTTGCATTTTTTAGTCATTGCTCATTTCTACATAAGTGCTAAATATATAGAACAATTAGTGGACTAAAATGTGTTTCTGACTCAAGTAACATCTTAAACTGCAAGAGCAAAGTTTAAGCAATTTACAAAGCGATGTGAGCCCATAGATTGTGCTTTATGACAAACTGTTAAATGTAACTGGTATTTTTATTAATAGTACTGTATAAATATTCCCTTCTATTTTTCCATCGTCTCCTCTTGCCACCAAATATTTGCTACTTTCACGTTATGCCATTTGAGTTCTGTTAATGACAAAAACGCTGTGTAAACCCCAGTGACAGAATAGCATCAAGTGATGGAAAGAATGAGCATGCAAAGACACTGGGGTAATTTTAACCTAACTCCGCTGGGTGGGAAACCTGCGGGATTGGGTGGAACGCTAGTTTTATAACCACCCAGTATTACTCTCTATTCTCTTCAATGGAATGTAAAATCTGGCAGGGTGTAAAACCAGCATTGCACCCGATCCTGTCAGTTTCCCGATGGGCAGGCTAGGTTAAAATTGTCCCCACTGGCTCTGAAATTCGGCAGGAGTTCCCCAGATCTGCTGCCGCAACTTTGGTGGGAGATTGGCAGAACCTCCGGAGAAATGGCACAAATGGAGCACTTTGTGGCACAGATACTTGGGTTGTCTACCTGGTAAGTGGTTACTGTTGAGTGGTCTAAGGCAGGCAGCTTCCTTAAGGTGTGTCACCTTCTCCTGCGTCTGTTTTTGGGTCTTGTGGGTAGCGTACAGAGCGATGAAACCATCCCCTCCCGTGAGGCATGTTCCACTGTTGTCCTTTGGGGTGGTTACCATCATGTGCCACGCAGGGCACCCCTCCCGGCACCCACCTCGTGCAGCTTCACGACCTATTAAACAAGGGATTTGGGTGCAAGACTGCTCCAAGACTTGCCGTCAAGCTCCATTTTCTTACTCCACATTAGGTTTGCTAACCAATTGTTTTTTACCAGCCTCCGTTGCTCCACAGAGCCTTGGCAAGGCTGAAAAATAATTTCTAAGTCCTTACAGCCAAAGGAATTGTGTTAACACATGGACACTTATTCTTAAGCGGTTGCATCTCTTTAATTCTGATGTGCAGACATTTCAGCATTAATGATGCACTATCTTGTGTTCCGTCTCTCCATTACTAAGGCAAGTAAAAAGCCTGCTTGAGTGTTGGGCCTATTCTTTTCGTTAGAGGTATGCTATATTCAAAGGATAAGAGTAATGAAATCTCTGTTTAACTGGAAGCTAGTCTCTTTATATTGACGTGGGTAGACTTAAAGATCATTAATTTAGTAGACATACTCAAGATGTTAACAGAAAAATGGATGGAATTGTAGAATGTGCTCCATAGACTCATACAGCACAGAACGAGGCTATTCGGCCCATCGTGCCTGTGCAGGCTCTTTGAAAGAGCTATCCATTTAGTCTCACTTCCCTGTTCTTTCCCTATAGCCCTGCAATTTTTTCCTTTGTAAATATATATCCAGTTCCCTTTTGAAAGTTACCATTGAATCTGTTTCCTCTACTCTTTCAGGCAGTGTATTCCAGATCATAACAAATCGCTGTATAAAAAAATGCTCTTCTCCCCATTATCTTAAACCTGTGTCCTCTGGTTATCAACCCTCATGCCAGTGGAAACAGTTTCAAAACCCCTCATGATTTTGAATACCTCTATTAAATTTCCCCTTAACCTTCTCTGCTCTAAGAACAATCCTAACTTATCTAGTCTCTCCACACAACTGAAGTCCCTCACCCTGGTATAATTCTGGTAAATCTCCTCTCCAAGGCCTTGACATCCTTCCTAAAGTGTGGTGCCCAGAATTGGAGACAGTACTCCAGCTGGGGCCTAACCAGTGATTTATAAAGGTTTAGCATAACTGCCTTGCTTTTGTACAGAAATAAAGTTTTTCTGATGAAGCTAAAAATGGAATAAACTTTAATGCAATTAGTAACCTTATATTCCACATGCATGTGCAAACTATCAAATCATTGTTCATATTATTTCTCATTGTTAATACCTCCCCTCCACCATAAATGGGTTCCAATCTGGTTTCTGAAGTCTGATAGAAGATTATGAAGCTAGGAACTGGTGCTGCAATGAATTAGAATACTGCCCTTTCACCATTGGGTCTTGGGTTTGAATACAGTCCAGACTGTTGGGATGAAAGTGTGAATTCTTTGATGGTGGCAAGGGTTCCAAATGAAGTGAATTTTGGCACTCAGTTCAGGTTCTGAAAGGCCTACAGCACAAAACTGACCTATATTTGGGATTAATTGGTACTAAATTTGAGGTCGACTTTGGGCAGGCCACATGAACGAATGGTCTAGGAAATGGAAATGTCATACTGATGGAGTAGAGGTGCTTTTCTGAGGTTGAGGTAATAATAGTGCCTTTCACATCAAAACATCTCAAACTCTTTCACATATGATTTACTTTTTGAAGTGCTGGGACTATTATGTAGGCAAAGGTTAAAAGCACATTGTTGGAGCAAGTAGACGGAGCTTTACTCTTTATCATATCAATGCTATACCTGACCCAGGCGTCTTTGATGCTGACACTCAGTCCCAACATAGAGATCTCCCAAGTTGATGAAAGAAAAGAAAAGCAACAAAATGCATGTCTGTTAAACGAAATGGAGTGGCACAACTTCCTGTTGTCTCACCTCCCCTACCAAAAGGTGCAACTTCACACAACACTTCTTCAAAAATAACAACCAAATTAGAACGAGATTATAATGTCATTCGATGTCTTCAATGACAGAACATGGGCTGAGGGGACAGGTTATTTCAAGAAGAATAAGAAAGTAAGACTTGCATTTATATAGCGCCTTTCACTACCTCAGAACGTCCCAAAGTGTGTTGCAGCCAATGAAGTACTTTTGAAGTGTTGTCGTGAATGCAGCTAAACTGGTCCCGTATTGCTTCTACGCACTTACACAATCTGAACCCAGAGTTAAGCTGCTAGCAAGAAAGAAGCTGAACATTTGCCTATATTGTCAACTCCATGCACTCCTGATTCAACTGAATTAACACTAAAGGCTGTTTATTTTTAATAGGAAAAATGGTGGCGTAGCCATTGTGACACAGTTGGCTGTCTGTCTATTAATACTTCTAATTAATATATCATCATTCTCTCATTGTTTTCATATTTGGTGGATTTAATTACTATCTTGTGTTTTTCAAATGCAGGGAGTAGCCATTCCAGCCAGGACTGGGCTATCCAGTGGCCTACAACGGAAACTGGTAAAGAAAATACTCCTGTCAGCCAAGCAGAACCTGTCCAGTGGCCTGGATGCCATATTGCACACAGCCCCAAGTTCCCATCAAAGTTCTTGCAGCAAGACTTCCATTCAGTGCCTGTGCTAGGACCCACTTGTACATACGCAGATAGACTGACCATTGGAGATCCGATTGGACTTTACCCCACAATAGAGAGTGGACCAAGTTCCCTGCCACCGTCTCCACGACAACGTCATGCTGTTCATACCCCTCCACGAACCCCTCCTATAGTGACGACAATGACACCTCCGGGAACGCCACCGATGAGGAGAAGGAACAAATTGAAACCACCTGGAACTCCTCCGCCAACCTCTCGCAAACTGATTCACCTCATCCCTGGCTTCACTGCACTACACCGAAGTAAATCACATGAGTTCCAACTAGGAAACCGAGTGGAAGAAACACAAACCCCAAAGTAAGTTAACACTCTTAATGAATTATTCCTTCTCTTAGAACTTTATGTCTTGACCATCGACTGTGTTATCTCAACAATGCCGTCTTAATACTAAAACATTTTAAGTTGAAATTTATTTCATCTAAATCTCCCAATAGCTAGTAGACATAGAAGGCAATAGCATATTGTGAAAATCAAGCTGAACACGTGAAGGTTCTTTTCCTCTAAATAGGCTTCTGGCGTATCCTCCAATTCAAACTATGACACACTGTTATTGTAAAATTGCTAACAACTGTGTTTGTGAAATAATATCCTAGATTCTCCAACCAGCGTTATTTTAGGGCTGGTACAAACACATTTATTTTAAACTGGTTAATGGCGGTGATAAAATGACACCAATTTAAAAAGCTGGGCTATTTGTGTTTGTTAAACAACATATACCGGGTCACATCCTCTAAATACGAGATACGAAGTAACTAAGTGACCAGCACAGGAAAAATTTTTAAAAACCGAAATTGAAATGGAAAATCTATATTATTAGAAGTTTTGGGGGAAATTTTAACCCCCCACGATGGGCAGGGGAGGGGGTTAAAATGGTAAAAAATCTGAAAACCAACCCCAACCACGCGAGCATGCCTACTTCCGGTTTTACCGCGGCTTGTCGGGGGGCAGCCGAGTAAACCGCCTTCGAGAGGCGGGTCCGTAATTATAATATTTAAATGTGCTGTGTTCCTCAGATTTTGGCAGCCATTTAAATTTAATGGCTGCGAGCTGGGTTTCCCAGGGCTCAGGAAACCCTGCAGCTGAAGGGAGGCAGGTGCTTCCAGATCCAGCAGTTCAGTACTTTTCCAGCACTGCTTGTGGGCCAGGAGGATCAGGAATGCTTCTCCAAGGCCCCCCAAGCAAACCTGCCACGATCTTCTGACCGCCCACCCACCCCTGATCTGCCAACCCCACTGCGATCTGCCGGCCCCCATGCAATCGGATGACCCACGCACCCCCCCACCATATCTCCCCCACTGCCGCCCCCAGCGATGCCTCCCCTCACAATGTCTCCCCGCCCCCCCCCAACCGATGTCTCTCCCCTCACGATGTCTCCCCCCAGCGATGTCTCTTCCCCCCCCCCCAAAGCAATGTCTCTTCCCCCCCCAGCAATGCCTCCCCCTCCACCCCCAGCAATGTATCTTCCCGCGCCCCCCCCAACGATGTGTCTCGCCCCAATGATGTCTCTCCCTCCAGCGATCCCTCCCTCCTTCCCTCCTCACTGCAGCGCTCCGAGCCTCCCTCTCCGGCTCCTGATCTTATCGATTGCCAGGGAACCATTCCCAGGCTCCTCTGCTGTGGCCTTCTACAGCAGGCTTTCTCGCCTGGAAGCTGACCAGCCTCTCAATCTGGCCGGCTGCCAGGCGGGAAACAGAGTATTAAAATTATAATGAGGTCCTGTCGAGATCCGCCTTCCCGGTATTTCCGGGTTTCCCAGCAGCTGACACGCGCCTCTGCTACGTCCCCGCCTCCCCGTAAATATTGGGCATTTATGTCTGTAGAGAGTTTTATGTATGTACAGTTGTGTGACTGTACATTTAGGTTTGTAGAATGGTTGGTGCATACTAACCACACTGGCACCGCAGCCTAATCAATTCCACAAAAATCAAGTCAGCCATTTAAAAAAAATTTACTCTTCCCATTTTTTTTGCCAGCCTACCTTTTTAGATCATTTACTTTACTTTTATCTTATTTCTTCTTTTAAATTATTTTTAGAATTTTGCTTTTTTTAAATCATTTTTTCTCCCAGCCAACCAAATCCAGACCAGCTCAGCTTCTCTCTTCTGCCTGATCTGAAAAATGAGAGGTGATCTCATCGAAACATATAAAATTCTAACAGGACTAGACAGACTAGTTGCAGGGAGGATGTTCCCGATGGCTGGGGAGTCCAGAACCAGGGGTCACAGTCTCAGGATACGGGGTATGCCATTTAGAACTGAGATGAGGAGAAATTTTTTTCACTCAGAGGGTGGTGAACCTATGGAATTCTCTACCACAGAAGGCAGTGGAGGCCAAGTCATTAGATGTATTCAAGAAGGAGATAGATATATTTCTTAATGCTAAAGGGATCAAGGGATATGGGAAAAAAGCGGGAACAGGGTACTGAGTTAGACGATCAGCCATGATCATTTTGAATGCTGGAGCAGGCCCTATTTTCTATGATCTGAATTCCCTATCGCCTCCAAATGTAACTATGTGTCAAAGTTTTGCCTTATTTGGCCTTTTTGCTGTGCCAGCCTCAATATGGTCCATAACTCTTCTCATCTCCAAGTCCAGCATCAGAGTCAGGGTTGGAAAATTAAACACAAAGAATAAATTTAATTATAAGTGGATTTACAAGAAAATAGTCGTAGGAGACAATGAGAGAAAATCAGAAAAGATAAAGAAGACAAGCACATTCAAAAAGTAATAAAAATTACAGAATGATAGAGAAGAATGATGAAGTTCAGTGGCAGGCATATAGACTGGCATATATGTACATATATGGAAAACCTAGGCCGGATTGTCAGATACTGTATGGAATACATGGATTCCGGTCCTGTTGAGACTACGATGAGTAGAATGTCAGCTGTCATGGATCAGCAAGGTTGATTGTGATGTTAGATTGATGTCTTCAAACTTTGCTGGATCCATGACACCTGTGGGGATCGGTGAAAAATTTCACAACTTAAATTTTCTTCGAAGTTTTCGATTCTGTTATTCATTTCAGGAGGATAAATAAGTTGAGCGTAGTCCAGGTCAGGGAAATGGTGCATGGTCTTTTGGAAGGTAAAAGGCCTGGTACACTGATTGATTGCTTCTCATCCCATCTTTTCTTCGTGCTTTCAACTTGGAAAAACAGAAACGAAAGGAACAATTTTAAATTGAACTACACCGTCCGATATTATTTTGAATAGCTTAATGCGTTAAAATATCAAACAAAAGAATTTGATACATTAGTGATAAGGGTGTGTATGATAATATCGCTCAGCATATTTTCCAGGCTTTTATGACTAAACAATGTACAACTAATCATGGTTTTACCAGTTATTTGCCAAATTAAGTTGTCATTAATATACAATGTTTGCCCTGAAGAGTTGCAAATTAATTTTTGAATAATGTCTTATAACACGAAACCAAGCTCCTGTTAGGAGACTAAGCTACATTTACAGCACCTAAATTTTTACTATTTTCACTGATACTACAGAGGAAATAGTTTCTCTGTATCTACCCTAATGAACCCTTCATCATATTAAAGATCTTGATTAGATCACCAATCACTGTCTAAACTCACGGGAATACAAACCAAGTTTATGCAACCTGTCTTCATAATTTATTGATACCGACAGTAATTTTGAATCAAAACCTTGATTTGTATCACAAAATTTACACGGACAAAGGATCACAATTAAGTTGTGAGGGTCCACAAGGCAAAAAAATCTGTGGTATTGGGAACATAGGAACAGGGGTAGACCATTTAGCCCTCATGTCTGCACATTATTCAGTTAGATCACTGCTGATCTCTACCTCTACTCCATATCTTTTGATACCTTTAACTAACAAAAATCTATTGATTTAATCTTGAAAATTTCAATTGTGCCAGCATCCACAGCCTTTTGGGGGAGTTGGTTCCAGATTTCCACTTATGTGAAAAAGTGCTTCCTGATTTCCCTCCTAATTGGCTTAGCTCTAATTTTAAGGTTACACTGCCTTGTTCTGGATTTCCTCCACCAGAGGAAATAGTTTCTCTGTGTCTACCCTATTGAATCCCTTTATCCTATTAAAGATCTTGATTAGATCACCTATTAACTGTCTAAACTCAAAGGAATATAAACCAAGTGTCTTCATAATTTATTGATACCAAAAATAATTTTGAATCATAACCTTGATTTGTATCACAAAATTTACAATAATTTCATACTTGTACAGCAACACCCTTCCCTCCATTCATATGGAGGATAGTTTAAGCAAATAACATAATGTCAGATGTCCATTATGTTATTGTTAACAGATCTGCTTGTAAATTGGCCATGCATTAATGTATAAATGTTTTACACAAGGGAGCAGGTTGAAGGTGCTGCAAAATCATAGAGAATATTTTGAATCAATAAGAAGGTATCTTGCTCTTATAGATATTAAGGCTGATTTTCCTCTCTGAACTACTGTTGGGTCCCAAACAGGTGCAGCATACTGCATCTGTGAGGTGAGAGGTGCCTGGAATATTCCTGGCCCTGACCATTTGCATGGGAACTGCATGTTCCCCAGGCACAAGGAAGGGGAAGGTCTCCCCTATTTCATATGCAGAGAATATTTAGCAACTGTTTCTTGTTACGAAGCAAAATTGAAGCACTGTCTGCAGAAACACCACTTGAATTTATATAGCGCCTTTAACATGGTAAAACATGCCAAGGCGTTTCACAGGATCGTTATCAAACAAAATTTGACACCGAGCCACATAAGGAGATATTAGGACAGGTGACCAAAAGCTTGATCAAAGAGATAGGTTTTAAGGAACGTCTTAAAGGAGAGAGAGGTAGAGAAGCGGAGTGAATTCCAGAGCTTAGGGCCTAGGCAGTTGAATCGCAACTTTTATTGTGGGGGCCCATGCCTGTGCCTGAATTTCATGATTGTGACTCCAGTCAAAATGAGCTTGTATTTGAAAACTCCTCACACAGGTCCTGGAATTCAATGTTATTAATTAAAGGGGCAGTATAAATTTTGATTTGGATGCTCATCTCTGGTTCTTTCCATTGAGAGAAACTCACTTTTATCTGCCTCTTATTCTTCCAATTGGCAATTATGTTGATGCAATTTCTCTTTTATTAAGCATTGAGACCTTCCACAACAGACTTCTTGCAATCAGTGTATTTCACCCAATAGGACAGAATTTCCTAGCCCTTCTATGCTGAGGTACCTTGCCTGCTGTGAGCGTGTGTCAGAAAATCGCAGGTCCGCTGCCCATGATTTTCCAATATACACTGATGGCAGGAAGGACTTGAAAAATCAGGGTGTGTGCCCCTTTACTTTGCCACCTATTCACTTTCTGGAATTTTTACTGTGCAAAACCATGTTGAGAGATAATTAACACAATCCCTGTGGAACACAGTCCCTGTCCGAATCAGCCATTATAATGGGAGCGCAGGTGTTAATGGATTCTAACTTGGTCCATGTCATTAGACATGCATTTACTTTCAGATTTTAAAAAAATTGAATTGGCTTGTTATTCATTTAATGAAGAATATGTCTGTAGTGAACATCTCATTCCATGAATTGTGATGATAATTCTAGCCTTTCAACTGTGGAGAGACCTCAATTTCAGAACCTTTTTTGCCATTCATTCTCAACTAAAAATTTTTACTGTACATTCCTAATGATCCACGTCAGCAAGCAAGATTTGAGGAATGCTCAGAACTTTTTTTTTAATGAAGGGAAATGTTTAATGTTAATAAACTGCAAAGCTATAATCATGTTACACTTTTGACATTGGAGCAGCAATGTGACTGCAGTTCTTGTATTTGGGGTAATTATTCTTGGCATAATAGTTTGCAAAGTCTATTTTTCATCATTCTTGCTGTTTCCATGCATTATAGAGTTACATAGCATAGAAACAGGCCATTTGGCCCAACTGGTCTATGCCTGCGTTTATGCTCCACACGAGCCTCTTCCCACCCTATTTCATCTAACCCTATCAGCATATCCTTCTATTCCTTTCTCCCTCATGTGCTTATCCAGTTTCCCCTTAAATGCATCTATGTTATTCGCCTCAACTACTCCTTGTGGTAGCGAGTTCCACATTCTAACCTACCTCTGGATAAAGAAGTTCCTCCTGAATTCCCTATTGGATTTATTAGTGACTACCTTATATCTATGATCTCTAGTTTTGGACTCCCCTACAAGTGGAAACATTCTCTCTATGCCTACCACATCAAATCCCTTCACAATCCCAAAATCCTTCATCAGGTCGCCCCCCAGCCTTCTCTTTTCTAGGGAAAAGAGCCCCAGCCTGTTCAGCCCCCCTGATAAACACATCCTCCCAATTCTAGTATCATCCCTGCGAACCCTTACCCCCACCCCCCCCCCCCCCCCCGCACCTTTGCCATTGACTCCCCCGTCTCCCCTGCAATATGGAGACCAGAACTGTGCAGAGCACCCCAAGCGTGGTCCAATCATCCTAACATATGATGGAAATATTCGCAATTAGTGACTTATTCTTCATTGCAGGCTGAGGTGATTGTAATGGCTCAGATTTGATAGCTGCAGACATTCTGTGTCCACGATATCTGAGCATAAGTGAAAGTGGCATGTTCATCTTCAGGGACTGAAAGTGGCATATTACTGTGTAGGAAATGGCCACTTTAGAAAGAAACAATGCCTAAGGAGAGGAAGTCATTTGGAAAGTTGAGTTAAAGCAATACCGAATGAGATTGAAGTTAAAAATACAGAAGAGTCCAGAAATAGACAGTAAAATGGACTAAGTCAAATAAAATAAATAAAAGACAGAAAATGAAACAGATATAGGAGAAAGTGAAATAAAAAACAAAGTATCGAACACAATGGCCCAAATTTTGCGCTGAGTGGCGAACAAAAGCTGCCCGTTGCTCATTAGATTTAAACTTACCCATAAACTATCCACGGGCTTTTAGGCACCAACTTCCTGCAATGGGGAGCCGAAAAAAGCACAGGGTCCTCTCCCGGGCATCTGTTAGCTGTGTGAGCAGGGCAAGGAACTGTGTATCCCCTTACCAGTCTGATTGAAGCATCGTAATATGCGCAGACACAGAACCAGGAAGTGTCATTTAGAATAGTAAATTCAATGTAAAATCAGTTACAGAAAACAAAATAAAGAGAGGGTAAGAAATATTGAATTAAAGGCACAAAAAGAAAAAGTAAAAAAATAAAAATGTAAAAATGTTTTTAATGTCCACAAGAATTAAATTTTGCAGGAATGAGACTCCACACTTGTAAGTTGAGAGTTGGAATAAATGGTTCATTCTCGGACTGGCAACCAGTAGCCAGTGGTGTTCCGCAGGGGTCGGTGCTGGGTCTCCAACTCTTAACAATCTATATTAACGATTTGGAGGAGGTGACCGAGTGCAACATATCAAAGTTTGCAGATGATACAAAGATGGGAGGGAAAGTAGAGAGTGAGGAGGACATAAAAAACCTACAAGGGGATATAGACAGGCTGGGTGAGTGGGCGGAGATTTGGCAGATGCAATACAATATTGGAAAATGTGAGGTTATGCACTTTGGCAGGAAAAATCAGAGAGCAAGTTATTATCTTAAAGGCGAGAAACTGGAAAGTACTGCAGTACAAAGGGATCTGGGGGTCCTAGTGCAAGAAAATCAAAAAGTTAGTATGCAGGTGCAGCAGGTGATCAAGAAGGCCAACGGAATGTTGGCGTTTATTGCTAGGGGGATAGAATATAAAAACAGGGAGGTATTGCTGCAGTTATATAAGGTATTGGTGAGACCGCACCTGGAATACTGCATACAGTTTTGGCGTCCATACTTAAGAAAAGACATACTTGCTCTCGAGGCAGTACAAAGAAGGTTCACTCAGTTAATCCCGGGGATGAGGGGACGGACATATGAGGAGAGGTTGAGTAGATTGGGACTCTACTCATTGGAGTTCAGAAGAATGAGAGGCGATCTTATTGAAACATATAAGATTGTGAAGGGGCTTGATCGGGTGGATGCGGTAAGGATGTTCCCAAGGATGGGTGAAACTAGAACTAGGGGGCATTATCTTAGAATAAGGGGCATCTCTTTCAAAACTGAGATGAGGAGAAACTTCTTCACTCAGAGGGTAGTATGTCTGTGGAATTTGCTGCCCCAGGAAGCTGTGGAAGCTACATCATTAAATAAATTTAAAACAGAAATCGACAGTTTCCTAGAAGTAAAGGGAATTAAGGGTTATGGGGAGCGGGCAGGAAATTGGACATGAATTTAGATTTGAGGTTAGGATCAGATCAGCCGTGATCTTATTGAATGGCGGAGCAGGCACGAGGGGCCGATTGGCCTACTCCTGCTCCTATTTCTTATGTTCTTATGTTCTTATGTAAAGGTAAATTTTCAGTGCCAGAGAGTCATTGGCAGTCATTAAGACTTAGCATGCCGTTAGAATTAAGTTCACAGCATGAAACTGTCACAGTTTGTGAGGTGGTCCATAAGGAGAAGTGGTTCTAGCCATCTTGTATTATTATTGAGCAAATACTGGTATCACTGCAATAATGACACAGTTGGGAATGTTGAGTATGATATGAATTAGAATAAGGAAAGAGTGGTCACTTGAAGCTAAATACGGAAAATACAAAATGTGAACTAACTCATCAAGAGCACGTAGAATCTGCTGATTCTTAGTACATTAGTTCCTAAGTAGTCATGATTAGCTTTAATCAATACATAAAGCAGTATTCTTACTGCTTCATTGCATTTTATCTATAGATCTTAATAATTAGTGCAACTGGCTAAAGGTTAACAGCAACAAAATGATTAGCTACTAACCAGAAATTATGTTTGTGCCACATGTTACATCTTTGTGAGCTCCTTCTTTGATTTTTATTGTGTCAATAAGTCAGAAAGTTTCATGAGTTCTGAAAAGAAAAGGGTCAATTTTAACATTTATTGTCTGGTGTTAACGGGCCGTAAAAGCCTCAAAATGGGGTTGGTCGCCTTCCCGCTCCGTTAACCCTCAAAATGCCATTTTGAATGGGGCCTACCGATGGGTGCCCGAAGCGGCTGCCTGTTTCAGGCAGTAGGCCCATATCAATATGCAAGTCGGAGTCCTGGGACCCCGATTGCCATTTCAGGTTGGAAATGGTTGTGCTGCGATCATTTCCACCGACGATGGAGGAGAAGAGGTAAGTGTTTGTGGTATTATTTTTGTGGGGCCAAGAGGAGCAGGAGTGCTCCTTAGACCCCTAAAAAATAATCTGGGCTGCTGACTCCCAGCACTTACCTTTCTGCTGGCTGGGGTGGCCCGATAGTGTCCGGCCTCAATCTGGCCAGCTGTATCGGGACGCCCGTTCAACACCTGGCCTGTTGTTAATAAGACGAAAACTCAAAATCAACTCTAAAGGATTACAGTAGCTAAAAGAGGAAGTAGTGCTTGTATCCCTGATGCTCATGGAAGCAGATAAAGTATTCTTCAAAATTATAGAGTCTTGGCATGTTGGAAGTCAGAATTTTGAATTTGTTTAGTTTATACAGTTTTGTAATGCATTAGATTTAATTATTTCTTTAAATGTATTTTTACCCCTTTATATACCTTTCTCGTTTGAAAAAGTTAGCCTCCTTTATCACAGTGATGGCAATTCATGTTGATTTATTAAATCTTTATATGCTAAGAAGCATTCAAAATGTTCAACCGATTCAAATAGTAAAATAATTCTCTATAGAGCAAAATTGCCACAGTTACAAATATGTTGGCGATGGCCTCAAATCACAGCTCTAGGGCTGATAGTTAACACCCTGTAGCACATCTGCTATCGGAGTGGTAAAATAAAGTATACTATCAGTATCATCATCAGGTGTGCCATTTACTGTGATCATATATAAAGATCTGTAAATCTGTGTGTTGCGATTTGGTCTGAAAATATGAGGAAACAAAATTATGACCCAATCAAATACATAAATGTAAGAACCATAAGAATGAAGGGATGTGAGATCATTGTAGGAGTGTACTGCAGTTTAACCTGAGTTTACCATCAGTATGATTAGTTACCGCATACCTGAGCCATTAAGTTTATCACGTCCACCAATATAATGAATTGGGTTTCAGCAATGCGTTTTGTTTCAAATTGGGCTAATATTCTCCTTGATTTCCTTAACCATATGTTTGTCACTTTCAGACAATTACTGTTACTCTGTTGTTAGCTGTTAATTCAGTCTGAAAAGATTTCTCTCACAAATGTCATTTGGAAAAATTAAATACTCATTTCTTCTCAGATGTGCTAGTCTCTTTAAATCAAGGGTGATTAAGATGACAAACAGATGTTTCCCCTTGCAAATTTACTCATTGCTTGCCACCTTATTGGGTTTGCACACTTCTTGCAGAAGTGGTGGAGAATTAATTTATTTTGAATAGCTTATTGCTCAGGGAATGCCATAGAATTCCAATCTTGATCATCTTATACACAAAATTACTTTTCATGGTATCTGTACCTGAGAGGTGGCGTGTGTTCATATTTGTGTAATACTGAGACATGAGCTGGCTGATGAGACCTTGAAAAGCGAAAGAGCTTCTGCGTCTAGAAACTCAGAAACCATTCATGAATACGCCCAAGAGTACCAGCATTTTTCAGGGGAAAAATTGTGAACAGCACTTACAACCTAAAGGCATCAAACCGGCTGTATAAAATTTATTCTTACTAGAAAATACAGAAGGCTGAAGTCCTAGCACTACTAAGAGGGAGTAGAAAGGTTAATTTACAGCAGGGGCTCCTAATCATCGCAGGATGGCTGTTAGTTACATGTGCCTTTATACCCAATTATTACCCAGAGGGTTGACAATAAAAGGCTTAGTTACTTGTTTGCAGCATAATACAGTTGGACATGTCGTTTTCTGTGTTTAAAGGGCATAAGATAACAGCAAATCAGAAACTGAACAGAATTTATCCATAATTGTTTTCTAGGCATGACAAGCACAAAATAATTGATTATAAAGAGCCTACAATTGGTAAGAAATAATGCATTTACCCACTTATATCATGTTTAGGTTGAGTTTTCACTCTTAGTTTGACTCTGAATATTGTATAGTTTTTATTTCCGTGCAGTGTAGATTTCCTAATAGACTTGAAAACACTGAGACATGCACCACATTGCACCACAAGCAACTGTGCCTCATCCTTTCTAGGACCTGAAAACTGTAGCATTCCTTCCCTTCCTCAGTCATTTCTTTCTCCTACAGTCTAGAGACTTTTGAAACCCAAGTTCTTATTTACTAATGCCCTGCACCTTTGCATAGGTTATGGAACTTATACCTTGCTCTTTTAAATAGTGAGGCCTTGAATCACTGGCCCCGATATTAATGTGTGGGTAGTGCGGGGAAAACCCGGCAAGGCTGGGGACATGGAGGCCCTGCCGATCTTAACGGCTCACGTCTCAGCTTGAAATTGCAGATTGGGTCCTGATGACATCACTGGACCCGATCTGCCAATTAAAAACAGGACCTGCTTCCTTCCTGTAGGTGTCCTGCTCACTTGCTCAAAAGCGCAGGTTAATATGGGGACCTGGTTCCCACCAGGTGGGGGCAGTTAAAATCGGGGCCAGTATTGTCTTAGTAATAGGCACTGGTAACAGCTTTAATATCTTTTCTACATCAGTTACTTTCAGTGAAGAGTTCAATTCAAGGAAACAAATTTAGTCCCGATTTTAACTTAACCCGCCCAGTGGGATTGGGGTGGGTACAAATCGAACTCCTGTTTTACACCCCGTCCAACTGTACTCAACTTTGAAGTCAATGGAGAGTAAAATCGGGAGGACTGTAAAACAGGTGCCAGTCCAGAACTGTGGTGATCTCGCCAACGGGAACTTCGCCCAAATTTCCTCTGGAGCACATTTGCCTATGCTGGAATGTAAAAGCCAGCGTAAAACAAATGCAAATACAGCGCCACCAGTTAAGGGTAATAATGAGTGGGCTGCTGTCTTCTCCCAGGGAGCCTCGTTCTCAGGGCCTCTTGCCTCTGCTGCTTTTCTTCCTCTTTCAGTATTATTCAGAACAGGGTTACGCCCATTGGGATGGCCATTCCAGCTGCTTAGTCCTTCTGAAAGTGTGGGGGTGGGAGGGAGTCTGAAAACGTTCGGGTGCACTGAGACTGACAGCACTTTGGTTCAGTATAGTACCAGTCTCGGTAAGAATTATTTTTTTTTAAATGTCATAGAAAGTTACTATCAAACTCCAGAAATCTTAGTTATTTCATATCAGGTGACATTGGGCCATGCTCTGCCCACACTTTTGGGCATAAATCCGCGTTAATGATCGAGGAAATTCGTGTGTAGCGACGTTTCAGCATAAAACCGGGGGGAAATCAATTACCTGTGAATTTCCTCACAAAATAACGGCACATCAGTGCTCTTAAGCCGTAGGTATGCAGAGACTTTCCAGGAAGTTCTGAGCCATTCTGATGTCATTTGCTTAGCAACATGTAGCCAACTATGTCATTATTTGCTTAGTAACACAGAGTAACTTGTTGTATAATACAATAAAATAACAAGAGTGAGGGATCTGGATTCTTGTCTCATTGATTTAGACTTCATTGTAAACTGGTGCTGGACTAGCTTGTTGGTTTGCACAGGTTTTAATGTAGCAATCCATCCTCCAGTAGAAAATTGCTATATTGAAAACCCCAAGGGAAACCTATTTTAAGACAGTAAAAGTAACCAGTTCTTTTGTTGAAAATATCAAAGACAAAGTAAAGCAAAAGTAAGTTGGATATATACTTGAAAAGGAAAAATTTGCAGGACTATGGGGGAAAAAGCAGGGAGGTGGGTCTAATTGGATAGCTCTTTCAAAGAGCCGACACAGACACAATGGGCCAAATGGCCTCCTTCTGTGCAGTAAGATTCGATGAACTATTTAACTTTTTCAGGAGTAAATTTTCTGAAAAAACAGATTACCATATGGAAGGAATTGTTTACAGCATATTACATGTGTGGCAAACAAAACTTACATAGAATTTACTGCATAGACACAGGCCATTTGGCCCAACTGATCTATGCCAGTAATTTGAAACAATACCAAATTTTACAGTGGAATGCTTGCATTCTGTGATGTGTACTAAATGATAATAGCAGCTGGTGTTCTTTCACTTTTAGAGATATGTATTTAGAATAAATATTCAGCTTGCTGTCTTTTATCATTTATAACAGTGACAAGCATCACATATGCTGAGAGAAGAATTCCTGTTCCTGAAATCTTTATGGTTGCATTTTAAGCAGGATTGGGCTACTCGTAATTAAAACGAACATATGGTAATAGGGAGTTAAGCAACTTGTTGAAGATTTCACAAATACTGGCAGCAGTTAAAAATAATAATGTTGGGTGGTATGAGTTCCCATCCCTAGCACATAAATTGTCCTGTAGATAGACTACAAAGAGAGAGAAAAAGAGATTGTGTGGTCTGGAAGCCTACCTTACTGTGTTAGAGACTCCCTCTATTGAAATGTCCACTCGAATAATTTACTGCCATCTAAAACTCATGCTCCACAGTCGGGAAAGAACTGATGGCATGACCATCAGTAAATGATGTGAACATCAACCCATTATGGTCCTAATGTTAAATAAACTCCTGAATGCTGATGTAACAACCTATCCCCTTCCAGGCAACTTTCTCAGGTTTTCGACACGCACTGTGGTGTTCTGTTGAAGTTCCTTACTTTTCTCCTTGATGAGCTCTGACCAGCTTCAGGTTTTTCGATCCATAATACACTGAAAATGGGTAATGAATTCAGAGCGCTCAGGTGGACTCTGTGTGGCTTAGTACTTGGAACTGCTGAACAATTTATTTTTACATTGTGGCCGGAGATTTTTCCCCTCTCTCCTTTTACTTGACTCTCTTCTCTCGCTCTCTCTTTCTCTCTCTCTGCCCCTTGGCCTTCCCCCTCATCCACCTTCCGATCCACTCATGACAGATGAGTGGATAGAACTGAAAGTAAAATTAACAAGAAACTAGAAAAAAAGAGAAAGAAATAAAGTTATCAAAAAGAAAAAGTGCATGAAATATTTCTGTCCCATTCGTCTTCTTCCTGGCTCTTTGTCTTCACTTACTTTTTTTGCTTGATTTCATATCAATTAATAAAAAGACTTAAAAGTCAGAAAGAGAGAGAAGGATAGGTCATACTTGCATGTACTTGTACATCTGTATATTCTGTGTTATTTTCTTCTGATTCTTTGCTTATGTCTTTAATTATCATTGTCTATTTTTCATTATCAATTTTATTTTGTTTTTACCTTCCATTTCTTTTTTCTTTCATTCTTTTTTTCTTCATATGTCTGCCTTCTAGGTTTTTCTGTTTCTTCCAGTAATTCTTTTGCTGATTATTCTGTTTCTCTGGAGCTGCCCCAAGCCTCGCGGAAACACTGCTAGTGTCTGAAAATTCTAGACAATGTTGTGAGTGCAGCTCACACAAATTTCACATCACAGTCCCAGCTTCAAAGGAATTCAAACAGTTACATTCATCCCAAAACGTAAGTATCATGCTGTAAACAAATTGACATGTTTTTGTATCTTTTTGGTAATAGTTCTGTTCATTTTGTTTATTTTCATGCTTTGCCTCTTTTCAGTATCTTTTATATCACTATTTCTCTCTTCGTTACCTTTCTTTACTTCCTTCTTTGATTTTTTTCCCTTACTTTGTACTTTTCACGTTGCACAGAGAATAATCAAAATATTAATGGTGCTTAAATATTAAAAAAAAGCTTATTCTCTGCTAATGGAAAGTCCACTCACAAACTTTCAAGAATAGTAATAGGAACTGCCTTTCTTCATTTTAAGCTAATATGAATTATTTTAAAATGTAAGCTCCCCCATCCTTTGCAAGTCCTTCAATTTGGTGATGCCTTAAGCACCAGCAAAAGGTTTTTGTTTAGAAAGTACATATTAAAAATGGTAGCAAAGTGTAGGTGATGGCTGATCCTCTGATTCATTTTCTGTGAATGTGCACAGTATCTGGAGCATCAACATAACAAGAAAGAAAATTCAAAGGAACAGTGATTATTGCAGTATCAATAAAATAGAGACAAGAAAGATTAAGATGGAGAGAGAGGCTAGAAGCTAGAGATGGAAAAAAATGATTGTCTGTCCAATGGCAGCATTTTCTTGTAGCTTGTCTGGTCGTGTGACAGAGGTGCTAGAAGAACACCAGGTGTAGTAGCAGTATTCAACTTCTGAATGGAATTGGCCTCTAAATAACAGCTAAGGGATGTTGAACAAGAGAGGAAAGAAAACTTGTTGGTGGGAGTTCCATTTGAGATCAAAGGAGATGAAAGGATGGAGTTGCAGTTTGGACTTGCAAGAGATCTGAAGGAATTGCTCTTTGAAGAATTGAAACAATCATGTCTTCCATTGCTTCATTAATGGTCAAGGAAAAGATCACGCAATTGAACCCTTGCACTGTGAGAGGAATGTGCTCTGTGTACTGAGGGCATGTAGGCAGTAAAATGGAATCATTAGCAAAAGAGTACATAGGGTTAGATGATCAGTGGAGGAAGTCATTGATATGAAGACGGAACAGTGCGGGAAAAAGATCACAGGCCTGGGGAACTACTGAGTTGTTGGAACAGTTAAGAATAATTTAGCATATTACAGATAAAATTATTTGAGAAGACATCAACATAACTTTGGTTAAAACAATATTATAATCGTAACTTTTTTAGAAGTTGATGGTTTTGGAAATGCAGTAATGAAAGTAATGCATCTGTTCTCATACAGAAACCTGATGTGGCAGTAAGGCACCGGCAATGCACCGCCATGACTTCCTTACTGGCTCAGTTTCAAAATGGTGAATAAGATGCAGGGACTAGTAGCTATTTGTTGATTTGCTTTCAAAATTGGGCTCTTGATGACATTTTTTTAAAGTAAAAGTTTAGTTTTACGATTACCAGGCACCATATTAGTAAATTTATATTTACCATTATCAATTCTGTCTCAGGAGGACAACAATTTTAACTAGAGGCACTGCGGATTAGTAAGCAATTGGAATACTTCAGTAGGGGAATGGGATGGAGTCAAGCTTGGAAATGCGGTGCATCAGGACAACTTCTCAGATCATTACATATCCATAGGAGACTCAAAATAAATATTAGTGAAGACTTCAGTTCAGGAGGTTTGAGAATTATATTCTGGTAAAAGGAAATCAACTTATGAATATCTAGAAATACTTGGGAATTGATGACAATGAAGTCACAATTATATTAAAGTCACTGGTATATCAATTTACTTCTGAACGTCAGTACTGCATGGCCTTGAAGGACCATTATGAATATATTTATAGATCGGAAGCAATTCTTGAGATTTGTCTTTTTGAAAAACTAAGAACTTAAGTGAAAAATTAAATTAAAGTATCTGTGAAGCAAGTAAGAGTTATGCAAGTTATGTAGAATTAAATTATGCCAACTGTAGAAAGAAATGATGACAACTGTTAGATTGGAAATTAACCTCTTCAATACGATTGACCTCTACCAGATCTTTCGGTGCTTAATGGTGTCAATCAATGACATACTGACAGTTCGGAACCAGTATATTAACACTTAGCAGGATGAGCTCAACTATGTAAATTCTAACTGTGCACTTTTGCCACTTGAATATTTTTTGTAAAGTTGTAATTATGAAACACAATTGTAGTAGTGGAGAATTCGACTCCTATAATAGTTCATGATTGACACTGGAGAAGGTATAAAATCATGCAAATGACCCCGTGAAACAGATTCTAATGTGCATTATATATTTGCTAATTTTTTGTACCCTATGAATTTATTGTGCAATAATGATATCATTGGGAGTTAGGCCTTTGTATTTGGCAGATAGCAGTTGGGTAAATTCAGGGTGCCTCAGCTTGGAGTTGGGTGGTGGTGGGAGGAAGTTGTACTGGATTGCGACAGATCAGATTTACAAACAAATATTAACTGATTACTCTAAAGTCATTTAGTATAGGAATGTTTACAACACAGAAGAAAGAACTTGCACTTATAAAGCACCTTTCACAACCTCAGGATGTCCCAAAATGCTTGACAGCCAATGAAGTATTTTTGAAGCGTAGTACTGTTGTAATGTAGGAAACACGGCAGCCAATTTGTGCACAGCAGTCTTCCACAAGCAACAATATGATAATGACTAGATCATCTGTTGATTGGGGGATAAATATTGGCCGGGATACTGGGGAGAACTCCCCCACTCCTCTTCCATATAGTGCCATGGGATCTTTTGTGTCCACCTGAGAGAGCAGACGGGACCTCGATTTAACGTCTCCTCGAAAGAAGGCACCTCCGACAGTGCAGCACTCCCTCAGTGCTGCACTGAAGTGTCAGCCTAGATTTTTGTGCTCAAGTCTCCTGGATGGGACTTAAACCCACAACCTCCTGACATGTGGCTGCAGAAATATCAAGTACAGTTATGAAAGGATTTGTTTTTCTTTTTGCATTGGTACTGGTCAAAAGAGTGCTGCCAGTTTGCCAAATGTTCGCCTCAATTCTGTACACGTTGCAAACAAAGAACTTTGTTTGTTTGGAAACATGTGAGCAGATTGCTTTCCTGCTCTAAAATTCATCATCAGCCTTTGGTAGAAGATATTTCACATGGTTCTTCCCTGGTCTGTAGCCATAGATTAAAACCTTAGTGTAAACTATTGGATTTGAATACAATTCACGGCCCCGATATTTATGGGGGCGTGGGGAGGGTGCGGGGGAAGCCGGAAACGGCCGAGGAACCCGGCAAGGTTGGGGATATGGAGGTCCTGCTGAATTTAAAGACAGGACTTTATTATCATTTTTTTCTTCCGGCAGCCGGCCAAATTGACAGCATGGCTGGATGCCGGGTGGGAAAACCAGCGGCAGGAGGCCACAGCCTGGGACCTTTGGGGACAGTCCCTGGCAGTTGGGAGTCTGCCGCCATCACGGCATGGAGAGGTCAGCGATCGGGGCTTTATGGGGAGGGGAAGAAGTCATTGCGCCATAGAGAGGTCAGCGATCGGGGCTTTGTAGGGGGGAAGAGCCCATTGCAGGAGTGGGGAAGGTTGGCAATCAGGGCTTGGGAAGGGTGAGATCGGCTGGACGGAGAGAGAGTCTATCGGGGCTGGAGTGTGGGAGGTCGGGGATTGCGGCAAGTGGAAGGGAGAGGCTGCGATCGGCAGAGGGGAGTTCCCAGGCTTCCTTGATGGGCTGAGGGGAGCATTCCTACTCCTGACCCACAAGGAGTGCTGTAAAGGGCACTTACCTTGTGGAGCCGGCAGGTCCCGCCTCCCTTTCACTGCCAGTTTTCCTGACCCCTGGGAAACCCGTACAGCAACTGTAAAATTTAAATCAGGCCCCCAATTGCACTGTGGGAGGCCGATTTAAATATGGTAATGACGTGTCCTGCCTCGCGTGCACGGCAGGTTGAGGGCATGTTCCCCGTATTTTCATTTTTCATTTTTAAGTCACGGTAAAAGAGGAGGTAGTTGAGATACTGGATGGGCTAAAAATTGATGAAGAGGAAGTACTAGAAAGGCAGGCTCCACTTAAAATAGATAAGTCACCATGTCCGGATGGGAGGCATCCCAGGTTGCTGAGGAAAGTAAGGGTGGAAATTGCGGAGGCTTGGCCATAATCTTCCAATCCTCCTTAGATATAGGGATGGTGCCAGAGGACTGGAGAAATGCAAATGTTACACCCTTGTTCAAAAAAGGGTGTAAGGATAAACCCAGCAACTACAGGCCAGTCAGTTTAACCTCGGTGGTGGGGAAGCTTTTAAAAATGATAATCTGGGACAAAATTAACAGTCACTTGGACAAGTGTGGATTGATTAGGGAAAGCCAGCATGGATTTGTTAAAGGCAAATCATGTTTAACTGACTTGATTGAGTTTTTTGATAAGGTAACAGAGAGGGTTGATGAGGGCAATGCGGTTGATGTGTATATAGAATTCCACAAGGTGTTTGATAAAGTGCCACACAATGGGCTCGATTTTCACACCCCTGAGCGGGTGCGTTCGTGGCGGGGGGGGGGCTGCGAAAATCGGGTATTCCCGGGGCGGGTCTGGAGCCCGGCTCTAACCCGCCCACTTCCGGGTTCCCCAGTGACGTGCTGAAATGCGCGCGCAGCCCCCGCATGTGGGACTCCCGCCACAATTAAAGCAGGCGGGATGCCACTTAAAGTATTTATTTAGGTATTTCAGGTCATTTAGAGACCGGATTAACATGATATTTTAGAAGGGGTGGGATTTTGAAAACAACTGGGACTGTTTCCCGTACTGGGGCAAACACTCCCAGTTCAAATGGACGTGTTGCAGCCATCAGCCTGTGGCAGCTGCAAAGGTCCATTTGACAGGTGGAGGGGGGAGACCCTCATTGCAGGAGGCCACTCCATCACTTTGGACAAAGTTTGGCCTCCACCACCCTCCTCCTAACAATAAAATTCACCAACTTGCACACTTACCCTGGTGTCCAGACACATGTACCTACCTTGCGGACCCCCTCAAATGTACATCTTCCGGATGGGGGCCGCAGTAGCTGCAGTCGTGACCTCCTCGGAGGACGAACAGCATCACCAGCCTCGCCGGCCACGCTGTCCACCTCTGACATGTGGAGCCCCACAACACAGTGCTGTGACACATCCACCTGCACAGCAGGAGGGAGGGCAACGGCAGAGAGAGATGCGTCGCAGAAGGCACTACCCTCGCCACAGGATCCACAGACCGCGGCTCAGCTTCCTGGACCTCTCTGAGCAGCAGTGCACACGGAGGCTCAGAGTCACTCGACATGTAGTCGTGGACATCTGCAGCCTCCTCATGCCGAGCTGCTCCTGGCTGGCCCGAGCACCATCTTCTTACCTGTCGCTGTCAAAGTCACCACTGCCCTCAACAACTTCTCCTCCGCATCCTTCCAGGGTTTCACCGGGGACATCGCCGACGTCTCTCAGTCGTCTGCACAAAAGAGCCCTACAAATACACCTACACCCACTCTGCAGTGACACAATGTGTAGCATCAGTTGTGGGTCTTCATTGTGATCCTCAGGAAAGGGCATTATTGCACAAACCAGACAAGATTCGCAAAGACGTGGCAGTAGTGGTGACAATATAATATGTAATGTGAGTTGATCAGAAATTAAATATAAGTAAAAACCATGACAAACCCTCAAACATCCTTGTGCATCCCCTTCATGCTCTCGACACGTTTGCCTTACGCTTCCTACTGCACATATGTGATGCATGCCCTGTGACTGCAGCACAGGTAGTGGCAGGTTGAGTGAGGCTGACCGTGAAAGAGATGCATGAGAGTGTGAGTCTGAGATTGAGCCATGAGATTGTAAGAGGATTGGGTTGAGTGGTAGTGGCGGGATGAGTACTGGTGAGGTGAGTAAGTGCAGGTAAGATGAGGATGAGCTTTGAGTGGGTATGAGGAGTGATGTGATAGAGTAGTGTTGGCAGTGCAGAAGGAGATGTGGGGTGGGGGCGGTGATGTGGCAGACGGAGTGTAGGGGAATGAGTAAGTATACTCACTTCAGCTGACCTACTTAGGACATTGAAGCGCCTCCTGCACTGTATGCAGGTGGGCAATATGTTGGTGGTGCAGGTGACCTCCTCTGCCACCTCGAGCCAGGCCTTTCTGGTGGCAGAGGCAGGCCGCTTCCTCCCACCCGCCGGGGAGAAGATCTCTGTCCTCCCCCTCCTCCTCACCCCATCCAATAAGACCTGGAGTGAGGCATCATTAAACCTGGGAGCAGCCTTCCCCTGGGCTGCTCCATGCTGTAATTTTGCCTATTTCCTGCAGCATCAGTCAGTGGAGGACTGCCCCTTTAAATAGGGCTCCTCCAGCTGACAGCCTATGCTGCGCATGCGCAGTCCGCCCCCGGAAGCACAGGTAAGTGGCTCCAATTAGCCCGCGATTCCGTGCAGAGCACCCCGATTTCACAGGGCGGGTTACCCATGTGCCCAGTCGACCCCCCGCTGCGAACCCACCACCCTCCTAGTATCGGGCCCAATAGGCTTGTCAGCAAAGTTGAAGCCCATGGAATAAAAGGGGCAGTTGCAGCATGGGTACGAAACTGACTAAAAGACAGGAAACAGAGAGTCGTGGTGAACGATTGTTTTTCGGACTGGAGGATGGTATATAATGGTGTTCCCCAGGGGTCGGTATTAGGACCACTGCTTTTTTTGATATATATTAATGACTTGGACTTGGGTGTACAGGGCACAATTTCTAAATTTGCAGATGACACAAAACTTAAAAGTGTAGTAAACAGTGAGGAGGATAGTAATAGACTTCAAGAGGACACAGACTGGCTGATAGAATGGGCGGACAAGTGGCAGATGAAATTTAACGCAGAGAAGTGCGAAGTGATACATTTTGATAGGAAGAACGAGGAGAGACAATATAAACTAAAGGATACAATTCTAAAGGGGGTGCAGCAACAGAGAGACCTGGGAGTATATGTGCACAGGTTGTTGAAGGTGGTGGGGCAGGTTGAGAAAACGGTTAAAAAAGCATACGGGATCCTGGACTTTATAAATAGAGACAAAAGCAAGGAGGTTATGATGAATGTAAGACGTTGGTTCAGCCCCAACTGGAATATTGTATCCAACTCTGGGCACCACACTTTATGAAGGATGTGAAGGCCTTAGAGAGGGTGCAGAAAAGATTTACTAGAATGGTTCCAGGGATGAGGAAGTTCAGTTACATGGATAGACTGGAGAAGCTGGGGTTGTTCTCCTTAGAGCAGAGAAGGTTGAGAGGAGATTTGATAGAGGTGTACAAAATCATGAGGGATCTAGACAGAGTAGATAGAGAGAAACTCTTCCTATTGGCGGAAGATGTGGCGATGCCGATGATGGACTGGGGTGTACAAATGTAAGGAATCTTACAACACCAGGTTATAGTCCAACAGTTTTATTTGAAAATCACAAGCTTTCGGAGGCTTTCTCCTTGGTCAGGTGAGTGTCGGATTCCTTGAAAATTACTGCATATATAGTCACAGAACAATGACTATATATGCGGTAATTTTCAAGGAATCCGACACTCACCTGACCAAGGAGAAAGCCTCCGAAAGCTTGTGATTTTCAAATAAAACTGTTGGACTATAACCTGGTGTTGTAAGATTCCTTACATATTGGTGGAAGGGTCGCGAACCAGAGGACACAGATTTAAGGTGATTGGCAAAAGAACCAAAGGTCACATGAGGAAAAACCTTTTTACGCAGCGAGTGGTTACGGTCTGGAATGCACTGCCTGAAAGGGTGGTGGAAGTAGATTCAATCGTGACTTTCAAAAGGGAATTGGATAGGTACTTGAAGGAAAAAATTAGCAGGGCTACGGGGGAAGAACTGGATTGCTCTTGCAGAGAGTTGGCATGGGCTCGACGGGACAAATGGCCTCCTTCTGTGCTGTAACCATTCTATAATTCTAACCCCCCCTCCCCCACCCTGACCCTCTCTTGCACGCCGTGAGAGTGGGGGTTAATATCGAGGCCCACATGTCTGGGGAGAATCTTCTAACACCTCTCTGGGTAAAAATATAAAGTTGTCATCTGATTGACCCTCCTCTTATCTCCAGCATCCAACCATGCTCCATCACTATCAATTAGTCTTTCTCTATTTAATTGGTACTTCTCTGAGCTTTCTTCTGTTCCTTCTTTTAAGCTGCAAATATGCTGCCATACATGCTGTTCCTTCTCCTTGCAGTCACAATGTATTGAAATCAAAGCTCATTGCACTGTCTCTTACTTGTCTCATTCTTTCCCTGCACCTCAAAACTTTCCTCCCTCCTTCTTTTCTCTTCCTCCTAAAATCTGCAGGCTTTTAAAATCCAAGCCTGGTATCAAGTAACCACTAGTTAATTTATCTCTTGTTCATTACTCTTTCATGGGCTGCAGCACTGTGGGCTTTTCAGTCATTAAAAGAAAATAACAGCGAGTTCTTCTGGCCTGCTAACGTATGATTCTGGAAGTATGTCTTCTGTAAAATGCCATGCTCCTGTGAATTTACTTCTCAATTGTCAGTAATGATCTAGTATGACTGGTGGCAGAGCACCACGAAAACAGGAAATAAGATGCTATAATTATTTAACCACTAAAGTATCATAAATGATGCTGCTGCAGCCAGACAAAACAAATCTGATTTTGTGAACATTGCCTCATACAGGAAGGATGGATTTGATGCAACTCTGATTTATATAAATGTGTATAAAATTAGAAAATAAAATGAATGTGGGAGCATAAAAGTTTTTCTTTTGAAGCTGAATGTCTTTGTTTTTCATGAAATTTGCACTCAGTTAAATGAGGTTTGTTAGTGTTGGCACGAATATTTTTTCTCTTTTTGGACACCACCATAAATTTTCCAACAGAACCGCCCATTTTACCGCCGTAAGTTGGGCAGCTCAGGTCAGAAAATGGCCAGGGTTCTGTTCGGCAAGGGTGCCTTCTACTTTAGCACTCCCCTCATTTTCCTCCATCATTTCAGGTGGCTGGGAGAGGCATCCACTTATTTTTATGCAAGCACACATGCAAATGAAGCAGCAACTGTGTCATTTCTGCCATATCTGCCCGAGTGCCTGGTCTTGCCCGTGTGAAATGTATGCCTATGGTTGTTAGGCACTGTAGAAAAACAAATTTGAAGAGCCATTTGGGCAACTAGGGCTGGGCAATAAATTCCGGCCTTGCAAGCAATGCCTACATCCCAAGAAAACTTGGGACTCTTGATATTTTTCCTGATTTTTCACTGTTGCCAACAACTTCCCACCTGGCTTCGTGGCATTGGCTGTGGGGCTGCCATTATTCCCCCATCATTTCAGAGAGGACACATTGTGTTTCACACTTGAAATTCCCCTGTATTTTTGCCTTTTGGAAGAAGATGAAGAAGAATAACAAGAAATGGGTGCCAATCTGGTGAGGCAACGCAAGATGTGCCCGGCATTCACCAGCCAGTGTGACGACAGCAGAATGCACAGGCAGAGATGTTCCTACCTCTAGTTGTCCCAGGAACAGTGAAGGCTTTGCTTTGTAAGCGAGGCCATCACTGAGTTATACCACATGCTGCAACCCAACCTATAACCTACCTACATCACATGCAGTGCACTGGCATTGCCTGTAAGAGCCACAAACACCCATAACTTTTGGGTAACTCCAGCATGCCAGTGGGGCAATCAGTAACATTGGCCAATTAGGCATGCACAGATGCATTAAGCAAGTTCTGGATGCATAGTTTGCTAGAGCAAGTAATTTCATCGTCTTCCCCATAAGCAATCGGCAACAGCACTGCAGGAGTGGAGGGATTCCCAAAAGTTTAAGGAGTCGTAGATTGCAGTAACCTCCCTGGATGTTGCCACGATGCCTTCATTTTAAGGCAGTCCACCATGGCATCACCCTTTGACCCAGAAAGGCAAGCATCTGGGTGGCTTCTGGGTGATCAAGGCTATCCTATGCAGCCATGGTTCATGCCGCCTATGTGATTTCCCAGGAATTGAGCTGAGCACCACTCTTGCCATGTAGTTCTTCTAGGGTCTCGAGGAATATGTCTGTGCGTTGCAGGCTGCACAACTTTGCCTTACTAAGAGGATTCAAGATGGAGGCCCCAGAGGAGGAAGGTTCCCCACAGGTAACTAGGGGATTAGCAAGACCAGTGGCATCAGGCTAAAGAGGATGTGGAGGACAACCTGTTGCCAGCTGCAAGAGACATTCGGGCAACTCTCATTCAAAACCTTTTCTTGACTACCATCTCTGGCCAAAGCATTAACAGTCCTCTGCGCATCTTCTCTCTTCCCTCCACAAATACACCTTCTCTGTGTACAACAACTCAGCAAGCCAGCTACAGACTTGAGTACATAATTTAGGCTGAAACTTCAGTGCCATAGTGAGGGAGTGCTACATTGTGGAGGTATTTCTGAATATGACATTAGAGTCAGGCCCTATCGGCCTGCTCAGGTGATGTAAAAGAGATCATAGCAATAATCGAAGTAGAGGAGGGAGTCCTGGCCAAAAGTCCTCCTTCAGATAACAATACCAGAAACAAATTCTCTGGTCATTCATTCATTTGCTGGTTGTGGGACCAATATGGGGTTGGATGTCTTTCAGGCATCCTTGGGGTATGGGGCAGTGCCATTAGAAATTGGTACTTTTTGCCTGGCAAACGGGTGCAACAAGGAACAATTTCTCCCCCGAGATTTTTATCCCAGTATTTGAAACCAGTCTGCGAAATCATAGCCACTAAACCCCAATGTATTTTTCTTTACATAGTTTGAGAAAAGTTATATCCTGTAAAAACTAAAATTGTCTATATATCTATTGCTTGTGTCTATCTATCTATCTAATTGCTGATAAAATGGGACTTTTAAATTTACAGTAAAAAATTATTGTCACAGTAACTGATCTGGTTTTCAGACTAATGTGTAATTGAGCATCTAAATCAGAATTTTGAGGCTGTAAATTGCCTAATCTTACCTTACTGCTAGCTATTCCATTTGGATATAGGTGAGAATGGGACAGGGTGTTACTTTGACTAGTTGGCATGAATGGGATTCTTTGATCTGTTCTTGATGACAAGAATGTTTACTTTAGCCGATTCTCTGGAATAATGCTCACTCTTCCTCTCCTGGCATTAAGAATGACAAACTTAGGAATAGAAGGAAAATGTTATTCTCTCTAGGGAGTTGATTGATAATGGGAATGATCACCGTAGCCGATTTTGTGAAAAGAATGACATCCGCCTTGCCTTCTAAAGACAGGATTGATTAGCTGTGCTGAGTATCTGAAGAGGATGCTTTCTCTTCCAATCTCGATGGCAGGAATGATTACTTAAAACCCTGCTTATGCTACATTATTGCAGCTTAGAGTAGAAACTCCCACCTCCTGACCTTAATGCAACTGTGGGCAGTGATGTTAGAAGTTCACAGGATCAGTGAATATCAAATAAAACTCACGGGCAAGCTTTTGGTTTTTTGGAAGGCATATATCTCTTGCTTAATGGAGAACAAAAAATATTTTACGTTGTTCTTTCATTTGGCCAGTTTATTACAAGTTATGGCTCAAGGCTTTTCAAATCCCTTCATGGTCCTGGCTGTTCACCCATCCATTCACCTGCCCTGCAGAGCACAGGAGGGACTTAATTTACGAAAGCCTTTGCAGAGCCTCATAATGTTTTACAGGCAAGCTCTCTAAAGGAATGGCTTAGTTCCTTTTGAATTTTATTTCTGTTAATTGAAATATCAAGATGCTGAGCATGTCATCTTGAACGAAAAAGTAAAATAAAATGATGGCAGCAATAAAGCAGCTTCCCAAATCATTACCAACGGGTGAAATACATCAGGCACAGTGAGATTATTTTTTGTAATATAACTATTTTGCAAACTTATGTTCAAAATACAGAATACAAGAGTGGGGAATGGATAAATAAAAATAAATGATCCTACATCCGAGTGGATCTCGCTCATTTAAGGAATCAAACTTGTTTTGTACATTATTATTTCTAGAAACCATGTCAAGTTCCTCCTCAACATAAATATGCACCTATTTGAACAAAGTGCTCCTGAAACAACATTAACCTATGTGACCATTTCTATCTCTGTCATCTTGTTTTTGTACAGTTAAAGTTTTATACCTGTGTGACATTCTGTGAATGAGGTGAACATTTTAGTGAAATAGAAATGAAGAAAATAACAACCAAGCCGACGACAGAGGGAAGCATGTCGCTGGCTGGCTATTGTTAATGTCATCAATTCAGAATTAATTAATACTGTTGCTTTACATTGACTGTTATGAAGCAGTAAGATGTATTTTGTGAGTGTGTTTCTAGAGGGGCGATTTTAACCCTGCCTGCCCAGTGGAAACTGGATGGGGGGGTAGTTATAATCACCCGTGGGAGTTACCGAGGTTCCACTGTCCAACAGCAGGTTCCGATTTTAACCTGCTTTCTGAGCAGGCAAGATGGAAACCGATGGGGTCCTCATTTGAATTTGCAGATCGGGTTCCGATGACTTCATCGGGGCCCGACTACAATTTTAACCAGAGGCCCACACGAGGAAGCCTACGTAGCTTTCTGGCCAGTCCAATCTGGTGGGAAGAGGAGTCGCAGCTGAAGTAGGCCCAAAAAGCTAAGTGTTTCTCCAATTTTTTTTTGATTTTCTTCATGGGGCCAGGATGAGCTCCGTCAGGCCTCGCAAGAAAATTTTAGGCCTCCCTGCCCCCAGGCTTCCCCCCCTCCCCTGACTGCGAGGCCTTCCCAAAGCCCCTCCCAGCCACTTAACTGTTCCTTTGGTCCCTGACAACGCCCTCCTGCCACCCAACAATCCATTCCCACCCGCTGGTCAGCTACCGCTTCCTGCTTATTGCTGTTAAAGCCTCACGCCGCTGAGGTGAGGTTGGTTTGCCACCTGCCTCAGCCCCTACCCCCAAATTAAAATCGGGGGCTTGGTTGTGTGGAGGAAGTTGATGTCAGAAAGTAACAAAAGATGCAATGCTGTTAAAACTTTAGCAATTACAAACTGTATTCCATTACGAGTTCTCTCAAAAAGTGTTTGTTGCTACTAGAAACATTTGGGTGGAATTCTTCCCCCCCCCCCAACCCTATTTACAGTCTGTGGGAAATTGTATCTCCAGGCTATGGTTTTAATGAAGACCTCTGGCCTCCTCCTTTCCCTCAAAAAATAATAAAAGGAGAATTGTAACTGTAATGATTTTACTTCTTTTAACTCTTCCCTTTTCTTTATAGAGAAACATCTGGCCAGATTGAAAATTCAGCACATGAGGTCTTGCAGTTTTATTCCTTTGAATAAATTTTTAAAAAGTCATAACTGTTCTCATCACGGATTCTATACATGAGCTCGAACACTAGAGCTTTGAAATAACATCCCTGCTAAAATAAGAGATAGACGATATTCAGACAAATGTAGTGTGTTTGGACTGTGCTGTTCCATAGCGTCATTTCGGACAAAGGTTTATGCTGTATTATTTTCATTGTTCTATAGTGGTGTGGGGTTTCGGAAAACTTTGCTTTATATGTCAGTGTAGACATGTTCCCTGCGATTGAACCACATTGCGCTGGAGCTTTGACCTAAACAAAATGTTACATTTAGGATGAGTGAAAACTTCTGAGGCAGCTCTTTACCTTTATCAAGTTGTCTGTTTCTACTAATCTCAACTTGAACGATTTTACATTATGCGAACAGATTACATTACTTTATGTGATTGCTAAATTACATGATTTAGCTAGTCTAAAATATTTTTTAAAAAATCTGTACAGATCTAAAGTAAATTAATGGAGCTCTTCAGTCACAATCTGGACTGAACTGCAGTGTATCGTTAATAAGTTTTAGCCATAGGTGGTCACATCTAGGTGATGCGTTTAATTTTACAATCATAAAAACATTGCTGCTAAAGTTTCTATGGCTCCAGTGTATAAAGAACAACAAATATACATCCAAATTTCATTAGAAAATAGACTATAAAGAGGTAGGACCTCCTGTAGCACTTTCAATTATAAATGTCATTCATAAGCTCAATATTTTTATTACAGTCACTGAAGATAATGACTTTACAATTCAATGACATGATTTTTCAATATGGGACAATTAATTAATTTTATGGTAGTGTATGATGTTGCACATGCAATTGGATCTCTACATAGCAGCTTTCACCAAGAATGACATGCACCTAGAATGACACTGCCAACTTAGCGATAATCAGTGGATAAATGAAGACGGCAGCTTAATTTATTTTTAAAAGCACATTTCTTATGATGTGTGATAGTGTGCTATAAAAGCATCTGATAATGTGTATAAAAACAAGATTGGTGTCAACACATTTAAGAAGACAAAGGTTAATTTTAAAAAAATCTTAATCTTGATCATGCAATCTTTCGTTTCACATTGTGTGTTTGCAAAATGTTGAAGGAAAGACTATTGTAGGCTTTATGTAGAATTTGTCATAATATTACTGCTTGCGTGTGCCAGGCTGTTTTATTTTTTTGTAAGGGGTGGGTGGAGGGAGAACAGTTCTAGTAATTTACGTCAGAAGATTGTGGGGTCAAGCCCCGCTCCAGGGACTTGAGCACAAAATCTAGGCTGACACTCCAGTGCAGTGCTGAGGGAGTGCTGCACTGTCAGAGGTGCCGTCTTTCGGATGAGACGGTAAACCGAGGCCTTATCTGCCTTCTCAGGTGGATGTAAAAGGTCCCATGGCACTATTCAAAGAAGAGCAAGGGAGTTCTCCCCGCTGTCCTGGCCAATATTTATCGCTCAACCAACAACTAAAAACAGATTATCTGGTCATTATCACATTGCTGTTTATGGGATCTTGCTGTGTGCGAATTGGCTGCAGCGTTTCCTACATTACAGCAGTGACTACACTTCAAAAGTACTTCATTGGCTGTAAAGTGCTTTGAGACGTCCTGAGGTCGTGAAAGTGCTGTATAAATGCAAGTTCTTTCCTACTTCTAAACATATCCAAAATTCAATACATTGCTCTTTAAATTCCTTTATTAGCCGAGGCATAGATTATAAGAGCAGGGAGGTTATCCAAGAACTGTATAAAACACTAGTTAGCCCACAGCTAGAGTACTGCAGACAGTTCTGGTCGTCACATTATAGGAAAGATGTGATTGCACTAGAGAGGGTACAGAGGAGATTTACGAGGATGTTGCCAGGACTGGAGAATTTTAGTTATGAGGAAAGATTGGATAGGCTGGGATTGTTTTCTTTGGAACACATGAGGCTGAGGAATGATTTAATTGAGATGTATAAAATTTTGAGGGGCCCAGGTAGAGTGGACAGGAAGGACCAATTTCCCTTAGCAGAGACGTCAATAACCAGGGGCCATAGATTTAAAGTAATTGGTAGAAGGATTAGAGGGGAGCTGAAGAATTTTTTTTTCACTCAATGGGTGGTAGGAGTCTGGACCTCATTACCTGAAAGGGTGGTAGAGGCAGAAACCCTGATCACATTTAAAAAGTACTTGGATATGCACTTGAAGTTCCATAGCTATGGACCAAGTGCTGGAAAATGGGATTAGACTGGGTAGCTCTGTTTTGACCGGCACAGACACGATGGGCCGAATGGCTTCCTTTTGTGCCATAAATTTTTTATGTTTCTAAATGGTGTTGAATGCAAAACGTGGTGACCACCTTAAAGAGGACTTCCATTCTCTTTCTGAGATTCTGCAGTACCTGAAGATTCTATTTCAAGAGTGTTAACATCTGGAAAATGTTAGGAATGAGATGTACGACCAACATTTCAAAGTGACACATGTCAAAACGGGTTACATATTTCAACTGAAAATGAATGACTGTCACTTCCAGTGGATGACAAGTGGCAGGTCTGTGTTCCCCATAGTGCCTGATATTGAGCTGACTCCTATTAAAAGGATGCACATACCATCTTAAAGGCTTCAGCCTTTCTAAAAACCAACAGACCAAAAAATTCAGCTTGTACATTTTATAGGTGTCTAAATTTGACCACCGATTTCAGCAATGTCGCTGTCATTTCATTTAACTATAAATAATCTTGAATACCCTGTGATGAGGCCTGACTAAACAAAAGAGAATAATCTGTCAGTTTGGGTTGTAAGTTTAACATCAAATTGATAAAAAGTTAACAGAAGGAAGACTGATTGTATGATTTTTATATATGTAATGAGGCACATTTCCCAGTAATAATTGTTCACTTATCATTGATGCATTACAATATAATAAGCTCTGCATCAAAAATTAAGCATGTTATAGGGGCTTCTGGGAATGATTATGCCATAATTGTTCAATCGGTGATGGCTGTAGGTATTTGATTCAGAGGACACAGAGTTGGAGCACATTGATCTTAGTTGCGTGGAAGAGCTCCCAAAGTGCAAGTGACAAAAATTTAGGACTCATGCAGCTGTCTTCAGAATGTGTTTCTCTCTTCTGTAGACATGCATGTAGCAGTGAGTAAATGTCCACTGATGTCCTCACTGCCTGTTTCTGTTTTGGCTGTCGTTTGAGATTTCAACATAGGAACAAGAAGTAGGCCATTCAGCACCTCGAGCCTGTTCCGCCATTCTATTAGATCATGGCTGATCTGTACCTCAGCTCCATTTACCCTCCTTTTCTCCATATCCTTTGATACCCTTACCTAACAACAATCTATCAACCTCAGACTTGAAAATTTCAACAGGACTTTACATGTTGTTCCACTTGGCATTGTTGAAGACAGAATGTTAAAAATTTGCATGCAGCAACATATCTGCGTTATATTTACATTTTTTGTGGGGCTTTTTTGAATAATGCAAAGAGGAGGCTATGTAAGGTAGGTTGTGTTCAATTTGGAACTGTATGTCATTTTACCTGTGAAATTCCTGGGGCTGGAGAGAGCAGAAAGCTTAAGTTCCACCCAGAGAGGAGGGAGGGCGAGAATTTGGGATGGAACCCTATTATGCTAGGAGTTTGTCCTGTTTAGATTCCAGTGGGAGGTGGCCATTGTCGATTTTCCCACCCATCCCCCCCTCCCCCCAACACTCATCAAGGGTGCACAGCAGGGGAGTTCTCGGGCCTCCCCAACTGCAAATTCCACCAACTGCACCTCCCGATAGACCCAATGGACCCCACACCTGCTGAGCACAGGTTCCACTACCGGCCCATTGAAGGCCTCTAAATGCAGAAGGGAGCAAATATTTGAACCCAGAGAGGATTGATTACCTCCCAGAGGCAACCTGGCACTCCTTTGGGAGCTGCAGAAGGTGGCCACTATATGTCTGCTGAGGCATTGGAGTCGCATAATACCACTTCAACTTCCTGAGCCTCTGATGGGGTGGGTGCCACTGATGCACCCACCTTGAATATGTTAGTGACCCCATTCTCGGATTAGGGATGGGATCTGTGGCTACTGGGTCACGGCCAACCTGCCCCTTCCCTCAGGAATTTCTGTGTGTTCATTCTTGTAAAGAAATAAAGAGTTATCCTTTTGTATTTCATAAGGACATAGTAGTGAAAATGGACCGTTATGTTCAGTTTTAGCTTGATACTGGTTCCTTTAGTGCAGTCACAGTAGACGAGGAGTAAAATACCATCTACGTTCAGAATCATGTTGCCATCCCAACTCGATACAAATGTTATAATTGTTTGATTCTTTCTGAGGCTATGGGCTTGAGGGAGGAGTCAAGCCATTTATAACAAAAATGCTGTGTGATTTGTTCAGTTATGTGCATGACTGGAAGCTCCTTTTGAATTTAGCTAATAGTTATTCAAGTGCATTAGCCCAGATAACTGGGGAGTAGCTATGAAGTGGAGCTGCTCAACAACCTTTAGGAACATAGGAACAGGGGTAGGCCATTCAGCTCCTCGAGCCTCTTCTGCCATTCAGTGAAATCATCGCTGATCTATACCTAACTTCATCCACCCACCTTGGCTCCATATCCCTTAATACTCTTGGCTAGCAAAAATCTATCGATCTCAGATTTAAAAATATTAATTGAGCTAGCATCTACTTCTTTTTGTGGGAGGGAGTGCCACACTTCTACCACCCTTTGCACGAAGAAGTTTTTTTTTATTCGTTCATGGGATGTGGGCGTCGCTGGCAAGGCCAGCATTTATTGCCCATCCCTAATTGCCCTTGAGAAGGTGGTGGTGAGCCGCCGTCTTGAACCGCTGCAGTCCGTTTGGTGAAGTGTTTCCAAACTTCTCTCCTGAATGGCCTGGCTCTGGTTTTAAGGTTATGTCCCCTTTCCTGTACTTCCCCCACCAGCAGAAAAAGTTTCTCTCCATCTACCCTATCAATTCCTTTCAAAATCCTGTAAACCTCAATCAAATCACCCCTTAACCTTCTATATTCCAGGGAATACAAGCCTAGTTTATGTAATCTCTCCTCATATTCTAACCCTTGGAGCCCTGGTAACATTCTGGTGAATCTGCGATCCATTCCTTCCAAGGCCAATATATCCTTTTTATGGTGCGAAGCCCAGAACTACACTACTCCAGATGTGCTCTAACCAGGGCTTGTGTAGCTGTAGCAAAACTTCCTCCCCTTTATATTCTAACCGTCTAGTTATAAAGGCTAACATTCCATTAGCCTTTTTGATTATTGTTTGTACCTGACTACTACATTTTAGTGATCTGTGTACATGGACCCCTAAATCTCTTTGGACCTCCACCGTCCCGAGCTTTTCACCATTTAAAAATACTCTGATCTATCCTTTTTTTGGTCCAAAATGGATGACCTTGCACTTACCTGCGTTGAAATCCATCTGCCACAGTTTTGCCCACTCACTTAATCTATCAATGTCTCTTTGTAATTTTATGCTCCCGTCCACACTACTTACTATGCCTATCTTTGAGCCTTGAATTTACTTAGAGGTCAGGTTAACCTGGTTAGCTCTTGCAGTTGGTAAGAATATAAGATAACTGTGTAGATAAAAGTTAATTCTAAAATATATAGTTTAGAACAGAGATTGAAAACTGTTATTTTCCTTTTTTGAGGAGATAAGCAAATGTACTTTCTGTAAGCACATACATTATATTATTGTTATTTATTCTTTTATCTACCTGCTCTGTATTAAAAGTAGATTGTAATGGTATTGCACCTGAAGATAACACCATATACATAAAGTTACGTTATAAATAAGTGCATTGGGGCAGATCTAAGGTAACCTCACATCCATCAATTAAACACACAGGAATAACAACTTTTAGTCTCTTGGGTATGAATCACACCCCACACTGAGCAAGATTTATGGCCTCACCCACCTCCCTCCCCCATACTGAACATAATTTTGCCCCTGCACCCCTCAATTGAGCAAGATTCCAGTCCTCCTCCCTCACTAGGTTAGATTTTGGCCGTTACCCCATCCCAGCGAGCTAAATTTCACCCATCAAACCCCCCATGAGCAAGTTTCCAGGCCTAAATCTCTTCCTTCCCCACTGAAGGACGAAAGAAAGAAATAACTTGCGTTTATGTAGCACCCTCCATGATCTCTGGACACCCCTTCACAGCCAGTGAATTACTTTCAAAGTGTATTCACTGTTGCCGGAAAAGCAGTGAGCAAGTTTTTGGCCTTACTTTGCCCCGCCATGACCAAGAATTCGACCCCTTCCTCCTCCCCCCCCCACCCCCTACTAGCTGCATTTCTATTTCCAACCCAACCTTTGGCCATCAATCGCTTCTCTCTCAACATCCCCACTGGCTGTGGATGCCCCTCACAGGCAACCCCTACCCCAATTGATTTCCTTTTTTACAGTAACCCCCCGCCTTGCTTGACTGCATTTCCCATTCAAATGCACTTGGATCTTTGTAGCAAGTACATCATCAGGTTTATTCAGTGATCTTGTGGCTCCCATCGCTGAACCTTACTAGTCAGGAGAGCAGGTTGGAGATAGGGCAGGACAGCCCTGATTCTACCATTTGTGCTCTCGTCTAGCGATGCTCAGTGTTTGGTGCATTAAATTTGCCCTTACATTTAATGTAAATCTAATACTTCCAAACATTGACCACTGTGATATTGGCTGTAATGGACCAAATATATCAAACATCAAAAATGCTAGCGCTGTGGAAAAGTGCGTAATTCTGCTTTTTCCAGTCTTGTGGGCAAAGGTACCACTGCTCTGCCAATCATGGGAAGATCCCTATTTAAAACTAAAAGCCCATTCTAATTTGGATCTCTTCTGTTCAGTTTCTTTTTTAAGTGGTCTAAATTGTATTTTCAAAGATTTACATTCATACATGTATATTTTATGAAGCCATGTTACATTTTGATCACATGGTGCTTTCGGAAGGAATAAATTGATAGATAACGTTTTTTGGCATGGTGGGGGTTAAATTGATTAACCCCCGAAACCGGGCGTGGATATCGCGATCCATGATTAACCTGCACCCGGTGCTTTCAGTGCAAGCAGGAACAGGCATTCGAATACGAATTAAGAGCATGAGTAGGCCATTTGGTCCCTCGAGCCTGCTCTGCCATTTGATAAGATCATATCTCATCTGATTGTAACCTCAACCTTACTTTCCCGTCTACCTACTATAACTGTTTACTCGCTTGTTAATCAGGAATCTATCTAACTCAGCCTTAAAAATATTCAGTGACCCTGCCTCCACCGTTCTCTGGGGAAGGGAGTTCCACAGACTCATGACCCTCTGAGAGAAAATAATTCTCCTCGTCTCCATCTTAAATGGGTGACCCCTTATTTTTAAACTGTGGCCCCTAGTTCTAGTCTCTCCCCTAAGGGGAAACATCCTCTCAGCATCTTCCCCTTCTAGTCCCCTCAGGATCTTATATGTTTCAATAAGATCACCTCTCATTCTTCTAAACTCCAGTGTATACAGGCCCAACTTGTTCAACCTTTCCTCATAAGTTAACCCCCTCATCTCAGGAATCAGTCGAGTGAACCTTCTCTGAACTGCCTCCAAAACAATTATGTCCTTTCTTAAATAAGGAGACCAAAACTGCACACAGTATTCTAGATGTGGTCTCACCAATGCCCTGTACAACTGTAGCAAAACATTTCTACTTTTATATTCCATTCCTCTTGCAATAAATGACAACATTCCATTTGCCTTTCTAATCACTTGCTGTATCTGCATACTAACTTTTTGTGATTCATGTACAAGGACACCCAGATCTCTCTGTACCTCAGAGTTCTGCAATCTCCCTCCATTTAAATACTATACTGCTTTTCTATTCCTCCTGCCAAAGTGGGCAAGTTCACATTTTCCCACATTATACTCCATCTGCCAAATTTTTGCCCACTCACTTAACCTATCTATATCCCTTTGCAGACTCCGTATGTCCTCTTCACAACTTACTTTCCTACCTACCTTTGTGTCATCAAGTACATCACATCCACAGGATCCCCTTTGTCCACGTTGCTTGTTACTTCTTCAAAGAACTCTAATAAATTAGTCAAACACGATTTCCCTTTCACAAAGCTGTGTTGACTCTGCCTGATTGCATTGAGATTTTCTAAGTGCCCTGCTATACCAACCTTAATAATAGATTCTAGCATTTTCCCTATGACAGATGTTAAGTTAACTGGCCTGTAGTTTCTTGTTTTCTGTCTCCCTCCATTCTTGAATAGAGGAGTTACATTCGCTATTTTCCAATCTGATGGGACCCTTCCAGAATCTAGGGAATTTTGGAAGATTAATACCAATGCTTCTACTTTCTCTGCAGCCACTTCTTTTAAGACCCTAGAATGAAGTTCGTCAGGACCTGGGGACTTGTCAGCTTTTAGTTCTAATATTTTTTTCAGAACCCTGTCCCTGGTGATTGTAAATGTTTTAAGTTCCTCCCTCCTTTCACCTCTTGATTCACAATTATTTCTGGCATGTTCTTTGTATCCTCTACAGTGAACACCGACACAAAATATCTGTTCAATTCATCCGCCATTTCCTTGTTCTCCATTATTAATTCCCCAGATTCACTCTCTAAAGGACCAACACTCACTTTACTTATTCTTTTCCTTTTTAAATACCTGTCGAAACTCTTACAATCTGTTTTTATATTTCTAGCTAGCTTTCTCTCGTACTCTAATTTCTCCTTCCTTATTATTCTTTTAGTCATTCTTTGCTGTTTTTTATATTCTATCCAATCTTCTGACCTGCCACTAATCTTCACGGAATTGTATGCTTTTTCTTTCAGTTTGATACTATCTTTCTATCAGCAGGGGGAGCCCAAATCTCTTAAAGGCAGCCTGCATCTCTTAAAGGTAGCCGGTACCTGTTAATTGCTAAAAATAAGGTGCAGGTCTGCACAGAATCTGAACGGAGATCAGACATTGCACACGTAAAACACAGATGCAGCTCCCATCCCTATGTTTACAAACTGTTGAGTTATTTTAAAACATTGAATAAAGGTTGCGCACTACTAAATCCCACATCCTCCAATCTGCACGCCAGACCTCACCAATCTGCCGGTCCGAGTTGGTACCAGGCCTGTGACAGTGCGTGCACCAAGCTTCTCTGCCGATGCCTTAGTGCAAGAGGTGGACAGAAGGAGGGACAACCTATATCTGCAGTGGGGGGAAGGGGGGCGTGGCAAGAGGCCCTCCAGACATATGCTCAAAAGGCAGTGGGAGGCTGCGGGGACGCAGTCAATGCCAGGCGCGTAGCACCATGAGCACGGATGCAGTGCAGGAAGAAGTTCAGTGCTTTGACACAAGTGGTCAAGGTGAGTGAGGTCAATTGTCAAGTGGCGTCTTCTACCAACTGCACCACTAGCCGCATCCACTGCTCCACGCAATACACTCCCCCATCACCCACATACCAACAAACTCTTTCCATCAGTACGCAACTCTTCCAATCAGATGCTTCCTCTCACCCGTACACATTACCACCGTTGCAAGCCGCACACCCACAACTCACAGGCCACACACACTGGCAGATATTCAACCATGACAGACACACGTCCCGCTTTCTTGTAGGAGTAGTTGGTGCTTAACAGGAAGCAGCGAGTGGCATGGCACTTAGCCCGTCGAGCCTGTTCCGCTGTTCAGTGAGATCATGGTTGATCCGTGACCTAACTCCATATATCCGCCTTAGCCCCATATCCCTTAATACCCTTGGTTCACAGAAATCTATCACTCTCAGATTTAAAATTCACAATTGAGCTAGCATCAACTGCGGTTTGCAGAAGAGCGTTCCAAACGTCTCCCACCCTTTGCATGTAGAAGCGTTTCCTAACTTCCCTCCTGTACATCCTGGCTCTAAATGTTAAGCTATGTCCCCTGGTCCTAGTACTCAAGTATAGGAGACATCCAAAAACAGGTACAAATGCATCAGCAGCCAGAAGCAATAATCCAGCAACTAAACTGTAAATCCTGCATGGTCCCTTTAAATAGCACTGGTCGGGGGTTCTCCAGACACTCTAAGACATGTTTAGATGGTCGCGGTTAAGACCATCCATTGAGTGGAGCGTTAAGTACCAAAATGGTGTATATCACTTTAAATCAGTGTTGCACACTGAACGCATATTCTCCCTACTTTACACGATGCCGGCGTTCATTATTTGCGCATGCGCTAAACCCTTTACCAAATGGCATCCGGCGCACATCATGCGCATCCAAGACGCCATCTTGAATATCTGGGAGGCTGTGTAGCGCCGAAACAACGTGTGCTACACGGCCCAATTTAGGGCCCGGTACGTTTGCACTGAAAATGCAATCTTAAGGGTTCAGTTCTGCTAGAATAATCTATTCAGTATGTTTGAGGATTTATATATTAGCATTACTACAAATGTTGGATTCTCAAAAAAAAGTGTAATGAGATCACTCAGAGAAAAACTGTCTGCATAAGACTGGATGGATGATTAAACAATGTGGCTAGAGGAATCTTAATTTCTATACAATATGGGGTTTAATTGGATAATCTTATATTGTTATAATTTGCTGAATAAGTTAACACAATTCAATTTTAATAATGTAAGCTTTACATATGCAGTGTGATGTTAAAACCTCCAATATATCTAAAAACATGAATGTGTGATATTAGCTGTCAAACACTGAGAGTTGAGTGTGTTACTAGTGGTTACAGTTCCTCAATGTTGCCTTGCTTCTGTATGAATTTACCTTTAAATGATCTAAACACGCTATGCCTTCTAAGCAGTCAGAGTAATGCTGCTCTCTTATAAATAAAATATAGATTTTCACAAAGCCTTGCCAAAAGACATTGTTTACCCAAATGGCATGATCGGATGGAATATACAACAAGCTGTGTTACCACATAACAATCGACATTAAACAAGTTGGAATCTGTGGCTGTTACTAAGTCATATTAAAGCTGATTACCACCGTAACATTCAGTCTTCAGTAAGGACAGAAGGGAGAGAGGGACGTTGAAGTATGGCAAGGATGAACTCATTCTTTGCATCATCCATTTCTTTTAATGAAAAGCACTGCATCTTCAAAAGGCAAGAAATTGAAGGCATGATTATGAATTTATATGAGTATTTACTTGCTTCCAGTGTTGATGCCTGGAATTCTCTCGTTGCCCATGCATATTTGATTTATTAAGCCTGAATGTTTGTGGTAATTGCACTGTCATCATTAAGCATGTACGCTGACAGATTCAAGTGGGCATCGTGATGTCAGTAAGAGTGCAGGATGTGTGATTGGGGAAATGGGCCTCTGTATTCTTATTTATGGCTCTTTGTGATTACTGGAACTTTTTGAGGGGCAACAAATAGCAAATACATTGCTTCTTGTGTTTTTAATGTAAAAAACTATGGCTTGCAAAATCAAATGTAGTAGCATAACATTTGATCATGTCAAGTCTACACTGTATCGTCCCCCACTGGTAGTAGATATTAATTCTGACTGAAAACCAAATGAAAATAACTTAGTGGTTTTAGAGAGCATCCATTCCTTTTTTAACTCACTCAGGTGTTTCCCACAATGTTTTCAGATTAAATCTATAGAATGTGGAGTAGATTTTCATCTTTACCGCCTGGATGTCAGTGAGTTGTGATGGTGTCGAGTTTCTTGAGTGTTGTTGCAGCTAAACCCATCCAGGACAAAGGAGTTTGCTCGATTGACATCCCATCCATAAGTTGAGATGTGATTTAGTGGACTGGATACAGCTACTTGAAGGTAAATCAGTGTCAGAGCAGTGGGAGGCATTCAAGGAGGAGATAGGGTTCTGTGCAAATACGTTCGCACAAAGATAAAGGGTGGGACAGCCAAATCTAGAGCCCCCTGGATGTCAAGCGGTAGGATAAGGCAAAAAAGGGAAGCTTATGTCAGATATCGAGAGCTCAATACTGCATAAAACCTAGTGGTGCATAGAAAGAGCAGGGGTAAAATTAGAAAGGAAATTAGGAAAGCAAAGAGAGGGCATGAAAAAAATATTGGCAAGTAAAATCAAGGAAAACCCAAAGATGTTTTATAAATGCATAGAGCAAGAGGATAACTAAGGAAAGAGTAGGGCCTATTGGAGACCAAAAAGGTAATCTATGTGTGGAGGCAGAAGACATGGGTATGGTTCTTAATCAATACCTTGCGTAAGCCTTCACAAAACGGGGGGATGATGCAGACATTGTAGTTAAGGAGGAGTGTGAAATATTGGATGGGACAAACATAGTGAGAGAGGAAAGATTAAGGGGTTTAGCATCTTTGAAAGTAGATAAATCGCCAGGCCGGGATCAAATGCACCTCAGGCTGTTAAGAGAAGCAAGGGAGGAAATAACAGAGGCTCTGACCATCATTTTCCAATCCTCTCTGGCTACAGGTGTGGTGCCGGAGGATTGGAGGACTGCTAACGTTGTACCGTTGTTTACAAGGGAGCAAGGGATAGACTGAGTAATTACAGGCCAGTCAGCCTAACTTCGGTGGTGTGCAAATAATTGGAAAAAATTCTGAGGGAGAGAATTAATTGTCATTTAGAAAGGCTTGGATTAATCAAGGACAGTCAGCATGGATTTGTTACGGGAAGGTCATGTCTGACTAACTCGATTGAATTTTTTGAGGAGGTAACAAGGAGGGTTGATGAGGGTAGCACGTTTGATGTAATCTACATGGATTTTAGGAAGGCTTTTGACAAGGTCTCACATGGCAGACTGGTCAGAAAAGTAAAAGCCCATGGGATCCAAGGGAAAATGGCAAGTTGGATCCAAAATTGGCTCAGTGGCAGGATACAAAGGGCAATGGTCACGGGTGTTTTTGTGACTGGAAGGCTGTTTCCATTAAGGTTCTGCAGGGCATAGTACTAGATCCCTTGCTTTATTTGGTATATATCAATAATTTAGACTTAAATGTAGGGGGCATGTTTAAGAAGTTTGCAGATGATACAAAAATTGGCCGTGTGGTTGATAGTGAGGAGGAAAGCTGTAGACTGCAGGAAGATATCAATGGACTGGTCAGGTGGGCAGAAACGTGGCAAATAGAATTCAGTCTGGACAAGTGTGAAGTAATGCATTTGGGGAGGGCAAACAAGGCAAGGGAATACACAATAAATGGTAGGATACTGAGAACTGTAGAGGCACAGAAGGACCTTGGAATGCATGTCCACAGATCCCTGAAGGTAGCAGGACAGGTAGATAAGGTGGTTAAAAAGGCATACAGGATACTTTCCTTTATTAGCCGAGGCACAGAATATAAGAGCAGGGAGGTTATGCCAGAACTGTATAAAACACCAGTTAGGCCACAGCTAGAGTACTGCGTACAGTTCTGGTCACCACATTACAGGAAAGATGTGATTGCACTAGAGAGGGTACAGAGGAGATTTACAAGGATGTTGCCAGGTCTGGAGAATTTTAGCTATGAGGAAAGATTGGATAGGCTGGGGTTATTTTCTTTGGAACAGAAGAAACTGAGGGGAGATTTAATTGAGGTGTATAAAATTATGAGGGGCCTAGATAGAATGGATAGGAAGGACCTATTTCTTAGCAGAAAGGTCAATAACCAGGGGGCATAGATTTAAAGTAATTGGTAGAAGGATTAGAGAGGAGTTGGGGAGAATTTTTTTCACCCAGAGGGTAGCGGGAGTCTGGAACTCACTGCCTGAATGGGTGGTAGAAGCAGAAACCCTCAACACATTTAAATGTACTTGGATATGCACTTGAACTGCCGTAACCTACAAGGATACGGATCTGGAAGAGCTGGAAATTAAGCTGGATAGCTCTTTTTCGGCCGGCACAGACACGATGGGCTGAATGGCCTCCTTCTGTGTCGTAAATTTCTATGATTCTATGAAGCTTAAACATCCATTTTCTCCACCACCGGTGCACCGTGGCTGCAGTGAGTACTATCTACAGGGTGCACTGCAGAAAGTCACCAAGGCTTCTTCGGCAGTACCTCCCAAATCTGTGACCACCACCACCTAGAATGACATGGCGCTGGTGCATGGGAACATCATCACCTCCAACTTCCCCTCTAAGTCACACACCATCCTGACTTGGGCATATATTGTCGTTCCTTCATCGTCGCTGGGTCAAAATCCTGGAAGTCCCAACCAAGCAGCATTGTGGGAGCACCTGCACTGCATGGACTGCAGCGGTTCAAGAAGAAGGCCCACTACCACCTTCTCAAGGTCAACCAGGGATGGGCAATAAATGCCAGCGATGCCAACATCTCGAGAATGAATAAGAAAAAGTTAAACATTGGTCCGAACGGTGAGATAAAAATTGGGCTAGGGAGAGTGCGGGGGTAATTTTAACCCCCAAGGACGGGTGGGTTGGGGGCGGCTGGGAAGGTAAGAATTGTAAAAATGTAAAACTCGACTCCAACCCGTCCACTTCTGGTTTTAATGGAGGCACATCAGGGGGCCGGCGACTAGTCTGCTCTCAGGAGACGGTTCGATCAGTGAAACCTTTTAAGGAGGCTGCGGGCTTTTCTTTTAAATAGGTTTTTTATTTTTATCTCCTGGGGGCCGGGTTTCCCGGGTCTTCTGATTCTCGCCATGTAAGAGGAGGCGGGAAGGCCCGGATCAACAGGTAAGTGCCTTTATTACACTGCTTGTGGGCCATGAGGAGCAGAAGTGTTCCCTTCAGGCCCAACAAGCTCACCTTCGGCGATCCCACACACGGGATCGGCCGATTTCCCCCCCCCACCCCACAATCTCTGACCCCGCATTTTCTGCTTTTCTTCCAGATTTCTAGCCATCTATGTTTTTTATTGCTTTTTGTTTAGCCTGCTTGACATTCACTGTCTAGATTCACAATGAGAATGAGCACCTGAGTGAAATACCAGATGTTACTGATGCCTGCAGCTCAATATCCCAATATGATTTAGAAAAAAAGAGAAAAAGGGGAGATAATTGGGAATAAACACACAAAAAAGGTGAGGATATGCTAGTTATCATGATTAGAGGAACCACATTTTCAGATAAAGCTATGATATTACAAATAGATATAATATTTTAGTTCTGTGCAGGTCTACAAAATGGATAAATTCTTGTTCTGAAGTTCCTTGGTGCTTTTCCAGCTGGGTTGAATTATGTTATTTCTGTTCTTCCATGATGGGAGTGCACTTCCATGTTTCTTGATCCCAATTTTCAGTGGTGCCCCGAAGCTCAAGCCTTAAGAGTTAGTCTAAAGGACTGTGGAAGCTATGAGTGCCTCCTACTTGCGGCTGGTATAACCACAACAGCCTCTATTGTGGAGATGTGAAGAGAGTGCCGTTTACTTGTCCCCAAAGTGATTTCAGTACAGTTCATTACTGTGGATGTCAGTTTTAGCAATTAGATGCAAAATAAATTCTGAGTTGACAAAGGAGTTTTAATTTTACTTAAGAATAACCAAACTTTGAAAATTTGGATCATTTTCGGTTTAAAAAAATAGCAACACATACAAACAGCCATTTTCCTTGTACTGCTCTAAATCCCCCAACAAGTAGCTGCTGGCTATCTGAATAACTTAAAAAAATATAAACCTGCTGAATAGCAGTCTGATTGGAGCTGGTGTGATCGGAATAGAATTTGAATGATTTGCTGCTATTACTGTAAAGCAGATCCATCACCGAAAAACTCAGTAGGCCAGTTTTACTCCCTCTTATCTTCTAATTTAGACCTGCTTTTGGAGACTTGTTAATGTCTTTGGTTCTTCGACAGCAACGTACCCTGTTCTTGCCCACCCATTGGGATTATTAAATGTACATTCTGTCATGTTTGTTTGTTTAATCAGTTGGGACAGGGAGCATTTTACTTGCTTGTCTTGAACCTTATTTATTCTAAGATCCAGTGGCATAATCTGGAGTCATTAGTCAAATCCATGTTGGGTGATACAACAATGTCTGACATGGCTCAAGCCTGCAAGCGTCCAGAGTTATTTCTCTCTTCCCCTTCTACTTCACACAACTCTTTATGAAAAGGCAAATCATCCAAGCTTCTGGAAGTACTAGCTGCGTTGGAACTGTTGTATTGGCCTTCACGATCTGCACACCCTGATGAGTGATCATTGTTACCCGATATGGCAAGAGAATACAGCAGCATGCAGTTTCTGAGTTTCATCCATTTTGTGAGATTAACATGTTACTCTGCTCCAACCAAGAAAGAAAGAAGAAAAAAATTGCATTGATATTGTATCTTTCATGTCTGCAGAACATCCTAAATTGCTTAGCAGCCAACAAATTGTTTTTGAAGTGTATTTACTGGGGGTAGAAAGTGCTTATGGTCCGTTTTCAGGCGCATAATCAACAGCGCGCAGACAGCCTGGGCCCAACCAGGACGCCCGAGGCTCACCCGAAATTTGATATCGAGCCTCATTTTAATAATTTGAGCTGTCACCTGTCACAGCTCGAGAGGCAGCTCGCACATTTCAACGAGATCAGTTTTGGTACGCTTGCCTCGCTGGCATCAGCCGTCAAGTAACTCCCTTGCGGAGAGGGACAACAGGAAGGGGGGCCGATCGCGGGTTGACAGCGGCCTTCGGTGTTAATTGTATGATTTATATCAATTAGTGTTCATAGAATCATAGAACGTTACGGCACAGAAGGAGGCCATTTGGCCCATCGTATCCGTGCCGTTCGAAAAGAGCTATCCAGCTTAATCCCACTTTCCAGCACTTGGTCCGTAGCCCTTTAGGTTACGGCATTTAAATTGCACATCTATGTACTATTTAAATGAGTTGAGGGTTTCTGCCTCTACCACCCTTTCAGGCAGTGGGTCCAGACCCCCACCACCCTCTGGGTGAAAAAAATTCTCCTCAGCTCCCCTCTAATCCTTCTACCAATTACTTTAAATCTATGCCCCCTGGTCACTGACCCCTCTGCTAAGGGAAATAGGTCCTCCCTATGACACTCTATTGAGGCTCCATATAATTTTATACACCTCAATTAAATCTCCCCTCAACCTCCTTTGTCCCAAAGAAAACAACCCCAGCCTATCCAGTCTTTCTCATAGCTAAAATTCTCCAACCCTGGCAATACCCTCGTAAATCTCCTCTGTACCCTCTCTGGTGCAATCACATCTTTCCTGTAATGTGGTGACCAGAACTATATGCATCACTCTAGCTGCGGCCTAACTAGTGTTTTATACAGTTCTAGCATAACCTCCCTGTTCTTATATTCTATGCATCGGCTAATAAAGGAAAGTATCCCCTATGCCCTCTTAACAACCTTATCTACCTGTCCCGCTACCTTCAGGGATCTGTGAACATGCACTCCAAGGTCTCTCTGTTCCTCCACACCTCTCAGTATCCTCCCATTTATTGTGTATTCCCTTGCCTCGTTTGCACTCCCCAAATGCATTACTTCACACTTCTCCGGATGGAATTCCATTTGCCACTTTTCTGCCCACTGACCAGTCCATTGATATCTTCCTGCAGTCTACAGCTTTCCTCTTCACTATCAGCCACACGGCCAATTTTTGTATCATCTGCAAACTTCTTAATCATAGTACCTAGTACTGAGCCCTGCAGAACCCCACTGGAAACAGCCTTCCAGTCACAAAAACACCCGTCAACCATTACCCTTTGCTTCCTGCCACTGAGCCAATTTTGGATCCAACTTGCCACTTTCCCATGGGCATTTACTTTTTCGACCGTCTGCCATGTGGGACCTTGTCAAAAGCCTTGCTAAAATCCATGTAGATTACATCAAACACGTTACCCTCATCGACCCTCCTTGTTACCTCCTCAAAAAATTCAATCAAGTTAGTCAGACACGACCTTCCCTTAACAAATCTATGCTGACTGTCCTTGATTAACCCGTGCCTTTCTACATGACTATTTATGCTGTCCCTCAGAATTGATTGCAGTAATGTGCCCACCCCCAAGGCTAGACTGACTGGTCTATAATTATTCGGTCTATCCCTTTCTCCCTTTTTATACAATGGTACAACGCCTTCATTATTTCCTTCATTATTCTCTTGCTCTTTTTGTATTTATAAAATATCTTTGGGTTTTCCTTAATTTTACTTGCCAGTATTTTTTCATGGCCTCTCTTTGCTTTCCTAATTTCCTTTTTAATTTCACCCCTGCACTTTCTATACTCCTCTAGGCATTCTGCAGTACTGAACTCTCGGTATCTGACATCAGCTTCCCTTTTTTGCCATATCTTACCCTGTATGCTGTTTGTCATCCAGGGGGCTCTTGATTTGGCTGTCCCACCCTTTTTCTTTGTGGGAACATGTTTGTTCTGAACCCTCACTTTCTCCCCCTTGAATGCCTCCCACTGCACTGACACTGATTTACCTTGAAGTAGCTGTTTCCAGTCCACTTTTGCTAAATCACTTCTCAGCTTAGTAAAATTGGCCTTTCCCCAATTGAAAACTTTTACTCCTGTTCTGTCTTTGTCCTTTTCCATAACTATGCTAAATCTGACTGAATTATGATCACCACCAGCTAAATGCTCTCTCACTGATACTCCTTCCACCTGCCCAGCTTCATTCCCTAAAACTAAGTCCAGAACTGCCCCCCCCTCTTTTTGGGCTTGCTACATACTGGCTAAAAAAGTTCTCCTGAATGCAATTTAAGAATTCTGTTCCCTCTATACCTTTTATAGTGATTGTATCCCAGTTAACATTAGGGTAGTTGAAATCCCCTACTATTACCGCCCTATTGTTGTTGCACTTCTCAGAAATTTGCCTACATATTTGTTCCTCTACCTCCCTTTGGCTGTTTGGGGGTCTATAGTACACTCCCAGCAGTGTGATTGCCCCTTTTTTGTTCATTAACTCAACCCATATGGCCTCATTTGATGATCCTTCTAACATATCATCCCTCCTCACAGCTGTAATTGTTTCTTTAACCATTACCACCACCTCCCCCTCCATTTTTATTCCCCTCTCTATCTCATCTGAAAACCCTGTAATCAGGAACATTGAGCTGCCATTCCTGCCCCTCCTTAAGCCATGTTTCAGTAATAGCTAAGCTATCATATGCCAATGTGTCTATCTGTGCCCTCAGCTCATCTGCCTTATTCACTAGACTCCTTGCATTGAAGTATATACCATTAAGCAGTGCTGAACTCTTTTGTGTCTATTTTCTAACCTTTGTTTCCTCTGCCTTCCAAACTCGCTTACTAATTTTTTATCTTCCATTTCCAGCTCTGCTTCTTTCCCTTTTGAATCTACGCTCAGGGTCCCATCCCCCTGCCAAGCTAGTTTAAACCCTCCCCAATAGCACTGGCAAACCCCCAACGAGGATATTGGTCCCGGCCCTATTGAGGTGCAACCCGTCCGGCTTGTGCAGGTCCCACCTCACCCAGAACCGGTCCCAATGCCCCAGGAATCTAAAGCCCACCCTCCTGCACCATCTGTCCAGCCACGCATTCATCTGCTTTATCCTCCTATTTCTGTACTCACTAGTGTTAATTGCATTCAGGTGGTGCGTATCAACTGGGGACTCTCTGGTATCTATTTTTATGTGAGCTTATCTAGGCTCTGGAGCTTGTAATATGGGTCTCTGTGAATAAAGGTTTGGAAGCAACTGAAGACCAGGCTCCAGTATTCTATCCTTCACTACCTGGCTATCCGGATTATAACACTCGGGAGTGCTCTGGAGCCTGGAGGCACACTCCTGCTTCTCTTGTCCACATCAAGCTGCAAATATAAAATTAATGTACTTTTTTGGTGGCAGCTGTTTGCTAGGCTACATCCGCAACAGGAAAACCTGAGTGGAGCACGGCCGATGCCTGCTCCGCTCAGGGCAGCCCAATTGGAAGAGAGGTCCTAAAACAGGTGTTAGGTCCCTTAGTAACATATGTAAGGGGCCTTACATCCGTTTAAGGTGACCAACCAGGACACCTGCAAAGCTGCCTTTACCAATATGGTGGCACCTGTAATGCAAGGCAGATCGGGTATGAAATGTTGCGCCCCAAAATCGGTTCTTTTTGCCCCTGGTTTACGCCCGGAACACGGGTGCAATAAGAACCAATTTCTACACCACTTTTTTTGCAGCCAAATACCGCAGCCATTTTGTACACCAAGGTCTCAAAACACCAATGACCAGTTAGTTTGTTTTGGTGATGTTGGTTGAGGGATAAATGTTGGCCAGGACAGCGGGAGAACTTCCTGCTATTCTTTGAAAAATTGCTGAAGATCTTTTGCATCCACATGAACAGGCAGGTGGAGCCTCAGTTTAACATTTCATCTGAAAGGTAGCACTTCTGACAATGCAGCACACCCTCAGCACTGCACTGAAGTGTTAGCCTAGAATTATGTGCTGAAGTGGAAGTTGTCCGTTAGATAACTGTTTGACTCACTGCTACTGTCAAGATACATCTGAGTTTCAGCAAATCCATTTCATTATTTGAAAACAAAACATTGCTTAAACCTGTAAGAAAACAAAGAATGGGAAATAGTTGGAATGCACCGCTGACAGGAAAAAAGCTCCCAGGAAAATTACAAATGATAAGAGTTGTGGCCACAACATCTCTTTTTCTCATTCTCATATACAATGTGTGTAATGTGCATTTGTTGCACAGCAGAGATCACATATCAGACACTACACTTTGTTAGATATATAAAATCATTTTAAGAAACAAAGACAAAGAAAGTCGATCATTGGCCTGGAATTACTCACTCGGGGCTTATTATTCTTCATTCTTCAAAGAGGTTTTCTTCCACATATCAATTTTCCTGCTCTTTTTTTCTATGGATTGAAGAAGATTTCTGACAGTTGTGTGTGACTCAGTCATATTGATCTCATTACACATATTTGCATAAACTGATACAAAGTTTTGAATATTTGAGTAGGAAGAAGGATTTTTAAAATTATTTGATTGGCAAATATATTAATTTGCCTTCCATCTGTTGAATAGATAGAAAGGTGCGATAGGAAAGGAGAAGGTCATGTGTTGGAATGACACAGTTGCTTTTAAATAGGATAGGAATCCTGAAGTCTTCTCCCATGGGCTATGCTAGATTCTGATCATCGCTTATGGTTTGCAGAGGAGAATTTAATTCAGAATGAAGACTAAAATGCCTTCAGTGAATTGTTCTTTTCCTGTATGCTATATTTAGTGAAAGGCAACAGTAAAATTTCAAATGGTGATTATTGTCTGATTACTCTATAGTGCAGCAGACCAATATATAGAGCGTAAAATATTACGTTGAGTGAACCTGAGAGCTACAGTGTAAATCTAAAGCATTCTTATACGATAATGACAAAGAATTGTTTCCCTTCTCACTACTGTTAAAAAAGAATAGGTGTGTATGTATGTGTGTGAATATGTATACATGGATGTTTACAAGGCTGTAAAAAAGGTTGTCAGTCACAAACGGATTACACAATTGGGGGTAATTCTCCAAGCTTGTACTGCTGACAGGTGCAGCCAGCAAGGGAGACGCCTATCAGGAAATAATAGGTACACTGCCTATGATTTTCTTTCCCTATGGAGAATTGTGGGCAGTGTGTCTGTGTTAGTGTTGGCGGTGGGAAACCTATACATTTATTTTGTTAAATCTCAGTCCAGATAAGCAAACATCCCATGCTAGAGGTGAAAGGCTTCAGACCTTCTAAACCACATAAAAATGCAATTATGCATTGGGTGTAACAGATTGACCCACACCCATCAGTAACTATTGTCATTATCTGAGGTAAATGTATGGCTGCATATTTGCATGCTTTCAAACAATTTTACTTCCAGCAGCTCCAAAGAAGGCCAATCATGGATGCAGTGTGTAATTTTTTGGTAATTGCTACCAACACTTTTATTCCTATATGCAGCCACTTACTTTGAAGTGGTTGGGTCCCTTTAAATTTACTCGTTACCCCTTGTAAGCAGCAATATAAGGACTGCTTACACATTATTTCCTACCTCCTCTGGCAAATTTCCGATGCCGGGCCCCAAAACAGGTCAGAAGTTTGTCCACACTATATAAATAAAATGGATTCCGCAAAATCACATTGGATCAGCACTCTAATGGTCGAGCGGTTGTTAATAACACACTGCCTGACTGACGTCCAATCAGAGGCCTGATCAGTAAATCCACGGTTTGTAAAGGTCAATTTTTCTCCAAAGTATGATCCAATAATCTGCAATGTTTTAACATTACTGTACATGTCACTCAAGGATAAAATACACCCTAGAGGCTATGTTAAAATACTGAAGCACCATCTTTCAAACCTCATTTGTTAAAGTTATACTTAAGTAATATGATTTTTGTGGTATTGATGTTTCTCTGTGAATCGATCAATATATCATTATTGAAAAATATCTTTGTCTTCTACCCACTTAAAAGATCATGCAGTGAAAAATAGTACCATATGTGTGTTAGACTCCAAGCCAATAAACTTCATTGCTTTAGTTCAGAATTGACTATAAGGGGTTGAAAGGTGACATTAAAACCTTAGATTTACTTGACGTTTGCTGACAATTAATTCTGAACAAATTGTAAAGTGTCTGCTATTTGAAGCTCATTGATGGTCATGGAACTAGTTCTTGGAATAAATGAGATAAATTATAAATTCATAATATTTGTGTTGATCTGCAGAATTGGGCTCTAAAGGGCAATTGAAATCATATTCTGGTTAAATTTGTCAAAAATCTACTGATCGAGATGAGTGGCATTAGTGCAGGAGTTCCTACTTTTTGGACAAAGTGTCAACATTAAGCACTACCCAATAAGGTATGATATGGATTAATTGCAGTGTAAAGCTCTACACTGCCCCATCAGTGTGTCAGCTCTAACTCTTAGTGCTTAACTGTGAGCAGTGCTACACTGTGGATTGCCCAAATCAATTTATTTAAGTTGGACACTTACAAGTATTAGAGAGAAGTGATTTCTATCATGAGAGTCTGGGCTGGATTATCCAGGTCCCAGTTGTGAAAAGGCAGTGTTCTAACCTATTGTACCACCCAGTCTCATAGTGCAAGTATTACAAGTGGATAGTGTACTTTCAGTGTGGACAGAGGTTTTCATGAGAGTATTACAAAGCATTTCATCTGACTAAACTTACAGTAGAAAAGTTGGGCATCTTTGTTTGGCCTTAATAAGGACCTCTATAATGCAATATCATTTTAAGCATTAAGATTTATAGACTGTCAAATCAGATGAGTGACAAATATATGCTGGAGATCACGGTCGTGGGTGTATTTTTTTTTAAACATGCGTCAAAATGAACGGTGACTAGAAAACCGATACTTTGAAGTCTGCAGCACCTCAAAACAATTAGTTTCATCAACGAATAAGAGAAACACTGACACGAATATGTCTTAAATGAGTAAGTAGAGGATGCATGATGAGGAACAGTAAGATACTCAAACAAAAACAGAAATGCTGAAAACACACAGCAAGTCAGTGAGCACCTATAACAAGAATGGCAAGTTAATATTTGGGGTATAACGCTTCGTCAGAACTTGGCTCATCTTCTGACTGACCTGGTGTGTGTTTCCAACATTTCTGCTGTTGCTTCGGATTTCCATTATTTGCAGCTTTTTGTTTTTTATTAGTAACATACTTAGTTGATAGAAAACTCGTAAGTGAAATGCATTGAGATTTTGGTGTTTGAAAATTAGTAAACGAGCAATGAAGACAATTGAATGCAATTCTTTTGTCTGCTACTTTAATGCAGGCATTAGTCCATTTAAAAAATGAGTTAACACCTGAATTTAAATAGCAATGGAATTTCATTCAAACCCATTAATCATTTGTATGCTAATATTTAAGAGCCCAATTTCAAGGCAAAAGATTCTTGAGTGCATTCTAAAGGTCAAATAATGCATTAATAATAATAAAGTAATTATCCAATAACAACCCAGAGCACTTTAATTCTTCTGGCATTTGAGCTCCCTCCTGGTATCTTCATGTCCCTGTGGAATCTTCACTTTGTATTTGGCTCGAGGAATAAAAGTTCTGTTGTGGTTTTGTCTGTTTTGGTACTTCGCAGAGGTCTGGAAGCAGATTGCCTACTTGTTCTCTTGGTCAGAGAATGCTGGGTAACATGTTAGAACCTAGATAAGAGAAAGAATAATAATTAGGAGGATGGTGAATATCTGCAATAATCTTCCAGGCAGGGTAGTAAAGGCAATAATATTTAGGTTAATTTGCAATATATCTGAATGGCAGGTTAGGATACCAAAGGGACAAGCATTGGTGTGTTGAACAGTCACAAAAGGCATCATGGGGTATGGGGAGAGAGCAGGAATATAGTATTGAGATAGAGGATCAGCCATGATCATATTGAATGGTGGAGCAGGCTCAAAGGGCCGAATGGCCTACTCCTGCTCCTATTTTCTATGTTTCTATTAAGAAGGAAAAAAAAGAGCATTTATATAGCCCCTTTCACTACCTCAGGATGTACCAAAGCACTGTACCGCCATTGAGGTGTATTTTAAAGTGTAGTCACTGTTGTAATGTAGGAAATAAGGCAGCCAATTTGCGCACAGCAAGATCCCATAAACAGCAATGAAATAATGACCGGGAAATCTGTTTTAGTGATATGTATTGGCCAGGACATCAGGGAGAGCTCCCATGTTTTTCTTCAAATAATGCAAATGGGATCTTTTACATCCACCTGAGAGGGCAGACAGGGCTTCGGTTTAATATCTCATCCAAAGGATGGCACCTTCAACAGTGCAGCACTCACTCAGTACTGCACTGAAGTATTACCCTGGATTATGTGCTCAAGTCTCTGGTGTGTGACCTGAACCCACAAACTTCTGAATCAGAGGCAAGAGTGCTTCCGGTCAGCCAAGGCTAACACCTAACGCTGATGTAGACTTATTATGGTGTTAAAAAAATTGTGTCAAAGGAGTTTGAATTAACTGAATGGCATAGAATCATAGAAAGGTTACAGCATGGAAGGAGGCCATTCGGTCCATCGAGTCCATGCTGGCTCTATGCAAGAGCAATCCAGCTAGTCCCACTCCTCCGCCCTATCCCCGTATCCCTGCAATTTTTTTCCTTTCAAGTACTTATCCAGTTCCGTTTTGAAGGCTATGATTGAATCTGCCTCCACCACCCACTCTAGCAGTGCATTCCGGATCCTAACCACTCGCTGTGTAAAAAAGTTTTTCCTCATATCACCTTTGGTTCTTTTGCCAATTACCTTAAATCTAGGTCCTCTGGTTCTTGACCCTTCCACCAATGGGAACAGTTTCTCTCTATCTACTCTGTCTAGACCCTTCATTATTTTGAATACCTCTATCAAATCCCTTCTCAACCTTCTCTGTTCCAAGGAAAATAACCCCAGCTTCTCCAGTCTATCCATGTAACTAAAGTCCCTCATCCCTGGAATCACTCTGGTAAATCTCTTCTGCACTCACTCTAAGGCCTTCACATCTTTCCTAAAGTGTGGTGCCCAGAACTGGACATAGTACTTCAGTTGTGGCTGAACCAGTGTTTTATAAAGGTTCATCATGACTTCCTTGCTTTTGTAACCTATGCTGCTATTTATAACGCCCAGGATCCCATATGCTTTTTTAACTGCTTTCGCAATGTGCCCTGCCACGTTCAACGATTTGTGTACATATACCCCTAGATCTCTCTGTTCCTGTGCCCTTTTTAGAATTGTACCCTTTAGTTTATATTGCCTCTCCTCATTCTTCCTACCCAAATGTATCACTGCATTTTTCTGGAAAATGGAACTATAATCTGCAGGGATAGACTAAATCATTGAGTAAGCATGGCAGCAAGCTAATTTACATATTTTTAAACTATTTAAAAAAATTTATAGCCCACTATATATTTCTGTTAAGTTGTCTAACTAATGTCATGCTGTAACATCCAATTCCGGAATAATGATTTTATTTTGAACTATAACATCAAGGATAATTTTTTAAAACTTCAGCGCAATTATGCTTTCACTTACAAGATAACTGTTATTTTATTTTTAATCAGAGGAAATGAATCCTGAAATACAGTAAAATGTACCTTTTATTATAGACCAGGATCTAGTCACTGGGCTAGGGCAAAAGCTGCAGCAGCCCAAATGCACCAGATGCAGCAGGGAATCAATGAGAGAAGCCATGAATGCTGGAGATGGCAGAGTAAGTGCCCCAAGGAAATGGAGATGAAGGGCTAACATTAAGTGCTTTGAAGGATTGGCTCTGCTTTGTTACTGATAATTACTTTATTGTTATTAATGCATTATTTGACCGTTAGAATGCACTCAAGAATCTTTTGCCTTGAAATTGGGCTCTTAAATATTAGCATCCAAATGATTAATGGGTTTGGATGAAATTCTGTTGCTATTTTAATTCAGGTGTTAACTCATGGAAACACAAGGTCACCTGCCACAACAGATTGAAGGCAGATGATTACCCCACCCCAAAGGATTGCAGATAGAAGATTTAATGCCCCTAAAATATTAGCAATGGTAGGCTAAACAGCTGAATAATTAGAGACTGAGGCAAAACCAAACTGAAGGATATAATGAGCTAAATATACTGGGGGTGAAATTCGACTTGGGCGGGGGTGCAAAACGGGCGGTATCGCATCTGCTGCCCGTTATACGTCCCCATTGACTTCAATGGAACTAAATATCAAGTGGGGTGTATAAACCGGCGGCAGATGTGATACTGCCTGTTTTGCGTCCCCACCCAAGTCAAATTTCACCCCCACTGACTTGGTTTGGGTATGTTTATACAGCAACTTTAATGTTTTCTACTTTGTAATGATGCTAATGTTGCAGGATAAACTGAGACTGGTGGCTGGCCTGACACCGGCTAGAATCTCTCCTGGGCAGCAGAATAGCTGTTCCAGCCAGGCCGCATAAATAGGGCCCTGCCAAGTTTAAAAGTAAATCGCTCCAAGTCAGTCAGTAAGTGGAATTTGTTAGCCTCAGTCTTACTTGTAAGAGGAATTGTCACAATTTATACACTATAGATAGACTATTTTGTGGAAATTTACACAAAATGTGGAGGGTTACATTTGTGGTGATAAATTAATTTATCCATTGATAATGATATGATACCCCATTGTGATGAACCCAAATAAAAACCAGTAACATTTCCCTGTAGTATTCTCTTCATTATATTTTCATGAAGTGAAAATTGTTAAAGTCCTTTTGCAAATGAAAGTTAAAGCTATCACACTGTTATACTACAACAATTATAGTTTTAAATGAAAAAGCTCAACATGGTATTAACTAATTAACATTATCATTGCTGTTATTCTATTTTATAGCTACAGATAATATTTGTGGGACTGTGTGATACTGCTGTTAGCCCCCATTTTGGATGATCTATTCCTTGTTTTGACAACTACCACATACCACTCTCGATACAGCTGGCTGTTCTGATGCTGCTTTATGCCTTGTCCTGCCAGACAGTATTTGTATTGTTGCTTTTATCGCATCCAAAAGCCAATAAATGTCTTACTACTTTTTCATTTTTTTTTGCATTATTTTGCAAAATGAATACCTCACTTTCAAAAGCCATTCATTTGTTTTCCGGTTACAAATAATGAATCTGTCAGAAAGGGATGATTGCTTTACAAATTAATTATTATTCAAGATGAACTAATTTCACAAGCACAAAATGTAATTGCTGTGGAAGGAAATCCTATTGTATGGTAATAATGCAGGAAACGCTACCTCATGTCCTCAAGATAAAAGGAGAACAATGAAATATTCTGGTCATCTGCATAGTTTCAATGGGAGAAAAGAATACAGAGACAGTAAAGGTACTTTCAGAATACATTTGATTCTCTTATAATAAAATTTCCTGTGTCTATGATCCATGCAACAGCTGTTGAGTCTGTCCTGTATCACGTAACCATTGAGCTACTAGACAATTTTCTCCTTTCTCATTTGATAAATGTTTACACCTCTGTATTTTTCACCTTGGTTACGTTCTACTTTAGTTATTCACTAGTCATATTATGCAAAGCTTTTCTCCCCAATTTCAGTTTTCTCCCCAATCCCCCCCATATAAATTCTGAGAAACAAGCACCATGACAGTCCTTCACCCGTAGCACTATGTACCCCTAAAAATAAAAAAGTTGTCACACAAAAACTGTATTAAAAAAAATGAAAAATAAAATCACAAACCTACTTTTCCTCCGGCAACTCCCCCCCCGCCCAACTCCTTCACAAACAGCACCAATAATTCCCTATGGCTTCTGAATATCTGGTACACCCTATATCACCATACTTTACATTCACCACCCAATCTGGTACAGCCCACATCACCATACTTTACATTCGCCCATGTTCAGAGGCCCATTGCATGGACTCGATGTAAGCAAACGAAAAGCACATGTGCAGGAGTCTGTTTGAAATGTAATAGATTAAAATTCCAGGGAGCCCGCATGTGCCCAGGTCAAAAGTTCCTTTTTTTAAAAATAGCAAACCGTAAACCTTTGACACTGTACACTTGTTGATTACCTTTTGCTGTTCTGTACGTTGTCTTATTTGTTGCCTGTAACTCATAAAATATGAAGTTAGTGTGGTAAGTAAATGTTAGTTTAATACCGAGGCAAATTTGGTTTAGGATCTATGGGAACGATCAGACGTGTAAAAATATGTTGGGTCATTGTCAGTTTCTGTGTGAATTTCAAGTTCTGACTGGTGTGAGGTGGCCCATTCCTGCACACGATGAAATATGGGGACCATACAGTAAACAAAGCAATATATAAAATTAAGGACTTGCTAGATCTTTGACTTTTAGGTATTTTGTTGGTTGGGGAAGGGATCAGCCAGATATTATTTACTATTGTTAAATCTGTTTCACTTGAGCGGTGCCTGACCAATTTAGGAGGGGCGTATTCAACTGCAATGTTTATCAGCAGAAGTTGAAAGCCAACAAGAATAAATAAGGCAAACCTCCTACAGAAAAAGATTATTTGATATTAAGACTAATAGAAAACAGTTTGTAAACTCCTAGAGGTAGAAATTCGACTTGGGCAGAAGGTCAAAACAGACGCTATTGGATTGGCTGCCCGTTATACACCCCGCCTGATATTCAGTTCCATTCACTGCATTGGAACCAAATATTGGCGGGCGTAAAACGGGCGGCAGATGTAATACCGCCCACCTTGAGCTACCATCCAGGTCGAATTTCACTCCCCTAAAGTTTACGTTGAGCTTAATATTGGAACTGAAAAGTTAATGGGTAAATTCAAAAATAAATTTGCGGCCAAAAATGTTTGGAATGAATCATCACAGATGTCTTTCGGAGTCTTGCTGTGAGGGTGGTATAAGCTTATATTTGGGTCGAGACTGCACTTGTTATGTACAATTTTGAACAGCTTTACTCCATGCTCCAGCAAGGAAAAGGAGGGTGGATGTTCCAGATTTGTATTGTTTGTAGTGTGCCTGTACTGCTTCATTCAATAACTGTCCTCCTGGACAATCCAGCTGTAGATTCTCTAGAAGTCTGAATGCAGAGCAAATCACAGCTGTTTCACCGGTGTTGTAATCTACAGTGAACTTGTAGCACATTTTGGAACTAAGCAATGTTCTGCCTGATGCAGCCACTGCACCATTGTAAGGTTATGTCACGCATGTGTCCGGAGGGTTGCGAATAAAGCACGTGCACAAAAGCAAATCCACAAACATTTTGGTGAAAAATGTTTGATATTATGTGATAAAAAAGGAATTTGAAAAATAAAGATGGTATCAAACAGGGGCTGGATCTTTACTGGGTAGCTTTAGCTTAGATGTAAGGCAGCATTGAATGAGCTCTACCTCTGTCCTATTACAGTGACCACCTTTAAGGAAATGTGCGACAAGAGGAGCATTCTAGTTAAAATTCTGTCACAAATAACATCATTGGAGATAAGAAACTATTAGAAGACTATTGAATTAGGAGCCGGTGCTAGATTATTTAATTGTCAATTTTAATATAATCTTAATATTTAATAATGTCATATTTCAGTTTGAATGCATTGTGTAGTTAGCTAATTCTCCCTCATTCTCCCATTTAAAAGAGCCAATTAATTGATTATTCCTCTTGATAAATTCCCTCGAGTCATTATTTACAAAAATCTAGCCATCAAAAATAAAGGCCCTCTAAACTTATCTGTTACTGTAACTATAGAAGAGTGTTTCTTTAAATAAGCATTTTCTAACAGTTGTGTTACTTCCAAGTGTGCAGACAGTATGGGGTATAAAATAGTGAGGGGAGATTGTTCTTATGCATCATCAGGACTACTTGACATTTTAGACTGGGTAAAACTATATCCTTCAAACTGATTGGCCCAAAGAACAACAACAACTTGTACTTAAGTGCCATCTTTAACTGAGTGGAACACCCCATGATCCTTCACAGAGGCAAGCAATAACAGGAGAAGAGTTAAGGGAGGTGACTGAAGGCATCGTAAAAAAAGGTGAATATCACATAGAAACATAGAAAATAGGAGCAAGAGTAGGCCATTTGGCCCTTCGGGCCTGCTCCGCCATTCAAAATGATCATGGCTGATCGTTTAACTCAGTACCCTGTTCCCGCCTTTTCCCCATATCCCTCGATCCCTTTAGCATTAAGAAATATATCTATCTCCTTCTTGAATACATCTAATGACTTGGCCTCCACTGCCTTCTGTGGTAGAGAATTCCACAGGTTCACCACCCTCTGAGTGAAGAAATTTCTCCTCATCTCGGTTCTAAATGGCATACCCCCTATCCTGAGACTATACCCTGTATCCTGAGATTAAGTAGACTTTTGAAGGTAGGGACGTAGATAAGAAGTTTTGTTGTTAATCCTTCATGAGAAACAGAAAGGTTTACTGTGATGCGTGCAGGCAAATTGTAATTTTCCTATGTTTCCTTGATATTTCTCACTGACCCAGTAGTTGTATCTGTGGAAAATGAAGAACTGTGTTGTATTTGAAATATATCTCCACCATTTTATAAGAGATTGTCATTTTTCACAGGTTTGAAGAATTTGCAATGGGTGCTAGAAATTGAAATTTAATCGATCCTACAGTAAAAGAAAGAAAGACTTGCATTTATGTAGCGCCTTTAATGACCTCAAGACCCCCCAAAGTGCTTACAGCCACTGAAGTACTTTTGAAGTGTAGTCACTGTTGTAACGAAGAAAGCAATTTACGTACAGCAAGCTCCCAGCACAGCATTGTGATAATGACCAGATAATCTGTTTTAGTAATGTTAGTTGAGGGATAAATATTGGTCAGGACACAGGGGAGAATGACCCTACTCTTCTTCAAATAGTGCTATGGGATCTTTTACCCAAGAGGGCAGACTGGGCCTCGATTTAACGCCTCATCCGAAAGACAGTACCTCCGACGGTGCAGCATTCCCGTAGTACTGTATTGCAGTGTCAGCCTAGACTTTGTGCTTAAGTCTCTGGAGTGGGACTTGAACCCACAACATTCTGGCTCAGAGGCAAGAGTACTACCACTGAGCCACGGCTGAAACCATAGCAAGTTATTCAAAAACTGATCAAAGCTGAACAAAGTCAGAAAGATTTTGCACCTCTGAGTGTCCTGTTCTAATTGCTTCTGTAGTCATTATGAATTATAGGCAGTGAATCTTTCATTACATTTGGGGGCTAATATTGTACCTGTGGATAGGTCTTTGCTGATTTGTTGCCTTTGTATCATTCTGCCAGAGCGAAGAAAAAGAACAAACCTCTAAACCTGAAGATTCACAATAGTGTTGGTAGCTGCGAGAATATTCCTGCTCAGCGTTCCCCTCTTCTCTCCGAACGCTCTTTGCGCTCCTTCTTTGTGGGATACCCGTCTTTTCTTCCTTCTACTCCACCTGTTCACACTGAAGCCAGTTTCTCATCAAGTAAGTAATACAAGTCATTTTAAATTGATCGTTGGATGAAAAAGGGGTATATTACAGGTCAAAATTTAGCCACTTCATTTTGAAAGAACATAGGTCATCTATTTTGGAATCTTAAAGCCACATTATTTTTAATCCCATCACTCCTTTAATATTGTGTTAGTTTAGTCATTTGTTTTTCTTCCAAAAATAAATACATGTACTGGGATAAATTTGGAGAGTTGCAATTATTGATTCAGTAGTGTAACGTTTAGAAGATATCCTGCTAAAGCTATACTAGCTATCGGTAACCAAAGGTGATATATTTGAATCTGTGATATTACATTGCTTATTGATTTCAGGCTACAGCATACCCTGATAATCACAACAGAGTAACATCCAGTTCAAGATCTGACAGGAAATTCATTGAATAAGCTAATGATAGGCAGTGTATCTTAAATGGAGCAGAGCTTGATTTTAAGGTTCTCGAAGTTTTTTGATCTTTACAGTGTTTGATTTCAAAGTGATGTCGTCAGTAAAGGGCCGAACGACAATAAAATTTTAATACCTTCTCAAAAGAAAAGCACTGGTGTTCCAGGAAATACAGTAATTAAAATGGAAGCTATCGGAATTTGTTTAAAGTTTCACCCAGTCAGCTCTGGTAATTATGGTCAAAGTCTGCCATGTTTGTGCATTAGCAGGAACTTTTGCAAATTATTTTTTGGAATAGGGAGAGGGCTCTTAGTAATACTTATTATTAAGTGTAGAAAACTTTAGTTGGAATAAACACAAAGATATTGACTAGAAGATAAAAGGGGCATTTGTCTCAGTTGTTGATTCATATCGGTACCTGGGGTCATAGTGGACACAAGCTTCATCCTGGATACAGTCCTTTCGGACTATACTGAGAAGTGGCATGGAGCACTTTGCTTTTTCTTGTCTTTCTTAAATGACAGTAAAGTTCCAAGGCAGGTTTTATATATATATATATGGCATGTGTCGAAACAGTTCTGCTTCATGGATCAGAGCTTCCAAGTATGGTACAAAGGGGCTTCCTTTGGCCCATGTGTAAGATTCAGGATTAAGGTAAGATGTGGATTTGTGGCATAAAGGACGGTTGCAGGGAAGGAGGGCTCTAGCCCATACCAACCTGTCACTGAGCACCTTGGAAGGGTAGTCAACATCAGCAGGTTTGACATGTCCTCAACACGAGGACCTGAATTAAGCAGCCAGGATGAGTGATTCTGGTATGTGGCATTGAATTTGGATATCTAGAGCATCAAGCTGACCTGTGTAGGTCCTTCCACGCTGCTGATGGCAGATGTCCATCATCTCATCATGAAATTGTGAGACTTGGAATAACAGCTGCTGGAAGACGTTATCTGGAGGCTGGGTATGAAAACACATGCTGATATATCTAGGGTAAATATTACCTACCTTGATTGGCTATGGCAAGAAGCTGTTGCTGAGGCTCCACTCCTCCAAGTGGTGGACCTGCCCGGTGGTATTTGATCGTGCCCATACCAGTGTGTGCTTAAGATCTCTGGACTTTGTTAAGTGGGTTGTGTCCCTATGTGAAAATAGTGTACTTTCCATATTGGGTAAACAGCAGTTCCACCTTTTGGATTTCTCAGTAGCTTAGTTTGGAGACTCTTAATTATCTAGTGAGAGGTTTCCACATGTCAGACTCTGGTTGTAGAAAAATAAAGTCTTGAGGCCCAATTACCAAACTGACATCATTGAAAATCTCAAGATCAACCACAATACATATGAATTCAATCTAAGTACTTTAGCAACTATAGAATGTATACTTGAAAGCATTGCTAACTCTTTTCAGATGTACAGAGACTACATGAAACTGTGTTCAAGCAGCATTCATTTCACGTGACAGCTATAAAGTGTGGAGATTACACTTGAGAATATTCCTGTTCAAATTTCATCTTGTATTTTAATATTGTTTTTAATATTTTCCAGCCGATTTTGTCTGATGCAGCTGGACTATTGCAAAACCCAACAGATATGAGCCTAGAAATTCTGGCCTGTTTTGGGGGCTGAATTAGCTTAATCATGTGGGGGATGGGTGATGAATTTGGGGTGGAACCCCTTTCTACAGTGCATCTGCCCCTTCCTTGCTTCATTGAGAAATTCCAACGGAGGGACCACAAGTGCTTCTACCAATATGATTTTACTTTTGGGGTTTGGGACTGCTGGGATACCGGGCTAACCCGTAATCCTGCTAATTCTGCCTGGCATACAGCCAGTAGTACATACGCCTGCATGAAGTAGGTAAATTTGCCCACTCACGGCACTTACACATTTGCGTAAGTGCTGTAATCAGGCTCCACACTGTCATGTCCCAACACTAATCCATCTCAGAGAGATTGATTGCCGTTTGAGAAGCGGCACGTTGGCTTTAGAGCTGCTGCAACTTGGATTTTTTTTTTTTGCTTTATAGACTCTCAGGCCAAACCAGCTTCTGCCTCTCCTCGATGGAGCGGAGAGACGTTGCTCTAATATCCTGCTGGCCCCATGGGGCAGGCACCCCAGCAGCACCATGAATGGTACGAGCACCCACCCCTAACATGCAAATAACCCAAGATTTGGAATGGAGTTTGGATGAGGGCAGATGGGCAGGCAGTAGTTATTTCCGTATTCCGTAGCACAAAGAACTGGGTCCACACGACCAAGCTCACTTCACTTAGGTTCCTTACATTCATTAAAGAGACTTTCATCCCTACAGTATGTGGCGTAAAGACAGGATGTTAACCCAATGCACCACCCAATTTTTATAAAAGCAATATATATATGCATAAATCAGTCAACATTGTGCTACACTCTTATACATTCCTAAAGTGAAATTCATTGCCTGTTTGATGTCAAGTTGTTGCAGCAGAAGCAAAGCTTTCTCTTGGAGGTCTGATTAAAGGGATAGGTTACTGGATCTCATATCTGTGTGGACAGCCTAGCATACAAGGCTACGGACCAAATGCTGGAATATGGGATTAGAGTAGACAGGGCTGATGGCTGGCGCGGACACGATGGGCCGAAGGGCCTCTATCCGTGCTGTATAACTCTATGACTCTATGACTCTTGAATTCCAAATTGTAAATATTTACACACTGCTGAATCAAACAACAGGTTTATACATTTCCAAGAATTTCAGTAATATGCAATACAAAAAGCTTGTACTATCACTGTGACAAATATAAATGTGTGTAGTTTATACAGCATATATAAAAGTGAGGTTTGAGCAGAATTTTCATTTCTAATTATTTTTAAGTATGAGCATACTATGGCACACATATTAACTACGCCAGCGTTTCATGTTGCAGCTGTGTTTCAGCAAGTGATGTGTTGAAATGTGTTAATCTAGAAATAGGAGCCTGAAGTGACCGTGTCAGGGGACTGCAAATGGCAAAAAGTAGTGCAAATTAAACTGTAATTGTTCCGGATGGAACATTACACACCGTCGACTCAAAGCTAGAACAATATGTTCTAATTCATCTTTTGCTACTTATCCTGCCAACATGATTCATGCTGTGACGCTGGCCCCTACTGCACAAGATTCTTGTCAGGTAGAGGGCCGAGCAATTAATCTTTTACCAGATGAAGGCTGTCTTCAGTTTCTTATGCATGGGATGAACTGCTGGGCACGAGTATGTGCGTACTGTGAAAAAACACATACTTTATGAATAAAACCAGCCATCATTTTTAACTAGATTTATATTTTCATTGTTTTAATGACTTTTATTCCTAGCTTTTTTTTGGTGCACAATACTATCTTCTACGCGTAATTTATTAATCTCCTTGACGTTACAGTATTGAATAATAGAAGAAGAGCACTTAACACATCCATCTGAAATTCCTCTCTCGTAAAATAAATGTGTTAAGCCTCTACTAAAATAGTGGAATTTCGGACAAGGCATTGAAGCATTCATAAATTATAATCCCATGGTGTGATGTCATAAGAACATAAGAACATAAGAAATAGGAGCAGGAGTAGGCCAATCAGCCCTCCGAGCCTGCTCCGCCATTCAATAAGATCATGGCTGATCTGATCCTAACCTCAAATCTAAATTCATGTCCAATTTCCTGCCCGCTCCCCGTAACCCCTAATTCCCTTTACTTCTAGGAAACTGTCTATCTCTGCTTTGAATTTATTCAATGATGTAGCTTCCACAGCTTCCTGAGGCAGCAAATTCCACAGACCTACCACCCTCTGAGTGAAGAAGTTTCCCCTCATCTCAGTTTTGAAAGAGCAGCCCCTTATTCTAAGATTATGCCCCCTAGTTCTAGTTTCACCCATCCTTGGGAACATCCTCACCGCATCCACCCGATCAAGCCCTTTCACAATCTTATATGTTTCAATAAGATCGCCTCTCATTCTTCTGAACTCAAATGAGTAGAGTCCCAATCTACTCAACCTCTCCTCATATGTCCGCCCCCTCATCCCCGGGATTAACCGAGTGAACCTTCTTTGTACTGCCTCGAGAGCAAGTATGTCTTTTCTTAAGTATGGAGACCAAAACTGTATGCAGTATTCCAGGTGCGGTCTCACCAATACCTTATATAACTGCAGCAATACCTCCCTGTTTTTATATTCTATCCCCCTAGCAATAAACGCCAACATTCCGTTGGCCTTCTTGATCACCTGCTGCACCTGCATACTAACTTTTTGATTTTCTTGCACTAGGACCCCCAGATCCCTTTGTACTGCAGTACTTTCCAGTCTCTTGCCATCAAGATAATAACTTGCTCTCTGGTTTTTCCTGCCAAAGTGCATAACCTCACATTTTCCAATATTGTATTGCATCTGCCAAATCTCCACCCACTCACCCAGCCTGTCTATATCCCCTTGCAGGTTCTTTATGTCCTCCTCACTCTCTACTTTCCCTCCCATCTTTGTATCATCTGCAAACTTCGATATGTTGCACTCGGTCCCCTCCTTCAAATCGTTAATATAGATCGTAAAGTGTTGGGGACCCAGCACCGACCCCTGCGGAACACCACTGGCTGCAGGTTGCCAGTCCGAGAATGAACCATTTATCCCAACTCTCTGCTTCCTGTTAGATAACCAATCCTCCACCCATGCCAGAATATTACCCCCAATCCAGTGATTCTTTATCTTGAGCAATAATCTTTTATGTGGCACCTTGTCGAATGCCTTCTGGAAGTCGAAATACACTACGTCCACTGGTTCCCCTTTATCCACCCTGTATGTTATGTCCTCAAAGAACTCAAGCAAATTTGTCAGACATGACTTCCCCTTCGTAAAGCCATGCTGACTTTGTCCTATTAAATTATGTTTATCCAAATGTTCCGCTACTGTCTCCTTAATAATAGATTCCAAAATTTTACCCACCACAGATGTTAGGCTAACTGGTCTATAATTTCCAGCCTTCTGCCTACTACCCTTTTTAAATAAGGGTGTTACATTAGCAGTTTTCCAATCTGCCGGGACCTTTTCCGAGTCCAGAGAATTTTGGAAAATGATTACCAAAGCATCCACAATCCCCACTGCCACTTCCCTCAAGACCCTAGGATGTAAGCCATCAGGTCCAGGGGATTTATCCGCCTTGAGTCCCATTAATTTACTAAGTACCAATTCCTTAGTTATTTTAATCGTATTTAGCTCCTCCCCCTCTCGAGCCCCCTGTTTGTCCAGTGTTGGGATATTCTTAGTGTCCTCTACCGTCAAGGCCTACAGTAGAATGTAGCAACATGGTTTGTGCTTCTTCTTTCTACTTTCTATTTCTAAGCTGAGAGCATTAACACTACAAAGGATGACTGTGGTTAAGGCCATTAACAGTAAAGCAGGCCCAATTGAACCCAACAATGCAGAGTTTCTGTTTAGACCATGTAGATAGCAAAGATGCTGCTGAGTTAAGCATACAACAAGAGAAAGCCATCTAGCCCATTGAGCCTACTCCTTGCAGCAGCTTATGTACATTGCACTGACATAGGTTTTCCCTAATTTACTTAACTCCCTGAAGGGACGTGAGTAACCACAAATAAAATCTCCAAGGAGAGAAAGCTCTAAAAATGTTTTCTGACCACTAAAGTTAATTGAATGAATGCTCTAAGACACCATTTTGACATTATATTATTCATCAATTCATTTCACAGACGTTAGCCTAGAAATTGCAGCCTGCTTTGGTTGCAGAAATGGTGCGATTTGGGTGGGGAGGGAGTGGAATTTGGGCCGCACCTGTTCCTTCTAGGTACCTGCCCCTTTCTGGCCATGTTCCAAAATTCCAATGGAGGGAGAGAAAGCGCCTCCTCCAATCCCCCCTCCCCCCATCTTGATATCACACTTGGAAGCTGGACGGATGGGGCGCTAGCCTCTGCCGGAAATCCTACCAATTCTGTCCAGTGTACAAGAAATTATGCCTGCATGCCACAGACAACTGCCATAAGTGAAGCCCACAATGTCATTTCCCAATGGCAATTGATCTCACAGGTCAACCACTGTTAAGAAAGCAGCAAATCATGGATGCCCATGGAGTGTGGTCAATGACATGGGCATACACCTGTTTTCTGCAAAAGTCCCTGCCCCCAGGAATTAAGGCAGGGTCATTGCCAAGGCAGATTGTCCAAGGAAACACGGCAGATAATATAAAGCAAAAGATTAATGTTTAAAGCTCTGTCTGACATTGGGGAGAAAACTCTTGGTTAACACAGGGAACTCTAGACACATGTTCTACTTTATGTAATATAAGCCAATTAAGCATAGATTTTAAACATATATCGGTGACCCTTGAGTTCTTGAGGGAAAATGCCTGATTTCGGAATGTGATTGTTGTTACTGTTCCATCTACTGTGAAGTTGTCATCACTGTAAAAAGCATAAACTTCTGACTCACCATTGTTATAAATTAGATGGCCAGGTGGCGAAGGATAGAATACTGGAACCTAGTCTTCAGTTGCTTCCAAACCTTTATTCACAGAGATCCATATTTATACCCACACCGCACCCTAGATCAGCTCTCTTATGAATGGATACGAGAGTTCCCAATTGATACGCACCACCTGAATGCAATTAACACTAATTGATATAAATCACATGGATACAATTAACAACCATGAGCAATGCCACTGGAGATTTTCTACAAATTCCTTACATCTTCTGGTTCAGAGGATCCCAAACGCTTTTTGCTGTGCCCCCCTTTGGAGATTCATGTCTCATGTCCTTTTCTAAGAAACAATGGGATAAGGGCCGTTTTTGGGCGTAAGCAGCATGTTACACCACGTCCAATGACCCCTGCGCAGGCAGGACGCAAGTTTCGGCCCATCCGAGGACTCACCTGCAATCAGCGTTCCATTCCAGGCCTTGCACGTGGAATCAATGAAATTCGCACTTGCCGCCACCAAGGAGAAGCTCAATCTCTTAAAGGGAGGATGTGTCTTAGAAATCTCTTAAAGGTAGCTAGTACCTGTTATTTTCTGAAAATAACAGTCTACTGTCTGCACAGAGTCTGAATGGAGATCAGACATCGCACACATAAAACACAGATGCAGGCCCCATCTCTATGTTTACACACTGATGAGTTATGTTAAAACATTGAATAAAGGTTGCACAGTACTAAATCCCACATCCTCCAATCTGCATGCCAGACCTCACCAATCTGCTGTTCTGAGTTGGTACCAGGCCTGCGATAGTGCATGCACCAAGGTTCTTTGCTGATACACTAGAGAACTTGGTGCAAGAGGTGGACAGAAGGAAGGACATTCTATATCCACGGGGGTGGGGGGGGGTGGTTGCGGGCGGGCAAGAGGCCCTCCAGACATATATCCAAAAGGCAGTGGGAGGCAGCAGGGGACAAAGTCAATGCCAGGCCCACAGCATCATGAACATGGATGCAGTGCAGGAAGAAGTTCAATGCTTTGACATGAGTGGTCAAGGTGAGTGAGGTCAACTGTCAAGTGGCATCTCCTACCAACTGCACCGTGCACTTCACCCCCCATCACCCACATACCAACAAACTCACTCTTTCCATCAGTACTCAACTCTTCCAACCAGATGCTTCCTCTCACCCTTACACATTATTTCAAACCGCCCACCCATAACTCACAAGCTACACACACTGGCAGCTATTCAACAATGACAGGCACATCATCGAGGCACATGTCCCGCTTTCTTGCAGGAGAAGGTGGCGCATATCAGGAGGCAGCAAGTGGCAGTGGCATTTAGCCCCTTGAGCCTGTTACACCATTTAGTGAAATCATGGTGGACCTGTGACCTAACTCCATATACCCGCTTTAGCCCCACATTCCTTAATATCCTTGGTTCACAGAAATCTATCAATTTCAGATTTAACATTCACAAGTAAGCTAGCATCAACTGCCGTCTGCAGAAGAGCATTCCAAAAGTCTCCTACCCTTTGCATGTAGAAGCATTTCCTAACTTCACCCTTGCACGTCTTGGCTCTAAATGTTAGGCTATGTCCCCACGTCCTAGTATTGAAGTCTAGGAGACCTCCAAAAACAGTTACAAATGTCTCGGCAGCCAAGAGCAGTAATCCAGCCACTAACCTGTAAATCCTGCATGGTCTTTTAAATAGTGCTGGTGGGGGGTCCTCCAGGCACTCTAAGACATGTTCAGATGGTCGGGGTTAAGACTGTGCGTTGAGTTGAGCGTTAAGTGCCAAAATGGTGTCTATCACTTTAAATCAGCATTGTACACTGATTGAAGCCATTTTCTCCCTACTTTACATTATTCCAGCGTTCGTTATCTGCGCCTGCGCTAACTCCGATACCAAGTTGGCGTCCGGCGCACATCACACTGGAAACGTGCGTGCGCATTCAAGATGCCATCTCGGATGTCAGAGAAACCTTGCAGCGCCGAAACAATGGGCGCTACACGGCCCAATATTTTCACATAGAACAAGAGGATTTTATTTTCTCGGCTAACTTATTGCTAAAGACCTCTCATCTGCCCCCAGTCCTTTGACAAAAAAAGACTTTCCCTCAAAAAACTGCAGAGGCTCTCCTCATGGCACTGTACTCTCAGCTAAGGGTGTTATAGCGCAAAAATGATATTTTATTCATCAGTGATAAACACAGGGTCATCCTGTTGATTAATTTTATTTTAGTTAATTTCCAGTGGCAAAATATTAATTGCATTCTAGATGGCTGCATAATTAAAACGGACCATGTCTTTCCACAGGCGTGAAAACAAACTCAGTCATTACTGCTCAGTGAAAAGACCCAAAAACTCATATGCAATTTCTTCCTCACAAATAGCTACATTCTCTATACTCAGCTCCCCACGGAGAACAGTTACTAAAACTGTCCCAATAATGAATTCTAACAAGTCCTTTTATTGTACATTATTATTGATGTAGTTCCACAATTAAAGTGTAAACTCTATAGAGATAAAACTACAGTCTATAGAGATAAAACTACAAAACTTAAGGCAGCGATGGCAGATTTTTAATTCACCTTAGCCCCTACCCCACTTCAATTTTCTCCCCTTACCTCTTAAGGATAGCAACTAGCCCTGGGGTAAAAGAAAAGAAAGAGTTGCATTTATATAGCGCCTTTCATGACCTCAGGATGTCCCAATGTGCTTTAGAGCTAATGAAGTACTTTTGAAGTTTAGTGACTGTTGTAATGTAGGAAACGTGGCAACCAATTTGCGCATAGCAAGGTCTCATAAACAGTAATGTGATGATGACCAGATAATTTGTTTTAGTGATGTTGGTTGAGGGATAAATATTGGCCAGGATACCAGGTTGAACTCCCCTACTCCTCTTACGAAATAGTGCCATGGGGGCTTTTACGTTCACCTGAGAGAGCAGACGGTACCTCGGTTTAACGTCTCATCCGAAAGACGGCACCTCCAACAGTGCAGCACTGAAGTGTCAGCCTGAAATTATATGCTCAAGTCTCGAGAGTGGGACTTGAACCCACAACCTTCTGACTCAGAGGCGAGACAGTTCCTTTGGCACCACCAGTCCTCCTGTACCTTACCCAAGTGACCATTTTTCACATGTCAGCCCAGACAGTGTGCTGATTGCCTTCCTAGGGATGGTCTCTTTCCTGAAATTTGTTGGCTGGCAATTCAAATTTCCACCCTTCTGTCTGCGATGCACCACTGAGCGGAGCCGTGGAGCCCGCATCGTTGGTTCCTCCTGCTCGCACTTGGTTCCTGTTAGCCACCAGTGCCCTTAACGGCTGATGTGTGGGGTGCTGGGAAGTGGGAGGTGGGAGGAGTGCCACCATAACATCACCAACCACCATCCCAGTGTTCCTCCTGCTGTTGCTTGCAGCAAAGTGGACAAAAAACGCACAACCTCCGAATAAAATCAAACAAAGTGAATTTGAAGCTAAAATCGCACTAAGCCAACAGTAATCCAGAGCGCCCTCCTTGTGCCCTCTCTGATAACTGACCCACCACCCCTGCCTCCCCCAGTTTGGGAACCTCTGTTCTAGTTTGTATCTGTTACACTTCACATATCACACTTCAGACATCACATTTATTACAGATGCAAAACAATTTTATCTAAAAAAAAAGAAATCCAATTGTGTCCTGCTTTTTTTTTGACCTTGGGATGGAACCAAGGGTCTAGGACCAGTTGACCTCAGGGTGTATCTGGAAGGGATAAGCCTCTAATTCATGTTAGGAGGATCTATATTAGACAAAAGAACATAAGAAATAGGAGCAGGAGTAGGCCATACGGCCCCTCAAAGCTGCTGCGCCATTCAATCAGATCATGGCTGATCTTTGACCTCAACTCCACTTTCCCGCCCGATCCCCAGATCCCTTGATTCCCCTAGAGTCCAAAAATCTCTCCATCTCAACAACTCTGAGCTGAAGCTCCTTGAGCTGCAGACAATTACTGCAGATGTGGTTGCCAGGGATCATGCTGCAGTTACACATCTCCTGCCCTGCCATTGCTTGTCGAACCAGAATCTATTTATATACTTTATTGAGTTTTTAATCTCTCGCTATTCTTAGTTTTATCAATTAATTAATTTATTTAGTTAAAGTTATTGATTTAAGTTCTGAGTTAAACCTCTGCCCTAACTTAGAGAGAAAAGAAAACAGTAATACTCATCGACCAATCACCGACCTGCTGTCCTGTGACATTACTCTTTCAATTTCTGCCCGTGGTGAGTTGATTCCAACTGTGTCTCCCTCCCGCTCTCCTCTCCTCCCGCTCTCCTCTCCTCTCGGGCTTTATCACCCCCAGCTCTCACTCTCCTCTCAGGCTTTATCGCCTCTCGCTCTCCTCTCGGGCTTTATCACCTCTCGCTCCACTCTCGGGCTTTATCGCCTCTCGCTCTCCTCTCGGGCTTTATCGCCTCTCGCTCTCCTCTCGGGCTTTATCACCTCTCGCTCCACTCTCGGGCTTTATCACCTCTCACTCTCCTCTCGGGCTTTATCGCCTCTCGCTCTCCTCTCGGGCTTTATCACCTCTCGCTCTCCTCTCGGGCTTTATCACCTCTCGCTCCACTCTCGGGCTTTATCACCTCTCGCTCTCCTCTCGGGCTTTATCACCTCTCGCTCCACTCTCGGGCTTTATCACCTCTCGCTCCACTCTCGGGCTTTATCACCTCTCGCTCTCCTCTCGGGCTTTATCACCTCTCGCTCTCCTCTCGGGCTTTATCACCTCTCGCTCTCCTCTCGGGCTTTATCACCTCTCGCTCCACTCTCGGGCTTTATCACCTCTCGCTCCACTCTCGGGCTTTATCAACTCTCGCTCTCCTCTCGGGCTTTATCGCCTCTCGCTCTCCTCTCGGGCTTTATCACCTCCTGCTCTACTCTCGGGCTTTATCGCCTCTCGCTCTCCTCTCGGGCTTTATCACCTCCTGCTCTACTCTCGGGCTTTATCGCCTCTCGCTCTCCTCTCGGGCTTTATCAACTCTCGCTCTCCTCTCGGGCTTTATCGCCTCTCGCTCTCCTCTCGGGCTTTATCGCCTCCCGCTCTACTCTCGGGCTTTCTGCCGCCGCTTTATCGCCTCCTGCTCTCATTTGCTTTGGAGCCTTAAAGGGACAGGGCAGATAGCATACAGTTCCACTTTAGTAGCATGAGCAATACACTATGCCCTACACAATATACTGCTCGTCCTCCGACTTACTATGAGGAATGCCATTGGAGATACACTAGTGGTTTTAAGAGACAAAGCTATGATGATACCAGTGCAAAAATATACTGCACGCCTCAGTCTTTAAATATGCTTCATTTTTTTTTGTTCCATTTTAACCTACCAGTAAAATCGCATAAACCGACTGATTAAATAGTTGCTTTTCTGGTTGTTTATCTTTCCTGTTTATAAGATGCTAATGGAGACAAATTCAAAACGGGTGCTGTGGCCTGCAGGATCAACATGATTTCATCGGGCTAACTGCCCCTGACAACATCACCTAACTGCTGGACTCTCTCAGTAGTCTTGATTCAATTTGAGCCACAATTTACCAGATGAATGTTGTATCATTTCAGGCCCAATGTTGTATAATTTTGATCAGATCTATATTTAGCTCTCAAATTTGAACCTCTGCAGGGTTATTTTTTTTATCCTAGCATCCCTTAAACCACTGACTGTATGTTTCAGGCTGTGTTGCACAGCACCTATCTTTATTAGGAGACTCTCGTTCTGATCAGGCCTATTTGCATTATAATTGGAGATAAAAAGAACATGATGTAAATGTGGTTAACAACAGAGAGTTTGATGTTTTAGTGGAACTTTCCATCAGAACTGGACACATTTCTTAGCACCAGGCATACCTAAAAATGAGATTGCCAACCTGGTGAAGCTACAACTCAGGACGACATGCATGCTAAACAGCGGAAGCAACATGCTATTGACAGAGCTAAGCGTTTCCACAACCAACGGATCAGATCAAAGCCCTGCAGTCCTGCCACATCCAGTCGTGAATGGTGGTGGACAATTAAACAACTAACGGGAAGAGGAGGCTCTGTAAACATCCCCATCCTCAATAATGGCAGAGTCCAGCACGTGAGTGCAAAAGACAAGGCTGAAGCGAATGCAACCATCTTCAGCCAGAAGTGCCGAGTGGTTGATCCATCTCAGCCTCCTCCCGATATCCCCACCATTACAGAAGCCAGTCTTCAGCCAATTTGATTCACTCCACGTGATATCAAAAAACGGCTGATTGCACTGGATACAACAAAGGCTATGGGCCCCGACAACATCCCAGTTGTAGTGCTGGAGACTTGTGCTCCAGAACTAGCTGCGCCTCTAGCCAAACTGTTCCAGTAAAGCTACAACACTGGCATCTACCTGACAATGTGGAAAATTGCCCAGGTATGTCCTGTCCACAAAAAGCAGGACAAATCCAATCCGGCCAATTACCGCCCCATCAGTCTACTCTCAATCATCAGCAAAGTGATAGAAGGTGTCGTCGACAGTGCTATCAAGCGGCACTTACTCACCAATAACCTGCTCACCGATGCTCAGTTTGGGTTCCGCCAGGACCACTCGGCTCCAGACCTCATTACATCCTTGGTCCAAACATGGACAAAAGAGCTGAATTCCAGAGGTGAGGTGAGAGTGACTGCCCTTGACATCAAGGCAGCATTTGACCGAGTGTGGCACCAAGGAGCCCTAATAAAATTGAAGTCAATGGGAATCGGGGGAAAACTCTCCAGTGGCTGGAGTCATACCTAGCACAAAGGAAGATGGTAGTGGTTGTTGGAGGCAAATCATCTCAGCCCCAGGGCATTGCTGCAGGAGTTCCTCAGGGCAGTGTCCTAGGCCCAACCATCTTCAGCTGCTTCATCAATGACCTTCCCTCCATCATAAGGTCAGAAATGGGGATGTTCGCTGATGACTGCACAGTGTTCAGTTCCATTCGCAACCCCTCAGATAATGAAGCAGTCCATGCCCGCATGCAGCAAGACCTGGACAACATCCAGCCTTGGGCCGATAAGTGGCAAGTAACATTCGCGCCAAACAAGTGCCAGGCAATGACCATCTCCAACAAGAGAGAGTCTAACCACCTCCCCTTGACATTCGACATGGACTATAACTTGGTGTTGTAAAATTGTTTACAATTGTCAACCCCAGTCCATCACCGGCATCTCCACATCATGACTACCATCGACACCACAAACTGCCGGCTCACAGTGGAAAGGATATCCAAGAAGATTGCGCATATAGACACAGACATCAAGTTTTTACAGAGCTGCAAGAAAGCTTTGGACTATAACTTGGTGTTGTAAAATTGTTTACAATTGACATTCAACGGCATTACCATCACCAAATCCCCCACCATCAACATCCTGGGGGTCACCATTGACCAGAAACTTAACTGGACCAGCCATATAAATACTGTGGTACAAGAGCAGGTCAGAGGCTGGGTATTCTGCAGCGAGTGATTCACCTCCTGACTCCCCAAAGCCTTTCCACCATCTACAAGGCACAAGTCGGGAATATGATGGAATATTCTCCACTTGCCTGGATGAGTACAGCTCCAACACCACTCAAGAAGCTCAACACCATCCAGGACAAAGCAGCCCACTTGATTGGCACTCCATCCACCACCCTAAACATTCACTCCCTTCACCAGCGGCGCAACATGGCTGCAGTTTGTGTCATCTACAGGATGCAATGCAGCATCTCGCCAAGGCTTCTTCAACAGCACCTCCCAAACCCACGACCTCTACCACCCAGAAAGACAAGAGCAGCAGGCACATGGGAACAACACCACCTGCACATTCCCCTCCAAGTCACACACCATCCCGACTTGGAAATATATTCCCGTTCCTTCATCGTCGCTGGGTCAAAATCCTGGAACTCCCTACCAACAGCACTGTGGGAGAACCGTCACCACATGAACTTCAGTGGTTCAAGAAGGTGGCTCACCACCACCTTCTCAAGGGCAGTTAGGAATGGGCAATAAATGCTGGCCTTGTCAGCGACGTCCACATCCCATGAACGAATAAAAACCATTTCTCTTTTACATACTGACTGACCTGCCATGTCTTTCCGTGCATTTTCTGTTTTTCATTTTACATTGGAAATATGAGCAAGGCATTTGACATATTTGTCAAGTGTCTGTCTTGGAAGTAGTGGAAATGGCAAGGATTTTCAATGTGAGAAGAATATTTATAAATCTCTGAATATTCATCTTGGGAGCTGTCGTGGTGAATAGTGCCATTGAATGAAACCAGCTTTCTTCAGCTGAGATCTCATAATACTCACCCAACAAAACAGTAACAGCAAGGTGCTTGATGGGGAATGCGTATTCATCTGAAAAGAGTCGGAGCCGGGGAAGCTGTTTCTACTTCAGAGTTTGAAATATTTATGGACAAGTGCGCTGTTTAAAATGGAAAACAGGAGCCAAAATGGTGGGAAAAATGAGAAGATTTGACCACTGTTTGCCACTATAAATACTGCAAAGTTAGAGTGAATGGAATAAATAAATGCCGTATTGGGCTCTGTCAAATTTAGATTTTCCAAATGTGGAGGTTCTACCTGTTTAAATGCCAGTAGGCTCCGCACTCAAGTTTTTGGTGGCAAATTAAAGGACTGCAGATGGTTTACCTACCTGAATGTTTCCATTAATTTTTTTCTTTGTGGCCGTTTTTAATTTTTGACAGTAAAGATGAAACTTGGATGAAAAAGTGTGTAAAGCTACATAGGAATGCTTTGGTAAAAGATTTTCCACATCGTTCACCTGAGGAAGGAGGTAGCCTCCGAAAGCTTGTGAATTTAAAATAAAATTGCTGGACTATAACTTGGTGTTGTAAAATTGTTTACAATTGGTAAAAGAACAATAGGGAGCTGGGAGCCCTGAATATTTTTTTAAAGTAGATACGGTAGCATAGTAGTTATGTTACTGGGCGAGTAATCCAGAGGCCTGGACTAAAATCCAGAGTCATGAGTTCAAATCCCGCCATGGCAGCTGGCGAATTTAAATTCAATTAATTAATTAAATTCAATTAATTAAATAAAAATCTGGAATTAAAATACTAGTATCAGTAATGATGGCCATGAAACTACCGGATTGTCGTAAAAACCCATCTGGTTCACTAATGTCCTTTAGGGAAGGAAGCCTGCCGCCCTTACCCGGTCTGGCCTATGTGTGACTCCAGACCCACAGCAATGTGGTTGATTCTTAATTGCCCTCTGAAATGGCCTAGCAAGCCACTCAGTTGTAAAATCTCGCTACGAAAAGTCATAATAAGAATAAAACCGGACGGACCACCCGGCATCGGACCACTAGGCACCGGACACGACAACGGCAAAACACCAAGCCCAGTCGACCCTGCAAGGTCCTCCTTACTAACATCTGGGGACTTGTGCCAAAATTGGGAGAGCTGTCCCACAGACTAGTCAAGCAACAGCCTGACATAGCCATACTCACAGAATCATATCTTTCAGCCAACGTCCCAGACTCTTCCATCACCATCCCTGGGTATGTCCTGTCCCACCGGCAGGACAGACCCACCAGAGGTGGCGGTACAGTGATATACAGTCAGGAGGGAGTGGCCCTGGGAGTCCTCAACATTGACTCTGGACCCCATGAAATCTCATGGCATCAGGTCAAACATGGGCAAGGAAACCTCCTGCTTATTACCACCGACCGTCCTCCCTCAGCTGATGAATCAGTCCTCCTCCATGTTGAACACCACTTGGAGGAAGCACTGAGGGTAGCAACGGCACAAAATGTACTCTGGGTGGGGGACTTCAATGTCCATCACCAAGAGTGGTTCGGTAGCACCACTGCTGGCCGAGTCCTGAAGGACATAGCTGCCAGACTGGGCCTGCGGCAGGTGGTGAGCGAACCAACACGAGGGAAAAACTTACTTGACCTCGTCCTCACCAATCTACCTGTCGCAAATGCATCTGTCCATGACAGTATTGGTAGGAGTGACCACCGCACAGTCCTCGTGGAGATGAAATCCCGTCTTCGCACTGAGGACACCATCCAACGTGTTGTGTGGCACTACCACCGTGCTAAATGGGATAGATTCAGAACAGATCTAGCAGCTCAAAACTGGGCATCCATGAGGCGCTGTGGGCCATCAGCAGCAGCAGAATTGTATTCCAGCACAATCTGTAACCTCATGGCCCGGCATATTCCTCACTCTACCATTACCAACAAGCCAGGGGATCAACCCTGGTTCAATGAGGAGTGTAGAAGAGCATGCCAGGAGCAGCACCAGGCGTACCTAAAAATGAGGTGCCAACCTGGTGAAGCTACAACACAGGACTACATGCATGCTAAACAGCGGAAGCAACATGCTATAGACAGAGCTAAGCGATTCCACAACCAACGGATCAGATCAAAGCTCTGCAGTCCTGCCACATCCAGTCGTGAATGGTGGTGGACAATTAAACAACCAACGGGAGGAGGAGGCTCTGCAAACATCCCCATTCTCAATGATGGCGGAGTCCAGCACGTGAGTGCAAAAGACAAGGCTGAAGGGCTTGCAACCATCTTCAGCCAGAAGTGCCGAGTGGATAATCCATCTCAGCCTCCTCCCGATATCCCCACCATCACGGAAGCCAGTCTTCGGCCAATTCGATTCACTCCACGTGATATCAAGAAACGGCTGAGTGCACTGGATACAGCAAAGGCTATGGGCCCTGACAACATCCCAGCTGTAGTGCTGAAGACTTGTGCTCCAGAACTAGCTGCGCCTCTAGCCAAGCTGTTCTAGTACAGCTACAACACTGGCATCCACCCGACAATGTGGAAAATTGCCCAGGTATGTCCTGTCCACAAAAAGCAGGACAAATCCAATCCGGCCAATTACCGCCCCATCAGTCTACTCTCAATCATCAGCAAAGTGATAGAAGGTGTCGTCGGCAGTGCTATCAAGCGGCACTTACTCACCAATAACCTGCTCACCGATGCTCAGTTTGGGTTCCGCCAGGACCACTCGGCTCCAGACCTCATTACATCCTTGGTCCAAACATGGACAAAAGAGCTGAATTCCAGAGGTGAGGTGAGAGTGACTGCCCTTGATATCAAGGCAGCATTTGACCCTGTGTGGCACCAAGGAGCCCTCGTAAAATTGAAGTCAATGGGAATCGGGGGAAAACTCTCCAGTGGCTGGAGTCATACCTAGCACAAAGGAAGATGGTAGTGGTTGTTGGAGGCAAATCATCTCAGCCCCAGGGCATTGCTGCAGGAGTTCCTCAGGGCAGTGTCCTAGGCCCAACCATCTTCAGCTGCTTCATCAATGACCTTCCCTCCATCATAAGGTCAGAAATGGGGATGTTCGCTGATGACTGCACAGTGTTCAGTTCCATTCGCAACCCCTCAGAAAATGAAGCAGTCCGAGCCTGCATGCAGCAAGACCTGGACAACATCCAGGCTTGGGCTAATAAGTGGCAAGTAACATTCGCGCCAGATAAGTGCCAGGCAATGACCATCTCCAACAAGAGAGAGTCTAACCACCTCCCCTTGACATTCAACGGCATTACCATCGCCGAATCCTCCACCATCAACATCCTGGGGGTCACCATTGACCAGAAACTTAACTGGACCAGCCATATAAATACTCTAGCTACGAGAGCAGGTCAGAGGCTGGGTATTCTGCGGCGAGTGACTCACCTCCTGACTCCCCAAAGCCTTTCCACCATCTACAAGGCACAAGTCAGGAGTGTGATGGAATACTCTCCACTTGCCTGGATGAGTGCAGCTCCAACAACACTCAAGAAGCTCGACACCATCCAAGATAAAGCAGCCCGCTTGATTGGCACCCCATCCACCACACTAAACATTCACTCCCTTCACCACCGGCGCACTGTGGCTGCAGTGTGCACCATCCACAGGATGCACTGCAGCAACTCGCCAAGGCTTCTTCGACAGCACCTCCCAAACCCGCGACCTCCACCACCTAGAAGGACAAGAGCAGCAGGCACATGGGAACAACACCACCTGCACGTTCCCCTCCAAGTCACACACCATCCCGACTTGGAAATATATCGCCGTTCCTTCATTGTCGCTGGGTCAAAATCCTGGAACTCCCTTCCTAACAGCACTGTGGGAGAACCGTCACCACACGGACTGCAGCGGTTCAAGAAGGCGGCTCACCACCACCTTCTCAAGGGCAATTAGGGATGGGCAATAAATGCCGGCCTTGCCAGCGATGCCCACATCCCGTGAACGAATAAAAAAAAAAGAATCACCACCAAGCTATCACACACAGACTCATCCATTATTTCAACATGTTTCCTCCGTGTTGCCTTTTGGTCCCTTAATACAAAACAGATGTAGCTTTATCCCATTATCTGAAGAATGTCAGCTTTATATGGCATACTCATACATTTTGTGTTCAATTGATTTTTTAACGTAACAGATTTATCTCCTACGATTAAAGAGAAAGACAGAGACTTCACATTGATTAGAATACTTTCTTTTTGTAGTTCAGATCCCGACCTTACTGGAAAGCGTGGGACTAATGTGAATTCAAAGTTGTATGTATTAGGTCCTTAATTCTTTTAAATAGTCAGTAAACTTAAAGCACTCATATTCATTTCTACCATCTGGCTGATTTAAAGAGTAACAATGGAATTAGTAAGGTTAATTGTTAGAGTGAAGCATCTAACTTGGATATTGACTCCAATCACAGAGGTATCGAGGGTGCAAGCTGAGCAATTACATGTCCACTCTTCTGAATCACTTAATGAGCCAGAGAGGTAAAACAGAATGGCTCTGTACTTATTTGGCCATTCTGGCGGACTTCTGTTATAACTCTGGTTGAACAGCTAGTAACTTTAGGTAACTGCGAAGATCGAGCCCCTGCCCTTTTTAGGGCCAATAAACCTAAGTAAAGTTTCACTCGGTCATAAAGGAGACAGTAATTCAATGGAAGGTGCCAGAAACATTGATGTAAATTGAGTCCTGGCTTTCCGTATTATTTGACACAAAGGCCTGAGGCCTCCTAGACAATGGAAGGGCATAATGCCCTGAAGCACTTCTGAGCGCTTGGAACCAGCAATTTTATTTCAATGACGGGTCCTCCTCATAATGACATCAGGAGGTGTGAACAGCTCCCTAAAGGCTTATCATCTATACCAGCTGAGCTTCTATACCTGAGCTACTAAGGAGGTCTGTTCCTTCAGTTGTGTCCTTGTTGGTAAAGGCAAATTGCTGTTATTGCTGTACCTCTTAACAACAGATTATCGCTGCACTATTTTGGTCTTGTTGGACAAATAAGGTTCAAAAATGTTGGCGCCTTCCTGACAGCTACTTAAAGTTGTACTGCATTTTTGTGGCTGTTTGTATAGTTGTAGCTGTTAGAGAGACCATGATCTTCCAGTTAAGGGTATTCCTGTAGGCATAATCTCTGTATTTTCTGGTTCTGGAGGAGGAAGAGGATCAGAGAAGGCATGGAAGACCGGTGAAATTGCACCTTAGATACTCCATTCAGACACAACATTATGTTGACGCTCGTGTACACAGGGCCAGGGTCTTTTACCTGAATCTGACTGAAGAAATCTGCCAGCACCAACATAGATTCCCAGAGAAAACCATCACCAAGCTTGGCACATTGCTGCGGCCAGACTAAGGGCCCAATTCCAGCACAGGGACAGCTCTGTCAGTGCCTGTCAAGGTTACAGCTGCTTTGAATTGTTACATGGCAGGCTCCTTCCAGGCAAATGCAGGAGATCTCTGTCACATCTTCCAACCTTCAGTCAACAACTGCATCAAGCAGGTTAGCAGATGTATTGTTTGCCAGAGCCAGGGATTTCATCACATTTCCTGTAGAAAGCGCCAGCAATAAGAACCCTATGTGGCAGAATTCCCAGAAGTGTAGGGCATCATTGACTGGATTTATGTAGTCATCCTCTCCCTAGCCTGAACACAGCACCATTCATGAATAGGAAGGGCTATCAGTCCATCAATGCACAGGTGGTCTGTGACCACAGGGACAGAATCATGCAATCAACGTGCAATTCCCTAGCAACTCCCACGATTTGTTCATTCTGCCGCAGTCAACGGAGCCAGACTTATTTGAAGGGCCAAAAAGATTCCAGGGTGGCTTTTGGGCTCATGACACCAGTGCATTACCCGCAGACAGGAGCCAGGAGTGATACAGTGCAATCCATACATCCACCCGAGTCACAGTGGAACACATCTTTGGCATCCTGAAACAGTGGGGTCAATTTTAACCCTACTCGATCGTCAGAAACTGTGCGGGTAGGCAGTTAAAAATGAGATGGCTGCTTGTGCAGGCTGCTTGGCACACTCTGAAATGACTCCTTGAAGTGCTGATGTTGAGCTATCAAAGAAGATATGTAGGCAAGCCCTTTGAGGTCCAAATTCCTGAGTACAGCAGCTGAAGGAGGATTCAAGCAGGTTGCATCTTCTGCAGTTCCACTTCTTCCCCTCACTCCTGCTCAGTGTTTCACCAAAAGCTTCTTCCTACAAGTTGGTAACAGACCCCAATCCCACCCCATCCACTCGCCCCCCCCCCCCCCACCACCAGCAGCAGCTGTTTCTGTGATGGTGCTTAATACTGTAGGAGTGGGTGACACAAAGTGCTGTGAGGTTGAGGCTTATTCCTTGGCTCAGCCATTTCCTCCTCTTGGGCATCTGGAGGAGCAGAACATGAACATACTTGGCAATGCTTGCAGTCAGAGGCTGTGAAATGTAGATGCAAATATCAGGAGACTTCAGTGTGCTACACTTAAGTTCTGCAATGTGGGCCTGTGTGTGGGGGAATGAATGAGTGAATAAATAAGAAGGTAAGCAAGAGGGGAGCTTGGGGAGGCCTCCAAAATCACCCTACCCCACTGTCTTTATTGGCCCCACAGCCGTAATGCTGATGGCTCACCCCTCATAAAGAGCCAAGGAGCGTAGGCTTTGGTGACCCCCTCCTGTTTGCAAGCGTTGCCCCTAATTATGTACAAACTTTCCCTGCAAGGAGATATGAAAGGGACACGTGTGAGAAAGAGGATAAAAAGAGAAGGTGAGCTATACCAAAGTGTCCAGGATAGCTCATGTGAATAAGTGAACTTGTAGCTGTAAGGAACGTTATGCTGATATAGTTCTGGCGTGTGCTTGACCCATTTAATGGTCAGCTTGGGCAGCAGTATGGTTACATGGCAGAATTAAACAAAAGAAAATAAAAACGCATATATATTTATAAAGAGCAGCAATTGACAAAGTTCGCTGCATTCTCTCTCTGTGATGATGTGCTAAATTTACAGTGAGGAGCAATGAAGAAGATTGGCAAACAGTCTATTAAAATGTTGACATACGTTTGGATACTTGCCATGGCAACCTTGCATTGGCTAAAATAATTCTTCTTCAGCTGCTCCCAGGTTCAGGCTACAGGTGAGATTACATTGATGTGCGCCATCACCTCTATCACTGTTGTTCTGACTGTACTCTTTATTGCAGGGTGGTCCTTAGAAAATAGAGCCACCCTTTACTGTAGAACCTCCTGCAGCAAGATCTTCAAAGTCTTTTTGCTGAATGGGGACCTTCTACAACCATGTTGTAGCTTAAAAAGATCTACAAAGATTAAGGGTAACCAGCAGCCCCAGATGCAGAAAATTATGCACCTGACTTTGGCACGCTGCCAGTATGTCATGTGCTACATGCTGGGAGTACCAGCAAATTTTGATAATGAGCTGACGTCACATTATTGGATGAGATCAGTTTCTTGGGGCGCAGATGGGAACAGTGCCCAATATAACACACTGGGACCACATTATCGTCCCCAAGGAATTGTGTCATTCCACTTAAAGCAATTTTTTATTAAAAAAAGGTATGGCTTCATGGTTTTTGCCACCTTTTAATCAAATCAGGCATAATGTAATAAAGCAATTGTAGGAAAATTCATTGACCTTTTACATGGAATAATAAAGAAAAAACTAAGTTTGATGTGTGGATTGGCCTGACACTGCAGACTTTTTTCTGGAATAGGTGTCGCTTTATTGTTGAAGGTCAGATTCCCGCTCTCTACAGAGATTTATTCCCTTTGCTCTTTCCTGGTTCTTCCTGTGTTACTTTCATGGCCAAGAGGGAAGATAGGTGAGCTACTTACAGGACTCTGCAAACGCTGCTCTGGAACCAGCCATCAAGAGATGCTCAAGTGTAGCCCAGGGACTCTCCCTATGATAGTGTCTCCCTCTCTATGAGCAAGCACCTGGCCTCACTCAGCAGCACCATTCAGATCAGGAGCTCAGTGTGTGGAGGATTGTGGGGAAAAATACACATCCTGTCATTCTGTCCAGATCCAATACACTGTACCACTCTGCTACCTGATGAATGGTATACTTCAAAGCTGCAACAAAGCATTTTCTTCTAAAGCGAAGACATCTCCATCAATAAAACTACTTGGATGTTTCTTGTGCAGCAAATCTGCATCACTTTGTTAACTTCAAAAGTTCTAATCTTTTCGAAGCAAGAATGATGGCCTCAACTTAAATATTTAATGGAGTGCTCCCTCACTGTCATAACAAATTGTTTAAAACTGAAGAAACAAACCTTGGTTTCAGGTGATTCTTGGGCTAGCCTGTGGGAAAACAGTCCAGTTGAATCTCATTCACTCAAGGGTTTACTGAAACGTCATCATGCTTTATTTAATATCTTCCCACAAGCAAGTATTATTCCAGAAAGCTTTTTCAGATAAAACTATCTCATTATTTGTGCAAAAGAAATTATTCAGGAAAGCATGAGTAATTTAAATGTAGATGAGTTTTCTCTTGTAGTATTCTGAGTTTTCGGAAGACATGTTTCTTCTATCTTAGGACTATACTCCTAATGAGGGATTGCTGGAGGTACTGTCCTTTGGATGAGATGTTAAATCAGATGAATGTTAAAGTTCCTTTGGCACAACTAAAGTCGAACAGGGAGTTCTCCTGGTGTCTTGGTCAACATTCCTCACTCAAACAGTACCATCAGAAAGTAGATTAACTGCCCATTCATCTCATTGTTTGTGGAATCTGGCAGCTGCATTTTCCTACATAATAATCGCTGCACTTCAAAGCAATTCATTGTATGTGAAATGCTTTGAGATATTTCTGAGACATTATAAGGCACTATATAAATCCAGGTCTTCCTTATTTCATACATTGATCCAATGTATGGTCCTGAAGATGGAAGAGATATGTTTCCAAAAGCTTGACTATTGTGTTAGAGCACTACAGGGAGAGAAGACCTAACGTTCAATTGAATATGCAATGACGGAAGACTGGCGATTAGAGAAGGTGGTGAATTTTCATTGATGGATTTTCAGCTTTGATACACTTGACTACTGAAGCAAAAATTTCATAGGCTGGATTTTCTGATCAGTATCATTTTAACACTGGCAATGTTAAAGTATAATCAGCTGCTCCACAGGAGCTGAAAATAACTTTTGATAATGGTTTTCGTATGTAATGGAAGATACCAGGGGCAATGGGTGAAGGGAGGATTGACATGGAGGCCAGCATCAAAACATACTACATTACGACACTGACTGCACTTCAAATGTACTTCATTGGCTGTGAAGCATTTTGGGATGTTCTGAGGCTGTGAAAGGCACTATATAAATGCAAGTTCATTCATTCATACCACACCCTGGATTAATTATGATCAGATAGACTTCTAATAATTTGATAAAAACAAGTTTTTTTTTAAAAATGCATTTCCAAGGACATGGACAATTAATAAAAACAAATTAGTATTATCAAGGATTACAATAAAATGCTTTTGTAGAGAGTTTCTTCCTGCTAACAATATCAAGGGCTATTTCTGTAAAATAAAGAGTAAAGACCCTCGAAGATTGTATCCAATGGAGGGTAAATCTGGTTGGAAGAAGTGACATTTATTAAACTGCTGTGTTTGGTTAAAGATTATGCGAAGATGCTGTAATGAAAAGCTCTGTGGCCATAATTTAACAGAGGATATTCAGTTACATTGGTAATGCTCTATTTCCCATTAGCTTTAATTTGAAATATAAATTTAGTGGAATTTTTCAACAAGAAACTAATAATGCTAATTGTTCACAAAGGCCACTAACGACTGGATGGGTATTTGTTGTTCTGGGCAGTGTCACAAATTTCGGATCTGACTCAGATATTTTCTCGGGTTCGGTGGCTCTGGTCCCTCCAGTAGGTGTATCATGTGGGATGATTTTAGATATCCGCCTGGAACGGACACGAAGTTGGTGGAACGACTGCACCACTCTCCCGGAGTTAGGAAGCCTGAACCACTTTCAGGTTTGGGTCTTACCTGACTGCTGTCGACGAGCTGTGGCATTTACAGGCCGAGCTGAAAATTGCATCAGGGCCTTGGGAGTCAATGGACTGGCCAACGTGCCCCTTCCACCCTCAATTTTCAGTTGCCGGCCTTCTTTCTTTCATGCGATAAACAGTCGGCCGGCAGTTGAAAAATGTTCCCTGTGCCTTACATTCAGGAATTAGCCCTTACTGTCCAATATCTAATTACATGAAAGCCTAACACAAGGGTGGAACAATAGGACCCTCTTGTAATCTGAACTGGATATTGTGTCCTTCGCTCTTGCCCTCTCTGATCCTCCTGGTAGGCGGAACTGATGAATCCTCTGGTGTGAAGCTGGTTTATTCTGCACAACACACGTGACTGAGCAGGACAGTGTATCCAGAGTTTTAAAATTTCATCTATAACACTTCTCATACCATACAAAATAACAAAAATTTACTGTGTTATCCGAAATGGAAGGCAGAATGCTCATTTTAGAGTTTTTCTTTCTTTCAGACCAGCCTCTAGTTGTGACAACGACAGGCTATATCCTAATTTCCAGCAGAGGCCAAGGCCTGCCTCTCGCAGCTTGACTGACCATGTGTTTTACTCTTCTCTTTGTTAGGAACATAGGAACACGAGTAGGCCATTCAACCCCTCGAACCAGTTCTGCCATTCAGTTAGATCATGGCTGATCTGTATCTTAACTCCATCTACCTGCCTTGGTTCTGTAACCCTTAATACCCTCCCTAACAAAAATATATCAATCCCAGTATTGATAGTTTCAATTGACCCCCGGCCTCAACAGCTTTTTGGAGGAGAGAGTTTCAGATTCCCACTACCCTTTGTGTGAATAAGCGCTTTCTGACATCACCCCTGAACGGCCTAGCTCTAATTTTAAGGTTATGCTCCCTTGTTCTGGACTCTCCCACCAGAGGAAATAGTTTCTCTCTATCTACCCTATCAAATCCTTTAATCATCTTGATCACCCCTTAATCTTCTATACTCAAGGGAATACAAGCCTAGTCTAAGCAACCTGTCCTCATAATTTAACCTTTTTAGCCCCAGTATCATTCTGGTGAATCTGCGCTACACCCCCTCCAAGGCCAATATATTCTTCCTGAGGTGTAACGCCCAGAACTGAATGCAGTTCTCCAGATGGGGTCTAACCAGTGCTCTGTACAGCTGTAACTTCCTCCCCTTTGTATTCCAGCCCTCTTGTAAGCTTAGCTATAAGCTGGGCATTAACCCTTTGTGAATTCCAAGAAGGCGTGGCTAGAGGTGGCAGAGGAGGTCAGCAGCAGCAGCAACGTCTCCCGCACCTGGATCCAGTGCAGGAAGCGCTTCAATGACCTAACTAGGTCAGCCAAAGTGGATACACTTACTCATTCTTCTACACTCTGTCTTCCACATCACTGCCCCCACTCCACAACTCCTTCTGCACTGCCAACACTACTCTATCACATCACTCCTCACACCCACTCAAACCTCATCCTCAACTTACCTGCACTTACTCACCTCGCCAGTACTCATCCCACCACTACCACTCAACCCAATCCTCATACAATGTCATGGCTCTGTCTCATACTCACCCTCTTTCACGGTCAGCCTCACCCAAACCAGTGCATTCAGCGGTTGGCCACATCATCATCCCTCACTCACGCCTCTCTACTTTCTCCGCTTCTAGGAGAAGAGAGCCCAGAATGCATGGGAGAGGGCGAAGACCGGACGGGGCCCGCAACATCAGGTCGTCCTCGCTGACGCAGAGCAGGAGGTTCTCGAATTGAGCTGCACCCTCGAGTGCCTGTCTGTGGGGGACGCCGAGACTGCCACCCGACAAACGGCTGGTGAAAGAACTTTAACATTCAGCACTCACAATAGCAAATGATGTTAACATGCCTTGCCATTTTCAGCACCTCAACATCTGTCATCATGCTTAATATTGCCTTCTGTTCTCTTCAGCGACTGCTGTGACGGCGGAGGGCGATTCCTCAGAGGACCTGCCGGCCTCTGAGGGTGCACCATCACATCAGAGTGAGCCATCCACCAGCGCAGATACACACACCTCGGTGGGTCCCCGTCCTCAGTTAGTTGGAGTTGCACATGGCGAGTCACCACACACATGTGAGCACGAGCAGACACTGGTGGCAGGGGCAGCTGTGGAGAGTCCGCGTCAATGGGAGCACTCTTCTCCAGGCTCTGCTCAGCTGGCCACAAATGCTGAACCCTGGGGGCCATCCTTTAAAAGGAGAATGATCAAGGGGCAGCAGCACATTTGTGAGGAGCTGGAACAGGTGCCACGTGCACATCCACAATAGCGCAGAGGATGAAGGAGTCCAACTCCTGCATGAGTGGAATGGTGGCACAGGTACAGGAGGAGATCTCTGAGATACTGTCACAGGGACGTGAGCGCATCTCTGAGATAGTGTCGCGGGTAAGTGCAGAAATGTCTGCGATGGAGGGAAGGCTAGCCTCCATCGAGCTTCAAGTAAGGCTCACCAATGAGTCCACTGAGGCCCTGACAACGGCCGTTCGGACTCAGGGTGAGCAACTTTCTGCCGCCTTAAACAGGCAGGCAGATACACTAGCACTGGCCTTATAAGGCTTCACACATGTCCTCCAAACTGTCGTCCAGCAGGGTGGTAGGAGTGATGTGGGCCTGGCCCAGGAGAGGGATGATGGCGAAAAGGGACATGGAAGCGGGGACCCCACTCAAAGCATCCCCATGTCTCACCCGTTGCCCCCCTCTCAACCAGTACCCGCAATGCTGCCTCCTCTCCAGGAGGTCGAGTCTGCCTCTGTACAGGTGCAGGTGGAGCAGTCTTTGGAGGGGCCCTCACGGGCACCGAAACCCAGAGGGCGGAGGCCCAAAGCACCTAATCGGTCAGGGCATGAACAAGAGCAACCTGCCACTACCTCTGCTGCAGCCACAGGTAATGCACCACGTAGGAGTAGTAGGAAGCGTATGGCAAAGGTTTTGTGTGCACAAAGGGGATGCACAAGGGTGTTTGATGGTTTGTCATGTTTTTTATTTATATTTGACTTTTGTTCAACTCACATTAAATATTATATTGTCACCACTACTGCCACGCCTTGGTCATTCTTGACTGGTTTGTGCAATAAGTCCCTTTCATAAGGTTCACCATAAACACCCACACTTGATGCCACCCATTGGGTCACCCTACAGTCGGTGTATGTGTAGTTGCACGACTATTTTGTGCAGGTGCCTGTGGAGCTCCAGGTGGTGGAGGTGGTCGGCGTGCCCAGCGAGTCTGGTGATGTTGCTCGTCCTCGGATGAAGTGATGAATGCAGCTATGTCGCCCCCCCATCCTGACGGTGTGAGTTTGAGGGGGTCCGCAAAGTAGGTAAATGTATTTGCACAGCAGAGTTTTGGGTATAAATTAATAATTTTGAGTGGAAAGACAAAGGTCTTGCAGCCAAAACTTTGTCTGAAGTGACAGAGTGCCCTGCTGCAATAAATGAGGTTTTTCCCCCACCTGTCAAATAATCCTTTGCATCTCCCACTGGCTGCTGACTGAAACACGTCTGCTTCAACAGGGAGTGTTTCCCACAGCACGGGAAACACGCCGAGGATCCTTCAAAATTGCACCCCTGCCAAAATCTCCAGTCAGTGAGGTCTGTCAAGTACTTCAACTACTTAAATAAGTATCTAAATTATCATCCTGCCGGCCTTAATTGCCAGTGGGAGTCCCGCATGCGGGAGCTGCACGCGCACCCGAACTCGTCATTGGGGAACCTGGAAGTGAGCGGGTTGGAGCCGGGCTCCGAACCCGCTCCGCGATTCCACCATTTTTGGAGCTCCCCCGCCCCCAACGTACCCGCTCGGCCATCCGAAAATCGGCCCCTATATCTTTTGTTAACAATATTGAAATATAACAGTTCTTTAATTGTTTACTGAAAAACAGTTGGTTATAAGTGTTATTTCAACTAATACCATGCAAAGATAAATGTATTAACGGTTAAGGAGAAGTTGTTATTGTACTGGAGATGTTTTTGGGGACAGCTACGGTATGGGAGCAGCCTATTTTGAAAACCAGCACACTGTAGCTAACTTTATTGCTGATATTTTTCTCAGAGATTCAGTTTTACTGAATCTGTAAACCTGGAAATTCTGTAGGAGTTCTCCTGATATGGCAGGAGATCACCAGAACCTCTGGAGAAATGGCTTCCACGGCTAAGAACAGCCATTATGCCATCTCTGAGGGTTCCATCAATCTCCCAGGAGAATCCCAGCGGAATTTCGGGGCCGATGCATTTAAAGATTTATCACAAGTAATGCATAGTGGAAAATATTGAGGTATATTTGCTGCACTATAAACTTGTATGATGCTTTTTACTCTCAATCTTAATGCAACTAAAATCTGCATTTGTTGCAGCAAATGCAGATCACATTGTGAGCACCTATATTTTTTTGAAACCTAGTAAAATGTCTTGTAAAGGAAAAATCCCTATTTAATAAAAATGATTGCATTTTCCAATGTTCTGAGGTTACATTACATTATATATTAAATCTGTCTTGCATACAGTATAAACTGCATAATAATGAGGTATATAAACCGCATAATACTTCCAAAAAAACCTGTGATATATTTTGTGTAAAGTTAAAATTTTTGTTTTACCAATCAGTCATTATGAACTAATAAGAATTCAGTAAGAGAATATTTCCTTAAATGTACACACAGGAAAACATTCCCCCGCCACAAGTGATTGTAGACAGAGATAGTCAGGGAAGTCTACAAATCTGCAGCTGAGTTGTTTCAAATACTTGAGTATTCCAATACTGAGTTCATTATCATTTGTTGCAAGTCACAAGAGTTTGGTATGCAGCCAAAACTTAACATCCTGTTTTCCGATATGAAAATGTCACAGTAAGTGACAACAGGCTCACAAAGATACAAAGCTATTTAAGCAGTATAGAAACAATTGACAACGTAGATTCTGAATGCTGGAGGTTCATTTTTCACCTCACTTCACTTTATGACGCTATAATAGCTTGAGGTCGTTTCTTGCTCTCTCTTCAATGATGTTTCACGTTTAGGAGGCTGCTCATATTCTTCCAGCTCACTGAATGATTCTCCAAAGCTGGGGGTGGAAGGAGGAGTATTTTGATTTGTTCATTCATGTGGATGCAGGAGCATCCTGTAGTTTTTACCATCGAGAAATATAAAATGGAAACAAATATTTGATATGGGACATATTGGAAAGATTTGTCTGTACTTTATTTTAAGCATCTAGCTCTGTTAGCAATAGGTGAGTATGTTATTATTTATGTTTTTGTCAGCCAGGAGTTTGATATTTTGATAGTTATGAGTCTGCAATAAAATTCCAACCATAACATGCATACAGTTTGTTGCATGAGGGTGGACTGTTGTTCAGAAAGGGTGCAAATTTCCACTGAAAGGATTGGGAAAGCCATTATATCATACCCCTCTAACTCTCCAATTTTGTTTTGATTACTTTGTACAGTTACACACAAACCATTCTAGTCACTTTTTCAGCATTCGTACTCTTTTTAGTTCCTCCTCCTTCTCAACCGTTCTTCAATATTTTCCAGTTTTTCTCTTTGTCCTTTCTGACATCCCTTGCCACTTTTGCTTTCCTCTCTCTTGGTACTTCCCATCTCCATGCCATATTAATTTGAACCCTCCCCTGGAATACTAGTTACTCTCCCAGTGAGAACAGTGGTCCCAGCCCTGTTGAGATGAAGCCCATCCATCCTGTGCAGACTATTACTGTCCCACGACTGGTTTTAATGTCCCAAGAATTTGAACCTTTCCCTGCTACACCATCTCTCCAACCACACATTTACCTCCCTTATCTTATTATTCCTATGTTGACTAGTGCATGGGGCACTGGGAGTAGTCCTAAAATCATTGCCCTGAGGTTGTGAAAGGCGCCATATAAATGCAAGTCTTTCTTTTTTCTTTTATTTCTTTCTCCAAAATCTTTGGTACCAGCTCCATTATATCTTTTAACCTTGCACCATTGGAGACTGAGTTGCAGCTATAAAAGTACCTATCTATTCCCCCAACTATAGAATCCTCTATTATGAGTGCATTTCTGCAATTTACTTCTGTCTTTGGCAGCCACTTGCTCCACAGTGCTGTGGTTTTGCTCGTATTTGCCTTCTTCCGAGTTGTCATTGCCACGAGTACTGAATACCTTTTTGTCAATTCAATATTCTCAGGCAATCCCTGCACTGCCTCCTATTACCTCTTCCTACATCAATGGATGGTCACCCACTTGCCTTCCGTAACTTGCTCGGCCTCGACGATCATCTCCGGAAGGTGCCTTCGGTGTTTGTGGTGGAGAGTTGCCAGCTGTTCCTCAAGTTAAACTTTGAGTTTAAGTGCAAGCAGTCAGAAACACTTCCTACAGAAGTGGTTATCTCAGGCATGTGAAGCAACCAAGACCGCCTACATTGTATAGACACCACACATCACAGGCTTCAGCTGCTCCCCATGCTAAACTAAATGGTTTACTCTTAAAAGTTTAATAAAAACAAACACAACAAATTAGTGATTTTACTGCTCAAATGTAACTTTAGGCCAACTACGTCTCGAGGCTTAATTCCCTCTAAAGCTTCACTCCTGCTGAGGCTCTACACTCTCCATTGGTCTCTTGCTGTTTAAAACTAATTCTCACAAGTAAACACAAATTTAAACTGTCTCAATCTGCAAATTAGTCCAACTGCCACTGGAAAAAACAATTCATTAGAGACCAGCTATTTACACCACAATATATAATTAACCTATTGCCAGATTAAACCACCCCACTGGTAAGGCACTAAATAAGCCAGTTCCTAATGTTGAACAGATAAAATTAAGTAAATTTAAGTCAAAATATAATAAAATAAATGAGTAAAAATGTCACTACTTTTGCCCTAATCATACCCTCTGAGACTAAAATCTGGTCTCTTGCTACTCAAGACTCCTCTTTCTGATCAAGACTCTTCATAATCATAAGCCTTCAGCCCTGGTAACATTCTGGTAAATCTATTCTGCACCTTTTCCATTACTTTATTTCCTTATAATGTTGTGCCAAAAACTGTATACACAGTACTCCATTGTGGTCTAACTAAGATCTTGTACAAATTCAACATTACCTTCTTCCTTTTGTATTCTCTGCCTCTAGAGACAATAAGAAGAATTCTGTTTGCATTTTAATGGTCTAATCTACTTCTACTTCTGCTGCCACTTGCAGCTCAATTGTTCCCTGTGAGTACGGGCTGGGAGCCTGCGACAAATATGACGGTCAGTTGAGTCACCTTTAGGTGAGTGATGGAGAATGGAATGTTCTATTCTGTACTGTTTAAAATCTTTGGCAGAAATTCATTTGAACATTCTGCTCCGACTGGCAGTTCCTCCACTCTCCACCTTCTATGTTTTTCTCTGCCTGCTTTTTTTCCCTAAAAAAGCTGTCTGTCTCCTCTTTATGTAAGCACCTGATTCAGCTCCCAATGGTGTCATGTGACTTATTCTGAAGGGCACTATCTGTTACTGAGCCTGTGAACAGGTATTGCGAGAGAAACTGGTTTGAAGCATGCTTATGACAGACACATTCAATGAAGATTAAATTGTAGACGAATGGATATCTAGGAGTTACTAATCGGTAATGATTAAATCAACATAAGAACATTAGAAATAGGATCAGGAGTAGGCCATACGGCCCCTTGAGCCTGCTCCGCCATTCAATCAGATCATGGCTGATCTTCAACCTCAACTCCACTTTCCTGCCCGATCCCCATATCCCTTGATCCCCCTAGAATCCAAAAATCTATCTATCTCAGCCTTGAATATACTTCAGTCAATCAAATCAAAGAGCTTAGATGACATCCGAAGCCACAAGAACAAAGCTTGGGCAGTTTATAACAGCCAGCTGAACTTTCTGCTATCAGTTATTGTTTGTAATATGTGCAGCATCGTATCTTATTTCTGTTTCATTTAGTTTTTGGTCAGTTATTTTTTAGTTATAAACAGCTGTTGGTGTCATGTGCCCCGAAGTTCAATTACAATTTGTCACATGCAACAATGTTCATTGCTGCAGGTTACCAAGAATGCTGCCAAATTTACTACATAAGGAAATAATATATTTAATATAGATGTTTTGATGGCACAGCTCATTGGTGCACCAGGACACTGTACCATTGAGTGGTGAGGCACATGTTCAATTCTTCCGCTCTGCTCAGAACCTTGTGTCAGCTGCAGTGTCATGGGGAGACACCAGACAGATGGGAGACCCTTCCCCTAAAGGCTTCACATGCTTTTTATACCCTATCAGGAGTTCACCAGATGTAGTGAAGGGTTAGCGGAGAGGTGATATCACCAGATGGCGTCTGTTACTTACACATTATAATTTTACATTATCGTTAAATTTTGTGTGAAAAGGTACTGTCCCCCCCAGGTAAAAGCAGTGTAAAGATACTGGATTTGTCCTGAGGAGCTGGCCCCAATATGTTCCTCTGTGTATTAGTTATAATGGGCTCGATTTTACCAGACCGGCGGGTTGGGTTTCGGGAGCGTGGTCAACACGCTCGGTGAAATTAGTGGGTTGCCCGCGCGATCGTAGCAGGCAACACACTAATAGAAATCAATTACCTGCTCCTCCGGGGTCCGCGATGCTGGTCTGCGCGTCGGGCGGGCTGCGCATGCGCAGTAAGATCTGTCAGCTGGAGGCGCTCTATTTAAAGGGGCAGTCCTCCACTGACAGATGCTGCAACCAATGGAACAAATTACAGCATGGAGCAGCCCAGGGGGAAGGCTGCTCCAAGTTTAATGATGCCTCACCCCAGGTATCATCAGATGGGGTGAGGAGGAGGGCGAAGACAGAGATCTTGCACCCGGCGGGCGGGAGGAAGCGGCCAGCCTCTGCCACCAAGAAGGCCTGGCTCGAGGTGGCAGAGGGGGTCACCTGCGCAACCAACATATCGCCCACCTGCATACAGTGCAGGAGGCGCTGCAATGACCTCAGTAGGTCAGCCACAGTGAGAACACGAAGTCTTTCCCCTACACTCCATCTGCCACAACACTGCCCCAACCCCACATCTCCTTCGGCACCGCCAACACTACTCTGTCACATCACCCCTCATACCCACTCAAACCCCATCCTCATCTTACCTCCACCTACTCACCTCGCCAGTACTCATCCTGCCACTAACACGCGACCCAATCCTCATACAATCTCATGGCTCTATCCCATACTCACCCTCTCGTGCATCTCCCTCACGGCCAGCCTCACTCAACCTGCCACCACCTGTGCTGCAGCCACAGGGCATGCATCACATATGTGCAGTAGGCAGCGTAAGGCAAATGTTTCGTGAGCATGAAGGGGGTGCACAAGGGTGTCGGAGGGTTTGCCATGGGTGTTACCTATATTGAATTTCAGAGCAACAAACAGCACACATTATATTGGCACCACCACTGCCATGTCTCCGCGAATCCTGTCTGTTGTGTCCAAGAATGCCCGCTCCTGGGTATCACTATGAGGACCCACCACTGATGCCACCCATCGTGTTACTGCAGAGTAGGTGCAGGTGTATTTGCAGGGCTCTTCCGCGCAGACGACTGAGAGACATCCGAGGTGTAGCCGGCTGCACCCTGGAAGGATGCGGAGGAGAAGTTGTGGAGGGCAGTGGTGACTTTGACAGCGACAGGTAAGCAGTTGGTGCTGGGGCCAGCCAGGAGCAGCTCGGCATGAAAGAGCCTGCAGGTGTCCACGACTACATGTCGAGCGAATCTGCGCCTCCGTGTGCACTGCTGCTCGGAGAGGTCCGGGGAGCTGCGCCTCGGTCTGTGGACCCTGTGGCGAGGGTAGTGCCCTCTGCGATGCGTCTCTCTCTGCGGTAGCCCTCCCTCCTGCTGTGCAGGTGGGCGTGCAACAACACCGTGTTGGGGGGCTCCACGTCTCTGCGGCGGACGGCGTGGACTGCGAGGCTGCTGGGGCTGGTCATGCTGTTCATCCTCCGAGGGTGTCCACGCACCACCCATCTGGCAGGTGTTGGTCTGAGGGGTTGTGCAGGGTAGGTGGGTGGTTCCTCGGACTGGGGCTGCAGTTTCGTGTCGGTCTGTCCTCTGGCTTGGCGGGGGGTGGTGGGGGGCAGGGGTTGCCCTATGTGACGCGGTGGCCTCCTGCGTGGGTGAGGGCTCTCCCCCGTGGGGTGCACCTTGGCACCTGCCACAGGCTGCTCGCTGCAACACGCCTGGTTGGAGAGAGACTGTTTCCCCCAGTGTGTGAAACACTCTGCGATGCAGGTGAAATCCCACACTTCCTCTTTTGACAGCTGATTCAGCTCATTAACTGACCTCAACAAGCAAGGTAAGTACTCTCAAGTGGAACCCCGCTGGCTTTAATTGCCTGCAGGATTCCCACCAGCGGGGGCCACGCACGCAGCCCCGCACGTCATCGGGGAACCCGGAAGTGGTCGGGATCACGACGCGATCCGGTCACGTGACCGGATATCGGGATTTTCGGGGCCCTCCCGCTGGAAACCCGCAGGAAACCCGACCCTAAAATCGAGCCCAATGAATCTGTGAACTCATGTACAAACAACGCATTTTTGGATTCTTCTAATGCATAGAGGAAAATATTCTCTACCCTGCCAGTTCTAGCAATCGTTGTTATTTTACGGTAATGTGATTGACAATGCAGGCATAAAGTGGTAGCTTTATGCTATTAGTCACTCTTTAGTATGGCTCAAAGGAAGCTACAGTGTGGATGCAGTGCACAAGGTAATTACCCAAATATCATTCGAAATTTGATTTTCTACAAAGCGCATGCAAAAAGGTGCCTTCACATTTTTTAAGTTCCAGGCAGACAGAACTCCATTCACATTGCCTGGCTCCTGGCAGGCTGGAGAGAGCTGTCTGCATGCCTCAATACAGGAGTAGGCAGAGCACCCTCCCAGTAGTTAAACATTTTAATGTTTAGAAAGTGGAGAGGGAAGAGGGATGAATTGTTGTTCTCTAAACATTTAAATTGAAATTAGATGGGTTCACAATGGACTTCCTGAGTACTTTGTAAACCAGGTTTAACACCACACTGGAATTACACTCTACGCGATGTCAAATGGAAATGGTATGAAACTAGCCCTTGGAGGAATTTCACTCCACTTCTCTCTGGGCCCTTAATTCCAGATTTAAACTTCCAATTTGCCTAATTTAAAAAATATACAAAGCAGTCATACTTAATTTTCACCTTCAGTTAAATTAGTTTATATTAGTTTATTATAAAGCAGTTAAAATACTACTTATCCCCTGGCAGTAATGGAGATGGGATTAGTAATTATGAGGTCAATTTAAAATGTGAAGTAGAGGAAGGGGAAATATTTGCAAATTGTGTTACTGTTACTATGATTCATAGAAAAATAAGAAATTCAAATGGCAATAGATATTTTCACTTTTTTGTGTTCCTTACTAGTCAATCTAATCCATTACATGCATGCACATATACACAGATACATGTTCATTCTCATGCCTATATCCAGGTCCATCACAAGTTCACATAATCAACCCATTGACATTCAAATATCCATCATACACTCTTACCATACATTTAACATATGTTTTTCACATGTTATCTGGCAAGTCCAACCTCACTTTGTTGTCAAGTTTGTCAGTTTCATTGTCACCTTAGATTTGATATTCTTGGGAAAGTTCACGGGTTTGTTGATACTTACCAGTTGTATCTGAGAAATATCGTGAACGTATTTAAAGAAAAGTAGGCTGAAAACGTGTATGACATTACCTAACAATAACATAAATATGTAGAATTATAAAATTATTGGGAATCGATAAGAATGATATATAATACTGTGTGCAGCAATAAGATAATTAGAATGCTAAACTACTTAAATTTCAAAGCTCATTCTGTTATTCCAGTGGGAATCCAACAATGTTTGCAGATAAGCAGTCACGATAGCTATTTGATGAATGAGACACACAGATGGAAAAAGATCTGGGAAATGTTTAGTTTATTAGCTGTCACTCTGCAAAAAACAAGCACAACAGATGGCAATGTCTGAAGAGAATTGCAAGGAATATAAAAAGGAAAGGCAGCATAAAACTCACTGAACATTAGGCATTCAGTTTAGCAGCAAAACAACAGTAAATTAATCCTTCAGTGACCAAGGAGTAAATTTCCGTGGGGGTTCTCCGATTGTTCAAAGTAACTTTGGTGGAAGACCTGGGGCTCGATATTAGCACCCGCTAGCGGGAGAGCTCTGAAAATCGGGGATTCCCGGGGCAGGGCGGGAGCCCGGCTCCAAGCCGCCCACTTCCGGATTTCCCTCAGACGCGCTGACGTGTGCGCGCAGCCCCCGCATGTGGGACTCCCGCAGGCAATTAAAGCCGGCGGGGTGCCACTTAAAGTATTTAGGTATTTGAGGTCGTTTAGAGACCTGGGGCTCGATAGTGCCAGGGCTGCGGGTTCACGGCGGGGGGGGGGCTGGGGGAAACACTCCCAGTTCAAATGGGCGTGTTGCAGCCATCAGCCTGTGACAGCTGCAAAGATTCATTTGACAGGTGGTGGGGGGGGGAGACCCTCACTCATTGCAGGAGGCCACTCTGTCACTTTGGACAAAGTTTGGCCTCCACCACCCTCCTCCTAACAATAAAATTCACCAACTTGCACACTTACCCCGGTGTCCAGACACATGTACCTACCTTGCGGACCCCCTCAGATGTACATCTTCCGGATGGGGGCCACCGTAGCTGCAGTCGTGACCTCCTCGGGGGACGAACAACTTCACCAGTCTCGCCGGCCACGCCGTCCACCTCTGACACGTGGAGCTCCACAACACAGTGCTGTGACACATCCACCTGCACAGCAGGAGGGAGGGCAACTGCAGAGAGAGATGCGTCGCAGAGGGCACTACCCTCACCTCAGGGTCCACAGACCGAGGCTCAGCTTCCTGGACCTCTCTGAGCAGCAGTGCACACGGAGGCTCGGAGTCACTCGACATGTAGTCGTGCACATCTGCAGCCTCCTTCATGCCGAGCTGCTCCCGGCTGGCCCAAGCACCATCTTCTTACCTGTCGCTGTCAAAGTCACCACTGCCCTGAACAACTTCTCCTCCGCATCCTTCCAGGGTGCCACCGGGGACATCGCCGACGTCTCTCAGTCGTCTGCACAAAAGAGCCCTTCAAATACACCTACACCCACTCTGCAGTGACACAATGGGTGGCATCAGTTGTGGGTCTTCATTGTGATCCTCAGGAAAGGGCATTATTGCACAAACCAGACAAGATTCGCAAAGACGTGGCAGTAGTGGTGACAATATAATATGTGATGTGAGTTGCTCAGAAATTAAATGTAAGTAAAAACCATGACAAACCCTCAAACACCCTTGTGCATCCCCTTCATGCTCACTACACATTTGCCTTACGCTGCCTACTGCACATATGTGATGCATTCCCTGTGGCTGCAGCACAGGTGGTGGCAGGTTGAGTGAGGCTGACCGTGAAAGAGATGCATGAGAGGGTGAGTATGAGATAGATCCATGAGATTGTATGAGGATTGGGTTGAGTGGTAGTGGCGGGATGAGTACTGGCGAGGTGAGTAAGTGCAGGTAAGATGAGGATGAGGTTTGAGTGGGTGTGAGGGGTGATGTGACAGAGTAGTGTTGGCAGTGCAGAAGGAGGTGTGGGGTGGGGGCAGTGATGTGGCAGACGGAGTGTAGGGGAATGAGTAAGTGTACTCACTTTGGCTGACCTACTTAGGTCATTGGAGCGCCTCCTGCACTGTATGCAGGTGGGCGATATGTTGGTGGTGCTGGTGACCTCCTCTGCCACCTTGAGCCAGGCCTTCTTGGTGGCAGAGGCAGGCCGCTTCTTCCCGCCCGCCGGGGGGAAGATCTCTGTCCTCCTCCTCCTCCTCACCCCATCCAATGATACCTGGAGTGAGGCATCATTAACCTGGGAGCAGCCTTCCCCCTGGGCTGCTCCATTCTGTAATTTTTCCTATTTGTTGCAGCATCTGTCAGTGGAGGACTGCCCCTTTAAATAGAGCTCCTCCAGCTGACAGACGTTACTGCGCATGCGCAGTCCGCCCGACGCGCAGCTCAGCAGCGGGGAACCCGGAAGACCAGGTAAGTGGATCCAATCAGCCTGCGATTGCGCACGGGGCAGACTGATTTCACTGGGCGCGTTACCCACACACCCAATCGCCCCCCTGCCGCGAACCCGCCGCCCTGGTAATATCGAGCCCCTGGGGTTTCTGTGGATCCTCCATCGAAGTAACAGCAGATAATCGAGAGAGTGGAGAGTGAACCCCCCATCCCATGGAACTTCAACCCCTAAGTTTTCTACATACCATTCTAAACGCGCACAGTGTTCTTCATTGAATTTATTGTAATGTCAAATCCTGTTAACTTCTAATCATAAAGGTGCAGCTAATGTTTATTTAATATAATTTGGAGTGAAATAACAGACTTTAAATACACTGAAGCAACTGAGAAATGAAACTGTTCATTTTTCTTTGACTGTTGTCACATTCATATGAGGCAATGATTACCAACAGCCCTTCACCCTCTGTACAACGTAGAGTGTTATGGGGGGGGTAATTTTAACCTAACCTTATGATTTAGGTGTTAGCCATGGCTCAGTGGTAGCACTCTCACCTCTGAGTCAACAGGTTGTGGGTTCAAGCCCCACTCTTAAGAGACTTGAGCACAAAATCCAGGCTGACACTCCAGTATACTACTGAGGGAGTGCTGCACTGTTGAAGGTGCCATCTTTCTGATGAGACATTAAACCAAGGTCCTGTCTTCCCTCTCAGGTGGACGTAAAAGATTCCATGGCACTATTTTGAAGACGAGCAGGGGAGTTCTCCCTGGTGTCCTGGCCAATATTTATCCCTCAACCAACATAATTAAAATGGAATTTAAAATAAATTTGTTGGACTATAACTTGGTGTTGTAAAATTGTTTACAAACATAATTAAAAGATTTACCTGAGGAAGGAGGAAGCCTCCGAAAGCTTGTGAAGTTAAAATAAAATTGCTGGACTATAACTTGGTGTTGTAAAATTGTTTACAATAATTAAAAGCAGATGATCTAGTCATGATCGCATTGCTGTTTGTGGGAGCTTGCTGTGTGCAAATTGGCTGCCAAGTTTTCTAGATTACAACAGTTTCTACACTTCAAAAATACTTCATTGGCTGTAAAGGGCTTTGAGGTCGTGATAGGCGCTATATAAATGCAAGCCGTTTTTTTGTTTAACTTGCCAGGCGAGTTTGGGTCAGATGCCCATTTTACACTCTGCTTGATTTTACTCTTAGTAAAATGGGTGGCAGATCCGAACCCGCCCACTAACTCAGCTGGTGTGTTAGGTTAAAATTATCCCCATGGATTCTGCCTTATTTATTTTATCTCCCAAAAGGGGAAAATAGCTGCAGGTAAATTTTTAAGAGAAGATGGAATTAATATTCTCTGTTGCAACTCCAGGATATTATTCTAACGTGTTAATGTACGTTATTATTATAATGCTTTGTCTGGTTTTCTTCTGCAGATGACAGTCCCGTACAAGATTCAAGAGCGCTTGGTAGAATATTTTCATAAGAGACTGTTAGCTAAGGTTGAAGCTCATGGAATTGACGGCAAATTATTGACCTGGTTCGGAAATTGGTTGAGTGGCAGGAGACAGAGAGTAGGGATAATGGGCAGGTACCCAAATTGGCAGGATGTGACAAGTGGTGTCCCACAGGGATCTTTGATGGGGCCTCAACTATTCACTGTATTTATTAACGACTTAGATGATGGGGTCGAGAGCCACACATCCAAGTTTGCCGATGACGCAAAGATAGGCAGCATTGTAAGCAGTGTAGATGGAAGCACAAAATTACAGAGAGATATTAATAGATTAAGTAAATGGGCAAAACTGTGGCAAATGGATTTCAACGTAGGCAAGTGTGAGGTTATCCACTTTGGACCTAAAAAAGGATAGATTAGAGTACTTTCTAAATGATGAAAAACTCAAAACAGTGGAGGTCCAATGAGACTTAGGGGTCCATGTACATAGATCATTAAAATGTCACGGACAGGTAGAAAAAAAATCAAAAAGCCTAATGGAATGCTGGCCTTTATATCTAGATGACTAGAATACAAGGGGGTAAAAGTTATGCTACAGCTATACAAAGCCCTGGTTAGACCACACCTGGAGTACTGTGTTCAGTTCTGGGCACCGCAACTTAGGAAGGATATATTGGCCTTGGAGGGAGTGAAGCGTAGATTTACTAGAATGATACCTGGACTCCAAGGGTTAAATTATGAGGAGAGATTGCACAAAATAGGGTTGTATTTAGGGTGGAATTTAGAAGAATTAGGGGAGAATTTAGAAGATTAAGGGGTGATTTGATCGAAGTTTTCAAGATATTAAGGGGAACTGATAGGGTAGATAGAGAGAGACTATTTCCGCTGGTTGGGGAGTCTCAGACTAGGGGACATAACCTAAAAATTAGAGCCAGGACTTTCAGGAATGAAATTAGGAAACACTTCTACACGCAAAGAGTGGTCGAAGTTTGGAACTCTCCTCCGTAATCAGCAGTTGATGCTAGCTCAACTGTTAATTTTAAATCTGAGATTGATAGACTTTTGTTAACCAAAGATATTAAGGGATATGGGGCTAAGACGGGTATATGGAGTTCGGTCACAGATCAGCCATGATCTCCTTGAAAGGCAGAACAAGCTCGAGGGGCTAAATGGCCTATTCCTGTTCCTATTTTCCTGTGTTCCTATCTGCATCCCTGCTTTGCCTTATAACTCTAAATTTTTTTCATAACCAAATCTCTGCCAAGCTTCTTTTTAAAGTAACTAATTAATGTAGCATTAATTACTCCTGGTGAGAGTTTATTCTGCATATCCACTACTGAGTGGGGCATGGGAAGTGATACACTGAATAAGTTCTGATTTTATTTCCAAACCCAGCTACCTGTATCAGTGTTTTAAATGTAGAAATGTGTGTGTATATATCAACCATATTCCTGATTAGTTTGCATGAATTCTGAAAGGGAATGCAATACTTGTTTCGAGCTGCCTCATTTAAATCTTGGAAAATAATGTACAATTCAATTGTCCCATCACTTGGTTCAGTCTTTTGGCCTGTTATCGTTTATTTAAGGTACGTTATACCACGGATACTAGTCAGAGACCAGTATCCACAGAGTGTAATGTGCAGCTGAGTAGACTTGAATTACACCACCGGCTGCTTCTCGCCCAGTGGCAAGGGAGCATTGTGCATTCACGCACAGTGGTTTGCTCCTCAGGCTGGCACTTGTTCATGACATTTTTAAGAGGGTGAGAATGTCAGCTTTCTCCTAGCATTGAAACGTTGAAAATTTAGTTTAATAAATTGGCCAGAAAGTCCAATTAAGTTATCATATGGTACACAAAACTTTTGGGACTTTATGCCCTTCTTACTCTGGATGTTTCAGTTTCCGTATTTTAGAATACTCTCATTGGTGACACTTAGCTCCCCACAACCTTAAAAGTATGTCCACTGACACTGATATCTGGGTACGTTATGAAAGCAGGCCCAGGATAACAAACAGAAAACCTTTTTCAGATTTGCTTTCGCTACTGGATCTATCCTGTGACTACATAGAATCTGCCTCATGCCTTTGAGAAATGGCAAAATATCACAAATATCAGACGTTATTTTAGGTTTAACTGTCAAATGAAGGTATCGTACAATAGATGAACAAGAAAATAAATAACAATATAATGTATATATTTGCAGTAAATGTTAGACTATGCTAATCTTCGCAGATGAGAAAAATAATGAATGGTTCTTAACTATATATTTTATAATTGAAAGAAAGAAAGACTGGCATTTATATATCGCCTTTCACAATCTCAGCACACCCCAAAGAACTTTATAGCCAAGTACCTTTTGAAGTGTAGTCACTGTTGAATAACTGAAATTGTTGAATAACTGAGGCTCATAAATACTTCCCAAACAGACAATGAGGCTCATACATTTGAATAACTGTCAGCTGAGTTCAAAAAGGGTGCCAGTCATGTACATAACTGAACTAATCACACGGTTCGCTTTTTTTAGAACTGTGTGGCTCGGCTGCTCCCTCAAGCCAACAGTCTCCGAGACAACCAAACCGAGGTTCTCACCACATTATAATGAATTAGGCTGGAGACATGGGGCATGATTTTAGCTTGGAGCCGGGAACCCAGTGAATCAGTAGATATTCGTGTGGGAAACCCAGAAGCCAAATGAGTGCGTCGCAATCTGTGATCACAATTCATTTGAAGGTAAGTATGTGTGCTCCTGGGTTTCCCACGCGCCAGGCAGCCAGATTGACAGGATGACTGCCTGTCGGAAGTGAAAGGAGCCGCGAATCGGAGAGGGGGGGGGATGAGAGAGCTTGTGGGCCGCTGAAGAAATCGGAGAGGTGGGGGGGACGTGGACCACATTGGCTGAGCCTTGGAGAAGATTGGGGTGTCCAGCATCGGGTGGGGGGCCCTTCGGTGGGGGGGGGGCAGTCCAGCATTGAGAGGGTGGGGCCAGCCGATCGCGGGAGTCCGATCATGCCAGGTGAGCTTATTGGGCCTGGATGAAGCACTCCTGCTCCTCTGGGCCCAGAAGCAGTGCAATAAAGGCACTCACCTCATGGATCCGGCCCTTCCCACCTGCATTCGCCTGACGTGAATCAAAAACGATGTGGAACCTGAACAGGTAAGGTTAAATTTGTTTGACATTTCTAATGCACAAAAAAAATCAAGTATCGTAATGAGTTACATTGCCCCTTTTAAGTATCGGCCTACCGGCTTTAAGGGGGATCGGGACTTCCAGGCTTCTGTTGTGCGCACGCATCCAAACGCACCTGGGTTAAACCCGGAAGTGGGCGGGTTGGAGCCGGGATGCGGTTCCACTCCAAAAATCAACTATTTTTACTGCCCACCCGCTCCCAACCCACCCGTTCTTGAGGGTTAAAATTACCCCCATGATTTGGAATGCGGCTGTCTTTTAATCCCTTATGTATTATGATGTCATCGGAGTCCGATCTGCATATTATAGAGAATCCCGCCGGCTTTTTAAGTTGCAGTCGACCAGATCGGGGTGGGAAGAGAGTGGATAAGTACCCCCCCCCCCCACCATTCCATTTTAACTGGTTTCCGCCAGGCGCAAGGAGTTAAAATCAACCCCATTGAGTGGTTAATATGACCATTGGAATGGTGGCACTTCGAGCATGATTAGGATCTTATTTTAACGCGGAGGCAAAATCTGAAGCTAGATTTTTTTTTGAATAATATATACTTTTGAACCTCATTACTATAGTCAAGCACATGCTGATCATAGCAAGGGTGCTGTCTCTAATTTTCTGTGTAATGGAGAGATACAAGTGACTGCACTGGTACTTATAATTATTTGGATTCAATGCTACACCATATGGCAGTTATTAAAGATTTTATTGAAGTCAATGATCTGAGCTAGCAGTTCAATGGGGTGCTGTTTGATTTAGTTGTTGTAATGTTCATAAAACTACAAGGAGCATAAGGGTCCAAAGTTTTACTAGTTTAACTTTATGAGGACTTATTGTCCTAGGTACCTAGCAAAAATAATAGTTTCTCTTACAGTCTCTGCAGCGATATTCATTATAATTCTGAGTTTGAATACAGTAAAGAAAGAAGTGCTTTGTTGGTACTTGGAAAGTAAATAGATTTAATATCCAAGACAAGTTTGAAGAACCCCTGGCAGTATTCTCATGAGAAGATGAGACATTGGAGTTAATATTTTGATCAGATTTGCTCAATTTTGGGGCATAAATCAGGTGAATGAGATTGGGAAGATGGGGCAGAGATCGTTACCCTGGATCTCCGCCCGCTTTACAATGCGTGTACATTTATGTGGACAGAGAATGCTGGTATCAGAAGTGCCAGCCTGAAACAGGTGGGAGCTTCTTTTGAATTTTAAAATCATTCCCTGCCCATTGTCCTGCATGAAACTTCCTGACCGAATGCTCAATCAACATTAGAGAATGGTAAGTATGTGGAAGTTCATTTAAAAGACACAGTAAAACTCAGTTAAGCTTTCTTAAGACATTTCTTGACCATTTTTTTCCATTTTCTTTTTGTTCTTCTTCTACTTTTTAAAATTCATTCTTGGGATGTGGGCGTCGCTAGCAAGGCCAGCATTTATTACTCATCCCTAGTTGCCCTTGAGAAGGTGGTGGTGGGCCTTCTTTTTGAATCACTGCAGTCCATGTGGTGAAGGTACTCCTACACTGCTGTTAGGTGGGGAGTTCCAAGATTTTAACCCAGCAACGATGAAGGAATGTCCCTTGCTGTTTGTGGTATATATTAATGATTTGGACTTGACTGTAGGGGGCATGATTGGCACATTTGCAGACGACACAAAAATTGGCCGTGTAGTTGATAGTGAAGACGATAGCTTGAGACTCCAAGAAGATATCAATGGGTTGGTGGAGTGGGCGGAAAAGTGGCAAATGGAGTTCAACCCAGAGAAGTGTGAGGTAATGCACTTAGGGAGGGCAAACAGTAAAAGGGAATACGCAGTAAAGGGGAATATATTGAGAGGGGTAGAGGAAGTGAGAGTCCTTGGAGTGCATGTGCACAGGTCCCTGAAGGTGGCAGTACAGGTAGATAAGGTTGCGAAGAAGGCATACGGAATGTTCTCCGTTATTAGCCGAGGTATTGAATACAAAAGTAGGGATGTAATGATGGAACTGTATAAAATGTTGGTAAGGTCACAGCTGGAATATTGTGCGCAGTTCTGGTCACCACATTACAGGAAGGACGTAATTGCTCTGGAGAGAGTGCAGAGAAGATTTACAAGAATGTTGCCAGGGCTTGAAAATTGCAGCTATGAAGAGAGATTGGATAGGCTGGGGTTGTTTTCCTTGGAGCAGAGGAGGCTGAGGGGTGACTTGATTGAGGTGTACAAAATTATGAGGGGCCCAGATAGAGTAGACAGGAAGTACCTGTTTCCCCTAGCGGAGAGTTCAAGAACTAGAGGACATGGATTTAAGCTGATTGGCGGAAGGATTAGAGGGGACATGAGGAATAAAATTTTTACCCAGAGGGTGGTGGGTGTATGGAATTCGCTGCCTGAATTGGTGGTTGAGGCAGGGACCCTCAACTCTTTTAAAAAGTACCTGGACCTGCACCTAAAGTGCTGTAAGCTGCAGGGCTACGGACCGGGTGCTGGAAGGTGGGATTAGAATAGGCACCTGATTGTTCTTCGAGCCGGCGCAGACATGGTGGGCCAAATGGCCCCCTTATGTGCTCTATCTTTTCTATGGTTCTATGGTGATTCATTTCCAAGTCAGGATGGGGTGTGAGTTGGAGGGGAACGTGCAGGTGGTGTTGTTCCCATGTGCCTGCTGCTCTTGTCCTTCTAGTTGGTAGAGTTTGCGGGTTTGGGAGGTGCTGTCGAAGAAGCCTTAGTGAGTTGCTGCAGTGCATCCTTTAGATTGTACACACTTCAGCCACGGTGCGCCGGTGGTGAAGGGAGTGGCCATTTAAGGTGGTGGATGGGCTGCGATCAAGCGGGCTGCTTTGTCCTGGATGGTATTGGGCTTCTTGAATGTTGTTGCAACTGCACCCATCCAGGCAAGTGGAGCGTATTCCATTACACTCCTGACTTGTACCTTGTAGGCATTGGCACCTCTTTTTTTTTGTCACCAGCACCATTACGATTTCTAGAGGGAATTCTCTTTATTTGAGCTTTTTGGAGGAAGAAGAGAACAGTCAACGGAGGGATGCCAAGCTGAACAGGCTGCAGCAGAGTTGTTCTGTGCCCACCCGCTGGAACCTTCACACCCACACCTACAGACTGATACCTTACTGGATGCTCCTATTCCCAAAGCAAGCTGTAAAGTAGACTAAATGGCACTACCAAGATACGCGAATGTCTGACCAATTCTAATGCTGGATGCTTCCTCAGAAGCATTCCAGCCCCGATATAGAATGCTTTCAGTGGTACTGCTTGAAAGAATGTTAATGAGGCCTTGACCAGATGCAGCATACTTGGGAAGCGAGGCATGTGTTGAGCACCCAACATGGTGGTGGTGGGGAGGGGGGAGGACAAGAAAGGAAAGTTGAATTTACAAGTATTTTGATCAGACTTGTGAACGATTTTAGTTGTAAGGCTTTTATTTTCCTTAAGTTTTCCTGCTGTTAGCTCCTCCACCTTCAAAGTTGGTTCTTGAAACCAATTTTATTCCTGCAGCCCTTTGAGCTTTGGTGCTTTGGGTTTGTTTGCAATTATGTAAGAACTAAAACTGAAGTACTTGTTACATTCAGAGGAATAATAAACCCAAGTACATGTGCTACAGGCAGCAAACCACTTCACTTGAAAAATTCCAAAAATATAATCCCAGTGAGCCTCATCCTCTTCATATTCTCATATAAATGACATGTATTAGTAATGTTTGAAAGTTTTGTGAGACTTTCACTGTCAGGTTGAAAGTAGCTCCAATTACGGATTGTAATTTGCACTAATAAAACAGATGGAAGCACCACCACGTTCTTTGCTGCCTTTTAGAACTAACAAACCTCTTCAACCCACACTAGAGTACATTCAGTCTGAACTGACACTCGGCAGTTTAGGTATTAAAGGTGTTTTTTTTATGCTGCTCATGGGGTGTCAGTAGTGTTATTTTTGAACCTTTTAGAACACACAAAAAATATAGACAAAAGCGGAATTTAAACACTACTACGCAGTAGAAGCTTTACGTAATATTGGTCGAGAATATACATTTAAGTGATGTGACTATTTTCTGTATTAATCATAATCATAAAATTGTCAAGCAATTTAAATTAAATGTACCTCTTCATATACTTCATTTTTGTAATTCTGAAATAAATACAAATGCAATATGGCAGTTATTGTGTTTTCTGTGTAGAATTTGAGACCACTGGCCGATTATCTCATTTGCCTTTTTCTTCTCTGCCTTTGTAGATACGTTGTCAGTGCCTCGATGGTCCCCACAGATTCCCCGCAGAGATCTGGGGAATTCAATAAAACACAGGTACGGCGTAGTGAATCATAAATTATGAAAATGTCACTCCAATTAGATCATCAACGAGCCTTAACCACAAGCAAAGCAGCAATAGTTGCAGTAACAAATCAATCAAACTAAGTATTACAGCTTTAAATTGTTCTTTAGTTTCTTAAAGGTGAAAAGGAAATGAACTGTGAACCTTAAGAAATTTGAATGGCACCAAAACTCGGAACACCAGAGAGATCCCACTGGTGATGCCAACTTGCTGAACTTTCACAAATGACTTTCACAAATAAGACTGATTAACTTTGAGCACTGCCCACGTGATTAAGTTATGAGGGAGATTTACATCATTGAAGGAGCTTACCAGATTCTGTTTAATTTACAGACACACAAATGTATGCAAGTCTTTTTCTTTCTCTCTGCCTTTCTTTATTTCTGTCTAGTTTTCTCCCACTAGTTCTATTTCTCCTCATTTTTGCTTCTAAATTATGGTCTCTACTTCTCTCTTTTAAGCTCTTTCTCTGTCTTTTTTTACTTCCTAATTTCTTTCGCTATATTTTAGACTCATTCTCTCTCCATTTCTTTTGCCTTCCTTTGTCTCTTTCTACTATCCAAGTTGTCTTTCTTTCACTCTCTATTTCAAAACTCAGGCCATTCTGCCTGTTCTCTTTGATTGACCTTAACCCCAATCTCAGAAGAGCACCTCCTACTCCACCATGTGACATTTCTATGTCCCATACCAGCCATCTTTATGACCTCTGAATGATATTTCCAACTAGTGCCAACTTCTCCCTGGCAAATAATTCATAATCTAAGCACCCTACTGCTACACTGGCATATTTGATGTAAAGAATAGCTGGCCTGAAGTAACAGATTTTATCCATTCATAATGTAGAACTTCAGGCCAGCCATTGCTTATATGGAGAGGATAGACAGATTAAGTTGTAAATTTCAACTTCTTGCACTTCAGAATGAAACGGCTCCCACGAGCTAAACGAAACAGCTCAGCCATGTATTGCTACAATACTATGATGGTATACCTTCTGTTGGTTTGTGAAAGCCTGTTTCAGAAGCTGCTAGGCAGACAATATGTGCCAAAAGACTTTTACTGTCAGTGTGTTCACCCACAGCACTACTTTGCTCAACAGATTCAGATTCTGGGCGAATAAAAACAGAAAATTCAGGAAAAACTCAGCAGGTCAGGCAGCATCTGTGGAGAGAGAAACAGAGTTAATGTTTCAGGTTGATGACATTTCATCAGGCAGCATCTGTGGAGAGAGAAACAGAGTTAATGTTTCAGGTTGATGACCTTTCATTGTGATGAAAGGGCATCGGCCTGAAATATTGGCCCTGATACATACGGGGAAGCAGGGAGAGAGCGGGAGGGGCTGACAGCGGCCGGGAAACCCGGAAATATTGGGAAGGTGGCAGCCCTGCCAAATTTCACGGCAGGACCTCTTTAGAGTTCTTTTACTCTGTTTCCTGCCCGGTAGCTAGCCAGGTTGAGAGGCTGACCCCTGCCAGCCGAGAAAACCCGCTGTAGACGGCAGCAGACAGGGACCGAAGAATAGGGAGGAAGAGATTGGATGGCGGGAAGGAAGAGATCAGATGGCGGGGAAGAAGAGATCGGATGACGGGGGGGGGAAAGATCGGATTGCGGGGAGGAAGAGATCGGATGGCGGGGAGGAAGAGATCGGATGACGGGAAGGAAGAGATCGGATGGCAGGGAGGGAGCGATCAGATGGAGGAGAGGAAGTGTTCGGATGGTGGGGAGGAGAGATCGGATGGCGGGGAAGAAGAGATTGGATCGAGTTAGAACATCTGCAGTAGCTTGTGTTTCAGGTTCTGGGGCAGTCAGTTTGGGTAAGGATGATAATGTCAGGGGCGACCCGTCCTTCATCCCCCAAAATCTGCAACTACTAGGGATTTTTTTACGTGCTGTCGTCTCAGTCCAGAAAGCTCATCTGTTCTTTTAAAATAATTAAGTGTTGCAGGACACATCTCAGCTGGCAGTTCATACGGCTGGCTATGACCCTAGCTTTCTGTTTTCCCACTGTCACCAACTATATTAGGAATCTTACAACACCAGGTTATAGTCCAACAAATTTATTTTAAAATCATAATCTCCGAAAGCTTGTGATTTTAAAATAAATTTGTTGGACTATAACCTGGTGTTGTAAGATTCCTTACATTTGTCCACCCCAGTCCATCACCGGCATCTCCACATCAGACCAACTATATTAACAGCCGTTGCTGTTACTTTTCCTAGATAAGAGCTTGTTACGTACTTAAGAATGAAGAAACTTACAATATCAATGCTAGATTGGCCAAATTTCTTTACAAACAATCTCACCTCACCTAACCCAAAGGAAATCTTCACCCAAATAAGTTATGTAAAAGAAAATTTGAAATGTTTTTTGCATTCTGTAGCCATTGGTATAAAACAATATGATGAGCCGTTACTACACTGTGGGGCAGGAGTGGTAATGATTTTACCAGCAAGTCAGGGTCAAACATTCTTTTACCAGGAACAGTAAAATCTTTCTAACAACAAATATCTCATAATGTTATACTCCTTCAACCACTGCCAAATCAATCCACCCAAAACATGGCCAAGGTATTAGAGCTAGTAACTGATTTTCTTTGACAAGAGAGGAAAAACTAGATTTATTTTTTGAAACATACTTCATGTGCAGAATTTTGTTTTCTAGAAATGTACCTCGTCATTCATTGCTCATTTACCAGGACAGATAGTAATCCTCTGAAGTGTGATGCTCTCACGTTATTGAATAAAGCTATTCCAGACTTTGCTGACTTTGTGCTAAATCAGTCAGTAAAATGATTAGGTTGTCCATGCTGTTTGGATGGGACTTAATTTTCAATTGTTTTCTATAAAATTATTTTGAAAGAAAGATATCTTCTCCAATAACACAGAGCCTCCTTCATTTTAGCTTCGTAATGGGTTAGTAAATTTGTAGTTTAACTGTAATATGTTAAACCATTCGCCATTATTCTAGTGACAAAATAAATGGAAAAACCTTTGTGTTAACTCAGTTCTGTCAGACAACATCACTCATATTCTGTTAACCTCTGACCCTCAAGGCCTTTAATAAAGGCACTGACTTAATAAATATGTTGAACTTCACTGTCATGCAGATTGTCCAGATTAATCTTCCAAAGTTTGAGTTTTACTTGTGTTACTTTATTTGTTTCTCTTTTTATTCTGGTCTTCTAAATGTCTAACAACAATGCATAAGATGCAGTACATATTGTATGTGTGTTGTGTTAAATGGTTTTACATTTGTTTTCCTATTTTTTCCTGTTATCCCAGTGACGTCTGCTGGGATATGCTTCCGCAGTCAGCACTGGCCCTCTGATACCTTACCTAATTTGGTGATTTTACATGTGTGAGTCTTGATAGTGAGTTGTTGGGCTGTTTAACTTTGGGAGCCACCACAGCTGACATCTGCGCAAGTTCATGCACCTACATTTCCAGTCCATGGATAATAATCCTGAGTTGCAGTCTTGGTAATTATTCTCTTAGTAACTCAGGGATGCTGAGGACTGTAGCACCTCACTACCACTCCTCACTGAGACACTGAGACTGGCAAACGCACACAGAACAGGGATTAACACATGGACCTTCTTTATCTATATGTCACAGCACTGCAGAGCCTTTGGGGACCTTGTTAGTTTGTTAATATATGTTGCATATAATTTCTTTTCACATGAGAGAAATTTTATGCTCTCGATTATAACTTAGGGTGGGATTGTGTACATTGTGGGGGCAGGGGGGGGGGGGGGGCGAGCAACAAGTTCGCCTGCTGAGTCCCAGCGAGATTTTAACTCCCAGTCCTCATTTACATATGCAAGATCAGACCCCCACCGTAACCCGGCAGGAACCCCCGGAAGCGGGAATTTGGGCGGCAGGAGGCTGCCGCCAGGGATCTGTGGGAAGGGATCCCAGCACAAGGTAAGTCCATCGGAGGGCTTTGGGAGGGGAATCCCTGTCCAGAGGGGAGGAGGAAAGTTGGTGCAGTGGTGGTCCAAGGTTTCCTTCCGGGACCGGAGGAGCACTCCTGCTCGTCCTGGCCCCAAGGAAACTAAAACAGAAAATTTAAAACTTAACTCACTGGGTCTCTTCTGGCCCTAGCTGCTGTTCCGACAGGTTTGGCCTGGTGGGGAAGCCACCACAGCTCCCCCGCTCAGGCCTCGGGTTAAAATGGCAGATTGGGCCCTGATGACATCATATTTAAAGAGGACCCTGTCGGCTTGGGGCAGGTGTGCTTGCTGCCTGCAATTTAAAGTTGGAGTCGGCCAGATCGGAACGGGAAGGGAGTGGGTTAGTTCCACACTCCATTTTAACTGCCCACCCGCTTGGTTTCTGCCAAGTGGTGGGGTGGGGGGGGGGGAGTTAAGATTAAGGCCTATAGAATTATTGGTAGTTTATGAAGAACCCTGACAGCTTGTGTTAATTATTTCTGTGTTTGCCCAGAATTTGAGTCATAGAAAGGTTACAGCACGGAAGGAGGCCATTCGGCCTATCGAGTCCATGCTGGCTCTATGCAAGAGCATTCCAGCTAGTCCCTCTCCCCCACCCTATCCCTGTAGCCCTGCATTTTTTTTCCTTTCATCTACTTATCCAGTTGCCTTTTGAAGGCCATGACTGAATCTTCCTCCACCACCCACTCTGGCATTGTATTCCAGATCCTAACCACTCGCTGTGTAAAAAAGTTTTTCCTCATGTCACCTTTCGTTCTTTTGCCAATCACCTTAAATCCATGCCTCTGTTCCCATTGTCCTTCCGTCATCGACTCTGTCAAGTCAGGAAGATATCATTGGACAGGTTATTTAGCCCCTGCCCGTTAAGTTCCTGTTGTCTTTGTGGATTGCTGTGGGCCATTGGCTCATTGTTTATAGTTATGTGCGCCTGTTGATGCAGTTGGTAGGCAGCCTGTAATGGAAACTGTATCTTGAAGAATGCCTCCTAACTTATCCTTAATGAGAGCCTTTATATGACTTGGTAGTTTGTGAAGAACCCTGACAGCTTGTGTTAGTTATTTCTGTGTTTGCCCAGAATTTGAGTCATAGAATCATAGAAAGGGTAGTAAGAGGAGGAGTGGGGCTGATTAGGGACAAAAAGGAGATCTATTCATGGAGGCAGAGAGCATGGTCGAGGTACTAAATGAGTAATTTGCATTTGTCTTTACCAAGGCTAGCTGTATTTAAAGTAGATAAATCACCCGGTCTGGATGGGATGCACCCTAGGTTGCTGAGGGAAGTAAGGGTTGAAATTGCAGAGGTACTGGCCATAATCTTACAAACATCCTTAGATACGGGGGTGGTGGCAGAAGAGTGGAGAATTGCAAATGTTACATCCTTGTTCAGAAAAGGGTGTAAGGATAAACCCAGCAACTATAGGCCATTAAGTTTAACCTCAGTGGTGGGAAAAGTTTTAGAAACGATAATCTGGGACAGAATTAGCAGTCACTTGGACAAGTGTGGATTGATTAGGGAAAGCCAACATGGGTTTGTTAAAGGCAAATCATGTTTCATTAACTTGATTTAACTTTTTGATGAGGTAACAGAGAGGGTAGATGAGAGCAATGCAGTTGATGTGGTGTCTATGGACTTTCAAAAGACGTTTGATAAAGTGCCGCATAATAGGCTTGTCATCAAGATTGAAGCCCATGGAATAAAAGGGGCAGTAGCAGCATGGATACAGAATTGGCTAAGTATCAGGAAACAGAGAGCAATGGTGAACGGTTGTTTTTCGGACTGGAGGAAGGTGTACAGTGGTGTTCCCCAGGGGTCGGTACTCGGACCACTGCTTTTCTTGATATATATTAATGACTTGGACTTGGGTGTATAGGGCACAATTTCCAAATTTGCAGATGACACAAAACTTGGAAGTGTAGCGAACAGTGCGGAGGATAGTGATAGACTTCATGAGGATATAGACAGGCTGGTGGCATGGGCGGACATGTGACAGATGACATTTAGCACAAAAAAATGCGAGGTGATACATTTTGGTAGGAAGAATGAGAAGAGGCATATCAACAAGAGGGCACAATTCTAAGAGGGGTAGAGGAACAGAGAGATCTGGGGGTGTATGTACGCAAATATTTAAAGGTGGCAGAGCAGATTGAGAAAACGGTTAAAAAAACATACAGGATCCTGGGCTTTATAAATAGAGGCATCGAGTACAAAAGTATGGAAGTCATGATGAACCTTTTTAAAACACTGGTTCGGCCACAGCTGGAGTACTGTGTCCAGTTCTGGGCACCGCACTTTAGGAAAGATATGAAGTCCTTGGAGAGGGTGCAGAAGAGATTTACTAGAATGATTCCAGGGATGAGGGACTTTAGTTATGTGGATAGCCTGGAGAAGCTGGGGTTGTTCTCCTTGGAACAGAGAAGGTTGAGAGGGGATTTGATAGAGGTATTCAGAATCATGAAGGGTCTAGACAGAGTAGATAGATAGAAACTGTTCCCATTGGCAGAAGGGTCAAGAACCAGAGGACATAGATTTAAGGTGATTGGCAAAAGAACCAAAGGTGACATGAGGAGAAACTTTTTTACACAGCGAGTGATTAGGATCTGGAATGCACTGCCCGAGGGGGTGGTGGAGGCAGATTCAATCTTGGCCTTCAAAAGGGAACTGGATAAGTACTTGAAAGGAAAAAATTTGCAGGGCTACGGGGATAGGGTGGGGAGTGGGGCTAGCTGGATTGCTCTTGCATAGAGCCGGTGCAGACTCGATGGTCTGAATGGCCTCCTTCCATGCTGTAACCATTCTATGATTCTATGACTTGTGGAACAAATAGGTTTGGTGAGCCATATGGACCTTTTCTCATCCTCACCTATCTTTTGCTCCTCTAATTCATTGGGAACTGAGCCATTTTCCACAGGGGTTCTATCTGCCACTAATTGAGTGGGATGCAGCACCAGACTGCAGTTAGGAGAAGTGAGATCTTCAGAGGTCTTTGTAGGGAATCCTAGGAGGGAGTGTCCTGAATCCATCTCAGTTGTAAACTGGGTATTTTCTCTTAAAAGTCCAAAGAATGTGCGGGATTGTACCATCTTCAACATAGCCATGACAACATCTTGTTTACCTTTTCTCCTTCAATACATATTACCATAAATGTAACATTTACAAACATGCTTTCTGGCCCACATTACTTCAGAAGAAATATATCATTTTTACCATGCGATGAGTTGATGATGTATTACAGTTTGCATTAAATTAAGTATTATTTGATAATATGCATTTTACTTTTCCTTTCTCCTTCCTGGCCATGATAATATTGTTTGAATCTAATTAATAATATTGATCCAAGTGATTAATCTTAAAATTTCCTCTTTTTCTTGTAGATTTTCCACCAAGTATTGGATGTCTCAGACCTGCACAGTGTGTGGGAAGGGGATGCTTTTTGGCTTGAAATGTAAAAACTGCAAGTATGTAACCATATCAAACACTTTGGGTATATTATCCACTGTTCACTAATTTTAGTAATAATGTAGAAAGCAATTTTTTTATACTGACAGCTACCTTTTCACTAAAGTTAGAAAACAAATTAACAAATAGCCTTCCATTCTTGGCTAAAATACATATAAAGGCTAAAGGTTAAATTAACACATGTTTGTCTTTGCATATGTTGAAGCCCAGGAAGTAGTAGAATGCAGATTTATGCCTATGATTTTCCAAATGTTGAATTACAAGTTTCAGCTGTCCATCAAGAGGAGACACCAAAGAGAAGCCAGATGCTTTTCCATAGGGCGTGAGGCAGGGAAATCAGAGGGCCAATCACCCTGGATCACGCTTGTGGATCTCTTAGTGGTTGGACCAAGAGTGGGATTGGCTGGGCCTAAGAGTAGTTTGCCTATTGCCTGCTCTCTCAGCTGAACACAAGATGAAAGGACACCTGGAAGAAGGAAATAGAAATTAAGTTACACCAAAAAAAAGTTCCAAAAGAATTACCTCAAGATTTTATGAAATAAATTATTTTCCTTTGTGTGTTGGTGAGCTATATGGGGAACATATGTCATTGTGCTCCAGGTGCTTCAAACCCTGATCCTCAGTGAGAAATTCGATGGTTAACCAGGTAGTAAATCTGATAGTTTGAAATTTTCAATTGCTGGTTTCAATTTACACTATTTAGTTAATATTAGTTGCATTATGTCTCCTAATGATGCCAAACCAATCTGCTGATGGCTGGAGTTATGATCTACAGTAGCATCTTCAGGTTTACTCAACGGGCAGCAGAATTTGCCTTGCAAGTTTCACCCACGGGAGGACATTGTGACAACTGAGGGCAACAAGTGAAATTAGACTCAACAGTCTCAAACTAGCAATAGACTTAGTTCAGTGCATATAACAAAGGGGAAGAATTTGTGGTAAAATCATAAATGTGCTATTTATTCACAAGTTTACAGTTTTGCCACAAATGGCAAACCGAGCAGCACTCCTTATAGTTACTCCCATTTTGCTCAGTTCTGATCTGAGTTGCATTAAATGGCGAGATGCCAACTGATGATTCCAGCATTTCATGGCAAGGTGGGGAAGGGGGAGAAAGTTAATGGGCAAAATTATACTTGTGTAGTGTCTGATGCTCTGGTGGCCAATTGCAGGGGGCATTGGTAGCAGGCTGTGCAGCTGCCTTCTTGGTTGCAGGCGGGCAGAGAATTATATATTTTTTTACATCTGCTAAATGTACATGCATCAACTTATCTCTTTTTACGCAGAAGTGTTTTTTTTAATATTTGTGCTCACCAAAATGGAGGATGTGAATGGCAGGGAGTGAATTACTTTCCACCCTGTTTCATGGATAGTGACCATAGCCCCTCATTCCAAGCCACCTTAGGAGATATATGCCCAATCAATCAAAGGACAGTGCACTGATCCATACAGTTGGTGACAGAGGCTTTGTTCACCAAGGCAAACATTTTCATCAATCTCTCTGTGGAATGCCAGTAGCAGCATAAAAGCACTCTGCACTTTTTCCATGGGGCAAGTTTTGCCAGAGTGCAGATCATTATAGATAGCATGCATGTGACTATCCAGGCCCTTACACCAACCCCATGGTCTTAATGAACAGAAAGGAATCAATTATTTAATGCAGAAGCAGCAAATGGCGATATAACGAGGCACATGTGGTCACTAGGATCATTGTGGAACATACCGCCAGCATGTTGAAACAGCGGTTCAGATGCTTGGACAGATCAATGGTGGTGTTTTGCAGTATACGCCTGCCAAAATGTCAAAGATTATAACAATGCATTGCATGTTGCACAACTTCACCACACAGGGAGGTTTTACCATGAGAAGGTGGACAAAGGGGCCCAGCTGTGCCCATAGATATGTTTGTTGAACCCACATGTGTGCTGCACGTATCCAAATTTCCAATGAACACTCCCAGCAAGCATGGCTGGTGACCCACAGTGCAAAGTCAACAAATTACCCCTTACGTGTTATCGTTTGGTGGTTGGGAACACTGGCAGGTTGAATATCCTAGACCAGCAAAGACTGTTAGACGCAGTTTCTGCTCTTCAACACCGGGGCATAAGAGCTTGGTGGAGCAGAATCCCGTATCACAAAATTGGTTATAAGTTGCTCACAATTTTCCATCTATTCATTTTAACGGACAGGAAATCGTGAACAACTTGTGCCTGATTTTACAAAAAGGGCTTCAGCCCCACCACTTTTGTACGCTCCACCGCTGAAGAAGAAATTCTACCCGTTACTGTCTTGATGCCTTTTCTTTTATGATGCCATGTGAAAGGGACCACTGACCAGCTATGTGGTTGTGTGAGATGTTGCCACACAGTTACATCTCGCTGCTAAGATTTTACTGACATGATATGCCAACTTCCAAACTGGAAATACCTGATAACTTTCAAAGTGAATGACAGCATTTTTGTAATATTAGATCCGAAATTCTGCAGGGCTGCTCCTCCAGTGGAAGAGTGGAGGTGCAGAAACCCCCAGCCACCCTCGTCCCAAGTCAGAGACCGCATCCCAAATATTAGACACGGAGTCATTTGCTTGGCCAGGGTGAGCGGCTGGCACCTGCAACAGTACTTCAGCAGTCTGCATCCCCCACTCCAACCCATAAGGAGAGTAGACCCACAGCAGATCATCAAATTCAACTTTTTGGAGTCTTCAGCTCCAAATGGTGCCATTCTTACTGCAAGCATAAGATAATTGATCCCCTCCCAGGGTCGATCACCTTAGTCTAGGCAAAGGTTGGGGCCTTTCAAAAGGCCTCACGCCAGTTCTCAGCTAATGTGAGTTCTGCTGAGGCCTTTTAAGCACTCAAAGGGCTGAATTTCTGGGGAATTCTCCCTGACAGCCCCTTAGTGTGGGGGAGGGGGTAGCAATTCCACCCATGATAATCCCCGCCCCCCCCACCCCGCCCAACAACAGAAAATGGCTTCCAGCAAAAATGTGGCAGAATCCCAGTGAACCAGGTTCCACCACAAATTCCGGCCATATGTGACAGATCCTCTCCCTCTCAGCCCTTGATTGAGGCTGGAATTTCGGGACCAATATGGGGTAATTGGTCCGCAGGATGCTGTCGGGATCGGATTAGCCACCCATTTTACACCCTGCCCAATTTTACTTTCCATTGACTTCAGTTTCCCACCGGGAGGCTTAGGTAAAATTACCCCCAATGTGCTTTCCCTGTTTCTTTTAACTGGATGTATCCGATAATGAAATGTCAATTACATTTTGACAAGATCCCATAAAAACATTGGCCCCGAAGTTTCAATTGGGGCCAAGGTAGAATTCCAGCAATCCCCAGTTAATCTCCAGATCAGATGCCAGAAAATGGGATGGAACCCGACTGCACTGAGATTCTGCCCTGTGTTTTCCATCCTGATATTTTCCATGGGTTGAGGGAGGCATGGACTGATCTTCCGCCTAACGCTTCCTATTTCAAGGGAGTTAAGAGCTGACAGCTGAGGCCTGCAAAAAGTTCCTTAAACTTGGTGAGGATCGCTTACCTCCCCGCTTGGTCCATTGTACACCAGACCAAGAGAGGCATTGGCAAAGACCCAAAAGGCCCAACTGCCTGCTCTATCAGCAAGGGGATTGGTACTTGGTTTGGGAATATCTAAGAGAGTGAAAAGCCAAAGTAGCTTAAAAAGAGGTAAAATTTAGAAAAGAGGCAACAGACAATCCTATTTTAAAATGTCAAGAACATTTATCTAATATCAAGGCATTTTCCCGTAATAATATTTCAATGTTTCTGTCTCCTCTAGATTGAAGTGCCATAACAAATGCACCAAAGAAGCCCCACCTTGCCACTTACTCATCATTCATCGTGGAGGTGAGGTTTAAATATTTGTATTTTGTAACTCTTACTTGAATTTTGACTCTGTTCCACTCTTCTGTACCTTTGTTATTCAGTGCTGGAGATCAATAATAACGCGATTCTATCACTTATTAACTTTTATAAAGCAAGTTAACAAAGGATTGTCGTTGTTTTCATATCTTTACACTCTTCCCTCAACGAGTTATTATCTTGATTACCATTGGACCACTTTCCAGTTCCTTTTCCTTTTATTCTTTTATTTTAGCAGCGTGGCTCATACGCGATTGCCTCTGTGCGACCCCTTATTTAGGTTGAAAAATTCAGCAGTTAAGTCAATTAACAAATTTATTGGATTAACTGACTCTTCTTTCTTTCACTTTTGTGAACATTTTTCCTGATATTAAATACATATATTTTACTTAACAAGGCACAGCACATTCAACAGATTTTGCATGGTTTCAATATTGTAATGTGGAGTAATGTGACTCCGAGGCATAGATTTAACCTGTGTCAATGAAATTTGTGTTAGGAGTATTATACTGTTTTTCAGTAATAATCCTATTTCCTTTGTAATTTACAGGGAGAGTCTATTTTCATCTTCACTTGTAGAAAGATTTCTTATTCCTTACATGTAAAGTTGTACTCAAAGTAAAGGGTTTTACGTGTGCCTGAACCGTGGCCTCAGTGTTGACAGCAGAATAATAATTATGACCATATTAGAATTGATTTTAAAATCTTTAAGCACATTTCAGGTAGCTGCTGATATTTGCTCACTTTCTGTAAGTGAGTATCATTTAAAGCAGGTTTCAGAGCAATAGAAATAGTAGGTATTTCACTGTGATTTTCAAGCCACTGTTCTACGGCCACCATCGGATTCCAGGAGACTGACATCGATAAGCAGGCTCCTGGCACTTATACTGCTGAATCTGGCTCCCTTATCCCAGGAGCTGAGTCATGGACCCACAGAAATCTAAATTCACGAGTCTGCTGCCAGGATAAAGAAACCAGATTTAGTAGAATGCCTATCTCCCAGAATCTGGACCAATACAATGACAATATAAAAGCAGCTTTATTTTGTTTGATCTCAGGGCTAAATTTTAAGAAAGAAAAATAGAGCTACTTTGTCACGAGGCCATTTGTGTAAATGTGTCGCAAATTGGCTTCTGTGACTTTCATCATCTGAGGGTTATTTTGAAAGCCATAAATACGAGTATGCAGCAGGCCTATGGAATTTTCATTAGAGTGCAGATGCTCCTTATCCTCCTGTTTCCATCTCCTTGTTACCTTTGTAAGGCAGTCATTGTGACAAACCCTTTAAAGCAGGGGTGACCAAACTGCAGTCCATTGGCCAAAAGCAGCTCTAATCTCTGGCAATCCAGCCCTTGACTCGAGCAACTATTTGTGCGTATGTCTTATTTCTTAGTTCTTTGTTCTGTTTGAGTTCTGCGGCCGTGGAGGTTTGGAAAGTGCTGTTCAAAGAAGGGTTGCCTTCTTAGTAGATAAATCCTAAAACAGAACACCAAGATCTATTAATTTGAGCAACTTGAGATATATGCAGATTTAAAACATATTTGTGGCCCACTATGGTATGTACAATGCAGGCCCACAAAGACTAAAAGCCTTGGCGTCCCTACTTTAAAATACTATCAACCCATTCTAAGGAATGGCACAAGTATATTATTCCAACTACAAATACTTTTTTCTATTACTTGACTTACTGGGGGAGAACTGATGGTCTTATTCAGTGTCTTTGAGCCTCTCGCTGACTAGACAAGAGTGTGTCACTTGGCGAGATTAATGCACAGGTTACTCTCCAGGGAAACTAACAGCTCTAATTAAAATTTCAAAAATTTTGCCCATTCGATATCCAGAGATTGCCTAATCAATCTGTGCTAAAATTATAATTATCTTTTAACTTTAAAAGAATTAATAATCTCCTTAATAGAGCTACCACTTTGGACTCCAAACAGTACATTTATCCCATCATGCAATTAGACCTGCAACACAGTGAACTATATTTTTATTTATAAAAACAAATAAGTTGTAGAGTTGTTTGAAAAAAAATGGACCGTGCTGTTGGAAAATGCTGTGCATTGCACCAGTGCCTTTAGTTTAAAAAAAGCTCAGAAAACCAGAGTCGAAACAGTTAGCCTTTAAAATATTAGCCTATGAATTTTTCAAAGAACTCACTAGCATGATGAAACTATCACACTTTCAACTTTCTAGAAAAAGTAGCATTGAAAAGACAAGTTGCACCTTCTAACTTTGGAAGGCATTTTTAAAATCCCCCCTTGCCCCAGGTTCTGAATATATAGAAATGGAGTTTTTCTTTGCACTAGAAATCTCCATTTTGAATACAGGATCAGAGAATCATAGAAAGGTTACAGCATGGAAGGAGGCCATTCGGACCATTGAGTCCATGCCGGCTCTATGCAAGAGCAATCCAGCTAGTCCCACTCCCCACCCTATCCCTGTAGCCCTGCAAATTTGTTCCTTTCAAGTACTTATCCAGTTCCCTTTTGAAGGCCAAGATTGAATCTGCCTCCACCACCCCCTCGGGCAGTGCATTCCAGATCCTAATCACTCGCTGTGTAAAAAAGTTTTTTCTCTTGTCACCTTTGGTCCTTATGCCAATCACCTTACATCTATGTCCTCTGGTTCTTGACCCTTCTGCCAATGGGAACAGTTTCTTTCTATCTACTCTGTTTACACCCTTCATGATTCTGAATACCTCTATCAAATCTCCTCGCAACCGTCTCCATTCCAAGAAGTTCCAAGCTTCTCCAGGCTATCCACGTAACAAAAGCCCCTCATCCCTGGAATCATTCCAGTAAATCCCTTCTGCACCCTCTCTAAGGCCTTCACATCTTTCCTAAAGTGCGGTGCCTAAAACTGGACACAATACTCCAGTTGTGGCTGAACCAGTGTTTTATAAAGATTCATCATGACTTCCATACTTTTGTACTCTATGCCCCTATTTAGTAAGCCCAGGATCCCATATGCTTTAACTGCTTTCTCAACGTGCCCTGCCACCTTCAACAGTTTGTGCACATATACCCCCAGATCTCTCTGTTCCTGTACCCCTTTTAGAGTTGTGCCCTCTGGTCTATTTTGCCTCTCCTCGTTCTTCCTACGGAAATGTATCCCTTCACATTTTTCTGTGTTAAATTTCATCTGCCACGTGTCTGCCCATGCCACCAGCCTGTCTATATCGTCTTGAAGTCTATCACCATCCTCCTCACTGTTTACTACCCTTCCAAGTTTTGTGTCATCTGCAAATTTGAAAATTGTGCCCTGTACACCCAAGTCCAAATCATTAATATGTATCAAGAAAAGCAGTGGTCCCAGCACGACCCCCCGGGGAACACCACTGTACACCTCCCTCCAGTCTGAAAAACAACAGTTCACCACTACTCTCTGTTTCTTGTCCCTTAGCCAATTCTGTATCCATGTTGCCACTGCCCCCTTTATTCCATGGGCCGCAATCTTGATGATAAGCCTACCATGCGGCATGATGCTTATAAGGAATAAGATATGCAAATGTAATGAAATTAATCTTCTAATCAATGCAGCCTTGTTCTTTACTTGAGGGTGCTGACTCTAATATGGAGAGCAGTCATTGCTAATCAACTAAGTGATTAATTATGGAATAAATCATGAAGCCATGCATAATAATAGTAATATGCAAAGCTTTTTCCTCACTTGTAGCCATCTCTGATTTTCAGCAAGACTTGTGCGAACAGAATCTGTGCCATGTGACATTAACAACCCGCTTAAGAAGCCACCCAGGTACTCGGATCTGCACTCCAGCCAAACACTGCCTAAAACCAACAAAATTAATAAGGTACGTAATTGTGCTTGATTATGGCTCTCATACACCAACGAGATATGTCTTTGAAGGTGTTGCTGTTGAAGTTACACATTAACCATGATATTTTTGGAAGTGAAAATCGGGCTGTTTTGGGCGGCCGATCTGCGACGTCAGTTTTACGCTCAGGCAGCCAGTTTAAAATCTACCCTGATGGTTCGTGAGCAGATATGCTAGAGGTGAATGAACTTTATTTGTGTCATCTATTCAACCTTTGATTCCAGTTTCTCCTCCTGTCTAGTTTTGAATTGCATCCAGTCACAGTACATTAGCAGTTTAAAAACCAATTGTAATTCAGATCCCTGTATTAAGTTTATTTTCAGACAATGTTGAAGCTTCATTGGTTATGTGGTGGGGAGGAGAATAATTACAATACTGGTTCACTTTGTATATGAATGATAGTTCCTTGTTAAATTTGAGCAGTGGGAAATTCAAAATCCATTAAGTCCTGTTGACTCTTTTCTAGGATATAAAAAGAGCTGTTCTGTTCAAGAGTCTGTTTACCACATCTGAGAAGCAACCGATTTGAAACTCCTGAAAGAGAAAAATTGGTTTGAATTTCCAATAAACAGTTTAGATTAATTAGGCTTCCACAGTGGTAAGAAATTCTAGGAAAAGTAAAATTCACAAGTTATTTACAAAGGATGAGCTTAGTTTTTGGACTTACAATCTTTTTATTTTTCTTTGTCCACTCGAGGAGTTAAGTGGATGGATGTCTACAGTAAGTTTATAACTATATTATAAAACAATTTATGTGCTTGTTCTTTTCTGTAAAATTTAGCTCTCCAGTTTCCAATTTCAATTTATGCTTTAAGAAGGTATCTGCCCAGAAAAGTTCCATAATGTGATATTAAAGCCTGAGAAGGGTCTGGCTGATTTACTAGAGCTGACCCTTGACCATTAGCTGACCTCATGCTCAATTCAGTAAGAAATACCATTTTCCTGAAATGTTTCCACAAATTCTGGTTTGGGAGTATAAAAAATTTGTAGAATACAAGTGACCATATTTTATTATCCACCTAATGTTTGCAGAAAATACAGCAAGCTTGAAATTAGGGATGGGCAATAAATGCTGGCCTCGCCAGCGACGCCCACATCCCGTGAACGAATATAAAAAAAAAAGTTAATGGCATGGTTATCATGGCATGGTGATAACTTCCGATGGGTATTTTAAGCCATGTGGCACTTTGGCCTAGCTGAAATCCACAAAGTGACTGCTGTTGTTGAGTTCAGGAAATGTGCACACACATTCTCCAATAGGAAGCCAAGTACCTTCATTCCGGATGTCACCAGATGCCAGGACTAGCTATTTGGGAGCTCCCATCGCACATTGCCTAGAGGGGCTGCAACAAGTTTGGTATGCGAGCTGCCAAAAAGTGAATATGGAATTGAAAGGGGAATTAAGCTACTTTAATTCATAACTCATTCCAATGCCTTTTATATAAATTCTGACTATACTCTGTTCTGTCCTTGCAATTACCCAACATTCTTTCCTAATGGATAAATTACAGTTTACATGCACTAAAAAGATAGATGCAATATTTGTTTATGCCCATTAAACTGGCGCTACATTATCACAGTGTGCCTGCTATTATATCTAACTACTGGTGCACTGCCTTGCAAATTAGCATCTGAACAAGGGGAAACATTATATAAGGTCTTGTTCAAATTGGCCTGCTGCTCTCCAGAAGTGAGTGGGTTGTTAAGTATAGGTTATTGAGCAAATGATGATTTCCCGCTGAAACAATGGCTGAATTTCATAACTCTGGTGCCACTGGACTGCTGTCTCTACCATCAATATAATTCAAATGCTATCAAGCCCAGAGAGGCAGCGGTTTTCCACGATCTGCTGCTGCTTTCTGGCAAGGCCCTAAAATTTATAATGTGCTTGTTTTAATGAACAGGAAAATTATGGGCTGGCGAGCACAGAAGCGGAAAATCCCCAGCCTGTGTCTCTGTAGCTTCAATGATCTGCTTAATTCTATTTTTCAGAGTGATGTTTAGAGTGGTAAAATGATAAAAAAACATTAAATAATAAGTGTTGTTCCAAGCTTTAAACAGATCCCGTACTCAAGAGAATTCATGTAAAGGATATCTAATATGCTTGGGAATGTCCCTGGCCATATTATATGTAGCTCATGAATCATTAATTATATTGCCGTATCTCTTGTGCTCCCATCCCATTGTTTATGTGAGAAATAATGCAATTTCCTAATCTTTTTGTTCCAAGCACAGTTGAATGCGTAAAGCAACTTTATAACTTCTTAAAAAACATCTCAAGTAATTTGGTTGAATAGCATTTTACAGTGCATGCCTTTAAAATGAAATCGCACAACTGCCTTGCTACTTAATCGGTTTATGTGCACTGTTATTATCCACTTAGTATCCTGGAGCATTATTACATATTTTACAGTATAAAATTTAGCCTTTTCTTCACAAACATCATTCAGAAGTTGGACTGTACATAATATTTCTATAATATTACATTGTACTTGAGCAGTATTTTAAAGCGCAAAATTTTAATTGTTCAGTATTTTGTTACATGAGCCCAGAATTTGCTGTTGGCCATATTTGAGTACAAATACCACTGCCATTTATTGCTAAATTTAGAACAATTTCTTGCTAAAAACTGGATTGAGATTGACACAATTTATGTTACTTTGTCTGTCCTGGATAGCAAAAAGAAATGAGAACATTTTCAGTGGTGTTCAATTTTCTATACAACCCATTGAATGGCACCAAATCACGATAGCAAGTGTTATTTAAATTGTCAAACACACTCAAAGTTTATTTTGCTTTGCAGTTTGGATAATATTTAGTTAGTACTCTGAATTGGTTAAGCTGTAACATGAAACATGAATAATTAAAAAAGGTGATATTCTGCAGGAAGCTGTTTGTCACTCATGCACAAATCTGTTTAACCATCTGTGAAAGATAAAAGTCACAGATGGTAATACCAGCTTATAGTCATGTACATCTTTATTGCTAACAAAAAATGCTAGAAGCTTAATGCAAATTAGGCATTGGTACCTTTTTTATCAATGGAAACGTGAATAAAAGAGAAATCTGTCAAACCTATTATAATTAGCAGGTAGCATGCAGTTCTATGGCATCTATCAGCTGCTGTTTTTCCCCTCAAAATTTCCTGCACACTACCCCCGAAGTTACCAGCTTATATTAGGGTGCAGTCCCTTGCCACAATATTGTGTGGGCCTAAACAGTGGTGTTGACCGGAGGACATCAACCATGGGGACATCATAGCTTGGCCGATCATGTCCTCACCTCAAGGCCTTGGGGAGGGTGCAGAGGAGATTCACTAGAATCTCTTACTACAGATGTACAGGGCATTGGTGAGATCTCACTGGAGTACTGCATAAAGTTTTGCTCTCCTTATCTAAGGAAGGATATACTTGCCTTTGAGGCGGTGCAACAAAGGTTCACTAGATTAATTCCTGGGACGAGAGGGTTGTCCTATGAGGCGAGGTTGAGTAGAATGGGTCTACACTCTCTGGCATTTAGAAGAATGAGAGGTGATCTCATTGAAACATATAAGATTATGAGGGGGCTTGACAGGGTAGATGCTGAGAGATGGGGCCTGATATTACCAGGGCGGCGGGTTCGCGGCAGGGGGGCGATTAGGCGCGTGGGTAACGTGCCCGGTGAAATCAGTCTGCCCCGCGCGCAATCTTGTAAAGGTAGCTGGTACCTGTTATTTGCTGAAAATAACAGTCTACTGTCTGCAGAGAGTCTGAATAGAGATCAGACATTGCACACGTAAAACACAGATGCAGGTCCCATCCCTATGTTAACACATTGATGAGTTTTATTAAAACATTGAATAAAGGTTGCACACTACTAAATCCCACATCCTCCAATCTGCACACCAGACCTCACCAATCTGCCGATCTGAGTTGGTACCAGGCCTGCGAGAGTGCATGCACCAAGGTTCTCTGCTGATACACTAAAGACCTTGGTGCAAGAGGTGGACAGAAGGAGGGATATCGTATATCCGCAGGGGGGCATGGGGGTGGGGTGGGGGTGCAAGAGGCCCTCCAGACATATATCCAAAAGGCAGTGGGAGGCAGCGGGGGACGAAGTCAATGCCAGGCCCACAGCATCATGAACATGGATGCAGTGCAGGAAGAAGTTTAATGCTTTGACATGAGTGGTCAAGGTGAGTGAGGTCAACTGTCAAGTGGCATCTCCTACCAACTGCACCATGCACTAAACCCCCCATCACCCACATACCAACAAACTCACTCTTTCCATCAGTACTCAACTCTTCCAACCAGATGCTTCCTCTTACCCTTACACATCACCACTATTTCAAGCCACCCACCCACAACTCACAAGCCATACACACTGGCAGCTATTCAACCATGACAGGCACATCACCCAGACACACGGCCCGCTTTCTTGCAGGAGAAGCTGGCACATATCAGGAGGCAGCAAGTGACATTTAGCCCCTCGAACCTGTTCCGCCATTCAATGAGATCATGGTGGACCTGTGACCTAACTCCATATACCCGCCTTAGCCCCATATCCCTTAATACCCTTGGTTCACAGAAATCTATCAACCTCAGATTTAACATTCACAAGTGAACTAGCGTCAACTGCCGTCTGCAGAAAAGCGTTCCAAACGTCTCCTACCCTGTAGAAGCATTTCCTAACTTCACTCCTGCACGTCCTGGCTCTAAATGTTAGGCTATGTCCCCACGTCCTAGTATTGAAGTCTAGGAGACCTCCAAAAACAGTTACAAATGTCTCAGCACAGAAGCAATAATCCAGCCACTAACCTGTAAATCCTGCATGGTCCCTTTAAGTAGCACTGGTGGGGGGTCCTCCAGGCACTCTAAGACACGTTCAGATGGTGGGGTTTAAGACTGAGCGTTGAGTTGAGCGTTTTGGTGTCTATCACTTTAAATCAGCATTGTACACTGATTGAAGCCATTTTCTCCCGACTTTACATGATTCCAGCGTGCGTTCCTGCGCCCGCGCTAACTCCTATACCAAGATGGTGTCTGGCTGTCGGAGAGGCCGTGTAGCGCCGAATCAGCTGGTGCTACAAGGCCCAATTTATCGCCCATTATCTTTTCAGTGATGATCTTCAAAAGATCCCGTTATGTTTGCAGCAAAGGCTGTGTTTTTTGAGGGAATTATAGCCAGGGAGCGTGGTCATAACCTTGTCCTCTCACAGAGTTGGCCCTATCATTAGAGATGATCATTTCTGCTGATTACATAGAATGACATCAAAATTACAACACGGAAACAGTCTGTTCGGTTCAACCATTCCGTGTTGGTGTTTAACATCCACATGAACAGAAATCCTAATCCCCTGTGCCCGCTCTGTTCCCATATCCCTTTTTTGCCCTTTCTATCAACCACCTATCTAACCTATTCTTAAATGTTGACGTGGTCTCTGCTTCGGTCACTAACTCTGGTAGTGCATTCTGCAGCCTAACAACCCACTGTTAAAAAGGTTTCCCCTGCTCTCTGTCCTAAATCTTTTTTATTTTAATCTTATATTGATGCCCTCATATTGTAGACCCCTCAACCACTTGAAACAGCCTACTCTGCCCCATCCCTTCATAATTTTAAACACCTCTATCAAATTACCCCTTAATATTTCCTGCTCTGATGAAAATTTTTCAAGCCTTTCTTCATTTCGGTATTTCCTCATCTCAGGCAGCATCCTAGTGAATCTATGCTGCATCCTCTCCATTGCCTCAACATCGTTCCTATTGTGTGAAGTCCAAAACTGTACACAGCACTTCAACCATGGTCTCACTGAGGTTTTATGTAGATTCACCATTGCATCTCAACTTTTATATTCCACATCATAAACCCCAGTATTCCATTAACTTATTTTATGGTCTTGTCCACTTGAGGTATTGCATTTAATGTCTTGTGAACCTGAACCCCCAAATTCCTCTGCTGTGCCACGTCACACAGCTTTCCCCATTCAAAATATAATTAATTTTTTTTTAACCAAAATGTACCACTTCACATCAGTTTTGCCCATTCCACCATCTTATCAATATCCCCTTGGAGCTTTGTTTAGTATTCAGAATCCCCTATTTTAGTATCATCTGCAAATTTAAACAAAACTCCCTCTAGCCCTGTATCCAAATCATTGATGTACACTGTAAACAGAAGCGTCCCAGAACTGAATCCTGTTGGACATCACTACCCACTTCCAACCACTCTGAGAAACTTCCTTTAACTCCTACTCTCTGTTTCCTCCCTTCTAACCAGTTTTTAATCTAATTTTCTACCTTCCCACTAATTCCATTCCCTTTAATCTTGTAGCCTCCTGTGTGATAAGTTAGTGGATCTATTCAAAGAGTCTATACTTGACAATCGAATGCTCACCTTTGAGCAGTGTAACATATATGGAAGTGACCTGATTGCTGTGAAGCATGGATCCTTGTAAAAGCTTACCCAATGTACTTTCAGGGAGAGAGATTCATTCATTGTCTGGATGCACCCACTACAGGAAAATCGAGCGGGATGGAGCACACAAACCTAATGGAGTCTCCCCGAATCTCCATCCATTAATTTAAATGGATGGAAAATCCGTTAGTCTCCCTAACAGACACATGCTCCTCCCACGCAATGTTCCTGTATTCGCTGTATCTAGGCAATATAATAAGCCCAGACTTAGGAACAGGAAAATCTGCCCCGTTGTTTTCAACAACTAGAGGTCCCCAAAATAACACACCCTGCCTATTGCACCAGCAAATAAATGGTTTCCAAAAACTCATTATTCAGGTTATAACTTTTTTCAAAACATACTTTATTGGCTGTGAAGCGCTTTGGAACTTCCTGAGGCCTTGAAAGGCGCTATAGCCATCTTTCGGATGAGACGTTAAACCAAGGCCCCGTTTGCCCTCTCAGTTGGATGTAAAAGATCCCATGGCACTATTCAAAGAAGAGCAGGTTCTGCCTGGTGTCCTCAACCAACATCACTAAAATAGATTATCTGGTCATCATCACATTGATGTACGTGGGACCTTGCTGTGCGCAAATTGGCTGCCGCGTCTCCCTTCATTACAACAGTGCCTACACTTCAAAAGTACTTCATTGGCTGTAAAGCGCTTCGGGATGTACTGAGGTGGCGAAATGCTCTATATAAATGCAATTCTTTGTTTATATAAACGGAGTGAATATTGACACCACCTTGTCAGCCAATGAATTGGAGACAGGGCAGGACTCATGGTTTCAATTTACAGAGTCCCCGAACGCATGACCAAACTACAGCAAACCGAGTCTCCCAAGTACAGTAGAATTATTTCTGCAACAGAATGCGGTGAATCGAGGATAGTTACACAATACAAGTTATGTGTGTAAAATCAATCCCAGTTACTTACAGCAGCGTGGTCGCCATGCTTGATTGACGGGGGAGTTACCCAATCATATCCATTCTTGCCGGAACTTGTAATGTCATTACGCGCAGCCTTATATATGCAAGTTCTTTCTTTTTTCTTTATCTGCAGGATCACATACCTGTCCCTTACCAGCCGGATTCCAGCAGTAATCCTTCGTCAACTACATCTTCAACACCGTCCTCTCCTGCGCCACCTCTACCTCCCAGCGCGACTCCGCCTTCGCCCCTTCATCCTTCACCACAGTGCACCCGACAGCAGAAACAATTCAACCTGCCAGGTACAACTCTTCAGCGTTCCGTGTTGAAAGTAACGGGGTAGTTTTTCCAAGTTTGCCGTGCTGATGGGCAGCCATTGCAGACGGAGAAGCGAGAGCAGCTTGCCCCCCCGATTTCCTGGCGGGGCGAGGCTCCACAACTAGTAGCACATAGCCAGAAAATCAGCCCTTAAGTGTTGCATTTAAAACTGAAAATAATGGAAATGCCCAGCAGATTAACATTGTGGGTGGAACCCTTCACAGAATCACTCCTCATGTTCATAGTCAAATGAGCAAGAAAATGAAAGAGAGTTACTGATATATCTACTGAGTGGTATGTTAATTGCCACAAATTAAAATTCTAACAGGTCAACAGACAATTAATGATTGTCTACACTACACGAGAGCAAACAATTAGGGTAAATGTTTAAAGAGCATGTCTTATTTGCAAGTAACATTTGTTTATGTGTCTAGAAGGGAAATTAAATTGTAACGTTACATGAATCCAGAAAAAAAACGGCATCAGAAAAATTAACAACATATTGTGAGCAGACTTTTCCTGCACACTGCACATTTTCTTCTGCGGTGCCCTATATTTCTCAGTTCCTTTTCCTGTCCTGTCTGTTTTCCTGGAACGTCAGGTTTGTTGAGGCCTGAAATTCTTGAGTTTGAATCCTGACAGGGCTTGCTCAACTTTTGATATTTCTTAATATTCTGAAGGAGACAGACCAACTTCCATGTATTTTTTTCCATCTCTCTTTTCTTAAATGTGCATGTATGCAATCACATCTCTAGAAACTATGGAAATAATAAAATGTTTAACATTAACATTCTCCCATTTTTGTTTTTATTTTGTTTTTGCTTGCCTGTACAATAAAAAATGGATTTTAGATTATAATTTAATAACTATGACATATTTGCAGTGAATGTTTTTCGTATAACAGTTAGAGAGTTTTACTGTGTCATGAGAGCGTCCATTCTGGAATGTTCTAATTATCAGCATCCTACCTTAACATTAAATGAGAAGAAATTACTATGACTGAGAGAGGGAATAAGAGTTTCTTGACCAAAAGATTAATTTCTCTGTTCTTAACTGCTCAGAAATACAATAATTAACACAGTCTGACCTTTTTACAATGGTTCTGATGATGACTTTATGTAAATGTTACTAAATATATGAATCTATGACAGTATCACCAATCATCATTTGATGGAACATGCGTATTTCAATTAATAAATAATATCTGAGAATGTTCACAAATACATTGGATCTTAAATTTGCAGTTAAAAGGCATCTGTTGTCCATGCTCAAGTGCATAATTTTAGCAAAAAGACTTGCAGCAATTCTAAGCATTTCCTTCTCTGTACTCAGTATAGTAAATCAGGTCACATATCTGTAGTAAGATCTTTTAGGGTTTATATTTACTTCCTGGTTGTAAAGCTAAAGAAAAACGTGGTGAAATTGGTCTTTGGCAATACCGCAAAATGGGTGATAACGAATCAGCAGCCAGTTTCACACCCCGCCTGATATTGTTTTCCATAATGTGTAAATGTTTCCCCACAGCAAGTGTAGTTCCTGTACATCACTCCACTAGTCTGCTGAGATTGAGTTTACTAACAAAGGGTGGGAACTTCCTCTGTGCACGAGATGCAGCAAAACCACAAACCTGTTCCTTATCTACATGGTTACAATTTCCTTACACCTGCTGCAAAAGGAGGGAATCAACCCCCATACCCTGATAACAGTTTTGACTGTGCTTGTCATGACAGAATCGACATCGAACAGTAAAAGGACTCTTAATAAAACAATTTCCTGTGGACATGTTGAAAAGACAGCCTGACTTATCCAGCAAGAGCTCTATCCTCATTGCTCCAGCAATAGCATTTTTCAGATTCTTCCCCCCCCAGGCTCTTTTCAGACTCAGTCAGGCGACATTTTCCTGTGCGGTCACATTGCATGGAGTCTGCTCCAGAGGCATCGGTAATGGAAGAAGAGAAGCACAGCCGGGAGCACACCTAGAAACCATGATCCTGTCTGCTTCCCTTCCGACTTCAGCCATTTCTCCTTCGAAGATGTAGTTGCATCGATTCCCATCACTGTGGTCCCTCATAGAGTAATTAGCAACAGATTTCTCAAAGGTAATTTGAGCTTAGATGTTGACTTTCTCCCATCTCCATCGCAAAATCCACATGTAATTGTTTCTAAAAGTGTCCCCACTTTTAGATGGATGTTTGACTCACCACCTACAAATTCTAGCCACAGATTTTTACACAAGTACCATTAGAAGATTAATTCATGGAGGAATGGAAATACTCAAATTCATAGTAAAAGCCAGTTTTGTTCCTTACATCGTGAAATTATTTAATGTTCTGATACTTTCAAATTTGAGAGGAAACTGAACGGATATTTTGAAGGGAGTGATTGGGGTATTTGAGAAGTAGTGTGCCATATTTTGCAAATGTTCAGACTACCCAGATGGATTGCAGAAGCTTCTTACAGCCCTGTACGTCCCTGTATTCCTAAATGTACAAGCCCCGACAATCCACAGGGTCATTCATGCCGGTGTTGCAGCCCGCAGGTTGCACTTTGACCCAACGATTCTCCTCAGTGCTGACCCTGCAGTAAATCGTGGGGGTCAGCTCATCTCAATAGGCACTGTTGTTGGCTGAGCGCAGATTCTGTTTACCGTGGGAGTACTGCACTGGGGGGAATAGAAATTCCAGGATACAGGCCTTTAAAGAGCCTAGCATGGCTGGAGATTGCAGCAACAGGCCAGGGGCGGGGGAGGCAGCAGGTAAGTAGTGGAAATTTTACTAGACAAAGGTAACTGGCAAGTAGACGGCTCATGTGAGTTTTTGTGGCAGTTTTAAAGCATGTCATCAATTGGAGGATCTGGCAGGACATTGGAGGGAGAGGGAAAAGAAGGGCATAACATTTTAATGAGGCTGACCTAAAAATGGATGAAATACAGCAGAGACTGCTGGATGTCCATGGGAGGAAGCAATAAAAAAATTGCATTGAATGCCACCTCCCTCAGCTCCAGAATTGCAGACCAGTGCCAGAAAAAGTTCAATGACCTAACGAGGATGGGCAAGGTAACACACTGGCCATTCTACCTTTTCTTTCTTGGACATCTGGGGGCCAGGATGCAGGCAGCTGTCTCGCAGGACTTTAACAATCTAATAGCATTCTGATCAGTGGAAGCACAGATCCAGCACCCAGTGCAGCGATGACGGCTTGAAGCGCACTGCATAAGGCTGCAATTTTTCAGGACAGCGGCGTATACCAAGCATCTGGCCTTCTCCCTCAGAGCACCGTGCAATGTGGCATGTAGGGGTTGACACCATGCTGTCCAGGCACAAGCTGCAGAAATGCAGCCAGCAGCGGTTGCTGTCAGGGTCAAGCTGCCATGAGAGGAAAGCCACCTCATGAGCCTTTTGTAGCGAAGGAGCATCCAGTCACCTCATGTTATACCCTCAAGCTGCACCTAGGAGAAGTGGTAGAATAGTAGAAAGAAGTGCCTGGAGGAAGCAGGGTGGGAGGAAAGAGTAGGAAGACTTTGGTTCTCTTTTGACTTGCTTGTAATAAAGGCACTCATTTCATGCTCAGCAGATAATAATCATATTTTGTCAATTTGCATGGTCATGTAGGACCAAGGAGGTCTAATGTGATGTGATGGACGCTGGATTAAAGGATTTGTAATTTCTCCTGATCATCCACTATAACTTTGGCGGATGATTCACGGAATCCCCTGAGAAACAGTGTAAACTACACTCATGCTGTTTCTCCAGGGTTTCCATGAATCTTCCGCCAATTGGACAATCAGGAAAGTCCCCGTGGAAATTCAGCCCCAAAGTGTGAACGTATCAGAACCTTATATATCCTAAGTATAATATTCTTCCTTTTGTACTCAAAGGTCCTAGCAGTTCAATCTCAAGTGATATCATAGCTGAATAACTGTTTTGAACACAGGAGGATTTCATTTTCTGAAAACAATAATGGCACTTCTTCTCCTGAAGGCATCTATTGAATCAAGTTGTCAATCTTCACGTGAGAACCGAGACAGCAAGTGTAAGCAAGCTATTTGACAATGGAGGACATCACAACAAAACCCAGTCCTGTCGTCACCCAATGTCCATACATGTGTACTTTCCACCGGGATCACTGGATGGAAATTGAATGGAAACCTGGCTGATGTTCTCCTTCCTAGCCCAGGGGTACGGAGGCCAACTGCATTATCCCAACTGCCACCTTGGCTGAGGGATAGGGCTTTACTGTTCAACACAAACTTACAGCCGGTTTTGGTTGGGCTTAGCAGGCGATCCCAGACCTGGTTTCCCTGAGGGCAGCCGATGCTGGTGCAGGTTGTCTCAGAGCAAACCAGTCTTGGAAAGAGAGGGGGCCTCAAACAGCAGATAGGCCCCTTATTTTCATATGCAAAGGGCCTAATGCCTGTTTCAGGCTTGGGTAAAGAATGCATTTTTTTTGTCCTTATCCAATATGGTGGACGGCGTGCTTTCGGCCAGAAATGTGTGCACGCTTCCTGCCCGCCATATTGGGGCCTTCGTACTCCGGTTATGTGGACCTATTTCTAGGCCCAGGTTTTGTGGTTAGTTCACAAATAACTGACTAAACAGACTAATTTGAATGCAGATATCTGGTTTGAGAAAACAATGGCATGCATAGGTATAGGAAGAAAATGTCTCTGCACAGGTGCATTGCTTCTTCCAGTGTTCCTCCTTGAGTTTCCAACTATTGCATTGGTGAATATATTGAATCTATGCTGGAGCCATGATCGTCCATTTTACTAGTAATATATTTTAGTTTGATCTTGTAACAGTGGGCAGTGTCTGGTATTATTTACCTAGTGGTGAGTATGTCAGATCCCTGACAATCCAGTAAAGGGGAAATGCATCAAGGGGTATATCATTGTGAATTTGACTCCTGGCAAATGGACATGTATGTTTCCCATGGTTAATGTGTGTCTAATCACCATCAGTTCATTGAGGGTTATGTCCATGTTCATTAGAAGCCTAGTTTTAAAGTTTCATCTGATCTCTGTTGATGGAGTGAAGCTGTCTATAGAAGTCTGTTCCTGATGGTCTAATTCAGCTTGGACCTCTTAATAGGTGCCCAACATTCAAATAAACGCTAATGCTCTCCCCCAGTGATAGTCTTGTGATTTGGTGCACTCTTCTACAGTAAACCATTGCTCAGAATCTCTCCTTGCATCTTGCTTTCTTCCAACTATGTTACGTTCCTCCACAGCCTTTGGTCAGGCTTCTAAACCAACAGTCTTCTTATAACAAAATATGTTTGCCTTGTTGTTTCACTCATTACTTTAAGCCATTAGCCGCTGATCTATATCCTTTGGCACGTCACTCATTCCACTGATTGAGCGTTTTTGTTCTGTACGCATAATAGCTTCAAAGTCATGCCGTTAGGCTCCTTAAGCAGCTAATGTATCTTTGGTGTTCAGGTACATGTCCACAATTGGACTTTCCAGTTACTTCAGTGGATGAGTTAAGGTTTGGTGGAAAAGCTCTGATCAATATGGAAAAGAAAAATATATTCTTTCTAGGAGATTTTGATTTTAAAAACTCAATAGCGTCCTATTTCAAACTGGTCATTTCCTTCAAAGTCCTCTCTTCAATTAGAAGTTATTATTTTTGATGGCTATCCAATCGGGATAATATCCACCAATGGAGTGATTTTTTAAAAAGTATTTGTCACTTTTGAAAGATATGTGACAAAACATATGTTTTGTTCATAATTGCATCTTAACATTTTGTACATTTGGCAGTTGGTATCCATTGTCATTTTTCCTAGTAACCTACAATCAGCAGCTGTTACTATAACTACAAAATGAATGCCTGCTATTAGATAGGACACAAATAGTTTCTATGGTAATGGGGAATAGGACATCAGCAACATCAGAGACTGTACAAAAGCGACGTTAATTTGACAGCAGATTCTTTCTCTGCACAAAAAAACTTGAGATTATAGTAATTTTCAGTTTGAACCTTTGGGTAGAGTAGTCACCTTTTAATGCAGTCAATATTCATTTTAAATGGGTTTTAGAATTTTGCTTTTTTTCTAAATCAGGTATACTCACTAACATTCGGTTGAGGGCAATCACAAGCAGTGACTTGGTTGAGGGGCACACCCACACAAGCCCACCACAAGGTAATTCCATTTTTAACAATATCATATGGTCTATATTTACATATATAGAAGTAAATATTTTACCACCCAATGTTGTACTGTATCACTGAGGTTCTTGATGATCTCAGAATTTGAAATATTATTTAATCTGAAGGCTGAAGATTTTAAGTGATGTTTATTTGAAGACTATGTGATATGTTACAAACTCCATTCATTATATCAATCATAATTGGAAAACTCAGTGACAATCAAGTTGGAAACGTATAATTGACTCTGCCCTTGCACTGTGGAAGTAAGGGGGAAGAACAAAGGAGTTGAATGTATCCTTGGTGCTGTATTTGAATGTACCCTAATTTATAATTGTGCATCATTGTAGTCAATGGAATTTAATAAAAGTGGGAATCGTCATTATCTGAAGAATGTTGAGGAAAATACTAAGAAAATTAACAAAATTAAAGAAATGTAATATGTTGATAAGATTGTATATCTGACTTTGGGGTTGTATATTTTTCTGGTTGAGTATGTATTAGGCAGATTTTATTAATTTATGCTCCTGGCATGGAGCTTGAAGCATATATTGGGAATTTAATGAACAGAAAATTCTGCAGGACTGGCTGACCTCTGCACCTGAATTCTTGATATGCATTCCTGGCATGTGACGTTCTGGGCTGAGAAGATGAATTCATAAAGTCTACACTACGATCTATCTGCATCTCAGAGTATGTTTGTAGTGTGTGTAGCTGTGCCTCAGTGGCAATCATTTGTTCATCTTGGAATGCAACATTTAGTGAGAATGGCATGCATTTTCAATCTAAAACAACTTTATGCCTCTTGACCAGACATGGGACGGGGTAGTTACGCTTGCTTGATATTCATTGGTGATCACAAGGGTTGTAAAGACTTCTCATTAACTTTATTAACAAAGCCATTAGTTTCTGCAGAATGTGGTGATAGGTTGAGAAGTGCTGAAAGGACAACTCACTGCTACATGGTGGGTTCTGGTCCAACTACAATCTGCTTCATTGAAAGTAGTGAATTTGTGCACTGTTGCATTTCTTTTTAGCTGCTCCACTTCTGCAGTCCTCTATAGGTGAGCATACAGAATTTAATTATCATTATTGTAGCATTTCCAAACTTAATGAATCATTAGGAACCTCAGTGTTACAATAGAAAACTGAGCAGCAAGAATTCAACAAACTGTAAATAATAAATATTCTGTATATTCACCTACTGAGAAGTGAGAGTCAGTGACATTAAAAAAGACATCATGACATTACAATTGAATCTTGAATAAAACAGTTTGTAATGTGTGTGCTTACATGAATCTGAAAAGTATTTTAAACCATAGTTAAATATTTACTCAATAGAAAGTGTGCTATTTTCCTTTCCCATCTCACGTCTGAAAAGGTTTCTTTTACAACCTCCTTCAGCTGGAACAGCAGAATGCTCCCAGTCAGAAGCCTTCTGCACTTCCACTGCTGCTCTCAGACAGGCCAACAGGACACATTTCATTTCTGAATCAGGGTTTGCATCCCAAACATTAACCTCTTTTTTTCCTTACTAATTGCTGACAAAGCAGCAGATTCTGTTTTTATTGCCGCTTTTTGGCATTTGCAGTTTTTTTAATCTTACACATTTCACTTCACTAAGGGCTCCACTTAAGATCCTTACCAAGATATACAGTAGTCAGGCGGTATCCATTGGTCATGGCTTTGATAATATCTGCTGAGGGGTCAGGATTGGAACCAGCATCAGTTTAGAGGGAGGAGATAGGATTGAATCAGGAGGGGCATTTGGATAGTGGCAGGATCTGGGGACAATGATATGGAGAACAAGAGCTAGATAGACAGCAGCAGCAACGTAGGGAATGGAAAATGTGAGACTGGACCGACAGCCCCAATAGAAGCCACAAAGGCTGCACTTGACCCACGGAATGTATAATGAGCGTTTTCTGTATTAAAGTCATTTGTGATCCTCCACAGACTATAAGTCACACAATTCAGTGGGGAGTAATTACTAAGAGTTGTTCCCTTGAAGAAATTTTCATCTTCCCTTTTATATACCCTTTATGCCAAAAGCAATAATGCTCCTTGCAGTCCACCTTCAGTTTTTTACTGACTTCATGCGCAACAGTTGTATTCGTTGCTATTCCCAGGCAGAGAAATACCAGCGCAGATGTTACTCTTATTGCACATGGGCTTAAAGGATTGTCTGGGTGCAGCTTGCGAAGAAAAATCAGACGGGGAGGTGGGCAGGTCCATAATGGAGCCAATCCATAATTCTCCTTGCCCAGGCAATCCTTCACGCCAAAATTAAATATGGGGAAAATCTTCCCCGCTGCTTCCGTTGGTATCACACATGTGTTTCAGCCAGTTTATATTTCTAAATCTATTTAAAGCTCTGATTCAAAGCCCTGCTTGAAAAATGATATGATGTAACGAGCAATCACAAATGGTGCCTTCCAGTGGACCATGGCTCAAACATTGTGCAAGATCTTCAAAATTACAAAATAAATTGAAGAAAAACAGGCTTCATTGTTTCAAAGAGCTGATGAATGAAAGAACATGGGAAATAGGAGCAGGAGCAGGTCATACGGCCCCTCGACCCTGCTCCACCATTCAATAAGATCATGGCTGATCTTCTACCTCAACTCTACTTTTCTGCCCTATCCTCATATCCCTTGATTCCCTTAACTCAAATTCATTAATGACTGAAACATCATCAAACTATCATGGCCAAAATGCAGAAGCATAAATATGTGGCTTACTCGCTCAACCACTTTTATGACATAACACCAATAAAAACACATCAGGAAAGTGACGATAGAAAATATTCAAAAGCACAGCAGGTCTGTCAACATGTGTAAAGAGTAAAGACTGGTTAATGTTATACCAAAGGACACAGTGGTCCATCCAGCCTGTCCCACACAACTGCGACGCCTTGTCCATCACAATATACAGACTCCTCACCCCACCCGAAAGCCATGTAACCTCCTGCAAGAGGCGATAAATCAGATAAAAACCCAGGCCAATTAAGGGGAAAAAAAATTCTGGAAAATTCCTCTCTGACCCCTTAGGCAATCCAAACAATTCTGGGAGACCAGTCAGGCCCTGATGGATGCAAGACCCTTCCATGGAACTGAAGCTGCCGTCTACTTCAAGAATTTTCTGGTTTTACTCCAGATTTCCAACATTTGCAGTTTTCCTTTTTATTTGTATTGTTTGATTTTTCTTCTATGTCTCTTCCAGGAATGCCAGTCATGAAGAAGCTCTGTTCTTCTCTTCTTTGGATTTATCTTTCAGTTTTCAGTTCTGAGAAAGGGTCTTACATCTGAAACATTAATGTGTCTTTTCTCCTTACAGACTCTGACGGACCTTCTGTGTATTTCAAGCATTTTTTGTTTTTATTTCAGATTTTCAGCATTTGCAGTTCTATCCTTTTATCAGGAAAATTATAGTTGGGGGTTCTGCTAAACTTATTCTGTAGTTCTATTCTGGCATCAATACTTGTTTCAGCTTTGAAATTGGATTCTGTTTCACCATGCTGTTTTATATTCTGTGCAAGAGCTTCCTCTGCTGTAACACCAGGAAGCTCCATCCCAGTGTTGTTCTGATTGGGGACAATGATTATGAGCATCATTCCATATACATGAGCACCAAAAACCTGGGGCCAGCAATCCCAGAGGTTAAACCCACCGGTGCTCTCCAAAACTGACCCCACCTTTAGGACACCTAATTAGCACTGGACCAGCGGGCACTCACGTCACTACAGAGGCACATCTCCAGCCCCTGCCTGCCCCATGCAGCTGGAAAATCTCTCATCTGCCCACCATTTGGGGATGGAGATGCCCAGCCACTCCCCACTGAGACCTCAGGCATGTTCTCTTCGGCCTCCCTGTGCTGATCCATTAACAGGGATAATCCAATAATAATTTAGAAGTCATCCTACTCTTTCTTTGAGGGTCCACGCCATTGTCCACCCCTGAACTCCCCCCCCCCCCCCCCACCAAACCACTACTCTTTCTGGGGCCCACTTACAACATCTGGAGGCCTCAAATCACTCGACATATCGACCTCCAATTCATGATGAATTACTGATTTAAGCCGTGGAAGTGGGAACTCCTGTTGTAGGGAGTTCCTGGCCCCAGCTCTACCCACGTTAGCATCATGTAAGGGTTGGGTGGAGGTTCCACCCTTCCAAGGCTGCTTGGAGAATCTTGGAAATGCAATTTCCAGATGGTTCCATTGGAATTCTGGCAGAAGTCCAGCAAAACCCCAGTGTAATTTTAGGGCCATATTGTTTGAGATACCAGTTCCACAGTCTGAGACATATACAAAGGCCCCGATTTTAACTCGGGGCCAGTTTTCACCAGGCGAGCAGCAGCACGAGTTAGAAAATCTCATTTAAATCCCTTCGACAGACTTCCCACCTGTCCCCAGCGGCAAAGACAGAAACGGACATAAACTCTCAGATCCATATAAGCAGATGGCAAACAGACTTATACGAGCATACAAACTGATCAACCAAACTAGTCACAAGCAAACAGAAAAATATTTGAGATAACAATCAACCAATCTCTGAGCCAAGTACACAAAAACAGTCCAGGACATACAAAAACAGTCAGAGAAAGAATCAATTACAGCATGGAATATAAGCTCATCCACAGTTATAGGAAGACCGACACTATGGCCCCAATATTCCAGAATGCAGAATTTAACTTTAACTGGCACGACAGGCACTTTAAAGTCTCTTTTCTACAGATATTGCAGGCATTTCTGAGGATGGTTGGAGTAAGCTCAATGTTTCCATGTGGCAATGATGCATAGCCAGTGAAATTCTATAGGAGCAGCCATTTATCACTCCTCCCCCACCCTGCATGGGCGAGCTCCCAAGCACAGGTGGTAATACCGCAGCTACTTTACAACAATATAATTGTCTTACCGTTATTTTTTCTTTAAGTCGTGCAGCATCACTTGTACCCCCTTCCGGGTGCTCGCAGTAATGGGCACAGAGTTCGCATTATCCATTAAATATCACATGCTTTTTGACCCTGTAATGTGCTTCGAGGCGCTCCCTCCCACACCAAACAGATTCTGGCCTTTCTCAATTGCACGGGTTCACCAGTAGCGGCAGGGCCTGAGATTGTCTGTTCAATGGCTTGTTTAGTTGCTTAAGAAGTATTTAAAAAATCCCTTATTGTTACACCATGATTGGTTGCTGCTTTGTCGTTCCTGCTAACAAATCTGCATCCAATGCAATCGCAAGTTTGAAAACTGAATAGTCCCACCATTTTGTTAACAGACTTTTAACAGAGGGGGCAAAATTGCCATTTAATCTCTTTTTGTAGAACCTATTAACATAAAGCCCTGTAAACTGGCATAATATTTTAATCTGAAATTTTAGTGTCATTTTATATTTGCTTACAATATTGATAGCCTGATATAAAGTGTTGCTTGTAACATAAGCTTGTTAGCAATCAAGTTGACAAATGTAATGGTTATTATAAAGATAAGAGAATGCCTTTTGCCTGTGTTTTACTTGGGCTTGATTGCTTTGCTTACAGTTCTGCCTTTTCTCTGTTGCAAGCTTCTCATTATTTCAAGTACAAGCAGCAGTTCATTTTTCCAGGTAAGTGATCTTTAATTGACCATTATTCCTTTCTGTAGTTAAGTTTCAGTTAAGTTTAACAGCTTTCAGTGGGTATCATGTAACTACAGTCATAGTTCTTGCATTTTCTTAAGGCACTTCTTTTCCCCTTAATTATTGACATTTGAGATGCTTAAATGAATTGAATCATGTGTCTGTCATTGCCATAAGAGGCAAGGTCCTTTGATAAATATTTGACTAGGGGACATGAATAAATTCATACAGTTTCTATTTGATTTCTGTAAGATTAAGGTATCTTCTTTTAACAAGTGCCATGTTCTTGCTTTGAGGCCCTTCAGAGAGTTGATATTCTTTATTTGATGTAGAATTTTTAACCTAATTTCTTATTCCTAGACGTCACACCTGAGACACAAAGCCGAACTCCACAAGTTATTCTCCACCCTGTCAACTCTGATCCCATGTAAGAGACTTTGATACTGGCTAATTTTACAAAAATTAAAGTGAACTTTGTGAATATTAAGCATTGTATACACTCTGCGGGAATATTGAATGATGTATAAAATGTTTGATGTGGAGATGCCGGTGATGGACTGGGGTGGACAAATGTAAGGAATCTTACAACATCAGGTTATAGTCCAGCAATTTTATTTTAAAATCACAAGCTTTCGGAGATTATCCCCTTCGTCAGGTGAGTGAGTGAATAAGAGGTTCTCAAATCGCATATCTTATATTAGGCTGGGACACCATCACACCAATCAAAAGGTGTCGTTGGTGTTCAGACAGGTTAGCCATGGAAAACAGTAGGTCCCAGTATGCTGAATACACATTGTGTCAAATTACACAGACAGAGAGAAAGAAACCCAAAAGGCAGAGAGAGAGAGAATATTAAAAACAGATAACTTTTTTTCCCCCGCCGAGTGACATGGTGACGTTTTGCCATTCTGCGGTTGGCTTCTCGCACAATGAGTTTTCGGTCCTACTTTGCCACCATAGCCAAGGCTGCTAGTGCAAACCGGGTACTTTCTAACATGGGGGTGGATTTGGAACGAGCGTTGTCTTGGATTGTTCTTACATATTGGCAGTGGGTCCAGACCAAGCCACCTGACTGCTATCTGCTCTGCAGAAAGGGAAAAACTTATAAATACCATACAAAATTAGATTCAAGACATAGTGATGGTACAAAATGTTAAATCCACTTCCCAACCATTCTTATATGTATGTACACTGACCTTACATTTTCCTATTGTTTTAACAGAAATGGCATCAGTGGGGTCTAAATATACACAATTAATGAGGGCTAAGGATCGCAGTACAGAAAGTAACATTTTAACACCCGTGTTTTCGGCATTTGATGCCCTCTCGCCTATTTGCTATCAATATATTATGGTACTTCTGAACATCCGCAGTGAAAGGAAGAATTCCCTTAGGTTTTCTAACAGTTCAACTTGAACAGGACCCAGAAAAATTCAACCCAACTTTTGAAACACCTGCAGAAGACTGAAACATTTATATCACTGCATATATATCTATTCTGGTAATATGTAACCTGAAAGTAAATCAACCTGCAACCATATCAGAAATCAGTTGACTTTATGCAGTCATAGGTTTAGGATGTCCACTGAGCTCTTCAATTATTTACTTTTAAACCCTTTATAAATATATGTGAACACTAAATAGCTGAGGTAAGCGATTTGTTGCAGCAAGTTATTTATTGTCACTCTGACTCATTCAGAAACCATAGAATCATAGAATGATACAACACAAAAGGAGGCCATTCGGCCCACCGTGCCTGTGTCGGCTCCTTGAATGAGCTATCCAATTAGTCCCATTCCCCTGCTCTTGCCCCATAGCCGTGCACATTTTTCCCCCTTCAAGTATTTATCCAATTCCCTTTTGAAAGTTATTATTGAATCTGCTTCCTCCACCCTTTCAGACAGTGCTTTCCAGATCATAACAACTCACAAACCAGGAGGGTAATTTTAACCTAATCCACCTGACGGGAAACTGACTGAATCAGATCGGCTGCCTGTTTTGCACCCTGCTATATATTTATAATAAAATCTATAGTACATTGTGATTTAAATCAAAATGTTAAAAATAACATCCATATATAAGATTATAACATGGCAATCATAAAGAATGCAATAGGAAGCAATCGCTGGAGTTTTCTTTGTGAAGCAGCTGGACAGCTGAAAAACAACCGTGCAGTATTCTTGGTCTTCTAGTTTGTAGTTCCAAAGACAATTTGTATAATTCCTTCACCTGTTTATTCTTTTATTAATATTTCATTCATAGTAGAATAAGCAGCTGTTCCTGAAACTTCTTGTACAACACTTTTCAGTTATTACTCACTGCTCCTGTACTTGAGCAGATTATGTTTAGTTGCTTAATTCAAATTCTATGATAATTCATTTTTTACACTAAATTCCCATTTTACTGCATTATTTACATTGCATAATTCGCATTATTGGATCATTCAATTTTTAAAATTCAATTTCAAAATTGAATTGTCGGGAGTAGACTGTATATCTAAAGTCTTTAGGTTTTCAGTGCTCACATTCATTCTTCTCCAAATCAGTACCTCCACATTCTGCACAAGATCTGCAACTTCCTTCATCTTAAGTTTAGCTTTTTGGACTGGTGGAATTTTTTCTAAACCTTTAAGAGCTTTTTCTAGGCTGTACTTTTCCTCAAATAATTTGTGGCTTGTTGTCTGTACTTTTTAGTCAGGCCTTTAGTTTCTCAGCAGGCGTTGGAGCCTTGTAACTCCCTTGCTGCAACAGGACAACTGACTTAGAAATACAGTAAAAGTCACAGCTAACTGTTTGTGTGTCCTCCTCAGCCTACCGGCATTTCACTCGACTGGCACTTCATACAGCTCAATACCTCAGCTATTCTACCAGCATGTGTACAAAGCTACAATTTTTTTAGGAGTCAACATAGTTTGCATGTCAGTTGAGTGTAGGTTTGCCAACTCTGGTTGGACGTATTCCTAGAGGTATCATCACATGACCCTCCTGCCTCCAATCACCCCGCCCCACGTTCCCGCCATTGGTTGCCCTACACATCTATCCACACGGCACATTGCCTTCCCATGCCAATTGAAAAGTGAAGAGACTCTCCATTAACCAATTGGATGATTCTTTACTGTCAGTCAAACAGCATTTTTCCCCCCATCTCTAATATTGTTATAACAAACAAAAGTGTTCAAAGCAAATTTTTTTAAAATCACATTTTCTTTAGTGCCCTTATAATTTTTCTCCAGGGTTATTGGAAGCAGTGTCCAGGAGATAAATCTTTAATTCCTGGAGATTCCAGGACAATCCTGGAGAGTTGGCAACACTAGTTGAAAGAAATGCCAGTAGGTTAGGGAGGTCACTGAGTCAGGAGGCACGCAAATGGGATAGTCAACTATGAGACTCAGCTGTTCTATCAGTATGCTCAGTCTCACAACTGTTGTGTTTGCTTGCCTGCTGAATCAGTGATCTCCTCATGCCTACAGCTATTGTCATTAGCTGTGAGAGCTGAGAAAGTGAATTATGTTGCCAGTAGTTGCAGTGATATTCTAACACCAGCCACAGGCCGCACCAGTAAGTGGGACAGACCAAACATCAAGCAGCTGTATGGTTCCCAAAGAGGTAAAAACTGGAATCGTAGCCTAGACAATTTAACCACTGCAAGTCATTTTCTTGAGAGCCCCTTCCTCCAGTCTACAAGTTTTGCAGATTATGTAATTTTCCCCTTAATAGTTTTTTTTCTTTAAGCAGGGTGGGGGGGGTCTGAACGGTACCCAAGCTAAGTCTATTATAATGGCCCATTTTATCCCTTATTATAATGGTAATACAGATGTTTTCTACTTTCCAAATATCCCTCGGGTTATATCTGGAAATGTCCAGCCATCTTTTTGAACATTTATGTTAACTTATCTTAAGGTATCACGTCCATTGCGCATACATAAAATTTCTGTAATGTGATAGCAGAATTGCAGGTGTGAGCCAGATTCTATTTTGTTTGTGTAAGAGTAGGTCAGAGGGGCTGCAACCCCAACATTCTCACTCTCTGGGGAAGCAACTCACCGTCAGTTAGCGCCCCCCACACCCCCTTCACAATAACTGAGTTAAGGAAACTCAACCGAACAGGAGAATCATTTCTGGGGACAACATATTTAGGTCAACGTGTTGCACCATCAGCCACTCTTCTGCATGAAAATGTATTGGAATTAACTATCGGGGTAGACTTCGTGAATTAGCACTCCTGACGCAGAGCTTCATGCATTGAGAGTGTATACTGCAAATTCAGGCATTCATATAGCAAGCCCCAAGCAGTTTTCCGTCCATTAAAATTAATGAGTAGAAATTGTACAGAGCATGCTGACCTCAAAGTCCAAATTCCCGATGTACACTCCTGTCTTGTGAAGCTGTTCACCAGGAGTACTAATTTATAAAATCTACCCCTGCATAATATGTGGGGGGTAGAAAAAATTGTGGAGAATGAATTTTGCTGTTTGCATTTTTTTTGTTTGCATGAACTTTATTCAAACAATCAGGCTGTACTAAAGCAAAATTGTCTGTTCTTTCATTAGTGAAGGAACTCCCTCGCTTAGAGTGGAAGTGAATGAGCCCACTTCAGAGGTAAGTTGGAAGTGATTAAAAAAGATTAACTGACCTCTTGAAGCTAATGTCTTCATCCATGAAATTTAAGCAGCAAGACAAATGAAGAATAAATCAATTCATCAAGAGATTTCAATTGAGAATAAGTGTCAATAGACTTAATAAACCTAGGAAGCTAAGCCTAGATTTTCTGATTGTTATTTTAACTCCAGCGTTAACTCTAATTATTTTAAACAGGTTTAACCCTGGTGTTAATTTTTTTAAATTATTCATTCATGGGTTGTGGGCATCGCTGGCAAGGGCAGCATTTATTGCCCATCCCTAATTGCCCTTGAGAAGGTGGTGGTGAGCTACCTTCTTGAACCGCTGCAGTCCGTATGGTGAAGGAACTTCCACAGTGCTGTTAGATAGGGAGTTCCAGGATTTTGACCCAGCGACGATGAAGGAACGGCGATATATTTCCAAGTCAGGATGGTTTGTGACTTGGAGGGGAACGTGCAGGTGGTGGTGTTCCCATGCCCCTGCTGCCCTTGTTCTTCTAGGTGGTAGAGGTCGCGGGTTTGAGAGGTGCTGTCGAAGAAGCGTTGGCGAGTTGCTACAGTGCATCTTGTAGATAGTACACACTGCAGCCACAGTGCGCTGGTGGTGGACGGAATGAATGTTTAAGGTGGTGAATGAAAATAAAACCAAATAGAAAATCCAGGCTCAACTGTTTGCATGATTTTAGAGAGGAAGTTAAACTTTGCTCCAATACAAATATACTGTGAGTCTTGGTAGATTAAATTAACGTAAGGTGTGCTAACTTGCTTCCTTAATTGTTTAATTAATAAATGAATCAAGTGTGGAATTGACCCATGCATGGCCAGGAAGTTCCCAGTTTCAATCCTTGGTCTGCATTGAGTTAACTCATCTCAGCTGTGTTGATGATGAGTGAACTGCAATTAGTCTCAGTGGGGTAGAAATTCGCCGTGGGACTGTAGCGCAAAACGGGTGATATCGCATCAGCCGCTTGCTAAATGCCCCACCTGACAGTTTTAGTCTGCTTACCTAAGGAAGGATATATTTGCCTTAGAGGCAGTCCAACAAAGGTTCACTAGATTGATTCCTGGCATGAGAGGGTTGTCCTATGATGAGAGATTGAGTAAAATGGGCCTATATTCTCTGGAGTTTAGAAGAATGAGAGGTGATCACATTGAAACATATAAGATTCTGAGGGGGCTTGACAGGGTAGAGGCTGAGAGGCTGTTTCCCCTGGCTGGAGAATCTAGAACTAGGGGTCATAGTCTCAGGATAAGAGGTCGGCCATTTAAGACTGAGATGAGGAGGAATTTCTTCACTCAGAGGGTGGTGAATCTTTGGAATTCTCTACCCCAGAGGGTTGTGGATGCTGAGTTGTTGAGTACATTCAAGACTGAGATCGATAGATTTTTGGACTCTAGAGGAATAAGTGTTCTGATGATGAATTTAAGAGCTATATACTTGAACTCTTCTGAACTACATGTTCTGATTCTTTATTCAGTTCACTAGAAAAAAAGTCAGCAATTCTGTGACCCTTTCTGGAAAGTGCACGGTATAGATATTGGGTGAGAATAGCATCAGGCTTGGCTGCGATGCACTCTTCCCACCCCCTCATACTTAAGTAACCTGCCAGTATTCACTGTCTCATACTTATGGTGCTCACACATGAAAAATTACGCCTGAATGAGATACTGGAGGTCTGCCATCAGTGTGGAACCATACTTCAGCATAAGTCAACACAATCAGAAAGAAGGAGATTATTAATTGGCATCATGAAACATGTGCATCGTTTCGTGTCTCACTTCACAACTAATTGTTGGAAAATGTATTCCAGGCAAATTTCTTGCTGATAATTGGCTCATATGCAAATTTCTTCTAGCCCCTTTTCCTTCATCCACCTGTCCAAATATCCTTGAACGTTGACATAGTTCCTGCCTCAACCAGTAACCAGTGACCCTGGAAATGAATTCCACAGCCTTACAACTCTTTGTGCGAAAATGTTTCTTCTGCCCTCTTTTGTAAATCTCTTACATATAATCTTGTACTTACTGCCCTTGTTTTTAACCCCTCATCTACAGGAAACAATCTTCTCCGATCTATCCTATCCCAACCTTTCATAATTTTAAAACTTCTCTTACATCACCCCATAGTCAGCTTTGTTCTAACAAAAAGGACCCAATTTCTCATGTATTTGCATTTCCTCATATCCAGCAGCATCCTAGTGAGATAAAACCTAGAATTTTATTAGCTTTTTTACAGCCTCATTGAGCACCACATGGTATAACACTCCTACCCTTACAAAACAGCATCATCGAACTCACTGTGAGCAATATTACAGGAGATACCCTAGTGTGTGTGTGAGTAAAGTGGCACTTATTTCTTGTACTTTCTCTGTCATACTTTCCCCATCACAGATTGTTGATAACACACTTATTGTCATAAAGCAGCTGAACCTTTAATTTACTATCAGCAATGCCTTGGAAAATATATTTATAAGAGTCTTGGGCTCATCTGTTACATTCGGCATGTGACGTCTGTAGTGTAACACTTTGCTAAGATGCAAAACATTCTTAAAAACAGAAAGCCAATCATTGGTCTGTATCCTAAAATTTACAAGCAGTTACCACAGTGCTATTATTGACCTTATCAGATTGTAAATAGCTACAATTACCTGGATTTGCCTATTTAGAGCAGCTGAACATCACAACCGTGCCCCAGATCCAAGACTACCAATGAGCAACACCACAGGACATCCAGTAGTTTGAAGTTTTACAGAAAATCTAAGTCTTGCCTTGTATTTTCAAAATTACTCCTGATTTATATTATGAACTGTGTAGTTATATCAAAACCGTTTAGTGTGTTTTAAATTAGATTGCCACAATCGTCTCCCTGCCTTCAGGCACCCTTAGAATCAATAGCCCAGAACACAGGAATAGCGCTATTAATGTACTGGTACATCATCTTGCATTGTAAAAATCAGACATCTCCTATTACCAAGAATGACTACTTGACTGAGACAGTAAGAAAGTGAGCACACAACATTGATCAGGAAATCTGTTTTCAAGCGTGTAAAATAAGGCACCACCGTGTTAACAGGTTGATTGTGCTGGTTGCTGATGATTCAGTCAGTACACAATGTCCCCTCTGCAGAAACATTACTAGATTCACAAGAACTGCAGCATTCTCCAAATAAAGCTTATTTGCGGCTAAGTACAATAGACAAAAAATCAACAGGTGAAGATAACATATAATGTGTGTGTGAGTGAAGGATGGCTTCAGAATCTGCTAATTCCCATGTTCAATAAACACATTGTGAAGAGTATGTTAATGTATTTGCATGAAATTCTTCTGTCTGCTCTTTTAGCATAGTTGTTAACCCATTTAAAATAAATTTTGTGTTAAAATAAACAGGTTAATGCCTTCATTGAAACAGCAGACAAAGGAATTTCATACTAACATATTAATGTATTCGTTAGTGATATTGCACAGCACGATTTCAAATCAAAAGTGGAATTAACGCAGAAGAGGTGATCAAAAGGTCATATTTTCACAAAAGCAGAGCGTAAAAGGTAAAAATATTAACATTAATGAGCTAAGAATTCTAGACTTCATTGTTATGGTGTATATTTATGAAGGAAAAATAGATATCACCAAACCTTTTAAGCTCTTCAGTGTTGACGACAGTTGGAAGTTAGTACAAGAGAGAAAGATTCCAGACAGTGGCTGAAATTGTCCTGAAGTATCCATGTTGTGATGGGAGTAAAATTTTCCCTACTATATATGGTGTGTATGTATGCACCTAGCTACCCCCTTTTGTACCTTGGCAATCAACTGTGGAATATTTCTCAACAAATAGATATAGCACAAATTGGTAATATTCTCATGTGAACATCACATCATTACCATTTCACTTCAAGGACTTGTGATTCACTAAGCATCAGCATCTGTGCTGACATCTATTGCTGGCACAGAAAATGACTGAGAATTAAAACCTCTACATTGAAAAAATCTAAACGATATAAATTAATGAGTACAAGGTTGAACGTCTGTTCATAATTAAGGCTTCCAATGAATGCCAAAGCTTTATTTTTGTGGTTCAAGACATCATCTGATTGCTTAAAATCAGTCTCTCACACTCATTATGAATATCTAAAAACCATGAGAGAGATGAAGATTGAAATGGTTTGGTAAATATGGTAATAAAATGCTTTTTTCAAATTGAATTGAAGATCTACCTGGCATTATGTGGAAAATTTTAGAATTACTTATTAAAAATATATGTGGAAGCCACTTGGTTTTAATGGTAATCATGTACACTGAAGTACAATGTAACAGCCGTGTTTGGAAACAACTTCTTCACTCTGTTAAGTTGCATGTTTACCATAGAACGTCATTGCAAGTTGCTTGATTGATTGAAACTCATTTTGTTTTCTTAGAATGAAGATGCAAATGATGAGGCTTATAAGTCAGATGGTTCTGAAGATGATTTTGAGGAGATGAACCTTTCATTGTTGTCTGCACGTAATTTTCCACGAAAGGCAAGTCAGACCAGCATTTTCCTGCAGGAATGGGACATCCCGTTTGAGCAACTAGAAATTGGAGAACTCATAGGCAAAGGACGCTTTGGCAAAGTCTATCATGGGCGTTGGCATGGAGAGGTGGCAATCCGTTTGATTGATATTGAAAGGGACAATGAGGACCATCTAAAACTTTTCAAAAGGGAAGTGATGGCATATAGACAAACACGACATGAGAATGTGGTACTGTTTATGGGAGCCTGTATGAGTCCCCCTCACTTAGCTATTATCACCAGGTAAGTGATGGCTTAATATAATTTCTTTCGTAGGTTAGATAAAGAAGAAACAAGAGATAAAAATTCTGTTCCCTCAGGTGTGACATTGCAGTTACAAACTAATATCACAAAACAGCTTCAATTAATTTTCAAGGGGGCAAAAACACTCATTCAATTTTCTTCTCAGTTGAAATCTACAGAAAATGTAATAAATATGTCATAGGTAGCTATGTGATATGATAAATATCTCCACTTTTGTATTTACATCAACTTATTTGAGACTTATCTGGTCAGACTAACTTATGGAAATGTTTATCCTACGTTCTGCCTGGCCATAACATAGTCGCAACATCAAGCATGACGTTTAATAAGAGTGACGAACATGTTACAAAGACTTTCTTTTTCCTTTTCTCTTCATTCAGCTACAGTAAGAATGCTGAAGGGGTCACAGGAGTATGTGAATAGTCTGTAGTTTACATTATGAGAATCAAAGTTCAGACTAAAGATCATTGCAGGTACCACAGACATTACCCCTGTACCTTGGAATAGTTTCAGTCATCACACATTCAAACCATGACTCCTGAAAAATGAGACAGTCAGATTAAGAGCAATCATAGAAACTGACTAAGTAGAAACTCCACGTCATTAATAGGTGCAACTCTAAGGGTTACTGTGAGAAATTTGATTTTAAGGCCGCTGTTAAGGCTTTCGTGTTGATGCATTGGTTTCCACTGTGAGAGAGGCAGTATTACACATGTTTCTGGAGGCAATCTGACAGATAGGTGCAATGAAGCCAGGAGGTAGATGGCTCACACTACTTGGGTTTCTCAGTAGGCCTTGTATAATTACATCCTGAAACAAAGCCGCAGTGGACCTCCTGGGAATATGAAAAAGTTAGTGTGGAATCTTTCTAATGTTGAGAGAAGCATCCTCCCACCAGTTGTTTCCTAACAGTAAATTTAGCCAGGTGGGAAGTGCAGATCTGCACGTATGCGCAGAGCTTGTTTGATGCTGAGCTCAGAGTGACCCGCAGCTAGCAGTATAACTCAAATCTGTATTCTGCGCATCGCACCACTGGTCTGTCGTTTAACAGCAGCATAAGTCACCCGTTTTTGATAGATTTGACCCCAACTTAGGCTGAGTGTCTCATGGCACTACACTGCACCAGCAAATATCCCCAAAAATTAGTTTTGATTCAGTGTTCATTGCTAATCTGCTTAGATGGCTGTTAATTATGCGAAATATAAAACTTAAAGGTATACTCCGTAATAAAATGACATGAGAGACATTCGACCAGTTTAATGTCCATGGGGAAACTATAGCTTTGATCGAGAAGTCTACCAATCCTGTTTCGGGGGTGGGGGGGGTGTTGGGAGGCAGATTTTCCATTCAGTTTAATGGATGGAAATTCATGAACAGGGAGGCCGTCACCGAGTTGTGTCATCTACTGGACCGGACCTTCGGGTGACACCCAGCACAGGAACAACCTTGCCTGTTGTGGTTAAATTCATCACCACATTGAACTTTTATTCTCCCGACTCATTACAAGCCACAACTGGTGATATTGCCTGATCAGTCTGTCATCCGCACACACCAATGCATCAATAGACTATTGTAGCCTTGTTTGCAAGGAGAACAGGTTTGTCATTTTGCCAATTGAAAGGAGGAAAAAACTCAAGAGGACCCAGCACTTCTATTAGGTGACTTGGTTCCTAAGAACCCAAGGCTTCATTTGTGGGCATTCATGTTGTCAACAACAACTTTGTAGCATATATGAATCGTAAAGGATTTCATTTGATCAACGTCCAAGTGTCTCAGACCAAATAATTCTAGTGCCTGCAAGACACGCCAACAATAGCCATGATGCTTTCACCTTGCAACAGTCCACAGTAACGCAACAGTCCACAGTAGCACAACAGCTCGCACAAACAGCAATGTGATAATGACCAGATAATCTGTTTTTAGTAATATCGGTTGAGGGATCAACTTGTCTAGAGAATCAGTTTGTCCCGTAAGATATCCAACCTTTAGGAGTCCGCCAACGTGTTGAGCAGGATACTGATCTACATATGCTGCTAACTGTTCCATCGTTCAAATATCCAAAATGAACAAATTTATCCCTTCTACCTCCGCATGGGTCATATCACGTCGGAGCTGGCCAGCCCTGGATTCGACGTTCAAACAACTACTAGTCTTAGCTCAAAAACAAAATACTGCAGAAAATACTGAAATGCAGAAAATGCTGGAGAAGCTCAGCAAGTCAGGCAGCATCTGTGGAGGAAGAAACAGAGTTAGACAGAAACAGAGTTTCACATCCTCAGGACATCACAAAGCACTTCACAACCAACAAATTACTTGTTAGCCGTGGCTCAGTTGGTAGCACTCTCGCCTTTGAGTCAGAAAGTTGTGGGTTCATGGTCCCACTCCAGAGACTAGTTCTGACAACTAGTCTTAGCTATCGCCACAGTATGGCAAAATGTGTGACAATTCCTTCTTTATCCTTTCAACAGATTCTAAAAGCTAGAGACAGCAATATGTCTGATGATTAACTTCATTTATTATTGTTACAAAAACATTAATCTTAAAACCCCATACAGAGCAATACACATCAGCCTTAACGTCTAGGATTTAGTGAGGAACCGTGAAAATGGCTTCTCCAAGCCTGTTCACGCTACCTGGTCTTGAAGGTAGGCAAAAGCCTTCCTCTGGAGTAAATCATGGCATCTCTTCTTATACTATTTGCTTTTATGGTCCACTTCCTGCTGGATGCAACACAATCTGATGTTTTATGACCCCCAGTTGTTTGAACAAATTGCCAGATAAGGATGAGGGGCCTCATATCTTTTCATACCATACTGTTACTTCCTATTATTGCTTTTCCTGAGCCATAGCTTTGTTGTACAAAACCTTTGATGTTTGCTCTCTAGCAACCTATTGCCTTTATATGTTGCAGCAATCTTCTCTCTTACAATCCCACCTGCTGTGATCAAAAGCCTGTGTTTTAAAAGCTTATGGGGGTTAAAGTGGATAACCCCTGAAAATGGGCGCTAGGATCGCGGTACGCCATTAGCCCGCGCCCATTCGTCGCGATGAAGGTAGCACGAATGTACGTGCTACCTGCTGTTTTAAATGATTGCTGCGTGCAGTCAGCGCTACCTGCGCTGTTGATTGGCTGCACGCATCAGCGCTGGTCCCGATATCGCGAGCAGCTAGCACTACTTAAAGGCAGCCTGCACCTCTTAAAAGGGAGGTGCACTGTGGCTCCAAGAAGTGGTGGGAGTCATTTGAGAAGTGATTCCTGGTGCTGTGATACTTTGAAGAATGGCTGCGGCTGTGAGAGAGCGTGCTCCAAGGTTCTCTGATGATGCACGAGAGGCCTTGGTGCATGAGATGGAGAGAAGGAGTAAGTAGATAAGTCACCAGGGCCGGATGAAATGTATCCCAAGCTGTTAAAAGAAGCAAGAGAGGAAATAGCAGAGGCTCTGACCATCATTTTTCAAACCTCACTGGATACAGGCGTGGTGCTGGAGGATTGGAGGACTGCTAACGTTGTACCGTTGTTTAAAAAGGGAGCGAGGGATAGACCGAGTAATTACAGGACAGTCAGACTAACCTCGGTGGTGGGCAAATTATTGGAATCAATTCTGAGGGATAGAATAAACAGTCACTTAGAAAGGCACGGAGTAATCAAGGACAGTCAGCATGGATTTGTTATGGGAAGTTCATGTCTGACTAACTTGATTGAATTTTATGAGGAGGTAACAAGGAGGATAGATGAGGGTAGTGCATTTGATGTAGTCTACATGGATTTTAGCAAGGCTTTTGACAAGGTTCCACATGGCAGACTGGTCAAAAAAGTACAAGCCCATGGATCCAAGGGAAAGTGGCAAGTTGGATCCAAAATTGGCTCAGTGGCAGGAAGCAAAGTATAATGGTCGACGAGTGTTTTTATGACTGGAAAGCTGTTTCCATTGGTGTTCTGCTACAGAGGACTCAGATGATGACTTCGATGGACCAGGCTACAGAAGAAGGCTGATGGGCGTACACAACCAAATGCTTGGTACACTGGAAAGCCTCCCAGAAAACCTGCGCACAATGTCAAGGAGTATGGAGAAGTCCAGCTCCAACTTGGCACAGGGATTTACGCAGAGTTTGGAGCCCATCCTTTACCACATGGAATGGGTGGTCACCTCCATCGGCACAGCTGTGGAACCCACCATGACACGACGTCGGAGGACCGATGTCACAGCTTCCATTGCAGCACAAGCATCTGCCATCAAAGGTCTGACTGCTGTGTTTGGAGCTCAGACTGCTGCCTCAGAACCTCGGACTGCTGCTGTTAAAATGGGCTTCCAGGGTATCACAGCAGTCCAGCAATCTGTTTTCCAACAGATCATCAGGATTGCTGAGGTGCTGCACCGGGAGAGTGCACAGCATTCCTGCTCCCACCCCTGCCACTCCACCAGTGCCCTTGCTGTTGCCTGTCAGCCAGCCAGCCCAGACTGTTGAAGCCCAGGCCGAGATGGTGCAGTCTGAACCCGGGCCCTCTCGGCCCAGAGCTGCTTGAGGTCGCCTCCAAGGCCATCTGCAATTTCCTCAATTAAAGGTCAGCAGTCTTCCACCGCCCATGCTCCAGCCACTGGGGATGCACCCCATAGGAGCACTAGAAAAGGTAAAGGCACACGAAAGACAGGCACTAAGGGAATGCACAAGGGTGAATAGTCTCCTTTTGTTTGCATAATTTCATATGTTAATTTATAAATGTGGGTTTGTATTTGCATTTGGTGGTGGTTTTTATTTCTGCGATGAGCTGAGAGAGGAAGCCATGTGTAATTATAAGGAGGACGATTTGATGGTCATGTGAGAGAGGAAAGGTAAGGAGTGTAGGACTGTTGGTGAATGGGGAGGTGTCACTGAGGTTACTGGTATCACTCATTAATAATCTGATCACGCAGAGCCCTGGCAGACAGGGCCTGTCTACCTTGCAGGCTCCTTGCCTCTTCCTCCACTTTCTGCTGCACTACCTCCTCCTCCTCCCCCTCCTCTTCCTCCTCCGCCTCTTCCTCCTCCTCCTCTGCCTCTTGCTCCTCCTCCTCCTCCTCTGTCTCTTCCTCTTCCTCAGGTTCTCGCCTGATAGGCAGTGCCAAGGGCTGTTCCCTCATAATGGCCAGGTTGTGCAGCTTGCAGCATACAACAAGCAATCTTGATACCCGCTCAGCTGAGTACAGCAGGGCTCCTCCAGAGCGGTCCAAGCAATGGAAACGTTGCTTGAGAACGCCTATGGTGCGCTCGATGATGTTCTGGGTGGCAGCATGGCTCTCATGGTAGGCCTGCTGTGCACGTGTGTGTGCATTCCTGACCGGAGTCATGAGCCATTTCATGAGGGGATAACCCTTGACGCTCAGTGGTCAGCCTTTATCTTGGTGTGCTGGTTTAAATATAGGTGGAACAGAGCACTGCCGCAGGATGAAGGAATCATGACTACTGCCAGGGTAACGGGCATTCACCTGCATGATGCGTTGCGGGTGGTCGCAGATCAAATGCACAACGAGGGAGTGGAATCCCTTTCTGTTCATGAATATAACAAAGTTCAGATGTGGAGCACGCACGGCAATATGCGTGCAGTCAATGGCACCCTGCACCATGGGGAAGCCTGCAATCCGAGGAAAACCTAGTACTCACTCCTGCTGCTTGACTCTTGCAAGAGGGAATGAGATGAATCTGTTTCTCATTGCATACAGAGCCTCAATGACCTCCCTTGTACAGCAGTGCACTGCAAACAGCAAGATGTTGCTTATATCTTCAGCAGCCGCCAGAAAGAAGCCAAAGCCGTAAAAATTAAGAGCCACCGTAACCTTGACAGCCACAGACAGTGCTGTCCTTGCCCTGCTTTGAGGCTGCAGTTGTGGCTGCAGCAGTTGACAAATTTTAGTCACAACCTCTTTTGTGAACTGCAGACGTCTGATGCACTGGTCGTCGCTGAGGTTGAGGTAAGAGAATTGTTCCCTGAAGACCCTCTTTGGATATGGTCTCCTGCTGATTGCCCAACTCCTCCTCCTCCCTCTTCTAGGAGCTTGTCCTGCTCTGCGTGGCCTCTCTTCATTCTCCCAGTCATGTTCAATTCCCAGAGGAAGCCCTAGCAGGTCATCCATGTCTGGAAGCAACTTTTTTCAGCACCATATTTTAAATGCCACTAAAATTACTGCAAGACCACTCTCTATAGAATATTGAAACTTCAGCCAAGTGTAGGAAACATCCAAAAACGCATACAATTGCACCAGCAGCCAGAAAAAATAATCCAGCAACTAACCTGTAAGTACTTCATGATCCCTTTTAATAGTGCTGGTGGGGGGGTCCTTCATGCCGTTTAAGTCCTGTTCAGCTGTGTCAGGTTAAGACAGTGCATTGGCTGGAGCAGGGAGTTCCAGAATTTCGCCGGTTGCTTCAAATCAGCGTTGCACACTGATTTGGTTCATCATCTCCCTACTCTACATGCTGCCAGCAGTTATTAGGTACGCGCATGCAAACACCTTTAGCAAGATGGCATCCTGTGCACTTCCCGTCTGAAGCGTGCGGGCGCATCTTGGACGTCATTATTGGGACCAAGGTGTCCGCATTGCGCCTACAGAATGGGTGCTAAACGGCCCAATTTTGCTCCCGTAGTGTTTTAATCCTAACAACTCTTTAGGCTCAATATTATCCACCTCGCTTATTTATTTAATAATCTATATGTGCCTGTCCTTACAGTACAATGTCCTCGGCCCTGAAATTCACTCTTCTCCAATGTTATCAGCATCATTGAGGGGGAAAGACAGGATTTGGAAGAACACAGTTTAAACCAATTCTGTCTATATTACTGTTCTGTGTTTTTTCTGTATAAAAGTTGTGTAAAAACATATCTATATTCTTACAAAAACAGCAGCCAATTTTTGCACAGTATATATGTGCAATGTCTTATATACATATATATAAAACATTGCAAGCAAAAGATGAATTGGTATCATGTTTGCCATCTTTCAGTACAGATCACTGTCAGCCTTCAATGCAGAAGAATATAATTAGCCTCTTAGCAGTTTGAGCATTGTCATACATCATGAGCCAACTTGCATAAATGAAAAACATGCATTAAATTTGACAGTCCTGATCATTATTTTATCTTGCCTGTTGTTGACAGTTATTTGGTGGTGACTCATATTCCTCGATGAGAAGATGCTGGACCAAACGAGCAGCTCATGATCATCATTTGATAAAATTTTGAGTGGGCTGACTTCTAACCTGAAAGGCGGCAAACATTTTAATTTTAATTACTGATGGCATTGTGGATGCAGGGGAACGAGCCCCAACTAATGACGCTTGCGGTAGCCAAGTGCGTGTTCACTGAGTTCTTTGATAGACCATAGAATGCTGGAATCATAGAATGATGCAGCACAGAAGGAGGCCATTTGGCCCATTGTGCCTGTACCAGCTCTTTAGTCGAGCTATTCAATTAGTCCCATTCCCCCACTCTTTCGCCGTAGCCCTGCCAATTTTTTCCCTTCAAGTGTTTGACAATTTCCTAAATAAATGTCATTTAAAAAAATATATACCTTTTGCATATCAAGAGATGAGCCGATATTACCCCTTGTTTTTGTACGTGTACCATAAAATAAATTCCACTTTGTTGAACACATTTTCCAATTACCATTAAAAAAGATGGATTTTTACAATAAAATAGTGTTAAGTGCTGTTTGCAAATGGCCCACAGAGTGCAAAGTATCATTTACTGCTAAAACATTATTGCAGGGATCTCCTCGAGTCTCCTCCCAATCAGCCGCCATAACTTCGACGTAAGATCAGCACAAATCCCAAATACACGCTCTTCTGCCAAAGTTACAGCGACCAATTAAGAGAACCACCAAGGAAATTCCAGGCATATTTTACTATTGTAGGAAAATATCATTATATTAAATGGTCAATTGTTAGCTTAAAAAACATAATTGCACACAAAAGTCACTTTAGAGACAAGTGAAATATTGGTGTCGAATGCTTTGTCTCACAGGCACTTTTGATGCACCGTTCTACTGTTCATATTTGTAAAATGCTCATAAAATGATGGCTATAGATGTGCTTTATATTCCACCGTGTAGATTTAAACTTTTGGGCGGCCAACCAGTGAAGCAGTCGGTCACCCGCTCATTCCGGCGACAAAAAGGCTGCCACAACTTTGAGGCCTGGGCCACATATGAAGTCGAGTTGGGGTGAGCCCAGGCCGGCCACGACCTGCTGTATTTTTGTGGAGCCAACGGTGGGGAGGGACTTCTGCTCCTTCCAGCTCCACAAAACTACATGTAAAAAATGTATGTGACTGTTTCCTGAGCAGCCAGCAACGGACCCTTTAAGAACCTTTAAATTTGAAATCGGGGTCCTATCTACGTAATTAGGGACTCTGATTTTCATGAGTAAGTGGCCTACTTCCTGTTTCAGGCGGGTACTGCAGATACCCAGGGGCAGGCCCCTTTCAAAATGTTGGCGGCTGGAATGCTGGCATTAACAGTGGTAAGTCTACCGACCGCATTTTGAGGTCCTTACCGCCCAGTTAACACCAGTTTCGGCAGGGTAAAATCGACCCCAAGGTTTCAACTTAGCATAGTGATAGCACTCTTGCCACTTGAGTTAGAAGGTTGTGGATTCAAGCCTGAAGTGTCCTAGACCTGAGCATTTAATATAGGCCAACACTTCAGCATATTGACGGAGTGCTACATTGTCAAAGGTGCTGTCTTTTGGATGAGACATTAAAACAAGGCCCTGTTTGGATGTAAAAGATCCCATGGCACTTTTTCAAAGAACAGGGAGTTCTTTTGGTGTCCTGTCCAACATTCAGCCCTCAACCAACACCACCAAAATCAGATTAATTGGTCATTTATCCCATTGCTGTTTGTTGTACTTTGCTGTGTGCAAACGGGTTGCTACATTTATCTACAGAACAACAGTGATTACATTTCAAAAAGTAATTCATTGGCTGTGAAGTGCTTTGGGATGTTTCTAAGAATGTGAAAGGCATTAATCTTTCCAACACTGATTTTATGTCATGAGGCAGTAGAAGCACAGTGGCTGTTGTACATTACAGAAGATTAGGGGAAGTTAGATAAGTATATGATGGAGAAAGGAATAGAAGGATAGGTTGATAGGGTGAGATTAAGTTAATAGTGTGGGAGGAGGCTAGTGTGGAGCATAAAAGCCGAAAAGTCTGTTTCTGTGCTGTAAATTCTGTGTAAGAATGGTGCTTACCATTATTGTAAACATACAGGAAAATTTATAGCATATGAAAGACCAACAAATAAATTTATTAGTGCATTTCAGCTTCTTTGGGTGCCTAGTCTTTCATTTGTTTTAAAGAAGCATGTGCTATAAATTACAGCCATTAAACACAATATTAAAAAAAAACCTGAGAGTTTGAGTCTGGTAGTTTTACAAGAGAAAATAGTGAAGCTGAGAAAATGACATATTTTCAGCCCCATTTCAGAGTATATAACCCATCAGCAAGACCTGGGAAAAATCAACTAATTCTGGTCAGATTGGACTGTAATAGCATTCTACCACATCTTTAATTCTCTATTGATTGCTAGCTCATGTCCCATCCTAAGTTGCGCCCACTTGACAGACTATTGTTTACTCACCGTTTGGGAAGATTTCAGCTGGTTGCTGTGTGTTAGTGATATCATAAACATAGCAGAGGAACCTCCTGTAGGTCACTATGTGTTATCGATGTCATAAATATCGGGGGAGGATTTACCTCTGGTCACTATGTTAGCGATATCATTAGCATACAGGGAGGATTTCATGTGATTGCTATATGTTAACGATATCATAAATATAAGGAGAAGATAAACATCTGGTTGGTGTCCGTTGGCAATTGCTTCTGGTCACTATGTGTTACGGATATCAAACATAGGGGGAAGATTTCCTGTGTTTGCTATTTCTAGCAAATCAGAAACATATTCCACTTTTTTCCCCTAGAAATAGCAATCCGAAGAAATCTTCCTATTTTGTTTCCAAGTCTCTATTACATAGTGACCGAGGAAATCTTACTCTGTGTGTTTTCCATCTACCTACCTGTGCCATCTCTTCTCAGAAGCCATTCAACGTTAAAAATTATCACCTGGTGTCATGAGTACTTTATTCTTGATACATATGCACATAAACTAGAAAATATATGTAACACTTAGTACACATTAAACCTTGACAGTTTCTCATTATGCACAAGTTGATAGAAGAGAGTAAAAAGTTTCCAGAACCAGTGAGGATGATATGAACCACATAAAAGCAGAACATTTACACAACTACGCAGAAAAGGAAATGTATTTCTTAAAGGCAGCGAATTCCATGCATTGTAAAAGTTGGTGCAGCAAATTATTTTGATTATACTAGACTTAATATTAGAAGACTTGGGTGCGTCAATCAACAGAACCAAACTTAAGAGAGTTCATAAATGCAGCTGAGGTACATTTTACTTAATGGTCTTTTGCTTCGTTATGTTCAAAGAATTGTGGAACCTTTTTGAATAGAGATTTTATTGGGTATCTTCAGAGAAAAAGGGTTCAAGATAAGTTAGAAAACCATTGTAAGTTCTGTTATATTACTATGCTAATTATAAGAAAAATCTGTTCAAAGTTAACTCTGACCAGAATTGGCTGTAGAAGGACTAATTAGTGGGAAAAAAAGGTTTTCTTGTGAGAAAAATAAAATGAGTCTGGCTTCAAATAATTTTGAAGATGAAACAAATCAGATCTAAGAGCTATCCTGTAAATTGGTTGGATAGGCTGCGATGTCCTCCAAGATTGAACACCCTGCCGGCGCTCATTATAAAGACTCGCATGTGGATAATAGCCACTTGGGTGAGGTATTGGATGGTGCCAGAGGTCCATGGAACCATACTACAGAAAGGAGTCAATACCTTCAGGGTGGTGGGGAGGCAAATTAGCAAGAAAAAATGTTCTTTTTTTCCACAGGCATTTACTATGAGATTCCCATTCTAAATGATCACACACAAAAATAATATAGTGGACATAAAATCTGATGGAACTGTCTCTATTCACTGTCATTAACTGTTGAGGTGTCATTACTTGTTGAAGTAAATGTTTGGGTGTACAATTCTATGCTTCCATACAACTTTACCCCAGTTGGCATAACAAGACCATCTGACTGAATGTGCCTTTTGGGTGCAACTATAAAGTTAATTTGAGGTGTCATTAGACTTGTCTTAGTGTGTCTGCTCTGTGCCAAGGGAATTATTGTGTTTCAACATTGGATTAACATACCCCAAGGCAGACAGACGGCAGTGAGTGCTGCTACCTTACGAGTTTACCAGTGTCACCAGATAATAGGAGAATGTAAGCAACAGTTATTGACCATAGAACCTAATGGTATGAAACCACAGCCCCAAAAATTGCTTATATGCAGTTAATGTGCTATTTTTGTACTGTTCAGATAACTAACAAACAGATGTGTAAGTAACCTATAGTTTGTATAGCAGCATCTCCAGTGCTGAAAAGGATATTCGTCAGGCAATCACATCTCTGCCTTTCTTATTCTAAAATGTCTGTTGGACTTAGCTTTAGCCGTATGATCACTGGTATTCTATTATATATATTTTATATGTATGTGTGTGTGTATATAATATATATATTTTTATTCGTACCAACTATCTATTATATAGGCTTCATCTAAGTATTTCTGGTACTTACAACTCCAGGCACAGTATCCAGTCTTTATTTTCTGCTCTTTCAAAGAAAGACTGATTAACTTGCATTGTCCTTATCTGTCAGACTTCTACTTCACAGAAAGTGTTTTATTTTGTTTCTAGCAGTAATTATTAATTCACATCAGGGGATCTGTGTAGCCATTTATCATTTTTATGCATTTGTTCTTTGTTCCTCTGTGCTCTTCTTCACAAATGCGATTGTGTCCGCACTAAATATGGATACAAGCCTTGTTAGCAATAGATTGCACAACCAAAGCCTGCAGCAGGAGACAACTAACAGACAGATACTTCATGATAAAAGGAAAAATCTGCAAACATTGGAAAGCTGAACTAAAAATACAAAGTTATCGAAATACATAGCACGTCCTTTTCTGTAAAGAGATGAGGTAGGAACGTTTCGGGTGGAGATCTTTAGTCAGAATTGGCGAGATGTTGCATGAGAGTGAGCCTGGTAGTTGCTGGGTACAGAAACAGTTGGACAAGTTGTACTGGGTGCCAGTGGGCAGCAGGGTTGTCACAATCTGATACAACGAACATAATGCTTAGAAAATACCGGAGTGCTTAGAGCATTGGAGTCACACAATAATTCCCCTCCCTTGATGAAAACTTTTAATATCTTAAACACTTCTTCAGCGATATGCTGAAGATTCATTACACCCACAAATAATTCTTTTGCTGCCGTTAATGCCTTTATAGGAGTTTCAATTGTAATTGGCACACAGCCACCTTGCAGTGCCATATCCTATTGAAACTGAAAGAAAAAACTTGTATTTGTAAAGTGCCTTTATCACATCGCTCAGAAACATCCCAAAGCTCTTAAAGTAGTTAATTACTTTGAAGTGTAGCCATTGTTGTTTTTCAGGCGAATGTGGCAACCATTTTGCACATAACAAAGACCCCAAAAACAACTATCAGACAAATGGCTGTAATGACAATATATTTTTGGTGGTTTTGTTTGAAGGAAAGTTGTTGGCCAGCACACTAGAACTCCTTGCTCTTCTTCCATTAGGGAATCTTTAACGTCTGACTGAACCACCAAAACAGGCAGATATGGCTTTGGTTTAACGTCTCATTTAAAGGTCAGCACCTCCAGCAGTGCAGCACCCCTTCAGCACAGAAGTGTCAGTTTAGATTATGTGCTCAAGTCCTGGAGTGGGACTAGAACCCACACCCTTTTGACTCAGAGGCGAGAGGCAAGCTGACAACAGAAAAACAGCAGTTTGACAATTAAGGATTTAATGCTGAGTTCAGTGACAAAAATCCTAATCTATTGGAATTTAGTTTTGGTTGCAAGATTCTTTCAGGAATGGGAAAAATGTACTCACTGAATCAACAGAAGAAAAGGTGTTTTTTTTTGTTGTAGTGGCTTTTATTATTGAGGAGAGCCATTTTGAAAATTTCTGTCCAAATACCGACAAGCTGCTCAACAGCAAGTTTCACCAGTCCCCCTAAGCTTGGACTCAGAGCTTTCTTCTTAAATAATTGCCAGGAAGTCTCTAGATTTATTTTTAATGTGATTTAATTAAAAACCACTTTAGTACAGCACATCTATTCCAAAAGAAAATAACAGCCCAACCAATTTTTCAACACTTTAAAACTGCAGATCAGAGTTCCCTTTCTTCTTATTCTGTGCTATTTCATACATTGTTTGTAATATAAGTCTCTCAGGACACAGTTTGAAAAAACAAAACGGAGCATATTTTACTTCATGTCCCACTCCCCCCGCCCACCCCGCTCTCAATGTAGAGTGAATTTATTGTCCCCTCACTGGATTCAGAAAAATAACAATCGAGTAATCAAAAGCCCAGCCTTTTAGTTTACCAGTTCTGATTAGGATCCACAGTAGGTTGATCAGCATCTGAAGCAGAAAGATAGACTAACGTTCCCGATGTGATCCTTCATCAGATCTGGCATGACCAGGCTGAAGACGTGCTTTTTTGTAGAACTGATTTCATAAGAACATAAGAAATAGGAGCAGGAGTAGGCCAATCGGCCCTTCGAGCCTGCTCCACCATTCAATAAGATCATGGCTGATCTGATCCTAACCTCAAATCTGAATTCATGTCCAATTTCCTGCCCGCTCCCCGTAACCCCTAATTCCCTTTACTTCTAGGAAACTGTCGATTTCTGCTTTGAATTTATTCAATGATGTAGCTTCCACAGCTTCCTGGGGCAGCAAATTCCACAGACCCACCACCCTCTGAGTGAAGAAGTTTCCCCTCATCTCAGTTTTGAAGGAGCCCCTTATTCTAAGATTATGCCCCCTAGTTCTAGCTTCACCCAACCTTGGGAACATCCTCACCGCATCCTCCCGATCAAGCCCCTTCACAATCTTATATGTTTCAATAAGATCGCCTCTCATTCTTCTGAACTCCAATGAGTAGAGTCCCAATCTACTCAACCTCTTCTCATATATCCGCCCCCTCATCCCCGGGATTAACCAAGTGAACCTTCTTTGTACTGCCTCGAGAGCAAGTATGTCTTTTCTTAAGTATGGAGACCAAAACTGTATGCAGTATTCCAGGTGCGGTCTCACCAATACCTTATATAACTGCAGCAATACCTCCCTGTTTTTATATTCTATCCCCCTAGCGATAAACGCCAACATTCCATTGGCCTTCTTGATCACCTGCTGCACCTGCATACTAACTTTTTGATTTTCTTGCACTAGTACCCCCAGATCCCTTTGTACTGCAGTACTTTCCAGTCTCTTGCCATCATGAAAATAACTTGCTCTCTGGTTTTTCCTGCCAAAGTGCATAACCTCACATTTTCCAATATATTATTTCATCTGCCAAATCTCCACCCACTCACCCAGCCTGTCTATATCCCCCTGCAGGTTTTTTATGTCCTCCTCACTCTCTACTTTCCCTCCCATCTTTGTATCATCTGCAAACTTCGATATGTTGCACTCGGTCCCCTCCTCCAAATCGTTAATATAGATCGTAAAGAGTTGGGGACCCAGCACCGACCCCTGCGGAACACCACTAGCTACTGGTTGCCAGTCCGAGAATGAACCATTTATCCCAACTCTCTGCTTCCTGTTAGATAACCAATCCTCCACGCATGCCAGAATATTACCCCCAATCCAGTGATTCTTTATCTTGAGCAATAATCTTTTATGTGGCACCTTGTCGAATGCCTTCTGGAAGTCTAAATACACTACGTCCACTGGTTCCCCTTTATCCACCCTGTACGTTATGTCCTCAAAGAACTCAAGCAAATTTGTCAGACATGACTTTCCCTTCGTAAAGCCATGCTGACTTTGTCCTATTAAATTATGTTTGTCCAAATGTTCTGCTACTGTCTCCTTAATAATAGACTCCAAAATTTTACCCACCACAGATGTTAGGCTAACTGGTCTATAATTTCCAGCCTTCTGCCTACTACCCTTTTTAAATAAGGGTGTTACATTAGCAGTTTTCCAATCTGCCGGGACCTTTTCCGAGTCCAGAGAATTTTGGAAAATTATTATCAAAGCATCCACAATCCCCACTGCCACTTCCCTCAAGACCCTAGGATGTAAGCCATCAGGTCCAGGGGATTTATCCGCCTTGAGTCCCATTAATTTACTAAGTACCAATTCCTTAGTGATTTTAATCGCATTTAGCTCCTCCCCCTCAGAGCCCCCTGTTTGTCCAGTGTTGGGATATTCTTAGTGTCCTCTACCGTAAAGACTGAAACAAAATATTTGTTCAGCATTTTTGCCATCTCCATGTTTCCCACCATTAATTTCCCGGTCTCATCCTCTAAGGGACCTACGTTTGCCTTAGCCACCCTTTTTCTTTTTATATAACGTTAGAAACTCTTGCTATCTGTTTTTATATTTTTTGCTAATTTATTTTCATAATCTATCTTCCCTTTCTTAATCAATCCTTTAGTTACGTTTTGCTGTTTTTGAAGACTTCCCAATCTTCTATCCTCCCACTAAGTTTGGCTACCATATATGTCCTTGTTTTTAGTCGGATACTATCCTTAATTTCTTTGCTTAGCCACGGATGGCTGTCATTTCTTTTACACCCTTTTTTCCTCAGTGGAATATATTTGTTTTGAAAGTTGTAAAATAACTCCTTAAATGAAGACCACTGCTCATATACCGTCTTACCCCTTAATCTATTTTCCCAGTCCACTTTAATCAATTCCGCCCTCATAGTCTCCTTTATTCAAGCTCAGTACGCTTGTTTGAGAACCAACCTTCTCACCCTCTAATTGGATATGGAATGTAACCATGTTATGGTCACTCATTCCAAGGGGATCCTTAACTAGGACATTATTAATTAATCCTGGCTCATTACACAGGACCAGGTCCAAGGTTGCTTGCCCCCTTGTAGGATCAGTTACATACTGCTCATGGCCCATCACCCTGAACTTGCCAATTCTGCTGAAGGGTCAGGTACAAAACCATATTTTTTGTTTTTCAGTTGCTGATCAACCTTTTGTGCCTTTACAGCATTTTCTTTTTCTATTTCTGATTTTCAGCATTTGTTTCTCTTGATTTCTACTGATTAGTGCCCACTTAAGCTGTTTTTATCAGGCAAAAGAATACCTCCTACTGATCGAGGTAAATCAAAATCCAGCTTCCACCCTTGAGTCACCAATTCATTACATCTATATAAATACTGCTTTTTGTTATTTACTCTTTTAGGATCACACCTTTTAGTGCTGGATCTTATTGATAATTTTCAAAATATACATGCTGTTTCTACCACAATACTTCTTAAAAGGAAAACTGGCACTGTGAATTTTGAACACTGTATATTGTACAATAGGTACAGAACATATTGGGAGTGAAATTTGACTTGGGCGGGGATGCAAAAGAATCGCATCGGCTGCCCGTTATATGCCTCACCCGGTATTCAGTTCCATTTAAATCCTATTTTATGTCTCCGCCCAAGTTAAATTTAATCCCCATTGGATCATAGGAATTTCTGGCTTCCTATAGTTCCTGGTATAAAATCAAAAACTAATTTCATTTCTAGTTTTAAAGCTGAAATATTTCTATAGAACTCCAATAGTTCACAAAAGAGTGACTACTAAATGTGATACATTACAAAACTTCTTGGGGTCGAGTTTCCGTTTGTTTCCGCTGGTAATATCGACGCAATCCGGGCAGAATCGGCGGAACCAGCGCAAAAGATCGGGGAATTTTAAAAGTGAGTTACGCCCAAAACCACTTACGTTCGAGCTTTCCGCGATCTTTTATGCTGGCTCAAGATTCAATTCATCTGGATCAAGCCCCCCCACCGCCCAACAAAACTGGCCACATCCCCAGGTCAAAATTGCGATATTCTGCTGTTTGCGCTGATTTGGGAATACATTTGTGATTATGCAAATAAATTTTAGCAGAAACTTGAACTGTATCTTAACCAGCACAATTTCATGCGCATTTTGGGCGCAATATCCTGATTGCACCTAAAGCAGAAACTTTACCCCCATATATGGTATAAAGTTTTAAATACTACCATTGGCAGTATTTTAAGATAAGAGGACAGTTTCTTTATTTTTGGACAGCCAGTTAAAGCAAAAGCATTGAGTTTTGAATAGTACGGTAAATTACAGTATAGAAAAGATAAAATGTGCCTGGGATTTTGTGAGCCTGTTTAATGCGGGAAGCTGTGCCAAGTGCATTGGCTGTGATTAATCAATCTACAGAGAATAGCTGGCAATTGTAAAGGGCAGGGTTTGGGCCCAGGGTGTTCTAATAGACTAAAACCACTGGGTGCCAATTAGTAGTGTGATCTGAAAGTGGGGAACTGACTGTAGTTTTCAGTCATACACTGTTATGCAAAGCCGCGTTATATTGAAAAGACTGCTTATTAATTCTTCAGGCTTTCTTTTGTTTCCTCAAAATATTGGCAAAGTGAACAGCTCACAAATGCAACTGAAAATGTACCTCACTTTGCATAAAGTTGGATCATAAGTCATGCTTCTTTGGTAAATAACTGGAGTCATAACTACAGACATTTTGTCTGGTTTAAGTATGAGCTTTCAAAGCCGCAAGGTCACTTCTACTATTGATAAAGTGCCTTAGCTTTAAAGATGATATGACTTCGTGGGAGCTGTGATAAACTCAGCTTGAAGGTAGGATTTCTCATGCAGCCCACCCAAGCCACAGAACCCCACTGAAATTGTGGCTTGTTTTACTAACCTCCTCCCAGAGATGCTGTTATGTTTTCCTGAGAACCTATTTTGTCATTAATGCATCTGAAGGTTTCCGGCCTTGAGAGATGGTTTATGGCACTCGAGTGATTCTTCACATCAGTCTTAACAAATGAAGAGTATGCTCACATTTACATATCCAGTGATTTTGGTCCAGAATTTGTAACACAAGTGTACTTCCTTTCTTATGTCCCTTAAAGCAGTCTTCCCTTGTGTTCATTTCCATTTCTAGTTCCCACTTAATCTTGGAGTTAAGATAACTTAATAAACTGCTTAAGTGGACGCTGGATAATGTAGTGGGTCAGCACTCTATCCTACCACCTTGTCAGTTAAGTTTTGAATCAATTGCACATCGATAGAATGTGAAGTCTCGTGGCTTTAAAGGTCCTACATGACATGAACCAGGTAAGACTCAACCCAGTTTCTAGTGCCCACAGGACAAAACTGTCCCTAATCAGAACCTGGAGTGCTCTGTAAGTGCAGTAATTGCCCTGGAATTTAGTACTGTTACGGAATTACCATTTGGGTATAACCATGTGATTCCTATATTTAAAAAGGGAGATAGAACAAGTCCAGGGAACTATAAACCAATTAGCTTAACGTGGGTAGTAGGAAAAATAATGGAATCCTCACTCAAAGATGTAATAGAAAAACATCTAGAAACCGAAAACATAAGAATAGGCAGCATGGATTTCAAAAGGGAAGGTCATGCTTGACCAACCTTATTGAATTCTTTGAAGAAGTTACAAAAAGGGTAGACAAGGGTAATGCAGTAGATGTAATATATTTGGATTTTCAAAAGGCCTTCAATAAGGTACTGCATAGTAAACTCATAACTAAGGTCAGAGCATGTGAAGTCAGGGGACAAGTTGCCAAAAGCTGGCTACAAAATGGAAAACAGAAAGTAGAGTGGCAAAAGGTGGGAAGTAGTGTTCCACAAGGATCGGTGCTGGGACCGCTGTTGTTCACCATTTACATAAATGATTTGAACTCGGGAATCGGAAGTACAATTTCAAAATTTGAGGACACCAAATTGGGGGTATAATTAATACTGAGGAGGACTGCGACAAATTACAGGAAGACATTAATAAACTTGCAGAATGGGCGTGTAATTGGCAAATGAATTTCAGTATAGATAAGTGTGAGGTGGTACATTTTGGTAGGAAAAATAAGGAGGCCACATACTCCTCGGAAAATAAGAGTCTAAATGGGGTAGAGGAGCAGAGGGATCTGGGGGCACAGATACACAAATCATTAAAAGTAGCGATGCAGGTTAATAAGGCCGTAAAAAAACAATAAAAGCACTGGGGTTCATTTCTAGAGGGATAGAATTGAAAAACAGGGAAGTTATGTTAAACTTGTATAGAACCTTGGTTAGACCGCACTTTGGAATACTGTGCACAGTTCTGATCTCCATATCATAAAAAGGATATACAGGCACTGGAGGAAGATTTACTAGGATGATACCAGAACTGAGAGGTTATACCTATCAGGAAAGATTGATCAGGAAAGATTGAGCAGGCTGGGGCTCCTTTCTCAAGAAAAGAGAAGACCGAGGGGTGACCTAATAGAGGTCTTTAAGGTTATGAAAGGGTTTGATACGGTAGACATAGAGAAGGTGTTTCCACTTGCGGGTGAGACCAGAACTAGGGGTCATAAATATAAGATAGCCACTAATAAATCCAATAGGGAATTCAGGAGAAACTTCTTTACCCAGAGAGTGGTTAGAAAGTGGATCTTGCTACCACAAGGAGTAGTTGGGGCGACTAGCATAGATGCATTTAAGAGGAAGCTGGATAGACACATGAGGGAGAAAGGAATAGGAGGATTTGTTGATGGGGTTAGATGAAGAAGAGTGGGATGAAGCTCCTGTGGAGAATAAACCCTGCTAGTGCATGGACCTGTTGGGCCGAATGGTTTGTTGCTGTGTTGTACATTCTATGTAACTATCCCGCCTGGGAGAGTTTACATATATTACATCGCCCGAGTCAGTCACAAGACTTGTCTGGGGCATTTATTTGTTTTTGATATGACTCAGGAATAGGAGACAGAGATTCTAGTTTCTTTTCCTTCCAAATTTATTTATAATCATTTAATATTTCAATATAATGTTTTATGCGACCTCCGAGTGAACTTACGTCTTCATGCCCGAACAGTCGTTCGACTCTTCTATCCCTCATCCAGGTTAACCCATTTGGAGCATTCCTGGCTTTCTGCTGGCTCCGCTTGTTCAACGACAGCAATTTTACTTATTTTCTTCAAACTTTTATACAAACATACAAAAATGCTGGGCAGGAAAAGACCAGCTGGTCCATCAAGCCTGCCCCACACTCATGGTACCTGGAGCATCATGACTAGACCCTTTCTAATTCACTTGTTTATGACTGGCTTTCTTCCTTATCTTATTTTTAACCATTCGCAAAGTCTTTTTACCATGTTTTTAACCATCTTTTTAACCATCTTCAAGCTCTTTTGCTTATTACTTTTCGATAGTTCATTAAAGCTGTTACACTTGCGACCCACATTCTTCCTTTACAAGCATAGACATTTTGTTTTAATTGGCATGGTATTTAACCATGTAGTTTGATTTCTTCAGAAACTTAATTTTAGTTAACATAAGCACAATGACTCAAAATAAACATGCATATATGATGATATACAACAGTACCAGCCACAGAATTTCTTTTTTAAGAATTTTACTATTCACAATATGCTTCTTTCAGTGATCTTTCTCCCAAAATGTACTATTTCACATTGATCTGCATCTGCCACCCATTTCCCACTCCACCAACTTGCCTATGTCCTCCCAACAATGACTGGATGGCGGAAACTAGCACATAGCAAACTGATGTAGTTGTGCCCAATTTTGCAGCTGACTTTGTTGGAATAATTAGCATAAGCTCCAAACAAAACCTTGACAATGCCCTGACAGATAGTCTGATAGAGGATGCTCAAAATCTGGTCAGCATCTCAAATTTAAATGGATATGCCCACTTAAAAGTAAGTGGCTGAATACTGGAGTGGGGGGGGGGGGGGGAAATATTAAGATAAATTATGCAAGGCCCCACATTGCTAGTGGGACTTTGCATGCAGAAGCAAATATCAGGAAATCTTCCAATAATTGATTTCATTAGACGGAGAATGGCAGTCAGTGCTCCCATGATTTTCAGGTATGCACTGGCTGTGTGTGAGGCCCTGCCAGCAACATGGGGCTTCGTAGAATTTTCCCTATTGTTTCAGCCTTTATAAAGCTTCAAAATTAATTTTAAATATTTAGCAGCCTTTGCCAAGACTGGGGACAGGAGAGAATTGCCTGGGAAAAATGAAGTGAAAGGGAAGCCAATCTGGGGGCACAAAATAGAGTCTGTGGACAGCTGACTGGGTGATACAGCTATTAAGCAGCACATGGGTACTCAGAGGCTAAGCACAGGAAGGTGCTTATAAACTGATCAAAATGCACATTTTTTCTCAACAAAAGTCATTCATTTAGGTTAGGTTTAAATTACCCCCTGAGTATCTGAAATGAAAAGTGTTCCATTTCCTTACCATGATGAGCAATTTAACAAAAACATTATTATATTGAGATGTGCCCGAAGCCTGGCCTGAATTTACTGCCAAACCTACATTTTTATGATGCAGAATTTGTTGGGGTTGCTGCAAAAATTGGTCTTGAGGATCTACCCTTAATTTAGTTCCCTATTTATTGTTAAATTGGTAATCTCAGTCAGAGAGCTCTGGTGCAGTAGAGAGTCATTTTCTGGGGATAGGGCTAAGATTCGTTGATGGGTGGGAATGGAGGGACCTTTATTTTGCTTTTACTCCTTGCTGTGCCTAACCTGGAAGTGACAATTGTTCAATCCTTCACCATTGACATTTAACCACAAGAATGAGTACAACATTCCCCCAAGTTTTTTTTTAATTGAATTTAGTAATTTGACTGGAGTTCTTAATGAATCACATCCATCTGAGTTAAGTGCAAATGTGAACATAGAGCCTTCAACACAGCATTAACCTAGATTCCGGTGACTCATTTGGTTGAGTTTTAATCGCTTATGGACTTATGTGAATGGAACACATATGAAATGAATGGAATGAAATATGAAATTTAACAATATTATTGAATAATTATTGCCAATTAGCAGACCAATACAAGATGCAGATTTAACGGAGTAATTAGATTACAATGTCTTTCTAAGTGGTTTTTCAGAATCTGAACTGGGCAGTGAAAGAGTTAAACAGAAACCAGAATCTTCAGTCAATCCTATGTCCCACCATGAATCATATTAATGAGGAAGTATGCAGTTGTTTAAAACAGGCTTCAAATGTTTGTAATAAATGATCTTGTCAACAGAGTGAAACAAATGAGTTATAAAAAAAAAAGCCTTGAGCCGCTTAATCTAGTTAAAAGCCTGTAAGAGAAGTTGCGAAGCAGACTACTGGATTCTGAGAGTGAATTGACCCCAGTTGTGTTTCAACCCACAGCTAGCAGAATATGCTGTGCAATGAATTGGACACTCCCCACCAGTGAGGCCCTGAGACGTCGCAAAATTGGCCCTCAACCTTTTATTCCTTTACCATAAAGACAAAAACTAAAACATTAGCCCAGTGTTAAGCAGAGAAAAAGATCTGAATTTAACAGATAAGTAGGTTGATATATGAGAATACCACAAACAAAAATACTTTGTGATGAGTTAACTAGTGGCCTTCCTTTTTCATTTTTGACAGAACAGTGCCAAGCACAAGTCCTCTTAAGTCAATCTTTTCAAATCTTTTCTTGTCTGTCATTATCCACTTCATCTCACTTATCCACTGTTAAACTAGTTTCCCTGAGAAACACAACTCCATATAAACTCCCCTACCCATATTCACGGCTTCCCCCTCAACCTTGTCATTTCATGTGGCCTCTCTACTCCCATCGTGTCAATCACAGATCAGGCAATCTCTGATCACTTCATTGTATCCCTCTCCACCTACATCCACCTTCCCCCTCCCAACCCCACTTACTTCTGTATCCGCCCCAGTCACTTACAATGACACTTTCAAATTCCCAACTGTCTAGCCTTTGGCCCTCCATTCACCACGACATTTCTGCAGTTCAATCAAACCCTCACCTCCACCTTTGATGCCCTTGTCCCCATTAAAACCATTACTCTCTCTTACTCTGGTCGTTCCCCCTGGTACACCCCCTATTTCCACTCCCTTAAGTCCAAGAGACACAGACTTGAACATTTATGGTGAACAACTGGTTTAGCCGTTTATTGCCTGATCTATCAGGTCCTGCTCTCCTCTGCCAAAACTGCTCACTATTCCAGGATCATGCTGGGATGCAAAGATAACTCTCGGCTTCACTTCACTACAAACCGTCTTCTTAAATCCCTCTCCCCTGCCTCCTAAACCCACCCCTCCAACAACAAATGCAAGGAGCTCATGTACTTCTTTGTCACTAAGATTGAGACCATCTGTTCAGCTGCCTCTCGCGCTTCCCTCCCTTCCCCTAGTCCACCAAGCCATATTTCCCCTAAGGCTCCCCCCCACCCAGCCCCGAATTCGCATCTTTCTCTAGTTTCTCTCCTATCTCCACTCATGCCCTCTCCGAGATCATCTTTTCCATGAGACCCACTTCCTGCTCCCTCAACCCTATTCCCACTAAACTGTTGACCACCCATCTTCCCTTTCTGGCCGCCATGTTAACTTATATTGTTAACAATTCCCTCTCCTCAAGTACTGTCCCCCCCCCTTCAAATCTGCCATCATCAACCCCCTCCTCAAAAAACCCACCCTTGACCCCTATGTGTTTGCAAACTATCGCCCCATCCCCAACCTCCCTTTCCTCTCAAGTCCTTGAACGTTTTGTTGCCTCACAAATCCGTGCCCATTTTTCCTGCAATTCCATGTTTGAGTCCCTTCAATCAGGATTCTGCCCCTGCCACAGCACTGAAACGGCCTTTATCAAAGTCATAAATGACATCCTATGTGACTGTGACCATGGTAAACGATCCCTCCTCATTCTTCTCTACCTGTCCGGAGCCTTTGACACGGTTGACCACACCATCCTCCTCCAATGCCTCTCCTACGTCGTCCTGCTCGGTGGGACTACCTGTGCCTGGTTCCATTCTTATCTACCCAGTTGTAGCCAGAGAATCACCTGCAATGGCTTCTCTTCCCGCTCCTGCTCTGTTATCTCTGGAGTCCCCAAAGGATCTATCCTTGGTCCTTTCCTATTGTCAATCTATATGCTAGCCCTCGGCGACATCATCCGAAAAGACAATGTCAGGTTCCACATGTACGCTGATGACACCCAGCTCTACCTCACCACCACCTCTCTCAACCCCTCCACTGTTTCTGATTTGTCACACTGCTTGTCTGACATCTAATACTGGATGTGCAAAGATTTTCTCCACCTAAATATTGGGAAGACCAAAACCATTATCTTCAGTTCCCGCCACGAAGTCCGTTCGGTAGCCACCATCTCCATCCCTCTCCCTGGCCACTGTCTAATGCTGAACCAGACCATTCACAACCTTGGCATCCTAGTTGACCCTGTGATGAGCTTCCGATTACATATCCGCTCCATCACTAAGGTCGCCTACTTCCACCTCCGTAACATCGCCCATCTCTGCCCCTGCCTCAGCTCATCTGCTGCTGATACCCACATCTGTGCCTTTGCTACCTTTAGACTTGACTATTCCAGTGCTCTCCTCATTGGCCTCCCATCTTCCACCGTCCATAAACTTGAGCTCATTCAAAACTCTGCTTCCCGTATCGTAACACACACCAACTCTCATTCACCCATTACCCCTGTGCTTGCTGAGCTTGGCTCCCGGTCCGGCAACACCTTGATTTTAAAATTCTCATCCTTGTTTTCAAATCCCCCCAAGGCCTTAACCCTCCCTATCTCTGTAATCTCCTCCAGCTTTACAACCCTCCGAGATCTCTGCGCATCTCCAGTTCTGACCTCTTGCGCATCCCCAATTTAAACGCTCCACCATTGGTGGCCGTGCCTTCAGCTGCCTGGGCTCTAAGCTTTGGAATTCCCTTCCTAAACCTCTTTGCTTCTCTACCTCTCTCTCCTCCTTTAAGATGTTCCTTAAAACCTACCTCTTTGATCAAGTTTTTGGTTACCTGTCTTAATATCTCCTTATGTGGCTTGGTGTCAAATTTTGTTTGATAACGCACCTGTGAAGCGCCTTGGGACACTTTACTACGTTAAAGGTACTATATAAATGCAAGTTGTTGTTGTAATTTCCACTTTCTAATGTATGAAAGAGTACAGTGAAAAGTGGAAAATGTTCTTATCATACTCTTTCGTGGAGGGAGGCAGGCCACAAACAGGTTCTTTGGGGGCCATGCTTTCCATGATAGAAGAGCAAGAAATTGTGCAAAAGAGGGTATACTTACTTTGACACCCCTCCAGGTTGCTGGAAATCTTTTCTACATTTGTTTTCCATATTTGTTGCCAAGTCTGGCTTACCTAAGATATTACATTCACTTGGCCTCCATCCCCCTCCATGCAATTTGGACCTCCATCTTTACAGCAGGGTGGCATTCCAGGGTGAGAGCTGCTGTCACTGGCTGCACCACTTGTAGCAGGATCTCCAGGGCATGGTCAGTGACGTGGTCGATTTTGCCCACATTTCTCTCTTGTGGCATTCTCTGCACCTCCAGGCCTTCTGTCTCTACAAAGAGACGTTGGCTGGCCTGATTTTGCAAGCCCCCAAACATTTGTGTTCTTGGCCTGCCTCCCTGTATGTGTTTTCCATGTGCAGGGAACTTAAGCAAATGAAGGTGAAGAGTTTGCCTTGCAAAATTCAGCAAGGCCAGCCATCCCTGCTACCACCATAGAGGCTCCTGCAACGTGGACGAGCACAGCTCAGATTTTGCTGAACTTATAAAATCGGGGCTTTGGAGTGAATTATCATGGAATCATAGAATGGTTACAGCATAGAAGGAGGCCATTCGGCCCATCGAGCCTGTGCCAGCTCTTTGTAAGAGCAATCCAGTTAATCCCATTCCCCCGCTCTTTCCCCATAGCCCTGCAATTTTTTTTCCTTCAAGTATTTATCCAATTCCTTTTTTGAAAGCTATGATTGAATCTGCTCCCACCACCCTTTCAAGCAGCGCATTCCAGATCATAGCTACTCGCTGCGTAAAAATGTTTTTCCTCATGTCGCCTTTGGTTCTTTTGCCAAACACCTTGGGCCCGATTTTACCAGGCCTGCGGGTTTCCGGCGGGTTGGGTTTCGGGAGCGTGGTCATCACGCTCGGTGAAATTAGTGGGTTGCCCGCGCGATCGTAGCAGGCAATCCACTAATTGGAATCACTTACCTGCTCTTCCGGGCTCCGCGCTGCTGGTCTGCGCGTCGGGCGGGCTGCGCATGCGCAGTACGATCTGTCAGCTGGAGGCTCTCTAGTTAAAGGGGCAGTCCTCCACTGACAGATGCTGCAACCAATAGAACACATTACAGCATGGAGCAGCCCAGGGGGAAGGCTGCTCCCAGTTTAATGATGCCTCACCCCAGGTATCATCAGATGGGGTGAGGAGGAGGGGGAGGACAGAGCTCTTCCACCCGGCGGGCGGGAGGAAGTGGCCTGCCTCTGCCACCAAGAAGGCCTGGCTCGAGGTGGCAGAGGAGGTCACCTGCACCACCAACATATCGCCCACCTGCATACAGTGCAGGAGGCGCAGCAATGACCTCAGTAGGTCAGCCACAGTGAGAACACGTAGTCTTTCCCCTACACTCCGTCTGCCACAACACTGCCCCCACCCCACATCTCCTTCGGCACCACCAACACCACTCTGTCACATCACCCCTCATACCCACTCAAACCCCATCCTCATCTTACCTGCACCTACTCACCTCGCGAGTACTCACCCCGCCACTAACACGCAACCCAATCCTCATATAATCTCATGGCTCTATCCCATACGCACCCTCTCGTGCATCTCCCTTGCGGCCAGCCTCACTCAACCTGCCACCACCTGTGCTGCAGCCACAGGGCATGCATCACATATGTGCAGTAGGCAGCGTAAGGCAAACGTGTCGTGAGCATGAAGGGGATGCACAAGGGTGTTTGAGGGTTTGTCATGGGTGTTACCTATATTGAATTTCAGAACAACTCACATCACACATTATATTGGCACCACCACTGCCATGTCTCCGCGAATCCTGTCTGTTTTGTGCAATCATGCCCGCTCCTGGGTATCACTACGAGGACCCACCACTGATGCCACCCATTGTGTTACTGCAGAGTAGGTGCAGGTGTATTTGCAGGGCTCTTCCGTGCAGACGACTGAGAGACATCGGCGGTGTACCCGGCTGCACCCTCGAAGGATGCGGAGGAGAAGTTGTGGAGGGCAGTGGTGACTTTGGCAGCGACAGGTAAGCAGATGGTGCTGGGGCCAGCCAGCAGCAGCTCGGCATGAAAGAGGCTGCAGATGTCCACGACTACATGTCGAGTGAATCTGCGCCTCCGTGTGCACTGCTGCTCAGAGGGGTCCGGGGAGCTGCGCCTCGGTCTGTGGACCCTGTGGCGAGGGTAGTGCCCTCTGTGACGCGTCTCTCTCTGCGATAGCCCTCCCTCCTGCTGTACAGGTGGATGTGTCACAGCACTCTGTTGTGGAGCTCCACGTGTCAGAGGTGGACGGCGTGGATGGCGAGGCTGGTGATGCCGTTCGCCCTCCGAGGAGGTTATGACTGCAGCTACGGCGGCCCCCATCCGCAATATGTACATCTGAGGGGGTCCGCAAGGTAGGCACATGTCTTCGGACCCCGGGGTGAGTGTGCGGGTTGGTGACTTTGACCGTCAGGAGGGGGGTGGTGGAGGCCACACTTTGTCCCAAGTGACAGAGCGGCCTCCTGCAATGGGTGAGGGTCTCCCCCCCCCTCCCCACCTGTCAAATGGACCCTTGCAGCTGCCACAGGCTGGCGGCTGCAACACGTCCAGTTCAACTAGGACTGTTTCCCCCAGTGTGTGAAACAGTCCCATGTTTCTCCAAAATCACACACAGTCCCTTAATCAGGTCAGTTAATGACCTGAACAAGCAAAATAAATGCACTCAAGTGGCATCCCGCTGGCTTTAATTGCCTGCGGGATTCCCACCAGCGGGGGCTGCGCTTGCACCCCCGCACGTCATCGGGGAACCCGGAAGTGGGCGGGATCGTGGCGCGATCCGGTCACGTGCCTGGATATCGGGATTTTCGGGGCCCCCCCGCTGGAAACGCACACGAAACCCGCTGGTAATATCGAGCCCCTTAAATCTGTGTCCTCTGGTTCTCGATCCTTCCGCCAATGGGAACAGTTTCTTTTTATTTACTTTATCTAAACCCTTCATGATTCACGAACTATAATTGAATGTAGCTTTGTTCCTGAGGGGTAATTTTCTGATGACTTCTCCCAAAAGGAAGTCTCACCGACCAGAAGCAGTCATCAGGAGTTCAGGTGCACATTCGTTTACAGGTTGGAAAATTACATGCAGCAGAAAGAAAGAAAAGAAAGACTTGCATTTACATAGTGCCTTTCACGACCTCAGGACGTCCCAAAGTGCTTTACATCAATTAAGTACTTTTGATGTGTTGTCATTGTTGTAACGTAGGAAACGTGGCAGGCAATTTGGGCACGGCAAATTTCCACATCCAACGGTACAGTAGCATAGTGGTTATGTTACAGGACTAGTAATCCAGAGGCCTGGACTAATAATTCGGAGTTATGAATTCAAATCCTGTCACAGCAGCTGGGGAATTTAAATTTAATTAAATAAAATCTGGAATTAAAATACTAGTATCAGTAATGGTGGCCATGAAACTACCGGATTGTCGTAAAAACCCATCTGGTTCACTAATGCCCTTTAGGGAAGGAAACCTGCCGTCCTTACCCAGTCTGGCCTATATGTGACTCCAGACCCACAGCAATGTGGTTGATTCTCAATTGCCCTCTGAAATGGCCTAGCAAGCCACTCAGTTGTACAATCTCGCTTAAAAAAAGTCATAATAAGAATAAAACCGGACGGACCACCCGGCATCGGACCACTGGACATGACGAAGGCAAACCAAGCCCAGTCAACCCTGCAAAGTCCTCCTCACTAACATCTGGGGACTTGTACTAAAATTGGGAGAGCTGTCCCACAGACTAGTCAAGCAACAGCCTGACATAGCCAAACTCACAGAATCATACCTTTCAGCCAACGTCCCAGACTCTTCCATCACCATCCCTGGGTATGTCCTGTCCCACCAGCTGGACAGACCGACCAGAGCTGGCGGTACAGTCAGGAGGGAGTGGCCCTGGGAAGTCCTCAACATTGATTCTGGACCCCATGAAATCTCATGGCATCAGGTCAAACATGGGCAAGGAAACCTCCTGCTGATTACCACCTACCGCCCTCCCTCAGCTGATGAATCAGTCCTCCTCCATGTTGAACACCACTTGGAGGAAGCACTGAGGGTAGCAAGGGCACAGAATGTACTCTGGGTGGGGGCTTCAATGTCCATCACCAAGAGTGGCTTGGTAGCACCTCTGCTGGCCGAGTCCTGAAGGACATAGCTGCCAGACTGGGCCTGCGGCAGGTGGTGAGCGAACCAACCTGAGGGAAAAACTTACTTAACCTCGTCCTCACCAATCTACCTGTCGCAAATGCATCTGTCCATGACAGTATTGGTAGGAGTGACGACCGGATAGTCCTCGTGGAGACGAAGTCCCGTCTTCGCACTGAGGACACCATCCAACGTGTTGTGTGGCACTACCACCGTGCTAAATGGGATAGATTCAGAACAGATCTAGCAGCTCAAAACTGGGCATCCATGAGCAGCAGCAGAATTGTATTCCAGCACAATCTGTAACCTCATGGCCCGGCATATTCCTCACTCTACCATTGCCAACAAGCCAGGGGATCAACCCTGGCTCAACGAGGAGTGTAGAAGAGAATGCCAGGAGCAGTACCAGGCGTACCTAAAAATGAGGTGCCAACCTGGTGAAGCTACAACTCAGGATTACATGCATGCTAAACAGTGGAAGCAACATGCTATAGACTGAGCTAAGCCATTCCACAACCAACGGATCAGATCAAAGCTCTGCAGTCCTGCCACATCCAGTTGTGAATGGTGGTGGACAATTAAACAACTAACGGGAGGAGGAGGCTCTGTAAACATCCCTATTCTCAATGATGGCGGAGTCCAGCACGTGAGTGCAAAAGACAAGGCTGAAGCGTTTGCAACCATCTTCAGCCAGAAGTGCCGAGTGGATGATCCATCTCAGCCTCCTCCTGATATCCCCACCATCACAGAAGCCAGTCTTCAGCCAATTCGATTCACTCCATGTGATATCAAGAAATGGCTGAATGCGCTGGATACAGCAAAGGCTATGGGCCCGGACAACATCCCGGCTGTAGTGCTGGAGACTTGTGCTCCAGAACTAGCTGCGCCTCTAGCCAAGCTGTTCCAGTACAGCGACAACACTGGCATCTACCCAACAATGTGGAAAATTGCCCAGGTATGTCCTGTCCACAAAAAGCAGGACAAATCCAATCCGGCCAATTACCGCCTAATCAGTCTACTCTCAATCATCAGCAAAGTGATGGAAGGTGTCGTCGACAGTGCTATCAAGTGGCACTTACTCACCAATAACCTGCTCACCGATGCTCAGTTTGGGTTCCGCCAGGACCACTTGGCTCCAGACCTATTTACAGCCTTAGTCCAAAGATGGACAAAAGAGCTCAATTCCAGAGGTGAGGTGAGAGTGACTGCCCTTGACATCAAGGCAGCATTTGACTAAGTGTGGTACCAATGAGCCCCAGTAAAATTGAAGTCATTGGGAATCAGGGGGAAAACTCTCCAGTGGCTGGAGTCATACCTAGCACAAAGGAAGATGGTAGTGGTTGTTGGAGGCCAATCATCTCAGCCCCAGGACATTGCTGCAGGAGTTCCAAAAGGCAGTGTCCTAGGCTCAACCATCTTCAGCTGCTTCATCAATGACCTTCCCTCCATCATAAGGTCAGAAATGGGGATGTTCGCTGATGATTGCACAGTGTTCAGTTCCATTCGCAAAGGCTCAGATAATGAAGCAGTCTGTGCCCGCATGCAGCAAGACCTGGACAACATCCAGGCTTGGGCTCATAAGTGGCAAGTAACATTCGTGCCAGACAAGTGCCAGGCAATGACCATCTCCAACCAGAGAGAGACTAACCACCTCCCCTTGACATTCAACGGCATTACCATCGCCGAATCCCCCACCATCAACATCCTTGGGGTCACCATTGACCAGAAACTTAACTGGCCCAGCCACATAAATACTGTGGCTACAAGAGCAGGTCAGAGGCTGGGTATTCTGCGGCGAGTGACTCACCTCCTGACTCCCCAAAGCCTTTCCACCATCTACAAGGCACAAGTCAGGAGTGTAATGGAATACTCTCCACTTGCCTGGATGAGTGCAGCTCCAACAACACTCAAGAAGCTCGACACCATCCAGGACAAAGCAGCTGCTTGATTGGCACCCCATCCACCACCCTTAACGTTCACTCCCTTCACCACCGGCGCACAGTGGCTGCAGTGTGTACCATCCACAGGATGCACTGCAGCAACTCGCCAAGGCTCCTTCGGCAGCACCTCCCAAACCCGTGACCTCTACCATCTAGAAGGACAAGTGCAGCAGGCACATGGGAACAACACCACCTGCATGTTCCCCTCCAAGTCACGCACCATCCCGACTTGGAAATATATCGCCGTTCCTTCATCGTCGCTGGGTCAAAATCCTGGAGCTCCCTTCCTAACAGCACTGTGGGAGAACCTTCACCACACGGACTACAGCGGTTCAAGAAGGCAGCTCACCACCACCTTCTCAAGGGCAATTAGGGATGGGCAATAAATGCTGGCCTCGCAAGCGACGCCCACATCCCATGAACGAAAAAAAAAATGAGATAATGACCAGATAATCTGTTTTAGTGATATTCATGGTGGGATAAATGTTGGCCAGGACATCGGGGAGAACCCCTCTGCTCTTCTTCAAAATAATGCCATGGAATCTTTTACATCCACCTGAGAGAGCAGATGGGGCCTCAATTTAACGTCTCATCTGAAATACCTAAATTTACAGTTGGAGAACCATCCATCTGGACTATCTGGCTGGGATTTTCCACTTATGCCTTGCTTGTGCATGCTGGCAGCACCCATCAGGAAATACCACGCCTCCAGCCTATGGCTTTCTGACGATTAAAATTAATCATTGGAAAAGCACGGGCTGAGTGCCGAATTTCTGGATATGTGCTCATTGCATGTGCCATAAACACTACTAATTAGATTGGACTAATTTTTTGCATGATTGCCATGATCTTCTAAGTCAACAGTTGTTTCATTAGGGGTTGTTGTTAAAATTTTTAATTTGAGAATGCTTTATATTGAAAAAATCATCCACTGCTTCTGTTTTATCAGCTGGCTCCAAATAATGGAACCAATTAAGACTCTATTGCAGCTAAAATGTGGCAAAGTCATTTATAGGTCTAGTATCATAGTTTTCAATACTCACTGTGGTAACCTAGAAATTACTGTGTGTGACATTATCACACAAACTCATAACAAGTTCACATCAGATTCTTTGTTTTTGCCATTTTAATAGAGATATTAAATCTGATTAAAATAAAAGTAAACAAAATAAATTCCTTTGTTGAAATAGCAGACACATGAATTTGATACAAACGTATTTACTGTTAGTACAATGATACCACACATAGTAATTTCGAGGATAGAGTTCCTTTGAGTAATCAGCATAGGGAATTTAGGCACATGAAAGGCCTTTCATCATCCTGTTAGCCATTTGGGGTGTTTGTAGAAACAGCTCATGGCTGTTTTCTTTAATAATAGTATCTCTATGCTGTTGTCTGCAGTGATCAATGCCCTGATTGATGCTGGGCTCAGGGGCACATAGGAGTACAGATATTCGAGTCCCAATGAAGTTCAGTCAAGAATGGTTGCATGCTAGTGCAAAGCTTGCCAGAGGTGTTGTGAGTTGATTGCACGTAATTTTCCATTGTATAATTATTCATAGTTCCCTGTGCAGGATTGGCCTTGTGACCTAATCGGGGGACCGGTTAAGCTCTAAGTGAGACTTAAAAGAAATGCAGTCAGTTAAAAATAAGTGGCTGCACGTGGGCGAGCGACAAAAATACTTAGAGCCTTTGGAAATGCTCAGAAGGCATTTCAACCCATCGTTACCCTTTGAGAAAACTGAGGGGGATGAGGAGGAAGGAGTGCCAGGCAAAAATGAAGTGAAAAGAAACCAAATGTGGAGCCATGAAATAGAGTCTGCCTTTAGGCGATGAAGCAGCCCATAACCTGAACCCCTGTTCCATGGCTGGCAAAGTAAATGATATGATGCATGAGGTGGGTGCAAAGAGGGTTGCCCTGTTTGGCTACCGAGGATACCCTCACCAAAGGATAGCAGACTGGAATGAGTCTGAGGCCTAAAAGATAAGGGCTGAAGTGACCTTCACAGCCAGTGGCTGTGCTGTGCCTGTCGTGGAGTTTGGCTCCAGATCAGATTACAAGAGGCACATGGTGAATTGGAACTTAAAAACAGACAGTTCCTTGGAAAAGTTGCAGATAAATGTACCCCTGCCGATGTTTGTGGGTGGGAGGATAATGGCAGCTGTACACAGTCCTCCTATGTCACCTGTTGGGAACCCCAGATTTCTCTTATACTGCCATACATAATAGCAGGATTCACATGAGGAAGGACATTATCCAGATTTCTGCAGCATGGCAGAGCCAATACTCATCACACCAAGCCTTCTCACCAACTGCAGTAAGCAAAAATGAAATTACTATCAAAAAACTGCACTAAAACATTTGTAAAGCATCTTCTAGAAACACTATTTTGTCTTCCTTTAAATCATCACTTCTGCATCCAGCAGCTATCTAGTAACCCTGGATGTAGGTTTTACATTGACATACTGATGATTGAATTTATATCTTGGGTAAATACTGGGAAATAGTGTAGACATCCAAATGCTGTCACTTCCCTGCATTATTATATTGCAAGGAAGCTGGTGCCTCTTTCTGGTGAGAACTTCCTACAACTGCAATAATGTCCATTGGAATTGTGCATCACGCATATGACGGAAGTAGATAAAGCTTAAGTGATCCCTGCCCATATTAACACTCTTCTTTGTTCCGTAAATGAGCAAAGTCAGGGTGGAAAAGGGCTAAAAGTAGAGTCTAAGGAGTTGTGCAAACACACCACAATGACCTCTCATTTCAATCTTTGCACCTGCTATTTATTGTTTGTTGTTTGCAAAACAAAAATCAGAAATGACATTGGATCTTTCAATTAGTTAATGATCAGAACCATGGATTGAAAAATGATAGAACCTGAAGTCCTGATATTCATGCTCTTTACATGGCATTGGCCATGGGGCAGCTGGGGGGACCAACTCTGAAACATAGCCAACTCTTTTATGGAAGAAAGGAGCATGCATTTGTTTTTTAGATACTAACTTATCCAAAAATAAAACCAATATTGAAAAAAATCATCAATAAAGAATGACAGCCGTTAGATGGAAGCATTAATTTGTAAATGCTAACGGTTGTCGTGGTGTGAATTTCACACTGAAGACTGCCTGTGGCCAAGATTGAAGTTAGTAATCGAGGGATGCTGGTAAGGAAGGGGTTAGAATAGATTGCCATGTATATTCAAACAATGTACCTGATTTTCCCCTTATCTGACACTGCACGGTTCCTGCACTAGGTAAAGCAGGACAGCTCCCGAGGTGAAGAAAATCGACAAGTTGTTGATTCTTTCTGTAAGAGCAAGAATCTTGTCTTTGTCTGTTCTTTTGTAGTATAATGTAAGTTAATGATTCATCTCAAATACAGACGAGGTGAATGACTCATTTAATTATGCTGCAATAAAATGCGTAAACACCTACTGAACACCTACACTGGAGGAAGATCACAATGGGTGCAAAAGGGAGAACAGTCTAAGCTGAATCGTAACATTCACCATTTATCTCTCTCCTCTCTCTCTCTCTCTCTCTCTATATCCATATACTATATATATGTAGTTTTTGGGTCTAGTGCATCTGTCACACTTGAAAGTGTCACATTTGCACCTGATTATCTCAAATATTATATTGGGTCATAATTTGCTGTGGCAAGGTGTCTGCCATCAGTTAGACTTGCCCTTGCACATTTAAGTTTTTAAAATTTTTGCATGGCAAGTTGCTGAAAGTGCGAGGTGATAACGTCGCAGCGAGGGAAATAGGGCATCTGGGACCTGAGTGAACAGGGCAAGCAACTGTGCATCTCCTTAACCAGTGAGATTGAAGGATTGTGATATTAACAGCACAAGGATTGAGAAGGAAGTACATTCCCAAGTACATTCAAAATGGTTTGGAAAATTAGTTTTGATCTTCTCAGTCAAAAAATAGGGGTTTTGGCAATATCGTGTTCATGCAGTGATTGAAGTTTTCAGATCAGTATTGCAGCCACTGTGACTCAGAACTTCATGGTACAAGGACTCCCAAGACAAGAAATTAGATTTTGACCTGCAGTCAACCACATCTCAAGGCCAGTTTCAATGAGCACTGCGATGGAGATTCACATCAGAATGGTGCCAATACCCAATGGGAATCTCCTACAAACTTCAGAAGTTAATCAAAACTCAGTACAAAAGTTAGTTGTTCATTTTAATCCCTTATTGTAGGCAACAGATGAATAGTCAGATTCAAAACCCCTCCCATCTTTCCAAAATTCAAATTTTCCAAAGGCAGTAAAGGTGAGATTGTAATTGAGGATCCCCACTCCAACTTAAGCTTAATGTGATCCCTTAGAAGCTGAACTAGAAGTGGGATTTAAACTTTAGCTTCCTTCACTTACTTTATGGATTATGAGGACTCATTTAATTTTACTCTGCAGTGAAGATTATCTTTCCTGTTAAAGTAGTCTGCTACTCAAAACAACCACATTTTAAGGAATACAGTAAGTATATAGAGACCATTGTTGTGATATGCTCAAGGAATGAAAATCCTTTAAGTAATCAATCATTACTCAAATTAACAATAGTTCTTGAAGTGTCAAAATGAATGCCATACATTCACCTGAAACCTACTGGCTGGGCTGTAGGTGAGAGGCTAGAGGCTCTCCAGACACATAAGCTACCAGATCAAAGAATCTACTGTTGGTACAATAGTAAACACCTCTAGTACCATACCAACAGATGGGCATGGTTTGAAGCCAAATTCATTTGGGCCTTTGAGAAAGTGAAACACGAGATGCTTTATGTGGGCATCTTTTGAAGTACTTGAGGGAATTGTCCCCTGTCCTCACACTGCTACTTCTTGCTGAGCAAATTTATTTTTATAAATATGTAATACATATATATACACACAGATACATATATATATATACACAGTACTTTAAGAGGAATCTTCATCAGAAAACATAATGAAAGGCCCCACCCAAACTATTAATCATTTGTTCTATTTTTAGATGCTGACTGAACAGTTGTGTATTTGCAGCATTTTCTGGTTTCATTTTAGATTTTCAGTATTCGCAGTTTTTAGAATGTTTAATATATTGCAATACCTTTTTAAAATATTTTAAATTATCATTTCAATGAGATTATCATAATAATACATAATAAGAATTTAATATGATTTTTTTAACAAGACTATGCATGCTAACAAGTCTCACTACTTATTTAAGTTCCCCACTGAATCACCTGTTAAAGTTACAGTATTTATACAGTGATTTAGTATTTGCTTGATTTTTTTTTGCAGTCTCTGCAAGGGAAGAACTCTGTACTCTGTCGTAAGAGATGCAAAAATGGTGCTGGATGTGAACAAGACCAGGCAAATTGCTCAGGAGATTGTGAAGGTGCGCAAAAAGTCACAAAAATATAAGAATTGAGTGCACCAATAGAAAGTTTATTTTAAAAAAGCTAAGCCATTTAACACCAATCTGCTGGTGCTAACAAAATATGGAACAGAACTTTCCTTTTTTTTGTGCTGATTAATTTGCATAATATTTGTACCTTGGGAAAATGTAATACATGTTCTTGTTATGTGGTATTTTATGTAATTAGCTTAATGCAGTTATTTAAAACATTATTGTAATATTTATTTTCAAGGGAATGGGTTACCTACATGCTAAAGGAATTCTTCACAAAGATTTGAAGTCAAAGAATATATTCTATGACAATGGAAAGATAATTATTACTGATTTTGGCCTCTTCAGCATCTCTGGAGCTTTGCAAGAGGGCAGGTACAGTACTACAATGCATATAAATCATTGTTCCTAAGCAGTTAAGCAATTTAGATAATATATATTAATACTTTGTTCTTTCTTATAAATTTGCCTTTTGTTTCCTCTACAAAGTAGAGAAGGTGTTTTTTCCATTTTTATGCTACAGAATAGCAGCCTTTTTTCTTGAAAATATATTGGAATTATGGACAGAATGGAAATTTATTACCTCAGTTATAAGTACTATTTTAAATGGTCATCAGTTATTACTTCACAAATATTTGATGCTGTAAGAAGCAAGGAAGACATTTGTTGAGGAAGTTCATAAACCTTATTTATTAAAGATAAGTAGTAAAGCAAGTGGCAGAGTGGAGTTGTTATTTTCTTTTAGGTTTTTACATTAAAGTTATTGAATAGTAAGGTGGTGGTTACAGTGAATTAACTGAAATAATCGTGTAGCTTACCTTTTAGCAATACTTATTCGACCTTGGCAACTATATACTAACCCACTGACTGAATTGATAGCAATAGTAGGAAGCACATCCCCTTTAATTTGGGAGAAGTGTAATTTTTTAAAATATATTTTAGCAGATATATTTTTATTTGTTTTCTTTGCTTGAGGCTCAGATGCACCAAGCTTCCTTCTCGAACTGAGAGAGTGGTAGAGAATGCGTTGCTGGGTAGAGGAAGCCAGAGAGCATGATCAAAGTAGTTAAATGAGTGGCTACTGATAATGGAGCAAAGGGAGTGAGAAGTCCCTAGAGAAGTCCTGTGTTGGAGCAGTGAAAGGCCTCTACAGGAGGAAGAGGAGATCGCCACAGTCAGGTGACACAAGGCCTTTGAGAGATTTAAAAACAATGGCAAAAGTTTTGAAATTGACACACTGGGGCACAGGGAGCTGGGAGAGGATGAGCTGATAGGAGTGTAGGACTTAGTATGGGTGAGGATGCAGCCGACAAGTTTGTTCAAACTTGTAAGGTTTATCTGAGAAAGAGAGTTGGATGGCTTGGGAGGAGTCAAAACGTCAGCGATGATGGCATGGACTAGGGTTTTGGCAGCAGGAGAGGAATTGAGGGAGCAGTTGGTGAACTTCATGAGTGAGCTGAGAGGGGAGAAACTGCAAAGAATGGGAAAGGTGAGAGCACATTTACCTGGAGGGCAGATGTTGGAGCTAGGAACTTGTGGGAATTGGAGGGATTGGGCAGTCAGAGGATACATCTGCCACAATATGGATGACTCTGATTTTGGGCACAAAAGAGTCTGTGAGTTCTTTGCATTTAGAGTCTGAGGTGCGGTGGAGGGAAACCAGGGAAGACTGTTAGTAGTAGAAAAAGGTGTTTGGAGTTGTTTCAGCTTTCCAGGGTATGGCTTGGGCCTGAGAGATGGGGCAACTGTAAAACCTGAAGTGATCCAGCCAGATAGCTAGACCAGATGAATGATTGAAACTTTCAGCCAGTTGATTTTAGTATGCAGAGGTAACTATTGTACTGAGTGACAGAAATAGGTAGGAGATCTTACTGGATCTGAATGAGATTGAGGTGGAGGCGGGACTTGACTGAGAATTCAATGCCATAGCAGGTGGCAGGCCAGAGGCAGAGGAGGTCAGATTTAAAGAGAGTTTGGAGGTAGCTTTAATCCAGGAGCAGAAAGTGACAGTAAATGGGGTTGGAGTTGGCAGGGGGATGTGTAGAAAAATGCAGATCAAGAAGAGGTTGAGGAGAGCCTTGTCAGCGATACGGTTCTCCCCAATTACTTCCTTATCTCCATGGGGGCGTTGAGACTACATGTGATGAAATGATCGAGGTGACCGTAAGGACCATTAGCTTGGTTGCTGTAGGCCCCAGAAAACTGACCGCAGCATGCATGGCACAATTCAACATGGGAAAGGGGCCTGAAATTGGAGTTAGGCCCTGGAATTGCATAGGAAATGGGCTTAGTGTTGGTTTCAGGCGTGTGTCATGGTTGACTTCGGAGCGCCCTTACCGATTTGGCATGTAACGCACTCCAAATTGAGCACATGCACGCGTTTTTCGACCCAAAGAAAATCAACCGAACATAATCGCTACTGTTCCCGGAGGAGCATGCAATACTTTCTATTTCAGATCTGAGGCCAGGAGTCAAGAGATAAGTGTCCAAGTACCTGAGATCAACCATCAGGAATCAGAATTAGAATTATATAAGTTTACAGCACAGAAGGAAGCCATTCAGCCCATCATATCTGTGCTGGCTTTTTGCTAGCGTAATCCAAAACTAATCCCAGTACCCCGTGCTCTCCCAATAACTCTGTAACTTCCTCCACTTCAAATATTTATCCAGTTTTCCCTTAAAAGATGCCACAATTTTTGCCTCAAACATTGCCTGTGGCAAAGAATTCCATACTTCAACAGCTCTCTGCGTAAATAAATTTCAGCTAACATCTCTCACCTCTTAGTAATAATTTTAGGGTGATGACCCCTTGTCACTGATTCGCGAACTAGAGAAAATAGTCTTTCCCTATAATCACTCTTCATAATTTTAAAAACCTCTAGTAAATCTCCTCTTAGTCTTCTCTGCTCCAATGGAATTAGTCCCAGTATCTCACGTCTCTGATAACTATAATTTCCTATCCCTGACATCATTCTTATGAATCTACGGTGTACACTCTCATTGGCTTTAATGTCCTTTCTATAATAGGTTGCTCAAAACTGCTACAGTACTCTTAACTGTGGCCTAACTGAAGTTTTGTCTAAATTCATCAGCACTTCATTACTTTTGAACTATATGCCCCTATTTATAGAACCCAAAATTGCAGTGACTATGGCTTTATCTACCTGCAGTTGCACTTTATATATTTGAACCCCTCAGTTTCTCTGTTGATCCAAATTCTTCAGTGTCTTTCCATCAAGTGAATACTACAATTTCTTGTACTTTTTCCCAAAATGCATTACCTCGGACTTATTCACATTAAATTGCACCTGCCACCTGTCTGCCCATTCCACATTCTGTCTTTATCTTCCTAAAGAATTATTTAGTGACTCAGCAAGATTGAAAAGGTAAATCAGAACTACATTATGCTCTATATTGAGGTTCCCCCACAGCCACAGGATATGTTCAAAGCCTGCCCTGGGGCACCTGCAGTGGCACTTGAATTAAATGCCATCTTTGTCTGGAAAGATGACAACAATAAATATTACCACAGGGTCAGTTGAATAAAGCTTGTGTAAATCTGCATTAGCTTTCCTGTACTGTAATAGTATCCACAATGCAGATATAAAATCATAGAATCATAGAATGATACAGCACAGAAAGAGGCCATTCGGGCCATCGTGCCTATGTCGGCTCTTTGAAAGAGCTATCCAATTAGTCCCATTCCCCTGCCTTTTCCCCATAGCCCTGCAGATTTTTCCCCTTCAAGTATTTATCCAATTCTCTTTTGAAAGGTATTATTGAATTTGCTTCTACCACCCTTTCAGGCAGTGCATTCCAATCATTACAACTCACTGCGTAAAAAAAATTCTCCTCATCTCTCCTCTGGTTCTTTTGCTAATTACCTTAAATCTGTGTCTCTAGTTACCGACCCTTCTGCATTAGAAACGTTTTTTCCTTATTTATTGTATCCAAACCACATCATTTTGAACACCTCCATTACGTCTCCCTTTAACCTTCTCTGCTCTAAGGAGAACAACCCCAGCTTCTCTAGCCTCTCCAAGTAACTGAAGTTCTGCATCCCTGGTACCATTCTAATAAATCTCCTCCGCACCCTCTCTAAGGCCTTGACATCCTTCCTAAAGTGAGGTGCCTAGAATTGGACACAGTACTCCAGCTGAGGCCTAACCAGTGATTTATAAAAGGTTCAGCATAACTTCCTTGCTTTTGTACTCTATGCCTCTGTTTATAAAGCCAAGGATTCCACTTTTTTAACAGCCTTCTCTACTTGTCCTGCCGCCTTCAAAGATTTGTGTACATACACACCCAGGTCTCTCTACTCCTACACCCCCTTTAAAATTGTACCATTTAGTTTATATTGCCTCTCCTCATTCTTCCTACCAAAATGCATCACTTCACACTTCTCTGCGCTAAATTTCATCTTCTGTGTGTCTGCCCATTTCACCAGTCTGTCTATGTCCTCCTGAAGTCTGCTACTATCCTCCACATTGTTTACTACATTTCCAGTTTCATGTCATCTGCAAATTTTGAAGTTATGCCTTGTATACCCAAATCCAGGTCATTAATATATATCAAAAAGAGCGTTGGTCCTAATGTCGAACCCTTGGGGGACTGTATGCTTCCCTCCAGCCTGAAAAACAACCTTCATCACTACTTTCTGCTTTCTGTCACTTATCCAATTTCCTATTCTCGCTGCCATTGCCCCATTATTCCCATGGGCTTCATATAATAATACTACCCTTTTTTAAAATCTCCTCCATCAGTAAGGCTCTTTGCATGACTAGAGAACAAAGCCTTTTGATGCATATGTTTGGAATTCCCTAAGCTGGCGCACTCAAATATGTGGCTTCAATCCACATCTACACTCCCTTTATATTCGGAGTGAATATTGACACCACCATGTCAGCCAGTGATTTGGAGGTGGGGCAGGACTTGTGGTTTTAATTTATAGAACTCATGACTGAAACTACAGCAGAGTCTCCCATTTCAGGCGTGATTGACAGGGGTAATTAACCAATCATCTGCATTCTAGTCAGGACTCCCTTTTATATTACCTCGGTAGCTGGCCTCAAGTTGTGGACCTTTTTTTCTAATCTTTCCCCTCTCCCACCCCCAACCCTCTGCCCCCAGTGAGTTTGGGGTTTTTACAGCTAATGTTCATCCATTCAGCTATCCACATCAAGGCAATTTGCCACCAAACTTTCTAGACTCAAAAAGGTCATTCTGCGTTTCACGTAGTCTGTGAAAAGGAATGATTATATAGCGGTCAGAAAACTGTTTTCAAACAATGCAGAATTTCCTCCCTGCACAGCTGCATAAATGGACCTGTTGCCAAAATAAAATGGTGATTAAGCAATCATTAGCTGTTTGAGAAGTGTGAAAGTGACCATCAGTGCAGGCATATGCTGATTTACTAGTTTCTGCTGAGCAAGATTATCAAATTCATGACGCACACATCTTATTGTAGGAAAAAAGCAAGGGTCTCCACTGCAAACCTGTAAACTTTACTATTTCTAAAGGAGGAAAATATGATATCTGATATGGCATTCAATCTAAAAATTACAGCCTACTGAATTGTCAAACACAGGATTGCTTTCTCCTTCAGATTAAATTAAATTGTGCTCATCAGACAATTCAATGTCATACAATGTATTATTTATTCCACTAAAATGTAAAGCATACATTTAAATAGGGACAAAATGATGACAAATTACTTGTGCTAAAAGACTGAACATTAAGGTAATTGTGACTTAAAAATGTAGCAATTTCTCATGAGTAGAGAGAAATGCTTTGCTTTTATCTAGACCTTTCAGCTACTCATTGAATTTAGTACTTTATAGAAGCTTTCACAAATTTTTGTATTTCCAAAATAATTTTTGTACCTGAAATTCCCTCTTAAGCTGAATTACTTCCATATTTTCTAAAAGTCCATTACGTGTACTTTTTCCTAAAAATTACATTTCTTACAGAGAATTACACAGAATTACATAGAATGTACAGCACAGAAACAGGCCATTCGGCCCAACAGGTCCACGCTGGTGTTTATGCTCCACACAAGCCTACTCCCACCCTTCTTCATCTAACCCCATCCACATACCCTTTTATTCCTTTCTCCCTCATGTGTTTATCTAGCTTCCCCTTACATGCATCTGTGCTAGTTGCCTCAACTACTCCGTGTGGTAGCAAGTTCCACATTCTAACCACTTTCGGCATAAAAAAGTTCCTCCTGAATTCCCCATTGGATTTATTAGTGATTATCTTATATTTAATGGCCCCTAGTTCTAGTCTTCCCCACAAGTGGAAATATCTCCTCTACGTCTAGCCTATCAAACCCTTTCATAATTTCAAAGACCTCTATCAGGTCACCCCTCAGTCTTCTCTTTTCTAGATAGAAGAGCCCCAGCCTGTTCAATCTTTCCTGATAGGTATAACCTCTCAGTTCTGGTATCATCCTAATAAATCTTTTTTGCACCTTATTAACCTGCGTTGCTACTTTTAGTGATTTGCGTATCTACCCCCAGATCCCTCTGCTCCTCTACCCCATTTAGACTCTTATTTTCTACTACATTTCCCTTTTCTATCCTTTCTGTTACTTCTTCGAAGAATTCAATAAGGTTGGTCGAGCATGACCTTCCCTTTTGAAATTCGTGCTGACTATTCTTATATGTTTGGTTTCTAAATGTTTTTCTATTATATCTTTGAGTAAGGATTCCATTCTCTTTCCTACAACCAACATTAAGCTAATTGGTCTATAGTTCTCTAGACTTATTCTATCTCCCTTTGTAAATATAGGAATCACATTAGCTGTCAGCTAGTCCTTTGGCACTATTCTCTTTACCAATCAATTTATATTTATTTATATAATAGATATATATAATAGTGCCTCTGCATTTTCTTCTCAAATTTCTCAAATACAAATTGTTACCTAGAATACGACACATGGTGGCATTAAAAGCTGGTTTTGTATGGTGATTAAATGGACTTCAGGTACCATATTAGGTGGGAATTTTGCTTGTACTTTAAGGATTGAACATAACAATAAAAAAAAGCAAGGTGTGAGGAGAGGCCATTTGGCTCTTCAAACCCAGTTCTTTCACCAACCATGCACAAATCTATCTTTCCACATGGATTGGATCCCATTTAATCTTATGAGGGAAAAATCTGCATAAATATTCAACATTTCCCAAAGATAATGAAACAGAATTCCATAAAATTAACTGGTCTCTGGATCTACATTATTCGAACCTGTCTTTCACAGATAACATTCCCCTTTCAAATAATCGTTTTATGTGGTGATTGATGAGAACTGCAAAATGTCCCCAGATTAAAATAGATTGTATTTTACAAAACTGGACTCAACTCTTAGTCCAATACCTCAATGCCATGTTAAATACTCTCTTCCTCCTTCTTAACTGGCTGAATGGAAACTACAGTAAGTGAAAATATAGGATGCTTTTCAATTGAAAGAAGGGACGGTGACTAAGAAGAAAATAGACTGTGCAGAAATTTACAGGGGTTGGGTCTATCATTATTGAGACTGCTCTTCTGAATAAAACACATTAATGGGCTCGAATTTAGCAGGCCTGCGGGTTCCCAGCGGGTGGTCCTCCGGGAGCGTGGTCAACACGCTCGGCGAAATTAGTGGGTTGCCCGCGCGATCGTAGCAGGCAACACACTAATAGGAATCAATTACCTGCTCCTCCGGGGTCCACGGCGCTGGCCTGCGCGTCGGTCGGGCTGCGCAAGCGCAGTACGATCTGTCAACTGGAGGCTCTCTAGTTAAAGGGGCAGTCCTCCACTGACAGATGCTGCAACCAATGGGACAAATTGCAGCATAGAGCAGCCCAGGGGGAAGGCTGCTCCCAGTTTAATGATGCCTCACCCCAGGTATCATCAGATGGGGTGAGGAGGAGGGGGAGGACACAGATCTTCCCCCCGGCGGGCGGGAGGAAGCGGCCTGCCTCTGCCACCAAGAAGGCCTGGCTCGAGGTGGCAGAGGGGGTCACCTGCGCCACCAACATATCGCCCACCTGCATACAGTGCAGGAGGCACTGCAATGACCGCAGTAGGTCAGCCACAGTGAGAACACGAAGTCTTTCCCCTACACTCCGTCTACCACAACACTGCCCCCACCCCACATTTCCTTCGGCACCGCCAACACTACTCTGTCACATCACCCTTCATACCCACTCAAACCCCATCCTCATCTTACCTCCACCTACTCACCTCGCCAGTACTCATCCTGCCACTAACATGCAACCCAATCCTCATACAATCTCATTGCTCCATCCCATACTCACCCTCTCGTGCATCTCCCTCACGGCCAGCCTCACTCAACCTGCCACCACCTGTGCTGCAGCCACAGGGCATGCATCACATATGTGCAGTAGGCAGCGTAAGGCAAACGTGTCGTGAGCATGAAGGGGGTGCACAAGGGTGTCTGAGGGTTTGTCCTGGGTGTTACCTATATTGAATTTCAGAGCAACAAACAGCACACATTATATTGACACCACCACTGCCATGTCTCCGCGAATCCTGTCCGTTGTGTCCAATAATGCCCGCTCCTGGGTATCACTATGAGGACCCACCACTGATGCCACCCATCGTGTTACTGCAGAGTAGGTGCAGGTGCATTTGCAGGGCTCTTCCGCGCAGACGACTGAGAGACATCGGCGGTGTACCCGGCTGCACCCTGGAAGGATGCGGAGGAGAAGTTGTGGAGGGCAGTGGTGACTTTGACAGCGACAGGTAAGCAGTTGGTGCTGGGGCCAGCCAGGAGCAGTTCGGCATGAAAGAGCCTGCAGATCTCCACGACTACATGTCGAGCGAATCTGCGCCTCCCTGTGCACTGCTGCTCGGAGAGGTCCGGGGAGTTGCGCCTCGGTCTGTGGACCCTGCGGCGAGGGTAGTGCCCTCTGCGATGCGTCTCTCCCTGCGGTAGCCCTCCCTCCTGCTGTGCAGGTGGGCGTGCAACAACACCGTGTTGGGGGGCTCCACGTCTCTGCGGCGGACGGCGTGGACTGCGAGGCTGCTGGGGCTGGTCATGCTGTTCGTCCTCCGAGGGTGTCCATGCACCACCCAACTGGCAGGTGTTGGTCTGAGGGGTTGTGCAGGGTAGGTGGGTAGTTCCTCGGACTGGGGCTGCGGTTTCGTGTCGGTCTGTCCTCTGGCTTGGCGGGGGGTGGTGGAGGGCAGGGGTTGCCCTATGTGACGCGGTGGCCTCCTGCGTGGGTGAGGGCTCTCCCCCGTGGAGTGCACCTTGGCACCTGCCACAGGCTGCTGGCTGCAACACGCCTGGTTGGAGAGAGACTGTTGCCCCCAGTGTGGGAAACTCACTGCCTTGAACCTAAAATCCCACACTTCCTCTTTTGACAGCTGCTTCAGCTCATTAACTGACCTCAACAAGCAAGGTAAGTACTCTCAAGTGGAACCCCGCTGGCTTTAATTGCCTGCGGGATTCCCACCAGCGGGGCTTGCGCGCGCAGCCCCGCACGTCAGCGCGGTACCCGGAAGTGGGCGGGATTTCGGCGCGATCCGGTCACGTGACCGGATATCGGGATTTTCGGGGCCCCCCCGCTGGAAACCCGCAGGTAACCCGACGCGAAAATCGAGCCCATTAACTTTCTTCATATTTCCATATAACATTCAGTATTGGAATTTCATATTGGGTTCATTTTTATAGCGCTTATACAACAACAACAACTTCATTCATATAGCGCCTTTAACGTAGTAAAATGTCCCAAGGCGCTTCACAGAAGCGTTATCAAACAAAATTTGACACCGAGCCACATGAGATATTAGGACAGGAAAGAGTTAGGTTTTAAGGAGTGTCTCAAAGGAGGATAGAGAGGCGGAGAGGTTTAGGGATGGAATTCCAGAACATAGGGCCTAGGCACCTGAAGGCACGGCTGCCAATGGTGGAGCGATTAAAATCGGGGATGCGCAAGAGGCAAGAATTGGAGGAGCGCAGAGATCTTGGAGGATTGTAGGGCTGGAGGAGATTATAGAGATAGGAAAGGGCAAGGCCATGGAGGGATTTGAAAACAAGAATGAGAATTTTAAAATCAAGGCGTTACCGGACCGGGAGCCAATGTAGATCAAGGAGCACAGGGGTGATGGGTGAACGGGACTTGGTGCAAGTTAGGATACGGGCAGCAGAGTTTGGATGAGCTCAAGTTTATGGGGGCTGGAAGATGGGAGGCCGCCCAGGAGAACATTGGAATATTCAAGTCTAGAGGTAACAAAGGCATGGATTAGGGTTTCAGCAGCAGGTGGGCTGAGGCAGGGGCAGAGACGGGCGATGTTGTGGAGGTGGGAGTAGTCGATCTTGATGATGGAGCAGATATGTGGTCGGAAACTCATCTCAGGGCCAAATAGGACGCCAGGGTTGCACACTGTCTGGTTCAGCCTCAGATATTGGCCTGGGAGAGGGATGGAATTGGTGAATAGGGAACAGAGTTTATGGTGGGGACCGAAGACAGTGGCTTCGGTCTTCCCAATATTTAATTCGAGGAAATTTTTGCTCATTCAGTACTGGATGTCGGACAAGCAGTGTGACAAATCAGAGTGGAGGGGTCAAGAGAGGTGATGATGAGGTAGAACTGGGTGTCATCAGTGTACATATGGAACCTAACGTCGTGTTTTTGGATGATGTCACCAAGGGGCAGCATGTAGATGAGAAATAGGAGAGGCCAAGGATAGATCCTTGGGGGACTCCAGAGGTAATGGTGTTGGAGCGGGAAGAAACGCCATTGCAGGTGATTCTCTGGCTACGATTGGATAGATACGAGTGGAACCAGACGAGCGCAGTCCCACCAACTTGACGATGGAGGAGAGGCGTTGGAGAAGGATGGTGTGGCCAACCCTTTCAAAGGCTGCAGACAAATCGAGAAGGATAAGGAGGGATAGCAGGGTGACAAATGAGAGAGAGATATATAATTAAAAATATCTGTGAGCCTCACAAAATACAAAGGAAACTTAGTACGGAAGATTTGATGAAACAGTTTCATAAAAAATAGACCCAATCATTTTACTTGCAAAGCATTTCCTTAACATTATTGCCTTCATAGTTTATCATCTACTCCAGCAAAACAGGATTTGATACATACACACTGATATTGGTTCAGCGCTCCTGCTAGCATCATTGGTAAAAGCACTGATCAGTTTTTTTTTATTCGTTCATGGGATGTGGGCGTCGCTGGCAAGACCGGCATTTATTGCCCATCCCTAATTGCCCTTGAGAAGGTGGTGTTGAGCTGCCTTTTTGAACCGCTGCAGTCCGTGTGGTGAAGGTTCTCCCACAGTGCTGTTAGGAAGGGAGTTCCAGGATTTTGACCTAGCGACGATGAAGGAACGGCGATATATTTCCAAGTCGGGATGGTGTGTGACTTGGAGGGGAACGTGCAGGTGGTGTTGTTCCCATGTACCTGCTGCTCTTGTCCTTCTAGGTGGTAGAGGCTGCGGGTTTGGGAGGTGCTGTCGAAGGAGCCTTGGCGAGTTGCTGCAGTGCATCCTGTGGATGGTACACACTGCAGCCACTGTGCGCCGGTGGTGAAGGGAGTGAATGTTTAGGGTAGTGGATGGGGTGCCAATCAAGCAGGCTGCTTTGTCCTTGAGTGTTGTTGGAGCTGCACTCTTCCAGGCAAGTGGAGAGTATTCCATCACACTCCTGACTTGTGCCTTGTAGATGGTGGAATGGCTTTGGGGAGTCAGGAGGTGAGTCACTTGCCGCAGAATACCCAGCCTCTGACCTGCTCTTGTAGCCACAGTATTTATATGGCTGGTCCAGTTAGGTTTCTGGTCAATGGTGACCCCCAGGATGTTGATGGTGGGGGATTCGGCGATGGTAATGCCGTTGAATGTCATGGGGAGGTGGTTAGACACTCTCTTTTTGGAGATGGTCATTGCCTGGCACTTGTCTGGCGCGAATGTTACTTGCCACTTATGAGCCCAAGCCTGGATGTTGTCCAGATCTTGTTGCATGCGGGCATTGACTGCTTCATTATCTGAGGGGTTGCGAATGGAACTGAACACTGTGCAATCATCAGCAAACATCTGCATTTCTGACCTTATAATGGGGGGAAGGTCATTGATAAAGCAGCTGAAGATGGTTGGGCCTAGGACACTGCCTTGAGGAACTCCTGCAGCAATGTCCTGGGGCTGAGATGATTGGCCTCCAACAACCACTACCATCTTCCTTTGTGCTAGGTATGACTCCAGCCACAGGAGAGTTTTCCCCTTGATTCCCATTGACTTCAATTTTACTAGGGCTCCTTGGTGCCACACTCTGTCAAATGCTGCCTTGATGTCAAGGGCAGTCATTCTCGCCTTACCTCTGGAATTGAGCTCTTTTGTCCATCTTTGGACCAAGGCTGTAATGAGGTCTGGAGCCGAGTGGTCCTGGCGGAACCCAAACTGAGCATCGGTGAGCAGGTAATTGGTGAGTAAGTGCCGCTTGATAGCACTGTCGACGACACCTTCCATCACTTTACTGATGATTGAGAGTAGACTGATTAGGCGGTAATTGACCGGATTGGATTTGTCCTGCTTTTTGTGGACAGGACATACCTGGGCAATTTTCCACATTGTCGGGTAGATGCCAGTGTTGTAGCTGTACTAGAGACGCAGCTAGTTCTGGAGCACAAGTCTTCGGCACAACAGCCGGGATGTTGTTGGGGCCCATAGCCTTTGCTGTATCCAGTGCACTCAGCTGTTTCTTGATATCACGTGGAGTGAATCGAATTGGCTGAAGACTGGCTTCTGTGATGGTGGGGATATCGAGATGGTTCATCCACTCGGCACTTCTGGCTGAAGATGGTTGCAAACGCTTCAGCCTTGTCTTTTGCACTCATGTGCTGGACTCCACCATCGTTGAGGATGGGGATGTTTACAGAGCCTGCTCCTCCCGTTAGTTGTTTAATTGTCCACCACCATTCACGACTGGATGTGGCTGGATTGCAGAGCTTGGATCTGATCCGTTGGTTGTGGAATCGCTTAGCCCTGTCTATAGCATGTTGCTTCCGCTGTTTAACATGCATGTAGTCCTGTGTTGTAGCTTCACCAGGTTGGCACCTCATTTTTAGGTACGCCTGGTGCTGCTCCTGGCATGCTCTTCTCTCCTCATTGAACCAGGGTTGATCCCCTGGCTTGTTGGTAATGGTAGAGTGAGGAATATGCCGGGCCATGGGGTTACAGATTGTGCTGGAATACAATTCTGCTGCTGATGATGACCCACAGCGCCTCATGGATGCCCAGTTTTGAGCTGCTGGATCTGTTCTGAATCTATCCCATTTAGCATGGTGGTAGTGCCACACACCACGTTGGATGGTGTCCTCAGTGCGAAGACGGGTCTTCATCTCCACAAGGACTGTGCGGTGGTCACTCCTACCAATACTGTCATGGACAGATGCATCTGCGACAGGTAGATTGGTGAGGACGAGGTCAAGTAAGTTTTTCCCTCGTGTTGGTTCGCTCACCACCATTGTATAGAACTGAGCCTTATAGGCCAGGAAGGTCCCAGGTTCAGTGCCGGGTCTACACTGAGTTTGGTTGTTTCAGCTGGGTGGCAGTAAAGGTGCCACGGTGGACCTTACTGCCTCAGATTAGCACCCCTACTGAAAAAAGTACATGTGTATCTGATTATTGAAGACAGGATCAGACTCAGTTGGATGACCCCATTCCATGATCAAATAGCCTGTCAAAATTCACAGTCTAGGCTGATGTTTGAAGAAGTAGACTAGTTACATTGAGTGCCCAGTACTCAGAAACTGTACCTAGCAGGATTCAGAGCTTTGAGGGGAGGAGGGGATTAAATTGTGTCTGTGGATTTTCCATGGCATTGCTCATAGTTAAGTTGAAGATTCTATCAGGACAGCATCATTATATCATGTTATGCATAGTGTTTCATTCTGCCGCTAAGCTGAAGCTCTGTGTAAAATGGCATTTTCCTACAAGACCACATGGTTTAAAAACTGTAAAACTGCACATCCTTAGAGGGTTGTGAATCTTTGGCATTCTCTACCCGAGAAGGCTGTGGATACTGAGTCGTTGAGTATATTCAAGGTTGAGATGGATAGATTTTTGGACTCGAGGGGAATCAAGGGATATTGGGATCAGGCGGGAAAGTGGAGTTGAGGTTGAAGATCAGCCATGATCTTATTGAATGGCGGAGCAGGCTCGAGGGGCCATATGGCCTACTCCTGCTCCTATTTCTTATGTTCTTATTCTTGGGTCAGTGAGAAGGTGTTTTTTTGTAGCAACAAGAAATGACAAAGTGATTTGTTTCACTTTTTTAAGATTCTTTCCCATCTTTACAAAGTATGGCATCTTTAGCACAAGACACTCAAAACTTTCAAATATATATTTATTTTAAATATCTGTTATATATTAAAATCGTGGGTCACAACATTCCATTCAACAAGTCCTATGCCATACTATCTCAATGGGAAAATGCGTTACCAGTTACGTTTGTAGGTGGCATTGTAATAGGCGTTTTCAAATGTAAATGTCACATAACATTAGCTGGTAAAACAAAAGGCAGAACTTGCAACTTCGTCAAGGACATAAACAGGCAGAAACAGATCAACTTCAATGGAAAGCAAAATCAGGCTCAGTGTATAATGGACAGCCAAACCGCTACCGCCCATTTTATGGTTCTGCCCAATATCTGATGTTGTAGCGAGAGTTAATTGTTAAATAAAAAGGTTGCACCTGCATACAGTTGCAGGCTCTGACTGCCTAGTGTCACTATGGTGCAGCCTATTTCTCTGAGATACCAACCAGCAACCATATTGGTATAGGTAAGTAAAGGAGGTAAGCAATTTGCTTTAAAGATAAATCATAATTCTTTAAAAAAAACCATTACACCTGTATAGCTCTCCCAAACTTCCTGTTACTCCACCCTGCTGGCTGACTGTTCTCCATTACAAGAAACAGTGAAGAAACCCAGAACCCTGCCCGTCTAGGCCATTCGCACATCTGTCCGCTACGGTCCCCTCCGCCTTGTTGCATTGCCTGGCCCCTCGTGCCTGCTGTATCACCTTCATCCTTTACCTTTCGAGGCCAGCTTTTCTGCAGGCCTGGATTGCCGGCCTGGACACCCACCTGCCAATTCACTCCACATCTCCCTTTGGCCGCTCCCGACAGCCTGCTATTGTGAATGCCTGGACTTTCCATCTCGCAGGGGTGCCTGGCCCCTCCAGTCTGCCGGCTTGCCCGCTCTCCCCACCACCCATTCAACCTCCTGCCTCCCTTGGCCCTCTTTTGCTCTTCACAGGCATGAAGGGTCCAATATCAGTTATCAATGTTTCCTTCTCCTTCCTGCAGTTGCAGACTCACGCCCTTTCCCCCTCCCCTCACCCCACACCCGCCCCAAGCAGTTTTGTTCATTGTGATTTGTTGCTATTTTATGAATTCAAAATTTTAGCTAATCAGATCTAAGTGTGATACAAAACAGTGCGTGAAGATTGATGGACCCTGGTGTTTGATATTCACGGTTGTTATTTATATTTATATAAATCAGTTTCCTGTGGTGTTGCACACGGAGAGTTAAGACCAAGGAGAGAGGGCGTTTGGGAAGGGAGGGGTTAGAGGCCAACGAACAGAAAGCAAGGGATAGAAGGGGAGGGGGAGAGGACATGAGGAGGATTGGAAAGGGGGACAGAGAGGGGTGGGTGAGGGGGCTGGACAAATTCTACTTAGTTAGGGGCAGTGCAGCAATTGGACTATGCCATGACAGTTCAATCTTCGCTACATAGATGGGGGGGAGGGGGTTGGGTGTGTCAGGTTTCAGAACCGCCTAAATGATTCAATTTGCTGTGTGGGGGTCGGAGGTGAAGCAGCAGTGTTACTGATTGCAGTCTCAGTGAGATGCCAGTCTGGATGAGTCCAGACAGACAAAGTGTGGCACCCTTGACATTGAAAACTCCCACCACTATAACTGGTCCCCAGAGTGATACAATTATCATGAAAGATTTAGTGAAACTCATGCCCAATTTACCAAATTTAATATATAATAGATTGATAGATTAGCTTAAAAAAATGAAGGATCAAAAAATGTATCGGATTTCCCTGGCACAAATCTGTAACAGGTCAGATATGATGGAATAAATGCCAACAGCAGTTTAAAATGGTGAGCGAACAGCAGATGAAAAGGGAATGTACAATAATTATCCATTTAAAATCAATAATCATAGAACCAAAGAAAAGATGCAGCGCAGAAGGGGGGCCATTCGGCCCATCGTGTCCCTGCCGGCTCGAAGAACAACCAGGTGCCCATTCTAATCCCACTTTCCAGCACCCGGTCTGTAGCCCTGCAGCTTACAGCACTTTAGGTGCAGGTCCAGCTACTTTTTAAATCAGATACTCTAAAAGGTGATCATGACTAAGAGGCCAAATTAACTTTAGAAATGTTAATGCGTCATTACTTAGCACCTGTTATAGAACCAGTTCGTAACTCTTTTACTGATACCTTGTATAACTCTGAATGCACGCTTCCTCTGTTATTGAATGTGGGCTGTGAGCCTCTGACATTGCGTGCCGCTGATTTCCTATGCGTTTCTTGCAAAACTTACATTGCGCTAACCAAGGTGAATTTTTATTTTTTCAAGTTCAAATTGGAATGCACAATTTTTTTGTACATTATTACATAACATGAGTTTGAAGTATGATTGATGAATGATCCCATTATGAATCACTGACCTGTCACCCTTCTAATGCTATTGAATGTCATATTAAGTCAGGTTTGCCTGCTTCAGTGGAATTCAGAGTAATTTCAGTGGATAGTGATCTGGACTAATGTAACCTGTTTACACTGGAGATCCAACTCAGTCAGGAGAGAAGGATAGAGTGGAATTGAACCTGATCTGCTCAATGTTTACACTTCACTTTGCTGTGAGTTAAGAGATAAATTGAATGGTGTCTTTCATATAGACTGGTACTGTACGGGGAGGGGGCCGGGAGGAAGTTAACCTGAGATTCGATGGGGGTAATTTTGACCTTGGGCGATAATGTAAAATGGATGATATCGGATCAGCTGCCTGTTATACATCTCTCCTAATTTACATTCCCATTGACTTCAATTGAAATGAAAATTGGGAGAGATGTATAACGGGTGACTGATCCAATAACGCCTGTTTTAACCTGTCTTCCAAGGTTAGAATTACCCCCAATGTGTTAAACTTGTATGTTTTTGGGGAGATTCACCTTTTTTGCTCATCAAAGTGAGCCATGTTAGGGATGCTTTGAGACACAATGGGCCAGAAATTGCTCCGAGCAGTGAACCAGCAGTGCTCGCCGCTCATTAGGTTTAAAGTCGCCTGCATTCTTTTTTGGCGGCAAGTTCCTTGAAGTTCGAGTTCAAATAACATCAGCGTTCTTTCCTGGTCTGTGTGAGTGGTGAAAGGATCGCTGAGGCCCCTCAACCAATCAGCTTGAAGCAAGCCACGATGTGAGAACCAGGAAGTGCAGTTCATTCACAAACCACGCAAAACTAACAACCAGGAAGTACCAGGCGAGGTTAGTAAATGTACAATAAAATGAGATAGAGAAAGCGAAATAAAGCAAGGGTAGGATTAAAAGACTCAGATAAAAGAGACAGAAAGAAAAAGTTTTTAAAAAAATCATTTTTATATTTTAAAAAAGTTAGAAACTGTTAAAATCAGGAGTGATGAGCCTCAACATTTTAAAAAGTTAATTTTTAGTGCAAGAGAGGTTGTTTGGCAGTGATTAATATTTACCATGCTGTTAAAACATAGTTTAGACCTAAAAAGCTCAGCTTTTGTGACAAGATTAGTTCGCTTCCAGCTGGGAAGTGCAGCAAGTTGGCGCGAGTCCATTGATTGCAGCTGCGAGGTCCCTTTAACGTGAACCAGGAAGAGCAAGTTCTGGATTTCCACGTTTGACTGCGCATGTGAGATCACTGGAACTTGATCTTCGATTTCACCATTAATAACGGTGAACGCTGTTAGGCTTACCGTTATTTTAAAAGCAATTTCCAGCCCATTATGGCTGGGTTAAGATGAAAGGGCTCTATGCTCTGTAATAATTTGCTTCATATTGGTTTTGTATTGCACTAAATAGTGAGCTACTAAACTGACCTGTATGTTGTCATGGCGCACAGTTTATGGGACCATCTAGAAGAGGTGGGCTTACACAGGCAAGAATGTGCATCAGCCGATGCATAAAAGCAGCGAGTGCAAAGTTCTGGGAAAAAAGTCCATTTTAACATTAAAAATGAGCGCTATATAAATGCAAGTCTTTTTTTACTTCAGTGCAATTCAGCACTGTTTCTGACAACTTTGTCGTTTTTTTGCTGAATAGAAGACAACAGTACTGTATGAAACATAAGATTTTCAAAATATGTTAGTGTACGTGAAATGGAGCAGTGGACTGAGGATACCTACCATGCTGAGCATTATAAACATGAATAAGTTTAGGCTATGTTATACTCAGATCCTGAGCATGTGAATGGAATGTGATAAAATGCATCAAAATTCTTTGCTTTTACTACTATTCTGTTCAACCAAGAATGTGCTTCTCTGAAATAGTGTTTGCTACAAAAGAGGGGAAAAAAATTCCCCTCCAGATTAATTTCCTTTGTGCTCCATACACAATCAAATGCAGGGCAATTAACAGTTGTCAGCAAACTGTCAGTGCATGTACACTTGATATTCTGATTAAAATTTATTAAATCACTCCCTTACCTCTGGTTTCTAGAACAGTTATTAACTTTTTCTCATAATGAAACCTGAAGGTTGTACTTGCAAAATTTAGTTGTTAATCTCAATACTCTTGCAGAAAATGAGTCATTGTGACCTGACATTCAATTTACTTGAATGCTGATGAGAAGCTTAATCGGTATATGCTAATCAGTTAAATAAATGAAGTGAAACCCTGCTCTCTGCTGTAGTTTGGTGCAAATTCGGACTTGGTAACAATGTGGAAAATCAGCAGTGCTAAATCAGAATAGGTCAGTATTAATTGAAGATATACCTCGATTTCTTTGGTCAAGAATATTTCTTTATCTACCATTAAATCACTTTTGAATCACTTTTAACCTTCACTCGTAAGTTCATAGATTCCTTAATGCTTCTCAAAACCATTTGATTATATAATTCCAAATGTTCATAAAATGCATGCTTCTACTAGAAAAAATATAATTTTAGCTGAGCCTTATTAAATTATACAGTAACTATTTTGTATTAAGTCCGTTAAGACAAGAGATGATACAACCTTTAAACATTGCATGGCACTGGATTATTTTTACAGCTGGAAAGATTTTTTTAATTGTAATACATTATCCAATGCAACGCACATAATGTGATGTGGGAGGTAGTTTGGATCAAAATCACAACTCAGAGATTTTTGAAAAATTAACAACTAAAAAAACCGGTGATGTGGGAGACACTTGGCTGAATCTAGCTCGTTAGGGATGATAATCCAAACTAATTCAGATTTAGAAGGATTTGTATTCTATGAACCAGATCTAAGCCTGAAGTCCTGGTGCCTAAATTAGAACTTCGAAACGGATCTTTTTAATTTGTTTTAACATAAATGAAATCATTGGTTCAGGAGTGTTTCTAACTGAAAGTTTTTCTGCTTTTTAAATTGCGATCGCCATGTCAGATATATTAGACAATAGCTTCTGCATAAATTTTAATCAGTGCCCTTAATGCTTTGCAATGACTGCCATGTAATGTACTTCCCTTTAACCAGCGGCATTGAAGTATCATAATTGGGTTGCTTTATAGATACCAATGAAACAGCAAGTCATGAGTTTTGAACCCTTCGCGTAATGTGTTTTATCATTGATTATTGATCAGATTGAACATAACTTCAACCAAATAATAATCGATAGAAAGTTGAGGATACAACTGAATAGCCTTTGGATAATAAAGTCATTTGGTACTAAGGGGCCGATTTTCGGATGGCCGAGTGGGTGTGTTGGGGGCGGGGGGGCTCCTAAAATGGGGGAGTCCTAGAGCGGGTCCGGAGCCCGGCTCCAACCTGCCCACTTCCAGGTTCCCAATGCCGCGTTCGGGTGCGCGCGCAGCTCGTGCATGCGGGACTCCCACCGGCAATTAAAGCCAGCGGGATGACAATTCACATACTTATTTAGATAGTTGAGGTCCTTGACAAACCTCATTGACAGGAGATTTTGGCAGGGGTGCAATTTTCAAGTATCCTCAGCGTGTTTCCCGTGCTGTGGGAAACACTCCCTGTTGGAGCAGACGTGTTTCAGTCAGCAGCCAGTGGGAGATGCAAAGGATTCTTTGACAGGTGGGGGGGAAACCTCATTTATTGCAGCAGGGCACTCAGACAAAATTTTGGCTGCAACACCTTTGTCTTTCCGCTCAAAATTATTATTTTATACCCAAAACTCTGCTGTGCAAACACATTTACCTACTTTGCGCACCCCCTCAAACTCACACTGTCAGGATGGGGGGGGGGGGCGCCATGGCTGCATTCATCACTTCATCCGAGGATGAGCAACATCACCAGCCTCGCCAGGCACAGCGTCCATCTCCGCCACGTGGAGCTCCACAACACAGTGCTGCGCCACAGGCACCTGCACAACAGCACGGAGGGCAACAGCAGAGAGAGTGGCGTCGCAGGAGGCGCTACCCTCGCCACAGGGTCTACAGACCGAGGCTCAGCTTCCTGGACCTCTCTGAGGCTCAGAGTCAGTCGCCAGGTAGTCACGGACATCTGTGGCCTCCTTCATGCCGAGCTGCTCCCAGCTGGCACGAGCAGCATCTTCTTACCTGTCTCTGTCAAAGTCACCACTCCCCTCAACTTCTTCGCCTCCGGATCCTTCCAGAGGGCCACCTGGGACATCGCCGGGGTCTCTCAGTCGTCTGCACACAAGTGCATAAGGCAAGTCACCGACGGCTTGTTTTGCAGGGCCTCGCACTACGTCAACTTCCCCATGGATGACCTCAGCCAGACGGAGAGGGCAGTGGGATTCCACGCTGTGGCTGGCCTCCGACGGGTGCAGGGTGTAATCGATTGTACCCATACAGCAATACAAGCACCTCCACACGAGCCAGGACTGTTCATCAACAGGAAGGGCTATCACTCCATCAACACTCAGCTTATCTGTGACCACTGCAAAAGATTCCTTCACTTGTGCGCCAGATACCCTGGCAGCTGCCATGATTCCTTCATCCTCCGGGAGTCCAACGTCCCGCCCCTCTTCCACGCACCCAACACCCGCGAGGGCTGGCTCCTCGGGCACAAGGGATACCCTCTGCACACGTGGCTCATGACACCTCTGAGGAACCCCACCACCGAGCAACAGCGTTGATATAACGACAGCCACATCGTTACCAGGTCTACAATTGAGCATGCTATAGGGCTGCTCAAGATGCGCTTCAGGTGCCTTGATCATTCTGGGGGAGCGCTTCAATACGCGCCAGACAGAGTGGGATGCATTATAGTCGTCTTTTGTGCCCTGCACAATGCGCCACAACAGAGTGGGGGTGGCGCTGGAGGAGGCCCCATCCACATCTGCCACCCGTATTGAGGAGGAGGAGGAGGCCGAGGAGGAGGAGACCGAGGAGGAGGAGCAACCCATGGGGAGAACAGCGGCTCACCTGGCTGCTCGTGAGGCCAGGGAGTCACTGATATGCAAACGGTTCTCCTAACATCAGACAGTGTGAGCTGTCCAGTCCTCACCACCTGGACAGAGGAGCAGCCATTCCAGCCTCCTCCCCCACCCCCTGCACAAATAGTCGTGCAACTACACCTTCACCCACTGTAGAATGACCCAATGGGTGGCATCAAGTGTGGGTGTTCATGGTGAACCTCGTGAAAGGGACTTATTGCACAAGCCAGTCAAGAATGGGAAAGACGTGGCAGTAGTGGTGATAATAATAAGATTTATTGTGAGTGGAGAATAAATCAAATATAAATTAAAAACATGACAAAGCGTCAAACACCCTTGTGCATCCCCTTTGTGCTCACAAAACCTTTACCTTACGCTTCTGGCTACTCATACGTGGTTTTTCCCCTGTGGCTGCAGCAGAGGTAGTGGCAGGTTGCTCTTGTTCATGCCCTGACCGATTAGATGCTTTGGGCCGATGCCCTCTGGGTTTCGGTGCCCGTGAGGCCCCTCCAAAGACTGCTCTACCTGCACCTGTGCAGGGGCAGACTCGACCTCCTGGAGAGGAGGCAGCATTGCGGGTACTGGTTGAGAAGGGGGCCACGGGTGAGACGTGGAAGCGCTTTGAGTGGCGTCCCCACTTCCATGTCCCCTTTCGCCATCATCCCTGTCCTGGGCCAGGCCCACATCATTCCTACCACCCTGCCGGACGACAGTTTGGAGGACATGCATTAAGCCTTGTCAGGCCAGTGCTAGTGTATCTGCCTGCCTGTTTAAGGCGGCAGAAAGTTGCTCACCCTGAGTCCAAATGGCCGTTGTCAGGCCCTCAATGGCCTCATTGTTGAGCTCAACCTCAACTTACCTGCACTTACTCACCTCCCCAGTACTCGTCCTACCACTACCACTCAACCCAATCCTCATACAATGTCATGGCTCTGTCTCATACTCACCCTCTAATGCATCTCTTTCACGGTCAGCCTCACCCAAACCAATGCATTCAGCGGTTGGCCACTTCACCATCCCTCACGTCTCTCTACTTTCTCCCCTTATAGGAGAAGAGAGCCCAGAATGCACGGGAGTGGGCGAAGACCGGAGGGTGGCCGCAACATCGGGTCGTCCTCACGGACGCAGGGCAGGAGGCGCTGGAACTGAGCCGCACCCTCGAGTGCCTGTCCGTGGGGGACGCCGATGGAGGCTAGCCTTCCCTCCATCGCAGACATTTCCGCACTTACCCGCGACACTATCTCAGAAATGCCTTAACGTCCCTGTGACGGTATCTCAGAGATTCCCCACTGTACCTGTGCGACCATTCCACTCAGGCAGGAGTTGGACTCCTCCATCCTCTGCGCGATTGTGGAGAGTGCGCGTGGCACCTGTTCCAGCACCTCGCAAATGTGCTGCTGCCCCTCGATCATTCTCCTTTTAAAGGATGGCCGCCAGGGTTCAGCATCTGTGTCCAGCTGAGCAGAGCCTGGAGAAGAGTGCTCCCACCCGAAGCGGACTCTCCACATCTGCCCCTGCCACCAGTGTCTGCTCGTGCTCACGTGTGTGGTGACTCACCATGTGCAACCCCAACTAATGAGAACGGGGACCCACCGAGGTGTGTGTATCTGCGCTGGTGGATGGCTCGCTCAGATGTGACAGTGCCCCCTCAGAGGCCGGCAGGTCCTCTGACGAATCGCCCTCCACCGTCGCGGCAGTTGCTGAAGGCCCTGTAAGAGAACAGAAGGCAATATTAAGCATGTAGACAGATGTTGAGGTGCTGAAGATGGCAAGGCAAGTTAACATCATTTGCTATTGTGAGTGTTGAATGTTAAAGTTCTGTCACCAGCCGTTTGTCGGGTGGCAGTCTCGGCGTCCCCCACGGACAGGCACTCGAGGGTGCGGCTCAGTTCCAGCGCCTCCTGCCCTGCGTCCGTGAGGACGACCCGATGTTGCGGCCACCCTCCGGTCTTCGCCCACTCCCGTGCATTCTGGGCTCTCTTCTCCTATAAGGGGAGAAAGTAGAGAGACGTGAGGGATGGTGAAGTGGCCAACCGCTGAATGCATTGGTTTGGGTGAGGCTGACCGTGAAAGAGATGCATTAGAGGGTGAGTATGAGACAGAGCCATGACATTGTATGAGGATTGGGTTGAGTGGTAGTGGTGGGACGAGTACTGGGGAGGTGAGTAAGTGCAGGTAAGTTGAGGTTGAGCGTTGAGTGGGTGTGAGGAATGATGTGATAGAGTAGTGTTTGCAATGCAGAAGGAGTTGTGGGGTGGGGGCGGTGATGTGGAAGACGGAGTGTAGGAGAATGAGTAAGTGTACTCACTTTGGCTGACCTAGTTATGTCATTGAAGCGCTTCCTGCACTGGATCCAGCTGCGGGATACGTTGCTGCTGTGCTGCTGACCTCCTCTGCCACCTCTAGCTAGGCCTTCTTAGTGGCAGGGGCAGGCCACCTCCTCCCGTCCGCCGGGTAGACTATCTCTCTCCTCCTCCTCACCCCATCCAGTAACACCTGGAGTGAGGCATCATTAAACCTGGGAGCAGCCTTTCCCCTGGACTGCTCCATGCTGCTCTTTTGGTTGTTTGCTGCAGGAGCAGCATTGGAGGACTGCCCCTTTAAATAGGGCTCCTCCAGCTGACATCCTGTGATGCGGGTGCGCAGTCCGCCCACTGCGCAGGTTTCCAAGGGGAAACCCGGAAACCACGGTAAGTGGCCTCAATTTACCCGTGATCACGTGGGTAACGCAGCGATTTTACTGGGGCCTAAGTGTCAGCTTGACTCAACAGTAGCACTATCATCTCTGTCAGAAGGTTCTGGGATCAACAACAGCAACAACAACTTGCATTTATATGGTGCCTTTAACATAGTAAACCATCCCATGGCACTTCACAGGAGTGTTATCAGACAAAATCTGACACCAAGCCACATAAGGAGATATTAGGACAGGTGACCAAAAGCTTGGACAAAGAGGTATGTTTTAAGGAGCGACTTAAAGGAGGACGGAGAGGTACAGAGGCAGAGATATTTAGGGAGAGAATTCTTGAGCTTAGGGCTAGACAGTTGAAGGCACAGCCACCAATGGACGGGCGAAGGACATCAGGGTTGCACAAGAGGCCAGAACTGGAGTTCTCGGGGGATTATAGGGCTGGTGGAGGTTACAGAGATAGGGAGGGGCGCGGCCATGGAAGCATTTGAACACAAGGATAAGAATTTTAAATGTGAAGCATTGCTGGACCAGGAACCAATATAGGTCAGTGAGTACAGGGTCGATAGCTGAATGGGACTTGGTGCGAGTCAGAATTTGCGCAGTAGAGCTTTGGATGAGCTGAAGTTTATGGAGGGTGGAAGATGGGAGGCCAGCCAGAAGAGCATTGGAATAGTCAAGCCTGGAGGTAACAAAAGCATGGATAAGCCCCATTTCTGCATATATCTAAGCTTGAAATTCAGTGCAGTACTGAGGGAGCACTATATTGTCAAAGGTGTTGTCTTCTGGATGAGACATTACATCTACCCCGTCTACCCATTCAGATGGATGTAAAAGATCCCATGATAATTTTTTGAAGCAGAGCATTAAGTTCCTTCAGTATCCTTCATTCTTCACCTACCACCAGAAAAACATTTTACCTGGTCATTCGTCTCATTGCTGTTTATGGGACCTTGCTGTGTTCAAATTGGCTGCTTTGTTTGCCTATGCAACAACAGTAACTTCCCCTCAAAACCAATTCATTGGCTGTGAAATGCTTTGGGACATCCTGGGATCATGAAAAATGCTATGTAAATGTAGTCACTGTTGTAAAGTAGAAATCGCAGCAGCCAATTTGTGCATAGATAAATGACCAGATAATCTGTTTTAACGATGTTGGTTGAGTGATAAATATTGGCTACAACACCAGGGAGAACTCCCTGGCTCTGCTTCAAATAACATATTGTGATCTTTTACATTCACCTGAGAGAGCAGACTACAAGTTAACATCTCATCTGAAAACTAGCACCTCCAACAATGCAGCACTCGTCTAGATTTTGTGCTCAAGTCTCTGGATTGGGACTAGAACCCACAGCCTTCTGACTCAAAGGCAAGAGTACTACCACTGAGCCACAGCTGACATATAAGGAGAGTGAATGGTGAAAATTGCTCAGGGAGCCCTTTGGAGCTGTGATTTTTCTACTTGCAATCTTTTGAACCAATGCAAGTTGGACGGTTTCTTCCTTTATCAATGAAGTTGCAAATCTCAGCACTTGGTCACAATGGAAATGAAAGTAGAAATTAAATTACTAACTGATGTGGCTCCAGAAAAAATACTTTATTGGACTATGATGAGATTGCCTCAGACTGCTATTACTTTGAACTTTAGAAGCCTCTGTTACAATTACAACTCCTACTAATTTAATAGTTCAAAGATGGTTATTCCCAATGGGTGTACAGAAATTAATATATTTGACAACAGAGAGTTGGAAATATCAAAATTCCACCTTGCTAAATGGCAGGGGAATTGAATACAGTTTTAGAGAATTCCTGTTGTACTACCCGTTAGAACTTTGTAACTGAAGCTAGGACAAGCTGTCTAGAGGTGTCGATATCCTTGAGGAAATTTTGAAAAGACTGTCATTAAATGCAACTGCTTTTGTCTGGAGGCTACTGTCAACAAACTGGATAAATGATGAAACAACAACTTTAGCTTCATTGTCAAAGCATGGGACAGGTGGATCGGGTTATTAGAGATTTGAATCATATTCTGATTGAATTTGATGTACAACTTGACTTGGAAGTGTGACAAGAGAAAAAAAAAGCACTATATAAGTAACAATGCTGGGATTTCACCATCCAAGCAAAACCAAATTCAGTGAACTTCTGTTCAATTGTTTCTTTTAAAGAGCGAGAAATCCAAATTATTTTTAAGCAACGTATTGGTATGTTTGGAGTAAAGTGGAAACGTGGGGTTATACAGACCTCCACAAGTGATTAGTTCTTTGAACTTCAGGATCAAAGAGAATTTAGTTGTACTATTTGGTATTTTAAGACAGTTCTTTAGGATATGAACTGAAAGTCCCTTATTGACTCTAGCAGTGAAGAAGAATAAAGATGGACACTGTGTGAAAACCATTTTACCACATTGTTCCATCACTGATCGTTGCTTTGATGAGTGTCCGATGGTAATTGGCAATAATGTCATTATCGTAATACTGATAGTATCTTGTCTTAACTGTGGTGCATGACAATTAGATATAGACAAGTTCTGATGAAGGGTCCCACCCAAAACATTAACCTGTTTTTATTTTTCATAACACTACAGTCGGTAATAATTAATATTACAATAATTTGAATGCAGTCTCACCTGCTGTGTATTTCCGGCATTCACAATTTGTATTTTTTCACAGGCGAGTATTGTGTGTACAAACACAGCCAGACCTCATCAACCATTAGTTTGGACATCCTAAGGATTAGAATCCATTCAACTTTTGTAATCATTTCTGAGTGTGAACACATTCTATGTCTGGTTGAACTCAGTCGATTTGATAATCACTTGTGACTATGAACAAGTGTGTAAATGTGACTCTTCAAATATTGTAGTTTATATTCTATAAGAATCTAAATAAACATATAGCCTACTTCAGCAATGTATTTTGATGTGATGCTATAAAGGTTTGCATAGTGTTGCTGGTATGCTTGTTAAAAAAGATTATATATTTTGGACACTAATAGGTATCAACAGCAATAATATCTTTATTTGCGTAAAAATGTTCAACATTACAAAAAAAGACAAGAACACAAAAAAATTGCAATATGAAAAATCCTTCGGACACTAGGTCTCATCAAGCCCTAATGGATTACTTCTACCTTTTGACTGTTTCTTTGCAATCCATTTTGGTGCAGCACACCTTCTACCACTAAGCTGAGTAACCCAATCAATAAAGGTGATGGGGCTTTTTTTTTGGTCAACTGGATATCTTACATATGGAAACCCATCATTATGTATAAGAGTCTTTTTTTTTATTCGTTCACGGGATGTGGGCGTCGCTGGCGAGGCCAGCATTTATTGCCCATCCCTAATTGCCCTCGAGAAGGTGGTGGTGAGGCCATTTCAGAGGGCAATTAAGAATCAACCACATTGCTGTGGGTCTGGAGTCACATATAGGCCAGACCGGGTAAGGATGGCAGGTTTCCTTCCCTAAAGGACATTAGTGAACCAGATGGGTTTTTACGACAATCCGGTAGTTTCATGGCCATCATTACTGATACTAGTATTTTTAATTCCAGATTTTATTTTAATTAATTGAATTTAATTAATTAATTGAATTTAAATTCGCCAGCTGCCGTGGTAAGTCAGTAAGAACCAAAGCTTAGGGACCAAGTGTCACAGACCTCCTCGTGAACAGTTCTTTGTACTTCAGGATCAAAGAGTATTTAGTTGTACTACTTGATATTTTAAGCCAGTTCTTTAGGATAGGAACTGAAAGTCACTTATTGACTCTAGCAGTGAAGTAGAATAAAGATGGATACATTGTGAAAATCATTTTACCAGATTGTTCCATCACTGATCATTGCTCTGATGAGTGTCAGATAGCAATTGGCAATAATGTCATTACGTAACGCTTATGGTATCTTATCTTAACTATGGGGCATGATAATTAGAAATAGACAAGTTCTGATGAAGTCTCCCACCCAAAACATTAACCTGTTTTTATTTTTCATAAGAGCAGTACTGCTGCATCTAATTACCTAAAACTATCCAGCCTACCCCCACAGAGCACTGGCAAGCTTCCTGCTGTTTGTCCAGTCAGGCCCACCCTGCCACTTGGGGCATTTGCCTGCAGGTTTATCTGGAGCTGAGTGGGGAGAATCCTAGACCCCAGTGACAGGTCTATCCCTCCAGAAACTAAGAAGTCAGGCTGGCTGGTCAATTATCAGTATTGCAGGCCTGCCTGGCTGAGGCATTTGATTACCAACTGCCATAGATGATTGACTTGGTTCTGATCTTCCATTGCCAGCTGGGTCATCTTGGATCAATCTCGATCCCAAAGGAACCCTGCTTACCTCCTCAGCATGGCCACTGTTTGGTTATTAGACAACTGACAAGTGTTAGTTTGAGCCCGCACTTAGCAGATTGCAGACATTAGGAGCTCTCCACGAGCAGCATGGCAAGCAGTACAACTCACCATAAAATGTGTGGGTGTATGGCCACCATCGTCCTGGACATACACTGCACCCCATTGAACAGTGGTGTTGACTACTTCACGCACAAGAAACTTCAGCTTCAAAGCTGATAAGGCTCCTACGTATTAGCACAAGGATGGGACAAGCCACATTTCTGTTATATGATCAAACAACAACATCAACAATTTGCACTTTTAAAGCGCATTTGATGTAGTAAAACGTCCCAAGGCACTTCACAGGAGGGTTAACAAAAAAAATTTGACACCAAGCCACATTAGGCTATATTAGGACAGGTGAGTTAGGCTTTAAGGAGTGTCTTAAAGGTGGGACAGTGTAATGCACAGTGGACACTGCCTTGAATTTTGACTTTTCAGTTAGTGCAGGTTCTTTCCATTTTGATCCCTTTATATCTTCCCCCAATCATAGCAGTATTCATTTGATGCCAGCAAATAGACGTCAACCACAGAAAAGAAAAACTTATCTGCTGTTATGTTACTTTAACTTCAAGACTGCGCATTAATGCTTTGATGTTAGTCAACTGCAGAAGGCAATATAACAAATGCTGTATTGCCAGGTAACCACACACCATCAAACTAATCAACGGGACGGTCTATGCCATAAAGTCCTGTACGAGTGCCATCAGTGCCCATTACATGATCCAATAACAAGGGGCCATAATTCAATAATCAGCAGTTAATCAGATTTTCTTGTGCCTAAAAATTTTCAAACTAGTTCCCAAGAGATCTACCTGTCTACCTACAGGTTCTGTTAATTTGACTTCTAGATACAGTTTCAATATTGAGCAATAATAAGATCCATGTATCATAACAGGTACAGCACAGGAGGAGGCCATTTGGTCCATCGTGCCTGTGCCAGCTCTTTGAACGAGTTATCCAATTAGTCGATTCCCCTGCTCTTTCCCTATAGCATTGTAAATTTTTTCCCTTCAAGTATTTATCCAATTCCCTTTTGAAAGTTACTGTTGAATCTGCTTCCACCACCCTTTCAGGCAGTACATTCCAGACCATTACAACTCACTGCGTAAAAAAATGTTTCCTCATGTCGTCTCTGGCTCTTTTGCCGATCACCTTAAATCTGTGTCCTCTGGTTACCGTCCCGTCTGCCATTGGAAACAGTTTCTCCTTATTTATTCTGTCAAAATCATTCATAATTTTAAACATCTCTATCAAATCTCCCCTTAACCTTCTCTGTTCTAAGGAGAACAATTCCAGCAACTCCAGTTTCTCTACATAACTAAAGTCCCTCATCCCTAGTACCATTCTAGTAAATCTCTTCTGCACCCTCTCTAAAGCCTTGCATCCTTCCTAAAGGGTGGTGCCAAGAACTGAACACAGTACTCCTGCTGAGGCCAAACCAGTGTTTTATAAAGGTTTAGCATAACTTGCTTTTGTACTCTATGCCTCTATTAATAAAACCCAGGATCCCATATGGTTTTTTAACAGCCTTCTCAACTTGTCCTGCCACCTTCAAAGATTTGTGTATCTGTACTCCCAGGTGTCTCTGTTCCTGCACCCCCTTTAAAATTGTACCATTTAGTTTATATTGCCTCTCCTTATTCTTCCTACCAAAATGCATCACTTCACACTTCTCTGCATTAAATTTCATCTGCCATGTGTCTGCCCATTTCACCAGTCTATCTATGTCCTCCTGAAGTTTGTTACTATCCTCCACATTGTTTACTACATTTCCGAGTTTAGTGTCATCTGCAAACTTTGAAATTATGCCCTCTATACCCAAATCCAGGTCATTAATATAAGTCAAGAAGAGCAGTGGTCCTAATACTGACCACTGGGGAACATCACTGCATACTTCCCTCTAGTCTGAAAAACAGTCGTTCACCACTACTCCCTGCTTTCTGTCTCCTAGCCAATTTTGTATCCATGCTGCCACTATCCCTTTAATCCCATGGGCTTTAATTTTGCTAACAAATCTATTATGTGGTACTTTATCAAATGCCTTTTGAAAGTTCATATGCACAAGATCAACCGCACTACCCTCAAGAACCCATCCTGTTATGTCAACAAAGAACTCAATCAAGTTAGTCAAACACGATTTGCCTTTAACAAATCCATGCTAACGTTTATTTATTTGCCCATACTTTTCCAAGTGCCAATTTAATTTTGTCCCGGATTATTGTCTTTAAAAGTTTCCCCACCACTGACGTTAGGCTGACTGGCCTGTAATTGCCGGGTTTATCCCTCTCCCCTTTTTTGAACAGGGGTATAACATTTGCAATCCTCCAGTCCTCCAGCACCATCCCCATATCTAAGGAGGTTTGGAAGATTGTGGCCAGAGCTTCCGCAATTTCCACTCTTACCTTCCTCAGTAACCTAGGATGCATCCCATCTGGACCAGGTGACTTTTCCACTTTGAGTACTGCCAGTCTTTTAAGTATCTCCTCTTTATCTATTTTTATCCTATCCAATATCGCTACTACCTCCTCCTTTACTGCTACAATGGCAGCATTCTCTTCTCTAGTGAAGACAGATGCGAAGTATTCATTTAGTGCATCAGCCATGCCCTCTGCCTCCATAAGAAGATCTCCTTTTTGTCCCTAATAGATCCCATGCTTCCTTTGACTACCCTTTTACTATGTTTATAAAACATATGTATGTTTATAAAAGGCTTTTGGGTTCCCTTTTATGTTAGCTGCTTATCTATTCTCATATTCTCTCTTTGCCCTTCTTATTCCCTTTTTTAGATCTCCTCTGTACTTTCTGTATTCAGCCTGGTTTTCTACTGTGTTATGAACCTTACATTCATCATAAGCCTTTTTTTTCTGTTTCATTTTAATCTCTTTATCTTTAGTCATCCAGGAAGTTTTAGCTTTGGATGCCTTTCCTTTCCCCCTCGTAGGGATGTGTCTACTCTGTACCCAAACCAACTCTTCCTTGAAGGCCTCCCATTGTTCAATTACTATTTTGCCAACCAATTTTTGATTCTTTCCCCCCGACACTAATTGTATGAATTTTTCATGTGTTTTATTCTCTAGGAGAGAGAGTGAAATGAGGATCCCAAACGGTTGGCTGTGTCATCTGGCTCCTGAAATCATTCAACAACTCTCTCCCTCTACAGATGAAGACAAACTCCCATTCTCCAAGCAATCAGATGTATTTGCATTTGGGTAAGTTCACTGCCTGGTGTCTGGTTTGAAAAAAAAATTAATAAATAGACCAGTGCATAGTTGCTACAAAACATTGAGATATGGGGGTAGATTATGAACGTGCTACCCGAGTATAAAACTGGCATTGCAGATCAGCCGCCTGTTATAGAAACCATCTGATTTTCATTTCCGTTGATTATAATTTTCTGTAATGAGCAGGGAAGACAAAAATTGCCTCCATAGTTTCCTTTCAAGGAAAGTAACGTAAATCAGGAAAAACAACGATTCAAATATTTGTGAAACATAACGGATCTCATATTCAACAGAAGATAAATTTATCTTAAACCTTTTGCATTCATTCATCTACAAGGTTTGGCTGCCATCATTGACTGCCCCAGGTATCACAGCAACAAATGCAAGTGTTCCTCTTTAACAGCCAATAGAATTTCTGTTAAACTTTGTGACATGACCTTTGGTGATTATGTAATAATGTTGTTATAAAAGTAACTAAGTAAGGAGCAACCAGAACCTAGTGCTGTATGCAGAGCATAATTATTTTTATAACAGGTTATTTTTTAAGAGATTGGATGAGAGGATTGATTGCTATTTTGATGAGGTTGTATGTAATACATTAAAATGAAACTCTTGATTCATTGCCCATCTAGTACTTACTATATAGAGTTTGTAAAAATTGCTGAAAGTTTTTCCCCTACCCTAATACTCTAAACACCAAAAATCTTAATGAATGCATAGAACAAAGGAATTACAGTATGTTACAGTGTGTTAATGGCACAGATTAGGCACCACTGTAGGTTTCACTTTAGATATCACCACTCTGGAGATGTGTGTAAACTCAGGTGTTATCTTCCAGAATATAAATGTAATAAAAAGTATTACAGTGCCAAGCGATCTGTTCCACTAGCATATGTTCTGTTCATACTGGCTGCAGATAGTGTTCAGTGCAAGAAATTGGGGAAGGGGAGAAATTAGAGTGAGTTTTGCCCTCTTAAAAAAAATCTTTTATATGACAAATGATTAATCTATATAAAATGCAAAGAGTATATTAGTATATATTAATATGATTAAATGTACTAGCTATCATATGGATTGTCTATTCCATGCTTTGCCTTTATGTTGATTTTCTATTAATAATGTGATCGGAATTTTATATTTTGAGTTTCAGTTAAAATCTTTTATTTTTATAAACCAAAAATCTACTGAAAAATTCCTGTTATGTTTTCCATGGTTGGATTCCAAGTTATTGAACTAATGAAATAGTCAATAAAACACGACACAGTAAAATTGATCACCAAAATGTATAAAGTATTAAAATGCTGGAAATTACAGTAGAAATGAAAATGATAGAATTGTGATTCCCTCTTGTTTTCCTTTTAAATTCCAACAAATTTAAATCATAGAATATATTTTATTAGCAACTGTCTTAAACATATAAACCATTCATTGCATAGTCAGAGAAGTTTTAGATGTTGCAAGTGAATTGTTGCACCAGGGTTTTAATTTTGTCTTTCTCCTTTCTCCTGCTGCAGCCTATTACAGAGCTGCAAGTAGAGATTTTGGAGGTTTCATTTCCTACCCAGTGACAATAAGTGAAGTGCAATCAAGCCATTGTTCTTGTGAAACATTTTTGTGCGCAGTTTACTACTTCAAACCTGTTGCAATTCTACATCTGTACAGACGTTTTGAAAACACAGTACTGTTGGATTAAATACATTTATTAAATTTTATGACAGAACCATATGGTACGAGTTACATGCACGTGAGTGGCCTTTCAAGAACCAGCCAACAGATGCGATAATATGGCAAGCCGGGCGAGGCATGAAGCCGAGTCTAAGTCAAATTGGCGTGGGAAAGGAAATTTCGGTATGTAGAAACTACAGAACCATTGGTTATCTAAAATTATTCAGTAAACTTAAAGTACTACCAAACAATTTTGCAACATACCTCCAGTTTACTTGTAATTAGACAATTTTCCTTTATAAACTGGCACTGATACATGAATAGACTATGCTGCCAGTGGTAAGACATGGACTTTTCCTCTCCATTTTCTCCACATGGTGAATTTCTAATCTCAGCCAGGCTATCTTGGAGAGGTGCTAAATAGACCTCTACTCTTCAGTTCTCTGACTGGTTGATTCAGAACTGCATCAGCCAAGCCTTGAAATAGGTCACCTATCTACCCACTTGGGTTATGGTGAGGGAACCTAAAAAAAGGAGAAAAAGATTAAAAATATGTAGGCAAGGGTGCAAAACAATCTGCAGTACAACTTTCTATTTAATGACTATTGTTCCTTGTAATTTATATTTGAAAATAATACTTTCATTTTCTAATTGATCTAATTGATCATATAAAAAGCCGTTGTAGAATAAAACACATGGGGCTCAATTTTCAAATGGAGCCGGGAAGGGGGCGGAAAGTCAATTTGAGGTTGGGAAACTCATTAGTAAGGGTTTTCCGGACGTCCTTACGATTTTGACGTAAGGACGTCTTCTATTTTTTTTGTTGGTTTCCCGCCCGACTGACCGGCTGATTGTCAGGCTGGTCGCAGTCGGACGGGAGACCAGCCTGGGAGAGGACGTCTGCAGGTAAGTCTTTGTTTGCATGGATGGGAGGGGGGGGCACAGGTGGGCAAGGGGCTTGGATGGGCATGGGGGTAGCGAGTCATGGGGAATCAGTCACGGGGTGGGGGGGGGGAATCCAGGATCACCGCGAGGGTCCGCGATCGTTGAGGGTCGGGGGATCGGGGTCGGATGATCGGGATTGGTGCATCAGGGTCGGAGGTCAGAGGATCAGGGTCGGGGGTCCCCGATCGGGGCGGGTCCACGATTGGGGTGGGGGGGAGGTCAGTGCAGGTCGGCTAGTTGGGCCTGGGGTAAGCACTCCTGCTCCTCCGGACCCACAAGCTGTGCCTTTCTAGGCACTTACCTGCAGTCTCGGGCCTCCTCGCCTCCTTTCACGAAGCGTAAAACAGAAGACCCGGGTATCCCTGCCCCTCCGGGGTTGAAATAAGGAATTAGTTAAAAATGGAGGCCTGAAGCCTCCTTGAAAGGCTTTAAGGCCCAACCTGCCTCCTGGGAGCGGGTTGGCCGCCCGCCACTCATCCCGCTCCCGTGAAAACCAGAAATGGGTGGATTGGGGGAGGGTCTGAAATGGTGGCAATTTTCAATGCCCCCCCCCGCCCCAACCCCCAAAGTTTTTTACTTTTAAAATCGAGCCCATGGGTACTAAACCAGATACATTTAAAGAGTACAGTCAGTGTACACACCTGTATTAGTACTATCATTCATTGTATTCCCTGTGATCCTATTATATCCCTATATCAGGTTGATGGTAACACTCTCTTTCTAGCACCCGTGGCTTTTTTTTTGTTTGTGCCGGGTTGATGATTAATACAGTCAATGCTATTCATGTGAAATGCTTAAATTGAACTTGCACACTGTAAAAATGATGCAGCTTGACCCCAAGTTTACTCCTTCCTCTCCCCCATTACAACTTTCCATCTCACTCCTCTTTTCCATGCACATATATGACTTGAACCTGTCAAGAAGCCCAACAGTTCCAACCACATTTACTTGAAATGTGCACTTTCTCCTGATCTTCATGGCTGTCTTGCTAAGTCTGTGTCCTTGAGAACTGTATTGATGAACTTTCTCACCTTTAATTCTTTTGGTATGGCTTACCATTATCATATTAGCTTTTTCACCAATATTGGCCTTTCTCGGGGAAGGGGCATAGGAACATCAAACAGTATAGCTCCCTTAATGCAGTTTCAGTTTTGTACAACTTGTTAAGTATAGTAACAAATATTTCACTGATTCCAATAGTTGATAATGATTTTATTACATTTGTACTATTTAACAACATATCTTTATTTTAGTAGTGCTATTTATAAATACAGTTGATTATATAATGCTGAACCTCCGACAATATAATTTTTGTAGTGATGATAAAAGATCTGTATCTCTCACTTGTGCTCTACAAATCTTTTGAGTTTCTCTTGTGCAGCCAGTTTAGCTACGTTCCTTCTTCAAAACCTGTTATGGGATGTGTTAGCTTTTGATCTATGAGCAGGTGAAATTAAATTTTAAAAACATGGTACAGTGATTCATACTTTAGCATTCATTTTTTTAAAATCTCAGTGCAGCTGTTTCTCATTGATTTCAGGATATCCTGCTTTTCTGCTGGACCTATGAGCAGGAAGAGCGTCCCAGTTTCTCGAAGATTGTGGAGCTGCTTGAGAAACTGCCCAAGCGAAACCGTCGCCTCTCCCACCCTGGACATTTCTGGAAGTCAGCTGAGTACGTTTCCCTTAGCTCCAACGTGTGAAAGTCCAGATACACATTGTTGGATTTCGGATACAGTCTTGCATTTCATGCATTACCGTTGGGTTAGCGATTTGCTTTAGTGTTTCAAACGATTGGTGGACAAATCAGATCAATCATCCAAGAATGCACAAGTTGAGAATCATAAACTGAAACTCCAAGTGAGTGTTTTGCCAGCCTCAGTCATAACCGAATAAAATCCGCAGCAGTAGCAGGCACAATTTAGCACGCTCTTTTGGCAGCCACAGCCCCAAGTGCCAGAGATGAAGAGTGCGGAGCATGGAAATATCACTTGGTTTGGTTGATGGGATTCTTCTAACTTTGAGTTCTGTACCTAGGCAGGCACAGGAGTCACACTTGGAGAAAAGACCAATTGAGTTCAAAACAAAAATCCTCATGAATAAATTGAGTGACATGGTTGCCAAAAACAAAGACTTGCATGATCCTGTGCCTGCTTTGTGTCGATCCGCAAATGAGGAAAGTTCCAACCGCTCAGATGGTCCCTCAAAATGGGTAGAGCGTAACTAGGAGAAGTGGTCTAATTCACATGCTGTGGAAACCTGATAAGACCACATCACTGGGACAGGATGATGTTGTGACTCAAAGCAATATGTGATCCATTATGACTATTGTCCTCTATTGTATCACGGTGACTGTGGATGAGATAGGACCTTTAAGAGGTGCGATATAAAGTGATTTATATCAATAATGTGATCTTACCAGGTTTTGATGGTATATGCAATCCTAACAATAGAAAATAACTACAAACTGCACATTGTGCTCCTTAATTGGTCAGTAATGGTATGTATATTCAATCCTGTTATACATGGGTTTGGTACCAAGGCAGGAGATGCAAATGGTCACTATAGGTCCTGAACATGGGCCCAATTGAGGCAAGCTAGATGGGCTGTATGGACTTTTCTCATTCCTACCCTTTTAATGAGCTTATGTTCTTATCAGCAACTTTTGTGTCCATTCTGTAATAGGATTCTGCTGTGTTGAACCTTTATTTCGCCAATCTCTGGAAGAGAAACTATAAAAGAACAGCTGATTTTAGTCAATAATATCTTCCTCCACATTCTTTCATTGCCCGATTGACTACATGTTCATGCCCCATCCTCTGCTGCGCCCCCTGGCAACTTTTGTCCCATCTGGTACTGCATGCCCTCACTGCCACCTGATTGTGCCAACTGCTGCCCTAAAGTCAGCAATTTTTTTTATGTCAATTTTTTTTTAATGTACATAAGTACATAACCTTTTCATAAAACTCAGTCAATACTTTAACGATAAATCTCTGCCATAGATACTTTGGTTCTGTAATTTCTTGTGATGATTCATTCAGTATACCAGCAAAATCACATTGTCGTGCTATGTGACATTTCAGAGGCACTAAGTTTTTTTTATTTCTGAGGTATTTTTATGTACTTTTCCTACGTGTTTAACTTTATTAAAGCATCTTAGTGTTTGGATGGTTATTTTTTGCGGTTTAATGGATTTGTTTCTTTTGATAATTGAAATTTGACTCTCGAAATAATTGATACCAGTACTGTCAAGCATGGTCACATGACGAAGCTCACTATAGTTCCATCAAAACAAAAACTAGTATTGTACTAGTGTTATTATCTAGCTCTGAGGGGGCGCACTGCAATTTTTACAATTCTTTTCCACTATAGGGCTGAATTTCTGATGCTTATTACCTGTGAAGCTCCTGCTGATAAAGGAAGAACTTGCATTTATATCGCACCATGCCGTGTCTGGATATCCCAAAGTACTTTATGATCAATGGCAAATGAATTTCAATATTGATAAGTGTGAGGTGATGCATTTTGGTAGGAAGAATAAGGAGGCCACATGCAGCTTGATTAATAAGAGTCTAAACGGGGTAGAAGAGCAAAGGAATCTAGGAGTACAGATACACAGATCACTAAAAGTAGCAAAGCAGTTTAATAAGGCCATAAAAAAGGCAAACCAAGCACTGAAGTTCATTTCTAGAGGGATAGAATTGAAAAGCAGAGAAGTTATATTGAATTTTATAGACTTTGGTTAGACCACACTTGGAGTACTGTGCACAGTTCTGGTCTCCATATTATAAAAGGCATTGGAGAAGGTGCAAAAAAGATTCACAAGGATGATACCAGAACTGAGAGGGTATACTTACCAGGAAAGGTTGAACAGGCTTTTCTCTAGAAAAAAGAAGGCTGAGGGGTGACCTGATAGAGGTCTTCAAGTTAATGAAAGGGTTTGATAGGGTAGACGTAGAGAAAGTGTTTCCACTTGTGGGGGAGTACAAAACTAGAGGTCATAAATATAAAATAGTCACTAATAAGTCCAACAGAGAATTTGGGAGAAATTCTTTACCCAGAGGGTGGTTAGAATGTAGAACGCGCTACCATAAGGAGTAGTTGATTCAAATAGCCTAGATGCATTTAAGGGGAAGCTAGATAATCACACGAGGGAGAAAAGAATAGAAAGGTATGCTGATAGGTTTAGATGAAGAGGGGTGGGAGGAGGCTCATGTGGAGCATTAATACCGGCATAGACCAGTTGGGTTGAATGGTCTGTTTCTGTGCTGTGAACTCGATTACTTTTGAAGTGGAGACACAGTTGCTGTGTAGACGAATGTGGCACACAGCAAGTTCCCACAAACAGCAAATTAGATGAATGACTACTGGTGTTAGTTGAGGGAGGGATGTTGGCCAGGACACCAGGAGAACTCCCTGCTCTTTTTTGAATAATGCCGTGAGATCTTTAACGTCCAGCTGAACCGCTGGCGCAGGCAGCTAGGGCCTTAGTTGAACATCTCATCTGAAAGACGACGCCTCCAACAATGCAGCACCCTCTCAGTGCTGCACTCAACTGTCAGCCTAGATTACATGCTCAAATCTGTATTGGGGCATGAACCCAACACCTGACTCAGAGGCAAGAGTGCTGCCACTGAGCCAAGCTGACACTTAGGCCTGATTTTAGCAGGCCTGCGGGTTTCCGGCGGGTTGGGTTTCGGGAGCATGGTCAACACGCTCGGTGAAATTAGTGGGTTGCCCGCGCGATCGTAGCAGGCAACACACTAATGGGATCCAATTACCTGCTCCTCCGGGCTCCGCGCTGCTGGTCTGCGCGTCGGGCGGGCTGCGCATGCACAGTACGATCTGTCAGCTGGAGGCTCTCTAGTTAAAGGGGCAGTCCTCCACTGACAGATGCTGCAACCAATAGAACACATTACAGCATGGAGCAGCCCAGGGGGAAGGCTGCTCCCAGTTTAATGATGCCTCACCCCAGGCATCACCAGATGGGGTGAGGAGGAGGGGGAGGACAGAGATCTTCCACCCGGCGGGCGGGAGGAAGCGGCCTGCCTCTGCCACCAAGAAGGCCTGGCTCGAGGTGGCAGAGGAGGTCACCTGCACCACCAACATATCGCCCACCTGCATACAGTGCAGGAGGCGCTCCAATGACCGCAGTAGGTCAGCCACAGTGAGATCACGTAGTCTTTCCCCTACACTCCGTCTGCCACAACACTGCCCCCACCCCACATCTCCTTCGGCACCACCAACACCACTCTGTCACATCACCCCTCATACCCACTCAAACCCCATCCTCATCTTACCTGCACCTACTCACCTCGCGAGTACTCACCCTGCCACTAACACGCAACCCAATCCTCATATAATCTCATGGCTCTATCCCAGCACAGATCATTGTGGATTTTCTTGGTTCTCAGTAACTGATAGTATGTCGCAAATAAAAAGTAAATATTAAAATGTATGTAAAATAATACTGTGACAGCAGTGGAAATTTGTTAATTAACTGGTTCAAGATCTAAAGCTTATGGGAACAAAACCAGGAGGTGGAAGGAGAACCGAGAGCTCACAAGGGAGATCGGAAACGCAGGGACGAGACTCCCTGTTGAGTGCTGTTAGTTCAGATTCTTTAGCCAACAACAACTTGCATTTATATGGCACCTTTAATGTAGGAAACATCCCAAGGCACTTCACAGAAACATAGCCAGACAAAAATTGACACCTAGCCAAAGAAGGAGATATTAGGATGGGTGACTAAAAGCTTGGTTAAAGAGGTAGGTTTTAAGGCGTGTCTTCAAGGTGGAGAGAGGTGAAGAGGTTTAAGGAGGGAATTCCATAGCTTAGGCCTAGGCAGCTGAAGGCATGGCTGACATTGGTGCGGCAAAGGAAGTGGCCAGATTTGGAGCAACGCAGAGTTCATGGAGGGTTTTAGGGCTGGAGGAGGTTACAGTGATGGGGAGGGGTGAGGCCATGGAGGGATTTAAACACAAGGATGAGAATTTTAAAATCAAGGCTTTGGTGGACCAGGTGCTAATGTAGGTCAGCGAGCACAAGGGTAATGGGTGAACGGGACTTGGTATGGATTAGAATATGGGCAGCAGAGTTTTGGATGAGCTCAAGTTTATGGAGCAGGGAAGATGGGAGGCTGGCCAGGAAAACATTGAAATAGTCGGGTCTTGTGGTAACAAATCATGGATGAGGGTTTCAGCAGCAGATAAGCTGAGGCAGGGGCAGAGTCGGGTGATGTTACAGAGGTGGAAGTAGGCAATCTTTGAGATGGAGACGATATGGGATCGGAAACTCACCTCAGGTCCAAATAGAACAGCGAGCTTGTGAGCAGTCTGGTTCAGCTCAGGCAGTGGCCAGGGAGGGAGAAGGAATCAGTGGCGAGGGAACGGAGTTTGTGACGAGGGCCGAAGACAGTGGCCTCGGTCGTTCCAATGTTTAGCCTCTCGTATCCTGATCTTTTTCACTACCCTGTGCAGCTGGTAGCCCATAGATTCTCTACATAACCTCTTATGCAGCTACTGATCCATCTTGAAAAACATATTTACGTGCAGTATCCATAGAAACATGCAGATGTAATTACCTAGTTGATATTGTGTCTCTCACCTAATTTGTACAAGATATTCAAGATGCCTCTTGATTAACCACCGTCGATACATCTAGCCAGTGTTGCCTGGAGCCTGTTGGGTTCAATGCCAATTATTTTCAAAATGAATATTATAAAATAGAATTACAGAAACCAACAGACTCACAGAGCATTACTTTATTCCTGGTATTCTACACATGCACTTTTTATTTAGGGAGATTGTGCTGCCATAGCACTGAAAAGATGATGTAGTGTATTTCCGGATGGTTCTTACATCTCATACTCTGCAGTTTGATCTGTTAGTAAAAGGAAGCATCCAAAATATGTCAACATGGCAATAGACTGTGCCGAATTAGAACACACGTACAAAAGATGCAGCATCAACTTAAAAATGATAAGCAGTGATTATTAAAGCTTCATAAGAGTCTATTAATCTATATTAAATACCAGTGTGTGAATTCCATCTTTTCCTGCAATGTTATTTTAAATACTTTACATTCCAGTCGAAGTTTATTTCATACAGATTTTTTTCTCTCCGACATGTTGCTAAGAAGCAACAAAAACAGGCCGCTCTTTTGAAAGCCCAATAATGTTATTCAAACACTTAATTAACAAAGTTTCTGCTTTTCCTATGTCAGCGTCCAATTATTGTTGTCTTTTAGGGCCAGAAAGGTGGCAGGCATTAGCATAATGAATGTGCGTTTTCTGTGAATTATCCTATTGTTTTGGTTTGCAGTTTTAAAAAAAAAATCTGTAGCACTAGAATTGATCTTTGGGGCTGTGAGATCCTTACAGATTAAATGGGTTAGCTTTTGGTTTTCCATTTGATTATTTTTTTAAGTGAGATGGTACACTGTGATGCAGAGAAAACGGCACAGGGAAGAAGATTTTGTAATTTGGGAAATTTAGAAAATGTGGCAAGTTATGAATATTAAGACCTTGTCGATCTTTTAATATAAAAAGATCTAATGTTAAGATGAAGTAGAAAAAAATCATTAACATCTGTCGAGTTGCAATCCACCTGTACTAATCAAAGCTAAAAGTATTAAGTGCAGGCATTTGATTTACTTCTCTCCATGCATATTCTGTTACTGTATATAATAACATATGTTTATTTTGTTTTACAACCACTAGGCGGCATGACTCTCTACACAACATCAACCCAATTTCTTCAGCTTAAACTTAGCAGTAAGGATTCCGCACACAGAACTTTGCTGTTGGTGCAATCAGCAAATCTCACTTTACTTGAATTAATAAAACTGATTCTACTTCCATCTAAGCACAGTGTTCTGATTAGTGCACTGCTTTCAAGCTATGGAAAAATCACTTTTTCTTCGACGCACTAGTGAAATTATGGGAACGCTCAGCTTTGGTTTCTGGGAATGCAATTTTTTTTAATGGCAACAAAAAGTAAATAACAGCCAGTCATGATGCTCTTGCATTAATAATCCTTTGATGCTTCTCAAGCAGCTAATAAGCCCCCAACCAAGTTCATTAATCCACCCGTAGAGTGCACAGTTTTTAGAAGACCTACATAAGCACACAATTAAACACCGCGTCCCTGCAAATGCTGGTAACCACTGTAATGAAGCATTGGGAGGATTGTTTTGATTTGAGTGACAAAGAGCAGCCCCCAATATGCAAAGAAGACACCAAATGTACCAATGTGTCACTGACAGAGAGAAATAAAAACGGAAAATGTTGGAAATGTTCATCAGCATCCGCAAAGAGAAAATATAGGCTAACTATTGGTCAAAAACTGGAAAGAAAGCAGGCGATAAGTGAGGAGGGATGAGCAACAGGTAAAAAATCAGCCCAGGTGTAGCAGATGCCACCGCAGTCAGTAGCAGCTAAAAGAAATCATCCAGCCCTGTTGTTTACCCTTACCTTGTTTGTTCCCCTCAGTCCTACGAAGAAGCTGACTTATCTCCCAGCTTCCGGTTTGGATGGAGGAGCCACTCCCGAATTGTTGGCCTATCTCTTCCCCTTACAGTTGCTAATGGACCTTGTGTGTACTTCCAACATTTTCTGTTTTTAGTTCAGAATTTCCAGCATTTGCAGTTTTTTTTGTTCTTTTTATCTCCACTGACAGAGTGAACTCTGTCTCAATGATGTAAAGGGCATGGCGGGAAGTCCAGAAGAAGCTGGATTACTTAAAGTAGGACCTAAAGGTAAGCCGTGTATATTAACTGTAAAGTAATGGTGCAGAACACATGTGGACATGAAGGAATGTTATCATTAAAGGTGTTTGTACAATGTAATACTCTTGCAGAAAATTGTAAATAAGGTTGTAGTAAGGAATGGTTTAACAGTGAAATTAGCTGGGATTATACAAATGACATTACTGGGTCAATAATGCAATCTTGGCTTGGCACTGCCAGGAACTCAGCTCTGTGCATGGAATGGAGATAACCTCATAGAATTCAAGGTCACTTCATTTACTGCAACAGCCAACACATAGTGCAAGACTCACAGTGGGAGTGCCACGGTGAACGGGGACAGTGTGTTGGGCTGCAGCAGGTAATGAAGGGCTGCTGACTATCTCAACATTGCCACTATTTTTTTCCCTGTGTGACCACTGGGGATTTAAGCCCCTTAATGAATGGGACTGTGGAACAATGAAAAAAACTTCTTATAATGAAGCATGGCCCCAGGCTTTCCCACCTCCTTCCCTGAAGCATCCATTCCAGATATTACTCAGTGACCTGAATGACTTGCCTTTCAGTCGCACTATGGAGAGGCCCCCAATTAATATAATTGTTGATGCGCTTGGTTGCTAGCTTTGCTTTATCACCTAAGCGAACCTTGCCCACAGTTTCCCATTGCCCTGTGCATTGGCCAGCCAGGCACACAGTGGGATGTTAGACACCTCGGGTGTGTTACTGATCTTGTATCCCCACTCCCAGAAATGCGACTGTCCCCTATCGCATCTCCTACAAATGTCATAATGGGAGAAAAGAATATATTGCAGGAAATATTACCAAAATAACCTCCCTATGTCGATCTCCTGTTTTTATACTTAAATGTGCTGGTATTTTCCTGTACGGCTGTTGGAGACTGGTTCTTCAGAGTGTCCCGTCCACACATCCTGATACAATTTTGTGTCATGACACATGCAACCAGGGAATTGATGCTGAGCTGTTTGTGTATCTGAGCATTGTTATTGTGACAATTTTTGTCATGGCAGAAGCAAACAGTTACACAGAACTGACTCCATGTTTAGGAGACAACTGAAGCAAATTATTAGACCTGTAGAAAAAGTGGGTAAATATTGACGTCAGCTTATGGAAGTTGGATTTTTTTATGTTTAGGAGAGCTGTCAACAGCATGAGAACTGTGAGTCTACAATCAACAGCACTCAGTTAAGGTAAAAATGCCTATTGATTTGTTTGGGAGGGAGGTTGAAGGCAGTGCTGAAGTACAGACATGTACTATATTAATCATCTATTGGATGATTTGCATGATATGTTGCATTAACATGTCCACTCATACAGACTCATAGGGGGCAATTTTAACCTAACTCGCTGGGTTAGGTGGACTCCAATGGAAAGTAAAATTGGGCGGGGTGTAAAACCAGCCTTTCACCCGATCTCATCAGTTTCCCGAAGGACAGGTTTAGATAAAATTGGTCCCATAATGTACCATCTTCTCTTCACAGAGCAAGGAGAGCTCAGTGGCCCACCAGGTGTGCCCAAAGAGCACTACATACCTTAACACCAACAGTCACCAGCACTGATGTACACACAGGAGCGATGTCTGGGTGCAACTGCAGCCTGCCATCAAGCCGATACCAGTTATCAATGCCCCATTCTCCTTCATGTAGACGTCCCCTGAGCAGTTTTGTTGCCACTCCCTTCATCATTAACTCTGCTACTCTCCTTGCTTACTTCTGCTCACTGTCCTAAATCTCTTACAGTTAATCTTATTTCGATGTCCTCTCATTCTAGACCCCTCAATCATTGGAAACAGTCTGTTCCTATCTACTCTGTCCCATCCCTTCGTAATTTTAAATACCTCTATCAAATCACCCCATAATCTTTTCTATTCTAATGAGAACAGCCCCAGCTTTTTAAGTCTTTCTTCGTATTTGTATTGACTTATACCAAACAGCATCCCAGTGAACATGTACTGTACCCTTTCTATTGCCTCAACATTTTTCTTACAGTGTAGAACTCAATACTGCACACAGTACTCCAACTGTGATGTTACTGTAAGCTTTATATTAATTCACAATTACATCATGACTTTTATATTCTATACCCATTGCCAGAAAACTCAGTATTCCATTAGCTTTTCTATGGCCTTATTCACTTGAGGTGCTGGTTTTAATGTCTTGTGATCCTGAACCCTACAAATCCCTCTGCTCTTTCACATCACCCAACATTCCCCCATTCAAAGTATAATTATTACTTTTTTTTAACCAAAGTGTACCACCTCACATTTACTAACATTGAATTCCATTTGGTACTTTTTTGCCCGTTCAATAGCTCCCTTTGGTCCTCAGCATTATTGGATGATTCTAATTATTTTCCCTTCATCTAGATTTTTAATTTCATCTTTAATTAAAGATTCCGATATTTTGCCTACCACAGATGTTAAACCAACTGGGCGGCAATTACCCAGGTTAGCTCTGGCCCCCTTTTTGAAAATGGATATTACATTGGCTGCTCTTCCAGCACTCATCCATTCTCATTTGAACCCTGAGATGAGTTAGGACTCGATATAGGGCTCAATTTTGAAACGAAGGGGCGGGGGGGGGTGGAGGGGCGCGAAGAAAATCAGGATTTCCAAGAACGGGCCAAAATCCTGGCTCCAACACGCCTAAGAACGGGCACGACCCAGAGTCATCTGGGTGCGCGCGCCGTTCCCGAGCCCGGAAGTTCCCTCGATATTAAAGCAGTAATTCAAGTACTTGAAATGTACATAAATCTAATTAAGAATGAAGGCAAGCAATTTCAACGCTGCTTCAACGTGTTTCCCGTGCTCTGTGAAACACGCCATGGGGAACGAGTCATGTTTCAGCCGGCAGCCATTTGGACATTTAAATCCCTGTTTGACAGATGGGGTAAAAGGTGAGTTATTGCAGCAGGGCACTCAGTTCTCTCAGACAAACTTTTGGCTGGGAGATCTTTGTGTTCAGGCTGAAAACTCTTGGTTTCTACTCAGAATTGTTCTGTTTACACATATTTACCAACTTTTTGGACCTCCTCAAACTGATACCATCAGGATTGGGGGGGTGGGGCGCGATGGCTGCATTCACCACTACATCCGAGGAGGAACATCTCCAGCCTCGCCAGGCACGGCGTGCACTTCCGCCACTTGGAGCTCCACAATACAGGGCTGCGCCACAGGGACCTGCACAAGAGCAGAGAGGGCAACAACAGAGGGAGCGACGTCACAGGAGGCATTACCCTCGTCAGAGGGTCTACAGACCGAGGGTCAGCTTTCTGGACCTCTCTGAGGAGCAGTGCATACTCAGAGTGAGTAGCCAGGTGGTTGCAGACATCTGCAGCCTCCTTCAGGCTGAGCTGCTCCCGGCTAGGCCTGTTGGCATCTCGTTACCCATCGCAGTTAAAATGACCACTGTCCTCAACTTCTTCGCCACCGGATCATTCCAGGGCGCCACCGGTGACATTGCCGGGGTCTCTCAGTCGTCTGCACACAAGTGTATAAGGCAGGTCGCCGACGGTTTGTTTCACCGAGCCTCACAGTACGTCAACTTCCCCATGGACGACTTCAGCCAGACGGAGAGGTCAGTGGGATTCCACTCTGTGTCTGGCTTCCCGCGGGTACAGGGAGCAATCGATTGCACCCATATAGCAATCCGAGCACCTCCACACGAGCCAGGACTGTTCATCGTCAGAAAGGGGTATCACTCCATCAACACTCAGCTCTTTTGTGACCACCGCAAAAGATTCCTTCACGTGTGTGTCAGATTCCCTGGCAGCTGCCACGATTCGTTCATTCTGAGGGAATCCAACATCCCGGGCCTCTTCCACGCACCAAACGTGGGGAACCCCATCAGCAAGCAACAGCGTAGATACAACGACAGCCACATTGCCACCTGGTTTATAATTAAACATGTGATAGGGCTACTGAAGATGCGATTTTGGTGCCTCGATTTTTCTGGGGGAGCGCTTCAATACACACCATTGAGAGTGGGTTGCATTATAGTCATCTGTTGTGTCCTGCACAACATGGCACGACAAAGAGGGGTACCGGTTGATGAAGCCCCATGCCCTCATGCACCATCCACATTTGCCATCCATATTGAGGAGGAGGAGGACGAACCCACGGACAGAGCAGCGGCTCACCTGGCTACTCGTGAGGCTCAGGGAGTCACACGTGAACGGTTCTCATAAGATCAGAAAGTGAGAAGAGTTCAGTCCTCACACCACCTGGAATGAGCGGCGCCAACACCAGCCTCCCCCCCCACCCCACCCCTGCACAAAACAGTCCTGTAACTACACATGCACACACTATAAAGTGACCCACTGCGTGGCATCAAGTATCACCATTCATGATGAAGCACATGAAAGGGCACTATTTCAAAAGCCAGTCAAGAATGGACAAGACTTGGCAGAGTGGTGAGAATGATAACAAGAAGGCGGCTCACCACCACCTTCACAAGGGCAATTAGGGATGGGCAATAAATGCTGGCCTTGCCAGTGACGCCCACATCCCATGAACGAATAAATTTAAAAAAAATTTAATGTGACTTTAACAAAAACCAAATATAAATGAAAAATATGACAGTCTGTCATACCCTTCATGTTCACAAAACCTTAGCCTTTCTCTTCCTACCGCTTCTATGTGGTGCATCCCCTGTGGCTGCAGCAGAGGTAGTGGCAGGTTGCTCATGTCCATGCTGGACTGCTTAGATGCATTTGGCCTACCCTCTCTGGGTTTTGAAGCCAATGAGGGCCCCTCCAAAGACTGCTCCACCTGCACCTGTGCAGGGGCAGGCTCGACCACCTGGAGAGGAAGGAACATTGCGGGTACTGGTTGAGAGGGGGGCAACGGGTGAGACATGGGAGCGCTTTGAGTGGGTCCCCATTTCCATGTAACCTTTCGCCATCATCCCTCTTCTGGACCAGGCCCACATCACTCCTACCACCCTGCTGGAGAACAGTTTGGACGACATGTATGATGCCTTGGAAGCCCAGTTGTAAAGTTTCTGTCTGTCTGTTTAAGGCGGCAGAATGTTGTTCACCGTGAGTCTGAACGGCCGTCATCAGGGCCTGAATGGACTCATTTGTGAGCTGTGCTTGAAGCTCAATGGAGGCTAGCCTTCTCTCCATCGCAGACATTCCTGCACTTACCTGTGACACTATCTCAGACAGTTGCTCACATCCCTGTGACACTATCTCAGAGATTCCCTCACGCCCCTGTGACACTATCTCAGAGATTCCGTCCCGTACCTGTGCCACCATTCCACTAATGCAGGAGTTGGACTCCTCCATCCTCTGCGCGATTGTGGAGAGTGTGCGTGATACCTGTCCAGTACCTCGCAAATGTGCTGCCGTCCCTCGATTGTTCTCCTTTATAGGAACCACCCCCCCCGGGTTCAGCACCTGCGTCCAGCTGTGAAGAGCCTGGAGAGGATTGCGCCCACCGACGCGGAATCTCCACAGCTGGCCCTGCCACCAGTGTCTGTTCGTGCTCACTTGTGCGTGGTGACTCACCAGAGGCCAACCCAACTAACTGATTACTGGGACCCACCAAGGGGTGTGAGTATCTGCGCTGGCGGATGGCTCACCAAGATGTGACAGTGCGCCCTCAGAGGCCTGGAACTCCTCTGAGGTATCGCCTCTCCCATCATTGCGGTCGTTGAAGAGCCTGTAAGAGAACAGAAGGCAATATTAAGCATCATCACAGATGTGTCATATTGCGATGAGCATACTGAGGTGTTCAACATGCCAATCATTGTTAACATCAATTCATGTGTGTGATGAATGTTGAAGTTGTGTCACCAGACGTTTGTGGGATGCCAGTCTCGGCGTCCCTGAGGGACAGGCAATCAAGGGTGCAGCTGATCTCCAGGGCCTTCTCCTCGGCCTCTGTGAGGACCACTATTTATTGTGGCCCCCCCCAGTCCTCGACCTCTCGCGTGCATTTTGCGCTCTCTTCTAGATGAGGAGAAAGTACAGATGTGAGTGAGTGATGGTGAAGTGGTCAGCCGATGAATGCATTGCTTTGGGTGAGGCCTACCATGAAAGAGGTGCATCAGAGGGTGAGTATGAGACAGAGACATCACATTGGATCAGGATTGGGGTGAGTGGTAGTGGTGGGGTCACAAATGGGGAGGTGAGGAAGTGCTCAGAAAGTGAAGGTAAGTTGAGGATGAGCTTAAGTGGGTGTGAGGAGTGATGTGATGGAGTAGTCTTGACAGTGCAGAATGAGTTGGGGGGTGGGGGCAATGATGTAGAACACGGAATGTAGGAGAATCAGTAAGTGTACTCACTTTTGCTGACCTTGTTAAGTCATTGAAACGCTTCCTGCACTGGACCCGAGTGCGGCAGATGTTGCTCCTGCTGGTGACCTCCTCTGCCGCCTCGAGCCAGGCCTTCTTAGTGGCAGAGGCAGGGCACTTCCTCCTGTCGGCCGGGTAAAATAGTTCCCTCCTCCTCCTCACCCCGGCCAGTAGCAGTTGAAGCGAGGCATCGCTGAATCTTGGAGCAGCCTTGCCCCTGTGCTGCTCCATTGGGTCTTCTGGCTCTTTGCTCCAGCAAAATCCATTGGAACAATGGCCCTTTAAACCTAGACGCTCCAGCTGACAGCCTGTCATGCGGGTACACCGACTGCCCACTGCACAGCTTTCGGACGGCAAACCCGGAAACAAGGTTAAGGGGCACCAATTACCTCACGATCACGTGGGGAACAGTAAGTTTTTATTATTCGGGTTTGCTGCACGCCCATTGACTCCCACCCCGGCTGCCTCCCACCGCTCTTTTAAAATCGAGCCCATCATTTTTTCTCTCAGGATTTTTGGATGTATTCCATCAGGTCCCTACCAATTTGACTTCCTTTAGTTTAACTAACTTCTCTAATATTTTCCTTTTATTTATTATAATATCACATCTCACTTTAAGCAATTCAAAGTTTACCTTCTCCCCACTTACCCTCTTTTGCAAACACTAAAGTGAAGAACTTTACTATTCCCACCAGTTTCTAAAGGCCTGTGTACCAAGCTCTCTTTCCACCTTGCCTCAGTTAGCTCACTCCTCATCTTTCTAAAATCTGCCCTATTCCAACCAAGTGACCTTGTTTTTGTACTAACTTTTTCCCTTTCTGTTTGGACCTTAAGCTTTATCATATTATGGTCATTACTCCTGAGGTGCTCATTCACATATAACTCATCTAGCTGATCTTTTTAATTACTTGTATTTACTACTTGATCTAGCAATGCCTCTCCCCTCAGATCGACACTGAACATGGTCAAATCACCCATTGGCACTTTCTCCCAACATTACAACACTTTTTATTAATGTTTACTTCTTTGCTAAGACTAACAAAAGCAGGAACGTTAAGCCCCTGACAACGTTACTACTTCTGTGCCAAGGACCAATAAATGAATACATACACAGGATTAAAGTTCTCAGAGTCTGTTCAAATTATCCAGCGAGCCAAGGAATTTGGTCTTAATTCTACTCGAAAACATTAACATTATTCACTGCTAGAAAGTCATTGAAGTTTTTGGAGACTAGAAAGCATAGGGGTAATTTACTGAATCGGCGCTGGCATTGGGGAACCAAATCCAATATCAGAAAGTCGCGGGACTCTCCTGCCAGCAGCACCTACTCAGATAGTAGGTCCTCGTGTGTACAAAGGACATTCAGTACTTGAATGCTAAATGTAGTACATGGAAGTATGTACTATTATATCATTAATAGAAATTCACAGATAGTTCATGTGTAGCCATTGATGCGATTGTTCAGGTCTCCAGACTTGCCATCTTATATGATTTTTGCCAACACTATTTTAAACTGTATTTATTCAGTCACAGCTGGAGTACTGTGTGCAGTTCTGGTCGCCACACTACAGGAAGGATGTGATCGCTTTGGAGAGGGTGCAGAGGAGATTCACCAGGATGTTACCAGGGCTGGAGCGCTTCAGCTATGAAGAGAGACTGGGAAGATTGGGTTTGTTTTCCTTGGAGCAGAGGAGGCTGAGGGGGGACATGATTGAGGTGTACAAAATTATGAGGGGCACAGATAGGATGGATACTAAGGAGCTTTTTCCCTTCGTTGAGGGTTCCATAACAAGGGGACATAGATTCAAGGTAAAAGGCGGGAGGTTTAGAGGGGATTTGAGAAAGAACTTTTTCACCCAGAGGGTGGTTGGAGTCTGGAACTCACTGCCTGAAAGGGTTGTGGAGGCAGGAACCCTCACAACATTCAAGAAGCATTTGGATGAGCACTTGAAATGCCATAGCATACAAGGCTACGGACCAAATGCTGGAATATGGGATTAGAGTAGACAGGGCTGATGGCCGACGCGGACACGATGGGCCGAAGGGCCTCTATCCGTGCTGTATGACTCTATGACTCTATGAAACCTTAAGACCTGTTCTGTGTTATAAGACACAACTGATCTAAGATGGATAGCTGCAGAGAGCGGCAAAGCCAGCAGCATTCATGCTATACTGTGGCTTGCGATTCACACTCCTGTGGCTATGTATGTGTTTGCGTGTTCTTGACTGCTAAACACGCTGCGGGCGTGGGTGTTACCTCCGCCTGACCCCCCCCACCCCCCCCTCCGTGGTGCGACTGAGGGGGTTCTCAAGCTTTCCCGGGAACCCCACCAGATATGCTGCCATAAGGCCTAATGGTATCTATGCCAGCAGAAAGCAGACGTAGATCCCAGAGGGATCGATTGCCATTTGATTCTGGACCCACCGTTCAAGGGTTAGATAAGAAGGAAATATACAGGCCCAACTGGTCCTCGCCATCCTTCAATGAAGCGGCACGGAGTGGAAAGTACAGCAACTTCTCTGCGTGGGCCCGGTTGCCTGCCCCTAAATGGCAATGGATTTAGAACAGGGTTATGTGGAAGATAAAGTGGAGGATGAAAGTTACATCTCGCCACACTTGCAGTGAACAACAGCGCCACTGGAATTCTAGGATTCTAGATAATATCCAACGGGACTTTCTGTGCCTCTACACAGTTTCTTTGATGACTGACAGGAACATATGATCAGGAATAGGCCATTCAACCCCTCGAGCCTGTTCTGCCATCCAGTTAGATCATGGCTGATCTGTATCTTAACTCCATCTACCCGCCTTGGTTCTGTAACCCTTAATATCCTCCCTAACAAAAATATATCAATCTCAGTTTTGAAATTTTCAGTTGACCCCCAGCAGCAACAGCTTTTTGAGGGAGAGAGTTTCAGATTTCCACAACACTTTGTGTGAAGAAGTGCTTCCTGACATCACCCCTGAATGGCCTAGCTCTAATTTTAAGGTTATGACCCCTTGTTCTGGACTCTCCCACCAGAGGAAATAGTTTCTCTCTATCTACTCTATGAAATCCTTTAATCATCTTAAACACCTCAATTAGATCACACTTAATCTTCTATACTCAAGGGAATACAAACCTAGTTTCTGCAACCTGTCCTCATAATTTTACTCTTTTAGCTCAGGTATAATTCTGGTGAATCTGTGTTGCACCCCCTCCAATGCCAATATATCCTTCCTGAGGTGCGGTGCCCAGAACTGAACACAGTACAATGGGGTCAAACAGGAACATTATATCAGATGTTCATCTTAGACTGTAGTAAGATCATTTTAATTTAATTGTGGGCTTGAACGTTTCTTATTCTAGCTGCTCCATAGAGTAATATGTTGGGGCACTAACATGCTGCAATATCACCCACACTTTAAAACTACCTTATAACCTCAACAACTATCTGTTCCACCAATCTCTGTCAAACTAGCTCAGAAATGTATTTTTACTTGTTTACAATTTCAGCAAAATCAACACTTCTTTTCAGAATTTACTTTAGCAAATAAAGTATGTGGCCCCGAGATTCCGCAGGAGCTCTCCTGATCTCCCGCTGTAACCTTAAGGGGCGATCGGTGGAACCCCCAGAGAACTGGTACAATCAGCTAAAAAACCACAGCTTACATTGTTACTCCAGCGGTTCCGCCAGCCTCCTGCCCAAATCACGGTGGGAGATCGGGAAACTACCCGTGGAATTTCCACATCTACATTCCTGTAGATTTTGTACTCGTCAATACGCTCATTGTTCGGACTTGTTGATGGAAAATGGTTGCTTCTTATTACATGACGGTGCAAAATCATGGAAGTGACCACTAAATCAAATCATCAGATTTGGTTTGTCTTGAACATTAATCTCTTAACTGTTCTGACTTTGTGTATGGATGAAATTTGGAACATCACAGAACCATTGTTATTTGTAGATTTAGTAACATCTGCCAACAAAGACGAAACGTTAGCTACATGAGTACAGGCTAGAAAAGTGACTTATTTTGTCAAATGACTGAAATTGGCTGACAAAGAAATCAATATTATCAGTTCCACGTAAGTAGGACCAATGTGCACTGAAAGATAGCTCATCAGGGATAGAGGTGTGCCTTTGTCATTATTACAGACTTGTGGATGGATGTTACCAGATCAAAAGCGAGCCAGCTTAATTTCTGTTCTCTTGGGATGATCAAATAACAAAAACATAAAATTCAGCATGGAGATTAGTAAAATATTTTCCACACTGATCATCTTCTCTTGATAAAAATGGCTTGTTAGCTGGGCTGTTAATGCCTAAAATATACTGGGTCGAGTAATATCTGAGATGGTTGGGCCACTAATTACAAATTTGTAATTTTTGCTCATAAATTTCAATTGGCAGTTTTTGATGGGCAATCGCATAGCTCACCATTATATTATTTCTGTGTCTTTCAGGCTGTCTTAACCACTTGTTGATGCAGTGCGTATTTTTTTTCTAAATTCCTCCAGGCTGTAACAGACGGAGTGAGAGGACTGTGCCTTTTTTGTGTGATGCCCCTCCCCTTGCTTTGCTCCTTCTCCTTCTGCTTTAGAAGACCAGTGGTTGGAAACCAGCATCTAGAAGTAACCAGAGGGTGCTGTTGATGGCATTTAAAGGTTATCCCCTTGGCTTGCCTGGGATGCATCTGGTCCTTTAGGTCCCACATGGTCCTTATTCCCTGAGCCTCTAAATGCACATTTTTTTTTTGGTTTTCCACAGCTGGCATTCCTGCTTTCTTTTTTCCACATTTATTCATATCCTCCTTATTCTTTTCTGAGCACTTCATGCCTGGATGGGAGTTGAAAGTTGTTCTACCATTCAGAATGGGAGAAAGAGCCCAGTATCTGATGAAAAGTCATCGACCTGAAATGTTAACTCTGTTTCTGTCTCCACAGATGCTGCCTGACCTGCTGAGTGTTTCCAGCATTTTCTGTTTTTATATCTCCTTATTGTGACGTATCAGTGCTTTAAATAGAAATATCCATAAATATTTGCCTTATAAAAATTAATCTTTTGATGCCAGAGGTGAGCCTCTGGTGCTGCCATATGATTTGGTGGCATCATAGTGAGTACAAAACATTGCTGACCAACACAGTAAACCCAGACTGACGTCGAGCTGTTGAAGCACTTAAAAAAAACAGACAAAGCTGATTGTCAACACGATTTTCTCACGTTGCCCGACAGCTTCATGAGGTAACATCATTATCACTGTGGCTTCTTGTTACCGCCAAATTACATGGCAGCAGATCAGGGACCTGTTTCTGACACAAAGAATATGAGTTAAATATTTATCACTTTTATTAAAGAATTACATAGAATGTACAGCTCAGAAACAGGACGTTCGGCCCAACTGGTCTATATTGGCGTTTGTTCTCCACACGAACTTCCTTCCACCCCTCTTCGTCTAACCTTATCAACATATCCTTCTATTCCTTTCTCCCTCGTGCTTATCTAGCTTCCCCTTAACTGCATCTATGCTACACGCGTCAACTACTCCCTGTGATAGCGAGTTCCACATTCCAACCACTCTTCGGGTAAAGAAGTTTCTCCTGAATTCCCCATTGGTTTTAAAGATGCCAAGATGAACAAAAAGGTGGCATTTGCGTCAGGAAAGTGGTTATTTCCTTCACTTTCCCTCCCCTTAAAAGGTTTATTGAAGATCTTGTAGGAAAGTTTCAGTGATATTTGGTCTCATTCATGCAGTGTTATTTAAGTTATGCCTTCATGTTTGCTTAGTTACATTTTGTTAAAATATTTTTGTACAGCGAATTCATATTTAAATATTTATTTTCTTACCCGCCTGTTGTTTTAAATGCTGTTTGTACAGTATTGTCTCCTGATTACTGCAGCAAGATTACAATTCAGTGATCATTTGCTACTTTTTCCCTCTTTTCTTCCCCCCCCTGCCCCGGCTTCCCATCTGTAGTCAGAAAGTGCAAGAGCATGTCATCATTAATGAGCAAAAAATAGAATCGTTAGCTATCTGCTATTTTCAGCATTTGGCTGCATAATGTTGCTAAGGGTAATCGCAAAACAAGCCTCAGAAACAGATGTATAACCCACCTCATTCCTTCAGTTGGTGGCATCACACCCTGCTACAGAAGAGAACAAAATTAGAAAGTATCTTCAGTATTTACTATTGATTGAATATTAACTGATCAAACATCAAAAATAGTGCTGTTGCTTGAGTTTTTAATAGATTTACAGATTTTTAATACCAGAGAGGACACTGGGTGGCAAATTGGGTTACATCACTGCAGCTTGGGTTTAAATCCAGTGCAGACAGATGGGATAAAAGCATCCTCTCTCTGATGGTACTTAAAGTGTCCTAATTGAAATAAGTTTTGACAGCTGCAATGCAGATTTCAGTGGCTATGATTCTGCAACACAAAACTGCTCTCAGTATTTGGTACAATTAGTAGGGTTGATGATAGTGTGTCTCACTCTTGGCAGTCTGTTAGTGTGGAATGCATCTGATTTATAGTGGTGTACCGAGAATTGTTTTTTAATATTACAATCATTTATTTTTATCTGTGCCAGTTTAGTGGCAGCTACATATGTACTACTAGTACACATTTGCACAACTGGTCTTATGGTGGACACATATTCATTTCTCAGTATGGGGGCTGACATTCAGAAATTCACTATTTCAGAAACTAACAAGGTACAAAGTCATTACATATTTTGGGATGTATAATTTATCAATAAATATGAAAACATTGTTGGATTATTTTTCTCAGATGACCTATTGGACCACTTACAATTTGTGTGATGGTGTAAAATGGATGATAGCAAGTCGACAGCCCGTTTTACATCTCTCCCTATTCCATTGAAGTCACCCATTTTACAGTATCGCACAAAGTTAAGACCTACCCCAATGCACTTCAATAAAAACTGATTCTTTACAATATTACAATAATTAGAAATTAATAAAAATGCAATTCTCTTGCCCATCTGTATCTCCAACATTTAAAATAGAGGCTTGTTACTATAAAAAGCATAGGTTTGAACTTACCACATCATGACATATCAAGATTTCAATTTTATTTAATTTGTAAATATTTAATTTTGCTTGCGGTTAGAATGCTTCATTATAAATGTGCTTCTCCAGACAGCACTATCAGATATTGGTGTAATGAATATACTAGAATATACTAGAATGATAATTAGAAGATTCCCCATGGGAAGATTCATTAGTAGCACCGATTATGCCCAATGTGTGTAGAGTGATTCTGAATGTAACATTTCACTGTTTTGTTCCTTTAAATAGAACCCAGCAAGATTTATCATAGACCTAAGAAAACAGTTCAGCACTGTGAAAGGTATCAATGGTGCACTTCCACTATAGAAAGTACCATAAACATCATCCGAGACATTAAACAAATATACTTGGATTTCTCCATTACCAATAGTGCAATTTTGCCCTTAAATACCAGATAGCCAACACAGCCTGTTCCACTCTGAAACACAAGCTCTGTCACAACTTCTGTCACCACCGACACAGCCTGTCCCACTCTGAAACACAACTTCTGTCCCCACCAACACAGCCTGTCCCACTCTCAAACACAGGCTCACCACCAACACAGCCTGTCCCACTCTGAAACACAACTTCTGTCCCCACCGACACAGCCTGTCCCACTCTGAAACACAACTTCTGTCCCCACCGACACAGCCTGTCCCACTCTGAAACACAACTTCTGTCCCCACCGACACAGCCTGTCCCACTCTCAAACACAGGCTCACCACCAACACAGCCTGTTCCACTCTGAAACATAGGGCCCGATATTAGGAGGGAGGCGGGTTGGCAGCGGGGGGTCGACTGGGCGCGTGGGTAACGCGCCCAGTGAATTCGGGGTGCTCCGCACGCAATCGCAGCTTAATTGAAGGCACTTGCCTTTGCTTCCGGGTTTCGTGCTGGAAAGCTGCGCAGCGGGCAGACTGCGCATCATAGGCTGTCAGCTGGAGGAGCCCTATTTAAAGGGGCAGTCCTTCCTAACTGATGCTGCAGAAAATAGGCAAAATTACAGCATGGAGCAGCCCAGGGGAAAGGCTGCTCCCAGGTATAATGATGCCTCACTCCAGGTCTTACTGGATGGGGTGAGGAGGAGGAGGGAGATCTTCTCCCCGGCGGACGGGAGGAAGTGGCCTGCCTCTGCCACCACGGAGGCCTGGCTCGAGGTGGCAGAGGAGGTCACCAGCACCACCAACATATCGCGCACCTGCATACAGTGCAGGAGGCGCTGCAATGACCTAAGTAGGTCAGCCGAAGTGAGTACACTTACTCATTCTCCTACACTCCGTCTGCCACATCACCGCCCCCACCCCACATGTCCTTCTGCACTGCCAACACTACCCTGTCACATCACTCCTCACACCCACTCAAAGCTCATCCTCATCTTACCTGCACTTACTCATCTCGCCAGTACTCATCCCGCCACTACCACTCAACCCAATCCTCATACAATCTCATGGCTCTATCTCATACTCACCCTCTCATGCATCTCTTTCACAGTCAGCCTCACTCAACCTGCCACTACCTGTGCTGCAGTCACAGGGCATGCATCACATATGTGCAGTAGGCAGCGTAAGGCAAACGTGTCGTGAGCATGAAGGGGATGCACAAGGGTGTCTGAGGGTTTGTCATGGTTTTTACTTATATTTGATTTCTGATCAACTCACATTACATATTATATTGTCACCACTACTGCCACGTCTTTGCAAATCTTGTCTGGTTTGTGCAATAATGCCCTTTCCTGAGGATCACCATGAAGACCCACACCTGATGCCACCCATTGTGTCACTGCAGAGTGGGTGTAGGTGTATTTGCAGGGCTCTTTTGTGCAGACGACTGAGAGACATCGGCAATGTCGCCGGTGAAACCCTGGAAGGATGCGGAGGAGAAGTTGTTGAGGGCAGTGGTGACTTTGACAGCGACAGGTAAGAAGATGGTGCTTGGGCCAGCCGGAAGCAGCTCAGCATGAAGGAGGCTGCAGATGTCCACGACTACATGTCGAGTGACTCTGAGCCTCCGTGTGCACTGCTGCTCAGAGAGGTCCAGGAAACTGAGCCTCGGTCTGTGGACCCCGTGGTGAGGGTAGTGCCCTCTGTGAAGCATCTCTCTCTGTGGTAGCCCTCCCTCCTGCTGTGCAGGTGGATGTGTCACAGCACTGTGTTGTGGAGCTCCACGTGTCAGAGGTGGCTGGCGAGGCTGGTGATGCTGTTCGTCCTCTGAGGAGGTCATGACTGCAGCTACGGCAGCCCCCATCCGGAAGATGTATGTTTGAGGGGGTCCGCAAGGTAGGTAAATGTGTCTGCACACCGGGGTAAGTGTGCAAGTTGGTGAATTTTATTGTTGGGAGGAGGGTGGTGGAGGTCAAACTTTGTCCAAAGTGACAGAGTGGCCTCCTGCAATGAGTGAGGGTCTCCCCCCCACCCCGCCCCACCTGTCAAATGGAACTTTGCAGGCTGATGGCTGCAACACGTCCATTTCAACTGAGAGTGTTTCCCCCAGTACAGTCTCAGTTGATTGGAAAATCCCACCCCTCCTAAAATATCATGTTAATCAGGTCTGCAAACGACCTGAAGTACCTACTTAATTAATTTAAGTGGCATCCCGCCGGCTTTAATTGCCGGTGGGAGTCCCGCATGCGGGGGCTGCGCGCGCATGTAAGCGCGTCACTGGGGAACCCGGAAGTGGGCGGGTTGGAGCTGGGCTCCGGACCCGCCCCGGGAATCCCCAATTTTCCGTGCCCCCCCCCCACTATGAACCCGCCGGCTCGGGGGTCCGAAAATCGAGCCCATAACCTCTGTCACCACCAACACAGCCTGTCCCACTCTCAAACACAGGCTTACCACCAACACAGCCTGTTCCACTCTGAAACACAACCTCTGTCACCACCAACACGGCCTGTCCCACTCTGAAACACAACTTCTGTCCCCACCAACACAGCCTGTCCCACTCTGAAACACAACCTCTGTTACCACCAACACAACCTGTCCCACTCTGAAACAGGCTCACCACCAACACAGCCTGTCCCACTCTGAAACAGGCACGCCACCAACACAGCCTGTTCCACTCTGAAACACAGGCTCTTCAACCATCAACACAGCCTGTCCCACTCTCAAACACAGGCTCATCACCAACACAGCCTATCCCACTCTCAAACACAGGCTCACCACCAACATAGCCTGTTCCACTCTCAAACACAGGCTCATCACCAACACAGCCTATCCCACTCTCAAACACAGGCTCATCACCAACACAGCCTATCCCACTCTCAAACACAGGCTCACCACCAACATAGCCTGTTCCACTCTGAAACACAGGCTCTTCAACCATCAACACAGCCTGATCCACTCTCAAACACAGGCTCTTCAACCACCAATATAACCTGTTTCACTCTGAAACACAGGCTCTTCAACCATCAACACAGCCTGTTCCACTCTCAAACACAGGCTCTTCCTCCACCAACACAGTCTGTTTTGCTCTGAAATACAGGCTCCATTGCCATGACTGGTATACAGCTTATAGTGTACATATGTTGAACCTTCAGGTGACAATAAGTGACACATGTACTATGTAGTGCCAGTAGTATATAAATTATCTTTCACCTGATAAGTACTTCATCATACTTCCTTCCATGATTATTTCTACTTGCACTGACAATTCATATTGTTGGTGTTTTTTGTCCACTTTAATAGATGTCACTATTCTAGGGTGGGGAACATTTTTCCAAATTGGGTATTTGTTGCCGTAATCAGCCACTTCCAGATCAGCTAGTTGCTGCACAGATGCAGAATAAAACTTCTTTTACTCTATTCTAACAGTGTGTCTTAGCTCCACCTTTGTACAAGTATCTCCCCACCCCTGAAGTAGGGTAATATGTCCCTCACCAACCACCCTTACATTCTCTCAGCACAAGACTGGTAATTTAGTGCCAATTGTGCAGAATTCTGAGGATTTGGTGCTTGGAGCCTCTGGGAACTGGATTGAGACTGGTCAAACTCATTTTGTGTAGGATCCTTACAAGTCAAGAGAAGAATTTTATCGCATCAGTCTGTGCTGGATTTGAACCAAGGCTCTAGAAGTGAAAGGACAATGCACTAATTTACAGTACCACTGCCAATCTGCGGAAAAATCCATCTAAAACTAGTGTTAATTATATTTTTAATAAATTATAATTGAAATGCTTCATTGGGAATCATTATAGAAATTATTCTATTCAAAGATTTTTTTTAAACATAACTATATATCTAATCAAATCTTCAGAAATCAATTTTAACCTTTAACACATTGTCTTATGACCATGAGAATGTTCTTGTTGGGGAAAATTGGAAACAATGAAACAGGAGAATTTTTTTGCTATAAGACAAGAACTGTTTTTGTTTCTCACTGTGTAGTAACTAGGAGTTAGGGAGACAGTGCCTGTGGCGTATGGACTGGGTTAATAATTTAGTTTAATCAAAAGTAAAACCCTGGCAGCATTGGCTGCAAATACTCAAGAGGGGAATTTTTAAAATTCCATTTGGCAGCCTCTCTCTGTGAAACATCACGGGCCAGAAATTGCTCCCGAAATAATGGAGGATCTCAACAGCGCTCTCCGTTTTTAATGGTGAATTGACGGAGCAAATTCCCGCGTTTGCTCATGCGCACTAAAACGCAGAAATCGTGAACTTGCTCCTATTGGTTCGCCAGCGATTTGACAGCTTCGAGTTAAAGGGCCATCGCACGCTGCAATCAGAGAAATCTTTGAAAAATCGCAAACTTGCTCATCTGCCCAGCTGGAAAGTAACTAATTTTGCCACCAAACAGGTACGCTTAAAAATACCAGGTCTAACCTAAGTTTTAAAAGCGGGGTTAGTCTTAATGACTGCCAAACAACTAAAAATTAAATTTTAAAAATGTGGAGTCTCATATTACTCCTTACTTTTATAGTTTTTGGTCATTAAAAAAAAATTAAAAATTAAAAAAAACATTTTTATCTTTCCCTTCTGTCTCTTTAATTTTAATTCAGTTATTTCTTTGGCTGTTTATACAAAGAATTTAACATTTTTATTTACAATGACATCCAGAATACTAACTTTAAATGGATGAAGTCTGCTCGCCAGCTTGAGCAATGCAGCCTGAATCTGTGATCGTGACTTCTTTTCCTGACAGATTTTGTAGGCGTGTCTTCTGTCCTCACAGACTGTTCCGTGCGCATCAACTCACGCTGCTCAGAGGCTGGGTTGATAGCGCACAATTTTTTTAAAGTTCAAAATCAAGCAATTCGATGCTGCAGAGCCCACAGTAAGTAATTTTGTTAATTTAATTCGCAGGAGCTGCAGTGAGCGTTGCCTCACCGCTCTGTGCGATTTCTGGCCCAACATTTTCATCAGGGTTTAGAATTACTGCCAGGAGAGTAACGGTAACAATCGATATTTTTGTTTTTTTTAAAAAAAGTCCCAAGAAAGAAAAACTGCTGAGGGCATTTAGCAGTCAGCAGCAGGAGTGCACGAAGCATCAGGTCAGTGGAAGATCATTCACTATTTTCTCTCAAGACTATCACAAATTAGACACATTGTACAATAACCATGACTCTGCATGGCCAACTGTCCCGTGTCTGTTAGGAATTGCTAAAATGTTCTATTCCCTCCAATTTGCCTGCAAGTCATTGTTTAAAGTCACAAGTGTTAGTACTTAGCATGTTATTTTTTGTGAATAGTGACCTCAACAGAAAAAAAATGCAACAGCCTACTTTGATAAACAAAGCTAGTTTTTTTTTCCTCTCCTTTTTGAACTCCTGAACCTGTAAAGTATAAAGCAGAATTAATGGATACTGTGTAACTTCATTGTTGGCGACGATGCCTGTCGCAGAATGGGCTGGAATTATTTTTTTTTCGCTACTTCATCTGAAAGAACAATTGTTTCTAGTGCAAAGATACAGTCAGTCTCTTGTGTAAATTTGTACAGTAATGTTTATAAAGTTTTCTACACCTAAAGAAAGTATTTATAATTTCAGCTGTTCTATTGGATATCAGCTCTTTGAACTGCAAATATCAATTTGTGTTTTGTGCAAAGTTTGGTGAAGTTATGATGTTCAAATTATTTATGCCAATAAAGAATTTTAAAAATCATTGCATCATGAGATTCTATGGTGCATTGTGTTCTTTTTTTATTGGCTTGTTCTTGTATTGATAACTATTGATGGTTATACCCTTACATAAATCTAATATATTACCTTACTTCCCTCAGTTTTCTCTTCTCCCTACCATCTCTGGGCTTTAAAAACCCAAGCTGAGCATCAGCTAAACATTACTTCCTGATTTATGTTTTCTTCTCTGCTTCTCCTTTCGACCTTGGTGGCCACCTGCACAATGGGCCTTGGTGCTTCACTTTGGTTTCTCAATAAAAACAGAGAATTCCCTTGAATATGAAACCTCTGTCATCATTTATCATTTTTGCAAGTGTTCAATCATCATCAAATGGTTCTCCACCTTTGCATCTTTGTACAAACGTGAATACCATTTTTATTAAACATTTGATTGATTTGTTTTCTTTTTACGTATTCAGTTGTATTTTGTCCAACGTACATCCTGTGCTCTTCTGTTGTCAGATGGGTTGGTCCAGCTCAGGGTTATTTCCATTAATGTTGCTTTAAATTGAGCTGCTGGAGTTGTGGGACCACATGATCAGTGTCCAATAGTTTGGCTGATTGACGTTTTTTGAAGTGTGATTGCCAGGATTGAATTCCATCATCCACTATATAATTAAATTTTACTTTTATTTTCTTAATTAACGTACAGCATATTAGCCACTACCTGTGCCTTTTTAAAATGTGGGGGAGGATTGTGGTCTAGTGTTCCCACCCCATTTCCTATAAGTATGGCAATGGATTGACTATCATGTCTATTGGTCATAAAGTTCTGATGAAAGGTCATCACCTGAAGCGTTAACTCTGTTTCTCTCTCCACAGATGCTGCCTGACCTGCTGGGTGTTTTCCAGCATTTTCTGTTTTTATTTCACATTTCCAGAATCTGCAGTATTTTGCTTTTTTAATATCTATCTGTCAGGCTGATTTGAAGCAAGAAGATGGCAACAGTTGGGTTGGATTAAGTATCCTGGAAAAATCATTAAAAAAACCAAATATGTTTAAATTCCCTGAGGGAAAGATACAATACAACTTCATTCAAAATAAATCAATTTTTTTTTAAAATGCTGCTCCTTTGAATCAGTATTTTCATTGCATTTTTAAATTATCTCAAACACCTACTTTAAATTGGCAGCAGGTCATCCACAGCAGTTAATGTACTTAAAGACATTCCATTAGTAGTTGATTAAAACTGCTTGCAAATGCTACAGATATTGATAAAAAAATTATTTCATTTCAAACAGCTGTGGGGTGATTGCATGACATACAGAGAGTAGTGTAGAAAATGCCTCCATTAACATGGGGAGGGATTGAAGTGTTGGGGCTGTGATGTTAGATGGACTGTACTTATTTTGATAAAGACGATTCATACAATATTCAGAATTAAATATATTTTTGAAACTTTTAATTTTGTGTTGATAATACTGTCGTCTGAGTTGAAAGAAAGACTTGCATTTATATAGCACCTTTCATGACCTCAGTATGTCCCAAAGTGCTTTACAGCCAATGAAGTACTTTTGAAATGTTGCCACTGTTGTAATGCATGAAATGTGGCAGCCAATTTATGCACAGCAAGGTCCTACAAACAGCAACATGATGATGACCAGATAATCTGTTTTAGTAATGTTGGTTGAGAGCTAAATATTACCCAGGACACTGGGGAGAACTCCCCTGCTGTTCCTCAAAATAGTGCCATATGATCTTTACCTCCACCTGAGAGGGCAGATGAGGACTCAGTTTAGCATCTTATCCAAAAAGACAGTGCTGCACTCAGTACTGCACTGCAGTGTCAGCCTAAATTTCGTGCTCGAGTCTCTGGAGTGGGACTTGAACCCCCAACTTTGTGACTCAGAGGCGAGAGCGCTACCACTGAGTTACGGCTAATACTTTCCATACTTTGTACATTTTTTTTAATTAAGAAAGATAAAAGAGACACTTTACCAGAATCAGTATGGTCCATTGTCTTAATTGTTTCTTTAGACAATGCGCAGAATTCTAATGTATCTTACTGAAAGATAATACTGAGAATACATTTAGCACTAATTACCATAAACATTGAATTATTCTTGGTGGTAATACTGCACAATCAGTGGTACATTAGCCTACAAAGGACAATCCATCCAGATACATTTTCATTATAATAAAAGGGATGCTGTACTCTCTCCTCCATACAGAACAGTGTGTACTCCTCCAGGAAACTCTTGATTCCATGGACTTCTTTGGACTGTATAACACATGGGATATCTGAAGTGTAGCCTATCGATATATTTCTGAGTGTTTGGTAGAAAATGTGCCTTCAATTGGTTGAAAGTGATTTGTAATGATTTATATATAAAAACAAAAGTGCAATCTACAAGGCTAGGACTGTCTCAGACACAGTAAAGGGCGTTGGATGTTAATATAGTGCTTAAAAAATATCAAAGTAAATCAAATTGAAATGCTTGACACTATCAACTCTTCTTTCTGAGTAGATATCATTCACAAAATGGTTGATGCCATTTGCACCTTTTCAATACAATTCAGTTTTATTTTCTATTCAGGAAGAATGAACCATATTTTTCTGTAACAGACTGTGATGATGAACTCCTGCTGTTCCACAGTGTTGGAGTACTTAACTATCTAAATACTTAACTGAATTACAAACCATATGCATCGTACATGATATTGGCATACTGTATGATGGTGAAAAAGACCCAGACTCATGCTTTACTCTGTGAATTACAGTGGAGTAACCACTGTTTTCTTGATGTAACTATTATCTTGCCATAGAAAATGAAAATGCCCTTAAAATATAATAATGAACAATTGCCCTATTTGTGGATTTATGTTCTTAATACGGGTCACTTGGAGACATCGGCAATCCATACAATATTCAGAATTAAATGTATTTTTGAAACTTTAATTTGGTGTTGAGAATTCTACATGCTATCACCTGAGTTCCATGCTTTATACAGCTTTTTTTCAAAGATAAACAGACACTTTACCAGAATAAGTAGTGGCCCATCCAACATCATAGCCCCAACACCTCGAACCCCTCCCCTGTAGGTGGCAGTTCTTTGAGGTTGGGAGGGTCTTCCCTGTGACTGTATCAGCCTTGGATATCTTTTTAATTTATCATTGAATCATTTGTGGGCATTCACCCAGGCTCCTCTTATGGGGCTGATTCCGTTCAAGCAGTCAGTAAGTCGTTCCATACCTTGTGACATACCCTGAAGTTCGAGGGGGAGGGAGTTGACATCTTTGCCAACAAGGCTGTCATTCTCTTTAGTGTCCCTTCATCCTGAAGAAGATCCTCCTGCTGTTCTGTATCTTCCTTCTTTTCAGTGGAATAACCATTTTCTGCAATTGTTAACTCTTTGACCCCATGACAACTTCCCAAAGTTAAGGGTGTGATTTCCAGCTTGTTAAACTAGTCTGAATAATTATTGAAATCACATGCTGACTTGTTATCTGAATTTACCATTACTGGTAAAACACCACAAGGCAATGCGGAGAATACTGTACTTAACAAATCAGCAGTTAAATGCACACTGACAACACAATTCTCCCCAAAATAATTTTTAATTGATATTTTATTGATCCCAGTTTTCACAATGATATTTCATTCTTGCCAGAAAATGATTGTGTGTCAAGGTTCTAACTACAGGCCAGTTAGCCTGACATCAATCGTCGGGAAAATGCTGGAATACATTATTAAGGAAGTGGTAACAGGGCACTGAGAAAATCATAATATGATTAGGCAGAGTCAACATGGTTTTATGAAAGGGAAATCATGTTTGACAAATTTATTAGAGTTTTTTGAGGATGTAACCAGCAGGGTAGATAAAGAGGAACCAGTTGGATTTTCAAAATGCATTCAATAAGATGCCACATAAAAGGTAGTTACGCAAGATAAGGGATCATGGGGTTGGGGGTAATATATTAGCATGGATAGAGGATTAGTTATCGGACAGAAAACAGAGAGTAGGGATAAACAGGTCATTTTCAGGCTGGCAGGCTGTAACTAGTGGGATGCCGCTTGGGCCTCAGCTATTTACAATTTATATTAATGAGTTAGATGAAGGGACCGAGTGTAATATATCCAAGTTTGCTGATGATACAAAGCTAGGTGGGAAAGTAAGCTATGAGGAGGACCCAAAGGGCTCAATTTTGAAATGGTGATGGGTTGGCAGTGGTGGGGGGGGGGAAGTTGCACGTGGCAAACCTGAATAAAAAAAAGTAACCTTTTCTGATGCAATTACGATGTAATTGATGGTGATTAAAATTGTTTCCAGGTTTTGCACCTGGCAGCCAGCTGGAACAGAGAGTGGAGGGTGCTGAAGATCGGGGGATGGGGGGGGGTGGGAGAGCGGAAGATCGGGAGGAGAGTGGAAGATGGGGGGAAGGGGGAAGATTGGGGGGGAGAGGGGGACATCGAGGGCTGAGGGACATTGGAGAGGGAGACATCGGGGGGGAGAGGGAGACATCAGAGCAGGGGGGTGCAGGTGACATTGGTGGAAAGGTAGGTTTATTTAGTTTTTTAATTTTGTGCAATGGTTTTTTATATAATTTGTTTTGTTTATTTTTGCCTGATCCGGCCCTTCACGCCTGGTTTACTTGCCAGCAGGACTTCCTCATTCGGGAAGCACACAGGCTCGTCTGTGGGAAACCCGGAAGTCGGCGGATTGGGGCCGGCTTCCTCACCCACTCGGAATTTCCCCAATTTTCGCAACCCCAATGCACCCGCAATTTCCTTTGAAAATCGGGGCCAAAGAGTCTGCAATGGGATATAGGCAGGTTAAGTGAGTGGACAAGAAGGTGGCAGATGGAGTATAATGTGGGAAAATGTGAGGTTATTCACTTTGGTAAAAAGAATAGAAAAACAGAATATTTTTTAAATGATGAGAAACTATTAGATGTTGGTGTTCAGAGAGATTTGGGTGTCCTCATACAAGAAACACAAAAAGTTAACATGCTGGTAAAGCAAGCAATTAGGAAGGCAAATGGAATGCTGGCCTTCATTACAAGGGGGTTGGAGTACAAGAGTACAGGGCTTTGGTGAGACCTCACCTGGAGTACTGTGTACAGTTTTGGTCTCCTTATCTAAGGAAGGACATACTTGCCTTAGAGGCGGTGCAACGAAGGTTCACTAGATTGATTCCCGGGATGAGAGGGTTGTGCAATGAGGAGCGATTGAGTAAAATGGGCCTATAGTCTTTGGAGTTTAGAAGAATGAGAGGTGATATAATTGAAACATGAGATTCTGAGAGGGCTTGACAGGGTGGATGCTAAGAGGCTGTTTCCCCTGTCTGGAGAGTCTAGAACAAGGTTGCATAGTCTCAAGATAAGGGATCAGTCATTTAAGACTGAGATTAGAAGGAATTTCTTCACTCAGAGGATTGTGAATCTTTGGAATTCTCTACCCCTGAGGGCTGTGGATGCTGAGTCGTTGAGTATATTCAAGGCTGAGATAAATAGAATTTTGGACTCTAGGGGAATCAAGGGATATGGGGATAAGACTGGAAAGTGGAGTTGAGGTCAAAGATCAGCCATGATCCTATTGAATGGTGAAGCAGGCTCGAGGGGCCGTATGGCCTGCTCCTATTATATTCTTATGTTCTAACATTGGAGGTGGTTACTTTCGTGTTTAACACCTTGTAGCATTGGACCATGATGTGGGGGTTGGGGCAATCTTAAGAATGCAATTTTAAAATGGAAGTGAACACTCTGACACACAAGACTCTGAAACTGATGTTAGATAGTCTCAGCTATAGATGTAAATATTTTGGCAATAGACTAGGGGCATTGCGCCAAAGAGTAGGTGGAAGGAGTAAGCAGCTTTATCAATCTGCAGGTTGCAAGGTTCTCTTCTCACTGGCTATTTACAGAACCCCCCAGTGGGGTAGATTCCACTAGATTGCGTTGGTTTTATCAGTGCAATCCGGCCGAACCAGCTAAAAGATCGAGAAATTTCTATTTACGCTGAGCGTAAATTACGTCCAGCGTAATTCGAGTTTCCGCGATCTTTCGCGCTGATTCAAAAAATTATTGTGCTGAAGCCGGCCCCACCCACAAAACTGGCCACACCCCCACCAAACGAAATAACAAGGATGGTGAGTTTCCGCCAATTGCGTCTGCCTGCGGCCGTTCGAGGAGGGTTTTCAAATTAAACTCATTTTCTTTGGCGCACATTTTAAATATTTTTGCATATTAAAAAATATTTAATTTACTAACAAACTGACACTAATGAAAGCAGTAAATGGTTCGGTAAAGTTTTTTAAAGTCATTTTCGGTGATTTAAAATTAGGTTACTCACTGGTGGGGGGATTAGACACTTACTAAAAATGCTTATTTTTTGTGATAAATCCATTTCCAACTGTATTAATTAAACTGCACCAGGTTACCACTCTTGAATACATCTCAAATACATAAATGAATATTCTTTAACGCAAAAAAAATAAACAATTATGCTCTGTTAAGCTGCCAGATTGCGATTTTACGTTTGTGATTATGCAAATACATTTTGGCAGGAAACTCGAACTGTAACCCAACCGACGCAACTTTCAGGGGCAATTTGCACCCAATTACCGATTGCGCCCAAAACGCAAACTACCCCACTTTGCACAAAGCAAGACTAGGTTTCACATAGTATCCAATCATACTGGAGCTGTACACTGTTCATTCAACTGTTGTACTAATCAATACCAACACCAGCTAAATTAGTACCAAATTAGACAAAATTTGTTCTCTTCTGAAATACAATTTACAGTATCTATATGCGTGAGTTAACACAGAGACTTACACAAACCACACATGGGCAGAGATTTGAGGCAATTCACACAATATCCTGAAATAGCATGTTTTTTTTAAAAACACCTATATGATATTTTGTGTTTCACTTTGCAGCCTTGTGTTATAATGTTGTATTTTCTATGTTATATATTATTCTTACAGGTATAAAAGTTGATAAATAAAGCATGGGCACAGTGGGGTAGATCTTGACTTTTTGTGATAGTGTAAAACGGGTGATAACGAGTCAGCAGCCCTTTTTACATCTCTCCCGATTTTTATTTCCATTGAAACCAATGGGAGACATGTAAAACATGTCAGCCATGGCTCAGTGGTAGCACTCTCGCCTCTGAATCAGACGGTTGTGGGTTTAAGTCCCACTCCAGGCACTTGAGTGCAAAATCTAGGCTGACACTTCCAGTGCAGTACTGAGGGAGTGCTGTGCTGTCAGAGGTGCCGTCTTTTGGATGAGACATTAAACCTAGACATCTATCCTCTCAGGTGGATGTAAAGATCCCATGGAACTCTTTCAAAGAAGAGCAGGGGAGTTCTCCTCAGAGTCCTGGCCAATATTTATTGCTCAACCAGCACCTAAAATAGACGAAATTATCCGGTCATTATCACATTGCTGTTTGTGGGACCTTGCTGTGTGCAAATTGACTGTGCGTTCCCTATATTACAACAGTGACTATACTTCAAAAGTACTTCATTGGCTGTAATGCACTTTGGAACGTCCTGAGGTCATGAAAGACACTGTATAAATGCAAGTCTTTCTTTTCTTCCTGCCTGCGGTTCAACAGCCCTTCCTGGACATGCACATGCGTAGATTTAAGATGAGGACAAGATCAAGTTCACTTGTGTTGACTCCCAGTCTGCTGACAATCACTGTCCAGGCTCACATATGAGTAATGAGCTGAGTCAGCAACTGTAGAATGACGAGCACCATACGTGAGTCAGCAGCTTTACAGGAGGAGATGGGAAGGGATTAAATTAGAGAGAAAGGTTTTTTTTCCTTGCATGCCCCATTTATGCTATGCATTTGCAGCAGACAGAACTGCTGAAGTCGACAGCAAATTTACGGTACAAAACTTGCAGTGCAGTGGAAGATGTGATAACACCTAAACTTGTGGTTTCCACCCAAACCTCCCGCGCGAACACTTTTTGTGTTCCTCAAAACCAAATGGTGGATGTCAACTTAGCAATTTGGAAACAGAAGGCTTATGGTAATGTGGCCACACCACAAACAAATGGCATATTCCTCCATTTTCTGAGAAAAATAATCCTTTCAAGCTCTCAGTTATTGAAAAACAAAATACCGTATAATATACCTGCTAATGAATAATGATTTGATATATTTTAACCTCATCGACTTTAATTTGGACCATTCTGGGGGCCAATTCAGGATTACCTGATTCTGTAAAAAACTACACTTGACTTGGTCCTGCTGCAAACTCAGCTGTTAGGGAGAGACAGCTCTGGAGCAGCCTCAGTATGATATGATATGATAGATATGACATGAAAGCCAGAAAGAATGTTTTAGGTATTTAAAAAGCCAGTGTCAAACTTTTTGTGATAGTATTTTACCAGGTTTGCGAACAACAAGATCAGTCCATCATCAATGCTTTATATATTATTACGGTATAATAAGTATAATGGCTGAGGAAATGGAGACTTGAGGAAAGTATCCCTGAAAACTCCCTTACACGGCAGAGGTGCCTATCTAAACCCGTGTCTTTATTTGAATTTTGTTAGAAATTGCTAAATGGGTTATGTTGACAATATTACAATCTGTCTCAGAATGGTGGGTTTTGTCGAAAACTGGTTCTCTGATGTAAATTGAGAAATTCTCTGGGACAATTAATAAATCACAAATAACGATGGACATGTTGGAAACCGAACACTTATTCGGACCTGTCGAAATAAGTTTAATAAAACAAACATTAGCAAGAGAAAAACCCAATCTCTAGAGGCAGCTGTAGAATATAGATTTGGGTGAAACAAGTCTACTGCTTGCATGTAGTGGTCTTTCTTTGTTATCAGTTCTTTGGCATGTGAAGATTATTGTAAAGTGAGACCTTGGTGAAATGCCATTACAACCAATGGGAGTCATTTTAACTTTGGCCAATGGTATAAAATGGGAATATCGAATTGGCCATCCGATTTATACCCTGCCTGATTTTCCACTGGAAAGGAAAACCAGGCGGGGTGTATAATAGGGGGCTAATTTGATATCCCCGATTTAACACCGTCGCACAAAGTTAGAAGTGCCCCCAATGTGGTTTTGTGCAGCACGCATTCCCATGTCAGGCAGCAATCAGTCCAATCCACTGGGAATCACAGACATGAATCATTTTAATCAGTGCGCCTACAGACTTAGAGGGTCTGGTAAGCGTAACTGTATTGATGAGGTAAGCATACCCCCAGCATGGACACAGATAAAACTGCATCTTCTGGCCAAATATTTATTTATTTTATTAAGAAACATAAGCAAAGAACCAAGGGCCTTAGTACAGGACACCACCAAAGCTGAGAAGAGTCCAGTATAAGACAAGATTAATCAAATAGTAGGTGACACCAATTTGGGTTTAAAGAATTTGGTTTATTAAGAGGAAGAGAAGACAAAGAAGTGAGGAGTTCCACAGTACTGAGTTCCTGGAAAAGTTTGAGTTGGAATAGGAGATGATGCAATGATCTTGATTCAACACAGTGAGGATGCAAGAGAGGAGGAAAAGTGTGCGAGATAGCATATTTAGAGCTTAGGAAGACCAAGAGGGAAACATTTAGTAAAGCAATAACAATAGTAATATCAATATGAGAGAGGGAGAGAGACAAGAATGGCTGTGACAAAAAGAGATATAAAGATATAAAAGAAACATGTAAACCAAAAATATGTAGCTGTAAAACAATTAGATGCTGTAAAAAACTTGTTGAAGATTACAATCTCTCATCAGCAATTGAGGGGAACTGCTCATGTTGATCTAAGCATCTGAACTTTGAGGCCCAGAGCCGTTTTCTCCAAAGGCAACACTCTTTATTCAACGAAATTACTGGGGTAAATATTTGACTGTGTGTGATAGTATAAAATGAGTGATAGTGAATAGGCAGCCTGTTTTACATCTCTCCTGATTTTTATTTCCATTAACTTCAAATGGGCTCTAGATTAGTGAGCACCTGTTTTACATTATCGCACAAAGTCAAAGTCTACCCCACTATTTATTTACCGATTAACATATGCCTTTTATTTAACAATTAACAGCATCCTCGAACAAATTAATTAATTGTTTATATTAAGAATTTACATACATTGTTAATAAGAACATAGGAAATAAGAGCAAGAGTAGGCCATACAGCCCCTCGAGCCTGCATTCATCACTTCATCCGAGGATGAGCAACATCACCAGCCTCGCCAGGCACGCCGTCCGCCTCCACCACGTGGAGCTCCACAACACAGTGCTGCATCACAGGCACCTGCACAAAATAGTCGTGCAACTACACATACACCCACTGTCGGGTGACCCAATGGATGGCATCAAGTGTGGGTGTTCATGGTGAACCTCATGAAAGGGACTTATTACACAAGCCAATCAAGAATGGCCAAGACGTGGCAATAGTGGTGACAATATAATATTTAATGTGAGTTGAACCAAAATCAAATATAAATAAAAAACATGACAAACCATCAAACACCCTTGTGCATCCCCTTTGTGCTCACGAAACCTTTGCCTTACGCTTCCTACTACTCCTACGTGGTGCATTACCTGTGGCTGCAGCAGAGGTAGTGGCAGGTTGGGTGAGGGTGACCGTGAAAGAGATGCATCAGAGGGTGAGTATGAGACAGAGCCATGAGATTGTATGAGGATTGGTTTGAGTGGTAGTGATGGGATGAGTACTGGGGAGGTGAATAATGCAGATAAGTTGAGAATGAGGTTTGAGTGGGTGTGAGGAGTGATGTGATAGAGTAGTGTTGGCAATGCAGAAGGAGTTGTGGGGTGGGGGCAGTGATATGGAAGACGGAGTGTAGGAGAATGAGTAAGTGTGCTCACTTTGGCTGACCTAGTTAGGTCATTGAAGCGCTTCCTGTATCCAGGTGCGGGATATGTTGCTGGTACTGCTGACCTCCTCTGCCACCTCGAGCCAGGCTTTCTTGGTGGCAGAGGCAGGCCACTTCCTCCCGTCCGCAGGGTAGAATATCTCTCTCCTCCTCCTCACCCCATCCAGTAAGACCTGGAGTGAGGCATCATTAAACCTGGGAGCAGCTTTTCCCTGGGCTGCTCCATGCTGTAATTTTGGCTGTTTGCTGCAGGAGCAGTGTTGGAGTACTGCCCCTTTAAATAGGGCTCCTCCAGCTGACAGCCTGTGATACGGGTGCGCAATCCGCCCGCTGCACAGGTTTCCAACGGGAAACCCGGAAGCCATGGTAAGTGGCCTCAATTTACTCGCGATCGCGTGGGGAACCCACCGATTTTACTGAGCGGGTCACCCACGCGCCCAGTCGACCCCCCGCTGCCCACCCGCCTCCCTGGTAATATCAGGGCCTTCATGTCCTCCTCACAGCTTACATTCCCACCTAGCTTTGTTTCATTAACAAACTTGGATACATTACACTCGGTCCCTTCATCTAAGTCATTAATATAGATTGTAAATAGCTGAGGCCCAAGCACCGATCCTTGCGGCACCCCACTAGTTACAGCCTGCCAACCTGAAAATGACCTGTTTATTCCTACGCTCTATTTTCTGTCCGGTAACCAATCCTCTATCCATGCTAATGTATTACTCCCAAACCCATAAGCCCTTATCTTGTGTAACAATCTTTTGTGTGGCACCTTATCGAATGCCTTTTGAAAATCCAAATATACTACATCCACTGTTTCCCCTTTAACTACCCTGCTAGTTACATCCCCAAAAAACTCCAGTAGATTTGTCAAACACAATTTCGCTTGCATAAAGCAATATTGACTCTGCCTAATAATATTATGATTTTCTAAGTGCCCCATTATTAGCTCCTTAATAATGGATTCCAGCATTTTCTCCACTACTGATGTCAGGCTAACTGGCCCGTAGTTCCCTGTTATCTCTCTCCCTCCTTTCTTGAATAGCGGTGTTACATTTGCTACCTTCCAATCCACTGGGACTGTTCTAGAATCTAGGGAATTTTGGAAGATCACAACCAATGCATCCACTATATCTACAGCCACGTCTTTTAGAACTCTAGGATGTAGGCCATCAGGTCCAGGGGATCTGTCAGCTTTTAGTCCCATTAATTTCTCCAGTACTTTTTCTTTACTAATATTAATTACTTTAAGTTCCTCACTCTTGTTAGACCCTTAGTTCCCCACTGTTTCTGGTATGTTTCTTGTGTCCTCTACTGTGAAGACAGATACAAAGGACCCGATTTTAAAAGGGGAAAATGGGTGGGTTGGGGGTGGGGGGGCCATTCAAAATCGCAACTATTTTGGACTCGCCTCCAACCCACCAACTTCCAGTTTTCACCGGGGCGGGATGAGGGGTGGGCGACCAATCCACTCCCAGGAGGTGGGTTGGTGATTAAAACCTTTCAAGGAGTCTGCAGGCCTCTATTTTTCCAGAGTTCCCAATTTGAACTCCTGGGAGCCAGGATTCCCAGGCCTTTTCTTTTAAGCCACGTGAAAGGAGGCGAGAAGGCCCAAAATTAGCAGGTAGGTGCCTTTCTGGCACAGGTTGTGGGCCCAGAGGAGCAGGAGTGCTTCCCCCAGGCCCAACAAGTCTACCTGCAGCGACCCCCTAATGATCACGAACCACCCCCCACCAATCTCAGACCCTCCCACAATGATCACGGACCCCCACGATGACCCCCCGATTCCCCTCCGCAATGATCGCGGACCCCGGCGATGACCCCCGATCCTGACACCCCCCCCCCGTGACTGACCCCCGATCCGTTCCCCATGACTGACTCCCCCCGTGATCCCCATGCCCCATGCCACCCCATGCCCATCCATGCCCCCATGCCCCCTGTGCCCACCCATGCCCTCCCCCATCCATACAAACAAAGACTTCCTGAAGACTTACCTGAACATGTCCTCTCCCTGGCTGCTCTCCCGTCCTGATTGAGACCAACCTGTCAATCAGGCTGGTCAGTCGGACGGCAAACCGACAAAAAAAGATAAAAGACGTCCTTAAGTCAAAATCGAAGGATGTCCGGGGATGTCCGGGAAACCCCGTCTGTGATTTGATCCCCACCGCCACCGCCACCTTCCCGGCTCGGGGTCAAAACCATGCCCAAAATATTTGTTTAACGACTCTGCCACTTTCTCCCCATTATAATTTCTTCTGTCTCAGCCTCTAAGGAACCCATGCTTACTTTTGTTAATCTCTTCCTTTCTACATACTTGTAGAAGCTCTTACAATCATTTTTATATTTCTTGCTAGTTTACTCTCATATTCAATTTTCTCCATCTTTATCAATTTTTTGGTCATCCTTTGCAGGTTTCTAAAACCCTCCCAATCCTCAGACTTACTACACTTCTTGGCAACATTGTAAGCCTCTTCATTTAATCTAACACTATCCTTAACTTCTTTATGTGGAGATGCCGGTGATGGACTGGGGTTGACAATTGTAAACAATTTTACAACACCAAGTTATAGTCCAGCAATTTTATTTTAAATTCACAAGCTTTCGGAGGCTACCTCCTTCCTCAGGTGAACGATGTGGAAATGAAATCCTCGAAATGAAGTCGCATTTATAATTCACAGAACAATGCTTGGTGAGTACAGACAGTTTTTTCAACTGCCCGTTGCCAAGGCAATCAGTGTGCAGACAGACAGGTGTTACCTGCCAGGTCTCAGAATATACAAATCACCAAAAAAAAACAAAAAAAAAACAACAAACACAAAAACGTTACCCCACCAGCGAACAAATGTTATCTGTTTTTAATATAACGGGTCAGTTGCTGTCTTTTCTATGTTTCTACCTCTCTATCTCTGTTTTTTTTTTGTGTTTGTTGTTTTTTTTTGGTGATTTGTATATTCTGAGACCTGGCAGGTAACACCTGTCTGTCTGCACACTGATTGCCTTGGCAACGGGCAGTTGAAAAAACTGTCTGTACTCACCAAGCATTGTTCTGTGAATTATAAATGCGACTTCATTTCGAGGATTTCATTTCCACATCGTTCACCTGAGGAAGGAGGTAGCCTCCGAAAGCTTGTGAATTTAAAATAAAATTGCTTAACTTCTTTAGTTAGCCACAAATGGATCACTTTTCCCGTGGACTTTTTAATTCCTCAATGGAATGTATATTCATTGTGAATTATGAAATGTTTCTTTAAATGTTCGCCATTGCTTATCTACCATCATATCTTTTAATCTAATTTCCCAATCAACTTTAGCCAACTTGCCCCTCATACCTATGTAATTGGCTTTTTTTAAGATTAAGACTCTAGTTTCAGACTTAAGTACGTCACTTTCAAACGCAATGTGAAATTCTATCACATTATGATCACTCTTTCCCAGAGGATCCTTTACTATGAGGTTACTAATTAACCCTGTCTCATTACACAAGACAAGATATAAAATAGCCTGCTCCCTGACTAGTTCCATGACATATTTTTCTACGAAACTGTCTCGAAAGCATTCCATGAACTCGTCCTCCAAACTACTTTTGCCAATTTGATTTGCCCAGTCTATTTGAAGATTAAAGTCCCCCACAATTGTTGCATTACCTTTGTTACAAGCTCCTCTTGTTTCTTGATTAATACTATGTCCAACAGTATAACTATTGTTAGGAGGCCTATAAACTACTCCCACCAGTATATTCTGCCCTTTGTTATTTCTTATCTCCGCCCATACCGATTCTACTTTCTGATCTTCCGAGTCAAGATCTTTATTCAATACTGTCTTTGTCATCTTTATTATCAGCACCTCCACCCGCCACCCTCCACCCCGCCCCCGCCACCGCTGTTCCATTTTGTCTGTCTTTTTGAAAAGTCAAGCACCCTGGAATATTTAGATCCCAACTTTGGTCACTTTGCAGCCACATATCAGTAATAGAAAGGGCATGAAAAAATATTAGCAGATAAAATCAAAGAAAACCCAATGATGTTTTATAAATACATTAAGAGCAAGAGGATAACTAAGGAAAGAGTAGGGCCTATTGGAGACCAAAAAGATAAACTATGTGTGGAGGCGAAAGATGTGGGTATGGTTTTTAAAGAATACTTTGCATCTGTCTTCACAAAGGAGAGGGATGATACAGGGATTGAAGTTAAGGAGGAGGAGTGTGAAATATTGGATGGGATAAACATAGTGAGAGAGGAAGTATCAAGGGAATTAGCATCTTTGAAAGACAAATCACCAGGGCCAGATGAAATGTATCCCAGGCTGTTAAAAGAAACCAGGGAGGAAATAGCGGAGGCTTTAACAATCATTTTCCAAACTTCACTGGATACAGGCGTAGTGCTGGAGGATTGGAGGACTGCTAACGTTGTACCGTTGTTTAAAAAGGGAGGAAGGATAGACCGAGTAATTACAGGCCAGTCAGCCTCGGTGGTGGGCAAATTATTGGAATCAATTCTGAGGGACAGGATAAACTGTCACTTAGAAAGATATGGACTAATCAAGGACAGTCAGCATGGATTTGTTAAGGGGAGGTTGTGTCTGACCAAGTTGATTGAATTTTTCGAGGAGGTGACAAGGAGGATTGATGAGAGTAGCATAATTGATGTAGTCTACATGGATTTTAGCCAGGCTTTTGACAAGGTTCCACATGGCAGATTGGTCAAAAAAGTAAAAGCCCATGGGATCCAAGGGAATGTGGCAAATTGGATCCAAAATTGGCTCAGTGGCAGGAAGCAAAGGGTAATGTTCGACGGGTGTTTTTGCGACTGGAAGGCTGTTTCCAGTGGGGTGCCGCAGGGCTCGGTACTGGGTCCTTTGCTTTTTGTGGTATACATTAACGATATGGACTTAAACGTAGGGGGCATGATTAAGAAATTTGCAGATGACACAAAGGTAGGCCATGTGGTTGATAATGAGGAGGAAAGCTGTAGACTGCAGGAAGATATCAATGGACTGGTCAGATGGGCAGAAAAGTGGCAAATGGAGTTCAATCCAGAGAAGTGTGAGGTAATGCATTTGGGGAGAGCAAAAAGGGAAGGGAATACACAATAAATGGGAGGATACTGAGAGGTGTAGAGGAAGTGAGGGACCTTTGAGTGCATGTCCACAGATCCCTAAAGGTAGCAGGATGGGTAGATAAGGTGGTTAAGAAGGCATATGGAATGCTTTCCTAAATTAGCCGAGGCATAGAATATAAAAGCAGGGATGTTGTGTTAGTGTCAAAACACTAGTAAGGCCACAGATGGAGTACTGCGCACAGTTCTGGTCACCACATTACAGGAAGGATGTGATTGCACTAGAGAGGGTGCAGAGGAGATTTACGAGGATGTTGCCAGAACTGGAGAATTTTAGCTATGATGACAGATTGGATAGGCTGGGGTTGTTTTCCGTGGAACAGAGGAGGCTGAGGGGTGATTTGATTGAGGTGTACAAAATTAAGAGGGGCCTAGATAGAGTGGATAGGAAGGACCTATTTCCCTTAGCAGAGGGGTCAATAACCAGGGGACATAGATTTAAAGTGATTGCTAGAAGGATTAGGGTGGAAATGAGGAAAAAAATTTCACCCAGGCGGTGGTGGGGGTCTGGAACTCACTGCCTGAGAGGGTGATAGAGGCAGAAACCCTCAACTCATTTAAAAAATATCTGGATGTGCACCTGAAGAGACGTGACCAGCAGGGCTACGGACCAAATGCGGGAAAGTGGGATTAGGCTGGGTGGCTCGTTTCTCAGCCGGTGCGGACACGATGGGCTGAATGGCCTCCTCCTATGTCATAAATTTTCTATGATTCTATTCTAATGGCTACTAGATCAAACCCATTTATCTCTATTTGTGCCATTAATTTGTCTTTCTTGTTATGAATGCTTCATGCATTCAGAAAAAGTGCCTTTAATTTTAGCTTTTTACTATTTTTCCCTGATTTGACCTTGTTCACTGAGGCACTTTTACTGTTGGACTCTCCGTCCCTTCCTGTCACAGTCTATTTATCTTTACTTAATTGCTACACTGCTCCATGGCCATTACTTTTCTCTTAAGGTTTATAAATTTACCCTTACCTGTACACAATATTTATATCAAGGTCCAGGGTGACCTCTCCCTCCCTGGTACCCACCTCTGATCTGGTACAGGTTGGTTGCCATCTTGCTGTATGCCCTAGGCTTTAAAAAAGATTTTTAAAATACAAGTTGAGTAAATTAGTAGAGAAACGTGTGTAAGAGCCATACAGAGAGAGTGGGAGAAGTACAACAGAGAGGGGAGACAGGAAATAAAAAGTGAGGAAAAGGTTTCCATCACAAACAGAGAGATACAGAGTTAACAATGAGAGCAAGTGTATGAGAACCATATAGAAAAAGGAGAAGTTGAAAAAGTGGAGGAGAATGAGAGGAAGACAGAAAGATGAAGAGAGTGGGTAACAAGCAGAGAGACAGTTAGAGAAAGAGAGAGACAATTTTTAATAATTTGCTAGCAACATAATAGGACATCAATTAGTTGGTACTTATTTTTCCTTCATTAGCGACCTTTTTCTACTCTGGCGAATTATATGGAGCCAAATCAGTAGAATCCTTTCATATTCAACTAGTCAGCCAGGCTGGCTTCATTACTCATTCACAATTCTCTAGGGTGCACGGATCTGCTTCATTCAGATACCAAACTATCGAGTCTGCCACAAAAGGTTGACTTGGTTCTCTGCTACCTCGCCAGATGTGGCATCTGGGAGCTCACAAGCAGCATGGTGAGCAGCACAGTTCATAAGATGTGTGAGTGCATTGTCAACATCTCTTGACCACAGCATGGATGTTGGATGATTCCTTCCTTATCCATTTAACAGATTCGAAAAGCTAGAGGGAGCAATATGTCTGATGATTAACTTCATTTATTATTGTTACAAAAACATTAATCTTAAAACCCCATACAGAGCAATACACACCAGCCTTACATTTAACACTCACATGCATAGAATTTGGTGAGGAACCATGAAAATGGCTTCTCCAAGCCTGTTCACGCTACCTGGTCTCGAAGTTGGGAAAAGCCTTCCTCTGGAGTAAATCATGGCATTCTCTTCTTATACTATTTGCTTTTATGGTCCACTTCCTGCTGGATGCAACACAATCTGATGTTTTATGACCCCCAGTTGTTTGAACAAATTGCCAGATAGGAACGAGGGGCCTCATAACTTTTCATACTATACTGTTACTTCCTATCAGTGCTTTTCCTGAGCCACAGCTTTGTTGTACAAAACCTTTGATGTTTGCTCTATAGCAACCTATTACCTTTTTATATTGCAGCAATCTCTTCTCTTATACTCCCACCTGCTGTGATCAAAAGCCTGTGTTTTAAAAGCCTTTGTGTTTTAAACCAAACAATCCTTTTAGCTCAATATTTTCCACCTAGCTTATTTATTTAATAATCTATATGGACCTATCCTTACAGTACAATGTCCTTGGCCCTGAAATTCATCCTTCTCCAATGTTATCAGCGTCATTGAGAGGAAAAGACAGGATTTGGGAGAAGACAGTTTAAACCAATTCGGTCCATATTACTGTTCTGTCTTTGTTAGAAAAAGAAGTAATGTAAAAATATATCTATATTCTTACAATGGAGACACACCTTGTCCCATTGAACAGTGCTTCCACTGGTTGAAGGCATCGAGTTCCAACACTGTAACAGCTCTTTGCCTCTCTACAATCCACTGAGCCTGGATATGTGAGTGTGCATTTTTGTATGTGGCTACCAGGTAATGCCCTCTGGCAGCATCATCCCAAGTCTGAAGAACTGAAGGAGGTAGTTCCAGTGGGCAGAGGCATAGTGGCTGAAGAAGCAGCACTGATGGTGGAGCAGAGGGAGTGGGGAATGAGAAATAGGCTGGTAGAGTGTGTGTGTAGGGTCATAGACCTGGAGTGGATGACAGAGGTAGCAAGAAGTGACTCCATAGAGTAACTTGAAGGTGAGGATGAAAAACTTGAAATTGATTCTCAGGGGCACAGGGGCTCAGTTGAGTTTGGCGACACAGGTCTTAGCACAGGTGAGAATGCAGGCCACAGCATTCTGGATGATTTGTAATTTACGGAGGGTGGAAGCTGGGAGCCCAGCAAGGAGAGAAACAGAAAAATCCAGCTGCAAGGTAAAGGCATGGATTAGGATTTCAGCAGCAGATAGGGACAGCGGGAGGCAATTTTACCGAGGTGAAAATGGTCTTGATGATTGATTGAATGTGGAGGAAGCCGAGATCAGAGTTAAGCAGAACACTAAGGTTCCACACCTCTGGGCTTATCATAAGGTAGCAACCTGGGGAAACTGATCAAGTCAAGTTCAGTAGTGCAAAAGTGTTTGCGGAAACCAAAGAGGATTGCTTCAATTTTGCCAACGTTTATCCAGAAGTAGTTTTGTCTGATCCACATATTAATGTTGGATAGGTAGTTGGAGAAAGTGGCAACAGCCTTGGGATGGATGGAGGAAGTAGTTGAGTTTCATCAGAGTACAAATTTCCAGTTGAGAGGTAGCATGTAAAAGACAGAAGACATGGCTAAGATTGAACCCTGGGCACGCCAGAGATGATTGTGTAAATATTGGAAAGCATGAATGGGTAGATTTCAACTTACTGTCCAGGCGTAAAACTGATGTTGTGGATCGGGCACCCATTATAGAAACTGTCCCGTTTTCATTTCTGTTGATTTCAATGCCAATGACAATCGAACGGTTTCTATAACGCTCGGCCGATCGGCATCCCAGTTTTACACCCGGGTTGCACGTTGAAAATATACCCCAAAGTGTTTACGATGCGATGGGTAGAAGTGGTGCCAGGAGACAGCAGTGCCACAGAGGAGGGCTGTGCAGAAGAGACGTTTGAGGAGGGTGGAATAGACAATGACACTGAAAGCAAAGGAGATGTTAAGGAGCATGAGGAGGGACAGAAAACAACAAATTGCAGTTACACAGGACCGCTGACCTTGACCAGGGTAGTCTGTTGACATGGTGGAAGTCTGATTGGCAGTCTTTGAACAGGAAGAGGTGGGAGTGTAATTGCAAGGCTAGGTTTTAGAAAGAAAGGGAAAGATAGTTTCTACCCAAAACTATTTGAATACTTAATTGTTAATGACACAGTTGAACAAGCTGTAGTATTATAGTTTGAAACCGCATTAGCTAAAATATAGGGAAGGAAGGAAGATGTAATCACAGGTGTTTTACTGCAAATATTCAAAGCTATGAAGTGCTAGCCATGATATTTGCTTTGTTAAAACTCAATAGCAAACAAATATGTTCAGGGACATCGTGCAGTAAAATATTGTATCCTCCAGTTTGGCTGCTGAGCAAATTGACAGTTTCCTTGATTGGCTGGAAGGTAAAGCCTCAAAGACAAGAAGCAAACTGACATGTGACAGGTGACTTTTCCAGTGTCATGTCATCTGACCTGAAATATCTGTTATCTTGCAAAGGGCCTGTTCACTGAGCATACACATAGCCAACACCTACCTCATGCAACAGCAACATTCAGAATAGCTGCTGCACACCCGATATTCTGTCAACTTGGCTCGGTTGTAGGTTTGAGACCGATACCAGGTTTTGAGTTCATATCCTAGCTTTATACTCCAATGCACTGCTGAGGGAGTGGCACATTATTGAAGGTGCATTTTTAGATAGGATATCAAACTGAGTCCCATCTGCCTATTCTGGCAGTTCAGGTAGATGTTAAAGATCCCTTGCGCTGTTTGCAGAATAGCAGGGGGCCCTCCTGATGTCCCGGCCAGCGTTCCCCTCTAGGTTAATATCCCCAACAAACTAATGAACTGGTTATTCATCTATCCCATTGCTGTTTGGAATGGCTGCTGTATTTGCCTACATAACATTCATTGTACTTCAAAATAGAAAATTAATTGTTTGAAATGCTTTGAGACCTTGATATGATTGGCGTTATCTAAATGTAAATATTATTATATTCAGATGGGCACTCTAGTACACACAGCTATTCAAGGCTTGATCAAGTTGGGCAAAACCAGACCAATATATATTGACCCATTACCCTTGAACCTCCCAGAAGATCGCATCAGCCCTTATGAGACATTCTTGATTCAAATCCACTTTCACAATCATTTTTTTTGACTGCTGCAATTAATCAAAATCATCCTCCCATCAAAGTGGACTCATCCAATAGTTGTTTTAATTGCAACAACTTTAAAAACCATCCCACCAAAAATGGCTACGACTGTGCTTTACCAAAATGAGCCAGTAAACAGGCTATCCTGCTGGACCAATTCTGCTGCCATCTACTGTCAGCTTCAGGAATTACATGGGCAAGCTGCAGATTGGAGCTCTCTGCTGTTCCACCAAATTAAGTCTTAACATTGACAGTGGCCCGAGGGAGTGGGGGCGCCTGTCAGCGGCCGGGAAACCCGGAAATATGGGAAAGGCGGAAGTCCTGCCGAATTTAACAGCAGGACCTCATTAGAATTTTTTTACTCAGTTTCCCGGCTAGCAGCCAGCCAGATTGAATCATAGAATCAGAAAGGTTACAGCACGGAAGGAGGCCATTCAGCCCATCGAGTCCCCACTGGCTCTATGCAAGAGCAATCCAGCTAGTCCCACTCCCCCGCCCTTTCCCCATAGCCCTGCAAATTTTTTCCTTTCATCTACTTATCCAGTTCCCTTTTGAAGGCCGTGATTGAATCTGCCTCCACCACCCCCTCGGGCAGTGCATTCCAGATCCTAACCACTTGCTGTGTAAAAAGGTTTTTCCTCATGTCACCTTTGGTTATTTTGCCAATCACCTTAAATCTATGTGTTCTGGTCCTTGACCCCTCCGCCAATGGGAACAGTTTCTCTCTATCTACTCTGTCCAGACCCTTCATGATTTTGAATGCCTCTATCAAATCTACAGAACCGTCTCTGTTCCAAGGAGAACAATCTCAGCTTCTCCAGTCTATCCATGTAACCAAAGTCTCTCATCCCTGGAATCATTCTAGTAAATCTCTTCTGCACCCTTTCTAAGGCCTTCACATCTTTCCTGAAGTGCGGTGCCCAGAACTGGACACAATACTCCAGTTGTGGCCGAACCAATGTTTTATAAAGGTTCATCATGACTTCCATACTTTTGTACTCTTTGCCTCTATTCATAAAGCCCAGGATCCCGTATGCTTTTTTAACCACTTTCTCAACCTGCCCTGCCACCTTCAACGATTTGTGCACATATGCCCCCAAATCTCTCTCTTCCTGTACCCCTTTTGGACTTGTGCCCTCTAGTTTATATTGCCTCTCCTCGTTCTTCCTACCGAAATGTATCACTTCGCATTTTTCTGTGTTAAGTTTCATCTGCCACGTGTCCGCCCATGCCACCAGCCTGTCCATATCCTCTTGAAGTCTATCACTATCCTCCTCACTGTTTACTACCCTTCCAAGTTTTGTGTCATCTGCAAATTTTGAAATTGTGCCCTGTACACCCAAGTCCAAGTCATTAATATATATCAAGAAAAGCAGTGGTCCCAGCACTTACCCCTGGGGAACACTGCTGTACACCTCCCTCCAGTCCGAAAAACAACTGTTCACCACTGCTCTCTGTTTCCTGTCCCTTAGCCAATTCTGAATCCATGTTGTTACTGCCCCCTTTATTCCATGGGCCGCAATCTTGATGATAAGCCTACCATGTGGCACTTTATCAAACGCCTTTTGAGAGTCCATATACACCACATCAACTGCAATGCCCTCATCTATCCTCTCTGTTACCTCATCAAAAAACTCCACTCGGTTAGTTATAAATGATTTGCCTTTAACAAATCTGTTAATTCTGTCCCGGATTATCGTTTCTAAAAGTTTCCCCATCACTGAGGTTAAACTGACTGGCCTATAGTTGTTGGGTTTATCCTTACACTCTTTTTTGAACAAGAGTGTAACATTTGCAATTCTCCAGTCCTCTGGCACCACCCCAGTATCTATGGATGTTTGGAAGATTATGGCCAGTACCTCTGCAATTTCCACCCTTACTTCCCTCAGCACCCTAGGATGCATCCCATCCAGACTGGGTGACTTATCTATTTTAAGTACAGCTAGCCTTTCTAGTACCTCTGCTTTATCAATTTTTAGCCCATCCAGTATCTCAACTATATCTTCCTTTACTGAGACTCTGGCAGCATCTTCTTCTTTGGTAAAGACAGATGCAAAGTACTCATTTAGTACCTTGGCCATCCCCTCTGCCTCTATGAGTGGATCTCCTTTATGGTCCCTAATCGGTCCCACCTCTCCTCGTACTACCCGTTTACTGTTTACATGTCAGAAGAATTCCCTTTTATGTTGACCGCCAGTCTATTCTCATACTCTCTCTTTGCCCCTCTTATTTCCTTTTTCAATTCCCCTCTGAACTTTCTATATTCTGCCTGGTTCTCACTTGTGTTATCAACCTGACATCTGTCATACGCCCCTTTTCTCCATTTCATCTTACTCACTATCTCTTTTGTCATCCAGGTAGCTCTGGCTTTAGTTGCCCTACCTTTCTGCATCGTGGGAATGTGCCTAGACTGTACCCGAACCATCTCCTCCTTAAAGGCTGCCCACAGTTCAATTAAAGTTTTGCCTGTGATTCTTTTATTCCAATTTCCCCAGGCCAGATCTGTTCTCATCCCATTGAAATTTGCCCTCCTCCAATTGAGTATTTTTACTTTAGAATGGTCCGTGTCCTTTTCCATAGCTATTCTAAACCTTATGATATGATCGCTGCTCCCTAAATTCTGTCCCACTGACACTTGCTCCACTTGGCCCACCTCATTCCCTAGAACCAAGTCCAGCAATGCCTCCTCCCTCGTTGGGCTGGAAACGTATTGGTTAAGAAAGTTATCCTGAACACATTTTTAAAATTCCTCCCCCTCTGTGCCCCTTATATTATTGTTATCCCAGTCTATATTAGGATAGTTGAAGTCCCCAGTTATCACTACTCTATAGTTTTTGCACCTCTCTGTAATTTTCCTGCAAATTTGCTCCTCTATATCCTTCCCACCAGTTGGTGGCCTATAGAATACATCCAGTAGTGTAATGGCACCTCTTTTATTTCTTAACTCTAATCAAATAGATTCTGTCCTTGACCCCTCCAGGACATCCTCTCTCTCCACTACTGCAATATTCTCCTTAATCAATACTGCCAACCCCCTCCTTTCTTTCTTTCCTTATCTTTCCTGAATACCTTGTATCCAAGAATATTTAGTACCCAATCCTGCCCTTTTCTGAGCCATGTCTCCGTTATCGCCACAACATCATATTCCCATGTGGCTATTTGCGCCTGCAGCTCACCAACCTTGTTTACCAAGCTTCATGCTTTTACACACATGCACTGCAAACCAGTCTTAGGCTTTCTTGCACTCTCTCTTAGTCTGATCCCACCTAATACTGTACTATTACTTGCATTAGTGCTATTTTTCTCCCCCGATTCTTTGTGCCCCTTGTTTCACCTTTCCATTGTTACATCCTGGTGCCCACCCCCCTGCCAAAACAGATTAAACCCCGCCCCCCCCCCACAGCACTAGCGAACCTCCCTGCCAGGCCATAGGTCCCAGCTCTGTTGAGGTGCAGCCTATCCAGCCTGTACAGGTCCCACCTTCCCCAGAAATGGTCCCAATACCCCAGGAATGTAAAGCCCTCCCTCCTGCACCATCTCCCCAGCCACGCATTCATCTGCTCTATCCTCCTATTTCTATTCTCGATAGCGCGTGGCACCGGGAGTAATCCGGAGATTATTACCTTTAAGGTTCTGCTTTTTAATCTCTCTCCTAACTCCTTAAAATCTGCCTGCAGGACCTCATCCCTCTTTCCACCTATGTCGTTGGTCCCAATATGGACCATGACCACTGGTTGTTCACTCTCCCCCCCACCAGAATGTTCTGCAGCCGCTCAGTGACATCCTTGACCCTGGCACCAGGGAGGCGACATACCATCCTGGAATCACGTCTGCGGCCACGGAAATGCCTGTCTGCTCCAGAGGATGGCCGCCGCCAGGAGGGAAAGCCTGCTGTACAAGGCCGCAGCTGGGGGCCAGAGAGGAGGGAGAGATCACTGGGTGGGGGGGGGGGGGGGGTGAGAGATCGCGGTGGGGGAGGAGAGATCTCGGGGGGAAGAAATTGTGGGGTGGGGGGAGAGATCACAGGGAGGGAGAGATCACAAGGGAGAAGCTGCAGGGGGAGAGATCGGAGGGGGGAGATCGCTGGGGGAGAGATCAGATCACAGGGCTTCGGAAGATCGCGGGGAGGGAGGCAGGTCATGGCTCATGGGAGATCAAGGTTTGCTTGAGGGGCCGGGATGAAGCACTCCTGCTCCTCCTGGCCCACAAGCAGTGCTGGAAAAGTACTTAACTGCTGGATCCGGCAGTTCTCGCCTCCCTTTAGCTGCTGGGTTTCCTGAGCCCCAGGAATCCCAGTCTGCAGCCATTAAATCCAAATGGCTGCCAAAATCTGAAGCACGGAGCCTCATTTAAAAATTATAATTACCGACCCGCCTCTGACTCGCCCAACCCCCAACCCACCCCGGTTAAAACGGATGTAGGCCCATTTGCGGCGGGTTGGGGTCGGGTTTCCCATTTTTAACAATTTAACCCCGCCACTGTCCCACCCATCCTGGGGGGCTAAAATTCCCCCCGCCCCGAGTGTGCCAATCTCAGTGTCAAAAGATTACTGAGCGATCCCATTTCTCACACCAGACATGTTAATGGCTTCTCAGAGATGCTGCCAACTTAGTAGCAGTTTGTGCCAAATTATGGGAGATATTGTGCTGTGATTTTATATCCACTCGGAACCGGAGTGAGCATGTGCCTGACTTATTTCATGTAGGAACCTTACAGCTGGTAGAGAGGACATTTTCATCCCACCATCCACTGCACCATCTGGCTCCCATTCTTCAATAGAATAGGCACCACTCAGTAGAATGTATGATGAACCAGCTGTGCTGTAGAATTTGTGCCAAATTAGAAGTAAGGTTTCAAAAGTGCCCAGAACACCCTCTGGACCACCTTTAAGTTTTCAATGTTAGTAAGCAGCTGGTAGGACAGTTGGTTCTTTACTAATTTAAAATATTTTACCGGCTGCACATATACTTAAGCAAACATACGTACAGCACCACTTTGCCTGAGCGCAGATTGGGATGGCAGTATAACTGATAATAAGCTGGCACCTGCAAACCTACAATACAGCTGCAGCATCAGAGATGAGCTATTCATTCTGAAGAAGCGTCTAATAAAAGAAAGCTCATCCAATAGTTCTGTTGGTTAGATGTGTGTTTGTTGAACAGTTCTGGAATAATCTTATTCTAATACATAATTGTTAAGTTTCCAGAAACTTTGCAAAACTCTAATGCCTTGAACATCCCTGCCTTTTAGAGAGTTGAATCATCATGAAACAATGATTTCCAGTGGAGCTCAACGAGGTCAACAGGTTAACATTATTCCTCAGCACAATGAATAAAGCACAATTATTAACAGAATAATGACTAAGTACTAATGTTGTTTTCAAGCATATCACAGCGTTCATCTTTGTATCACTGAAGCTTACCTTATTAGGAGGTTTCACACATGTGAATATTGAGTGCTTCATTAACTCAACATAGTTCCTGAAATTGTGACTAAATCACTTAAAATACAGTTATCAGAAGTGTAACAGAGTTGCTGGGTGATATGAGCCATTGGGGTAGATTTTCAATTTGCCGCCCAGGTGTAAAGCTGATATTGTGGATGGGCCACCTGTTATAGAAACTATCTGATTTTCATTTCCGTTGATTTTATTTCCGTCGATGGCCGAGCTACAAAGCCAGTTTTATGCCCGGGTGACAAGTTGAAAATCTACCCCATCATTTGTAAAGATGCCGTCTAGGTGTCCAATGATATAAGTGTTTAGACTATATTTTCTATAAGCGATTATCACACCATGTAATAACATTGAAAACAGATTTCTCCCTCTCTGCGATGGTCGTATTCAAGTTGTCAAGCTATAAGGCATGTGACCTTCTATATGGAACCAAAGTAGCTATTTCACCATATTACTTGAATTATTTGTATTTCTGCTAAGCAATGGATCTAAATATTCATTCAACTCCTGACTCACTTGGGAAATAAGCACTATTGGAGACTGAACATGTCACATGATTGTCATTCTTCCTTCCATCTGAGGGGATTTTTAAGATGGTAAGCAATTATTTCAGGAGGGAGATGAGACAGACAATTATTCCTACCCCTGTTGCATATAAACATCCCAGTTTCTTCATCTGCATTGAATCTGCTCTGATGAAGCCATCTTCTGCACCAGAGCTTCTGAAATGTGCTCCTTTTTCCTCAGTCAAGGATTCCCCTCTGCAATGGTCAACAAGGCCCTTGACCAGGTTTGTTCAATTTCACACCCTTCCGCCCCAGCCCCTTCCCCCTCCTCACAACCGTGAAAGAAGCCCCTTCCACCCCACCAGCCTTCGCATTTGCCAGATCATCTTCTGCTATTTCCACCACCTATAACATGATTCCACCAGTAAATTGATCCCCTTCCTTCTCCTATCTGCTTTCCAAGCGACCACTCCCTCCACAACACCTTGGTTCACTCTTCCACCACAACTACTTCCAGCTGCCCTTCCCTAGACACCTTTGCATGCAAATGCAGGAGATGCAATGCCTGTCCATTCATTTCTTCCCACACCACTGTACAGGGCCCCAAGCACACCTTCTAGGTAAGATACCTAGTATACTGTATTCGCTGTTCACAGTGCTGCCTCCTCTACATTGGGAAGAGCAAACACGGATTGTGACCACTTTGCCAAACACCTACATTCTGTCTGCAAAAGTGACCCCAAGCTAACTGTATCACATCACTTTAACTCCCCCTCCCATTCTCACTCTGTGGAGATGCCGGTGATGGACTGGGGTTGACAATTGTAAACAATTTTACAACACCAAGTTATAGTCCAGCAATTTTATTTTAAATTCACAAGCTTTCGGAGGCTTCCTCCTTCGTCATTTTCACATCGTTCACCTGACGAAGGAGGAAGCCTCCGAAAGCTTGTGAATTTAAAATAAAATTGCTGGACTATAACTTGGTGTTGTAAAATTGTTTACAATTCTCACTCTGACCTTCCTAACTCTGGCCTCATACATTGTTCCAATAAATCTCAACACAAGTTTCAAGACCTCACCTGACTTGAACATTTACTTCAGTAATTTCAGACTTTAGCTTTATCCTTATTTTCAAGCCTGTTTAAATTTCGTACCTGACCCCCAGTTTTTCCATCTCTCTCATTTTCTCGCAGTTCCCCATTCCTCAGGTAATCTACACACCTTTAGTCTCTTCATGTTTCTGTCCATTACTTGATTATTATATCATTCCACTCGTGATTCTTCTCTGGGTTTGTCTTTTTTTTAATATATTATTTTTCCCCTCTATTTTTTCTCGTCGCCTGTCCACCTCCAATTTTTTACAGTTTTGAAGAAGGGTCCTCGGCCGAAACGTTAACTTGTCTGTTGTCTCCACAGATGTTGACTGACCTGCTGTGTGTTTTCGATATTTTATGTTTTTGTTCCAAAAGAAAGGGAATTGCTGAAGGGTAAAGGTCGATGAAGGTGAAGGCAGAGATGAAGGAGGAGCATAATTTATAATAGAATTTAGTGCTGAGAAATAAAAGGAGTAAGTCAAATAACAAAAAAGTGGGGAAATATTTCTAAAGTATACTTTAAGTGGAAGAGAGTGAAGATAACTGAAAACACACTTGTTTTTAGTTATGATCCTGCTAATATTTATAAATAGCTGCTCAGAGTAAATGAAATCAACAGCCTTTTATTCCAATTAATAATTACTCAGAATATTTTCACACACAAGAAAGTTTTACTGGAACCTTTTGTTTTCTAAATGCTGCTGAAGGAATCTTCTAAAATCTAATGGTGTAACAATAGTGTCTTTATACAAATCTCAGCAGTCTTCCCCCCCCCCTGATGAGTTTAGGTATAATACATTTGCCTTCCGTGCTTCTCCATCCCTCTTCCGATTCATTGCAATAGGATGAACAAAAGGTTCATTTTGCAATCCAGAAGCATGTGCATGATCAAAAAAAATTTAAATCAAAATATATGCAGGCTTTCAAGACATTGATACGTAAATTTTTTATGAGTGCTCAAAAAATTATCAAGCTACTGAGGCATAGCTTTTGAAAGATATGTTATACTGGACTCTACCTGCAAATAATGCTGAGACTCTAGTCAATCAGATTGCATTATTACATTTTAGTAAATGTTAATAATATTGAACAATGGTCATACAGAAATAGTCAGAGTTTGCTGCAAGATCAAGTAGTAAGATTAGTAAAGTAAAATTTAAAAGTAATTGTAAAGGTCCAGAATTAACACAGGCCTAAATTCTATTCCCACAGAATTATCTCTTTCAATGTAATGTTCTCTTGCTGTGCATTAAGGACATCATTTATATTTTAAAATCCTACATTCTTCAGACCAATTCTAACCATTCCAAAAAGAAGCATTAGCAGAGTTTGGCTCTGGGAAGCGGTGGAGAATGAACAATTATTTATCCAGATGATATGCTGTCAATCAAATGCACAAGTGATAAATAATGTCAGCACTAATAAGCTGAAAAACTAAACTTCTGCTGTTAAGCTTCATGCCTGGTATTATTGAAGAGTTCCATCTAACCAGGAAAAAAATTGACCTACAGAAGATGCACTTAATGCACAGCAACAGAAGATTACATTGAAATCCAGTTCTTAATGTTCCATAAGATTCAATATCAAAAGACTCAAGCCTAGAAATTGCTGTCAGCAAGACTATATAGCTTAATACCTGATTTAAAATAACAGACAAATGAGTATCATATTAACACTACGACTGCTAACAGTAATTTCTTTGCTTTAGTTAAGTTCCAGTTTGATTCTATGCTGTTTTCTGTATTTATGCATAACTCTATTTATGAGATGCATAGTCCATTTAAAAATATGTGAAAATACTTCCAAGTAATTACAGTCTGTTTGAATGCAAAAGAAAAATTTGTAAATGTGCGTCACAACTCTGTTCCCAGAATAAAGTTTGAACAGTGCTATAATCAAAACCACAAGAATTTCCTGTAAGGTTAATTTGCAATAAGCTGTTAATATCTGCTGCTTCTAGGGAAGACATGAAATACATGCATCTTCAATAATTATAAAGCAATTAGTATTGAGCTGTATATAGCAAAATAAAAATGTCTGATTCAACATTAAATCAATTTCCATTGGTTACAAAGGAGATACTGCACAGTCAATGATCTAATGCAGTAACTATTCCATAGAGAGGTTGATCGTTTAAGTAAAATTACAACATGTATGCCTTCAAATCCGTCCATGACCTCGCTCCTCCCTATCTCTCTAACCTCCTACAGCCCTATAATTCTCCGAGATCTCTGTGTTCCTCCGACTCTGGCCTCTTATGCACTCCCCACTTCTTTCACCCCACCATTGGCAGCCGTGCCTTCAGTTGTCTAGGCCCTAAGCTACGGAATTCCCTCCCTAAGCCTCTCCACCTCTCTACATCTCTCTCCTCCTTTAAAAAGCTCCTTAAAACCTACCTCTTTGACCAAGCATTTGGTCACCTGTCCTAATATCTCCTTCTTTGGCTTGGTGTCAATTTTTGTCTGATTACGCTCCTGTGAAGCGCCTTAGGACGTTTTACTATGTTAAAGGAGCTATATAAGTGCAAGTTATTGTTCTTAAAAAGGCAATACAAAAAGACTGCTGAACGGCTTGTTTGTACAAAACATAGAAAGGTTTCTGTGACATAAATTGTTGCTGGGAAATGTGCTTATTTGGGGTCATGAGGTCAAACAGTGAAGCACTCTGTACCAAAAAATAATGACCTGGAAATTCCATTGGGGTTCTCCCAGTCTCCTGTCTTAACTTTAGCGGGAGATCAGCGGAATACCTATAGAAACAGCATAAATGGATATACCCCTCGGAATTTTCAGGCCATTGTGTATAACAGTAGTTGCACCTTAGTTGCATCTTTCACCGGGACTATTCATCATTCTTTTTGTTTGGTGATGGAGGGTCTGATTTTAGTCTTTTTGCTGATGAGTGCAATGCATTCAGTTACACTCTTAATAGGAACAAAAATGGATGTATGAAAATCACTTGCTCTCATGGGCTGCATAATTTGGTGCTCCATGTAATGTTATTGTCGCATTTTCCATGTTGAACATCAGTTTTTAAAAAATGTTTCCTTGATTACTCAGCAAGATTATCCAGTGAGTACCTGAGCCATACAGTCCTGGAAGATCTCTGGTTCACTGCTGAGTCTACCTGATTTCAACCAGAACCCTAGTAGGGGAGCTACAATTGGCCTCAGCACCCGTGAGTTTGGGAAAAAAATTGACCTGGGTTCTTTTTCCTGACCCAGCAATCCATTCCGGGAATTGTTAGTGTGAATGCATCTGGTGAGGTTTGGGCTTGGCTGTAATGCTCCCCCCTTCCTTAGTTGGATAGCCTGCCAACGCTCACTGTCTAGGCATAAATGAGGAATAACCACTTGAGCAAGATACTGAAAGCTAACCAGTGCTAATGCAACTGTAGCTCAGCATTAGTCAGTGACTTCAAGGAAAGGAGGGGAGAATTTTGAAGGATAAAAAAAGTGTTGGTTCCTGTGGAAGAATGCGAGGGATCACGATAAAAGTTAACACATTAGGAGCAAGAAGGGATGTCAAGTAAAATCTTTTCACTTAAGGTATAAAGAGTCGTGGAATAAATTACCAAGCAAGAGCATTGAAATGTATTTTATAGATGTGTTTTTGAAGAGGGATTGAGATATATGGTGAGAAAGCAGGTAGGTGGGGTTTATCAATAAAAAAGTGATAGACTTGTTGGGCCAAATTTCCATTTCCTGTTCAGAAAAATGTTTACATTCTAACTGTGAATTATGTACTAAAGAATGAAAAAAACCCAAAACCATCGCATTGAGCTCTCTGTGAACTCTTGCTCAATGAGGTTTATCTTGTACAAGACATAGTGAGCAACAACAACATCTTGCATTTATATAGTACCCGTAACCTCAATAAGGCTGCTTATTTCTATCTCTGTAACATCTTCTGGCTCCACTATCTCAATCCAGCTGCCGTTGAAACTCTTATCTATGTTGTTGTCACCTCTAGACTCGACTATTTCAATGTTCTCCCAGCCGACCACCCATCCTCCACCCTCTGTAAACTTCAGCTCATCTAAAACTCTGCTCCCATATTTTAACGGACTGCAGCGGTTCAAGAAGGCGGCTCACCACCACCTTCTCAAGGGCAATTAGGGATGGGTGATAAATGCTGGCCTCGCCAGTGACGCCCATATCCTATGAACGAATAAAAAAAAACTTGCACCAAGTCCCGCCTACCCATCACTCCGTTCTTGCTGACCTAAATTGGTTCCCAGTCACCCAGTGCCTATATGAATGCATTTCTTGTTTATTTTATGCAGTAATGTACCATGATACTCTTGCTCCTTACTTCATTTTAACAGGATGCTGACATGCTCTTGGTGTGGTCAAGTTAACAAACATTCTTATTTTTGCAATGATTCACACAACTCTCACAGTTTGGTTAATTTATATAATTAAAATTATTGAAGTATGTTTTACTTCTGCAAAACTATTAAAATCTGATTTTAAAATGGATATTAATTTTTTTTGACTTTATAATCAACTCAAGAAGCTAAAGCCTCACCATAGTATCATGACTCAGTGCTGTAATATGCTGTATTTTATTGTGAAACCAACCAACAAATTTCTTTCTTCCTTGCTAAGGATACATGGAGTGGCAGGAATATACAAACAATGAACTGCTGGACTATCTCTGTTCTTTTATTTATTATGTGTCACGTTATGGTGTGAAGATCAGAATTAGGTAAACAGTAATGATTAAATGCAGAGGTGGATTAATGCATGGGCCTATGGGACACATGCCCAGGGGATCAGTGTCATTTAAGCGTAGTACATTGTGTTATGATTTACTTTATTATTAGTGCAGTGTGTAAACGTTCTAGGGGCCTATTTCTTCATGCATTTTACTACTCATTTGTGTTTTAATTGGGAGTGTTTTGGTTGGCTGCCCTGAATGTTCGTGGTGCCCATTCTTAATCCAGCTCTGATTAAATGTAAACCTTTAGTATGTATGTGTGTAGAAGTATTACATATGCACATATCCATGTGCATTTTCATATGCATACACATATACATACATTATACATATGCATATACACATATACATATACATACATGTACATATATATATTCATGCAAGGGAAATGACATTGTCTCCAAAGGTGATTAGTTCAGTTGTAGAACATATAAATCCTCACAGTCCTGCCAAAGAGTTATCTCATCCAGACGCAATTGGCCTGCCAGCACTGTGGACAAAGTAACTCACCCAGCTGTTGTGTAGTTTTATTAAATGTGGAATATGATATCAAAAATTGACTTGTTCATTTTCAGTTTTAGATCGTAATTGGCTAAAAAAAATTAACCTTTGATCCAGATTTCAACCAATCTCAAGCCAACTGTTTGGCTTTTTCTCCTACGTTTTCCCACATAACAACGGCGACAGCACCTCACAAATACTTCATCGGATGTGAAACACTCTTGGGTCTTCTGAAGACATGATATGGTACTATGTCAATGTAAGTTACTTCTTTCTTTACTTCTCAACAGTGGACAATGAGAACAGGGAGGCTTGGGAACAAATGCTAAAACGTCGCTTATTTTTGTAACAAAGGTAGTATGGATAGTATAGAAAAGATAGACTCGTTAATTTTTGTTAGAGAAAGTAAAATAAATAAAAGCAGAAGAGAATGGAGAAAAGAGAGAAACAATTTTTTTTTATTCAATGCGTTTAAATATTTATTTCAGTGCATACGGTTAATATTAAAGTAATAAATCTACTTCTGATATTTGAGTAACATTATTATTGTAATAGTTGTTTTGGAATCATAATGTGTGAGCTGAAATTTTTTTTAGGGCTAGCTCAGGGAGATTGGAATTTCCTTGGACCTGAGGAATTCTGGGTTAATACCTATTCTGGTCAAAGTAAGTTATTTCCTTTGATACAAAATGCTGTTGCTAATTATTGGCCTTAGTTCTGATAATTCAGGGTAATAATTAAAGACAACATTTTAGTGTAAGACTCAAGACTGTACATTTGAAATAATTTATAAAGCACCTTTCAGAACCTCAGGACATCCCAATGCATTTCACAGCCAATGAAATACTTTTGAAGTATAGTTACTGTTGCAATGTAGGAAAACGCAGCAGCCAATTTGCACACAGCAAGGTCCTACAATGAGATAGATAAATGACCAATCTGTCATCTGTCTGCGATAAATAATGACCAGGACATCGGGGAGAACTCCCCTGCACTTCTTCAAATAGTGGCATCGGTTCTTTTGCATCCTTCTGAGAGGGCAGACGACTTAACATCTCATCTGAGAGAGAGTGCAGGACTGCCTCAGTACTACACTGAAATACCAGCCTACATTATCTGCTCAAGTCTCTGCAGTGGGCTTAGAACCCGTAACCTTCCCACAAGAGCTTACTACTGAGCCAGGGCTGACAATCTAAGTATTTGACTAAGTATTAAAGGGACTAAACGCCCTATCCGAAGCTAAGTAAAACCCACTGTAATGAGTCTACGGTCATACAAAAAGATTAGTAGTGAGTTGTTAAGACGCTTTAGAGTGAAATCACACTGGATCTGTCCTGCCGTTTATAGAATAATGCTTGTTCTGTTTTTAAGACCAAAGAAGTTGGCCATTTCTTTCTTTGTAGACTTCCTCAATAGAATTTCCAATTCTACGATGAAGGTACTTCCACTATAAGCATGGCACAGTCCTTTCAATGTGTGTTTTTTAATTCAGTAGTCTCTCGTGCACACGTTCCAGTCCTATCTCCAAGTAAGGCCGGAATATCTACACCAGGAAAACTCTTCACGCAAATCTGTTACTAAGCAACAGTCCCTCCACACTACATGAAACAATCGCATCGGAGCAAGTTCTCCCAGACTCTCCTTTGAGGTTTCAACTCTCATGAGAAATCACTCACATTCGCTACATAACAGTGTCCTTTTCTCCAAAACCCTCCACAGCTCCTCGGCTAAACATGCAGTGATTCTTAAATTCAATCTACATACTCTCTCCCAAACAACTGAGCTCAATTTACCACAAACAGCGCAGACTGGTGACTCCTGGTCCAGCGCCCACACCATTACACGCGGCTCAAAATTCCTTAGTTATCCCTCTTGTGGGACAACTCTTTTACTGTAAGCAGATGGAATCACTGGAGTGGTAAAGAATTAACACGAGGAGCCCTATCTGACAGCTACTAGTGTTTCTAGAAAATGTGTCGCAAAATAGGGAAGGCTATACTTTGATCCTTCGTTCACCTTATTGTTCTAATGACACCATCTGCCTCTGGTCTGCTCTCGTCACTTCTCGTTCGGTTATTGTGTCTCTCTTTACGTGCCCTGCTCCTTTGCTTTTCACCAGTCTGAGTTTATATGCGTGTAGGTCTATTGATTTCACACACCACACCTTTCCAACTTAGTACTATAACTGAGAGCCGCTCATTCGCCTTCGCTGCTTCTATTTTAACTCATTATCCAGCGTATTTCCACATCAATCCTTCCCATTTCTACATGTGACGATTTTATTAGTACACGTCTTCGCCTCACCCGTCACAACTGACACTTAAAATAATATTTGAGCTCGTGTTGACATCTCCTGTCCCTGCGCGATCACGTCTTGTTCTGTGTAAACCTAACAACGTTCAGTCTTAGTCTTGCAGTGCCCTATCTAGCCTTTCTCAGTGCGTAATGTCTGGGGAAACTGCATCTTCTCGGATAAACCTCATAATGAAAGTCGATGTTCTCTTGAAACCCAACTGGTTTATGCCTGGTGTTATAAACAGCAACATCTATCTTCACATTCAATAACCTAATTCATTGTGACTGACGGACCCCCATCCAGATACCCATACTTAATACTGGTTTGGTTCCAGCTCCCTTGGAGTTTGGTAAATAGAACACTTTGGGTCATTCTCCATTCGTGACCCACCGGTCTAACACTTCCGAAATGTCTACTATTTCCCAACAAACTTCAGGGCAGTCGAATAATTATTGGATCTTCCATGCAACCGAGTAGGGGGGTGTTTTTGTGATTGTCCGTAGACGGTAATTTTACGCCATATAGTGCTGCTTCAGACTTGGTGGGAGTTTGGTAAGTCTCATCAAGTGCAATTCAACACAACGTGAGCTTTAGAACAGAGAATATTGTTCCGGTCAGTGTACACTCATTAATTCAACGGAGCAACACGAACAGGCAAACCAGGCGTTGCTCTTTTAATACGTTTGTACAAATTTGCATTAAATAATGGAATCCTAGCAATTGTTCACCTTGTCAAAATAAATCACAAACTGTATGGAAACGAGACCTGATTTACCGCCAGCTTCCAAAAATTAGATTCTTATAGCATGATATTTGCATAACTTTCAGATCAACAGCGGATCACTTCATAGATCATCTAGCAATCGATACTTACATAATGAAAGTGGGGTCTTTCAGCGATAATGTGACACATCAGCGAATCCGTCACCGTTTAAGACCCTGGGGACAACAATTAAATAATTGACCGTGGTGTGTTAAGGTAACTGCAATACAACTCTAGTTACTGCTTCTTAGGGTTGGCAGTTGAAAAGTGAAGCACTTCACCACATATAAACGGACGTATACATTACTAGATTACTAGATATTTTAAAAAATCTAACAAAATGGTTGATGTCTATGGTGTCACATTAGATCTTTCAACTGCAAAACTGCACCCGACAAGCCATTTGCTTTCTAGGTGTGTTTGAATCCGTACTGAGTAGAATGACTTTTAGTCACAGTTCCATCTTTTTGTTTTCGCCGCCAAGACTTCTGGAAATGTCAATGAAGTCATATCTCTTTGAAACTGACTTTCCTGTCAATTTCAGGAACCCAAACTTACCCAGAGGGCTCTCTATAACTGGGCCGCTGTTGTCGCGCTCCTGCCGAAATTGACAGGTTGTAAGATTTATGGAGTGTGATGGGATGCTGCATGTTTAAAGGTAACATTGCAACGTTACTTGTTACGATTAGCTGGATCCTATGGACGCCAAGTTTGCTTTCTGTTTACACTTCGAGCTATAGTTGTATAGAAATGTCATTAGAGAGAGATCTGCGACTGCAAGTTTGAAATCTACACCAAGCAGTAAAAAAAAGGATTGAAGGACGAAGTATTCCGTGTAAAATGTTTATTATGAAAATAGGGAGTTTCAACAAATTGGAACTTACGCAACGACTCTTTTTAGTATAGTCCGTTGGAGAAAGTTGTAATAAGGAGTAGTTCCTAGGTCCCGCAATAGTCTACGCATTACTTTATAAAACACGGTAAAGTCTTGTTATGACTGGGTATCAAACACTGAAACGCATTAAATGATGTTATCGCGTTTAGCAATTTGAAATGTATAGGCACTATTGGGTTTTTCCTCTGTCTTAGGGCGTGATTTGTGTCCAATACAGATAATCCTGTTCTACATGTGCGCATTCTCTCGTTTTCAGCCAATTGCTTTCTTCTGTGGCGAAAAAAGCAACGTGTTGATGTAATGCTGTGATATTTATAACGCCGTTCGTTGTCGACGATCCGTGACTTTCTGACAGCACTGCTTTCTTAATGAGGGTTATATTGTTCCACATCACCCATAAAAAAACTGGTTGGACGTCAGCGTTAATTCGTTTAGTGATGACAGGGGAAGAGAGATACATTAACTAATGCCTCCTCACGACCCTCGGCAGAGGGTGGCATTGCTACATATTTATGCTGCCTCCAAGATCTCAGAGTAGATAGAGAGGGAGGGAGAGAGCTTGGTGAGTGCCAATAGAGTGAATCAGGGCAAAAGAACAGACACAGTCCATCTGCTCCACACTGTACTAGACATAGGGAGACTGACTGGACAAGGAAGGCGAAAGAGGCAGCTGGACATCAGAGAATACAATCGTGGAATTAGGTAGGTGGCTAATACACACCTGTATTATGCTTTATTCCCAGCTTTTAGATCCTTGGACTGGAGAGCGAGAAGAATATGCAGAAGGCGATGCCGAAAAAGCCCGGTTTCACCGCAATAGACAACCACTATTGGTGAACGAGCGGTTTCTGTTGGTCAGTGTATGGTCCCTGTTTTGGCAACGGAGATTTCAGACGCACGACAGAACTGCCAGTCTTTTTTTAGCGAAATAGTAACGGAATCATTGTTCTGTTTAAGAGACGGGATAAAGTTAATGTGTTCGTCTCTGTTCAGCCCAGCCACAGAGGGTGGGAGTAGGGGAGTGAGTCCTATTTAAATCACCGGGAAGGAAGCGATAAGCACTATTACATTATACAGCGGTATCATTTTCTTTGCACCTGAATGCAAAGAATATGAAAGTTTTTGCACCTATTTAAAGTGGCTGCAGTGCAGGGGAGTGGGAAGCGGTGATTTTAGGGGCGTCCTTGTGAAAAGTTAGCTTTTGAAAGAAAGAAGCAGAATGTGCTTCCTGCAGTACACAAATCCTGGAAGTTTGGTAATAATATTGTAATATTAGACTTTCACCTCGCAGGTCTCGAAAGAGCGAACCTGGTTGTCTTTAGTAAATGCCTTTTCATTTCCTTTCCACTCAAGCACCTAATCTTGATGGGATGCTAAATACAGACTGAGGAATTCATTTAGGTCAGCGGTGAGATGTTGCGTTTTCGCGTTGACATCAGTAGTTGGGAGATCTCCTTCCACGGGGATGTTGGCTAATTTGTCCCTTCAGACAGTCGTGGGTGAGTGAAGATGATTTCCACTGCCCAAGGGGATTCATCGTCATAAACAGACGAACCTCGTGTAAAGGAGAAATGTGAAGATCATTTGCCGACAGTGTCGCTCTTAGTGGCTCCGGCTACTTTATAATCAGTTACAGTTTTGAAATGACACGGGTCTTAAATATATCTGTTTGTTATATATAGCCCAAACTTTTTGCAACTGCATGTACTTCAAAGTTGCGGATCTAAAATGAGAGCCGGAATATTTATTTTGCGTAGTGTTCGGTATGAGGAACCCATTTGAGAGTAAACCCTGGTTAGATCACTTTCTCGTTGTCAACAACTTGCATTTATATAGACTCTTTAACATGAAACGTCCCAAGAAGCTTCACAGGAGCATAATCAGACAAACATTGACATCAGGAGACATTGCGACAGGTGACCAAAAGCTTGGTCAAAGAGGTAGGTTTTGAGGAGCGTCTTGAAAGTGGAGAGAGAGATAGACTGAGAGGTTTTTTTTTGGGGGGGGGGGTGATTCCAGAGCTTAGGGCCTAGACAGCTGAAGGTATGGCAGCAGATGGTGAGGGAAGGGAATGGGGAATACACAAGAGGCCAGAGATGGAGGAACACAGAGTTGCAGAGATCTCGGAGGGTTGTAGGTCTGGAGGAGGCTACAGAGACAGAGAGGGGTGAAGTCATGCGGGGATTTGAACATGAGAACTTTAAATTGAAGGCGTTGGTGGACAGGGAGCCAGAGTAGGTCAGTGAACATAGGGGCGATGGGTGAACGCGACTTGATGCGCTAGTTTGACGGACCTTCCCCTTCCCCCGTGTTATGTTTTTTTGTAATTGATTCCTGGTACCATTGATTATCCTGTAAAATATGTTCTCCACCGGATTGGTCTTACCCAGAGGTTTATTGCGTTCCTGCAGTAGTGGAGCATGGACTGAATGTCGGTTTTGTTGATAAATTTATGTTCAGATCAGTTGAGCTTGTTCCGTGAAGCGGGTAAAGTCGGTTAAGGTACATCTTGAAAGTAACTTAAGTTCCAAATACAAGTTCGCAGTTTTGCAACTTAACGGTTTAATAGAGATGCTCATCAGACACTCGCTTAACATGCAGGTAGAAATAAGTCACAATTACTTCTGAAGAGAAAAGACTGGTTAATGATTGGGACGGAGACTCTTCGACTGTTCTGAAACGTTAACCCGTCATTTCTCCTTCAGACACTGCCCGATTTGCTGTGTATTTCCAACATTAAATCTGTTAGAGTTCAGATTCTCCAGCATTTGCATTTTCTTCCGTCATATTTTACTTGCCACCATCTCACGTCCAGAGGCTACCAAAAACTGTACCATTCCCAGACAGGTACAAAATACAACAGCACGTGAGTGGGATTCGACAAATACCGCTCTTTAAAAAATAAAACTGATACATTAATAAAATTAAACACTCGGATGTAGATGCATTTCCCATATTCCAGGACATTGTCAGGAAATTTGCTTATATTGGGATTATTGTAAGGAGTGTTACAACACCAGGTTATAGTCCACTAGAGGTAAAGGTTTGCAGGCATGAAATGATTTTTTTTGGTTGAAAGTCTCGCGTCAGCTGATAAAATGACTAATCGATTTCTGAATACTCTAATACCGGATAAAATTGTAAATAAATGTAATAGTTGGATAAATGTCTCTATTGGTAGATGGAATTGTTGCTCTTATAGGGAACCCATGGGAACCGGGTGCAGTTGAGGTTCCAATAACAGCCGGTGCGAATGCTGGACTTGGTCCTGGAGACGGTTCACAGACAGCTTGGTCGAGTTAATAGTTGTAAACAATTTTACAACACCAAGTTATAGTCCAGCAATTTTATTTTAAATTCACAAGCTTTCGGAGGCTTCCTCCTTCCTCAGGTAAATGTTAATAGTTGGTACTATATCACCGTATAAAGGTTGCGTCAAATTAGTCGAAGCAAAGTTGCTGGGATTTATAGGTGAGAGAGCGGGGTTCCTTTCTGGGTGGACTCGCATTGGGACAGTATAGTTGGAAGATCAACAAAGGATTGCAATCGCTTCCCTCCAAAAAGTTTGTGAATTCTACCGTTGCAGCCATTTACCGAGTAGGGTTTATTTAAAGTTAAATATTCTGCATTGGTTTCTTTAACTGCATTCCACGTCAGAGTAGAAAGGGTGGTTAAAGAGCAGACTATATATATTTTTCAAAGTTAAGAAATATACAGTTTATGTAATATGTTAAAACATATACATTTAAGCACCTTTTACCTCTTCTATAGCAGCGCGCCCTTGTGGCGAGAGAAAGATCAGGCAACCCGCAAGATTGTCCTAATAGGCTACTTTCAGACTGAAAGGGATAGAGAGCTGTTAACAGGATGTACGTTTGGTAAACAGGGATTTCGAAAGATGTACAAACACTATAACTATTTTCGTGTGAATGACAAAGATTGCAAATGATACAGTTAGAAAGTTTCTTAGCAAAGGAGAAGTATTCACAGTTTATTGTAATTGCAGTCATTTAGTGAGTGTATATTCTTAACATTTTAAAAGATGTCTCTCCACCCGCCCCCTTTACACATTGTTCACCTGACGAAGGAGGAAGCCTCCGAAAGCTTGTGAATTTAAAATAAAATTGCTGGACTATAACTTGGTGTTGTAAAATTGTTTACAATTGTCGCCCCCTTTAACACAGTTGCAAATTTGGGATTAATGTCAGTGCTTCCCCTTTTAGGGTATGTTTATTTGCTTCTGTATAAAGTTTGCAGTAAGTCGATGAAAAATAAAGCTGCTTGGATAGTGTCTGCAGGTAACATTAAGGGGAGAATAAGCTTTGAAGAATTGCTGAGACCAGTGGTGGGAATGGGTTGAATTAATATTGCAATGATGGTGCTTCCAGAATGATGTAACGCAGCCATGCAAAAATTATTTGAAACGAAGGGGTTAAGAAGAAAGACTGAACACTTTTCTGTCGAAAAGAGAAGATTGAGAGGTGACCTGATGGAGGTCTTAAAAATTATGAAGGGGTTCGATAGGGTAGACGTAGAGAAGATGTTTCCATATGTGGGGGAGTTCACAACTATGGGTCATAAATATAAGATAGTCACTAATAAATCCATTAAGGAATTCAGAAGAAAGTTCTTTACTCAGAGAGTGGAGAGAATGTGGATCTCTCTACCACATGGAATGGTTGAGGCAAATAGCATAGAAGCATTTAAGGGGAAGCTAGAGAAGTAGATGAGGGAGAAAGGAATAGAAGGATATGCTGATAGGGTTAGATGAAGTAAGGTAGGAGGAGGCTCGTGTGGAGCATAAACACCGGCATAGACCTGTTGGGCTGAATGGCCTGTTTCTGTGATGTAAATGTAATTCTATGTAACTACATTTTAACCTTTAAAGGGAAAGCTAATAGTGACAAGCAGTCAGGTAACTGGCGACCGATGCAATATCACTTGTTTTGCGTCTCCGCCCACGCCCAATTTCACCCTCCCTTATATCTAAGTAGCGTTGATTTTTATCCCCCCAGATATATTTACTTTTACACACCTGCTGTGTGTTGCATTTAGTAACTGTTGTAATTGAACATGCTTATTTGGAAGCAGTGCTCATCTTCTGGGTATCGAAGGACCACAGCAAATAGCTTTCCCTTTCATTTTTCTCCAATAAACCCACAACATTCTCTAATAAATCATACAGTTAATGCGGGATTCCCACCTCTGGTTTAGTAGTTATTGTGCATAATGTTATTAAGCAGTGATGTAGCTAGAAAGAGAAATTTGGGTTGGGCCCCAACTTATGGTGGACAGGCAATGACCAAAGGTCTGACGCAGGACAAATCATTTATATAATATTGTACAAATAAGAAAGAAAGACTTGCATTTATATAACGCCTTTTATACCCTTAGGAAGTCCCGAATCGCTTTACTGCCAATGAAGTATTTTTTTGAAGTGTAGTCACTTTTGTAATGTAGGAAACGTGGCAGCCAATTTGCGCACAACAAGGTCCCACAAACAGCAATTCAGTGATGACCAGATAATGTTTTTTTTCAGTGGTGTTGGTTGAGGAATAAATATTGGCCAAGACACTCCCTTGTGCGAGAACTCCCCTGCTCTTCTTCGAATAATGTCGTGGGATCTTTCAGGTCCGCCTGAAAGGGAAGACAGGGCCTCGGTTTAATATCTCATCCAAAAGACGGCACCTCCGACAGGGCATCACTCCCTCAGTACTGCAACGAAATCAAGTCACTGCTTTATTTTAAACGCTGCTCCCTCCCACTCACCCTAACAGAAGCAATGTTGAAACACTTTAGAAACAGATACTCAAGATGGTATATTTAGATGTTCACCCCACGTACACTTGTGTTATCTGCTCTCACTGTTATTCCGATTGCCTTTTCTGGCGGCCGATCTCCCTCCTAGCATGTGTTTTAAGGCTGGACTTCGCTGCTCTGCTCGTGTCTGATAACTTGGGGCAATCTACCCTATGCTCCTCTGTTGCACACAGACTCAGATTTGGGTGGGGGTGGGGTGGCTGGGTGTTAATTGAGTGAGCTTTGGTCCATTCAGGCTACACCCCTGTTACTAAGAGCAGTCCCACAATAGATGGGAATCCTTAGCCCCTAAATCAGAGTAATAGATTCTTATTGAAGGTGATTAGAATTTGTTCTTTTCAACAAGTTAACTGCTAGAGTATTTGTTAACTGATTTGCATAACTAGGTTATATACTTCTCTGAAAACAACTGTGCGAAATGTATTGGAAACTATCACAAAATACAAAATATTTAACTAGTAGTATAAATTGTATCCCAGAGTAATCATTTTCTAAGTACCTGAAGTTGGTCTGCTTAAAACAAATTCAGGCCATTCTTGTAACAAGTAGATTCTTTTCAATTAGGGTATAGTAATAAAAGATCTAATGCTCCTCACAACTGTCATATATAGGAATGGAAGAGGAGAATAAAAATCAGAAACCAAGTTCATTGTCAAACGTTCTGACAGTGACCTGAAACGTTAACTCTGTTTCTCTCTCCACAGATGTTGCCTGACCTGCTGAGTGTTTCCAGTATATTCTGTTTTTATTTCAGATTTGCAGCATCCCCAGTATTTTGCTTTTGTTTCATTGTCTGATTGTCAGCCAGGTGTACAACTTGCTATAAATGCAGATGATCATCCGGGAAGTATGTCTTTCAAATGGATTGCTTGAGTGGACTTTTCTAGATGAATATGTGAGCGTTGCTATGCCATTAAATTACAAACACAAAGCTTCAAAAAGTCCCTGCAGTATTTAATACTGAATATAATGACAACCAAACAAAGATTTTTTTGTGGGTGGGGGAGACCAATTTTCTTTTTGGCAGTAAGTAGCCTTTCAAAATTATTTTGAAAAGGTATAAAACCTCAGAGGCAAACTAGATTGATTCAAACTATGAAGTGCAGGAGAGAATATCAAAGATAACATGTTATGTGGGAGGGAGAGGAGTGGGATGACAAAGATTCAGCAAAATGGTTATTGAACTGCTGTGAGATTTGGAGGGGTAACAGGGTCTTGACACTACTTGAAAATGCATGGCATGTTCTCTTTGTTATGTGGTTATACTGATAATCCTGTCTTTAAAAAAGATGTTATTTTGTAGTTTCAAAAATGCTCACACAATTCTCTCCAATCAAGCATTAGGTCTAAACAAGTATCGAATTATTTCACGAATAAACCTGACAGGAAATCATGTTTTAATTGCATTTTCTCAGGGCGTGAAAATAACCCTGGCAAATGTTGGATACTTGATTGAGTTTCCTATGTTGCACTGCCTTATTTTGTAGGAGCCAGGAACAACATCGCAGAAGGAACAGCAACATAGAGCTGCACAGCAATCTACAGGTAGTGCAAAATACATCTAAACCTTTTTATGAAATATTTTTGTTTCAGGAAAACTTCTGGGAGGAGGAATAAGGAGAGGACATCTAAATGGTAAAACTTTAAAAGGAGGAGAGAATAGAACAAACTTGTATTTATACAGCACTTTTCACCACTTCAAGCTATCCCAAATGCTTCATAGCCAATGATGTACATCTGAAGGGTAGTTGCTGTTGTAATGTAGGAAATGTGGCAGCCAAAACAGCAAGGTCCCACAAACAGTAATGAGATAAATGACCAGATAATTTGTTTTGGTGATGTTGGTTGAGGGATAAATATTGGGAGAACTTCCCTGCTCCTCTTCGAATAGCGCCATGGAATCTGAGAGGGCAGACAAAGCTTTGGTTTAATGTCTTATCTGAAAGAGGAGCAGAGACTTAAGGGCTCACAAATCTTTAAAAGTGGGAGGACAAATTGGTAAAACTGAAAATAAAACTGTTAAGAAAAACAATATGAGGTCCTAGTTTTATAAATAGGGATCTAGAGTACAAAGAGGTAAACTTGCATAAAGCATTGGTTAACCCTCAGTTAGAATACTGACCTAGAACTCAGTTTGTGTCCGACACTAAAACTGTAAATTTATTTTGATCAGCACAAGAGCTCTGAGACTAAACGATAAAGTACTGAACTTTTTGTTACATTCAACAGTTACTCGATCAGAAGGTCACGGCAGCCAGGAGTTTTTTTTCACCAGTAATTACTTTTGAAGACAACGATTACAGTGAAGCTCTATTAAAGATAATCAGGCAGTTGAGGTTCATTTTTAAGGCATGTTAGACCTGGAGTATCTCTTTTTACCTTGAGCTTTTAGTGTCAGTTTCACAAAATGAACGACCAACCCCCCCCCGCCCCCCCGCCCGCCACCAATGCATGTTGCTAGTGCTATGGCTTTGTTTGGGGACCAGTTTGATATGAATACTACAGCTTTCAATCTCCACTGAATTGTTTAGTCTGTAAACATTCTGTGGACAAGCTGGAAATTATTTGTAAAGGTACTTATTATGTACCAAGGTGTTTCTCAGTCCCAAGAAACTTCAAAGATGTGAACAAATAGTTAATGCATAGGCATCACCGAGCAGTTTATTAAAACAATGGTTACTGAATGAAAATGTTCTGCTTTTATTACAGCGATAACAGTTGCTATTTGGCTCCTTCAACTAACACCATATTGTGTATCTTTAAGTGAACAAGAAGCTTTACTAAGACTGGAAGAACCCGAGAGGGATGAAAGCTCTAGCTACGTGGAAATTCAGTTAAGTCAAATAGTCACTGATCTACCAAGTAACGCCTGAATCATGGAGGAGAACGAGTTCCATGTCCAGCAATTGCAACCAAACATCATATCTGTCCGACTATTCAAACGTAAGGTGGGTGGTCTCGGATTTCTAGTGAAGCAGCGTGTGTGCAAGCCCCCTGTAATAATCTCTGACCTAATTCGTGGTGGGACAGCAGAGGAGAGCGGTTTGGTGCAGGTTGGAGATATCATCGTGGCTGCCAATGACAAGCCTCTGGTAGATGTGACTTATGAGCATGCTCTGGAGATGCTGAAGAAGATAACCCCAGAGACTTTTGTGGTGTTGATTTTGAGGGGTCCCGAAGGGTTCTCCACTCACCTGGAGACTACCTTCTCTGGTGATGGGACACCAAAAACAGTGCGTGTTACCAAGCCTTTGGTTCCTGTTGCCAAACCGAGTGATTCTCTCATTCAAGGCACCCAAAGCAAAGACCACCTCAAAGCTGAAGATAAAAAACTGAGGGACATCTCTAACCCGACAGTTGAGGCATGGGACAATGAGATCCCACAGGAGCCCAATCCCGTAATTCAGATCAATGGAGTGATGTCTTTAGTTAATGAAGACTCTTTAAAAGGAACAGATGCCTGTTATACCAATATGAACAACTTGATGATAAATGGAGGAGCTGAGAACGATGAACTTCTTAAAGAAATTGAGCCTGTACTAAATCTACTAAAGAACAGTAAAAAGCTAGAGAAGTGTGATGCTGAAGTCCAAGTGGACAGGTAGGCAAGCATTACAATTTTACTCAATTGTTTTCTAATTTTCTTGTTTATTCTGGGGGACTAGTACGAAAATGGATAGAGACAGCAAAAACCACGATCCACGATCCATGGTGATAGAGTCGCAAACATGTTTATAAAGAACATATTTATGATTTTCCTACACTTAATGCACTGAGGAAAATTCCTCCTAAGTCAGTCCCAACAAGTCCATTAAAGGGTTCTTTGAAATTGTTATATGGGCCTGGAAATCAAGCTGTGCGACTTTAATGCTTAGTGTTTGTATCAAATTCCTTTTCCCTCTTTTTTAACAGAAGACTTAACACCTCAATTAAAATAGGGGACAAAGGAATTTCATATGAAGGCATTAAATTTTGTATGACAATATGGCTCAGTGTAGTTTCCAGGCTGTTTTTCTTACACTGGAAAGAGATGGCCATCAATTAAAAAGAGCTTAACCAATGCATCATATGCAGAAAGAGATGACAGCAGCTGTTGATACACGCCATCAATATGAGAAGTTATACCTGGTAATAGAACGTGAAGTAGCAAAAATGTAGATATAGTATATAGTATTGCAACCTTTTGCTTCATTACTGAATGTGCTCCATGTTAGTTACGCAGGAGAAGGAACAAAACTAAGAAATACCTGATGTAATCTTTTAACAAAAAAGATCCAAAAAGAATTTTACTTCTACTATTAAACATCCTAACTATGCTTACATGTTTTTCGATTGTAATATACAGGAACTTGTGTCTTTTATAACAAATGACCGGCTGAGGCATATTAACATAACACATTTGTTATTTATTCAATTGCTTTCAGCATATATTCCAATTTTGTCCAATGTCTGTGGCTTTAAATAATAGAATTCTGGTTTGGTGAATTGCACTATTGGCCTTTCACCTCTGTAATATGGGTGCTAACGTAGAGTAGATTGGTATTAGAAACCTTATATCTGCATACACTTTCTATTTGTGCCACTTGACTTCCTGTTGTCATGTTTTTGTCACACTTTTGTGTCAACTTTTTCCATTATGAATCCCTATGTGCACATTTATAATGGAAAATGTGTATGTAAACTTATTACCCTGCACAATCTGGCCACCAGGTTGTACAATCCGACCAATGGCTTCCCACAAATCTCTCAAAGTGCTGTTTGAAAAAATAATCAACTGCCATCTTTTCTTCAGGAACTGAAATTTCTAATATCTGAAATTTAACTAAAATCAAAATAATCAAAAATTACATATTTTACAAATAACATGATTAAATTTATCTTGAATTATTGAATTTGTCTTTTGTGTCTTTTATTGCTTCCATTAAAGCTTTTACTTTACTACTTGATGTTTATGGCCAGAGCCGTGACATGGTCAGTTGAATTTTGATTGTAATGTCTGAACATGTACGATGTACCTAATTCCCCAGATTGCATCAGTACTGTTCAGTCAGTTATACTGAGGAATTTTTTTCTTGAGCTTCTTGCAGTTCCTGCTCAAAAGTTTTTCAAAGTTATTTGAAAAAAAGCTTGAAGACAAATTTCAAAAGGTTCACTGAGATAATTTCTTTTTAAAATCAGAGAAACTGTTTCTGTGTCTATGTGAGTGTGAGAGAGAAAAAATGAGAATGTTCTGATTGCACACTTGTTGTAGTCTTTGTTTTGCCCTCTATAAACTTTAGAAAGCAAGAGAGAGAGAGAGGGAGAAAGACTGGAGTTATAGATAAAAAGACCAATTGACTATGGAATTCCAGGAGATGCACTCTTCAGAATCACGTCTTATTGTGCATCCTTGATTTGCGCATAACGGACCTGGGATTTAGCACTCAAAGACAATGACCAAACTTGTACTACCATGGTTACACATGACTCCAGTTTTACTGAGGTAGTTAGAGTTCTAGGGCAGTCTGATTACAAAAGGAAATTTGGACTTGAGAAAACTGTGGGCAGTTTAACAATCTGAGGGCACTGCAGGTGAGTAATGAAGTAGAAAATAATTCACACTGCTGGACAAAGAAATTCAACCTATTAGTTACTATGAAACATTGAAGATTGTTGCATTGTCAGCAATGTTACAGTGGGGTAAGATCCTGGAGGCTCCATTGAAGAATTCCAAGCAACTCATAAAAATTCACTCTCGATAAACGTGTAGTGGCCCCAAATAGTTCATCCAGTGCCAAATTTCAACTAGAAATAGCAACATATTTTAAAAGTCTAATGATTTTTGCATAAAATTTAGGTTTTTGTTGAGTGTTCTCTGCAGTTTATCCTTATTTTTTTTTTATTCGTTCACGGGATGTGGGCGTCGCTGGCAAGGCCGGCATTTATTGCCCATCCCTAATTGCCCTTGAGAAGGTGGTGGTGAGCCGCCTTCTTGAACCGCTGCAGTCCGTGTGGTGACGGTTCTCCCACAATGCTGTTAGGAAGGGAGTTCCAGGATTTTGACCCAGCGACGATGAAGGAACGGCGATATATTTCCAAGTCGGGATGGTGTGTGACTTGGAGGGGAACGTGCAGGTGGTGTTGTTCCCATGCGCCTGCTGCCCTTGTCCTTGGTGCCACACTCGGTCAAATGCTGCCTTGATGTCAAGGGCAGTCACTCTCACCTCACCTCTGGAATTCAGCTCTTTTGTCCATGTTTGGACCAAGGCTGTAATGAGGTCTGGAGCCGAGTGGTCCTGGCAGAACCCAAATTGGGCATCGGTGAGCAGGTTATTGGTGAGTAAGTGCCGCTTGATAGCACTGTCGACGACACCTTCCATCACTTTGCTGATGATTGAGAGTAGACTGATGAGGCGGTAATTGGCCGGATTGGATTTGTCCTGCTTTTTGTGGACAGGACATACCTGGGCAATTTTCCACATTGTCGGGTGGATGCCAGTGTTGTAGCTGTACTGGAACAGCTTGGCTAGAGGCGCAGCTAGTTCTGGAGCACAAGTCTTCAGCACTACAGCTGGGATGTTGTCGGGGCCCATAGCCTTTGCTGTATCCAGTGCACTCAGCCGTTTCTTGATATCACGTGGAGTGAATCGAATTGGCCGAAGACTGGCTTCCGTGATGGTGGGGATATCGGGAGGAGGCTGAGATGGATTATCCACTCGGCACTTCTGGCTGAAGATGGTTGCAAACGCTTCAGCCTTGTCTTTTGCACTCACGTGCTGGATTCCGCCATCATTGAGAATGGGGATGTTTGCAGAGCCTCCTCCTCCCGTTAGTTGTTTAATTGTCCACCACCATTCGCGACTGGATGTGGCAGGACTGCAGAGCTTTGATCTGATCCGTTGGTTGTGGAATCGCTTAGCTCTGTCTATAGCATGTTGCTTCCGCTGTTTAGCATGTATGTAGTCCTGAGTTGTAGCTTCACCAGGTTGGCACCTCATTTTTAGGTACGCCTGGTGCTGCTCCTGGCATGCTCTTCTACACTCCTCATTGAACCAGGGTTGATCCCCTGGCTTGTTGGTAATGGTAGAGTGAGGAATATGCCGGGCCATGAGGTTACAGATTGTGCTGGAATACAATTCTGCTGCTGCTGATGGCCCACAGCGCCTCATGGATGCCCAGTTTTGAGCTGCTAGATCTGTTCTGAATCTATCCCATTTAGCACGGTGGTAGTACCACACAACACGTTGGATGGTGTCCTCAGTGCGAAGACAGGACTTCATCTCCACGAGGACTGTGCGGTGGTCACTCCTACCAATACTGTCATGGACAGATGCATTTGCGACAGGTGGATTGGTGTAGGACGAGGTCAAGTAAGTTTTTCCCTCGTGTTGGTTCGCTCACCACCTGCCGCAGGCCCAGTCTAGCAGCTATGTCCTTCAGGACTCGGCCAGCTCGGTCAGTAGTGGTGCTACCGAGCCACTCTTGGTGATGGACATTGAAGTCCCCCACCCAGAGTACATTTTGTGCCCTTGCTACCCTCAGTGCTTCCTCCAAGTGGTGTTCAACATGGAGGAGGACGGTAGGTGGTAATCAGCAGGAGGTTTCCTTGCCCATATTTGACCTGATGCCATGAGGTCCAGAGTCAATGTTGAGGACTCCCAGGGCCACTCCCTCCTGACTGTATATCACTGTACCGCCACCTCTGGTGGGTCTGTCCTGCCGGTGGGACAGGACATACCCAGGGATGGTGATGGAAGAGTCTGGGACGTTAGCTGAAAGATATGATTCTGTGAGTATGGCTATGTCAGGCTGTTGCTTGACTCGTCTGTGGGACAGCTCTCCCAATTTTGGCACAAGTCCCCAGATGTTAGTAAGGAGGACCTTGCAGGGTCGACTGGGCTTGGTGTTTTGCCGTTGTCGTGTCCGGTGCCTAGTGGTCCGATGCCGGGTGGTCCGTCCGGCATCGGACCACCCGGTAGCGAGATTTTACAACTGAGTGGCTTGCTAGACCATTTCAGAGGGCAATTAAGAATCAACCACATTGCTGTGGGTCTGGAGTCACATATAGGCCAGACCGGGTAAGGGCGGCAGGCTTCCTTCCCTAAAGGACATTAGTGAACCAGATGGGTTTTTACGACAATCCGGTAGTTTCATGGCCATCATTACTGATACTGGTATTTTAAGTCCAGATTTTTATTTAATTAATTGAATTTAATTAATTAATTGAATTTAAATTCGCCAGCTGCCGTGGCGGGATTTGAACTCATGACTCTGGATTTTAGTCCAGGCCTCTGGATTACTAGCCCAGTAACATAACCACTATGCTACCGTACCCTGTATATTGAATTGCAGAATGAATTATTACATAGGTTGTGTTAGAAAGACTGGTAAATTTGTTATAAAAATTCTGATGCAAGCACAACATGCCTTTGTCGATTAGTTCTCCATATATTAGGATTCAACAATTTAATTGAACATCTTTAAAAAAACATTGTAGGTTTGATGCCTGCTCTGTGGTGAGTTCGCTGATCTCACCCAGGGCACTGTAATACACTTCAGTACCCAAGGCTAAGGAGAGGGGGAAAAAATCATCCAGGGTTCCTGCTCCTGACAATGTCCAGTATTCCCTGTTGGAAAATATGGCTATTAGATGAGTTCAAGTAAGGCCGTGGCTTTGATGCCCTTCAAACAGAATGGCCTGCTGACATTCACTCTCTAGGCTCATGGTCATTTGGGTAAGATACTTAGAGGGAAGTTTGCACCAGTGGAACAGTATCACAGCATGAGCCACAGCTTCAAATTGTGAGTTTGAAAAATGAGTGGGGCTTAACAAAAAGTGGTGGTATTCATACACTGAATCCCTGAACTGAAAGAGGAGAGGGAGAGCTGCAGAGGAGAGCTTTCTGACAGGGAGGGACAAAATAAAACAAAGCTCAAATTACCCTGTGGCACTTTTACTATGCCTCTTATTCCTAAATTATTGAGTGGTATGAGGTGCTCCTTGGCACATGCTACATCATGGACATGGTAAGATGTAGGTTGCTGCTTGTACTTCCTCATATATTGAAGCCCCCTCCTCCCATAAAACAGAGAACCGGTTAATTAGCACAATTACTTCCAGCATTTTCTTTTGTTAGCAGTTTTCTCCCCTCTGCTGAAGGCTTTGACTCTTGCTACTTTGCTACAGGGTTGATTGTCCTTCTACTCTTCATCTAAATGACCATTCTTCACGTATGAGCTTAGACAGTGAGTGCAGGCAGACTGTTTAACCATAGAGGCACCACAGCCGAGGACTGACCTCGCCAATGTCCATACACACATACATTTTCCAGTAAGAGTTATTGGTAGTGGCCAGGAATGAGAACCTTGATTGACTTTCTCTTCCCTAGTCCAGGAGGGGCAGAGATATGGCCAATTGTTATCCTCGGTGAGATAAGATAACTCAGCAAAGACTGAGAATCAATTCTCCTGGTCTTTACGACTCAGTTAGCTGTTGCCTTTACCAATTCTTTGGAGAAGCTTCCAGTGACTGTCCTAAAAGTATCAATGACTAAGGCTTGAGAACAGGCTGTCGTCCCCCACCATTGAAGGTACATGATATAAGGTGACAGCTAAAGCAAGGGGAAATAAACAAAATCTCGGGAAAGCAATTTGATTTTTTAAGTGCAAACAATAAACATTGGACTGAATGTTGTCATCCATAATGTATGAGCATGAAGTTGCATCGTCTTTCTGCTGAATATAATATTACCTTTTATGGATAATGCAAGAAAATACTTGAAAGATGGGAGGTGAGGTATTAAAAATATAATAAATTTTGTTCATTGGAACAACCGTTTAATCCCAGGAGTCTATAGTTTTTGTAGAAAGAATACTGACTGTGCACTGCATTCTGTTATTGGTTTGTTGGTCTTGTTCTTGATGAAGTGTCATCCATTAGTATTTTTCCTGTTAGTATTTTTTCCTTGTTTGACTTATTCACCTTCAGATTGGGAAATTATTGTACTTTGGAGAAATAACCACACCATGTCATTGAATCATTCTACAGCTTTCTGCAGTAATCTTTAGGCCTTGACGGGTCATTGTACCTGCAATTTTTATTGTGTGCATTTAGACTTCTGCCCGACGACAAGAAGATAGACATTTTAAGACCAGGAAAAGGCCAATAGGCCCAACCATCTCACTCACAAGATTATAAAGAAGACACAGATGAGGTTCATCTTAGCTCAGCTGTCCAGAATAAAAGACCCCCTCTACTCACATCATCTAACACACTCCTAGATGAATCTGACATTTTCGCCTCTTCCATCCTACCTGGGACACCATTCCAAGAGTTGATGACTCTTTGCCTGAAGTTCTTCCTGACATCTAAACTTTCCTTTCACCAGTTTTAATCTGTTGCTACCTGTCCTGGTATCCTGACATACCTTGAAATAGTTCTCTGAATTAATCTCATCTATGCCATTTAATATTTTGCATACTTTTATCAGATCCCCTGTCTGTTGCTTACTTTCAATTTTTTTCACAGTCTTGCCTCATAACTCAATCATTTGATGCAAGACCATTCCTTGTAACTGTTCTTAGAAAACCCTCTTCGGAACAGGCTCTTCATTTTCCTGGTTCTTAAAGAACATTTCCATTTTATATTAATAATTTTCACAAATACATCTGACGCAAACCTAAGTAGTTGATTATAAGGCAAAATAAAGGCAACAGCCAGGCACATAGGACATGAGGCCTAGTTATCAAATGGACAATTGAATTAATAGGGATGCTAGCTTATTACCTACCTAAGTATGCCCCTCTACCAGAAAATTAGCCATTTTTAGTCACAGTGATTCTGGCGCATTATTTATTATCAGTTAAACGACCGATGGCATTAATAACAACAGGTCAGCACCCATTGCACAATTGAACTTACCATAGCCAGCTTTTCTCAATTTAGTCCAACAACATCAGACTGAGGGAGGAGCTCAAAGGGTGAGGCAAAACTTGTATGTGAGGAAGAAGTGATTTTAAGTATGAAATGATAAATGCATTGTCGCAGATGCATCTGTCCATGACAGTATTGGTCGGAGTGACCACTGCACAGTCCTCGTGGAGATGAAGTCCCGTCTTCGCACTGAGGACACCATCCAACGTGTTGTGTGGCACTATCACCGTGCTAAATGGGATCGATTCAGAACAGATCTAGCAGCTCAAAACTGGGCATCCATGAGGCGCTGTGGGCCATCAGCAGCAGTAGAATTGTATTCCAGCACAATCTGTAACCTCATAGCCTGGGATATTCCTCACTCTACCATTACCAACAAGCCAGGGGATCAACCTTGGTTCAATGAGGAGTGTAGAAGAGCATGCCAGGAGCAGCACCAGGCGTACCTAAAAATGAGGTGCCAACCTGGTGAAGCTACAACTCAGGACTACATGTATGCTAAACAGCAGAAGAAACATGCTATAGACAGAGCTAAGCGATTCCACAACCAACGGATCAGATCAAAGCTCTGCAGTCCTGCCACATCCAGTCGTGAATGGTGGTGGACAATTAAACAACTAACGGGAGGAGGAGGCTCTGTAAATATCCCCATCCTCAATGATGGCAGAGTTCAGCACGTGAGTGCAAAAGACAAGGCTGAAGTGTTTGCAACCATCTTCAGCCAGAAGTGCCGAGTGGATGATCCATCTCGGCCTCCTCCCGATATCCCCACCATCACAGAAGCCAGTCTTCAGCCAATTCGATTCAATCCATGTTATATCAAGAAACGCTGAGTGCACTGGATACAACAAAGGCTATGGGCCCCGACAACATCCCGGCTGTAGTGCTGAAGACTTGTGCTCCAGAACTAGCCGCGCCTCCAGCCAAACTGTTCAAGTACAGCTACAACTCTGGCATCTACCCGACAATGTGGAAAATTGCTCAAGTATATCCTGTCCACAAAAAGCAGGACAAACCCAATCCGGCCAATTACCACCCCATCAGCCTATTCTCAATCATCAGCAAAGTGATGGAAGGTGTCGTCGACAGTGCTATCAAGCGGCACTTACTCACCAATAACCTGCTCACCGATGCTCAGTTTGGGTTCTGCCAGGACCACTCGGCTCCAGACCTCATCACAGCCTTGGTCCAAATATGGACAAAAGAGCTGAATTCCAGAGGTGAGGTGAGAGTGACTGCCCTTGACATCAAGGCAGCATTTGATCGAGTGTGGCACCAAGGAGCCCTAGTAAAATTGAAATCAATGGGAATCAGGGGGAAAACTCTCCAGTGGCTGGAGTCATACCTAGCACAAAGGACGATGGTAGTGGTTGTTGAAGGCCAATCATCTCAGCCCCAGGATATTGCTGCAGGAGTTCCTCAGGGCAGTGTCCTTGGCCCAACCATCTTCAGCTGCTTCATCAATGACCTTCCCTCCATCATTAGGTCAAAAATGGGGATGTTCGCTGATGATTGCACAGTGTTCAGTTGCATTCGCAACCCCTCAGATAATGAAGCTGTCCATGCCCGCATGCAGCAAGACCTGGACAACATCCAGGCTTGGGCTGATAAGTGACAAGTAACATTCGCGCCAGACAAGTGCCAGGCAATGACCACCTCCAACAAGAGAGAGTCTAACCACCTCCCCTTGACATTCAACGGCATTACCATCACCGAATCCCCCACCATCAACATCCTGGGGGTCACCATTGACCAGAAGCTTAACTGGACCAGCCACATAAATACTGTGGCTACAAGAGCAGGTCAGAGGCTGGGTATTCTGTGGCGAGTGACTCACCACCTGACTCCCCAAAGCCTTTCCACCATCTACAGGGCACAAGTCAGGAGTTTGATGGAATACTCTCCACTTGCCTGGATGAGTGCAGCTCCAACAACACTCAAGAAGCTCGACACCATCCAGGATAAAGCAGCTCGCTTGATTGGCACCCCATCCACCACCCTAAACATTCACTCCCTTCACCACTGGTGCACTGTGGCTGTAGTGTGTACCATCTACAGGATGCACTGCAGCAACTCGCCAAGGCTTCTTCGACAGCTCCTCCCAAACCCGCGACCTGTCCCACCTAGAAGGACAAGGGCAGCAGGCGCATGGGAACAACACCACCTGCAAGTTCCCCTCCAAGTCACACACCATCCCGACTTGGAAATATATCGCCGTTCCTTCATCGTCGCTGGGTCAAAATCCTGGAACTCCATTCCTAACAGCACTGTGGGAGAACCTTCACCACATGGACTGCAGTGGTTCAAGAAGGCAGCTCACCACCACCTTCTCAAGGGCAATTAGGGATGGGCAATAAATGCCGGCCTCGACAGTGACACCCACATCCCATGAACGAATTTTTTTTTAATTCTAAAAAGTAAACATAAAAGATTTTTTCTAAGATAATGACGTTATATATCATTTTAGATAGAGGATTATTCCTTCAGGTAGGTGGATTGGCCGATGTATTCCATCGAGTTTGTCACATTTATGAAATCACTTTTGATTTATTTAACAGTCACATGCACTATTGGATGACATTAATGCATCACAAAAAATATTCAAGTGATGACGTGGAGATGCTGACATAAATCACCAGTTAGAGATCACCTATTGTATAAATTCAATTGGTGTGGTAAATATAACTGTTTATAGGTGCGCACCTGTCTGCATCTGGTTCCCTGTATAACTGAGCATTCATTTGACTTCTCTATTTTATATTGTGTCACTTTCTCTCTCTCTCTCTTGCTCTCTCTCTCTCTATATTCATAAATATATATATATATATATACCTTTCTCGGTCTCTCTTTATATATATATATAATCTTTCTCTCTCTCCTCTCTCTCTCTATATATATATTACCTTTCTCTCTCTCTCTCTTTATATGTATATAATCTTTCTCTCTTTCTCTCTCTCTATATATATACCTTTCTCTCTCTATATATATATATGTATATATATACCTTTCTCTCTCTCTCTGTCTTTATATATATATATATACACCTTTCTCTATATATATATATGTATATATATGTACCTTTCTCTCCCTCTCTCTCTCTATATATATATATGTATATATATATGTACCTTTCTCTCCCTCTCTCTCTCTCTCTATATATATATATATATCTTTCTCTCTCTCTCCTCTCTCTCTCTCTATATATATATATAAACATATGAAAAGGATGGGAAAAAACCATCAGGATCATCAAGCCCATCCTATCCAGATATGGTATAACCACATACACCTTTTACCTGCTCCATATCAGCACAATATCCTGGGAGAGGCACAAAAAGAAAGAAAAAAGGGGATAGAATTTCCGTGGGGGTTCTCCTGATCTCTTTGGCACAAGACCAGTGGAAACCCTGGAGAAATGGTGTAAATGTCATATTTATTTATATATATAATATACACATGCTAAAAGAAATTGTACTGGAGTATAATTTTAAATTTGAATTATCTCATGACATACTGATGAAACAGAAAAGGGATATGAGACTGTTTTATTGTCATCGAAGTAATAAAAATAATGTTCACATACAGGGGTGAGGTAGACAAAAGCCAGCAGTATTTGCATCTTCAAGCCGAGAATGACAGAGTGTTTTATGATTTGTGGAGAAACGGAAATCTGCCGACAGTTCTTCCTAATCCTTATTCAGAACAGGTAAGGAGTTACTGCCAACAGTGGCTGACATTGCAGATGTATTAAATGTCAAACAACAAATATATGACTGGTAAATAAAATGGAATTAAATAAGTATTTGGATCATACATGATTAATTATCAATTACAATTTTATTGCTACATTTAAAAAATATGTAATGTTCAAAATTTGAAAAATCAAATAGAAAACATTTGATGCAGTTACTTGCAACATGGAAATTAGATCAATAGAGGAAAAGTATATTAACTATTTTAACTCCCCAGTATATTTCGTATGTAAGTACAATGAACCACACAGATCTCTGGTCTGTGCTGAATTAGCCGATCTCAACCGACAGCACTGAGGGTGTTAAAATTCTTTTTGGTGCCCATGGGCTAGAGAAGGGGAAATAAAATCAGCCAGGATTCTTAGTTCTGATCACTATCCAATGGCTCATGCTTGAAAGTACGCATGTGTGTACATTGCATGAGATCAGGACTGGGCTCAGCTATCACATGCCTCATGGTTGAGTAGCTTACTGTCACTCGGTGCCTAGACTCACACACGGAAAATGGGCATTTGGATGAGGTACCAGAAAGTTGCCAGCAGTCATCCAGCAATGCCTCAGCAATGGCTTCAGGAGAAGGGAGGAAAGGGTAGAAACTGGGAAAAATAATACAAGTATTTTAACTCATTCGCAAATAGAAACTTTGGAGAACTAAATGGAACCAACAGAAATTATTATTAATGCAAGGATTTTGAGAATAGTTCCACATAATTTCTTTAAGGGAAGGTAATGGTCAAGTCCAAATGAGTTCACATTGTTCTATTACCCTCTCTATAAGATTATGTATGGCCTCATGCTTAGATTTTTTTTCCGGGTAAGGACATAATGAGAAGTTAGAGGATCTTTTTATTTGCATACTCATTGGTTGGCTGTAGTGCTGTTAGTGAGGTTCCCTCTAAAATGTGGGCTGATTTGGCCTGTGAAGGTGATATGGAGATTGGCAGTATACAGCTGGTAATGTCCAGTGGTGGTGGTTACAGTCATTGTCTGCCCTTTCCCTACCAGACTATTAACTTTGCCAACATTCCTGAGATCAGTTGGACTGGTGGTGTCAAATGAAAATGACTGCCATTTGATGTTCTCGTTGGTTAGAGCATTAGAATGGAAGCAGTAAATTTACCTGCTGTGTCATGGTCCCTCATTTGCCTCAAAGGTGCAGTTTCCCTTTTTTAATAATTGGTGAAGCATAGTATCATGTTAATTGTATGTCCTTTATACATCTACACTTTATGAACAGATGTACCTTGTATGTTACTGTTTACCAACTAGTAACAGCCCTTTCAATTACATGGCATTAGTCTCGTTAAGAACTTCTATTGATATAGTAGTCCATTTAGTAGGCAATTGTTTTTCGAGTCCATTAGTTTGATGACAGAACCTCACACTTGGTTGCTGCTATTGTACTATTATTGTGATCTTAGCCGTTTTGAAGCATGTTATCAGTTCTTGCATTTTTGTTTCCTCATTGACATAGTGGTGACCAAGATCTGCACCATGATGAAAAGCATATCCACTTAAGTCACATATTTACATTATCCTTCTGAACAGCTTAGGTGCTGCTGCTCATAAGCATTAAGACATCTCCACAGCCACTGGCAATGCCTCATGCAGGCTGACTCTACTGGACTGACTTCTCTACATATCATAGCCCCCCATAGACCTAGCTTCAGCTTGAAGTTTCCACCACCATCTTTTGATTCTTGCCAATACTCTCAGACTTGCTACTTTGGTCTTCATTATTACTGCAGTTCACAGGAAGTTGTCTTGAACTGCTAGACAAAATATGCAAACAGATTTCTCACAACCCCTTACAGTAACAACTGGCTCCAGCTGAGCTGCCCCAGCTGTTTCTGATGTGTACTCAGATGTTATATTTGTACTGAATTTGTATAGAATTCAAAAGCAGGGAAGTTATGTTAAATGTTCCATTTGTCAATGTAATCAGCCTCTTCAAAATGGCAAATTTTAATTTTTTTTTTACTTCATTTTAATTTCTAGTTCTTCTAGTACTAGTTCTTGGCAACAACTGTGCAAATTCAAAATTTTAAAATCAGCTTCAATGTAAAGTGTTGCTCATTACCCCTGCTTAAAGGGAGTAAAATTCAGAACTTTTGGCTTATGTTTTCAGCCAGCTATCCTGGTCCTGATTACCTTGTGTAACATAACAAAGTAATTACAATACATCTTCTATTATCTGCATTTAAATTATCTGCCAACCTGAATATCTGCTGGAATGTTTCTAGGACAAAAGCTTGCATGAAATGTCAAAACTAAATAATGTTTCTTTTCTTATTTGTAGTGTACTTGTCTTCATCTCTGTACCACCAATTTTCATTATCCACCAGCAGGGCCCCTTCCATTAAGGTGGATGATGAGGCCTCACTGTAAATGCTAACTTCAGAAAGAACTCTCCCACTCTGTGACCTCCCTGAATAGTCTTACTAAATCATGGACACCTTTTCCAATTTGCCAGACAGTTTTGTTCTGATGATACTGGTTTCCCTGGAGAACATTCACTTTAATCACTGAACAGGCATCAGAAATAAAACTTTTATCCAACCTGTCCATCTAGATTTGAACCCGAGTGGAAAATACTGACTCGTTTTACGAAACTATCCAGATTGCCAAATTTTAAGAAGTTTATCCATATATATGCCTTGGTACAATACAGGGAAAACAATGATTTTTTTTAATACAAATGTTGTTTGGTACTTTGCTTCGCATTTATGTGTACCGATTTAAATAAGATTTTGTAAACTACGCTAAGCTGAATGGTTCATTTATTTCAGATAATCTCATCTGGGGAAGTGTCACCTACAAAGAGTTTGTCAAATGGCAGTCCATCCAAGTGTCCCCGCTTTATTAAGATCAAGAACTGGGAAACAGGCGTCATATTAAGTGATACGCTGCACCTGAACTCTGGAAGGGTATGGTCAGCTTTTCAGAGATTCAAATTGTGGCTTTTACTGGCAACCTTTGAGCATTTTAGTGCAAAGTGGTTTATTGCAGTTCTAGAAAATGTTCAACATTTTCTGTGCTTACAGGCAGCCGGGTGCACGGAGCAGATATGCATGGGATCAGTTATGATGCCCAACCAGCAAGTAAGAAAACCAAATGAAGCCCGGTCAAAAGAGGAGCTACTTCCACTGGCAGCAGACTTTATTAACCAGTATTATATGTCCATCAGAAGGCAATTATTTAATTTACGCCTATTTAAAATGGGAACTGCTATGTCTTAACTCATTTAAATTTCAGTAATTTGATTGTGATTAAGTAAATTCCTCTTGAAAAGTTCTAAGCCATATGCTGGTATGTTATGGGTAACTCTTCAGTCGAGTGACTCCACTGCATCTCTCTCATGCAGTGCATCACTGTGGCAGGCTTGTGCTGTGCAATTGTGTTTTACAAACCTTCCAGAGAATTTTGACTCGTTAAATGAACATTTAAAAAAAAATTGGACTGAAATTCAACAGATAGTTGGATGGATAGAGAAGTGGGTTAGAAAATTATCCTTTTGTGTCAGGGGCCTGAGGTTGAATCCAAACCAGACAGATGGGGTGAAAGTCTCCTCACTTCTTGATGACTGCAAGCGTCCTCAGTGAAATGAAACTGAGCTTTAATAACCCAGTTCTTAGCGGTCACAAGTCCACAGCACAAAGCAGCTGATTTTTAATGGTTTCACTCAAAGTTTACTGGATTGGATTGTGTGGGAGCTAAAAATGTCACACCATGTAGAATGTGTGTGGGGGAAGGAGAGAGGGGCTATTTTGAAGTTTGGATTGGGTTACTACAAAAACATTGACATTTTATTTGACTCAACTAATTTCAGAGTGTTTGGTGCTGAGAAATGTTCAATTCTCCTATACTGCGTCCATCACCTTGACAAACTAATGTCAAAGAACAAAACCAAGCTTCGATACTTTGCCAAATAATACTTCGCGGGGTGAAAATGGTTTCTAAATCTAGTTCCCACCTTTCCCTGCTCCAATCAAGAAACCACAACCATTCAGATGTTCAGTATCAGCAATTAATTCAAGTGCTTTCAGATGTTATATTTGTACTGAATTTGTATAGAATTCAAAAGCAGAGAAGTTATGTTAAACTTGTACAGAACCTTGGTTAGACCACACTTAGAGTACTGTGCACAGTTCTGGTCTCCATATTACAAAAAAGGTACAGAAGCACTGGAGAAAGTTCCAAAAAGATTTACAAGGATGATACCAGAACTGGGAGGCTACAACTATGAAGAAAGACTGAACAGGTTGGGGCTCTTTTCTCTAGAAAAGACTGATAGAGGTGACCTGATAGAGGTCTTTAAGAACCATAAGAACATAAGAAAAAGGAACAGGAGTAGGCCAGATGGCCCCTCGAGCCTGCTCCGCCATTCAATCAGATGGAAAATGGAGTTGAGGTAGAAGATCAGCCATGATCTTATTGAATGGCGGAGCAGGCTCGAGGGGCCACATGGTCTACACCTGCTCCTAGTTCTTATGTTCTTATGTTCTATGATCATGGCTGATCTTCTACCTCAAATTCACTTTCCCGCCCTATCCTCATATCCCTTGATTCCCTTCGTGTCCAAAAATCAATCAATCTCAGTCTTGAATATACTCAACAACTGAGCATCCACAGCCCTCTGGGGTAGAGAATTCCAAAGATTCACAACCCTCTGAGTGAAGAAATATTTCTTCATCTCAGTCCTAAATGGCCGACTCCTTACCTTGAGACCATAACACCTTGTTCTAGACTCTCCAGCCAGGCAAAACAGCGTCTCAGCATCTACCCTGTCAAGCCCTCTAAGAATTTTATATGTTTCAATGAGATCACCTCTCATTATTCTAAACTCCAGAGAATATAGCCCCATTCTACTCAACCTCTCCTTATAGGACAACCCTCTCATCCCAGGAATCAATCCAGTGAACCTTCGTTGCACTGCCTCTAAGGCAAGTATATCATTCCTTAGGTAAGGAGATCAAAACTGTACACAGTACTCCAGGTGTGGTCTCACCAGAGCCCTATATAATTGTAGCAAGACTTCCTTACTCTTATACTCCAACCCCCTTGCAATAAAGGCTCACATGCCATTTGCATTCCTAATTGCTTGCCGTACCTGCATGTTAACTTTCTGTGATTTGTATACAAGGACATCCAAATTGTTCAGACTACCAACATCTCTTAGTCTCTCACCTTTTAAAAAATATTCTGCTTTTTTATTCTTCCTACCAAAGAGAATAATTTCACATTTCTCCACATTATACTCTATCTGCCATCTTCTCGCCCACTCACTTAACCTGTCTATATCCCTTTGCAGCCCTTTGCGTCCTCCTCACAACTTACTTTCCCACCTAACTTTGTATCTTCAGCAAACTTGGATAAATTACACTTGATCCCCTCATCTAAGTCATTTATATAGATTGTAAATAGCTGAGGCCCAAGCACTGATCCTTACCGCACCCCACTAGTTACAACCTGCTAACCGGAAAATGACCCGTTTATTCCTACTCTGTTTTCTGTCTGTTAACCAATCCTCAATCCATGCTAATATATTCCCCCAATTCCATGAGCTCTAATCTTGTGTAACAACCTCTTGTCGAACGCCTTTTGAAAATCCAAATATACTACATCTACTGGTTCCCTCTTATCGCGCCTGCTAGTTACATCCTCAAAAAACTCAAATAGATTTGTCAAACACGATGTCCCTTTCATAAAACCATGTTGATTCTTCCTAATATTATGATTTTCTAAGTGCCCTGTTACTACATCCTTAATAATAGATTCTAGCATTTTCCCTACTACTGATGTCAGGCTAACTGGCCTATAGTTCCCTGTTTTCTTTCTCCCTCCTTTCTTTAACAGCCGGGTAACATTTACCACCTTCCAATCCATGGGGACAGTTCTAGGATCCAGGGAATTCTGGAAGATCAAAACCAATGCATCCACTATTTCTGCAGCCACCTCTGTTAAAACCCTAAGATGTAGGCCATCAGGTCCAGGGGATTTGTTGGCTTTTAGTCCCATTAATTTCTCCAGTACTTTTTCTTTACTAATCTTAATTACTTTAAGTTCCTCACTCTCATTAGACCCTTGGTTCCCCACTATTTCTGATTTGTGTTTTGTGTCTTCTGCTGTGAAGAGAGATACAAAATATTTGTTTAACGTCTCTGCCATTTCCTTATTCCCCATTATAATTTCTCCTGTCTCAGCCTCTAAGGAACCCATGTTTACTTTTGTTACTCTCTTCATTTTTACATACTTGTAGAAGCTCTTGCGATCTGTTTTTTTATATTTCTTACTAGTTTACTCTTATATTCAATTTTCTCCCTCTTTATCAATTTCTTGGTCATCCTTTGCTGATTTTTAAAACCCTCCCAATCCTCAGACTTATTACTCTTTTTGGCAACATTGTAAGCCTCTTCTTTTAATCTAATACTATCCTTAACTTCTCTAGTTAGCCATGGTTGGATCACTTTTCCCATGGAGTTTTTATTCCTCAAGGGAATGTATATTCATTGGGAATTATGAATTATTTCTTTAAATGTTCACCATTGCTTATCTACCATCATATTTTTAAATCTAATTTCCTAATCTACCTTAGCCAACTCGCCCCTCATACCTACGTAATTGGCTTTCTTTAAATTTAGGACCCTATTTTCGGACTTAACTATATCCCTCTCAAACTCAATATGTAATCCTATCATATTATGATCACTCTGCCCCATAGGATCCTTAACTATAAGATTAGTAATTAACCCTGTCTCTTTACACAATTCTAAAAGTAAAATAACCTGTTCCTTAGTTGGTTCCTTGCTATATTGTTCTAGAAAACTGTCTTGAATGCATTCCATGAACTCATCCTCCAAACTATTTTTGCCAACTTGGTTTGCCCAGTCTATATGAAGATTAAAGTCCCCCACGATTATTGCATTACTCTTTTTACAAGCTCCTCTAATTTCCTGATTTATACTCCGTTCAACACTATAATTACTGTTAGGGGGCCTATAAACTACTCCCACCAATGTTTTCTGCCCCTTGTTATTTCTTAGCTCCACCCATACTGATTCTACTTCCTGATCTTCGGAGTCAAGATCCTTTCTCACTACGGTCTTCATCTCATCCTTTATTATCGGCAGTACCCCCCATCCCTTCCCCTCTTTTTCCATTTTGCCTATCTTTTCTAAAAGTCAAGAACCCTGGAATATTTAGTTCCCAACCTTGGTCACCTTGTAACTACATGTCAGTAATGGCTACTAGATCAAATCCATTTATCTCTATTTGTGCCATTAATTCATCTATCTTGTTACAAATGCTTTGTGCATTCAGATATAGTGTCTTTAATTTTAACTTTTTATTATTTTTCCCTGATGTGACCTTAGTCAGTAATGCCTTATTACCTTTGTTAAACTCTCTGTCTCTTCCTGACACACTCTGCTTGTTTTTACCCAAATTGCTACTCTGCACTACAGCCTTGACTTTACCCTTGCCTGAACCCTCCCCCATCCCCCTCATTAATTTAAAACACAATCTACCACCCTAGTTATTTAGTTTGCCAGGACATTGGTCCCAACTCGGTTTAAGTGGAGCCTGTCGCAGTGGAACAGCTCCCTCTTTCCCCAGTATTGTGCCAGTGCCCCATGAATTGAAACCCCTTCTTCCCACATCACTCTTTCAGACATGCATTTAACCATCTGATCTGTTTGTCCCTACGCTAATTTGTGCGTGGCTCAGGTAATAATCCAGAGATTATTACCTTTGAGGTTCTGCTTTTTAATTTGGACCCTAGCTCCTCAAACATTCTCAGCAGAATCTCATTCCCTGCTCTACCTATGTCGTTGGTTCCTATGTAGACCACGACAACCCCCTCCTGCTTCAAGTTCTTCTCCAGCCGCAAGGAGATGTCCTTAACCCTGGCACCGGGCAGGCTACACAGCCTTCAGGGCTCCAGGTCGTGGCTGCAGAGAACAGTATCTATCCCCCTGACTATACTATCCCCTAACACTACCACGTTCCTTTTCGCTCCCCCCACTTGAATGGCCTCCTGTACCACGATGCCGTAGTCAATTTGCCCATCTTCCCTGCAGTCTTTGTTCTCATCCACATCAGTAGCAAGTACCTCATACCTGTTGGACAAGGACAAAGGCTGAGACTCCTCTACCACTGCATCTAGGGTCCCCTTACCTGCCTGACTCGCAGTCACATCCTCCTGTCCATGACCGCTAACCAAATCTAAACCACTACCTAACGTAAGGGGTGCGACTGCCTCCTGGGTCAAAGTGTCCAGGTAACTCTCTCCTCCCTGATGCATCGCAATTTCTGCACCTCGGACTCCAACTCAACAACTCTGAATTACCTTGAGTTGCAGACACTTACTGGAGATGTGGTTTCCTGGGATCACGCTGCTCTCCACTAACTCCCACATGCTGCAGTTACGGTACACCACTGCCATCTGTATCTAACCTTGTTTTATTTATTTACTGAATTAAAGTTTTTATGTAATTAATTCACTTGGCTTATTTTTAATTATTTTTTGAACTAATTAATTTATCTAGTTTAAGTTATTAATTTAGTAATGTGTTAGCAAGTTATAGGTTCCTGGTTCCTAGTTTAAACCATTCCCCTAGCTTTGAGAGCAAAAAAATGTATTACTCACCAACCAGTCACTAACCAGTTCTCCTCTGATGTCCCTCTTTCAAATTTCTGCCTGTGTTTGAGTTGGTCTCAGCTTTATATCCCCGTCCTGCTCTCGGTCACTGGTTCCTCTCCTTTATATCCCCACTCTGCTCTCGGTCACTGGTCCCTCTCCTTTATATCCCAGCCCTGCTCTCGGTCACTGGTCCCTCTCCTTTATATCCCCGTCCTGCTCTCGGTCACTGGTTCCTCTCCTTTATATCCCCGTCCTGCTCTCGGTCACTGCTCCCTCTGCTTTATATCCCCACTCTGCTCTCGGTCACTGGTCCCACTCATTTATATCCCCGTCCTGCTCTCGGTCACTGCTCCCTCAGCTTTATATCCCAGCCCTGCTCTCGGTCACTGGTCCCATTCCTTTACATCTCAGCCCTGCTCTCGGTCACTGGTCCCTCTCCTTTATATCCCCGCTCTGCTCTCGGTCACTGGTCCCTCTCCTTTATATCCCCGCCCTGCTCTCGGTCACTGGTCCCTCTCCTTTATATCCCCCTTCTGCTCTCAGTCACTGGTCCCACTCCTTTATATCCCGCTCTGCTCTCGGTCACTGGTCCCTCTCCTTTATATCTCCGCCCTGCTCTCGGTCACTGGTCCCTCTCCTTTATATCCCCGCTCTGCTCTCGGTCACTGGTCCCTCTCCTTTATATCCCCGCCCTGCTCTCGGTCACTGGTCCCTCTCCTTTATATCCCCGCTCTGCTCTCGGTCACTGGTCCCTCTCCTTTATATCCCCGCTCTGCTCTCGGTCACTGGTCCCTCTCCTTTATATCCCCGCTCTGCTCTCGGTCACTGGTCCCTCTCCTTTATATCCCCGCTCTGCTCTCGGTCACTGGTCCCTCTCCTTTATATCCCCCTTCTGCTCTCGGTCACTGGTCCCTCTCCTTTATATCCTAGCCCTGCTCTCGGTCACTGGTCCCTCTCCTTTATATCCCCCTTCTGCTCTCAGTCACTGGTCCCACTCCTTTATATCCCGCTCTGCTCTCGGTCACTGGTCCCTCTCCTTTATATCTCCGCCCTGCTCTCGGTCACTGGTCCCTCTCCTTTATATCCCCGCTCTGCTCTCGGTCACTGGTCCCTCTCCTTTATATCCCCGCCCTGCTCTCGGTCACTGGTCCCTCTCCTTTATATCCCCGCTCTGCTCTCGGTCACTGGTCCCTCTCCTTTATATCCCCGCTCTGCTCTCGGTCACTGGTCCCTCTCCTTTATATCCCCGCTCTGCTCTCGGTCACTGGTCCCTCTCCTTTATATCCCCGCTCTGCTCTCGGTCACTGGTCCCTCTCCTTTATATCCCCCTTCTGCTCTCGGTCACTGGTCCCTCTCCTTTATATCCTAGCCCTGCTCTCGGTCACCGGTCTGCTCCTTTATATCCTAGCCCTGCTCTCGGTCACTGGTCCCTCTCCTTTATATCCCGCTCTGCTCTCGGTCACTGGTCCCTCTCCTTTATATCCCCGCCCTGCTCTCGGTCACCGGTCTGCTCCTTTATATCCTCCTTCTGCTCTCGGTCACTGGTCCCTCTCCTTTATATCCCGCTCTGCTCTCGGTCACTGGTCCCTCTCCTTTATATCCCGCTCTGCTCTCCGTCTCTGGTCCCTCTCCTTTATATCCCGCTCTGCTCTCGGTCTCTGGTCCCTCTCCTTTCTATCCCAGCTCTGCTCTCCGTCACTGGTCTCACTCCTATATATCCCCACTATGCTCTTGGGCCTCTGCTCCTTTATATCCCCACTCTGCTCTCGGGCCTCTGCTCCTTTATATCCCCACTCTGCTCTCGGTCTCTGGTCCCGCTCTTTGTGCTCTCGGGTCTCTGCTCCCACTCCTTTTATCCCCAATAACTTCAATAACCACTAAAAACACTAACCAATGAACTAAACACTTACTGATTCCCTTCGGCGTCCTCCTTGTCTTGTGACGTCACCTTTTGATTTTTTTTCTTGATTTTTGATTCCTCGTGGGGCCCCCTTTTATGCTCCGCTCAGTCTTAGTCTATAGTTCTTTGGTTTAAATCACGCAGCAATTCCTTCCCCCTCTGCACCTAATTCCCACACTCACCAAATTCCCAATTGAAAGTCCTCACTCTGTTAGCGCTTCACTCCATTAGAGGTTCACTCTCTGTCTTTTCCAACATCTCTAAGATTATGAAAGTGTTCGATAGGGTGAATGTAGAGAAGGTTTCCACTTGTGGGGGAGCCCAAAACTAGGGGCCATAAATATGTGATAGTCAATAATAAATCTAATAAGAAATTCGGGAGAAACGTCTTTACTCAGAGAGTAGTGAGAATGTGGAACTCGCTGCCACGTGGAGTGATTGAGGCAAATAGCATAGATGCATTCAAGGGGAAGCTACATGAGGGAGAAAGGAATAGATGGATATGGTGCTAGGGTGAGATGAAGTAAGGTGGCAGAAGGCTCATGTGGCATGGACCTGTTGGGCCGAATGGCCAGTTTCTGTGCTGTAAATCCTATGTAATTACTGGAAATTGGAACTTTTGCCTCCCAAATACAAATTCAGTTACATGGGTTGCTATTTATTACAAGCATAAAGTAATTTGTTTTGAACTATAGGTATAGGTCCAAGGCCCACGTTCAAAGGATCGAAGAGGTAACAAAGGACATTGAAACTACTGGCACTTATCAACTTAAAGACACTGAGCTAATTTATGGGGCCAAACATGCCTGGAGAAATGCTACCCGTTGCATTGGGAGGATCCAGTGGTCCAAATTACAGGTTGGGATTTACCACTGATTGTATGAGAATGTATTTTAAATGGTTCTGACACAATTGGAGGTGCAGATTTAAAGAGCAGAAAAGGGGAAAATGCAATACAAAAAAAAACAATTGTTTTCAATCTTTAAACAGCATTAAATTGTCAAATTACAAATTCACATACGGACAGTGCACATGAATGACCTATATACACAGTCTCAGCTTCAGCATTACTTAACTTTAGTCTGTAGTACCTACATCACTTGGCAAAAATAATTGTCATACAATGAACAATTCTGAATTCGAATGGACAACAGCTTTATTTTAAGGCTAAAGCTGTAAATGGTAAATTCAGTGATCTGATGTTCTTAGTGGAGAGCTCTGCACAAAGGGAGTGTAAGTTAGAGACAAGGTTAGAACACTGTAGCATCAATTCTCTGACCTGATTCAAGCACTGCTCCCCCTGGGATACAGTGTATTTACCCTTAAATGTTTTACAATTTTTTTCAGTGTTTTATAATTAATCTGGATTCCAATTTATTTGTATTGATGAATGTTATGATGGTCGCATAGAGAAGTGGTGATTGAGACCCACTCATCCATTCCTGAGACGAGGCTGGGATTGAGAATGGATTGCTGCGAACAGATGTTTGTAATAACAGAGATCGAGACAATGGGGTAGATTTTGACTTTGTGTGATAGTGTAAAACGAGTGATAGCGAATCGGCAGCCCGTTTTACATCTCTCCTGATTTTTAATTCCATTGACTTCAACGGATATAAAGATCGAGAGAGATGTAAAACAGACGGCCAATTCCCTTATCACCCGTTTTACACTGTCACACAAAATCAAAATCTACCCTGATGAGTTTCCACTGACTGATAAATAAATCTCAAATACCAAGGAGAAAACTGAAACAGTTCAGTCCTGTAGAGATGCAGAGAAAATGTGTGAATGCTGGAAATCTGAACTAAAATATAAAATGCTGGATCGACAGCAGAATGGCCAGCATCTGGAAGAGAAAGGTTTTTGGGTGGAATTCTCCACAGATTCCAGTGAGGAATCTCACCCAGGATATTAGCTGATCTTTCCCTTCCAGTTGCTTATAATCCTATAGATGTTGTTTCAGAAATCCATTCAATAGGTGGAAATGGGTAATTCCTAAGCCTATAATATTTTCCCTACATGCACTGCAGAATTTAACTGGTATTACCATAAGATACCTGAAATTGAACCATTGAATCGTTAGTGGGATTTCTCCATCGTACAGAAGCATCCTATAGCTATGTTTATAGTGCTGTGTACTGTATACCATATATTATGTTGGCACAGTAGCACAGGACTAAGATTATAGAAGAAAAAAGATAAATTATCAAACAATAGAGGACAAAACTTAAAAATAAAAAAATAGTTTCTGATAGATTGCCTTTTTCTAAGTTTGTTAATTGCTGCAATGTTTGCAGGTGTTTGATGCACGGGACTGTTCCAGTGCTCATGGAATGTTCAACTATATTTGCAATCACATCAAGTATGCAACCAACAAGGGGAACCTCAGGTTGGTGCCATGGAAGTTAATTTTATTAATCAATTTTATCTAGTGGTCCATGCTTGATAAAAATTAGTCACAGAGTCATAAGCATTGGACTAGAAATTATAATGTAGGATATCACCATGCAAATGTTACATGTTCGTATGACATTACTTTGTCCACTGTTTAACGGAAGCATTCACCCTTTTAAAATAAATGCTACTATTTCTGGCTGAGGAACTTTTTTTTACCCTCCAATTTGCTGTCCTCCTCTCCTGAAGATGTCAAGTCATACTGCAGTGTGGTACCTCATTCTTCAGGCCAGTACCTCATTCTTTAGGCCAGTGCCTCATTCTTCAGGCCAGTGCCTCATTTTTCAGGGCAGTATCTCATTCTTCAGGCAGTATCTCATTCTTCAGATCAGTATCTCATTCTTCAGATCAGTATCTCATTCTTCAGGGCAGTATCTCATTCTTCAGATCAGTATCTCATTCTTCAGATCAGTATCTCATTCTTCAGAGCAGTACCTCATTTTTCATGGCAGTATCTCATTCTTCAGATCAGTATCTCATTCTTCAGAGCAGTACCTCATTCTTCATGGCAGTATCTCATTCTTCATGGCAGTATCTCATTCTTCAGATCAGTATCTTATTCTTCAGGGCAGTATCTCATTCTTCAGAGCAGTATCTCATTCTTCAGAGTAGTATCTCATTCTTCAGGGCAGTATCTCATTCTTCAGGGCAATATTTCATTCTTCATGGCAGTACCTTATGTGTGAGCCTAGATCATTGACCACGGAATTCAATCTGAGTCCTTCCTGGTCTGTATGGCTCAGTTTCACACCATGTAATGCATTTGAAAATGAGAAGTAGTAATTCTTTTGAGCATTTCAAGATATACAGTATGTACCATTCCCATTAGATTTCCCCATTACTTTACCTATTAGAGAGAGACTTATCTTAGTAGCATGATGATTTACTGATCTCAATTCCTACTGCATCAGGCCAGGTATGTCCAAGGACAGCTACAGTGTATCAAGCATTGTGCACAGTTCTTGCAGTCTCCTGATCTCCCCCACATCCTGAGATGGTATTCATTTTATCTATCTCAGAAGGATAAAGAGCTGAGTGAACCCTACTGGGATTTCCATTTAGGGCCTTGATTTTTCTAGTCCAGCACGCAACTAACTGAGCCGTATGGTATTATTCATTTGACTAGATAACACTGACAGTTGGTGTTACAGAAGTTCGACCTTATTCGTCAACAGAGACTAATTGTGATTTTAAAAATCTATCGCTGCATTTTGTTAATTTGGTAGTGAAATCCAAATTGATAGAAAACTCTGTTTGGATTTTTTCATCTTGTTACGTTGCTCAATCCTGTGTTAGTAGATATGAGAACACATTACCTTTTATTAAATACACTGAGCAAGAAAATGATCGTTAAGCCTTTTAGTATGGTTAGTTAAATAATAATTTAATTTCAATGAAAATCCACAGATTCAATTAAGAATTAATTATCTTTATTTTTTTTTTAAAAAGCATTGTTTTAAATTAGCATGCTGGTGTACCATCATTCAACAGTTATAAGGTCCATGATTTTCCAGGTCTGCTATCACAATATTCCCACAACGAACAGATGGCAAGCATGATTTCAGAATCTGGAACAATCAGTTGATACGATATGCTGGGTACAAACAACCTGATGGCTCTGTCATTGGAGACCCTGCCTCTGTGAAGTTAACTGAGGTCTAGTATATCAAATAACAGCTTTTTTAAACCTACAGTATTCAGTCCTATTTCTGGAGGTTTCTCCATTTGCTTATCTGAATGTTATATTTTCTTTGTTGATTGTTATTGATGCAGGTTTGTATGCAACAAGGTTGGAATGGACCTAAAGGTCGCTTTGACATCCTCCCCCTTTTGCTTCAAGCCAATGGAAATGACCCTGAACAATTTGAGATTCCACCAGAACTAATCCTGGAAATACCTCTCAGACACCCCAAGTACGTACAGCGATGAGCTTTGTTGAGGACAGCTATTTGTAAAATTCAATTATTTGATCATTTACAATTCAAATATTGTTATGACTCCCAGTATTAGATATGAAATTCATCTGAGTTAAAAAAAAATGTTGTTAAACTCTCCAAGTGAACATTTTTGATGAATATTTCAGTTAATTCCTGTTAAACACAGTTTGTTTGCCAGGAACATTCATTTCACTCCAATTCATATTCAAAAGTAACTACATCATGTGTTTAGCTGGACTGCAGTGTTTTTTTTTCACATTTCCATCTTAAGCTTGCTGTTACTAGGTGGAAACCTAAATAAGGTACAGTTGCCACGTGGAGCAGGGCATAAAATGTGGCATTGTTTGCTGTGCCTCCCAGCTAGCGGGAGGGAAATGTGAAGGGGAGAGTCAGTAGCCTCCGGTGACTCCTAGCAGCTAACTACAAGGGGCATTACTAGCTGCCTGAGAGCAAGCTTCATGCCTGTCCCTTGGTCCAGGCATCAAGACAGTGGATGAAGAAAAGGGATGTAAAATACAAAAGAGGGGGATATTTACACAAATAAAAAACAAATCTAAGATTGTAATGCAACGGTTAGAAAGGTGGAGTCTTGTATCTTACAGTGTTATTTGCATTTCTGTAACCTTCGTAACATCCTTTAGGTTTGAATGGTTTAAAGATCTGAACTTGAAATGGTATGGCCTGCCAGCTGTTTCAAACATGCTTCTAGATATCGGAGGCCTTGAGTTTACAGCTTGTCCTTTCAGTGGGTGGTACATGGGAACAGAAATCGGAGTTCGAGACTTCTGCGATGCCTCCCGGTACTATGTATTAGAGGTAACGTCTATTTCCTCTTTAGAACAAAATAGAAATATTTCTATTGATCTTTACATTTACCACAACAAATATAATGACTTTTTTTATGAGATATGCAACAACAGATAAAAGAAGAAAGAAAGACTTGCATTTATACAGCACTGTTCATGACCTCAGGAGGTCCCAAAGTGCTTTGCAGCCAATTAAGTACTTTTGAAGTGCAGTCACTGTTGTAATGTGGAAAATGCAGTAGCCAATTTGCACACAGCAAGGTCATACAAGCAGCAACATGATAATGACCAGGTAATCCATTTTAGTGATGTTGGTTGAGGGATAAATATTGGCCAGATAGAACTCTGCTCTTCTTTGAAATAGTGCCATGGGATCTTTCACATCCACCTGAAAGAGCAGGCGGGGTCTCAGTTTCACGTCTCATCCAAAAGGCAACACCTCCAACAATGCAGCACTCCCTCAGTACTGCAATAAGGTGTCAACCTAGATTTTGCATTAGCCTCTAGCGTAGGACTTGAACCCATGACCTTCTGACTCAGGGGTGAGAGTGCTACTATGTACTATGTACCTCTGCTCATTTAAATTTCCTTCTTTTCCTACATCACAATTGTTTCCACTGAATTAAAAAGTAGATTTTTATTCCCTTTAATATATCAGGTGCACTGGATGAAAACAGTAGTCCGCAATTATTTGAGAGAGGTCACTCACCAGTGCAGCACTTAAAGCCAAGTCTGTCTTTGAAGATCTAGATATTGTTGATTTATCCCTTTAATCTTCCACATAAATGTAACAACTATTGAGTCACAATTTGCAAGTCTCACCATTGCTGCCATGGTTTTGCACACACCAGCCTATAAAATGTAGTTGATGTTAACATTGCACTTTATAACATTATTTATAGCGGGTTACAATTCTAAATATGAAAGGACATTTCATTTTGATTCAAGACTATTTAATCATTTAAACCTCTTAGGCCAAGTCTTTCATTTACTCTAGGATGGTTAATTACATGTTTATCACTCCACCATTTAATTGGATCCAGAAACCAGAGATTCATTCATTCCTTTTGGATATCATGCTTATTTAGAATCAGTCAACGATATAGGTTTAACGGGTTCACTTGTTGAAATCCCATTGTGTCCTGTAATTGAAGCATTAACCTCAACTTGGTTCCATACTGCACCCATTCCAATGCCCCATATTCTACCCATGAGTTGTGACTCCTGAGGGTGACTTTATTCAATGTAATGCACTGTACTGGCCAATCTATACTCTTTCCAGATGTTGGGCAGGCTAGCTTACTCCAAATCTCATAGCACTAGTGTGCACATTCAGGAATCAAATGGCACAGAGTAACCATGCTTCTGTATGCAGGATCATGCAATGATTTTCAAATGATGCAGACCCAGTATAACTTTAACTTCATATGTGCTACTTAGAAAAATAGTAAAAGCTACAGTCCAAAAACAGCCCTGAATATAAATGTTATGGCATGTTCTTACAAATACTAGTCTGCCATAGATACTTTCTCATGTTCAGTGATGTCAGTCATTCCCATAAATGGTCAGAGCATCTTACTTTTCTGGGAGTTGCCTCACACTGCCGTATATCTACTTGTGCAATAGGGGTGTAACAATAATAACCTCTGTAACCTTGAGCAAATAGTTATGTCTTTTGCATGTGTACTTCTTCAATCTCTCTGAAGGTAGACCAACTGAACACTTGGCGAGGCAAGACTTATTACAGATCATTAAACTATTTTCTTTCCCAGTGAGTGAACATACAGAGCAAAAGCGATTATCAAATTCTCTTGGTTCAATCAGTACAACGTATTTCCACATAATGATACAAAATAAAATGCATTTTATGCTTCCTTGCATCAGTGAGTCATCTTTCTAGACTTAAACAAGGGGCTCGATTTTAGGACGGAGGCGGGTTGGCAGCGGGGGGTCGACGCGCCCAGTGAATTTGAGGTGTTCCGCACGCGATCGCAGCCTGATTGAAGGTACTTACTTTGGCTTCCGGGTTTCGCGCTGGAAAGCTGCGCAGCGGGCGGACTGTGCAGCCGCATCATAGGCTGTCAGCTGGAGGAGCCCTATTTAAAGGGGCAGTCCTCCACTGACTGATGCTGCAGAAAATAGGCAAAATTACAGCATGGAGCAGCCCAGGGGATACGCTGCTCCCAGGTTTAATGATGCCTCACTCCAGGTCTTACTGGATGGGGTGAGGAGGAGGAGGAGGACAGAGATCTTCTTCCCAGCGGACGGGAGGAAGTGGCCTGCCTCTGCCACCACAGAGGCCTGGCTCGAGGTGGCAGAGGAGGTCACCAGCACCACCTACATATCGCGCACCTGCATACAGTGCAGGAGGTGCTTCAATGACCTAAGCAGGTCAACCGAAGTGAGTAAACTTACTCATTCCCCTACACTCCGTCTGCCACATCACCGCCCCCACCCCACATCTCCTTCTGCACTGCCAACACTACTCTATCACATCACTCCTCACACCCACTCAAAGCTCATCCTCCTCTTACCTGCACTTACTCACCTCGCCAGTACTCATCCCACCACTACCACTCAACCCAATCCTCATACAAACACATGGCTCTATCTCATACTCACCCTCTCATGCATCTCTTTCACGGTCAGCCTCACTCAACCTGCCACTACCTGTGCTGCAGCCACAGGGCATGCATCACATGTGTACAGTAGGAAGAGTAAGGCAAACGTGTCGTGAGCATGAAGGGGATGCACAAGGGTGTCTGAGGGTTTGTCATGGTTTTTACTTATATTTGATTTCTGATCAACTCACATTACATATTATATTGTCACCACTACTGCCACGTCTTTGCAAATCTTGTCTGGTTTTTGCAATAATGCCCTTTCCTGAGGATCACTATGAAGACCCACAACTGATGCCACCCATTGTGTCACTGCAGAGTGGGTGTAAGTGTATTTGCAGGGCTCTTTTGTGCAGTCGACTGAGAGATGTCGGGGATATCCCTGGTGGCACCCTGGAAGGATGCGGAGGAGAAGTTGTTGAGGGCAGTGGTGACTTTGACGCGACAGGTAAGAAGCTGGTGCTCGGGCCAGCCGGGAGCAGCTTGGCATGAAGGAGGCTGCAGATGTCCATGACTACATGTCGAGTGACTCTGAGCCTCCATGTGCACTGCTGCTCAGAGAGGTCCAAGAAGCTGAGCCTCGGTCTGTAGACCGTGTGGCGAGGGTAGTGCCTTCTGCGATGCATCTCTCTCTGTGGTTGCCCTTCCTCCTGCTGTGCAGGTGGATGTGTCACAGCACTGTGTTGTGGAGCTCCACATGTCAGAGGTGGATGGCGTGCCGGCGAGGCTGGTGATGTTGTTCGTTCTCCGATGAGGTCATGATCACAGCTATGGCGACCCCCATCCGCAAGATGTACGTTTGAGGGGGTCCGCAAGGTAGGTAAATGTGTCTGCACACCGGGGTTGAGGTTCCAAGTTTGTGAATTTTATTGTTAGGAGGAGGGTGGTGGAGGCCAAACTTTGTCCAAAGTGACAGAGTGGCCTCCTGCAATGACTGAGGGTTCCCCCCCCCCAACCTGACAAATGGACCTTTGCAGCTGCCACTGGCTGGTGGCTGCAACACGTCCATTTCAACAGGGAGTGTTTCCCCCAGTACGGGAAACAGTCTCAGTTGAGTTGAAAATCCCACCCCTCCTAAATTATCATGTCAATCAGGTCTGCTAATGACCTGAAGTATCCACTTAATTATTTTAAGTGGCATCCCATTGCTGGCGGGAGTCCCGCATGCGGGGGCTGCGCGCGCATCTAAGTGCGTCACTGGGGAACCCAGAAGTGGGCGGGTTGGAGCCGGGCTCCGGACCCGCCCCGGGAATCCCTGATTTTCGGAGCCCCCCCGCCATGAACCAGCCGGCTTGGAGGTCCGAAAATCGAGCCCATGATGTCTGCTAACTATTCCTCCAGAATCTTTGACTTTCTGAGCCTGCCTAAAGTTTTCACAGTTCTCTGATAAAAAGCTTGCAGCTTTTCTAATGTATAAAGCCTCTCTCTTTTTATCTCCCCTCTTTTCACATATGGACAAGCATCAAAGGACTTTCCAGAACAATGGGTGTAAAGAGTTTTAAAAAAAAATGTTCTTGGGATGTGAGCAATTCCGGTCACTGTAAAAGTTGTTTAAATCTTACTTGTCCACTCGGTATCAATTAAATAAAATAATTTGGGCCAGTGTACTCGATAGAGATAGTTTTTTTGACCTACTTAAACATAAATGCTACTACGAACTATAAGCAATGCTTAACATAAAATACTACTAACAATTACAATTACTAACATAAGATGCTACTTTTAAATTACAAGCAACAATCAGAACATATATAGGTTTTAAACAGCATATCCTCAATAGCTGTGCCCTGGCCCCCTATCAGCACCGACATCACGAATTGTCTTGAGAATTTGGACTAACTGGGGTCTCTGGCTGTCCTTATATTGTTTTTATGTCAATGTTTTGCACACTACCCTACCCACTTCATCCTCTTTAATGCGCCTGCGCGACACTATCATTCTTAGTATTACCTTGGACATTCCGTGATCTCACCCACCAGACAATGAATGTGTACAACCACAAGGTTGTTTCATCACAAGATGTTTCAGACCTTGAAGCTGATAACACACCAGACAGCCAGTTGCTCTGTGGCAGCTTTCAAACTGCTGTGCTTAGCAGTGTTCAGTCTTAAACAACCCCATGATTTCAAGCTGCCCTTGTTAGCCTGTTTTCCCAAAGCATGCTAGATAAAGATACTGGATTCCTTTCTCACAACCATATTTATTGCCCATCCTTTAGTTGTCTTCAAAAGGCTGTTGTGGGCTGTCTTCTTGAACTTCTGCAGTCCTTATGGCAATGGTGCTCTCACAATATTCTTAGGTAGGGAATGCCAAGATATTTTCCCAACAACAATGAAGGAACAGTGATATATGTTCAAGTCACGATGGCATGTGACTTGGAGAGGAACTTGGAGCTGATAGTAGTCTCATAACATTGGTGCTCTTGTGGTAGAAATCACAGGGGAGGGAGGTGTTTTTGAAATAACCTTAGCAAGTTGTTGCAATTCATCCTATAGATAGTACGTACTGCAACCACAGTCTGCTGGTGGTGGAGGGGATAGATATTGAGCCCAATGGCAGGAGCAGCGATTAAGCAAATTGCTTTGTCCTGGACGGTATCAAGATCCTTGAGTGTTGTTGCAGCTATACCCATTCAGGCATGTATTCAATCACACTCCTTATTTGAGCATTATAGATGGTGAAGCATCTTTGAAGGCCCATGAGGTAAGCCACTCATCACAGAGTAGACAGTCTCTGGCCTTCCACTAGTAGCCACCCAAGTAGGGAGGAGCAGTAAATATGCCCTTGCCAGCATTGCCCAGATCCTGAGAACAAATAAATAAAAAGATAAACTGATTACCTCCAGTCTGGGCTTTGCAATCTACTATACTCTTACTAATTATTAATGTAACTCCTCACGTTTCCCCATGGATGTTAACCACTCTAATGCAATGGCGTAGGCTCTCTGCCCAGTTACTGTTCAGTAACAAAGGGATTGCCACTACCAGTGCGTAAACAAATTGAAAATCACTTTCAAAGTCAAGGAACATGACTGAACACTACAAGTCACCCACAAATAGGTCATTGGTTCACATCATACATTGCAGTAGTACATCATAGTAAGATCCTAAATAGGGGAATTTCAGTATAATTTTTAAAATTAAGTAAAACTCATCACTTTGCTCCCTATTTTATTACTAAACACTAGTAATTCTGCAAATGCAGTGACAGCAATTCTGAAATAAAGCAGGTTAATTCACTCACACCAGAATATGCCCTCATATTTTAGAAAATAAAATACTTTTAAAGACTGCATTTAAACAGCTGATTTATTATATACAAATTATTTTGGGATAAACACTGGATAAACACACCTGTAACTGCAACTCTCAGAAAACTTCAGCACATCTTAAAACTTTTCTTCCTCAAGTTTGTGAGCAATCAATAGTGGGAGAAAGCCACTAATTGGTTCTGACAGGCTCCAGTTCCATCATTCAGATCTGATTGGGTCTGACAGCCTACGGTTCCATCTTTCAACTGATATGATAGGTCAATACAGATAACCTTCAATCCAGCTTGAGAGAGCTGATTGTTCTTATAAAAATCCAACAAGTTGACACATGAGTTGGAATGTTATCTGTCAGCTTAAAGCACTGACAGTTGGTATTTCTGGAATTTATGCGAACCAGCTGGTGTATTATCTGTTGACCCACAAACATAAATTTTCTGCTTGAGTGCTTGTGGTGCCATATCCCTTCTCACCATACAGTCAAAGGCCTGCATAAAATCATATTTCTGGTGTGGAGCTTTGCCTGCCAAGGTGCACATATTGGGAATTTGTACCCATACCCTGCACAATTTTTTGTCCATGCATTTTAATGCATGGAAAATCATGTGGAGTGTCTGTCTGTATTTCTGAGATGCACTTGCAGCAGGCTAGACTCCTATATTTTAACTGTATATTACTTTTTTGGCCGAAATCTGAATCTATGTTCCCCTGTCCTAGAACGTGTGTTAATATTGAACGTCCATTCCCTTAAAGACCTTAAATACCTCAATAAGGTTACGTTAAGCTGCCTTTTTCCTAATGTAAACGTTTCTAGTACCTTAGTCTTTCCTCATAGTTCAGGTGCCCAACTCCATTTATCACTCCCACATCTGGCTCACATAGAATACTAAAATCTCAAGAGGTAGGAGAAGAGGTTGCCCTTCTTTATCCTCCCTCCAAGGCCAGGATGTCCCCACTGTGGTACGGTGCTCAGAACTGTGCACTTTACTCAAGGTTGGGTTGGACTAGTGCTTTATAGGCTAACTTGCTATTTTAACCATCTATAGAATGCAGAACTATAGTCAGTTTGTGTTAACAACACAATAAATCAAAGCACTTATGTTTACTTGCTGGGGTTAAATGGGTTACACTCAACTGGGAATTGAATTAATCTGAAACACCATCAAACAAGCTTAGTCTCATTCTGTGGAAAGATGAATTCTCTAAAAGGTCTGAACAAAATAATAGTGGTACATAGTGGATGCATCATCTTGTTGGCCCATCCTATTTCTCAGATGAGCCAAAGATAGCGATAACAATTTATGTATTGTTTGGGGTCACTCTGAAGGTATTTTATTTGGACTTATGTAATACACATTAAAATATTGTAAAAGTGTTTCTAGTGTTTAATTGGATGTAAACAGGAAGGGGTTATTTTATAGATGTTATTATTGCTAAAGCATTTGCATGTGATCTTCTTACAGAATGTAGCAAAACAAATGGGACTTGACACCAGAAAAACATCTTCCCTTTGGAAAGATCAAGCATTAGTTGAAATAAATATTGCTGTCCTGTACAGCTTTCAGGTAAGTACAAGCTTCAATATAAAGACCAATTTTTCTCAATAAGCACACAGATTATTTGCTCACTGAAAATATTTTTTCCCTATTTAGTCTGATAAAGTGACAATTGTGGATCATCATTCTGCTACGGAGTCCTTCATGAAACACATGGAAAATGAATATAGATGTCGAGGAGGATGTCCTGCAGACTGGGTGTGGCTTGTTCCTCCAATGTCAGGAAGCATCACACCCGTGTACCATCAAGAGATGTTAAACTATCAGCTAAGTCCATCATTTGAATATCAGGTAAGCCATTGAGAACAATTTAGCCATTTACCTGTCATTTTTCGCTCAGCTTCTAAACAATTGACTAAGCTCACTTTTTGTTTGCCTAGCTTTTTATCAATAATTATTGACATTTTATATTTTAGAATACATACTATTTAAGATCAACTCATTACTTCTACATATCCATAAGATATAGAAGCCAAAAGGGAGTCATTTTAGCAATGTTGAGATAGATAAGCTCCAAATGTTGAAGGACAACTACATTCTTTACTAAATGCAGCTGCCCTTTGTCCTCAATTCTCAAGGTAAGTGATGCAAATCTAGTGGAACGGCATTGAGGAGACTTTTGGCATTAAGTTATGGAGATGTAATTCAAGGGATAAGTTCTATTTAAGTATGGGGAACTAGTAAGAACGTATTGGACTTGAAAGTACCAACCACAGTGGGTAGAACTTAGAAGATTTTCAGTTGCCCTTGTTAGATCACAGAAAAAACAGAGGATTGATACATTAGGAGGACAAGAATGATGGGTAGAGTTCATGGTGGTGAAGCTGTTGTGCTAGTTTACAGTTAACTATTGCTTAGAGGCTCTGTCCTCTAGATAGTCACATTTTGTAATTTTATACACTGCATTGAAGTTAAAAGAGCTGCATGCTACAATGTACTTCAATAATTTGTACCATTGAATTTAAATGGTTTGAGGGGTTCGCAATAGCATAAATCAGTTAACAGCAACGGTTTGTGTTCTGTTCCAGGAGACTTCATCCAAGGCAGGTTGCACAAATTAGAAGAGTGATTTTTCTTTTAAAATTGTTACTAATTTATTGGTTATATTTTCTTTTTAAATGGGGAAATGTAAGAAAAAAAGTATTTTACATTGCATCTTTCATGTCCCCAGGATGTCCCTAAGTGCCAATGAAGTACTTTTTTTAAAATGTTGTTTTGTAAGTAAATATAATGACCATAACGCATGGTAAGGTCCCACAAACAGTGATATGTTAAATGACCAGTTAATCTATTTTGGTGGTGTTGGTTGAGGGCACTGGGAAAACCCCAGAACTCCAGGATATAATCTAACATGGAAAATGATAGCATGAAATCATTATACAACCTTATCCTGGACTAGTCTTTGCACAACGTGATGAAACAATGTGAGTAATAAGGTTGGCAAATTATCACTTGGCAACTGCTGTAGATCATTAGCCCAGTGTGCAGGTGGACAGGAAGCTGCTTAGGCAAATATGGAAAGCTGTGGGCAATACACTAATCATGGGGGTCTTCACATCCCAATGGTCGGATGGATAGATCAGGGATTACTTGATTGGAGGGATGAGAATGCAAACAATTTCATTGAGGCAGTCAGTGATGGCTTTCTCATGCAACATGTAACACAAGCTACTACAGCATATGCTGTGGAGACTTCTGCTCAGAAATCTAATGAAAACAAGAAGGTCTCTATTTAATAATAAAGGAGCAATTCCTTGAATATTTTGCAAAAAAAATAATGCTACATTTTGCCTTTTTAATTTGGCCAATTGTGGTTCCTACTTATGAGCTACTAAATAATGGAAGATTTGGGAAAAACTGGGAGCATCCTTCTTATTGTTGAATTGAATTAGTATATTATCCTTATCTATTGCCTTTCTATTATGAACACACGAACATACAAAATTGATGGGCAGGAAAAGGCCAGCTGGACCATCAAGCCTGCCCCACTCCATGTTGGTTGGAGCGTCATGACTAAACACTTCCTTTCTTCCCCGCATCCCCCTCCCCCACAACCCTGCAGCCATGTAATCTGCTGGGAGAAGCAAAAAAACAGATTAATCATCCTTATCCCACCACATCAAAGATTAACTTTCTCTTCCATAACAACTCTATCCAAATATTTATTTCAGTACTTTGTTTTCACATATCTGGCAAATGTATGTGAAGGTGCTCAATTATCTGTATCAGGTTACAGTTCCCATGAGTACTAAAATAGTTTTGAATTAAATTAAATGTTTTAAGGGACAAAGCCATGGAATTACGTAACGGGTTTTAAAGTGTGGCTGTCATGTACCTGAAAGAAAGACTTGCATTTATATAGCACCTTTCATGACCTCAGATGTCCCAAAAGCGCTTCACAGCCAATGAAGTACTTTCTGAAGTGTAGTCACTGTTGTAATGTAGAAAATGTGGCAGCCAATTTGTGCACAGCAAGGTCCCACAAACAGCAATGAGATAATGACCAGATAATCTGTTTTAGTGATGTTGGTTAAGGAATAAATATTGGCCAGGACACCAGGGAGAACTCCCATGCTCTTCTTCAAGTAGTGTCTTTGGATCTTATATGTCCACCTGAGGGCCGACACTTAACGTTTAACAAGATATTTAAAAAGACGGTTTAATGTCTCATCCAAAAGATGGCACCTCCAACAGCGCAGCTCTCTCTCAATACCACATGCGCTCAAATCTCTGGAGTGGGATTTGAACCCACAAACTTCTGACACAGAGGCGAGAGTACTACCCACTGAGGCTGATTTGTCTTTTAACACTATGCAATCAGTAATTCCGTTGAAGAAAAATCAGGGCGTCAGTTACTGTACTACCTGTGTTGTAAGACATTTCACAAGGTTTTGACCCCAATATAATGTTCAGAAGGAAAATGAAACAAAACATAATCTGAATGGTGTTCCAGTGCATTTTCCTGCTCATCTCCTTCCATGTTCACCTCCGACACAATCCAGAAGGACAAATATAGGAAGGAAGATTGGTTTGAAGAGGAACATCAAAACAGTTTAAATTTTAAAAGTGGTGGATAATATAAACAGGCATGGAGGGAGACGTGGATGGAAGGCAATGGATGAAAGGTAAGCATGAAGAAGAAACTCTCAGCAAATGTAGTTATCTCAGGGACCAAGGCTACGGGGACTTGGAGAATGAAGGAAAGTAGAGGTTATGGAATGGAGGAGGGACTAAGAGAAGCAAAAATGAAATAGATGAGGAAAGAAGAGAGAAGCAGCAGAAAGAAATAAAAGAAAGTAGAGAATCAGAGTTACCAGAAGAGGGAAAAAAGCCACAAACAGATGAGAAGAAAAATGCAGAGAAGCAAAATCTGAAACAAGAAACAATGTGAAAGTAAGTAGTAAGTTAATCTTAGATTAAAAATTCCTTTATGTACAAGAGCGAGAAAGCATAAAATGTGACATAAGAGGTAAGGCAGCAATTCTTAAACATTTGTGTTTCTTTAAACTTGGTTTTCCTGAAGATATGTTGCCCTTAGTTACCCTCTCAACTTGCAGCCAACTGTATTCCCCTGAGAAGCAGTTCTGGCCACCTATCCTTTTGATGTCTAATAAAACAGTAATAAATTTTTAATTATTTATTTAATCCACATGAGGATACCTGTATTTTGGCTCCATTCAATGCTCTTAGCGCTTTAATTTATGCACAAACTGTCCACAAGGCCCCCTACCTTCTGTGGTAAGTAAGGTTTATATTATTAACACACACCTGCAGATAAAATTATTGAAAGTATTGATAGTGCTTTACCAAAACCTATGTTTGTTGCAAATTATTAACTAAAGCAAATCACACTCCAGATGATACTGCAGTAACACCAAACATGTTCTGGTGAAGTTTTGAGTAGGTTTGGTATCGTCATGCAACCCCAGTATCCCATATTCCCATTTGCTAAACAGGATTTTACTTTTTCTGTCATTTTGCATGTAGTTAGCTTTTACTGCATTAATGGTGTGAGTTCAATATGCTTTGGCAAGTTCTTTCTTTGGTGAGGGAGTGACAATTTTTCAACTACTGTCCAACTGATCACAATGCAGGTAAGATGCAGCAAATTCACTTCAATGGTAATGGACAAGGATCTAGCAATAGAGCAAAAAGTGCTGCTTAAAGTGTTGTTACATACAATGTATAATGTCACCTTGAGGATCCCCTCAAAGGCAGCCTTTCCACAGTGACCTGATTGAAAACTCCTGGACTATAAGGTACCTATGAGTGATGCCAGCAGATTTGTTATGCTGTATGAGTGAAAACTATTTGGGATGTTCCTCAAAAGTTTAAAACTTGTTGTTTGTGAGTTCTAGTTCTGTGAAATAAACTCTGAATCAAAATTCCATCTTTCTGCCAAAAAATATCTTCTGCATCATTGCATGTCCATAGGTTAACTGTATTAATTGATTTTTTCTCATGCAGTCAGATCCATGGTGCGCTCATGTGTGGAAAGGAGTCAATGGAACTCCCACCAAAAAGAGAGCCATTGGATTTAAAAAGCTAGCAAAGTAAGTTTATTATATTCAACACACTATTGTTTATAGGAGCAATATACTTTAAGAAATGTCAAAATATGTTGCTTGATATTTTAGTTAGATTTAACAGATATATTTCAGTACATGCAACCTACTTGTGATTGTGTCAAAAATAAAAGGTCTAGATTTGGATTGGTGGCTGTTCCTTTAAATCTAGTCATAAGCAGTTTAAAAATGAACTCGCTACAGCCAGTATCTTGGTCCAAGGTTAAATCACCACAATGTTGCAAGTTTAATTCGTTATAGGTTTAAGAGAGGAATAATTCAAACTTAAATAATGCTGTATGACTGACAGTTCCTTTTAAAATCCAGGAAGTCGCAGTAACCCTTCCTGGAATATAAAAAGAGCTGTTCTTTTTGAATTGGAGAGTGAATTGGAAAATATCTGAGAAGGAAGCAGTCAGTTCAAGGAAACTTCTCAGAGAGAGAGAAGAAATTGGTTTGAAACATGCAAGAAATATTTTACATTAACTTCCGCAATGGTGAGAAATTTAAGAAGAAGTATTGTTTAAGCTATTTACAAAGGGTAGCTTAGTATTTTTTGTTGCCGACCCTTTTATTGTTTTTCCACTCAAGGAGTTAGGTGTAAATATATAACAATGATATGCTTCTTTGCCTTTTATTAAATAAATTTGGTTAGTGGTTTTAAACTTGAAATGAGGTCTGAAGGCTTGTTCACTCATTACACATTGAGAGAGATCCTATAGGGTAAGTCCAATAGCTCAAAATAATTACCAGACAGGGTTTTCTGTTTCGCTATCATTGGTCCATTAGTGAATGGACCAATGATACCTAGATCTTAAGGCTTGAATAGACTCAATTGAAGGTATAGGGAGATGGACTCACCCATGTGTGTGATCTAAGATGTGACAGCCAAAACAAAAAGGGCAGAAAAGAACCAAAAATACAACAGTGGCATTACCATATTTAAAGACTTCTAGTAGCACGTTTATATACTTTGCATAGGGATATGAAAAAGTATCACTATCTTGCCATTAAGTTATAATTCTTTCTATATAATATAACCGATGATCATTTTTGTAAACAAGTTTCAAGTTTCATCAAATATTGCTTCTAATGTACTGAGTATGCCTTCTCTGCACTACATTAAACGTATTTTGCACCACTAATAACCACAGCACTTTTGGAAAAAACAAACCATTGGGGCCAGGCATTGCTGGCTCACCATTTGTTGGAACAGATAAAACCAGACTTGCCCTTTCACATAGAGCAACAGCTGGAAACAGATAAGCAATGCCAACTGGCATCTTGAGACAGACAGACAGCAGAATTCAGGAGGTTCTGCACTTTACAGGGTCCAAGTCCAGAATCCATAGCTGAAGCAAATGGTTGGGCACAGGCTTCTGAGGAGACTCCTCCAAAAGACCTGTCGTATTATGCTGTCATTATCTGCACCATGAAGACATCCAGTCCTAATACCCTGTCATTTTCATTTGAAAAGGGCAGTGAAATTTTCTGCAAAGTTGATGGGACAAGCAATGGCCAAAAGAGTAAAAGCCACCATCTTGTATGCCACAGAAACTGGGAAGTCCCGAGTCTATGCAAAAACATTATGTGAAATTTTCAAGCATGCTTTTGATGCAAAGGTGAGAAACAAATTTGTTTTAATAGCACTCCTTTAAGTTATTTCACAAAGCTATGTTAGATAATTGAGTACCTCGCACCATAGGGGAGATTTTCTTGGCTGTATGCTCGGGTTCACTGGGTGCAGCAAAGATCGAAAATTGGGCTGGCTGAATCGCAAAGGAACCCACCCGATTTTACTTCGTTTAAATGAATGGAAGGAAAATCAGGTGGATTCCCTTACTGGCCTGTGCTCCAACCCGCCCAATTTTCAGTTATTCTCAGCAATCCAGTGAGCCCGGCCGCATACCTAGGAAAATCTCCCCTTGTATTGTAATGGGATTGAGAAATATATACACACACCTCTGTTTAGGAACATAGGAACAGAAGTAGGCCATTCAGCCCCTTGAGCCTGTTCTGCCATTCAGTTAGATCATGGCTGATCTGTGTCTTAACTCCATCTACCCGCCTTGGTTCCGTAAACCCTAATATCTTTGCTTAACTTTACTTCATAGGTGTTAGTGATGCAAATACCATTTGAGAAAAGTACTTGTTTTTGAGCAGTGCGAGTGGGCACCAAATTCTAATTGGCCTGCTTGCACCACTCTCTGCCTAGGAGAAAGCTGAGATCTGTGAATGCTGCCCATTTGAATATGTGCACAGGCTCTGCTTACCAACATCTCATTGCCAGTGACATTTGTAATGTTAAAAAAGGTCCCATGGGACAGTTGGCTCTTGATTCACATTACAAGTTAAAAGCTGGTACAGTGTATTACTAGGGCTCTTTTAAACCTAATGTAAAACGTCACCAGATGCTGTTATACTTCGACCAGAGCAGGGCCACGGAAATGTTAATCTACCCCTTCAATGCTGAAATGGTTCTGGTGCGGCTGCAATTATACTAGCACTTCTGCATTGTAAAGAAGCAGAAACCACTTCCCAGAAACACAAAGTGTGCGATATAAATGCAAGATTACTGGGAATTCCGTAGCCCAAGGATATGATAATTAACTGCAGTGAAAATTGAGAATAGCTACAACTAGTTATTACTCAGTAATGCACATCACACAGCACATTCTATAATTTCAAAATTTGATTGTGTGTTATAGGAATTTTTAAGTTGTATTATGCATCTCATACTGGGCTTAGAGAGGGTGCAGAAGAGACTTACTAGAATGGTACCAGGGATGAGGGACTTCAGTTATGTGGAGAAACTGAAGAAGCTGGGATTTTTCTCCTTAGAGCAGAGAGGGCTAAGGGGAGATTTAATAGAGGTGTTCAAAATTATGAAGGATTTTGATAGAGTAAATAGAGAGAAACTGTTTTCACTGTCAGGAGGATCGGTAACCAAAGGACATAGATTTATGGTAATTGGCAAAAGAACCAGAGGGGAGATGAGGAGAAATTTTTTTATGCGGCAAGTTGTTATAATCTGGAATGCACTGCCTGAAAGGGCAGTGGAAGCAGATTCAATAGTAATTTTCAAAAGGAAATTGGATATATACTTGAAAAGGAAACATTTGCAGGGCTACGGGGAAAGAGCAGGGAAGTGAGGCTAATTGGATAGCTCTTTCAACGATCCGGCACAGGCATGATGGGCTGAATGGCCACCTTCTGTGCTGTATGATTCTATGATTCTGTGAAAATAGAGATACAAACTAGCTACAGAAAGCTGTTACTCAGTGATGCTCATCACACAGCATGTTCTAGAATTTCTTAAGTTGTGTGTAATGCATTGCGTACTGGACTCAGATGATCTTTTCTCATGAAGAGTCTGTAACATATGTCCACTGCTATGTGCTATCTATATATTTAATTTGCAAATTGTTTATTTAAAGCACAATAGAAGAGGTGCCAATGAGTATTGGCAGTGTTATTAATTAGTTCCAACTTTTGACAAATGACAGTTAATGGCTATTGCATTCTATAAATAAGGTACAGATTTATATATGTCATGTTGAGTTAAAATGGTTTAATCCGAAAAAAGATGAAGTTAAAGTTTGTTGTGACTGCCTAAATTCCATTTCTCCTGTAGGTGATGTCCATGGATGAATATGACATCGTGCATCTAGAGCACGAAGCATTGGTGTTGGTAGTTACAAGCACTTTTGGCAATGGTGATCCACCCGAGAATGGAGAAGTATGAAAATAAATAAAGGTTACTCTTGTGTGTTTCCAAAAGACAAGCCAGCAAAATTTAAAATCATCAGAATTCAAAATATACACATTGATCACGGTCATAGTTTCCTGAATGCCGGTACTGTCTGAGAACCAATTGTGCCAATACTGCCTTTGTGCCAGATAACACCTTTTTTATTTTTATTTTATACGGAAATAAATATCACAATATCCAACGTACGAGTCATGCCTTTGTGTGGGTTTTCAATGACCTGGAGTCTGGCAGTGTAACTATGCACTGGCTCAACTCAATGGGATGTTACTGCAGGTGGGTGTAAAACCCCTGGTGCAATCTCTGTGGTCGATTTTACTGATGGGCTGCTCATTAGTGGTGAAGAAACTATTTTCCACATAGATGAATAAGTAGAGTAAAGGAGGAGATTTTCTCCCTTCACGTACTGATTTATTTGTATTGAGGTTTCCTGCAAAAACACATAAAATAACCCTCATCCTTCTCTTTCATTGCATAAATGCACCAATTTAGGAACAATGAGAATAGCTGTTCCATTGCCTAGAGTGCAGATTCATTCCTCTTTCCTGAAATATACTACTATTTACCCATCAAGCACTGGTACATATTAAAAGTATTATTTTTATAATAAAGACAGTGCAAATTGTTGTTAATGTGAAACTATAAAGAAGAAAAAGGGTCCTGTATGTTTTGAGGCTTCTAATCTTGCTGTCACTACAAAAACGTTTTACAAATTCTGAGTTAAATATTAGATACATAGCTCCATTATCCTGGATAACATTTCATTGTTGTGCCTTATTGAATGGCTTTCTCTAAAGGTCAGAGTTCTGATTCCCAACCTTTCCCAGGACCTTAAAACTGTGGAACTGACCTCCCTCAATCTTCCTTTCCTCTCAAAATCTGCTGGCTTTTCAAACTAAACCAAACCACTCTTTCTTGACTGATAGGGGTCTAAATTGAACATTGTTGTGCCTGTTTTATGGGCCTAAAATTAGACTCCTTAGATAGCTGACTAACAGGATTAGATAGCCAGTCTATTGAATAGATTAAAATCTGTATGCTTGTAGTTAGCAATGTTTCCAGAACGTATAGAACTTCGTCCTTATGAGCTGGTGTGGATGATCCAGTTCCCTTGCTTGCTTCTGGGAGGATGGCGTTAGCCTCTGAGACGTCGGAATGATGAATCTCCATATGTAGAGGTGCCATCCGTTTCTCCTGGATCCTCTGCTCCGCAGTAAATTCACCTTTTGCATTGGTAGCTGTATCTGGTCTAGCTGCCTTAAATCTTACCTTCCTTGATATCAAGGTAACTTGTGCAGCTATATCTGCCTTTATCTGGCTGGTATAGTCGTACAATCTTAACTTCTGTCACATTTCTCTCGCTCTGTTGCAGATGCACTTACTGATTTTACAGAGATATCCTTTTACATATACTAGACACAGAATTCCTACACCTTCAATAACAAAGACTAACAAAATAGCTAAGGACTGAGGACTTTAGTGTCAAAAACACCATCATATATAGCCTTAATTTCCAAATAACCTCCTCAATTCCATTGACAAATCCGAGGGACACGTGCTCGAAGAATTCAACCCTTTGGTGTCAATCACCTCACACGGCCATGTTGGAGCCTCCGGTGACCTCCAAATCAGTGAGGTACTGGTATCTAGACATGCCGGGCTGCACATTTATGCCCGAGCTTCTATGGTATTTGGTCACAAAGGGTCGTACTCAGGTCCTGAAAAGGCAGGATTATTTTGCCACCTTTATATTCCTCTTCACAAGCCGTCCCCAGGCATGAGATCTTGATGACTTATCTTCTATCAATGGCAAGGAATATTTTGTTTGTATAAGCCTTCTTGGTTTAATTAGCATTAGCCCTTTCCTTTCCTAGCATTCAGTCTGACTACTGACTCCATTTTGAGGACACATTTAAAGCAATTCTCAGAGCATTTCTCCTTCAAGTGTTCCACATTATGGACCTTGCTCCTTCACCTAGGCTTCTCAATAATAAAAATACTGTTTGTACAATCAAACAGCACTCTATTATCTTGTCATGTGTTCGGCATGAAAGAATATGAAAAGTTTTTGTTATCAAACAAAAAGTGTTCAAAACACCTTTGTACTTAAAGCAGCGCAGCCTTCACGAAAAGTTGTTTTTGTTTTGAAAAGGAGAAGAGCACTGGATCAGTTTCTTCACAATGATATGGGGTACATGTGATATGATGAGGCGCAATTAACTGCATGCATTGTGTCCTTATAAATGAATGCAGGTTTGACGAATGGTTATTCATAATGAAAGTATAACTTTCTCATCTCATTCTTCTAGAAATTTGGTTCTGCCCTGATGGAAATGAGGCACCCTAATTCAAATTCAGCAGAAAGGAAGTGAGTGAGATTGAAACACCATCGCTGATAATTACCGTTTATAGAATGCCAAGTTAACAGAAACAAACTATTACCCATCAGCAGAAAACACAACTACTGTGCCATTTCTGAGCTTGTTTTTATAACAAATAAAATAAATACATTGCATCTCCTCTCTCTCCAGGAGCTACAAGGTACGCTTTAACAGTGTATCCTCATACTCAGATGCCCGGAAATCTTCAAGTGATGAACCAGAACACAAAGATAACTTTGAAAGTACTGGGCCCTTAGCTAATGTTAGGCAAGTGCTTTCTAATTAATATTTTTGAACTAGCATAAGACTCATTCAAGTTATGCATTTATGTTACAACCCTGCAAAATAAGCAAAGCAGCACTGGTGATTCTGGTAGCGCAGAGGCCCAACTTAAAAGATGGCTCATCCCCTGGCACTGGAGACAAGCTGCTGCTACTGGCAAATACAAGTGACCACCACTAACATACTGGATGCTGTGACCCTGTTATGCTGTTAGCTCATTTAAAATAAAATGGTCAACAATTGACTGGAATTTAATGCAAACGCTTTAATCAGTGCACTGGAAATAACGTAAAGAAAATGAAACCCCAAAATATTTTTATAGTACAGCTTATGATGTCAACCTGGGTTATTAAAAACTGCTGCAAATGTAATTTTTTAAAATAGCCCCCTGAAGAAAACCCATCAAACTGTTTAAAGGGGTTCTTGTTTGAAGTAGTGGTGATTTTTGTAAGTAAGAAATATAAAGAAAGTGACAATGATGCACTATGAATTTTAAGTTTGAATACACTGTTTTGCAGATTTTCCGCCTTTGGTCTTGGCTCTCGAGCCTATCCCCATTTCTGTGCTTTTGCTCGAGCTGTTGACATTTTACTCGAAGAACTTGGAGGGGAACGGATTATGAAGATGGGAGAGGGAGATGAACTCTGTGAGCAAGAGGAGTCATTCAGGACATGGGCTAAGAAAGTCTTTAAGGTTAATGATGTTTAGGAACTTTCTTGTAACTTTAAAACTAAACAGGGCCTGCTGTGGCCTCCTCTCAGATTCATTGGGGGTAATTTTGACTTTGGGCGATAGTGTAAATTGGGCGATATTGGATTTCAATGGAAAGATGTATAGCGGGCGGCTGAATTAATATTGCCCATTTTACACTATCAGCCAAAGTCCAAATTATCCCCATTGTTTCTTTTTCAGGGATACTTATGAAGCTGCAGAACTTTGGTCAAAGTATTGATTAAAGTATTAACAGAGCATACAGAAGTATTAGCAAAGTATCGAAAAGTGTTAGCATAATGTACAAAATTAATAGCAGGGCATATAAAAGTAATAACAGAGTATTTGAAAGTAATATGAGAGCATAGTAAAGACTTAGTATACAAAAGTAATAAGTATAGGAAGTGACAAAGAAGGCACGGTAAAAGAATGGGAAGTGCAGCAGTGGCAGAGGTGCACTGCAGCACCCAGTGATGGGAGTGTGTGATAGGGTAGAGAATCCTATTTGCGATTCTCCCAGCTCCCTCCCCAGGAGTTCCCAATTTTAGCCAAAAAAACACATCGAAGAGCAGAGTAAGTGTTAAGTGCTGTCCACAGTGAGAAAGGGAAAAATCAGAAGGCAAGTTACTCAGAGACACTCATGTACTTCCTAAAATCTGGCTATAGAGTAACACTGGTGTGAAGCTGTGTCAAAATATGAAATAACTTGTAAAAAAAAGACAATTACAGTTGTACTGAAGTGATGTCACAAACCCAGGAGGTATCCCAATTAAGTTCCCAAGTCAGGCCAGCCATAACTCCCCATGTCCAGCTAAACAACAACAACATGCATTTATATAGTGCCTTTAACATCTCAAGGTGCTTCACAGGAGTGTTATCAAACAAAAATTTGACACCAAGCCACATAAAGAGATATTAGGACAGGTGACCAAAAGCTTGGTTAAAGAGGTAGGTTTTAAGGAGTGTCTTAAAGGAGGAGAGAGAGGCGGAGGCGGAGAGGTTTAGGGAGAGAATTCCAGAGCTTAAAACATGGCATCGGAGCAAACGGCAACCAGTAACCTTCTCCCCAGAACACCAGTTAATCAGCAGTTCCTAGGGTTAGTGTGAGCCAATCGATTACACATATTAGTGTACTTACATATAACTGCACTGTATTTAGGCAGCGTGCGATGTATTCTGTGTGGGGGATGATGTCAACATCGAAAAAGCCAACAACTCTTTAATAAGCAACGATCGCAGCTGGAAGAGGGCGAAATTCCGCCTGACCTACCAGGCTATGGCACCAGACCTCACGGAAGGTACGTGTTACTATAAATAACTTGAGCATTTTTGATGTTTTTTTATTATTGTAAATAATATTTTGCATTTTTCTCTCTGGGAAAGCTCTCTACAGCATTCACAAAAAGAAAGTTTATGCTGCAAGACTGTTATCTCGGCACAACTTGCAAAATCCAAAATCCAGGTAGAACAATTTTTGCTTCATTAATATAACTTTAGAGAGAAGAAAAACTCATGGGATTGTCATACTTCACGTTAAATAATTGTTGCCTTGTTGTTCTCACTGAGAGTAAGGGACCTTATCCTAGATACAAAGTTTCCACTGCAAAAAGAAAAAAGGGCTTGCATTTATATAGCACCTTTCACGACCTCAGGTCGTCCCAAAGCGCTTTTCAGCTAATGAAGTACTTTTGAAGTGTAGTCATTGTTGTAATGTAGGAAATTCAGCAGCCAATTTGCGCACAATGAAATAATGACCAGATGATCTGTTTTAGCGATGTTGGTTGAGGGATAAATATTGAGCACCGTGTAGAACTCCCCTCTTTTCTTCGAATAATGCCATGGGATCTTTCATGTCCACCTGAGAGGGCAGACGGGGCCATTCATTCAAAAGACGGCACTTCCGACAGTGCAACACTCCCTCAGTGCTGCACTGAAGCGCCAGCCTAGTTTATGTGCTCAAGCCTATGGAGTGGGACTTGAACCCACAACTTTGTGATTCAGAGGCGCGGGTGCTACCACTGAGCCAAGGTTGACATAAACGCACCAAGGTGCCAAAGATGAAGAGGTGATCTGTCCACTACCAGAGTTGAATAGGTTTGAAGATATTTATTGCTAGTCATTGCATTTCTGTAGGTGTTTAGAAACACGGGGTGTAGATTGCCACTGTTAAAGACACTGCCCTGTGTGGAACTGTCATTCAGACCTGGAGTGTCCCAGGTTAACCTCTGATGAATTAACTTATCTCATCTGAAGTGATGGTAGAGATGCTACAATTTTCCTCGCTCCTCCTGGGCTAGGGGTGGGATGGGGGGGGAACAACCACTGTTCCCTCTCTTGATTGTAATTCAGTAACTCTGATGGAAATTGGGTTTACGTGAACAATGGCTGAGATCAGGATTGGCTCAGCTGTGATGCCCTCCATGACTGAATAGTTTGCTCACTATTCAGGCTTACATATGGAGAATGGTCACTTGGGTGAGGTAGTGGAGGGTGGCTGGTGCCCACGGAACCTTACACCCAGCAAAGAGTCATGAGAGGAGGGGAAGAGGTGGGTGGGGGCTGGTGTCTTTGTGCCTGGACAAGACGATTTGTTCTCACTTAATTGTGGAAACTAAATACCTAGCCTGAGATACAAAAACAGGGGTTGATTCCAATTTTGACAAATAAGCTATCCCAGGATTCAGATCATGTGGCTGGAGGTTCTTCCAATCATGCACCATAACTTCAGAAGGTTCGGTGAACGATCGAGAGAACCCCTGCAGAAATTCTACTGCATCGTATTTAAGATTCTGAGTGTGTACCTTTGACTTTATTGTCAGATTTATGTTGTTCCCTGAGTGTCAAATTGACCGTTTCACTGACCTCTGGGGTTGAATCTCAGCTATCATCCAGAGGAAAATATCATTTAAAAAGAGGGTCATAATTTCGATAATAAGATGTTAAAATGTAAGTTCATGACTTGGAGCGCTAGACTTCAATAAATGTAGGTTCATGACTTGGAACGCGAGGTTTCAATAAAGGAACCAGCTGTCGTCAGAATTTAAATGATACACTGCTAGGAAAGAACTTACTTTAATCAACCACAGTTGTTAAATAATATGCATATACATTCCATTTTCTGATAAGACTGTTACTGTTCAGAAGAATTGATGAGAACAAGTTTAACTTTTTCCTTCACCTCATTACTTGATCTGGTGCTAAGTTCTCCTGTTGCTGTCCTGTGTCGTTATTCCTTGTTACCATTCTGTGTTGCAATGACAGTCCTCGTTTTGGATCACTTGGTTTTTGCAGCTCCTTCCATGACTCGATGGGTGAATGCACTGCCCGCTATGGTACGGAGACAAATGGACCTGGAAGTCCCAGGTTTGATCTGCGCTGAATTAGCAGGGTTACTACAATTGTCCTCAGTGCCCTTAGGGTAAGGAAGCTAGGAGGAATCTGTCAGAATTCCAGCTCCTGGTCACTATCGAGTGACGCTTGTTGGAGAGCGTACAAGGGTAAATATCAGTAAGGGCAGGATTGGGCTTGGCTGTGTTGCCCTCTGTGGTCAAATAGCCCACTGATGATCACCATCTGGGGTTGACACATGAAGAGTCATCGCTTGGGTGAGTCTGTGGAATCGTATCCCAACAAGAGCCACAATCTTCAGGAAAAATAAAGACTTGCATTTATATGGAGCCTTTCACGACCTTCGAACGTCCCAAAGCGCTTTTACAGCCAATGAAGTACTTTTGAAGTGTAGTCACTGTTGTAATGTAGGAGAGAAGGGAAAACATTTTGAGGACAGAACACAATGAAAAAAAAATGTAGGTTTTGTGACATCTTTAATCTGAGTGTTTGAAGCATCATTCTGTTTTTCCATTTAGCCGTTCAACAATTTTACTACGGATACACACAGACAATCAGGAAGTGATACATTATCAGCCTGGTGACCACCTTGGAGTCTTTCCTGGTAACCATGAAGATTTGGTCAATGCCTTGATTGACCGGTTAGAAGATGCACCTCCTGTAAATCAGATCATAAAAGTTGAGTTTTTGGAGGAGAGAAGCACAGCTTTAGGTAATTATAGAACATATCTCTGGAATTTTCAAAGAAAAAATATCTGCATGCCTGGGCACAAAACATTGTGTAGCTATCAGTCAAACTGATACTGATCTACTCACACATAGGGTATAGGGCCATTTGAGATTTATTCAAGGCAAAATTAGAGAGTGCATATATCAATACTATCCAATTATCTTAGTAACTGCTGCTGTTTAGTTTAATATTTTACTAGTATAATACCCTGGTGGTTAATGCAATGCTGAACGAGAGGAGCTGACTCCTCCCTCCCCTCCTAAGAGAGAAAAAAAATCAATTTCACTATCAGAAGCTAGGAGGTAATGGGACAGATTAACCCGTTCCTGCTCCTGAGGCTATGGATTGTCTGGGCGCAGCAAATACAGGAAAAATCGAGTGGGGAGGAGAAAATGCAATCCTGGGCCCCACCATTACTGATCTCAACAGGCTTCCAGTAAGCACAGAAGATCAACTAAGGAAAATTCTCCATCTGATTTTCTCTCTACTCAGCATTACACATGCAGTTCGATGGAAGCTGGGCTCAACCTTTTACAATGATGGGGTTGAGATCAGAAACTCTACTGAGTGGGAGATCAAAGCCTGAGGCCTACTCTGAGATACTACACAAAGGCATTCCAATTATGTTAACTTGTCAGAAATTTGTGCGCAGCCTATCTTTGGAATTTCCGATATATATTCTTAGCAGGCAAGACTCTCTGCTGGGACCATGAAGTCAGAAAATATACCCCTCTTGTGTCCAGTGTTCTGGGGGCAGAGCTTTGCTGCAGAGAGTACATGTTGCTAGTTCGGGAATTCTCCCATTGGGAATTACAGAAGAGTTTTCCGTCCATTCTGTAGATATCCGCTGTGAATTGACAGACAATTCTGGGAGCATTTACCTGAAATCCTGATGTGTGCTCTCAGCAGGAGAAGCACAATGTCAGGAACGCTAAGGCCCAGGAACTACTGTTGTGGATATTAGTGGACATTCTTTGAATGCCATTTAAAAAAAGTGGGCTGATGCTGTGCATTAAACATTAAAGGGGAGATTTTCTTTTGGTTTCCCCCTGAGGAATGCTCAGTTTCCAGGTACAATTAAGAGGAAACGGGGTTGGATACCCTTTACGCCAGTACGAGATTTGTGGGGGGTCCTAAATTCCTGGAGTAGGTGCAGGCCCAATGTAACAATGCAGATGAGGTGGGAGGTACCGTTCTCAGATCTCCCGCCTCACTCTTTTCAGACTGCACCCAAGAGGGGCAAAGCAGAGGGACACTCAAAAAATGCTGGCGGTGGGGCTGGTCACAGGAGTATGCCACAGATGCACAGCCTCTCAGCCTTGCAGCTACGCTCCTGTTTTTCATCCCCCACCTCCACTCCGATCCCAGTGCTAGGCTCTGCCAGGAAATTTGTGCAGACTCCCTCTACATACATGGCCCGAACGGAAAATCATCCCTTAAGTTTTCCTGTCGTCATGTTGTAGCTTTTGAAACAGAATGAGCAATCTCTTTGTCCACACAGGTGTTATTAGCAACTGGAGTGATGAGAATCGCATTCCACCTTGCACCATCTTCCAAGTCTTTAAGTACTATCTGGACATCACAACTCCTCCAAATCCACTCTTACTGCAGCAGTTTGCTCTCCTGGCAAGAAATGACCAGCAAAAGAAAAGGCTTGAAGTTCTCAGCAAGGTGAGTTTTTTACTTCTTAGTTTGTTAAAATTATTTCAACCACATTTATATTTTGAAGAATAAGAGAGTGAGCCTCCTGCCAGCTGCCTCATCCACTCGCATACCCCCTTACCAAAAAGCACTCTGAGCCTCCGCAATAAAAATGCGCCCAACATTAATGCTAACTCTAACCCAATGAACAGCTGGCTCCCAGCAACCCACCACACTTTTAAGCTCCCACAGGCAATCAAACATGTACATTTTGCACAACTGAATAATTTTGAAAACCTTTTACATTTAAAAAAGGCTTATCTATTGAAGATGTTGAAACATACATTGAAGGGACTGCCTATAATCATGCACATATCTACTTGACTCCGAATGCTGTTGGAAATTGGTCATGGGATTTCTCCATACCTTCACCTGGGGTGATCTTTTACATTTAAGTTCCCAGACACTAGCTTTAGGGCTGGAGTTGTAAATTATTGGGGAATCTGGCTAGATTCTCATCCCTTTAAGTGCGCTTTCATAATTCTCCATAACTTACCAGTGCTCACCACAGCTCTACATGAAATGGTGCTCGTTCAGTCAGCAGCTTGTAAAATCAGACTTTGTCATGGAAGAGTCAACCATGGGCATAGTGTCCAACTAGCGAACACTGCACTCTAAAGCAGTAATATGTGAGTGCCTGTTGCTGCACCTCTTGGTAAAATAATATGGATTCTTGTCTGGTCGAACAAAAGCCCTTTCTTATATTTCTCTCCCAACAACATCAACTATGGCAGCCTTTTGGTTTACACCAGTTCTATGTATTGTGAGAGAGATTTTTAGTCTACTTTAGACCTCACCTTTGGAGCGTTCAATAATCCTAACTGTAATATGCTGTGTCTGCAGTGGAGGTTTAATAAGGATCATGCATTCCATTGGCAGGGTTTGCAGGAGTACGAGGAGTGGAAGTGGTACAATAACCCAACTGTAGTGGAAGTGCTGGATGAATTTCCTTCCGTTCAGGTCCCAGCAACCCTGCTGCTTACGCAGCTTCCTCTGCTGCAGCCTCGATATTACTCTATCAGCTCATCTCCTGACATGTACACAGATGAGATTCACCTTACAGTGGCTGTGGTTTCATATCGCACAAGAGGTACACGCATCAAAAGTATCACTGCTACATTATTGTGCTTAGAATTATTTGTTTAGGAGGAATGTCAACAGTAAAATTATGCCCAAGTGTACGACTGAAAAATGAAGTTATGTACAATTGTGGCATTGGAACGCTATCTGGCAGGTCTAAGCCCACATCATGACAGCTGCTAGATGGTACAAGCTTCACCTCATACATTTGTCCACTATGAAACAGACGAACATACGAACAATGACGAACAAGAAAAGACCTTCTGGTCCCTCCAGCCTGCCCCACACAATGGCAATGCCTTGTGCATCACAATATATAGACTCCACACCCCACCTGAAACTGTGGTCTCCTGGGAGATGTGAAAAACCAGATAAAACCCCCAGCCAATTTGGGAAAAACAAAAATCTGGGAAATTCCTCTCCGACCCCCCCCCCCCACCCCATAGGCAATCAAAACTAATCCAAAAGATCACTCTTGCCCTGATAATTCAATGCAGTACCTACCTTTTGAATGAGGTGATCTCTGCCCCAGCCAGAAACAGGTCCAGCTCTCACTTGAATGCTCAATATCCATTGTGCTGGGCACCATGAATGTTGAAAAGAGCAGGAGAGCAGACAAGGTAAATCAAGTGGTAACAGTTGAGTGGTGCCAAGCTTGGGCTTTTAAAACATGTAAACTAAAGGTAAAAGAGAAGACCGAAGATGCTACAGAGTTCCAAATTTTTTTGTTGATCTAGAGAAAGAATGAGTTTGAATAGGTTTTGATGCAATGAGTCTTGATTTCAACATAGTGAGGAAACATGAAAGAGGAAGAGTGTGCAGGATGGTATATTTGGAGAAATACAGACAAACACAGGGGGGAAATTTAGAGAAAGTTTACTATGTGATCTATCGGATAGCACTGGTGCGCAAAACCATGACCGAATCTACAATTTATTCATTCGTTTAATTGTGCAACTATAAGTAATAGAGCAGAACATAAAGAAAAGGGGAAATTAAAATCAGTAGATTGCAATCTACTGCACACAGCACCTCCTCTCATCCCATGTATTGGAGTCCGGTCTTATCAGGATAAGAGTAAGTGAAAGAAAATAATTTATATATCAAAGGGTACTATCTAATTTTGGCATCTGTTGTACTGGGGCATTTGTTCTATATGACTAGAGTGTTAAGTGTTATACCTCAAGATATTTTTATTTTGTTCTGTTTCAAAAGTGTTACGTGTCGTGGTTTGGTAGCAACGCACCGTTCTAAAAGAGACTGGAGAATAACCAGCAATTTAAATGCTTTGAATCGTAGCTGTCCTTGACAATGAACCGCTGTCTTTATGTTTACAGATGGTGAAGGGTCATTACACCATGGAGTCTGCTCTTCCTGGCTTAATAGCATAGACAGGGATGAAATGGTGCCATGCTTTGTCAGAGGGTAATCAGCCTTTCATGAATGTATGAAGTTTGACAGCTGTCTGAAGAGTATAAGTGTGTACTCCAAATCTTTACACAAGTATAGGCCATTGAATTTTGAACAGTACTTTAAAAGAGATGGGTCAGATTTTCCTGCTCCCTTGCCTGGGTGTGTTTAGGCAATTCTCCCAACCCAATTTTCCCTCAGTGCACTGCACTCAGGCAATCGGAGCATTCCTGGTTGGTAGGAGGGAAAAAAAATGATTTCCCCTTCTCCAGAACCTTGGTGTACTGTGCAAGTAAAGTGTATATTGTAAAATGGTGTAAATGGTGTAAAATAGTGCTTTCAACTATATGTATTGTGGATTCAATGTACATAAGAAGTGTTACAGTTAGAACTTAAACTGATCGTGGATGGAGCAACAAAAGGTGGAGGAGTACACAGGCACTCCAACCTCACACACAAATGAGATATTTCACACACCATTTACCTCAATTAATCCGAATAGAAATTCATGTAGCAGCCTTAAAGTTTACTGTGTGACTGGGGTAAAGCACGCTGACCCAGGAGATAGACACACGGATTCAAAACATAATGGTGTACAACTCTAGTTGCAAGGTTTGTGTGAGGCTTTTATGAAGACTAAAGATGGCCACTTTCTTGAGGACATGACTGAAAACTCTAATTTCAGCGTAAAGCTAGTTCATGGTTATGTGCACATACACTAAACACTATCACTTTTCCATTTCCATAGAATTTCTTAACCTGCACCTAATGCTGAAGGAAATTATTGTTTTTTACGTTTTGGAGGATATCTTAGTTGTACCCCTTCAACTCCCCAAGTCTGGTCTCACTGGGCCAAGTGTCTCCTGGGACTGAGAGCAAACAAGCAACTTGCTCCTAGTACTCAACCAATGCTGGTTCCTAGGAGATTCAGTGATGGTTCTTAATCTGGTTTTCTCTCACTGTAACTGTACAAGATACAATAAGAAGCTAACTACCAACATTTCCACAATTATTAGGACTTCAAGAATTTTGTGAGAAGGGAGCAGCTACTGTATTTACAAAAGAATGTTATGTAACTTTAGCCTGTGATCCTCACTAAACAGACTGTTAGCTTTACAGAGGAGCATTCTTGAATTGATCAAAAATGTGGAAATACAGTGTCACAAATCTCAGGCCATCCAATAATCAAAGGGTCATTCAGAAATCAACGGGTAAAAATCATAGTACCAGATGACTATCCAGGCCTGCATTAATTTATTTTATGTATTTGGATGCAGAGCACCTTCTTTTAGGTTGCCAAAAGATCCAATGGTTCCTTGCATTTTAATTGGACCAGGAACTGGAATCGCTCCCTTCAGAAGCTTCTGGCAGCAGCGTCTCCATGATATTGAACAAAAAGGTAGGTCATCAAAATAAGACAATAAAGAGAGGCGCTTAAAGCACACCAGACCTGTTAAGTAGTTCCTCCTACAGGGCTAAGCGTGAATGTTACATTTTTTAAAAATACACAGGAAGACATATATTGCTTAGGACTATTTAACTGGATGAGGTCATTGATATGATGAAGGAAAAGAGTGGGACAATGGACCAAACCCATAGGAATCCTTCTTTCCTCTGCATGTCAATGATCTATTTCCATCATCATTCAACTTTGTCCACTCTTTGTTGCTGATTTCGCTTTATATTAATCAACTTCCTTCAGACCCTATATCCTCAGTGTTTGCAACCATTGCTTCTCTCCTGTGCAGTGGCTAAATCACCTCCATGCCCCTCAGTGGCTAAATCACCTCCATGCCCCTCAGTGGCTAAATCACCTCCATGCCCCTCAATGGCAATGATTTTTTTTCTTTTAGAGGCACAGAGGATGAAATTGGTCTTGGGCGGGTAATGCAAAATGGTTGATAGCTAATTGGTAGCACATTTTACACCTCTCCCAAATTTATTTTTTGTTGATGGTGGTGGTGGAAGCAGATTCAATAGTAATTTTCAAAAGGGAATTGGATATATACTTGAAGGGGAACAAAATTGCAGGGCTATGGGGAAAGAGCAGGGCAGTGGGTCTAATTAGATAGCTCTTTCAAAGAGCCGGCACAGACACAATGGGCCGAATGGCCTCCTTCTGTGTTGTACGATTCTACGATTCTATTCTAAGTCAAGTGCTGCAGGAAAACGGCCCCCCTAGTCTCTTATAATCACTTTAATAACATTGCCTCATGAAAGTTTGTAACATCACTTTTATATTTTTAGGTATACAAGCATGTCCCATGACACTTGTGTTTGGTTGTCGGCAATCAAAAATTGACCACATCTATAGAGAGGAGGCCATTCAAGTAAAAAACAAAGGTGTCTTTCAGGAACTCTATACAGCTTACTCCCGTGAACCAGCAAAACCAAAGGTATTTAGACAGCCTATGTTTTTGTCTTTGTGTAGGGTTTTATGTATTGTTTTAAGTGAAAGTATTTTATTTAAATACAGCCTTTGGTATTTTAAATGTTTAAAAATAAATTATATATATATATATATCAGCTATAAAAAAGAGCGTAAATAGGCTTCTAGGATATTGCGAATTTTTAATACTTTAAATACATAAGATTGGCAAATCCTTGTTGATCAAAATATTCAGTCTATTTGTCTTCCAAAATAAAGTTTTTTTTAAAGGAGTATCACCACCCTCTCGGGGATTTCTGGCAGGCAGTTTGAATTTGCGGAACAACCAAGAACTCCAAAGACTCCATGGTGGGTCCACATCGGCCACTGAGAAAGCTTACGTTTCAGCAAATAATATTTGCTGCAGTACAAGCTTTGGCAATGTGTTTTTTTGGGGGGGAATTTTAAATATAATTTTTAAATGTATTCTTTCACTGAGATGCAACCAGTCAAGCAAATGACACAATCACATTGTGTGTATGCAACCACCATTACATAGAATTTACTTAACAGAAACAGGTCATTCGGCCCAACTGGTCTATGCCAGTGTTTATGCTCCACACGAGCCTCCTCCCACCCTACCTCATCTAATCCTATCAACATATCCTTTTATTCCTTTCTCCTTTATGTACTTATCAGGCTTCCCCTTAAATGTATTTATGCCATTCACTTCAACTACTCTATGTGGTAGCAAGTTCCACATTCTAACCATTCTCTGGATAAAGAAGTTTCTCCTGAATCCTTATTAGATTTATTAGTGACTATCTCATATTTATGACCCCTAGTTTTGGATTACCCCACAAGCGGAAACATTTTCTCTACGCCTATCCTATCAAACCCCTTCATAATTTTAAAGACCTCTATCAGGTCATCCCTCAACCTTCTCTTTTCTAGAGAAAAGAGCCCTAGCCTGTTCAGTTTTTCCTGCTAGTTATAACCTCTTAGTTCCAGTACCATTCTTGTAAATCTTTTGACAAGGTTTTCCGAACACTTTGAGATCCCTTTAATGCTATTGCAAATTTGAAATTTCAAAACAGCATTTATTGGAAATAAACAAAATGAAGTGTCTGTCTGGTTTCAGAAATATGTGCAAGACATTTTACGTGAACAGCTTTCTGACCAAATATTCAATCTGCTACAAGAACAAGGTGGACACATATATGTTTGTGGAGATGTTACTATGGCAGGTGATGTCTTGAAGACCATTCAGCACATCTTTAAACAGCATGGGAAGATATCATTAGAAGATGCTGGGGTTTTCATCAGCAAGCTAAGAGTAAGCATTTATATAGTGCCATTCGCATCATCAGGACATCTCAAAACACTTCACAGCCAATGAATTACTTTTAAAATGCAACCACTTTTGTTATGTAGGTGAACGCAGCAGCCAATTTGCACACAACAAGGTGCCACAAACAGCAATGAGATAAATGAGCACTTAGTCTGTTTTTGGTCACATTGGACTAGGGATAAATGTTGGCCAGGACATCAGGAGAACTCCCTGCTCTTCTCTGAATATTACCAAATATATATTGTGATTACGATTTGTGTTTGGACATTTAGAAGACTGTTAGACAATCTCCATTATAATCACAAAAGGCATTGTATAGTTCAATATGTTAAGACAGACATACTGTTCAAAACTTATGATATGGCGTACATGATAACTTTTTGAGATATCATGAACCAAAATGTAGTATAAAATAACAAAATGATCATTGAAGCAAGAGTTTTCATTGACAAAAATGCATTTTTTTCTTTATATTCTGTGTTCCTCAACATTAAATCATAACAATGGTGAAAAATGTTGTTTTAAATACAAAGTTTTAATGCAATGATGAATTTTTTCCGAACCATTTTTCCGAACCATTGGCTGACTATATGGTTTACCTGTGTCTCCTTTAATGCTTCAGGATGAAAACCGCTATCATGAAGACATCTTTGGCGTTACTCTTCGTACATATGAAGTTACGAACCGCCTTCGATCCGAATCCATTGCTTTCATTGAGGAAAGCAAGAAAGACTCAGACGAGTAAGTGTGAGGATAAAGAAAGTGAGAAATTGCTGAAATTACAGCTCTAATAAGTTGAATTGCTCGTGGAATCTCTTGTAACCTCTGGCATTAGTAGTTTGAAAGATCCAGGAGCTGGTTTTAAAACAAAAAATTATTTCATCATCTTTTGAAAGGAAATAGGATTCAGATTATTAAAATATGAAAATGGAGAGTATACAACTAGCAAATTCTTTGAATTAAATCAGTAAAATAAAACTAGGGAGAATAGGACATAGGAATGTCACATATTTGTGAGGCAGTAAAGTATAGTGGGGGGCGGTGGGGGGGTAGAGGGTAGAAGTTTAGACCAAACACAAGATGCTGATTGATGGCGGTTGAGTTTGGGATGATAGTGACTTCAAAGTTATTAATAGATGGACTAGTGCTGCTGACAGTTCTTAATCCATCAGGCACCAAGGTCAGAGTGGCCTTTTCTAATTTCAAACCTTCTATTCTTATTTATATGCTCAATGGGCATAATGTCATGAAATCGTTGCTTGGTTGCATGTGCATAGTGTGTGAACAGAGATTAAGGGGTAGATTTTCAATAGGGCAGTTTCTGTAACACGGTGGTGTCCGATCCACTGCGCCAGTTTTACGCCTAGTCAGTAAGTTGAAAACCTACCCCAAAGTATTACACCTACAAGAAATAATCAACCTCATAGTCTCTCCTATCATTCTTTGTGTGAAGGACATGGAAGACGGCAGTAGCATTTCAATGACAAGATCAAAAATTCCCAGCAGCTTATCAGTTGTGGAATGCTCTCTACTTCTTTGTATGTCCTACTTTGTAATGTTTGTCACTAGAAATTCACAGAAAATGACTTGTACTTTGAAAAGTCAGTGCTGAAAGATTCAGTGAGCACTGCGATAAATATGTAACATGACAATAAAAGATGCACTAAACACCTTGTAATTAAATAAAATCTAAAAAGTTATCTCTCTATGTAGTTTTTCTAACGTCACAATTTCTCCTTCTTCCTCTTGTCTTCCGCAGGGTATTCTGTGCTTGATTGGGAGGTACACACGACAATGAAACCCTCAATCATGGCCTTTGAAAGAAGTTTCATTCAATCCAGGAGACTTCAGTGAGCATCAAAATCCACATGAGTGAGGATGCTGACAGAGTGATAGAGAAAGCCTGCTTAATCTTTTATATTATTGAAACATAGCTTTCAATATTTTTACACAAGGGAGATTGCTCTGTAATTTGTTACATGGTGTAGCTATTGTTGTGTCAATTTTTGCTAACGTGCTGCTTTTCAAATAATTGCAACGTCCGCTGCAAGAAAACAAAAAACTTTTTCTTGGCTGTTCAATGACAAACAAGTTGTTGCATGAAATAAAAGCAACTTTTTCACTTTCTTTATAAAATATTAAGAATTCAGCATACACAGGCTTCATTGTAAAACACCAATACGTTTCTTCAGTAAATGTATATTTTAAAGATATACAGGAGATACCTTTTGGATTTTTCAAAGAACGAGTGACAGATGCAGGGCTCTAATTTGCTTTGTTTGTCTCTTACAAATTAGCAAAGGGCATAACAGAAACAATTACATATTTCCTATTTGTGAAAGTGCAGTCCTATAGTTTGCACACTTTGAAGATATCAAATGTGATCATTCTCAGATTACGTGGCAAGCAGGAGATGGTTAAATGAGATCTCTTTAAGAATGTAGCAACGTGCAATCACTTACTCATGAGGGCCAGGTACCAGGTGGGCTGCTGGTGCAACATAATGGTGTATTATGTTCTGTGTCATGGTGGGTTACCCCAGCAGTTCCATTAACAGAGAATTTACCATCTCAGCCAGCCAGTCTCGGGGATAGCAAATGAAAGCAAGGTACTGCTGGGGGCTGGGTGGAATTCTATGTGAAAAATGAGAGGATGACTCAAGTAGCGTCCATTATCTGTACCTCCCAGTGACCATTTAAAGAGGAGCTACCTAGGTGCAGAACTAGGGAGAGAGAAGGTAAAAGGAATAAGGAGTTTAGGACGTGGTTTCTAACCTACTTTTGGGATAGAAACAAAACTTATAATCAAATGTCATATGGATATTCAGATGAAACCAGGATGTAGCCAGTTCCAACAGACAGCACTTTGGCTGAGCCAATGATTTTTCTGTCACATTATTATTAACCCTTTGAATACTGAATATCTTTTACAACAGCTACAAAGATGGTTGTCTTATTTATGTTTTTAATGCTAAACATTATCATGCTGAATTGAAGAAATATGTGGATTCCTTCTCCAAATTCAAACGAGTTATCTTAGATTTATTTCATTTCATAATTAAGCATTGTTCCAAAAGGGTTTAGTGAAAAAAGTAAAAGGTGGGATATTTCATTGACACTGTGTCATTGAGAAATTAAGATTTCTGTTTGAACTTGATTTGATCAATAACCAGCCAATGCAAGCACAAATTCAAGCTTTCTGTCCTTTTTTCTCATTATTTTACATCTACCTGCAGACTACTTTGCTGGGTTTATTTTATGATGTGGAGATGGCGGTGATGGACTGGGGTTGACAAGCTTTCGAAGGCTTTCTCCTCCGTCCTTTCTCCTTCTCCTTCTCCTGACGAAGGAGAAAGCCTCCGAAAGCTTGTGATTTTCAAATAAAACAGTTGGACTATAACCTGGTGTTGTAAGATTCCTTACATGGGTTTATTTTAGACAAAGCTAGGTTGCATTTAGTAAATGAATTCATTTAAACGATAGCAGTTGAAATGAAGCAAATAGTCAATGACTTTTAGTGAAATTGTTGCTGACAAGAAACTTGAAAATGTTTGAGCAACCTAGCATTTATAGGATAACTTACAGTAAACAGGATGTTACAGGGCAATAATATATCAAGGGGCCCTGGTGACATCACAAACCACATGAGTAAAGTTGGTTTATTATCTCCAATTCATGATATTTTTGTACACAAGACTTAACATTGTGTACCATTTTCAATGTCCCTGCTATTATTAACCAACAATGAACAGACGTCTCCTGTGATCTACATAAGAACATAAGAAAAAGGAGCAGGAGTAGACCATACGGCACCTCGAGCCTGCTCCGCCATTCAATAAGATCATGGCTGATCTTCGACCTCTAATTATTTTTAATCTAATCTTAATCTAATTATGTTTGAATAGAGTGATATGGGAATGTATGTCCCAAGAACATAGCATAACATGGAACTGTTATAGAGATACAGAATAATCTGAGGAATTACAAAGCGGGCACTCAACCAAGGGTTTCAGGTGAGGACATAAATCACAAGTGGTCAATGAACATCACCTGAAACCTGCTGTACTGCTTCTCCCATCATAGCATCCAAATGTACTTTGAACAACCTCAGTGTTTTACCTGAAACCTGACAGTAGATAACGGTAATAAAAACAGAAAATGCTGGAAACACTCAGCAGGTCGGGCAGCATCTGTGGAGAGAGAAACAGAGTTAACGATTCAGGTGATGACATTTCATCAGAACTGGATAACTGTCTTCATTTCATTTGAGGCATTGATTTATCATTTGTGATATGCTCGATAAGGACAGTTCTTTCAGGTGGTTTTCTTTCCATTGTAATGGGATCTGGTAGTATGTTTGATGTGAAGATTTTCCAGTGATGTTTTGTGATGAAAATAAAGGCAGGTAACATTTTTACCAAAACATAATAGTCAGGGCTGAGATAAGGGCCATTCAGTCCATCAAAACTCATCGTCTCACATCCTAACTTACCCATCTGTATTTTTAATGATCCCAATATTTTTGGTTCTGATACCCTCTGTGGCAGATTATTCCAAAAGTTTGCACTTTTGAGTGAAGAAATTCTCCTGATATCTGCTTTAAATTTAGTTTTCACCAATGTCCTTACACATCATCTGGTCCGGCTTTCCTGTTGTAATCTGTATCATTTAATATAAAATGCTTTGATGTGGCCCTCCCTTAAATGTTTTCTTTCTAAACTGTAAAGCTTAAACTTCTCTAATCTTTCCTCATAGCTTGTCTTCAGTTGGATAATGTGACTGGTTCTGTAGTGCAGTATTTTTAAAAGGGCACCGTCTTCATGAAAAAACCACTGCGCACCCTAATTTCCACCAAATAATGTACATCTAAGAGAAATGGGGAACTGGAGCCCTGTTAAACATGAAGCTGAATACCGAACTATGACTAAGAATGGCATTGCATGTTAAAGTGTAAACTGTGCTGAGTTGAGCTATATTGAATGACATTAACAGAACTATATAACCTGATATTGTAATGGGCTTCATGGCATTAGTGCTTCAGTAAAGTAAAAACAATGCTTTTCTGTAACTTTCTGAACTGTTTTTGTCCTGCCAGTGTGGCCAAGATGTTCATTCTCTTGCAATTTAAAATATTTGAAAATGATTCTGGATCTTTTACTGTTTCTGATCACAAAAACTGCACTTTGTGAATGTACCTTTTTTCTGCATAATCAATTTTGCATTATATAATAATACATTTACACTCTACTTAAATTAACTCAACAAATAATAAAAACTGATATCTAGACTCATTGTTAAGGATAGATTTATGCTTTATTGACACCATGTCATTGAGAAATTAAGGTTTCTGTTTGAACATGGTTTGATCAATAACCAGCCAATGCAGGAATTGTGAATAACTTCACAAACATGTTCTATGATATACTTTATATAACCAATAAACTGCGCTCATGCAAATCTTAATTATATTCTATTGGTGTTTGGCTCTTTCTTTAAGTGGCTCCTAGGGATGAAAGTATTTTATGCCACTAAGGCGCCCTTACGTCATAGGGGCCCTGTAAACCAAAGCTACAGATGCGTGTGTACATTTACACACCCACAGGTGCAACCATCATTGGGCCAATCCTGCAGTGAACGGTGAATGTTTTGCAAGCGTCCAACTTGACCCTGGCTAAACCAGCTGTATTTCAGGGTTCCGCTATTTTAATTATGATGGGCGAGCGCTGAGCAGGACTAGGACCTGGGACTCGGTATTCGCTACAAAGTGGTGCCTTAACCGCTTGTAACAGCACAAATTCCAAACAAGTTTTTGGCCTGCTGACTGCTGTCAGAAAGAGCAGTCAAATGGCCTCCACCGTTACAGTGCAGCCCTGCTACGTGGGAGAATTTAAAAAAAACCACACCAGGTAAGTGAAAGTTGATGGCTGCCCCTTTATAGATTTTCCAATCTGAAGAGGCAGCCTCGCATGCCCAGTTTCTATGGCAAGTCCCCTTTCCAGAGGGCTGCCCAACAGAATCCTTGGAAAATGGTGCGGGAGAAATTATGATGTCCCTCCCTTGTTATTTGCATATTATTAAATGCCGCTATCAGTTTCTGATGCTGGGTGTGCACCAGGAAATGTGCATCAAGCGGAAACAGGGTGGAGACCCTGTGCCACGGGATAATAGCTAGAGGAAAATCATTCCTATTTTGTCCTAATAGATTTAATTCTTCGACGCGGGCGCAAAGGTGGCTGCAAATATTAAAGTAGATATAAAAGTAATAAGAAAATATGTAGTAAGAACAGAGCATTCAACCCATCAAGCTCACTCCTTACCAAGACCACATATTCTATTGTGGACTCTACCTCACCTATTTAATCTTCTGAGGGTACGTTCTGTACAAATACTTTCCGATGCCCTAAAGTGATCAAACGGGACTCCTGAATGTCCATACATCCTCATATCTCCATTATTCAACCCTGTCTGTCTAAAGTCACACTTTTATCAACATAAATAATTAAGAATGAATGAAGTATAAGAGATGAAGTAGTTTTAAAATTTACTAGCTTTAACATAGAGTGCAAACTAATTACATGCATTTAGGGAGGGAGTGCAACGAAGGTTTACCAGACTGATTCCTGGGAAGGCAGGACTGACGTATGAGGAGAGATTGGGTCGACTAGGCCTATATTCACTAGAGTTTAGAAGAATGAGAGGTGTTCTCATTGAAACATATAAAATTCTAACAGGACTAGACAGACTAGTTGCAGGGAGGATGTTACCGATGTCTGGGGAGTCCAGAACCAGGGGTCACAGTCTCAGGATACGGGCTATGCCATTTAGATGAGGAGAAATTTCTTCACTCAGAGGGTGGTGAACCTGTGGAATTCTCAGAAGGCAGTGGAGGCCAAGTCATTAGATGTATTCAAGAAGGAGAGAGATATATTTCTTAATGCTAAAGGGATCAAGGGATATGGGGAAATAGCGAGAACATGGTACTGAGTTAGACAATCAGCCATGATCATTTGAATGGTGGAGCAGGCCCAAAGGGCCGAATGGCCTACTCTTGCTCCTATTTTCTATGTTTCTATGTAACTATGTTTCTATTGTTCCTTGTAATATGGACAAGGATACCCCAGCCCAACCTCTCCTCCCTCCAAACAAAATTGTATTTACCTCCAGATTTATATTTTAAGTGGAGATGGAATTTAATGTAGGTACATGTAAGGTAATGCAAATTAGTGCCGGTATCATAAAACATGTACAGGATGGGGAAAAGCTTTATTGTAAAGCAAAAGGAATTGGTTGTGATCACTAACCAGTCAAGTGACGTTTTAATCAAAGCTATTTATATGTACACTCGTTTCTCTTTGATTTGCCCAGAGATCAAAAGGAACGCATGCAAACATAAAAATGCAAATCAGCCTCACCATGACTTGTTTGCTCATCTGCCCCTCTGTCACCTTTTCCAAAGTCAATTGTGAAAAGAGGAGGTGTCATTCACACCTCCGAAATATGATACTTCTCAATCGGTTAACTTAATTTTCACATTTTAACATGGGAATTTTTCAGTTTTAGTTTAACAAAGAAGCTGCATGTTAATTACTAGATTTCATAAATACTCATTATTTATTTAAATATAACTTTTTATTTTAAATGTAAATATTTGTTTTATAGTTTGTTATTTTACAATAAATATTTGGGAAGTTTGTGTTGTCTTTTTAACGGTTTTCCAGAGTTTATTTTCTGCAATTTTCCCATTTTTATATTTCAATTCTTGATGGTTCTTATTACTATAAGGATTATCCAACACATCCTTCATCAATCCCACAAAATTGACAAAGGATATATTAGAGGTGTAGAGGTGTAACCACCCATGAAGGGAACGGAAATGTCAATTCTGGGGAAAAATTAGCAAAAAAGTTGCAGATGCTGGAAATCTGAAAGAACAGTAAATGCTGGAAACACTTAGGTCAGTGGGCATCTGTGGAAAGAACTGACAACATAACAAAAAACAACAACTACCACTTATATAATGCTTCACTGTTAAAAAAAATCCCAGAGCTTCACAGAGGCATAATCCCAAAATTTATAAGGCCATTAAAAAAAACAAGCACGGGTTCATTTCTAGAGGGATAAAATTGAAAAGCAGAGGAGTTATGTTAAAGTTGTAAAGAACCTTGGTTAGACCACACTTGGAGTACTGTGAACAGTTCTGGTCTCCATATTATAAAAAGGATATAGAGGCACTGGAGAAGGTGCAAAAAAGATTTACTAGGATGATACCAGAACTGAGAGGTTGTACCTATCAGGAAAGATTGAACAGGCTGGGGCTTTTTTCTCTAATAAAGACTGAGGGGTGACCTGATAGAGGTCTTTAAGATAATGAAAGGATTTGATAGGGTAGACGTAGAGAAAACGTTTCTACTTGTGGGGAGACTAGCCATAAATGTAAAATAGTCACTAATAAATCCAGTAGGGAATTCAGGAGAAATTTATTTTCCCAAAGAGTGGTTAGAATGTGGAACTTGCTACCACAAGGAGAGTTGAGGTGACTAGCATAGATGCATTTAAGGCAAAGCTAGATAAACACATGAGGGAGAAAGGAATAAAAGGATATGCTGATAGGGTTAGATGAAGTAGGGAGGGAGGAGGCTCGTGTGGAGCATAAACACCAGCATGGACCTATTGGGCCAAATGTCTTGTTCCTGTGCTGAACATTCTATGTAAGACAAAGAAGGAGCTATTAGAAGGGGTGACCAAAAGCTTGGTCAAAGAGATGGGGTTTTAAGCACGATAGAGAGGTGGAGAGGTGGAGGTGATTAGGGTGGGAATTTCAGAGTGTGGGGCCTAGCTGACTGAAAGCAAAGGTCACCAATGGTTGGTGCTCAAGAGGCTAGAGTTAGAGTAATGGAGAGTTTGGGGGAGGGGTTATAGGACTAGCGAGGGTTACAGAAGTAGGAAGGGATGAAACCATAAAAGGATTTTAACACAAGAATACGCATTTTAGATTTGAGGAGTTGGAGGACCGAGAGCCAACCTATATCAGCAAGGACAGGGATGATAGGCGGGACTTGGTATGTGATAGGATATGGGCAACAGAGTTTTGGATGAGTTGAAGTTTATAAAGGGTAGAGGCTGGGAGGCCAGCCAGAAGAGGACCGGACTAGTCTAATCTTGAGGTGATGAATGCATGGATGAGGATTTCAGTCACAGATAGGCTGAGGTGGGGCAGAGGCAGGAGTAGGTGGTCTTTGTGACCAGACATGGAGTCAGAGGCTCAATTCAGGGTCAAATAGGACACCGAAGTTGGGACCAGTCTGGTTCAGCCCCAAACAGTGGTAGGGGGATGGAATTGGTGTGAAAACAGAGTTTGAGACCGGGGTGGAAGAGGATGGATTTGATCTTTCAGACGTTCCGCTAGAGGAAATTGTGGCTCATCCAGAACTGGATGTCAAGCAAGCAGCATGACAACAGAGGCAGTGGGACGGGTCAAGAAACGTGACGAGGTATCTCTGTGTAAACTGCATTACTGCAGGCAGAGGAAATCACTTTTTCGTGAGCTTGAATAGTTTTCCGGTTTGCTCATTTAACCTTCAATTTATAATCCGAATACATAACTGCAATCTACAATAATCCACGTGGTGCTGGTTGCTGGCAGCGTTAAAACTTAATGTGCCTACAACATAATTCCGTACCGAAAGCTGACAGGACGGTTATCTTTTGTTGATGCTGCGGAACCCTCCCCCTGAAACGCTGCCTTGTTCTCTACCCTCCGGCCAGCACCACCTCCTGTCAGTGACAGGCTGCGACGCGGCTTTGTGGCCGTATTTATAGCAGGAGGGCAGAGCTCAGTGTGACTAATAATTTGCTACATTGTAGCTCAGGCGCGAGCTCGTGCAGCCCGGGCCCGGATTCCGCGAGTGTCCGCAGTGCAGCTCCAACATGCCCGTAGATTTGCACGAGTGGTCGGGATCTCTCGCTCTGACCGAGGTGGAGGAGAAGCCAGCGCAGGCCCTCGGAGTCAAATATGACAACGTGGATATAGACGTGCTGGGCAAAGTGCTGACCCCGACCCAGGTACTGAGTGCACAAGGGACCCGCCACCGAGCCTGGAGCGTGCAATAAGAGGCAAAAAGATTGAATTAATCTGCGTGCAAAGTGCCTAATGGCACCTGTGAGAATCAATGCAACCGCTGGGAATTAATACTGGATTTGGTGGTGGGGGGAACCACTGTCAAGTTTACTCTTAACATCGGGTTACATGTTGTATCACTTTCGGCTTCTGTTATTTTTAAAACTGGATTTTAATTTTAAAAACTATTGGAAAGCAAACTGAATAAATTTACTGAATTTTTTCCTTAAGTGACTGCAGTTGGCTGTTGTAGAAGCTGCGTTTATCTTTGCCGCTGCAAAGCTGGCTGCCATCTTATAACGCATCTGGGCCTCCTGCATGAACCCGTTCGACTGTTAGTCGCAAACTTTCCAGCGATTAAAAATTAACATTTTGGGGGAATTTTGACACTTTTTTTCGTGACTTTTTAAAATTATGCTGAGTGTATTCATTATTTTTATAGACATCCTAGCTTATGTCTCGTTCTGCATGGTTTTAGAAACATGCAGCTATTTACGGAATGCGTTATTTGTAATTTTATGATACCCGGAGAAAATCCCTCGGGAGATTTTCCCGCTCCGCCAGAAGCTCCGGGGAATTTCCCGGTGATAATGTACCAGAATTGCTCTGCAGCCCGTCCATCGAAAACCATGGGATAATATGGGACCACCACTTAAACATCTGACTGAACTGATTTAGTGCTAGTTAATTGTGGTCCTGCAGCCTTTCTACAAGATCGTAATAATTACAGATGAGAGAGGCCATTCAACCCTACTTAGTTCAACCTAGATAGACCCTTAAAGTCTTCGCCCTCCCCCCCCCCCCCCCCCCCAATTACAGCATTACATTATTTCTTAAATGAGTTTTTGCTTTCTCTGCATACACTGTTTTTGAAGAACTATCCAGTGTTAGCTCTAAGTTTTCCCTTAACTAGTTTGAACTTGACCCCATGTCCTATTCTTGCAATTTAATTTAAGATAATTTTCTGGCTTTACTTTTGCTATACCGTTAAGTATCTTGTATGATCATCTCTCTTTCAAGGCTGACCTTAAAAGCACTTAATTTGTGGTTGCAGGTGCAGAATTGTCCAATCAGCATTAACTGGTCTGGATGCAATCCAGAGAAGCTCTACACTCTGATTTTAACTGACCCAGACGCTCCGAGCAGGAAGGCGCCAAAGTTTAGGTAGGTATTGAAAAAGCTATACTTGATGATTATTCTTATCTATAATGAAAGACCTGAGGGTGGAATATTTTCATAATTCACCACCTTATTGACAAAATTCACTTTTTAGTATTTTGACTTCCCAAGTATGTCACATTTAAAAAAATGACGATTTAATGCCTGTTGCAGCTTTTGCATTTAATTAAGGTAACGTTCCAGCAGACATGTTAATGTGTAGGCATTTTTTCTTTTTCTCTCTGCTTCATTGAAGATTATCAGTAACAGGGAATAGAAAAAATTCCAGATTTGGTACCCAGTGTCAGAAAATGAACTGTATTTACTTTGTACTCTGCCTTAAAATCGTGCTTTAACCTTCATCACAAAGTAAGTACTAACATGGTCCACAGTGCTGCATCAGCTTGTGCTTCTTGACAACAGTCCTGAACTTGCTTTTAACGACTTCTGTTCTTTTCCCCCTTGTCCTACAGTTCGAAGTACTCAGAATCAACCTTTTCTATTCCATTTAGTAGCATATATATCCCTCTTTTATATATTCATCTTTGGAAACATAGATTGACTTTTTCCACTTGTCACAGTAGCTGTACTTGAACTTTCCCATATGAGATGCTGAATTATACTGTGTGTTTCCATGTTCAGAAAAACAGTATTCTTTTATATATTCTGTATAAAAATGTATGTACTGTTAAAATTTAAATTTTGTGCAAACAAGTAGTTCAATTTCTTAGAAAACTCTGAAATTTTACTGGATCATCTGTGAGACAAAATGTATTTTTTTAATATGGGGTGGGTGGGGTGCTGGGATGGTTTTCAAGAATATTCTGCATTCCCTGGCTCTTAATTTAAAATCACTAATCTAGCACTTAAATCTAGCTTTGGGACCATGGTATTGTTTACCATAATTTAAAATGGGTCACTGTTACACCGAAGTGCGGCCTAAAATTTTTAGGTTCCTTTAATATTTGCCATTAATGGGCTAGTCTTCTCTGATGCGAGCAGCATTAAAAGCCAGAGACGTTATGGAGTTGGAAAATCACCAAGACTCACACACATAGCTATCAACTTTTGACCAATGGTAATTTAAACCCATGTCCCTTGTTATACCCAACTCCTTGTTGGAGCCTAGGAGCCATCTTGGATGTTCAAAGAAAATGACTGTACCTATTTTAACTTTAGTTACATTAGATTTTAAAGTATACAACATTATAAAAGGCCATGTCTTCAATTTTTCTCACCAGTAAGGGGAAGGTTTAAAAAAAACATTTTAACCTTCTATGACATTGTAAGAATCAAATTGATTTGCAGTGTTATGAACACTCTTGATGGCAAAAGTTGTCCGACCCACAGTATTTATTGTCTAAATCTTATAAATTGCTACTTAGCTTGCCAAGAATTTCAAGGCTGAGTCCTGGAGTCAACTCTGGGTCAATCTGAAGTGGTAGCAACCGCTCATTCCGACACCCCCGCCCTCAAAACTTTGAGATCTGTACGTGTTAGAGCAAACCCTAAGGAACATTTTTACGTCAGTTATGGAAATACATTTCTTATAGTGGGGTGCTTTGATTTCGGTTACGTAGCCACTTTTCACAAGTTGGCTCTTGGACTGTTCATTTCTATAAACTGCAGATATAAAGATACATGTTAATAGTCTTTGAATACATAGATGAATGTATCACATTTCATTTATCAAATAGAAGAAAAACCAAGAAATGCTTACCAGAAACACATTATACTGGCTGTTACCCTTCTAAAATGTTGTCAAGGTGGAGTTTTTGGCATTTGAAAAGTAACGGTTGGAATATTTTAGGCAGCACTTTTGTCTGTTCCTGCACTTGGAATTATTTGATTAGGATAACAGGGTGTGTGCTCCTCCTCATCCCCTTTTTGAATCTTTTGTTGTGGGTAGGTGATCCAGTAGCCCCTGATGCAGAAACAGGAAAATCTGTTTCCATTGGGGAATTATGCACAGTAGGCATAGATCTTACTATTGAGTTGTCCATTGAAAATGATGTGTAAGCTCTTCACTGCTGCTACAAACTGCATAGCTGAAATAGGATATTTTTACATTGGTTTTTGCCATCAACTCCATCTTCACACCCAACTCCTTGAAGAATGGAATCATTTGGTCTACTTAGCTGTCCAGGTTACTTTAGGTCATGGAATCTGGTGCTCCTTGATCACTTTCTCCTCATTTACCTTCACTGTCCAACTCTGAACCATACAAGTGAAAGTTGCATTAAGAGTTTAGTTTTTTAAATTTCATGTTTTTAGCTAATTGCTGAAATTTTCTAATGGAACACATTGCCCAATTATTAACATGTTCTTTGCTTATTAGGGAATGGCATCACTTTATTGTAGTCAACATGAAAGGAAATGACATCAAAAGTGGAGAGATTCTGTCTGACTATGTTGGCTCAGGTCCTCCTAAAGGAACTGGTGAGTCAATAATTTGTATCAATATAAATTCTACTGTTATTGACTGTCAACTAATTTGTTTTGTGGCATGTTTTGTGGCATATTTCAATCTAAATAGTCTCAAAAGCTTCAAATGTATGTTTTCAAAGTGTCTAGTGAACTGTAACAAAGGACACTGTTTTGAAATAGATATGATTAAGTAAACACACATGTTATTTGGAGATTGGTATGCAGTATTTAGCACACTGCATTTTTAACCTTTGGAACTTGGACTCAGAACCAGCCAGACTGATGGGGATATTCATTCCATCTCTGCTGGTTTTAAGTGTCTGAGGCATCGGCTTGGAAAGTGCTTGATGATTAAGTTTTTTTTTCAATAAGGGGCTATCCTATATAGGGAGCACAATTACCCCATATATTTTGTAAATTTTATTCCACCTCTGGTTGCAAGGCTCCTACATGGAATTAGTTTGAGTAGTATGCCTACGCTGGGAATCAAATATTTTCCAAACCGCATAATTAGTTTTGAGGTTAGGTTATAGCGCTGGTCAATCTAGGATAAAGCTGCTTTTATTAATGTTTTAGAACTACAAACCTTGAGCAATCCCAATTGTACAAATGTGACAATTTCATTTCTCATACCAGCAGTTCTTCTGCCAACTTGTTGCTATTCGTAGGCGGTTTTATAAAAAGACTCCTGCCCTCTTGGAACTGGCTTGAGTGTTTTAAAGATATTTTTAGTGGACTGAGTTTGTTCAGATTTAAGGTTCTAGATCAGAACATAAGTGCAGATATTCTTAGTGGACCTCTTCTGTCATTATAGAGATGACCACAGGCAGATAATGAAAAATGGACAGTCCCCAAATTCCACTGCTGACTACTGCTTTGAATGTGTTGCTGCCTCTTGCATACCTTTTCTGCCCTTAATTGATTGAGAAACAGCTGATATTGCATGAGCTGCTGGCTCAAAGCTCACCATATGCCCACTCAAATTCCAGCCACTAGACCTGAGGGACAACCAAAAATGCCCCTCAACTAGAGGTGAATGCTAAACATGTTCACTTCTAGTACTCCATTGGCAGCTGTATTGACTATAAAATCAATTCAAGGTTACCTGTTTAAATGCAGTCAGTCAGTGAGCATTGAATGTAACAGCTGGTTACTGCACCAGCTGCTGTCACATTCAACACTCCTGTTCAAGCCACGAGGCAGCTGTAAACAGGCAGGCTCTTGTATTTTTTTTTAAAGGCAGCAGCTCTATTGGTAGAAGTGCTGATGGGATTGCTGAGGGTGTCAGGAGCATTTTAGGGAGGCAGGTCTTAACAATTGGAGTTGTGTTGTGGGAGCTTTGAGCTGACATTAACTGTTGGTGCAAGCAGGAGCAGAGAAAAAATAATTACTGACAGCTAAGGCTTCTGTTAGTCTTCCACTATCATTGAAAATTCATGCAGATAATTGAACAGTTAACTACGGGTTAGTTTGTCAATAAATCTATTACAGATGTGATGTATTAAATAACTTATTTTTAAATCTATTTCAGGCCTTCACCGCTACGTTTGGCTGGTTTATGAACAATCTCAACCACTGAAATGCGATGAGCAGCGTTTGTCCAACCATTCCGCTGATAAGCGTGGGATGTTTAAAACTGCAGCTTTCCGCAAAAAGTACAATTTGGGTGTACCAGTGGCTGGGACATGCTATCAGGCTGAATGGGATAATTACGTTCCCAAACTTTATGAACAGTTATCTGGAAAGTAAAAAAAAGTTGCAAATTCCTAACTATGATTTGACTTTTTCTTTTACAAAAAAAATGTGCATTTCTTTATAGTAACTGTCAAAGCAGCACTGTTTCAGGCTGCACACAACCACCAAACTCTGTTACCAATGCAGTGACTTATGTGCTTTTGGTCCTGTACTCAAATAAATGTCAGTGTTTCAAAGCTGACCTGTGTTCCTTGTATTTATCATCAGTTTGGACACAAAGCACAGGTGACAATTTGCAACAATTACAGCATGGAAAATACCTTTTCTATAGGATTCAAGTGAAGCAAGTGCTAGTTCTAACTTTTTGAAAAAATGCATACTTTACTGGGTAGAGGGAGGAATTGCATAGCCAGAGGCTGTTTTTTTTGTCTAGGCTGTTAGTATTTATACTTCAAACACAGTAGTCATAATTCCCTCTTTCCTTCAACCACCTAACTACCCTATTAAATGTTGATAACTTAGTACATTTCATAACCCTCTTTTTAAAAAAAAATCATGTGCTCTGTCCTAAATCTGTATGTCTTGGTCCATATGCTAGCTGACATTGAGTGGTTCCTTCAGAGTCATTGGCCTCTTTCCTTTCAAAACACCATGACAACCCCCTCAAAATACCCACTTGACCCCACTACCTACCACTGTCTCCAACAACCCTTTCATCTTCAGGGTGTTTGTATGTAATTTATTAAGCCAGTTAACTTAGCTGTCATAGTTCACACAAGAATTGCCACATTGGGGTGGCCTGTGATTCCACAGGAACTGGTGGCTTTCCAGTATTTTACCAGTCAGGCTGTGAGGCAGTACCCAAGCTAAGGCTTGTGACTCAAACACTAGAGGGATAAAATATTGTTTCAAGAGACATACATCTGGCAGAGAGGACTCCCAAGATCAGACAATCTCATTAGTTTAGAAAGTTAATTAAGGTGAAATATATTCAGTCAAAAAAAGCTATATATTGGAGGGAGCAGGGAGTATAAACTAATTCAAAAGATAATTCCTAAAAAAGATTAAGTAGTCAAATCCAAATGAACATAAGTATAGGAAAATGTGTACATGATTGTTAGCCACAGGATCAGTGCTCTTACTGTAACTATCTTAACCAAATTGGAGTTAGGCACCCACCTGCCCAGTATGGGTCCCATCATGCAAATTATCACTTGAGGCAGAGGTAAATTGAAATGTTCAAGCAATGGGGTTGAGTTTCAAAATGAGAGCAGCACATTAACTGGTTAATGGTGTGACCAATGACAAAGTTCTGGACCAATTTTACACTTCACTGTAGAGATTAATTATGGACACTGACCAATACAATGAGTAGGGAACCCCATCACCCGTTATCTAATAGGACAAAAGTACTCTACTGTATAGCTACAGTCAGTGGGCATTTACTTTAAATTTAATCCATGTTTATACAGAATCTGGGAGTGTTTCATGTCTGGGTAGAACAATTCATTTAAGATGCCAGGTGAAATAACTAGAATGGCTTGTACCTGACAGTTCACCAACCATCCCCTTTTAAAGGCATACTTCCACAAGTCATAAGTTTCCAGTCCAGGGAATTAAGCATTTAATATGCAGATTACTAACAGCTCAGTGGTGTATATTTGTTTGATAATCTGCAGTTTTCTGGAAGTCTATAATTCATTGCTGATTAAATGCAAACCCCAGCTTAAGGGTGTGTTTTTAATTAAGATTCTAATGAAATTGTTCCCCTTGGAGATAGCTGAAGGAAAGGGTTTATTTCAGGAAAGGTCATTAAAATGCATTCCAAAATAAACCACAATTATATTTTATTGATAGATTATTGCACTTATCCTGGTCTTTTAAAGTATAATTTTAGTCTTGGTGCACAAATAGGAAAGGTGACCAAAAAGTTTATTTTGAAGAATGAACCATAAGCAAATATGTCTCAATCAGTTCTGGCTCCATAAATTCTTAAAACTTGCATTTTCCCTCTGGGCCTCCAGAATGTGAGCACCCATGCACAAAATGGGGCCTTGGTGCTACAATAATAAGGAATGGAAGCTTCCCTTCCATTAATCTAGTTTGGGTGGACCATTAGACAACCAATCTATGAGATGGAACATTGCAAAATTACCCCAAATCTCTAAGCAACACTGATATGCTTAAGCAAAATTAGGAAGTTATCAACATTTGGACAAAAGTTATCCTAGGCCATACAGGATTCCCATTCAACATTTCTATGAAACTATACGCAAAAGGAAAAATGACTGCAGATTTCAATATACAATCTGCTAGAATAACACTCAACACAGTGTGGTAAGCACTTTTATTTACAAATATGATTAAAAGCTTATTTTTGCCTTGACAGTCATGCTTTTTTACCTGAAAAAAATTGGAGTGCATGCAATAGTAAAGCATCTTACTGGTTTGTTTTGTAAGAAAATACACAGCTTGTAGTATGATTAAGCAACATTTATGGTCTAGATGGAAAATTCCATTAGAAGATCCCACTGACAGCCAGATTTACCTCCATATACTGAACAAAAAATCATTAAAAAATTAATTTGAGGAACCATTAAAATACTTTATGAAAATAAGTAAAAGCTCTCCTGAATTCCATCTATACAATATATGTGTTAATGCCTTGGCCCTATTGTGCTACTTGGGTCCCAGGATTCACATACAGTATGCACATCATCTGCCACAGCAGAAAATGATTTTTTATATATATATATATATGATATGATTAACACTGGGTCAGGATACCCTTGCCAGCATTTTTTAAAAACTCTATTTCCCAGAAGCACTTTGTATGATCGACATGTACATCAAATTCTTTTGTATCAAATTATTCAATCTTAATAAAATTTCCTGATGAATAAATACCGAAAGAAAGCTAGCAGCGAGTAAGATAAGGCTGCAGATATAACATTTGTCTTTCTGCACAGATTTACAAATTATTTGTAATGCATGATCATATAAGCGATGTACATCCTGCTTTCCAATTTCACAAAAAGTATGATTGCACATATATCAATACTGTGTCATTTTAAAAGATGACCAACAAATGGTCAGCGTTCTTTTTAACATTAACAATGGGGCCCTGATTATAAGGAAATTTAAGGACTGTACAGGCACTAGTCCAGAGGTGATGTCTGCCCTCAATAAGTGAGCCCATGATTAGGATACCTGGGCAAGGTTATGGCATAGTTTTTCATCTATAATCTTCCTTGGGATAGTCCAATGTAACCAGATTTCCAAACCCAAGTCTGAGGCTTTCCATGTCAAAGCTTTCAATTTCCCGCCCTTGTCTTTCCAACAAATTTCGTATTCTCTCGGTGCGCTCCTTCTGAAGTGCAGCCAGTTCCTCTTCAATCTTGAAATAAGAAATAAATGGAGAATTATTAAAAGCAGCACTGCCAACAGTTTTCTTGCAATACATGGTACCAATAGAATTCTCAAACCAAATTGCCTCAATTTTTCCAAGTCATTTCCCCTTCCTATGATTCCACAGGAAGCCATCTAGTACATCATCCAAGTGGTCATTCTTCATGTGTCAGCCCAGTGAATGTCAGCAAGCTATAGAGAAAATCATGCCCAAGCCAGATCATCTTCAGTGACATCCATACATGGGCCAGGACTTTCCCCCGGAGGTTTTCCTGCTCTGCTGCCGAAATTTCGTTGGAAGTGTGACGGAAACATGAGTAAATGGGGTTTCTGCTGCCCATACAGCAATGTAGTGGGAACAGCTCCAAAGAAATTCCCAGCCATGCACTTTCTAGCAAAAAGGGGGAGGGGGCATGGTAACAAAGTTGATTTTTCTTTTCAATACAATATTTCCCCATTTTAGTATATAATTTCTAAAAAGCCAAAAATGCCCTCTATGTCTTTGAAATGTTTGCTTTTTTTAAAAAATAAGGCTAATTTGTAATTTAAAGATTAGAAAAGATTAACTGGTTATCTATTTCATTTGCTGTTAATGGGATCTTACTGTCTGAAAATTGGTTACTCATTTGCCTACATATGACTGCACTTCAAAGATATTTGCCTGAAGCTTTTTGAGACATTGCTGACACAGGTGCTATATAAATACAAGTTTTAAGTCTATGTACATAGTGTTTTTTTTCAGTTCAAACAGCAAATTAATGATTAAATTCTTAATATGTTAAGCCATTTAAGTTTAACATTATTAACATTTACTAACTATAAGTTGCCTCAATACAATGTCCCATTTTAAAGTAAACTGATGTTATATAGCATAACAAAAATATTATATAGCATGTTCTGTCTTCCTATCATGCACATAGCCAGAGAAGTAAAATATTGTAGGAATTGAGTTATATGTATGGTACAACTGAAGTGAAGATTCACATCGGTAACAATTGCATATTTTACAAATCATACCCAACAGCATCTGAGCTCTAACTATAGATACCAGGGGTTGAAAATATTCAACAATGGAACTTTTTCTTTCTGGATAAGTATTAGCTTCAAAGCATAAGTTAAATTCAGAGCAAAACCCTCTTCCCCTTTCAATGACCTACTAATGTGGCTGAACCTCATGCCTAGTAGAAACTGGATTGCAACAGCTTAAGCTGATTTCCCTTGATCCTTGTAGCCCACTAGGAAGAAGAGGTAATTTCATAAACAGGACGTGGATTATGAATGATTAAAGACATGAAAGGACAGTGATATGTTGAAAAGGCAAGTTCTCTAGTTTTAGAATTTTTTTTATTGTACGATACACCATCTACTGATTTACAACCAGAATTCTATCAGTGGCACTCAATCTAGCTACTCAGAGGTGTGAGAGCACAGCCTGGAGACAAATCACCATACCTCTTCTGTTGGGAAGCACCTGGCCGTTTTAAAAAAAATTCATTCATGGGATGTGGGCGTCGCTGGCGAAGCCAGCATTTATTGCCCATCCCTAATTGCCCTCGAGAAGGTGGTGGTGAGCCACCTTCTTGAACCGCTGCAGTCCATGTGGTGAAGGTTCTCCCACATTGCTGTTAGGGAGTTCCAGGATTTTGACCCAGCGACGATGAAGGAATGGCAATATATTTCCAAGTCAGGATGGTGTGTGACTTGGAGGGGAACGTGCAGGTGGTGGTGTTCCCATGTGCCTGCTGCTCTTGTCCTTCTAGGTGGTAGAGGTCGCACGTTTGGGAGGTGCTGTCGAAGAAGCCTTCACGAATTGCTGCAGTGCATCCTGTGGATGGTACACACTGCAGCCACAGTGCGCTGGTGCTGAAGGGAGTGAATGTTTAGGGTGGCGGATGGAGTGCCAGTCAAGCAGGCTGCTTTGTCCTGGATGGTGTCAAGCTTCTTGAGTGTTGTTGGAGCTGCACTCATCGAGGCTAGTGGAGAGTATTCCATCACACTCCTGACTTGTGCCTTGTAGATGGTGGAAAGGCTTTGGGGAGTCAGGAGGTGAGTCACTCGCCGCAGAATACCCAGCCTCTGACCTGCTCTCGTAGCCACAGTATTTATATGGCTGGTCCAGTTAAGTTTCTGGTCAATGGTGACCCCCAGGATGTTGATGGTGGGGGATTCGGCGATGGTAATGCCGTTGAATGTCAAGGGGAGGTGGTTAGACACTCTCTTGTTGGAGATGGTCATTGCCTGGCACTTGTCTGACGCGAATGTTGCTTGCCACTTATCAGTCCAAGCCTGGATGTTGGCCAGGTCTTTCTGCATGCGGGCACGGACTGCTTCATGATCTGAGGGGTTGCGAATGGAACTGAACACTCTGCAATCATCAGTGAACATCCCCATTTCTGACCTTATGATGGAGGGAAGGTAAATTGATGAAGCAGCTGAAGATGGTTGGGCCAAGGACACTGCCCTGAGGAATGTCCTGGGGCTGAGATGATTGGCCTCCAACAACCACTACCATCTTCCTTTGTACTCGGTATGATTCCAGCCACTGGAGAGTTTTCCCCCTGATTCCCATTGACTTCAATTTTACTAGGGCTCCTTGGTGCCACACTCGGTCAAATGCTGCCTTGATGTCAAGGGCAGTCACTCTCACCTCACCTCTGGAATTCAGCTCTTTTGTCCATGTTTGGACCAAGGCTGTAATGAGGTCTGAAGCCGAGCGGTCCTGGCGGAACCCAAACTGAGCATCAGCGAGCAGGTTATTGGTGACTAAGCGCCGCTTGATAGCACTGTCGACGACACCTTCCATCACTTTGCTGATGATTGAGAGTAGACTGATGGGGCAGTAATTGGCCAGATTGGATTTGTCCTTTTTGTGGACAGGACATACCTGGGCAATTTGCCACATTAGGAAGATAGGATAGGAAGATAGGAATATAGGAACAGGAGTAGGCCATTCAGCTCCTCGTGCCTACTCCGCCATTTGATAAGATCATGGCTGATCTGTGATCTAGCTCCATATACCTGCCTTTGGCCCATATCCCTTAATACCTTTGGTTGCCAAAAAGCTATCTATCTCACATTTAAATTTAGCAATTGAGCTAGTATCAATTGCGTTTGCGGAAGAGAGTTCCAAACTTCTACCACCCTTTGTGTGGAGAAATGTTTTCTAATCTCGCTCCTGAAAGGTCTGGCTCTAATTTTTAGACTGTGCCCCCTACTCCTAGAATCCCCAACCAGCGGAAATAGTTTCTCTCTATCCACCCTATCCGTTCCCCTTAATATCTTATAAACTTCAATCAGATCACCCCTTAACCTTCGAAACTCCAGAGAATACAACCCCAATTTGTGTAATCTCTCCTCGTCACTTAACCCTTGAAGTCCGGGTATCATTCTAGTAAACCTACGCTGCACTCCCTCCAAGGCCAATATGTCCTTCCGAAGGTGCGGTGCCCAGAATTGCTCTCAGTACTCCAGGTGCGGTCTAACCAGGGTTTTGTATAGCTGCAACATAACTTCTGCCCCCTTGTACTCTAGTCCTCTGGATATAAAAGCCAGCATTCCATTAGCTTTCTTGATTATAGTCTGCACCTGTTCATGACACTTCAATGATCTATGTACCTGAACCCCTAAGTCCCTTGGACATCCATAGTTTTTTAACTTTTTACCATTTAGAAAGTACCCTGTTCTATCCTTTTTTGATCCAAAGTGGATGACCTCACATTTGTCTACATTGAATTCCATTTGCCACAATTTTGCCCATTCACCTAATCTATCAATATGCCTTTGTAATTTTATGTTTTTATCTACACTGCTTACAATGCCACCAATCTTCGTCATCGGCAAACTTAGATATGAGACTTACTATGCCTTCATCTAAATCATTAATAAATATTGTGAATAATTGAGGCCCCAAGACAGATCCCTGCGGGACTCCACTAGTCACATCCTGCCAATGTGAATACTTACCCATTATCCCTACTCTCTGTCGCCTTTCGCTCAGCCAATTTCCTAACCAAGTCCGTACTTTTCCCTCAATTCCATGGGCTTCTAACTTAGCTAACAGTCTCTTATGTGGGACCTTATCAAATGCCTTCTGGAAGTCCATATAAATGACATCCATTGACATTCCCCTGTCCACTACTTTAGTCACCTCTTCAAAAAATTCAATCAGGTTTGTCAGGCACGACCTACCTTTCACAAATCCATGCTGGCTCTCCCTGATTAACTGAAAATTCAAGGTGTTCAGTCACCCTATCCAGGCTTGGGCTCATAAGTGGCAAGTAACATTCGCGCCAGATAAGTGCCAGGCAATGACCATCTCCAGCAAGAGAGAGTCTAACCACCTCCCCTTGACATTCAACGGCATTACCATCGCCGAATCCCCCACCATCAACATCCTGGGGGTCACCATTGACCAGAAACTTAACTGGACCAGCCATATAAATACTGTGGCGACGAGAGCAGGTCAGAGGCTGGGTATTCTGCGGCGAGTGACTCACCTCCTGACTCCCCAAAGCCTTTCCACCATCTACAAGGCACAAGTCAGGAGTGTGATGGAATACTCTCCACTTGCCTGGATGAGTGCAGCTCCAACAACACTCAAGAAGCTCGACACCATCCAAGATAAAGCAGCCCGCTTGATTGGCACCCCATCCACCACCCTAAACATTCACTCCCTTCACCACCGGCGCACTGTGGCTGCAGTGTGCACCATCCACAGGATGCACTGCAGCAACGCGCCAAGGCTTCTTCGACAGCACCTCCCAAACCCGCGACCTCTACCACCTAGAAGGACAAGAGCAGCAGGCACATGGGAACAACACCACCTGCACGTTCCCCTCCAAGTCACACAACATCCCGACTTGGAAATATATTGCCGTTCCTTCATCGTCGCTGGGTCAAAATCCTGGAACTCCCTTCCTAACAGCACTGTGGGAGAACCTTCACCACACGGACTGCAGCGGTTCAAGAAGGCGGCTCACCACCACCTTCTCGAGGGCAATTTGGGATGGGCAATAAATGCCGGCCTTGCCAGCGACGCCCACATCCCGTGAACGAATAAAAAAAAAATTAGACTCCAGCAATTTCCCCACAACAGATGTTAGGCTAACTGGTCTATAATTCCCTGGTTTCCCTCCCTCTCCTTTCTTAAAAAGCGGAGTGACATGTGCAATTTTCCAATCCAGAGGGACAGTTCCTGAATCTAGAGAACTTTGAAAGATTATACTTAGGGCATCTGCAATGTGCTCACCGACTTCCTTTAAAACCCTGGGATGGAAACCATCTGGTCCTGGGGATTTGTCACTCTTTAGTGCTATTATTTTCTTCATTACTGTTGCTTTACTTACGTTAATTTTAATCGAGTCCCTGTCCCCGATTCAATATTAGTTTTCTTGGGATTTCCGGCAATGCTATCCTCTTTCTACTGTAAATACTGACGCAAAGTAATTATTCAACATGTCCGCCATTTCCCCATTGTCAATGACAATATCCCCACTTTCAGTTTTTAAGGGGCCAACACTGCTCCTGACCGCCCTCTTTTTCCTAATATAACTATAAAAGTTCTTTGTATTGGTTTTGAGATCCCTTGCAAGTTTCTTTTCATACTCTCTTTTTGTAGCTCTTACTATCTGTTTTGTGACCCTTTGTTGATCTTTGTATCTTTCCCATTCGCCAGGATCTGTGCTATTTTTTGCCTTTTTGTATTCCCTTTCCTTACGTCTTATATTGTTCCTTACCTCTTTACTTGCCAAAAAGAACAGCCATGGACAACTAGAGTTCTTGCCCCTCGGGTATAAACCAGTTCTGTATCTCGTTAAATGTTTCTTTAAATATTTCCCACTGATCATCAGTCGTTTTACCCATTAACAGATTTGCCCAGTTTACTGTGGACAGTCTCTGTCTCATCCCATTGAAGTCAGCCTTACCCAAGTCTAGAATCTTAGCAGCTGACTCACTTTTTTCCCTTTTAAACACTACACTGAACTTGATCATGTTATGATCGCTATTGGATAGATGTTCACGCACAGTTAAGCTGTTAACTAAATCTGGTTCATTATTCATTACTAAATCTAGTATGGCTTGCCCCCTTGTTGCCTCTAGGACATACTGCTGTAGAAAACTATTCCGGACACACTCAAGAAATTCACTACCTTTCTGACAGTTGCTAGTCTGCTTTCCCCAATCTATGTGAAGGTTAAAGTCCCCCATTAAGACCACTTTGCCTTTCTTACACACTTGTCTAATTTCTTCATTTATACAATCTAGCACTTCAAAGCTGCTGCCAGGGGTCCTATACACAACTCCCACTATAGTCTAAGCGCCTTTCCTATTTCTGAATTCAACCCATAAGGTCTCTGTTGGCTGCTTACCTCTCGTTATATCCTCCTTTATCATTGAATTGATTTCATCTCTAATCACTAAGGCTACTCCTCCCCCTCTTCCATATCTCTCTTGTAGACCTTATAACCCGGTATATTTAGTTCCCAATCCTGACCATCCTGCAGCCATGTCTCAGTAATAGCTATCATGTCATACCCTCCAATTTGAATTTGAACCTGTAGTTCATTTAATTTATTCCTTATACTCCGTGCATTTGTATATAGAACTTTTAGTTGGGCCACACACCCTAGTCTGACCTTCAGCTTTGATGCTGGGATAATCGCCTTACGCCTTCTAGTTTTCACTTTATCTGTAGTGTCTAAAGTACACTTTCTTTCCACTGCTCTACACTTTTCCCGTTCTTGAACAACTGTTTGTACTATTTGTATTGTAAATTTCCCCTGGGTCTTCCCCTCTCTTGCTGCTCTCAACTTTACTCCCTTCTGACTCCCTGCTAAGGTTCCCATCCCCCTGCCACTCTAGTTTAAACCTTCCCCAACAGCACTAGCAAACACCCCCATGAGGACATTGGTCCCGGTCCTGCTCGGGTGTAACCCGTCTCGCTTGTACAGGTCCCACCTTCCCCAGAACCGATCCCAATGTCCCAGGAATCTAAATCCCTCCCTCCTACACCATCCCTGCAGCCACGCATTCATCTGTTCTATTCTCCTGTTCCTATACTACCAGTGCCACGTGCTAGTGAGTAATCCTGAGATCACTACCTTTGAGGTCCTGCTTTTTAATTTATCTCCTAACTCTTTGAATTCACCTTGCAGGACCTCATCCCTTTTTTTTAAAGCCTATGTCGTTGGTACCGATATGGACCACGACTACTAGCTGTTCACCCTCCCCCTCCAGAATGCCCTGCAGCCGTTCCGTGACATCCTTGACCCTAGCACCAGGGAGGCAACATACCATCCTGGTGTCACGTTTACGGCCGCAGAAACGCCTATCTGTTCCCCTTACAAGTGAATCCCCTATCACTTTCGCCCTGCCACTCTTCTTCCTCCCCTCCTTTGCAGCAAAGCCACCCGTGGTGGCACGAACTTGGCTCTTGCTGCTTTCCCCTGATAAGCCATCTCCTCCAACAGCATCCAAAGCAGAATATCTGTTTGAGAGGGAGATGGCCCCAGGGGACTCCTGCTCACACAGGTAGATGCCAGTGTTGTAGCTGTGTTGGAACAGCTTTGCTAGAGGCACAGCTAGTTCTGGAGCACAAGTCTTCAGCACTACAGCCAGGATGTTGTCGGAGCCCATAGCCTTTGCTGTATCCAGTGCACTCGGCTGTTTCTTGATATCACGTGGTGTGAATGGAATTGGCTGAAGACTGGCTTCTGTGATGGTGGGGATATCGGGAGGAGGCCGAGATGGATCATCCACTCAGCACTTCTGGCTGAAGATGGTTGCAAACGTTTCAGCCTTGTCTTTTGCACTCACGTGCTGGACTCCGCCATCATTGAGGATAGGGTTGTTTATCATCACCTATACAAGGCAGCATGATTGAGACTGCTAACTCAAGTTATGAATCAGGGAAGAATAATCATGTTGAAGCCATCCCTTAGCCCTCCATTGTGCACTGTGTTGATGTTCCAACATGGTGGACAGTATCACAAAGCATGGTATTCAAACTGCTGTACTAAGTTTCTCCCCACTGGACAGCCTTGATGATCCTGTAGTGGTGCTTAATGCAAAAAATTAATTTCCATTTTAAAATTATAATTTATTTTACAAAGGGAACTGATAGTTACACCACACATTGCTAGCCACATTTATAAAAGGCTTTGAGAAAACACATGCACTACTATAAATACAAGGAACAATGCAGTTTTGATTTGAACTGACCTTTTGTTCAAGGCTTGCTCTGCGCAGTGACACTAGTTGCTCCAGTTTCTGAAGCTCTCGCTCATGCTGTGCTTCAGTCTGCATCTTAATTTTACTCTGGTAGGCATTGAGCAGCTCCATTTCCTGCTGAAGCTGATGTTTCAGGGCTTGGCACTCTGCTTCCTGGGCCTCATCTAGTCGCAGCTAAATATTTAAAAAAATACCGTCAATACCACTGACTGCACTTATCCAGAAATTTCTAGAATGCAGCAAATTTGACCTCACTACCTCAGAAAAAAAGTTTAGTGGATTAGATTTTTTAGGGATTGAAATTAAAACAGTCTTTATGAAGGGTAGGCTTCAGACTGTGTGAGTAAGATGAACGAACAAGTTAGTTGAACCACCCTGGGTTATGGCTGAGGGAGCTAAAACACCAATAGAAGTACAGGGATAGATTGAGTTACTTTTCCCTATTTCATCAACATTCACCATTAACCAAAACATTTCAATAATTTAATATAGAAAGATAAAAATAGGATAATGGCAGGGTCCCTCAAGAAACAAACTGGTATTTTACAGTGGCTCATTCTAGTCTGTATCCTTCCTTATTAAAAGCCTTTTCAAACATTCCCTCTTTATGTACATCTTTCCACAAATACAAAATGGGCCAGGGTTTATGTAGTTTCAGTGCTGGTTGCATTGTTTAATATGAATGACTAACTTAAAAGTATCAACCAAACAATACGTTACTTTCCAAATGTAAAGTGCAATAGTTACAGTAATTGAAAAGAAATCCAAGAGTCAATTAGAATAAAGAAATCCAAAAGAGTCATTAGTATTCCCAAAACATGTTATTTTAATTTTTTTTAAAAATCTAAATGAGGTCAGTATTATATTCCATTTAGAAAATGGTCTTTTCTTCAGCACAGTAAACTCATCATACTAAGAATGTTTTCACAAATCACATCCATATTCATAGGCTTCTAGATCCCAGTAATTTTGTAGCAGTCCTGTAAAATCTTATAAACGTTGAAAGCAAATTTTGCGATACAGCATAGGTATTTTTCCATGTTTTTTGGAAGAATTTCAAGTCTACATTTAGAATTTAAGTGATCCAAAGGCAGTCATATGAACCTGCAAGTGTACTAAAGTAGAAACTGTAGGCACCTGTAGCATTGAGTGCAGAGTCTAATCACACAGTATTTTAGGATTTAACAAGGTGACCACTTTGGAATCTATAGGTTACGAAAGCACTTCAACTGTTATGAAGATATACAAACAAAAATCATCATGGGGGGAATTGCTAGGTTTTTATATTTCATATATTATCCAATTTTCCAGATATCAAAATTCCACTATACTGCAGGAATACTACTATACTATAGCAATATAATGACCATTTTTAATTTTGCGATGAGCCTAAAATACAAAGTAGATAATCCTAAAGGCACCACAAAATATTTCAGTACCAAAAGTGCCAATTCTGAGATGGGAAAATGTAGTGGATGCAACATTAAATTTGCCCATTAGCTGCCCTAGAACATGGGGACATAAGCTCTTCCTACTGTTTCACAATTTCAACCAGGCCATCTAGAAAGACAGGAGCAAAGGCACCAAGGGACATATAGGTGAATCAACCAGAGTGCTCCTGCATCTCCGAAATTAACATTTAGGAGAGAGCTGGAAATCCACCGAGTCCGCTACCACTGAGCCAAGGCTGCCACCAAGATAACAATAAGGGGTGTGGAAGATAGGTTCATGACGACTGAACATTTAAAGTCTCCTTCACACCCAATTAAAAATTGTAAAATAAATTCAACTAAAAGCCATTGAATTAAGGGCAAAAATGATAGACATTGATTCTTCAAAAGGTCCTTGACACCTCTAAGACAAGACTGCTCTATACCTTTTTAAGGTCCACGTTACTTCAAAACCTGTAGTTTCTGTATAGAAAGCAGATTACGTACCGCCTGTGAGGCCATCATCTCATTGATACTTTGTTCATACTGTTCTGCCAGGATGGCCAGCTTCCTTGTCTGTTCCTCTTTAAGTGCTTTTAGGACCATCTTGTGGTCACTTTTTGGAGTTACCTCCAGCTGGTGGTTCCTCAGTGCTTTGTATTGTTTTGTTTGGACTTTACACGTGTCTTGGAACTGCTTCTTTATCTGTAGCTCCATAGCCTGCACAAAAGCACAAGGCAAGATCAATGTTAGTCAATGTACAAGTTCTTGCACAACCTATGCATGTGTTTTGATGAAATAGCTTATAATCACACAATTACTCCTGTGTTATGGACAGAAAACTATTCTCATTAGAAACTTTTAGATTTATTTTTAAATTCAGATTTTGAAAGATATAGAATGAGCAAAAGATTCAGATCTAATCAGGACCTCAAAGTGGGTTACGGCACACATTTTGTTGCATGTTTCTCATCAAATTCATACATTCAGAGTGTTACCACCCACCCCCGCCAAATCATCTCCTCTGAAGGCCATTGAGCTTAAGCTTCTCTAATATATCCCCATAGGGCATCCTCTTTATACTTAGAATTGTGCTTACTGCTCTTCTCTGCATCACATTCAATATCTGCATGTCATTTTTCGACCAAAACTAATCACAGGTGTGGTCTGATGTGCATCATACAGACTTCACATAACCTCAGCAGACTTGTACAACATGGTCTGGCTTATTTATCTCAACAATCTTAGTTTTTTTTAAAAATTGGTTGGCCACGCTTTCTGGACATTGTGATCTGCCCACCAAAACTCTGATCTTTTTCCAAGTCTTCCCATGTTAATTCTTTTCCATTCATTTTATGCTTACATTACACAGTATTTTTTTCCTTCTAAATGGGCTATACTTTATACTTGTAAGCATTAAATTTCTTTTGTCCCTTACCAATCTGCCCAAATGCATAACAGGCCTAAATCCTTCCACAAACCGTTAACTCTGTCTCTATTGACCTCCCCATTTTAGTGCTATCTGCAAATTTGCTGAGCATTGGTTTCAGCATTTAGGTCATTTACATAAATTAAAATAACAGAGTACACGCAATGACTTCCTACTGTAATCGATGCAACAACCTCCTCAGTTTGGCATCTTTCGCTAATACACTTTCTTTTTTTTTTTAAAAGCCAACTTCTCATCTGATCCCAAATACTACACTTGATTTCCATGACATTTAGTTTAATAAATCTCTAATAAAACCATCAAGTTTTCTGAGGGTCCAAATAAACTAATCAGAGAGCTCCACTATCCACTTTATTTGTAACATCTTCAAAGAAGTTCAGGGCTATTTGATACTGACCAACAAAATGGCTCTAGTTCCAGTGCCATCTAATCAACACCGCTAGTGACCCCCTCAACAGAAAGGCACCACGAATAAAACATTTTCACAAAAGGTCCGTTTCAACAGAGAAGCTTAGAATTAAAGTACAATTCTGTCCTCATCTATGATACAGCTTATGTCCTGCAGTGTCCACCGGTCACAGAATGCCTGTATCATACCGGTGGACACCATGTGATCCCTCTCCAGGGCTACCCAGACGAGTACAAAACTGAGAAACACAGGCAGACAGTTTGAGTGACCCCAGCAGATCCTACGCATTCTCGACCTATGAATAGCGATTTTGGTCAGGCCCATGAGGAAGTCCTCCAACCTGCCGTCTCTCTCACATAGGGAGTGGCCGAAGATTAGGAGCGTAGGAGTGAAATTCAACCAGAAGTTGAGGAGCAGCCCCCTTAAAAGTGAAACAGGGGCTGCATCCTCTCACTCCAGGTAGATGTAATAAACAGTTTCCTCCTGGCTGCAGAAAGGACTTGCAGCCTGGGTATCCATAAAGTGGCTCATTAAGGTTTTAGAAGTCACTGCTCCATACAGCACTCTACACCTCAAGTCCCCAATGGTACAGGAGAGGCTCCCCAGATACACAGCCCTCCATCGGGGGCCCCCGCTGCTGGACTTTCAGGTGGGTTATGACATTGGTGTTGGTCTTATTGGCTTGTACATGCCTGGGTCAGATGTGCCATCCTTTTTAAATAAATACTATGCATGATTCCAGGTCTGCAAAATCTCACTAATATCCAATGATTTCTTCATAATGGTAGGTAGTTTTCTGCAAATGTCTCCCCCCATCGTTCCCTTTTGGAGCCTAGAATATGTACCATAAGCCTAGAGGCTCAGTTAGTTTTTGATCCCCTATTGATCTATTAAGTACCTCGCTGCTGCAATAATTTCAAAATCCTCAAGGATACTTGATGTTTGAAATCTATACCAAACCGTACACAATTCCATGTAAACCTTTCATGGTAAACTTGCATTAAAATCTCTCTAGGCAAGTGCTGGCAGGGAGTTTAAAACTGAAGCAAAGGTCACAAGACTGCATAATGGTTGTCTTCATGTAGAAATAGTTATTTGTGTCACTTTTCTTTCACCTCCTTTTCAACCTCATTTACTGCAGTACATAGACTAGCACTGGCAGACAAAGCAACAGATCCATATATAATCTAGTTTGCAATTTTTTTGTTGGCTAAATGGTCATATTCCAGTCACACAAGAGTTGGTTGTAAGGAATAGGAAGAGTGCAAAACCACTGATTCAATCGATCTAATGAAGCCCTTGCAGATATCTTCTCACTTTTTGTACTGTACAAGTCATCTCACCCCATACCTTTAGGCTCTTTGGCTGTTGTCGGAGTTCCAGGACATGTTTTCTGTGTAGTTCCCGTTCTCGGCGGTTATTGTACTCAATTTGATTCTCCAGCTCAGTCTGGTGCTGTAAGCGGATCAGATCGATCCTAAGCTTTTGCAACATGTTAAGTTGTCGGAACTCAAGCTCTTGCGTGGACTCATCATGACGAATTAACATGGCATGTTCCATCTCCTTTTGAGTTTGCTTCTTATTCACTTCCTAATAGATAGACAGTCATATTAAATGTTTATAGTCTGCATGCATTAAAAGTAACCCAATACATTTAGCCGCTGAGCCATGTTCTTAAATTGGGTACTTTTTAAGTCTGCTATTCTTCACAAAGAAAGCGTCTGATAAATAATAGGCCTGATTTTATATTTGTTGCTGTCAGCACAATTAGTACATTTATTTTATGCTTGCAATTTAAATACACTAACTATGGTTTATTCCAGCTTGTGCACTAAAGCATTTACTTTTGTCTTTGTCAAGAAGAAATGGCAGATAAGTTCTGTAATCATTCCCCCAGATAAGTTTGCTTTTCTTTCTTTCACAGACAAAATGGAGCAACAAAATCTTAAGTTTAAAAAATACTTAAAGACAGAACAATTTAGTTAACAAAAGATCATGCAACACTGTCTGCAGCAAAACCAGTTTGCGTTTTCAAGTTTATAAAAAGGAATGGACCAACAACAAATGCACAACACTGATGAAACCTTCAATTAGGGGAAAAAAATCCATGGAATACACAAAATGTATGATGGGTTGTTTGTTTTGAACTCTGAACAGAACAATGTCTTTTTAATATTGCATTAAATATTTACATAAACTACTGTACTGATTGTTAGAGAATTAAAATTTGCACACATTTCCAATTCTTCAAAAATTAATCCTAATTAAGCATTAAAAAAATTGTGATCTCAAACTATAGGCCACAAATAGGACTTTCGATTTATGTTACATTGTGAATTTAATCACCCTCTTGTGGTGAAGCTTAAAACTACTAGAATTTAATTTAAATATTTGAGTAGCCATAATACTGCCCAAGGTAAAGATCTACCTCATAACAGTACAAGTTCATTCCTTAAACAATTATATCACAATGACTGTTTAGGCAAAATGATCAAGTGAAAGCACTTCACACTGTCACACCTGAAATTTCAATGCATGCCAAGTTCCAGATTTCAATTCTGCAATCAAGGCAAGTCACCAAGATTGCACTCAGATTCTAACAGTCAGTTACAATGTAGCACTGGAAGCATGTTACTTCTCCATTCTCCCCAATGTGGATTTTTGTATGGTTAAGTGAGGCCCAACAAAAGGGTCAAAAATGTTATGCCATAAATTAAATTTATGATTGCTTTGTGCAAATAAGTTTCTTGCTGATTATTTCTTCGCCTTCTCTTTGGATTCAGCTAGACCATACAGCAATTATATGTAACATTTATTTTTAAAACGGTCTACCTATCAACTCCCGAACAAACTCATGGAAAGGAATCTCTGAAGTGAAAGCAACTTGGTTTGGTGAAATAAAGTGTGGGACAATGTAAAAGCAAACTCAAATATATGTATATTTATATTAATTTGTATTTTTTTAAACTTGAATAAGACTTTGCTCGGAATTTAGTTTTAGTCTGTTTTTTGGTCTCCAGTTCTAACTTTATTAATCAAATTCTTTGTTGTACTGTTCTCACTACTGTGCAGTATGTTGAAACAAATGAAACCTGCTGAGAACTGACTTAAAAAAATTTCATTAACTTCCCAACTTATTTTCAAACTTGAATGAATACAGGACAGGCAGAGGAGGAAGGATTTACCTCATTTGTTTTAAATGGTAACCACTTGCATCATAATTGATCGCAGTACCTTAAATTATGTGGAAGGCATCAAATGAGGAAGATTCATAAGAAAGCAAGACTTTTTTGTGTATTATCAAAATTTTACCTCACGTAAATGCTCTTGCTCCAGATTGTGTCGCATCATCATCAAGTTCCGCTTCAGCTCGCGACAGTTTCGATCGTACTGTAATCGTTGGCGGCCAAGAAGTTGGGATTCTTCTTCTGCCTGCGTGTGCTGAAGGTTTTCTTTGTGCCTGGACAATCGCTCTTGCTTTTCTTTCTTCGGTGTACTGTGATCTTCATTCATCTCCTGTAAAGGGGAGAAAATTCAAATACTTAAGTCATTCCTCTGAATCATTTCAGTTATGCTGTTGCTTTGCAGGACCACTGCTACTCAACCAAGAATATTAGACATCTAATCTAAAAATATTTCATGTCGAGCATTTATGCTCAGATAACAAGGATCACTATTAAGGCCACTGATTTATAATGAAAATGAAATGACTATGATTGGCCATCTGGAATTTGAATTTGGTGCCAGTGGGTAATGAGTCTCCTGACCTTGTCACCTCCCATCCAACATGCCACCAAAAAGCAATTTCTGTTATAATTTGAAGTGGTGACTCTTGACTCCCCCTTCAAGACAGTTCATGCTTACCTCTTTAATCTTTTCCTTACAAAGCTTGTACTGGCGCTTCTGATTTTCTAGGAAGGTGGTCAGTTCCTTTTTCTGTTGGGCTGTAATTTGCTGCTGGATTTTCTTTTCATCCTGTGATGCTATCTTCATCTGAAAGGAGCAAAATTAATATTTAGCCACTAAGGGAATTAGCAGTGAAATTGAGACAGCAAAGACTTGTGCGTCCACTCCAATGATAGATGTAGACTGATGCAGAAGAATTGTTCAGAGTTTTTCCAGTACACAAAAAAACCTATGATTTTTGGCCTACATAAAAGTAAACTAGAATTCAAACTACTGCCAGACTGCTCTACATTTTGGGATCCAGTCAATTGAGAAGCATTATGGAATGTACAAAGAAACAAAGATAGATGATCTCTTCAAAATAGCTATCAGTCTAGTTACATCATCATGGATTTAATGATTGTATACTGAGTAGGGCTATTTTAATTTGTTTAATAGCATGGCCTTAAATTTTTTTTTTAATAATACTTCTACAGGCGTCAATTCAAAAATTTTGGGTCAACTAATATAGCGGAGGGGGGGGGGGGGCGCGATCAGGCCTCGGGAATAGAGCTTGAAGGTTGGTGCCAGGGCGGGGAGGGAAAGAGAGGAGAGGTATAGGAGGTCTGGGCCAAGCTGGGGGAGGGAGGAGGAAAAAGGGTGGTTGGCAGCAGCAGTGTTTGGGATGGTGTTTACTTCTCAAGTAAACTTACTTTTTTTAAAAACAAAAAAACTCAGGCAATCTTTAGGGTTGGTTTCCCTGTGCCTCAGGGAAAACCAATGTTGCAGGGGGGACCTGATGCGTTAGGACATTTGCCTATGCAAATAAGGGGCTTTACACCTGTGTCAGGCACAGGTAAAGGACACCTCTTGGTTTGTCCTCACCCAATATGGCAGGCGCCGCACTTCCGGTCAGAAGTGTGCGCATACTTCCTGCCTGCCATTTGGGGCAGTATGAGGCCGCGTAGTGCCTGAAAAAAACGTGCTACACTACCCATTTTCTAGGCCACTATCTTGCTTTTGAATGGTTATTAGGCAAAATTGAAAACAATTACATTTCTCCTTCCCTGTCTGTCTCGCTCTTTCCCCCATATGCCTCAGTTTCTCATTGTTTGACTCATCTTCTCAGTCTTTCTCCATCTTCCTGATCAATTGAATTTCTAAACAGTGTACTGATGGTGAAGCTAACACTTTCACATCCTTGGCACTTTTCACTGACTGGTTGCATAACGAGCTACATATCAATTAAAACCCTACTATACCTAAACTCAACCTCTAGCCTGAAAGCAAGCTGCTTCTTTTGTTTAAATGTCTGCCAGCTTATAGTTTGGAGGATGAGATAACTTGGCCTCCAGTGTTGTCAGATTCAGCAGAAATGTCACTCTTTGGTTAGCCTCTATCCTCCTCTGCACATCAAAAATGCAAATCAAGTGAGATACAAAGAAATTGCTTCAGTTTTCCTCCCCTCCCAAAAATCTTAGAAGGAGCCAGAGATAAAGCAAGACTGGAATTCAGACATGGATTTCTCCAGTTAAATGTCCAATACTTGGAATTCATTACAAATTCCAAATGGCAGGTAGTTGCCTTCTCTTTAATGTTCCGCTTTTTTTTTTAAAAAAGGAAACATTTCTGTACATGTAAATCTGTTTCCTTTCAATACATGCACAAAACAAAATCAATGTGGAAAGCTTGAAGTAATCATTCATCTAGAAATCTATTAGCCATTTATTTTTCCAGTGCTCTCCTTGCTGGCCTACCCATTTCCATCCTTCATAAATTATAACTTATCCGGAACATCATGTTCGCAACTGTATCACCCCTGTCTTCACCAAGCTCCACCGTCTCACTGTGAGCAAAGAAATACTTTCAGTTCCATAGCGTTACCTTGAAATTGCTCCATGGACTAGCTCCACCCAACCTCAGTAATCTCCTCTAGAGATTAGATCACTATATGCATCATCCGCTCCTGAAACTGGTCTACTACTCATTCCCCGCCACCTTCTCTAATGGGGGCTGCTCACTCACTGCAATTTGATTTCTTCCAAGCCTTCGATGAAGCAGTGAAAATCTTGTGAGTTTGAAAAATTAAAAGAAACTTCAGGTTCCCTTGACGGCTCTTTTGGTAATGCAAGTAGCGGAGTCACACAGACCAGGAAGAACCCAGGTTTGATTCCCCAGTCTGTGCAGAGTTAGCAGATCTTGGCATTCCTGGGCTAGAGGGGGAGAAAATAACTGAGGTTCATCTCCTGATTGTCCATCGCTGGTGGAAGTGTGCGTATATGGATCTTGGCAAACGCTGAACCAGGTTCAGGTGTAATGCTCCCCCCATCCTTGTCGATTCTCATCACACAAAAATGTCCATTTGAGTGAGCTATCAGAGGGTGACCTGCATCCAAGCAAGGAGTTAAAGCCTTCAGAGAAGCTCATGTGTCTATGCTTGGTCCTTCATTTATCAACATTCCTACTCACTATCCCTTTTGACATCAGAAGCCCCAATCTCCACCATTGATAATGCTGCCTTCAAGAACCTTGGTTTACTCTTATGTACTTTCTCCCTCCCCCACCCCACCATTCACCCAAGAATTGATTACTGCTCTTACATCTGGTAAGACTAACACCTCTTCTGCACTCCTAGACAATTTACAAAACATTGCTCATTGCCTGAGAGATTATGTTATTCCCATCTCCAGCTGTCAACCTCTCTCACTCCCCTTTTAAAGCCCCATTTTTCTGCTTATTTTATCTATATATACACTCATGATAAATGCTTCTCTGAACTTCCCTCACTTGCTTCTTCTAAATCCACACACTTCCTCTGTACATTAAAATTCATCACCTACTCATTCTTTCCAAGGTGACTCAATTCAAAATCAAAATGGTTTTCCTCCTATAATAATTAGGCATTTAAAAGTTGGGAATCAACAAAGACGACTTCCTGCTCCACCTTATGTTTCTACTTTTTTCAACCTGCAACAGCACTTTAGACTTTAATTTCTCAATTATAAAAATAAGCTCTACATCTCCACAGCATTTGTAACTTTTAATTTAACAAAGTTGAGAAGATTATGAATAGTGGTGCATGGTCAAGCTTACCTAGATGGAGCAAGTTCCCATGGGCTAATTTCACAGCATACTTCATTTTGGTCAGTCTTGAAAGGGTCAACTAAACCCACTGATGTGTCTATCCTTGCACTTGAATACACAAGTTATTTTAACTACTATATTGTTCTCTTAAAAATGACCGATTCATTTCAAACCATCCTATATGACTGCAGTCCTAGGGGTCCTTTGGATTATTGGGTTTGATTGACAGCTGCATCTGAGTTGAAGACAGGGATTGTGTCTGAGGGGGCAGGGTTAATCATTTTTTGTAGTCCCTTTTACAGACACCTTAATGACCAGGAGCTTATGTTTGGCTGTTTGTGCTCAGCTCTCCAGTCAGTCTGAAGCTAGCAGCAAAATTGGGCTAAATCATTTTGACCAAAGAAGTGAAAGACTGTTTCAAGAATCAATTTTACATTAAAGGTCAGCACAGGAGAATCATCTTCGTTGTTTTGACACGGGAGAAGAATAGTAAAGTTTTTAATTCATTTATGTTGGCCTGTTTGTACTAATACTGTTCAAAGTTAAATAACAGGCAGTTTGCAGTTGCCTAGATGTTTATATGGCTCTGACCACTTCCTCCACACCTAGGAGTTTTGGATTAGTGATGCTGTTTTATACTTTTTCCTCATAATCCCTGCTATACATCTTACCTCCTTTTCCATAGAAATCTGATGTTTCTTTGCCAGCTTCTCCAGTTCAATGGATGCATTGTTACATTGGGTCTCCACTTCCTTCTCCAACTTCAGACGATGCTCGTCCATCTCGGCCTTCAACTTATTCTCTAAAGCCATCAGCTGCTTCTGGTGCTGTCTTCGCATCCGCTTGTAGCCTGACATCTGTTCACGTAACTCGTTTTCCTGTTCATGCTCATGGATCTGTCTTGTAACCTAGCACCAAGAATAAAATCATGATAATGAGATGACCAATTACATCCATTAAAAGATATAGTGGAAGTGTGAGATTAAAATGTCTAGGTTACATTATTTAGCAGATTTTTTTGTTGATGACCATTACTTAACCCTGTCTGTGCAAAAGTTTTGCTAGTTGTTTCTGTAAGCTGTTGGGAATATACATTAGTCTGGCTAATATCTACACCTCAGGGCAAGCCAGAGACATCAGGAAGTCCTTGATATATATGATTTATACATGGATGGGCACCAATCTGCTTGGTCATTCATAGTATTTAGCATAGATCAATGGATCGAGCCATCCGATTCATTTCAAACCATCCTATATAACTGCAGTCCTAGGGGTCCTTTGGATTATTGGGTTTGATTGACACCTGCATCTGAGGTGAAGACAGGGATTGCGTCTGAGGGGGCAGGGTTAATCATTTTTTGTAGTCCCTTTTACAGATACCTTAATGACCAGGAGCTTATGTTTGGCTGTTTGTGCTCAGCTCTCCAGTCAGTCTGAAGCTAGCAGCAAAATTGGGCTAAATCATTTTGACCAAAGAAGTGAGAGACTGTTTCAAGAATCAATTTTACATTAAAGGTCAGCACAGGAGAATCATCTTCGTTGTTTTGACACGGGAGAAAAATAGTAAAGTTTTAAATTAATTTAAGTTGGCCTGTTTGTACTGAATACTGTTCAAAGTTAAATAAATTTGGCAATTGGTTTAATAGCTTGAACCGAAATCTGATAGTGTGAATATTCGACATACACAAGTCAAGATAATCATATGGCAGCACGATATATACTGCAGTAAGCTTGAGTACAGTAGCAAGGGTTTTCTGTTTGAAATCTCGGTCTTGTTACATTTACCTAGATATTGGGCAGATAAATGTACACTCTGGTTAATAATGCTAAACCTGCTTACAGGAACAGCCACTGATGCTGAACCAGAGGACATATCTTGCATAAAAATCCCAAAATTTAATAGTTTCCCGTTCACACTCATGAATATGTCTCGTAATCTATTACCAAGGATTAATTTGAAGAGACCACTAATGTTGCACACCTATCTAGAGGTCAAATATCCAAAAGAGTAATATCTATACAAATTTCAAACGAGGTTATGGCCCACAACATATTGAACTCCCAAACACATTCCATTCATGGGTCAATTTGTCCTTAGGACTTCAATTTGCAACCTTCTGACTCAGATGAGAATACTAACATTGAGCCAAGGTAGACACCTAATTCTGGATGAATAAACATTGATGCATGGAGACGTTCTCAATAGAAGTCTTAGCCAAAATATTATAAAGCACTTGCATTACATCTTGGGTGCCAAGACACCAGTGCTCAGAGACCCACAACTTTCATACACCTCGCTCCCATTTATTTTCCAATTTGCGGTCACACTAACTTTAGGCCATTAGACATCTAAAATTTGTGCACAGCAGTGATTTTTATATCTGCATAAACTGGGCAACATGTACGTACAGGGGAGGGAAGGTACAGAATCTAAACCAGCTCCCAGGACTCAAATATATAGGTCTCCATGCATCAATGTTTATTCATCCAGAATTAGGTGTCTACCTTGGCTCAATGTTAGTACTCTCATCTGAGTCAGAAGGTTGCAAATTGAAGTCCGAAGGACAAATTGACCCACGAATGGAATGTGTTTGGGAGTGCAGAAGTTCGTTTCAATACGAAAAAAATTTAGCATTTTGTCACATGCATACATCCTCTCATTACTGTAAACAATTTTACAACACCAAGTTATAGTCCAGCAATTTTATTTTAAATTCACAAGCTTTCGGAGATTTTCTCCTTCCTCAGGCAAATGTTCTTCTCATTACAGCAATGGAGCAAAGAACTGCCATGGGTTGATACTGCCTGATGTCACTATATTCCAATGCCAGGAACATCACTACAGGGCAACAACCACCACGTGGTTTGCACCAGACTAGTTGATCAGCCAGCTCAACTCTGGTGTGTGGAGGATGCTAATTACAAAGAATTCTACTAGTCAAACTAGTTTCATTTTCCTGAGTTAAATGCATTAGACCACAGGGTGGCGCCAACCCCAAGTTTTATCACTATATCCAGCTTTATATATCTCTCTCTCGATCTGTATTTATTACAATATCTGGTGAACTGATGCATCTTGTATACTAATCTTACATGAAATAAAATCATAAGTTGGCTCATTTCTTTGTTTTTATTTTTGTGCAACAGATGGAACGTACATTTGAGAAATTAGGAGGAAAAAAACTTGAATTATTTTTGAAGTGCAGTCACTTATATAGGCAATGTTATATTAGTTTCAAAATAGGCATCTACAATTTTAGCTTTGATGCTAACACAACAGTTTGACCGTTTCATCACAAAACGCTATGTGGAAATTGTATGTTTCCATATTCATTATGGAAAAATGACCTGTTCGGTGCAGTGCAAGCCTAGTTTGTAAGGAGAGGTTTAAGCAGGAGATGTGGAGCAACAGTTGAAATTAAAAAAAGGTGGGAAAATATGGTTGAGTGATTTTAACAAGCTGAGTTAAGAAATATTCCCATTTTAAACACAAAGCAAATGTGAATACTCAATTTATAACAGTGAAGTGCTAGATTTCTATTCAGAGTAATGGAGTTTAAATCAGTCTAGACAGACAATCAAATCGGATCTCCCTCCATGGGTGAATTTTAAATAGCTCTCAACAAGACTAATGTTAAATGAACAATGAATATGAAAAACTGGAATAAGTAGTCTGACCCCATCTTTCAGGAATAATCATCTGCAGGTTAATCAAAGAACAGCCAGACTGTTGTCATCCTCAGCTTCTTGATATCTACCCTAAACCTCCATGTTGAATTTGCACAAACATGTCTATTCTTGGAATGGCTCTGATTGTCACTCTTTGCTTTGTTCCAAAATTGCTAAACACTAGTGCGAAGATATCTCACTTTGTAATATTTGGGATTTAATATAATTTTGAAGAAGTATGGCATTGGGTGGTAGGTACAAGCAGTGAATAAAGGAAGGGGGAAGTTAAAATAGACCATTACCTAACATGACAGCAAAACCTGAAAAATGTATTTTTAATTTTTCCTCTTCCTATATGGAAATATATTGTATAATGCAATATTTGAATATTTGAAACACTACAACTAGAAGTAAATGGGTCAATGGGTCGGTTTCTAATGCTTACTGCCAGCCAATATGGCTAGGCATGCTGGGCACAGGAGTTTCCCCATTTTGTACCTGCAAAAATTTAACATTTATAACTAGTGCACCTATGTAATTATTCAATCCAACCTAACCAGTAGAAAAGAAAATATAAGAGACAAATTGACAAGACTATATTGATGGGCATACATAATTTCTTAAAGCTAACATTAAGCAACAGCAAGAATAGGTGAAAAAAGCAGTTGTATTGGAAAACAAAAATTGTTTTAAAAATAGGTAGATAAAATGGTTATAGCTATTTCCCAGCATACTATGGGATAGATTTTCCTCTACACTACCAGGATGCAAGAGTTTATTGGGGCAGAATCCCTTACGGCATAAAATAGAACACCAGGTGCTCACATCATTCCATTCGTTATTTTAATAGGCAAAAAATACGAGCAGCCTAATTTTGCGATAAGGGTTTCTGCCCCATTTTACATTCGTAGAATTACATAGAATGTACAGCACAGAAACAGGCCATTCGACCAAACAGGTCCAAGCTGGTGTTTAGCTCCACAGGAGCACCGAAAAGGAAAATCCATCCACCTCAAAGTGCTTCCATGACTAGAAAGTTAGATCTTTAACAGAGTGGTTCATAAATCCACTGTACAAGTCAAGACTTTGACGCTACGGGGACTGAGGTGGCTCAAGGACTCAGTTTACTCATTTCACAAGCCCCTGCTGGAACCACTTTAACATGATCAAACTGAAATTCACCAAGCTTACTTCTGTGCACACCATTCCCTTAATCCAACAGCATATTCAAAATCAGGACAAATGCTCCAATATTAGTGACTTATAGAAGATGCAATAAGTATGCCTGAAATCAGTGAAGTTATTCAACTTCCACCTGAAAAATTATGAAGATCAGAATGTGAAACCAGATGAATCATGGTATATACTATCAACCACTTGCCATAAAACAATGTACTGACTGGGCAACACCCTTGCATGTATACCCACAGTCTCAAATTGCTATTTAAAACATACAATGGATCATTATTACATAGCAACATGGTTTATTTCTCCAGGACTGGCAAACTGCTGCTTCTAGACCAACCAACAGGAGGGCCTTGAATAAAGAGGGACTTAAGTTTAATTTTTAAAAATCTAACAGATCTCAATTGATTTGAGCATCAGGATGGACTCAAAACTATAATCCTAGTGTCTATAAAGGTCCTGAAATAAAATTAAATTTAGCAAATATGTTATAATGCAACAAATTATTTTATTGCAATTGTGAAAGGAGTTTACATTAATCACTCACATTCTCACAAGTAGGACCTGGAATAAAACATTCTGCAAGTTAACATTAAATGGTCTTCCTTCAACTTGGACATATATACACTCTGAAATACTGTATACTTGCTTTCAGGTTCACATTTGTTAGCAAGAGCCAGTCATCTCACTGTTTCAACAGATTACTCGTTAGAGATTAAATTAAGTCTCTGCAACCATAAATCCTCTGAATTAGAATATTTTAAAATGCTGAAGCACTGTTCCATTCATTTAACCATTTTAAAACGTTTAAAGAAAGACAAAAACCTCACAGATCGTGTGCTATATGAATAAAATATGCCAGCTTAGGTACAATTAGTGGCTGAAGGAGGAAATTAGGCTTTGACTCAAAAGATTAATGTGATTAACTAGCATGAGCGGTCGCTGCAGAAAAAAATGAAATGAAACATACAAAAATCCTTTGTTTGACGTTACTCACCAGAGATGCTGTTCTGATTGTAGCAAAATGCTCTCTGTTCTTAAGGAGAGAGGCCTGACTATGGAGTGATGGTGTAGGCCGCAGATCAGGCCTGGTGTCTTTCTGGCCTGCTTCATCCCTTATGAATACATGGTCCTGCCGAAATGGGATAAAACAAATACGATGTCAAACTGTGTGCTTTCCCTGCTGGATATCTTTGTTGTACCTCTGTTTCTTTTGCAAGCACTGTATGAAATGCATAGTTAGCTGTACCAGTCACTGCAGCTGAACAGTGAGATGAATAACCAACACATTGCAGGAGAGGAGTCAGCTGATCAGTAGTGGGATGCTTCCTGCATCTCTGGCAGTCCTTCAGCAGCAAAATGTTTTGCAACACTCTTTCAAGCTGATTATTTGAGGAAAACATTTGTATAAATTGATTTTAATATTTCATTAATTTTTTTGGAATTTAAATCACAGCATAAAACACTGTTCGGCAATGAAAGCAATGGATGACAAATTACACATCTGTTTAACAGAATTTGTTTGCATACAAAAGGATATCACAAAGCAATTATAAAATAATCTTACCAGCATTTTTGGTGCTGGTTTTCAGTTTTAAATTGTGCTTAGGTAAGTATCTGAGTCCATATTAATGAAAATATAGTTCTGATACATCATTGCTACAATTTTCTTCTTTGAAACACTCATTTAATTTAACTGTGTTTCGAGTTCTATTATTTGCTTTTGTTATGGATCCAAAGTTTAATAGGCATTAATGAAAATAAGTTCTCTTTCAGTAGCAAATGTTCTTAAAAGTATAAGCTTTCTGGTGCAATTTAAATATTTTCCAAAATTGACAATGGAAACTGGAGTACAAAAGGTTTACTGGAATGTTCTTTATACTAAGTTTTTAAAATAAACCCAAGACGGAAAAGGCCAGAAACTAGGTTAAGATCTTCATTTGTGACATTCTGTAACTATCAACTTTTTAAAAAAAAATTCAAGTTTCCACAATTTTATATAGTTCAATTATTGAACACAACCACTACAGGACATAGTCAGAAATTACTGTCGATTATACCCATCCTGAAGTTTCTTTGATTTTTCCCTGTTTTATAAAGAAGTCCCCATCCCACCCAACACTTATCCCTGCCAATCAGCAAGTATGCTGGAGCTGGATAGGTACTCATTCTGCACCTCCACATGTTCATGCACCCAAATTGCAAGTCAGAGATTGGACTAACTGTTTTTCTTGTTAATATTTAAGGAAGTGGCTCACTTAATGAATTCTTCAGTTTGCCCTAATTTTATCTAATATATTACATAATTGTAATTTTGGGGATGATAATCAGAATTTAATTTTACTTAAAATGTCAATGGTAAAGATAGATCTGGTATTATAGCACTTTTTAAAAAAAAATTAGTTCATGGGATGGCCAGCATTTATTGCCTATCCCTAATTGCCCTGGAGAAGGTGGTGGTGAGCCGCCTTCTTGAACCGCTGCAGTCTGTGTGGTGAAGGTTCTCCCACAGTGCTGTTAGGAAGGGAGTTCCAGAATTTTGACCCAGCGACGATGAAAGAACGGCGATATATTTCCAAGTCGGAATGGTGTGTGACTTGGAGGGGAATATGCAGGTGTTGTTCCCATGTGCCTGCTGCCCTTGTCCTCCTAGGTGGTAGAGGTCGTGGGTTTGGGAGGTGCTGTCGAAGAAGCCTTGGCGAGTTGCCGCAGTGCATCCTGTGGACGGTACACACTGCAGCCACTGTGCGCTGGTGGTGGAGGGAGTGAATGTTTAGGGTGGTGGATGGGGTGCCAATCAAGTGGGCTGCTTTGTCCTGGATGGTGTTGAGCTTCTTGAGTGTTGTTGGAGCTGCACTCATCCAGGCAAGTGGAGAGTATTCCATCACACTCCTGACTTGTGCCTTGTAGATGGTGGAAAGGTTTTGGGGAGTCAGGTGGTGAGTCACTCGCCACAGAATATCCAGCCTCTGACCTGCTCTTGTAGCCACAGTATTTATGTGGCTGGTTCAGTTGATGTTGAGGGATTCGGCAATAGTAATATCGTTGAACGTCAAGGGGAGGTGGTTAGATTTTCTCTTGTTGGAGATGGTCATTGCCTGGCACGAATGTTACTTGCCACTTATCAGCCCAAGCCTGGATGTTGGCCGGGTCCTGCTGCATGCGGGCACGGACTGCTTCATTATCTAAGGGGTTGCAAATGGAACTGAACACTCTGCAATCATCAGCAAACATCCCCATTTCTGACCTCATGATGGAGGGAAGGTCATTGATGAAGCAGCTGAAGATGGTTGGGCCAAGGACACTGCCCTGAGGAACACCTGCAGCAATATCCTGGGGCTTAGATGATTGGCCTCCAACAACCACTACCATCTTCCTTGGTGCTAGGTATGACTCCAGCCTTGAGAGTTTTCCCCCTGTTTCCCATTGACTTCAATTTTACTAGGGCTCCTTGGTGCCACACTCGGTCAAATGCTGCCTTGATGTCAAGGGCAGTCACTCTCACCTCACCTCTGGAATTCAGCTCTTTTGTCCATGTTTGGACCAAGGCTGTAATGAGGTCTGGAGCAGAGTGGTCCTGGCGGAACCCAAAGCGAGCATCGGTGAGCAGGTTCCGCTTGATAGCACTGTTGACGACAACTTCCATCACTTTGCTGATGATTGAGAGTAGACCGATGGGGCGGTAATTGGCCGGCTTGCCATGCTACAGAATGCTGCTTTCATTTCAAGGTTAACTAGACTTGCCAATTCACCAAACTATCATAACGGTCATTAAATGCTTACTTGTTCCACATACGTAAATTCAAGACAGCAGTACGAGTAACAGAAAGGGGGTAGGCAATGGTTAAATCTGTCCTTTTAATGCAAGTCATATTGAATAAATACAGTATGGTTTCTTGTTTTAAATAGAAATTAAGTGCCACACAGCTACAAAATTTTCAGAGCGGGTAGGAAATTATGGGCCTATTAGTTTAACATCAGTTGTAGGAAGTTACTAGAATCAGTTATTAGGGACAGTGTGACTCAGCATTTGTACTAATATGACCTGATCAGAGAGCCAGCATGAATTTGTAAGGGGTGAGTTATGTCTAATGAACCTAGTTGAATTTTTTGAGAAGATAACAAACGTGGTAGATAAGGATGTGTCTATGAATGCTATCTATATGGACTTCCAGAAGGCATTCGACAAGGTACCACTTAAGAGACTTAACGAAAATGAGTGTGCATGGAATTGGAAGCAACCTATTGGCTTGGTTAGGGAATTGTTTAGGAGATGGGGACAGAAGGGATAATGGGTGAGTATTTAAATTGGCAGGATGTGACTAGTGGTGTCCCCCAGGGATCTGTACTGGGACCTCAGTTTTTTTACCATATTTATGAACGATTTGGATGAAAAGGAGAGTGAGCCATATATCTAAATTTGCTGCCAACACTAAGTAATAGTAAATAGATTAGATGGGAGCAGAAAGTCGCAAAGGAACATTGATAGATTATGTGAGTGCGCAAAACTCTGGTAGATGGAATTCAATGTAGGAAAGTGTGAGGTCATTCATTTTGGACCCAAGATAGATATTTCAGGGTATTTTCTAAATGGCGAGCTAGGAATTGTGGATGAGGGGAAGAGTGAGAGAAGGAGAAAGGAGGAGGAGAAAGAAGGGGGGGGGGGGAAGAAGAGGAGGAGAAAGTGGGGGGGGGGGGGGAAGAAGAGGAGGAGAAAGTGGGGGGGGGGGGGGAAGAAGAGGAGGAGAAAGTGTGGGGGGGGGGAAGAAGAGGAGGAGGGGGGGGAAGAAGTGGAGGAGGGGGGGGAAGAAGTGGAGGAGGGGGGGGAAGAAGAGGAGGAGGGGGGGGGAAGAAGAGGAGGAGGGGGGGGGAAGAAGAGGAGGAGGGGGGGGGAAGAAGAGGAGGAGGGGGGGGGAAGAAGAGGAGGAGGGGGGGGGAAGAAGAGGAGGAGGGGGGGGGAAGAAGAGGAGGAGGGGGGGGGAAGAAGAGGAGGAGGGGGGGGGAAGAAGAGGAGGAGGGGGGGGGAAGAAGAGGAGGAGGGGGGGGGAAGAAGAGGAGGAGGGGGGGGAAGAAGAGGAGGAGGGGGGGGAAGAAGAGGAGGAGGGGGGGGGGAAGAAGAGGAGGAGGGGGGGGGGAAGAAGAGGAGGAGGGGGGGGAAGAAGAGGAGGAGGGGGGGGGAAGAAGAGGAGGAGGGGGGGGGAAGAAGAGGAGGAGGGGGGGAAGAAGAGGAGGAGGGGGGGGAAGAAGAGGAGGAGGGGGGGGGGGAAGAAGAGGAGGAGGGGGGGGGGGAAGAAGAGGAGGAGGGGGGGGGAAGAAGAGGAGGAGAAAGTGGGGGGGGGGGAAGAGGAGGAGAAAGTGGGGGGGGGGGAAGAGGAGGAGAAAGTGGGGGGGGGGGGGGAAGAGGAGGAGAAAGTGTGGGGGGGGAAGAAGAGGAGGAGAAAGTGTGGGGGGGGGAAGAAGAGGAGGAGGAGGGGGGGGGGAAGAGGAGGAGAAAGTGGGGGGGGGGGGAAGAAGAGGAGGAGGAGGGGGGGGAAGAGGAGGAGAAAGTGGGGGGGGGGAAGAAGAGGAGGAGGGGGGGGAAGAAGAGGAGGAGGGGGGGGAAGAAGAGGAGGAGGGGGGGGAAGAAGAGGAGGAGGGGGGGGAAGAAGAGGAGGAGGGGGGGGAAGAAGAGGAGGAGGGGGGGGAAGAAGAGGAGGAGGGGGGGGAAGAAGAGGAGGAGGGGGGGGGAAGAAGAGGAGGAGGGGGGGGGAAGAAGAGGAGGAGGGGGGGGAAGAAGAAGAGGAGGAGAAAGTGTGGGGGGGGGGAAGAAGAGGAGGAGGGGGGGGGAAGAAGAAGAGGAGGAGAAAGTGTGGGGGGGGGAAGAAGAGGAGGAGGGGGGGGGAAGAAGAAGAGGAGGGGGGGGGAAGAAGAGGAGGAGGGGGGGGGAAGAAGAGGAGGAGGAGAAAGTGTGGGGGGGGAAGAAGAGGAGGAGGGGGGGGGAAGAAGAAGAGGAGGGGGGGGAAGAAGAAGAGGAGGAGAAAGTGGGGGGGGGGGAAGAAGAAGAGGAGGAGGGGGGGGAAGAAGAGGAGGAGGGGGGGGAAGAAGAGGAGGAGGGGGGGGAAGAAGAGGAGGAGGGGGGGGAAGAAGAGGAGGAGGGGGGGGAAGAAGAGGAGGAGGGGGGGGAAGAAGAGGAGGAGGGGGGGGAAGAAGAGGAGGAGGGGGGGGGAAGAAGAGGAGGAGGGGGGGGGAAGAAGAGGAGGAGGGGGGGGGAAGAAGAGGAGGAGGGGGGGGGAAGAAGAGGAGGAGGGGGGGGGAAGAAGAGGAGGAGGGGGGGGGAAGAAGAGGAGGAGGGGGGGAAGAAGAGGAGGAGGGGGGGAAGAAGAGGAGGAGGGGGGGAAGAAGAGGAGGAGGGGGGGGAAGAAGAGGAGGAGGGGGGGGGAAGAAGAGGAGGAGGGGGGGGAAGAAGAGGAGGAGGGGGGGGAAGAAGAGGAGGAGGGGGGGGGAAGAAGAGGAGGAGGGGGGGGAAGAAGAGGAGAAGGAGGAGGGGGGGGGGGAAGAGGAGAAGGAGGAGGGGGGGGGGGGGGAAGAGGAGAAGGAGGAGGGGGGGGGGGGAAGAGGAGAAGGAGGAGGGGGGGGGGGGGAAGAGGAGAAGGAGGGGGGGGGGGGGGGGAAGAGGAGAAGGAGGGGGGGGGGGGGGGAAGAGGAGAAGGAGGGGGGGGGGGGGGGGGGGGGGGGGGAAGAGGAGAAGGAGGGGGGGGGGGGGAAGAGGAGAAGGAGGAGGGGGGGGGGGGGAAGAGGAGAAGGAGGAGGGGGGGGGGGGGAAGAGGAGAAGGAGGAGGGGGGGGGGGGGAAGAGGAGAAGGAGGGGGGGGGGGGGGGGAAGAGGAGAAGGAGGGGGGGGGGGGGAAGAGGAGGAGAAAGTGGGGGGGGGAAGAAGAGGAGGAGGGGGGGGAAGAAGAAGAGGAGGAGGGGGGGGGGAAGAAGAGGAGGAGGGGGGGGAAGAAGAAGAGGAGGGGGGGGGAAGAAGAAGAGGAGGAGAAAGTGGGGGGGGGGGGAAGAAGAAGAGGAGGAGGGGGGGGGAAGAAGAGGAGGAGGGGGGGGAAGAAGAGGAGGAGGGGGGGGAAGAAGAGGAGGAGGGGGGGGAAGAAGAGGAGGAGGGGGGGGAAGAAGAGGAGGAGGGGGGGGAAGAAGAGGAGGAGGGGGGAAGAAGAGGAGGAGGGGGGGAAGAAGAGGAGGAGGGGGGGAAGAAGAGGAGGAGGGGGGGGGAAGAAGAGGAGGATGGGGGGGGGAAGAAGAGGAGGATGGGGGGGGGAAGAAGAGGAGGAGGGGGGGGAAGAAGAGGAGGAGGGGGGGGGAAGAAGAGGAGGAGGGGGGGGAAGAAGAGA